>NC_073697.1:121343363-123843363 GCF_023634085.1 Falco cherrug
TGCATCTGCTTAAAAGTTCTGTTCGCTTACCTGACGAGGGTGCAAGAGAGACATAAGAGAATGAGCAGAAATCGGTTCCCTGCCTTGTAGATCCTAGCTAGGAATTTTCTAATGAGGAATTTCAGTATTTCCCAGGATGACTTAAGAGGGTCTGAAAGTAAGGCTGTATACTGCAGTATTGAAATATGACACAAAATTGACATTATTTAATTTATTTTAGGGTTTTTTTCACAGATAGCATAGCACAGTAAGTGCATTAGACATTTTGGGATTCTACCATCTCGCACTTCACTGCTGTCATCTCAGTTTATCAGCAAAACAATATTTTAATAAGAACGAGCCAAGAATATTGGATGGGATCCAGGTCCCTAAATGAATTTTTCCTCTTTCATCTGACTACATATGCTATGGATGTGGCCAGACAAGCTATGTCTTCAATTACACATAAGCAAGCCTATCTTCTTTAGATTATATTCTGAATTACTGTCAGAAAATATTAGTCCTCCTCAGCGTAAGGTGGCGGAGGAGTCATGTGCACGCAGCCCATGGCAGTGTTTATGCACCGTGACAGAGAAGAAGTTGGGGCACCGGTCTGACAGTCACGGGCACACAGGCTCGGCCAGCTCTCCACAAGTGCTGTTCAGGAAAACTAAATCATTGATGCTGTAATTAAAGTTAATACAGAATCAGGAAGATACACTTAAATCAGGACTAAACCCTTACCACTTAAAACTTCATTTTAGAGGTGAAACACTTAATAATAAGGATAGAATGACACAGAGGACTACAATTTCTTAAAGTTTTGGTGTTAAGGGTAACAATGACCGCTGAAGAAAATAATGGCAATCGCCGTACAAAGTCAGATATGTGCGTATATTTTGGAACATGACATTTTATAGCTGGAGCAAAATCTTCCCTTGCACAAAATACACAAAAGAATTATGATAACTTTTAAATGATGGAAATTTTAAGATTAAATTCCAGTCTTAAATGCAGTAGATAATACCAGTGATTTGGGACTGCGTGTAATTAAAAGGAAAAAGATCTTCACTTTCACTGATAGCTGTTAGAGAAAATCCCAGGTGGTAGCAAGAATAACAGCATTTGGCACTTTGTAACTGTGAAGTCTAATAAAGAACTGCTTTATCTTGTATTTACTACAGAGTTTCATAAAGCTGAACTGAAAGCTCTAGTAGCTTTATGTTTGTTCAAAAATACCACATGATATTTAAAGGTGTGTTACTAGGACTAAGCTGCTCCTGTTGCCTAATGCTGCACAATAGCTCCCACTGGAGCTACTATTGAAAAAAGACCATTTTCTAAAATAAATGAAGAAAAAATGCATAAAAACCATTAAAGCATATGAAGCTAAACCGTTTCCGTTGTTGGAGTATTACCTGTATAGCTGATTGCCCAAGCAGTTAAAGATTTATGCCTTCATTTTGAAGTTGCTCAGTACCTTAAGTGTTACTGTGTGTTTAATAACGAACGCCTAAAGCCACTGGGGGACCTATTTGCACAGCTACCGCAGTGATTTTTACCCCATCCTGGTTTTACAAGGAATTTCAGTGTTGCAAGCACATGCTGTTCAGATAGACTGAAGTGCAGGAGTGCCAAGTTCAGAAAACTCTTATTTTCCAACAGGTACATATAATCCCTATTTAGCCAGTGATTTCCATTTTCACTGAGCTTTTACGCTGAAAATATTTACCGTTTTCGAACCATTACTTTGCAAAAGTGTAAATGATAATTTTGAATCATTCATCTGCAATTAATTCAAGCTTTTAATTTCAGTTTTTTAAAAGGTTACTGGTCTCCAGTGACCATAAATATTAATTCGATTTTTTACATACATATCTGAGCCTTTCCAAAACATGGCAAGTGTAAGGACCTCATCACCTATAATCAACACTCAAGAATAAAAAAGTGGTCCTGAGAATGTACTAATAATTTAATCTTTTTAAAGTATTTTTTCATTAATAGAAAGACAGATTGTAGAAACAAAAATACGGATGCAAAATTAAAAATTACTGTAAAAAGGACAGAGAAAGGGGATGAAGAGGGTGAAAAAGGACAGAGTGGAAGCAGGGTGACCTGAGTCACAATTCCAGCCACCCGTGGACGGCTCCACGCTGCCTATGGCCACCCCGTACCCGTTACTTGCTGTAAACAGCTGCTTGGTGTGTTTTGTATACTCGGGCCTCTTTTTCACCTTTCAGATGTTTGGGGTTTGTTGCAGCTTCCTTCAGTATGTGCAGTACTTCTTGTAGTGAAGACAAAGTCCTGGGCTGTGTGACGGGACTGCTCTGCGCTCCTCTCTGCTTGCTCCAGTCATTGTTGAGCACCTTGGGAGCAATTCCTTGCTGTACTCTTGATATACGTGCCAAACAATTGTGAACTCTCCAGTCAGCACTAGATCTTCAAATGGCCTGTGCTGTGGCTGGTATATTCAAACTCCGTCCTGCTTTCACCTGTATGAGTTAGCCGAAGCTTCTCTGTCTGGGCCAAGAAGGTCCATCCATTCCCTACGTGACTGCTGTCTGCACAGCTGAGGACCGGAAGTGCTGCCCAGCTCAGTGGTTCGCTGAACAAACTTTGTAATTCTGGACAAGTCCAGATCTGGTGCAAATTCAAAAATTCTGTCACTTCTTGATACCTTCCTCCTCTCTCTGGAAGCAGTAATTAACAAGGTAGAACAGTGAAGATCTCCCTTTGCATGAACAGCGGTTGCTTTACCCTCCTTATAATTATTTTGAAACGGTATTAACAGTTCTGCAGTGTTCTCCTACCACGTGGCCATTTCTTTGTCTCCAGTGACATTATTACAGATTTTCACCCAAAAACTGGAGTGTAAAATTTTGGAAATGTTTTAGTGCCTTTGAAACATAGCTTCATTCTCAAAAATACCTGCGAGGTACATGCAGCTAGGGCTGATGGATTCACCCAAACCAGCCAAGTACCTGCTCGTGTTTTTTATCGCTTATGTATCGCTTCGATAAAGCACATCAGACTGTTGTCAGGCAAATCCTCCCGCATCCTCACCTTCTGCTGGCTCCAGACTGCACATACAGTGGAACATAGTCAAGACCAGCATAGCTGCACTAAACTCAGAAAAATTACACCAGCAATTATGTCTGTCCTTTCAGTCTGCTTTTTACTACCTTTTAATGTGATTCATGTTTCTATTTTGTTTTTACATCTTGAGGTATATTCTTTTTCATGACTGATTTAGTCTTCTATTTTAGAAAAATATAATGGCAACATGATTCTTAAGGTTATAGAAAACTACGCACAGTGACAAGCCAGAAACATGAGGCCAGAAAGCAAACATCTGAAATTACTATCTCACTTTTGAGTCCTGAGTATTACCTTCAGTCAGAAGCACTAAGGCAAGGAACCAGTGGCTTCTATTTTTCAAATAAGTGTCTTGGAGAAGGTCTTCACAGAAGAATAATTTACAAATTTTTTACTGATTATTTATGATAAATGTTTAGTGACTTTTATCTCAGCAGCAAATTCACTCTACCAGTTACTGTGGCACAATGTAAAATAATATTACAGTTTGCTGACATTAATTTATCTTGATTATTCTAATGATTTTATATTTTTATTGGTACACTGGATTGCAAAAAATGCAGTATAATTTAATTTTTACCATCATATGTGGAGAAACCACTGGAGGCATTAAACTGATGAAAGAAGAGTTATGCTAATATCACAAAAAAGGATGCAAAAATGATTTATGTTACATTCTTCTCCCATTTGCAGTTCATTAAGTCACTGTCTTCTTGTAATGACCAAGTGAAAATTAAAGTACTTCAGAGAAGAACTATAGGTTCAAGCATCATTAGAGGAAGAGAAATGGGTTCTTTGATGAACTTGACTGCAGAAATCTATAGAGCACAACTTAATCAGACTGCACATTGATCTTTGATGCTAGAAGGCAGGCCTAAGATGGAACAAATCTTTTTAATGCATATTTTTCCTTTAAAAAGTAGCATATGATGCATGAGAATGATTTATATTTAATGTACTTCAAGTTTATAAGGTATAATGGTACACTGCCCTTTCTTTTTTACTCACTGCAAACTGAAATTTAGAAAAAGTAGGTACCTGTAAGGTTAGGTATTCCCTTATATATTCTATATTACGTAGGATCTATGACTTTGGGAAACAGCATGTTGTTTCTTAACTAATGAACTCCCAATTCACTCCAAACACATAATTTACACTCCTTTGAAACAAAAGCCATGAGTTACAGTCAGTAGATAGCTGTAGATGGTAAAAATATCTTCAACTTATTAACTGTCTCTCCTCGAAAAAGATTTTGTTAACAACTTAATCAGATGGTAGATTGAATTCCATTCAGATATTTGCAATGCCTCTGATTTTGTAAAGTTACTGCAAGTCTGTAATCTGAAGAATTTGGTCCTCTGGAAAGAATACTACGGGGTTGCATGCCACACTGCGGTGCAGTGTAGTAGTGATTCTGCTCCAACAACTCTCTTGGTGTTCAGGAGAAAAATGCCTAACTTCTAAATTCCTAAAGGAATATGGGAAGTTAGAATGTAAATGTAAAAGGTTAAAAGGCTTTTTCCCCTACTGAAAGAACAAAGATTAATACTCCTCTTCCCAAAATGATCATAAAACTTTTTACAATAATAGGCCATAACATATCATAGAATCATGGAATGGTTTGTGTTGGAAGAGACCTTAAAGATCACCCAGTTGCACCCCCCACCACGGGCAGGGCCCCCTCCCACCAGCCCAGGGTGCCCCCAGCCCCGTCCAGCCTGGCCTTGAGCCCTGCCAGGGATGGGGCACCCACAGCTGCTCTGGGCAGCCCGTGCCAGCGCCTCAGCACCCTCACAGGGAAGGATTTCTTCCCAATATCTAATCTAAACCTATCCTCCTCCAGTTTAAAACCAGTACCCCTTGTCCTATTGCTACAGGCCCTACTAAATAACACAGGGGTTTATATATACTTTCTTCCAGAAGGAAACTTTAGTACTGTTCATATATAAATCAGTTATCTTCTAGGGCTGTATTTCACATCTTCCGCTTGTCTGTTCCATTTCCAAAAATAAGATGTGCTAAACCAGCAATAACAGATTTTAATGTGTTTAAATTTCTTTTGAAGTTCAGAGGTTAACCCACCCTGAAAATGTTGTCACTACTCTAGTTCACTATTTTTTTTTAATTTTTTATTGGGTGTCAGCGTAGACATGGCAGTGGGAACCAAATGCATTGCTCCTATACGTCACTGTAAAACACGTGTACCAGGACAAGACAGAGCTTTCTGAGCCTCCAGTAGTTTGTTCCAATTATGTGTCATGCTCAAGAATCTTCCTTGAGTTGTCATCTCAGAGGAAAAGCCCTCCAGCAGATCAATTAATTTCTAAAGGATATTCTTCCTTTCCTCCCATTAAACTATTAGTGCTAGTCAGACAAACACACAGGAAATTAAATAACTGCTTCTGAAATTACCAACTCCTTTTTCGCTTTCAACTTCTCCAATTCCCCCTATTTCATTCGCTGCTGAACACGCCTGTTTGACAGAGCAATCCCTTCTCAGCGTAAACCAATACAGTCACGGCAACAAAGCTGCTAGGTATTAAATACAGGATGATGGAGATAATTTTTAATCAGGTTAATGTGCTTCAATTACTATAAATTAGATTTCATTTCTCTAAGCAATCAAACAGTATTATTTGGGCTATTTAAAACACAAACTCTTTCAATAGTCCAAGTCATTTAGAAAACAGATATATCAACAAAAGTACGTCATTGTTCTTGATGTGCCAGTCACTTTATGCATTGAGTAGCATTTTTCTGAGAAAATTGGTCTTACAAACCCCATGAAATTGAATTTTAATGCTCATCAATAACAAGCCTCCTAAAATGGTAAAGAAACAAAGATCCAGCATGAACAAACAGCGAAAGTGACCTACTCATGAAAAATAAAGTTCTTACAACGGTAAGTACTGCCTGGGAGCCATCCCTCTTCTATGTTTCCAGTGGATTAAGAACTGTCAGCAGCACACTGCCACCAAGTCCTCTGGTTAGATTCTCTTGGCTGGATCTTTGCACCAGTGCAACCTCTTTAATTTTATCTGAGTTCAGCAAATGCACTCCACAGGACAGATTTTTATGCCAGCAAAGGCACATTCAATGAGCAAAGTGGTTTTATCTAGAATCATCTCAACAGCTGCAATTTCAGACAACACGAAAACACTCTGAAAAGGACATTACTGATCTGCCAGTGACACATTTTGCCCCCAAAATTCCCTACACTTAATCTTTTTTGTTCGAATTAGATGTTGAAAATAGATATTTTTTCCCCCTTCAAAATGGATATCCAGAACTTGCCTAAATATAAAACTAACTAAGCCTGCCCTTAATCTCAAGCAAGGGGTCACATAACAGACATGAAAAACAAACCCCGTGTGTGATGAGTTTGTGTGATAGAGGGCATAACAAACACCTTACTACAGTTTAATACAAAAATCAAATGGAAAGCTTTTGTATCTAGATAATGCAAAATCTTGATCTGCGGCAAGCAAGATCTTGTTTTCTAGCTAAAGCAATGATAAGCCTAGGTTTTATGCACTTACTTTCATTTTGTAGATGAAAACAATGGATAAGCCCTCTGAAGGTACAGAAAAAAGGATCCCCAGCAGCTTTCCTAACTGTTCTGGACTTACACGTATTTGGCACAGTGTGCTGTTAACTGAACCTTTGGAATACAAATGGGATGGGAGCAGAGAAGACTTAAAGCTCTTGCAACATTTAAACCCAAATATGTGTAAAATAAAAGTGCGGAGATGGATATGAAGTGATTTATAAACTGAGAAATTACTCTTAAATTGCTTAATTTTTGCCTGGATTCTGATAATCAGTAGTGTTGTCCTTGGTTCTCATCTTCTTTCCAACTCCTCTCTTGGTTTGTGGGAATAAAGTAAAAGATTATATGAAAATCCCTCCATTTACAGTATGTCTGAGGATGTGAAAACTTCTGAGATCTCCTGCTTGCTGTGTAAGCCTCCTCAGATTAAGTGAATTTCCAAGAGGCAGACACGGTCAGCACAGACACGGCAGTATAGCAGTTTTGGAACTCTGCTATTAGGAGATTGTATGGATGGTCCTTGCCTTTGGTGGATGTCAGTACTGTTGGTACTAGTGTTGATAGCTGGATTAGAGAAACTGAGTTAGCCGGCATGACAGGGTCACTGAGGTGAATACAAGAAGAAAATATTCAGGAGACCCAACAAGAAAATCTGGCAAGCTGAACATACATTTTTATTTTCACTTTGGCAATGATGCATGGAGGAGTATCTACAGTATTTAATATCCAGGAAGAAGAGCATGTGAAATCAATAGATAGATTGTAAGAGTATATCATGGACCTCTTGTATGTTCTCTGTCAAGTATGTTTAAATATTAAACCCGTCACTATCTTGGGAGAACTGTATCTCTGCCGCACAAGCCCTCCCTGTGATTCTATGATTCTATTTTGCTGCTGCAAGTGACAATGACAAAGCTTCCCACTATCCTTCTGCCTCCTTCCATCATCGTGGCCTCTTTGTATCTCTCTGTAACACTTCTGACTACTGTTTTGTTAACAGATTTTCTGAATATTATTCATGACCAACTGAATTTGAAAGAATACAATATTTGTATTGCATAATAAAAGAGAGGATAATTTTTATAGGTCTTATATGTTAGGTAATCAGCTTCACAGATGATCAAAGATTAACTTTAAATGGATGCTGCTAAGAAAGATCTTCAGTCTTAAATCAGCTTTTCTGCTTTAAACCTTTCTCTTTAATCCTTAGCTTCAAGTAATTTTATAAATAGATAAAATTGGAAAATCTTTTAAACTACAGAAGTATAATATAATCGGATGAGCCTCAGTGCTATCTTTTCTTTGCTTGAGATAACTGTAAGAAAACATAAGTGGTTTGTCCTCTTATAAGCAGCACTGTACATCAGCAGTGACACAAAATTATTAATAAACAAAACCTGGATCACTTTTAACAACAAACTAAATCAACATAAGTCCTTTTTCCCAGTTACATAGTATTTCAGAGTTGTTTCTATGTTAGGCTTTAAACCAAGCTGTACAGTAACACCAGCACCGACCAGTACACGTGTGCCACCCAGGGAGCCATTTCGGCTGCAGCGTCCCCGGCTGCATTGCTGCTGCGCCGCACAGCACTGGTGTGCACGCAGCTGGCCCCAAGGCTGGAAGGTGGTACAGCGAAGATAACCGGCTGCAACAATTACCTTGCATGCAGCCTACATGCTCCTGCACTTCTACAAGTATCAGCCAGATGAAGGCTGAAAGATCGTTTTTCTCAGAAGAGGGTTTGACTTGTTTGGTTTTTTCAGTTTATTCAGATGTTAGGGCTCAGAGTCATCTTGCCTTATTTTTGCTATTTAATACCAAATTATCTTGCTTTAGACTAATAGTCTGGTCTACCACTGTATTTGGAGGACAGCGACAGGTGCCTACGAAGTATAATTTGTTCACCTATCTTTTACGATGATAGAGTAGGATGAATCGTAATTCTGGAAATGCCCATCTCTGCATTGATGTAGCCTAAGTGAAACTTGATGGTTACAGTTACAGGAGATTAATCCCACTTGATGAATCAGATCATTTACTCAGTTGCACTAGAATAAATCTAGAGTACTTTGAACTGCATTGCTCAGTTTATGCTGTGTGACCCACGCCAATTCAAACCTTAGAACGCTTCCATCAACTTGAAATATACAACTTAATAAGAAAAGTTTAAAACCAGCTTTTATTTGAAAACATTTCTTGAGGTGCTTGCCAATTTGTGCAGTTTCATATTCACAATAATGAATAAAAAAGGCAATAACAGTAAATTGCTATCATGTCCGTGAAAAAAATCCATATAAAATGAGGGAAACTGGGTGTAAGAAGTGTTGTTAAACGAAAAAGAGTAACTAGGATTTGGAAAATATTCCATGCCAGTTTTAATTACTTTTAGCTTTGCTGACAGCAAGGTAAGAAAAAGGTAAACAATTTTCACATTAAAACGTGATCTCTAAACCCACAGTATTCTTGTCTATTGAATTGGTAGACCTGATTTTACCGACATTTAAAATGCGTTTGCAGTGATCTCAGGCCACTAGTTTCAATGCAGTTACTCCTGATTTGTACAAGTGTAAGTGAGAATACAGTCCTACGGTCTTCTTTGTTTTGACAATATGCATATTTTTCCATGCAATTTAAATAATCAAATCCCCTTTCCTCCTTATGTATCGGTCACATCTCATGAAGACAGTGAATTCTTTACAACTCCAGTAAACAGCAGAAAAGGCATTTAGAAGAAAAACTACACATAATCATTAAAAAGACAGAGCATAAAAAACCACCAGAGCTGCAGGGCAGCAGTAATATTCACAGACAAACTCTACATTTGTATTCAGCAATAAAAATAAAAGCAGATAGAAAGTGTCACAGCCCGTGCTATGTAGGCTAGACCTGCAAAAAACAGACTTGAAAGAAATGCATATAGATGGTTATGAACTGCTTTTGAAATGTCATTAATAAAAACAAAAATTGCTCTGAAAAATGCTATAGAGCCCACTTAAACATTTTAGGTTAAAACGTTCAAGATGAACGTTACAAGACCTATGTTGCTAGGAAGAATGAATAAAGTGGGGTTGAGAGAAATTTCTAATGGAAAATTAAATGCATTCTGTTGTGTCTAATGGACACTGGCGTGTACCAGTGTGTTTATAAAGACTTCTCAGCTTGCAGCAACCATTGATTGGTACAATGAGACAGCAACTAATTATTTTGACTGAGTATTTCTAACCTCATGTAATAACAAAGTTAAGGAGCATCACTGATAAGAAAGCAAAGGAACAGGGGCTTCCTGCCAAGGCTATATTGACTTTCATATTCCCTCTGAGTGCTCTGGGTACACCAGGAAAAAAGATCGGTTTGCGAGGCTTCTTTGGGATAGTTCCTCATAGAACGCTTTGTCCAGCTCAGTTTTGAGACTCTCAACTAAGAAGAGCACCTCCTGTTTCATATGGGGGACTTCTTCATAGTCTAGAAGCTTGCACTATTGGAAAGATTTTCCTGATACTCAACTTCAATCTTCTATTGATTTCTGCCTGTAACTCTAGTTATATGGTACTTATGGCTCAGCAGTGTAATCCAGGATGACAGTCTTAAAGTCTTTCCTTTTATAATTTTACTGACTTCTTATAATTAGCAACCTGCAAAATTCTCTAAGGAGATACTCAAGTTGCCTATCAGAAAAGACAAGACATTTCAGTGCCTTGGGATTGTTACCCGAGGCAATAACCTGTTAGATATTACCCTTTGAGTAAGGGTACGCTGACAGGCACAGGAGCTGCCATCCCACTTTTATAACTCTGCCCATGGGTAGCATGATTTTTTTGTTGTAATACACATCTAGGGCTACATTGGGCTCTGGTTCCCCTTTTCAGAGCCATGGGTGAACATTGTAGAAACCAAGCCACTAATCAGCAGTACTTGGAGCCACTGAGATGGCTCTGAGCAGACAAGTAACACTTAATTTGACATAAACCCGAATCAGCATTTGAATCAAACTCGGGTGCTCAGAAAGTTTTAAATCCCCCCTCACAGCTTTTAACATGGGCATTTTTCTTTATCTTGTACTATCCATCTAGTGCCAGCAGATGCAATCCACAGAAACAATAAAGGTGCCATGGCAGCTAGTTTAATTTATTACTGGTGTTTCAATCTCATCTTGATGGTGTAGAATATGTAGGACTATAAGGAAATACAAACAAAAGCAGAATGGTAGTAATTATTCATTCTGCTGGCAAGGTATACAAGTCAGGCATTAAAAATGAACAGAGCTGTAAAGATTCTTTTGCAAAACCAGTATGTTTTCCTGAAGTTCTGCATTATCAGGAATACACTTACACTAGCTGGTTTTGCTGGGGACTAAGCAAGCCTACGCCATGTCACGTCTGTCTCACTGACCCTTTGTGCGCCGCTCCCATCCTTATCCTTTCCTTGAACAACAAAGTATTCCTTAATAGAAACCTAAATTAATTATTAATGCTAGCATTTATATTAGTAAATAAAAATGGAAATCTGGTCTCCTCTTTTCAGACCTAATGTTTTTAGCCTAACACTAAACCTGTGGTACTCCAGCACTTTATTCATTAAAGTTTAATATGGTTCCAGTGCATGTTTCAAGCATTCTTTACTCAGGCATACTAAAAAGCAAGTAAGACAGCTAAGTTAAAAAAAAAGTCCCATAAAAATCCAGTTCTTGTTAAACTAAGAGCAAAGGAAAATGTCAGTGAAGATGAGCTATACTTTTTGCTTATTAAAGCCAGACAGAGCTGCACTGTAACCCATTTAGACTTTGGCCTGTTTGATTCAGACCATTTGGGTTGGGGCCAATTTTTAAGTCACAATGGAAGCCTGAAAGAGAAAAATCTACACATTCATCCAGACAAAATATTGTCACTCTGTTTTCCAAGCTCCTAACCTGTGTGCTTCATCAGCAGTTTATTTCCTACTGGATCTTCTCAACACTGCAGTTATTCTCCACTGTAAAACTTTATGGCCAGGTTTGCGGCTGCCAGCCCATCGAGCCGGAGCCCCAAGCAGGGCTCCCCTCCCAGCCTGCGCATGCTCCTACCAATGCATCTCCTTCCCTTTCCCGTTCGCCCCACAGAAAAGCACCAGCATCAGGCATCAATGCTCGTCAGGGCAATAAACAGTATTGCTGCTTTGATGCTTACGTTTTACAACTCGGTGGAGCAGGTGCAACCTGGAAACAATGCTGCTTTATCTCGGGAAGTTAGAGTGCTTGCTGGCTTTTAGTTTTGTTATCTCAACTAATTTGCTTCAGAGATGCAGGATGAAACAGAAGGAGCAGGCAGAGCTGAGAAATATTTGACTCTATTTTAACCCTCCTAAGAAAGTAGATTATCCTAGTTTGGGAATTTCTGATACGGATCCAAGATGAGTATCTCAAAAGGTCCTCCCATCAAAAAGCCCAACTGTTCATAACGTTTCAGGCTCAGAAGAAACTGAAGGACAGGCCCAGTGTTTGTTACTTGTGAGTGGGAATTGGGAAAAATCACATGAAAACAGTTTTGGATGGCTTTTTCTCATGTGTTTCCCTTTTTTAGCCGTGACTCCAAAAGAGACAATGTGACCCTTAGATTTTATTCAGCCTTACCAAGATATGTCCGGGTTGTTTCCTGGTGAGAACCCTCCCAAAATATCAAGCTGAAACTTCTGGTTTTACACTCTGTCTTAAGAGAAGTTATGGGAATCAAATTAGGACAAGAAGCAGCATGTCTAAGGAGCCTGACTGCATGAGTATTTGCAAAAACTGCCCAAATATTACTTCTGTAAATCTTAATTATACAATCCTTGAACCTTTTTTTTTTTTTTTTTTTTTTAATTTTTGATGATGTGTTTGTGGTCTCCACAAAGCAGCTGCTCACTATTTGTGTTTCTGTCTGTCTAGGGACTGCTAACATAGATTGGGCACCACCACTACTGAGCCAGGTGCTATGAAATATGCAAAGCTGTTTCCCAAGGAGACTGCTTCCATTATCCTGTTTTTTTTTAAAACAACTGTTAAAATCCTTCCTGTAGCTGTCTGCCATCTCAGCTCACTCTGGAAATGCATTTCTTGAAGTGATGCTTGAGACTGCTTTAAGGAATGCTCGCAGCGTACAGATGAGCACGAAGAACAGCGGGCAAAGGTCACAGGAATGAAAATTGTATTTTTACTTCTAGCCGTATAAAACTGGAGTAATCTTATTGCCTTTACGGGATGCACTAATGTGTGTAACATTGGACTCTCTAGTGCTTTTGGTACTCAGCTGTACTCCCCTTTCCTTCTTGAACACATCAGACCAGATTCTGATATCAGCAACACTGCTGATGAGAGTATCGTGACTTCACAGCACTGCAAAAACTGAGATCATGATTAAGTTCCCTTCTTTTTAATTATTTCAGGTACTCTGTGAATATATACAGAAGCTACACCTATACAAATGCATAGGAGAGCATCCTAATATATACTGAAAAATACCAGAATGGGCTAGCTTTCTGAGGAAGTAGTGATAAAGAAAATACATATAAATGATTCTATGGGCAGATCGGATAGGTAAGTGTAAGTAGCTTTTTCAAACCAGTTATTAGAAATGCAGGCTTTCTTTGTAAACACCTGCTTGGACATTTGAAGAACATATCACAAAAAGTCTGATACAAATTTAGATGAAACTGGAAGGGCTACAAGGGAATGAGAGTTCACATAGGCAACACACATCCATCTCCACTGAGAATTATTTGCATAGTAGGCCACCGGATGAATCAGACCGTTGACATTTTTGTGTGCAGAATTCCAATTAATTCTGGTCTTCATGGAGGAAATACTTGTTTTTAAAATTGACAAAAGAAAGAATATTTAGCTGATGCCTGTCAGGTGCGTGGCAAACCCAAGGATGACACACCCATGGCTTCAGCCCATCAGTACCCCTCCAGACAAAGGCAGCTGCTGTTTCATTATTCTAAGATTTTCCATAACTACCTGGCAAGTTTTATGGTGCCAAACGTATATAGTGGTATTTCTTATTTTTCCAACTAGCTCTGAAAAGTTCCCGGTAATCTTGATTTCTCCCCTTTCTTTTTTGTTGTCCATTGTGTTCCCCCCTCTGCCATTACCACTTGTAATGTGGTAGCTGCGTAGTGTGCAAAGTCATGGTTTTACTTCTCGGGTTTTGTACAGGACTGTCATGACAAACTGCTCAAGAAGACAGGGATTTGCCACTACTGTCTCAGCCCCTGGCTTTTGAGTTGTTACAGTGGTGCCTCCCTTTTCCTATATAAATATGAGAAACAGTATTGGCTTGGTTGGATTATAAGGAGCTGTTCATGCAGGTAAAAAGGGATCCCTTCATCAGGACAGTTCTTACAGCTGATTACGATGGGCTCAGCTGCTATGGCAAGATGTCTGAAGAAGTGCTTCAGAACACGGTGGTAGTACGAAATGTACCTTGAATGTCCATCTATTCAGGTGGGAGATGTACTATTAGCACTAGATTCTTTTGTATTGTGTTACATTCTCAGATGTGAGACCTGGTAATTTCCTGTGTGGACACGGACTGAGAACTGGATGTAAGGTTTACAAGTGGGTCATACTCGCTAACTTATTTACCAGTACCTGTGCTGGTCTGCTCTGGCAGCAGGAAGTTCCAGTCCCCTGAGGTGGCTGAACATGATTACAGAGCAGCAGCTGTCTTCCAGTTCTCAAAAGGAACGGAGACAAGGGTCAGTCTCTTGTAAAGTGTTGGTGCTGGGTCTGTAAGCTTCACTGAAAACAGATGAAATGAAGGAAAAAAGAACAATTGTCCTGCAGATGGGTTTTCACTTGAGCTTCACCTAATGTTTCTTCACACAGCGAAAGATGCGGTCCCAATGCAGCCTGAATGTAAGGGGTGGGTAACAGTCCTGTTTTCCCAAATCTATTTCTACTGCTGCTTTTCCGTAATTTCCCCTCTATTTTTCATATAATCTCCTTCACATTTTCCTGCTTTCAAGGCCAGGATTCTAAAAACTGAATTGCTGATTAGGCAATAGTTTGCCTTTTCCAGGTTTGTCTTGTGTCTTTAGCCTCGACCCAAGGTGAAGACAGCAAAAACAGCCCCTGCAGTGAATTTTTAAAGTGCATGTCACTGCACCTGGCATACGGTCTACACTTTTAAGTGCTGGAGTGCTTTTGGATTGCATAACGACAACTTTCTGCAAAGGCTCCACGCAGGTGCAGGTGGAGCATGATACGTATATAAAAGTTGTATAAAGGGCTGCTCTGCTAGTCAGGCTTCTGCCTTGGGCGACAGCTGCCAGCGCAGCTCTCCATACAGCCAGCAGCCACTTCCAGTAAGCCCTTGCTCTTTTGTCGGCGTGCGTGGCCACTTACAATAGCTTTCTCTGTAGTTATCTGAAAACCCATCCTGTCTTCCCTGTTTGTCTGCGTTTCCCTGCACTGTATCTGTTCTCTGTATTTCTTCATAACCTTCTCGTATGAAATGTAAACACTTCCTCGCCATTCTTCTCTTTCTTTTATGGTTCCACGTTCTCTAGTCTGGAACATGTCTCTTCTTGAACAACATATTTATTATTGACATAGTTTTCACCGTATTTGATACAGAAAACTCTGAATCTGTCTTGTTATGAGATCACAGTAACAACACAGCTATTTTTAAATGGCATAAAGTGGATATGTGGGAATGTGCATCAGGTTCACTGATTTTTAACTGGAATATTAGAGAAAAGTATAAAAAGGACAGACTATGCTGTTCTGGAAACACCTGTAGTTCCACGAAGGCACATCTGTAAGTATCCCTCTGATTAGCAAATCAGTCAATTGCCTACCAAAAAGAAGCCGAGCATAAAGCAACCCAGACGGTGGTAGGATGAACAGAGAAGTGGAACAGGTTCTTGTGGGAATACTCTAAACCCATAGATTCCTGGCATTCAAGACAGCTGTGAGAATATAGGTTTGGTTTGTGAGTGTTCAACAAAGCTGAGGTCTGTCAGCTCGGCAATATGACATGTTTAGCCCGAGCACTTCTCAACATATCTGCACTGGGAATTTTTTAGCATTTTATTAATTCAGTGAACAATGTAAACTTACAGTGTCAAACTGTAGTTATGTATCCCTGGATTTACATCAGTAAATGTCTATACTTCAGGGATTTCAAATAGGCTTAACTCATATTATGGGTTTTGTTGGTTTTTTTTCTAATTAGTCATGTAAGGCTTGGATTTTAAACAGTTTTCCCCTGAATTTAAGAGATGTGAAATGGTTCCAACTCATTATGAACCTGAAGTACAGTCAGCATACTTTCATTTTGGAATGAAGCATCGGCCAGAAATATCCCACTGTTTCTTCTGAAATATTTACGCTCTCTGGACAGCACAACTATTGATTTCTTAATCCTGTTAAAAAGAGGGTAGTGGCACAAAAGGCATGATATGTGGAAACATGTTGTTTCACAAGTCAGCAAAGATGCTTAGTTTGTGTCAAATTATCTGTGGATATACTGCAGGAAAATTTCATTTTTTCTGAACATCTGCAATACTGAGCAAAGCATCTGATTAAATTGTATTCATAGCTAACTATAAGATGGTTTTGGGTCATGTCCTGGTATTTCATTATTCACTTGAAAAATTCATTGAAATGAATGCAATAATCTGTATAAGGAAGAAAATGTGGTTTGGGCCTTATATATGTCTTCTGCAAATCTAAATATGCTAGAGTTAATTGAGTTTAAATTAATGTTGGACCCACCCTTTCAAAATCTACTCAGAGGAGTAGTTCTCCTAACACATATTACCAGTGATGCCAAGTGTGTGTGTGGGAACCATAGGAAAAACAAAACAGAAAATCCATACATTTTCCAGAAATTTCAAGAGCACACAGAAATTGTTGCCCTGACCATGAACAACTGCTAGCTTCTTTAACTTCCTAGACATGTAAACAAGTTACCGTTTTGAGAACTGCTTATGTTTCAGTGACCTTCATTGTTCTGAAATCGTAGGTGTTTAAAAAGAGTATTTATCAGTCATTTTCCAAACACAGGGCCCAATCCTAGAAACATTCAGGCAGGGAGAAAGGCTCGTGGGATGATTTATCACACTTGCAAATCTGAAGCAACAAGCCTCTTCTCTATTGCCCAACTTATTATTTTTCATAGCATGAAAAAAGCACATTTTGATAGGTATAAACATCCACCTCATCCAGGTGGGAGTGGAAGATGAGGCCCATCAGAGAAAAGGTAACACACAATTCCTGTATTTGAAAGGGATATGGCTTTCTCCTGATAGAATAAGGGGTGACAAGATTTCCTTGCAAAAGTTCCAAGTCGGTTCTAATGCAGTAACGTAAGAAACAGTTTCTGCCATTTACCTTCTGCGGGATGCAAATTAACTCAAAATCCACTGCACTTAGCCTGTGAAGTGAAGAAAGGAGGGAAGATAAAACAAAGGAGAAGAACAGCCTTGACTCCTGCAGTGAAGCACAAACGCTCCTCCAATTAAGCTATACACTGCATTTCCTCTAACAATTCATCAAGCTGCTCTGGGCTTCAGAAAAAAAATTGTGCCACCTCTCAAAAGCCAGGCTGTGTGTTTCACAGGCACCTTTCGGTCCCTAGCACCTAGAGAACGCTATGAAGACTCACGTACAACGAATGAAGTAATGCCAGTATAAAGTACGACAATCCCATCCACTGAAAGGCTTGCGGTGGGATGCTGGGCTGTGTGCGTAAGCCCCTTCTTACCTCCTGCTCCATCTGTGGTGCAGGTTTCATCCCTCTGCTGACACGTCCCGGTGCAGAGACACATCAACGCTGATAACCCTACAGCTACGTCTCTTTTAGTTCAAGTCCCCAGCTCCGGTCCAGGCACGCTGCCTGCGATGTCAGCTGTCACACCAGCATTTGGCAACATTTTGACGGTGACAATTCCGCTAAGATGGGCTCTGACATTTATCCGTCGAGGAGGCTTCACGAGAAAGCTGTAAAGCCCTTGGTGAGTTTTAAAATCTATCTACCTACACCGCAAGCAATTAATACTTAATCAACATAATCTGCTTGTAAAATAGGTAAGTACTGTCATTTGCACTTCCCATAATCCAGCCTAAACCACTTCCAGTGCTTTTAGATGCCAACTAAGCAGCTCTGAAAAAGCCGTGCTGAGTCTGGGAGAGAGAATTCCTTCCTAGGGAAGCAGACAGGTTTCTTTTCACCTTTAAGTTGCTGGCTGCAAAATGCTTTGAAATTTATGCTCTTGGGTCAGGGTAGGTACCGAATGCAGTCTGCTGTGCTTGCTCCCTCTGTTCTCCAACATGTATAGGAAAATCTGGGTCAAACTAAATGTAAAATGCACTTTTCCAAATTACACACCACAAAAACAAGTGAAACTCCCACTTGCATCAAAAGAAGTTACGTTCACCTAAGCAAACCCGTAATTTGGTCCCTCCATTCCCAGGTATTAATCTCTTAAGCAGCATCTTTTCAGAGAAAAATACTGGTTTGGAAAGCTGACAAAATAATAAAAATGCATGGGAAACTCACAGTCAATATCAAACATATTTGGAAATATTCATTTCTCTCTAGTTCACAATCAGGCAGCTTATTTACATAAAAAGTGTAAAATGAGCAATGGACAAATACAGGTTAAATAAAATAGAGAATAAAAAACAATTTAAACCATACAGCATATTCCTAACCACTTCAAAATCATATAAAGTAGAACTGTGTGATGAATCACCACAAGATTCCCATTTAAAAGAATGGATTTTTTTCCTATCTTCCCATGAAACTGACTTTATTCCTCTGAAAGTGCTTTAATGAACTCTATAAACTATTTGCTTGGCAGAAAACTATATAAAAATGAATCACCAACGGTATAGAAAAGGGAAAAGAATATCGTAACATATGCAAAATAACAAAATGAACACACTTGCTGCTCCAGTAGCACATACACAAATGGGACAAGGGTTGCTGGTACCGCGCCACCTCAGACGGCTCTGGGAAGCTTTACAAGTATGTTCCTACGGTGTCACCAGTCTGCTGGAAAGGTGGGCAGAGCAGCTTTGGTGACACTAACACACTTCTGAGAGAGATGAACAATGAGCTACTGGGGATATCGCTCATTATAATTAACATGGAAGAGCAGTTAATGGTCTGGCCAAAGTGCAATGAATGGAAATAACGGGGAAAAAACCCCAAACCCCAAGTGCTATACCGACCAAAATATGTTGTTTTGAAGGAATTTATTCTAAGATGCAAGTTTCTGAGAAAGTAGAAAATATTCATGGGAAAAAGGCTTGCTTTTCATCGATGACCTTGAATGTCACTGCTGGTTACCCCTGGCAACAGCCAAAGAACAGCTGGGTTTCAATAAAAGGAAAATGCAAGCAAGAGCAAAGACCAATGTTGCCAGTGAGTTTAATTATCCACTTTCATGTTTGTATTAGTAATTGCTTTCTGGGGTGCCGTGTTTTTTTAATGTTTAATCCATATGAATGGTAATGCCCTGTGCTACTGTTGTGCCTTATGCATGGCTGAGCGTCTTTTTTTTCAGAACAAACATGGAACTTCGCAGCCACCGAGGGAGGTTTTGGCAATACCGGCCCCCTCGCCACGCCGCTGCGCGCTGCCTCTGTGGGGGGCTGCCCACCCCACCGGGCTGTCAGTTGCCTTGTCTCAGGTCCCAGCTCCATCCATCTACTGGCCAGCACAGGTAGGAGGGAAGCAGAGCATCTTTACTTGAGAGAAGGCATTCCTGTACACCAGGAAAGCCACGCCAGGACCGATACCTGGCTGGGTAAGCAGGGTGGCTGTTTCAAGGTCACTACCTGCCTATTGTGCTTCCCTTTTTTTGCCCTCAAGAAATAATCAAATTAACGATCCCATTTCCTGGCAAACTTAGAAACTCTATTAATTTTACTGATTCATCCTAATACAGTGATCACTGCCAAGAATTTATTTCAGTGTTTGGTGTGCGGTGAAGCTAATGTAATTTGAAAATTATAACATTGTAAGATATGTAGTGACACAGGATTGATTAAAAACGCAATTTAAATGAATCACATGCTTGCTCCGCTGGAAAGATTAGTTATGGCCAGTAGAAAAGAAAGAGATGAGACTGGAAACAGCAGGGGCGTGGGTTTGAAGCAACTGAGCTTCCCCACATTGGCTTGTCACTGCTAATCCAGCCTGTAGCACATACTGTGAAGCCTTTAAATCACTGTGCATGTTTGGGTGAAGACATTTTACATGGATATGATCAGAATAACATCTAAAGAAGGTGTTCAACCGATTTGTAATAAAATCTATCTCTTCCCATCACTAATTCTACACAGTGACAAAGCCCACAAACATCTTGGTGATATGCAGTCTTAAAATTAATCAGCTTTAAGGAAAGCTGGAATTGTTTGTCCTAAACAAGTCAGTCATGTGATGAAAAGGAAACAGGTGTAAGATGCAAGAGTCAGGGAAGAGATTCTACTTTGGGTTTTTGTTTTATCTGAAAAGCCAGCCATCTCATCTGTTGCATTCATTCTCCTTTAGGAAACATTAAGCTGCACAGATGGTGAAACCTAGTAATCTCTGCTACCAGCTGCAGAGTGGAATTTTTAATGAAATGGGAATTTGAAGGTTTTCACAGAAAGCACTAGAATCACTCCTATTATTTCCCGTGCTGCCCAAATTACTTTGACTGTTATTTGACATCTACTGTACTGTAAATATAACAGCCGCATAGATTCGGTCATAGCCCAAACACAATCATTTCAGAACAGCCTTTGTTGTTTGCAAAAGCCAGATGCTGAAAGCATTTTAGTCAAAGAGAAATAAGTCATCCACCTTCAGCACATCTACTACGGAAAGGCTGAGAAATTATAACCTCTTATTTGGAAACTTTATTTTACCTTTCTCTGAGATTTAAAATACCTTCAGCATGTTTGCAAACTAAAGTGAAGCCAGAGATTAAACATAAAATAAGATTCGTAAAGAAAGACGACAGCGAGAAAGCACATAGTCAATACCAGTTTTTCCTCCTTGTGATGTAAAGATTTTGGCTTAAGAATGTACTCCAGCACAGTCTGGACAGGGAAAAAAAAAAAAAAAGGCAAAAGAAAAAAAAAAAGGCCTGATTTCCAAAGAGAATTATAAAGTAATGGTTTGGAGTAGCAATCCTAATCAATACTAACTAAATCAACCTAAACCTAGAACCAAGTATATGAATTAACAGTTTGAAAGTTGTAGTAACATAGAGAGATGAATTTTACCTTGAAATTAAGGTTAATTGTGATTTCTTTATAAGCTTATAACACCTTGGAGAATAGCAGTAAGCTCTATTAAAGAATTCCTCTAGTACTTATTTTTATAATATACTAGCTTTACAGTGCAATTAATCAGATTCACCGAAGTGAAGAGGATTTTACGCATGTGTGCAGGACAGGTGTTGGTCTCTACAATGAAAGCTTATGAATTTGCCTGTCTGATGTGTGTATTTCACCACAGCTTCCCCACTAAGCAAGTTTCCCTGCAGGGACTGCAGTGCTACAGCCTACTGTAGGAATAGGTAATATAGTTAAGACAGAGGTTTGCATCTGGATTGCAAATAGAACACACAAAATGTACATATAAAAGCAACCACAAATGCCAGATTATTCTTGTGTAAATTTAGTTTGCAAACGTTCTGAATGAGCCATAATTCCAATAAGATAAAATCCTCTGATAACACCCAGGTAAGACAAAACTTTCTTCATTTGTGAGATGCAGGAGCATGGAGAAAGAAGAAAAGACAGATAAAGAGAAAGAAATCATAAACCATACCCAGACATACTTTGCTTATTATTTTTTAATATTTTAATTTATTTTCAAATAAAATTTACTTCTTATTTTTTTCTAAAAATAATTTAAATGCCTTTTTTTTTTTTTTTTTTAAGAATTTATACCTAGGCTCCATTTCTGGTCATTTATTTAGGGCTTCTAAACTATTGGTGCATGCTTGAAGTAGAACAGAGTTCTAAATTGTTTCATATCGAGGAAGGGTAATGTGGAACGTCTGCTTGTGGGAGCAGAGATCCAGGCTCTGCTCCTGCCTCACCATCACAGTTACCTCAGATATTGCAGCTAAACCACTGAGCTTGTGGGAATAAAACCTTATCTTGCCTTTCTGTGTCACAAAATGGGTAAATTCAGACACGGGCGAGAGCCAGTATTGCTCATTTGACTTCAGTGGGGATGAAACCATTTATGCCAGACCTCATTTGTTCCTAGCAGTCCAGACAGAGATGAACAGGCACCGTGAGGTGGTTTGGGAATTAGACAAATTCAGGCCTAAACTCTGAACTCTTTGCTGCATTAGTATGAATACAATCATATTGTACAGCATGGTAAATACGATGATGTAAGTTAGTAAATAAGGCATTTATCCCTGGAGACTAGGGACTTGTGTTTTACCTGCGTTTGCCTGGTTAATCTGGTCAGAACCAAAAGGCCAGAAGTTCACAAAATAACCTAAGGGTAAAGTAAATAGTTTTGAAATAAATCAAGTAAATGATTTGTGTTATATGTGTGCAGCCTCCATGGCAAAGGTGCCATCAAAGTGTTGGGTCAAATCAATCAGTTAAAGTGCTATAAAATATGAATGCAGAGGGAATAGATGGGATCTTGATGTGAATAATAAAATAGTCTATAAACTACCTGAAATAAATCAATCTTCCTTTCATGCAGCAAATACAAAATGCAGTATATTTCATATTAACTGTGGCTGAAGTGAAAATATATTCAGATGAAGATACAATATTAGAAGTCTATTTAATCTAGTGGAGGACAACACTGCCTTAAGTGATCATTCACTTCACAGACGTCTAGGGCTCAGCGTTTTAAAACTAATTCAGTCCTTAAGATGCAAATAAACACTTGAAGTGAGTTTGAAAGACACAGACTCATGCTGGTACTAAGTTCTGTTGATGAAAATGGGTCAGAACATTTGTAAATCTTCATTAAGTATGTAACTACGTTAAAAATATGGTCCCAGAACTCTTACAAAGTTTCCTCTGAAGATTCTGTACTGGAAATGGCTTTATGTTTCAGAAAAAAAGTTTTAATGGAATAGCTTTATTTCTCTTGAAACATTCTTTAGCATGGTATTCATCCCTATAGTGCAGAAAATAACGGAATTCATCTTTTTAATTAAAATGAGCAACAAACATTTTGATGGGAGGTGCAATAGGGGGAAAAAGCCCTTCCAAATCTATTTCAACCAAAAAACTCCCACTGAAAGCATCTGGCTTTTCTGACTACTCATCAGGAAAGCATTCTTTTAGTTATACGTAATCTACGAGTCAAATTCGTGCATGAAAAATGTTACAGCTTTGGCAAAAATGGAGAAAATCCATTTACAAAATCAGTCTTATTAAACTCAAAACAATTTTCAAATTACAAAATGTAAGTATCCTATTCTATTTCCCTCAAACCAGTTCTCCGTATTATTCTGAGTATATTTGGAAGTATGCAATAAACACAAAAAGCTACCTGAGTATGTTTACTTCATATTCATTATGGAGACTGACAAGACAGCAGTAAATGGAGAACGGAGTATGAGGATTAACCTTTGTGAGAAACAATCCAAATCAGTCTGTGAGAGCTTCTTCCCTAACTTGAAATGGGAACAAACAACTCGTATTCCTTTTAGAGGGAGACGAGAGTTCTAAAAGAAAGTCAGTATGTTTACTATCATTAGCCTTAATTCCTGTTCCAAATGTGACAGTCGAAATCCTCAGCACATCTTCAAATGACACCTGTCTTCCCAGGAAATCCACAGAAATACTGTCAGTTATATTTTTCCACATTCAGGGACTGACGTCTCTTTCTGCACTTCATCTTTTCTGCCCTGCGCAGACACAACATGTGCATGTTTTCCCCAAATGGTACAGCACAATCTGTGGATGAGCAGTTACCTTTGAATGTATTCCAGCGACTGTAGATGAAACACATTTTTCCTATGTGTGTCTTTCCTTATGATACCACTGCCTGCTCTGAGTTTGCCTTCTCAAGGAGTCATCAGAAAACACTGTACTCCTCTGCATGCAGTATTACAGATTCTCCAGGGGCTGCCATGAACGCTCCTGCTGGCTCTCAGTGAGGCTAAGGAATGTCACCTCTCCCTGTTTAGCCAAGTGATTTGCAATTTGGCCTGGATAAATGTAACAGGTCACAATGGATAAAGATATTCAAGGATAGATTTGTGTTTCAGTAATACTGGTGCAAATCCAGATTTATACTGGATTTATATTTATCTGAGACAAGAATGTAATGTACACAGGGATTTTTTTTACAACACTATTGGAATGGTTTTGTATGCATAAATGAGTAAATATTAGTTTCCCTAAAACACATCGTTCTTTTAGAAATTATTAAAGGACAACATGAAAAAAAAACCCAACCCTCAGTCAACTACTACTTGGAATTGCTAACCAGATTTTTTCCTGACTGTTGCTTTATCTGATGAATTCTGTTTTTACAGCATATGGCTTCCATCTAAGCTAGTTACGAACTTGTATTATTCCTTTCATATTTTCTTTTCATAGAAGATACAGCTTCAAGGTCTCATTTATAAATGAAAAAGTCTGTGCTGTAATTCTCAGCAATAAACAGCAAAAATGTTGTCTTTGTGAACCACTGCAAAATATTAAATATTCTTTCCTTAGACTGTAAGTTTCCTTGCATCCATATTCATAGAAAATTACAGTCTTCCGTGAGGGTTATTGACCTATGACTTATTTTTCTGTCATGTAGTTTGTGTCAGCAGTTAACTATAGTATCACTTAAGTGTCTAACTTGCACAAATAGCTACGGTGTGTTATCTAACTACTATTATGTGTGCCAGTAAGCTGAGGCTGAAAAATTGCAAATGCAGTTTTATACACTGCATTTGATAGGAAGCCCCACAGAAATCTGCGAGAGTTTATCAAACAGCCCTCTGTTGGAATAATAAAGAGTCTCATCACATTTTAAAGAAAAGACTCTTGACAATCATGTGGTTTAGTAAATTATAATTGCTAAAAAAGGCTGTTCAGTTTTAGATAACTCATCATTAGAAAAGCAGTGCTATTTGTGTAACAGAGATTCCCTAGCATTAAAAATGTTGTAACTAATAATACTTCCGCTTCTAACCTCCGTAAAGTGGCTAAACGTTTCAGCCTCAAGCATGCTTGTTAAGAAAACTCTGAAGTGCTGGTGAAAGTAGAGGTGATGATATTGTTGAAAAGAAAAAAAAAAACACACACACACAAAAAAGTCACGAAACATAGACAAATGCAGTAGCAGCAAGACCAAAAATCCAGCTGGGAATGAAGGGGGCCTCTTGTGGGGTGGGCAGAGGAGGGAAGGACTATCATCAAGAACCTCCGTAGTGATTTGAAGAAGGACATTTTGCTGCTTTTATCCCAAGCAATTACACTGGAACTATCTCCCGTTACACCCTATGTGAACAATGAAAGCCACCCACGCCATTAAAAACGAGAAGGAAGGATCTATTTGGTGAAATGAAGGCAGCGCTACAAAACTTCCCAGTCCTTGCCAGACAAGGCAAAGAAAAGCTTTTATTTAATGTTGTGGCTTGTTGAGCACAGCTTCTCTTTGTGACGTGTTACTGTGCTTACAATAAACAGCTTTTGGGGTTTTCAAATACTTCAGCTTTGCTTCAGTGTGTTTAATCACCTGCAAAAGCTGTTTATTGCCTTGTATACTTCCCCCATCATGAACATTATCCTTTAAGTATAAGGCTTTATGGTGAGTCTAAGCAGGCCAAATGATGCAAGGGTACAAGGCGCTATAAAAGCTGTGTGCAAGCACTGATGAAATAAATCCATATGAGGACTACAGACCATGAAAGTAGAAAGATAAGCTATAGTAATGCAGTGCAATGATTTCACAGGCACTCAGCTTATCCTTTAAAATGCACCCTTGTTTGTTGAGAGCCACGCTGGTGATCTCATATGCAACTATCAAACAAAGATGTATGCATTCAAAGAGAGCTATGAGGGCTCATGATAGACAAAGCCAGAAAAGCTAACAAAGGGCATTTTTGTGTACTTTACTTCTGAAGGTTTCAGCTAAGGTGCTTTAAAACAGCCGCAAACATAATTAAAAAAAAGAACATTGAGAGAGTATTTAAATGAGAAAATGTGGTATTACATAGAGAACTTCCTTTATCAATAGAGGAGGGCTACGCAGACTTGTAAAGAACCTTTTCTAAAAGGATATCAAGACCAGGAAAAATTAATCAAAGGCTTTTTAATATAAAAGAGTATTTTTTCCTCCTGCGACAGGCAGAGATAGAAAGACGGTTAAATTAAATTCAGAGATCTTTAAAGGGTTTTTTTGCAGGTATTTTTGCTTTGGTTAAGAACATAATAATAGCAAGACATGCAGCAACTGTGTTGCTACTGAGTTTGGTAACACAGATAGAAAATGGTGGCCAGCATAACCTCAAACAAAGCAATGACAGCGACACATGGCTCTATTTCAAAAAAAGTCTCGTCTCACTAGAATTCCTGACTCCTCTGTGGCCATTTTTTACAGAGAAGACAGAAAAAGCCCTGGTGTATTAAAAAATGGAAAGATAAATCTGACATAAATTGTACATTGGAGGCAAAAGCTTTGGGCCAAATACCTTTTCTTCTCTTTAATGTCCTGAAATATTTCCAAGCAGAAGGCATTTTACAGCTATTGACAAGCAGTTTGCCAATTCTTACTCAGTAGAAATTACGAATTTACTACTCCCTTGTGTGGTTTTTAAAAATTTTATTTTCCTTTTGTTTAGAACTTTGGCTGTTAAGTGACTTTTCAATGCCAGGAAAACCTTAACTTCTATCTTATTTTTTTAATGAGGCTTTTGTTGTATTTTGTGTATTTCTATTCCCCCCCCCCCCTCCAAAATCATTAAATTACTGTACTCATTTCTGTAATAATTTTTTAATTTACAGTGATTTTTCAAGCCCACACTCAATGAGTTCTACTGTAGAAACATATATTCAACAGTTAAGGCTACAACTTCACTATGTTGCACTCTTTATTATGCATTAAGCTATCTTCAATCTCAAATGTGTTTAGCAAAATCAGGTTTTCTACACCCTAGAAGTATTTATACTACTTAACATATCTACCGATTCCTCAGCTAGCACCAAATATTGCTTGTTACCCCCTTCCCAATAGTTTCCTTTGATTGCCAAAAGCAACTCCATTGAATGCAATGAGATTCTATGTTAAATTAAGCAAAATTTGGTTAATGAAAAAGTATTAACACTTAGGCCAATGAGCTCTGTTGGATCCTCAGCTTCAAAAGGTCATGATGAAACTCAAACCCATACAAAAGAGACCTCATAAGTTCTGAATTAAAACTTGCTTGCAATCATGAACAGGCCAGAATAAAAATCCTACTGGCCTCTATAAAGTCAGTGCTGCTTCAGAAATTCAGGCAGAGAGAAAGCAAAAGGACTAAATCTTGCTATTTCAAGTAAAATATCACCACAGATTCTTTGTAGAAAAACGGTGAAACATTTTGTAGGTAGGTAGGGCTCCTTGAGAAAACTTTATTTGGACAATCGTGTCATAAAAAACATAATTTCAATGTGTTCTTAACTTTTAGGGATGCTCAGCAAGTAACAGCCAAAGCCATGAACCCTTAATTCATGTTTATGTTGTGTGAAGTTGCAAAAATAGTTAAATAATCCTGTTTTTTTTAAGAAAGAGATTATTTTGAGTATATTCAATGCAATTTCACTGCGCTTAGAAGATGATCAGTTGAATTAGTAAACTAAAACTGGTAACGTTGAAGGAAGTAGTGTTGTAGATGCTAAATAACTGATGTAACTGCAAAGTCAGTAAGGGTTTCCATAAATTCCAATCTATTATGAAAAAAAATTTCTAGTAAATGCTTTACCCTTTCATCTCATCAAATCCATTGAAAATTTATCTAGCTACCTTTAATTTACAATGCATTTCCTCTGAGGTGCGAAAGACAGTCTGAACTGCTTTATATTCAAGAAATAAGGGGGGAAATTTGTTTCATTAAACTGCAGGCATCTAAAAGCTACTTTTTCCTTACCCAAAAAAGCCGGCATTTCCTCAGGCTATTCTTAGGTGCCTTTGTTAAAGCAGAGAGAAGTTAGGATTAAAGCAGCCAGAATCTGTTCAAAAGATAGATTCAGCGCAATGTTGGTTGACAGCTTTCTGGAGTTTTCTAGTCCAGTCTCCTGCTCTACACAGCACTACTGTCAGTCCTGCATAAAGCAAGCCATGGCTTCGAGTCTTTCTCATGGATTTTGTGTTGAAAAGGAAAAAGCGGGTGTACCTCGCACATAGTCCGTGTTCAGACATGTCTCACTAACTTCAGTTTAACAAAGGACGGTTCTTAACCTTTTTCCCATGCCCTCTGCATGCATTTGTGAAAGTACGCGTAGATGCACACACAACTACATGAAGGAAGGTGCTGTATTTTTGTTGTTAAGGAAATTCCATAAGCAGCCACAAGTCCTTTGCCCTCAGTGACTCACCTGTCCTGAAGTCACCAAAAAGCAGGACCAGTGGCAGTTCATTTGAGCAAAACTAACTGGGATTGTAATGTACCCACAAGACTCAACTTACGTATTACAACTGTCAACTTTCAGTCACAGCTGACCTACTTTAGATGGAAAAGTTTTTTCCTGCGCTTTTAAAAAATCCATGAGCAGCACATCTTGAAAAGCTAACCAACAAGTGCTTAGCTAGTTTATACTTGTTGGCTAGCTATACTGAACTTCCTCTCCTTTCTTAGAAGTCATACTAGTAACGTCATATTTGTTACTGTATCTTGCTAGCAAATGAATTAAATTTACCACTTAACCAAGCATGAAATTATGTTTTCAATAATAATTCAATAAAAGCTGCATAAGCTGGGAACAATTACATATCTCATTGAAGAATCCAGTATCACCAAAGGTGTCCATTTCAGTCATTAAATAAAGTGTGATTGCCCATCTATAGTGTATCAAGACAGAAAGCTGATAGCCCAGTTAGCTTCAATGAGCCAACAGAGGATGCAGGTCGTAAAGCTTATTGATTGGGCTCAAAATACCATAAAAAGCTAATGAAATGTAACTTTCATTTTGCAAAAAATTGCAAAATATATCTCCTTAATGCTTTGTGGACTCTTGCTACCATGGCAAATCTTGAGATGAGAACTATCCTTCTCATTTCGGAATTGCTGTTGCAGTTTCCCTGTTGTCTGCAGGCAGTTTCTGCCTGCTCTAGTTGGGTGCTGGTCCCTGTGCTCTCTGCAATAGTATCATTCTTTTTCATAACATGTGATGCGCAGAACTCCTCTCTCTTGCTGTCATCTCATGCTATTAAAAACCAATTGCGGTCAGACTAACAGTAATATTTATAAAGTTTGTTGTAATAATTCGACATACTCAATATTTCATCTAGCACAGCTCGTTTATTCTCCCATTACATACACCAGATGCTCTAATATTGTGCCTAATTTATGCATGCAGTGTTCAGTTAAAGGCTGCTGCATACTTCTGCACTGTGCAGCACCAGCTTACAGCTCCACAGCACAGCTCGCTCTCCCCAGTAATCACCTCTATGCTGCTCACAGGAAAACGGCAGTCCCAAACCTTCTAAAGGTAACAGATGGTATCTGGCAGAGGCAGGAAGAAAAGTTAAAGTGCTGGCGTGCATTTTGTTCCTCCCAGTAGTTCCTCTTTTTAGGAATCTCTTTAACATATAGCTCACTGCACAGCCCTTTACTCGTATGCTTAGTTATGCAGGGCACAACGGTGCACTAAAAAAGGACCATCAGTACTAGACAAAGGATTTTAGATGTTGAAATGGATATGTGGTTTTACAGCTAAAGGGCTTTCAGGAAAAGAGAAGCGTAAGTGAAAGAGAGGATATGAGCAAAATCCATTGGCCAAAATGATACTTAATCCTTTCAATGAGATAATCAGAGAGCCCAGAACTGAGGAAAGAGACTGGATTGAGAATACCTCATTGTTAACGGCATTATCAGAGGTCTGAAAATGAAAGAGGTTTTTATCCAAAGAATGATGGAGATGCAAGTGAAATACTCCCTGACTTGTGATGCTTTCTGGGTTCTTACCTAATGCCTTGTAGAGGTTTTCATTAGCACGGCCTTCAATGAACAAATATATTTTTGGGTCCCTGCTGAAGACTATATTCACAACTGTGTTTCTGATTTTATATTTTTTGCTTAGTTTGCAGGGGACGAGCGGCAATTGTTATCAGTCCAGGCATCAACACATACAGGAGAGTCATCGAGAATGAAGGATTTGGCCTTTCATGAGGAGATTATGCCTTCACTTGCAGCGGTGAGCATTCAGCATGAAACTGGTCTAAGACTTCTTCCTGCTAAATAATTTCTCCCCTTCCCTTGAACTGTTTTGGGAGAGTAGAACAGGAGGTGATAAAGCAGCTGGACACATATAAATATCTTGGTGATATTTGCAGTGATACTCTAATGGGAACTGAGTAAACCTTCAACTTCAAACAGTATTTAAAGAACATGACATTTGGAATATCAGTCCACTCAAATATCCTGAGCTGTTTAGGCAGAAGCTTCCCCCAACCCTGGAGGTGAGTGCAGAGATGCCCACCATGGCTGGCTGAGCTCCAAACCAGCTGTGCAGGACCAAGTCAGATACCTTGTGCTCATACTTTAAGCTGAACCCCTCTGCTTGTTCTCTGAGCTGGCTTTGGTACTTTTGAGCAGATTCTCTTGTAGCGCACCTCTGGCCTGTGAGACTTGCCACATAGCTGTAGGAGGATGTGAGCTGTGACCTTGCTCGGTACAGGTACCGTAGTCCTTACACGTGTCCTTGCACTGCAGCTGGCAATGGTTCCCAGAGCGCTTTCTGATGCTTAGCTCCCTAACTGGAGTTTATCACGATAGGAACAAAACAGCATTCTATTTCTATTCAAAAGCTGCTGGATCTTCTAAAGAGAGTTCTAAAAGAATGAAAACTCCTTGGGTGAGACACTCCTTTGGGTACATTGTTAAGATTTTTATCCAAGTGATGTTACATTCCCATTAATTTATTAACATTGTTTTGCTTATAATGTTCAGTTCTTACCGCTGTACTCCCTGAAAGATACTGAAAATGATACATTTCTGCGGGAGAAAACAGCAGCCAAAAACTGATGTGCAACACAGTGATGCTAAAAGTGGCAATCTACAGGATATACAGTTTCTTTCTTTAATATACATCTACTTGTGAAGTTCCTTGTTTGGTACATAAGTACTTAGCTTTGATAGCTCCTCGCTGCACAGGCACACACTGCTTGCAATAAGATGCCTATGACAAAAGATACTGCAAATAGTTTATTATAATAGTAAAAAACTGGTTGTTGACCTGTTTCCTACTTTCCCTGCACTAACTCCAGTATCTGCTGGCCAGTTTCACCCAACTTTGATGAAGAAGAAATCTCAGTGTTTTGTGAAAAATGGGTAGAAGAAAGGCCCAAACCAATTTTGTACTGAGGAACAGGCTGGTAAAACTCAGATATTATAGACTGTTGTTATCATCAATCAACTGGGCAATGAGGAGGTGCATTTGCAGGCAAGCTGGCACAAAGGAACTTGGAAATAACCACAGCGTTTTCTGCATTTGCCTTCTAACGGAGGGGCTCTGTGGAGCAGTGGAGAAGTGATAATGGGGGACAGAGGCTGTACAGAAGTTAAAATGAGACTCTGCAGGAAACCAGGCTGCACTATTTCTTCATGTTAACAGAAGACTTGTCACAAAGAGGCCTCCCAAAAGGTCAAACAAGATACAAAAATAATTTATAACCAATATGTAGACACCCCAAAGTCCGAGGACCTTTGGGTTACGGTAAATGGGTAAGTAGACGGCACAAAACTTTGCATGATAATAGAGGACCATTCCATCTGAAATCTGATCATAGATGCTGGCATACATCCCTGTGCTTCAAAACAATATCCTTCTGTAAATATACATATATATATATACATCTATATAAAAGGAATGTGGTGTAAGCACTATAAAAAGCCTCCATCCATCTAGTCTTGGGTACCTAATAACTTACTTGCATCGTGAAGATTTCAAATAGACAAGATAAAGTGCCAAAGTTGTAGGCCTAAAGTTGAGATTTAGAGGCATGGATTTACTGTTGGGTGGCTGATGAGTCCAAGAATCTCTCCAGTATCACTGCCTTCTGTCCACGCCAAATCCATCTTGGTAGTGAGGTTCTGGGTGCAGAATTTCTCTCTCCAGCATTCAAATCTGTCCTTGGGCAACATCAAACCCAGAGACCTGTTTCACGGTGTGTCTGTGCTTCTAACTGAGCAATACCTAGTAAATAGCCTTGTATGTGCCAAACAGGGATTTACATCCTAACCCATCTTCAGGCTATTCAAACCATGGCAGCATGTCATTTTTAGTAACACACTGAAAGAAAAGATCATGAATTTATATTTTGCATCAAAAGCTTAAGTCACTCAAAAGTAGCTATTAACGTCCATCATATAAATAATATGCTTTACAAAACTAAACACAAAAATACATTTATTTGGAAAGGCTGTGATGAAATTAAAAGTACATTTGTGTGATTGAAAATAATTCACATTTTAATCCTTTTTTTTTTCCAAAGGCTTCTTTGCTGAGTACATTTGCATGCTATTTTCGGTAGAGGTCTTAAATAGTCCTAGATGAAATAGGACTAGACTAAATACTTAGTTAAGTTTAAATACTTAGTTAAGGAAAGTATCTTCAAAGGAGCTTTTCAGTGCCACCTCAGCACAGCTGTGCTGCCCTTGGCATAGCCCTGGAAGATGCTGTGATTTAAAGTCATATCTGTGATATACTTTGCACTGTTGTGTGGCAGGGAATGGAGGACTGCAGAATGTGAGTACAGGGATTTAATACTATCAGTAGCAAATTATGATGTTGATATGCTGCTTCCAGCTGCTGGCTAGGGCACAGAAGAAAGGATATGGGAGTAAGGGGTATACCCATTCCTTTTTACTGCACATCCAAGGGAAGTAAAGAAACACAATTTGTCCTTATTAACCCTTGCCCACTCCTTCCCCTTCCCACTCCCCCTTGATATATACCTCAAATATATCCATGTGGCAACATGCCATGCAAGTTATGTATTCAATGCAACGCCCTCTTCTGCTGTACAGCTTCCCTGAGACAGGTGGCACTGAGTTGTTAAAATAAATAGGAGTGCAGTATGCAGTACATTTTTTTTCTGAGCAGTATGTCACAGGTTAGAGATTAGCACTACTTGTATTTATATGATGTAAGTTTTCACCTTGATCCAGAAGTGGCTTTGAGATAGACTTTGTGCATTCATAACACTGAAATAAAGTCATCTTTCTTGAGCAGAATTATCTCTTAATACTCACTTCAGGTGCTCCAACTGCCTTGTGAAACAATCTCTTCAGGATGTATCAGCACCCGTAGGCACTTCCTTCAGATGGTTTCAAGTTACGATGCAAGTTATACAGATTTAAGCTCAAGATAACTTTACAGAAGCCACCCCTTTCCCTATTCACAGTATTATTCAGAGCTGGAGCTGATGCAACAGAGACAAAACATAAATTCAAAAAATCAACAGTTTGACTTTCCTTACAAATGATGCTGTTTCTTCAAACTGATGCTTTAATCAAATGCCTTTCTGTTACTCACGAGGGGATTGGGCACCCTCAGTCAGTTTGCAGGTGACACCAAGCCGGGGGGAATGTTGATCTGCAGGGGGGGCTGGGCAGGCTGGACCGATGGGCTGAGGCCACTGGGGTTCAACGGGGCTCGGTGCCGGGTCCTGCCCTTGGGGCACAACAGCCCCACACAGGCCACAGGCCCGGGGAAGAGCCTGGAAAGCTGCCTGGCAGGAACGGACCTGGGGGTGTTGACCGACGGCTGAACATGAGCCAGCGGTGTGCCCAGGTGGCCAAGAAGGCCAGCAGCATCCTGGCTTGTATCCCAAACAGCGTGGCACACAAGGGCAGTGATTGTCCCCTGCACACTGGTGTGGCCGCAACCCAAACCCTGTGTGCAGTTTTGGGACCCTCGCTACAAGAGGGATGTAGAGAGGCTGGAGCGTGTCCAGAGAAGGGCAACGGGGCTGGTGAAGGGTCTGGAGAGCAAGTCTTACAAGGAGCGGCTGAGAGAACGGGTGGTGTTTAGCCAAGAGAAAGGGAGGCTCAGGAGAGACCTTATTGCTCTCTGCAACTGCCTGAAATGAGCAGTGAGGCAGGTGTAGGCAGGTGTTGGTCTCTTCTCCCAAGTTACAAGTTACAGGACAAGAGGAAACACTGGTATTTTTGGTAGTCAGGTTTAATTTCCCTCTCTTATTTCTGTTTAAAAGCTAAAATTTCCATTGTCAGACCTACATTGATAGTTTGGGTCTGTTTCTTGTTCAGGGACACAAGCAATAACTCAATAAAGAAGCTGGAGGTAAAACCGTTCAGTTGTAATTGCTTTCGGTGGAAAGTTACATAAAACAAACAATAGTTACAGGTTCAAACAGGTACCTAAGTGACACAGAGGGCTACCACCCAGCCAAGCAATACTACTATGACCTATGATTTTCTGTCACTTTGTGTACAGGAACAACATATCCCAAATAAAAAAAGGGTACATGCAAAAGGATTATTTTCTCTTTCCAATTTCCTTGCAAGGCCTGCAATCCCATGTAATATATGCCGTCCCTTACATTAAGAACAGTTTCTTACCCCCAGTTTATGTACATTTTCCTCCTCTGCTCCAGAACCACCTACTGATGGTTTTCCTCAGCCTGTTGAGTGATACACATCTTAAATACCCCCACTGCTTTACCATCCAGATCCCAGTTTGATGAGGAGCTGCTGATCCACAGATTTGTTTTTGATTACTAGATACAGTTCATTGACCACTGCTTCAGTTTTTTTCCTGTAAGCTCCTTTCTAGCATCTAATCCTAAAAGACGTAGATTATTTCTCCTGTCTATAAGCAAGCCGTGCCTGCTTCAATCTTCAACAATCAGAGATTAACAGGACCAGGAGGGAAAACAATGAACTTGCACTTCTCTCTAACACCATACTGCTACTCAGAATTCTGAATGGCACATTTGACTGCCACAGCAATTTGTATTTCACCCTGGCAGCAGCGTTGTTTATCCTCATCTTTTCTAGCTTACAGCAGGATTGACATGTGTCTATCTATTATAAAGCACCTACTTCAGCAGCAAGACAGGCAGAAATCTGTGCCAAATATATTGTGATTTCTTGATTACATTCAGTGTAAAACAATACAGGGACATGTGATTAAGAGAAATGTTATCTGTCATGCTGGAGACACAAAGCCAAAACAAAAGTTTCACAAGCACCAGATTTCCAATTACTTTGGGCTTAACACTCCAGCCACAAGGCAGGTTTACTTAACCTTAACTTTCTTAATTGTTATGTGAATGAACTGATGATAAGTCAGGGTGGATTTTCATTTATTTCCTGAATGTTTTCACTTACTTGGGGTTGCTGCAACCCCATGACAAATCAGTCTCCAGGCCATAGCTTTAATCATTTTGGACGAAACTGAGAGTTGCGTAAAAAAATGAAGAGAAACTTTTCCCCAGGTTCCTGAACGGCTGCATCAGGTGCCTGTTGCTCAGGCCCTGGGTCTCAGCACTCAAACTTCACAGCTGCCACCAGCAGGCCACGTGCAATCCGGATGCCTGCCGTCTGTACAACTACGCAGAGAACTTTCTGGAAGAAAGCTTACCTTTCTTCCACTAACACATCTTCAGCCAAAATGCGTCTCCTGCCTAGATGGGCAGCAGACACCTAGTGTACATTATAAAATCTCCTCTCTTCACGTATAAACTGGTCTCCTACTCTACACTATGTTACAGCATTCCAGAGCAATTTTTAAGTCATCTTCAGGAAAAATATCTTGGCTATAAATACATACTTGATGGATGCAGGACATAAAGGCTGATCGGTTAACAGTCTTGCCACCGACTTAATTGATGAAGAACCAAACCACAGCCGACACACGGTTAGTGTTAGAAGCCCTATTTACTATGCAAGATACACCTGCCAGCTAGGAAGCTGTAAAGCTCAAATGTTTACTCTCACATAGGAGAATAAACTAATATTGAAATAAAAAGACCTGAACTTTTTGAATTGTTGATAAGTAATTATTTACTTACCATTTCAAAATAATTTCAAGATGGACTTATATTGATTACAAAAAGAAAAAAGCAAATGTCTTGGATGCTGTGTAAATTATTCTTAAATGCTGAAAGAAACTGTTGCAATGCTGTTTTTAAACACAGGTAATGTTAGCTACTATAGCTACGTAGCTATTTAGGGTTCTGACTATGTCACCTTCCTAAAGGACTGGTAACTGAACATAACAGGTACCTAACATCTGCTTTCTGAAAAGAAAAAAAGTCTCCAATATGCACAACCAGCGATCATAAAAACTGCTTTACAAATTGCAGCCTTTTGCCATTGAACTGAGAGCACGCAACTGTAAAATGTTGAGGCCAGGATTTACCAGGAAGAGAAGAGTGTGAATTCTCATTAGTTCTGGTCAGCATGGCAAATCTTTTGCCCCAGATGAACTGGTGGCAGCTGAACAATAGCATTATATGTGCTACCTTCTTCCCCAGATAGCTTGGCTTTGATAGTATGATTCAACTTCCATGTACAAAATAACATGGAACATCCCCATCCATCAAAGCAGGGTCTCACTTAAAAATGTTTCTTTGATATTGTGCCAAAATTACCCCATTTCAAGAAAATGTTATCGTATTTTACTAAGTTTCAGTATATCATACTTATTTTATTTTTGTCACAAAAAACACCAAAAAACCACACACCAGAAAAAAAAAAAAAAAAAAAAAAAAAAGAACCAAAGAATGAATCACCTGAGACCAGGAAATGTGTTTTAATAATGCTAAAACAGAAAATTATATTCCATTTAAAGCATATGGTGTTAGAAGACTTGCACACCTTTACTACGACAGCAGGATGAGTGCGAGAGAAAACAGAGTATCTTCAGTCTTTTCACATCAGTGGTTATAGCCTCAAGTACAGAATCAAGTACAAAGACAAGATATATGTTACTTTTACTTCTGCAAGGCTTGAAATAAACATTTAGGTTTATAAATAGACCTAAGTGCAGGATGAAATAAACCCAAATAAGATACTACAAAAACCATGAACAATGTATATTAGAAGATAGAAAAAGTGCATTAAGAACAAAGTTGGTATTTTTGAAAATTCCTTTGAATATATCAAACTATTTAGTAGTTGGAGGCCAGCTGCTACTCTAATCGTTTTTAAATGTACATTATTAGGAACCGAAAAGAGGAAAACACTATTGAAATAAGCAACTGAGTAAGGAAAAAAGCAAGCAATGGACAAGACCTTTGGCTAGGGTCAGCTAGCCCAGCTTCAATGATACCACAGACTCTTTTAACATTCTAACGGATCTGCTGCCCAACGTCTGTAACAGCAGATCCGCTGGATGTTTCAAGTCACATCCCTTTGAATGCGTTCCCAGGGTTAGCACACCTGCCTTTGCAAGGATACCACGAGTTGCTTTTAATTACTACACAACTGCAGCTGAGATATAGTTTAACATAGAATTAGAAAGGTATTGCTGCCAAAATGAGAGCATATCCTGAACTCTAAACCAGGGTACAATAGAGCTTGTGTGGTAAGCCCGCTGAATCACTTCTTGCCAGATCTAGGATCTCCTAGGAAGTTTCCCATGGCAGACAAGTGAGCTTGTTTTATGACACTAGACAAGGTTAAACGTCAAGCAGAGTAGTTATACTGGAGCAAAACCCCCTTGATACTATGCAGAAGCTGTAGAAACGCATTACTGTGCCTGCTCGGGACTCCTTCATGACTTCATGGGTGTTCTACTATCACAGATAATCAGAAATTCAAACCACAAGTTGCACATCTGAGTCCCCACATATTCCCAAGTGGTTCAGTCTCAAGAAAGGATCATTGCAGTGATAAGGAAACAGATGTCTCAGTATAGAGACAGACCAAGACCCCGAATGTATGTTTTTCCCCATATATCACCCATTAACAGCAAGGTTTGCAAGTACCTCTGCAATAATACTTAGCAATTTTTCCTGTTCTGAAATCAATGACAAGGATGAATAAACAGGTTACCTTAACCTGCTGGTTTCATTTTATGTTCATTTACTAACACATCTGAGAACATGCAATACTGTTGAAGTGTTAGAAATGCTGAACAATTATTTAAGCAACAGCACTATATTTCAGTTTTTCTTCATTAAAGTTTTTGATATTTGCATCAGACTTTTGACTTTCTAAAGCCACTCTAAATCAAAACATATTATTAAGCCCTCTAAAAATTCATCTCAAGTCAGTTTACAGATGACATTGATGTCTTACTGCTATCTATTCCTCCTGGACCATTTCTAACAATTCATTTTTTACATTCCTGCAGTGCTGAAATATGGTTCACACCAGTATCTGTCCTTTTAGTAATCACCAAAGCAAAGCTTGGCAGTTGTCATATATTGCACTCTTGAGAAAAATGCTAGTAATACTCTGAATTGATTGAACAGCATGGAATCAGAACTAGCTGGCAGAGAAACCATTTAACTGATTTCAATTCATAAATCTCTTTTCTCCTATCCCATTTTAGTTTAGAAACTGCTAAATATTGCCATTATCTCATGATGCACAGAGTGAGCCAATTATTTATAAAGATACTAATTTAAATAATATGTGATCGCATTCATTAATGCCCCATATGAGAAGGCAGACTTATGGATCTTACTGAGTAACTTTCCTTTATGCAGACTGAGCTAGGGAATGTTTGTAACAGCCCTGGCTGGCACAGATCGATTTATTTCCCCAGAGGTCAGCATCAGGCACCATGTCCTTCCTTGTCTTCAAAATAAAGTGATTTTAAACAGAACTTTACCTACTTTAAACCACAATTTAAGTCCCTGAACATGACCTAAGATGATTAGTAAGACATAGCATTGCTTATGTGACAAAGTTTAATTAATTGGCAGGGATGCACTTAGTGTCTAAACCACTGCTACTGTTAAGTAACATGCTGTTACTTAACATGTTTCTAGGAGAAAAAAACCCAACTAAGTATGGCCAAGAACTGTAATTCAGTCTTAAAGAATCTCAGAAATAGGGCTTGTGAAATTAAGTCTACAGAGAATCAGGAGATCAAAGGCAGATGGGCTACAGGTAAGTCAGGGGACAAATTCTGGGGGACCAAAGGGAAGAGCTCTTGGAGGAGACAGCCAGCACTGGCGAAAGCAGGATGAAATCCAGCAGGGGACTAGCTCCGTGGGAAGTGAGGTGGTTTGTTCTTGCACTGCTGTGCTCCATGGCAGTCTGTAAAACCTGCTTTGGAGACTGAAACCCATAGTGCTTGCTGCCCAATCGTCACTAGACTACACTGGGTTGTTGAAAAATATTATTCTGTTGTCCTGTTGCTGATTGCCTGGGTGCTTATGTGAATCCAAAGAAAAAAAGCAGAGAAAGTAAAGCGGTGTTTGTGACAGAGTGGAGAGGCATGATTAGCATATTAATAAGGGTTTGTATTGTTTATTAAAAAGGGCTGTTTATCTGAAATGGGCTGCATGTTAAATTCACTAAGATGGATAATCAAGAGACAAAGCTGGGCCTGAGAGAGAACTGAAACTTGGGGAGTTTCCTCGAAAGCAGCATTTCTTCTGGGGAATTTATCTGCATGTAAATTCATTAAGTATTTTGTGCTGAGATTCTGGATCTTGAAATCCAATTATCTGATTCAATGATATTCAGTCTTCGGGACCTGAAAAGCCACTTTCTCAGGAAACGGAGAGGCACACATACCAAATAACACAGCACGATTCAGAATAACATCTGATGATGCTTGAATTTTAAATCTCATGACCGACGCTGCACTGCAATCATTGGACAGCACATAAAGCGATATATTATTGCTCACTGGAACTTTTATTGTGAAAAATTGGATCAGAGAGATATAAATATTTGGCAAATTGCATTGCCATCCCATTTGCTCCTGAATGGAAGGGGAAGAATTTTCTTCTCAACCTCGGATCAGAAGTAACTCTTAAGTCACCTGCCATGTAACAAGCCACAGACTGTACTTCTTGCCCCTTGCAGGTGGGGTAGGAAGACAGCGATGTCCTTCATACTCTCACTTCAGACCATTACTTTTCTTCAGGAACAAGAAAATTATTATGTTATTCCCATGTGGTCTAAAAATTGTAGGAAAGACTCAATCTGGTTTACTAAAATGCCTGCCATTACTAATAATGAAATAAACCATTCTCTCTAATGGAATTGGCTAGAAAGGTATCTACTTAAGATGGACTCTTTAGACATAAATTCTGTAATGGAGTGGTTTAGAACAGTTTTGGTCTACTGAGGTGGATGTTGAGAACTAAACAGGTAACTGGTTTACAGAAATTCAGCAATGCTCTCCACCTCCAAAAAGGCAGGCCCAAGAGAAACGAGTTGGTAGGGAATGAAAGAGTTAAGAGCATATATTAAATCAGTGATCATATCACCCAGGTATGCGTTATGTGCATTCCTCTAGACTGGTCTTGGATACTGGTCCTGTGGTGAACCCCTTCTGTTCCTTCTTAAGTGAATTTCAAAAGCGAAGCACAAAAAGTAGAAATGTTTTTTTTTTTAAAAATAAATATTTGCGTTTTCAAATGCAAATAAAACTGACTTTAATAGCAAAATAATTCATTAAAAATTTGAAGTTACTGTTCCAAGGCTAACTGTACTAAACATTTCCTTTCACCTAGCTCTCTCTTAAGCCTTGATTCTCCTCACAGCTCCCTTTTCAAAAGGTGTGTAATTTTGACTGTGCAACTAGCTGTCTCTCTTGTTCACCTGCATGTAAGCTAGCTTATTATAACTTTTATTTGAATCCACATCAAATCCCTTTTTTATTTATTCATCATTTTTCTTAGGATCAGTTGCATAAAATCCTTTTGTGTACAGCATAATCACGGTTAAGTCTTGCCTAAAAAATTCCCAGGCTGTTACATCAATTGGTTCATTGCCCTGAAAACGGAGGTGCTTTGGTCCACATGAAACACACCTCCATTTTTAACATATAAATAACATTACCAAAAAAGTAACACAAATATACCACCTGCCAACTCAAATCCTCACTGAAGCCATAACTACCAGCAAAGATTATTTTTTTTTTAAGGCATTAAAATTGCAATCTTTTCCTCAAAGGAGAATTTTGATTCAACTATTTTAGAAACCTCTTTAAAACAGACTGTATCACAACTAGAACAAATCCTGTTCTTGCAACATGACAGGCAGCCATCGCTGTTTGACAGCAGCAGGATAATATTTGTGAGTGTGGTAAGACCAACTCATTACTGACACAGCATCTCCCACGGTATCGGTGCCTACGATATTTTATTAATAATCATACATTTGCTTCACCCTGAGTGGGTTCAAAAAAAAAGTTGAATTCTCAGAATTGCTAAACAAGTTAAATATTCTGAAACTCCTGGCTTCGACTCCCTGACATCTTACATGTGATTTTATTCCTGACTTTCGTATCACGTCATACTGTAATTTATAAATAATCTGAAATATGTCAGCCTTTACACAAATAGCAGAGTCAAACCCCTTCTTTTTTGTATCATAATGAAAAACCTCAATGCATTTCTGCTTAAAAAGCAAAATGTATGTATTACCCTGAAATCTGGGCCATAGTTGGAAGCATTACTGTCCTCCAGTAACAATATCACCATTTTATCATTTCTGTGATAAAGCTTACATCGATTCTGATGTATGTGCACATGTACCACCAGAACCTCAGCAGGAAGTACAGAGCAAACTCCTAACATCTCATGCTGTTTCCAGCAGAAATCTCATTTGTCAAGACAACCGGAGAAGGTAAGTCATTTTGGAATCATCTTTTGTTAAGAGTCTGTGCTTGTTCTGATACTGTAAATCACAATGCCTTTTCATCTGCATTGTTCTGCATTACAGATTGAACTAAAGAGAACTGCCTGCATGGAATAAGCAACAAAATCTTTAAAATACCCTTTTAAGCACCCTCACATAAGGGAAGCAACACAAATCCATCATGAACTAATGACTAATTCCAAGAGTGCCAACAGGTCCAAGGTGCTATATTTATAAAATAATTTTAGAACTGAAAAGTATCAGCCCTTTAGTAGGATAAACTGAACTGATAACTTAGCTATCTGAGGATTTTCCTTAAGCTTCCATACTGTGAATACATTCCTTAGTGAAAGAAAAATCATAAAGCTTAATCATTAGCATCAGTTTGGTATTTGCAAAGCTTTGAAATTACTATCTCTCTTTGAATTTCTTTTCAAATTTCAAATTTGAAATTTCTTTTGGTGCTGCACTCAAAAATTTGTCGGAACTCCTGATTTTTAGTAAGTATAATTATTTTAGTAAACATAAATGGGAAGAACGAGTTAGCACCTAACCTTGGCAATGCAGAAACTACTTTTAAGAACCAGGTATGTAAAATGTCCCTAACTAATCTAATGATATGGGCATGAGATTATTAAAAGTGAAATGTTTGGGATCCAAATCTGCTTTCATTATTTGTATTTGTTAACTTTCTACATTTTTCCACTGTATACATGCATAACATTTTCAGTTCTGCTTCTAAGTGCTAGGTCAGCAAGCACAAATGCACATACTTGGGTGTTTTTCAAATCCATAGTCATAAATTATTTCTTGTGAATTATGTTGACTTACAATGCTTCCGCATCTCAGATGCAAAACCTCATAGGAACATTACTGAACTCAAGGTTTTTACTACAATAAAATAATATCCTTGTCCAAATTTTAGCTCCTAACTCAGATATAGTACAGAAAAGTGAGAATATAATCACTGATTACCACCTATCAGCAGTATTTCTATATGTACACACACTTTAGAGAACAATCTCCACCTCTTTGCAAAGCACCATTTTGTCAAGATTATTTCCTGCTTCCACCTTTAATCTACACGGACTACCCTAGAAGCTGAGGTTATCTAGCTCAGAATGACTTATACCTCGTCTTATTAAGATATACTTTCAAAATCTGAGTAAACAAGAAAAGTTTTCTATATACATAATTTAAAAAATATTGTTGGTCAGAAATGGTTGTTAATAAACTAGTCAGCTGTGGCAGTCACTTTCCAACAAGAAATTATGGTGATTTTAGATGAGTAAGATAGTCTTTGCTAACCTCTCATTTTCATCTGATACAATATCCTTGGAGATTTACTTATGATCTACTAAAATAAATGTTGCCATTCCATTTTCTAGTTAATATATGTGAGGACATATCCAATAAGAAAAATCCTACAATGAGTGCCAATATGCTCTAGATAACACAGAAACTAGATTACTTTTTGAACACATCTGTCTGCCTCTCCCATGCTTAGATATGTATCTCACAGTTCCTTTTATTTCATAACATAAAGAAGCTCATTCATCCCTTCCTACCCCTTAATGTGATGGCACTGCAATGTTATCCTGATTTAGATGACTAAATGAAGGTCTCGGCCAATCTTAAACAAAATAGCACCTTTAAAATGCCACTCAGGATGAACACCTAATTTAATTATAAATGTGGAGTTTCCAAGTGAGATGCTAATCTTCCAGACAGCAGAGTTTCAAGTAACAGTTAATATGAAAATATAAATACAAGTTAGAAGACACCTAAAAATGTACAGTTGTTATCTCTCCAGCAGTGATGGAATTGCGTGATACGCAAAGCACTAGGTTGTTATTCAGCCTCAGAGTTTAGGGAGATAAAAATGTAAATGCTTTAGAAATATAAATTATAGCAAATGTTTGTAAGTCTAATAACATCTTTTTTTTTTTTTTTTTTTTAATAGGAGAACATGATAGAACACATACCTTTCTTCCCCCTGTGTTTATGCGAAGAGGAGTTAAGAAGGGATCAAAAATCATATGGCTGGTTTCAATATTGACAGGTGACTGTCTTTTCCCAACAGAGCAAAGATTCCAAGCTGAGTTCACCAAACCCCAAAAGGAGGGAACTGCAAAATATAAAAAAGGGCAAGTTTAAGAAAAGTCTGGAAAGATTATAAAGAAATACATGTAAGGCAGATAGCCAGATAATTAAACTTGTCGTATTGTCTGCACACACAAGCCAAAACTGAAATCAGGCAAATTCAACCAGCACTTGAAATTTAAAACTTCACGTACGGAGACCAAAACTTAATTGTTTCATGTAGTTTTGTATCAGGAAAGAAGGTTGTGGTTTTTTTCTCTTTTTAAAGTACCCCGATGCAATTATAAATAGTTCCTTTGCTGTTAGTATTATAGAATATTTACTGAGCATTAAGAATGTGACTCATTAGCCCTTACACTAATTATGCAACCATTCAATATGTTCTCAGACCAAACCCATTCCATTCTACTCAGTTTTTTTAAGTCTTCATATTTAGAACAATTCATTAAAACCCACAGAATTATTATAAAAGAAGCTCACACATTACCATCCCAGAGAACAGGCCTGCTCTCTAGACAGTTTCTTCTAATTTCTGTTACATTCACCCAAACCTTTATTTAGTCAATGTTTTGATCTAAAAAATAAATCTCATTGGAAAAGCCATACTGGTGGTGAAGAAGGATAATTCCTTCCCTCTACACGCAATGGCTTGGAACATGGAGGACCCCCTGATTTTTGACAGGCTCAGTTACTTTCTGCACCCCTAATTAGAAAAAAAAATGCGGTGACTATATACTGCTCCTTATCAGATAACTGCAGGCTGATGGTCATAATGCATCCCATCTGCAATTTATAGACAAGATCAACCTGAACTTCTCTGTGGGTGCTGAAAAAATTTCTGACTAAATTAGTAAAGAGCAACTAACAAGATACGGGAAAGACACATTTAGATTTCTTGTGCATACTTTGTCCCTGTCTAAAGTACATAAGGCAACTGTGACTTTATCAGAATTATTCTGCAGTTTTATGTAGCAGGTGGAAATTTCACAGATGCTAATATTGATGCCTTTTTTGGCTTTATTTTTTTTCTTTTTACATGTTGTTAAAAGTTTTCATAACTTTGGAGCCTCAAACCATTCTTCTAAACTACAAACTGTGTGGAGCAAATTCCACACAGCCAGACTGGGGGAAGGAACACGTGGCTGAGTTCTTGTGGCAGGAGCACAGGTGATTTGCCCAGAGGGTGGAGTTAAAACAACTCCCCAGCTGCTTATAAAAAGCTTTTTGGTTGCTGTTAGCTAGTTGTGTGCAGGATTTTGCAGTGGGAATGCTTGCTTCTGTTTGTTGGTTTGGTTTTTTTGTTTTTTTTTTTTGTTTTGGCTACTCTAGTGGGAGCTACACAGAGGTTTGGCAGAGTTTGAACCTCATGTTTGTAGTAGACTTAACCTGCTGGGAAGATATTCCTTGGAGGGGAGACAGACAGACAGAAAGTATCTTTTGAGTAGGGCAGTCTTAGGAAAATGGCTCGTCTTGGTAAGTGTTTTCCTATCATGTTCTGCAGAACAGCTCAGTTCTTTTTGCCCTCAAAGTTTGAGTATGCTTAGGTGTAAAACTTTGGTTGAGTTAACATATAGCTTCCTGTAACTTTTGTATAAAACTAGGGCTTTTCTTAAGCTATTGCTTGTACAGCAAAACTTCTGTATGAGTGTCTACACAGAAGTGATGGAAAATGATTTGCGGTTGTTGAATATCTGTCTATTCCAGTAATTCCTCAGCTATTCTCAACAGAAGTTACCTTTATTACAAAATATCTGAAAACTCAGTTTTCAGCTGAAGCTTCTTTCTTTGTGCCAGCCTGTCTGTGCATGTGCAGGTGAACTCAAACAGCTCTGAAGGGATTCAAGTGGTTCAGCCATAACTGACATGTTACAGCTAGCAAAGTTTAAAGTTTCCTTGCATATAGTTTTGAAGTGAACATGCATTACTAATACCTTAATTTCACTAATGACGTATCTTTCTTAGCACCTGACAGACAATCAAATCAGATCACACATGCAAAGTCCAAAACTGCTCTTAGTATGTCCTGCATGAAATACTTAAGGAGGGATGATGGTGTAATGCTCTACTCTATGGCTCTGGGAAAGCAAAGACCAGGGAACAGCACCCAAAATAGCTAGAATTGCAGACGCCCCCATCAAATTATGTCATTAAGCTTTCCTTTGTGTAATAAACCCTGTGTGCAACCACTCCACAGAAGGTCAGATGGAAAGCTCTAAAATAAGCAAAGCTTTGTGTGATCAGAAAATGAGTAGGCAGTAGCCTTAAAAATTTATTTGGCTCCTCTGTTTACCCTACCAGTCAATTCCTGCTTCCACTGGAGACTAACAAGACTACAGAAGTTCCCAGAGTCTGCTAAATGATAGCATTAATGCTTTGAAATTGAATAAAACATATGTACTGCAATCCAAAATAAAATGGAGCACACTTAATTATTTGTGCTCTTTCCACAAGAGAAATACCACAGGATTTCACTTCAGTTTTTGTCAGAAAGGGAATTCCTATTTATGCAGAGACCTGAAATAGTTTAAGTTAATTGAGATAGCCTGGTTCTCTTGATAAATCCCCCTGTGTTGTTGTTCTTAAAAAATAAATTAGTGATGAAACTGTAGAGCTGTAAGTTCAAGAGGGAAAATATTAGAAGGGAAATCTGTTGCTTGAATGGCTACTAGTATTACTAAAAAAGTCTTCTGGGCAGAAATACTCTTGGTCTTCCTCAGCAAGCTTTTAGAAAAATAAGTAAAGAAACTAGACACAGTAAGTGCAATAAAATGGCAAGCTAAACAGGTCAGTCCATTATTTTTGACTTCACATTACTTAAAGAATTTATGCTGTAACTGGGATTGTTCCAGAAAAGCTGAAGTGGAAAAGAACTGCTATGAGACAATGTTTTATAATGTTATTTCTGTTTTTGACAAGGAAACAGTCCATTCTATGCAATACCCGTCACACCAGCCTATCGCCGAAAAGTCAGGAAGGTGGAGCTCCAGTATGGTGATGCTGAGCTGCAAAGGTTACACTTGTCACCCAAACATGTAAGTTTGATGCAATCATTTCCTTTCTAAACGCTTAGGAAGCTTCTGCTTGAGAATCTCTAATAAGTGCTTGCTGCTAGCTGTTAGGTAGGATTCTGCAAAAAGAAACTGCAGGAATTGTAAACTCACCCCAGTGATCAGAATTACTTTGCTTATGCTTCAGCTGAAGGTTGGTTAAGGATGACTGACCTAAAACTGCACACCTAAGTTAACTAGTGGATGGGGTTATTATGCAATATTAATGTCTGATTACATCTAATTAAAGTAATTAGTACTGCTTAGGTGCTCAAAGTAATACAGAAGTATTCAGAACTGTAATGGAAAAAGTCCAAGGAGGCTTCATGTAGGAAACCAAAGCTTAAATTAAAAACTGAATTAACTGTTGAGTCTAAAGAAATTAGTGTATGAGTCTAGGAAAACATATGGAAATGTTCACTGTTCTATTATTCCAGCTTAGCTAACAGACAAGCTTCTATTAGGGGTTAAGTCATTAACGAAACAGTATCTCCTTCACAATTATGTTGTCTTTCCATAAAAATCTAGTCATGAATGAGTGGGAACACGCTGTACCTCTGTGTGCGGACCCCTGAAGCATTTTAGATGGCAGCCTGGCTCCTGCCCGCTACAGGAGCTACTCTTACAAGCTAGTTCGCATGCAGCCCACATACTAGTTTACAATCTCATTTAACAAGGTTCTCTAGCTACTGGCTATTCTGCCAAAAGTTTCTGTATACTGATCATGTCACCTCTGCCTTCATTTCCCTAAATTTATACCACCTGAGAGCTGATTTCTTGCAAATATGTTACATAGACATAAGGTGATAAGTTTTTGTCTCATCAGTGTTATGCCTTCAACATTCTCAGAAATACAATTGAATAAATTCAGAGTTTTTCCTCTGTATGTTGGCATGCTATGGACAACAGATTTTTTTTTTGCATTTGTGTTATGTGGTGAGGGGGATTACTTATATTTTATACCTACGCAAACACCTCTGACATCCTTATTCAGCCTGTATCTTATTGCAGCTGTTCTTTCTTTCAATTTACTGGGAAGAATTTATATTGAGGTATATGAAGGTGCTCTAGTATCAGCATGACACAATAGAATGAGGGATTCTGATGGCTTTTACCAAACCTATGCATAACAACAGTGAAATAATAGCAGCTAGAACAATAAAGCAAGGATTGAATGCTATTGTCCTAGCGATAAGTACCCAGGATTTGTGTAAAAAATACAAGCCTCCCCTCTCCAGAGAAAAGCAATGAGTGAACACTGTCCCGTAAGATGCCCTTCTGTAGGTACAGCAAACTCGCAGATAAGCATAATGGTGCTGTCTACAGTGGGTGTTGATGGACGTGTAACAGTCTGCATCCATGTTGTGAGAGGAGGCAGTAGTTATTTTCTATAAAATTAGATAAAATTAGGGCTTTTCTTAGGCTATATATAAATATATACATAAAGTTATAACATCTTCATTACTTGATCTTAGGGAGAAAAATTATGCTGGACTCAAAGGTTTAGGTCATGGAAGGGTTGTGGACAGTTAAGCGGTGTCTCCTAATCACCTGTCTGGTTGTCAAGGGCTGATTTATAAAAATGGTTCTCAGGGTTCTACCCCATGCTCTGTTTCTGCGTCTTGTTCTTGGCAAAGTCATAAAAAGTTTGTTGCTAGAATTTCTCCAAGGCATTTTCTGAATCCTTGTGAGTCCCTGTGATGCAGTGACCGAAACAGTTTGGTCTATTTGAGAACAGCTGCATTACGTGGGGTGGGGTGGCTCTGTGCTTCCCAGCACATCTGGCTCTGCGTGCAGAGCGCTCCTGGGGCTGGTCCTGTAGCAAAGCTGCCCTGGGCTGTGCCTGGCTGCTACGTTCAGGGCTGTGTTCTCCATTCCAAAATGACTGAGAAAGACCAGAAGGCAGTGCCCCACCTGGTGAAGGGTAACCCCCTTAGTGATCAACTTGCCAGTCTAGGGACGACTTAAAGATACTTGCATTCACTTGGAAATGTGCCTGTAATTGCAGAGTGGCTCTGCAAGGCTTCTACACCAAAATAATTTTTTTCTAAGCCATAAAACATGAGAATTTATTTTAAAAAAAATCCTGTCCCTCTCCCTGCTTTTCTCTTTATTTAAGGCTCCAATTTCTGCTTTTTGCAATGATGAATCACTGCAGGAGACATTCTTAGGTGGTTTTCACGTTTTCAAAGAATCCTAAGTTTCCCCCTCTCCCTGTTCTATCCTCCTGCTCATACTTTTGCAATACCTTCTTAGGTTCTCTCATCCTCAACTCACAGCTTACTTCTGTTAAGCTAACTTTTATGAAGTGTTTAACCTTAGCAACACGCATGATTTATTACTGCTTTGGGAACAAAAGCAAAAGGCAGGCAGGTTTCATGCATGGTAGGCAAATGATTTCTGTCACTGGGAAGTTTGGTAATATCCAGGAAATATCCCCATATTTCTCAGTATGGCTTCCAAGTTCAGGGAAAATCACAGCAGAATTTCTGTTATGTTCCTTGTGTTGTCTCATGTAAGTAGATGAGATAGTATAGCAGCAAATCAAAGAGTAAGGTGTTTGGGAGAAAAGCATGTTATAAAAGCTGTCATCCTCAGAACTAGGTACAAATGGAGACTGTCTTCCTGTCTATCTTGTGTCTTGCTGATCTGATGATCATGCTGCTTACACTGGGCACTTGGAGTAAGTAGGACATTAAAATAGTGTTAGCTATACAAACCTTTCTCTCAGGTAACAACCTCTGTTTTAGGTCTGAGCAATGCAGGGACTCTGGTTTAGGAGTAACTATGGAAGCAACGCTTTGTATAATGGGTATCATGCTACACTGAGTTAAGCATCTTTTATATGAAAAGCATTCACAGTTGATTTTTGTTCAACTCCTGAATGGTGAAATGGACACTGGAACTGCCAGATTATAAACAAAGTTTATAATACTTAGTGTTTAAGGTGTTACATGTTTATTCTGAGCCTTTGCTTAAATAGGGCTAAGAAGCCAGCAAGCTTCAACAGAAAAATAAAGGGGGTGGCTATAAGTAAGAGAGCATCCCTCAAAAAATGCTGTCCAAATAAGAAAACTGAAAAAGATTATAAACTCTGACAAGTAAAATATAAAATTAAGTCAAGCCAAAAGAAGATGCTGAAGACCGATTTTCTGAAGGCATAAAAGCCACTAATAACTTCTTTCAAGTGTATGAGAGGCAAGGATCCTGCCTGAGTCTGTAGGGCCAGCTGATGATCAAGTTGTAAAAGGAGCACATGAAAGATTATGTAGCAGCAAGTTCTTTTCCTTATTGCTTACAAAGGTGCCTAGGGATGTTCCCACACAGGAGCTTCTTTTGGGGAATGAATCTGAGAAACTGTCTCAAAAGCAAGCATCAGAAAAATTACTTTCAGTATAAATTGATAAAATGAAAAAATTCATTGGTGTCAGTCAGAACTCTAGGATGAATACACAGTGACTTGAATTGCCAGAATCCTTACTTAAAATCGGCATCAGTCTCGGAGAGATAAAACAGTATCAAATCTGATCCAGTTTTTATGGTGCTTATTTTAATAGGTGCTTATTTTTCCCAAGGTATCTGCTGCTGGTCACTGTCAGTAACAGGGGATGGAGTCTAGCCAAGTAAAGTTATTTGTGTTGCACTGCTCTAAGACTGCAACTTCCTCTTTGAAGTTCGCTCAACTTTCAAAAGCACAGATTTTCTTAATTTAAGTTAGAGTTCATGAGTTTAAATAAAAGGAGTCAATTTATTTATGCAGCAGATCGTTGTTTATATATTTAAGCTTTAACATCAGCCCTGGCAATAGCATAAAATACAGAGTGTATTTGTGCAGCAATTATTCTTGCCCTGTGTAATTACTGGTCCCTCAGATAAAATCTCAAGCTACTTTATTGAAGCTGGGAATTGAAACCACAGAGAGAATCAGCTATCTATGTACATCAATAAAGCAGTCCATTAATTATTTCCACCTACTCGAAGAAAATTACCATACTAATGCCTCTGGATAACCACATGACCTGCTCTGCTTCTACATAAAAGCCAAACGTAAAGTCATAAAGGCTTTGAGAGATAAATCAGGGACACCAAAGAAATGACAGAGTATAGAATGGCATTCATGTAAGTAATTGGTCACAGAAATCTCCAGACTGCAGTAACATTAGACAGTACCACAATGGTTTCAAATTTGCGAACTGAGAGTATTCTGTTTTCTTTTTAAGAACCCGAAAGTTGATAGCTGAAATATATCCTCAAGAGTAAGACAGCATTACCATTATTCAAAAGATGGTAAAAAAATATTAAATTTTTTCATCAATAAATCTTGAAACATATCCAAAAAATGAAAATTTTGAAGCACTCGAACAGCATCATATTTCATGCTGGTCTGTTCAAATGTCTTCTTACCTCTGCATGAAGGAGTCTCAATGACAGGAAAGGTTCAACAACCGCACTGGCTAAATGAGAGAGAACAGAAAACTGGAAGGGGGAAATGAGGATTTAAGATTCTGGGAAGATACTTGCTTTTAAAAGGGGTTAATTTTCTGCTGTGCTTTTAATAGAGACATCCTGCAATAGCCTCTTCAAGTTGCCTTTTAAATTATAGCTGCCTATTTCTGCCTAACTAAATGTTTTCTTCGATTAAGAGTATTACCTGCAAAAAAAGTATTTAGTAATCACCATTAGTGACTTCTAACCTTGCAAAGCTTTTACTTATTTCCATCTGCATGTTTGGGATACCAGTGTAGAAAACACTACCGCTTCTTTCATTACATTGATTAAACCAGACTAATCCACTTTTATAAATTATGTGAATCTTATGGTAAAGGGCAGTTACAACACTATGGGACCAGATTGTTTTCTCTGCCACACTATGGTGAGTCAACACATATGTTAAAACTATCCAATCAAATACTACTTTGAGGTTTCCCAAAAATATACACCAGCTGCTTAAAAGGCACTTAAAGATGCTTTTTGTATTATCTCTTCTTTTTGCATTATTTATATGGTGGGAGTAGTAAGTGGTGTGTATCTATAGGCAGAGGTATATCCAGGACCAAAACTAAGCAACCTCAGTAACAAACTTCTAGGACCACTGTTACTACTATTCTGAAAATACAACGTACTTCTCCTTCTCTTCAATCAAAAGGATGTACAGTCTTGGGGAAAACTGTGTAATGTTAGTGAAGTTCCCGCTGCTGAAAGGTTTAGTATAACTACATCAAGAAATAGAAATGCAAACGGATTCAAGGACAGTTTGGTTTAAAGATTAAAAAGAAACCAGGATGCTTAGCGGAGTTGGCACAAGTTGCTCATTAGAATGTCAGTCTTGGGTAAAAGGAATCCTTGGTAAAAGAGCAAAAAATGAAAGACGGGAGGAAGGCAACACCCTTTCCCTCTGTTCTCAACACAAGGCACTGAGCATACATGTGGACTGGATCGGTGCCAGTGTTTGCTGTTCAGTCAAGCATTGGGCTCCCTTATTATGTCTGCCAGTGCCTGGGATGCTTGTATGACTAACTAGCTGCATCAATTACTTGCCACTCAGCTGGCAGTTTCTAATCAAGTCTGGTCAGTCCTTCAGTCATCAATCACTGCCAGGGTTCAACAGATTCTCCTTGAAGCAGGCACAGAACAAGGTGGCAATCGCAGCTGAGCAAGTTTGCTTGACACTCATTGTAATTTGGGGGGTGGAAAAAAGGGAGAACTTCCCTGGATTTAAATGTAGGCTGAAAGGGAAAAAGATTAAATGCAAAAAAGCTGCAATGGTCTTTCTGCCCTTTAAATAGGGCTTCACACTGAAATGCAGGAAACCCAGGTTTTGAGCTATTGTATGATCTCTAAAAGTAACCCTTCCTCTTCATGTTTCTTAATCTTTCCTTTTTCTGTTTGTGCTGTGGTTCACGCTGTAAAACTGGGGACTTTGGCTGTTACTATTTAAATGAGGGACTGTTCTGAGGCAGGATGAGTGAGATCTACGGTTTTAAAGAAGATCCAGAAGAAAAGCGAAGAAAGCTTCACACAGATGGAATTGGAACAGAGGAGAAAGTTGTTCAGAGAAAAGTAATTTGGAATGTATTGGTTTAGGGAAAGGGGAAAGACTGCTTATCTAGAAGATAACTTGAGGTCTGTTCTCTAGATTCAGCTTTATTTTAATGTCATCCTTTTGCTGAGAAACATAAATGAAAGAAGGAATATTAAAAAATTACAGAAGACAGCATATTTCTACCAAAAGAGCTCTTTCTGGATATTCCAGTGCCTCACAGCATACTGTTACTAAACCAAACATAACCCTCAGGCAGTAAGTTGGAATCTAACTATTTCTTGCCAAATTTGGTGTCTCTGTCTGTTAGCGCTTCCTTCATTAGGTGGAATATAATGAACATCACAGTCTGAAGGTACAGGGCACTAAGGGATTCAGTTTGGAGAAGGCAGGCACTGAGGCATAAGGGCTATGTGTAAGGAGTATCCAGTAAGGGTTAACCAGTCCCATTCTCCAAAACATTTGTGTCTGCTGTGACAGGTGCCTCTTGAGAATTACTTGAAGCTATGTACTGCTTTGGTTTCCCACAAGACTCTTACAGCTAATGACAGCAAGTAATGCAGAAATGTCCTGGCCCTGCTGACTTGCAAAGACAAGTGAGGAGCAAGCGCGGAATTCACTACTGAGTGCTGCAGTTCATATCTGCAGTGACAGTTCAAGACAGAAACACTTCTGTTCTGTGCTCTGGTATTTTCTAGAGTAATCAGATTTCTCTGACCCCATTCCGCAGGGCTCTGGCCTTGCCCAGGGATGCTGCTTCCACAGAAAGATAACCAAACCCCTGTAAGTTTGATTGTTCTTGGAAAGGCTAGAAGTCCTTAGGACAGCTGACTAGATGCACTTACAGGCTAGAAGAAAAGCTGTCTGGGCAATACTGATCTCTCAGAAGTCAAACACGGTGCTGCCAAACCACAACTCTGAACTGATGCGTTACTACAAAACATTTTGGAATGGAAAGAAACGATGGCCTCTCCTCAGCTGCTACGTCAAACTATTCAGCTAATTGCTGTCCAGTGACTGATCTTTCATGGAGTGATCTACTGCTTTTTCTAACAGCAGTTACACTCTGAATATCTGGTATTTCTGTTGAGGAAGATCCTAACTGCTTCTGCGATAACATGATGTACACATGGCACGTGGCACAGACTCTGCAGATAGGCTGCAGCTGGGCACAGAAGCCAGCTTCTTCACTATGTAGGAAAACCTGCATGTTTAGGGAGAATCTAGCTTTCTTGTACAGCATGATTGATTTGAAATACTCCTGGGATGTTTCTGCTACCCTGTGTGTGCAACAGGCAGAAGCAGAAAAGGCTTAGCAGGCCCTCTGGCTCAGGATGAACTTGGTTGCGTGAGAGTCCCAATAACGAAGGATCTTCTAGTGGAGTCTCACTTGCTGTCTTTTCCCTTTCTCCTAAATAAGTGTTTATCTCACTGGCCTCTACAATGTTTGACAAACTCTTTACACAGTAATTGCTGCCTGAGATGTAAGGGGATAGCTGAGTGTGAGGGTATTCTTTTAGTTCATGCCACATTATCAGATTTCTGTATTCTGTGTGCACACCGTGGAACAAATACACTGCATAGGAACAACAGATTTCTACCCAACAAATTCCTGCATCAACAACCAGCTGAATGTCAGGTGGTAACTAGTATAATCAGTGTAAGGCTGATCATTTTTGGCCTAATTTTCAGAAATGCTGAATGCATTCTCTGAATTCTGTGGAGCTGGGTGAAAATAAGAGAAGAAAGGATTCACTTTTTCTTGAAAAACTGGGCCACTTAAAATCTGAAAATTCTATCAGTGTGGTGTCTAGTCCAGAAAAATCTTGTACAAACAACATATACTGAATAGCTTGTTAAAGAGGAAACAAACTGCACTGGTGCAAGACTATCTGTAAATCTCCAGCAAACTAGAGAAGAAACAAAATTATTCCTCTTCAAGTGGCTAAAACATAACAGGAGATGGCTCTCCTGCCATTTGTTATACACCTCATCCCTTTCCAACCTGCTTCTGCTTGTTAGAGCTTCTCAAGTGGCTTTGTCCATGGTCCTACGAGCTTTTGTAGCAAATGCAAGGCAAACTACATGCTTCCTGAAGTTTTTGCATACCTATTACTCCAAGTTTTATGTTTTAATATCCTTTATGAAACTGCCATTATTAGGAACTCCTCTACCACTGGCTTAATTGCCATGTGTTGCTCAAATATGCTGCAATTTTTTTAATGGCAAGGTCTTATTTCAAACCTCTCAGTCCATTAATGCTTTCAGTTTTGAATTCTGCTGTGAATCTGAACTTCCATTCAACCTTGCTGGTCTGGCTGAGGCTGCTTTTGGACAGTGATAGAGCACATGAAACTGTTGAGTTCTGCTGTCAGTAAGGAAACATTTTGCAAATCTGTTGGTTTTCAGAAGGTTGTGAAGGTCCTTAAATACTCACCTAAACGTGTATTTAATGGTACCGGTAAGTGTTTTCTCATTTGCTGAGGTTTCTGTATTTGCAGTCAAATACAGATAAATGCTCTGCAGCACTCCCAACAGACAGGCTGGCTGGGAAGGTTCTCAAGCTGGTTTTTACGTAAACAAACAAACAAAACCCAAACCCTTCCAATTCCCCCCAAAAACAGAAGAGAGGGAATAAAGGAAGCAAATTCTTGGGCATTGCCTGGGAATGGAGAAAGGGAGGAGACTGGATGCTGGGCTGGGGAATACATATGGAGAGGACTCGACGAAGCAGGGCAGAGAGGGGCAGCAGGGAGTGTGGAGGCAGCGTGGGGCAGAGGCAGGGTGCACACTGATCGATCCACTGCCCTTCTACATACTTTATGAAATAAGATAGCCTGCAAAGTTCAGCAGCTACAGATTCAGCCTGTAGGGGCTGAAATTTATGTTGAACTTAACACAGAATACAGATTGTGAGCTCTACTCCTTTCCTTTCACTGTCTAAATTTTAAATCTACTCTCTGCAAAAAATAGCTAAACCTGTATGTTTCTTATTTAGTTACATTACAGCTACTAGGTCTTTGGAGCCAAGAAATCAAAGCATGGGAGACCAAGACATGCATGAGTTTTCTTAATGCTTGAATTTATTTAAGAAAAGGCCTTGTCAAGTGCCACAATATATTAGTAGAGTGGCAAGTTAAACCCTGTCAAGGTATTGTCATAATTATTCCATTTCAAATTAGCCACCAGAGGGCCGATCATTTGTTCTTAAAGGGTTGGCATGCGGTGCCAGGGATCTGAAACGGGCAGTACCTGATCAGTGCCTCCCCTGAGCTCAGTGTCTTCGATCTCCTTGTAAGTGGCTCTTTGGATGGATGGGGAGAACAGGCCTGGGATTACACAAACAAGGAGCCGGTGAGGGATGAGGATGGAGGCTGTGCTGTCAGGAGACCAGTAGTTACAGAACTGAGCATCAGGTCAGAAAGCAGACCTGCAGGACAGGCTGTTCAGTGATTACTTGAAAACAGCTCAAGGAGACTGTTAGCATAAGCCAAAGTGCCAGAGCAGTATGGATACTCTGAAAAGGGCAGGGAAAGGAACTGTCTTCTCTCGGTGTTGTAGGGTGACACTGTCATACTCTTGTGTGACTGATATACTGCTGTTGCTGTTCCTAATCTGATCATGCCTGATCTCACTGTTAACACATACATGTAAAGACACAGAGAGAACCCCCTCCAAACTGCTCCGGAAGCTTCTGACTGCAGGCAAACACTCAATTCAGTCTAACAATTGAATTGTAGGATCAAATTTGCTCTGAATGCATCAACAAGGATAGGTCCAAGTAATGGGCAAGGAGCGGATGCTCCCTCTTGATGCAAGATAGGGTTTGGAGATGTGCTGCTCTGCTGTCATCAGTGCATGGAAATGGAAGAGCAGTGCCTTGATGTAGAAAGCCAACAGCAGTAACTGAGTTCTGAATGTCAGGTGTGTGCTCATGGTCAGATCAAATAGCCACTGCAAGGAGAACCCTCTATTCTTTCCAACTAGCAACCACAAGCAATGACTGAAAAGCAGTTTAGCATAGCAGTAATCTTTCCAGAACCCTTTCTTAGCTGTTTTCTTATGGTATGGGTGCGTATGCATCTCCCATGCTCATGTCAATCACAGGGCACTACAAAAAATGCTGCTCATCTGACCAGTGCTGACAGGTGGCATAAGTCTGTAAGGCAATAACCATGTGACGTTTTCTTTCTGTGGCTCATAATGACTTAATTCAGCTTGTGAAAAATGTCAGCAGCAAGCACACTATGGGAGAAATACAGCAGTGCATGAGTGCCATCCAATCTGCAAAGTAACTGTTACACCTTGAAGAGCATCATAGCAACACCCAATACATTTAGAAAAGCAGTGCAGGGACTACTCAGAGGTGCAGTGCACAGAACGCAGAACTGTAAAACCTTGCACAGGCACAAAGACCATCGTCTACTTCCCAGCGTATCATGGGGAGAACAGAGGGCCCATAGCTCTAGAACACCCCTGACAGCCTGTTTCTCTCTGCCAGAGATTGTAACAGCTCAGAAGGAATGAGCATCAATTGCTTCCAAGGGAGTTGTGTAAAAGATAATGTATGTTGCCTTTTTGGCAGCAAAGATTCACTGGAAGATAGTGCCTTGGAGGCTTTATTACTTGTGACCTTCACACAGAACCGAATAAGTCTTATTTTCTGAATAATTTCAGCCTGTGGGTACGGCATTTGATGGTCTTTCTAGCAGCAGCAGAATAAAATCACACCTTGCTTGAGAAAAAGAGGCTTAGGAAGAAAAGTGTTGAATGGTTACATCCAGACAGAGTAGAAAATTTACGGCCATGCACATGGAAAAGGCTGCAAAGATGACTAAAAGGTACCTTCCTATGGATCCAAGCTCTAAATCAACTCTCAAATTTATTACGAATATAATTATCAAATACACCAGGCAATCCAAAAAAACATTGCCTAGAGGCAAAATCTGTAGTCTCACAATCACTGAAAATAGTAGTTTAAGTTGACCTCTGCGTCACAGGCTTCCTCGTATTTTCAGAAATCAAAATACTAACAGAGCAATCCTGGAAACAGGATTAACTCAGCTAGTTAATCGTAATTCCTTAGGCTTTGTAACTACCAGCTCTTAACCTTTCCTAGCTAATTGTTTTATAAAGAAAAAAAATCTTCTCACTTAAGTTCCCACTTGATTTTTCAGTTTTAATTTAATTAGTTGAATGAACATACTAAAGTAAATACTCTCTGACCCAACATAGCAACTGTACCTGTCAAAAGGTCATTTAGAACTGTACCAGGCTGGTTCCATACATTGGTCAGTATCTTCCATCGGTGCACCAGTCTGTGCTTAACACCATCAAAAAAATAAAGTACTCCTTGTTAAACACAAATTGTAGTAGCTGATCTGAATAAGTTTAGTGTTAGTTGACAAGATCTCAGTTTGCACTCTCAGTGAAAAAGTGAACACAAACTGTGTTATTCATGACCATCATGCTTATTTTCCTATAATGGCCTCATGTGTTTTAGGTATATGGCAATGTGCTTTAGTATTACTTACCCACTTCTAGTAGTAGTAGTACCCAGAAGGCTTAGTAAGTACAGATTAGCTATCTCTAGTGTTCTTGCTTCTGTTTAAACTTCCTTTAATGCAAAGCTACCGAAGTTAGTCAGTAATCATAAGCCAAATTACAACTGCCCTGTACAAATACCCACTTGCTACGGATGAAGTTTACTCTCGTTTTTCCAGTATGACCTGACCAAATAAAGAAAAGTAACACCAGGCTGATAATCAAAACTTCAAAACTGTATTTTTTCCTGGTTTGCATCACCAGGTTTCTGCACTGTCTTAGGGAGACAGGAAATGGAGTGATTTCTTGAGCCTTGATGGGACAAATAAGAGTTGTTGCTTCCTTTTTTTTCTTTTAAGAAAAGCTTTCTGTCTTGATCTCACAGCAATAATGTAATGATTTTTCTATCTGAGCTTTAATAAAAGTATTTCAAGAATAAACAAAAAATCATTCTACTGTGCTTTTAAAACAGCTGTAGAAATTTTGCTGAACTGTAGCGGTACATGTTAAAATAAAAATTCTTTTAGCAGGAGAGCTACAGTGGTTTACCAACTATAAGCTATATGCAGTGGCTAAACTTACTACAGTCTGCGTGCCTTTCTTCTTTAACAGAAAAGACTGAATATATTGAAGGAAAATGGAAAGTGCTTATTTCAGAAATATTTTCTAAGTAAAGAGTTGAACATGAATCAAAAGACGTTAGCAAAACAACAAAAAAAATTCTCATGGCTAGTGTTAGCAACACTGTCCTAAAGTCTTAACTGTACTACCCAGAATTACCTTGCTTATTTAGTAGTGGTGCAAGAGAAACAGGGCAGAGTCTGAGTCTCCCAGTTAGGCAATTGTCACTGGAAGCTTCACCTCCATCAATAGTGATGCTTTTTCTTTGTTCTGCACTATTAGCTGTTGTCAGCTAGGGTAACGGATATATCTATTATGCTGCCAAAGGAAACCAGCAGAGCAATATAATGACAATTCCTGGACCACTTATAACCAGCCTACTACCTAATGTACAAGAGAAGTATTAATTTATTTTCTGTACCATTAACTGTGGCCAATTTAATAAGAAAATGGTCTCTATACATCATTTCTTGGGACCTGGCCCAGTGATTTGCTACTCAGTTTTAGGATGTGAAGTAATACGTTATGCTATTTTTGCATATGAGGTATTTCAGAACCATAACAATGCCTGGTGTTCTTTTTATTCCATCAATTTGCTATGATTGTGATTTTTAGCAGTAATCACTCTTTTGAAACCTCAGTGTGATGTTTTCAGTGGCAACACATCCTAAGTTTGAAAATCTTAACAGCTTCAAAAGGAAACAATTTGAGCACTGAATATTCCCTAACAAGAAAGTAGCAGCTAACAACAGTAAATTATCTGGTCTTGCAGAAAACAGTTTGAGTCTTGGTGATTCAAAATGGATGCCTTTTAATTTTTTTTGGGTGTGAAAATATCCAGGTTTAGATTATTTGAGGTTCCCTCCTGTTTGTGTGTGTGTGTACCTTTAACCTTTCGTTTCCTCAGAGAAGTCATAGTTATCAAGTTATTTTCTTTTCTGGCTGAAACATTTTTATTCAAGTACAATTCATGCTTACAGTTAAGTGCTTCCATGAATTACAGATACATTCTGAATGCACATCACTTGCCAAAAGATACTAAATAATCCATGTCTGTCTTCAGATTTATGATTGATGTCTTTTACAATCCCTGAAATTTCCCCTTTAACTTCTACTTGTTGGCATGTTTCATGTATGTCCTGTTTTTGCTATGTAGCATCTAAAATCGAAATGGACACATCCTTTTAGGAAGAGGGGATATTTACACGCGGCTGAGGAAGACTCTCTATTTTTGTTCATACAGCTGTGTGCCTATTTTCAGTTTCTTTTCCTTCAAAAAAAATACACCAATCAAAAATATACAATTTGCAGGACAAAAAAACTCCAAAAACTGTAACCTCTGGGGAATTTCTTCTCTGATACCATCTGACGGTTCTTGCTGCCATCATTGGTGGAAGGATTTTTGTGATAAATTTTAAATCAAAAGTTCTTACGAAATGTTGTCTGGATGAAGTAGTTCAGATGGACTACCTAATGTACAAATCCACAGCAGTCATCACGGACCTGCCTGGCTATCTCCAAACTTGCCAATGATTATAGGGTTTCAGTGCTATAAATTTCTTGGAAAAAGTAGGAAGCACAGTTTTTGCAGCCTGGTGAGGTTTCTTTAAGATCGTTTCCCCTCAGGTAACACTTCTTGTAACTCCTTAGAAGTCTGAAAACACTCTCTAATTTGTTAAGCAGATGAACCTCATTTTCTGCAGTCAAAACAAACATACTGCTTCTAAGGCAACTGCTACTCTCCATAGGCTGAAGATGCACTAAGCTCACATTTAAAACAGGTGTCAACAGTATTAAAAACCCAACACATTCTGATGGACTCAATCTTCCTCCTGGGAACTATTCATTATGTGTTTGTTGGAGGTGGCTCTTTAACACATGCATTACCTATCTACTACTTCTAACTACTCATGATTTGCACTTCCTGGTAAAATCATGTTGGTCCCCCTATAATGGAGTAGAAGGTGCTTTTCCTCAAATCTGCTCCTAGAAATTTTATTTGCACTCTCACAAAACCAGCTGGACATTAAATCCTAGACCCTGGGAAAATTCACTTGGGTATTGCAAAGCAAATGGACACTCAACGAATGAGAAAATCACCTAATGAGGACACCCAAACCTAGGAGAAAATAATTTTCATTTCAGAGATCTGATAAGAACTTCTACTAGATTTGTGTCACAATGTGCTTTTAAGTAACATACAAGATTTAGGATGATTCCTGCAACTTGCTAGCCTGTATATAAAAAAAATCCAACTTAACTTGAGATATGCAGGATACTCATTTTTTAAGCTGAATATTCTTTTTGTAGTACTTTAAGATTCATAAAAATTTGATTGTAACAAACAGCCTGTTAGGCAAGATTTGGTGTGTTACCTGGAGGATAGATGAATGCAGATACCTTGTCTAATTCTGTCTGCTCTCATACTTACATACTCACCTGTTTCCTAACTCAGCTGTGCTATCTAAATACCCTTAAAAAGATATTTGAATGTTATTCTTTACATTTAAGCAGTATCTGACAGGATGCTCTGAGGCTAACATTTAGTAACACTCTCACAGGGAAAATTCTCAAGAAGGAAGCGTAGAAACTCATAAATACATTTAGCTTCTCAATCTGCATGCACATCCCTGTATTTTGTCTTGAATTAATTTTAATTAAATTGAAATGCCAGAGTTTCTCAAAAGTTTTTAAATTCTTTTTTTCCTAGTTCTCGTTATCCCTTTTACATTACCAGCTCTAAATTTTAAAGAAATCCTAATAAATTGTGCATTAGAAAACAAATTCCACAGATCCTGCACTTGGCAATGACTGTTCAGGACACTGTACAGGAGCAGGTGGAACTGGGAACAATGAATAGATTTAAAATTAAGTAAGCTTCTTTTCAGTCTGAACCAGGTGATGTCAACATTTTGGACTTAGGCTTAATATAAAACAAGACATAAAATTAAGGCAGCTTCCCTGAAATATTGCTGTAAGATAAAAGCACCCTAGAGCCAAATACCTGCCACAGCTTTTAAGAAAGCTAATTATACGAACCTTCACAAGCATGTTTTGAATTACCAGTTTTACAGTTTGCCAGGACTGTTCCAGAAGGAAAAGAAATTGTGATTTCAAATTCCTCTGCTTTGAATCTCTGAATCTGGGTGTATCTGAATTTGGGAAATGTTGACAGAATGTGTCATTTTCACCTGCCCATTGTTCAGTGTATAAATAATGCTAGTTAAAAACCACCAATGCTGGCTTGCACCTTGTCCTTTAACACTTCCATGCAAACTATCAGTTCTTCACATTAAAGATACATTTACTTTTTTCAAAAGACATTCAATCTGACTCCTAATTCTACAGCCCTTGACTTCATAGCCAGAATAAACTTTTAAACAGTAATTGAGTCATCTTCTGATGAACTGAAAGGGAGAGAAAAGTATGATGTTGCCAACAGCATGCTGTTTGCTCAGCAGTAAAGTTTATGGAGTACTGCTTTATTCAGACAAATTATTAGGTTCAGAACAGGTGGTAGGTGGATGACACACAGTCATGATGTCCAGAAAATCCATATCCATTATCTAGCAGAATCTTCTAGCCTCGAGATCTGTGAATTTACAGCTGACTTTGGAGCTATGGCCGACAGTGACATTCAGCATGGAGTCTATGTCAACTCCCCCTGTGCGGGGCATAAAACTCACAAGTAGAAAAGATTGGCAGAAGGATCTATTCCTCTTTTTATAACTTAAAACTTCTGACACACCGGGGTGGGGTATTGACAATGTTACTGTTAGGAGTACAGATGGGGAAATGAGATAGTTTTCTACATGTCCCCTCACTACAAGCACCCTATTTTCTTTTGTTACAGTGAAATGCGTGAGCTACTTACTCTTACCTTTTCACACTAAGTGTACCAAGATCATTCGTAAGCCAAGAATGAAGTATTTGCTGCAGCTTTTTACATCGTTGACAAACATAGCCACTGCTGAAAAACATCCTGGTGCAGTCCATTCATAACTGAGTCTTTTTGTTTCCATTTTGAAGTACTACTTGTACTACTGCTTCTCACATCATGTATTGTCTGCTAATTTTTCTGACCCATCTTTTATTTTGAATGTCACCAACAGTGTATGAAACTTTAGAGTTTGAATTAGAAACTGGTTCTTTCTCTGTTGATTTTAGTGCTTAAAACGGCTGAAAGCCTGCGTGCCTCTTTGTTACTCTAAAACAAAGTACAGACACTGTATTTTTTCCTTCAGATCTTTATTTTTTATATTTCAAATGGAAGGCAAAAGGATGAAGAATGATTTAAACTTTTATCAGCAGATTCAAACTATTTTTTTTCAATGTGGACATAGCTCATTTTATGCTCCTTCAAGAGATTAACTTTGTACACCTACAAAGTATTTGCACAGTGCTGAACCCCTGAAAATCTGCCAACCTTACAGAGGTTCTGATAATGACAGCAAGTATTTCCTGATGCAGTATCAACTCAGCATTCCATTTTCTGCTGTTAAAATGCCTATCAAAAACATGGTAAAGGAGGAATACTAACTGTAAGAAAAAGTTTCCAAACTGGTGAGGCAGTGACTTTATAAAAAAGATAAAAAAGTTAGGGTTTGGTTCTTCACTATTTTAAGTTTTTTAAATGTATCCAACTTAGCCTTAAATTCTAATATATTTTTTGCAGAACTGTCTAAATCCTCAAATGGCACTACTTGGCAAACATATTGCAGAAATATTGTTCCTCCTTACACAGTACTTAATAGACTGTTCTGAGAAATTCTGGTTGCTGTCTCTTGTTTTTATGTATTGTGCTGCACTTTATAATCCTCACTTGTCCTCAAGAGACTTGATGCCAGATTCAGTACTAGCGCTCCCAACAGAATGACACCACTTCAAATTCAGCCTCTGCTGGTTTCGCTTCATGAATCGAGAAACTGAATGGTTAAGACATCTTTTATTTCCTTGGATTTCACATACTCCAGATGACAGGAATAATTTCCAAAAGGCAAAGTAAAGGGTAGAAACTATTCAGGTAGAATCCAGTCGAGTATGACTTCCTACTGCCTTTCTGTCCCCCAATACATACTTCAGAATGTTCTACAGTTCTAAATTCCTTTTAAACAAAATTTCCCTCAAACTCATGTTGTGGGCTCCTGAAACTCAGGCCTTGCTGTATATAAAAACTGTATTCCTCTGACATCTTCATTTCTTTTTTTTCTGTTAAGATTAAAAAGAAATACATAAAAAAGCATCCTCTTTATGTTTTCTCTATCATGTCATTTATTCTGATTCTTCTGACAGCTTGTAGTGCTTCTAGAGCTTATGTTTCAAAGAACTTTTCAGCAGTTCAATCTCTTTTTGGGTGCCACAGTCTGGCCTCAATTCACCCAGCTGAAACATGGCCAAGTGTTTTGAGGAGCAGCAGAGATTTATTTCCGAAGAGTTAAAGGCGGAATAAGCAGCATCAGGCTGCCTTCCCCTTCAGCAGTTCTGTAATGTTGGGCTTAGCTCTTCTGAAGTTTTTTAGATGAGGCTGGCCACAGGTTGCACTGAATGTGATATAATACCAAAGCATCGTTTTCTCAGCTTCTGCTGAGGCAGCCTCATCAGCTTCTGAGAATCAAATCCCTCAAAGGCAGAGAGAAAAGTATTTTGGAAACCATCACTATCCCTTCTCTCTTCCTGGAGTGAGAGAAAACACCTGGAGTACTAGCAGCAGCAGCAAATGGCACAGTCAGGGTTGCTCACTGTAACTGAGGGCAAGATCCTTGTTACACCTAGAAAAGCACAGACCACAATAGAAATGTTCTTCAGAACCAAAGCAGAAATTAATTTAGCATCCTTATTCTCTGACTAATGGAAATTCCTCTGTGGCAATCTATGCATCTGCTTAAAATGAATATTAAAAAAAAATACCATGTGTTTGAAAGCACATGGATATACCATTTATTGTTATTGCTCAACAACTTGAATGATCCTGAAGATGTCATCAAGAAAGCGATAAGGAACTTAACTTGTCCTACCATGATATGCTAATTAAACTGTTTAGTGTAGAGATCAGCAAAAATAAGGAATTAGCAAATAATGATGCGAGCATAGGATGATTTGTAATATCAGCACATTGATGCACTGGGCTCAGATACTGTAATTTGATTGGCAGTGCTTTATTAAGTTTTGGCAGCGTTTAAGTAGACTGGGAGTGCTGTTATGAAGCTCAAGCACATTAATCCAAGCTCCAGCTCTCGTTAATACAGATGAGTGAAAGCAGTTAATTGAATTATGTATGAAGTACTGCTGATTAAATATTTCACTCCTTGCTATAGAATTAACTCTGCTTTATTAACAGTCACCGTTGTCTCTAATACTGAATGTCAGAGGGACCTTTTCTCAGTCATCCACTTCCACTTTTTTTTAACCATCTGTTAAGGTTGCTTATGTATGTACCCATCTATTCCTACTTGTACTGGCCTTTGAAAGAAATACTTTTGCTTTTCCTAAAAGTTGGTGTGATACTGAAAAACTTCTATTCCCTTATAAGAAAGGCTTCAATGAAACTTCTCAATTTTTCTCATTGACAATAGAAAAAGATTCTGCAGATTACACAAAAGCATACTTTTGACTGATGCCATCCTGAGATGAAATATAACATTAACTGACTATTTTCATTTTACTTTGTTTCTGATTTCAACTTCCTACTTTTTTTCTGCTATTCTAAGTATTGTACATAAAACAGGGACACACTGTTAATGAAGGAGAGAAAGGAAAAAAATCCAGACACAGAATCTCAGGTTACAAAGAAAATGTAAAGCCAGGCTTTAGAAAATAAACTATTATCCTTTCAGGAACTCTACTGAACAACTACAAGGACTACTGTCCTCACCAGTTGGCAGGTGTTTACAATTAATCTCAGACACCTGAAAGAGATCTCTGTTATTTAGCTGTTCAAAGGCAACATGGCAAAAGCTAATTAGGATAGTGGCAATGGTTTAACAAGAACACCAACAGCCTCTACACTGTCAAGACACAAAGGTTACTCCTGGACCATGATGTCGTGAGGCCGGATCTCAGCAGTCTTTCATGCTTTGCTAAAGAACACTATGAGTTGTCAAAAGATATTGAAATGATGTTCACTGAAGTTTGGTACTAACGTACATATTAACATGGAATACAGTATGCAAAATGTATCAAGTTGCAAGCTTCTATATTTACAAATAATAAATATTTTTAAAGTATGTAATGCTGGAGGTCTGACAAAGAACTACAGTTTCATTTTCAGTGCAGAGGACACACAGCCCTTCCATGACCAGCCTTGAAATATTCTAAGAATAAGCTTTCCAGTGATGCTCCTGCTCCTGGTCGTATGTAAAAAGTTTTTGGTGAAATGAAGCCCTGTAGTGCACAAGTGACATTGACACAACACAGAAAATATATTTGAACAGTAGCAGAGATCAAGGATGAGTTTTAATACATATCAAAACACAGAAATGCAACATTTTAACTATTCCATATTGCTTTGCAATCCATTTGTTTCATAAAGACAATGGAGGAACAGTCTTTTTCCAGTGTCTTCAGAGAACAGAAAGCCCAGAGCAAGTACCTTTGTACAGATCTATTACGATACTTCTTTTATTTCCATTACTTGCACTTGTGTGTCAGTTTCTTATAATTAAGGTGATATTATAACTGGAAACAGTGAAGGAAATGTTTATAAAACACTGTTTAATGAAAATGAATCAGATATTTCTTAATTCAAACTGCAAGAATACCATCAGTTAGGATCCAGAGGGTACAGCAAGGCCTTCAGTTAAGGTCGTTCACTGCTTTGACATGATTTTTCCCTTGGCATTCTTTTAATTATGATGTTGTAAAACAATTTCAAGAATGCAAATACTGTGTTTGGAATCCTGTTTCATGACACAAGTTTACATTTTGATATTGAGATGTCTTTTCCAAAAGAACTATAATGATATCAGTGATCTGCATGTACAGTTATGAATAATGGAAACGGTTTGTGGATGGAGCACTGAACTCCCAGAACCAGAAAGTTTTAATTCCATCTTATTTACCTAAGAAGTCTTGCATGATTTGTATCATACCTGCACAGAACTGATATATTAGTTTGAAGAGAGTCTTCTCTCATGTGGGGATAAGACTTAGCCTTGTGTTAGGACTGCTGGAAAGACTTAGGGGAGGCAGGTAAAACCAGTTGAATCCGATCTGAGCTAGGGGTATGTTTCTCTTAACTCACAGTGAAATGCAGATAACAATGTCCAGATGCAAGTCTTTCAAAAAACCGGAGGGGTGTCCATCATATTAGCTAGTTACAAGACGAAATTAATCTTGAGTTTTCTTCTACTCAAATATGATGGTGCCATAGCCAGCCTAAAATGAAAATTCATCTTTCACAGCACTGTGAAAGACAAAGTTCCTTAGTGAACAGACAATAGGAGGTCCCACTCTGAAAACACTGGTTCTTTCTGTATTTTGAAGGATGGGTTCAAGGAACCCAGAGCAAAGACCAAAGGCAAATATACAGAAACTAGAGCTAGAAAACTATTAGTCTTTCAAGTTAGAATCTGAGTCACTTTGCCATTGCAAAGTTGATTTCTTTTGCTTTGGTAGATATTTTGAGGAGAGCAGGGTTCCCTGAAGACAGAAGAGACTGGATAATGCAATAAATTCACCTTGGAAAGCCCAATTGCTGTTGCTTGGGGATGAAGACTTTCAACACCAAGAACCATTGGCTAAGCCCATGTGAAAATGGAAGAAATGGTTACCAAGAAAGGCTGGAAGAGTGCACGTCCATAGAAGGTCCAGCTGGAATTTTGAACTGGCTATGAAAATACTGACTTCAGAGTCACAGACTGAGGAATGGATGAGGAGGAGGATGATAGCCACCTGTGGAGGAAGCTTTGCCTGTTTCTCATGGGTTCCAAAGATCATGAAGTGCTGTTGAGGATGCCAGCTGGCCTGCTGAGGCTTCTCTGTTCCATCAAACAATCTGGGAAGCCTGCCCATGACATCATAGCATATATCCCCAAACAAGTACCACTTGATATTTCTTCACTCTGAAAGCTGATAAGCAGCAGATTTTCTTTCCAAAGCTCAGACTTCTGGGGCTTCTCTTGACTAGTTGTGTTCAGGCATGGCAGGGTGAGTCTCAGGAGAGCTGCTGACAGTTGTACTACAAGTCTTTACTTAGGGCTTGGTGCCTTTTCTCCATTTTTTTGGCTTGCTTCCGTGCACACTTCCACATGACCCATCCCAAAGACTATGGCTGAAGAATATCTACTAGATTTATATTTTCCAGATCCTAGAATTTCTTTAGTATTGTGAGGACAGGTGATGGTTTCTCATGTTAACTGCTACCCTTCTGTTCTCTCAATCAAATAGGAATGCTTCTCCAGTAGAGAAAGAGCTTCTCCAGTTCTTTCTTCCTCCTTGAAGAGAGACCTGAACCTTGAGCCTCACTATCTGTTGTTTAATCTTTTAGTCACATTTAGTACTGCTGATTCTCACTGAACTAACCAGATATGAACTAGCTCATAACTCAGCTGAATGTGATTCCCCGCCCCCCCCCCCCCCCTTTTTCTCCTTTGAAGAAAGTTACTGGAAAAGACTTATTAATGTAAACCAGCAGAGGGCCCTGGTGTAGGCAGCTAGGCTTTAATTAGTTGATTAGGTGCAACATCCACAAATCAGTTTCAACAAAACCAAGTGGCAAGAAACCAGACACGAGGAGCTGTAGTATCTTGTGATGAGGCCATGACAGCGCAAAAATACTACTGAGAATATGATTCCAGTGACATGTAATACATACAGGCTTCCATTGCTGGTTCCTTAAATACCTCAACAATCCTTAAGTACTTCCAATACTGTATCTCGTTATTATGTGCACTGAATGGCAATGCCATGCAGAGCTGAGAAAGAAAAAGGTATCTGAAAACCTCAAACATGCAGGAAGCTAGTTACTGGTTTTGGACAGAGATGCTTTGGGATGCTTTTAAAACTAGGAATTTTTATTTCATTTCATTTAGACATTTCTAATCAGCTTGATAATGGAGATTAAAATGGAAGCTACATACCAGTGTTATGTAATTATACATAATGTGCACCTACAGACAAAAGGGTAGTCATTTTTACTGATCAGTTTTATTTTTATAACTCGTATTACTATCATTTTGGTTGTGGAAGAATCCAAAAGCAATTCCCCACACCCAGATTATTCCCCACACCCTTTATACTAGGGTAAATCTGAAGTAATAATTGTGAGAAGAGACGGTTCCACAGAGCCTAAATTTAGAATGAGAAATACCTACAGAACACTGTGAACTCAGTAGGTGATTCATTTCCTGTTGAAGATGATTCCTAAAAGCTCAAGTATCTCCAGAAGGTCACTCCCACCTTCAGAAAACATACACAACAACTTATTTTTAGAGTTCTGTAGAAATGCCTTGCCCACACAGTAAATTGGACATATGTTCTTGGATTTAGCTGCCAGTTTTGTGAAAGTTAAAAAATTCTGAGCTTACTGTTTTTCCTAAATAAAATTTTCCATTTATTTCAGTCAAAGCAAAAACCAATTTTGCATGAAACTATTGCTCACGGACCTAGCAATCAGAGTTAAGTCTGCTGTTGACATTCTTACATTTCATTGTGGGTTGCTGGTCCTCCTACAAGTACCTTCCTAACTTTAGATAGAGCAGCTGGAAAGGATGTTGGATTAAGCGCATGCTAACTCGCATTGCTAAATCAGACTGAAAATGGTAACTCTCCTCCTTTCCATTGCCACCCTTTGCACGACACAGATATGCTGTTCCTCTATCCAAAACATCCTATTCTTCCTTTGCTGATTAGCCCTAGCAGCTCTCTATTGTGACTGCACAGGAACACTGCAATGCTTGTTAGGTTAGAAATGAAAGAATCGAACCACCAAACTCCTATGATCTTCTATCAAATTAATTACTTGCAGTAGATTCAATACTAGAAAGGCATACAAAATTTCTCGTAGTTGGGATGTATTTTTGTAGGTGAAAGTAGAATTTGGCTGGTTTGTTGTTTGAGGGTTCACATATTCATGCTGTGTTTGAAACTTAAAATCAGCTCAGATCCCCAGTTCAGCTGAAACTGATTTTCTGAATCACTGAAATCACTGAGAACACTGGTTTGGATACAATACTCTAGATCATTTGCAAATGGCAATGTACAAGCTATTAAAATAATAATGAGTATTCTGAAGGTACGTGAAGATAACTAGATCTGTGCATCACTTACAGCCAGGTATTCAAGCACAATGAAACTACAAAAAGGAACAGAGTAACAATTCTTTAGAAATAATGAGAAACAGGGTAAAAGTGCCAAAGAGATGTTAGCAGTTTCCAATACAACCCATCTTTTTGCATCTAAAAATAAGACAATAGGCTTTTTCCAATATTGGTTGGCAGATAATAATGTAAAACTATATATTATGATCCTGATTTCCTGTGGCTTATTTCTAGAAATACAATTTTCCAAAGCCCAAATCCTTTCAGCAAAATATTCACATAAAATGTAAAATGTTAAAAACCATAAAAGAACGCATAAAGTGACTGCCTCTTGACAAGACAGTGCTAGAAAAAAAGGTTGTGTGATCCAATGGTTGTCTCAATTCCTAAAAGCAATACATAAAAAAACCCCCAAAACAAACAAAAACAAACCTGAAATTATTTGTGCATCTTCATGCAAAGATCTCAGCATTCAAGGAGCACCTTCTCCATCTCCACACACCATAAAAACCCACTGAATTATGCTTTGTCTTGTAGTATAATTTTCATCCGCTGTTCTTCAACTGCTAGATTGATTTCTACCATAGATGTATTATTTCCTGCTATTGTTACACAGCTCACGTAAGGAAAGCTGTAGATAAACATTTTGTATATCAAACATTTGAGTGTTAAATGTTAAAAATGTTAAAACTCTCTATAGATATAGGTGTAGATACACACATGCATGTGTCTGTCTGCACCCCAAATAGAGTGCTGCATAATAAAGAAGATGGTTCTGAAAACCCTGCTTGAAAAAAAAAAAACAAAACACCAAACAATCAAACACCACCCAACCCAAAATCAGGAACCTAGTATCATCGTGAATAGAAAAATGTTAGAGGCTAGTGAAATGTAATATTGTGATGTTCTTCTCCGGTCTTTGGTATTTTGGTTTGCAGTACACAGGAGCTGGGTCTATTTAGAGGTTTTGGTTGTGTTAGAGGGAGGAAGAACAAGAAGCAGAATTTGATCACTTACTAGTGCAATGCCTAAAGATCCAGCTATTTCTGCTTATTCTTTGGACCAGGCAGGTTTGTGGAGCTCTACCAGGTGGCTGAATGCCTCTGCTGAAGCAGTGGGACTCCCAGCATGAGAAATCTAACTAAGCTCATGAAAAGGCTAAAGTTTCATCATTTCTGTTAAGCTTATAGTGAATTCAGACTCCAACAAAGAACAAATTTGAGCATTAGCTCAGACAGCCAATGAGGAGATGTAAATATATTTGGGATTAAGTCTATTCATAATATGAAATTATCTATATATTTACCATACTTTCATGCGAAGTATGGCAGGGAGAGAATATAAAATAAACTTGTTCTGTGAGAACATTACCCATAGCCATTCAGAGGTGAGGCACAGTATCATCTTGGGGTCACTGAAACTATCTATCGCTAGGTGAAGAGGCAAGTTAGGGAGTGAAAACAGCTATCAAATTTAGAGATTCTCTGAATAAGGACACTTGAATGTGGTTCTATTTGTTAAGCTTCTGCTGTAAAAGGAAAGTACTTCACTAAAATATGAATTTCCCTGTATTTTTAGCACTGCAATGCTGAGGACCCCTGTGAAGTGTAAGACATTTTTAAAAGTCACATCAGTAAAAACATTATCTCATAGTTATAGAAAAATATGTATGGTGCTAGACTGCCCAATGCACTGTTTCTGACAGCAGATTCTGGCTATAAAAGCAAATATATCAAGCTACAGCACAGGCCGTTTGGAGGCAAAGTGGAGCTTTCCTTTACTGACTCAAAACAAGATGGAAGTTCTTGTGCCAGTCCTTTTGCCTTTAGTACAGAAAAGCACGACAAAAATGTTCATTTACTCTCTCTATCTAGGGATAGTAAATGGCAGGGCTTTTGACAACCATTCTGCCTATAAAAGCATATAAAATCATATAGAATACAAAGAACCCAGTACCCCCCTTCTACAGCCCAATCCCAGAAACATAATGTTTACAGACAAGTCACATTACAAGATTTAGAGCACTGTTTCTCTACAGTAGCAGATGTTAGACAGATGATTATATTCTGTAGTTTAATACAGTTTGGGAATGTGACTGTAGGTGTGTGATTGGTAAGCAAAAATACATCTTTATAACACTTGTGAAAATATTTTCTTATTAAAGCCAGCTATCATCATTCCAACAGCTTTGTATTTAAGAGCCTGCAATGAAGAATCCCCTCTTCTCCAATTACGAACAGCACACTCCACAAAATTCTCACTGTAAATATATGGCCCAGCAACAGTATTATGTACTAAGCAGTTGAAGGTGTTTTTATGTACATTATGCATGAAAACCAATGCAAACTCATGTTGCAGAACAAGGTCAAGCAGGAAATTGAAAATTAAATGCTTGTATCTCAGTAACAGCTTCCTGAAGGGCACATTAGAAACAGTTTACCAGAAATCTTCCCAGAAGCAAGCAAGATACAAGCACATCTTTTATTTGAACCCGCTTCTTCTGCCTATACTGCTCTAATGCCATTTTAACTTTCTCTGGATTTCTGTACAATATGTGCTAGGGTTTGGGAGATGGTGGGTTAGCTAATACATCAGTTATTTATCCCGCTTTCAACCCCTAAGAGGACAGAGAACACTCTTGCAGGGACTAAAGTTCATATTTAAAGATGATTTAGATACTTTGCAACTTCACAGTCAGAGTTATGATGGTCTTCAGGCACTAAGTGATACAGCACGTGCCTCTTGGGATCTTCTCATCTTCTTGCCTAAGCAAGTTGGATGCCCAATTCCCAGAGCCTTTTGGAAGAAACTGTGTATCTTATTATGTACTTAGCTCCTTTTCCTTGGCCAGTCGTTTGCATTTTAAAGCACTTAAGTAGAGTTTGTAGATCTGGCCATCAATCTTCAAAAGCCACTGGGACTTAGACTGCTAAACCAGTTCTGAAAGTGAAAATGGTTAGGAAAAAAGAGTAGTATTGTTTATGAAACTGAGTAACTTTTTTTTTTTCATTCAGTATTTATACTATTCATATTCTGGAGCTCCTTCATGTCTCTGTCTTTACAATCTTCGCGGTGTTTTAGGTAGCGTCTTGATGCAAAAACAATGCAAATGTAAAGTGCTTGTTTTAAATAACAGATACAAATAAATACTCATGACTTGATGTAGCAAGCTGGGAGAATTTCTATGCTATCTTCTACAAATACTACTTTCAGCTCTGCATCCTTCCTTAAGTGTGTATTTGTGCCTGTCCAAGTGTACTGTGGTTGTGAAAAGAGTAGTTACAGAATTGGCAACAAAGGAGAAACCCCGGTAAGACAGACAGAAACCTGAACATCATTAATACAGAAGCTTCACATCTTTTGATTGTGTACTTTTGCCACTTTAATTAGTACTTTTCCTTTGGTCTTTTCCAGAGTTCCATTGTGGTTACACTGAGTTAAAGGTATAGGAAGAGAATCATATCTCTGCGCACAACTCTATCTCATTTCACATCTCAACAAATATGCAATTTTTCATCTTTTTTCCCTCTTATTTTTTTTTTTTAACTTAGACTATGCATAGAAATTGTGAGAAAAATAATGTAAAATAAGTTGGGATGCAGTATTTAAAATTCTATCTTAAAATGAATTTGCACTGGACAGCCTTCTTAAACAGGAAATTAAATCCAAGCAGTCGATAGTGAGAATAATGTGACTATAGTCCTGAGACAGAGCCCGTTCAAGTCAAGTGGAAGGGTTTCCATGGATTTCACCAGGCTCCAAGTGAGGCATCATCTTCTTACTACTATGCTATCTAGAACTAAAAAGCCACAAGTCCTGCCACAATGCAATAAGCCCATAAACATGAAATTACAATGAGCAATAACATCTTGAGAGACTAGTTTCTCTATTACTTTAATTTATACTCCTGTTAACCAATTTTAAATGCACATTAAAATACAGGGTAATTCTAAAGATGTCAGTATGTGGATAACAGGGCCTGCCAAGGTGATGCAATGTAAGTGTTTCAGCCATATCCTATTAGACTTCAGTCATTTATTTCTCCCTTATTTAAAGAAAGCCTAATGTAAGCCTAGGAAGAAAAGCCATTTAAAGATGCCCAACTGCTGGATAGCAAAAGCAAAATGGAATCAGAACTCCTGGGAAATAGCCTGACATGCACTAGTGAATGGGTATTCTGTAGCCATGGTCTATGTAGCCTAGTTTGAAAATACAGAAAGGTTGACTACATTATCTGAGACGTTTTCTCCTATGTCATGTGCTGTATTCCCTGAGTGATATGGAACAGATAAAACCTGCAGTTCTAAATGAGGACTAAAGCTGGGAATTAGCTATCATTCCTATCGGCATGTTGGAGAAGGGCAGCTGGCCCATGATGTGGCTTGAACTGCATCTGACTGAGATTTGAAGCAGCAGCTCCTCTCAGAACTGAACATCGTATGCATTCCATACCTGTTAGTGCTGTGGTAACACTAGCACAATCCCAGGTACCAACGTTTATCCCTCCTTCCACTCAGCCCCTCGCCTCCATGAGAAACAAAGGATACAGTATTACAGCATGATATCCTCAAAAAGCACCTTATTAATGCGATTGCAGTGTAAACACTCTAAGAGATGGAGGCTACGCTGCACAGCTGTGTAAATAAGTAATTTCACTCCAGTTAAGGAAGTTGGAAAGAGATGGTGTTAAAACCATCGTAAAAGGAATACAGTCTTGTAAATATTGATTACTTTTTTTAAAAAGAATCAGTTTCTGATTCCCTTATTCAAGGGATGTAGCACTTGTCTCAGCAAGCAAATCCCACTGTTTTCAGTGGGACCTATTTTCAGACAAAAGTAATAACCTAGGATTTTCAAAACTGGCAGTGGCTGGCTTTTGTAGGGACTACTTCAGCCAGACTTGCTTTCTAATTATTCTAGTGTAGAAACAAAGAAACACCTGGATTTCAGAGACATTACTAAACCTGATGTGACCGAAGTATTTCTTGTAAGCAAGGAAGAAAAATTTCATCTCCTCACAATCAGATTGAAATGTCAGTGCTTAAATGATAGAGCATCTCAGCCCTTGGGTTTGTTTTTTAAACCGACACGCAGTGGCTGTGCAATTGTCCATTACTTGGCCGGCATATATCCACCCTTCTTCCTTCCCACTTCTGAAGTTATAACATAGTATGAGATAATGCCAAAATTTTACTACAAATAATCATGTAACATGCTTCAGCTCTGTTAAAATGAGCCTTTGAAATGGAAAATCTGGTAATGCACATGAAGCAGGTACGCCAAGTGCACAGTGCCCATCCTGTTGCCTACTGTTGCTTCTCTGTTGGGGCAGCTGTACCACTTCATTTTAGTCTGCCAAAAGACATGGGTTTCTCCAAAGGATCTGCAGAACATCTTTTTCCTTTTTTAATCAACAGCATAGGGACACTAGGCACGACAGCTTGATGACGCAGGTGTCTAAACTGGTTGTTTAATTCTCTCCCAGCCTCTCTGCTGTTGCCTTGAACTCACCTTATCCATCTTTCTTTGCCCTGTATTTTATTTAATATTATTAGAATGCCCTCTCTGTGTAAAGACCTTCCTCACCTAAGCCTCCATAACTGAAGCTCCTAGATATTCAACACAGAAAAAAAATACGTTAGGGGGAGGTCATAAAAAGGTCCTAGAGAACCACCTCTGTTTGGGGGTGGAACACCTATCATGCTGTGTGCTCTGGCATCAAGTGACCAACTTCCAGTGCAACGTGGTTATTTTGTGCCACATACTTCAGTATTTTTCTCTTTTGACCGGATAATGAAAGGCTGTAGGCTGTGATGTTGTCTACATGCACTTGTGAATTATAGCAGTGCCATTTGCACAGCTGTAGTTAACGACCTGTCAGGTTTCCCATTATGATGTTATGCTGTTATTTTCAGGGTTTATGTCCTGACTATAAAGTTGGTGACTGCTTGGTCTGGAAACACTAATGCATTTTTGTATATTTTATAAATACAAAATGAAAAAGTGCCCTAATATAAAACCACTCTATTCAGAAAGGGAAAAGTGACAATTTTAAGTAATATTTTCAGTAGCAGAAAAAAACAATCAATAACATTCAGGAAGCTCCCTTCTTTGACTGGAGTCATTAACTATAATGCTCTGAGCAGGGTCAGCAGGTAGCTGGAAATGCATTAAGCAGGTGACTGTATTTTATGGTGAGCTCCTTTGTAAGAGATAGCAAACCTTTCAGTGACCACAAATAGTATGTGCCCTGAAATACCACGGTGGGTTGATATGATAGTTGTATTTTAATGTGTGTATGTAACACCAGTAAAACTTCTCCAAACAATAATTCCATGTACTTGTAGCCAGGCAGACACAGCATAAGATGAGCATGGATTTTGCTCCTGAGTGTGTTCAATGGATAAAGGTTCAGTTGTGAATTCACTGAACCACGTTAAATTGGTGTTAAAAGAGGAGGAAATTTTTACTGAGTACAAATGAGCGGTTTCAAACTATCTAGTCACTAGCAATCCCCTAACTGAAGAGCCTAAGTAATCCTGTACACAAACACACATGGCACTTTCAGAAATAAAGTTCTTGCAGGCTACTGAATAAATACTATGATAAAACAATCCTTCGATTTTGTGTTTACAATTTAAATCATAGCAGTCTATGAGGAAAGTACTTGTATATTATATGATGTGTTTACCTTTAGGTAACGGCCCTTTTTCCTTTTCTTTTTGACTTTTTTCTCCATTAGGCAGGGCACAGGATTTGACAGGGAAGCTCCTTGTGAGTAAGTTAAAATTTCCTTGACAAACAATAAGCAGAGTTACTCTGTGTAACCATACACAGAACAGTGGTGTAATCTTACTTCACAGGAGTTTATCTTAACCACAGATAAAGGTGTAGCTGCAGTGACCATATCCTCCTCTGCATGAAGTGGCAAATTCTACCCTAATGACACTAAATTGTACTAATGAGATGTACGAATTGAAAACCGCATGCTTTATTTATAAAAAGTCCTCTGTGGTGCTGGGTTCATCACCAATGTAACAGGTATAATCTCCCTTAAGTGACTATAATATCCCGATGTAAATAGTCTCAGTGAAATAAGAGGTGGATTCCTAACTGATAATTGCAAACTGTAATTGTAGTACTCTTAAAATACAATTCTCTTCATCAAAGCATTTTACAAGAGTATTTTTTCGTAAGTGGGATAATGACAGGAGGAGTGGTGAGGCAACCTTTTAGTGTCAATTATCTCAATTTCCACGCTATACTGCAATCCCTTGCAGTTCTATCTCATCTCATACAGATTTATGGGAAAAGTACCTAAGCAAACATAGACCAAAGCATTGTAATCCTTCTCTGATAAAGTCAAATTACATGCCACTAATGAAGAACGTTATTAGCACAGAAAAATACCATTCCTTGTTATTCTCAGTGACTTCTTTCACCACAGGACACTTATTTTACACTATACAATGAAAATCTATAAAGAAAGGTGGTGGGTTATTTTGTTTTTTTTAACGTAGGGAATGATAACTGCTACTATCCTTCTTGTACAAAAACACATGCATACACACAAAGTACTACTACTACTACTACATGGTAATTAATAGCCAAAGCTCCAAGTCCCCTCCTTACACAATCAACCATGGCAGATGCCATTACTCACTTTCAGTTTGGATTATTAGCTTAGAAAAGTTCCTTGGGTGTCTGAGCAGCCACTAATTCTTTTATCAGATTTCCTTGTGCTTCAGTTCTACTCCTCTAAGATATGGATGCCATCAAAATGTCTACTGCCAAAGGGTGACAAGAACTACTAAGATACTATATGAAGATTAGCCTGTCAAGGCATAAGATAAGATACAACTTCCTAAATATACCATTACATACACTCAGCTGCACCAATACACAGGAGCCTTGCTGTCTGGCATGTAGAACTATTCTGAATAATCCTTCAAAATAAGGATTTACAAGCTTTCAGTTATTAATGACTTAGTCACAGACCACTCAACTGCTCTTATACTTAGCTTGTCAAGACTGTGATAAACTCTTTCCTGTATATACCAGTACCTATATGTGGAATTCATTCCTTTTCTTTTAGGTCACAGTGGATATCATAAGAAAAGAAAGCTTCCTAATACTAGCCTTACGTTTTTATTGCAAACCCCAAATTTCTGTTGATACATCTAAGGTCCTGCACAGGACTGATCCTTCTTTTTTTAAACAAAAGCTTAAGAGGATGTGTTTATCATGGAATGATGAACCCTTGAATGATCACAGAGGTGGGCTTGCTGGTTTTTCACTTTTAACAAGTTCAAAGTGGGCTGGGTAAATATTTTAAAAAAATAAATTGCATTAAATGTTCAGAAAGAGCAGTTACTTAACCAACAGTTAACTCCAGGTCTTCAAGATTCTGTAATGATTGTAGACTCCACAGTGTGTAGGACAGCAGATGTTTTGAATACTGCTTCCTGTTCTGTTCGAGGATAAAAATGCCCGAATAGTAACCACCATCTCTTAAACTTCCTCCCAGCCAGAAGCCATCACCATGCAGGTTGTGGTAGCCCTACCAGCTACAGCTGTGTCAAAGAATTAGTGGTATTTAATTGTTCTTCCTTCTTATAACCCATACTAGTATCACTGCAAGGTACATAGCAAACACTTCAGGACAGTGGGAAAGAGGATTTTCAGCTTCATCAAAAACTGGACCACTGCTATCCCTAAAATTGGCATCTAACCTAACAGCAAAGTGTGAGGTACAGTAATGGACAAGGATCTGAAGATTACTGCCTTAAAGGTCTTCTGTATTAGCCCATTCCAAAAGTAGTGGAGGGATACTGCTTGTGTCCTAGCAGGGGGAACCTGTGGGTTCAGCAGGAGAGGTACTAGACAGCTGGTAACACAGCAAGATCCAACGTGCCATCCAATGCAGGATTTGTTACTGGCGGAAGGCTTGACCTTTGCAGTGCCTGACTGGGGCTAGAAATAGACAGGAAGACAACCTGAATCATTTGGTCCTGTCAGTATAACGAAGCAAAGTCCAAGATACATCTGTTACATGCAGTTTGTCTTCTGTGGATATTAATCATAACTTAGGAGGAAAAAACAGACCCAAGAAAGATAATTAGGCTGTTAAGGGAAAAGGGATCTGAGACCACTTTAACAAAGAACTGTGGTCCAACCACAAGTCTGGCAAGGTTTAAAATTTCAGATTTTCAGAATTCTCTACTGTGGTTAGCTCACCTTGCTTGCCCTCTAAAATTGTTCTGCTTTGTTGAAGGAGTGAAGGAAGCTTAAGGGAGAAAAAAGTATTCTGAGATCTCTTTCCAAAATGGTTGCAGCTACAGGCCGTATGTAACACAGTAACTTTGTTTGAAAGGCCCTTGTAAAACTGACTGCATGGGTAGGTATTTGAAGGGGTGGGAAGGACTAGATGGTAACTTTTTGAGTTCTATGCTCAAATGGTGACAAAGCAGCTGTAAAGGATGATCCCCAGTCCTGGGCTCCTTAGTCAAGTGAGAAGGGGGCTGTGGAACCAAATCACAGTGCTACCAGGTGTTATGAAGGGGACAAGGTCCATACTGCAGGCAGGAAGCAGAGCTGCTGGCTTCTGAGTGTATTCCCTGGAGGCCTTCTGCCAGGACACCTCCTCTGGTCAGACTGCCTGGAGAACCACACTGCATAGTGTCCCATGGTCCCGTACACCTTCCTCTGCACTGACTCAAAGTTTTGTTACAGTCTTCTTTCACTGCTAAACAGAACTAATGGAGAAAGTGATAAAAAGCTGGAGCTATTTCCTTCTGGTTAAGACGTATTCTACCTATTGCTATCTAGTATAGAGCATCTACAGACAGTTGGTTCTCCCTGACTGTCTGTTAAGTGTGAGCTTAGATTACTCACCACTGGAACATTAAAGATACACAGGTGATAACCAGAGGAAGGACACTGATACAACTAGGCTTAACAGTCTCTATCACAGCTTTTACAATGCAATGTGGACAAGATAATGCAACTACCTGCTGACCCCATGAACTCCTGTTTTACTGCCCTTCCTCCTTTTTGTTCCTCCCTTTTATTCCCTTTCGAAAGGGAGTTTTGATAAACCTCTCACTGCCCATCACCTTTGCATCTCTGGATAAGACACCATTCAGAAAGGTGTAGCGGCAGTTTTTCTTCCTGGCTTGACAACTCACCATAGTTAGTAATTCAGGAAACAGTCTCACAGAAAGCTTCCAGGGAGATCTCCAAGTAATTAAAAGCTAGGTAGAAACTAGGAACCAATTAGAAGAAATTTTCCTGTGCATATTGGGAATCCATTGCAGAAGTGGGGTGTAGCTTAAAAAAAAATAAAAAAAAAAATCAGCAAATTGCTAGTTAACGCAGCCATCCTTGTTCGTACCTTTTTCTAAAGGCTAGTCACTGGCAAAAGAAATGGCCCAACTGAAATTACAGCAAACCGGGCTGTCCTATCGGTTGAACTGGTTTACGCCTTTGAAGCTCATTTTGCACTTATAGATAGATGAGAGTTCAGGATTTAGCTTGATTGGCAACCTCAGAGAAGGACTGCTACCAAAGCATTTAAGACAAAGCCCTTAAACCTGCTTAATTACTAAGAGCTGCTGGACAGATGAAAGACCACTGGACCACAGCCAGATGAATGACCACCTTGTATATTCTCACCTGAACTTGCTAAGAATGTGCCCATTACACAAGCAAGATGCCTCTAGTGTACATCCTAGAAACCTAGTGTCATTAAATTGACACTTTTATTCAGTACCCACTTGTAGCATTTTCTTAAATGAATAAATTAATCCCAATTCTCACACAGAGATCTTCACAGTCAATGTCAACTTTGATTCTTCTGCCCCCACTATGATTGCTGTTGAAAGAGAACATTACAGATCAGCACTGAAACACAGTTATCTTGCATTATTTTTCCACCTATTTGTGAAAGCGAGCAGATTCACATTTGTATTTAAATCAGATAAATTCATAAAACAACTAATAGTGTTTAAATTTGCTCAAAGATTTGCATGATCTGAACTTCAGAGACACAGACTGAGATTTTAAATACACTTGCTATGAATAAGTATGGCATGGTGGTTTGGTTTTATCACTGACTTCCCAACGGACATTCATCTCCCACTGAAATCCACATCAGAGGAACATCAGAGGCTTTGTGAGGAAAATATAATCCATGAAATCATTAATCTGGAAAACTCAGCTTTCATTCATTGTACCCATAAAACTCTTTTAATAAGACCAATTGTTGACTAAACCTGGAGACCCAAATTGTATCACATGGAACTGTACTTCCTTGTGAAGGTACAATATTATGTAGAACCGCAAAAATATCCTCATATGCTAAATTCTACTTTTTTTCATATTTAAATTCAGGGACAAATCAACCTTTGAGGTGTGACTCACCCTCTAACCAGCCTCTCTACATTTTTATGGAAGATTCAAAATTACAGACTCATTCCGATAGTCTCATTAAGTACAGCACTACTACTACTGTGAGAGTGTCTCAAACTTGGTAATTTGGTTACAATTCAGATAAAGATGAGCAAGTGTTGCCATACTTGTATTAGAACTGAGGCAATCAAATGTCTCCCCTTAATAGCGTTCCTTTCTTCCAAATTAACACCAGTCAACTCATCTGTTTCTTGCTATTTTAAAATAATGAATTATATCAACTATTATTGAAAGTGAGACAATGATTTTACATTTTAATTATATTTAATGCCCATGCAAAAATATGAAAAGATCTAGTTGCCTTTTTAGTTACATGATTTGTAAACAGTCACTTTTTGCAGCATTGCCAAAGAAAGTAAGAAACCAACAAAAGATCTGGTACAAAATATATTTCCTTCAAGCTATCTTTAACTGACAACCAAAGCTGAAATATTATAAATTCTAATCTAAGGTCAAATCAATAAGTGAATGATTTCCAGAATCTATGCTCTATCACCCTGAAGAAATGAAGTGTTCCGATATATTGCTTTCTAAAAGAAAAACTGCTATTATTGTTCCAACAAATAATTACATATGGCTGGTTAATTCTTCACCAGACTGAATGATTTTGAAGAGTGTGTGGAGACTGTTTAAAACCCTGCTATAGCTCAGACAGCACCACTGTTTTCACTGACAAGAAAAATGCACCAGACAGTGAGTGATGCAGCAGCCTCCTGAAGTCCCAAAATAAGACTAGAAGAAATATTATAGTTAGTACAAAAGTAAGCAAGGCAGGAGAAGTAATCAGCAGGTTTATGGTTTGTATTATTCAGGCAGCCAAACTAAGTGATCACCCGTCTCAATGCATGAAATAGACCCCTGTGTGCTTGGAGAATGGCATAATACAAGAGCTTTGCGGAAAGTGTAAGACGCGTTTGGGTTTGAAGTTTCGTATCTCTCAGTTTCAGGCCATGGACAAAAAATTCACGGTTCTTACAGAAACCTGCCCATCAGAGGTCATTTTTGAACATGAATATAAAGAAATGTGTAGTTTAAAGGAAATCTTGAAGTGTACACAGGAGAAAATAGGGACACTTGAACTGCCTGTGTGGGCCATAAGAAAAGCACATGGTGACAGCAGGAAGTTTAAAATCAGATTTTGGCACTCGTGACCAAGACCGTCAATCAAGTTTCTTTTTCCTTGCAAACCATTACCAAATTCATGCATTTCCTCCTTGGAGGAAGTTTCTCAGTGCTTCACAGACACTGCTCATGTTGCTTTTGTCAGTGTAGCTTTGCCAGCTGGTCTATGTTAGGGCATAATCCTATCAGCATGATCCTTGCAAAAGGCAGGAGCAGCATTATCAATTTCTAGCAGTCTTTTCCCTTTTACAGTAAAATGAGTTGTGAAAGGAATGATGAACAGGGGATTTCTCATCTCAGAATCTCAGGGAAACAGAGCCTTTGATTTGGTAATCTGTAGGCCAATAATGAATCATAGTGGATGTAGATCTTTATCTGGAATTAAATTTTACAACCTTTATATAAGGAAGGAGAAGAACATTATCTGCTCCTTCAGCAAAGTTCACTCATTATTTGGTAGAGATGGATTTCCTCCTCTTAGTGAAGATTAGCACTATCACCTTGTAAAGTAACTTTAGACTTGTTAGAGTCATGAAGACAGTGTCTCCCCCAGGCAAGATACTTACACCATCGTATTAATATGCAGTCCAAAGTTTCAGTAACAGCATGGAGTTTTGACAAGTGAATTCTGTGATCACAAATTAGATTTAACCACCTTTAAATTTTATGCTTACCAAAGCCCACTTTATGACGCTATGAAAAAAACAGGAGCATTATGAAGAGAATCAATACAATCACACACACAAGAGTATCAAAGGTTATACACATCTATTTGAAGTAAAAGAAATGGTACAGAATAGTTTGAAACATTATTGCCTTTGCCACTCTGAAAAATGCTTGCGCTACTTTAATGACACAACATATTCGGTCACAGCACAACTCAGTCAAACAAAAGATGAAAAAGGCTATTGAAATGTATTTTAACTCATCATGAACTACTTTGATATTGCATACCAGAAAAAAGTCTATGTAGTGAAGTATGTAACAATATAGATTATTTGATTATTATGCAAATCACTATGCATAAAGAAAAGTATTCATTCTTCATCCTTGAACATTCCCTGAAGTTTAATTTGGAACCTAATTTGCATTCAATTAACATTTTAAAGCACTACTTACTTTCTACTTTGTTTGCCTACATGATTTAAATCGTAAGAGCAATTCTTTGCTTTTAGAAAAGGTGAGAGATGAGAGAGTGTTTTGTGCATCAGCAGTACATACACAGACCCAGCGACTGATGATGAACCTTCCTGCACTTCACAGCTCTGCACCCTCGCTTGCAAGGCTTGGCATTAAGACAGACCTGAGCCACAGTTACTGTAGGTTGAGAACCTGTCAGTCACCACTGCTCTCTCCTCTGTTGCACAGTGCAAAGGAAGGTGGGGAAGACAGTGTGATGGTTCTTGCACCTCATCTCTGCCTATATCCCCTCCTACCTGTGAGATACACATTAGCAATTGCAGGCCACTGGTTTACAGTGGAAAAAACCTGTCCAGATTATATTAGAAAGGGATTTAAATAATTCTTCTAAAATCTATCCCTGAGAATAGGGAGTTTAGGATTTGTGGAATGTGGTGAAGTATGGTTTGATTTTAAGAACTGCTCAAAGACAAATTTGCACAGGATCCAGAGCATTTGTTAGAACTTGACTTAAACGCATCCAAAACAGGGTATTAAGCAGAAAAACTTATGAATGACATATTCTAACCTAGGCATATTGTGATTGCTCCCAAATGCATTCTTAAGCAACTATACATGAAAGAAGTGATGGTTCGAAGAAAGACAATGACTTTGTGTTGAAGTAGGCTAAAAGTATCCACACAGTTAAAGCCGTGACAGATGAACTCTAGCAACTCATCCTGGAGTGTTTTACAATGCTATTACCCCCAATTAGTCACCTCTGTGCTGGCCATTGCTCCCCCAAGCAGCTAATGAGCTGTATTGATGTCTGTGATATAGCTTAGATGCCAGTTTTGAACTGCAGTGACAAAGTCTTGGACAAATATTCCTTTCTAATATCTTTGGGGGTGGTAACTTCCAGCCCAGGGACAGGACAAACAGCTGTGGAAAGGAAACATCTTGGCAGATGGCCACAGCTCTTTGCTTCAGTGCACCTCAGTCAGCAACTTCAGCTATAGCTCCTCAGACTGCCCTCACAGCTATCGCCTCCAAGGTGCTAATTAGCATCTCGTGCAAGATCTGATATGTGACTGCTTACACTATGGATAAACTTATTATGCACTAATATATCCTTTGTGATGTGTTAGCCTGAGATGATAACCATAAAATGCATCCTTGAAATGCTTTAAATATGGTTTTCAAAGACTCCAAAATCTAGGTGCTGATGAAAAAAAATTAGTTGTTTGTTCTGTAAAAATTCATGGGATTTCTCTCTTCTGCTAAGTTTTACAGGCTGCAGAGCTGAATCTGAAAGAAACATGACAACCTGCAAGAAAGGTGCCCCCAAATTACCCTTGCTTTCTTCATGGCTGCTTCAGTGAGCTGTTCATAACTGTCCTTCTGGACCAATTCTTGAGGATGTTGTGGTAGGTTAGCAGGACATTCAACAAGCATGAGTAATTCAGGGTTCTCTCACAAAGGAGGTGTCCCTCCACACTAAGCTAAAAGCCTTCCTTCTTGAAAGCTGAGTCATGAATGTTTTCTCCTTAATCTTCTAAGGATGTTCCCAAAGCAAATTTCTCACTGTATTAAAACCAGAATACCACAAGCATTACCTGATCACATATGTTTCTTTACATGCTGACAAATTATTTTTCTCAATAACTTTATGCGGAAATAATCAGAAAGCCTGTTAAACAAATACCTTCTACTGGGCATCTACCTGGGTTATGCAGATCAGGAAGGCTGAAATTTCTTGAAAGCAGGTGATTATGTTCTCCAGTTTTTTCCTCCACTATCAACATTAGGAACTAAATATGCGTAACAATACACTGCACTGTCTTTAACAGCCCAAACCGATCTCAAGCAAATCTGAAAAGCTACTTTATTCTACATCAATATGTAATTAAGTTCTAGGCTTGTAGATGTTGATTTTCATATGTGCTTTTCACAAGAATTTTAGTGCCAGAAACTTGTGGGTTGAAATATTTAATCTCATTTGCGCTTGTATTCCTATCAAGATAATCAGCATTTTGGATATTTCGAATAACTGTCAGATGGTAAATGCTGTCACAACAATGAAAAATATCTGATGATCGATCAAATTTAAGATTCGTGGGAATAGTTTGTACAATGGCCAAGCAGTATTTTCTAGTACATCAAAGAAATAAAGATCATGTAGCAATTTTCATGGTGCATTCATGATAGAACTTGAGGCACTATTTTAGCTTATAACATATAGCTAGTATACATAAATTAATGCATATTCATCTCAATTGCACTGAAAACATACTGAACAAAATTATCACTGAATGTTTCTGTGTATATTGAATGAAGAATGCACTGTCAAATCAGCTCTACAACTGAACAGAAAATGGAGGTTGCTGAAGTTTCCTGACTCCTAAGTGGAAACACCTAGTCAAATGGAGCAGCGAAGACCCTGCTCCAGACAGAAAGTAAGTTTGTTTGAAAGAAAGAATAATATAATATACAGAAAGGGAGCACAAAAGATCAGGTGTCAAATGTAAGTCAAAAACAAAATACAAAAATGTCAGTCAAAGAACTACTAGCGTGTCAGGCAGCTTAAATCCTGAAATGTGTTAAGAGAGATCCAGAGCTAAAAACAATCTAAGGCCTGCTCAGAGCACTTGATACTAAAGGACTATACAGCATTAGGGGAACCAATACACATATTTTGGAGGAGTTCTGCAATACTGACCAATGCCATGCTACTGCTAGCCTGAATTTCACTTTTGCCTATCAAATTCAGCTGGTGTTGCTTATTTAGATCCTTTTAGCTGCCTATTGATTATTTACCATTTACTAAATCTTACTAAAGCCAAGTTAGGATTTAATCTTTTTTCACTCTCTATTTCTTGTTTCTAAAACAAAAATTAGTGAAACTGGCATGTTAGGTTCACGTTTCAATTAGGTTCCTTTCCTAATATACTCTTTGCAGAAATGGGATTATCTAGAAGTGCTGCATCAGAGAAGTAAATTAATCCAGTTAACAATCCTGCTTTTGAGTCCTCCCTTTATCTTTCCTATACACAGAACATATATTCACAAAGTAGCATCATATTAGTTTTACTGACAGAAACCAGGAATGTCATCAAAGCGATTTCTTTCCTGGAAAACAGCCATGGTCTCTGGATGATGTATTGACAAAAACCTTTATACACTTCACTAGAATATGATGTTGAGTACTTGTGCACTTCAAATCTTTGCAATGGATAAAAAACCATAAACCCCCAAAATCTCCCCCAAACCCAACTAGATTTAATTTCAGTGAAAAAATATTTAATAAAACTAAGTTTTTAAAATTACGCTTACCTGGAACAAAGCTTCCCTGGACCACCTCCTTATAAGCCCACCAGCCTTCATGGATTTTTGGTGAATTTTGTTGAGCTAGAAAGAAATAATAAAAGAAACCATAAAATTAAGGCAAGGCACAGGAAATATTTAATTATATAAACTTTGGAAACTCTGAACAGGGTATCAAGTCCTACAGAAGAGCTATTCCTCAAGTTCCCAAGTAATGTTTGTTCAATTTATTGAATTATGCTACACATCTATCCTAGAGGACGTTGTCCCTGTTTCTCATACAGTTAAACATGTTTGCCTTCTGAAGAACTGATCACTGAACTTAAAAATTCAGGTGGAAAATGAGGATCTACAGCACTACTGATGGTTTCTGTGCCACCCACAAATTCAGTACAGGATAAAAATGCGGAGAAAAAGAGCATGCTCATATACAGTAGCCAATAACTGAGTCCAAGTTGGTGGACTGAAAAGTAGTTCCTCCCCTTCTCTTCCAAAGCTCTCCAATAATCTCTCATTTTCAATGGAAAGAAGTGACAGAGTGATCCACAGGCAATAGCTGTGTCTTTAACTGCTTCTCCTCTCATCCCATATGCTCTGAGTTCCAAAACCATAACAGAAAGGCACAGCCCATAGCTTCACAGATATTCTATTATGCTAGAATACTAAGGCAGAAATATAAGTTTTTTTCTGGTATCTTCTCTGTCTGCAGCGTAGCACTCACTACTTATGCCTCACCACAGTCATCCTGGTAGCCAGGCAAGATACTTGCTTCTGTTACACGTAAGTGACATGCAGCTCCCATAGAGTTGCATTTGATACCAAAGTGCAGTTAAACAATGCAAGGTTTCTTTGGCCAGTATTCTGAAGGCTGCAACAATAAGTCTTTGCTTTGGGTAAGGTTTGGCCCTGATGAGATTTGCCCGTGATGTTGCTTAAATGACTTTACATTCCTGAAAAGCCAAGAGCAGAAAGGTCTTGATCAGTCAGTTTGCTACTCATAGGGTCGTTACTTTTCTTTGTCTTGGAGGAAATCAGAACTGGAGCAAATTTTGTGGTCAAAATGTAAAATCTCTGTTAATCTGAAATACTTTCAAAGGGCATACAGACACACAGCAAGACAAATGTGCTCCATAAGATAGCTGATATGCAAATATGTTCTGCCTTCACTTGTATTTTGCTTGATGTTTTCATATTTAGAACAACTCTCACTGAGCTACAGAAGGCTCAGCTACCTTGTGTATCATTTAACTTAAATTCTGGGTTGGTTTTGTTTTTTAAGATACTTTCAGTCTCTTCCAGTAGGTCCAAGAATATTTTAACATAAATATGCAGCTACAGAAGATGCTGGATTTAGCAGCTTTCTGTTGCCGTTTCATTGCTAGATCACATATATACAAAAGACACAATTACCCTGGGAAAAGTTCCAGCAATATAATAAAAATTGTTGTCATTAAAAATTACAAAGAGGATGCGACATTCAGACTAAAAAAGATACAAGATGAGGACCATTACATACTGTTCTATCAGCTGCAAAACAATATTTATGATTTAACTGACTGTAAATTTCAGAAACAAAAGTAAAGCTATAGTTAATTAAATGGACTGACAGAAGGACCAACACTCTGCTTTACCAGAAATCCAGACACACTAGTGGAACGGTGTATGTGCGGATGCAGATTTCTCTTTGCAGTATTGATGCTCATTCCATTAATTGAATGGTGACTTCATTTTCAGGTTTAACTGAAAGGACTAGTCCACTGTGCACTCTTTACAGTTTGCAGATGACATTATCTTCATTTGTTTAGCTTTTTTATCATTGCCTAGAGCACTCAAACTGTGTATGGCTTTGTTGTGCTGGACTGCACTATACAAACATTTGGAAAATGGCAAATCCCAACCCACAATCAAAATATCTGAGTAGCAAAATATTCAAATCAAGTCTGAACTGCAGTTTTTTGGATCTCAGCACTGGTTTACGCAGGTTGCTTTTATGCCTCCCTGCTTTGCAACAGAAGTTCTTAAAGATTTCAGGATGCTTCAGCAATAGGAGAGGATACCAGTAAGTGAATCCCCCAAAAGCACAGCAATCATTCTTCTACTTCAAATTTCCCAGAAAATTACATTGCATTAAAGTGCATCTTGTAGTAACGTACACAGCTAAAGGTTGTTCAGCCAACCAGCGGTAGGCTGCATTTTGTAAGTGGGTGAAAAAATATTGTATGTAGATAGAGACAAGTTAAGAAGATTTCAGGGAGTATGGCTATTATTAAATGCAACTGCTTACTGTCAGCATTCATAGAAACATATACAATCAAAACATGTTTTGCTTTTGCCCACTCTGTGGCCAATCTAAATGACACATGCCAGGTCCAGAAGAAAAATGTAATCTATTATTCAGAGTCTAAATTAAACCAAAATCAAAATATGCTGGCTCTGCAAGCTCTGCTTCAGTGTGTTGCCTCAACACTTAGTAAAGCTAATTCCAAAAGGAATATCAGGAAAACTAAGATTTTGTCATATTTTTTCAAATCTGCTGCATTCGTATGGAACAGACTGCATGAGATGAGCAAGAAATTAGATTATCAAAGCTTTGTACTTAATAATTGGATGCCTGTGCAATTGCTTCAGCTGTCAGAGAAGAGCATGACCTGGCATTATTTTGCACATTCCACAGATATCAGATTCTTATCTCTTCAATACACATGAAAATGAAACACATAAAAAGGAATACAATAAGCAAAATAAGATGTACTATGGCCATATAAAATATCTAAGATAGGGCAAGAGCAATTCTGGGAGTACTGCTGATTTACAGAAAACTGAGGCCACTGAGGAAATGAAGAGGAAAGGCAGGTGGTTGTTGTGAGAGAGCAGCTAGGGAGACAGGCCCCAGTGCCACACTCTTTCTTGAACCCTGAAACCTTAGTGGGTTTTACCAGTACAGGCAGAACATCCTGCAAAATAGTGCACACAGAGTGACTGAACACAGATTTCCACTCTGTTGTACATATGAAATCTAGCTTTGTGCCAAAGATTTACTCTGATGGATCCTACAGGGACTTTGCTTAGAAAGGAAAAAGAATTATAAAGCTCTCATTTCTATGAATGCAGAAGGAAGAGGTCTGGTAAGGCCAGGGAGGAAAATTTGTCTTCCAAAAACTTCTCCTGAACTATTATTCCAATCTATGTTATGACGTGGGCAAGAGGTCTTACTAAAGGAGAAAAAGGATTTCTCTATTTTTGAACCATAATCAGACCTGTACCTGGATTAGTAACGGAAGAAGGAAGTATAAAATTAGAAAGAACAGACATACGGACAATCCTTGCTGGGAATCCTATCTGGGACACTTACACCTGATGCACATGCAACACAGGGTCTCTACAATTGGTTTATCAATGCCCATCTGACAGAATGGCACTGTGCCTGGGTAAACAGGTTCAACCTTATGGCCAGGAATTGTTGCCAAGGAAAAGGACTCTTCATATGTGCCACCTCATCACACTGAAAATAGCAAAATTCTCTCAGCATCCTTCTTATTTCGGTTAAACTACTGTACCTCTAATTGAAATTCTGCCGCTTGAGGATCACAAAAAGAAATGTGTGCTTGCTGTGTGGATTTGGATACTCCTATATTCCCACCAGAACACTGCAGCTCCTTTTTTTGGCATGACATGACACATAAGATACTGAGGAGACAAAAGGTCTAGAAAGCAATTCTGTATTCCTAAAGAGGGTTAAATATCTTTAAAATAAATATGTAAAAAATAATTTCTGATACCTCAGAGCCTTCTCTTTCACTGCTAAAAACAACCTAGGAGTAATGCCTTTTTCTTCCAAGAAACATTGTTGCTTCTGCAAGGCATCAAAATAAAGCAGGCCCATCTGAACAGACACTTTGCTGTTAGGAGCAGGTAACCTGCACAATTAGCTCTGCAACAGCAATTTTTAGCATCAGCACTGTATTCTGTCATTAGTAGGGACAGTCCAAAATGCCACACTTGTCCAAAGTGCTAGAGGATATTGAATGACCTCTATTTGCTACAGGGTTCTTCCCCTCGGTACTGAAATCACTAGTATCTGAGATTAGTAGCTCTGCTGATATAACACCATTATGTCAGATCTCTTTCAATGCAGCTGCTGTAGAGGAGACAGGATATTTATTTGGAGCTGATATGACATGTGTTGCTTTCATTTTGTCAGATTATTGTACGTATGTCTCATTGTGTAGCATAAAATTACAGGCCAAGTTCTGCACAGTTGCGCATTTTTGTTTCCTAGTGACTCTTCACGTATAGAGAAACAGCACTGCAGAGGATCATTAAAATGTAGAGCGAATGCAAACAGCAAAAGGTGCCAATGCCCCATAAAGTCAGCAGTTAACTATATCTAGCTTAGAGGTTAAAACGAGTAACCTTATGTTTCAAAGGGAAGCTGCTGCTCAGTCAGTAGAACTATTTTAAAATCATTAGATAACACTGTATCAGATAGCAGGTACCACCATGCAGATGCTGACTTATTTATATACAATCTTCAGCACAAAGAGGTCTTCATCTTGTTGGAATGCTAATGCTAACATAATATAAAATACTGTAATTAATACAAAATACCCCTCAGTGAATAGGCTTATTTGCAAGATATAGACAAGTCATTCTACAACTACTTATTTACTTTCTATACTTAAACAAAAGATATAAAGGCTTGTATCTGATGTCGTGGTTTACGTCATTCACATCGAAGCACAAGCCAAGAGTAGAACCCTGCCAGATCAGAATTCTCCATTCACTTTACTGCCATTTCACACAGATAAGAAATACTAGGCATGGACAATCAGGCTCACAGCAGTTAAGAAAAAAATCTTTTTTCATCTGAATTTTATTGATCTGAGCTCTTCTGATTGCTATATTAATCACTCTGCATGCTTATCCCTATTTAACTAATGTTCTAAGTCTTACTTGTGATAACCTGGCTAGTATTGCCTTGGCATTAAATACATGACAATGTTTTTATCACTGTTACCCCTTCTGCATAGTTACGAGATTAGAAAGAAAACCAGCTGCAACTACGAGCCATTAGTTTCATACTAAACTTAGTGCACGGCATTAATTCATTGCTAATACTTTGATATGAAACTCACATAAAAAAATGGCATGGTGTCTAGTACAAGAGAAATAAATCCTCAGATCTGCTATTACAATGGTGAACACTGAAAATTAAAGGATATATTTATAAGGCATTAGATGCTGGTGTGATCTTCACTTACATCCACCCTTTGTGTTCCACAGTCTGTTGTCTTTATAGGCCTTATCCTGGTTCTCTCCCAGCTAGCATGAGCTATTGCTTAGCTATGTAATACTATTTGATTTTCCATTCAGAGTTCCATAGTTCACTCTGAGTAGCTTCATCACTCTTAAGGTACCTTCTTCAGTCATGGACAAGTAATCCAAGATGGCTGTGCCTTATGGCAGAAATTAAAATTAGAGGAATCTTCTTGTAGTGTTTCAGAAGAAAATTAGCCCTACAGAGAACAGTGCAGGGTGTTGTGGTTTGTTTTTTTTTTTTAAAAAAAAAAAAGCTGTAAAAAAAAGTTTATTCTTTTTTTGCTGAACTCCATTTCCAGAATCTTAGGGAATGTACATACTTTGTATTTATTTTAAATATCCCTAATTACTACATTTTATATGGGTATTTTGCACACTGTTAAACCCAAGGATGCCTGAACTTTGGAGGGAACACTGACTTAATCTAAAAAATCAGCTTCAAGATCTTCAGTCATACAAGTACCAGCTTTGGGCTCACACCAACAAATGCCTCAAAGCAAACGGAATACACATGTATAAAGCAAATCTGACAGCACGGGAACTAAGCAGATGCAATTAGCTAAAGATTCAGCCCTCTATAATTAATGCTCAGTTTGCTTAAAACAAGTCTGTACATAATTGCAGCTATTATTTAAGATGGTTTTCTTTTAATATAAAAAGTCTGCATAACCTAACACCACACACTTCAGGCATTATATAAAGCGTCATTTTTAAGTGAAGAGTTACAGGACAACAAAGGTTAGTCTGCTTATGAATATTGCAGCCTACATTGTATATATACGTCACCATACAATGAGGGAGGAAAAAGAAAACAAAGGATTATAAAGGGATCAATAAATGCTTTCATCGGCTATACCAGATTTTTTTTTATATAATGTTTTGCTCAGAAAACATGCAAATGCTCTTTCATTAAGTTGATACTTTCCAATTCCATAAATCCTTCTTCCATCATCCCCATGTGTAAAAGCTCTCACTGCTGCTGTGAATTCCAAACAGTATTCAACAGAAGCAAAACTGACGTGACCTGTTTTTATCACATCTGAGGGCAAAAGTAAGGCACTGTCATGGGAACTCTGCTACAGCACAGACACTTGACTACTCTGTATTTTCTATTTAATGTAATTTTTTCTTCTGGTAAGATTCCAATTAAAAACCTAGGCCAAAGGATGATATTTCATACAAGCAGATGCATATGTATGCAGCTAGTAGTGACAAACAATGTAGCGTAACATTACAACACAGCTAACCACTGCATCTACTGTCCCTGTGTAGCTGGCTTTTGAGGAGAGCCACCAAGTGTCCACAGTCACTAAATGCTGCTTGAAGAACCATAAACTAAAACGTTTACCAGTATTTAAGCCCATATTAGGATGCACAGCCTGCTCACAGCACTCTCACACGAGAACTCTGCAAGACTTCAGGAGTATCTAACAATAGCTCAGTTTGCAGGAAGTAAAAAGTGCGTATAAGGCTCAGCTCTGTTCAGCAGCGAGAAGGATCTTTTGCAGATTTTATTCTCATCCCTTTCAGTCACACGTATTTGTGAACCTTTTCAATAGGAATTTCAAATCTTAAAAGCCAAGGGACAGCCATTCTAGAGACCACTACACAGAACTGGCAGGAAGGACTGCAGAACATCAGTTCTTCTTCTGCTGTCAATCTTGCAGCTGACTGGGCACTTTCATTATCTACCTGCAAAAACAGGCTTGTAATACCAGTTATCATCCCATTGTTCAAGAAAGGGTAGAAATATAATTTGTTAACAACTTCCTTGCCTTCTGACCTCTGAATACTATCAAAACAGTTTAAATATGCTTATGTGTACACAGGAACCATTCCCAATAGTGTTTATGAAGAACGTGAGATGAACATGCTAGGTAATGGCATGCTATGTCATGCTGTTAAAGGAAGCTGTATAAATACAAGGGTTTGGGTGCTGTGTCTGAACTTGCAATAAGCTATTTTCCCTAAAGCACATATGCCCGATCATGCAACTATTATTTAAGTTCTAACATAAATGAACAAAACCACAGGTTGTATCTAAAGCTTTTAGTCAGAAAAAGTTAAAACCATTTTTACTCACTTTTCTCTGAGCACCTAAGCACGCCGATGTAAATGATGGATTGCACTGCAGGATTAATTACTTTATGTCATCGCACTCAATTTAACATGGAACTCTGCATACTGTTCCTAACTCAATTTGTAGAATATCAAACATCCCCGTAAAGCGGCTGTCCTTTTAATGTGACCAACACATATGTACAAGAGTTAGACCACATAGCATGTTTGCCCTCTCCAAGTATTTTTTGCCTAAGGTGGCTGGAATGCTAAGGCAGTGTTACATTTAATGTTACTTGCTTCAATTTTTAAAGTAATATTTTTTGGTAATTTTTCTTCAGCAAATTTTATTTCTGAAACAACTGAGAGACAGGGAACCTCTATATAGCTCTCTGTGTTGTCTGGGAAAGATGAGCAGCTTTCCTTGATATGAAAGAATGCTTAAGGTTCTACCTACAAATTACTATCAACTAGGGAGCTGAGCAGCTTTCCTTGATATGAAAGAATGCTTAAGGTTCTACCTACAAATTACTATCAACTAGGGACGTGAGCCTCTGTTTCCCCAGACCCCATACAAATCTATGGGATTCAAATTACTTTTGAAGGTGGTACAGTTCTTTTCCTCCTCTGGCACAAGAGTCAAAATTGCATCAAAGCTGAAGTACTGCAAAATATCAAAACAATTAATTACTGGAGGAGAAAAATACATAGCTGTATTGGAGCAATGAGAACATAACACTGATTGCAAGCAGTGTGGGAAATTCAGAGGGTAACCTTTCACCTCAGTCACTGATGGCATGCTTAGGGTTTCACGTATCCTAAACCACGTTAACACAATTTGGCTGTCTCAATGTTTTCCAGAGTCTCTGACAGCAGTGTCAGCACACACAAGAGCCTACTCTGTGTTGTGTTAGATGGGGTAGTTCCTCTCCAGCAAGTTGTTTAATCATGTCTAGATACAAAGTCTGAAATGTTTTATAAAATAACGCAGTAAGAAGTAAGATATCTTGTGATAAACTTCAGAATAGCTCTCGCACTGCATGCCCTCCACTCCCATTAATTTCAATGTGGTTTGGGGACACTCAGTAACTCAAAGAAATGGCCTCAATACCCTTGAGCCTTTAAAGTTCAATACATTATTAATGTTAAATTAATAGGGCTTCCTTTAAAAGGAAACCACTAAGTTCCTTCCTCAGAAGCACATATGATATTGACATCTCATCGGGTTTCTGACCCTGGCTGCTCTCTGTACTCTCTAAACAGAAAGTTACAGTCAGTAATAGTACAAACAGTTGGGGACTGTCCTGTTAGCTGCCACAGACAGACCTTTCTTTTCTTTTCCCAAATCTTTGGCTCCAGGAAACAGAAATTATTTCTCCAGCAGTCTTCCCATGAGGGAGCTGTGCCCAGAATTTAAGTATTCATCACTGCTTAGGCAAACTCAAGGGGAAAAAATAAAGGTCTTCCAATTAACCTCAAGACTAATGGCATGGCATCAATATTAGGTGCTTGATCCTACAAAATACACAGCAGCCTCAAATCCCACAGAGTTCTACAGCCGACAAAAACTTGCAGTCCACAACGTGATATGGAAATATTCTGAAGAGCTACATCATATGCAGAGAATTCATAATGCTTAAGTGATACTATCATGAGCACTTTCCACGGTCTTAATAAAGGGGCATACCTGAAAAAGAGGGAAGAAGACTGCCTTCAATCTCCCTTGAAAACTCAGCAGAACTACCAACAGCAATCTGTACGTCTCGTACATATGTTACTCCAACTTCAGCCAACACTAAATGATGCATGTTCCTGAGGTAGGAAGAGTCATTTTCTCCTGCCTAACATACTTACATATAAATAAAAACAATTGCAACAAGCAACATGAAGTCATTCAAAAGCTAATGGCAGAGAGAAGACAAAATTATTTTAATTATACTCAATTGGATTCAGAGACCTAGATTTCTAGTCTCCTGGGGTTGGCAGTCAGGGCACTAATCCAGATCATGTCACAGCTCACTGGACTACCTAAATCCTCGGCACTTAAACCTTACGTCCTGGTGCTTTCTGAGATGACAAAGTACAAAAAATGTTTTTCTGGCCATATAATAACAACATTGCTACCATCAAGAAGAAATCTAATGTCAGTGGATAAGCCAAGATATGGATCCATTCCAGGCAGTGGCATCATGACAGAAAATTGAACCCATCACAATGTGGCTTTATTGCAATTGCTCTTTACCATTGCCACTGCAGTTTATCAGTTTCTTAGCAATAGTTGTTTCTTGGTTACTAGACATTTCTTAAGAGAATGGGGGGGAAAAACCAACTTTGTAGCTAATTTTTCTGAACTGATAAGTGACAGCTTTTCTTCCAGTAAGTAGCAGTATTTTCAGTCATGTTAACAAGATTGTGATGTATTTTTCAACAGAAAGCATTGTTTCTGACTAAATCAGATCTTGACTTGCCCAAAATAATGTTTCTACATCATGTGGATTTTCAAAAGAGCCCAGACTTTGATCTATTCCATAAACAGTACAGGGGTTTTCCTTCACTCACATTGTTGGGAAAACTGTGGAAAATAGAGTGTATTACTGGAGGCAAGAAAAAGGACTAAAGAAGGATATCTGCCTCTGAGATAGTTGGGGCAAGTTAGAGCAACTCCCAACAAAAAATGATTAAGAGTCCCCATATCCAAGCAGAGACTCTGGCCCTGCATCATAAGAAGCTATCTAAGGTTGCAAACTGTCATTATACTTACCCACTATGTCATTAATGAGCCCCAAATAATTTAATAAAATGAAGTGCACAGCTCAGAATCCTATTACTATTAAACATGATCATTGTTTATCACCAGCATTAACTTAATTTGCATAAATTTAATTAAATTTATATTAAATTAAATATTAATTAAATTTATATTAAAATAAATTAGGCAGATTAGGAAAGTAGAAAAGAAAATACAGCAGTCTTATTGACACCTCAATCCATTTATGTCCCCATAACCCAAATGATGAAGAGTCAATCCCTATGATAAAAATGGAGTACATATATTTCACTACTACCTGTTTACCCTAAGTAACAATCAATGTCAAGGTGAAAGGTTATCCAAACCTGGGAAATGTGAAGAAAAGCAGCTTTTTTTTCAGGCTTTTAAAATCACAGATGGGAAATAATTGTAGAAAAGTTGAACTGCAGTGGAGGAACTGAGGAACAGCAAGAGAGAAAAATCATTCTAGTCAGATCAGCTGTCAGGGTAAGACAAGTCGGATAAGAAAAGAATGTACTTATTCATCTCAGTTGCCAGCCATGTTGTATGATATCGATGTTCCAGTTCATTAATTACTGCTTAAATATTACAGTGATGACAGGCATGTAAATACCTGAACATAGACCTTCTACTGATTTTTTCTGGACTATTTTCAATAGACATCCCTAAAAATTTTATTAGTTCGGAAGCGTTTTTTGTTCATCCCACTTGCCAGGTGAAGATGGGGAAGAATTTCTCCACCCCACCGCACACCCTCCCTTTATCATGCTTCCAATGTTGACAAGAGACAAATCACTCTCCATACCTCCCCCCACCATTTCTGCTTCCCTGCAGTTCTGTGGAATATCCCTCAGAGATTACTTCTATCATCCATCTGTCCATAGTTGTGTTTATCTACTGATCCTGGAAGAAGTCATACCCTTCCCCCTCTTTCGACTGATTCCTGAGACAGCAGTGCTGTTCTGGCACTCTGCTGCTATTCTGTGATTCCTATCCCAACCAACAATATTCTTGGCTAGAACTGATGCAGCTCTGTCTTCCTTGGGTGACTGCAGAGACCAGTTTATCCTTCTGCACCCTACTAAATTTCTTGGCTTCTTGGTCCTTGCAAAGGTGTCCCCTATCCGTCCTCCTCAGCCACTTCTGTAGCCATTAGTCAAAAGCAGTGATATGGATATGCTTCTTTCCTCTCTCTCATTTAGTTTTCAAGTTAAGATGGAAGATATTTCACACTGGCTGTGATGCATGTACTTGCTTCATTTTGCTGTTCTAGAATTTTAATCACTTTTTAAATTATTGATGCAGAAATCCCAGGTAGAAATAAAAAAACACCTTCACTTGGGTATCTGTTATTCATAGCTTGCTCCCCCTGTCTTCTCAGAGATGAGACTTTGGACACAGATAAAAGAAAAATTTAAAAACCACCAAAGGTAAGAATTTAAAAAATGTATTTAGTTCAAGGAAACCGTATGGAGAAATATGCCATTGCAAAGATTTCATCAGGGATTTCCTAGCTTTCCTTCTTTTCATCTGTGTGGTCCTGTTTCTTCCAAGTCAAAATCCACAGAAGTTTCAGACAGTCTTTTATTCTTGCTGGAAGCAAGAGGGAAGAATATTATTTTTTTTTTTTAGTAAGGGTAAAACCAACTCAGGACTGGAAATCTAAGTTGTAGATTTTAAATGTGTATGTTCCCCTTTATCAGTCTGGCCTATCTAAAGCAGAGATATCTGATAGTTTGAAAACCAGACAGCATTGCACCTGTTACTCACATTTCTTCCGTATTTTATTCATATTTACCTCTATTCTAAAGTCTTCTAAAGGCCTACTTCTCTTCTAAATCTTTTTATTGTTCAATGTTCCATCTTTGGCCAAGACATTGACTGGAGGAATTAAAAGAAATTGTAGGAGCTGTGACAGGCCTGCCTCCTGCACCCTCTATGGGGCAGAACTTGTGGAGACAAGCTGCAGACAGGCTCGCTCCAGCAGCTTAGCCATAAAGACTAGCTGCCTGCCACTGCCGTGTGAACCCCTGAACGGGACAGCAGTACAGACAAACCTGTCCATCAGTAATACTCATTGCCTACCTCATTTAATTTATAAAAAGGCTAAACTGTTGTCCATCTCTTGGTATGTATAGATACTCAACTTAAGAACAGAACCACAGTGCAATACTACAAAGTAACATACTCCAGCAGCAGTAAGTCCAAGAGCCCCAGTATGCTAGCTTTCAAAATAACAGAAATAGAGGGAAATGTCCTTGAATTCAGGCCAATTCTGGGAAGCTTTGTTTCTTTCAGTTAAGATTCTTATTGCATTCAATTTTGATCAGTGAATGCTTCAAAGAACAATTCAGGGTAACTCTGGCAAATTCATTGCTGTGCAGCTGTCTGAAGAACACACTACACACCCTGGAGACACAGACATCCCATACCTGATTATCCACAAATAAAAGCCTGCTGAGTCTCCCACACATGCTGAGCACTGCAGATGGGAACAGAGAACAGTGGGATATGCAGACCTATAGATCTATTCCATAAATACAGCATCTAACAAAAATCACATCCTCCTCTCCTGTACCTGCCTCCTCCTCTGTATTTCAGCCTTTGCCACTTAAGCCTTTGATTTATGTATGCAGAAAGGATTGCAGGTACAGATGGAAAAGGCATGGCCAACCAGACTGCCCCCTTCAAAGCATCTGCAGCCCTGAAAGGAAACTATCAGCCACATCCTGCTGACAACTGACTTGTCATGTCCTTTACTATGGTTTGCCATACATGGCATATATATCCAAGCAGATATATATCTGCTCCTCAGCCATACTAGCTACAGTACACAGCACCAGACTAACTTGGCTCTACGGCTGCAGGATCAGACCTGGTTTGTGTCTGGGTGGTGAGGAACACAAGTAGGTAAGTAATGGGTGGAAAGGCATGCAGAAGTCAGTGACCACACTGATGGGAGGAGTCCAGCTCTGTAGGAAGTCAGTTACTTCCAGTCCTTTGATCTTCCCACTGGAACACACTGAATTTTATGCATAACATCTCAGCTATTCCATAAACTCTACATTTGAAATAACCGCCTGAGTGCTAGACAAACTAGTTAGGAGATTCAGTAGTATTTTGTTTTTTTTTAAAATGGGGAATACTGAAATTAACCTAAAGCCAACAAACCTTTGTTTGTGTCCAAAAAATATTAAGAAAGTTGGACATTAGTCTCATAGATGCTAGAATTGTCACAGTAGTAGCCAGGAGAAACTGATTGAATTCTGCATATTTTAGTTCTCCCCTTCGCATAAATGCCTGCCTAGCTCTCCATGAAAGTCTACACTAACCACCAGGGAAACCCAGTGAGGTCTGATGAATAATGCACACAAATCAAAGTCCACTATCTCCGGCTTGGTGACCATCCAATTATGCAATAAGCAATCCTACTGACTCTGTAAACTTGATTTTGAAACCCGTTAGATGCTTAGGGTCAAAACTGGATGATGGAAACTGGATGCATGGAAAGGATCTTAGACCACGGTCCTCTATCCAGATTTCAACTTCACACCAGGCCAGGTTTTCTGTGACTGGCATGCTACAATGCCAGGTTCTCACTCAGCTACACAGGGAACTAAGCTCAGTACCAGAAAATGCCAACTTAGTTTACGTTAGTCAGGCTGATCCCCACCCTGCCACACATGCTTGGACTTGATTCAGCCACATACCTAAAAGGAATCATGTGTTTTCTTAAATCCTTATGGTACTGTGTATGTGGCATCTGCTTGTTTTTTCCTCAACACAACTTTGTGCAGCAATATGTTGGTAAGACTGCTCTTTGTTTATTTTTTTTTTGTACTTTTTGCAGCAGCAAAAAGTTGTAGAGGTCATATGCCAGAAAAAATACAAAATACAGATGATAATCTCTATTCAAGAACTTGAGAGACTCTATTATTTAGCTGGAGAACAAACAGTTTAACCATGGCTGCACCTGCTTCAAACTATTGTACTGATCTTCAGACTTTAGGCCAAATCTTTTCTGTATGTGTTTCTCTTTTGCTGTGTTTGACCATGTCCTGCATTCACCTCCTGGTTCTCTAATTCATGCATGTTTATTGTCTTCTTACTGGTATGCCACCATACATAAGGAGCTTGAGTCTTTAACTCTAAGTAATGCAAGCATTTCATGTAACTCAGGAGTTTTCTTGTACAAGACAGTATTAGTAAGATTTAACAAGACTGATGCAGCATTCTGCAGAACACAACATTTTGATAAATGATGCTCTCATAGCAGCTTACACTGGGCACATTCTAAAACATTTGAACTGACAGAAATTATTCCGATGATTTCAAACACACACTGAATATGGTTCCAGAACAAACACGAGTCTTTTGTGACCCGTCTGTATCATAGTCTTTCTTTTTGAGTAAGAATTTCTTTAACTGTGATCTTCGCAACTGCAACCCAAGGCAGATATGAAGCATGTGGTACTGGACTTGTACTATTGTTACACAGCTCAGCTGGTTCAATATGGGGCTATGCCACCACCAGGTTCACCCAATGGTGATAATAATTACTTTAAAAACACTCGCCATTTGTTCTCATCATTTTCTGCCATTAGAAAGCAGCCTGAGTGTGTGGGACATGCCAGGACATTAAACAAAAAAACCACTTCCAATATTAAAGAAGTAAGAAAGGTCTGTTTACTCCCCCAGAACCAGAAGACTACTCAAGCAAAAATAATCAATTTTGGGTTCACACTTTCTTAAAATATGCTTATATGCTTCTCTTCAAAGACAATGCAATAATTCTCAATGTTTATCCTAGCAGTCGTAGCACAACATTTATTCTAACAGTCTTTGTAGGGATAACAGTAGATATGAGTTGAAAGGAGTTCTACACCATTCCCTCTCCCCCACCAGAGAAACAGCTGATAGTAAAAGAAGAAATTTTCTCTCCTTTGTGTGGTATTTAATTAATTCAATTGGAAAACTTTTTTGTGAATTTAGCGTAAGTAAAATGACACTTTGGTATGACTGGCATTTAGCAAACTTTATCTTTACCATATAAAGACATCAAAACTTTCTGTCCTTTAACTCTTTTTGCAGCTATTCTACATCAAAGAGTAAAACAAAAAAATCATGTAAGGTTTTGTGGGCCACCAAGCTACATTACTACATATTAAAACATACAAAAACTCAAAAGGCAAGGCATTCCATTTTGGAAATTTGGAATTTGGAAATAATCTGAAAGTGCTCACTAATCACTTTCCATCATACACCTTTAAAGAATTTTCAATACACAGTTATAGACTTGCCACAGATCAGAGGCTAAGTACACATTAAAATGTTAGGCATTAACCATTCTGTTGCTATTAAACACAGTGGTAGTCCACACATAACACTTGTAATTTGAGTGCCAAGGTGATCCAGAAGCTTAGCAAATTTTAACTGTCTCAAGAAGCACAATTCTGAAATCATGTCACCCCTGATCTCAAGTGCCAGTCTTTCTCTTCTCCCCTGAACAACTTTTCTTTCATTCCAAGTTTCAAAAAAATTACAAAGAAATGCTAAAGACAGACTAAGGAAAATACTGAACCCTAAACTCCAAATGCCTGCTTAAACAATAGCATCACATTCCTTCCATCTGCATTCAGCCACATTCTTGAATTTAGTGTGGCATCATGTGCACAGATGCTGTGATGAAATGGAGTTGACAGTACTAAGTGACATGAGGGTCATACACTGGCCTATTTCCTTAGGACAATTATCACCCTGAACAGGCATTTTGTATTAAAGTTCATGCTTCATCATCTAACACCCTCTACCCTTCTCCGTGGCACTGCTTCCTAAAGAAGTCAGAGTCCTGTCTGCAAACCTAGAGGCTCCATCAATTCATGTGAAGTCAGTCAGTAGAAACTAGTACAGTACTAGTCAGGTTACCGTCACAACTGTAAACAACTTCAGCCATAAATCAATTTAAGTGAGGTCAGTATCCACTTAAAATGTTAACGCAGACATTTGCATTGGGTTTAAGTAATGCAATAAAAAACTGGCATAATTTACACTATTTCAACTTTCAGTATCAACTAGCTGTAAGCTGCCCTGCTTCATATAAATCTGCATTACAAACAAGACGAGATTTGGACCTGGAAGCCTCAAGACCCTCAAGGCAGCTTTTTCATTGCTTAATAGTTTGTCTGGGCAATTATCTCTGTGAAATGCAGTGCAAAGCCCTGATATTCTGATTTGGCAGTGAGCTATGAGTCAGCCGTCTTTGACCTACCCAAAGAGGGTTCTACACACTGAGCGGCAGCATCTCTTTATTTCTGTTTAACAATGGAAAACATTTTGAGATAGCTGAGTAAAAAGTACTATAGAAATAGAAAGTACTGTTTAAATAAATGACATTTCTCTAGGCTTTGAATTAAGAACCACAGTCACTCCTAATGGATTACAACATGACATATTTTACTTACCTCCTACACATGCTTGTATGCTTTTATAAAAGGCTAACATAGAAATTCTTTAATAGTCTTCCATGCATTAGAAGAGTTAGATGGTCTATGATCATCAATACACAGATTAAGAAGCACTTTAGGGGCTGGATGAAGCCAGCCACCTCATTACATATGGCCCACAGTCACATTAGCATCATCCTGTAGTAACACAACAAAGTAAGATTAATTTTAATGCTTGCTCTTTCCCTTCAGAAAGATATCAAAAGATCTGTCTGGACTTTAGGAAGGAACCCAGAGCTGCACCTAACAGTTATGTAAGATCCTAATGGTTCTTAGGTTAGATAAGCTATAGAAATTCAGGTGAGGCCAACACTTGGCAGTAGAAACTGGAGTAAAAGGAGGGGACTGGTTTTGCTTTATGCTTTCCTTAAGATGACTATTGAAGTGGTTTTTTTCCCCTCAACCTAACACTCAGGACTGCGATAAAGAGAACAGGCTGCTGCTTAGACCCTCAGTGCAGAAGAAAACCCTCAGACATTAATTTAAGACAACCAGACAGCGCCATGACCACTTCAGCCAGTCTTCCTAGCACTTCGAAGGTAAAAGTATCACAGATTTTTAGCACATGATTCAAACTCCCCAAAAGTTTGGTTCCTGAAGAGGCAGTGTCCCTCTTCTATAAATGTGCACATTAATGCCAGAGTCAGAGAAAGATATTCTCTACCTTTTATTTGTCAGTTTCTAGCCCCAGTGTACAATTTTTAGAGCACTTAAACTTGCCAAGCATTTGATACATACAAAACATTTCTCCCATTGACCTGTTTTTAGCTGTAACTGCTCAGCACTTCTGCAAATCAGGCCTTGGGGGAAAGAAGAAACATACAATTAGTGACCACCCTTGAAAAGTTTGATTAAAATGTGTTGCCAAGCAACACAAATTCTGGCAGAGACAGTGATAAAATTCTGATCTCTAGAGAAGCCTTAAATTCCTTCGTGACTATCTTTTCCTCTTGCTGCAATTCCCTCCTTTACTCACTGTGTCCCATAACCTCTGTAATAAAATAAGAATGTGCTAAATTAGTGTCTTTTCCCACACAACCCTTGCACAGGCAATCAAATTTCTGTTATTTCTAAAGTGTTAAGATAACTTTATATTGTGAGTGTGTATGAATTCCTCGCTTACCTCTCCCACACTCTTATTTTTTAATAAAACAAAAAAATTCTGACAAATGGCATCATTCTTGTACCTACCAAAGTGATAACAAGGTTAGGGTTTTTCTCCCCTTTTTCCCCCATACCTAACTGGCTCTCAGACCTTATTTTCTCTTTTCTTTCTCTGCCGCCACCATTCCATAGCACCTCATTTGGACACAATCTCCTCCGCACCAACTGTCCGCTCTTCCTCCCACCCCAGCACCTAGCACAGCTGTCTTCACCCAGCCAGCCAGTTCCAGTTATAGCAGATACCAAAATCCAGCCCAAAGCACTTCATTTGATAAAGATGTAGGCTTTGTAACGTATTTCAAGCTTATCAAGGGAAGCTGTTTCTCTCAGAAGCTGAGTCCATTTTTATCACACTTATATATGCAAATATATGTATGTGTGTGATGTGGTATACATCTGTGTACAAATGTGCATAATATTTGCAACCATAATAAATGTGAATGTAATTTGTATGAAAGAACAACAGCAAATCAGATCAAACAATCTGGGAAGAACCTGGTAGATGAAACATCAGTGCCTCCTTTAAAAGCAGGCTACTGAAAAGCTTCTGGGAGTAGGTTTAGAGGATATAACTGGGGAAGTGAGTACCTGGAGCAGCAGTTGCAGCAGTAAAAAGAAACTTGAGAAAAGGGGCAAGCACTCCACTCAGCAAGGACAGAACGAAGGCTGCAGGTATTGAGCTGAGCCCCTACTTTTTAGCAATGTTCCCAAAAGAAAGTAATTCCAGTGGGGGAAGACTGTGAAGCAATGGTTAAGCTCTGAGCTTCTCACACCCATAGACACTTCTTGTTCCAGATCTTTCACACTCTTCACCTTTCTCCAGCAAGGATTCTCAGAGCTGCTCCATTCCCCATTGTCCCATACCCTGGATGCGAGGGAAACAAGTCTGTGAACTACTGATCTGCAGCAATAGTCAGCAACAAAAGTGTTGGAAAAAAGAATACAAAAACAGGCAGCACAGACAGATCCTTCATCTAAAACCTTCCAGCCATTACAGCTAGAGGTTTAAGAATCTCCTGAGCCAGAGGTTCCACTGTATTAGCCTGGGAATAAGAATAATAATAAAGCCTTCTCATACTTGCTTCAAGTTTCCTTACTACCTGCAGAGCAAAATAGGGCCCACAGCTCTCATCTCTAGGAAGACAGCCTACAGCTAGTGCAAGTCAGATGTATATTTAGCAAGATCAGTGGAGCTGTGCTGACTTACTGTGCACAACATCACTAGGTTGGAGCAGCATCCAAAAGCTCCAATTAGGAGGACAGCTCCATCCTGACAGGCACTAGATAAATACCTACAGTCATGCATGCCCTATCCCAGGGAGACAGGCCAGACTGCCTTCATATGGTTCTAATTGGGCTCTCCTTGAAACTGATCCTGAATCTGCAACATCTGCAGAATGTAGCTGTTTGTTTACTCTGCTGAACTGGAACATGAGAATTACTTTAGCCTATCCCTTGTGAAATGCAGGCCTTGCCAATATACCAAAGTATAGAACTCCAAGTCTAATGATAAGGTATAAAACATACCTCTATCCTCCAGGCTCTAAGTATTTGAGAGGCTCATCAATTTCTGTCTGTCATAAAAAAACCTGATCTCAGCCCTGTAGGCTCAATAAATAGGACATTCATAGTTCAGACATCTTTCACTGCCTATAGAAAGTTGCTAGAACCATCCAGCTTTTTCAGGTGAAATTTTGACCTTCCTCTTCTTTTGGGGAGGAAATTAGGGGGAGAAAAAAGAAGAGATGGTGTATCTCCATCTTCCTTTTTCTCCTGCATCAGAAAGAAATTGACATTTTGCTGGTGGCCACTGGTAGTTAATCTGCTCTTGAGTCAGCCCTTTCTGATATAGCCTTTCCTTATGCTTTTTTCATTGTGATATTTACATGTTATTCTAAACAGCTTGTATAAGCGTCTTCAACAACGCAGAAATGCTAAGCACCTAAACATGATACGAGATCCATACTGTCATTTATGTTGTAACTAATCAACTCTCTAAGAGGGATCATTAAGCTGATCATAAACATCTTTAAAAAAAGGTTTTGAGGCTGATAAAAGAACAAAAGCAAAGTCCAAGTCCCAAGTTCAAATGATGTATAAATTCCATCCTGTAAATAACAAGTATAGCATTCCTTTGGGAGTAGTGGGAACTAAAACTAACTGTTGCCTTTCTGCAGGAACAGCTATGTTTAGGTAATGCACAAGGGAAAGGAGGACACATGAAAGACTTACAATATTTCAGCATCACCAGAGTTTAACCTGGGAAGGCTTTTACTGGAAAGCTTCCAACTCTGCCAGCTCTTTGTTACATAGTGGATTTTATTCCATAGCTGAAGACCTTCAAAATAACAAAACCATGCACAGGAAAAGCAGATTGACTTTTTGGCAGGAAGTCAATGTGCAAATACTAATGAAATAATCTCAGTAAGCAGTCAGAGTCCTCAAAGGTCAACAGCTACGTAGTGAAGAACTTCAGCATTTAAGTTATTAACAATTTTGTCTTCAAGCATTCTGACAGTTTCTGTGCTCTGTTAAGGGCCTAAAAAAAATAATATCAAGACTTGATGACTGAAAGTCAAGCTCTCTCTATTTCTATTCTGTGATTCTTCAGACAAGAAGACTGTATTATTCCTGTGGATGCTACTAACCCAATTCCTATCTATTTAGGACTAGAACCAAAAACAATTCAGAAAGTGGACTGTCATCAGTTCTCTTTCTCATTTGTTTCTGGCAAAGTGTGCTATGAAACACCCAGTCTCAGTGCTGTCTTCCTCTGCTAGCACCTTCCCTGTTAGTCTGTATCCTCATTCTTTTACCTATTCCTCCACTCTTCTTTTACTCCATCCCTCAAAACTAAATACTCTTAATCCCCCTTACTGGTCTACTCCTGTCCTTTTTTTCTCCTAACTCCAAACTAAAGGAATGTGTGCAAGCAATGACAGAGGGCAAAGAGAAGAAGAAAATTATCCTCAGGAAAAAGAATGAATGACCTCAAACTGCCTAAGCTTTGAAATACCTTAGATGGGTCACTTGCTGTCCCTGCAGTCTGGTTTTGCTAGAGTGAAACTTCGTGGGGATACCTTCAGCAGTTTTAATGGGATCAGAAGCAAGACTTGTAGGAGAATTAAGCACAGCTTAACTCTTCCAGTTACTCAGTGAAGCAGCCTCGGTTCTCATTTGTACCTCTTTAAATTACAGAGCACAGATAAATGTACTATATCTTGTGTCGTTATGGATCAGGATCAGTCCCTACTGTGCTACTGACAAATATAGTAGCATTGCTGGCATGTTGATAATTATCACAGTGACAAATTTTCATGCTTAGGGACACCACTCTTATAATCGTACATGAAAGAGCATTTTGTCCCACTCTTGACTGTCCCACTCTTCATTTTCTTAAGTTGGGAACTTAAAAAATCTCTTTATTTTCTTGATGCTACTTTAAATGGCCCCTTCCTTCTGCAAATTGACATGAGTATAACTTTGCCTCTTGTAAATCACAAGGAAAAGATGTGCATGTAAGGTAGGCAGTCTTCTTGTCTATGCTCAGAAATTGTACCGGATAAATTTAAACTGGGTTTACTAGGTTCACTTTAGCCTCTTCCAAATAAACAAACTAAATTAATACAAATCAGGTTGATTTTCTCTTGGGAGTGTCTACACAGCTTTCTGTAGAAACTAATTTATTTAAAATCACTTTTTATTTAGACTTCATCTTTAGAACTTGAAATATCCCTAGCCAAGAGAAAACCAGAATCACAAATACAAAATACTAGGAGAGATTACTGAATTTCCACTCCTCACAGTGCTGATTTAGACCAGCTCAAACACAGAAGAGTTGAAGTGTTTCTTTCTGTAAAAATGGTAGGGGTAGATCTCATTTCCACTTAATGTACTATCCACATTTTTAGCTTCCTTATCCCTAACACAGGCCAACTGTGAAAGAAATGTGAACTAAATTCTAACCTTCCACGAACCATGGAATCAACAACTTAACCTTTCTGATCCAGCATTTTACTAAAGAAAAGAAAAGCTTAAGAGAAACAAGATGGGAGCACCCTATTTCTGGCTATATTGATGTGTTTGGGATTGCTAGTCCGATCCCATCAGTTCCAAATCAGAGCAATAAAGAGACAGAAATGAGAATTCTTATCTGCTACTTGGATTTCTGCATCTCTCACCACCACTTTGAAACATATGGAAATTGAATTCCACACTGGCACAACGCCCTTTTGACTCACACATTGAAGCGCTGCCTCTTCAGACAAAGATACATTCAAGTTGTGAAAGCCTAAAAGTAACATCTATACATCTAATCTATTTTAAAAGTGTCATCACTGCAGACAGGACAAAAAGAAGAGCTAAGTATTATAGAGAAAGTGGTCTTAAGGAAAAGCAAAGGCACCTCAGGTGACACACGTAAACGGAGGTGAGAAATTAAGTGTTACAGATATATAGGTTTAATGTCCAGCATTAAGACATTTATATAAAAGGAAAGAGCTGTTGACTATGACACTATCAAAGCACAAATATGGCAAGTATGAAAGAAACAGACACCTGGACTTGGCTAAATTAGAAATATTTCACCAATGTATTTGTAACTCCACTACTGTAGCACGTAAAATACACTGATAGTGAAAACTGCTCATGAATACCACAGTAAGTTCCAAGCTTTTAAGCGCTTACTGCAGTAACATGGTCTGTTTCCCAACATCTTTGCAGTCCTTGGAGAGGTGTAGATGCAGATTTAATGAGCAATGCCTACCATCTGTTAATATTGCCTTTAAGAGCAACTGAGAAAAAAACAGCAATACCAAGAGTGCAAGAGATGGCAGGAGCTTTAAAAAAACGGACCATCAATAATAGGGTTCTCTGTGTACGACTGCCATAAACACAAATCCCCCCAAATAAGCAGACCACATGTTTATTTTTGCAACTGTTAAAATACTTAAGTCTCTCTCAAACCTGGATTAGAACCATGCAATAAACATACAGGTTAACAGAGCCAGTGGGTATATTCTGATCAAAAGCCAAACTCACCGAAATGATGCATCCTAGGACCTGATCCTGCAGTACCCATGCTCTGGGTCAGTTCCTTTCTCTAACAAACTAGAACAGATCTTTTGAGTTACGCTGATTTACATAAATACAGGATCTGACTGCTTATTAGTTTACACTCAAGCCAAGTGGATAAAAACTGCTATCATTCTAATAGAGTAGTATTTCTCACTTACATCAGTGGGGTTAGAAATAACTACTTTGGATGCTAGACAGTGGACAGTCAAGCCCTTTGTCCCAAAAGTGCCTAAACAGAGAAACCTAAGCCTGCCAGCATAATACATTTGCAGCTACTAGCCAGGGCAATTCAACTGAACTCTCTATTGCCATTTAGTAGGCAGTCACAAATGCATTACAGGGATACAGAGGAACTACCTGGTGTCTCTCCACTCAACAAATGCTTCATTTGTTTGCAGCGTGGGCCCAATCAGTTAGGAAGAAATGCTCCATGGTGGGCCTAAGTGCTAGCTAAAGATCAGGGTACTGTTTTCCACCCTATCGTGGGCCTATAATTTAGACCCAGATCTAAATCACTTGCAATGTGGTTGAAGCTTCAAAGCCCGTCTATGAAGGTGCAAACATTTACTCCCTTATGTTGTGAGTTCAATTAGTGTCTACTTCTCACAAATTAGTCTCCCATAGAACATATCCTGAGGACAGGACTTGTGTTGAGCTGGTCTCAAGTTTTCTAAATAAGAAAGAGGTCACTTTTTCTTTCAGTCTCACAATAACTATTCTCATTGATCTGTTCACCTTAGTAAGGGTGACTTGTTTTCACTTAGATGGTGAACTCCAACTATCTTTTAGATAAGGACTGTATTTCCTAATAGCTGGCAGCACAGTAACTTCATCTTTTTCATCCAGACATATATGTTTCAGTTTACATTAATAGTTTCTTCTTCTTCAAGAAAGCTTTTAGAAATTGCCAAAAATCCATTTAAATGCTTTGGGTTAACTTCCACAGTCCCAGTTTTATTTGAACACAATATTACATCTGGAGGGAAAGAAGTAAGTGGAGGTCCATAGTTTGCATGAGTTATCTTTGGCCTACTTTATCCTACATAGCTTTGCAACAAGAACAGATGTAAAAGCTCCTTGCAGACCTTAATCAAGACATACTATTACTGAGATAACCAGAAGGCAAAAGAATAAGCCAAGATACCAGGGTTAGGAAAAAGAGATGGTTGCATGAAATAAAGGGTTTATTTTGATCACTAGAATTCCCTGGCAGAGTCTGACTTTATAATTGACTTATGTTACCTTGCTGTACGTTAGTATAAACATGTCAAATACATTTATAGTAATATAGTAATCACAACATTTTGTGACATACTGAACCTTTAAATTGGAAATGCATTATTTTTCAATGATTTTAGTAGGTTATTAATTTATAAAATTACAAATACAGCTTACTCCCCTTTCCCAAGCAGATTAATGCAAGTGCAGTTAAAATGCAAAAGCGTACTTTCCAATGACTCTTCTGCATCTTCTGCAGTGAAAACAAAAGCAAAAAATTTCTGCTTATTTTCAGGATATGACAGGAATCAAAACCACAACCAAAGCAAGACATAATTAGATGATAATTCAAGCGTGCTTCCTATTAAAAAGGTAATCACACTGCAGTTTCAACAAACACCAAAACCTAGCTGTCTACAGCTAAACTGTTGTCATTATTTATTCAATCAAAACAAACTTCTTCTGTATGTCATGTAGACATTGCGTATGTCCACACCAATCTGGCAGGCACCAGGTGCTCGACTCCTTTCATCAAAGGAAAAAAAAATTAAAAGACTGTATTTTACATCCTTCTAGAATTAAAAATCAAGTCCTTTTTTAAAATTACCTTTTGGAACGGAGTATTACACAAAATTACAAACACCTGAAAGCCAAAACAATTCCAATTTGCAACCTTAAGCACAGGCATGGTAAACAGGGCCCAAAACACATATGTGAGAGGCTCCATCCCTCTCCTTGTCTAATGTAAAGCTATCCACTCAGATTAAATACCCCCAGAACTGTCCCAGCCACAATTACAGTCTGATTTCTTCCACATGCTACGCCCTCTCCCCTAACTCCTGCTTCTCCCACACTGTATTGATGGAACCTGTCAATTCTCTTCATGCACCTTGTTTACAGATCCCTACTGAAACCCAAACCTCTACACTGTTGTGCCCAAAGTTTCCTCATGTCTCAGAGAGGAACTGTTTCCTCATTTCTTTCCTCTTTTTTTTTTTTTTTTTTTTTTTGTACCTTGTTTTTCACCTGGGGAAAACTTCTTACACTTGTACATAAATAAAGTACAGAAATTGTGCCTAATTTCTAGATCTCTGGGAAGAGTCCTGAGCCCTGATACTCCAAATACTGCACTAGTTTAGAACATAAAATTTCTCAAAAGCTTGAGCAGCCATTTTGCTTTTGGTCACATCTTCAAATGTCAGTAAAACCCACCTAAGGGGACAACCACCACTGTTAATGGCAGACAGAATGAAAGGAGATCGTGGCTGTTGTGACAGTTAGGGACAGTGGCCACCATTTGTAACAATGAAATAAAAATAAGATTTAACTTCCGTTGTTTGCATTTGATCTTCCAGTAATGCCAGGACATATCTAAACATAGTAAAGGTTTCTTTATCCACAGTCATTTAAAATTATACACACTTTTACTGTGCTATAGAATAGTATAAATAAAAAAGTATAAAGTTCACTTCCATTCAAGAACAGCCAAGATCACTGTCTGAAAGAGCAATAAATAATAGGATACTGCTAACACCAAATGTCAAGAAAGGTAGTTAAAACCATTACAAATCCATATCTCTCAGTAATTTAACAATCTATAGGTTCAGTCAATTTAAAAGATCTAGGAACAGGGGTTTAGTGGATTAGTAACACCAGACCATTAATCTCTGCAGCCTCAATTTTAATCCAGCAATAACCAAAGTGATTGAAAATCATTCTGACCACATGACTAGTAAAGCTCCTAAGCACGGTTCTCTCACATACCTGAATCCCAGCAGCAGAGGTCAAAGTATGTTTCTAATGTTTCTATTTACCAAGAGACCTCTGCTTAAATACTTAACTACACTCAATGCCAACATTTTTGGCGGAGTAATTCCACTGCACACTACCTCTGTGAACTAGAGCTGATGTGAAGATTTTATTTTAGACTTTATTTCAGTCTGTATTAGCAAAGCTCACTTTTTTCCCTGGCAAAACATCCAAAACAAAGTTGTGTAAAACAAGTACTTTTTTGTTTCTACATTATTTTAAATAAATGTGTAGGAATTGATGAGTGTCATTCCAAGCAAATGCCAGGAGATTATTTCTGTACAGTTTATATAATATCAGTGAAAATTATATCCAAAACATTTCAGAGTTTTAAAAATAATGCAATAGTATTATGTCATATACTTTTGTTTCTATATAAAAAATGCTCTATTTCAAAGATTTTAAGAGCTGGAGTATTCTGTGACTAGAATCAATTCTTAGGTGTCCAGTAATGTGATGATATTATGTGATCCAGACACACTTCATCATTTGGTCCCTCACAACAGCAATCAGGTTATCAGTAAGGAAGACATTGAAAGGGAGATCTGCTAAGTATTTAAAAAAATAAAACCACGGTAGACACAGAAAGTCCCAATTACACAGAGTAAGGAACTAAAAATGGGAGAGCTATAAGCATGAATTATGAGAGTTACTTGCTCCTCTTTGTGAAGCATCAAGCAGAGTCAAAGCAGGACAATGGCTGGAGGAAAGGAAGAAGGTTTACAGCCTCTGTGGCCTTTGGTAGATATAGCCCAAATACGTAAATACAATGCAAATGTATTGTAGAGCTTTGTCTGGTCATTTTTATAAATAGTGCAATACTTATGTACACTTTCTGGCTCATGGTAGAAATTTATTCATAGTATCATATATGAACTCTTACCTCATTTAAAATGTGGGGAATTTTTCCACTGATACATACTGAATATGCTACCCCCTTCTCTCAGCAGTAGGGAGGACATGTTTGGCTTATTTTGGTCCCAGACAGAGGGACAGATAGAAGCTCAAGTGTTTTTATACCCCCCACAAGACGTTTCCTATATCAGTCTGAATAAACTCTGCTTATGCAATCTAGACTGTGCCAGCACCGCCTGGCAGAGTGGGTCTTCCCTCATGACACAGCACAGCTGTGCCACTGTCCCTCCACCAGCCATGCCATGCAGCCCCACAGCCCGTCTGTATACAGCATGTCCTCTCTATAGCACAGTTTGAGGTCTGATCAAAATAAAATTAAAATTTGTGCTGAAAAAAAAAAATGGAACAGATGTTCACAAGGGAAAATCATTGTGATTACCACTTATCTCTTGCTATTTCACTTTTTAGGTTTTGGGGTTTGTTTAGGTTTGTCCAGGGCAAATCTGTTTACTATAGTGAAAAATGGTGTCCATTTCATTCTGGGCATCCATAATGTGAGAATTAACAAATTACAATCCAGGTTATTTTAAGTCTCATTGCACAGTTTCTCTTGCTATGTTAGTCATACTAGAAAAGTCTGTATCTTCATTTTACTACACAAAGAACTGATATGATTTTACCTGGATAAAAATCTGTTTTCTACACAACTGTATAATTTCATCAGAGATTATGAAAATTTCTGCTCATCTTAGCTGGGCTTTTCCAAAGATTTTGTATTATTCATCTATTATACCACTGCTACTCCTTGCTTCAGCAAAGCACTTCAGCACATCCTTAATCTAAGTTGTTTTATACAATTACGTATTAAGACTCAGATACAGAAGAACACTTAAGCATGCCTTTTAAGTTTTGCATTTATCTGAATCTGTGTATTAATATATCACAATAAAATCTTAAAGAGGATGACTGTTTTTAGCTTGCAAGTATGAAAACATACTTATGCTAGCTAATAAAAATAAATCATGTTATTTATTACTCTGTTTTGCATCCTGTTCCATAGTGAGTTAAATACCTGTGACTCTAGAGCAAAGGCACAACTACAGACTGGCAAAGATGAATTGTTAACAACTTACAGAGAGTGCCGGGGGGCTACTGAAGATAAAAATTATGCATCTGCAGATAACTTTAAATCCCACTTGCAATTACTAACTGCCACATAGTACCCTCAGGATTATCTGGGCAAACGAGAGGAGATGTGGAGTCCTTGTAGATTACTTTGTTTTCCAACAGGCACAAAAAAATACTGTAACAATAAGATATCGCTTATAAATACGAATGCGAAGAAAATAAAACCACAAATGGTGAAGCCAGGTGAATATATTGGAAAATAAAAAGTAGGAGCTACAGACATCATGGGTAAAATGTCCTGGGGTGAGGATTTCACCCCCCAAATAAATTTGCATATATGTACACAGCATATCCAACTGCATCAGTATGTAAAGGGACCTGTTGGTCTGTTGAGAGAGCAAATTTCAAAGAGAAAATTTAGGGCCAAAACCTCTGGTGCCCTTAATTTCCTCTTGTTGCCTACATCTGCACCAAGTGGATGAGAAACATGAGGCAGGCAAAGTGCTGCACTTCGAGGAACCTATTTGTTAAAAACAAATTTGTTAGTCACAATAAAACCATAAAGAGGCCAAGTGAATGAGTGTTCATAATTTAAGCAGAATTTACGTAACACATGTTTATGGAGGAACCTTGTGTGGGTCAGAATTTTACCTTAGTATAACACCAACTCCTGGAAACCAATTTCAGGTAAAATTCTTAAATATACCATAATTATACCTCATGATAATTTCACTGCTATTACCATGAAGAGAAAAAATACCTCATAATACACAGGCAGTGAGAGGAGGGGGCCAGCCCCTGAGAAGACACACCAGGCCCCACCAGGAGACCCTTCACTTCTGGGGAAGCCGCGCAAGTTTAAACACTGAGGATAAATCTAGCTGAAGCCATCCGCACAAAGTCAGGAGGCAAGGGGGCAGATATGACCGCACACTCGCTGCTCATCTGGGCTTCAAGTTTGAGAGTTTTTACAAGGTCATTTTTAAGTTTCTTGGGGCCTGGCTGCCAGGTTCCATCATCCACTGAATTTGCTGAGCATGCCCAGCTGTAGCCGCCCCCTCTCCAGTCAGAAACCAAAAGGCAGCGGTAGCATGTAGCTCACTGAAACCATTCTCAGATATTTCTAGAAGTTTGCAAGGACGGTCACCTTCCTGCAGGGCACAGCCTCTCTGCCCACCAACATGAGGAAGGCAAGGAGGCAGCTCTGCAGCCACGCTGGTTAGTCCCGTCAGCGAGTGAGGAGCAGCAGGGCACAGGGCTGAGGCCGGCTGACAGGGGTTGAGGTCGAAGGCACCTCAGAGCTGCTGACATGGCTTCTCACCGTTCTCTCCACAGCCTGACCCTAAGCTACGTGGCTGTGCAGGACCCGCGTTGACAAGGTTGAAGCAGCTGGAGCCCAAGGTGGGGGATGAGGCTGCAGAGCCTGCGGGGTCATCCCAGGGCCCATCACTGCCTTCCCTCCTCAGCCTGGCGCCATGGAGGCCTCGCGCTCCCTCATGCTGGTGAGTTGCTGTCCGCGAGGTGATTCAGTGTCATACCCTGACCAGAAACAAGGTGTAAGGATAATCCTAGTGTTGCAAGGCAGAAGTGAGGGTGAAAATGGACTGTAATTACTTAAATTGCTGCTGTGTGACCTTTCACATATTTTACCTCAGTTTCTCTGTGAAACTGTGGCCAACACTATATAATCCCTGCAAACTATTCCAAGGTCTGCCACCAACATTCGTTTTTTCTTCTTTTTGACTGCAATATAATGCAGAGCTCTTCTCATTCAAACCATTCATTCTTAGAAAAATCTAGACTGCACATTCCCATTCAGAGAAATCTCCTGTCAGTAGCTGTTCACACACTCCCAAGCAGCAGGATTAGGAGCAGCACAGGATCAAACGTGTTTTCTCTACAGCAGCAGCAGCCCTTCCCTTGCATAACTGCAGCTTTCCACATGGCAAATAACGCACCTCAGCTGCAAATTATATGACATTCCACCTATACATGAAGAAATAGCTCATTCTCCATACAACTTCATTTTTAGGGAACACTACTATTGTTATCCTTTTCTGCCAGCAAGCATGAATCTTCAGCACTACTTTTTTCCTAAAGAGTTTCTTTTCTCTGCCACAACGCCAAATGCAAACTAATGCTCTTTCTAGAAGCCCAAGTATGTCACCTTGCCAAATAAAATGTAACTGTGTCAGTAGCAATCCTTCCTGACCTGCTTCTTCAGCTATCCGACTGCCATCCTACCAGGAGCACAGCTATCAGTCAGGGGGAGGACATGGTCATTCCAACATCACTTCAAATGGTGCCATTTTCTGTAGTCACATATGAAAAAACCTTTCTCTGTTACTCGTTATCTTTTTCTTTTAACATTAATAAGGCAAATTCTGTCAGAGTCCTGCTGTGCTAGTCTTTCTACCCATGGCAGAACAGAAAACCTCTATTCTGATGACTCTTCTTGAAGCAGAACAGGGATTAAAGTAGTTAACAGTAGGAAAGAACTTAAATTGGAAACAACCCACAAAACTGACAAGATGGTGTTTTTTCAAAAACCATGTTTCCCTCTAAATCCATCTACTCAAATGCTACTTCCAAAAGCTGGAGATGTCAACACATTTAGAGGGGAAAAAAAGGATAACGTTGCTTAGCTTCCTCCTCCATGCCTGTGCTTAGAAGCAACTTTGGACCAGTCAGTGCACAACTCTTGGCTGTTTCATACTTAAAAGCCAGATAACAAACATACAGTATTCTGAGCTTGACGAAGTTAAGCACTAATGATAAAGGGACAAAGAAAGAATGTCAAAATGAGAGATATTATGTCTATACTTATCTTAGTATCTTGTTAAAAAAGTACATTCTAATTAGTTATTTGTGAATTACAGGTACTGTGATATTTTCCTGGCAATAATATTACAAAAGATAAAACTGTCAGGCATTTAGGTTTAATATTAATTTTACTACAGAAATTCAAATGTTACAGATACATAAATTTACACCAGAAATGTTTTCATGTGGAAAAATACACCAAGGAATAAAAGTGTTTATATTCTTTAGTTCTGACCATTGCTTTCAGTACACTATGTACGTGGGAACTGATCACCTTCCATTCCTCCAGATGAAGAAAAGAAAATTAAATACTTTAGGGCTATAATCCTGGATAGGCTGTACCTAGCACTCCACAGGAGCACAGAGACCTGCCATCTAAAGCTGTTCTCATTGTCAAGCTTTAAGTTTTTGCAATTTTTAAGGCCCAAATCTCATTAACACTAAAGCCATTTATAACATTTTCAGAGCTCCAAGGTCTTTTAAGGTGGGTGTAAATATAGCTTTCCTTATGCCTTCTTACCTCAACTGTCAACTGCTAAGCACTGCATGAAAATGTTTCCCATACTGACAAATAAGAAATTTACATTTATAAGCACCCATGTGCCTATAAGGCCCCCAAATACTTGTCTACATCACCAGGAAGGCTACTATACTACACAGAATATAGGTCTAAAATGTTTCAGTCCTCAATTTTTATGACAGTAATAACTTGCTATTTTATCTTCAAAAAATTCCATTAAAAGACCCTTGACAGCTTTTTAACCATCAGTGGTTAAACAGCAATAAAATATTCTACTACTTTGAATTCAACTGTAAACAGGTTAGGCTGCAAATTCTCCTAAATTCCAGATTATCACCCTTTTCAAAAATTTATTTCCTATTTATTTACCCTTAATGTTTCATTTTATATATCACAGCAGAATTTTTTGCTAACTGATATTCCCCACTGTATGGGCAGGCATTTTTGCACTTTCTGATGGCATTTCTATTTTCTGTTCCTTCCTATATGATGTTACTAAAGATAAAAAGAAGATAGGAGCAAAATAACACTTATCTCAGTATGTCAGTGTTGTCCATAACTAACTGTCATCTAGTTTTGTCTGCTGCTTGAGCTGGTAATGAGATAATGATAAAACAGTTTTATATAGTCTTCTATTAACAGTCCAGATGGGCCAATCATCCACTTCAGTCTTTGCCATGTTAAGTTTAGCCATAAACAATCAGGAAAGATGAAAACAGCAGTTCCCTCCTCAGCTAAATTACAACCTTTCAACCAAGAAAGCAGGTGATACTTTGACCAATAGCAACTAATAAGCAAAACAACCTTTTAGCGTAAGCAGGAATCCCTTGTTCATTGGTATACAAGGAATATTCATAATGCAAATGAAAGCCATTTCAGTCCTTGCTGAATTAAAAATCTAGCTGTTGTAGATTGAAATCTAGCTGTTGCAGATTTAAGAACTAAAACCTTTCCGAGAATATCAAGGGCAAAACCTCTCTATAACATCAGTTGTATCTCAAAGATTTACAGAATACCTTAAATTCCTATCTTAAATAAGAATACATTAAATACCCTAAATTAGACTTAAATTGAGAGCAATTATTTGAGTTGGGGTTTTATTCCTATTTTTAATTTCTTCTTGGACCCTTGGTATCTAGTTCAATCGCATTAACAATGAGGCAACTCAACAAGGTGAAGAGGTCCCTTTGAAAACTGGGTATCTTCATAACCGAGATTTGGAAAAAAAAAAGCAGCAATTACTGGTTTCTTTCCATCAGTTTATTGGATGGAAAATAGCTCGGCACAATATGTGCAAAACTATTCATAAACGTTCCCTTCTACTACCTTTACATAAACTAAAAATATGTGTGTTGTTTTGGCACTTTAGCGCATAACTGGTCACGCTGTAGCTGTAAAACTAACAATAAAAATAGAATGATGAAAAATACAGGACACACACACATTAAAAAAAAAAAGAGTAAAGCAGACATTTATAGGAGACTACAAGGCTATTTCCATAGAATTTCAAAGCATAAACATCTTCACACCTTTTGCAAAGGCAGCAACATCTCCAAGGTGAGAAACCATTCAAGTGCTAAGGAACTGAGAGTCTTTAGATCCAACATATGGCCTCCATCCTTTGTATGAATGTGAACAGGAGGATTGAATTCACGTGGATTTTCAGTAACATCAACAAACCCCGTGCAGGCATGAAGGTTGGCCCACACACATGAAGCTGTGGAGATGGGACAAAGCAGGAAAGAATACTACAATGGATTGGATGCCAAAAGCTCTTAGCTACCAGATGCACTAGGCTGCATGTCATACCTTCTTATATGCCCAGTGATTACTTTCTCTCATATATATTTATCTGTGCTATGAATAATTTCTTTCCCTAGGATATCACATTTCTTACTTAAAAGTGCCAGAAAAAGCTACTTCTGTGACACTATTTTAGAATAATTAACTTGGTTTCAACATTATTGTCCAAACATAGCAATGAACTATTCATTGTTAGTTGCTAATGGACATTAGAGTCTAGATGCTCTTCTCTTCTGCAAAACTACTGTAGCTTGAATTATCTCAGGTTGTACAATGCTAAGACAAGAAGAGTTACCAGACCTTACAGACCATCATTCAACAGGTAATTCAAGCCCTGGCATAATTTAGAGTTCCTGTAGGATAACTCTGTGTTATGCCAAGTAATAAGAGCTCAGAGACCACAGAAGCAGCAAGACAGAAAATGAAGTGCAACTGCACTCCAAATACACCCTTAGTCCTCAATGCCAAGAGATGCTACATTAGATGCTCAATACACAGTGGAATTCCCTGATAGAAAGGATTTTTTTTATACCATCTTAGTTGTTCATGATACATGATTTATGATCCCTGAGTGCTGCCAAACAGGCCAAAGAAGTTACATCATAAAAGGGATCTGCCCCTACGTGACTCGAGGATGACAGCAAAGGATGAAAATACTTCCAAATAATGAGAGTGCTGTAGGGATTGCATGAATTTCATCCATATTAATTCCTGCAAGCCAAACAATAAGAGGTAATATATCAATTCATAGGAAGCCACAAAGATGTTGAATATGCAGGTTTTATACATCATTTTGTTGATGGATTAACAGAAAATGTACATAGAAACCTTCTTAATCGATGCCCATGACAGTAGCATTTTCTTCTTTAAATGAAGTATCCTGCAAAGGTTTGAAAACAGCATCCTGGGTTGTTTTTTTTTTTCTTGAAATTGATTGTTAATACCTAGAATCGCAAAAAAATTGCTCATGGTTTATACAAATGACTATGCAAGCAAAGGTGGCAGCCATTATGGGATCAACAACATCCTATCTGAGAACACTGATGCTAATTAAATCTTTGGTGGTATTATTATTAGCCAGGAAGGAAATTCTAGACATCATACCAACTATTATACTCTTTCTATATAAACAGCATAATCCCCATACCATGATTATCTCTGTCTTTAAAGTAACAACCACCAGAGAGGTCTTATTCCAGCATCCTATCTACAGGACACCTTCACTTCCACTACCCTGTGTTCCTTCAGTGCTGTAGTATCATTAAAAAGAACAAACCCTCAAAAGTCATAATACAAATCACAACTGTTTTTCCTCAGAGACTACAATTCAAAGGAATAAATATGCATCATGACTTTGAAAGAAAGAGAGGCCTTTAATTTCTTTCTAAAGAACAGAAACTGTTTTGTGGTCCTTCAATCTGTTCTTACTTCACATTTCCATTTGCACAAAGAAACTAGATTCTCCCTTTAAACAAGCAATTTCAAGTAGAAAAAGCCTTAATTCAGTATGCCAAGAAAACAAAAATATTCAGACTATGAAGTTCCACAGATAAATTATTTCCCAAACACAAGGGCCAGTAATTAAAAAAAAAATAAATCTATTCCTAAATCTTAGTATCATTTCTTCCAAACCAAGCAATCGATCATACATACAGGTAATTGACTGATAAAAAATACTAGCTATTAAATATTTTGAAAATAGATATACCTCTTTCTAATAGATAAAATTACTTTCCATATAAAGTCTCACAAAAATACATGCATGAGAGACACTAAAAAGCCAACTGTATAACTTTGTTATTTATTTTAAATAAGAACACAGCCTAAGTGCTGTATTTGTCATAATTTACATAAAAACACATAGCAAAAGAAAATGTGACATATAATATTGAATAAGTTTAATAAGTTTACTAATAATGATAAACTAACTTCATAGTTTATTCATTTCAGTGACTGACATCATCCCTTTGAATAGGAGCCCTTAACAGGCCCTAATCCAAATAACCAGTGGAATTAGTAGGAGGGCCATTACAGGTTTAAATAAGACACTGAATCGAGTGTTTGCTAATGTTCAGGAAAGATCCATGCACAGAAAACCAATCTTGTATCTTTGTTGCTGAAACAACTGATTTAATAAGAAAGGGGAAAAAAAACAAACCAAAACAAAACAAGACTACCACACTCCTTAATTCACAATTCTGTCAATTGCAGCAGTGTGCTCAGCTAATGGGGTTTTCCAGTAACATGTTGAATGAATGACCAGTGCTGGCGCTAAAAATACAGTTTCTGGAATCCAGTGTTGAGGCAAAACTTAACAGGCTTCAATACACCTTCTCTTACTTATCCAGACATCCCAGCTAGATAATATGCTACAGAACATAATGTAAAAAGGTTGACAGAGGAAAGATACAAAGTATTAGTGACAGTAAAATATCTACAGATCTTAATCCTTTTTACCAAGATGACAAATACTAAGGCTTCCTGAAAAAAATAAAAATCCCTTGGAAGAAAAAAAGAGAAGAAAGACTAAAGAATGCAGACATTCTCTAAGTGGTTAAAATTATTTGAAACGACAGCTTTAACCATGCAGCAAAGGCATCCCACCATTCACTTATTCACTTTATTCCCCCCCAAAAAGGCACAAAAAAGAGAAAACAGAGATGGATATCAGTCTGTTCTTAGTGCTAGAGGGAGATGGAGAGCGAGGAGAGCCCCTGCAGGACTGATCCTAGTATCGGTTTCCAAAGCCTGGGTTCCTATGTCTGAAGATGAGGAAAGGCGGGGGTGGAAGATAAGGAAACACTGGCAGCTAAATGTGTGGCATAAGGACCTGCACAGAATGGGACAGCTTCTTTCTGTCTCAGGATATTACTGTCAGAATGGCCAAGAAAGCGATGAGCTTCATTTTTCCATTCTCACTGTGGTACTTTAAGAAGTGCCTAATTTGAAGAGAACTGGACAGGTGGCATATCACGCTGAGCTAAATTGATAAGTGTGAGATTTAAATGACAAGAGACAGCAGGTTTTGCTGTTCTAAAGACTGAGAGAGTGAATTATTCTGATGGTACCAATGGGCACAAGTGGAAGGTCAGCCTGGGGAGCTGCCAGTATCACCCGGGTGCCTGGTAGCAGATGGTGCCAGTCTGTGGGGATAAAAGAAGGACTGACGTACCCCATGGGCTGACAGCAACACCATTTTTTCAGGAATAAAAAATCTGCGGGCAAGTGCAGACAAATGAAATTAACATAGATGCTGCCACCCCAAATGTTAGGGTAAGTGTCGCCAGTCCGAGGGCTGTAAGGGTGGATCTGTCGGGAAGCGCTGCAGAAGGCGCAGTGGGGGCAGGCACTGCCAGGGTGAGATGCTGCAGGTGCTGCTGGCTGGGGGCTGTGGCTGGGAGACAGTCCAGGCCAACCTCTGCATGGTCCCAAGGGAGCTTTAGAGCTCCCTCTTCCTAAGCACCTCCAGGCTGGACACTGAGATGCCCACCAGGACACCCTGCCTCCCCCCAGCAGTGCCATGCCTTGCCTGTGCTGCTTGCGTTCCCATTTCCGGACTTACGCAATGACTTGAGGGCAGAAGCTGCCTGCAGAGAAGTGGAACAGCAGGAGATGCAGGCAGCCTGGATCCCCATGGGGCTCCCTGAAGTGTCCCAAACTAGAAAACTGGCCACCTCCCCACTCCTGCCTCCTGCAACATAATTATTCCAGCATGACTGACATGACAAATTAACAAGGCAGACAGGGCTTTTGCAGTAGAAGGGAGTGTTTTCCCCAAGAATAAATTGTTTCAATCCTTTATGCTAGACACCTGGCTGTGCCTATTCATTAATTGGACAAGCTCTGGTGACAACTGAAATTACCAGACTTCTACATACTGGAGGGGAGAGAGATCTTTGCAAGCTTAAAATAAGGCGGCTAAGGCTGGAATCCCAGCCACCAAGGAGTTCTTTGAATGGAACGATTATTTTTTTTTTTTAATTCAGAGCACGGCCATAGTAAAGGTCCTTTTAAAAGCAGAGGCACATTATTCACTGTTATTTCTCCCTTTGCAGACCCTGAACCATGGCACCAGAACATGACAACTCTGCCAATGAACCGCAAACCTTTTAAGATCTGTAGATGAGCCAAGTTTAAGAACTTCAGGAGCTATGAAATTCCAGGATTACTGCAATTTTGCAATTAATTATCACAATCAGGTACATTAGGAATTATAAGCATCTCCTTAATCAGTACACTGTTGTTATTTATTGCAAATAATCATAATTACTACACAGGTATCGGAAGGGGGGGGGGGGGATGATGTTTTATTTCTGTCACGACCCACTCGCAATACATCATTCACATATTTTTCAACTACTGTTTTGGTTGGGGTTTGACAGTACTTCTTGTCCCTTATTAAGGGGAAGCCTGGGAACCCTCTAGGGTATTTCTCACACACCCCTCCCCCCCCCCCCCCTTTCTGTGCTAGCTGTGTACCTGAAATGCAGACGATGAAATTCGCTTGCAGAAGAAAAAGCACCTCCCAAACAATTTCCATCCTCCGATTCTCATGCCAAGTGCATCCCTCGGCGAAAAAAAATAACAAAGATCAATATCGCAGTTTGAACGATCCCAGCAAATTTCCTTTCGGACTTGCAGACTGTATTCCCCAGATGTGCTGACAACACATGTCCGAGCTCTCTCTCTGCACGGCTCAAGCGAGATCCCTTCCCTTCCTTCGCCCTCCAAAAAACACCACGAAGACAACTGCCAGCACCGGGCTCTTCCTCCACGACTGAGAAAAAAATCCACCAGATTTCCCAACAAGACATAGACAACAAACCCCAACTGATCCGGTCCGGAGAGTCTCTATTCCAGGGTAGCCAGATGCAAGTTCCCCCCAAACTCTGCACGTCTCAGCGGGGCAGTGCCAGCATGCCGGGGGGAGGGAGGCGGCGGAGGGAGGGGGGTTCCTCTCCTGCTGCTACAAAATGAGCGGAAAGAGATTAACACCCGCTGCAACGCATCCCCACACCCCCCCACACCCCCCCGCATGCTACCGCACCTCCACGGCGCGGAGCACGCAGCAGCCGGCTCCCCCCAGCCCTGCCGGGGTTCTGCAATGGCCGGCGCGGCGGCTTTCCGCCAGGCGACTGCAGGGGTCGTTCTTGCCCCGCGCACGGAGCTGCCCTTCCCCGGCCGGGATGGCCCCGGCGCCGCCGCCCCCCGCGGCCACCTCCGCACCGGCGGCCCCGCAGCGCGGAAACGCCCTGGGCGAGGGATGCGTGTGTGTCAGTGTTACACTGGGGGTCTGGGTCCGTCCGTCCGTCCACCCCCTCCCCATCTGAACTGCACAAGTACAGTCTGCAAGCAGCCGCGGATTGCGTGCATCGCCGGCCGGTTTCGCTGAAGATGCCAACGTTTTAAAACTTATTTCAACAAGAAAGAAAAGACAAACAAGCCCAAACTTCTCGCGGGTTTGATGGTAGGAAGGACGAGAGGCTACAGCCAAGAGTTAGCCAAGTACCTGCGCTGCAGTGTGTGTCTAATTGCACCCCCCCATCCACAATACTTCTGCGTACATTCCCCCCACCCCAACTAAAAAAAAAAAAAAAGCAACCAGTATCAGTTTTGGGGCAATCTCTTACTTACCCCCAAATCCTCCTGCTTTTTATTTTTTTCAGCTCATCGGATTTGCCACTCCTGCCTGCAGTCCCAAAAACAAATCGAGGCCAAGCTCCCAGCCGCCTGCTGCAGCCACCTACCACCACCTCAGCTGCCAGGAGGTACCATAGCTCGCTGGCTTCCCCCCGCTCCTCCCCTAAGCCCCACTATTTTGCCATTTCCCCGAGCCGGGGGCCGTGTTGCGGGGGGCCGCGGGCCGCGGGCGGCAGCGCCGGGCACAGCGGGGACTCGGCGCGGCGGCGCGCACGGCGCGGGCCGGCGGGGGAGCGCTCCGCCGCGGAGGCGGTGCCTGAGCGGGCGGCGGCGGGGCCGCACCGCGGCAGAGGGGGCTGCGGCTGGGACCGGGCCGCCGGCAGCGGGCAGGAGGAAAGCGTTAAAAAAACCAACCCAACAACCTGCCTCCCGCGCGGCCGCCTCGGCTCTCTGTCTTCTCAGGCACATTCCAGAAGGTGCTGCTCACTTTGTTTAAAATATGGGTCCGATTTTAACCGCCCCCCCGCCACCACCACCACCACCCCCCAAAAGAAAAAAAAACAAACGCAAAAGAATAAAAAGGAGGTGCACCTGGCGCGGGGGGAGGTTGGGTTTCCCGTTCTGCGGAAAGGGAAGCTGGGCGCAGGAAGGCAGCGTTGGCAGAGTGCAGGGGCTGCGGGCTGGGGAGCGGCGCGGCGCGGGGAGGTGGGCAGGGGTTGCCCCGGGCCGTGGCGCCCTGCGAGGTGGCTCGGTCTGTCATGACAGAAGGGAGGGGGCTGGGGTTTTGGGCTGCAAACGAGAATCCTGGCTCAGGGCAGGTGTGAAAAGGTGATCCTGCAACTGCTTCGACTGCGGATGCTTTCATTGATCACTGTAAGGCAGAGGGAAGGGGGAGGGAGAGAGATGCTCTGGGTTTCAAACTGGTATCCCAGCTCTTGGCAAGTATGCAGAGGTCATATTACAAATACTCCAGCGGGGGATGCATGCATAATAGATCTAACATAGTTTGGTTTATAAACAGCTCTCCAGCCCAGGGCATACTTGTAAAATGCACCTTTGTCTAGATTCCAGCAAAATGAGGATGCCTGGATCTCTAAATGGGGAAGGAGAGGATCTTTAAGAGAAGAAACCACAGGCTAGGTTGTTATTTTCATCAGCTCTGAGAAATGTGTAGGTGTCATAGGTTTCAAGTCATCCTGATGGTATTTAATTGTGGTAGATCAGATTTCTAGAGTGCTTCAAAGCAACTGGATGGGACAAAAATCATCACTATTTGAAAGGAAGAACTGGACTGCAGGCACTTAGTAGTCAATGTGATTCTTGTATTCATTTTGCTAGTTTTCCGGGTACTGTAAGTGCTCTTTGCACTGCAGCAGTCTCTGCTGATGTTTCCTCCATCTCTTCTCATGGGTTATAGACTCAGGATTTTAACAAACAGATAATTGCCATCATCTGCCCAGCGAGAACAGCAAGGCTGGAGATGAGGCACAGTCGTGCAAGGCTTTAGGGACAAATGACTTAATTCCCATATTTTTTAATGGATTTTCATTAAACAGTGGGGCTGTGCAGCAAGAGGGATTTTTTTCCTTGATAGGATTGCGGAATGCTGAGCGTCATTTGAATGCTTAAGTTTAGGCAATTGAGAATTATCCCTCTTGGGCAAAATGAAATGCATAGGATTTAGGGAACTAAGGCAGCCTGTGGGTGAGTAGGCATTTATCAAGTACGACATTATATAGATACACCTTTGGTCACTGAATGAATTGTCCAGAAGCACCAGGCTAGTACAGATTTTTAACAAGGCTGAAATATGATTTGCATCTGATTCTTGAAAAGTTAATGAAATAAGGACTGCAGGGAGTTGTCCTGAGTCATTCCTTTAAGATCACGTCATCAAATGAAGGCTCAGATTACCACAAGAACCTGAGACCTTGGTTGTTGAGTGTTCTGTTTTCAGTGTCATGCAAAATAACATATGCAATTCTCTTCTTTACGCCTTTTTTAAAATCCAACTTAATATCTCCTACTCTGGTAGTATAGAAAGCATGAGTGGCATCTTCTACCTGTAGTCTAGATGTGTGTAAGCACGCTTTAGGAAATGTTTAGTAAATGTTTCCATTGATAGTTACTAAACTGCTCTCCTCAAATAGATGAACACTTTCAATAGGTTTGTCTGTAAACTCTCTTTTGGGCTTTCCCAACTAATTTCTTAAAACAACATCTCAATTGGGAACATAAAAAAACCAGAAAGAGACCTTATCTTTTATATTTACACAGGCATCCTTGTTCCTAAACAAGTCTCCTTGTAATTATGTCATTACATGTGGGAAAATAAATGTCTCAAGCAAGTGAGATGACCTGCCATAAAAGGGTGTGTTGTCCATTAAGTCATCAAAGAATTGAACTGGTGACAAGAGAGAACGCCAAATCCCAAGCGGCAAGCTCATGTTTAATTCCTATTTATGTCAGTGGAACTTCAGCATGAGTTTAATGGCAGGAGAAAAATAGGTAGTTGGTGTTGGCTGCTAGCAGATAGCCAAGACACCCAAATATATCAATTTTTGTGCATCTTTTTAGTGTGGTATGTTTATTGTCCTCATGCAAACCTTATACTCCTTTCAGTGACCTAGACTGAAAAATCTATGAAGGATCAAAGGCAAACCGAAAGTTTTTTTACCTGGAAAATACAGTAGTGAGCTCAGAAACACACATTATTTATTTTTTTTAAAAAATAGACAAATAGTAATGAGTTTATTCTGCTATTATTTATGTGCTGTGATGTTATTTGACTGGCAGTAGCCTTACAGCTTGGTTTGGAAGTCATTATGGCCATATTGGCTGCTGCAACTCCACAGGAAAGCTTAGTTCAATAAAGTTGAATGGATGTCAATATGAGCTTGTTCCAAAGCCCACTGAAATCAATTGGAATATTTCTGCAGACTTCGACAAGTTTTGGATCAGGCTTTCACTGTAGAATTTGGCACAGTATATTTGATCTCAAGGGAAATGGTTTAATATAGTAAGGTGTATTTGGGGTAGAAGCAGAACATAACTCTCCTGGGTACATTGGTGGTACATTCAAAACAGACAAAGATGCTGGCTGCAGCATCAATTTTTTATGATATGAGTTTCTATTCAAAACTCCTTCTTTAACTCACTAAATTGAAGTAGGTTGATATTTGCAGCATTTATTTGAGTTCCATTCATATTTATACAGTTGGCTAAACTTCTTCAATTTAACCTTGCCAACCTTTAAGCTGTACTGAAGTCATTGGACTACTTATGTGCCTAGAGGTAAAAATGACTGCAGAGTGGTTTAAGAGTATCTATCATATTAATTGCACCTGGACACCTAGGTTCTTCAGGCCAGATTTATACAGGAAGACTTTTTGTTTTAGCTATGCAAACAGAGTTCAAAAAGTACCTAGAAAATCCACACATTTAAAGTTTTTTATAACAACATAACACATTCCAGTTCAGTAAAGCAGAATTAAGGTTTGTACCTTCTCAGTGGAGCCAGCATTTTGACTCATTTGACTCAAAATTAGCTTGGATCAGTAAAGATCAGTTGTAAAAACTGTTCTGAATGGGCAACTTCTGAGCAAAATGGGTTGAACTGTGGATCACCCTGTGTCGGTGGAAGAGGTTGCTGCCATTCATCACTACTGTGCTGCTGAAGGTTCCTACTGATCTGGTACAGCAGCTTGCCTGTGTGCTCCCTAGCTCATTTCTGTCAAAATAAGTCAGATCAGCAAAGGCCTGCTATTGAAGTTGTCTGCAGCTTCTGGCATGTTTCCAGCAATTAAGCTGGCAGAGCTGGAACAGTTCCTGCTCTTACTTGTTTTCCCCTGTCCCCAGGGCTGCTGGCCCCATGGCAGGGATGATGGAAGGACTTGTGAGTCAGCTTCTGAATTGCCACTGGGAACAGCCCAGGTTGTAAGCATGAACCAAAATCAATGTTAGATCAAACTCAAAGAAAGGGCCAATGCTGCAGTTCACTCGGGTGGAAGAAAGCTCAAGGGTCTCCAAATCCAAATGGGGATTTGAAGATTGAATGTTTGTTTATGCCTGAATTCAGTCCTCATAGTCATGTGTCTCATTTTTAACTTTCAGGAAGCCCCGCTCAAATTACAAAGATGCTTAAGTACCCTCTTGGTTCAGAGCTTAAGCAAGTTAATATTAGAAAGCCACTAGCAACAGGCAAGTTGCCGAAAATGTAACTATAAATACCGAGCAATAATACTGCCACTTCATTTCGACCGCTCCTGTTCCATATATTGTTAGTGCCATGCTTTCTTGTATTTTCTGAGAATATCTTCAGTGCTTATAAATAGTGCTGACCACACTAAGGAAACTGATCAAAAATTTAACATATCATTGTAAAAATACAGCTTCTAAGAATCCATCAGTGCAATGGACATTAAGGTAATTCGTTTCTTGTATTGATGTTTTTTATCAAAACTGAGCTAGAATTTACATTTTACCGGTAGAGATAATGATGCAATTTATTTGAAGTTAAAAACACTCCTAACAAAGGAACAAGGAAAATGACTGGCAGTTAACTGTTAAGTCAGTCAATGTGGTTTTCCCATGAGTCAGTCTATTCATTATCATAAAGACTTATTTTCAGTTCAAATCCCTTTTTCATGTCTGAACTCCAGCAAACAGTGTTAAGACATCAAGTATTTGTGAAATAACATTCTTCTAATTCAAAAAGACATATGTAAACTGAAGTGATTTAGTTTTTCTGGAAGTGAGAAATTAGTCACAAAAGTGTTTAAAACATCATGCTATCTTGCAGTTCCTCAATAAACCTCAGCAGGTTCTTTGGGAGTCTTTTCTGCTTTGCACTCACAGAATTAGATTCTTTTTAGTACCTGTATAGGGTGGAAAAACTGATTTTTTTTGCCTAGTGTCAAAGTCACCATATAAAATTTGCTTCAGGTGGTGTAGTGATTGCAGTTCTTGTAATGTTCTTATTTTCCACCACCAGGGAGTATATTAGTGAACGTGCCTGTTAAAAATTATTAAAAAGATAAAAGAACAGGATTTGGAGGGGGATTGTTTTTGTAATAACTGACTGCAGTGTAGTCCAAGAGTCCAAGATGATGAGAAAGGACATTCTTGAAAGTCAGCTTTTGGTTCAGTTCAGAGACTGTGGACTGATGAAGTTGTGCCAGACTCCTGGGGTTCCTGCAGGGAACCTGCATGCTGGCAGACAGGGGTATTTGGTCTGTATCGACACCTCTTCTGTGTCTCCTTTCCACTTTAGCCTAACACACATGGGCTGGTTATAGCACACTGCTTGCAACTGGACCTTGCCCCAGATTCAGAATCCATGCAAGACCAATTCTGACACGTTCAAGGCAACTTTGCTCGGTACAAGGGAGACAAAGTTGCTGTCATGTACCTCAGCATGCCACCCTGTGTTTCTGGCTATTTCTAAAGCCACCTGCAGTAGCTACAAAGCAGAAAATGTAGCTTCCTGCTTTCTGGTTTTCTGCCTCCATCCTTCTCTCTTGCAAGTTTGAATTAATTAGGAGATCAAAAGCAATATATATTTTTTGATACTGAGGAATCTTTGTCATCTCAATCTAAAAGAAAAGAACACACATCTTGAAAATTAGTTTGATATGGATCTTACTGGTTCTTCATTACAGATTTTGACAGCTAGTTGTCACCTGGTGTCTGTTTAAGATAATTTCTTATGCCACATAGAGTAATGGTGATTGCAATATCATATTAATATTACGCATATGTGAGTCAAGGCAGCTACGCTGTAAATTTTCAGGCTATGTTGCTATCACAGTAGATTGAGTTGGGAACTCAGGTTCCCACTAGGATGTAATAGGTGTCTGCTGGCTGAGGACTTCTCCCATTATGCTAAAATTTGCCCCCAAGGCACTTGGTAGGGAAGAAGTAAACCCTGAGCGTATGTTGTCTCCTGCATGACTGCCCAGTGTGAAGTGCATGAACTCATTAGAAGTTGTTCTCTCCCAAGCTTTGTGCTTGAAGCTGAAGGATATATGTCTAGGAAAAAAGTCAAGTTCCCTGGCTGCTTCATGTGTGGATACGGTTTAAGTTTGTGCACACATAGACAATAAGACACAATCTTGTTTAAATTGTTGCCTGGGAAATACATTGCTGAATTTTTCTGCAGTTATGAATAGCAATTGAGGAGGAAGAGGAAGCACACTTAGTAAGCAGTATCATTTTTGTCTCTAATTTTTTTACATTTTCTAATCAAGGTTTTCTTTAAACAGATCTTTATTCTGCAAGAAAATACTTCACTTCTCTAGTTTTTTGGTGTTTTTTTTTTTGAGGCAAGTTCAATTAATATGAGTATTCTGAAACCAGAGATTAAGATGCTTATTTTAGAATTAGATGTTGTTCCCTGCAACTTTTCACATGTTGCAAATATCCATAAAACATCAATTATGGGCCTGAGCTTCTTCCCATTAAAGTGAATGGGAGTTTCCCCCCTTTGATTTTTAACATTTCCTTTGGAATTAAGCCTCAGTTCAACATTTCACCAGCTGGATAACTTTCATCACAAAAGTAATTGAGCAAATGGCATTATTCATGTGCTTAAAACAGACCATGCATTCAGGCTTTTTTATAGGAGGCTTCCAGAGGCACAGTGTTTCATGCAGCACAACTACAGTTTATAGTCAGCAGATTAGAATAGCTGCAGTCTGAATGGCACTTCCTCACCTACAGCGTGAACTGAACGTTTGTGTTCATCTGCAACAGTTCAGAAGAAAATAGCCCTCACAACACTTTTGTCTAAAATCCTTCAAGTTCCTGGACGAATTACTTGTACTGATGCCTGGTTCAAAATTGGTTTCATCTCTTGCACTTTTCCTCCGTAAAATGGGGGTACTCCTCATGAAGATATAAACATATAACAGTTAATGCTTGCAGTAAGCCCTGAAGATAAATACCATGTAAGTCCTAAGAAAAGCTGTTGCCCAGTAAAGTCCACGATGGCTGATCTGCAAGTGCTATCAGTAGATTTATGGGACCTGTGAAACTTAGGCTTTGTATTTTTCTAGAAAGAGAGTGGAGAATTGGCATCGACCACAATTCAAAAGAATGAGAACAAGCCCTCAAAAAGAAAATAACGCTCTTCTGACTTTTAGAAATCTTTATAAACGTCATTTAGTGTCATTTTCAAATACCTTGAAGGGATCATAAAACTTTGCTGTTCTCTGATCATTGTACCACTTAGAAGAGGAAAGGTATGAACAGCCATAACCCTGGCACATTTTTAACAATACTCAGGACCAAAGGGGATTGTAAGATGGAAGCTTTGATAACAAAAACATAAAGATGTCATTGTCAACTATCTCAAAATATACAAGCTTGTTGTAAATGTCACATAAGCCTACAGCTAAGTGATGGATCAGAATTTCCTGTGTTTTCAGAGTGCTTCTGTTGATGAATACTTTAACTCCTTCACGAACAAGTTATTTTGTGTCCCACAATTTGCTTTCTGTACTTGTGCTTTGTATCACTAAAACAAAAAAACTCATTTAATATGAGTACATTACATATACAGGCTAGAATTTCAGTTATATTCTGCATCAAGAAAAAGAAAATACTTGGAAAGCGTTTGGAAAATACATGCGTAATGTTGTAAAACACTTTATTAGCAATAGTGTGAAATCTTTCCTTTTCATTAAAATAATAGAAGTGGTAATAAGTGATAAGTAAAACTAAGTATTGGAGATGTAAGGACTAACGTGCCCCAGTAGAAGTCTTCATTCAGCAAGGTATTTACGCATATGCTTAAAATTAAGTGTTTGACTGTAAGCATCATGGTTCAGCTCAGCATGCAGTAGAGCACTTTGCTGAAAAAAACCCCCAAACAAACATATGACACCATTAAGAACATCAGGTGCATCAGGATAGATTTTGACCTCTTAAGCCCTGATCCAGTGATTCACTCATATTTCCTTGTGTCTGCCAGCAGGCTGGAAGCTGCTTTTAACAGCGACATTCATGATTGCAGAGTCAGGCCCTTTTGGGGAACTGGAGGTCTTGGACGTTTAAGTGCTTGAGGATTGCCATCTTCTGGTACAACCTATCCCTGCTACACGCAGTCTCTCACCGTGTGATATGGAGAACATGCTACTGATGTTTCTATATGATTACATAGGTCGCATGGGATAGGAAGAAATTGTTTTTAAGTTATCTGTCTGCACTATTTATGGACCTTGCTATCACTTCTTCATCTCAGTCATCTATTCTACACTTACCAAAACCAAGAGCCACCAATGTGCTGTTCTTATGTAGTTTGCTCAGATACATTTGCACGTTTTCGGCACAACCATTGAACTTTTATTTGGGTTTAGACATGTTTATAGTATTTAAGTGCCCTGCTACTACACAGAATCAAAATAATAACTTTTCTGTAGAACTGCAGGTGCAGAATACAGGAAACATGTATTGCCAAAATTTATTAAGTGCATTAGGTGACTGGAAAGAAACTTCATCGTATATTAAAATTTGTAATCCCAGTAAATTAAAAGATAATTTGAAAATTACAGGCTGGTGGGTAGCCTAACTCAACTGTTAAAAATCTGTTCTACAAATTGCAAGTCATTAATAATTAGTATTACAAAACCTATTACATCTTTGATTGGGGAGAAATGGACTGAGGCTAGTATTACATTATTCAATTAGATTTAATTCCATTTGGTGTGTGTTTTACTTTATTTCAAGTGCAGGCTGTAAAAGGATCATGGTAACAACCATCCAAAATGTCAATTAATTTGTGTATAGAGCAAATAGCACACATAATAATTTGATCATATAGTGCAGCTCTGTTGACTGACAGTGGAAGTGCTGTTAGACTCACTATGGTTAATTAGATTTCTTTATGCATTGTACAGTAGCATTACAGACAATCATTTATAAATGAGTTTATTAAAATTTCTATATTCGTATAGTGAAAGCACATTAAACTCTGTTTCTTGAATGTTTATGATGTCACCTTATCATACTTTGCCTCTTCACTATGAAAATGTAAATGTCACAAGGAATATTTGTAAAATGAAGTAAAATCCTAAGTCAAAGCAGTCTATGAGTTAGCAGATCAAGTAAAAAACTCCAGGGATCAGAGTGACCTGCTAACTGGTAAAGAGGTTACTAAAAGCCTTATCTTTTCTAGAATTTTATCTTCTGCTAATTAACTTGAATTACATATATTCCCAGTTTATAAATATTAGTCATATCTATCTGAGCAGCTGAGAAGTTCAATATTTATCTCCCAATTTGCTGTGTTTTCCACCACATTTCATTCAATCTGTTAGCACTGCAGTAAACCTATCTTTCCATTTATTTCCCAGTTTTACTCATCTGTTTCTTCTGTTTACTGTATGCTCATTAGGAATTCCTTGGGTTTATGATCTTGTCATTGTGTGGATTTCTTTCTGTCTTCCTGAAACACCACTTGCCACCATGAAGAAAGCTGCTCCAGCAGGTATATTTATATGGCAATATTCCTATATGAAATACCACGTAGAATATAATCTGTATTACTTGCATATTTTACAGAAATAATCCATTTTAAAACCTTGATCACTAGACGAGTCCCTTTATCAATATCTATGTCAATGCAAAAGTAAACATCGAGGTTAGGAGGGGGATATCTGTAAGATGTCAAGCAGAGAGTTCTTGAAAATTCTGCCTGCAGCTGCTATCCTATCTGAGCTGAAGAGTTCAGACACATAAAACAGAAAAGAATTGACCAACAAGTTTAAGTTGCATCTATTTGTTTCAGTCATTTTCCCATGTGCAAAGGATTGTTACGTAAACTTGCTGGTTAGTTTCCCCCAGAGATCTGGGAGTATGTGTACCGGTTGGTAATTTATGGATGTAGTCAGGAATTACTCTGAAATCACAGTATTACAGGGAAAGCTCTGTAACAATTAAACTGAGCTGTAGTGACAAGAATTGGTAAAGGAGGGGACAACTGGAAGACCAAGGCAGGGAGGTAGCTTGTTATTCTAGCCGTGCATATGAATAGTGCCACAGTAAGTGAAACATTTCTATATTTAGTCAGGGGGTGGGGGTGGGGGGCAGGGGGGAAGGCAATAGATGATTTAGTAACCATAATGGAAACACTTCTCAGTGTGATTCATGCATCCACATCCCTTGGTTCCTGTTCAGCACTCCAGTCTGTCTTTTGTCCCACATATTAAATGTGTCATGCATGGTGTGGTTCAGCAAACTGCAAAGTCATCCTTGTAGATGGCCTTCTGAAAGAGAATTGGGAACATTTTTATTACTAGATTTGTTTTAAAGAGTTGAAATGTGTAGCAAATCTTTTGAACTAATTTCTCTCTTTTGCTAGCTGATAAATGTCGACAATAGTATAGCACAGTGGAAAACCAGAGCCTTGATGCTTAGAAGTCATTCAAGATGACAGATCTCTTAAACGGAATAGGAAAATTTAGAATTAACATGCTAATTCCTTAGAAAATTCCTGTTAGCCTAAGAAGGAATGATTGGGAGTTCAAACTCCTGTTGAAATGTCTACAATCAAGGCCATTCTTACTGATTTTTCTGCACTGAGAAACAGCTTAGATGTGAGAACAGTGTTCAGGATACACCACAAACCAGATCCATGAAGACATTTAGGCACTTAAATCTTACTGGGTAATGAAGCTGGCTCACTGTTACTACTAAAGCTCGCACACATTATTTTCCTTAGCATCAACCCCCCAATTTCCAGAAATACAAATCTGAATCAAATGTACCATCTTCCTGCCTTAGACTGGATGGTCTAATAATGTTATAGCAGAAGTACATAGATGGATCCTTTATTTTTTGCATATACAAATGCAGTCTTATGCACCTGGAAAAGAAAGTATTTTTTACTACCTATCTAAAATATAGCTGTAAAATATATATACTCTGTGCAGAAGTTATATTCGCTTTAAGGGAGGTAAGTATGAACAGATTTTTTTTTTTTTCTTAGATTGCCAGTTCCTTGCCAGATTACTTCATAGACATGTTTTCAAGGATACTCTTAAAAGGTGTACCTATCAAGTCATATAGCGTTTGCATACTTTAATGTACTGTGTGACCTAAAGCCAATCAGAATAAGAAACAGCCAACACAGGAAAAACATTTCTGTGATGTTCCATGAGCCCAGGTCTGACTGTTTACTCATTTTATATCTCTCTCTCTCATATCAGAAATCTCCTTCTAAAAGTATTGTGCCCTTAACTCTAGCTATGTGGACAGCTGCATCGTAGAAAACAACTATCACATGTGGAGGAAATTTGTTCCCAGAATAAGCTAGCAAGCTTTGGAAAAGAGAACTCATAGTGAACTGGGACACAGGAAGATTTTTGTCTCTTCATACAGTATGAGGTTAACCTTAATACTCTATTTTACCCTGAAATCTTTTATAACAGTGGCCTGTCAACATTACACTTCCATCCAGGTTTTAATTTTAATCTGAAATATTCATTTATATTAGGCCACTTTCAAAAAGTCAAATATTGCACAGGGACAACTGGAACAACTGGTGTGGTACTGTCTGCATACAGAAGCTGCAGAAGGGGAGCAGCACTAAAATATTTTCTGGCATGACAATTAATTACCTTGTTCCTTAGCAGAATTGTCAGATATGAGCCCTTAGATGCTGCAGGGAACAAAGCTTTCACATGCATTATATTTGCATCACAAAAATATGTTTTGTAAAATTCATGCCCTTCATTCTTCAAGCTGAATCCTGTTTCCTACAGATATTTAAATCAGAGTTGCTACTAATATGCTTCTAGCACCGAGTCTTATTCTTTAGAAAGGAATGGCAAATAGGAAGGAAAATAACTCTTTATTTTTTTCATCAAATAATCCAGCTTTGCAGAACCAACCTGACTTTTGCTGCCATGGCATTTTTGCTCTGCTTGTTTGAGGCAGTCCTTTCACCTATGCTTTCTTTCTGCCTGCATCGAAGTCTCTCTGGGTGATAGGCTCTGATGTACAAAGTCTAAGACAGTTGAGCCCCACTGCCACTTGACACTACTTTAAGAAATATACTTTCCACTGCTGAAATTGGAAGTTCTGTTCCTCTGACCTGTATTTCACTAACAAACAGTTGGTGTACGTTCTGTCTTCTAGCAGCATTAGCTCTTACTCATGGAATTTTCCTATGAAAACAGAGATCAGCTGTGTTCGTATGGACCTCCAGGACGGTGTGTGAGATAGACTGGTGTATGCTGAAGGGTGCGATAATGGCACACTCTAGGTCATGAATTATCTGTCTACCACCTGGTAGAGGTTTGCTGGCCCCCAGTTAGGGGATATTTATTCCCTTGTGGAGATGCTTACCCTCAAATTGACCTCTGTCATACATCGGGAGTTATACTCCTTGTCATTACATAAATCGTTGGGCCATGTCATGCAGAGGAGCCAACTCATTAGCAGTCAGCCTCTTGAAACTTTAAAGCCTGTATGGAGACATGGACTGCCACAAGTGAAGGCTAGTCAAAACTTCTGATTCTCCTGACTCCCTCTTGATCCTTTCTCCAAGATGCTTTTCTCTCACATGTTTTTCTTTTTAAAATAGTTTATGCTGCCAACTCGGATTCATCAAGTAGGGCTCTTCCTCACCTTTGAATTCACAACAGTCAGGTTTCTTTCATCAGCACAGATCTTCCTCAAAAAAAAAAAAAAAAAAAGTCTCTTTCTGGCCACAGCATTCCCAAGACTACTATAGTTTTTTATAAATTATGAAGCATAGTAGTTCCACAGCACTTAGACTGATACTTAGCAAGAACTAGACATGACAGAAATGATGCAAATGACAGACTTGGCAGTCATTTTTACCTAGAACCCCTGTTATATTACCTAAAACCCCAAGGAGACATAGAGCTCTACTGAGATGGCTACCTAGAACCTGTCCCTTGATATCTAGATCCCTTGGTATGATTACCTACAGCGTGTCCCAGCACACCAGCATTTTGTCTTTCAGTCTTAGGGAACTTTCCAAAATGCAATATGGTGGAATGAATGCTAAAAAAAGGTCCAGAAGATTTGCTATCAAGTACAAGGATGATCCCTGTTAACTAGTTTATGGGAGAAAGATTATGAAAAGAGAGCAATTAACTTTTTTCTTTAGTTTACTAGTTACTAAAACTGGGGAGGACAAAAGCAAGGAATATTGCTAGAAACAATGAGAAGTCACAGGACCTGAATTAAGAACATCTCCACCATGCAGTGACTATGGAGTTGCTGTTGATAAATAAAGTTCTGAGAAGAGACCTGTAGTGACAGCAGATCCACAAGCACATCTGAAAGGATGAAAATGGCCTAAGTTCAAAACAGATAGGCTTTCATTCCCCTGTCACGCAGTATGTGACCTGAATTAAAAGCTTACTCTTCACCCCTAACATTCTCATATTTTATTGAAGATGCAATTCTCCAAGAAGACTGTGTATAGTATCAAGCAATAGAAATAACACACCAAAGCATAGGAGAGGGCTGAGATATATAGACAGAACTGAAGTTAAACCACAACCATATTAAAGTCACTGTATTAAAAAATAAGTAGACCTGATTTTCTTCTGCATCGGAGCTTACTTATACCACTTTGTCAGAATAATGGGGCCATGAAGTGTGCATAACTGCAATTACTCCTGCTCCAAAGGTCCTTTAACCTGACAGACTGATATAAATGGAGCATTGTATAAATGAGAATTGAATTCAGTGTGGAGTAAATTGCATGTTTCTCTGAATTCTGAATGCATTTTAAAATTTTAAGAAAGAAAAATGGCAGGGATCTCTCCCTCTGAAAAATATGCATATTTCGGAGTCACCATTTTGTGTGTAGGAGGATTTCATTGGCTTCACTGTACATCTTTACCTCTCATACAAGTATGGTCATCTATGCAAAGGTGGTGAAAATGCTGCAAAATCGTACTGTTAAATTTTTGCACCAAATTTGTTCAGCTATGACTGCAAGAGAGACTCAGACTTTCATATCTTACATGGTGTAGATCAATTCAGAGGAGTGTCCCAAGATGCGAGAAGAAACTGAGCAAAGAAAGGAGAAACACAGCCCCAGAACAGGGTTAACCCTTTTTGTCTTGCAAAGGGTCTATGGCTGCCATTCCAATTGATTCATCCAACAGTTGTACTGAGACTGAAGGATACTTTAATGAGTGATTCTCTCTGCAATTCCTTTCTAGACTGAAAGGCTGGCCTTCTGTGGCAGCAATTCTTAGGTATCAGAAGCATCAAATACTGTGTGGAGTATGTTCTCTACTTACATAATAAATAGACGGACAGCCTAGAAAGATGCTTTTAAAATCATAAGATTTCTCTAGGGGTAGGATGAGGTCAGAGGAGCTGGGGATGTAATATAAGTTTGTAACAAGGAAATTGAAAAGCAGGTGAGAGAAACTGCCTTTCAAGATTCTCCTTTATTATTTCCCTTTCTTCAGTGAAATTCATATCAGGATAAGACCCATACAACACTTTGACAATCTCCTAAGTCTGCTACAGTATAAAATGTTCCGCTCTGTTCAGGTGAATTGTACCTACTGTGTCTGTATAGGTTAATGAAATCTAATTCTCTACTCTTGATAAAATCCATTAAGCAGTGACCAGGTGCTCGATTTGGAATCCCAGCTCTGCTGTATCTCCCCTTCACTCCCATCTGTCAGTCAACAAGATTTCTCAGGGAAGGTTTTCCATTTATCACCTTGACTTCTGCAGCCCTACTGCTTTTGGATCGCTTTGAAAAAGACTAGCTGTAAAATGCAATAATAAGGAATATCTGTGGGACCTGATTGTCTATTTGTTTTGGATTGTTTTATTCTGGGAGCAGGCTCCCTAGAGTCTATTTGATAAATTTAAACAGGGTTATACCAATTATATACTATGTCATGGGGAAATATGGCTAGCTAGAGCTCGCTTTTATAGCCTTAATGTATTTTCAGTCTCAATATGTGAATGGCTGCCCTGGAGTCTTTAACTGCAAACTTCAATAGGTAAATTATCATGATAAAAATATATCTGGGAATTTGGGGTATCCCCAGACTTCTGGCCAAATACAGACTATTATGAGAGGAGTTAACTAGCCCTGATTAGGGTTTATGGAATTTTAGCTTGTGAAACGACTGCTGAGCCAAGATGCACCAACTAAAATGCTGGTTCTGCAAAGCACTTAGTCATGATCTTAAGGTTTTTACTGAATTGGAGCCTGAGGCTAGACAAATTTTAAATGGAAACGTAACCTCAACTGCCACATATAAATTGATAAGTTATATAGAGAAACTTTCATTATTATATTTTCATTCAGAAAATTCTGTAGAATTAGTCAAGAGAAATAAACCTGCCATCATCGACAGGCCTAGAGGATAATCCCTGATTACAAATGTCCTCCGAGGCACATCTGTTGGTATTAGCCTAATTTTTTAAAAGGAGGGTTTGTGCTGCAGAGAAATGTATGTTCTTAACAACAAGTGAAAATGAATCACGTCCTGCAAAAAAGTCTGAAATCTGTACTGTCCAATTCTATAGCAGTCCTACCTAGGTAGAAATTTATTATGCAATTGTGATATCTGAAAAGGCAGTGCTCATCTGCAAAACAGAGACAGTAGGAACAAGAACAGATACGTATGAGTACCTCAGTAAGGAGAAAAAAAAAATAATATAAAGTGATAAAGAAAATCCAGTCACTGCTTCTGTTTCTGCTGGAGAAATAGGAGAAATAGTGATGCTATGATCTCTGAACTTTTATTAACAAGCTAGTCACTTCCAGAGGACACTGATTCATTGCAGGCCACCTTATCTGCATTTGAACAGACTCACCCCCAAGGCATTCCTTTGTCATATACTGTAACTACAGATGGCAACAGATTCCCTGCGCTAGAGGAAATAGATTTATAAAGTTTAAAGTGCTACTTTATCCTATCTGCAATATGAAAGAACCTTTAATGAGATTTAGAAAATTATGGATAAAGCCTAGTTTGACTTTTGTAATAAAACATACATTGACATCTCTAACTAATGTGTAATGTCGTAGTGTAAGCCTATAGAGAAGAAAGGGTGTCTTACTTGAATTATGGATTCATAAAAGGAATATGATACTGTATTTGAAGGTGGTACGAAGGCTGGAATTTTCCATAGGAATAAGAAGGAATAAAATGTCTTTCTTGATCTTGCCAGTTGTATTTTGCAAGTCAAATCGAGGAAAAATTTCTGCTCTAAATCAAACATTGGACAGTTGCTGAGAGGTAGGAAACATTCTTTATACAGAATGGGTAAATGGTTCCACTCTGTATACCTTTTCAGACAAAGTTTGGTACACCCTTACTAACCACGATTCTCTGAATTAACTCAATGAGAAGTAATCAAGAGGCTGAGACATCATTCGTTTAAAAATCTTCTCAGGAAATGCTCAGTATCAATATACAATCTTTTCAAATATAACCAAAACAAACAATTGTGTCAGTGTGGTTACAGCTTGAAGGGTAACTTTTAATGTAGTAAATACAGGGTTGCTTTCTTTTATTTTTATGACATTTATCTTGTTCCTTAAGTTCTGGATGACTTTCATTCCCACCTAAGCCTATGCATATTGCTTCAAAATTAAGCTTTGGATATAAACACAAAAGTCCAGTGACCCTATGGGGAGCTAATAGCTTTGCTGTTTCCCAATCCTGATTTACAAATAATCAGAATGTATGTAAATTATGTAAATACCATTGCTGTTTCTTCCTTTGTACAGGCTATTTTCCCTTTGTTCCTAGTCACAGCTGCTTAATTGTCACTGTACAATCTGGATGGTTCACTTTAAACTCTCCACACATAATTAGGGTTTCTAGTACCGTCATATTAAATATTTTATCAGACATAATTATACATGCATTCTTTTAATGCTTGTGACCTGTGATGCATTGTCATTAGCTGCACCTAAACTGAAGGGCCTGGGAATATCTCATATCTTGAAGGTCCAGGTGTGCTTCCACACTCTCTTATTTGTTTTCCACTCCATGATGTTGTTTTCATAGGGGGAAAACCCAGACACACAAATAGAGCAAGAGCCATGACTTCTTTCAGAAGTTTTCCAGTTTGGCTATGGAAAGACTCTTGTCATGAAGTGTGCCTCTTCTATCATGAAGATATGGTCCCTAGAGTATGAATGTGACATATTATCAGCCAGGATGACAGACCTACAGCACAGCGTGCCACTTTCTCTACATAGTCATCTCTCAGTTTGCTTTCCTGTAGTTTCTTAACTAGTTGATGCTCAAATTTAAGGGAGCTTGGTAATAAGTACAAATCTGTAAAAAACATTTTGTGATCAATTATATCTTTGACTCAGTACCTGTCCCAGTAATCCAACTACAAGGTCAGTTTGCAGACTTTTACTTCCAACAAAACTATGAAGGGTTGCAATGCAGCTATGCTACCCTCATTTTTCTTACTCTAATCCCCCTACCACTGCCAAAGAATATCTCCTTAGAGGTCACATTTCCAACATCTGCAAGACTTATTTTCTGTGAATTTTGCCATGTCACATAGACTAATCTAACACCTATGGACCTGTTTGATTTGTCAAGCTTATTGTATTCTATACCTATAAAGCGTATATACCTATATCATTCCATTTTGATGATTCACATCTTTTGATAATACAACACCAAATTCTTAAATTTAGTAGGTAAGTTTATGTCATGCAAGTGCAATCACACAGTGCAAAGTCTGTTTAAAGAAATCTAAGAAGTGTACTGGGGAATTCTTCTATTTAAGAGAAAATCTCTGACATCAGAAAGCTGTTGAAAGTAGCTGCACCCACTCTTTCACGTACTTCTAATATGCATGTGAGGAGATAGCTTACGCCTGGAGGACTTCCGCAGGGGACAAGGTGTGCAAGCATAGGATAGTCCCAATAGAACAATAATTTGACTTTCTTACCAGCAACAGGTAAAGCTGATTCCTTGCAGACAGCTGAGAATGTGGGAGGTGCAGTTTACTCTCTGTTACCACTCTTCTCCAGCTCCAAATGTCTGTCTTGTTTACTTTTCTCCTGTTCTTCTTATCATAAAATATTCCTTTTTGGTTTTGAGTCTGTGTTTTGATTTAGTGGTCTCCTTGGGCACCTTCTGCTCTTGTGGGTAATCCTTATTCATAAAGAGCTCAGTTACAGGCAATAGGGCCTTAAATCTAATTTTTGGCATCTCTACTTGTATGTATGAAGAACTACTCTTGTGAATAAAGTTTTAGCTTGTGGTAAACAATGGTAAGTAATGCCAACAGCTACAGTCTTGCTCCAGCTAAACCACCTCTCATGAGCTGAAAACAGCCCTCTGTCAGACACTGTTAGTTTTCTGATGTGGAAAACTAAATAATTCCATGATATTTGGAAACATTTCTTCCACTAGCAGATTATGAATTTTCAAAGTGATGCTTAATTAGTTTTGTTATTTGTTAAGGAACTTTGAAAAGATATCATGGAACTGTTAAAGGAGGATAAACCTGGATATCAGAAACTACCTGGTAGCTGGGAAGCAGATAAAACAAAACCTCCCTGCTTTACCTTTGTACAACAAAATGCTTTCATCCTGTTTGCACTGCACACCCAACATCAATATAGCACTACGCGGATAACAGCAGACAGTGCAGTTATCAAAGAATGTGACTGGAAGATCATAAGGAGTACACATATTCCTTATTGTTGTTTGAAAAATATTGATTAAAACTGGTAGCTTTTGATGTGACATAATAACAGAAGCATATTGTCATTAGTCTGTATCCCTTTTCTTTAACTAAATATATAGAAAGATGGATAGATAGATAAATAGATAGATAGATAGGTAGATATTTGATAATTTGTGTTTTCTACCTCTCCTACTAGTAAGATTGTGGGTTTGGTTCTGGTAATTACTGGCTGCCTTCTCTCTGGTTTTGGCCTTCTGAAGTCTGCCAAGTTCAGGTGACAAGCAATTGAAGAATGGAACAAGCTGTGTCATTATATTAACACTATAGATCATGAAGCTGTCTAGCAGAGAGGAAATATAACAGACAGGTGGGTTGGTGTGTTTTTTTTTTTTCTTTTGGTGTAGGTTGTTCTCCCATTTCCAAGAAATAGACACAAAAGAATGAAGCTCCCAAGTCTGCTATTTCCTCATAACTTCCAGTGACCCTTCACTGCTCTGTGCCCGTTAATATCACATTTAAGAAAGAAGTCTCACTAGCAGAATGGTGTGATAGAAAATTAATACAGTTCAGAATTCTTATTTTTTAAAAGATTACTTGGTGGTGTGATATATTGTATTTTAGCACACTCATTTTCCTCTGGCCCACCCTTCTTTCCATGCATAGCTTCTGGGCCAGGGCAAATGCTTAGTTAGGTGCAAGAAAGGGATGGTAACAGCACTGTTGGACAACTGCTGAGCCCTTCCCCTTCTCCTTAGCTCTGCACCCCACCTCAGGGGAGCATGACATTTAAATGGAGGGTCTTCTCTTCAGAATGATTTTTAAGACATTCACAGACTGCAAGTAAGCACTTACATGGCTTAGTAATTTAAGAGGAGCAGCATTCCTTTGGCAGTATTTTTAAAAGTTGTGGATTGGTGTCTTGCGAAGGAGAACTGATTTCATTCCTAACTCCAGTATAGCCTTGCTGCGTGACCTTGGGCAAGCCACTTAACACCTGTGTTCCCCTATTCCCTGCTGTGTAAAATATTGCTGATGCTTATCTAGATTAAAGAAGAGCAGTGAGGCAATGTTCATTAATTATTGTTGGAGAGTGTTCTGAGATCCAATCCAATAAAAGTATAGGATACAATGCTTTGCCCTTCTAGAATACATTTGAGGAAGGTAAAGCATTATATCTTCCATTTTTATGTGAAAGGAAGGAAAACTGAAATACCACTTGGAAGCCTCATTTTAATTGGCTTTGTTGGCTTTTCTTCTGTACTGTACCCAAGGCTAAAATCACAGAGGTGTTTATAAAACATGAAAAGATGCAGACAGGCACCTTATGCAATTTGCATAAATAGTCTGGGAATCTGCTCCCAGTTGAGTCAGGCTCCTAACATGCTTGGGTGGCTTCATCAATCCCAAGGGAATTCCCACCTACATCCTTAGGAGGCTAATTTTCTCTGGCAGTCTTAGCTATTCACTATTTGCAATGCTTAATTTATTTTTTTTTTTAAACATTGTAAAGCCATTTTACAATATAGCCCTCCCAGAAATGTAAGGTTTTTGAAATGTTTTGTGATATGAAATTCTGGGGTGAGGGGTGAGTAATTATTAAAATGCTGCCCTTATTACTTTCTGCATATTAGTCCTATTTAATTTCTGAACTGAGTTACTATGAAAGGAGAATGCCTTAACTGGCTCCTCAGATGTAGATTCTTTCAGTGTTATGAATGCAGAGCAGGTTGGAGAGCTCCTGGATTCCATGGAAAGATTTAGAAATAGTTATTCCTCATGGATGGGATTTGCCCCATTGCAGCTGGTCTGATGCCTGTAACAAAGTTGGAAACCCTGGCATGGTAGAGGGAGTAGTTGGGTGATGCTAGGCTGGGACTTAGCATATGCTGTTGGAAGCTTTCATTTTAGATGTGTGTCTAAAACAGGTCCTGCCAGCTCAACTCTTCATTGGTGCATATACAGGTCTTACAGAAGAGGCCCAAATCAAAAGCTATCAATTCAGATTTGTTTTTCTGTGTACTTCAAAGTTACAGACCTATTGTAAGCTCTGTAACCGTTCTTCGCACTGCATATCCCTCAGCTGAAGTTTTGTCTTGGAAAATTGAATTTTTGGCTATCTTATGAGGCATAAGGACAGAGACATGGCCATTCAGTTTGTCATTGTCTCATTACTAGTGTGAAAAACACTCCAAGAATGAGTCAGAATAGCTCAATCTCTGTATTTCAGAAGAATAGATAGATCTTTGCTTTATTCTTCATTAAATAAGTAGGTGCCTCCTTTGGATGTGCAGGAAGGAAATTTAGATTTTTTTGGATATTTTAAATTTTAAGGCAATAGTTTGACAATTACTTTTGTATTTGGAAAAAAAAATAGTGTCTAAATTGCACTGAGATCTATTTTTTTCTGCCCAGCAACATCATAAGGAAAAAATACGGCTAATGTCACAGCCTGTGAAATGTAAAACTCCTTCCAAAACAGGCCAAAGAGGTGGAACTGTCAATCCTGCATGGCCTTCTGCACTGTGGGAAATGCAGCGCTTTTTAATAGAAAGAAGGTTTTGACAAAAGCTGGTGCCACAGTCATTTCTAAGCAGCGTGGCAGTTACAGAGTTAATTTTCTGGGCCAGTATTTCCCCAGGTGCAAACACATCAGAGAGTACTCAAAGAAAAGGCATTGGGTAGCTGCCTAAAAGCTTTGATTGGACTCAGGTGGGTCCTGAGTGCTACACTAGATCTGCGGGGAAAGCAGAAAGTAGAAACCGAGAGATTGTTTGGTCTGTATGGCTTTTATTAAAACTATTGAAAAAAACTTTCTATGCTGCATATATGATATTTCTTTTGAAATTTCTGTCTCTCAGTGTCCTGGCATGAATTTCTACTGCTCTGCTTTTGAATTGCTCAGTGAGTAACCAGAAATAATAAGTGAATTAATGGTTGAAGAATGCAAGCTGTTAAGCAGAATGTTTTCACTGGGGCAGGGGGGAGCAGTGCTATCTAATCCATAGTCTTCTTAACAGTTAATTGTTACATATATTTCAAAAAACTCCTATTCAGGTGTGTAGTGGGTTTTTTATATGCTGTTTTATAAGAAATCTGTCTTAGTAGTTGTAGTGTCCATTAAACGCGGTTTCCTCTGTAAATGTATATTTTTACGTTTTAAAAATGGTAAGCAAAATCTGAGCGGGCATGGTTTGGGTGGAGAGCTCTTAATTCTGGTTCAGCGTGTCAAAGAACTGTTTTCCTTGCGTACAACTGTGTACTGCCGTACGGTCAGTTCTGTGGGAAAGTCTTTGGTGGTTCTTGTGGAGGCTTTGCTAAGTGTGCAATTCACTGTGATGCTATATGCTTGTTCTATAGGGAGCTTGTCATAATTGAAATAGTGAAATAAAAAGCGTATCTTTGGGAGGGGACAGGAGAGAGGTTAGATTATGAGGGCCGCAAACATGCATGTAAAAGAGTAAGCAAGCTTTAATATTTCTGTGCATATATACATGCACATACATAAAAAGGCTGTTGTGTCTTCCAGTCTCATGAGGATAAGAAGAGCTTAACAATAGTTGCACTGCTACTTTACATGTGGTTTTTGCTTTTGTGATTAGGGGTTCTTGCTCTAATGTTACATTTTGGCAGTCAGTGAGTACGTGCATTTTCTCCTCTCCCACAACGCGCACATTTTTTTTTCTTTTTTTTTTTTTTTTTATGAGATGTGCTGGAAGTACAGTGATTGTTATCATCCTGAATACTTAGTACCAAATTAGATACTTCTTTTCTTGTTGCTTCTCTGAGCAGCAGCTGCCTGGGATGGATAATAGCTTACTTTGTTTGATAAAGCTGGAAGAAGATGAAACAAACCAGGGAAAAATCAATAAGTCTCCCTATAATGGAAGGGATGTGTATGTAGCATAGTTCTTGTTGATGCATGTACTGAGTCATCATCTTATACGTGACCAAATATTCCATAAATTCTTTCTATTCTTACTCAGAGATGTAGTTCCAGGTAGCTAAGAGGTGTGCCTAGAAAACAGTTTATTTTTCCTTGCTATGCTAGAGCTCCCCAAAATAGCTACTGCTGCATTTTTTTAACTGGCTGCAGATGTTTGGAGAGTTGATCTAAAAGAGGCTTTACTTTTTCTAAAAGTAGTGCTACTTGGAATGGCATGGTTTGCACACCTCTACGTTCATTTTGGAAATGCTAGGCATTAAAAGGTGAGGGTCATGACTTAGACTGATTCACACATAAATTGGGTTATAGTCAAGATCCTATGGGAAGGAGCAGGAGAGGATCCTTCTGAAGGAAAAAAAAATCATAGAAAATTTTAACCTTCTGTGTCGTTCCCTTTCTCCCACGGACAAGGGAACTTGAGTTCCCTTAATGTTTTGATTTGCTGCTTCTGAGGCTGACTAAGATAAACCGAGAGGTCAGCATGGTTTTCTGCTGAACTAATGCTGTATACCTGCAGGAGATGTCTGATATTTGAAGCTGGTGGGTCAACACAAATGAACTTAGGAATTCTAAAAGCTTTACAAAGAGATAGTATAATTAATAACAATATCCTGACAAATACCAGGGAAGAAAAAGTTTTTTTTAAATACACAGGAATCCAAGAGAGGCTTAATAATTGCATTAGGTATATTAAGCTATACCATTGCTTTTGCCTTCTAGAAGAGGTGTCCTGACTTCTAGGATTAGCCTGGACAAGATGTACTGCGTTGAACCATCCTGCATTGACAAGTAGATGGAGGTGGCTTGGCTGGGCTGCTGTAAATAGTCTTACAAATCTTTTCTTTTGAGTAGTGAATGTTTCTTCCCTTAAAGAAATAATATGTAGGATATTCAGCTCAAGTGAAACTTATTTCTTCTGGGATCTTCAGTGTTTCTGCCCTCATTCATCTATCTGAGGACTGTTCCTTGCAGTCTCGTTCTTCCTTTTCCAGCTTATTTTATTTAAAATTTATTTAAAGACCTGTTGAAGTGTCAACCTCTGTAACAAATCCTAGAGGCACATCAGTTTGACAGAATCTGGTGCCTACACAATGATGTGGAGTAAGGACATTTTCTTTGTTCTTAGGTAGTTTTTTTTTAAAACTGGGGGCGGGGGAAGCTCTGAGATTAACAAGAGATCTTGAAAGAGGAGTGTGAAATCTTTGTCTTTCTCTTGCCCTTGAGTTTTCTTCCTCCATGCTGAAGCTAAACTAATCAAGAGCATGAATCGACAAGATGAATATGATGAATGTCCACCAAGTCATTAAGGATAATATGTTTTCCTCGAGCCCTTTTCTCTGTGAGTATACTTTTGTTTTAATAGTACACATTTTAAGGATGGCTGTTTGTGAGAACTGAAGGCACCTTTTTTTTTTTCACCTTTTTTTTTTTTCTTTTAGAATTCTGTTGCAGTCTGCCACCTTTAAATCATGCTTAGAGGCTTCTGATCTCTGCAATATACCCTACAGTGGCTTCTGACACTGCTTTCTATTGTAAGTCATTTAACACATGATAGTCCCTCCAGCGAGGTGGTGGAAAGTCTTCTTTAGCTTACGGTGTTTGGAAACTTGAGGTCTTGACTCTAAATGCAGAGATGATTCTAGTATGCAGAAAGCAATTACCAGCCTTGGAACCTGTCCAGAACAGTGAGGCTAACAACATTCCTCTTTTCAATAGTGCCCTGGTAATACTAATAACCAAAAGCTCACTGTTAATGTATTTGCTGAGAGACATGCATTCTAATAGGCAGTCATGGTCATATACGTATTTTTCTCAGTTTTCATTTAAATATGTATGAATACACTTAGCATCAGACAGAGCAGGTCGAACAATGAATTTACAAGTAGACATGCAATATGGATACTTATAGAATGCTTGCCTTGGTAAAACTGTAGCAGGTAAATTATGGGTACTGTAGTGTATAATCTGCACTATTATCATAATTGCTATCTGCATTATCTTTTGAATGGAGATGAAAATATTTTATATAATGGAATTAAATAGCAGTGTTTGTTGTACTATATTTAATACCTTGATACCTTTTAAGTACGTTATGCTGTAAAGAATAACTCAAGTGGAATTTAGATCAGTGATTGCTTGTAAAATGTCTGAGATGAAATGTCTCAAGATTGAGTGCAGCTGAGGCTTCTAGAATACTTTGTGAATGCAAGACATTGAACTTGTATTCAAAGTTCATTAAAGAACACTGCTAATTAAATAATAGGATTACTATTACTACTTTTTGCAAAACTGTTCCAAACTAAGGCTCTATTCTGCTGTCCAGGTATTTTCTGTGATTAAATGATTTATGGTCAATTAGCTACTAAGACTTTGCATGCCATCCTGCTATAAACCATTTCCTTGTTTGTGTACTGGGGTGGTTTTCAGCTCTGTTGCACTTAGTAGTAGTCCAAGGAGGTGTCTTTCAGCTTTCTGCTTGTGAAGACCTCTGCCTTCCACTTCACAACAGGCACTTGGCGTTCACTGTTATGAGCTCTAAAATTAAGTGCAGTGGGAGATGCAGCTATGTGTGGGATTTGCAGCCGCTGACAAACAGGTCCTGTTGCATTTATCTGGCAATTTTTAGAAAGCCTTCTCTTGCAGTTATAGTTCACTTCCTTCTAATATCTAACCCAAATGCTAATGCATTTCAATAAGGGGCTTGATGACACCTCAGACTGTATCTAGGGTTGTGGCCTTTCTGCATGGAAAGACTCAGCCTCCTCTATTGGTCTATATTCCCTGGAATTTTCACGAGGTGTGCTAGCAACACAGGGCTTCTTGGTTGGCGTGGGAGACTGAGGCAGGATAAAAATGGTAGTAAATGATCATGGAATCTTAAATATTTTTACTTGATCTGCAATACTTGGGGATGAGCTGTGTCTTTTGCCTTTTCAGCAAAGGTTCTCAAGTTCAGTTTGCATCAACTGCAAAAAAAAAAAAAAAAGTGAAGCATTTAATCAGCCACAACTGTCAGGAGATGTTAGATCAAGTTCTGATGTCTCTGTGCTTCCTCTGACACCACAAATACCACTGCTGTGGGTTTTAGTCATTCATTTGATGCTGTTCAGGTGAATACATTTCAAACTGGTCAGGTAGAGGATATGGGAGAGAAATGTCTTACCCTCCATGTAACCATCCAATAAAGATAAGAAAAGTTAAGATAAATGGAAACAGATGATAGTGTTGAGGTATTGTAGGAGAGCAGCTCAAACTCTCCATTGTTCACAGCCACTCTTCCAGTGCAATCCCAACAGTAAAAGCCAGAGCAGACAGTTCCTTGTGGAACATTAAATAAATCTTTTACCCTAAATTCAGATGGGAAAATACCTAGGCACACGTGAAATCTGTTTACATTTTATGGACCTGACTTACTATGCTTCTATGGCTTATAGGCCTGACTAAACGCATACATTAAGGTCATAAAGCAAGCAAGAAAGCTGTCATGCCTGGCTATCTCACCTGTGTCATGTACAGACCCAGCTATCCCAACCCCACTGAGATTGTGAATGGTGATTTTAGGACAAAGCCATTGAATGGTGAAGGAAGGGGAAATGTTGGTTAAAACATGTACCCTGGCGGTTGGGTACTTCCGTGTACTACTGTCATTTCTGGTTACCGAGACAGGGAAGTGGAAAAAGACCTGGAGAGCCAAAAGCAGACGTGATGTTATGAGCAACAGAGAAAGGACATGCTACTGTTACGGTCAATGTCATCCCTTTCCTTTCCTATGCTATGACTACTTAGTAGATGCTGCCCACTGCCTGGAGCTCTTGGGACAAAAAGGTTTATCTGTCTCACTGTGGTTACGGTCTGTTCTACTAGTAATTGCTGGCGTGTGCTTGTGATAAAGCTCTTTGTAAGCAAACAAAAAGCATGTAATGCTTTGATTCACAGGATATTAAATCTTGTGTGGAGTCAAAGAAACAATTTGCTGTATGGCACAGAATGACCTGTCCAACTGTAGCTAGTGACCTTTATCCAAATGAAAAAGTTACATGTGAAACATCTGCCTTAAATGAGAAAGATTTCTTGAAAACCTACACTGAATGCTCAAGTCTTGGGAACTGTAATGTATTTTGATTAAATAAGAACAGTTCCTGTGGAGTTTGGGGCACATTTCATTACCATATGATAAGCCACAGTAGAAAGTGATAGGAGTTACCTGAGTTGGTAATTTTTTTTTTTTAGTTTGGGCACTTTTGGGTTTCCTTCTCAGTTTTCAGAGCACAGATGTGGCACACATTTGAATGTTGCTGTTCAGCACTCTGAGGACTTACCTGGTAACAGGTATGTAAATGTTTTGCAACATTTGGATTCTTAAGAACAAGTAAAAAGCTTGAACAGCATATAAACAACTTCTGTTAAGGCTGGATCCAAAGCCTGGCTTTCTGATTGAGCTTGGATACATACTAGTTCTTGGCACCTAGTAATTTGGAAATGTGTATGTGTTTGGTGTTTTTGTCTGAATAAGTGTGTGTTACACTAAAGACACTGGGCTATGCCTGCGTGCTTCTAGCACAAAGAAGGCTAATTTGTAAAACTGTTAGTTGCTTAACATGGAAAGTTTATAATTCTACATATTTCACTATATGTCTGTTGAAACATAGACTAAAAACTTGATTTAGCAAAGAAGATAAAACTTCATGATGTTTTTTTAAAACTCATTAAGCGATGATGAAAATCTACCAGTTAATCTTGTTAAACTTATATGGAAGTAAATTAACTTGAAGAACTGGATGACTTAAACCCCTAAATGACATTTGAATAATTTAGTATTTTATCTGTAGCTTGTTAGGCTATAGTTACATGTGAATTTTTTGCTAGGCCAAAGAGTTCCCGCATTTTTCTTCCTTCCCCTAGGTGTTCATTCCTACCCTCCGTGGTGGGGCTGTATGGATTAACGTACAGGGCCTTGGAGCAGTGGGTGGGTAGGGTAGCTGCTGCTCGAGCTCTTGTAAACAGCACTGGTGGTGAACATCTAACTGTGGTCTCATTCTCTTTGGATCACTGTTTTACGAAGTCATAACAAAATGGGTAATCTAATTGTCATCCTTTATACTTTTTTAAGTGATCACTGTAAATATAGCAGGATGCAATTGGAATGCTTCACACACTTTTTGTTTAGTGTGCCTTTTTCCTTAGGCTTCTTAAGCAAGATGAATTGTTGAATATATTTGCATGCTATTGTGCTTCAAATTATGTATTCACAGATTTTTGTCTGCACACAACTAGTTGGGTGTAGATACTCATTTTTAATAAGAAAGTGGCAAGATTCCAAGCCATTGTTTTCTGCTTTTTTGTGGTTTTTTTTGTTGTGTTTTTTTTTTTTTTTTTTAAGAAAAAAAGTGTTGTTCTCCCCGAGGAATTACAAACTAAGATGAGGCAGATTGAGGGCAAGCATGTGGTTACAAAAAATTTCTGAATAATTTTCTTTAAGATGCTCAGCAATGACTTTGAAAACTTTGCAGGTAAAACACAAACTTTTCATGTAAAACAAAATCCATCAGATCAGTAATTCCCTGTGTGTGCATCTTCAATTTGGTTTTTTGGGGTTTTTTTTTTTCTGTTTGTATTTATTGCAAGGAAAGTCTAAAAAATTCTGATGTTCCATTCATGCAGAAAACTTTGACAAAGTTCAATATATTTCAGTTCTTAAAGCTTGTTTATTTTCTTAATTAAATCTCAGCTCTTGTGCAGTGATGTCTCTTGGTTTTGTGAGGGGAAGGTGGCATTTGGAAAGAAGACATAAGAATGTGGACGAGCCCTAGGGCGATGTCTCTCATCTTTCAAAGCCAGGTGGGAAAACACTTTGGCAAAGCATCTTTCCAAAGCTCTTCCTCACTGCCCTATAACTCAGTGGCTTACGGGTCCCCAGTTTAAATTCCTTTTCTGCCTGATTGGGAGTAGTAATTTGGACTTTGCTCTTTCGAATGAGCCATTCATAAAATATCTATGTGCTTCCAAGTGGAGCTGTTCCACCTTGGATAATGTAGTTAAAGCTGTCAACTGCAGTGTGAGGTGCTGGCTCAGAAGAACATGCAATGTTGATCTTGCCCATTACAGCTTGCTGATCTACCCTATGCTTCTTAGACTAGAACACTGTATCTTCTGTGGAAGAACTGGCCTAAATAAACTTTGTCTTGCAGTCTTTGGAGGTAGTCAGCAGGCTCCTGACTCTGTTACAGGAACAGCCATATGGCTGTTAGTAGTTCTGCCCCAGTGTTTGGGGTTTGCAGATGTAATAGATTCTTTGACCTCTCTGTCCTAGAAATAATGCAGTTCTCTGAATCTCATCTTATACTGCAGGCTTCAGCAGAGTGTAACCTGCTGCTAAACTGGCAAATCTTTGGCTAAAGTCTTCTCACAAAGCTGTGCGGATCTTACAGCCATTTCTAGCAGTTCCAGCTGTTGCTCTCACTGTTAATATAGTGGAGCTCCTTTAGGCCAGTATGTCAGATGGTAACATATTCTGCTGTTTAGTGTTGACTTCCCAGTCCTAAAGCAGGTAATTTTTTTTCCTCTTGGCACGTCATGCTCTTCTCCTGGATGTGGTAGTGGAGTTAAAGCAGTATTCATAACTCATCTCATAGCTTCAAAGAACCAGATAGGATTACAGCAGAATCAAAAAATGATGCTAAAACAGAGGCAAAAGAGTGAAATATATTACACTGATGACATTATGGCAACATAATGAAGAAACTGAAAGGCGCAAAATGAGATCTTATATTTTCCTTAAGTTTAGTAAACCCATTCTTTTGAGCTTTATGGATGTGATGAACATCAATAAAATTGATTTAAAAAGGCTGTAGAATGTTAAAATTATACCATGTTGCTTGCAGCTTCAGTATTATTCATGCTTACAATGGGCCATTACCTATACACTGTTCTTTACAGGGGAAAATAATAAATTAATTGTTTTCCTCTGTCTGTTTTTACCTTGCCTAAAGCTTGTCAACAACTTCTCTTTAAAGATTGCTGCAATTTCCATTTGCATAGTAAAATCTGTTTCTTCAGCTTGGCAGGAACTTTGCTATAAGCCTTGTCTCTTCTAAACAATTGGCTCTGCTTGCTTACAGCATGCAACCTGCTGCTGTTTGATAGGAGCCATGGGAAAGCTAGTATCACAAATGGCAAGAGGTACAAGGGACAGACCTTGGAGGTGGCAGTAGCTTGGGAGGGGCAGGGGCAGTGGAACTAATAGCATTTCAGCTGAAGTTGCTAAAGCGTTGCTGGTAGTGTTATAACTGCAACCAAATCAAAGCCTGTGGTTGCCATAGGTCATGCAACACTGTGTTTTGGAGGATGTATGGTTATTTAAGCCTTAAACTCCTATTTATGAGTTGCAAAGAGCTTCCACAGAGAATGCTTTCCCCTTGACTTGACTGTATACCAGAAAACAGAAATCTTCTGATTTACCTCAAACACGTTTGTTCATCCAAAAGTTAAGGAGGAAGACTAGTGATGGTGTAAGGTTGATTTGAAGCACAGTGAAGCTGAGGAAGAGTGGTCAGGCTGTATTGGTGTTTATTTAACCTAACAATAGAGTTGTACTTCTGGGAGGCAAATGTTCCTGTGGGGGAAATGTAAGGGGATTAAAAAGGGAATTTAATCTTTCATCAATTTCTCTGTGGAGCTGACAACATTTGGGTAATTAAACTGTTTACCTACGTTTTGTGTGCCTGCTGTTACAGCTGGATGCTGTCGCCCTCATTTTTTCCACTGTATAATTTACTGCATTAGCAAGTTGCTGAGACTTCACCTGCCTGCAAACACATCCAACCTTCTAACGAAGAGAGAGGCTTTTGCACTAGTTTACAGGTGCTTTAGGGATCCATTGAAGGAGAAGGATAATTTTTATTCACATAATGTGTGTATTTTTGTATTGTATGTTCTGAATTGTACCTGGAAAAGTAGAAGAAATCTTTTTTCCTTTTGAATGAAGGGATACTTGAGCAATTGCAGTTCTGTAGGGAAGCCAGCCAAGCTGTTTTTTTGAAAACTGCTCATTCTACTTGAAGTCTTTGGCTAGTATAGATAGCTTATAAACTACAAGAGGACCATATGTGGTATTTTTGTCATGTACATGCTTTATGATTTGCTAAGGTTAACTTGGGTAATAACCTTTTTGGATAAGAGGCTGTGTTGTGCTCCTTTCACAGCTTTTTCTTTTGTTGCTTGTAAGAAAGTCAGCCAGATCCCAGATGGAAGGAGCAGTAATAGAAACAACCAGGCAGGGCTTCCTGCAGCTCAGACAGGACTTTATTCTGTTCCTGTTTGCTTGAGTATTTCCTTTGTATTTCTTACTTCATACCACTAACTCTTTCTTAAGTTCTGTTTCTTAGCCTTTTCTGTTTTGTTGTTGTGTGGTTGTTTTTTTTTTTGTAGTTCGTTGGTTGGGGTTTTTTTTCCCATTCCTTTGTGACCTTTACTAATTCCTTCCTGCACCAGAGAAAAAGAGCTGATGTTTGTCAGTTAGTTCATGTACTTTTATTTCTCTTTATAGAATGTCTTCAAGGTAGGAATACTTGACCGCCCTGCATGCATAGCACAATGGTATCTATTTATGACAGGACCTTAAATATGACTCAAACTTCATTAACAATATTTATTTCTACCATTGTTTTCATCCTGAATGTATGAAGCAGTCAGTTTGACTTGAAAAAGCAATAAAAAAATTAAGCCTTGTTGCTCTGAAAACTCAGACATTAATTTCAAAATCTCCTTTTTTTAAGGGAGTTCTCTGCTTTCTGTTGAAGAAAGGCCCCTTTGAAAATATCATTCTGAGAGGTGAGCACAGTCTCTCCTTTCCCTCTAGCAGAAACAGAAGTAGTCCCTTAGCATGGGGCGTACTGTAGGAAAATTTGACTTTTCTGTTGGTATTTGAATGGCTTTCACAGAAGTTATGAATAGAAGCAGATACTAAATCCCCCATGCCACACTTACTCGCTTCATGTGCTCCTGATGCTTTATGGGAGATAGTGTCAAAAATGACAGTGAAATTAGACTTTCAGAAGTAGGCATAAAGAAAGCTCTCCTTAGTTCTGAAATGAAGCTTGTGGACACCTATGGCATCTTTATGAATGAAAGAGCACCTAGAAAGCTAGCAAGATGGACCAATGTATTTACTGATGCTGAGCACAATAAGGAGTATAAATGGATGTGAGTATTTACTGTGTGGTAAATTCCTTGAATAATCCCAGAGGAACAGTGGTGCTGAGGCACTGTACCAGCCTTTGCCCCAGGCTAATGAAAGAGGGAAAGAAGCACAGGGCAAAGAAAAGTTTACGCAAAACCTGAAACCCAAACCAAAATAACCTGTTGAATTTGCAGCGAATGTCCTGGACAAAGGCAAGCACAAGCCACCCAAGTTCCTTTCTGTCTCAACATGATGAGATACTTGCTAGGTGGCTTTACAGATGTCTCCTATAGGCTGTGGATGTTATTCCTGGCAGGATTGCTAATGTGACACCACTCTTGTGAAATGCCAATTTAGCATGTCATAGGAGGCCTGGAATGCCTGAAATGTGAACTAATTGTTGCTGGCACTGTCTGCTGTTGATTCACATTGAAATGGTATCGGTTGTTTGTTTGTTTTTTTTTTTTTCCCCTCTTTGGCATTAACTTTATATTACATAAACAGGGAAATCTGAGTTCTTTTCTATTAAAAACTTGTATGTATTTTTCATGCTGAGGCAGACTTCATTTCAGTGCTTGTTTGCCAGACTCAAAGTATTTTTTGGTCTGTTTCTATGTAACTGTTTGTGTTACTCTACACTATTTTTTCCCTACCGGAAATCTTACTGAAAACAGTTCAATTATTCATTTCAACAGACTTTGCAAAGCAAGGAACAAAAAGACAGGAAAACTTCTATGGAGTAAACTGTAAATTTTAGGAAAATCAAATATACTTTTAAATTGCTCTTGACAAAACAGAAGTAAAACCTACCAAACACAGTGTCTGAAAATTGAAGCTGAATCTGTTCTTATTGTGAAGCTAAAAAAATACTCTAATAACTTCTAGAACTTGTGAGAAAAACTGTCTTTTCAACAAGATCTTGTTTTAAGCCATCTGTGATTCAAGATGGGCAATGCTATGCTGGTTTTATTTCTTGTATTTTAAATGGGAGAAGTCAATGATATATGTAGTTCTTAAACAACACTATGTGGTAGTAGTGTACAGAAGATACTAATTAAGGTAAAATGATCCTGGTAGAGATCATGCAGGCATGTAAAAGGGAGTAATCCTGGGGAAACAGAAGTCTTTATGAATACTTATTTAGATTTATTACATCTACAAAACACATTAGAGCTCTAAAAACCACCATGCCTGTAAAACCAAATGAGCAAACAAACTGTATACAAAGGTACTTAAGGATGCTGAGGGCCACCTTCCACCCACTTGAAAGAGAGGATATATGAGCAAAGAATGATATATTCTTTCATGCCATGGTGTTGCTGATGCTCATTTGTTTCAGTATCAGGGAAGACTTCTATTCCTTCTAGAGCACTCTATCAATATTCACCCAAGCCTCTGGAACTTACCTTCAGGACAGGAGCCCTATTGCATCAGGTTTGGGTTTTGTTTTGTTTTTTAAATACTTTGAGGAAGCTATTTTGCCTTTACCTTGATCAGGAGATTGTTAGGGGGTTGTTCAGCAGCTGATCTGTGCAAAAGCTCAGAAGTCCAATTATTTCAGCTCCCTTTTTAAAAGAGGTGATCAAAGCAGTTGATGGGGAGCAGGGAGTGCACCAGACTGAGGAGGAAATGAATGGGCGCAGACAGAAGCACAGTAAAATTTCCTTTTCTTCCTTCCGCCTGTTCAAAGGGTAGGGCAGAATGGGGTTGGAAAATAGCTCATTTGTAACCTCTGTGTGATGGGAAGCTCCGACTGGTCACTCTGACGTGGCTTTGATACGAGAGCGCCTGACCTGGGTTCTCTTATGTCCAGATATACCTGGAACCTTCTGTACTGGGATCAAAAAGGAAAGGTGAATCCTGGCTTTTGAGTCTAGTTTGTAAATAATGCTGGTATCTTACAGGAATATAATCACCTGATAGGAGCCCTGTTTTCAGTTACCAGAATGTGGGCTACCATATATTGGTCTTATTACAGAGAGGTGTAAGCACAGGCTGTGTTATATACTCATGTTGGGGCAAGAGCTGAACTACTGAATTTCCTCAGCTTTTGCTGTTTCCATCTGCTCATGGGTTTTAAGGACCAAGGGAGCCACTGTGATCATCTTCTCTGACCTCCTGCATAACACAGGCTGTAGTTTTCATGTACTAATTCTTGGAACCAAGCTATAACTTCTAGAACAACTACAGCATTAAAAGTCCGACAAATTTCATAGCTTCTGCAACAGCTATTGACAGATTTTTAACTACAATATCTTACAGATGAAGGATAAATCTTTTCTTCACACAGCAATTCTCATCTAACTATACAAAACCTTTCAAAAACAAACTATATGTGTCATGCTATGCAATTATTGCAAAAAAATAAAACAAAAATTCTCTGCTGTTTCCTGTAGAATTTTTTTTTATCCTAACCCAATCAAGTTTTTGGGGGCTTTTTTATTTTTGTAATTGTTACCTAATCAAACCTCTGTTGTTGTTAAATGGCAACTCCATTTGTGTAGTTAATTCTTTTAGTTCTGATGACAGCTCAGCTTTGTTTATTTGTCTCTGTAATGGACTACTCTGGAAACTGCTTGGCAAATATTGTGGATTCCTGGCATTTCTGGTCTTCAGCAGTCTTATTTTCTCAAAGTGTGTTTTGGTTTTCCTCCTGTTTTATTTCAGATTACACTTTGATTCCACACATCTGATATGGTTTCATATCTGTTTTGTAGGTGGCAGCTATTTAATTTAGGAGAAAACTGACGTCATCTGACTGCCTTGGAATTTTACAGCTCAGCCAATTACTAGTTATTTGTAATAGTAGAGCCAAAGACTATTTTTTCTAATAATGGTGTTATATAGACACTAATAACTACTGCTTTCTGTAATGGCTTTACAACTTAAATTGCATATACTTTATTTTTACTTTATTATGAAAACTATTACCTTATTTACCTTAGTCCAAACTGTATTCTAATACTTAAAACTGAAGCTTCTTTTATTAAATACTGGAGGTTTTCAAATGTTTTATATATTATCCTCCCAAATAAAGGAGTACTCTGTGGACTCTCTACCATTCAAATGGTTTACCACATCTTATGGTAACTTTGAAGCACTGTGTTTAAACTAATTCCTCTGCATAAATTGCAATCCATGAATACTTCACCATGAGTAAAATAGACCAGTGCATTTTTAAAGGGGGGAATATAATGATGGGCTGGAATGAGAACAAGTAGTAAAAAGCTTTTTTTTTTGTCTGATGACAGTCTTAGCTTTTAAAATTTCTTAGTGCAGGCACATAAGGTTAAAACTTGGAATGGTTTGTGAACGGAATCTAAAAAAGTATGCATTAGGTGAATCAAGACATTTCATTGAGATGTTCACCTTCTACATTTAAGACAAAGACTAAAAACATTCTATAATTCTGAGTCTAAATGAAGAAATACATTATAAAATGTCAAAATATGATTTTTCAGCAACTTAAGGTTTTTTTGGCTGTGGTTTTAGGTTTTTTTGCCAGAACAGAAAATTAATTGGAACAACAACAAAAGAAAAAAATAATCATAGAACTGTTTCCACAAAATGATTAGCAAATCAATATTTATTAAGAATTATTAAAAAATTAATGAGCAGCTCTGGTTGAGATGCTTAAGAAAATGACTTAGACAAGACACTTTAGCATTAGCTGAGAATTTGCCTTTACCTTTGAGAATCTGGAAATAACTTTGTCTGTCTAGCTTTTCCTTTGAGAATCTGGAAATAACTGCCTGTGTACCTTGAATATTTTTGTTCTGTTTTGATACTGTCTGCTACAATGCATGTGTAGTTCTTTCTCTAACCAAATAATTTATGTAGTCAGTCACTTAAATAGTATAAAATAGCAGATGATATCTTTGCAGAATCGATGTAATATTGCATGGGGGAATTGCTTCAGCCAGAAAGAATTTCTCTTGAAGAGTGAACATTGCTAGAGGAGTTTCTGATGCCTTTTTTTTTCTGCAATAGTATATGGCGCTCAATTTAGCATAGGAATCAGCTCATCAAATCACTTAGTAAGGCAGGTGCTTATGTGCTGCTGAGTAGACGCTCTTGTCATTCTTTTCTTCCTTCATCCTCTTATAGAGAAGCAGAAAGGAATTTCTTGGTTTCCCAGGAGTGTTGCAGCTGATGCCAATGCAACAAGCCTTGTTATTAGGGAAAATGCTCATCGTGTTCTCAGTCTCTTGCATGCATAGAGGAATCACAACAATCTGACACAAAACGTTTAGAACATCTAGTGTCTGGTATGCAATTATTTATTTTTATGCTGCATTCCTACCATGCATTTCAATCGTGCTTCAATATTTTACTGATTCAGAAGTAATGTGTGTCTGAAAAGCTGAAAGCTATAAATTTTATGTTAATTGACAATATAACATCTGAATTTAGAAATACCTAGCATGAATAAAATGCAAAACAGGGTGATTATGTGTGATTAAATAGTTGACTTTTATATTGTATATTAGTCATGCCATCATCCAATTAAAAGGATAATGGAAACAATAGTGTGTTTTTTATTTTTAAACCAGTGTGGGCTGCATTAAGGGTATTATGGAGCTTTATGAAGTAGTTTGCATAATGTAATGATCAAGAATAGAGTCTGAGTCAAAGCTGAGCTGCACATGGTAAATTAAGCAACTTTTAATTTCTCCTTGAGATAACTTCAGACTATATATTTTCAATATGAAATGGAACGGAAGTGCCTCCAAGTTGTGAAGAGGCTTGCGGAACAAGGTTGTCGTTTGTGCTTTTTTTTCAAGAATTCTTTTCAGGCTAGACTTGGGGTCCGGATGGCAGCGTGTAGGTTATGTGCTTTGATAGATGGGTCTTTACGCGCTCGTCAACTGAGGCTGATTTAAATACCTGTAGATACTTCTTGCCCGATAGCTGCCACTATGTTTTATCCACTGAAGCCTGCTCTTTGTGATCTGTTGCTTGTTATCATTAGTGAGCCTTGTTCCCTAATTAACCTGATGATCCTCTTCATTTCATCTGATTAACTGCAACATGGATAAAAATACAGTAGTGTGGCCTCTGATACCATTGACGAAAATCGAAGGAGTTGAATGCGGCCGTTTGCCTACATGACCAAAGAGCATAGGGCACAATCCAGGGAAATTTAAAGGACTGTGGGGAGGGTGTTTAGTTTCCCCCCCATCTTGTTCAAAACCAGCAGTGGTTAATTCAGCATCTTCACCTTAGTTCTGTTCTTCCCAAAGATCAGAGTGTTTCAGGTATTTGGTAGTTATTGCAGGGGAGCTGATATTTTTGTAAGTCTTTTTGGTCTTGCTTGTATGAAAGTCTCAGCCCTCGCATTAATCTTGTCAAAGGCAAAATGTTTTTTGTGTTGCATAAAATAGCTGCACATCTGTTGTTTTTAATAAAGTTTGCACATTCAGAATACCTTTAAAAATCATTTTATAATCCAACATTTAATGTATCCTTACTGTTCTGAAATTCTTTAAAGTTTGTTTGAATTGACTGACAGTTTTATTCTGAAATTTCCTGATTGTTATATTGTCACAGGGATCATGAGTGACACTGCGTGGCAAGAAATAGATTTATATTGGTGTGTTAATTACCTAGACCTAAGGAGCTTGGTGCTCAGTTGTACCACAAGAGAGAAACAAGCCTCTTTTTATTTTTTTAACAGGAAATCCCTTAATGCAACAATAGATTTATAGCTTAGCTGCTCTAAATTCATCATTTAGAGTTTCAGTAGTTTAACACAAAGATGGTCACACAAGGGATACCTGGCTGTAAGAATGTTGGAATTAGTACTCTTGGAAGGTGATGATTTAACTGGTTTACTGAAGTTGCAAGGGAGATGTTGTGAAACAGTCCTAATGATATGTGGAAGTAATTGAAATATAAAGCTGTTTTTCCTGATTTCCTATTACATTTGACAACCTATTTCCCCCTTCATTATTATATGTGAATATAAGGAAGAAGAAAAGAGAAATGGGGTACTAGTCTGTGTAAATTTTGTCTGTAGCTGAAATGCTAGTACTGTAAAGAAAATACAAACTGCCTGAGCTTATCTGTACAAGCAGATACAAAAATGACTAATGTCATTTTTCTGCGAAGCTCTGTATGGCAGGGTGTGTTTTACAGAACCTTGACTTGCAGAGCAGCAACACCACCTTCAGTGAACTTCTCTGGGCTCATCAGTAGCTGATTGCTGTAACTTGGAGATGGCAAATGAGAGGGGCACAAGGATCAATGTCCTGTGTCGTTTGTTCATATCTCAGACTGAAAACTTAAGTTTCCACAGTATTTTAAAGCATAGAATTGAACTGTTTAGTGTTATGGGGAAGGAATTTGACATGTCCGAGTGTGGCCTATTATGGCTATAGAAAGCAGGTGAGGCAGTCTAAAAATAAAGCGCTGCCTGAACATGACAAGAGCCATGTTAGAGGAAGAAATTTGCAGAAGAAACTGCACAAATTTGCTGCGCAAAGAACACAAGTCTGGGTGCAGCAGCTTTGGCAAAGCACAGAGTTGCTGCAGTGGGTTGGCAACATGAGCTTATGTGGAAAAAATGGGGAAAATCAAGCAGGATAAAATGAGGATGTGAATGGAGAAAGGGAAAAAGTCTGCTTTTGTTGTGTTCTTGCAGCAACATTTGTAAGTTTGTCTCAGACCAGTGGTATACTGGTTAGTTCACAGCTCACTGAACTGTTTCTTTGGAGAGGGTGCAGCTGGTAGAGAGAGAAAATGCCTGCATTTGCCTTGTCCCTGGGGAAGGAGGAGGGAAGCTGTGGGAAAGGCAAGGGGAGGTGGGCTGGAGCAGCGCCGTGCCAGGCAGGGGGTCCGCTGGAAGGGGAGACTGTGATCCCCGAGAGGGAGTTGGGTGTCAGCTCAGGTTGCAAAGCCAACACAAAGCAGCATGTGAAGGGAAGGTGTGCTGCGAAGCAAAACAAAGGGCTTGTCATCCTTACTGGTGCTGTTGGAGGGAGGTGTTTCTGAGCTTTTTATTTACTTTGTTTCACTCAGACCTGAAGCTTCTTTATATTTAAGGACTTATCTTCTATGTTATTATTTTTGTATTTTGTAATAAAATGTGGCTTTAGAGACTGGGAACTTTTTCCTGTCTTTTGCTCTGCCTATTTAAAGGAAAGTAGGATGGAAAGAACAGTCCACTTCGAAGTTTTAGCTGTGTTATACCATCAGTCAGCCCTGGAAATGAACCTTTTTAGTGCTGCAGTGGAGGAGAGCTGGATATGTGAACTGATACTCCAATATTCATTATTTTTGAAAATACATTTATTTAAAGATGCTGCTTTAGAGCAGCACAAAGATTTTTTCGGTTCCCAAAATGGCATTGCCTGGGAGTTTCTTTCCTAGAGGGTGGATGCATTAGCTGCCTTTTGCATGGTGGACATCCTGGAAAGTTTGTTTCGTTGCTGTTGTGATTTGCACTCTTCTGTGTCTTAGCCAGGCACAGGCTGTATTTTTTCACTTTCCCTTTAATCTGGTTCCAGTCTGGCATCACTTTGACTGAAGAATCGGTGACAACTAGGGCTTCTAGACAATTCGGAGAAGCTGTTGACCTGATTTGCCTCATGATTTGAAAAAATCAGAAGTCACCCAGGATGCCAAGAGTTCCTTCGAATGGGTGATTTCGACGTCACACCAACAAAGCGAATGGGACTTAACCACTCGTACTCACACATTTTCCTGAAAACTGCATGTATAAGATTTCCCACACCATTCTGTTCTGTTCCCATAGCTGATAGAACAGTGGTCACCCACAACACTCTTCTTCGTACCATATAGCCCCACAGTAGGTCAGCAGATGGTATGTTAGCTGAAGGGGAATTGAGCGGAGTAGGATCTTAGAAACAATTGTGTTGGAGGCACAGCAAATGGCTGACTTCCCACAATGAAACATTTGGGTAATCCATTGCCATCTGTTTTTATTTTGCAAACCCACTCAATTGGCCAACGCATTCAAAATATCATTGCAACTTATTTCTCAAAGAGAACCTTAAAAAAAAAAAACAACCAAGAAAACCCAACAAACCTGATAAATTACCTACAATTTCAACAGGGAAAAATCTGTAAAAGATTTCTTTGCATACGTGTTATCATAATGCATTGTAAAATAGCCTTTTCTTGAACCAAAAAAATGTATGCCTGTGGGAACTGTAGGTGCATGGTACTACTCATAAATGCTGTAATTTTGTTAGGTACGCAAACTACAGTGATGAACTGGTTCAGCCAAGTAGGCTGGAAGGCAATGACTCAAGACGGTACCTTATTTATCTGGGTATGGGTGGTCTAGCACTTAAAGGCATTGAAACTAGTGCTTGTGCTCAGCTGTCTTGTACTCTCCCTTGCCTACGAGATACAATAAGCACTTCTGTCTACATTTACATTACTGGAATGGCTATGTCCCCGATTCATGTGGGTTTTGTGGGGTAAATCCAGAATGGATGGCACTAGCAAGTCGGTTGACTCGCACGATAGAGCTGTCTGCCATTAATTTTTTGACTCATCTGACAACCTTCTGTTTTAGAAGGTATTTCAGAAGAATTAACAAGGGCAAGGATGACAAAGGAATATGCTGTTGGACAATTTGTCATCCTTAAAATGTCTTGAAAGATGGGCAAATTAAAAGGTTATTTACTGCAAAGTAAACATTTCTCCCTTGTTCTTGCTTATAGCTTGACTGACTGCTTTGCATCTCTGTACAACAATGCATAAAAAAACCCCCAAACTCTTAACTCTTCATATCTTATTTCTGGTTATTTAGCTGTAATTTATTTTGAATGAGAAAAAAAATCAGTGAAACAAGTGAAAGACTATTGCGGTGGGGTAAACATCTCTGCTGATTAAGATCCCAGGAAACTGTGATTTCTGTGTTTTATGTTGTCTATACTGGGCACCGTTTCTCTTTCTAATCCAACTTCCTAATAAGCCAAGCTCTAATCCTTGCACTGATTTTTTTTTTCATTATTTTTTTTTTTTTTTTTTACCTCATTTGACTTTTTTTGAGAGAAAGTACCCTAAGGAGGATAGGATATAAAGGAGAAACTGGTTTGGGGACTTTCCTGGAAATCACATCACCTAATCATCGGGTTTCACCGTGTTTTGTTCTCCTGTGTCAGCTACATATCTTAGTACAATACCATTGTTTTCTTCACGGAAGTGCTGGCAGCTATTTTTAAATAAGCCTGTGATTATTCCCATGTTCCTTCCCATTAGTTCAACTATAGTTACTCTAGGCTCAGATTTAAATTATCTCTGTCAATAGTGAATTTAGTTTTCTTCATGCTCTACTACAGTGTACAATGCAGGTGCCTTTCTCAGGTAACACCCTCTCCAGTATCAGTGTTGGGCCCACTTTAAACTCCGTGTTGACTTGCCTTCTGATGCTTCAAGTGAATCAAAGTCACGTTTCTAATGAAACGAACACCACATTTCTAAGAAGGAGGGGAAGATAACTGGTAGCAACCTTAAAAAAACTTACTGTTCTATGCGTAATGATGATACAATGTTAAAATCTAATGGCCTTAAAATTTCTAGGAATAACAGGAAATGCTGAGTGAGCTTCCTGAAAAGCAAGGTAATCCTCCCATTTCAGTGGTTCGTGGGAACTGTGTCTGTAACTTCAGAATTTGCGAGCTACCGGACATTTAAATCTATCAGTCTAACATTTCTGAATCCTGCCTTTTTTGTCTTGGTGGAATATCTTTAGGAAAGAGGGCAAACAGTGAAGCATGGAAGGGAATAAACTTAGAAAAGTTAATCTTTAAAAATTTTCATTGCTAGAAGAGCAGTGAACTTAAAAACTTTTTGCAGTTAGGTTTGTTACTACAGCTTAAAAGGAAAGAAGGCAGAAGCGTCTCCATGTAGCACTTCCTCTGTACCACAGTGGTGAGCAAGAGCTTTATGAAGAGTATAGAACTGCAGACGCTGCTTGCCAGAGATATGAGCTAGTGATAACCTGTAGTCCCATGGCTATGAAGCACCATGCATGCTTTTATAGGCCTGTATTTAGCTAGGACGAGGTGTACATTTTGTGCTTCTCTTCAGTAAATTCTGAGCTTGTAAACAGCAACAACAAATTGTTGCCCTATTTGTCAGACCCACATGTGGCTGTCTGAGAATGCAGGACACATTCCACTAGGTAAAAACAGGTGAAGTATTTTAAAAAAAAAAAGCACCTCTTAAAAAAAACCCAAACCCACCAGGCCAAAACTTCAACTCATAGGCCTGGTGTGAACTCTTAACACTGTTCAAACATGCAGTGAAAAGCTTATTTTGTAAATCTTTCACTTTTAGACAGCTAGGGAAATTAATGCCCTAGCCTGAGGCCTCTGTGTGGATGACCCCTAGCTATTCGGTGATGAAAGGTTTTGTACATCACCTTGTTCTCTACTGCTGAAATTCTTTGAGGAGCTGCATCCTTTTATGCCAAGTTCTTAAAAACTTAAGAATGTATCAAACATAGCCATTCTCCTTTTTCATTGCTCCCTCTTTGCATTGAAATGTGATCATATTAATGTTTACTGGGGAGACAGTCTCCTTTCCAGAGTGATTTTTATGGAGTCTTAATTGGTCTAGCTAGCGTGCTCTGAAGATTAGGCTACTTCCCATAGATACAGAATTGTAAAGCAGACTTTAAAAGATGATACTACGATTTTTCCAGCTGTCTATGATTCAGTAAACTTCCGAACCCCCCTGCTTTGCATCCATCATGGATCCGTAGGAAAAACCTGCCTGCCTCTGACCAATATTTCTGAGAAGGCACTAATTTCTACTAAAAAGACTCTAAGCTCATTTGTTTTTCCAGTACAAAGCCCTTGTGTTGACACAAGGGTCTGGCTTCAGAACTGCTGTTCTGCTTCCTTTCTGTCTGCTTCTATCCTTTCAATTTTTTGGCAGTATCTTAACAATCCCCAGGCCAGGTCTAAGAGTGGTGGGATTGCTGCTTTTGCAAGGAATGCTAATCAAAATTTGGCATCTAAATGTACCTACATTACATTTGATTGAAGGAAGCAAGCATGCCCTATGGATCTCTGACAGCATCCTGGTATTTGCTTGAAGAAAATACTCTTGATGTAGATAATTAAGCATCTTGGGTTACATAAACTCAGATCTTGTGGTCTCTTACAGGTAAAGATGCTTCAGACCTTTTCCTGTGCACTGTATCCATTTATCAATGTAATCACTCACACAATAAAACCCCATTTAACAAGCAAGCTTGAATATAGGTCAGAGGAAACTGAATCTAAGCATGAGAAAATTTATAGATCCTAAGGCCAGGAAGGACCATTCAGACTAGCCTGTCTGACATCCTGTAAATTGAGTAATTCATGTTTATTTTGACCTCATCTTATTTTACGAGTAAGAATGACAGCTCTCCTTGTCCTTTGCATCAGCTGCAGGATAGCTATTAACCTCTTAACTACTATTATGTGTAAGTTACTGGACTACTTTGCTATAGGTTAGAGTGCTGTGGAAGGCTGTGTGTAACCCTGGGATGTGCTGGCATCTCTCAATCTAACAGAGCAGCATTCTAGCTACAGAAAGGATCTGATGAGGGGGATTTCAGGTCATTTCTAATCAACGTGTACTAAATGAGCTCACTGGTTTAAATTAATCATGGTACAAGTGCTAGTACAAATCTTACAGGTGGGAAGTTATCTTCCATTTAACTTACAATCCTTAACCGTGGCATGAAGATGGATTTAATTCTGAACCAGATTATGATTTTTCTTAACACCTTTTTAATTGCAACTGTTCCTGATGGAATGGGCAGTGGTGATTTTAGATGTAAAACGTTCTGCTTACTGCATATGAACACAGCTCAATTGATTTTTAAGAGTATTTGTAGGATGCTTTCTAAAGCACTGTAGGAACATTAATCAGTTTCTGATTATCAAAGTTTTGCTTTTGAACACAATTTCCTTTGTCTGATCAGTCTACGAGTATGTTTGCTTTATTGGTAGGAGAGTTTAACAGCAAGAGGATGGCACTTGTGATCAGCAATTCCATTGAAGTAACACTTGCCTTGTTGATTAGGATTCTAGCCAAGTGAATAGCATTAAAACTGGGGCTAATAAAGGGCTTTTTCATAACTTTAATTGATAGTCTGCTTTAATAGCTTATTTACACTGTTTGCTTGCGTGAGCATCATATGCTAGTAACCAGACTCCTCAATCCTAGAAAATACAATATATTGATTTACTGACTGAAGTTAGAGACTCAGAAACATGCTTTAATGAGGCCAGTTGTTTCTGCATGTTAACAAAATGAACATGATGGGTAAAACAATCAGCAGTTAGTCGCTGTTAATACCTCTGCCATTCATAGAGGATGTATTTGAAATAGAGCTCATGTTGTAAAGAATTACAGTGACTTCATATTAATTCACTAGTGAAGAATTCAAGCAAAATGCTACAGGACTAAGTTTTAGCATATCTGTATTCGAGCTACAATACCTTGTTTTCATAGAGGAAACATAAGTGACTTGATTGCACTTTGGTTTATATATATTTTTTTTTTAGAATGAATGGAGCGAGAGATGGGGTGGGGGGAGTTGTATCTGAAAAAATGCCTGGTTATTACAGTACTGTGGTGTGGGACTGTAAATGAGAGCTAGTCAATGGCTGGACAAAACAGCATCTAACACTGTCCTGTGCACATACTCGGGAAGGACATGTATTTGTTCCTGCCACTTTGCCTGTTTCTATGTCACCTTCACCCTGAATTGCTCATTATCTCTATATCAATTAGCTCTGAGGGTTTGATGAATACTGTCAAGCTCCGCCCGCCTGTGACAGCAGACAAGAGTCCTGTTTAGGTATTCCTTTGTTTCTTCATCTACTGGGAATCAAATAATGCTGTTCTTTAAGTCTGTGTCGTCTTGACAGCTTTAAAATTCTACATACCTAACTTTTTGATGGATGTGTGAGTTTATATCTCAGTTGTTTCAGGCTGCTGGCAGACTCAAGTAGTAATCAGTTTACATTTTGGAAGGAATATGCAGGTGCTACATATTCCATGAAATCATACTAAATCATACTTTCTGGAGAAGAAGCTACCAGCAGACTCAGACCATTTCAGCTGCTGATTTCTACTTCTCTTACTACTTGGTCTGTTTGCTCTTGAACGGCAGAAGAGCCTGGCAGCAGCATCCTCAAGAAACCTGTGAAGGATGCAGTGTGTTTCGGGTGTGTCCTGTGCATTGCTTCTTGCTTCAACTCTCAGGAGTTTATGCTGTTGATTAAATTTTAAATAAATTAATAGTTGTCATTTTAATCACAGCTGCATTCAGGGATCTATGAAGAGGTGGTTTTGACATTTCTCACACCTCAATGTTTAATTAAAAGACACTTGAAAACAAATAAAGAATTGGGGATGACATTTTACATCAGGTTTTACCTGAGCTCTGTAATTCTTGATGAGCAGGACTAGAAGGCAGACTTTATGAAGCTTCTGTGTGGGATGTGGATGAAATATTATACTATTTTATGGCTCTAAGACACCTTTAAGAATAAGACATAGCAGAAACTAACAGAATAATCAATATTATAAGCAAGAACTCTGGACAGTACAAGGTAAATTTAAAAAGTGACAGATTTTGCTAAAATATTTTGAATGGATTTCATTTTCAAAGCTAATCCTTACACACCCCAGTGCTCTGTACAATCAATACCATAAATTAATATGCAAAACTGCCAGAAAAATGACAGGTGGAATCTATAACAGCTTTGAGGTGGCAGTGTTGTTGCAGCCTAAAAGAAGTGTGAACTCTTCTGGCAGTTCTATATGAACATCTCTGTTGTAGTTTTAGGGTAATTCTGCTCCCAGGGTAAGTACTGTGTAATTTGTGACACCATCGTTTTCGGTTAGTCTCCCATCAACGTTAAGGTTGTATTTGATGAAAATGAAAGGTTTTAGTGTTGTCCATAGGTGTCATATAAAGTGAATCTTATCAAACTGTAATTGAAGAGAAATGAAGTCTTAAATAGTTCTATGTGGCATCTTCAATTATTTTTAATAGATGATTTTTTTCCAGACTAATTCACTTGAAGATAAAGCAGGCTTGGTTTTTAAAATCTCTTATTAGTTAGACTTTCTGTGAAGTTGCAAAGGGATGAAAGAAGAGTATAAAACCTTACAGTTGCTCATCCTTCAGCATAGGCCAAAGGATGTTTGGCTTATAAGTAGTATAAAATAAGAGGCTGCCATGTGGTGATGGCACTGTTTTAAAAGTAGTGTGTCTAGACAGAGCATAAATTCTGACACCTCTGAAGCAAGAAAAGGCAGGTTTGCTAATTGCAGTTCGTTAAGGTTGACAAGATGCCTATTTTGCTGTATTCTCCCTTTTGCACCAAATGATTGATTGTAAGGCAAACTTGACTGTTGCTAATATGCACTTAATAAAATAGTCATGACAGAATTACCACAGCATTGACACGTACCACAGCCCACATCAAGTTTTATGGGTTTTCTGATAATGGCCTTTGAATTAATATATTACGATGTGAAACAATGGACTCGTGAGTCTGGTTTATGCTGTTGAAGCAAACTGGGAGTCTGTTACTACACCTGAGGACAGATCCCTTCCTGATTTTTAAATAACTGCAGAAATGTTGACATCAGTGAAGTGAGATCAAGCAGTTCCCATCAATGTAAGCCCAAGTTAAGATGGATAGCTATAAATCTTGATTGTGTTCACGGTTCAGAAAAATCCTGTTTTCCTGAACTAAGGAAGAGAGATGCTCAACAAATTGCTAAAATGAAAATCTGGCAAACCAGAAACTTGACCCATTTCTTTTAGACAGTTAAAGGAATAAAATTGGACTACTTTTCTCTCCTAAAGGAGAAAACGTTCAATTGCAAAACAGATCTCAAATAGCTAACACATGGCCAGAGCAAAGCAGGGACTGACGTATTGCAGACGTACTTGCTCTGACTTGTGGCTGGATTGTGCTATATGTGTGCCTGGACTCTACTTGTCACAATAAATTTTATTCTATTGGTCTCACTTTTCTTGTCACCAGATATTTAGAAATGCATTAGATCAGTCCCTGAAGTGAGAGGAAGCAGATTGCAGCAACAAACTTGATGGCAAAGTTTGTAGATCTTGTTTTAGGTGAGGGATCACTTATACAGGAATTCTGTCAGATCTGACCATAGTCTTATTTGAAGTTGTCTTCTCATGGAGAATCTCCTGCCCTCTTTAGCTAGGTGTGCCAATGGCGAAGTAATATGTCATCGAATATGCCCGGAAACTTTCTGCATTTGAACTGCACTTACTAAAATCTATGAATGTGTGTTTAGAAAAGAAACAGTAAAACGTGCTCTTTAGCTTCAGGAGGTTTTTTTATAGTCTTGGTGGGATTTTTATTCTATTATGATGTTTTGTGGCTCCATCATTTGTAGCTTGAAATGAGTGATAGGTTTCTCATTTAACCCCCCTGCAACAAATACGATGATTAAAAGCACTTAGTGTTTAATGTTGGTGGACCTTTTCATGACTGTGCACTTTAATCTGTTCTCTTATGGTAGTCTACATTTTGATATGCATAGTACAATCAAGAGGACATATTGACATAGCTAGGGTGAGGGAACACCTTTACCCTGTGCTATTTTCTGTTGTAATTCAGAAAGTATTATCTTAAAAACCACAGCCACACATCTAATTTTTTTTGTATCAGTCTTCTGGGCCTGATATTCTTCAATTTATACTAATGTAAATTAACAGTAATAATATCTACTTCAGTTGAGCTCTACTGGAATAAAAATGGCATAGGACAACAATAACTGGTGTTCAGAAATAATAGGAAAACTAAAATTCTTGTATTTATGTTAAAATAAAATTCATAGATCTAAAATGCACATTGACTTGAAAAAAAGGTCCTGGAGATTAAATCAATATTTTTTTTCATTTTTTTTTTAAATATGCTACCTATTGTTGCCTTGTACAAACAAATATAGAAATGTTTGGTGGTGGTGACATGATCCAATATCACAATTTTTAATAATAGGTGGGAATTCTTTTTATTAAGAAGTGTTTCATAATAAGGGGTGCTTCATTTGAGCTGACTTTCCCTTCCTGTGCTATATGTAGGTCTGATGCTGGGGATCTTTCTTCAGTATAGCACTGGGTGATCCATGTGCTGTAGAGTAAAGCCAGGTGGTTACAGGATGATCCAAAGGAGCAGTGCCTGGCTGTACTTCTCTGTTGATTGAGGAAAATGTCATTTTTCTATTGCCAGAAAGCATAGTATGCCTCGACTTCATTTCTGCATCTCATGATGTCTGCCTGACTAATATGTTCATCTGATCCTGTCTCAGGCAACACTTTGTCCCTGCTGTATTCATTTTACTTGTGTTTGCCTTCACTTCCAGGATTGCTATATGTGCCGAGGGAAGTACTGAATTTAATTTGGGCTGCAAAGGCAGGATGGTGCCTAGCCAAAACTGGCTTTTCTACCTAGTGCTCTGGAGGGCTGGGAGGGTCCCTTGCTGCTTTTCTTACTTTCCTCACCAGGACTTTGAGGGCTGAACAAAACAACTCTGCTGGAGACCAAGTGACCTTGATTCCTTAATCACATGCATATAAGTGGATCCTTCCATTAATATGGACCAAAATTTCCTGGACTCCTGTTAGTAGAACACAAGGCCACTGTACTAAATGCCAGTACAAACTCACGCAGGGTGCTTGGGTTTGTTTGTGGTGATGTGGCAAATATGCTGTAGACCTTCATGCAGTTGATATCTCATATATTGTTTGTGCCTAATATGTGGGATTCATATAATTGAATTTAATTCTTGGGGAACTGCTTTATTTACATGGCTGCAAAATGATTTTCTAAGAAGTCTTGGAAAAGTTACAATTAAACCCGTATTAACTGGGATTTTCACATTCCAGTGCTGCCGAAAAATGTTGTATTTCAGTATTTTGGGAGTACCTCTTCTGCAATTACTGATTCAAACAGTAAATAAAACATTTTTTTTGCATTATTTTGTAAAAGTATGTGTATGCTAAATCACTTCCTTGCTGAAAACCAGATTTGAAACCACATAAGTGGGCGTCTCCATTGCCCTTTTATTCATGAGGGTTAAAAACTGGCAATCCACAATTGCATTCAGAAGCAATCCAGCTAGTTGTCATGGAGACAGCCAGGATGTTAGTGATCTGGATTATTATTTAAAAAGCCGAACCGCTTCCTTGCGTGCTTTCTCCTTCCTCTTCCCTGATCCTGAGATCCTGTCAGGCTCTGGAAATGCAACATGCTCTTGAAAGTGAATTGTCTCTTTTAATATTTCTTCCTGTTGAAGGAATTCTTAAGTCAGGGTGCACATCATCCCTTAGCTCTGAGCCTTACCTGCCCTTGACCTCAGGAGTTTGTTCTGCAGGATGCTGTGGATCATAATCTACACACGCACCAGCCAAGGGTGCTTAGTGCTTTGGCATTTTAGGTTCAACTCCTGTTTCTACGTGATCCTTCCAGATGCAGAGAAGTCAGGGTGGTTACGTGCTTGCAGACTGTATCAGTGGTACAGCTTGACTTTTGTTTGCACAGAACCCTAATTCTTTTGGGATATATTGGGCTTTACGCTCAGAGAGTATATTCGCTTTCTCCTGGCTGACTGCTGCCAGCTGAACTGAAGAATGTGGGTTTTTCTTAATGTGATAAGGTTAAATGTTTAATGACATCTGTAATTAAATTGTCATTAGCTTTTATGTGGTACCCTTAGGCAAACTTAATTTAAAGCTTGAATTATCAAGACTGCTTATGGTTGATAACAAACTGTAATCTTATATATAAAAAAAAAAAGAATTATTAGTCTCAAAGTATGACAGGTGCTTTCCATGCATAATAGTGCATGAGGTGTTGACAAAGTTGTTTTTTTTTTTTTAAAAAAGCTAAAAATTGGGAGGGATGGGAAGACCAAAATAACCAACCCCCAAAACTTTATTAACTTTATTTGTAGTTCCTGTCCTTGGAAGGTACACTGTAATCTTTCCTTATTTATTCATTCCACTCCACTTTGCCCTCTCTGCCATTATGCGGGCTCCAACAAAGAAGGTGACCCCCAAGTATTCAAAACAAGTCTGGAGTAATATACTAATAAAAATTCATGTGGTGTTTAAAAAAAAAATAGAAAAGGAAAGCTCAAATCTTTGTTCAAGGTCCATTAAAATGTACAGATCATTCCGCAATACTTTCATTAGCAAGCTCCTTGCTTGAAAAAGGTCTGCCTATTGTGTGATGAATCCCCCACAGTATTATTGACTGTCTTGTCCTCTCCAAAGATGGAAGATAAAAAAAAAAAAACAAACCAAAAATAGTATGGTGGAAGAATGATAGCAGTTAAGTTTCATACGCAGTCTAGCATATGATATGCATTAGCTTTTAGCAAACTCTGTTTGACCCCATATCGTTTGGCCATTCAATATCATTGAAGGGGTCCATAACTCACACTGCAAGTAAATGAAAATGCTAGCAAAGGTCTACATTAGTTTACAATATAATACTGGAGCTCTAAAGAGAACTCTTCTAAGGCTACCGTGAAGAAGTAAAGGACAACGAAAAGTAGAGGTAAATGTGAACTTAAGGACTGGAATAATTTATCATGCCTGAAAACCCTTGTGCAGTAAATGATCATTTCAAAGGGGACGCTTACATTCTGGCAGATCTTTTCTCAGCTTTAGGGACTAAGGGACTAATGTTGCTTAGGAACAACCTGCATATTTAAACATGGTTTTAAACTGAAATACCCCAATTCAGTTAATTAATGCCAAGCTCTGAAACTCTAATTTCTGGACTACTACCTTATCTATAGGCTATCTTGGCTTGTGAGTGTATGAAAACATACAAGAGCAAGTTTTTAATCATTGAGGCAATTTGTAAGTTTATTTCTGTTTTGTTGTCTTCCAGTGGAAACTTTCCAGCTGGTGTCATACCTTGTGTATTTTAAGTACCATGCATTATTTCAAGGCTGTGCAACTGAGTAAACTGAACTGTCACAATTTGGTTCTGTGTTTCTACAGCTCAAAGTCTTTTGAGCTTGTAGATGGTAAGCATTCCTGCCTTTGAATCCAATGATCCTGGGTTTTATTCTTCACATTGTTCAAAGTCAATGACTAAGAGCTGCACTCTGCAGATGTGAAATGCTGTGCCTTCTGCTGGAGCGCTGGAAGGCTGAGAAATTGTTGATGAGTCTGGATGGGTGGTAGGCTGTGAGCATACATATAACCATGGCTGTGCCTTTGGTGTAGCACCTTGAGACTGTAGGGCTGAGATCAGAGTCATGTAAAACCTGTTCAGCTAAATTGCAATTATTTTAACAAGGTTTGTGATCATTTTCCCAGTGAAGACTGTAGGGGTCTGCTCCTACCTTACAGTTATGTAGACCGCTATGGGTGCTGCTGCTGCTCAAGACAGCAAGATGCAATGCTGCAGGTGATGCAGCTACTTGGCCCATAATATCATTGTCCTTAGTCTGTGCCTGATGTTGTATTATAGCTCTCACTAAATAAAGGGTCTTCGCAGGGCTAATTAGATCTGCGGAAGGTCTTTCCTACCTATTCAGTTCTGTTCCATGTCAGAACTGAAAAGGATTATTGCATCCACGAGGAGGGGTTTCAGTTTTCAGTTGGATTTGCCTGAATGCACAAATACTTTACCAGCTCATTTCTCTTCTGTGTTCTATTGAAGGTTTTCTAATTATTCAATAAACACATTAAAAAAGAAAGGAAGAAGGGAAATCTAGAAGATAAAGGGCTTAGAATCAGCTCAAAGAAAAACAGTCACTTGTGATAAATGTGAGGTAGTTTATAATTGATCACAATATTGAAGAATTTAACCTCCATTAGCTTTATGGTTTCCTAGTACGGCATGCCTTCCAATCTTAAGTAAAAAAAAAAAATAATCCACGTGAGCCTTTTGTAAATTAAGATCAGTTGATACTCCTTTAAAGATTACCAAGATGATTAAGACATTTTTTCTAAGTATTGCTGTGCAGCCTTACCCTTACATTTCTCTGGGAAGTTAAGTCTGCTTTTTGGCAATGACCATGGGGGCAAAAAGCAGAGTCTTTGGTTTTACCTTACATAAAGGAGGTGCACAGTGGAATTTGATGAGCTCTGTGTCTTAAGGTGAACATGAGAGAACTTTGTAGAAGATGAAGTTGGATATCTGGCCAGGCTTCAGTAAGTCTGTGAATACGAGATCAGTATCAAAGGACATGATTCACCTAAAATGCAGACAGAAGTTTGCTTTTTGGATTACAGGTTTTTTTTTTGTGTGTGTAGCTTTCTGCTTTCATCTATGAAAGGGATGAGTTTTCTTTCCCTTTTTCTATTCTTGCATTTGTGGCCACATTTATGCTTCCTGCTTACAGTAAGTACAGGTTTCAAACATCATACTTACTGCTTGTTGCTACTATCCATCAACACAGTGGCACACAATTCCACTGATTTTAATATAATTGAAGCAAATTAATTTTAATAACTAAAATCTGAACATTAGCATTATTTGAAATGGGAATAAAATTGCTCCCATCTCATGTTTAAATTACTGATTCTTTTCATAAATTTTATAGCAGCTGACTCTGAATTCTTACCTGCATTTTTTTGGAAAAAAAGTTATCACTATTTTTTAACATGGACTCATGCAGAACTCTGTCAGGGGCTGTAGTTACGCTAAAGATGAAGTGCAACAAAAAGGCTGACTGCTGCACCAGATGCATATAGTAGAGAATGTTACAGCATTATTTCCTAATACATAACTGTGTATCCCCAAAGGGTGGAACACATTATATTTTCAAATGATGTGAATGGATTGAACTGGAAAGAAAAATCAAAGTTTTGACTCATTGAAATAAGTAAATTTTATGTCAGGTTTTGTGGAATTACTTGGTTTATTGTTCTTGCACAAAATCCTCAAACTAATGCTGCAAGTATTTTGACCTCTGTTCCAACTTTTCCTAGTGGACTTGTTCTGCTGTTTTGGCTTGAAATTACTTTTTCTTCAGTGGAAAGGTGCCGTTTTCCTAATATTTTGTAATTAAAAATAATAAGAAACCCACTAAAAATGCTCTCATTTTGGTCTGATCCTTGATGAGTCTCGTAGCAGCCTGATGTTCATGTAGTTGGCAGTGATTCACAATTCTGAGGCTCATACCATATACAAAAATAAGGTCGTTCTCGGTTTGGCTCCTAATTCCATTCAAAAGAAAAACTACTGAAATTTTTAAACCGTCTTTAGATTTCATTGCCCCACTTCTGTATTGATACGAGACGCCCCTGAGGACTTCAAAGCTTTGGGGAACCCCCATTGCACTGCTGAGCTATGAAGGGGTTAGGATTGCTATCGGTCCACGTTTACAGATTTGGAAACTGAAGGTGAGAAAAGTTGTGGTTTAATCCAGCTTCTCTTAGTCAGGCAAACTGACTCATCTGCCTGTGTTGAAGTGCACATAACTTGTGCATATTTGACAAGAAAAACGTTTCTACACAATTCTGCTTCTCTTCTGCTGTTTGGTATTTCGCTTCTGTGCCACGTTCGTGGCTCTGCCCTGGAAGGCAGGTCTCCACCTGCAATGAAAAGCTTTGTCTGGCTGCTTATATTGATTTGGAAAGTTACAGTGGGTGAGCATATTAGTAGAACTGCCCTTCTAGAAAAATACATTTGGTGGATTTACTCAGGTTTCATCCCATCATGACTTGGTTGATTAAGCAGGTGATGCTCCAGGCTTTTACCTGCAGTAAGGATTGGTGGAGTCCTTTGTTACTGCAAGAATGTACTGCTCTGGCAGCACTTGCTGCATGTACACAGGCAGTACTGTGTACAGCCCAAGTCTGAGGGACCCTGCTGAATTTCACATTGTAGACTTGCGGTTTGGATAGGTGCTTTTCTGTTTCTGTCACTCAGTAACTTTTCTCAAGTAACTTAATCTCTCCACTTAAAAAATGGTTTTCAGAAAGCAAAAATTGCACATCGGTGCTGTTGATGCAGACTGGCACTTAATTTGAATTTAAAACACACTATTATTTTCAAACATATCTCTGCTCAACTTAACTGAACCATATTAATTTTTTCTTTTTCTTACCTGCTTTCCTCAAGTATAAAGAGTACACAAACTCTGCTGCATGGTGGTAGAGGGGATCATGTTGGAGCAGGCAATTCTTGGAGTGAAGATTAGAGCCCTTGCAGCGCTAGCAGTTCTCATATGCATTAACATTAAAATTTAATGGTTGATGTGCATATGTGCACGGAGGGAACAGGCTGACTTCTTAATTTGGGATAGTGAATGTTGTTAACTTTCTTCATGTTTATGAAAATTGAACTTTAATTGAGGCATTTGTTTTGAAGTTAATTTCTTTCTCTTTGCCTTTGTGCTCAGGTTGAGAACTGGAAAGTGAGATTACGTAAATTGTTTAATTTAATTAGTAGTCTCATGGTAAATGTTCTGCAGAGCACTGGTGACTGACCTGTGCCCTGACATTATTGAACTATAAAGCAAATACTCATGAGAAGAAACTATGGTGAATTAGGAAATTTTCTAGTAAAAGCTGAAAATTAAACTCTCATATAATTGTGTCTATGCAAATCCTTGTACTAATATAAGTCTGAGAACCTGTTACTTGAGGAGGTGAAGACCATTTTATTTCAAATTCCTAATGGAACTGAGAGGATGCTAGTTAACCCTCCTCTTTTTTTTTTCTTTTTTTTTTTTTTTTCTTTTTTCACCCCCACTCCCCCTAGTCCTTTCCATCCTAGTGGTTTGCATGGGAGAGATAAACCTCTGAATTCCTGAGACAAATAGAGGGTGTTCTGCGAAATGTGTGACTGAAACATCAGGGAACTGAAAAGGAGAGGCAGCTACAGCTATTGCCCTGGCTGTGGCAGTAGCAGTTGACTTAAAAGAGCATTTTTGTGAAAGGGGATTTGCCACTCTGAACAGGAGTGCTGGCTCTGTATCCTCTTAGTGTTAGGATGTGTGTAAGAAACTGCAATTCGAAGGGCCGCATCAGCTTTATAGACACTGAATGTCTTGGGAACAGTCTTGAGAGCAGTGTTTGAGTGTTTGTTTGTATTTTCCCTAATAGACTGGGAAGTGGACTGTAGGGCTGGATTCTGAGAACTTCTACTAAGGTTTAACTTAGCTTGATTTCAAAGTTGTTTATTCCAAGGGGCGGGTGAGAAAACACCCACACCCTCTTCTGACTCTCTCAGGATAACTATTTAAGATATAGGCAAAATTCTGTGGTCAGTGATGATAATTTAGGCCGCTTCAATGCAGTGTCAATTAATTGCCAATCATTCTTAATTTTTTAAACATAAACCCTGCATGTGTGCCCTAAGAGAAATCAATACCAAGATGGACATTTTAACATGGATCAAAGTGGAATTATGATTACTTTAGGTAATTTACCTCTGGAGATCATCTGCTAATAATTAATTTCTTTAATTTTATGAAAGTCATTAGCAACTTGTAAATGAAATATAAATTTTTTAAGATAAAGATATCTGTGAATATATGACTCTTAAAATGTTTCTAATGTTGTCATGTAGGAAAACCAAGCAATCTGCCACATTGATTACGATGGGAACCTGTGGTAACTGAGTTTCCTAAAAATATTAGGCTCTAATGAATTTTCACCCATATTGAAAGCTGAATGTTAAAGAGCAGCAAGTGTGTCCCTGCTTACCAACATTTCATGAGCTGGATTTCCTAAAGCCAGACTTGTTTTGCTTCTCTGATGAGAAGCTATTTGACATTTGGGTTTTGGTTGGGGTTTTTTGTTTGTGTGTCTTTGAGAATTTCTAGTACCTCAGAGCTATCTTGCTATCTCTTTCAAGGCTCCTGCCATGCTGGAGATAAGTGCTGATGGATAGTCTAAGGCAGAATTTTATATGTCATAATATCTAATATGTCTTGTGTCCCTGCCCATGGCAAGGGGGTTGTAAATAGATGATCTTTAAGTTCCCTTCCAACCCAAGCCATTCTATGATTAATGACAAGTTAAATGAGAGTAAAAAACATCGTGACATTGCTGTATAGTCTCTCTCAAACACTTTTACAACTCTGATTGCATAATTTTTAAACTTTGAAACCTTAATCTCAGACACTTTATTTATCTTAGATTCCATTATGGAAGTGTGCCATGATATAGTCTAAAGACTTTCCAGCTTCGTACAAGGTGATCTTAAAGTTTCCCCTTCTCTAAAAAGTACAGTTTCTAAAGACATCGCCTTTTACTTATTTACATCAGCTTCTTCATTGCATCATCAAAAAGCAAAATGTGTATTATAGCTTGAAAGCAGCATATAATCCCCTGATCAGAGAGGGGAATGGAACAGGCTTTTGAACAGTTTTGCCAAGAAGGTGCAGTGAGGCTTCTCAGAATTATCATTAGGTACCAGCTTCATCTTGCTCTGAATTCTTCAAAGCAGCTGGACTGTTGTTTCATTAAAAGAATATATCTGCTTTTAAAGTAAGATTGTTAATTAAATGAAGTTCGCTGCCAAATATTGATAATATTTGAAGTGCAAAGTCAGGACTTGTCAAACAGCTTGGTGTGCTATTTCTGGATCCTGAAGGCCTTCTACCAAGCTGGGCAGACTGTGGTAGCGTTTTCTGCAGGCTGGCTGGGCTTAGAGCTGTGCTCTGGCTGGGATGGGAAAGGTAACGCGTTAAATTCGTTAGGTCCAATGTGCATCTGCTGAGACCACTGATGTTGGAGAGTGAGGGATACAAGCTGGCTCCATGACCAGAAGTCAGCTAATTTCACATCAGTGCTTCTCTGGGTTGTGAATGGAAATGCTGACATTTACCTACAGAGCTCCTGTGCCATTATAACACAATTGTCACATAAAAATAGTAGAGCATTTATTGTTGATTTGGGTTTTTTAATGGCAAACATTTAGGTCAGCAGGTGGACAGACATGGTGCAACGTGAGGGTTTTTATTCTGAAGCTGACAGTACATACCTAGGGTAAAAGTTGAACTTGAGAAGAAAACGCTGTCTGGTCTCTAGTACCTGGAGCTCCAAAAAGTGAATAATCCTGTCTGTGCGTGGGAATCGCCCTGCACCAGACTGGGAGATTAGCCTGGCTCTTTCAACTACAGGAGAAAGCCAGAGTTAACAAAGCTCCCAAAAGCAAACAGCTGAGGTAATGATCACGATTTACAATCAGGATTCTTAGGACTTTAGGGAAAAATAGGATAGGAGGGGGGAAATATGTCTGAGGGCAGGAGCTGGTAGTTGTCTAGGCAAGCTTAAACTTTGTATGGTTTATCCAATTAATCCCTGTGACTCCCTGGCTCTTCTGCAATACCTAGCAGGTGGCCTTAATGTACTAAACAGCCCATGAGCAAAGCAGAGACAGCTCGTAGTACTAACAGTGTAAAACAGCTCCCAGCAGAGTGGGGAACTGGAGACAGTATCATCTCCTCAACATGAGGCAGTTGTATAGCCTCAAACAGTACACTTCTGGAGCTCGCTGCACAGTGACTGAATTAAAGCCCTTAAGCAAACCAGGCAGAAAATATAAATTAGCTGAGAAGGCACATATATCTGAAAAATAAATTTAAATCCTACAAGGCCCTTGCTAGCAGGACCACGCTCTCAGACTTTTCAGATCCAACAGAAATGTTCAACACAAATGTATTTTTGAGCACTAGTGCTAAATAACAGACCTCTGAACCAGTGATCTGGAGTCTGTTAAATTGTCCTCTCTCTCAACAGGGCACAATAGAAATGTTCATAACTGGGCAGTGTGAATGAATGTGAGTTAATTAACATCTCAGCCCCTCTGGAAATCAAGTTCTGCAGGTCTTCACACAGTATGGCAAGACAAAATAATGTCTTTTCTAATGTTTTACATTAGCTGCTATCTGCACCATTGCTGAAAGCATTTGTGACTTTGGAGTAGGGTGTAATTCAAGGCATAAGGGAGAGGGATGCTGGTAGTCACAAGACATCACGTTCCTTATGCATGGTACAGGGAGGAGTGCTTGTTCCCTCATCTCTTGGCAAATTCAGAACTATAGAAATCATTTCAATAGTTGTTAATCACTGTAAATCAGATGTGCCCCAAGCAAGATTTCAACCGAATGCAGAACTCACCATCAGATTTAAACCCTAATGTCTGTGTTTTCAAAGTTCCAGTAAATTGCTCTTTAAATTGGTATTTACACACAGACATAGCACGAGCTAATAACTGGAGGGGGAAGGGTTGGAAGGAAGGGATTTCCAGGGATAGTACAGCTGGAAGCTATCCATACCCCTCCGGCTTGCGCTGTGTATACGCTGAGCTCCCAACAACCGCTGTAAAGGTATGTACACTGTGTGTTCTGTCCTTATTCAAACACATGCCCAGTTAGGACCTGACCTTTCCTGTTACTTTTGCACATTTCTGGGTGAGCGCAGTTATTAAACTTAGCTTACCAAGTTTGTTAGCATGCAGGGAGAAAACCTGATACCCTAGAGAAGAGGTATCTGAAGTTGATAATGTGAAGAAGTCTTCCATTATGAAAGCAAATAGAGTAATGGAAGAAAATATACTGAGGTGACAGTCTCTGTTACTACATATTTTGTGCACTAACTTTTAGCTGTAAAATAAAGGGTTTTCTTGACAAGCACTTCCACACAAGCACCATTTTTGTTTAGCTTCCTTACTGTTTGCAAAGGAGCCTAATCTTTCTGTATGTTGCATCCTCTTTCACACAAAAGCCACGTGAAAGATGTGACACTAATGGTTATGGAAACCTAGCAATCAGCAGAGGATAACACTTTCCAATTCTGCGGACTGGAAGTCCTCACCCATGTTAATGACAAAAGAAAGGAAAAGTTCCACAAGTTTGACAGTAAGACTATGGTTCTGGGGATTAAAAAAGAAAAAGTAGAGCCAACTTAATATTGAGCTTTTCATTGGATAAAGATGGAAAGTGAAAATATAATGAACTTCAGCAATCCATCAGGAATACTGTGAAATACGACAAGTACTGGCTTGCACTTTACTGATCTGAATAATATTTTGATTTCCCACCTGCATTTCATACCCACCTCCATATTAATTGCTAATATTTACTAAACCAGATAACTTCAGAAAATATCTAACAAATGTGTTATGGAACTTCTATAACTTCTGCTTGTAGTGATTTGTTTGGCTCGATGGTTGTTCTCCATGAATTAAAGCTAATAGTTTGGTATATAAAATCTCAGTCCAAATACATAGGTGATCAGAAATTTCCATAGTTTGCATTTTACCTGTTAGGGGATGCACAGATATATGGTGATGGGGGGAAGACAAGCTTTCCCTAGACTTTGATGGCAATTAAATAAGGGTCTTAAAATGCAGACTTGAAGCTCTGTTCTCTTACACAGGCCTCTTGGATCTTCTTTTGAATATCCACTCAACATTTGAATTTCATGCACAACAGTGTGTACCAGCAACAAACAGCTGTAAAACTGTCATTACATTATATTATCAATTCTCTTCTGAAAAGCTGGTTTGTTTATGCCATTTTATAAGCTGTTATTTCAAGAGAATGGTAGTAATTCTACAACAGGATTGCCTAATCTGTATGGTTTTCTTGGCATGGCAGCGTGGGAGACAGGCTTTCACTCCTTGTCTCCCCATTTCCTTTTAACGGTGAGGAAAACTGTACAGCGTGGTACAGAGAGGGTACCAGCACCCTTCCCCAGACAACCTCCACCAGACAAGAGTTTGCAGCAGAATACTGCCTGCAGTCTTTATACTTGACACTCTCAACACAATTATTTTTAGCTTTATGTCATTGTTTTATGCCAACTGAACAAATAAACAATTTTTTAAAAAGACTTCATTGTTCCCTGCTGCCAACCTGGAATGACACCAAAACTGATTTGAAGAATTGCCTCAATATCCCACTGTGCATTAAATTGAGGGTAAAGTGTGTGTGCTCCTCTGAGGTGGCAAGTGAGAGAGGTGGGCAAGGAAAGGAAAGGAAAGGCAGGAGGAGAATCTCTCTTACTCCTCTGAGTAGCCCAGTCTCTCTTCTGGTGTCTTGCTCAGTTCATGGTGTCCCCTCTCTTGTCCCACCTTTAACAGTCCTGTTAAAGGGCATGGGGGATATTCATATTCCTTGAGAAAAATAAGGCATGTGTTTTTCATACTTCGAAGTAGCTGAACATGGATACAAATCACATTTACCAATTCATCTTAAATAATTTTATAAAATATTCCAGGTTATTTTTTTATTATTTCTTTTAATGGCCATATATATTTTTATTATGTTGGGGGGGTGAATGTTCAAGAAATAGTCACTGATCCAATTCAATAATGTCTGGTTTTAGTGATTCTGTCTGGCTACTTTTATCTAAAATCCAAATCTTCTGTTTTAGTCAACCTTGCAGGAACATGCATTACTTAGTGAAGATTAACAAGCATAAGAATGTAGGGCTCTTGCCTTATTTCTCCTCTTCCAATTAATGTGACACACTTGGAATCACTAATGTCATTATTGAAATAGTACCTAATGCTACAAGGATACCTGAGACAAACCTGTGCCCTGGTTAGACGCGGTTTCTGGGAGTATGTGGGTCATGGCTAAAAGCATCCCAGCTTTAATAACACTTAAAAACCAGAGGTAAACTGCAATACTTGTACTGATGCTTTGCTATCTGATCTGGTAAGGTAGTGAATAGTATGTATCTCCATCTGTACTTTGCTGACAGGAAAGATGAGTCGCAGGTGCTAGTTGCAAAGGCTGGCACTTGAGCAGAAGCTGTGCAGTGCAGATCTGAGCACCCACGGCTCAGTCCCAAGCATGTCTAAGCAGTGCTTTCTTGGAGCTTTACAGAGCAGTGATGATTAGACAGCGTTAAGGGTAGAAGATTTATAGGGGAAGCCACAATTTGAACAGTATTATAATTTACAACTTTTGACTGAATAGCTAGAATGAAGGTGAGTGGGATTTTTTTTTTGTTTTCTTCTTAGTTTTTTTTCCCAGGTAACTGTACTCAAGGGAATTTTGACTTTGAAATTTGGTAAAGTTTCTATTCACATATTTTATTTTTTTTAAGAAATGAACATTCTCTTTTATATTAAAAAGAGTACTAGTCCCTCCTATGAGAATAGCCCTTTTTCTTTTTTTGTTTATGCATAAATAGGCCAAACACTATGAACAATGGCTGAGCACGATATATTTTGTTTCAAGAGATCTGGAGTGCCCACAGCTATACTTGACTTCAGCAGAAAGTCTGTGTGTTCACTTCTTCTGAAAATTAAACCCTTTGTTCTTTTCCTAGAGCAATGACAATTTGTGTCTCAAAGGTAAAATCACACTGTAGCATAAGCTGCGATTGTGACAATATGCTTATGTTTTTGCAAAGAAGTTTGCAAGGAAAAAAAAAGAATTGAATTTTTAAAAGCTGGTTTTGATTTAACAGCTTCAAGATTTTAAAATCTTGAGCTTTTTTGCCTTTTCCAGTCAGTATTTCTAAGGAGATATTTCTTAATCTCTTCTGTCCTAATAGAGCTGGAGTAAAAAATGCATTGTTACTGTGTTTTCATTGTGATCAGAAAGCATGCTAGCTGCTTCATGGAGCAGAGCTGCAGGAGATGGAAAATGGACAGTTCTTTTCTTATTCAGGGACTTTTCCTTGTTCTTAGTTGTTATTGTTTAAGAATTTAGGGACAGCGGTGGGGAAAAAAGTTGAGCCTGATGCCAGATCTCACAAACATAAATTTAAGATACCTAAATAAAGGTTTTGATTTTTTCAGATTTTTCATGCGTGTGGTTTTTTGTTTTTTTGTTTGTTTTTTTTTTTTTTTTTTTTTTTTTCCCCAGAAAGTTCTTAACTTCTCTAAAGGCAAGCTGCATTCATAGAATCATTTAGGTTGGAAAAAACCTTTGAGATCATCAGGTCCAATCGTTAACCCAGGACTGCCAAGGCCACCAATAAACTATGTCTCCAAGCACCACATCTATGCTTTTTTTTTTTTTAAGCATTTCCAGGGACAGTGACTCCACCACGTCCCTGGGCAGCCTGCTCCACCTCTGGGCCACCCTTCCAGGGAAGGAATGTTTCCAACATCCAACCTGAACCTCTCCTGGTGCAGCTTGAGGCCATTCCCTCTTGTCCTGTCGCTTGTTACCTGGGAGAAGGGACCAACCCCCCCCCCACCTACAGCCCCTGTCAGGCAACTGTGGGGAGCAACAAGTTCCCTCCTCTCCAGGCTCGACCCCCCCTGTTCCCTCAGCCTCCCCCCATCAGATCTGTGCCCCAGCCCCATTGCCTGTCTCTGGACATGCTCCAGCCCCTTGATGTCCCTCTGGCAGTGACGGGCCCAACACTGAGCCCAGAATTCACGGTGCGGCTGCACCAGTGCTGAGTACAGGGGGAGGATCGCTGCTGTAGTCCTGCTGGCCACACTGGCTCTGATACAAACCAGGACATTGGTGGTCATCTTGGCCACCTGGGCACACTGCTGTCTCATGTTCAGCCGGCCATCAGCCAGCACGCCCAGGTCCTTTTCCACCAGGCACACTCTTCCCCCTGCCTTGCAGCACTGCATGGGGTTGTGATAAATGATGGAGAGCAGCCTGGCGAGCTCCTCTGCCAGCTCCCTCAGTGCCCTCGGGTGGGTCCATCCAGCCCCGTAGACTTGCACGTGTCTGAGCATAGCAGCAGGTCGCTGTTTTCTCCTGGACTGTGGGGACTTCATTCTGCTCCTCGCCCCTGGCTTCCAGCTGAGGGGCTGAGTACCCAGAGGGTGACTGGTCTTGCTGGTAAAGACTGAGGCAAAGAAAGCGTGAAGTCGCTTGGCCTTTTCCCCATCCCGTGCGGCCGTGCTCCCCCCGCATCCCAGGAAGGAGGCAGGTTATCCTTGGCCCTCCTTTTGTTTCTGATGTGTTTGTGAAAATGTTTGTTGTTATGTTTTATGGCGGCGGCCAGCCCGAGACCTAGCTGGGCTTTCGCCTCTCTCATCCTCGCCCTGCGTAACCTCGTGACATGTTTGTAGCCCTGCAGAGCTGCCCGCCCCTTCTCCCAGAGGTGCCAAACTCTCCCGTCTCCCCTGAGCTCCAGCCGAAGCTCTGCTCAGCCAGGCCGGGCTGCTCCCCCGCCAGCTCGTCTGTCGGCACGTGGGGACGACCTGCCCCTGCCCGGGTAAGGCTGCTGCTGGGTGAGCGTCCGGCCGCCCCGGACCCTTCAGGGCTCCCCCCAGGGGCTCTCTCAAGTCCCCTTCCTTTAAGCATCTAATGTTTCAGGGGAAGAAGGTGTTTTCCTCAGAGCTGTTACGCAATTACACAATTACATTTTCACAGTGAACAGTCTGTCTTCTGGGCTCTGTGTGTGGAAAACACATCTGTTCACAAGGAATTATTTCTTGGAAAGCAACATTCGTCCTCTGAGTCTTGCTTACCTCTAAACCTCCCCCTAGGTATCCTTTTCTGGAAGCTGTTAGGTGGCCAGAGTGTGTCTCGTATGTGATTGTTTTGTGGCGAAGAAAGTTGTGTTTGTATCACATTTTGAATAGGTAGGGCTGGGTGGACCAAATCAACATGTGTTTCAAACTGTCTCTGTTTATCTGCAAGACTGATGGATATGTTTCAGCTTCTTTTCTTCTGTAAGAATTTCGGTCTTTAGTATTGACTGGGGTTTCCTGATCTGTGTATATCTAAAGTACAAATACCCATTAATTAGTAGTTGCATACTTGGGTCACTTACCTTTGTTATCAATCTAAGGAGATTAACGTAGGAGATTATTTGGTGTTTCTTTTATTCGTTTAAGTCTTGTAAACTGAATAATTTCAAGATTGGAAAACAGACTACAGGCTGAAACCCATGCTAAGGATGGGACACAGAGTCAGGGAAGAACCAGGTGTTGGCAGGATTTATGGGAGTGGGAGCATCGCTAAAACAGGCAGGTGTGTTAGGGCCCGAAGATGATACTGGACACACTGGCCATGCATGATGTCTTGATGGATGTGTTGCAATTACTCTTAAAATAGTAGAATCCAACAATTTTATGGAACCATTCCGATTGGTTACAAATAGTAATTACTGTTGCTAAAATAGTGTAATCAGTGGCATTTAGTTGAACTTTAATGGTATTCTTAATATAAGACTTGGTCTCTACTGGTCTTTTCTATGGTAAATTTAACAGCTTTTTAATAGTTATCTGTAAAGTAAATGAACTGAACATTTCAGCAGAGGTCTGGTAGAATGAATGAAAATTTCAGAATAATCAGAGTGGTATGTTAATTGCTTGATAATTACATTGAAGTGAATAGCAAAGTGGATGGTATTCAAAAGAATAAGCTGAAAATATTCTTCTGACTCCAGGATGGCATGTCAATTTAAGTTTTAAAGGTTTTCTAATTTAAATAATCATCTGTGTTAAATTTTACTGTCTGACGTCTTATAAAATCAAAGTAATGAACTTAATAGCAGAGAACATATTTGAAAACATCTTTATTGGAGCTAGCTGAAAATCTGAAGATCTGTTTTTAATCACAAATAACAATTTCATTAAATAAAAGATATTTTCAGAAACTATGTTCATTTTTCGAGAGGACAAAGTAAAAATAATACCTTTAGGATTTCCTGCTTTTATTTTATGCTTTTTGATAGTAAGTGAGAAATTGTTTGGATGACTTAATTCCAGTTCATTTTTTTCATACTGATTTGATATTTGACTGGATTACCTGTGGAACACAAATTTTATTTTATGACTAAGTCTAATCGTATTAATCAAAGTAGTTCAATGTTCTGTTTTGGTCTTTGGTGAAAAAAAACCCAGCTTATTTGGCTAGAATTGAAGAGCTTGATTTTTGAGTATTTTGTTCGAAAAATATGCAAACTTCATTGCATGTTCAGGATTATTGCTTAGTAGTTTTTTCTGACTTTTTTTTTCGATATGGTAAGTGAAAGAGACTAAATTTCATTAACTTCATTTAAAGAAAGAAAAAAAAATCTTGGTTTTTTTATACCTGTTATAGCAAATTGGTTTATTAGCAAAAAATACAAAGAAGCAATAAATTTATCTGAGGAGAAAAATACTAATCATGGAAGTAAAATTATTTGCACCAGAAACTTGATTGAAGCGTTATATTTATGCAATCATGATAGAGCTTATAATTGTGACTGTGCACTACATCACAGGGGATAAATAAAAGTAACATAGCCTTTGTTGAATTACATAAAATATTACAAAAGGAGTAATCATTAAGAACTAAAGTGAGATAAAGCTGTTCTCAGAGCCAAAGTGGAGGCAGCTTTCGTTGTTCTTTGAGAATGACTTGCACAGAGATGACTTTACAAATCGATCCAGGCTGCTCTGTGGTGCTTCACTGATGCAATTGATAAGCAGTTGATTTCAGTAATTAAAGTTCTCAAGATCTGCAGGAGTTGTTAGCTTGAGATAAGAGATACAATCATTGCGTAAGGTTATTTTCTTACTGCAGGACAGCCCAGAAGCATTATCAGGACTGGTCGTGTAGCTACTACACTTGGTAGTCTAGGTACTTGGTATGTTGTTCGTATCAGAGTTGCCCATTAAATTCTGTCTTTAAGCTCTGACCTTTCTTCTGTTTGTAGAAATAATGGGTTTCCCATTGGTTTTGTCTGTGCAGCTACTGATCAGGTTTTTGAGTCCCTTTTCCCTAAACATACAAACCTCAAAATTCTGTCTTTCACAAGCAGTCGTAACATCCTAGAATGATTATAAAGTGCATTAATGTGCATTTTGCTCCAGTAATGCTGTTTACAACAGTTCCCAAATGCTGCAGAAAGGGTTTTGAAGGCTATATGCTGGATAATATACTCAACCCTACAGAATCACTAATGTGGCAAATAACATGGCAGTGCTTCTTGTCATTCATTAGTATAAGCCAAGTGCTTTGTTGGCCCGGCAAGGGAGGCAGCATGATTCTCTTTAATGCCCAATCAGACCCAAATCCCAGATGAAGGGCGGTGTCTTCTCTCTTCCGAGTCCTTTTGTACACCTCTTGTCTATGCTTTGAACTCGAGTTCTGTATTTCCTCTGTCCCCGGTGCCTCAGAAGGAGGAGCGGGAGGGAAAGGCACTGTCCTGGTTTAGGATGGGATGGAGGTAACTTTCTTCTCAGTAGCTGGTGCAGTGCTGTGTTTTGGCTCTAGTGTGAGAATAATGCTGATAGCACACCGATGGTTTTGGTTTGCTGGGTCATGTTTATACAAAGTCAAGGACTTTTCGGTTCCTTGGGCCCTGCCAGCCAGAGGGCTGGAGGGACATGGGGAACTGGAAGGGGACACAGCCAGGACAGGTGACCCAAACTAGCCAAAGAGGTATTCCATACCATGGGACAGCACGTATAGAAACTTGGGGGGTTAGCTGGGGCGGGGGGGATCATTGCTCGGGGACTGGCTGGGCATCGGTCAGAGGGTGGTGAGCAGCTGTACTGTGCGTCACTTGTCTTCCTTTCTCCCTTTTCCTTTGGATTTTATACTTTTCTCCACCTTTCCATTATAACTATTGTTGTTATTATTATTATTGTTCTTACTTTTTTATTCTGTTTAAATTATTAAATTGTTCTTATCTCAGCCCTCAAGTTTTACATTCCTTTCCGATCCTCCTCCCCACCCCTCCGGGTGAGGGGCAGTGAGCAAGTGGCTGCGTGGTGCTGGGTTTCCGGCTGGGGTTAAACCCTGACAGACACCTAAGGGCTTTGTTAATCTCTCTAAAGAACAGATCCTGGAGGTAGCTGCAGGCTGTTTGGGACTGTGCCGCCTCGTAAGATTTACACTTAACCACAAAGTTATAAGTATTCATCATATACTACTTTTAACATGCCTAACGATAAGTTATGAGGCTTATTCTTCTTTCCTGTCTAACATTTGGTTACTACCATTAAAATTAAGCCAGTAAACCCATGAATTATGTCTGTTTTCTTGCTTTCAATCCATGAAGGCAGATAGTGCATATGTTTTTGGCACAAAACAAAGTTCAGAGTGCAACCCTTTGGCTGGGCCATCACCATTACTAGTTCATGCTACTTCAGCTGATGTTTTTACCAATGTCTTTCTGGAGTAGAAGCTTTTTCTAGACTGCAATTAATAACATAATCATTAGGTATTCCAAACTGATAAGGATGAAGTCCCCCAAATGGTAAGCAGATGTTTCACCAGCATCCTCTTTGTTGTCATTGTCTGTCTTTTCTTTCTTTCCTTCCATTTCACTGTTGTTTGAAGCAACTTTTAAACACTGCCTTGTGCAACTCAGTTCTGTCACGTCATGTGATGTTTCTTGAACTTCTCATATCATTCCAGGTCTGTGGAGCTTGTGCCTAGTGGGACTTGTATGGAATTTTGGGCTCATCTACTCTTTGCAGAGCAAAGCCAATATTAAAACAAAGCTGCCAGGCTTTACTCAGTTGTACTGCTTTGTTGTGAACTTCAGTTGGGCAACTCTGAAAGATGATGGTTTAAAGGGAAAAGATAGCATTCAAAAGCAAAGGAAAACCTGGCATTGATACAACAAATATGTTGTGACAATCATAAATGTCACTTGGTAATTCTTTGTAGGGGCTTGAAACCATTTTTCTTCCATTTATTCTATTTACTTACCCTCTTTCATAGCGCCTCATCACTGCAGCATCAAACACAGAACAAAGTTAATCAGCAAAAGATTTGCCATTTTTATGAATGAAAATGAAATGAGGAGTTTTAATAAATTTCCCTCTCTCCGAATTGTGATAATTGGAATCTAAAAAAAAAAAAAAAATAAAGCACAGCTCTGACACTGAAAGCTGTAGTAGAATTGTGCTTCTAGTCAGAAAGTGATTCTTTTTTCTCAGCTCTTTATGTTCCTGCTTACAGTAGATCAGTCCAGATTTCCATGTTCAAGCATATTCAGCTTTGTAAAGTTTAGGTTTGGACTTTGGTTGAGAACTTTTTAAACATTTCTAGGTTTTGTTGATAGCTGGATTATCCAAAACCCAAGTGCAAGATTTTGCATACTACTACTCTTAATGGATCCAAACTAGGCAGAGAGATACAAGACAATTTCTCTGGTTTTAACCTATAAGAAAAGCAACTAGGCTTTGAAAGTAATGTTTAACTCATCAGTGTTTCAGCATCATTAGAATTATCTTATTTGTTGTTTTAGTGGGAGTACCTGTATTACAGCATGTTTTGGTTTTGCTGCTGGCCAGAAGAATTTAAATCTACTAACTTAGTGCCCCAAGGCATCAAAACTGTACTTGCTGTGTCGCAAATAAGCTGGACTTGGCGCTGCTGCAGTGAGGTAGATTTGGCCTCATTGGGAGTGACTGTTGATGCACCCCCTAAGTAAGCAATCAATAGTATCGATCCCTCTCAGTGAATTGTGTCCTGCTCAGGAGGCAGTGGCACACGCTGCAGACTAATAGGAGAGTGAGCTGGCTCACCAAGCTGCTGCTGACTTGAATTACGAGAATTAGAAGTGACTGATGTTGAGAAAGCTAAAGAATTAGCTACTACCCAGGTTAGTGCAGTCTAATCAGCGACTAAAGATGATGCACATACTTGCCTCAGCAGGAGCTGTCCTGTTTCTGTCTGTGTGCTTGCATGTGGATGTGCAGCCTCTGAGATGACTGGTATCTTTTAAAGTTCTGTACCTCAAGCGCGGCAGCGTGAACTGAGTTGCTTTATGACAGATGCAGTCTTGCACAAATGAAAGAGATAATAGAAGCTGACAAACTTTCTTTTATAAACTGAATTTTCTAATAGCTTTTAGTTGCTTTAATTACTTTCCATGGGTACAAGGAGAGTTTTAGTATAAATATTAATGTTATGAATGAAACATGAGACCCTTTTATCTCAGTAGTGTCTTCAAATTCACTTAGAGTTTCCTTCCGATAGAATGATTGATGGAATGTTGTTCAGAACTGGACTGAAAACAAAAATTGTAGTTAAGAGGAAATAGCATAATTTTTAAAAGCATTTAACTCTTGCTATGTTGATAGGATTTGTCTTTAAATTCCTCTCTAATAGCAGTTGACCCACAATCTCACTTTCAGGCATTAGGAAAACTTCTCATATTGAAAATTTTTCCTTTTCTATTTCCTCATCCTGCTTCAAAATCCATTTTCCTTTCCATAAGAATATGCTATTTATTGCAAAGCTTTTGCTGGGTAATTGAAACAATTTCCTGATAGGAAACTTCTAGCCACCTCTAATTCCTATGGAAGAACAAGGAAGAAATCCTTGTACTTAAATATGTTTTTGATAATTCTCTAGAAGAACAAATGACAATTTTTCATGCTTATCTTGCATACAGTTTATATCTTGCAATATCTAACTGCTTTCACAGCTCAGATAACACAGGGTGTTGACCAGGGCTGTGAACATTTGCCAAACTGATGTGAGCATTTTCTCCAAAAGCCTGTTGATATGCTGGCATTAACCTTGGCAAGAAGTCACTTGTCCCTTAACTGCCTCTTATATTCTGTCCACTGGAGCAGGAATAGTCTGGGATTGAAGTATATAAATTACATCAATAGTTTGAACAGAAGACAAATGTATGAGTTGTTTTCTCAAGCGGCTAAGGGTTAAAGCTGCAATTCCTAAAACTCTCTGCTGAGAGATCTTAGGAGACTCTTCCTAGACAGTGTATGTGGCTCTACAGAAGAGGAGTATCTCAGCAGTCAACATTAAAAGTCCTGGTCATGGGTTACATAATTGAAATATGTCACCATAATACTGGAGACAATTTATCTGCTGAATGCTGCCGTAGTGGAGTGTGGTTCTGTTCCACGGGTAGAGATCTTATGGAGCAGCATTCTATGGGACTTGGTGGAGAGATTCTGTGCGGCCAGCCAGCTTTACAGTCCCTCTCCTACTGACGAGGTCTTTTTGACAATTCTTTATTTTCTATGGAGAATATTTTTCTTTTCCTAGGCAGAAATTCTTTTCCAACAGCACCTAGTTCCCAAAATCTTAACTCTTATATGATCCATTCATTCATATTTGATCAGGAATGATAAAGGTTGCGTGCACACATTTTTCCACTGAAAGTAAGTAGTGTGACAATAGGATAATTATATTTTCAAACACTTCTGCATATATATTAAGTAATCCATAAGTTTAGTTCAAGTTTAAATACTGATGTGCACCTTTGTGTCTGTATGTGAATGCCCCTGAACGCTTGGGGCTGTTTGTTTTTCTGAATAGATCTCTCCTCTATACTAATGCAAAGCTTTGAAAAATCAATTCTTTTGAGTTAAGGCAGAATTGCTAGAAAGAATTATCATCACTGGCTTTAATGTACTCAGGAACCAAATGCAGTATCCTTAATCAGTCATAGGAGAAAGCCTTAAACAGGGTGAGAGATATTTTATTTCACGTTAACTATTTTTTAAGCAAAAATCAAACTAAGGAACAGCTAGTCAATAGAGTGTGTACACTTTATAGCATAGGTCATGGGTCTTTTTACTTGTCAAACGATTTCATGTGCCGTATGTAGTTTTATTTGACAATTGATGTAAGTGTGACATCATGTCTGATACTTTTTACTAAACATGATGAATCTGCTTTAACTTCGGTTTCATGGTCACATTCTGTAGCCTTCACATATAGACATTATTTTATGCCTTTTTGTATGTTTAAAGCCACACGAAAAATTTAAAAATCCATATATTCAGGCTCCTAAAAAATACAGCATTATTACAAGTACTACAGTGTTTTGAATGTTTACAATAGATTATGCATTGCTACAGCTACATTTAGATATTTTTTAAAAGAAACTATTTGACCTTAAAATGCCAGATAATTCAAGATTGTTTCCTAAAGATGTGAAGCAGGAAACAATTTATACAGACGACAGTTAAGTAGAGGTACCTGCGATGGTAGAAACAGCCTTTTTGCTTTTTGTGGAGGGCTGTACTGGCAGGATAACAACTAACAGAATCCCTCCTGATACTGGACTGATGAAAATCAGAGATGTAAAAATGAGATTTGATGCTGCGTTCCTTTTGAAAAGGTGTCTGCATCTCTCCCTTGATTCTGCATTTTCCTTACAGCTTCCAGGCTTTCATTTAAAAATAACTTTCTCCTCCTTTCCTGCTAGGAAGTTATCAGCAATTCTTGTGTAAATCTGTGCTGACACATGTTAATTCAACCTTGCTGAGAACTGTCTACTTTTAAATTGCAGTGGCAGCAAATCCATAAACTGTAGAATTTACTGAGGGTCACATCAGTATTAAGATGCATCAGCACGGCAATCGCAAACCCTGATCCTGCAAATGACCATGTTCACAAGCAACCAGCTGAAGCTCTGGAGAAGTTATGAGGTTCTTCTAAGGACAGAGCTTAAGCGCTAGTCCTCCTAGAATATGAGCATATGTATTTATTCAGTGGGGATAAACATCTGCTGAGAGCTGAGCTCATTTGAGCTGTCAGGTCACATATGAACCACATTAAAAGGCTTAGGCAATACGTTATTTAGTAGCTTGTGCAAATATTGGTGTCTTTGGTCCTGTGCAGAGTAGCTCTGGTCATGTGTGAGGTCACAAATAAGCCCACGTTAGGAGTAGAAATATCCACTAGAGTCATGTAGATGGGCGTATAAATGAGCATAGATGGTCACACAGATGAACAAGTCACACAAGTTGACCTCTTGGCTGCCCATGGGTGCAAAGAAAACAGATTGTAATGGCTAGCTAATGAAGCTATTAAGCACAACAAAGATCTGGTTTATTTGCTTCATCTCCTGATCTGGGTGAGGTTGCACATGGAGAATTAAAAGCAGCTCCCTATCCCTCAGACTGAACAAAAGACTACGGATGCCTTGAGTCAGGTGGTGAACAAATGGGTAGTGAATGAAGAAAGGAAGCACCGAGCTAACAGTGGGCAGCCTGACACAGTCACCAGCTACCCTGCTCGCTGGGTGGGTTTGGAGGTGGTTTTTGTCTGTGGCTGCTGTACAGTCAGGCTAGGGAAGTATTAGGAAAATCCTGTATCCAGGAAGATGTACGATAGGTGGACATGTGCATATGTCTGTTTGCAGGTAGAGTTATGCAATGTGCTTTTAAAGAAAAAAAATCTGGTTTGATTTCTTTTTATTCTACATTGACTAGAAAGATAATCTTTCTTGCATAGTTTTTACTTATATAACAGCAGTCCTTTAAGAAACAGAAATAGAAGAGGATTCTTTTGCTCCTTCATCCTTTGGCCTCAAATGAGCTTTCTTCATATCCTTAAGAAAGTCACAGATTTTCACCAAGGATGCTGAAATAAAGGCGGAATGTTTATAGAAGTAACACTTAAATTTGTCCTTCATTCTTTCTGGGGTAAAAGAAAAAATCTTCACCTAATGCCCTTATTAGCTGTCCTCTGAGGAAGAAAGAGTCTTTTTTCTCAGTGGTAATGGTCCAGCTAGCGGAATGTCATTTAGCACTGAGGGATGTCAACATCACAGAGCATTTGCTAATTTCATCAAGATTAATATAATCCTTGGCACTTGGTCCTAAATCACTGGTGACAGCTCATGGCAAAATGGGAAATATCACAGGGACCAATGACACTTGCTACAGCTTTCCCTTCAGTGATAACACTTCTGACGTATTTATCTTAATTAGCAGCAGTAGGAGAAAAAGAAAGAAAGAAAGACAAGAGAGAAATTCAATTGAGGTTGAGCAAAATCATAATTAAGGGAGTGTTCACTATACAAGTCCAAATGTAGATTTCTGACAGAGAAAAAGAAACACAATTCACTTAAATGAAAGGCAAAAACATAATGAAGTTTAATGGAATAGTTTTAATAGTTTTTCTTTTTTTAAACATCAAGTCTAAATTCCACCACTATATAACTAATTCAGAAAAGCTCACATTCCTTTATAGTAAAATCTTCCTAGCAAAGGAAAAAACAACAACAAAAGAGTAGTGTGATTGCTGAGAGATGGAAGTTGAATCATTCAAATTGTTTAAGCTTGAAAACTTTTAAAAATAAAAACTAAGTGGGTGGAATGAAACATAAAATATCCTTTTTCTAGATTGTTATTATCCTATTGTTTTCAGGGTTGTTGAATTGTCTTTACTTCCAGTAAATACTGGAGCAGTGTGCTGAGTAACTTAGCAACACTGGTCTGTGTATCCCCACTTTTACTAGTGTATGTTTGTGAAAGTGAAAAGTGAAACAGACTCAAATATTTTTATTATTAATATGCCTGCTTTATAATCCACCACGTTATCAATAATAGTTTATAAACATCATAATTTTAAATTATTGAAATTAAAACCAGGAATCCCACTGCTTCCAAGTCTTATTTTGCTCTTGAAAATTTCTACGTGAATTTTGCTCATAAACAAGTTAGTGCTCTAGAATAAGTGAGGGTGATTGGGGGGTTGTTTATTTGTTTGGGGTTTTGTTTGTTTGTTTGCTGTTAAAGAAATGAAACAGCAGAAAATGTTGGAAAGAGTGAGAAAGGTACTGGAAAGGAGAGGCTGGTAAAGGGTTGGATGAGCATTATGGAGGAGGAAGTTCTGCACCAAATTACTGGGAAAAGTGTGTCTAGAGCCTTTATAGACACAAGAGTGGACACCATCCAGTAGCTCAAGACATAGGAGATAAAATGATTGTGAAAAGCAGCTGCCAAAGGACTCCACAGTAATAATGGCCTCATAAAATCCCCTTTCACGTACAAGTTTTTGAATTGCTTAGTTCTGACAAATGCCTGTGCAAAATTAAGTAGAACCTTTATACGTAGGCACTGGCAGGGGTTGTTTACAGAACTATATGCACAAAAAGCATATTTATGCATGTTACAGAGGTAGCTTGCATGTATCATGATAATTATGTGGCTAAAGTATGAAAAAAGTCTGCACTCTATAGGAAAACTAAAGTTAGTAGAAAACTAGCTTGGTGTGTAGCGTTGCTGCTTATACCAATATTTCTGTTTCCAGCCTAACTGGATTGCTTCTGGGAGGTGAGCAATATTAAAGTCATCTTTTTTCCCTGCTGTCAACTCTATCAGGTGTATTTCTCCCTTATTGACAAGTATCTAATAAGCTCAGAACTGCTCACTTTCATCTTTTGGCGATACTGTACTTATATCAAAGGCCGTTTGGTCTTGTAGATAGATTTCCCCTCCTGTTACATACTTGGGAAGCATAATACCCTGCCCAGCTTTCCCTTGGAAGGCAGACAGTCACCTGACAGAAAGGCAGCTGCTTGCTGTGGAACCTATCATGGAATCAATCATGGAATGGTTTGTGTTGGAAGGAACCTTAAAGGTCAACAGTTCCACCTGCCTGCCATGGGCAAGGACACTTCCCACCAGCCCAGGGTGCCCCCAGCCCCGTCCAGCCTGGCCTTGAGCTCTGCCAGGGATGGGGCACCCACAGCTGCTCTGGGCAATGTGTTCCAGCGTCTCACCACCTTCACAGTAAAGAATTTCTTTCTAATGTCTAATCTAAATTTACCCTCTTTCAGTTTAAAGCCATTCTCCATTGTCCTATCTCTGCATGTCCCTCTCCAGCCTTCTTGGCCCCTTTAGGTACTGGAAGCTGCTGTAAGGTCTCCCTGGAGCCTTCTCTTCTCCAGGCTGAACAACCCCAATTCTTCATAGACAAGCCTGTCTTCATGGGAGAGGTGCTCCAGCCCTCTGATCACAAAACCCCAAACTTTTCCTGTGGAAAAAAAGGAATGCGTGTGAGAATTAAACATTTGACAAAGTTAACTATTACTGTTAAGTGACCTGTGAATATTAAAACAAACCAAACCCCAAGCAAACAAAAAACCCACAAAAAATCCAGAAAAAACCCAAACCTAAAGCTTGCAGAAATATTTGATTATGGTGCTCTGTACTGACAGCTGGTTTTCTGCATTTTCAGTTTGTGTGAGCAATGGGGAAACTCCAGGCTCAACCCATTCTGAATTCTGCTTGAATCGAGCAGACTATTTTAGGTATTAGATTGCAGACTTTAGTAGTTTGTAACACCCTAACTGGTGGGTTCACTTGGTGGGTGTGAACAGACAAATATTTTGAGCAAGCAGCTCAATCTCCCTTAGTAAAATAAATTTCAATTTAGCTACTTTGCTAAAAATGTATTTGTGGGTAATCCAGACAGACTGTATCTTGACTCGTTCTTTATCCCTCTTGAGGAAATGCAGCAGTGGAAAGCATGCCACAGCTGCGGCTGAAGCCATGGCGCTCCCATGATTGCGAGGCAGCTGACCTTTTCTGGAGAATTCTTACCTTTTGCTAGTGAGCGTGTGCATAGGTGGCTGGATGCCACTAGCACTAACTGGAAGTCTGGGTTTCAACCGTTTCTGCACCTTCAGTCCCCTCCAACCTGAGTTGTTCTGTGAACTGATCCATTTCAATTACACAGCTCCACTCCAGCAAAATATAGAGTCTAATTACGAGAAAATACTGAGCAGATTGGTGTCTTTGTTAAGGCTGAATGAGCTTCAGTGCCTTGAGTAAACTATGGATTGCAGCATGGGGAGAGGCAACGTACTGCCCTGCTGCTTTGCTCAAATGCAGTTTCCACAATAATTTGCAAATCCACGACCTGTCCCTCTGCAAAGCGTGTCTCCTCGCTGGAGGTACGATGGCTCTGGAGCATCCCTGCTGTGTTGGACCTGCTCTGCAGGTTGGGAGAGTACTTCTGTACCTACACAGCCACGCAAAAGGCGAGTACTTCTGTACCTGCGCAGCCATGCAAAGAAAGGGTGCCTTTGACCTGCTTCTTTGGAATGTGTTAGCATTCAATATAGAGAAAATTATCTAGCTTGGCTTTGGTGCATAACTGATGTTAGAAATACTGGACATATGTGAAAGGAAAGGATAGATGTTTGTGTGTTTTCTTCCTGAAATAATTTAGTTTCTCCAATTTAGCATTTCTTTGGTGTTTCATTTAAGAGTCTTTCCTTTTTCATTACACTTGAGATTAATGTTCGCCTGCCACTTACCCAAGTGACTTTATTTGGATATGTGTCAGTTTGAGATTAACGTACAAAAATTTTCTGCCATCTAGCAATTAGTCTCTTGAAAAAATTAAAAACTTTACGACATGTGACATGACTTAAATTTTTAGGTCGCTTTATCTTGATCTTAGAATAGAATGAACTCACATAACCTAATAGGTATGATTAAAATTTACTTGTTTACTCGAATGTGCTGCCCTTAATCACTGCAATTTTCTTTCTGTCCTGTTTCTCAATTTGGGCTCTTTTATTTCCTTGTTGTGTGAGATCTGATTTTCGTTAAACACCTGTTCAGTACTTCATCAGTAGAATTAGTTTTCCTGTAAAATGGTAATAAGGTCTTTAAGCCAAGTTCTGCAAATATCTAAAGGAAGACAACCATTTAATTTTTTTGTGTGTTTTTAGTGAACTGTTCAGTAAAATATTTGCTCTACTTTTTGAACAACTTGTATTTTGGTTTCCTTTATTTAATACAAGTGACACGATTTAGATTTGGTTGCCTGAGGATACTTCCCCACACACACACTAATCTAGAAGTAGTTACAGGACTTGCTGAGTGAAAAATAACCCACGCGGCCCAAAAATAATTAGAAAGAGCCTCTAGAATGAGAAAGTTTGCTGATTACATTCACATTACATTTACAAAATATTTGTGACTTTTGAGAGAGACAGAGCAGGAACAAAACTATTCTTAGGTATTAAAAACTATAAATTCAGAAGAACACAAGAACCAGTTTTGCAGTCCGGGGAAGGACTGGCTAAAGGTGTGCTCTCCAAAAAGGGAAAGTGTTGGGAAATCACTTCAGTAGAACCGATTTAATGACTTAGATGGACGGATTTTTCTTGCAGCTGATATGGCCATCCTAACTCATTACTTATTACGATGTATTTTGTTTGGTGTAGTTGAATCCCCACACATATACCATCGGTCACAGCCTAGCCCATTTCATAATTGACTCCATTTACAATTAGTAAAGCCTGCTGTACCGTGTTCACAGCATGCATTTACCATCAAGGTACTGGCACAGAATGCAGCATTTGCTGCGTGTTCCCTCGAGGAGTACCTTACTCCATACTTAGTTGGGAACTGGCTCATCAACAGTTACCTTTTAAAAATAAATTTTATTTCAAAATAAATTTATTGAAATTTTATTTCAAAATAAAAAAAAGTTACCTTTTAAATGTATTGAAATTTTATTTCACAATTAAAAAGTTACCTTTTCAAATAAAATCTGACACAACAGGTAATGATTTGAGCCCTTCTCCTCTGTTATTATGTTAACATTTCAATTTACTGTATGTTACAGCACTCTCTAACAGTTTTCTTATTTCTGAAAATTTTGTTTTATTTCTTATCTCTTTATTCTGGTTTTATTTTGTTTTAATGAGTAACGCAATACTTGATAGTAATTTATTTGTGAAACCATTATTTCTAATTAGAAAACTATTACAATGTTTCAAGAAGAAAGCAATATTGATACCATATTTCTGTACGATTTCCTGTGAGATTTAATGAGAAACTTGAGTACTTTCACACTCACCAAGACCCCAATTTAGAAAAATACTGGAAATGATGTAGAACTACATGACACAGCTCTTGACAGTTGTGGGTCCACTAACCAATCCTGACCCCGCTTAAAACTCTTGCGTTTCTGTTTCCCTTTAGGACAGACGCTTTGAGGATTTCTTCTGTAAAGCACTTCTGGTTTAGAACTGGAATTGCTGTGGAAGAGCAGCTGTTTTACGCCATGATAATATTTTGAATTAAGGACTTGCTATGAAAGTAGTTAAACACTGGTGAATATGAGATATGGAGTGTAATGCTGCCTATATGGTCACCAAGGGACAAGTTATTTTGAAGAGACACCTGTAACCTGCTGGGGGCTCCACACTACAGCCTTCTCTCTCTGGGAGAGTGCTGTGCAATAGAGGGCGTGGGTAACTGTGCGTGTACCTAAGTATGGAGGTAATGGCTCTTGATTATGTCTTGTGCCCCTGCCTTGGGTAAGTCAATCCATACAGTTTGGTTATTCTGTAGATTTCCATAAAAAAAGTACAATCGGATTTGAAGGAGAGAAGGAGGGGGGAGAAATTAGCCTGGGTTTAGTAAAGCGGGTTATGTGCTAGTGGAGGGAGGGACGTGAGGCGAGCCTTTCGGGCTGCTGTCTCCGGAGACGCCCCACAAGCACTGTGTTCAAGGGCTTAGGTGGAAATTCAAGGCACCATGTGTCCTGTGCTGGTCCTTTGCAAAGGAGTGTTTTTTTTCCTCTGGCATGGAAAGGAACTATATTAGCTGCTACAAATATATTTTACTCAGCTTCTGGTCTCTTTATGTCTCCTATGCTGTCTGCTCGGGGAGGTTTTATGCATATATTCAGTTAATTCTGAAATCTCAGATGTCATCTCCTCAGCCCATTTCCATAATTACTTACGTGGAACCAAATCATGCAGCCATGACGGAAATGGAAAAAAAGGTAGGAGTTCAAAAAAAAAAAGAAGAAAAAAAAATATCTCAAACCCCTACATTGTCCTTGCCTTCCCAAACAGTCATCTTGATCCCTTGCCTATGGGAACCCATGCAAAGATCTTAGTTCTGTGTTTTAGCCTCGTTCCAGAAGTCATGATTTGAACTTGTATGAGATAAAAGTGTGCATTTTCTAGCATACTCCAATTAGCTGTGGTCTTCACAGCATTCTTAACTTATTTATCTGTAGCTCTGAGAATCTACTGACCCTCCCTTAGTCAGGTTGTTGGGTTCACGTGGGGGTTTTGTTTATAAGAGATACTTTCCTGGTTTTTAATATTTAAAAAGTCATTCTCTGCTCTCTGAAATTGTTGCATTTCTTGCCCCCTCCCAGTTCACTTACCTTTTTTTTTTTTTTTTTTTCTTCATGTGGGCTGAACTCCAAGATCTTGTGATTTGTGGCAAATTTCCCATAAAGCTCCATGACTAATCCCAGTCCTACCAGTGTGTTTATTGCTTTGGTGTTTGGTGGCAACTGTACAGCAGGTATATGATTTTCCAAAGGGAACTTACTAGACAATATCTTCTTCAGCACCCTCTCCTTTCTTTCATTTCAGAGTGCTTTGGGGTTTGTTTTCATTCAAGAGCTAGTGATTAACCACAGTCCAGTCCTATTGCTTTGTGAAGCAAACTTTTTTTCTGGTTGATGGGCTGAGTAGTACATAGCAAGTGTCTTAATTTTGGCTTCTCTTTGAAGTCATTATAGTTAAAGAAATTAATTATCATATATGCATAAAATTGCCATAAATTACATTTCTTCCTGGGAAGATTGCTGAGCAGATGCCATTCTATTACTGCCACTGTACTGTAAGGGCAAATGTTTGCATTGTGTTATCTCACCTAAACTTACGAGTCTATAGTCTTGTTTTATTAAGTATCTCACACATATAGTTCCCTTCAGCTCCAGCTTCCTTCATATCAAGCACTTCTCTGCAGGGAGTGAAGAAACTACTTCTAAGCCTGTAATGTTCATCTTTCTCTGACATGCCTGGTTGTGATATATTAATTATTTTTAAATAACATTCATTAAAACTGTGCTCATCCCTTCAAGATTTTGAAATCAATGTCACAGAAAATGAAAGCCTTTGTTTCAAATTCTCTTTCTGATTATCTTCCCTCTAATTGACTTTTGCTCCTTTCCAGTCAAGTTTTAATTTCCTCGTGTGGCTATATGAGGCTGTCTGTTTCTGTTTTTCTTTCTTCTGCCTGGCTTTGCAATTCTGGCCTACTTTTGTCTAACACCGACTAATTTTCATCGCCTACTAAGTATTGTGCAGAATGAAGACCCATAATAAGCCTATGGAAAAGTCACAGTCAAGGTGTGATTTTTGAGGGGTGCTCAGTACTTCTACAAACACCAGCTGGTACAGAGGCAGGTCAAGATATATTGTCAAGATTTGTTTTTCAGAGTCAGCAACTGATGTGCATCGCTGTAGTCTGTGGAGAGACAGTCTCCCAGTTTCTGAGCAATCTTTGGCAGACATTTTTAATTTTATGTTATTTTTGAATTACATATGGAATTGTAGATGTTTTCACTGCTTTCGGCTACACAGTCTGAAAAAGTTCAGCTCTCCATTGAAGTGGAACACGTGTATGAAACTGTTCAGTTAATTGTGCAGATACCAAGACATAGCTCAGGCAAATTAAAACTTTCTCATGCCTGCACTCACAAGAATTTGATCACCCAGTGCCATTTAACAGTCTGTCTCCCAAACTTTTTTTCTTGCTTTTTAGGTTATGTTAATAGCCTGATAGACATTCAAAATTACCACATTTTGACTGGAAAAACAAAGGAAACAAAAAACTCAAAACCCCCAAATGAAAACCATAATATGCAAATAAATACTTCATCAATATATTGTAAAAATAAACTTCATAGATATAACTGATAAGTTTAACTATTTTAATTACCTTAATTATCAGCATGCTGTGTATTATTGTAAGGGATGAAAAATAGAGTCACCTGCAGACTTTTGCAGTGCTGCCTCTCAGATAAATCATCTTTCCTCAAAAAGAAGCTTGTACTTAACAGTGTCTCCTACTCACGGCTGTTGGATCACGGCAGACATCCCTGCTAATGCAGACCTTCCTGACAATGTCCCTTTGAAGTTCGTTAGCTAGTAGCAGGAAAGCAGACCAAGGTGCAGTTTGAGTATGAAGCTGGCAGAGAACTGAACTGGGCACTCTGCTCCCCTTGCCAGCTGGTGGCAGCGACCTTACCTTTCCCATCCCTCCAGGAATGCTCCATTGCATCCTCCGTTACAGCATTTGCCTAACAGTGTTGATTGCATGGAATGTTTAAAAACCTCACTGCCGCACCTGAAGAGTGTTATAAGGAGAAAGATACTTATACGGATGGAGAGAACGTACATAATACAGTCAAAGCACAAGTAATCTGAGAGAAAAGGCTGTGTCAGAGAATGAATTAAATCTTTATTGTTGGTAAATATTGGCTTCATCAAGTACAGTGCAGGATGCAACATCTCCTAGGCAGTTTTTTTTTTCTTTTTAATACTTTCCTCAACATGAGAAGGAGCTTTTGTATTCTACAATACATCAAATATATGTTTGCCAGCAGACTTTATTAACTTACTAAATCAGCAAGATGAAATAGCCACTTTGTACTATTTAATTTAAAACAATAAAACTAAATAATAAAATCGTGGCTTCATAATGTAGTCTCATGTTAGATAAGAAAGTCTTTTATTCAATATTAGAATTTCTTTCAGGGGTATCGTAGTTTTGTTTACATCCATATGTTTAAGTATGTGATACTGCATAAGGGGCTATAAGTTTTATGGCATGTGCCATGTCATTAAAATGTGAAAAACTGTTGGTGATGCAGCTAATAAAGTTATGAGTTTAAATGCAGATGTCTAGAAACTGACATTTACAAAAAATACCCCAAACAAATCCACAACACCTCTTCCCCAAAAAACCTTTTCTCCTCATTCTTTAGGTCGCATGTTTCACACGTGGAGGTGTGTATAACAACTTTGATGAGAATATTAAGTTTTTGTTTTCATAGATTCATACAGCTTAAAGCCCTGCCTGCCCACTTGCCTGCCCACTTGTGTACTTGTCCGGGGTTTTGCTGAAAAGAGTTAATTTTCTTCCTGCTAGCTGGTACAGTGGTGTGTTTTGGTTGTAGGATGGGAATAATGTTGGTAACACCCTGATGTTTTAGCTGTTACTAAGCAGTGTTTACACCAAGTCGAGGACTTTGCAGCTTCTCATGCTACCCCACCTGTGAGTAGGCTGGGGGGGCACAAGAAGCTGGGCAGAGGCACAGCCAGAACACAGTGACCCAAGTGGCCAAAGGGATGTTCCATACCGCAGGACATCACGCTCCATATATAAACCAGGGGAAAAGCTGGCCGGGGGCCGCTGCTTGGGAACTGGTGGGTGGTGAGCAATTACATTGTGCATCGCTTGTTTTGTGTATTGTAATTATATTATTAATAATAATAATTTTCCCTTATTTTTCTCTCCTATTAAACTGTCCGTATCTCAGTGCAGAAACCTTACTCTCTTTTTATCCCACTGCAGCGGGGGAAGTGAAGGAGCAGCTGTGTGGTGTTTACCTGCCCACCAGGTTAAACCACAGCAGTACTACACCCACGGACTTTTTCTGGGCAATTTCTGTATGGGGGTAACGTTGCCCATGTTGGGGAAATGTAAATTTATGAATACAAGTTCATAAATTTAATGTAATACTGAGTAGCCTATTGAGCACGTCACCATAAAGTACTGTTGAAAACAGAATTTAAAGAATGGATGCCAGTAGGAGTGATAGATTTGGAAGCTGAGTATTTAAAAAATCTTCTAATTAACTGGGGTTTCTCAGCTTGCAGGTTCCTTCACGGTTGTCCATGAGAGAATTTATTGCACCTGCCTAATAACTCATTTCTTGAATTCATTTCTGTAAAAGGCAACATGATCTCTGGTTGCCTCTTGCCTGTGTCAAGGAAGCGCTCAGCCTTTCAGGTGCAACTCTGGGCTCAGCCTCCTGAGTGGTAAATAAGGAGGAACTTGTCATATATTTCATGTAAAAGAGTGTGTGTGTTATTCTCAATGCTGCAGCAGATGCAGAATAGCAATTTTTTGAACTGGCAAAGGCTTCAGCTCATCATCAGTAACAGAGTGCATGTAGAGAAGGCTGAAGCGGCTATGAATATCCCCAAGTTCAAGATTCCTTGTAAGAATATGAAAATATAGGTGTATTGTAGCTTTATTTGTTCTTTCCAAGAAATACATTTTTGATCATTATTTAATACTGCTTTTGATGCAGTAGATGCAGTTGTTTTTAATAAAGGCTGAAGGAGCTGAGACTCACTGTATACACTCCCTGTGTGCCATAAAACCTACATCTGAACCGTCTGCAAAGTTTATGGAAATGTGGCTTTGGGTATGAGGTGCTATTGCTCTGAAATAGCTAGCTGTTGACATTCCTGCATTATTTTGCTTCACACAAAAGCACACGCAGCTGTGAGTTAGGCCTGCCATCAAGAATTGTGGAAGGGATTTTCTACCAGTACATGGCTAATCAAAATATAAAACACAGAATACTGAAAAGGTCACCATGGCAAACAGCTGTATTATATTTCACTGAATATATTAAGTATTTCATTTCTAATGTCTCATTCCAAAGACAAAGATTTCAATGAAACTGGAAAATGGTAGGAAGCTATTTTTTTAATGTTGCTGCATGTAGACAGTTTCAAAGTCAACTGGCCGTTATGCACTGAGATGTTTCAGACCACATGAGGTCTTGTTGAAGCTGGCCACAACTTTGCTAAAATAACCAGAGATTTGATTAGTTTATTGCTATTTTATTCAAGTAAAATCATTAATACTTGCTGCTTACAGTGGTTCCCTGTTCTCTTTTATCTGTGATTTTCAATATGAAAGATGATCTCAGGAACCACTTCCCATGCACCTAAACAGGAGGTTTGCTGTTCTTTGTAGAGTTTATCTGAGCTTCAGTGGGGTGATAATGGTCTATAATGGAAGAGTTAGATGGAAAACTGGACGGTTTTTACAGCTTCAGTACTCTGACTTTTGTCATGTTTGCAGTGATGTGCAATGTGCTCTCTGAATTTTATGAGTATGTTAAGAAATAACACCGGCTCAGTGATTGAAATTCAATGCCTTAAAGGGTGTATTTTTTTATTTGTGCTGAGATTTCATTTAATATAAAAGGTAACTATCAACATTTCTTATTAGGAGCTTCACATGGCAAAACCATGTACCGTAGCCTGCCCCAGGACAGCGGGACGGTGAGCTAGGCTGATGATCGCCCTTCTGCTGCCCCTTCCTGAGAGCCCCACAGCCTGCAGGCCTGGACATCTCTCCATCAAACGAGCAGCAATGTCGAATACGATGGGACAAGTGACTTGCAGGAGTAGCAGCACATGCATAGGTAGGTCACCGTGTGGAGTGGGGATGGAGCTCCTTACTTAATCTGCTCGCGTGGTTGGATCCTGTGCTGGGAAGAGCTGTTTTTAAGATGGATAAGATGGATATGCACTGCTCCCCTATGGACGGAGGATCTGGATATAGGCTCTGCCTTGCCCTCAGTTGCTTGCAGTGCCCAAAAGATTAGGTTAGAATCACTTATAGGTAGGGATTACATAGGTAAAGGCTTTTGGTGTAGAGTACAATACCAACATATTGGATGTGTAGTTTAGCTTGTCTTTTTTTCCTAAGAATTGGTAGAGATTTTAGGATGACGTGTCACATTTAAATAATAAAAAAACCCCCAAACATAAGAAGAACAGATTTATTTTTTTTTTATTGCTATATTTGTAGCCTTAGGTTATAGATTTGTGAATAGAAAGAAATCTGGTGGGGATAAATGTTAAGTCTCTGCTAGTCCATTTAGAAAGACAAATCTCCATTGCACAGTTTCTTCATAAAATTCAGCTGATGTGGAAGTGGTATATAATGATTGTCAGTGTCTGTCAGATGTTTAATTGGATAATTTGCAGGTGAGCAGGGATGGGGTTTTTTTGAGTAGTGATTTGACGTTTTCTGCTGTACGTAGCTCTGAGACCCCTTCCCCCCTCCCCCTTCTTTAATTATGTAAAACACTTGATTTTGTTTTAAGTAATTTTGATTAAGAGTTGAGTTTATAGTGGCTATAGATTATTCATGAATCAGCCTTTCTCTTTTGATAAAGAGAATATTGTGCCACCATCTCAAATCTTATAGGAAATATTTCACTTTTCCAGTCCTACTGGGACAAATGAAAGAAGCAAATATCTTTTTTGTTGTTGTTGTAAGTCAGAAAACAGTCGTGCTGCTGAGGAAGACGCAGTAATGACATGTGCTTTATGCTGTTTGCCGTGTCCCAGGCTCCAGGGACACAGGTTCTGCTCGGTGAGCAAAAACATTCAGCAATGGATATGCCTGTAATTGTAAAGAATGAGCCATCATTTCCAAGAAAGCTGAGTGTTTTCAGCAAAGTTGGTGTAGGTAGGTGTGCTGCAATTACAAGCAGTAACAGCATATGTTTTAGATTGAGTATTGCAGACCAGGGAGTTTCAGGATACAGAGACCAGGGATTCCTGTCCTGAGTTACCTTCAGGAGAAGCTGCTTTCCAGTGCCTGCAGAGAGTGCCTGGGGTATTAGCATTGCCAGGCTAAAGTTCGGTTTTGTGGAAGCCCTTCAAAGTGTCCCAACTAGTCTTGTATACTCAAAATCTTTGGTCCTTTAAAAATAAATAAACCCCAAAGAAGTCATGTTGCAGTTCATTATGTGTACAGAAAATTCCCCTTACGTTTTTTGATCAGGTATGGGTCTTTGGGGGACCGTAATGATGTAAGCACAGTGTTCTTTGGTTTTATTTTTCTATTGTAAACTCTCAGGTAGTTATTTCTGTACATTGTTGTACAGCTGGTTTATTTAACTGACGTTTGGAGCAGAGAGAAAGCAGGTGTGCTAATGTATGTAGGATTATATATTAAATATTGAAGACAGGCTAGTGTTCAGAAATTTGTCTCTGTGAGATTCAATGAGCCAAAACAGTCTAACGAAGCTTGCTGAGGTTTTCTGTACAGAAGAGCTAGTTGCCGTGAAGCTAGTTAAGGACTAAGAGAACAATCTGTTCAGTGTTGGGTGGATAGGGGCTTTTATTAATTGTTCAACATGTATTTTGTCATGGCTTTCCTGTACAATTCTAAGTTTTTCTGACATTTGTATTTCTGAGAGTTTTACTGAGGAGCATGCTGTTGGAGTAAGAGTTGGTCTCCTTTCAGGTTTTCCTTTTTAAATTGTGCTTCCTTTCTCCCCATACACCCCCCTTTCTGAAAGGAAAAAACCCACAACAATTAAAAAAAAAACCCTTCAAAACCAACATGAAAAAAGGAAACCAACAAACCCAAACAATTTTGTGATTTGGGGAATTTTGATATACTTTACTAAATGTGGCTGAAAATAGTAATTTGAGAAAATTATTATTTTGCTTTGTTTCCAAGATATCCACTTATTTCATTGCTTTCTCTACAAGCAAATGGCCTTCTGATGAATTATTGCTCATTTTCTAAGCTGGGGGTTGTCGTGTTGTTCTGCTTTACTATCACCTGTGTCTGACCAGTTCTCTTGACATTTCTATAATGAACCAGTTTTTTCAAATACTTATCCAGGGGAAAAGCGTACTAAGTTGATATGGTGAGAAATGAGTGTTTGTTTTTCTTGCTCAGCTGTTACGATGTGTACATTCACATATACGGGTATCGTGCACTATGTGACTCCTTTGCGTGTTTCTCTCAGGCATCTACATATACATGTAGGCTGGCACAACTGTGAAATGTATCCTCCCGTGGAGTCTGATACAGTTCTTTTTTAAATTAGTGACAGTTTAAGGTCCAAACTCATATTTTCTCATTATTTATCTTCTCCAGGTTACTTGTTTTCCTATATTTGTTACTGGGTACTACAAATTAGCAGCTCACATTGCAAAAGATATGGAATTGAGGAGAAGGGAGAAGAGATAAATTTATATTGAAGTTATTAACTGATTACTTTGTAGGAATTTAGATTAAACATATACATATATATATATATAGGAAATAAGAAAAATTGAGCACCATAGAATATTTTTGATGCTTTTGGTAGAAGAATTTTACCAAGTTTCTTGAAAGTTTTAGGTGACATTTAAAAAAACACACAACTCTGAATTTAATACAAAGAAGCAACCCATCACCACACAAACTTAAATGAATGCCATTAAATAGATGTGCTTCTTAAATAGAATTAAATATTATTTTTCATTATGTGAACAACAAATTCTGTAACTCTCTAATTGTAATAGATGATGTTCAGCTATTAAGTGAAGATCTGCACCATGGAATATTAGAATAGATGCACTATTGCCTTAATCCTGCCTGCTGCTTTGTGTGGGTTGAGTTAAAGCTGTCTCTGTTCAGAGATTTTTTGATGTTCACTTAATATATTAATTTGTAGATCTGAGGTCTAAGATCGTTCATCTTTTCTGCTATACTGCAGGCTGTTGTTTACTTGCTTTGGTGCTAAACAGTAACCCTGCAATATAAAGAATGCATTGATTAATCATTTCAGTGTAAATCATTTATATTCCACCTACTTCCTCAAGCCAGTTCCTAACCAGAGCCGTCAAACATCCCTAATAAAAGCAGCAATAGCATCCAGATAAAAAAAAATTACATGCTAAGAAAATGTAGTCCTATTACAGTATCTCTGAAGGAGAAGACCTTAGGATAACGCAATGGGAGGATAGAAAGGTTTTTTTCTTTCTTTCTTTCTTTCCATTTTGGAAGAACACATATAAAGTCTGTCACCTCAGGGTGTTAGTAACTTCCAAAAGGTCTGAAGGCTCAATAAAAATGTTCTCTGAAGATTGGATGAGTATTTGGGTGTTCAGCATTACAGTCCAGAGCCAATTAGGTAACGCTTTCACCTGCAGATAGTCTCTCCAAATGATCTCTGAAGCCTTTTCAGATTCTCCTGGAACACTCTGCTACTACAACTGATAGTAATGAGCACTTACATAGTGCTTTTTATCAGTAGACCTGTAAGTGCTTTGCAGGGGAAATCAGTACCGTGATGTGCACTTTAGCTGGGGAAATTGAGGCACGGATGAGAAAAGTGGCCATTAAAAGAGCTGGGACTAAGACCCAGATTTCTTGACTCCCTGTCCTGGGCTCTTTTGGAACTTTGCCAGTCAAATAGACTCTAAACTAGTACTACATCCACAAAGTCTTCTCAAGTCTCATAGTTCAGTACTCCGTGTGAGGGATATCAGAATTGGGACATTATATCATCTCAAGCCCATTTGTTTGGGATTACGTGTCATGGCTTAATAAAGGCAGATGAGACAGTGGGTTCCTTAGAAAATGCTATTTCACCCAAAAACATGTTTCTCTACAATAGCAAAGAGCAGGTTTTATTTCTGCCAAAATCTCTGCAACCAAATGGACAAAATTTATCTGTAGCCTGGCAGCCAATATGCATTATCCTCAGGTTCTCTGCTAAACTATTAAAATTAATCAGGTGGCAAACTTTCATTATGCCAGCTCTAATAAACAAGAAATCCAGTCTCCTAGCGTTGGAAACATCAGTAAATAGAGCAGTACAATAAAGTGTCTGAGGAAACTCTCCAAAAGCTAGTCAAATGGAATTGAACTGCATATACCAAACTATTTTTGTATTGAATCTTTCATACAGAAATATCACGACCTATTATACGCTATATAATAAAGTCCAAATGCCACCAGCTTGAGGGTGAGACTTTGCAGTCTACCCCTTTGGCAGTTCCATTAGTGTTGATGATGTGGTGGGAACCAGCTTCTATAGGTGAATTATAAGGAAGTTTGGCTCAGAGAACTTGCTTTTCTTGTTAGATAAGGGAGCTAGCTGAGGCCACTTTGCCTAAGAATACGCTGTGACCTGACACAAGCTCTGGGAAGAGTCGGGAAAATGCAAGAAAAATAGATCAGGCAGCAAGAAGAAATGCATCCAGGGCATTGTTTAAGAATAATAGAGTTAAGGTGTGGTGGCCACAAGGTGCTTAGGTCAAATAGACCTGGAATGAAACTGGTAGTCCTGAGTTGTTAGGGTAAAAGAATTTGCAGTAAAAGCTACACACAGCATCTAAAGATTAGTGAACTAATCAACTAGTGGAGCCCTTATTAGTTTAGCGCCGGTGAATGGAAGAGAATGAATCCGGACGCATGAAGCTATGAAAAACCTTGAGGTAATGTTTACTTTAAATGGCTGAAAAAGTAAGTAAGCCACTTCAAGAAATATAACTTCGTGTCCAAAGCAAGAGAAAGAATAGGTTGCAGTTCCTAAAGGAGCATGGGAAGCTAAGCAGCATTTTCTGTTGGGATTTGGACATCTAACTTCCTCAGGCTTTTCTGGAATTTCCACAGAAAAGCCTGCTCAGCTTTGTATGATCCCTGGGTTTAATCAAAATGCCCAAGAAAGAAAACAGCTCGAGAAGGTGCTCCACATCCAAGGTGCCTGTTTGCACAGGGAAACCAGGCAGTGGCCTCTGGGCCACCTGCGAGAGGCTGAGTGCTGCCTGCGCCGTCGCTGCTGCTGCTGCTCAGGGGGAGCTTGGTGAAGCGGGGCAGGTGCCTGCCTGAGCCCCTCAATCCTTATTCCAAGGGGGGTAGATGGAGAAGCAATGCCTTGGTTTCTGGCATGCCGGTGGGTGAGGAAACTCATCTGTGCGTGCGTGAAGCAGCCAGTAGCCACATGGTGGATTCAGGCAGCCCTGGCACCATTGCCAACCCCAAACCCAGATCTGCGATGATGCTGGAGAGATTTGTTCGCTAAATTGGGATTAGGCTCAACAGCTGCAAAGTCTTTGTGGTTGGCACTTGGGGAATATCATCTTGCTGCAGATGAGGGCTCTCACCTGGCAAATTAATTTCCACTTTTAAAATGATCCACCCTGAAAAACTGCGTGATGCTGGCAGTTGCACAGATCCCAGCACTACAAGCAGGCAGGTACTGCTTTGCTGCTGGTTGTGCAGACTGTTTTGGAAATAATAGAGAAGCTGCTTTATTGTTTATTTAATGGCTGATGTGTTAGTAGGATGCATTTTTCCTGTTTCTCTCAGCACACGTGTGTTGATTTGGTTATGCTCCTTCCTTTAATATGAGTGTTGATGGAAGGTGACAAACACTGTCGCCTGTCAGCCCTTCTTTTGAATCTGCCCAGGGTAAGTGCTCTTCCCAGAATTTTGTACAGTCTGTTTCTGGGAGCAGCAAATGTTTACCCAGCAGTGCAGGACCTTCTCCAAAACAAGCTGTGAATTTAATGAAAGCACTCACAAAAAGCAAGAAATATTTGTTATTTTGTGGATGGGACTGGTTACCAGGACATTCAGAAATGGCTAATAAGAAATGTCTAAGAATTTTCTCTCTGATTTTGGGAAAGGCCCCCTCCCCTCCTTTTTCCTTTTTTTTTTTTTTTTTTTTTTTTTTTAAGTAAATAGAAGTCTAAAGGTACACTGTAGTGTTAGGATTAGCAGCTTCAGTGTAGTGCTCTGCACCTCAGTGGGTAAATAAGATCTACTCCCTTCCTGCAGCTGCATGCTAACTAAGGCAAATAATGGAGCTCATAAATTAAACAGAGATGGCCATGCCAGAGCTCCTTTACCTGGTCCCATTATTGCTTGCTGTTTTAAAGTCTAAGCATGATGGAAATTTCCATGTTCATGGTTTGTTTCAGGGGTTTGTATCCTGTTACATTCCCAAATCCTTCTTGCTTGTTATACATGCAGGTGATGAGGGAACCTTTGGGTTTAACGCAAGGCTGCCCACAGCATTTGCACATTGCATTCCAAGTATGATCATTTCACAATTCAATTATCTTACGATGTTTCTTGAATCTATTACATGGCAACAGAAGACAGAAGATAAAAGCAGAAGGATTGTGATATAGATGAGCCCTATGGGGTTTCCTACAGCTTTTAACGGTCTGTTCAATAGCTCGTGGAGGGGGTTGAATGATGATTTTTTTTTTTCTTTTTTTTCTGGTTTGGGGTTTGTTTTGTTTTGTTTCGTTACTTTTTACCCCTAAATACAGACAAGATCTTTTGTGTTAATTGCAAAGGAGACTGACAGATGGGATGAAGAATGAGCGAATCATAAAGTGACAGATTAGGTGATTAGGGTATTTTAGTTTGTTTTTGTTTCAGACATTAAACAAATTGAGTGGCTCCTATTAAAAGGGGACTGACTGTTGGTTTGCAAACTGTACGTGGTAGAAAAGATTGTGCTTCATCTCGCATAACCTACTGAGCATGTCCCCAGCACAGGCTGACCATCAGCTAGTGTGAGTGGCTTAGGAGGGACTTTGTGCATGGGGTGGGGGGGAATCCGTAACTCCCTGGTCATTTTGCACCTGAGCCTTTTGTCAGAAATTTTTGTAAACTTGCCTCATGGGGCAGAGAAAGGAAGAAGTACCCCATCAAAAGTTTATGAGCCCTAGAGAATGTTCTCCTCAGGAGTGTTGAAATGGGATCCAATGGGATCCGAAGAGTCGTGAAGGGCTTCAGGGAGAGGGAAATTATTTGAGCTCCCCTTGGACAGAAATGGAAAGATTTTAGCTGACACTGGAGAGCTTGTATCCACAAGGATATCACAGTCAGCTCTGTATAAAGAAGGAGGGGTTGGGGGTGTGTGTGGTCGACTACATATACTTTTCAGTTGCTGCAATGAAAAAAGAATAATGGAGAAATACAATGTACATGGGATTTGCTATTAAGCTGTTCAGGTGCTGCAATTTCAGACATCAATCTAATCAGACCAATCAGAATGGATATGCTGGCATGAAATGAAATAATATGTGGTTTCTAAGAAGGAGATGTAGGCAGATTGGAAGCTGATTTGTTTTCTGGAAACACCTTTTTTAGGTATGACTTTTATTTTTTTCTGATCCAGGAGGTGCTGTAACCATTGAAGAGCCACCTTGACAAGCAACAGGCTGTCCCTTGGATCTAACCATATGAACCTGGTCCTCCTGGGTAAGGAAATATTAATTTGGTTGGCTGTCAGTTGGCAAATCTTGAATTAGTAAGTCTCCATCTTCTGTGATAGTTCTGCTGCATCAAGTCCCGAGCAGAACTTCAGTCTGGGCCATGAAATACAATTTGCCTGGAGAAAAAGCACGATACCTTAGAAGTGAATCAGAGCAGACACACACTCAACCTTGGGCAACAGTCTTGTCAAATCTCATAACTTAAGCAATCTGAGATCTACGTAAGAGGCTGGGAGAGAAAACTGGTGGGGAAGGAAGCAAGGCAGATGGTTCAGCTTTACATTAGTTGTGCCCCACTAGTATTATGTCATGTTAAGTACCAGCTCTTAGGTGCAGGATTACGCTACAGTTTCTTCAGCTGTTTGACTGTGGCATAGCTGCAGAGCAGGAATATCCTTTTGTGTTTGAATACTATGACTTGGGAGAAATAGACTTGACTCATGGCTTTACCATATGCTTCCTTTGTGAGCAGGCAGTTTTGTATGTTGCTCATATACTCTGTGCCTCAGCTGTGAGGGGCAAATTAAAATGCGTGCTGCTCAGCTGGAAGAGTTGTGGTGTCTTGAAATACAAGTTTACTATTAATTTCTCCTCTTCGTATTGGAATCACAAGGACCAGTCCAGAAGTACTATGTTTATTATGTTGGTATTAACGTTGCCAACCAAGAATTGAGGCCCCAGTATACAGGAAACAATACATAGGCAGAATCAAACTTTCTGTTCTCCTGTTGGTTTAAGGGCTTGTCTCAAGCAGAAAGTTATTTGGTAGTAGGTAAGGTGTGCTTAAACACACATAAACTAGTACAGCTTCATGGGGCTCCTCTGATGCCAGATTAAAAGCAACTTCTTTTTTGCTTGTATTTTTTAGTTTCTTTTCAATAATAGCTTTGTTTTTGTAGGATTGCCATCTATGAAATATTTCAGTCTGGCATGATTGAAAAATATAAACTCAAGTGTACAGAGTATTCTCTTCATCTCCTAAATTTCAGTGTGTTGTGCAGCTGTTTTCTGTTTATATATATGCTCTATATCCTTCCAGAGCTGTCTGTATTTTACCAGTGAACAAAATTATTCCATAAAACACGGCCTGTGAAGAACCTGAGATCCTTTTGAATGACATGTGCTCTATAAACATATGGCCAGTTATTTCAGAGGGCTTTTGTAGTGTGTGAGAGAACAGCAAGATGAATTTCTCCCTCGTACTGGAAGGTGGGGATGGAACAGAGGGACTGGCAGGAGCTAGGTGGTACTGAAATGGCTCCTAGGAAAGAGAGGGGAAGGATGTATCATCCTCCAGTGATGTAGGAATCGGCTTCAGTAAGAGTTACTCCATCCGGACCATAAGCTATTTCTCATGCCATGACTGATACAGAAGCTATTTGCTGAACCCACTCTACAAGTCTTCATCTTTATGATCAGTGGTTCAAGTTCCATCTATATTTTAGCAGACTTACGATATGTTTAAAAACATGAATTTAATTAATAGGAAGAAATTACATTCTTACTTTCTTAGTATAAGGACATTATGTCTGACCTAGTTCTGCATATATTAGGAAGGAAATAGGTAGGGAGGCGTATAATGCAATAGCTGATTTTTAATACATTGTGAACTGCTTATAGGGTGAGAACCATCCGTTCCAGTGATTATTTTCTCATTGTTTACATATTCAGTTGCATCTGCTTCTAAACACAATTCACTGACCTTAATTATTTCTAAGCCTATAACTATAAAGGGGTATGTTTTAAAAAGCAAACCCAGCCGACTTAAATCAGTACATTAAATAGCAACATTTTAATTAACTCAAGGATACTTTCCCTTATTTATTGTGATTTATTTTTCCTCTCTTACCTAGCTCTTAAGAGCAGAAGTGTATGGGTCCCCTATGGAATTCTGTTACTATAGTGACGTTTTTCATTGAAATTCAAACAGACAAAGCCTTGAGGGTATTGGAAAGTTTTCTGCCAAAAATTTTGTATTTCCAAGAATTAATGGAAACACCTACTCCAGTGATCTGCTTTTCACTGTGATTTTAATGCCTCACCAACTTGATTCAGATTTTCAAGTGTCTGTAGAGTTGTGTTCAAGTTATTTCTGCAATGTTTGTTTAATTTCATGGAGCACATGTATTCAAATAAACCATAGGCACAATTAGGGAGCTTTATTTCTCTCTCTCTGAGATATAGCTAAAGGATATAACCCCAAGGGGAAGGAAATTCTCAGCTTCCATTGACTTATGTTGCTTCCAGGTAGCAAAGGCCCAGGGACATCTGACATTAAGACAGCAAAAGACAGAATGATTCAGGAGGCTGGAATATAAATAATTCTCGAATTCTATCAAGTAGTCCACTTGAGTTATTTAATAAAGCACCAGGGAAGTCTTGGGTTTATGACTGTCACATGGGAGGAGATGAGAAGAAAACAGTGGCATCTGTGTAGTTCCACTGGGCAAATTCTTGGAATTTCATTAGTGGAACATTAATAAGCAGAAGACACATTGTCATGTCTGATCTGTGTCTCTGGAACCTGTATATCAGTAGTTTATGGTGGACTTGATCTTACTCCTACTGCAGTCAATGGCAATGTAACCATTGATTATTTCTTACATTTCTCATATAAAAAAAATATTTCTGTTCATACTTCATGTAAGAACTAAGGGCTTATGAACTGCCCTGGGCTGACAGCCCTAGAGACTGAAATTCTGTTCATTCATGGACTAGGCTCAGCTTAATTGAGAGTACTCCTGGCACTTAATGTCAATATTTTTGTGGTTGGACCCTCTCTATGGGCAAGCAGATACCTCACCAGCAATTTCCTTATGCTTACTGCATCCCCCCAAAGTGCTAAGGCAGACATCGAGCTACTGAGCGTTGTTGTTTTTCTGGGCTACAAACAAGGGCAGATATAAAGGACTGTCTAAAAGTCATTTATGACTAAATGTGTTTTACTTGTCAGCAAGAAAAGTGCATTACTTTTGTACGGTTTTGGTCCTGTTTAGAGGAGTTTCCTCTGCAAGGCCAAGTCTGACTGCGTGAAAAGCTGAATTTTAAAGATCCAGGTTTGCAGACCACTGAAGAGCCCTCAAATGCTAACGAGTTTCAGTTGTGACCAGCCAAGGGCACATTGGAAACAATGACCTCTGGGTGAAAGGTTCAGCATCCTCTTACCAAACATCTGAAGCCTCCAGTCATGTAGATAGATTTCATGTTGCTAAGATATTAACTGCATACTAAAGAAGAAAAACCTAAGCCATAGCCTGGGAGGCAAGAAAAGTATTTTTTTTAAAAAAAACAAACATCAGGGAAATATTAATAGTTTTTATTAGTATTTCTAAATAATAATAGTACTTTTATAGAGCCATAAAAGAGGCCATCTACAAAATGTTAAAAGTCATAAACATTTAAATTGAGATTATATCCCTGGGAGAATTAACCATAATTTATTATTATTTATTTAGCTTGTACTGTTTCATGTGAGGATATTGGCTCAAACAAAATTTTGAGCTGGATGCAATGTGCTTCAGTCCAAAAAATTGATCCTCTGCTAACTTGCCTTATAATAGAGAGCACAACGTACAAAAAATTTTAATGAGATTAAAATAGTATTTAGCAACTAAATCACATGGGGCTTTGTGAACTGCAAAAAGTGCAATTGAAGTTCTAACATTCACTTGGAAACAAGGACACATAACTGCATTGAAGAGACAGAATTTGGCAAGCATCAGTTTATACATAAGGATCAATATAATCATCTTCAGGTTTCGCTGCCGATCAGTCTGTTGATCGATGGTACTTTAAGGAGCCGGAAGGGATTTCTTTCTGCATAATGCGATTGCATAGAAAGCGCGGGGAGCACTTTTGGGGGGTTAATAGCAATTATTACCATTCTCGTTGGATCACATGCCAGTGCTTACTCACAGGAGAGGCTGATCAAAAAAAAAAAAAAGCATTTTCCCCCCCAATATTCAGATAGCAGTGTATTTAAAATGGGAGATGCTGTTCAGCACCTTGCAGTAAAGGTTCCTTATTTTTACAAAAAATCTGAGGTATTACTTGAACAGTGTCAATAAACCACCTTCACCTACAACCCTCAAAATGTACTGAATAAATGGTGATATCTCTTCCTGGAACTTGAGCCTAAAAGGAAAAAGATCCTACTACCACTCTTGGGTAATGGAGTTATTTTTTCAATGTCAGTGATACGGGCTAGTATTTCTGGCATGCTGACAGACCATAATAAAGGTCATAACACTTGCTGTCTCCAAACTCCCAGTGACTTGAATGGGAGTTTCAAGTGCACAGTATTGAGCCTAGGAATTGTGGCTTGAGAGAAGCGTGTCTACTAATAGTAATTTCTGATAAACACCAGGTGAAAAACAACCCAAATGCTCCTGAAGGAAGGGAGAAGAGGGAGAGCGAGCAAGCTGTGTGCAATTTCTTCATTTCTGCTAATAATACTAATCCTTGTACTGTGTGCTTTATCTGTGGACTTCTGATAATAAAGATGCAAGTGCCATGGAATAATTTTAGGCACAGGGAAATGAGTTGATTAATCCAAATTCTCGCACAGAAACAGGAACTAGCTCTCCAGCTTCTAAACGCTTGCGTAGCCCCAAGAGAAAGCCTGGGATTTCATTGTTGCTGTGCTAATTTCTATATAATTAAACTAAAACATTTTCTGACAATATGAACTTTTTTTGAAAGCCTGCTTGTAGTGATTTTGTTCAGCTTAGCAAGGAAACCTGTTTTCCATTTTATTTATATATATATGTATATACACACACATATATGCAGACATATCTAAACTGCCATTTTCCAGACTTTTTTTAGTGAGCCATATTTTGTTCCAAGTTAATTAAGCCAACAAGTAATTCATTATAAATGTGGTAATCCTGTAAGATGTATTTAAGGCAGGTCCAGGATGACAGTGGGGCGAATGTGTTATGCAATTAAATTATACTTAACAAAAGTCCTTTGGATTCACAGCCTTTATGGGTGACAGTGACTTGAAGATCTATACGAGTTGATTCCTACATGACCTAGGGTGGGTATAAATGTTATTACTTAGCTGATCTAATCATACGTAGCTTGTTTTCTACTCTACAACTGTACCTCCAAAGTTTGCTGTCGATGTTCTTCCAGATTCCAGTTGTTTGTCACTAAATGCCATTTATTGCAGAAAAACTGATTTCCTTCTAAAAATGTTGATGGGAAATATAACAGAGCTGCGAGTAAAGCTGCTAAAATATTCCTGTATTTCTTCTGGGTCTGTCATGGAGCCAGTGAGCAACTCTAATGTCTCCTCCTTCCCTCCTCCACTCTGTCGGTCTCCACACTGCAGTCAAGAGACTGGACACAGGGGAACCGCTGAGGTTTGGCTAAATTTGGATATGGGAAACCAGAGAACGAAGTGGGAATAAACATTTACTTCAAACTGTCTCAGCTCTCTGAAAGCTCAGCAGCAGAGATGTGGTGGGGTGAAGAGAAGCAAAGGGACAACCCGTGGTTTCAAGCCATATGTGTCCACTGAGAATAGAGAAAAAAATAGATGGGAAATCTGTTGTGGTCACAGTTGGCACTCTGCAGTCTGTGAGAAAGGTTCTGGGTTTCTCAGTTTATATTTTATTCAAGGCTATGATGTGCACCACAACGTTTATTTTCTCTTTCAATGTGAATAGTTAGCTAACTAAACTGCTGTTGAGTGGATGCAGGATTGAAAACGCTTGCAGTTACACAGACTGAAAGCTTAGTGCCCAGGGAGAGAGAAAATCAGCTTACCCTAATCATCAGAAGTCAGCTAGGTAGGGCTCGCAGATGGTAAATGTGTTTGTCTGCTGCTGTCGAAATAGGTGGTAGTGGGGAACCTTCTAAAACTGATCTGTTTTCTCTTGCATGCAGTGTAACAGGAACTTTTTTTTTAGTGAACAGAAGAGTTCCTGGAAAAAAAAAGGATTATAAATTTAGTAATTTTCTCTTTTGTGGCATTATTATACATGTTTTATGATGACTGTACAATGTTTCCCTGTCTACTTCTTCCTCTGTCTTTGAGTGATTAATCTTTTTTATCCCCGGTTGTAAATTGGTTTGTTTCTTTGGGCTCTTATTTCGTCAAAGGGATATTTTGACACACTGCTGAGCTGAGTGAGATTATCCCAATTACATTTTACTGATAATATTTGGTGTCTGATGCCTTCCATGTGACTATCTGCATGGGATGAAATGCTGCCTTTTATTTCTGTGTGATCTTGCTTTACTCGTAGGCAATTTGCACACAAATTATGATCTCCAAAGCAGGATGAAAATCAGTGACTAATGGACCCTCAATCAACAAGGGTTTTAACACCCTAATCAGTAAGAATAAGAATAGCCAGTGCTGGTGTGGAACTCTAGCAACCTGTAGTCCTTTCCCTACTCATCCTACATTTATAGATGGCTCATGGGTATCCCGTCAAATTTTGTGCCTCAGAATTTGACTCCTTTGGGGTGGGTGAACATTCCTTTTCTTCTTGGATAATGCTTATTTATTTATAGAGGATCCATGCAAATAAACACAATCATAGCCTGACAGCAAAGGTGCTAGAGACATACAGAGCTGCTTTTCCTGGTTAAATTTTGTTGCTCCTGAGAATGATCCAGGTCGTCTGCTAAGATTCACCACTTCTGTAGACAGACCTGTAATGCCAGGTCCCAAGAAGAAAATACGCCTTTCCAGAATTAGACAGCTAATTCATAGGAGCCCCAGGACAGGGAGGATGTTGAAGACTAATTTATTGCATCTCTGTTAGCTTTTTCTAACAGAGTACAATTAAAAATGTGATATTATTTTTAGAAAGTTATTGTTAACTGTTCTTTTCAGCAATCACATTTTCCATTTTCATATTGTTGTGACATCTCCTATCTGGGTATGGCAGTTGCATGAATTAAGTGCTGTTCAGCTTGATTACAAGGAAAGTGAAATATGCCCCTCATGGGTGTTATCTGTCACACTGCTAAATAGAAAAGCAACAGAAAGCTCTGCTTGTTGCTGTAAAAGCCCTGCACACCATGCTCCGAATCAACTTCTGTGAGGTACTGAATGTCTCCTGCTCCTGCCAGAGTCTGCTTGGTCCAACACCTCTTGGTGCTACACTGCGGGGCTGTGACACAGGAATTCTACTGCATTTTGGACTTCTGAGATTGCTGAAGTCTTTCACAGAAGGTCACCTCAAATGCTCTAATCCAGTCATCTCCAGAACTGGAAATTCCTTTTTTGTGCTTCATCTGGGGAGAAATGCAGATACCGTAATTCATAGGCTCTGTACGACTATAGGCACATATTCATCTCAGTTGTAAAGCGTGACAAGTTCATAATCTAGTTGCTAGGCCAGAAAAAAACTCCTCCTATAGTCAATAATTCTATTATTCCCCCAAAATCACAGTCCTCACATTTGTGAAACACTTGGAGGTAAAACTAGAGAAGAAAATATTGTGGTAAGTCTTTAATGGGCCACGTCTCTTTGAAACTTCTGTGCCGTTATTTCCCTTCTGTCCTCCTTCTGCCATCTTCACCATGGCCTGGTGCTCATCCCTTCTGTGCATTGTTTATTTAATACCTGGCCTCATTTTGTGCTTAAAACCCAGCCATGTTATTTTGCATGCCCTACTTTGAAATTGTGTGATTCAGGAACGACTCAAAGTCTTGAAAGGTTAGAAAGAGGAAGAATAATAGTCTCAGATTTAATGAGAAAATTGGCTGGTATCAACCGTAAGAGTTGTTTTTGTTTTTCAGCTTGTACAGAGCACACGTGCAAGCACCAGCTAGCCTTATATTTTAAAAGAAAAATTGTACCTTGTGAATGTTTAGCTTGACAACCTCCAACATCTCTTTTTATAAAAAAAGATCTTTATGTTAAAGAGCACACAAGACTAAAACAACAGGCAATTGATGCTTTTAATCTTAGATCTCTATTCTGAATATACATTTATTTTCTCTTCCCTATCCTTCCTCTCCTTCCCCAATTAATACTGGCACGGTGTTGCACATAACATGGGCATTGTCTCGTTTTCAGGGTGAGTCTGAGACCTGAACCGCCAGTGACTTTTATGTAAGTGTTCACTAAATTAGCTGACCCAGCCTGCCCTAAAAAATGCTTCTGAGGTGCTCAGAAAATATGACAGTGTATGTGACATACATAATAAAAAGAGATTTTTGTCTCCTAAATGGTAGGATTCCAGGAAATGAAAATTTCACTGTGACCTGATTAGAAGCCTACTTTTTTATTTAAAGCAGTTGCAATTCAAACAAGCTTTGAAATGAATAAAGAATTTCATACTTTGAAATTTCTGTATGAACTGCTTCCACTTCTGACTGTGTGATTAATAATAGCTGGACAGACAGCAGCACTGCAGTCATGTTCAGGGACTAGTGGCTAGTTTGCTAGCTAACTTTTAGCAAAAAGCACAAAGGTATTGCTTTGTTTGTAAATCTCAAAAAGGAGAGAGCAGAACCAAGTTGTCACTTCCTTTGTGTGCATGCATGTGTACATGTCTGTCTTCTGCCTGTTGGCCAGAGGATGGAGCAAGGAACTTCGAGCTGTTTGTGACTGATTCTCAACGTGTTTATCTTCAAAATGTCCCCTGGAGGTAACTACTGGTTTTGTTCCTACTTCCCACACAGACTACGGGGTGCTCTGTGTAGTGCAGGGCTCTGAAGTGGTACTTGAGCTACCTTGAGTACTGGAGGCATTGTAACCACCGTGATTTAACCCTCCTTCAGAGGAGCAGTGCACGCTAACCTAGACAGACCTACGCAGTACTATTGGTGGTGCTTCTCAGGCATCTCCCGTGGCGCTGTGCTATGCTGCTTGATTTGCCCCAAATCATGCAGTAACTGTGCCAGTGTGAGAAATTCAGTTGCCTGGCCAGCTCCCAAGCCAGTACGTGCACAGCAGAGCATCCTCTTGGCTCTCCTGTTCGTCACAGCCATACAGCCTGGGACCACTTCTGTGCAGCCTGTTTCTTTTTCTCTGCAGGGAAACAGGTCTCAGTTCCTCTGCTTCTGTCAAAAATGTCTTCATGCAGTAGCATTTATGTTGTTGACTTTAGGAGTTAAGTTTCATCTTCGTTTGAGTATTCGAATACAGTATTAAGTAGGAATCTAATGGCAGTATCTTCTGAATAGGTGACTTGGAATATTGGTGTTAGCTATTCTGAAGAATAAGCCATGGCTCCGTTTCAAAATTTGTCATGCATTTAATTCATAACGAGCTATAATTTTAGAACTGACTAGTCCTTTTACGTGGTTAACCTGACGTCTTGGGAAGACCTTTCAGAAACAGCGAAGTTCTCAGTCTGTAAATTAGAGTCTTCTAAAGTGGCTTGAACTGGACCCCAATATAATTTAAAAAATATTTTCAAAAAGCTAGGTGATTATCCTCAGAAGTTTGAGAGTGTTTCTACAGATGTGGGTTTTTGAGCTTGCTTAGAGAATACTGTAGAGAGAGCTTTCAAGCTGAAAAAGAGACTAAGGAACCTATTACAGCTATTAGCTAGCTTCAAAAAGCATAACAAAAGGTGAAATGAAACAAACTTTTATAATACACAGCAGTTTCTTAGCCAGTCACAGTTATTTACTTTATAAAAGATGTCCTTGATATGGCAAAAAAACCAATGGATTGAGTTACATCTTTTTAGACTGGTCCCTGTGCTTTAGTAGTTTTAAGAGAAACTATTGAGGAAGAAAGAGATGATGAGAAAACTCTTAAGCCAAAAATGAATCTGGTGCATTAGGATAACTTCACATGCCTTGAGGCATGCCTTTTGCCACAGATGTAGTAAGTAATCAAGATATTCTGCTATGCAAAGTGCTTGGTTTTAAAAAAGAAAGAACAAGGAAAAAATTAGTCTAGGGAGAACATTAAACTTCTGCTTGACATACAAAGGTTTCCAGGCAAATGGTAGGCAAAATTTATGTGATTAATATTCTTGCTTTCATGCTACACTCTGTGTCCTGTGACCAAAAAATTGGAGTACATTTTACACACCATTATGCAGCAACAGAAGAGCAGGGTCTATGTTTTTTTGAAAGCTTGTCTATCCACTCTTTGCATTTTTTATTCCTTTTATGTACTGCTCTGGGACATAAAAACACACCATATTCCCTTTATAGTTGTATAAATACTGAAGGTTAAATTGTACAAATGGTCTGTGTCTAAACACTTGATATCGAATCTATGCAGCTTACTGAGGAAGATGCTTTAAGGAACCAAATAAATCTCTTTGTGTGTACGTGTACTGATACATAGATAGTCTGTCCTTATATGCTGTGTGCGCACAGGATCAGCCGGCAGGTACGGCACTGACTTAAGGGGAATGTGAGGTTCAAAGGTGCAAATCAGAAGTGCAGTGCATGAATGGTTGTGTGACATTTAACAAATATACCAAACCTATACGACGCTTACTTCAGTAAGTAAGAAATTTCTACTTGCTGTAGTAAGCAACTAGTTTTACCAGACACGGAGGAATCAAGATTCATGGAAATTTGCCTCTCTTACCAATGCACTTTGTCCACGATTTTCAAACTTGCTTTTAGAAAACATCTACTACACAGTGGGAGAGAAAACTTCTATTGCAGCCATGGTGAAGAGCGTAGAGTAACAGCAAAATAAACTGCAGCCGATGTCCATTCTGTTAAAGAAAGAAATCCAAAGCTTTACTGTTATCTGAGTTACAAAAGTGTTCCTTGAAACTCTCACTCTGTGGGAAATAACATGGGGAAAATGTTCTTTTAACAGTTCTTGGTGGTGGTTATTTTTCCTAAAAGAGTTGGCGTTGGGCTTAAATGACAATTTTTCTTCAGTGCATAAATATGCAATAATTAAATTAGTTGTGTTGTGTTGATATATTTTCATATGTAAAATCCTTTTTGTATCTCCTCAAAAAAAATGTATAATTTATTGAAATAATATAATGTAATTATAATACATTATGGAAGATATAAGGTGCTAAAGGACAGCTTTTTGTCTGCTTAAATATTACCATTTTTTAAAAACAGTTGAACATGCAAGCATTCAAAAAATTAAATTGCCCTTATTACAGTGGAACTGCGGTTAACAATTTTAATTTATAAGACTAACAATTTCAATGCTGTTAATAAATAAATCATAACTATGTCAGCTGTTTTACAAAGTAATTTGTATTCTCTTTTTAAAACAAGCAACTTTCTCATAATACTAATAACCGCGAACAGAATCTGGCCTTACAATGACTTGCTTTACTTATTTATGGGTTATTGCTAACCTGTGACTTGCAGTGCACTAGCAGATGAAATCTACCTAATGCAATCATTTATATGTTCTTTATAGAAAAGTTGCATTTTAATTTGATTTTATTTTAATCAGTTCTTGTTATCAGATCAGGGGAAAAACAGAGCCTAAAATGTGTAGCTCTTGGAAACACAAAGCTGCAAAGTTCCCAGCTCCAGCAGCAGCTCCTAGAGGGATTCCTTTTGATCTCGTTCAGAACTAGGTTAAGGGTGTATACGTGCGTGCAGAGCTCTTGGAAATCTTCTGATGCTCAAAATTCAACTCTTACTGCATGTAATTAGCAAGTAAATCCATTCCATCCTCAGGTAAAATATGTGCTGTCCATATCCTATCATTCAGGATTTCACCTATCATTTATCATTTAACAAGAATCAAATTGCCGTAAGTGTGTTTGCTACAGAAACTGTAAACCAGTATTTTTTGTACTTCACTGCCATCGATTGAGTTTGTCTGTATAAATGAGCCCAAGAATTCAGATTGGAAGAGTCATAAAAAGCACAGACGCATTTCAGCATCTGATAACGTCTAGCAGCAAAGGGGTTTTGGTTCTTGGTTCAAGAGGGACTCTCATGGCTTGTGGATTCAGCCTGTGTCTTCTCTTTGTGAATTACAGCAATGTAGGCATCGGGTTGTGGGACTGCCATTTGAGGGGAAAAATGAAAAAAAATAATTGATTTTATACCTAATTTTGAAAACAGGGATAAGGATAGAGGGAGACGTCGAAGTAATTCAGTGCTGTAGGTGAAGTTTCAGGGGGAATTACCTTCTCCTTTACTCCTTGTAACAATGTGGATTTGAACGCATTATTCTGTTTCATATGTGAGTTTAGCATGACACAAAATCCAACCAAAAAACCACAACGCATCTATGATTTATTTAGCTGAGATCAAAGACATACAGCTGCAAAGAATCTAATTAAAATTTGATGATGCAGCAGGCAGGCTACATCTATTATTTAATTTGGAGGTTGTGATCTTATACAAAATTAGCTTCCAGATTTCACTTACACTCTTGGGCTGCAAATATACTTGTACTCAATCATTCTGATATGAAGTTGAATCACCAACATTTCACAGCAGATCCTTGGATGTCCTATGTGGAATTCGTTGTCAGGAAAGGAGCTAAGAAATTCCGGCTTTGGACCAACTCAAATACATTTCTGACCACGTGGTTGCTTAGCACTGGCACAGTTCAGCTCGTTTTGCTTGAAGGACCAAGACTAGCGTATTTTGAAAACATGATTGATTACTGAGGCATGCTCAGGGTGGACACAGACGCAGCTTTTGACCTTCTCAAACTACTTAATAAGTTTCTGAAATAAGCTTTAGAATATTTTTTTTTTAAGGGGGTATTAGTTCGCTGAGTAATTCTAGCTGTTTCATGGAACAGAACAGCACAGAACAAATCAGTCTAATTAACAGAATTTCTAAGTTTCCTTTTTGTTGTTTAAAATAAGAGAAATTGTCCTTTCTTTAATCTCGGTCATAGAAGATTGGGTAAGAAATTGCTAAAATAATTCATTTTAATGGAAAATTGTTAGAAATCAAGCAGGTTATGCAAACACTCCCTTATAAAAGTAAGAGTGCCTTAAGTTGATGTTTTTGGCTGAGCTTGTACCTAAGTAACAGCCCTGGAGGTTGAACAGCCTTTTGCCAATAGAAATGATTTACACATGTGGGTAAAGTACATTCATCTAAGCAAGACTTGTCTTTAATTATACAGCACCAATCTGAGCCGGTTTATCTAATTTAGGTGTGTGATGCTGCAGCTAAGGTAGAATCTGGCCCAAGACACCTAACAGACACATGGGAGCCAGCTCTAGGGAGTGGGACCGTCCATGCTCCCTGTCGCCTCACACCCCAAGCGTGTATTCATTGTTTCCCCTCCCTCCAGCACGTTTTTGCCCGTCTTCTGAACTACTATAGTTTTAACATCAACAGTGGAATTTTATCTGAAGTTATAGACCAGCAATTTTACTTCTGACTGTCTGTTCTGCTGGTGATTTAAGTTCTTTTATAGCATAAAGCAGCAGCACTCACATGCCTAGGCGTTGCTTTTAGCTTAGGAACAGCCATCGTTAGCTGCGAGAAGGCTAGCTGCTGCTTCTTAGCAGAAACTGGTGTCTGACTATGGGAGTATTCCTGGTCCTCTCATTTCTGCAACTACATGGACGTGGTAAGATGCTGCAATATAAACCAACTGCATCTTTCGGGGTGAGAGAACAGAAAAAAATCTTGCCTGTCCTGTTTTAAACCGCAGACTTTTACTTACTCTTCTTCAGGCAGGATAGTGCTGGTGATGACTACAGAGAAAAGAGTAGCAGGACTCTCGACGCTGAGGGGAGAAAAAAAGTAGGCTGAGAAATATTGATCCTACTTTCTTTAATCCGTTACCATTTGGTCTGGGAATTTGTTGTAAAATACAGATGTACACTGCCAGAATCTACAGGGTTTACTTGAGATTTGGTACCTTCGCTAAGTGCATCAAGGCAGTCTGGAGGGAATGTCTGTCCTTAATTATGTTCTGAGATACTCCTCCACAGATCTCATTTCTTTTATGACCACTGAATGTGTTTGCACTTCTCTTTTTTGAAGGTACCCAGTGGTCTAATTCTGGTTTTCTTCAACAAAAAAAACCCCAAAACTCAAACCCAGATGTTAAGTGGGATCTGTTGTTTTATTTTATTTCACTACAGAGACTTTACTCAAAATGTATCACAGACAGATTAAAAGAAAGTTAATTAATTGTATCAAGAACAACGACCTTCCGATTTCAGATTCAACTGCACTGGTGTAAGTTTGGATTTGGATACGCTTGGAAGGTCATTGAGCTCTCAGTGTTAAATGTGTCAAACTAGAAGGCAGAAATACGCTTAGCATGGAACTATGAAAGCTGTGGCTTTGAGAAGGATTTTTCTAATTGGCAGATTGACTATTTGCAAGAGAATCTGCTACTGGTGAAATACGGAAATGACTGAAATGAGAAATTTCAATAATGCAGAGTAGGCCTAAGACGATGCATATTTTTGATTACCATTCTGTCTGTTTGGGTTTTTTAATATTAAGTTTAATCAAAGAAAAAACAAATTTCAGTTAATGAAAGGAAGAAAAATGCGATCCAAATCTTTAGGGAGATATAACAGTTAATTTGATTTCAAGTACTGTAGCTACATTCTCAATAGTGTTCCATTTTCAGGATTACAGTTGTTTAGTTCCATTAGCCTTAATGTACAGGGTCAGCTTTTAAATTATACTGCATTAGTCTACTGGTTTCTTTTGCCTCATTCTTTCTCTTTTTCCTATATGGCTTCTCTCATAGCAATGACCTGCCTTGGCAGAGGTCACTTGTCATAGCCACGAGAGAGAGAGCTGCTGCTGGAACTGACAGTCCTCTTCCTAATGATTCCTGCCTTCCTTCCGAGCCTCCAGTGTGTCACTAAGAAGTTAGAGCTGTCTGTGACTCTCAAAACAATGAACCGAAGCTCCTGTTTGCTTGTTAAAACCAGTGTTTACCAATAAACCCAGTCTTCCAACTGCAAAAACATTCGAAGAACTGAAGTTGGCAGCACTTCCTGTAGCTTCTGCATGCAATTCAGCAAATCCTTAGGGTTCATTTTAAATTCTAGATTAAGAAAAGAAATTCTTATGTGTGAAGCTGGGATAAATTTATGTTCTAAGGGAAGCACTTTCAGTGTTGGGAAAGAGAAGTTCTTAAGCAGGGCAAGTTATCAGGTTGTTAGGTTGTTATTTGCATAGGATGTATCTCCTTTCTTTCTCATTGACTGAAATTTCAGCATGCCACTGTTGTTGCTGTTTGGGTCTAGAAAAGCAAACGTTAATGCAAATTCAGCTTAAAAACAGAGTTGCTAAATGTAGGTGGAATTGGGTGACAAAATGTAAGTGCCTATTATGGCTTCCCACATAACAGGACTTGTTAAAAGCATTGACTTCCCTTCTTCGAAGCTTGTTGGCATTTGATTTTAATGGATTCAGGTAGACAAATACCAAGTACTTTGCTGAATCCAGGTTTTGACAGGTGTTTAAAATGTGATGTGTTCACTGGGTTTGAATTGCGAATACTTCTTCCCTACACAAATAAGCTCTTTTTGCAGCGAAAAACTAGAGTAACCGATTAGAATGATGCCGGCCATTACATTTATATTTCTTGATCAGTTGCAAAGCAATGTGATAACATACATAGCAGCTTTTTTCACTCAGTTCTACCATTAAATTTCCACATCTTTAAAGAAACAAAAGCATTCCACCAATATGACTAGGAGTAAACACAGGTAGTAGCGATGAGAAGTTACAAAACCACTATGGAAGTGCCACTCTTCTAGAGGCGGCATTTAGTTTACCATAAGTTTTAAAAATGTGTCAGCATTGTTTCTCTTTCAAAGAAACATACAACGCTTCAGTGAACCTGACATCTTTTGGAGCTGACCCTATTAATTATTTTTGCCTTACTGTGTACCATATATCCACAGGGATTTGCAGAGGATCAAGTACACTATTGTCAAGGGCTTTTATTTCTCTTTTAAATTTACTTGCGTGTGTTAGAGTTTACGTGTAAAACTGTCTATTAGTGGATACTCTGTGATAGATAGGTTTAGAGATTTAAATGCATCTGTCTTGAGGGATAAAACATGTGTAGCAGATTAATAAAATGCACTGTAAATTTTGTATCTGTACTGCTCAAAAATTCAGACAGCATAGAGACTACTGTGCACAATATCTAATTTTCTTGCAGATCTTAATAATTTCTAAGGACAAGTTCTTCTAGTAGAAACCGTCTGGAATACGTACTTCAACAGAGAGGACCAAATTCTGTTCTCAAATACACAAATAATCAAATTTGAATTCCTACACTAAATCTGAAAGACTTGCTCTGCATTAACATTGGTGTAACTCCACATTCTCTCCCTGCAGTATTGTTTGCTCTTTGGAGACCGCTGATGTTGAGAAGGTGATAAAGCAAATGGCATGTTAGTTACAAGGCAAAAACAAGGGTAATAACAGCTGGGACGAGTAATGAGTTGAGAAGAAACTAACATAGATGCTGAGAAAATTCATTCTTTTTTCTCTTTTTTTTTTTTTTTTTTTTTTTTTTTCCCCAATCATCCAAGGGAGAAAAGATGTGAACGGTAGGAAGAAAAAGAGAGGAAGACGGCAAAACAACACAAATGTGCTTTTGTGCAATGAAAAGTCATTTCTCTATCGCCCACACATGCACAGGTCTTAAGTACAGAATGTATTTTTTCATGCAGTAAAAAAAAAAAAAAAAAAAAAAGGATAAAGAACAAAGTAAGAAGTTTTGGGTTTGGGAGGTTTTTTTGATTTGTGTTGGTGGGGGGCTGGGTTGTTGTTGGGGGTCTGGGGTTTTTTTAGGGCAAACCCACAAGTTCTCAGTAATTTTGCTTTTGTCAAAATTCCAGCAGAGGTCTAAGGCTCCACGATAAGGACAGCTGGTACCCAGGATGATTCTGAGTTTAAAGCCTAGCCACAAAGCTGTCTCAGTTTGGTCTGATCCAGGCCATACCTGCATGGGAGGATTCGGTGTAGAAGGTGACATAAAATTTATTGAAAATTCAAGAATCATTGTGACTTGTCTTATCATTGTCAGATAGTGTTGATTTCCGTTACAAGATTGAATTTAAAAGAGAAAACGGGGCACCGTTACCCTGATTGACCCAATACTTAGCACTATTAACACCTGCTTTTTTTTTAGATTTTGTAATTCATTTGACAAGTCATAATATACCTGTATGACTATTCTCAGTTGCCAAGAATGTGGGAGTATAAATGGGAGTGTCAGTATAAATGTACTGGAACAAGACTGACTCCTAGAGGAATATAGTCTTGCAAAATCGGCTACAATTTTAGTCTCGTCTCCAAGGACAGTCTCTAATAGGAGTTTTCCTGTTTGAATCTGATTTGACTATTGGATCCCTATCTTTTAATTGTTCTTTTTTTCTCTGAAAAGCACCATTTCCACTTCTGAACATCATGCAGTTTGGCATTTATAAGCAACTGACTTCTATAAGCAGAATTGCTACATTTGCTAATAATAACCTGTAGGGTTACTGGACTGTGCCAGAATTTCACTCCGTACTTAAAGCAGCAGAGATCAATGATAATTGAATGCAACTGGAAGGAAACCATGGATTTTTAATGGCATCTTTATAACCAACTGGAGGAAACAGAGAAAGGGCATTGAAGTAAATGCATTCTCCTTCTTGCAACTAATGATGTGATTCCCTTTGCGTGCCATACTGCAGGGGAGGTGACAGCACAAGGCAATACTACAGAAGACACACCAAGCCGTGCTCTCTTTCTTTTCTTCATTTCTTCCTTTCTGAGAAAGTGGATTAGCTGAAGTATAGCTGAGTAAATTATAATCCCCCCGTTTTACATGTGTGTACTTTTCTACGAGCTCTACAGAGAAGCACAGCATTATGCTAGCCAGTCCTAACACCTGCAAACTGTTGAGTTAAACAGTTTTAAACTAAGATAAGGCTGATGTTGACTAAGTAAGGAACAGGGAGGAGCTGGAGACAAAGTAATGGCTACATCTGGGTTATGTTTCATTGCCTCTCTTCTCTTGCCTGTCTTTTTTTGCCAAGATTCTAAGTAGAGGAGATTTCACCAAAAAAATTTCACCTAAAAAATGGTAGTAAAATAGATCAGAGAACACAATCCTGAAAAGGTGCATTTGGAATATTTAAATTAGTTGATGGATTTTCTCTGAACCCATATGAATTTACACTACAGCCACTCAGAAGAAATTAGCATAGTGGACATTATTATCAATCAGATAGCTTTGCACCTAGAAAGAGATCTCAGCTAGATTATAAATTCCTTTTAAACTTTCATATACTGGAGGCTTTTTCTCTGGCACTTGTCACAAATGTTGATTCTTTTTAAACCAAGGATGAAATATCAGCAAAATAGTGTCATTAATACTATGTGAATCATTGGTTTAAGTTCAGTATCTTCTTTTAAATGAAATTAGGTTGGCAGAAAAAGTTCTTTGTATTTTTTATTCTTTGCATTTTCCTGTTGGAACATAACAATCTACTCTTACTTTATATCAAATGTTTAGTTTTGAAACGTGGTATTTTTTGTGGGGGATTTATTTCATGCTTTAATTAGGTACATTTAAAAATGGACATTAAGAAAAAATATTTTTTTTAAACTTCAGTGTTTTATATTAAAACGTTTTTATGAATGTTTCAGCTGAAAGAGTTTGACGGAAGTCAAATACTTTCTGAGATTCTGAAACATGCGTTTTTCAACTGAAGGCACAGACTGAATGAGTAGTGTCAGACCCGGATTCTTCACTTGTGTGTGTGATCTTTCCCTTTAGATACAGCCCTGCTTTCTGCGCATGGAGTTTCTGTAGGCTCAACATTCATGTATTTTGGGAGTGGGTCTAACAGAACACATAAAACATGTAGCATCACGTTGTTTGTGGGTTAACAGGAGTTGATGATTCTTCTATCTTCACCCCAGCTTCCTAAAGGACAGCTGTCATTCCAAACACAGCGGCATGACTATACAGAGGTGACAGGAAGGACTCGCAGCCTTACACCCTGTGGAAAGGGGCAAACCAGGCCAACCTACAATTCCTCCTGCCTGCCTCCCTCCCTGAGCACAACTGCTCGGGGGTGGACTGTGTCTTCTTCAAGCAGGACCCACTGGCCTCTGGTGGTTTCCATCACTTGACAGAGCTGTGGTTGGACATCCTTGCTTCCTTCCATGAAACTCTGCCCCTATCATTTCTGCAAAAATGAAGTGAGTTCTTATTATGTCTGCTAAGCCCAGTGCCTTGAATGCAGAAGACTTAAGATATAAGCAATAAGCATTTTAAAAGGGAGACAAAGCTACCTCGTTTCATTGTTGCAAATTTCCCACTTTAACTCAGATAAATGTCACACAATTAATAATCACCAGTAATGAATATGATGGCTCAATTATTTGATTTCATTGATTTTGACAATTTAATTTGCCTGCTTTGTAGCATTTGATAAGAAAACGCAAGCCGAGCCACAAGAAGGTAGCAGTACTGTAGAATTATACTAAAATCATCAGAGGCTGGATCTGTTCTTTACTCACTGACAGGGTGATTTTTCTTGCTGTCAACAGCTGCAAAAGTGTTTAATTTTATTGATTCTTTATTCATCCATTTTTATTATTTATACCCTTTATGTGAATCTCCCATGAAAGTTTACTTCTTATAATGCAATACCATGTCACCTGTTTTCTATATGATTAGTTTATTCATTCTGATACAGATAAAAACATCTCCACCTGCATGTTAAAAATTAATATTTAGATTTTTCTCAAGAGCGTTTCCTTTGGCGTATTGCTGTGCATCGCTTTTTTGGTAGAAATGTCTCCAAGCCAGGTAAAAGTAGACAGAAAACACACAGACACCCCCGACTGCTAGCACCCCCCCCAAACTGAAGCCAGATGAACTTTGCTTAAAATCAGGAAGAGACAGATGAGGCATTGTTGGCCTTTTATATAAACGGCTGTTGGCTGAGGTCAGTTTTTTTGCAGTACAGGACACCAGAGCCTTCCTAAACAGGCTGTTCATGCACTGTGTGGGTTAGCACATGTAACAAGGGATCCTGTCTCACTGTGGTTACGCCAACTGGCTTGTGCGTCTGAGAGCGTGGTACAGCGCACCAGATGCAATCTCAGCAAAAGTTATCGTCCTCTACCGTGGGTGGGTTAAGAGCGTGTTATCGGTTAAAAGGGCCTGGCTGGCTGGTAACACATTATGCCGCGTTAACCTGCTCATTTGTCTGAGCCTTAACTTCCATCTCCTTTCCCTTGTTCCACTGACAAGATGAAAGCAGTTTTGAATTGCTGTCAGAGTCCATTTGAGCATTACTTCCCACAGAAGATTTTTAGATCACTTGAAGGGAAAAAAAAAATTAACTATAAGTGAGTCTTTTGTGGGAATTATTAACCAACTAGCTCATTCTTTAATTTGCACAAATAAGCTAATGGAAGACCTTAACTTTAGGTATTCTATGTAAAATGTTAATTTCAATACAAACACTCTTTTGATAAGTGCGGACAGACGGTGGAAGCCAACTGAAAAAGAACCTTTACATTTTCATGTTGAATCAGCCTTCAACTATTTGAATCTAAGCTATAAATAATCTCATTTCTAGGGAAAAAGGAGAATTATTTGAACAGTTTTATCTTACAAAATGGGCTTAGAAACATCACTTAATATGAGTCAAAAAATTTTAACTTACAGCAAATGTAAAGAGAGAATTCATTGGAAGAAAGTACAGGAATATCTTGTCTATGTCATTCTTGAGTGAATTCTCAAAGTTTGGCTGTTGAATTCAGTAGAATTCAAATTGCCCTGTAATTATTTACAATTTTCATTATGCCTTTTATTGAAAATCTATTTTGACTTTCCTTTTTTTGGTACGTTTCCCGCCTATACTTTCTTTTCCACTAGATACACACATTAAAGGTTAGCAGCTAGAGCTTCAAGAAAATATTTTAGTTCAGAACTTAGAAAAAATATGAAGAGCACCTAATTAATCAGAACTAATTTCTAGTCACCATTCATCTATTTCAGTCCTTACTGTCCCACACAGTTCTGCTGGCTTTGTTATTTTAAAGTCTTAATAAAATTATTCTTAGAAGTTGAGTAAAAATTAGATGTATTTTTTTTAATTGTAAATTTGGAAAGTGGTGAATCTCTTATACATGGTAATATGCCGGTCTCCAGATAAGATCCTGCAAATTCTCATCAGAATTCTTGACTCCCTTTATTTTCTCTTTTTTTGTTGCCTTGGACAGTACCTGGCAAGTTCTTGCACCTGTGGGGAGACCATTCTTTGTTTATGAAAAACAGATGTGAGACAGATGCAAGATCTGTATGTGTGGACCATGGCCCTCACATACAGCAGCCCAGAAATCAATCAAATGCACGACCATCAATATATACAGAAACATTTGGAGGAACAGTTGCCCTCAGCACTAGGGAAAACTTGAAAATCTTTACAACTTCAAGGTGTACCTGGGCCTTACAGGCAGCCTAAAAATGCATTTTCATTACCCCTGAAAAAGGAGACTCATTTCAATGAATATGTAAAATGCAAACACCATGACATCTGCAAGCAGAAGCTATGCTAGTTTCTCAAATTAGTTTAGACTTCACATACTCCGCCCCCACCTTCTGTTTAACAAATGTATGCATAGATGATAGAAAAAAATGAAGTCTACAGGAAAAAAAAAGCCCAAACCATGGGAATGAACTAATTCTTCTGTCACTCAAGTAGTTATAAAACAAGCCAAGCATATACTGAAGGTGAATGTTAATGACTAAGGAGGCAGACAGATGGTCTGACTTTTCTTTAGGTGGTTCATCATACTTTATTATTCATAGAAAATTGTCTTTGATAAATGGATACAATGTTAAAAAGATATTCAGGCAACATATGGGTCACCTTTTGATTATGGTCAAGCAGACTACACGTGATAGATTTCTTCCACTTTATGATTGGTTGCATATATAGGGCAAGGTTGGGGTTTGGTTTTGTTTGGTTGGTTGTTTTTTTTTTTTTGTTTCTATCAGAGGTTATCAGTATTAAATGCCACGTTTGTATCCTGAACGTAAAAGCAAAGTGTCATTCCACAGAAACCATAATTTGTGTTGAAGTCTCATGTTCACTCCATAGTGATACTTCCTTACTAACATAATGGCCGATACCTCAAGATTGCTGCTGCAGGCACTTCAGGTAACTTAAGGGAAGTTCAGCGTGTTCTGGATCTTTCAGGAAAGGCTTTATTGTCTCGGAGTACTCAGCCAGCCACTTTCATGTTTTTTAGGAGCAGGAACTTTTTTTTTTAGTTTGCTATATTGAGTAGCGATTAGGAAAAATGTATGCATAACTAACTAACTGAAGGAAACTGAGAATTAGCTGGCTACACACCAGCTGCTAACGCCGATATGGCGAAGGCTTTTCTTTGCTCTACAGAGAGCAATGTAAAAGTGTCTCAGGAAGAGAAGATGACTTGTCCCGTTGTACCTTTCCTTTCCTGCACTCAAGCTCACCTGCCATAGATGTAACACATGGCTGAGTTCTAGCTGCAGGTTTGGAAAGGCAGTCAGCCCACTGCACCCGTCTTCTTCTCTGCTGGAGAGGGTGGGGAGGTTAACAGTGACCCCCTGGGCAGAAGTTCCCTTCTCTGCAGTACGACATGAGTCCCCTAGTTACTGCAGTTATGCACATGGAAATCAGGCTGCCAGCAGACCAGTACTTACATGAGGAAGTTTTACATGTTTTGTGAGTACCAACATATAGTAGCAACAGTTTGCATGGATGATTTGTATTTATGCAGGGGGAAACCAACTCAGCTTTTTAACAAACTCCTATCACCACATCCTTATGTCTGCTCCCTACTTGATTAAAAAAAAAAAAAAAAAAAGAAAAAAAAAAAAAAGGAACCCCCCCCCAACTCTGTCAACCCCAATTTTGCACTGTCACAATTCTGTATGCCCTCAGCAATTGTATGTTATTTACCAAAAATGTTAAAATATTGCTGCGTAGTGTATAACTTGTATTAGACTTCCCATTAGTGTGTAATACTGAATCAAGCACACTGTACCTTGTCTTCGTCTATGAATTCACCTGTGTAATTGAGCAGCATCTCATGGGTATAGATATTGCATTTCAGAGAAGTTAACTCCTGCAAGCTGGACAGTTAGATAGTTCTGGCCAATTTAATTATGCAAATGGGAATTCAGTTTCTCGGGAATATATTATCAGTATTACTTCAAAGACTTGCATAGAATTCTCTCCTATCATCTTTTTATGGGTTCTTTTTCTTTGTTGCACAAGTGAAAATGAAATATTACAATACATTGAGAAAATTTGGTGAGAAAATAAATGAGCTAGATACATTTGCAAATGCTTCCTGTTCCAGTTAGAGGCTGGTAAGCTAGGAGTAAGGCGACAGAAATTTTGTTCTTTCTTCCTCTCCTGTCTTGCAGATACACTTTTAGGGAAAAAATCTGTTGAATTTAAATGAAAACAGCATTACAGGTATTTTAAATCACATCAAAGGATTTAATAGAATGTCTAGACTGTAGCATCCTAATATATATTAAAAAAACTATTGTAAAAGGAAATTTTCTCATAGAACCTTTCATTTTGTAGAAATTATTTCTTTACAATTTTAAAGCATTCTATGTAAAGCTGTAAGGGTAACATCGCTGAAATATTTCATGCCCTTCAAAAGTTAGCATTGTGAAATTAGCCTAGAAATTGAAGAATGGCATTTTGCACTCTCCTTGAAAATTGTATCCTAACACATGTAAAGTTCTAGGCACAAGAAAGACTCTCCTTTTCCATATTAAAGTAAGTCTAATCAAGAACCTCATTGCGCTGGTGGAGTCTCTCTAATGCAATGAAGTTAAATAAATAGGGGTATTTAGACAATTAATTATTTTACAGATAATTTTAAAACTTTGATAAACTGGTCTTTTCTTTCCATACTTTTTCAAGCTATTGGTCTCTTCCTGGGTTCACTAGGTGGAGAACTGATAGCAGCACTTGCATACAAGACTGCCTGCTTGATGTGTTGGGGCTGAAGAAACTTTTCTACCACCGTTTCTCTTTCTGCATTAGTATTAGAGAGATGCACGCATCTGCATAAATGTCTCCTCAAAGTAGACTTCTCTCTGGGACTGGTTTTTAATTTTTAGACTTTTACTTAATTAGTGTATAATTTCTTTTTGAAAGTGAATTCTTTGAAGTAATTTCGAATCTCTCATAGAAGTGGACATATTTATAACTTCAGGTCTCATTCCCAAGGAGTGATGGTAACTATAATTGTAAGTGCAGGTCAGAGCTTATAACATATCCCAATAGCTTTGAGTGTTAAAAAGTCATAAAATAGTGTCAAATTTCCATTTTTATAGTATGAGCAAATCTTTCTACAATGCAGGACACAGCTTGTAGGCAATCAACCTCTCTCATGATCTCAGTCAAGAAGTGGACTTCTGAAAGTTTTTAAAGGGCAGGACCACAATGTTAGCTCAGGGCAAAAGAAGTTTTTTGCTGCCATGAAATCTAATGAAATTGCCCTGCCACTGAGACTGAGCTGACTGAAGGCCTCTCTCTTGTGTGCTGTTTTAACAGTAACCCATTTTTGGCTAACGAGGTTCTTCATTGAAGTCAATCTTTATTGATAATATTAATTTCCCTTAATTTTAATGATGTAAAAATAAATTACCATTAAAAATTATTTAAGCTCACTCTTCAGTTGAGGAAGAAAAATTCATACCTCCGGAGCATGAATCATCTCACCTAGAAAAACATCTATGTTAGTGCTCTCCATTAATTCCATAGAGAAACTAGATGAAAAATGTGAACTAGGATGCTCTACTTAGGTGAAAGAAATCATTCCTAAATGAATAGATCTCTGTGCTTTGGATAAGGCTATAAATAAGCTACTAAAGATCAATACCGTGTTAGCTCTCTACAAGAATTTTTCTCAGCCCCTCTTCACCTTGATGTATTGGCATTTTATTGTGGTTTAGAACCGAGAGAAATGAAGAAATATGAGATATGTTTCTGGCATTAAAGATTTAAAAAAATACAGAAGAACAAAAAAAATCATTTATCATGTGATTTGCATCAAGATTAAGATTTGTTCCTTAAACTGACATGTTTAATCCTTACTTATTTTATTGCTTTAGCTCCAGTGTGTATAAATGCAATTACTTGGTTAGGCAAGTAATAGGCTACTAAGTCTATGCCTCTAATGTGACATTCAGGTCTGTTTTGTCCATGCGACAGCCACTTTTCCAGTTAATTTTTGTTAATAATAATGTCACAAATTCTGACCATCAGATTGGTGACTAAGCCACTGGCGTCTGGGTTCTTTTTCCTCTCTACCACTGCCTGCCTTTTTAATCTTGAATTCCTTTGTCTCTTTTTGTCTACAGATCATGAGACTTTTCAGCACAATGAATCATCTGGAGTACTTAGGCAGTTGTTGGCTTTTAATCAATCATCTCATTTTTATTTATTAGTCCATTTTCCATTGACACTGCATAGCATAAGGCCTTCCCCAATGAGCTTGTAATGAAACCAGTAGGAACTGTGGATAATCAGTCCTTGTTTGAGAGGTAGTCACTGCCTCAAAGAATTGTGCTAAAAAAGTAATTACAGCCCAAACTGTGAAACTCTCAAAGGCTCTTACGAACACCGTATTCTACATGCACATTTCAATTTACAAGGTTCATTTGAATGAGTGCCTAAAAGAAATATTGCATAATGTGGGTGACAGACACCCAATACTTCACATTTACATGTTCCGTTGATTCCTTAGTGTCACTATTCAGTGACACCATCCATTTCTTCATTGTCTAGTTCATTGGTATAATATTTTTGATTGAAAGACAGTTTGACACCTTTGCTTTTCACCTACATGGGATTTTCTTACTATCTCATACTCCCTGTTCCAATTTCACACCAATAAGTACTGCAAAATGGAGAGAGAAAAGCACAAACGTCGTCCTCATGAATGCATGGCTGAAAATGCTTTCGGTGTTTCAGATCCAGTAACTGCCGCTGGGCCGCTCTTTAGCATTAGATGCATAGCCTTTGCCATATACATTGTATTGAAACAAATCTCTGTAATGTCTGGCAATGAATCCTCTTAAACCACTGTTTGGCTGTTTGCTAAAACAAGATTTTGAAGTCAAAAATCTGCATACCATTTAAAGTAAACTGCATGTACCATTTAAAGTGAGCCACATATTACACAGCATTGCTGCCAGCCTTTAAATTGACAAACATAACCATCCAGTTCCTGTTAAATATCATTAAAAAATTATGCTTAATGAGCAGTACGCACATTAATACTTTATGATAGCAGCTAGAAGTGCTAGTCTTCAGCCTGATTGTAATTTGCCAAGACTGTCTGAACACAGACCACAGAGAAATACCTCTCCAGAAAGGCTTACAGACTCCAGGGAAGGCAAAAACCCCAGACACAGAGACAGGGAGCAGAGGGAGATCAGTCAGCACAGGAAGCGATGATCTTAGCACAATCATTCTCTGATTCTTGAGCTGAGAAATTTCACTTTATCTATTGCTTATCAGTGCAAACTTCAGAGGTGGGCCTGCTCTGATTTGTGTTGCCCTCACGCTGCGGTCCCTCAGGGCCGTCCGGGCCCAGCAGGGTCCCCACAGGTCGGGGTCCCTCAGGGGTGTCCGTGCCCGGCTGGGGTCCCCGCAGGCCGGGGTCCCTCAGGGCCATCCCTGCTCCGCCGGGGTCCCTCAGGGCCGTCCCTGCTCTGCCGGGGTCCCTGCAGGCCGCAGACTCTCAGGGCAGGCTGTGTCCCCCGTGTCTTTTAGCACAAAGTCGTCGTCCCCCCCCGAGTGTGACTGCAGTCCCTCACAGCTTTCGGTTTGTTTCTTCAATATTTTTGCCCAGGGAGCCCCTTTGTGTCTGTGCGGGCTGAGGCTCGGAGGTTTACACTGCTGAGTCTGCTGTTTCCAGATCCGGCTGGAACCGGAGCTGCCTCCACAGAGCTCTGCGCGCCGAGGCGGGACGCTGAGGTAAGTGGGAAAGGTTAGTGACAGCAGAGGCTCTCAGGTGTCTAAACAGCAGGGATTATGAAAGATTCTGAGAGGCTGACTCAGAAGGACATTACAATTGATTATGGTAAGTTTTGGCAGAGCAATTTCCCAAAGGGTAGAATTGTCACACTGTAAATATTGGACTATTTAAGGCTTTTTCTTTTTTCTTTTAAATTGTTTTTGACAATACTACCTGAAGTAGTATTCAGTTGCCTTTGCAATGCCTACTTTCAAACTCAAGACCATACAGCCCAGCAGTGAGCAATTAGTACGGTCCTGTCCTACGGATACAGTGCTCTGGTGCAGGTCATGCAAGCTGCCATTATGGTGACAGGCTGTATACATGATTAAATAGTCCACCTTTTGACAGTTACCTCATGTAATAGCATCATACAGCATTAGGAGTCACGGGGAGAAAATAACCTGAAATTCAGTAGTAATTACTATGAAGAATTTAATAGTTGAGCTTAGATTTTGCAAGGTGCAGTGCAAGATTTTCAAGTTGTTTTATTTCCATCATTGTTGCATCATTAGATTAATAATTAGGGTTTTTTCGATGGGTATCCATTTTAGTCACTCACGGCTAGTGATGTTTGTGGTGACTACTGTAAATACCAGAAAAAGACCATTTATCTTTAACAGGCATACTTCACACAGTGAGCGTTGAGTGACCCAAGTCAGTTGTAAACCAAATACAGACCAAGGTGGAAGGAATGGAAGTGGGGAGAAGGGAAACTGCAGCAGTAGGTCATCTTCAGGGTTTGGTTTTTTTTTTTTTCCTTCTGTGGTAGTGTGGGGGACTGGCACTGAGACTGGTGTTCTTGTGACAGGTATTGATATGGGTCAGTCATATCATATCAAGAGATTGTCCCTACCCTGCCAAACTTACACATTCAAGTAACAGAACTGACAAAGGGTGAGGGATGGTACGTTGTACACCTGTGTACATTGTATATAGGTGACAAACTGCAATGCAGAGAGATTAAATTACGTGACCTTCACTGTCTGGACAACAAAGGAGTATTTCCAGTGCAAACTGCAACCTCGTGCTGGGAGCCCTTGGCTTTCATGAGCTACGTAAAGCATCCAAAGCAGACAACATCCACATAACGCTTCTCAGATAGAAAGGAAAGCTCATCACAGGTATTATGATTCAGAATTTATTTTAAGAGAAACTAGAAGTTACTTCAATTATCCTGTTATATATTAATAGAAGTCAACCAGTGGACCATGAGACAATTACTTTTTATGGTTTTATACAGGTTTATTACTGTATGGCAACTTTTACGTACAGTTCAGCATCATCCACTGGCTGCATGTGTCATCAGGGCACCACTCCAGACAGGTGCTGCATACAGGAGTAGTTAATTGGTCCCTACTCTGAAGACCCTATGTAGTTGGTATTACATGCTCTAGGTAGGAGGAGGAAGAGAACCGCAGGTCGATGAAGTGGTTGCACTATGGCCAACAGGTCAATTTCTAGCAGAAATAGTTACATATCCTGGTGTTGGCACTTGCATATTCTATTTTAATGAGTCATTGCTCCCTAGGGAATAAAACAGCTTTTCTATAAACATATCTGCCTCTTACAACTTATTTTTGCTAAATAGGTTTCAATTAAGGGACTGCAATTTAGCTATCTATTTGTAAAAGGTTTTCATCATGTGGGATTACGTATTAGGCTGTTCAGTGTCACATGATTTTCTGCTGCATGTCTGGGTGAGTTTAAGAGAGCATATAATGAACAATGTGCTTTATTCAGGTTTTGAGCCAAATTATATGGTACGTTAAAATGTATGCAAACTTTGAACTTGCTAATATTTACATACATGTTCTGGTAATATTAAATAATACAAGCGGCGAATTCACTGCTTCTATTTATAAAAAATATTAATGAGTCGATCTTTGTATCATACAGGCAGCCATAGTCCTTAAGGTCATTAAGGATTTCTGACATTTATTTTACATTAAAGGAGAGGCAGAAATTATGGAAAGGTTTTCAATGGCAATGAAAAATACAGGAATATATATTGCAGTGTTTTTCTAGTGTACAGCTCTATTGATTTAAGCAACCTGTAAAAGGAAAACTAAGAGCAGTGATACACCAGCTCAAGTGACAATTCTATATTTACTCTGGATTGCTCATGTTTGCTTCTGAAAATTCATAACCTGAGGTAGAACTGAACAATGAAAAAGAAAAAACAAGCATGTAAATCAATTGATGTGCTGACCAGCTACTAGAACATCTTTATTTTCAATAACCACATTCAACCGTGTTTTATATCTATTTATCACTGAACTCATTGGGCAGAAAAAAAAAGGTGCTAATGTTAATACCTCATGAATATGCACAGAAAATGTTCCCTTTTGCTTAAATATCAATATTTATACTAACCTTTTTGTTCTTTTGTGTTTAATAAGAATGACAGATAGTGGGTGCTGTGGGCTAAGACTGTTCATTAACATTGTTCTTTTGGGTATTCTTGACATTCAATTTCAAGACACACGTGACATGAATGTAGATCCTGTATTTAGTTTTTTGCATATTAAGCATTTCTAAAAAAAAGGAAAAAAAAGGCAGTAAATACAGGGCATGTCCTCAGAAATACCATCCACTTTTTGAAAGCAGACCCTCATTTTTAGGGAGAGATAGCATCTGATGATCAAAATGAATCCTCACAAATGCCTGCTGGCATTCAAAAGAAAAGATGAAGTTCCAGATTAGTACGCTTGCTAAACTGAAGTACCTGTTCTGGCCATGAACATGAACAGCCCATCAACATCAAGCCTACTTAGCTTACACGTGTTCCATGCCACCAAAGAAAAATTTGGTACAGCATTCAGTTTGGTGTGAAAAATCTCATTAATATATGGAAAGGATGTGGATTGTCCTTCGGGGGTAGAAGACAGAAGGGGCAGGCAGACAATGACAATTTCACATAGTGGAAAATATCACTTCTAGCAGTTCTGCGTTTGATGAATGTCGTTTAAGCTTGTCATCATACCAGTGCAAGCACGTATGCTTGTACGTGTATATATATTTAATTTGGGATGAGGGAGAGGTGTTTGCATATTTCAGTTCATTCCAGTGCAATACCTACAAAGCCTACAGCTACCAGGCTTGCAAATTTGAAGCTAACCCTGTTCATCCCTGTACAGAGGCTACTTGTAGAAATACTGTGGGAACTGAAAAGATGTAGACCCCTTTCCATTCCATCAGTGGAAAAGTGTCATGCCTTGGTACAAGATGCATGTAAAACAGCTACATGCAAATGATGTAACTGCCAGAAGGGTGACAAGTGGGTCCAGAAAGTCCAGTTCTGTAGACGTTGACATGCAGAAAGCAACTCATTCTTACCTGCATTTGCCTTACATTCCTCAATCTGTTTTATGCAGAGCTCTTCTTTAGTGGTTAGGTGTCAAATACATGTTAATCTCCTTTATCTCCACGTCTTCAGTTTGATTCCTAGAGAGAATAGAGCAGTTCTCTGAGGAGCAGTGCAGAACAGTAATCACTTTTAAAAGTGCATGTGTATCCCAAGGTCATTAATAATCTGCCTTGGCCCAGGAACCCTGGAATTATTTTTAGTGACCGTATTTTAATCTTATATAGCAATTGTGGATTTCAAACATATTTTCAAAAAAGGATGGGGCATTTAGAGTAAGCACTGGTTTCCTGTATCTAATAGCTGGGCTCTTAGGGAGGAAGATTTTTTCTTTTTCTTTCCTGAAGTTACAAACTTTCATCATTACAATTACTTGAACAGAAAAGACTGGGAAGACTTCATGGGTTTTCTTTTTGAAATACACATGAAGTTTACAAGTATTATTTCTCTATTTTTTAATCTTGGGTTTAACAGAAAGAAAAGTTTTGACACTGACAATGTCCTACGTGTGGGCTTGTCTTGGTTGAATCCTCTTGTGTTATTGCATCTGTTGTGCAGTCTGCCAGTTCATATAAAATATTTTAAAATGCAATCACAAATGACATTGTGATTTTAACTTTTTTCAAGAATCTAAATCTTGCTTGGCATAAATATTAGACTTATTTCCAATGTATTGGGGAAAACCAAAAAAAGAAATCTTATAGAACTGTATAAAGCACTTATAGGCAGGTGATCATTATTTCCTTAGGTGACTGTCTAATTGTTGAAATTGTCTAATTTCAAAGACAGCCATGTGTCATGATAATCAGGTATCAGCTTTCAGTGATGCTTGTATTTTCACGCTGCTGTATTTGCTTTCTCTTGCAAAGCTCAGCACATTCTCTAGAGGAGTAAATATTGCTGGTGTCACCCTATACCTGAGAAATTGAGGCATGAGTTGGTGACAGCAGCATTCTAGCATCAAACATAGTATTAGAAAAAGAAAATTAATATTAATGAGATGCTGGCCTAGATGCCTGGGTTTTGCTGTCAGATTCTGAGGCTCATCTCTGAATGAAAACATCAACATTAGGTATTGAAATATTCTTCTTAGAAAATGAAGCCAAATGTATAAGGTTCTATCAGATACAAAGAAGAGCATTTTCTCCTCGAGCACCCCCAGATGATGTCTGTATGGACCAGCAGACTGTTTGTGTAACTTTTAAGATTGAGGCTCAACTGGAGGGTAACACGAGTTTGCAAGTTAGTGATGGAGAAGGGTTGAGGGGATTATTTTGCACAGAGGGGGTTCAAATAATGTACCTCCCTATTCTGTCTTTACTTGCAGTTCCTCCTTCTTCAACATGCAGCTAGGAGTTGATAAATACACCTTTGTCAGGAAAACGCAAGAGGAAAGGAGCAGTACTGTAACTTTTAAATTTATGATAGAAATCTACTTAAAAGATGATAAAGTATCAGTACAGGGAGGAAGATAGCATGACTGCAATGAAAAACAAGTCTTGTCCTGTCTGTGGTTGCAATGCTAAGTGGGTTTTCATCTAATGTGCAATCAGGGCACCCTGTGTGAAAAGAGATGCTCGCTGATGATCAAGCATTTGAGAAACAAGAGCGCTCAGCAGGTTTTAAAGGAAATCAGGTGAAATCTTCCTCCAGATGCCACTGCTTCTTTATATGCTGTATTGCACTGATGGAATACAATGATGAATCATCTGTCATGTCAGTGTATGACACAATATATTTGTGATGAGTAATGTCCTGAACACAGATTTCATTGCACCACAGTAGAATTTATCCATCTTATGCTCCCCTTGGCCTATACATAACCAAACCCATCAGGTATGATTTTGCAGTGCAGAGGCACGGTATTGATCCTGTGTTAGTGAGATAAGTGCTCTGTGGCCTCTGAATTACCTTTGCCATGTAACAAGATGGAGGCTCGAGACCCAGGTTGGATAGTTCTTCACAACCTGAAGATCAAGCTGTGATGGGGTGGGAAACTTGACTACAGGTGAGGATCCTTTAAAACAGAACAGCGGGTTCCAATGACTGCCTTTGATTAGGGTGTACAAGTGGAGCGAGGTGGGGCTGACTAATTAAGCTCTGGAGCACAACTGAGCAGGAGCTCCTGGTGGTCAGTTCCTAGAGACCTGAGAGCAACCAAGAAAGGACAAAAAGTTAGTGAGAGGCTGAGGGGAGCCTGGGAAGCAACTGTACCACATCAGAAAGAGGTGGGTGAAGCGGTTTTAGAAGTTTATGCTTACAGAGAGTTTCATTTGCATGGGCAGCAGTGCAATAGGGTTGTGAGAATAACTTCTGGGTACAGAGGTTAGCTCTCTGTAGGTACCAATTTCCATTGGTTTTGACCTCAATGAGTCTTACTAGTCTAACCAAAATTTTTGTGTGTGTTTTGTTAAATTAATATGGAAAGTAGGTTGGGAAATGAGGGGCTATAATATTATATATAGCTGTATCCTATGTTAGAAAATGTTTATCATCCCTTTGGTTGAATCAGCTAACAAACAGATGTGAACTAGGGGATGTCTTATGGAGGATGATGAGGAGGCATTTTTGAAGTGCTGTTATTTTTCTTAAGTGATTTTATGGAGCTGCTCCGTAAGCCTGAGCTACCTATTCCTAAACAACGTCAGGTATTATGCCCGTAGGTCTCTTACCTCTTCTTAACAGAGGTAGTAGTTTGCCTTTGTAGCTTACTTAAGACTATACTGGACTGGGATAACAGTATCTAAGGGAGGGCTCTCTGCAGGCTAGCAAAATCTTGTGTAAAGATTTGTGAGAGGAGACAGGGCCTGTGCAGTCATCTTCTTTCAGCTCATTCAGCCATTCACTACCAGAGGGTTCAGAATTTGCAAGCCAGATGCAAATGAATTTTCCCAGGGCAAAAAAGAAATTAAAGGAAAAACTGGAACTGGGGTAGCAGGAAGGAACCCAAATTTCAGGTTGCTCTCTCTACCCCTTTCCCTTGTGCCAGAGGCAGCTCACAAGGCAGTGCATTTTCCTCCCCTTAGCTCAAGGCTATGCCTGAAGGCACCTTTTAGTATTATCCATTTATTCTAAGGCTGCACACCTGAGACTAGCCATAATAGTTGAAAAGCTTTCACAGAGAAAAAATACCAGTCTGCCTGTGGTACTCAAATAAAATAAATAAAAAAAATACACACAAAAAAAATCTAGCTTGCTTTGTTTGTAAAGGGAATGTGTCTCTTAAAAGTGCTAGTTTGCTGCCAACCTGGATTAACGGGGACTTTCAAAAGTCATTTTTAAAACAGTAACATATTGCTACACCAAACATCCCCCGGCTCTTCAACAAACAGGTTGTTTGTGCATATTTAAGTTCACTAGACTTTCACATACATCTCCTTGTGTTGTGGATTTTGTTGGTTTTTTTTACAGTTATGCCTATCTCATAGTTACATTGTACTTGCTAGTTTAGAGATAGAATATTAAACAATTTCTGTGATGCTTCTTTAAAAGGATCTAATTTATAGTAGCAGAAAGATGGTAAAAGCTATCTGCTTTAGACAGTGGCCTTTTCATGAGGAAAATTCAATCAGATCTCTTAAAAGTGCTTCAACATAGTTCTGAGGATTCTTTCTTGTTTCTGCCACTTTCCTGAATGTCTTTAGTTGGCACTTCTTTGTGCTTACACTGTACACAGGTGATTTGGGAAAGAAACACCTGTGTGATAGTGTTAGTTTCTTTTTTTTTTTTAAAAAAAAGAAACTATGAGAGATGTATCTGCCCAGTGAGAAATGCTTAGTATAGCATTTTATTGGCTGAGCCACACTTCAAAATCTTGTTGCATATGAGTGTCTGGGTTCCTGTTCTCTCCCAATGTAAGAAAGGCCAAGGTGCAGACCTGCAGCTGCAACAAATCGGTCGTTAAGATGATGGGAAACACCAGGTCAGCTTTGCAGTCCAAGCTTAAATGTGAAGGTAATTCTTGCTTCAGACCTCAACAAGGTTCCTTGGAAACTAGTTTACTAGTTAATATCCTTTGTTTATCCCTAAATAAGCAGTGGTGTGAAACTAGTAAAAGTTGGCTGAGAGAACAGAAAAGTTGATACTGCACAGAAAGATTTCCCAGACTATAAGTTGGAAGTTCTTGGTCAGAACAATTTGTTATTTTTTTCTTCTCCAGCTGTGATAGCTTTGTGCTTTCTTACTGTTTCCCCTATGCTATGATGAGCCCTAGTCGGGGCTTTGTGCTCATCCATGTGCAGCAGTGTTTAAAGTAGTATTAAGAAGATTGGAAAAATACCAGCTCTTCTTTTTGTGAGCACAGCTGGGTTGTGACTAGCCAAAATCTACCACAGGGTAGGCTTTCCTCAAAAAGAATGTGTACCTGAGAAACTTCACTATTTGATACCTCAGGTGTGCGTATGTAAAGGGTTTTTCACCCCTGCATGTTGAGGTTGCTGAACTGTTTTTCTGCACTGTTAAATTATTTTTTTCATGTCTGCTCCTGAAATGATGTGAACTTCCCAGCTCTAACATGGCACCTTTCCCCTGCTTGGAGCTCAGCTGCTTCTTGCCATTTGGATGATAAGACAAGAACAGAACAAATCCCTTTATGTAATGCAAATGTTTTGTGCTGTTTAGTAACTCCAGGGCTGTTTTGATAGGGGGAAGGTGATGGTAAGAAAATTACATTCTTCAACCCAGAGCAAGTTTAATATCACTTACTACTAAAGAATTGTGGTTCCTTTCTTTTAGGTGGTGCTTAAAGCACTTCTCGGCCTTACTGCGCTTCTTGTAGATATTCTTGCTAGTAGTGCCCTGGAAAAGAAGGTGTAAACTTAAGAACAACGAGGCAAAATCACAATCACAAAAAACTTCAACAAACCAAATGCATAAAGAAAGTCGGTTCCTTTTGAAGTCAATAAGTCTTTAAAGGACTTTCACTGTTCTCTGAAGTGCTGTTAGGAGAAACAAAAGAAAACAAATGGAAATAATATAGTCTCAGTGCAGACCTTTTAGCATTATAGCTTAGACTTGCTCATTTTCATAGTTCACAAACCGGCAGAAAATCTCAGGTTGCAGCAAGAGCAGGATTACCTTATTTCACAACTAAACTAGATTCCTTCTTTGGCTTCTCTGGGTCCTACCAGGACAGGATCTGTACGGCTGCATAGTTCCTAACTAGTAGATTTAAAAGGTTCTCTTCTCAGTATCTTCCTTGCACTCGAGTATCCAAAGAACAGCGATGCCCTTTCCTGGTACCTGCTTCAGCCCCCCTGGGTTGTTCCCTTTTGTGAGAGTTGCAGTCAATCACAGGTGACTTTCCTGAGTTCTGATGGCTTTTAAGATGTAATAAGAGATTGGAAGTACTTTTTGGACTTGGATGTCACAAGGGAAAGTTAGTAAAAAGAAAAGGATTTCAAGGGAGAAGGTAAATATGCTGGATGCTTTATAAGGAATGCCAATAGAGAGGAGAAGGAAAATGAGAAAACACAGCAGAATAATTGGCTGCTGATTAATGCAAAGTTGGTGGTGCAGAACTGTGCAGAGAATTAGTGGCAAGAACAGGTTAAAACTTGGCATGGCGAGAAAGAATATTTGTGAAGACTTGAAGGGGTTGCATGTTTACAAGAAGGGCTTTTCCAGCTTTACAGAAACAGCTGTACTCCTTAGAGTAACAGTGCAACCAAAGAAACATTCAAGAGGGGATACTAGAATGCTATTGAAACTGCAGGGGGTGTTCCTTAAGGTGAATGTAGTTATGTAAGCTAAGGGCTATCCAGGGTAATGAAGTAAATGAAAGGATCTCAGGATTTGCTTTTACCTCCAAAAGGACTAAACCCTTACTAGACTGATTGTGAGGCTCATATGTGCTGGATCACAGAACTCTCATACCCCTTAAGGCAAGGGACATAACAAGACCAATATGTTAGCATGACTGTGAGTTTTAAAAACATTTAAATGGTATGCAGCTTTCCAAGATTCCCAAGTAAATGCAAGAATATAGAGAGCAGCTACAGTGAATTCATTGTTCTGAAAACTTGTGTTGGAAAGCTGAGCTTAAGACCTTGACAAAAAGTGTATCTTAAACCTGACTGGAATATTCCCTTCTCCCAGGGAATATCACATTTTAGAGGTGAATGAGTATTCCACTACTCATCATACTGTTTAAACTCACAAAAAGTCTTTCTTTGTGCATTGGAGACAATATTTAACACCATGGGAGCTGAAACAAAATAGATGTTTTACTCTTGTATGTTTAAGAGGCAGCTGCCTCCAGTAGTAGGAAGCCAATAAAAATAAATTAAAAAACAAACAACCCCCCCGTACCTCAACTCACAAGAAAACAAGCAATTTTGATTATATTTCACCCCCAAAATAGTATTCTGTAGAAAGAGGAAAAATGCTGTTTGGTAAGTGAGTAAGTTGGGGCAGGGCATATTGTACGTGTGTTGTGGCTCATACACTGTATTTTCACTGGGTAACTTTGAAGATGCTATACACCAAGCAGGGCAAGGTGGCCTCTTGAGCTGGGCATGTTTCAACTATAGCTGTATGTGCAATGTTCTGCCCCAAAGAACTCAAAAGTTCAACTACTAGCATGGCAAGAGAAATGTAGAAACAGGCAGAGTGAATGAAATCATTTTAGGTTGTTATATGTAAAGAGTGTTTTTTGGTGGAATGGATAGTTAGTAAGTGGTATCTTATACTGCCAATGATGTTGAATGTTGAGTGCGTCTGAAAAAAACTGGCTCTGTATTAAGTATCTTCTTGCAAGACTGTTCCAGTGTGAAGCAGGCTAGCCTGATGACTTGGTGCCAAGGCTTCCTTCTGTTTGAATGTATAGCATGTGGTTTCTGTGCAGCGGTTTTGTTTATTTTACTGAGCAAACTAACTGCAGTGCCACATCAAATCCTACTTAAAATAGCTTATGATCAGGCTCAAGGTCACTGCTAAAGACAACAGGCTTTAAACAGTGCTGCCTCTGTAAATTATTTGCATCCTCTTTAAGAAAAATACTTCAATACTGACAAAGAGGTTCAGAAAACATAACTTCATATTGTGATTATATTTGTTGTGGAAATATTTCAACAGACGCAGACTGTTGTGCTGGCTGAAAAGACAAAAGGTATCCTAAAAATGCCTCAAAACAACAAATAAAACCAAGATAGCCACACCTGTTATATTTAGTAATGTTGACCCAATGCTAAACAGATTAAATAGAAATTAATCTGCTGCTACCCATGTTAGTTAAACACTCCAGACTGTGATGTGCAGGTACACTTTTCTCTCAGACACCAAAATACCTTTATTGTTGTTTGTATTATTGTTTTAACCTCTCATTCTGATGCTAAAAGAAACTAGACAGCTTTGTTACAGATCTTGTCATGCTTTCAAAGTTGTTGTGCCATTTAAAGCCCACAGAAGTCAATGTGAGATTTTCTCACTGACTTCACCTACATTTTTACATAGCTCCAGATTCAGTTATATGTCTAAATTTGAACAAGTAGGAAGAAATACAGTAGAGAATAAAAATAATAGATAGGATTGCTGAGAAATATTTTGACTATAACCCGTTGGAGACCAGCTCAGAGTTTTTACAATCTGTGTGCATTTTGATTCGGGAGAAAACATTTCAAAAGCATCTTAAGGGTCGTTTCCCTTGTCTCTCATGGTTTGAAATATTCCCTTGCTCTATGAATACTTTTTATTCCTAAATTACATAAATGTTTCTAAAATAAGACAAGTTGCACAGGGAATTACCTGGCCTGCCTCTTTACCAGGTTACAACCCCCCACCAACAACGTACTTGGTTAAAACAACAAAAATACATACATCTTAAAGTATGTTTCAACAGTAGATCCCAGGCTTTAGAAGGACTGAGATGTATGGAATTGACTTACTTTCTTGAATTATATGTGTAAGTAATATAAATACAAGGATAACTACTGTGAATACATGACACACAAGTCAGATTCAGAGGGTAGAGCAGCTTATGGTTTAATAGGTTGCTTCATAATTTCTTTTAAGAACATGTTTAACAGTGTTGCTTTCTAGTAGTTACACTTGTAAGAAAATGTGAAGTTTGATGTCCTACTGAGACTAGATACAGATTTTGTTGCTGGTACACACTGTTCATTCTTTTTGTCCCCAAGGCAGATGTGTACATTTAATTGGTAACTGCAGTACCTCTGCACTGCCAGGCATATATCATTGGACTCAAAGGTTCACATAAAGGTAGATTTGTATCTGACAGCCCCCCACCACTGCAAAAAAACACTCTCAAACCACAGAGATGGTCGCTGCGTGATAGAAATCATTGAACTGTTACTTAACTTTAAAGCTGTTCTGTTGAAATAACTTCACAATGGCCAGATATTTTTTTTTGCTTTAGTTAAATATGTAGTTAGAAGTTTTTGTTAATAAGGTTCAGAAAGAAAATCTTTCAGACTAAGGTAACTAAAAGAAACTCAGTGTCCTAAACCTGATTCTCTTGATAGAACCAGTGTTGATCTATTGACAGAAAAGAAACTGAAAAGACCTACAGGCTGAAAATCCCCAGTGCTAAGCACTGACTTGTATGCAGCGTGCAGTCAGGAGTTAATAAATGTCAGAGAAATACAAATTTCCCATTGCCTGCTTTCACGCTGAAATGTTCAGTCAATGAATGCTGAGGAAGAACTCTACAAGTAGTGAAATAATAAGACTGTGCCCTCTTGTCAAGCTGTTCTAAAACTTCTTACAAGCATTGCAATAAAGGAAAGAAGGTACATCAATGACATGTTGCAGCAATTCTTGCAACCTCCTCTTTAGCGTGAGAAGCAATGTGGGAAGAGCACAAAAATGCTGGTTTGAACTTGCATCAAAGCAGGTGATGGAAGTGGCTGCTGTGAATTTATGAGACTGGTACTACAGTGCAGTAGGCAGGGTAAGGGTGCGGTTTTATCCGTACTCATCAGCTGAGCAACTACTATGCAATAATCTGTTCAGGGTGGGATCCTGGACCTGAGCACAGCTTCTCTAAACAGCCAATACCTGTGCCATCAAGCAGCCTTTACTCCCTTCTTGTCACAACTGTGACCCCTTAATGAATCAGAGTATTATCTCCCCTCTGATATTATTCCAGGAATTCCCTTCAACATTTGATAACCAGCAATGCTCATCGACCTACTCCAGGAGTGCTTTGTGTGTTATTTATTGGTCACTGAATGTGTCCTTTGTGGTTCTCTAATTTAATTGGATTTTTTCAATTTACCTTTGTTTGTCTCTGGTATATTGCAAACATAGTTAATAGCATGTGAAACTATTCCTCCTAGAATAACAGCAATAGAAACTAGATATTATGCCTGTTTTCTCTATCTATTTATCATATAAGTGTGTTTATATACTGTGTATTTTTTTTATTAAGCACTCCTACAGCGTTCTGTAGGATATGGAGATGTGCCTTAAGTGCAGGTTATCTTTCTCTATTTAGATTAAAATTTCCTTCTTGAGTATTGCCCTTCTTATTGTAGTTCAAGCCAAGCTCACTCAGCTTTCTGCCCCCCTTTCCTTGTTGATTTCTAGTTACGTATCTGAGTGCTGGTCCTTGGTAAATAAAGTCTAATTCCAGTAGTGATTAGTTTGGTGACTGGTCTGCTTAAAAAATTCTCTGGTCTATGATTTTATTGGCCTTATAGCCGGGTTTGTTGGTAATATTTTATCTTTGGAAGCGTGGTTACCATAGTATTGTTGACAAGGGCTTTTAAATGGCAACCTGCGTTACGCTATGGTTTAGGAGTTTACACTGAGCCCTAATCTATTGGTAGATCTAGGATGAACTTAAGGTGGCAGATCCCAGACTTTCACGAGGCTCAGGACTTCCTTGTGACCCAGTGAGGGCTTTCTGAGAAGTCTAAGCTCTGTCTGGAGCAGTTCTGGCTTCTTACAAGTGCCATCTGCCATTATCATTTGCGTGCTATAGGCCTGTGAGGAGATGGCTCTACATCATTTTGGACTGGATGGAGAACACGAGCAGGGAAGATATTTGGATCTATTTGCTGACAGATATCTGTTTCTGCAGGGGAAAATCTCCAGTGTCTCAGAAGGATCATTCTTTCTCTTCCCCCATTCTCGAAGTCTAAATGTCCTTTTCCCATTTGTACTTTCTCTTTCCCCCCTACAGCATAATTGCTTGACATTCCTTTTGGTTTTACCTCAGTGTTCTTGTTCCAGTCACAAGGATAATTCGATGATGTTTCATAATTGTTTTATGATGTTAAAATAGCAGTTTTGCTATGGTAAATCCTGTGAGCTTGTTTTTGCTAGGAAGTAATTTAGGTCTCTTCCAACTTGAGGTGTTCTGTGATTGAGGCAGGACTTGAGAGATTGAAGGCTGGATTGCCAATGTCTCTTATTGACCCTGAGTAAGTATGAACAGCTAAAATTCTTCTGATTCTGAATTTAAGGTCCTGGGAGTGGCCAATCCAACAACATTTGCTTATGTTTTGCCCTGTGGGTATGAAGTGCAACTATTACACATCTGCTACATCTGGATAATGGACATTGCCCTCACTTCAGCTTTACTACAGTGTCAGCGTTGATGTGCTGATACATATGAACTAGCTTTCAACTAGTTGATTCATGTGCTGTTTTGTAGTAGCTCTAGCACCACAGAGACTTCTGGATTCTGTCAAAACTACCTGGGGAAATGAGTAAATGCTCAGGAGGTTAATTCCTGTCAAACCTGGAGTTGGTGCAGATGTATTGCTAGCAGTACCTAAGTCAGCTAGTGTAGAGATACCTTAGAGATGTCTGTCCTGTAGTGCATCACTGCAGTTATTAGATCAGTGAACTGCTACTGGGTGATAGATTCATAATAGCTTGACGATTCCATTCAGAGGAAGGATATAAAGGACCTTTCTGTGTCTTGGGGAATTAATCTAGCTCATCTTGAAGCATGTCTTTCATGCTTCTGAATCCCACTGTCCTGGTTTCAGCTGGGATAGAGTTAATTTTCTTCTTAGTAGCTAGTGTAGTGCTGTGTTTTGGATTTGGTGGGAGAAGAGTGTTGCTAACACTGATATCTTTAGTTGTTGCCAAGTAATGTTTATGTAAGTCAAGGACTCTTCAGTTTGTCAGGCCCTGCCAGCAAGAGTGCTGGAAAGGCACAAGAAACTGGGACGCAGCCAGGACAGCTGATCCAAACTAGCTAAAGAGGTATTCCATACCATAGGACATCGTGCTCGGTGTGTAATGGTGGGGGAAGAAGTAAGCGAGGGGATGTTCGGAGTGATGGTGTTTGTCTTTCCAAGTAACTTTCCAAGTTGTGTCTGATGGAGCCCTGCTTTCCTAGAGATAATGAACAGGTGCCTGCTGATGGGAAGTGGTGAATGAATTCCTTGTTTTGCTTTGCTTGTGTGCACAACTGTCTTTATCTCAACCTGTGAGTTTTCTCGCTTCTACTGTTCTGATCCTCTCCCCTATCCCACGGGGAGAGAGTGAGGAAGCGGCTGCATGGGGCTGAGTTGCTGGCAGGGTTTAGACCGTGACATCCATGTACAAAGTTCCTCAGGTGTTGAGGGCAGAATGGAAATAACTGGAAGTTTTCTAGCAATGAGAGATGGTAATTTTACATAGAATTGTTCTTCATAAAGACTGCATAAAAGAAAGGGTGAAAGGGACTGCTGTAACAACTTGATGGTTTGAGCAAAGCTGTTGCTACTATAGCAAAGGGAATTGAGGATTTCTGTTGGTTGGGGTGTTAGACTAGGACTCCACCTTCTGGGGGAGGATGTAGGTCAGGAGATTTCACATGAAAATTTCCCAAATGCCTCTAAAAAGCTGCACACTGATACACCTTGATGGAGATTCCAGCCTATCTTGTTAGGTGCTGCTTTGGTTGGGTATAAGTAATGGTATTTTAGGAAATCTTGAGTAGGGAAGTGGGTAATGTTTCTAAAAATATCTTTCTCCTGGTGAGCTGCTTCTTTATATTGATGTATGTAGATGTATAATAGACACAAACAATGTAAGGCAGGCTTGGCAGGTGGTGCAGCAGGATCAGAATAGTGGAGCAAATGTCAGAATGTATTCACCTCTTGTCAGAAGGTGCAATTCAAGAGAAAAATATTATGAAACTGCTGTCAAAGTCTGGTGGGTCAGGGACTTGTAATGTTTGTCATTCAGCCCTTTTGGTGTTTCTAAATGACAGTCAAGAAAAATGAGGCAGACTGGTGCTTTCATGGTAGAAAGAAAATTTGATTTCTTCTTTTCTGCACAGTAGTGCAAAATTATGTACCACAGGATTCTTGCAGATGAATGTGTGCTGGTGCTTTTTGGCTGATTTTTAAACTAATATTATATAAAATGGAGAAGCCAGGTTAATTTTTAGATGGTTTGATTGGAACTCAACATGGCTGGGAATGGCTACTGATTAAATAATTACTATGAAAAGGACAAAACATCTCAAAAAAAATAATATCTTAAGCTCAAGCATCACAGCAGCCCAGAGGTGATTGCTCAGAATTAATTTATTTAGCAAATCCTCTTAGTAGGAATGCCCTTAATCTGACAAATGGGAAGATATTCACTACTCTGAAGTCTTTCTACCACATATTCCATCTGCTTCACATGAAGAAGAATTGTCTGGCTTGGAACTTTCAGGAATTATCAAAGTAGATGATATAAAACAGTTGTGTGAGATCTTGTAAGTTTGTAAAGCCACTTGGTTTTGATTGTAGGTGTTTTAGGAGGTTTGAAGACTAGGTCAATGTGCCTTGAATCAAACATTCATAAACAACGAATAGTTTTGGAAACTTTAGGCCATTTAATCTTTGAGGTATCAGAAATAAAACGGGCTTTGGATTTTAGCCTGTTTTGTGAGAAGGCTGTATTTGAAAGACAACTTCAAGTAACAGGCCCTCTAATCCAAAATGAAGACAAGCTCAACTCCTTTCCTGTGCTGTACCCACCCTATTGCCTGATTCCGAAGTGAAGTTGCCTTTGAATTATTCACAGTTCAGTTACAAGACTGAAAATTGACTGCTATTAATTGTTGAAATTTTCTTCATATGGTTTAAGAATGTTTGTTGTAAGAAGAAATAACTTTTTACCCTTGTTCCAACCAGATTGGCATAATGCCCAAAACTACAGAAGATCAATCCCTGCTTTGAACTTCTGAATCTATTGATAGAAGGGCAGACATTTTATCTTGATAGAAGACAAGGTCAGCTCTTTTATAAAACTTGGCTCCTATGTAAATACAAATCTAAGTGGAGCAAAGAATGATTTTTCCTGATTTATGGTGTGACCCAAGTCCTGTAATGTCCTTCAGGTCTGATTTAATGCTGGCACAGTCTCTGCATTTGACTTTCCAGTTATTGGCCATTCATCAAGAAAATGGATGAATTTGATCTATTGTTTTCTCAGGTGGGCTGCTGTTCCCACTATGTGCTTCACAAAAGTTCAGAGGGATTCAAGCCAAAAGGAAGGATTTTCTTTGGATTTTTTTTTTCCTTTTGACTTGGAAGTTTTCAATGTGAAGGGTAAAAAAAAAAAAAAAGTCAGGAGAAATAAATGTCTTCTAATGTTGAGTTACTGTCCACGTGGACCAGGCTGAAGATATGCTGAGCCACAAACACTTTGACATTTCCGTATATGTCTAGATTCACCACTTTGAAGGAACCAGAAGGAAGTAGTGAAACAAAGAAAAAATTATAAAAAGGCATAGGAATGTCAGAGATATCTTCTCTTTTTTCTGAGCACATAGACTTGACCTTTGAATAATATGAAAGATATTGAAATGGCATGTGATGTATTGGTGAAAATAAAACCCACGGGAATTGGCTAGTGAAGTGAAGCCATTTCCAATTGTTGTATTCAAATGAATCATTAACATCCTGATAAGTAGCCTCCTCGTTGTTGTACATGTTTAATACCACCACCACTTTAACTGAATTGCCTGAGACATTACCTGGTTGCTCTATCTGGGTTTAATTATAAACATTTGAATGATTAAGAAGATCACTTAAGGTGAGAGAGGGTAAAGGAGAGTTGGATGCAACCTTTCAGCCTTCTGTTGGAATGATGGCTGCTTATCCAGTTGTAGTAGCTGGAGGCTCATCTGCTGGGATTGTTCCAGATGCTGCTATAGACAACAAAATATCAAAAGTGAGGAGACTTTATGCACTAGAGCATGGCTACAACAGACTATAGATTTGACCATTGATATGTTTCCTTATGAGGTAGGAATGTAAGCAGGGAGAGGGAAAGATGGTGAATGTGATTGCAACCTCATAAGGAGAAATCTGCTTTATCTGCAGCTTAGAGGTCCTTCCTAGTCCCTAACCGAGAAGCCTGCAAAGCTCAGTGCTGACAGACTGCATATGTTTAAACTCCTGAATGTTTTCACCTCCCACTGGCTTCATATACTTTGACATGGAGAACCTTGCAGTACTGAGCTCTAAATCAGTTGGTGCATTGTCACAGCTTACTGAGTAGATGGCCAAGTCATAGCTGAATTTTATTAACCTTGCCTAATTTTCATGTTGGCCAAACTCTGCTTCCTTTGCTTCTGTAAATGATCCCATTGGTTCCACCTCATCGAAGTTACTGGAATATTGCTTGTCTTTGAAGTAGTAATCTACTAGAATAAACTAATTGATTTTAATTAAATGTGAGGTACAGAAACCATTCAGGAAGTAAGGGGATGTTTTGAGACAAACAGACTAAATACTCTCTACTTGCGAATGGAAGTTATATGCCACACTTCCGTTGAAGTTCATTTTGGAGAAGCTAGAAGTGAACTATAATTTTAAACAACATAAGCTAAATGAAAGCATCAGTTATGTTGCTGCAGTCATCTGGAGATGTGACAAACAGCAGATTTTATGACCGAGCCTAATGCATCCTGGACTTCCTGAGGTGTGAAGGCAGGGGTGACAGAGTGGCTCACCTGGACCTGCTTGGCATTCTTATAAATGGCAGCGTGTTTCCGAAGACAGATGGTCAGTCTTGCTAAGAATGACAGGGTGGGTAACTGCCCGCAACATTTCTACTGCTTGTCACTTTCTCTTGGGATCGATGCCAGCTTCTGCCAATTGGGTGTTGTAATGATCATGACTTGAGACCACCTTATACGTGGATCAGGCTGCCAAAACCAAGCAGAGGTATGGAGTTTCTGTCCTGGCCATGCAGGTGACCTATGGAGCTCAGGCTGGGATTTTTCCATTACTTCCAGTCCTTTATCAGTCAGTCCAGATGATTTGGAATTGAGTTTGTTTAATGCTTGAGGCTCTATGCAAGCACTCTGGTGGGATTCAACATTAAAGAAACACAGCAGAGGTCCAGCAGTGGTGTGGGAGGATGTGTTAGTTGGGGCCAAAATGCAGAAAAGCATTCAGATAGAAACTGCATCTGGAGCAAGTAACTACTCTGCCTGAAACTTGCTGGAAAAGGTGCTTAAACTTTTTCTACTGCTTTTTAAATGGTGTTAGTATGATCTGTTGTAGTGACTGTCATGATACTCCTTCAGTAGCCTGGTAAATCTGAGATTACAAGCTTAGAAGGCCTCAGATTTAGGAACTGCACCATAGAAGATTTGAGGATTAGCAAGGTTTTTTTCTTAAAAAAAAAAATAATAAAAAATTCTTTGACTTAACCTGAGGCTTGGATATAAGGTTCTTAAGGATTTGTGGAAGAAGGCTGCATGAGGGACCTCTCTGCTGAACTGTGCTAAGTGGCAATGAGAATACTTAATGTGCTCCCTGTAGTAGTTTAAATTACCTTCATATGCTGTCCGTGAAAATACATAAAGTATTGGCTTGTCCTTTATTAAAAAAGGAAGGCTATTTAGTCTGGCACACTTTTTTAATGCATTTTGACCCTATTGCATATATACCGAAAGAAAAACATTTAGTCTCTTTGCTAACACAGTCAAGCAGGTATTATGCACTGAGTCAGAGGTTTACAATCTGTAGTCAAAACTCTGTGATAAGGAACAAGCTGCACACAGATGGCAGAAGTTAATAGTCTGATCCTACCATCAGGACACATAAAAGAAATTATCATCTGTAGAAGATGGAACAGTTCTGATGGTTTGAATAGATCTGCACTGCCCTGTACTTTGTACCCTCATTTATATAAGTGTTATCATTCTGGTGCACTTAGTATTATTTTTAAACTGGCATAAATTATTCCACAAGACTGAGGATAATGGGACTGCAGGACCAAGGCGAGGAGCCTGTTTGACTTAATCGTGAAAGGAAATGCTGCCATTCCCATTGATTTCAGCTGCATTTAATGAAACATATTATCATGACTAAAGCAATATTTGAATCTGGTCTCAAGGATGATGCTGCGTACCTGTGACACACGACTGGTACCCAAGTATGAGAAGGTTCCCCCAAAGCCTTCTCAGCATGTCTGAACCCTGAGGCTGATTATAGGGGTGGATTTATTTTTTTTTTTTCTCCTTTGTGTTTCTATTAAAAAGTTTTGCATTGGGGCACCACATAGTTGAAATAGCTCTGATCTGAGATCTAGCTATCTTGTGAGGTGCTTGTAAATAAACTTATGATAAACTCTTACTTGTCAGACACATTAATTAAAGACCTAGACAAGTGGCTATTAGGCCATGAAGACATATAAAAAGCTTTACAATAAAATAATGCCATAAAACCAAGAGACAGTTTTCCTTTGAAAAGCACATGTAAATATTTGATTTTTATGGTTGTATAAAGATTGGATGTTGTGGTCAATAACATCTCATTATGAGATCCGCCGTCAGGGTGCAATCTAATAAATCTTCACGTTGACAAAGCTCCATGAAGCTTGCTTAAATGCTGTCATGTATCTTGGCATGCAGTCTGCTGTCCAACAAGGAAATCTGGAAACAAAAAATTTCTAAGAAAATAGTAACATACAAACCACCACATGTTTTAATATCTGCAGTGTACTTGGCCTTATGCAACAACCAAGTGTCTCAATAGTTATTTTGGTCTTAAGGACAGAAGATTGGAAAGGAACGCTCCAGTTCCTTATGAATTTATGAAGCTAGTGGAAAAGATACCGAGTCCAGAAGGATCCGTATTTGTGCTTAATCTAAGTGAGATAGCAGTATATTGTGTAACTTCTAAATAGCAACAATAATTTCACTTGAACATGAAAAGGGACAGTTGTTATATAACTTTCAAAAATTATTTTTTAGATTTATGATGTGATAAAAACATTGAAGATGGCCCTGTAGCTGTAGTTTTAAATGACTAGTAAAAAAAATTGTACTAAAGAGATCTAATCAATATGACAAGTTCATAAATATGAGTTAGCTTATGATATGATTTATATGGGTTTGTAGCATGCTGAAGCAATTTAATGGTATGCAGTCAAGGCAAAAACAACAAAGTTTAAGCAGCACTTTGTGGGAGCTGGAGCAGCTATCGTAATACTCCAGTTTTCAGAGAATGCTAACTAGGAGTCCAGTGTGACTTTTTCTTGTAGTTTTGACTGTAGGGAATAACTATGTAGTCAACACAGCAAATGTTAGTCCTAGCATTTGCATCCCAGCAGACTTCAGTGAGTGGAAGGAAAGGTGGTTGCCTGAGCCAATTTAAGCTGGTTCCATTTCAACATAGGTTTGCCCTTTGCCCAGAAGTGATGGATGTGTTGAGTGCTGGTGTATTCTTGTGGTACTGTTGCTATCCTCTGCCATGGAGAGGTTACATTGCAGAATTATGATATTGTTTTTCCCCCTTGCCTGGAAACTTGATTCCGAATAATCCAGTATGCTGGCATAATTTTCTTATTACTTCAGCTACGTACTCATTGCTTCCCTAGTGAGGATGCCTAGAATTCAAGGTCAAAGTCAGAGATGCTGTCGGAGTTAAATTTTCAGTCTGGTTTTGTAGGGCTAACATTGCCCTCGCACCACTAGCCGATGCATGATAACTTTTGCACTAATGGACTAACTTTGACAAAATTTGCATAAATAGGTGTCCATAGGAATGCAAGTTTTGTTAGAAGAGCTGTCAGTGAAGACAGACTGGCGATACTTTTAACAGCGTAACCATTAACAGTATAGCATGAGCTCAACTCTTACTGGGCATGGGAGACTCTATACCCATTCATTTTTGGCTATGTATTACTGTGAGTGGAAATCACTCTAGATTACTTCCCCCTGAGCAGTTCTGACAAAGGAGGGTATTTTTGATTTACCTGCTTGTTCTTGTAAAATGTTAGTAATTTTGAATTAAAGAAATGAATGTTTAATTCAGCTGTTTCTGGTGTAATTTTTATTTCCCCTACAGTTCCTTAATTGTTTTTAATGATGTTTCTTTGAAATGGCTAGTGAAAAATAGGTATTTAAGTTTTGGGTTTTTTTAAAAAAAAGACAATGGAATTGAATGAAGTGCTCACATTTAGATTAGGGTGAAATAAAGCTTTGGGTCAGACAATCAAATGAGATTAAGTTTTGGGTTCAGTTGAGTAAAATCTAAAAGTTGATGGCTGAAGTCCTAAACTGTAGAACTCTGCAACCAGTTATACCAAGAGATTGCCAGTGGGTGGGGATTTGAATCTTGAATCTATACCTGAATACAGGCTATTCTCTCTAGGCTGACTGGAGTGAGAACGGTGTGGCCCGTATTTAAATGCAAACATACTGTATTTTTACCCACAGTTTAGGGCAACATACGCTTATTTCACACCTTTTTTTTTTCCCCAGCAGTCTCATGGGTGGACTGCTGAACTTAATCATGGATGGAAGTCCCATTGATGGTTATTATTTTTCTAGCAACATTTTTATTATCTGTTACTGTCTTAAATACTAGGTGAGAAAAGACCGCTAGGGCTGACTTCCTGAACTGCAGCATTTCCCCCATGTGATTTCTACCATTTCCAAGTACTGGGCCTCTTCAGTGCTTCCCCACCCCCCTTTCATCCTCTGGAAACTTGGTAGATTGTAGGTTCCAGGTGTAGGCTGCCAAACACCAAGCTGAATGTAGATATTTTTGTCAGAACGCTTTGCTGGTTTCCGGAATAAGCGTATGCTGTAAATGAAATTATTCAGGTAGCTGAAAATCTGGATAAAAGCAGATAAAAGAAAGAATTAGGAGCCCAGAATAGACAGAAATCTTACAAGGTACCCAAAATACGAGATAAAGGATGGTTTCTGGTATACGGATGAAGTACAGGGATGAAATGATGAGTGAAGCCTAGTGTTACAAAAATCAGTAGGAAAATCAGCTTTACCTGGTGCACGTGAGGGATATATTCACTCATTCCTAAGAGCACACTAATAGACGTCTTATTGATGTGAAACCAGACTGTGTTCCTTTCTATAAGTATGCATGTCAGGCAACACTAGCACAGATATCGGTCAGCCAAACGTGTTCTCTGATAAATTACATTCTTTGGTTTGAGGTTTTTATTGGGAGCATTTGCTTTACTGATACTTGTAATGCAGTGAGACTTCTATTGCTCTTGTTTCAATTTTTATCCCCCTTTTCCCCCAGCTGCTTTATAGAGTAGTTTGTCTTGTAATCCTTTCCTTATTGCTGGAAAATTGTCCATTTTAAGCCTTGATTCTACTATCAGCTATGCCAGATCAAATCCGGAGCAGCAACCCTGGGGAAGGACGTTCCAATCTGAGTGCTGCAGTTGTCACATCAGGGTTTTATTCTGTCCTTTTTATCAGCAGTGCCAACCAGGAGTCGGTCAATAAAAATCATTCTTAAGTATTGCTTTTCTCTTACTGATTTTGTGAATTATATGCAGGCTTCTTCAGACTTTCAGAAAAACACTCTTGATGATAGCTCACAGCTGTTCACACTATTTGATTAATAAATGCTGTTGCAGGGAATATCAACCTGAACAGTTGCCATCACGTTAACTGAAGTACAATATAAAAGTTATTACAGTAGTCTTTTTTTTTTTATCACAGGAATTATTTTGCAACAAATATATTATTATTGCCTCATTTTGAAAACCTGTGTTACCCATGAAATTGCAAGATAATGTGGCTAACTGCAGGGAACAAAATAAGCTAAATTTTGCTATTCTTCTAAATGATGAGAATCTGACTTTTCCCTTGCCAATTACTAGCTAACTATGAGCCTGTGTCTCCATTTGGTTAGGCAATGCAATTTGTAGGTCAATTTGAATGTGTGCATTTGCTTACATCATTGTAGAATTAGTGTAACTTTTTGCAGACCTGTAGGAAACAATCCTCTGATCAATAAACAGGTGTTATTCCAGCTTCCCAAATTATGTAGCATACAAATTTTGCTTTGAATAAGAAATGTATTGCAGAAAATCATGCTCCATTCAGGTGCCGTTGAAAGGCAGAAGGCTGTCGTTTCTGAAGGAAAATATTCATTACAAATAATTTGTTTGGCTGTCACTAGTACAGAAATGGCAATATAATCTACTATATACTGTGAGTAAAATTAACTTAGAAACATTTATTTTTAGTGTGTTACAAAAATATTTCTGATAATTAGTGTTTAATCATACTGTGATTGTGTAATCACTGTAATTCTGAGTCACAGACACAGGATAGTATATCCTGGAAATAAGCTTAGCTGTTTGGGTAGAAAAAATACAATCCTGCAGTGAAACCCTTTAAATGGAGATAAAACTACCGTAATGTCAGAAATGTTTGGACGTACTAATGTACAGTTCCCTCAATGTAGTCATCCATTAGGTCAAGACTTAGGTCTTGAGTTCCCAGTTTTGGGTAAATCTTCCAGTTATGCTTCCATTATTATTATTTTTTCCTGATTCTTCATATAAGAATAATTGTAAATTTTGGATTGTAAATGCAAAGTTAGGACTCATTCCTTGCTGAAACTTGAATATTCTGCATCTCTCCAAGGTACTGTGTTAAACGCTTTTTTCATAATCTGTGTCACTTCAATGTTATTTAGCTCACTGAAATTCTGGGACTCTGATCCAGTTAGGATGTAAAGTCTTAGTCCGGTTTAAAAACAGTCATGTCACACAGCACACGTTCAGGGGATATTTCAACTGCAGAACTCAAACGTGAGATATGGCACTCTTGTAAAGCACTTTTAAAAGCCTGAGACCAGAAGACGCATGTGAATTTTCAGGCAGACATGGAATAAATCAGGAGCAAAACAGACCAGCTTAATGCAATAAGAGAGAATGAATCGGTGTTTATCAACTTAATCATCAGGTAATGAATATTCTGATTCACAGTCACAAGGAGATGAGGCATTGCGGAGAAATATGTCAAGTGGAGAGCAACAGGAACACAAAAGCAAGAATACTGGTGGGAGAGGTTTGTTAAAAGTCTGGAAACTAGTGGAATACCTAATAATCATGCAGCCAAGGATCTTAGTTTTATTCATGCTGACAATTTTAAACGATGTATTTCATGAATGTCTTACTCCTGCTTTGTAAGCCATACTCAAAGTGCACCCTATTCTCTATCACTGTGGCATCCAGCATGATAATGGGGCCTTACCACAAGATAAATGCTAATACTAGGTTTTGGCTTGAGCTGTTCGAAATCACAAGTCAATTAAATGGGATCAAATCACCAGTCTGCTTGGAATTTTCAGAGAGTTCCTCCCATTTTAGGAGTATTGCATAATTTAAGATTTCCTTAAGCATTCAGGTGGTTCTCCAGGTGGGATTATAGACCCTTGGTAGTGTTGTTTTGAAAGGCTTCAATTGTTTTAAAATAATTTTTAAACTGTATCTTCAACTTTACCTCTTTGAAAAAGCTGTGTTAATTTTTTTTTCCATCACGTTGCAGATTTTTTTTATAACTTTAATGGCCCTATTGATGGGGGGGAAAGGGTTCTTAGTAATACAGGAATGTGTGTTGAAGGGAACTACCTCCCTAAGATGGGCAGCTAATTAGGAGCTTTGCTATTTTTTATTGGGGATTGAACTATGGGAAAGATGATACACAATAGCTTGCTTTTGATACAGAATTTTTGATTGTGGTTCTGTCTTAATTAAGCAACAAAAATTGCAGCCTTATGTTAATAGAGTAGCTATGATAGCCAGATTATTTGTCTGGAACACGTATAGAATGAATACTGGGATTGTTTTGGTACCAGACATCTTGATAAGACACCTGCAAGGCTAAAATGTAATAATAGTAACCATGGTAATGCTGTTGAATTAGGACTGATGAAATACTGAGAACTAAGATTGATGTTATATTAGATAAATTTCTAAACAACAGAGTGACGTTCTCAGGTTATACTGTTGGGTGCTCTGGTGTATGATGGGCAAATTCCTGTTTTTGTAGTGGCTGGCCAAACCTGTTTACCTGTCTGTAAAGGAGACTTGGCAGTGGAGACCTTTTGTTTTCCTCTGTTTCTGTATGTGTTATGGGGTAGGGGGGCAGAAGATATGAGGCACTTTGATTCTTCTCTTAATTTGTGTGGGAAATACTTGTTTCAGAACCACAGTAATACTTGAGATAATTTACAGCAATGTGTGTTGCTCTAGGAGATGGGTCAAGCCCTTTTCTGAATACAGGTTGTACAGAGTTGCATTCTTGACCCCGCATATCCTATCTCTGTGGGACATTATCGCAGTCTTCTCATTAGTCATGGGCAACTTCTTCCCACCCCCCACCCCAAAAGTAAGTGAGAACAAATAAGTACAACAGTACTGGCTGCAGAAAACAAGCACATAATCTAATTTATATTGACATATAAATATTTTTAATAACATAAATATGTTGTTTTTCAAACAAACCTGCTTTGCATTATTATAATATTTGGCATTTTATAGTCCTACACGCCTTTAGAAATGTGGTTTAATTGATCAAACTCCCATATTTCTTCTTATTTCCTGATGTGTTATTTCTTGCCTCTTTGGTTCAGGGTACATCACCACAATTACTTACCTCTGTAATTAGCTCCACATCATTAATCTGTGCTGCTTCTCACCTTTGTCTAGATGGAGTAACAATTTGCATTTCTGGGAGAGCAAAATAGTTATAGACGCTGGAGTTCCCTTGACAACTTAGGGCCAGTATATTATGATATGTTAAGACCTCTGCGCTCCTAGTGGATTTAAAGTCAGTGTATTGCAGCCAAAGGAGTTTCTTTAGCATCCAAAAAATATTCCTGAATGCTACATAATGGTGCAGCTATATTCATGCACATTAAATAATGGTGCACTATCTCTTTAAAGGTATTTGTAGTCCATTTTTCTTGGTCAAATTTTGGGTTTGTGCAAAGCTGAGCTGCCAAAAAATTGAAAGTGTGGTATTAAAGACTCTGCTTAGTTTAGCAGCTCTGTGGATGTCTGTTGCTGCAAGAAGTTCCAGTAATGACCATGTTATGTCCGACTGAAGTGCCAGGTTTCACGCAACCCTAGGTCTTACCTGCTTGAAGTTAAGCCTGTATTGGGCTCCCTGCACCAATATACAGTAACTTATTTTTTCATTCACTGTAATTGGTTTCTAAGGGTTCTAGGGTTGCCTCTGAGTGCTACCCATCTTCCCTCTCCCCTTCTGCCTAGAACTGCTCTTTTCCAAAGAATTTTATCTTCATACATTTGTGGGAAGCTAGGCTCTGTGACACGGATGTCATAGGTGTTCCGCCTGTGTGAGGAAATAGTGTTATCAAAATCACTTCCTCTTGAGCTCAGCTCTTGGTCAGGGTCTAAGTAGGAATTTTATTTGTCTCTTCAGGTTTTTACTTGGTGAACTTTGTCCTCGTCTTATTCCTTGCTGACTTCAAAATGAGGATATGGGAAAGTGATCAATTTACCTTGAATTTTTTTTTTTTTTTTTTTTTTGGTCAGACAAGCTTTCTTGTAGAGGTTCTAGATGTCCAGCTAAGCTTCTACTGTGCAGTTACAGTAATTAGGCAAAGGATGCTTCTGGGTTCTTATTTGAGTGTGTCAAACTTTGAAGTGAGGTACACGCTTCCGGGAAAGGGCTTCGCTGTAGCTACAGGAGAAATACGTATGCAGCGTAAGAAATGCAGAACATGCTATCAACAGCTTCTCACTGTTTTGGTCTTTCATTCAGGTTTTGAAGAAAGAGCACGTTTATTTCATTTGTTTTGAGATTCTCAAAGTGGTGTCAAGCATTAAGATGCACAGTTCCCATTAACTTAGTTTGGAATTACCAACAGTTAAATGCCTTAAATGGCCTGGGAAATCTCAATATATTTTTTTTATGTAACATGACACGGTGCAGTTAACCAACAAAACAGGCAATCCTGAGTGGTGAGCAGGTGGAATAGTAATTTGCTCTTTTATAAAAGAGTGCCAACTATTTTATTTTGATAATCCGGGCTTGAATCAGGGTTCAGGAGCTTCTGCATGGCCTATGATGAGAGGCAGCATGTGCAGTAAAAGACTGATCAGGAAGGTTAGTCACGCTCGCAGATTAGAAGAGCTGCACTCTCAGCTAAAACAATTTCTTTTAGACCATAGTGAGCAGGCACTGCGGGTGGATGGTGCTCCAGAAGACCAACATCTATTATTAAAATTCTAAAATATCGTTTATATAGCATAAAACATCCTGTTTATGTCTGTATGTCAGAGAAGCAATCAATTTATGCCGTCCTGTCAGTGGTATACAGGACATCTGTTCAACTGGTACATTAGATTCTACTGCTCAAAAAAAGCACTTGTGCCTGTTTCTTGCCTGGTGTACTTCTGGTTAGCTTGGCTCTTCTTTCATTTGCCTCTTGTTTCTAATATTCAGGAATAAATCTACAGAGACCCTGAAGCTATATACCTGTAGCTTGAGGTAAAAGGGCAATGCAGTCATTATGTTAATAGCTAGGGACTGTAAGGACCCCAGTTATCCCAGGCTTTCTGCATAATGTTTGGCACGTTAGGTGCTCTCCCTGCTTTTTACGTATCCCTCACAGAAGTCGTGCATGCTCCATGTATTCACGAAAGGGAATTTAAAACTGGTGTGCAAAACTCTGGAGCTGGAGCCAATGTATTCATGCCCAAATCTGTGGGAGTACATCCTTAGAAGTTATAAACAGTACTGTCAGTATGATACTTCAGTGTGACAATAGCTTAATTATAATTTTTCACATTTCAAGTAGAAGTCTGAGTTTGAAGAAGTTTTAAATGACAAATTCTTAATAAGGAATATATTAAAACCAGCATTAACATTGTTTCAGGTGTTTAGAGGTTTGAAAAACACTGGCAACAAAAGAACCAAAGGACAGCAGAACTACCTTTCTTCAAAATTTCAGTTTGTCTGATCCCAGCTGAGTAAATTGTGTAAGGGGCAAAACATCATTGTGAAACCCTCACTAGGCATTAGTAAAAAATTGTTTTGGAAGATTAGGAATATTTTTAAATTAAGTTCTGTTCTCCAGGTAAGCCCATATTGACATACTCTTCATCTGTAAATTACTGGGGGAAACAAATGGTGCCAAACTGATCTAAGTAAATGATCAGAGCCCATTGTTTCCACAAAAAGGTTGGTGTAGGCTAGAATAGAATACTGCATCGTGGGTATGAGGGTACTGCTCTGGGAAATAAGTACATTAGGGCACGCAGCTTTCTTAGCATCAGCTATTATATCCTTTTAAGCCATATTTCTGATAGTGCATTTCCTTTTTGAAAATTGGGAATTTGTTCTATTTTTATAGAAATGAGCTTATTGCAAATTGGCATACTCTGCTGTGTACACAGCTTTCTGTGCCACACAGGGTCCACAGGGCTATTATCAGAGGCATCCATTGAAGGACTTGAGTAATTTGCCAAATGTTATTTTGTTTTCAGAGAAAGTAAATAGTTTTAGTACAGAAGGGCATGTAAGTACTCTAACTTTTTGCTTAGTTTATTTAAATAGTGTTGCTTCTCCTACCCCTTTAAAAACATTTCTATCTACTGGGTTTTCCATTTTTATGTGCTTGAGCACAATTATGTGACTTACTGACTTTAATGTCTTCTATGAATCTGAGCATATGGGAGCTCATCCTGAGATGTAACTATACAAGGATGTTAATTTAAAGGAGGAGGTTAGCTGGATACTTCATTAACAGTTTGAAACAGATTATTATTTTTTTTTTACAACTGTGATACTCAAAAAAATAAAATAATTTCTGATACAAATGGTTTCAAAAAGGCTTGTGTTCTACTAGTAGTGGATTACTCCTTGTACTAACCTGCAGAGAAGACCCTTAGTCCTACCTGTTGCCCACTCACATCATCACAGGCATGTCCCTTATGCTGCCTGTTTTTGTATGCATCCAGTAATACTGTGGAGAATGTGCATTACAAGCTTTTTAATTCTACCTTCTATTTGCTGCTAATTTTTAAATAAACACTGTTATGTTTTCCAATGAGAGTAAGCACTACCATGTACCGCATGTGTGTTAATAAAAGTCTTCGATATATACAAGCTGTTCCATGAACAACAGAGCTGATAAAGCTTAGTTTCTGCTTGACTTACCTCCAGTGTTTCCTGTACCCAGACCAGTCTTAAACCCAGCTGGTTGTCAGGCATACGCTGTCAAGCTGCTGGGTAGGTGAAACATCCCTCCCTTTCTTTCAGAGCATGCCTGATCTGTCTCCAGCTGCTGTTTTTCATGCAGCTGTTGGGCACGCAGCACCCAAGACCTCAGCTGCTTTGTCACAGGTGATTATGTTTGGCCAGGTTCAAAAGCAGTTACAGATCCCATAAGCCTTGTTTCCGTACGGAAGCCAAGCTAAAATTACTTTCCCATATTACATGGTATTGTATCATGTTACTTAATGTATGTCTTAAGGAAATGATAAATGCCAGGCAGCTTGCATTACCTGCAGCACTACGTGCACTCGTTGTCCTTGTTACTCCTTACATTTCCTGCTTTTTTGGAAAGAACTATATACCCTCCTGTGCTGTACAGTTCTGCTTTGTCAGAAAGCTCACTTCTTTTCCTTTTAAGTTAACTTCCCTTTTCTGTTTTCACTTGCCAGAGGACTATTAATTCTGGCATAACAACATACTTACTTGTCACCATCTCCCAGGTGATTTTTGGAGGGAAACCAGGCCTCTGTAGGGAGGGCAGCGGGGAGCTGAACTGGTGCGAAGGCTTTCTGTGGTTGACTTGCTCTTCCGTTTTACTACTACGTGGAGGATTCTCTGTGCTGGCTTCTTTACTCGGAGTGCTTTATCACCTTCAGCAGCCAGCCTTACCTAATCCTAGCCTGTATCAATCAGTGATCCCTCTTCTCCTGCATTTGTATCTTTCCTTACTTTCAACTTTCCACTGTTTTCAACACCTTCTTGTGTGTCTACTGACAAATGTCTTTGAACAGATGCTACACTGCACCTTGTGAAATCTATTCAGAACTATGCATCTGGATGACTTCTCTGCATGTGAGGAAAAAGAATTGATATCCTTTAATCTTCTGTGTGTGTATCAGATACTGGATTCAAGGTAGTTTTAAGTTGGAACTAAATAGGTGTGGTTCTTTGTGAGACTTGGATTGTTTCTCATGGTCTACAGTACTGCTGTTCATAGTGAAATTATCTCAGTATTTTCATATAATTACTTTTGCAGCAAATGTAACATGGTGAAACTGTAAAATAGTGCCCACTATTCCTGAAAGGTTAAATGTCTACAAATGATAAGCAGACACCTTACGGTGATAACAAATGTTGGAATTGAGAGTAAGTGACCCCTAGCTGCTTTTTGAGTTGCAGTGTTGATTGTTCTGTTGAGTTGTCCCCACCCCCATCATATGTGTGCTCTGCAATTTCTTTAATTACCTTTTTAATCTTGACCAAGTCCTCTTGCCAGACTGATTCTGAAGTAAAACAGAGACACAGATATTACCGATAGTTTAGTCTGAATACCTTAAGACAGAAAAGCAAATGAATAAATGCTTTTCTCACACTTTCTTTCAATTTTTCTCCCTTGCTGTCGATGATGGGCTTTTCTGACTTCTCACACCACTCCCCAGTCTTTCCTTTTCTGGTACCCTCTTTTCCTAGGTTTTACAGGTGTGTCCAAACCTTAGTGATGCTAGCATCGGACTAGCTCCAGCTGCTGAGTTCCTTTAATACCACAATTTGAAAGCAGGATGAATGAATCCCTTCATCTAAAATAGTTCACTTCTGAACAGTACTCATCTCTGGCAGATTGCTACCTAGCCGTATGAAGGTGGTGCAAAAACAGGAGGCTGAGGAGCATGCAAAGTTTCATCAGCCTGTTTTGCACATAGGTCATAGAAGGTGCTTAAAGGCTTTGTGTACATTTAAATAATTTTCATTATCTTTCTTGTCACAGTTGATTCTTGGTCTCAAATTTACTTTAGCTTTCCTCACCTCTAAAGTTGTCCTTATCACAATGTTCTTGAGGGTAACAGAGGTGAATCCAGTTTTCTATTTTTCATCTCTTTTTGTAGTTTTATGTTGTGCTTTTGTAGAATGACTCTTCATGGAAAAGAAACTAGCTATTGGCAAGCTGTTATAAAAAAAAATAAATTAAAAAACCAACCCGAACACCCAAAGATTAAAAAAAAACTGTGGGGTTTTTTTTAGGCAGATAAAATATCGTAGTCAGCAAAATGGAAAGCTGTTTAACTTGCTGTTTAGTCTTTCACTTCTGAGTGTGGAGCTCAGACTTTCCAGGGGCGTTTCACTGCCTTGACACCAGCTGATGTGGCCAGTTCTCCTCCTGACATGGAGGAAAAATAAGCCTCGTCCACAATACCAGGGTGTATCTTAAGTTTATTCTTTGTGGTCCTATTAATTTTTCAGTTTTATTTTCTTTTATGTGATGTTATTTGTTCGCTTACCATTCAAATGTGATCCATCTTGAAATAGTCACTGATGGCACATATGTAATTATTAGTACAATCTTAAAATGCTTTCTACTGTTTCACGGGTTGCGTTCTGGACCTCCTGTGCTGGCAAAGACCTGCACTTATGCAGTGCGTTCTACTCTGGGATGGGACGGTGATTTTTCACATCACATCTTTGAACAGTTTTAGTACTTTTTTTGTTTGTTTTTACTTGTTTTGTGCCAGTATAAAGAGCATTATACCTCATAGCAGAACTAAATTATCACCTTAAAGTGAATGCTGAAAAATTATTGCTGTTCCTTTTTAATCATTTAATTTGGGAGGTGTTTGAGAGAGTGTTTTTCCCAAAAAGCTTGACCAGCCTAAATTTCCCTTAGGCATAGAGCAGCAGTGTGATGCGTTGTGCTTTCTTTTTGTGATAGTTGCAAGATATCAGAAGTAATCTTAACCCTGAAGGAGGCGTCAAATGAGAAGAAAAGCTTTGGAACAGTGAATTTGCAGTCTGTATTCCAGTGTATTACAAACTGATGCATGGACCAGCTTCAGGTCTTTTGAGTAGCTGAGGCCACACATTGGAATTGTTTTAGTGTTCATAAAGCTATTAGTAACTGCTGATTTATCTTGCATTGTTGCATTTAGAGTTATCTTTCATAACATGGGGTATGTTTGTGAGTCTGTGCAGAACTGAAGTCTCTGTGGATGATGGCCTGTTATGCTGAAACCAGGAAGAGTGCTACAGCTTGCTTCAGTGGATGACTGGACTGGGATATAAAATACAGGCTGTGGTGGGAAGCTTGACTTTTTCGTCTGATTCTGGACATAATGGAAAGGGAAAACAATTAGAAGTGGTTTGGCTAGAGAGCAGAGGCATTTTGAGGCGTGGTGTCACTATCGGTCTATGAAAAGAATATAAGTTCCATCAGTGTTTTACTTTGAGTGGAACTTTAGAAAAACTTTCAGTCTAAAAGCCCTTATGGAAGATGTTTTTCCACAAGTTGTTTTTTGCCTAAAATTACTGTTGTACCAGACATGAGGATTCTAATTGTGCTTACGGACAGAAGGGTCAAGCCTCTGCATCTACAGTGGCTTGTTGGCAGTCCGGTGTTGAGTTCATTCAACTGTAATATCTTGTTGTTCTAAATTTCTTTTTTTTAATTCTTCATTTGTTATTTTGTTTTGTTTTAGAAAAACAAAAAAATGGGCTTTAAATGCCAAATCTTGGGTTCAGTTTTGGACATTAAGCACACAGCTCTTGCGTGGAGACCAGTTTAAGGTAATAGGGTTATTTGTTCGTGTCAATTTGCATGAAACAGCATTCAAGATTGGGTATCGGTGTAGTCCATTAATCCATAAGTAAGTGTTACAGATAAGTTCTCAGGTAAAATCAATGGTACTGTTCACTAGGGAAAGCATTATTCGATGACTTCAAATGTTTAGATTAGGGACCTTGGTCTGGGTACCAAGTTTAAAAAAAAAAAAAAATAAATCTTCCTCCTCCTATCAGCAGTGTGGTTATGAGCACTGCCCTTGAAAGCAGACAGCGCACAATCTGATTGCTTTTCAAATTTAATGTCTCACCTGCTGTTTGTAAAGGTGTTCTTCTCTCATTTATCCTGTTACTGAACAAACAGTCATTGATTTCTGTTGCACATGTTTTTTTTTAAAGTAGCAACATCCAAAATTGGACACAAATGCAGAGTCTGTCTGCTTAGTGAGGTACCCAGTTTAAAACTGCAAACTACTTCAACTGTAGCCAGTCTTTTTTATTGTTATTGATTCTACTAATAAGGAAAATGAACACAGCTGAAGAGAACACACAGGTTATGAATGCGCACCTGTCCTGGAAAGTGTGAATTTGGAAATTATTTAAGTCAAATGCAATTCACATTTATAGGTGAAGGATAGCTTTACAGCAGAAGAGTGGTTAAAACTGTATGAATGTACGTATGCCATTTCTTCCATTAGAACAGCATAAATGGCAAATGTACTGATGCCAGTGTTGTGGCAGAGGGCAAAGTTTGTTCCTTGTCCTGGAACAGCTCTCTGTTTTCTGCAAGAAAAGGACACAGTACACTTATCAAATGTGGATATGTCCTTAATGGTATGAGTTTATATCTTTATTTTGCTTGTTGTCTTGTCATGTTTAAAATGTCTTTGTTATATTGCCTTAATTCTCCTGTGCATACCTGATTAGTTTCCCTGGTCCTGGAACTGTGACTTTGTAAAGGTACCAGGAGGCCTCTGGCTTGTCCTACCTGTCACATTAGGTACCGTGCAAGTATATAATGGAATGCAGGCCTAGTTTCCGTTTAACAGCATTGCTGACTCATGGGACCAAGTGTGGGTAAAGGAGATTTAACCAAGAATCAGAACTTGGAGAAAACCAGAGATAGGCTGTGATTTTTTTCTAAGGAGGTCAATCTCCTTTTTATTATTATTATTATTATTTAATTTTTGAAAGTACGCTTAGTAATTGAAATATAAGTACAAAGAAAAAAATCTGCTTCAGGATGGGATTAACTTAAGTGCTGAAGTTAAGTCTAGTTTGCCTTCAGATTTCAGAATATGGAATTCACTTAGCATTCTGGTCTGAACTGTTCTCTAATTTAGGTGCCAGAAACTTCCCTGTGGCTCTCCACTGACTATGTATACTGTCTAGAACTGGCTAATGTAATTACTGCCTGGAATCAAATGCAAGACTCCTGAGCTCATCGAGTAATGAGCCTTTTGCATATTTACGGTGCTTTAATTTATAAGTGACGAGATGCTGGCACGAGCCAGAGCAATATGACAATATGTTTAATTCCAGCATTAAGGATGACTTGATTACATGTGTCTGTAGTTAGTTTCCAAGTATTTGATACTCTCCAGAATACTTTGCTTTTGGAAAGATACTGAGATAAGTGGCTTCCCAGATGTGGAGTACCTTACGTTGGCTATTCCACATGTTAAAGGATAAAGAATGCTATAGCATTTTCAACAACTTGCTTTCAGAGGAAATGCTTCTAGGACTAAAATTTTTGCAACCTTAAATGTGTGAAAATCCACTGATAACCGTAAAACTAGGCTGATTCACAACACCAAAGAATTAATTTCATTTTTTCTCTACTTTGGATGGTATTGCGTATTACTGATTATATATCCTTGTTCTAATGTGTGTAGAGCATTCCACCAGCTCTTGCTGCCAGTGTGCTGACTCAACTGTTTACCCTTTGTATGTGGTTCTGACTTCATCAACTTTTTCCCTGATGGACTATTCACCACAGAGTGTACTTTGCGGCAGAAGTCTACGGACTCAGTAAATTGCCTTGAACAGTCTTGCCCAGGTGCCATGGTGCTTTTAAGGCCAAACATTTTTACACAGAGAAGACGACATGTCAGCCTAGTTCATTAATACCTATTATATTCAAATTAGACTTAATCTAGTTGGTGGGAGCCCATGTCTGTACATACTCACAAGCCTTATGCAAGCATTGTAATTTGAAGTGCTTTGGAATAGTATGTTCACTCATAGCTGTATCTTTTGTAATTATTTCTGTTATAGAATTCTCACATTTTGGGCTGATTTTTACAGCACAATGAGGAGAGAGAAAGCATGAGGAACCCCCTGCCCCTGGACTGGATCATAAGACAGACTACAGAAATCTGAAATAAAACTTTAAAGAAAATCATGCGACTTTACTATAAGATTTTCTGAAACTTACTATGAAAAAGATGTCAAAACAAGCATCGCTTTCCTAAGCCTTGGACAAAAATTAAAAAAAAAAATGTAGCAGTGTCAAATGGCAGGTCTGTTACAGGAGTAGGCCACTGTGAGTCTGGGCTCATCTTCCATGTCTAGCACAACTTGACCATCACAAAGTGTTGTTGTCACAATGTTAAGCAACACCTGCGTTTGTGTCTTGTTCCTTAGCAATTAAATGCTGAAGTTTATATATATTTTTTAGACATAATCTATAGCTGCCACTGCTCCTGTTATAGATGCTGATTGTCAGTGAAATTCAGTATGGATGCTTGCAGGGGAACAAGTTAGTTGAAGAGACTTCTGCATGTAGACTTACCTCCTGGGCTAGCCATTTAATTGAATCTAAAATCAATTTTCAATTAGTGGTGGTTTGGCACCTCATATTAGCTGTTAAATTCTGAATAAAGTTAAAGAGAAAAGCATGCAAATCTAGAATTACTTTTAGCTTAATGAAATGAACAGATGTATTGAGTACTTAAGGAAGAGTTTAGAAGGCCAGTTAGCATCAACACGTCCAGAGACGCCAGCCTTTACCAGGCTGGTGATGTGCTCGGTATGACTGCAGTTATCAAGGCCAGGACACCCAGATAGAAATTATTTCAACTGCTGTTTGAGAAACAGCGCATCCCTATGTACTGGCCCGGTGTGTTAGATTGTCTTCCCTCTTCAGATAAAAACAAAAGCCCGTGGTAGGTAAGTCAACACTTGTGTCTTAAACCAGCCCTGCTGCTGGAAAAAAATTAACTGGAAAATTCAAACTGAATTTCTGTCAGTGAGAGAGACCTGATAGGTCTGATCTAGGAAAAAATTATTTGAAAACATATCTATGGCATGTATGTCTGAATACCCTGGAGAATATAGCAACTACAAGTGGAGTTTCCATTACTAGTAGTTTCTAAGTTCTTGCCTGTGGTTTTCCAGTTGGTAGAGGATACAGTCTTCTGGTGCAAGAGGCCTAGCCCCTTTCCTATTGGTGCAGCTACGGCCCCTCGCAGTCAAGACTCGGTCAATAATTTTGAATTCAGTTCCATACCGCAAGTCTATTCCAGGGTGACCGTTATTTTGCAACCATTGCTTTTTAGGCTATTTGTTTTAAATTGTTGCAACATAAAATCAATACAACAGAGCAGGCCTCAAATGGTAAACACTGAAAATGGGAATGCTGTTTCTTCTGCTAACCCTTCCACATGTGTGTTCATTATTTTTAGCACGGAAGATTGTGTGTTTCTCTTTGCCCAATTTCTAACAAGTTTTACTTTTGTGAACAGCCTAGGTGATTTTCTTTCAAGTGTTTCAGTAGAAAGTCTGCCCAGGTCTTTCATATCTTTTGGGATAGATTTAATGACTAACAGTGGAGAAGTAGTTGGAATGTTCTAAGGAAAAACTGGATGGTCTTCCTATTTTGTTACTTTTCTGCAGTAAGTGGACTGTCTCATTAAAGGATAAATGGAGAGCATAAAAAAAACCCATGCCACCCCACAACCAAACCCAAACCCACCATGCAATTCCCATTGGTAAATAACAAGTTTTGAAAGTAATTTCATAATGCGCATGTCGTATCTGAAGTACGAGTCAGTAAAATCTTTTTTCTTCACACTGATTTAATCTGATTGCTCAAGGCCCCAGGACTCTTCTGTAAGCAAGGGTTGAACAAGTCCCTGGAGATTCCTGCCCATCATGCTCACCCTTCCTGGGCTGGTCCCTGCGTATGGACTGGCACCATGTTGATTCTTTGCTCCTGGAATGGTCCATGGAGAGCGGACCGGCGCTGTCAGCACGCTTATGCATCAGTGTCCTTTGTTCTTCCTACTCCAAGTCCAGATATAGGTAGTAATGGAAATGTTACAGGAAAGTTTGAATGCTGCTATGGATTTTCTTTGCTGTATTAATGCTGTTATTATTGGTTGGCCAATACATATGTTTTTCTTCAGGTATATGGTGGGTAGAGATGGCCTTGATATAGCATCCAAGTTCAAACCTCTTCCAGCTATGTCACAGCTCAGTTCTAAGGCTGGATCTGAGTTTTCCAACTCAGCCCCATTTCTACCGTTTACAGTGGTAGTACAGTAATTCGTACCAAAAAGACCATCTGTTGTGCTGGAGTTTAAACTGATTTCCTGAAAACACTCTGGTATATATATTCATTAGTATATTTTTATGTGGATTGTTTTATAAATTATTTTTAGAGAAACTTTTAGGTATGTGTTGACAGTTCTAAGGAGCAAATAACATTTCTTTTTATTACAATTTTTCTTTAGGCTTAGCAATTAGGGCAGTTTGAAGATGAGACTTCCTTTTGAAGTCAGTGTTTTTACACTACTGCATTTCTAAATAAACTTGCTGGGGGAGAAGAGGGGGAAATAGATGCCTATTGATCTTCTACATTAATTTTCTGTAGTTAGTGCTATGTTTTCTTTCCCTTCTCTACTCCATAGACCCACAAGACTCTCTGTGGTTTTAAATTAACTGTTGTGGAGTGGTCCTGTTTATACAACCGAAGATGATGATTGATGATGGCCCCGTGCTATTGTCTTTGACAGAATCTGGATGAAGTCCTTACTGCTGTAATGGGTAACCTGCATTAGAGAGGTGGCAGTGGTAATAGGATGCTCTTGTTGAAACAACACATAAAATACGTGGTGACAAAGATTAGCAAGAATGCAGTATGCCTAGGGAAGGGCAGGTGCTGTGAAGGTGCAGCCTTCACCACATTGAAGGTTTCAGTACAGTTTTGTAGATAGATGCTTACCAAAAATTTCCTTGAAAACAATGGTGGTATTTGAGAAGTACTTCTTGCATATTTTCTAGTGCATCTCGACTCTTCTGTTGCTCCTTGTTAGCTCTTCTTTGTTGGTGCTGTGGGTCTTCAAAGGTAAAAAAGAATACCAGTCAGTAAGTACTTAACAGTAGTTTGAATGATGTAAGATAGAATATGCAGTTGTTGTAAGGGGGAACACAGAGATTAAGTCTGGTTATGGAATGCCATAAAAAGCAAAATGCCCTGAATTTTTACCATCAAAACAGCATTATCTATGATAAACAAATGTTTGCAACTGCTCCTACAAACTTCTGGATGTTTATTGAAATGTTAGATGGACGTATGTGTGAGAAGCCATTGGCAACTGTAATTAATTTTTCCCTAAACGCATATAATTCATGGCACACTTGCTTTCTGTAATAAGTAAGAATTTAAAGACTTGAGGAGCTTCAGATTAACTGCAGCAATATCTTAATAAGCTTTTACATCTTACTTAAAGATTTCAGCTATCTTTAGTGTTGAAGTATTCTAAAAGTTTATTTACCAGTTTGTTCACATTAATTAGTATAGTTATTTCAAAATCAAATAATTTCCAAGCACTTTAGCTCAAGATATCTTATTCTTGTCTCAGTGAAGTTCCTAAATACATTGTTTCACACCAATATTGACTGCTGCAAGTGAGAATAAAAGTGTATATAATTTCTGTCCCTGAGCCAAACAAAAGGAGCTGTATGTAACGCTGTGGAGAAAAATCACCAAAAGGAGTATACTGCAGAGAACTCTCCGTCATGTCTTTCAAACTTCTATTCAGCTAGTGATGGTGGATTAATAAAGTTTGTGGTATACCAGTGAAAAGGCTGGTGCTGGGCACACTTGAAAATTAGACCATATAGCAAACTTCTGTTTCTCATGCTGACTCAGTTGACAGCAGTTTTCTGCTGTGACCGATGCTCTATCAGCACAGGCTTTGTCTCATCTTTCTGCACCAAGGTAATACCAGAATTTCCAACATAATTTTACACGGGAGGAGCTGAGATGAATTATGCTTCTCTTCTTTCAGTGAATACAAAGATAAAGTAGGAGTGGTCTGCTGTCTTGCACCTGGAATATTTATTTACATAATCAGAAAACCTTCCCAGAAGACATCAATGGAGTGCTGGGAGCTTTGTGTAACTGAAATTCTTTATTTCATTGTCAGCTAATCCATATTGCATAGCTAGTTTGTTTTCCTTCAACACTTTCATTGACAGAGCATTGCTATTCTCAGAACCTTTAACTGCCCATGATGACTCTACTGAAGAATAACGTCTGGGAATTTTTGTAACTAGGCATAATTTGCAAAGCTTTTTTCATCTCTGCATTGATTATTGCTACTTAACATTTAAAGATGAATTAATGCTGTGATACACAAGAATTGACATAATTAGAAAGATTGCCAAGCCTTTCTTTAGATTCAGATAGAATTAGCCTATGTGTACATGTGGACATCCTAAATTTGTGCAACATTGTGAAGTACAGATAACAGTCTGTAAATACAGACTAGGCATCTTTATTAGTCTTCTGGTGCCTTCAGTATTTTAAAATTTATATTCACCAGAGACAGGATGTCTTGGATCATCTAATTCTACATTTGAACCTGACAGTCCTTTACAAGCAAGGACGGCTCAGCAGTGAATATTAAATTGTAAAAATAAGGAAGAACTCTTTCTAAGGGCAGAATACATTGGTAATGTCATGTGTTATAACCTATAAACTGTATAAATACTTGAAAGGCTGTCAGGCTTTTTAGATAGAAACTTGATGTCTTCAGCAAATAAATCTTTCTAAAGCGTTCACACACACACACCCCCCTTTTTCTTGAGCCAGTTCAGCTATGGAGAAATCACCTGTTATTTTCTGTGATAATGGGTGTTTGTCATGCTTCCCTTACAGCTGTAGCCGGGACATGAAAATGAACTGTGATGCATAGGAAGGGAGAATGAAAGTGCTGGAATGATCTTAGTCATCTTTGCGATTGTCTAAATAAGTATCTGCCTTTTTAGTGCTTTCCTTAGAATTAGTGATACTGAAAATGTACGGTTCTACATAAAAAGCGACACTAGGTATTTTTGGTAAAAGATGAATTTCCTTTACTTTGTTCCACTTTATAACACATCATATGTGTTTCAGGACTTATAAGCTATCCGGGCAGATTAATGTTGCAATTACTAGCCACAGCAACTAGACAGTATCAGTGATATGATGAATCACAGATTCAATAAGAAACTAACTCTAGCTAATTGCCAGCTTTAATTGATGTCAAACTAAGCCCAAACCTCATGGTTGGTAAATGGTCTCTGGACATTGTAGCTAGGCTTAAGTTTGGGTGTCTACCTGTGAAGAGTTACAGAGCTTTCCTGCATCTTTTGTGGCAGGGAAAAAGCATCATCTTTGCTTTCAGTCTGCGTCATTTGGTGCTCATCACTGTTGAGTATTTGAGTTTGTTTGATGCCACCTTCTTACCTATGTAGCAGCTGCTTTTTCCTTTTGTGATTCTTCCAAAGATTTTCTGGCATCTTGGGCAGGCCTGATGTTGATAGTGTCAAAACCTTTTGCCTATTGCATGGCTTGGAACTCCTTGAATACTGGGGAAAGGAAGAATAGACATTTCCATCTTTCAGGCAAAATACCAAGCAGGCCCTTGTACTTGGCCTCTGTGAGGAGTGTAGAGGTCCTTAGCCAAAGAAGATTTAAGTAGACAAGAAAGTCTTTGTTGCCAGCACTTTGACTTCTCACACAGGGTCTGCACTGAGTGTATGGAGTGTGATGCACCTTAGTTAGCCAGAACTGACAGCTCTGTTGTAATTTAATACCACTCAAAGTACCCCAAAGGATTCTCTAACTGGGTTCTGCTCTTTGGGAAGACAAATACAGAGTAGCAAGTGGCATACATACAGTTTTCCAGCTAATAGCTGAGGTGCTGTGGGGACCTCTTGCCATTCTGACCAAAATTTTGTCTGTCCTTGCTCCCTTTTCAGCTTTTTTTGTATCTGCCTCATGGCTACCTTACATTGCACAGAAGAGTCTAAGCTCTCTGGGTCAAAAATCTTTTTAGTTTGGTGCTTGAATAGCACCTGAAATAGCCACTGCGGTGTTCTGGTCTTGCTATCTGTAATGGACTACCAAGAGCCTGCAAGCAAAATTACCTCATGAAATCACATTTCACATATGGAATATATAGGTTTTAACTGGGACTCTATATCTAACCTTATTTTATCTCTTCCTGGTTTGCATAGTAAGTCAATCAAATTTTGGCATACAAAAAAATCCCAATGTCAATCTAGGGAAAGCAGTAAGAATAAGTTCCAGAATTTTTCACTGTATGTGCCTTGCGGTTGCTCAGCTGTAACGGAGGGTTTTACAAAATGTTCTTCAATAAATTCTCACTCTGAAAGTGACTTGTATGGGCCACGCTACCTGGCTGCTGTGGCTGCTTCTTTTGACTTGTTTAGTCACTGCCTGGTAGGGCAGTAGTGACCTACAAAAGAAAAGGGTTGAGAAATGAATTATTTTGAAGAATAACTACTGCCTTTCAGACACGTACTATTAAAGGACAGGACTAATGCTGCCAATATTACCCTTGGTTTTCTCTTATGGAGAAATGTGAGAATGGTGTTATTTTTAGTTGTCTTTTTAGGCTGCTGTGGGTATGTCACCGCAGTCTTCAGGCAAATTTTCGGTAGTGGCTGGAGGACTGCACGATGTAGATCAGAAAAGCAGCTTTGAGTCAGCTTTATACTTTCCTTAAACAAAGCTGGAGGTGCTGAATTCATTCTCCTTGAAGCTGTTTTAATGATCTCCAGTTCTAGCCAAAATGGCCAGCAACTGGCTCTTGCAGAGTCTTGGCCATGTCCATGTCTCTACTCACAGGCACCCCTGACCACAGCAGGGCCTGCTGCAGAGCCAGTTGCCACCTTGGTACGGCAGGACGATGCTCCTGAACTGCTAGTCTGGATAGCATTAGCTGAAAACATTTATTCCTGCATGGAAATTGATTAGGTGAATGATTTTCAGCTAACAGTTTTTGTGCGTACAAGGCATTGATGAGAGTGAAGAAATGCATAAGTCAAAGCCTTTCTGACACTCACAAATTGGGAAAACTTCAGCAAAATTGAAGTATCGATATCTGGTTTCCATGTTGTTACATCCTTCCCTAGACATCTGCTCTCCAGATTTGGCAGCTGAACACGAAACCTGGAAATGTCTGGGCAGCAGATTGAGACAGAGTGCCTACCAGAGAAGAACAGGTTGGGACCACTTTGGCTGGCTAGTGAAGGAATCTGGTTTATGTTGCTGCTGCAGGAAAGTAGTGAACATACTTTAAAATTGTGAAAAATGTGGGCACCTTTTTCTACATTTTACTACTTTTTTCATAGGATAATGGACAAGGTGCTTAATTCATTCATTTTCCACACAGGTGACTCTAAAGCTTAGCTTATGAAAGCATTTAAGACCCCGCTGCAAACAATATCTATGTTCCTGAATGCAGGGCGTGCTACACAACATGAAACACAAAGGCAGGCTAAGCCTAAGGGATCTCTGCTAGTACCCAGCACTAGTTAATAGGGTTGAGTAGTGGTTCAGAGGCTCAGAAGGGGAGCACCAGGCAATACGTGTGCTGACTTTGTTAAAATGTGTTCTCCATCCCTTCAAAAGGTTGCAGTGTAGTGCAGCCACGCAGTAGGGCTGAATTACGGTTGCTTAGGTCAGCTTACTTCTGGCTTTTTCTGGCCTTAGAGTGCTTGGTTTGTAGCCCTGATAATGCTATTTAAGCAAGGGGTATTTATGTCTTGTTTTTATGGGAAGTTCGATGAATAATGATGACTAGGTGGTGAGGGGGTTGTTGTGGTGTTTTTGCACATAGTTAAAGAAATATATTCTGAGAAAGCTTCCCTAAATTATTCTTGTAACTCACTTTGGCTTTAATTGGTAAATTACTTCTTGCAAGTCTGTGAGATGGAGAGTCTCGTTTCCTGGAGTGATTTGATTGGCAATTTAGAGATGATTTGTTAAACTGAAAGAGCGTATTTCATAAGATTAAATATGAAATTGCAGAACTGTTCAAGGGCATAATTGCCCTGCTTTCTCCTAGAAACATTATTGTGCTGGAAATGTATACACCAAACATGTTTTTACAACGTTAGTATTGAAAAAGAAACAGACTGATAAGTTCCTTTGAGCTGAGAGTGAAGTATCCACTCCATCCTTTAACCTGTTCTCTGCTGCAAACCCACAAAATGTTATTGTAAATAAACAAACCTTGAACCATAATCAGCAGATTTGTAACTGATTGGTCTCTGTTGCACCCCTTAAGGTTTTGATCTGGTTAATGTTGGTGCTTTTTGGTTTCTTAGTGTCATGGTTTAACCCCAGCCGGCAACCAAGCCCCATGCAGCCACTTGCTCATTCTGCCCCGGTGGGATGGGGAGAGAAGACTGGAAGAGTAGAAGTGAAAAAACTTGTGGGTTGAGATAAAGACAGCTTAATAGGTAAAGCAAAAGCTGCACATGCAAGCAAAGAGAGGAGTTCCTTCACCACATCCCATGCTCAGCCATCCCCATTACAGCAGGGCTCCATCATGCCCAACGGGGACTTGGGAAGACAAATGCCATAATGCAAAATGTTGTCTTCCTCCAGTTTATACACTCAGCATGATGTCCTGTGGTATGGAATACCTCTTTAGCTGGTCCGGGTCACCTGCCCTGGCTGTGTCCCCTCCCAGTTTCTTGTGCCCCTCCAGCCCTCCTGCTGGCAGGACCTGAGAAACCAAAAAGTCCCTGACTTTGTATAAACATTGCCCAGCAACAACCAAAACCATCAGTGTGCTATCAGCATTCCCACAACAAAGCTAAAATACAGCACTGCAGCAGCTGCTGAGAAGAAAATTAATTCTATCCTAGCTGAAATCAGGACATTTCGCTTGTGGGCTCAAATATTTTTTAATTTGTACAAGAATTTTTGTAACTTTTTTTACTAGTTAGTAAATAACTGGGTCTAGTTGGGGGATTCCAAGATATCTTTAGCTTCAGAGATACCTGTGGCAATAAGTCTTTGTTTCTAGTTATATTGTTTAATTCGTTATGCTTCAATATCACTCAAAAGTCCTCTTACATTTAGAATACATTTCTTCAATTGACTGGTGAAAAATTACTGCTTTGGGTTTTTTGCCCTTGGTCGGATTTATTGTTTTTTCCTTTCCCCTAGACAATGCAGCACACAGCTACATCCCGATTATATCCTTGTGGAATTCTTGAATTTTTCCCTTCTATTTGAGTCCTCTTTACTGTAATATTTTGATACCTTCCCCCACTCCCCCAAAATAGTGTGAGGAAAAGATCAGGAAGCCACGGTTGTTAGTTTTGTTGCCTATGATATTCACATTCATTTTTCAGTAGTAAATCAGGGATGAGTTAACAGGAGACAGAGCAATTTACTGTCTTTTGGGGAACAGGAAATTCCAGGAGTTATCAGTCTACTAGCTGGTAGTGTGAATTCCAGCTTTCTCCCTCAGTGTTCAAAAGCTCAGGAAAGTATGGCTTGCACCAGACAGACCCAGTATAGAGTCTAATGCCATAAACACTGTCCTTTCTAGTCTTATTTCACCCTTGTTTCCTGTTTTCTTAGTTGGCGTAAACATTTTCTCCGTTTACTGTGCAGATAGAGCTTGGGCTTGCTGTACTCATTTCACGTAGGTCACTGATTCTGGCTTTCCCCATCCTGTTTGACACCAATCTGGGAGAAAGAAGGGCTGAGACGGGTAAATATCATGCTAAGGCGAACATGTTTTTTATTACTAGGAGGTCAAAAATAAAGTAGTTAAGTTTAATATTCAGTTTTAGTTCTAAAATTATTTTCTTTGTATCCTGGGGGAAAAAAATAATCAAATGCAATCTACCAGATGTGAAGCTAGAAAGGCAGACTTGCCATTAACCACTACGGGAAATCCATGGCTTTAATATCAAGGAGTTCACTTGATTTTCAGCAAAATCAGCAGCAACTGATTTTCATTGTTGCTTTTCTTTTACTATTCAAAGAACAGAGAAGTATCTTTGGTGAGCAAGGAGCCTACCTTCACACTCAAGCCTGAAAACAGTGACCTGTATTATGTAGGGAGATATCCAGAGCCAAATTAAGTCTAGATGAAACTCCAAAATGCAGTAAGCAGAATAATTTAAGAAAGAACTACTCATTTTGTGTATTTTTAGATTAACTTAAATAGCAGAAGGAGCTGACTGCCACCCCTGCTGCTGAAAGTTTATAAGGAGCAGCTTTTATAGCAAAGGCCAATGTAAATTACCCAATTACATCACCATACCAGTCTGTTTTTATTTATAATAAATCTCATAGACTTGATTATCTTTTCACATATGCTCTAGCAGAAAAGCATTTTCGGGTTTTGGTGTGGGTTTTGGGGTTTTTTGTTTGCTTTTTCTTTTCCTCATTTGAACTTCCACTAATGAGTTTCTGTAGTTAGAAAATTGTGGATTGTGTAGTGTTAATCCTCAAGGAGTGGGCAGAACAGTTGGGTGTGCTCATTTCTGGCAGCACAGGTGGGGCAGGGACAAGTTGGTGGAACAAATATAGTGGAGCAAAAAGTGTGCTTTTTAATAACTACTCTTTGAGAAGACTCTTCCATATACAGAGAAAACTCTAAGCTGGTAGGGAGCAGGGTACAAAATTTGTTACAGATGTTTTGGCAGCTAGGACAGGAGATGGACCTTGTATCTTTTAAATAAAATGACCGATATAGAAAGGCTGCGAATAATTTAAGGCGAAAGATTAATAAATCTGGGGGTGTGTCTAACACTTTATGCCATAACTAATTATTAATAAAGTATGTTTAATCTCTTATTTGGTCTGATGGAGTTATTCCCAAATTAAGGGTTTGTTAAATGAATTGCTCATTCAGTCTTTGGCATGTCAGTGATCTGTACTGATCTGTTATCACTTGCTGCTTGGGGACCTCAACAGGCTATCTCTTGTGTTTTGAGATGCTGTGCTTAAATATTGGTGTAGTGGAGCGCTGTAGCTGTCCCTGACTAGCCAGTTAGATAAATCATTGATTTTCTTTTTCTTAAAAACTTCTGGCATGCTTTATGTACACAACTTGGGAGTGTGTTGTTGCTTAACCCTTGCTTGTTACGTTGAGGCCTTTATCAAAGCTGTCTGTGCTTTCGTTGACAGTCATGAAACCAACGTATCACTGTTCATTCAGCTCTCATTGCTCTTGCAAAAGCATCAACTCTTTGATACACTGTCATTCTCTGTTGGACTCTAGTCCTAAAATCCACTACAGTCTTAAAACCTGTCATGAACAGTGCACATTCCATCTTGCATAGATAAATACAGAGTGAGTAATTCTATAATGGACGGTGTCTTCTGTATTCTGGACAGTTATAAGTGTGTATCAGCACAAAATGCTGCTGCTTTTAAGCCCTTCGCTGCTTCAACGATAAATCCTGCATTTTGCCATGAGTTAAACCAATGAGTTCTCCTTGTATTGTGTGTTAGTTCCATGAAATCTGGTAAGAAAGCTCCCTTCCAGGTTTTTACACTGCCCTCCAGGACCTCTACAATACTGCCAGAATCTCTGTGGAACTCCATGTTGCACACTTAAACATGCACAATAAATGCAGCCCTTTCTATTGCACACCATAGACTTCTTTTTGCGAGGGACCTGTTCTAGAAACATGTTGCATTTAGGTCTGTGTTGAATCTGCAAAATAGCTGTGATAATGGTTTTAGAGGGAAAACAATAAAAAAACCCCAAAATCCCAAACCAGTCTGTCTGTCTGCAGATATATTCAGCAGCAGCTATAACACTGGAGTACTTACTCTGAAATAATCCGGTTTATTTCATGTGGCTTTGGACGATTGTAAGGTAAGCGTGCTTTCCTGCAGAGGCAGGAGAAAGTTTGCTGAGGGTGAGCTGGCTTTGCTATGATATTAGCAACCACTTTGTAAACCCAGACGTAAGCGATGGCAAAACATGCTTGAGGCAGTTTTCCTGGGTTTATACAGCTCTAGTTCTTAAGTGTATTGAGTTTGTCTTAAACCAGTGGGAGTCAGGTAACCAAACGCTTCTGGTAATTTCCCAATAATGTAGAAGTTTATTGAAAATTTGACTCTGAGGTCAAAACATTTGTATGCCACTGAGTGGTACTTCTTTCCGTAGCAATTCCACTAATATATACCATTCTATTTACGAAATTACCCCGTGCTAATCTGTGCTGTTTATGTCTTTGGGTTTTTTTGAACTAGACTGTGTGGAATCTCTGGACCTGTCAGACTTCCAAGCAGGGAGATTTGCCAAATGATGATGATGATATCTTTCAATTCCCAAAGGAGGAAATATTACGTAAGAAACTGTAATTCTAAGGCCTGCTTCAAGTATAGGTTAAAACTAAGTATTTGAATAGTTTAGTATTCCTTGCTCATATGCTGCTATTATTAAAAAAAAAAAAAAACCAACCCACAAAAAAAACCCAAACAAACACAACAACCCCCCCACCCCCCCCCCAACCCCCCACCCCCCCCAGATGCCTGCTTTGAATAACTGGGGGATGCTGAAGGATACCCTGGGAAGGATGGACTTTTATCATATGGGTCCCATGTACTGCTGGTATTTAGAGCTGGCAGCAACTTAAAGAAAAGTAAGGTCATGCAACTCAGTTTCAAAAAAAATAAATTGGGGTGGCATTGACATGGGAGTTGGTTTTTTTTGGTGGGTTTCCCTCCAGCCCAGCCAAGCTCCCTATTATAATTCTTGATGTATAAAAGCTCTTGATCTAGCTGAGAAGTTTGTTCCTTCAGGACACAGTATAGGAAATGTAGTTTTATGTGTTGTTGAATTGTTTATGGATATTTGCTGTAGACAACCCATTGACTAGTGGTATTAGTTATACCTGAAGGTTGCTCAAAGGTAGTACCAGCAGTGCCCGAGACTTTGATAAGAATAAATTTCTCACATAGGGGTTGTATAGATAAGAGTCCTAACTCACCACTGAGACCCTTTTTCTATGCTGCTGCAACCAAACTGAAATGGAAGAATACAGTGGGGGATCTGGCATGCTATCTCCAATCTTTTAAAAGCCTCCTCATTCCCAGTACTAAAGTTTCTCTCTGTTGAATTGTTTTTTTGCAAAAATGTTGAACTCTGCTAACATTTCTGAAGCACAAAATATATTTTGTCCAGCATGGAAAACTTAGATTGTTTCTGGAGGTGAGCTCACAGCATCTGAGACAACGCATTAGAAATAAAGTATATGTGAGGATCCTTGTGGAGCTGAATATAACGAGATAGTAGAGAGGTGTTGCAGATGGTTGGAAATAAAGCTCTGAGGGCTTAGCTGGCTTGGCACTTAAGGAGAAGGCAATGTCATCTTCTTGCCTTTAGCATTGGATTTCTCATTGTGTATGGGATGACTTCAGTAAGTGCTGACAAAGACCTATTAAATCTTAGCTCAGTCAAGGGTTTGGCTGTCTTGTAGGGACTTCAAAAGAAATTGGAAAATGAGGTATGAACAGAAAACTTTTTATGTGTTATGGGATTTCATTTTGGCCCAGAAGCCACAAATCTCATTGCACTTATTACTGAAGTCCCTGTGGATCTGATAAATAATTGATGTAACAGGACTGTTCTTAAAGCAAAGGGGAATGGAACAGCAAAGAGGTCAAGCAGCAGGTTTACACAAATACATAAGCAGTGACACCTTTAGTGTTATTGATCAGTATTGGTGAAAGGGAAAGATTTGTGTGGGGTCAGGAACCACGCTATGAAGGGCATAAAAGCCTCCTGGGCTTTAGCCCTGTGAGATATGGAAGGAAGACAAACACTTAAGTTTGAAGAATGACCAATGCTTGGGGAAATGTGGACTTTGGCATTGTACCCAGAGGAGAGCACATCTTGATGTGTTACATGGGGAAGGAGAAGGACTAAAGGGTTTTAAAGAGTGGCCGTGAAGCTACTTGTATGAGTGGAAAAGAAGCTGTTGAAGGCTAAGCCATTGCATTTCTTTGCCATGTATTATTAGCATATTTTTTTGGTGCTGACCCACGTAGAATATTCGAAGGATCCTATGGGGTGGTGGCTAGCTGTTCCATCTCTCCATGCAGTGGGTGCCAAAATTAAATCTCATGGAAAATCTAGCTTTAAATGATGATGATATCTTAGATATCAGTGTTATCCATGGTGTGATTTTCTTCTCTGTGTGGGTGAATACCTTACAAACCAAGACAAGCAAGTGGTCTTAATATCTGGAAATTAAAACCTTCAGGGATTATTCCCATTAGTAGCACAAGTATTAACATTAAATGCTTTTCTAGTGTTGCCTAACCTGTCTGTTTTGCTAGTGGAGGTGCATGCTGTCTGTCTGCACTGTGCTTTGGTAGTGAGAACAGAAGAATAAGCTCTGATGTGCAATATTGTTTAGGTTTATTATAGGTAATCGTGGCTACTTGTTTTGTAAGGGAATGTCAAAGCTTATGTAGCAGGTAATCTTCAGTGGTCAGAAGTCTTGTTTGGATGATCCTCCAGACAGGTGAAGGAATCACACGTTGCAATTCTTTCATGACTTGGTAGTTTGATTAGATTTCCCCCCTCTTCCCAGGTAAAATAAGGAACTACGAATAAAAATCAGAATGGAATGGAATTTATTGAAGCTTGGAGTTATGAAAGGTTCATTTTAAGTCTAACTTGAGGCAATCACTCAAAGACTGCGGTGCTGGTTAAAAATTTAAAGTAGAGACAATTCCACACTAGACTCTTGTGGTGTGTGGTGTGTTGTTTGGTTGGTTGGTTGTGGTTTTTTTTGTCTTTTTTTTTAACCAAAAAAGGTACTAATTTTCATCTGGTTCTGAGAGTTCTAAAAAAAAAAAAAAAAAAGAGATTCTACATTTAGAGAGAGCAGAGCTGAATTGGAGAAAGAAAACCATAATAGTAATATATAAACTAGCCTAAGTTCAGTGTAGCTGCACAAAGAATTACTGTAATAGCAATGGTACACTGGCAGTCAGTATCCTTTCCTCAGCCCAGAACTGTGCAGAATAAGTCCTTCTTCACTGCAGGAACATTGGAATCTGTGTATTAATTCTCTTATTCTCCTTGAATGAACTTGACCAAAAAAATTGTGGGAGAACTGAAACTAGTAAGCAGGGACCCTCTTGGTGCTTAGAAACTTTCTTGCAGTTTGATTTGAATTTTCTCTGTCCCTACACTCTACTCTTGTGTACAGCCTCCCTCTCCATTTGTGCCTTGTGCCCTGCAATCCACAGGACAGGAAATCTTAGCCATTTCTGTGCCTTCAGCTTATACGCTCCTAGTAACCGTACGCTTTTTTTGAGAGCAAAACCAGTAGCAGATACTGTGACACTTGTTAGGGTATTTGCTCTCTGTGTGTTGCCACTTGAAGCTCGAGTTGTCTCTGCACTGTAGTTTATAACCTGCTTGGGTCAGGAGCTTGGGCTCCTGTGCCTGCACAATGCCTGATGCCTTTTGCCGTCGGTCTGACTTGGTCTTTAGGTGCTACGTAAGAAATATGAGTAATAATGGTCATATGAAAGGAACCTTCTTATCAGTTTATCCAGACCATCAAGTTCAATAAAAAGTAGCATAAAATTTCTGGTTTATGAACTTTTTCTGAACCAAACAGCTAGGGATAGATAATCTAGGGGGGGAAAAGCACGTACTGTAACAACAGAATGTTTTTGCTCCTGAAACTGGGACTGTGCAATTAATCTGGTTTCCCAGAAGCTAGCAGAAACTTCCAAATGTGAAATTATTCCACTTCTGCAGAAATGAAAAGATGCAAAAGATCAACCTCAGCAGTTTCTGCTGGTACTGTTCCCAGGGTATGTCATTTATTTTGTAATTTTTTTTCAATTATTTTTTCTTTTTCAAAAGTGAGGATGTCTGGCTACTTAATCTAGTTCATCTATTGTTTTTATCCTGCTGAACCTCTCACTGTAAATCCAATAGTGCTAGCATAGCACAGACCTTGGTAGACCTCCTGGCAACTTTTCGCTTCTTTTCCAGTGGCAAAACTTACTAGGGTCAGGATCTCTGTTTTAGTTGTCAACAGAATATTTCCATCCGTCTTCTATTATTTGGGAAGGATTTGGCTGGAAGACAGTGTCAGAACTGTAGATAAAATTTTCAAAACTGAGGAGCATTTTAGAAGAGAATTTCTTGGAAAATGTCATCTTCATCTGTTCTTCTTTAGCCATTTGTTCCATAACCAGGTGGTTGGTGTGGGTTTTTCTGTGGGAATACCACATTTCCAGGTTTGCTGTACCCAAATGCCTTTAGGGATCCTCGTACCGCAATGGTGAATATTTCTTAAAGACTGTGTAGTACTGGTATAAGGTTAACAGCTCCAACAAGAGATATATCATTGCTTGCTTACTGCTTTTTTTATGTTTGTTGAAGATCATTAAAACTACAGCATGCTGTCATCCTTTTTTGTTGTGTGTTGTAACAAACAAGTAAACTGAGGATAAATCCAGGCCCTGTGGAAGTAAGCTGAGGTTCCCATTAGCTTATCTGAGAAGTGGATGGGTTTTTCGTGAGAAGCTGAAACAGCTATTGAAAACAAGATTGACCTTCAGATCAGGGTATAACTTAGATGTTCTGTGCAACTTTATCACCATCTGCTTTGAGTTCTGTTCACACTGCAGAAGGTCACGTAGAGAAACTTACAGTAGACTTCAGAAGTGCCCTGCCGTCCTCTAAAGGAAGATGTGAGGCACGGAAAACGAAAGGTGGCTGTATTGCCAACTGGATGTGATATAATGGGGGAGTTGCTTATCAAGAAAACGTTAGGTATGCTCTTGGAGCTGCCAGGGAGACTTTTTTTTTTTTATAGTCATCCTACTTGGATATCTATATTATTTTTCTTGTGGTTATTTTAGAGGCAAATGATTCCCAGTTCTGATTAGATGAACAGTGAAACATGCAATAAATGTATACTGAAATTAGACAGAAATCTTCTTACCAGTTTGGGAATTACAAGTGTGATAAGCAATAACATTGTTTACTGCTTTCTGATTTTTCAAGTAAAATACTCAGTACGTGAAGATCAGTGTTTAATAATAAACCATAAGCAATCACATATGTTGGCCCTGATGCTCTCAGACCAAATTAAAAATTACAGCTACACTTTGCAATGCTTTGTAAGTTAGGAAAAGCCTTATGATGCTCGCTTCACTGATCAGGGGAATTCAGACTCCTCGCCACTGGTTTGCGTTGCGTGATACAAATTGTGGGTACACGGGGTGCTTGATTCCTCAGCAATCTGCTAACATGTTTGGGGTGCTGAAAAAAATCATAAATATCTATAGAAAAGAATGCAGTTAAATGACCAGAGTAGATATATCAGCAGTCCAAATACCATCTTCATCCACATTTTTTATTTGTTTTTTTCAGGAGGTGACAACTTTGCTATTCTTATAATTGTTGTGTTAATGAAAATGTTATTGTTGGCTATTGCTGATTATATATTGCGGTAGCCCTACAGCGTAAATCTGAAACCTGAAGTCTGCTAGGGTATTGGTGGCAGAAATACTTCTTTTCCTTAGCCCTATTGATCTGGAATTTCCTTATGTTCTTCTGCCCAGGAGTTGCTCAGTGGTACAGTATGGGAGTTGATAATTCTTCTAGTTTTATAGAGGAAGGCTTCATGCAATATCTAGATTATGTGCAAAGGCCATCAGGAAAATAGGTAATGGGAAACATTTCCCTTTCTGAGACTATAACCTTAACTTTTTCATTTTTTGAAGAATTTCTGTTGCCACATCCAGATGTAAAATTAAAATCAAAAGGCAAACAAAATAAAATGGTGCTAATCTAAACCCAAGAGATTAATTCAGAGATGTGGCAGTTTTGGGGGAGGGAACAGGTGCAAAATGTTCTTTTTGTGCCATTCCTTCCCCTTTTGATTCTCTTCCTGTCATTTTTCTGAGCAGGTTTCACATAAATAGACTATGAATGGAGTTGCCTGCTTTGATCCAGATGGGAGGATACAGAGCTGGTGTAATTTTAATGTGAAAGATACATTAGCTTTCATTTAAATTATGTAAATATGCATGTTCTTCACTGAATGAGAAGACAAACTGGGAGGCATAGATGATAATTCTATATGGAAGGTGTAAGCCCTTGGAATTAATACACGCACAAGCTTTTCAGGGTTGAACAGCTTAATATTGTAGATGAATCGCTGACCTGATCTTGCAAACAATTACCCATGCACTTAGTTCTACGTACTTGCGTAGTGCTATTGTGGGCAGTAGGTTAGTTGACGTTTGGAGCAAGTGTGCAATCGGTAGATCAGATTGGAATGAAATTTTATGCTTGCAAACAACTTGTCCATTGCTATATATATTTGAATTCAGCTAATTTAGGCTCTGTTTTATGAAGCTGCTCTAATTATTGCAGACGCTTGTCCCTTTCCAGGTAATAGTGTCATTAGGGAGCAGGAAGAAAAAAACATCCTTGAGAATAAATTTATCCCAGAAAATGAATCAAAACTTTATCAAGGCTTTGAACCTCGAGTAGTTTTTTTCTACTGCTGAGAGTCCAAACTGAGCCAAATGGATGGGCTTGACAACCATACACTTGTGTTGTGTAGTGTTTACTAACCACAGAACACAGACTGAAACTTTACAGAGGCCAATGAAAATTATTTTGAGTGAGTCAAATCAGTGCACTGCTGTAACAGGCTTGAATTATTATGAAGTAAAATATGATATATGAACTGTAAAGGGACTCAGTCTTCGTTTTGAATAGCAGGTCTATTCGTTGTAGGGGCCTGGAGACAGCTGTGCACAGGTGTGTGTATTCACGTTCCTATTAGAGAAATAAAATGTTCTCCCTTCCTACCTCATTTATTTTTAATTTTATTTTTCAGAACAATACTATTCCCTAAACAGAACTAATTGAAGGGAGTAAAAAATGTGACTTGGTCTCCATTTCAGCAGTAGTAACACCTTTCTGTTTTTCAGCTAGCTGAAAGAGCAGTAATGAACGTTATCTATTTCCACAGCCCAAAAATATTAGAAAGTGATTAATGTAAATGAAAGGGAATGTGTGTTGTTTCCTTTTAACCTGTTGTGTCACATTTGCATAAAAGACTACCATCATTAGCTGTGGTGAGCTTGAGAACAATTACAGTTTTACCAGCTGTGAAGATCTTGACTTTTTTCCTGACACATAAGAAAGGAAAAAATTAATAGTGCTTCTGACATAATCAACTTTTAGATACTGATGTATTCTCTTTATATGTATACATCTGTACATACCAAATACCCTCAGAACACATAATAGTGCAGAGATTATAATTTATGGTAGGAACTTCCTTTTAGTTAGAACAGGCTTACTGATTCCTGCACGTTTGGAAGCAGACGTGATATTGCCCTACAAAGATTCAACAAAAATCATATTATCCTTCATTAAAATGTTTATTAGGAAAAAGATATTTTGTCTTTAAAAATAGACATTTGGAATTAAGAAGTTGCTCAGCATCAGGCAATAACTGCAAAGTTTCTCCTATGTAATGTGTTTTTTCAAAATGCAGCATTTGGAGTACACAGTATCTGCATGCAGCTTAGAAGGAAAGACTTATTAAACAATTACAGTGTGTCAGAGACCAATATAATTTCATTTACTTTATTTTAAAATTTACTTGTTCAATTAGAAACTCTCCTGAACATGTCTGGAAACTTTTATATCTCTAGTCACTTTGTTATTAATAGTTTTTTAAACAGTTATGGCATACGATTAGCAACATCCAAAGACGCTATGCATATTTTATATGGCATATATAGTCACCCATTTACAATTTATAGCATATGTTGCTAAAACATTTATTAAATATTGATAGCTGGTTTCATGTTACTACTACTGTGTATTATAAATACAATAAAGTTGCTCAAACATTCCCACAACCTTTCTATCAACATTCATTTATTGTTAATATTTTTGCAAACTATGGTAGCGTAAAAACGGCCATAATGTATCATAAATGATTTATGAAGTCGTCTCCACCTGCTCATTTGTCATTTAGCCTATACATCACAACCTGTTGCTAAACCTCTATGTAAAATACACCAATCTGCAAGTATCAGAGAGAATCACCTGTACTTCAAGGAAATACCCGTGTTTTCAAACAAAAATTATTGGTAACCAAGTCGTCATTGAGCTATAATGATCTGGGCTTATTTTTTCTGGCATGCCACTGTGTTCAGCAAACAAGCCACGCACTTTTCTTGCAGTCGGCCTCAAGGGCTTTATGATTTGCTTAAAAACCTTTTTGCTTTGCAACTGCAGGTTTTCTCCAGCCATTTTTCTGCATGGTGCTGCTCTTTTGTTTCCTGCTTTAGTTGTGTTATTATCACATTAGTCTTTTTCCTGGCAGATTAGGGAGTAAGCTGAGGTGAAGGGAAGGAAGTTGAAGGTCTTCAAGTGGAAGTTGGGCTGCTGTTGTGGAGAAAATGCAGTGGGAGAGCAATCTAGTGGCGACATGGCCCTGCACCTGGGTGAGCACAGTACTCTTGGGAGAACCAGAGGAGTAATGCATTCTGCTGTTTCTTTCTACCACTACTTATGCAAAGAAACCCCACTTCAATATAAAATGCATAAGTAGTTCTGGAAGCAGGAGGTGGCACTCAAGGACCCACCTTTCTGAGGCACATGGACAGTGACTCTCTCCTCCATAGTCTCATTAATGTGACTCAGACACATGCGCTTCTCTAGCCTGGCACATGCAAGATTGATGATCTTCCTTACTTCTTAAATTCCTTCAAATCTCTCCTTTAGATAGTGCAGTCTAGATTGATTTGTGGCCTTTGCCCATGTCCATAAATCTTGATTCTGACAGACAGTTTTTGAGCTCTGCTTTAATGTGCCTTTGCAAGTTTAAGTTGTTTTGCCGCACTTTTGATTTTATGCCTGCAGAGAAGAGAGTCCTTCTGAGACCTGTGTAGGTAACTGGTAAATGCTGTAGAATATGCCCTGGATAACTTGAAGCAGAACTCCTTCCTTGCATCCAGTAGTTCATTACTGCTACATCACCTGCTGTGCTGTCTCTGCGATGGTGAATGGGTATTTTGCAGGTGCGGTCCCTGGGCTATTGGGTGTATACTCCTCCCTTCTGAATATCTAAACTGTGCCCCTGAACCAGTGCTAGCCATTTTTTGGTAATATTTCCAAGTATTATGTTGGGATTTCTTGAGATACATATGGCACAAAATTATTTTTATAGTATTTCTGTTGATGCATTGGCTACTTTTTGAATACAGCCAATAATTGTGTATGGTTTAATCTCTTCTGTGTGGTCTAATCCAGCTAAGCTTCACTGTCTGAGAAAGCCTTTGCAGCCCAGGTATGTTAATAGAACTGGAATTTTGATGAATTACTTTGTTCATGTTATGAACATTGTTAATGAAAATTACATGCGTTCTGAGATATTGCTGTGCAAATGTGTGAATTAGTCTATTTTTGGTACTACAATGATAACTAGAATTAGTCAAGACCTCACACGGTGTTTTTGATTCAAAGGGAATAACATTGGTGCTGTGGATCCTCCCTAGCGAAGTGTAAATTAATTGTTCCGTTTGTATCCAGCTTGCAATCTGTAACTTGCTGTTCTGAAGGATTTGATTTTTTTTTTTTTAAGAAAAGGAGGAAACTTTGAAATCCTGTTAAAGACACGGTAAATCCAGGCGAGACATTAGGTAAATTTTGCAAGCAGAGGCTCCCGTGTTTTAGGTTGTCATGTAGAGTACAGAACCTACAAACCCCTTGCTTCTTTGAACAGCTAGCACCTGCACCATGCTGAAAGTCAACCTGCACAGTTTCTCCAGTGTTGTACTGGAGGCGGCTCTGAGGACTATAGCGGTGATGTTTGTCTTATTCTGTAAGCATTCACTTTTTTCCTCTGTGGTGCTTGATTGATGGATAGGGATGCAAAGAGCTGCGTACAGCTGTACTGGCTAATGCTACCAGACTTCATTGCTTCATTGTTACTCTGTGTAACTAGATTACAAATGAAAGTAATGCTGTTACTACTCTGGCCTTAAGCACAGAAGTCAGTGTATGTGACTTGAGTTTGCACACATAAATTATGTATAAATCTGTTCCAGGATTAAGGAGATTTGATTTTTAGAAGTTTTAAAGAGAAGAATCATAGAAGCTTTTAACATTCAGTTTCTACCAAGTTTCTTTACAGAATCTCAAGGCTGAGCCAGGGGATGAAAAAATCCATAAAAACAAAACTTCAGAACCAGAGAGTGGTACGATGCAAACATCCCGAGGCAGTGTTTGTTCTGAAGTAGCCTTGTATTTGGAGTTTTCCCAGTGCATTCAGACATGTAGTTTGTGCCATCTTTCACCTGTCTGATAGTTTTAGGTGCTTATAATACGCTCTTTCGAAGAGGAAATAATTGCCATTGAAGTTTTTATGTTAACTTCCAAACTACTCTTTTCATGTGAGAGACGACAAATCAAAAGATGACCTAGGAAGGTCTCTGCAGATCTAATATGAATTACTCACTCTAAAGAGCAGACAATTTAAAAAGTTCTTAATGGGGACCTGGGAACCTTAGAAGTATTCAAAATATCTCGGACATGGTCCAGCTGCTTGCTTTAGGTGACCCAGCTTAAGCAAAGATGTTGGACAAAGTGATCTCTAGACATCTCTTCCAACATCAAAAATTCTGTAATATTTTATTAATTTGGTCTCTGATTCAGCTATCAAACCAATGCTTTATTCTAGCCTTAGTTAATGAAACATTTGCTTAATTAGGTGCACTGAAAAAATCAAGGTCCATCTTGGAATCAAGGCGCTATCCTCTTTTTTTAAGCAAAAGCAAATGAAAGTGGAGGATTTTGCTGTGGAGGTAAATAGATAGACTATAGGTGACATTGCCTTCAAATCCAATAGGAGAAAAATGCTTTGTATGCCTCAGAAATGGTAATTGTGGGAGCAGGGGATTCTGAACCTGCAATAATGAACTCTTAAAACGTGTTGGATAGTCTAGGGGGAGGAAGGGATGTATGTGTGATTGCATATGCTTTGTTGATAATGTACTGGGAAATTAGGGAGTGCATGGAACAATCAAGAAGTTTGGGTGTTGCTTTACAATTGCTGTTGCTGTTCTTGTCACTGTTGTAGTGAATTAGAAAGTCCAAACAAAGTTTGATATCACGCAGCATCTCCAGCAAATCAGAGAACCAAAACCCAGAAGCGCTGCTGGCAGGCCCAGGTGTTGGCTTTCAACCAACTTCTTTGCCAGATTGCACTTCAGTTTCAAAAGTTTTCATACTTTTTTAGGGAGCAGATAGTATTCAGCTGCATTTCTTCAGTTATGGAAGAAAGCATTGACTTGTAAAAAAAAAAAAAGGGGGGGGAGGGCGTTATTTGTGGTGTTTTGTTTTGTTTTTTTCAGCAGATCTGGGTAATAATGTGCACAACATGAGTCTCTATAAAGCAGCAACCCTTGAGCCCAAACTCTCTTCCTAACAGTAATGGGACTCTAATTGAGCTAATAGGAACCTCTGCAGTTAAAACAGCAGCAGCCCGCTTTCAGAGAACCCTAGATTCAAGGATGAGCAGTCATTTTGCAGGATGAAAACTGATAGTTTTTCAAAAGGATATGAGGTATATGTCTGTCTGTCCTTGTAGAGAACCTAGAGCACCTTCAGTGTGCTTCAAGTTGACTTCTTAGTGTGCACGAACTGCCTCACTGTACATACTGAACATGTTTTCTCAAGCCCTGTTGTTACAGTGATTTCTTGCTGTGTAAATTTTTTTCCAAAGACACGGTGAATTCTGAACTAAAACCAAAACAAAACAGTTTGGGGAGGGGATGACAGGCATGTGTTCTTAGTGTGTGGAATTTGTTAAATGAAGTACTCTTGTTCTTCAGAGTTTTTTTCCCCTCAGTGTTGAGTGCATCTCTAACAAGGCTTCACAGCTTTTGGGAAATTTCACAGCTTTTCACAAGCTGAAACTGTAAACTAATTTACTTGTGTATTGCCTCTTTCAGCAAAGCACTTTGGCACAAGCTGAAGTGTAAGCATGTGTTTTTAGTGCTGAGGACAGTGCAACCATCACCATATTTAAAATGAAGCATCTCCTCAGGGGTGCATGGGATCAGTGACAAACCTCAAGGATAGATAATGCCATACCAGTTAGTGTCCCTGTGTTTCTAGTAAAAGTTCTGACCAAGAGGTTTGTTCTTCCATAAATAGGTAGCATTTTCAAAGGCTGGATCACCACTACTTTGTAGCATGGTTTGAGGCTACTGTTGGACTTGTAAGAACAGCACGGTGTCATCTGCTGTACAGTGGTGGATCAAAATAGTTTTGGGCTTTTGGAGTCTGAACCAATCCCCTGAGTCTTAATGGGCGTATTTAAAATCACGTTAGTCAGTTGTTGACCACACTCTGCGCAATTTCTTTCCAAAGCCGAAAGGAACAATTTAAATTGCCAAATAACATTGCTTGAGAAGTCAAAGTTATGGTCCCTTCTAAATTAGGATATTTTTCTTGTTAGAATGCTAATGATAGAATGGAAGTTTACAAAACCTTATATTCTTCTGTATCATTCTCTCTTGTATATTTGTTCTGTTAATTAGTTTGTTTTTAAATAATACCTTAATCTCTCTTGGTGTTTGAATTTCAGATTTCGTTTTGAAAGTATATAAGGACTTCTTTGCAGGCAGTTCTATAATTATAGATTTGCTTGTTTGTTGTTTGATGATATGCATTTTCTATTATGACTATTCTGTAAATTAAAGAGGTAAAGAACCTGACTTTACATATATAAGTAATCAGAGATTTAAGTAGGATGGAAGTGATAGTGAGATGTGGTGTGTAACAGACAATATAGTGCTTTGAGCTAGGATAGTGAATTTTCTTTATAAGGATTAGGGAATGTTCATCTAGCCCAGCCTTCTAATTTGCTGAAAATCCCTAAGTACTTTATAATGACTCTGCTCATGTTGGTACAAATTTAGAACTTAAAAAAGATGTACACTTGTGCCAATTTACTGAGAATCCCCCAGACAGCAATACTGAAGAGTTCTTTGGTGGGGGTAACCCTTCTCCGAAACACCACGGGCTCTGCCTCTGTCACTGCGCTGGGCTGAGGACTTGAGAAACTCCTGATGTGGCAGGTGAGGTTCACTGCAGGGGAAGCCAGCAGAGTTCTCGATGAAGGAATACAGACCATGTTCATGTACAAGGCACGAACTATGCACAAGAATGTTTTGTCTGTTGTGGTTTTTGTTTGTTTTATTAGCTGGATTAATTGATGTCTAAAGGGTAAATGATAAATCTCAATTCTTGGTCCGAAGTCTCCTATGTACTGAGAGTGGATGAATTCTGGTTATGGGATAGAGCCCCAAGTGTACAGAATGCTGTAATTTCCCAAAACTCTTAACAGTCCAGAAGCTGGTGTCAGAGGTCCCTCCTCTTCGTGTGGCATCTGGGTTTTCCTGTTGTGCTGCAGCAACGCAGAGAAGAGAAAAACCCCTCTTAAACCTAGCATCCCCTCAGGGAACCCCACGGTACTCCTGAACAAACTTCTGTTTCCAGTGTGCTGACCCCATGGTACTCCTGAGCAAACTTCTGTTTCTAATGTGCTGATAATAATTATATGGGCAACCAGCCTGAACTGGTGTGCTGTGAAAGGTGATGGCTCCATGGCTTGGAGGCTGCTAAACTAGGACAGATGCAGACATTCTCCCTCTCTGGTTTTAGGAATACAGGAGGCATATTAGGTCTGGTGGTGACATACGTGTTTTGGAGCAGAAAAATTGGGTTTAATGGCTGTGATAGGTGGAAAGGAAGGTGCTAATTTGCCCTTTTGAAATGGGGGAAATGAATGCCAGAGAACTCACAGAAAACACCAGGATGGTGGCAGAATATAATTCAGGTGCTGTCATACAAATGCAGATGTTCTAGGTGCAAAGACCATGACGCGCTGCAGAACTGGGCAGGGCTGACTACAAGAAGTTTGTGGCCATCACTGGTGCATTCAGAGATGGCTGTGACGGAGCAGCATGAGTAATGTGTTACTGTTCTGCTGGGTGTACCAGATGTGGGAACATCTTCTGATTACAGCTGCCTATTAGAAAGTTTCTAAATGCTGAATTTCTGTATTGAGCCACTTTTAAGCCCATTCTTTGTTAATCATACTTGGCTGGCATGTTCATCACTCATTTTGCTATGAAAGGTTGTGGGGGGGAACTAGGCTGCATTGCTGTGATAAATCCTTTCATCTGTGTGAGCTTCTGATGATTTTGGCTTTGACTGTGGCCTAGAACATCTGTTCTCTCCACCTTTGCAAAGCCAGTGCTCGAAGGTTGCTGCTGGCTCCTGTACTGGGGTAGTTGCTTAGTCCTACCTCTTTCCCACAGGTGTAGACATCTGTGAAAGGCAGAGTGCTTTAGATAATCATCACCAAGTTGTAAATGTTTGTTTGTTTTGTCTTGTCATCATTTGACAGGTTATCCATGATAATCTTGTTAATTGCCACTTTCAAGGAAGGATCCAGCTTATTTTCTCTATACTTATTACACACATATAAAAAATGTCATTTATCATTATAAGCATTTGCATGAGACACTACTGTTGCTTTGTAGGAGGATTAGCTGTAACCGCTTGACAGGAGAGTGTGTGTTTATATAATGTGTAGTATTCGTGACTATAAATACATTTAAACAACAGAGCTGAGTTCCTGCTAACGCAGAGCTATTGCCAGGATTCAGCAGGCTGCTTTACAGTTTGTAGGCTGGATGTGAGTGACAGTGCACTGGAGCCATCTGGAAGTGGCAGCTTTGGGGACCTTGGCCGCTGTGAGTGGGCAGAGCAGAGCAGCGGTGTGCCTCTGGAGGGTGCAGCTCCCTGCTGTGTTCGCCCAGGTTTTCTGCTAGAAAAGGGAGCCATGGCAAAAGCTGGAGGGATGGGGGGCTTGGACCCAGCACTTCCTTTCACCCCCTACACCCCCCCCACCCCCCGAGTACTGGGAAGAGAAGTGGAGATGGTAAGCAATGCATACACAATTAACCTACTGCCTTTTCATCTTGAGGGAGCTTAGACTTGACAACAACAAGAAAAAGTGCAATTGTAAGCTTATTTACTACATTTGTTAACTAGCTGGGATATAAAGCCCCTACAGTGAAGAAGCTGTCAGATTTCATTCTAGTTAACCCTGTGGAAGCAAAAGTCTTGATTTTAATTTCTTTCATCAGGCATTCAGTTTAGTAACAACCCTGGGCAAAAAGCAGTACTGATGGATTATTTTTTTATTATAATTATTATCATTATTCTGTTGATCTAGCCACACTGTTACTGGAGCTGCTTATAGACAGAGGTCACCAGTAGTCAGTAGGGCTCCTGCTGGGGGACAGGGGAGGAGGTCATCAAAGGGTGAGAAACTTCCTTTACTCAAGCTGTCAGGTGCTGTGAAAAGTGATGGCTCCGTAGCTTGGAGGCTGCTAAATTAGGAGAGATGCAACGCACTCCTTCTCCAGTTATGCGACTACAGGAGGAAAATTGGGTCTGGTGAGTGACATGGTGGTTTTGGAGCAGAAAAAAAATTGTTTTAATTGTTGTGGTAGACAGAAAGGAAGGTGCTAATTTTGGCCTCTTGAAATGGAGAAAATGAATGCCAGAGAACTCGGCAGAAAACACTAGGATGGTGGCAGAATATAATGCAGATACTGTAGCATGCCCTGCAGTGTTGAGCTCTCCTTGGGTCTGCACAGAGAGAGAACAGCCAGGATTCATTTCAGAGTTTCCTGAATAAGAATGCAAAAAAAAAAAAACCAAACCAAAACAAAACCACACCAAAAAAACAATGCGAGAAGAACTGGCACAAATTGACAGTTTAAGGTACTGGAAATGTAACAATGAATAATGTAACGGGGATGGGAAGCTTTGCTATATAGTACTGGTAAAACTACTTTTGGTTTGTAACTGCAAAACTGAGCTGTATTCTTTGGCTTTTTTTTAAATTACTATTTAACAGCTCAGAGCAATGCTAGCACAGTTGAGAATTGGTGCTGCTTTCTGCCTTGAACACTAGTGAACAAAACTAAAGAAATTAAAGAAGAGAAATGACTTGAAGAAGGAAAACCAGGTAAGAGCATCTCACAGCAGGGAGCCAAATTTTATGCTGGAGCACCACTGGCTCCAATGGAGCAAATGCAGTTTACAAGAGGAAGGAAAGTATGTGTCTGTGGATTTTGAAGGGAGTGGGGAGAAAGATGCTCCAGTACAGATCAGAGGGGAAAAAAGCCAGTATCAAGGACAGGACAGAGAATGTGTGATTACATAAAGCAGCTGTAGAAATTCCCTGCGAAGCCTGTCCGTTACCTTAGTGGGAATCTGTTCTGTGATGTACGCAGGCTTGGGCTCTGGCCTTGGGATCCCACTGTTCAGTGTTGGGTTACCTCTCAGGAATGTGTGCGATTTGGAAAGAGGTGTGGTTGCCCCAGGAGAAATGAACAGTGGAAACTGTAGCCCCTTGCAGTGTGGGAGTTAAGTGTTCTGCACTACTGAGAATCAGGTTGCTTTGGTGCCAAAATATGGATTTAGTTACTTTAAAATTAAGTCTGCCTGTGTCCCAGTTTCCCCATTTGTAAAATGTATTATAGCAATTTCAGCTAATCCTATTAAATTGTAGTACTAGTGTTTCACTATTAATATATCTACAAGGACATGCATCATGGTAGCTTTACCCCATGGTGACTAAAATGTCTGCAGTAGCGCAGTATAAAATAATCAGAGCCTCTGGGACTCTGGAGCTCTCCTTTTTTAATTGGTTGACTAGAAAGAAATTATGCCAGTTTTCTCCAAGCAAAGATCTGGTCTACCCTCACCATGAGGGAGAGAAAGCAACCTATTTTTCAGACTAAGATTTCTTCTACTTCCTCTCAACCCTGCTGTTCTAGGGTAACAAGCAGGATTTGGTGAGAAAGCTTGGTCTTTCCTTTGCAGGTTAAACTTGTGAATTTTCTTTGTTTTATCTAACATCGTTCAAGGAAAGACTCAGGTGCCTTCAAAATGCAAAGACTGTGTGTAATGAAAAGACTTCCTGCTAGGCACAGAAAAAGCTTCAGAGATAATTATAGCTCCGTTTCTTCAGCATTTTGTTCCATTTAGTGTTTTATTAAACCTCTCACCTGATCTTTGGTGTGTGTATGATAAAAGGAAGTTTGTAGTGCAGCCAGCTCTGATAGATGATATAATCCTTTTAGCAGGCAGGATGTAAAATAGGTCCCATAACACATCAGGATTTCCTCAGAAATCTCTGGCAAGGCTAATTATTTTTTTCCTAGCCACTGAGCAATTGCTAAGTCTCCCGCAGTTACCAAGTGCTTCTGACCTTCGATATTTCTTCTGCACTTGTGCAGAGATTACACCTAGAGTCCCTCAAGGACACAGCACCTAGGTTAGTGTTTCAAAACAGAGCTCCCCATGAAGGGCATAATTTTTGACTGATGCAGTTTCGGCTTGCTCAGTGCATCCTCCAAACACAGTAGCATAACATGTCGCATTGCCTTAAAAAAATAAAAGGCCTGTGTTCTTCAGAGTCCATTATATTAATAGAAATCATTAATACCCTGTTGATTGCAGTGGCAATGCAGTAATTACAATATATCTAAAATGTCAGTGTTGGAAGGATTGTAGAGGAAAGATATGGCACAGGTTTGAAAGTAGGTGCTTACGGCGTGTTGCTTGAATAAACCACTAGCAAAGGGGAGGCAGTGTCATGTGGAGAACCAGGTCCCAAATCCTGATCAAACATCGCAGCCTGGTACTGATGGCACAGTAAGAGACCACAGCCTACCTTCTTCATAACGTTTCTGGCTTGAACTCATGAAACCCGCTGGATCCGTCAGTGGTCCATGTTTCAGAAAGGCTGGGAAAACTCATAGCGGGGTGGAGGGGGGAGTGTGGAGCAGGCAGCCAGAGCCTGCTGTTCAGTGTCTGGTTCTGCTGCCTGGACATGCGTGAGCTGTCCTGCCCCTCGCTGCCTTTTCTGCACAGCTGCTTTCATTTTCCTCTGTTACGGACTAAGGTTTAATTAGGGTAAAGCTTTCAAGTGTTCACCAACATGTGATAACATCTTGAATGTCCAGATTTTTTTCTAGATACCCTGAATGTGTTCAGCTTTTCTGAATGCTTAGGCGTACTAGGTAATACTGAAGATTAGTCTTAATGTCTCTAGAAACACTTAAAATCAGAACTCACTTGCAAAAATGTGAGGCTTAGCCTTCTTGAAGTATTCATTGTTTAATAAAATTTGCCTTTAGATCTCTTTACTGTAATTACTTTAAATTACATACAAGGACGGAAATCTTAATGTGATGGACAGGTGTTGAGAGCTTAAGACTTGGGTCATATGTAATTTGGGAATGAATATTCTACCTTATATTTTAATAAGATAAATGTTACCTGTTGTAGTGCTTTATCTAAATTCAATTTCACCAGGGGCGAGTTGAAAACCATTTCCTGTACCACTCCTCTGAACGAGGAGTTGCTGCGACTTGAAGTTGCTCTTTATGTTTAATGTTCTTCTACTTCAAACACTGGTTACTACCAGCTTCACCCTTCTCTCTCGGCATATCCAGAAGACAAGCAATGGCCCAGAGCAAACCAGTTGGGGTTTTCAGCCCCATACAATGTAGGTCTGGGAACCCAGGGTTCCTTGTGGATGGGAAGCCAAGACTTGGAAAAAAAATATTCCTTGCTGAAGTAGGCATATTCTCTTTTGAAGTGTTGTCAAGTTTCTGACTACCATTTAAATAAATAATCACCAGAGCCACGTTTCCGTTCAGTTGACAGCCTATATCTTAGTAATTTTTATGGTTCCCCAACCAGAGCTCAATATACCACATACACAAATTAATTACGATGAAGCCAAGTGTTCTTTTGCTTTCTTTGAGGGGTACATTTTTCAAATATTCCCTAGGAGGGAGTTTTACCTAACCCAGGAACTTTCGATGCTGTTATAGCTGTAACTGAAACCGTAATGATGCAATTAAATATTAAATCATCAATCGGATGCTCTGGGTTGCTGTTAAGTGAGATCAGGAACACCCAAGCTAACTGGGAAAAAAAACAAAAGCAAACTACATGCCAAGTCAATGCATGTTTTTTTAGAGTTTTGTTGGACTAGAAGTGGAGGAGGCCTCAAGGGAGTTTAATACCACCAAGCATGTGACTACAATGAAACGCTGCTGAGGAACTGTAGGGAGAACACAAAACCACCAGCAACCTACAGTGGCTGAGCACAATATGGTCCTCTTCCAGAAGTACACAAATGATAGATGCTTTTTAGAAAACTCATTTCTGATGCAGTCTAAAACAACTTTACAGATGGGAAGCTGCAACACAGACATTAAAAGACTCCCAGGGAGTTGTACAGGATGGCTGAGCACAACTGGGATTCAAACCCAAGTCTTGAAACTTGTAGAAGTTTTCTAGTAACTAATAGGTTGTCTTTCTGCTGTGGTATTTACAATAATATTTTCTGTGATACCAAAAAAGCCTGATGTTCCTGAAAACTATTCCAAGGGCATCTCTGGGATCCCAGCTAAAATGATACTATAACATTGATATAATAAATGCCTAAAATGTATCTCCTTCTAGCCGTGGAGTTGGCTTGTTCATGTAATGAAGCCGTTCTACGTGTTCTGGAATCTTTTTGTTTATAACTTGGGTTTTTTCCCCTAATTGGGGGAGAGTAAAGCTGGAGGAGATTCTCCAGAGTATGACACTATTTCTTCCTGCTTCTAAGGCCTTTATATTGCTGGAATAGTGTGGTAAAGCTCCTGCGTAATGAAAACCGGAGTCACTCCAACTATGATACTGCTTCTACCTAACGTAATACTTTAAAGTGCAGATAAACTCAGTAGGGCATGATCCTTGTAGCTAATAAGATCTTTCCCTTTCTTTGCATTTATCTAGAGTTTTGCATTTCAGAGACAGCTCTACAAGTTCTCTGTAGAGACCTGCTTTTAGGCTTTTAAAACTAGAGACACATGGTGTGTGGTCTACCCCTTTTTCTCTGACGAGAACTTGCTTTCTTAATTATTTGTTGTGTGTTTTGTTTAAAGTAATTCTTGGACTGAAAGTCCATGTTCTGCTCTTTTTTTTTTTTTTTTTTTTTGGGGGGGGGGTGGGGGTGGGGTGGGGGTGGGGGGAGCAATTTAACTGTTGTGACCTGAAAATTTGTCCATGCGTCTTATTTTGTGAGTGCTTGAGCTTCCATTGCATTAGGAATGAGGTGGAATGAATGAAGGCTTACTTCTCCCATCCCCCTCCTTGTGTAGTTTGTATACGGTAACTGCTTGCAGCTGGATACTCCAATGGTTGCTGCGTTTCAGAGGTTCTTTAAGCTATTCATTTATAACTGAAAAACCAGCATTTTGCTGTAACCTCAGGAAAGTGTATATCTTGTGATATCAAAACTGCATCTGCTAGAAAGCGCATACATTCTCTACTTTGTTTCTCTACAATAGAGCTTATTTCTGTCATATTGTGACTCCATATTTAATTTTTTTTTTTAAATTTAAGCATTTGATTGATCTGGTGGATAGGTATGCGTGACCCATTACTGCTTTCAGGGCCATTGAAGGCTAGGCTAGATCATTCCTGTGTACCTTAATGTAATTTTTTGAAGTCAAAAGAGCAGTGACAAATCAAACAAATGGTGATCTGGCCCTAAAAAGTGATCCAGCCTGTTGGAGTGTTTTGGCTGATAAACAGGAATGATGTGTTTGTTTTCCTACTTTGTAGAGTCAGAGCAAAGCAGGCTCTGCAGGGATGCTGAAATTGCTTGCAGCAATATTTTCTGTAATACGAATCCAAATAAGTGAACAGACAAAGCTTTCCATAAGGGTAACCAGCTCACAAGGGAAGAATCCCTTTCTCAGACACCTCAGATACAGTTTTACAGCAGGGGAATTTCTGGGGAGAAGCAAAGGAGCTGAACGGTGCAGTCTCCAGTCCTGTCACAGTCTCGTTTAGAATCCATGTCAGCAGTTTGTAGCGCCGCACAAATGCTTCTCCACTGCCAACTGCCAGCAAATGGAGTAGTTTCCAGAGAGGTACCTGACAAAGGGAAGATGTGGCTAAAAAAAGCACAGCACTTCACATGGTGGTACAGTGGAGGCTTTTCCTGTATTTCCTATACATATATAGGTTATAGGCTTTTCTTGTGTTTCTTTAGTAGTATGACTGGGGAGCAAAGCCTCCAAGCATTAGGTTGCAAAGACTTACACCTGTGTCTTACTAGCATCTGTCTAGCTGACTCTTGAATGTTTCAGTTAGTTACATGCATAACTAGCTCCAAATCCTGTGGAATTTTAACAGAGTACTTTCATGGTCAAATCAATGTTAGATGATATTGCAAATAATTCAAAATTTCTCTTCTTTTCCAGCGGCAACATTTTTATACATCAGTGCAATATGTAACATCCCTGAGGTGGATCCTCTGCTTGCTGGATCAAGGCTTTGTTACCGGAGTAACTGAGAAATAGCGGTAAGTAGACCTCACCATAAATTAAAATAGTTTATCTCCACACTCTCACAAACTGCTCTGTCTTTTGTCTGGAGCACCAGGGTATGGTCACTAAGAATGAACTGCAGGAGTTAAAGAAATTGGAAGCTCATAAGGAGGAGGAAATAGTCTCTCCATACAGTTACAGCACCTGCTGGTGTCAAAACCCAGCTCTTCACATCATCTTTCAGGGGAAAGGGCAAGTAGCTCTCCAGAGCCCCTCTGCTAATTTGGGGCTGCTTCAGTTAAGAGCAAGGTGTCGGCAGGAAACTTTTTCCTCAGTTGTGTGCCAGGTGTTTTACCCTTCTTGTGTCTTTGTTCTTGCAGCTGATAAAATTGGATAACTATTTTATTTGTTGCTTGCCTTACTGGGTAACCCAGGACAGACATCCTGAAACAAGTGCCCTTGAGCAAAGACAATAAGAATGCATAGCGTTTCTCCAGCATGTTTTTATCTTCAAAATGCTTTACAAGCAGTAATTAAAAGTAGCGAGTGAATGGAGAAAAATATCACCAATGTTCTGATTAGTCCCATGCGAGCTGCCAGCGCAGTGGCAGCATCGTGGCTGACTCCGCACCCGTGTCGACAGGTGTCAGCCAAGTGCCACCGAGCGGGCTGGCCGGAGCAAGGCTGCAGCTGCATGTCTCACCTCCCTTGCAAGGCAGAGGAGGGTTGTTTCAGGTGGAGAAAACGTCACCCTTCTGGATACTAATTGAGCTTGATAACTGGGCTTCAGCGACATCAAATTAAGAGATGTAGAACACCGAAGTACTGCTGTGCAAATTGCTGCAAATGGTGCTAGGGTGGGCTACTGGGAGTGTGTCAGTGCACACTGAGCCAGGCTGCCCTACCCCACCCTTCTCTAAATGTGTTTGCGCTTTTGCACTGACAGGTAACAGGCTGAGGATGGATACTTTCTTGGGTGACTGACTCACTTTCCTCGGCCTTAGGTATAAGTACCTGTGTCTGATGGTATATGCGCTTCTGGTAATCAAGCTGGCTTAGTTATAAGTGTGTTGTTTTGAGCATGGCAGGCATCTCCTTGGGTTTCTGTATGTGTGAAGGTAGGAGCGGGTCCCTGTTACATCAGCCTAGTCTCAGACTGTAATAGATATGAGGGTATTATCTGTGCAATCGGATAAGGGAAATAATGGGATTGAACCCTGCGTATATTTTATAGACTTCATGTCATGAAGTTTGATTTGAGCATCTTGAAAGGCCAGCACATGTCTCAGCATGATAATATTGACATGCACTGCATCTCTGAGGAAAGAGTGCATCTGTTTGCTGCTTATTTCATGTTGACCCTGTCATAATCAGTAAGAATAGCTCATTGTGTAGAAATTATTTGTGCAAAGGACAAGATAAGCTATTTCTTGTAAAATACCCCCAAAGTGTTAAAATAACTTCCTTCTGTATTGTCATCATTACATAGCATTATGTATTTAAAAAAAAAGCTAACTGCAAAATACTGTTATCTCTGATGATTCAAAGCTATCTGAAATTCTACCTGGATACATAATTATGAATCTGCTATAAATCTAGGTTTATACTGCATGTGCTGACATTGGGTTTTGCTTTTGTTGGGCTTTTTTTCCTAAACAAACAACCCTCCCCCCAAAAAAACCCCAAAACCCAAATCAAAACAAAAAAACAACCACACCACACCCCCCCCCCCCCCCAAACCCCAACACAACTAAAGAAACCCCAAACCCTGGATAGTTTTTATCATTGTTGGGTGGGGATGCAGTGTTTAGCTGGGGTGTGTTTTTGTTGTTGGTTTGTGTGGGGGTTTTTTAATAGTTTAATCACATGTAAAACAATTTACACCCCTTTCACAAACGGGTTTTAGCACATAGATGCAAATTACCAGTTAAATTACAGATGGAGGAAGATTACAAGGTGATGAAAGTAAAACTGACACTTTTGAGTGAGCCTATAGAAACGTTCTATAGTAATGTGTAATTTTGAGCTGCAATAGAACATTCCTTTCCAGTGGTTAGATATTTAAATCCCCAGTTCAGATTTTTCTATCTAATGTTCATGTTTTATATACAAAAAAAAAATCTGAAGACAGACCTTTCCTTCTTTATCTTTCAATTTGTAGACTAGACACACACACCCACCCCTCACCCACCCCCCAAACCATGGGTTCTGTGCCTTTCTCCAGCTATCCGGACCACTCCCTTCCTAGAGCACTTAGTGAGTAATTCTCTCAATGTATCTCGGTAATGGACCATTATTCTGAGACCTTCAGCACTGGGAAAGAAATACATCCTTGTGCACTGGGCTAGCTCAAGATCGATGTACCTCTTAAATTCTGAAAATAGGTCTCAAGTGCGCTATCCTTCTGTCCAGCAGAGAATTTCAATTCCCATAGCACAAACTCCTCCGATTTGATACAGGGGTGTTACTGGAAAGCAGAACTCCATCCTACTTGTGGCTCTTCTGTTGCATTTATCACTGTTTAGGCTAACAGAGCTTGTCCAAGCCCCTAATGAAGGTCTCAACTCAAATGCCGTTTTGTAATCAATCTATGATCATGTGCCTGAAGATTCCATACGTGTTAGGGTGGAGATGGATCACAGAACTCAAAAAAAATCCTGAAATAGCTCATGTTGGTTGACTGATTTCACACGAACTGAGACAGTCCTTGGAGAATGATTTGGAGCAAAGAAAAAAAAAACTGGGAGAAAAAAATAATCAAACCCCAAACCCCCAAAATATGTCATGTACTGTCTCACGGGAGAGCCTGTCATCTGTGTTCAGATTTATTTGTGAACAAAAAATGTCCTTTGTTCCAGGATGGAGCACGTGTTTATGTGCAGGCTTGGATAACTGGGTGACCTGAGCACTGGAACGAAGTAGAGAGCAGCTGTATGGAAATACCAAGATATTCTTACAGCTGTGACTAAGCATTAAGTGCAGTTTATGGTTAACAACTGCAACATGTTAGAATCATTCATGCTTATCTTTTTACACATGCGTTACCATTTACAGTTTGCAGTCTGAGTCTAGGAATCCCATAATTATTAAAGAAAGTTAGACAGCAGAACATCCAACTCAATTTATGTCACATTCATTAATGGTGGCAAACTAAAAGTGCGTATTTAGGCTTGATCAAGATACAGTGTTATTGAGCTTGCCCGTCTCTCTCTTTAAACACTGCTATGGCTGAAAACCTGATAGAAGCAAATCTGGCAGTTTGTGGCTTTTTGGTAGTTGTTCATATGCTAAGAGAACTCCATTCTTGAAAAGCATTTCTTTTCAGATTTCCCCCACAATGACCTCCTGTGGAGGCAATAGCATATTTGGACATCACAGTATTTTGAAACACCTCCCTGAACTGTAGCGTAACACTTCTCAGATATGGCAGGAGGAATGTTAACATGGGCTGAGGCTACCAGTTTCTGTTATGGTTGAACAACCTGAGAAGTTGCTGCTGAATCAGGATTCCCAGGAGGTGAGCGCTAGGTTTGCCTCTGTTGATGTGTCCCCGTCTCTTAAAAGTCTGCAGTTAATTTCTATTGGTACTTTATTGCTACAAGTATCTTCCTGAACTAAAACACATGCACCAAATTCTATGGCCTTTGCTCAGAAGTTATCCTGTCTTTTGCATGGCTCAATTTTTCTTGTACATTTCTGTATGTGTTAAGAGGAATAATTTCATTTTTTACTTCTTCCAGAAATAGTACAAGTATAATCTTTACAAAAAATCTCATTGAATATAAACTGATTATTCCTATTTCCTAATAGCTGCTGAATCCACAACCCTTTGCTGGCCCCAGAGTATTGGTACGCTGGTACTGTCAAAATGCAGCTGTTGTGGATGCAGCTACACAAAAGGTCTTCTATCCCTTTTTCTTCCCGTCCTCTGCCGGTCAAAAATGCTAAATCAAGCTCATGGATTAAACTGGGAGGACTGGTGCTTTTATGTTGCTGTTGCTTTCAAAGAGAAGCATTTTGGTTGGTGGGTTGTGGTTTTTTTTGGTATGTGGTTGGGTTTATTTTGTTTGTTTGGGTTTTTTTTACTTTCATATACTCCGGTGTGGTGAAGCTTCAGTATTGCACTGGAAAGGTTTGTCTGAGGGCTCATGAGGCCACCAGCGCCTTTATTCTGCAGGTCTTTGGCAGGGACACCTTTACTGTCAGGAGACTCCTCAGGCAGTCTGTCTCCACGATACAGACTAGCAGAATGCTCTCAGTTTTAAGATCGTACTGGGTTCAGTAAGCAGCGTAGACATCTGCCCACAGAGCAGCACAAACAGTTTGAGTAGATCACTTGCAAATGAACTACACATTTTGATCAGGTCTCCCTTGCCTGACATCACATCATGTGAGTTTTGCAGTGGATGTAAGAAACACATGATCCGTTAGAATGGCATACCACAATTATCTTAAACAGGCCTGCTAACGAGTGCTAGCATTCTGTCTTCTGGCTATATAGCTATCTAGGCTTTATGAGAGCCACTATATCTCTATATTCTAGCTCTGTACTGTGTTGTGAACCTCTATTGTATGACAATTCAGTTCCCTGTCAAAGTGCCTGAAAAGAAGGGGAAGAAAGGGATGAAGACATCATATTAGAGCTGAGAAAATACAGAGACTTTTCATTGATGTTTGCAGTTTAGTTTATGCTGTTCTTTATTTCATTTTTTTCAGTTGATATGTTTTGGGTTTTTTTAATAAGCTGTTTAGTCTATACTATGTGATTCAAAACCTTACTTATGCTGTGTAATGGCTCACATTCAGCAGCGTAATACTCTTCCTGGCTGAATAAGCATTACATCTGTAACTCAGTCACAGGAGCCAAAGCTTGTGGAAAATGTATTTCAAAATATATTTTTGGGAAGTTGTGGAGTGTCTAAACTTTATGCATTTTTTGGAATATGGGTGGTGCAAAAATGAAACTAACAAGTGATCACGAAATGTGGTGGAAATGTTGGAGGTAAGCAATCATGAGCAACGTAGATTTGTTTAAAGACCTGAATGATTTCTAATGAAAAGTGCTTCATGCTAGTTTGGCTGTACAAAGTGTATGAGGGGCCTAGTCATGCTGTTCTGGCAAAATGTGATAAAGTGCCTGGATTATTTTTGCATTCAGTATGGGAATAATAATAATAAAACTCTAGAAAACATTTTGCAAATACTAAATTAGAAATTATCAAAAATACTTCTTTCAGGAAGGAGAGTATTTCTGCCTCAAGAAATTGCTAGGTTAAATAACTTGTCCAAAGCCAATGAAAAAAAAAAACCAGATTTATTATTGCAAAATGAAAAAGCAAATTATGTTTGGAGTTGCAACAGAGTTCCTAGCCCTGAACTGGTGTGCCGTCCTGGAAGGTGTTGGGCTTGACAGTGACTTCATCCCCAGGATGCGTGTTTTTCGGGAAAGGTCATAATGACAATGTTAGCTCAGTTTCAGGGGCATGGAACTGCCAGTGCAAAGCAGAATATGCTGCAGTATTGTTTCTTGGCAAGACAACTAATCTAAGCAAAAAATCTGAATGGAGACAAAGCACTCCCGTAGACTTCACCATGCCTAAGGTAGGTGGGCTTGACCCCGTTCCTGCAATCCAGCTGCTGTAGCTGCATTGTGGTGCAGATTGCAGAAGTACTTCTCTGATAGGATTTACACAAGATCTGGTGGGAGGTACCCAAAGGGATTTGGCTTTTTTGGCAGCAAAGATATAGGAAGCTTTTTTGTCTCCTGGGGAGGCTCAGCAGTAGCAGTGGGTGTAAATTAGCAGGTTACAAGAGTATATTACAAAGCTGTCCAACGTTAATCTCGTTGGTTGTATCTGTATTTAGAATTAATTGTGTTTCTGCTGATACAGGCTCACATAGGAACTATGTTTGTGTACCTACTCATTTGCATGTTAATGGGGTTCTCCAGGGTTTTTCCTTGATCTTTAACAATAGGAAAGCCTGGCTAATTGAAATTTATTTGAAAAGGGTTTATTTGCCTCTTGGGCTAGGGACAATAGACTATAACAGCTGAGGAAGGCTGCAATGCTCGCGTTAGGGACTTAGATTTTAATACCTGAGCATACCCACACTGGCAGGATAAATTAAAAAAAAAAAAAAAAGAGGTGAATGGTTTACACTGATCCTACTTATGCTAACCACCTTAAATTGGTTTTGGTCCAGCCTGTTCGTGTAGTGACTGCTTCAGAGCAGCTGAGGTGGGAACTCTTGATTTTTAGTGGAACAAAGGACCTACAGGGAAGCTTTCCATGTGACACAGTGGTATGCTTCTAACAGATGAATCTGGTTCAAGAATATAAAAATGACAAAGGTCTGTCCCAATTACCACAACTACCATTCATTTAAAAAAAAAAAAAAAAAAAACAAAAACTGAACATCTGAACTCTCCTTAAATGCCATATCTTGAATCCTGGCTTTGTTTATTCCGATGTTTTTGATTCTCTAATCCCCTTATGCCACTGTCAGTGGTGCAAGACACTTCTACCTCTGGTCTTTGTGGAGTGTTGCATACAGCCCCTTGCTCTCACCATGCCTCCTGTCCAGAAATGCTGGAAAGTGTTGGGGAAGCATGACAGTTGCTGTAGAAGATCAACCTACTCTGAGAATTACCTCTAGGCTGGGAATATTGTGATGGCTCAATTTATCAGATGCCCCCTTTGCCAGCACCATCAGTCAAACTGGAGCTGGAGGTCAGGATTTCAGTGTGGAAATAACATTTTGGTTGAATGATGATGATTATTTGTTGGGGGGGAAGGGAACCCTGTGTATTTTTACTACTTATCCTCTGTGGCTGTGTTTTCAGCTAACTGCATGAGAGCTATTCTGATGTGCACTTTCTGGGGTCCTTTGTTTTTAACAAAAATAGTGGGTTTCTTTCTGTCTGGTTAGTCACCAGAAAACACTGTAGGGCCAGATTAACACTTGGCTAATTCTGTATTTTAGAACCTGCCTGTGATTTGGTGGTCTCAGTCCATCTCTTTGCAAGTATTTAATTGCTGGGTCTTATATTGAGGTTTTTGATTATGAGGAGTTTGTTATAAGGCAGATAGTGCATTTCCTAGTACAGAACACAGTATAATCACAGTTGAAGCACAGCTGTCAAAATAAAATGAGCACAAAGTGCAGTTATTGCTTGAATTGTGTTTATATACTCATTAACTCTGAAAATGCACAATCCAAAGCAATTCTTCCCACTGACAGTGCGGTAAGCAATGGGCTACCACATTTCTGCAACCAGAATCCAAATGGATTTTGTCTTTCTGTCCTGTTACCATGTGTATAAAAGGGTTTCTCATTGTCTCTTCTTTATTTTTGATGTAGATTTCAGAATTTTTTTTCTGTACAATGTTCCTTAAAATAACCATGTAGTTCCTAGCATCAAATGTAGAAAACACTGTTTAGGGAAAACTGTGGAAATTCCTTAATTATTTCCATTTGTAGTCTGGAGTTCTGCATTGTAGATGCATGGCTCCTCCTGTATCTTATTAAAGAATATTTTTTCAGAGGGAAGGTTATACATGGGAAGAAAGATTAAAAAAAAAAAAACCAAAAAACAACAACAAAATAAACAACAAAACAAAACCCCTGGAAACCAACAAAACAAAACAGGAGGAGGAGGGTAAAGAACTGTAGAGATAATGGTATGAAATCCAAAAGCAGATAATTGAATTCTAACTCAAGGATGCTCAGTTTGAACTTGCAAATTCAGAATTACTGCTCACAACTAACAATCAGTCAGGGTGATCAGTCTGAGGGAAGCTGAATTGTTACTTGAGAAAATTCCAGATGCAACATTGTTTAGACTTCGGGTTTTTTTTGCTAAATGTTTGTGGTATGAAGACCAAAGAAGAAACTAGCATCTGGTAAAGCACCATCCATGCCTTATACTGAGCTAACTAGGGAGCAACTCAATTACTCTTTCTAGAATGAGAGCTTGGGTTTCTAAAACACTGCATACACAGGCATGAGAATCGTATGTCTAATAAACACCCACAGCTCTTGTTGAAATTAATAAGAATTGTTGGGTACTAAGAATCTCAAAAATGTGTAAGTCCTAGGACAGTACGCAACTGACTGGATCATCAACTGGGATCACTTTTTGTAAGATACGCCGGAATCTACGTCAACAAGTAAATTGCAAAACTGATCCACAGGTTCTTGTGTATCACAGGACAAACAAAATGGTGCAGAGAGGATGGCCAAGCATTGTGTTTGAGGTGGGATGGTCTGTAGTCACCAAAAAAATGTTGCTCTGTTGCCCTCTTAGATCTCCACACGTGATAGGTAGAACAGAACGACAACTAAGCAGACAAGACAGTGAATTCCCAATGAGGACGACTGCTGACCAGATTTATTTGACTTCAGTGAGTTTACTGGCGTCAGCTCTTTTTAACCAAAGTACGTACTAGTCCACAAAAAAAAGGCAGGCTCTGAAATTGTCCAGACTGACTGCACACTTCAACTTCAGGCTTGCTACAGTGCTTTATTTTCAACAACTATTGCTTTAATTTCAGCAATACATCACTGCAAACGTCCAGTCAATCTTTGTAACAATATAATGTAGGAAGCTCAGTCTCGCTGTAATTGACAGCAGCAATAGCAAAGTAAGGCACAAGAGAAAGTCTTAAATGTTCTTCAGGTGTAAATCCACTGTACCATGTAAGCAAAGATGACTCTCAAGTAAGGAAATACAAAATAATGTTCAGAGGTGGATTTTTCCCCCCGCCGCTTGTCTCTGCATCTGTTTGGTGGGTGTTTTTGCTGTTGACTAGAAATGAAGTTAAAATAAGTGGCAGATGTGCATCCTGAAATATACTGAGATACTCTTAAATCAATCTTTGTTTTCAAAGACTTTTGGAAAATTGAGAGAGAGAAATAGAATATTAATAACCAAATCGGCTGGTAAACTCTGCAAGCACTTTAGAAGTACCCTTCAAAGAAAGGATGTGGTAAACTTTAAATTGGTCCTAAGGGAGTTACACAGGACCATCATCAAATAGAGCATTTAAATTAAAGTGTGTCAGGAATTTTATTTTCTTTTCCACCAGCTGGAGCTTGGAAGCATTAAGCTCTTCAGAATGGCTAGGTCTTGCTGGGTGGAACTGTACCATACACTGCAACTTCTTATTTTTGTTATCATCTCTGTGGCTTTAAGCTGATTGTCATTATGTGCGGGAGCTTAAAGCTTATAGCTCCTAAAGGATCATTCAGAGAAAGTGTTTTAATGGTTGCAGTGGTGAGTTACTGTGCATTACCCTGGAGTGTCCTTTGCCTAGCTCATACCTGATTGCAGTTTTCATCTTCCACCTCTCGTCCCTTAAAGCCAGGCTATGTTTACCTTGTAGTTTTTTTCGTTCAAGCGCTTTTTTGTTTTCTTGCATGTTGCCCCTTCATGCTTTAGAAGTTTATTGCAAATGTTCAGAGCTTCCTTGGAACTCTTAAATCTTGAAATCTGTTCCTATGATGTTTTATAAAACCCAGCGCTTAGGAAGCCACTAGACTGCATCAATACTGTATCCATCATGCTGACTAAGGATCTGCCTGCCCTGCGTGGGGGAGTGTGGCACGGTGCCTTCCAAGCCTTTGTTAATGCAAGTAGCTGTGCGTGTTCACACGGTGGCACATCATGCAGAGAAATTAATTTAGGTCCAGTCACTGTCTGGCTGCTGTGTCCTAACCAGTCTGCCTTGGCTTTCTGCTGGACGCTGGTATTTCCGGGAGCAGTAGCTCGACTGTGGGATCTAGATCTGTTGCTGTTATTTCTTTTTGTGTTTTCCTGACTTATGTGGAAATCTTTTGCTCTGTTTGTTCAGTACATAACAGAAAACTTGACCCTGGCTCAGGTTCTGGACAGTGGAAGCTGCTGAAGTGGAGTGTCAGTGAGATCCCATGCAGGCACAAGGTTTAATGTCAGCATTTGGTTAATCATATGTTTTATGATGTTTATTCCTGTTTAGAAAGAGAAATAATAAGACAAGATTAATATTGCAGAGAAAATATTTCCCTTTACCACAGTGTTTTAATTACATATTGGGGGGGAAAAACCAGACTAAACTAATCCTGCTTGCCTGAAGTAATGGATCTGGAAGCTGAAATGAGTCTATTTTTTTTCTTGTCCCAGTATATTAGGAATAAATGGAGGATTGAAAGCAACAAGAGTCCTTCATATAAGCATTTCAAAAGCCTCATAAGGGAATTTCAGAACCATATCCTGCTACAAATTTTACCTTAAGTGTTTGTGCATCTATTCCAACAGTTGATTTTTAATGTATGTTAGAGTTCGTCTATTAAGCAATGGTTATTACGCATATTTGCACATGGCAGACAGTGAAATAGAAAGTTTCACAGGCTTGCTGTGACTGATTAAATTCTTTTTCCACTTCCATTAGAGTTCTCAATCTCACCTTGAAAATTTCATCCCACACCCTTGATGTGATTTTTAAATGGCATTTATACTGTGCATACGAAACACACTAACTTCTGTAAGCTCTGTAGTTATTAATAATGAGACTGAGAAAATACTTGCAGGTAGGCCCTAGCAAATGGTAATGAAATTCTCAACAGAAGCATCTAACACTGTCAGAGATTGGTTGTGGTGGATCTACTCACTTTTCTGTATACACGTGAGAAGCAAACCATGCGATTTCAGCGGGATTATAAAATGGAAAAGACACCTTTTTTCAAAGCCATTTCATGGTTGCATATGCCTGGATCAGCCCTTCTGGTTTAAGTTCCTTGAATATGATTTCATGAATTATGTAGAGCTGCAGTGCTTATTTGGCAGTAAGTGCGAGGGGGGTGCTTGCTCCTGCAGCGATGTCTGATGGGGAATCTGCACTGGAAGAGCCAAGGTTCAGTCTGAGAGGAGAGGTGGGAAACGTGGCAGTTCCCAGGCTCCGCTCCTTGAGCTGTCATCTCTCTACTGAAAGAGAAGAATGTCCTGTAGCACCAGGAAACTGAGGCCTCCTTGGAATAAACAGTGATTTATTTGACTTAGTGTTGCACTGAAAAACTATCTTAGAAGACCACTTTAAATGAAGTGACTTCTGAAATGTTGATTTGAAAATTAGCTGAATTTACGTAGTACCCAGGTGGACACACTTCACTAGAAGTTCTGTAATCTCAATGCAGGGATGATCAGTAACAGCACTGAAGTATGTACATCAATCCTGGACTGATTCCTGGATTTTGTGGTGCCTATCTTCAGGATCTTAGGGACTGATATTTGCAGAGAACAGCCCAGCTAATGAAGGCGTTTCTTTAATGGAAATGTCTGTATAGGAAAATACACTGCTCTAGCAATTCTGCAATAGTCTACAAATTCACATCATATTTTTTTAATGGTTTCTTTGGAAATCTCCACCTTTTAGATAATGTCTCCCCAGTCAGAATATTTTCTATTTCATGTTGCTGTTTTTCCTTTTTTTTTTTTTTTTCCCTCCCCTTGAAGCAGCTTCTTTTTCTTGAAACATGCATTCAGGTTTTTTGAAATTAATTGTACTTTTAATCAACGTTTCAATTTTCCTATCTTTTCAGTTTACCCACAACTTAAATTCATTTCAGACTGCAACCAGTTGAGGGTCTGGTGGAATCAAAAATAAAAATTCAAAGAAGCTGTTATTCACCCAAGTTTATTTGCAACTCCACTCAGAAATGAAGTGAAATCAAAATCTCAGACAACTGACAGGAAGCTATGGGACAACTAGAAAGCAGTGAGTCTCTGGGGAAGCACTGGAAAGAAGATGCTAGCAGCTTTACGCACACATGGTGACAGACCCTCATCCTTTGTCAACTGGTAAAGCTCCACTGATTTCACAGAATCTGGCTGGATAGGTGCTTCTGAAAAGGAAAGATGTGCTGAGGAGCTATAGCAGGCAGTCTGTCTGTAAGGAGTCAGTGTCCTCAGCCTCCCTGTCTCTTTGTCCCTAAAGGCACCCACTCAAATTTTTGTTTTAATTGGAAGTATTTTGATTGCATGAAAGCCACTGTATTTTCAGATGTTGCAAGCTCCTGGATGTAGAGGAATGCGGCTTGTTCCATTTCTCAGTAAAGGCTAGGTGTGGTGGGTCAAAGGCTATTTTTAGATGTGGTTGGTTTTGGTGTTTTGATTTTTTTTTTTTTTTTTTTTTTAGTACAGAAGTTCTGTCAGCTCCAAATGACCTATGAAATCAGCTGTAGTGTGCTTACAGTATCTAAATAGTAGACGTCAGGATTTGGTTGTAGTTTTATTAGAACAGAAGCTGTAGAATCCAGAGGAAAGAACTGTAAATACACTGTCGTCTCGTTTTGCAGCTGAGTATTGCAGATAGAAAATTTACCTTTCCCACCCTCTTCTGAAGACTTATTGGAGATTTTTATTGTTTTTTAACTGGAACACTGCATGTGATGGTTTCAGGCTTAACTTCTGTATATTTAGCTGGTTTTGATGAGACCTTTGTAACTGATTCAAAAGTCAGTTGTTCCTCCCCTCTCCCTGACAACATGCTTGAATAAAATGTAAACCTCTGCTAGTGGTAAAACTTGAAGTGGGAGAAAATGCAGATGTTATGTTTATTTCCAGGAGTTTTTAACTCCTGTTCAGGGAGACAGGCAAACACAGCAGTGTGCAAAATGTGCCTAAAGCTACAGTTCTTTCATTTCCCTGCACGGTGCCCATAAGAAGAATTATTCAACATGATTTTCACAAGGCAGGCATTTGTTTTTTAAATCAGGATTGGAAGATATGCTGGGGCTTAAGAGATTTATATGCTATTGCCTCTTTTATAATTGTTTCTGTAAGTGGATGTGAGAGTTGAATCACTTAGCATCATTTGCTTTGCTGGGAAAAAGCAACGAATTTTAAAATGAGCTTATTTTCATAGCTAGGCAAATGATCTGTTATTCCTGAGAACACCTTGGTGTTAGGGTTTATTGCTGCATGTATGTCGCTGCTTTTTCCATGTGAAAGAGAAAAAATTACAAACAGTAGCTCATACTGTCAAAACTCCAGGATGGCTAAATATCTTTGAAAATGTGCGTTCTTTGTACCTGAGTAAGATTTATATTCACAAAGGCTTTTCAGCTCTTACTAATTTTGCCAGCTCAGTTGATTTCACTGGTGCCCGTTTACGTGGTACCAGCTGTGACAATCAGGATCCTGGATGTTTGTACTTCAGAGACAAAACTTCTTGCTGAACTGTTCTGTAATCAAAAGTGTGTGCGTGTGTACACATTCATTGCGAATGTCTGCAACTCTTGGCTCAACCATTTTACTGCCTTGTCACCCACTCTTCGATACATGCGGTATACTGTTATGTATACATGTCTATAAGATACTTATATATACACAAATGTTAAAAAACAAACTACTGGAAAAGAGAGAACTATTGGAAATTAATGCTTCCACCACTGAGTGAAGCAGTGCCATTCTACATCAGTTAGAAGTTTGCCCAGGAATGGGCTTGTGGATTCAAACTTTGGTGTTTGGGAGGAGTTTGAATTAAGGCCAACTGAGACCTCGTTAATCCCGCACCTTCGTTCCAAGTACATGCTCACGTCAGTGTGTTCCCCCCATTCAGCAGTCCTGGGGAGCGGCTCACAGGAGACCCCCCAGTCCCAGGTGCCAGTGCCAAGTGACCTGGCAGTGCCAGGTTTTCTCTTGGCCAGCTTGTGAAAGCAGTGATCTGCGTCAGACCCACAGGCTGGAGGGTGAGCAGAGCAGGCTGGAGCTTCTACCTTCAGAAGTTGCTTATGTATTAGTTCTTATTTAAAACATTACTGTGACACTACTCAAAATCAAATAACTGCTTTTTTTTTTTTTTTTTTCATTAAACTCTTCCCCTCAGTTTGTCTGCCTCCAGGAGTGCTGCTTATCTTGTATCCCTGCTGCAGGTGACACAACATAGCTGATCCTTGCAATGCAGCACTGAAATGGCCGTATAGATTAGATGCAGAGCAGAGGATGCTGAGAGGAGGGCTGAGCCACTTTCTACCGGTGTCAGTCTGCCGTTACAAGCTGAAAGAACCTGACTTTCAGTTGGATCCTTTTCTGTTGGTTTTGAATGCTTACCGGTATGAAATACTTAAGGTTTTTTGCAATGGTATTTGATTTGTGCATTTTCTGTTGTTTGTGATCTGGACAAACCCCCAGAAACCAACAGTGTACTTGCACTTCAGGGCCCATATGCAAAAGTTTAACACACCTTAATATTTAAAATGGAAATTAAAGACGGAGTCTTACTTCCAACACAATTCTTATTTTAGGGACACCTAGTGTAGTCAATGCCATTATTTTTGCATGTAAAGATAAACAGAAATTTTAAATAATTAACATTGGGATTTATTCACATTTCTCCCTGGGAAAGAGAATTAGTCTGTGAGATACAGAGGAAAAATACATTACTTATAATTTTATGTTAGAAATAAAAAAAATTGATATGAGGATATTTGTCATGGGCTGTAAAATCTCATTAGCAGCATTGTTCTGAGAGAGTCTGAGGGGAAACATATTTAGTTAGGCCAGATTAATGCATGGTAGTGCCACAAAGTAAGCGATGTCCTCCTGATTATTTTTGGGAGTCTTCAAGACACTAGTTACATTTCCTCTTGAAGTTAATATTTAGTGAACAAAGTTCCAGAATTAGTCCATCTGCAAAAAGTGGTTTGCAAGCAAGAGTTTTTTCTCTATTAGTTTTTGCTCCACTGTTTTTCCAAATTTGAACAAGAATAGCGTGGCCAGTCTCGTAACCCATTGTGCATGCAACTATGGGTTTTGACAGGTTTTTTCTTAATAAACTTCTCCAAGAAACTTTTTGTCTTGGGTCCTGGGAAAAGCAGCTTTTACTGTGTGCAGGTATGCAATGTTTGGAATGTTGAGGTTGCTCTCCTTGGAGCCTGCAGGTAGTTCCCTGGCAGGAAGATAATAGACATTAAGATACAGCGTTCAAGTACTCTTGTAATCTCACAGTAAAATAATTAACTCTGATAGTTTGGCAAGTTTGATACAGGGCAAAAGGTCTGTTTGAATAACATGGTGTCACTAATTACTTTTTGTGATTGTATGTATTGATACGGAGTCAGAAGACACTAATCTGTCAGGGAACTGTGTTATTGGCAGGTTTCCTGGGGTGAAATCTCAAGCCCGTGGAAACCTCCAGTAATAATCCCCTTGGCTTCTATAAGCCCGGAATCAACGCGCCCGGGCAATTACACTCTCTCCTTTGACAGCAATCTGTTGCTTTAGAGCTAATTGCTGGATAAAATCACAAAACTCGAAACTAATAAAAAGCGCTGCTGGCCATCGGCAAAAACTAGAAGAACGGAAGGAATAAAGTTGTTATTAAAAATGTGGTTTAAGTGAATGATAATAGGCATTCACCGCTGTGGCCGAGGTAACCCTTGGCCCTTTGCTTCCCTGGCTTTTCACAGCAATATGAAACAGTAAGTTTTCAATGTAAGTTTTTAATACTGGTTTACCATTGGCACTTTCATTAATGTTCATGTGCTTAAATTCCACTGCAAATTGTGTAGTGATAGTGTCATCTAGGACACCTGTAGTTCAGCAGGAATTGCTCCGTTGCTGCTTGAACTTGTTTTGACCTCAGAGTGCAGTATTGGATAAAGCAGATAACTTCAACTGTCTAGTGAAATACTAAAACAGCTAAAAACAAACAAGTTTTTATTTTAATTTATCTTGCTCCAGATTCTTGTTTTCCAAGGTCAAGCAGTGTCTTGGATTTGCAAAGCCCTAAGAGGATGGCCACAAGCTGATATAACATCATGAAAAGCATTTTAAAAGCTTAATTTTCATTAAAAACTACCTTCAGAAGTTGCTTATTTATTAGTTCTTATTTAAAACATTACTGTGACACTACTCAAAATCAAATAACTGCTGCTTTTTTTTTTTTTTTTTTTTCATTAAACTCTTCCCCTGCTCTTGGGTCACTTTATAGTGTGAGGCTTATTCAAGGTTGGTGGTTTGTTGTGTGGTACTTATGGCAGAAGTGTTGTGTTTCTGGCAAGCTCTCTTAGAGGTACTGTTATAAAATAAACCCCAATCTCACCAAGACCCAAAATTTAAACACTGTTTTTACTTCATATGTTATAATTTTGACCACTTTCCCAGTTATTTTTAGTCCTTCTCTCTGCTTGTGTATTGTAACCTCTCTTTAGAGGTTTCATATAATGGCCATCAACATCAGCCAGAGATGCCACAGGTGAACCTGATAGCGTATGTTTAAAAGTAATATGGCTTTTTAAGAATGGAAGGAAGTAGTCACCAACCTCGTTACGCTGAGGAGTGAGGAGGAACCATCTCAATTCGGTAGATGTACTTCCATTCCAGTGATGTATGGGGCCAATTAAATGCATTCTCTATAGCACAGCAGGCATGTTATCTGTTTTATTATATTTGCAGTATCTAGCTTAAATGTTTTGGAAAACAAATTTTAAGATCCAAAGGTCTCTAAACAGAAGAATTTCACTTGATAGGAGGAGATGCCTTAGGGATGTGATTCACGTTAGATCGACTCTTGTTAACGCCTTCTCTAGGTCTGCAGAAATGGTAGTTTTGGTGCAAGCATTTTGTACGGGTCAGGTTGCTTTGGAACTGTAAATGTTAGATGAAGGATTTTCACTGTTAGGTAAAAGGATTGTATCAGTCTGTAGTTGTCTACAGACCCAACAGGGGCATCACAGAAGGGAAACACTGAAGATTTCTAAACACATTCATAAAAGCGTAGGGGTGTGTGCTTGATCTCCAGAAAAGGATCCAAGAAAGAGCGTTAGGTGATGTTTTGTGACATGGATATGTCAGCAAAGAGGGGAAATACATAGAATTTCAAGGAAATAGGCTACTGCATATGTTCCTCAATATGGCTGCATAAAGAACATTTGATTCCTTAGCATCTTAGCCTAGTAACCTTGATAAAAAAAAGAGATAACATATATACACACACATATAGATCCAGCTGGAAAATCAGCTGAAATACATGCGAAATTCAGAGGAAAATGCATGCTGTTTCTTTTGCAAGACCGTCTGGGTAATCTGAAATGTTTTGTACTTATAAACTTTGACAGGTTTTCTTTCTTTCTGAGAGAAACAGAAATGCCAGAAACAAGAATACTAGATACACTTAAAAAGAAAATGAAAAAAAGATAAAAAGGTTGGGAGGGTCAAAAGAACTTTATCCATCTAGAGAAATCTGTAACTCGGGGGGAACCCACAGGTGGTAGCTAGTTAAAGCTGCTCTGTGCTTCTGGGCAGTCCTGAGAGTATGATCCATTCTTAGTGCCGTATAAACCTGAGCCTGATATGTAAAGCCTTTTCTTTGGAAGATGTAGGCGTCAGTCTCATTATTCAATCATCCTTATTTTTAAACAGAGGGAACTACTTCATGGGTTGGTTTGTTGTTTTGTTTTTCTTTTCTTTGCTGATTTGATATTTGTAGCTTGTTAAAATTTGCATGTAATTGACAGTGAAATGCAAGGCTCTCTTAAAACAAAATAATTGTTTATATAAGCTGTGTACTTAAAACAATTTTTCCCCCTTCTATTAAGAAAGCAGTTATTTGAATATTGCCGTGTTCCTGCCTGACATCCCTCTCAGCAGCTTGTTCAGAAGCACTGTAGACACAAGAAAGTGAAAGCAGAACAGCTATTTTGCCATTTTTCTTCACTGACAACATAGCTAAACCTTCCATGAAAGCTCTGTGTCTGGAAGAACAGGTGCCTGACAGGAAACTGCTCCCGACTGAAATGAATGGAATTGCTTTCTCAGATCTGTGGACTTCTATTAGGACAAAAATTCCATTTCCAGTTGTTTGCCGAGGGATCCTTTGTAGCCCTTCTACTGCTCGGTGGCTATAAAGCAGCTTGTAGCGTACGAGTAAAAGCAGTGCTTTTGATTGACAGCTACCTGTAAATCTTCCTTTTAATTTGGGATGCACGATGCTGGAATATGATTTCTGTATGTACTGTTGCTTAAGAGCTGCTCCTTCAAAATGAGGGTCTTATGTGAGCATAAAATGGAAGAATTTCTTTTGTGCCTATAGCATCCCATGTACATTTTATGAGCCAAGGGAGATAAGCAGGAGAAAAATGTCGAAGTCTTCTGCTCTTTGGCTGTGGAAGGTTTTCCCTGCCTTGAGGCAACACAAGCATGCGTTGGGTCAGAGTGGAATCACAAAAATGAGCAGCTGTGGGCTTACGCAGCAAGCATGCAGTGCGTACCAGGGGCGTACCAACTACCAGTGTTTATAGAAGATTCAACATAATTGCAAGGGTTAGAGATTTATGTTCTCCTAAAATGCAGGGTCAGAATTGATCCTTGTTTAATTCCGTAGGGTTTAGAGAAGTTATTTTGCTGGTACATTTGGCGGGTCCTTGGGCTTGTAATCTTAATGTATTAACTGTGACAGAGGAAGGGAAAGACTGTACTAGCACAGAGCTGGTGGAAGAAGTGCCTGCACTGTCATTCATGAACATGAGGCCAGGGTCTTAGCAGTAAGCATGCTCAGCACCTTTCAAGAGCAGACCTTTTAAGTGTCATCAGAGTTTATAGGTCTTGCCCCATTGAATTATATAAATAGATACAAGTTACAGCCCTGTAAAATGCTGAATGTCTTTCTCAGGTTGCTGAAGGCACTCAGTTCCTATTGACCTTTAGCTGAACTAAATAAAAGCTGATGTCAAAGGGAGTTAAATGCACTCAGAACATTTCCTTCTCTTTGGGAGAGTTTTGAGCAATAAGACAAGCTATTGTATCAGCTATCTAGTGTGGATTTTCTTTATTTCTTGTGCTTGTTTTTATGTGTATGTGGATCTTACAGATACATATAAAATACGGTAGAAAGAATGAGCGCCAGAAAAACAAATAAATCCTGAGAAATCCTAGCTGACAAAAAGTTGCTTTTTGCATGGGGAAATTGCTTGCTGCAAATCATATACTCAACTCTGAGAGAGGTTAAATTAACTAATGTGTAGTTTGTTGATTTTCCTCATGAGTCACAGGGCTATAATTGAGATGCATTTGTCCTAACACGGCAATGTTTTTGCGCTCAGTAGTGTTGTTTGGTTATGACTTGGCTTGTTTGGCTGTGTATGCATAGAGTTCCACCTAGGAAGTACGAGGGAGCCTCCGAAGTGAGCCTCTTGCTGTGGCCGGGGTCTGTACTGCTGTTGGCTTCTCCGTGTGACTGCTGCCCAGCCTGAACACAGATGACATCCTTCAGCATGTGCACACCAGTTTGTGTGGTCTGGTTTCTGCTGGGGAATGCTTGTCTGTAATGGGTAACATGTACGCAGCCACAGAGACTAGCTCTGACAAGGTACGCACTTGTCAGGGTTTATAAGATGTTCTCAAGAGGTGACCTCGAGCTATGGTTACCACCTGAAAGTTGAAAGCAAGCAGCCTTGGATTAACGAACCTCGCTGTGCACCTGCTGCTCTGTCACTTCTGCTCTACACCCAGACAGGCTCGTTTTCTGAACCAAGTAGTCTGGAGGTATACTGATAGAGATGCTCAGGAACTCACTTGGCACGGCCTGATGTGTTAAGGTGGAAAATTGCTGTGGAAATCTCTTGAGAACAGCTTGTCACACAATATTTTTGCTGTGCTGTGTGTGTCCCACCGCTGCCCTTCGTGTCACTTGGTTTGAGGGAACCAGCTCAGTGCAGGGAAGTGTTTTCTCACTGAGGGTTTATTTAGGGCTTTTGGTTGACTCATAACAGTCTTGAATCCCATACAAAATTACTCCCCCCTCTGCTGATGCTGTCTAGGCACCAGTATCAGCACTGTTTTAGGTTATATCTGTGCACACACCAGGTGCCTAAGGCAGCTCAGCTGCCCAGGCATATGGTGACACCGGTTCATGCCCTTGGTGCTGTGCTCAGGTGTGCGCAGAGAGAGCGCTGGTTTGACATGATCAACTCCTTTCACACAGCCTATGCACTTCTTTCATTTCTAACACCACCAAATTATTTTCCTTTCTTTGAATGCTGGGATTTCTCTGTATATTTCAGTTTCTGTGTCGTAGTCATTTATTGTGGATTCCTTATTCATGTCAGTTCAAAGGTCATGTTACTTTTTATTATACCTTATTAATGCTAATTTACTAGATTCACTTGGAATTTCCAGTTTATGGTTCTTAAGTCCTGGTTATTTAGATTACCCACTGATTTAGTTTTTTCTGCTTACAGTGTGTGATTTATTTTTTTTTTTTAAATGTGGCTCAGTCCCATATAATTATTACTCTACATTACAAAGGATACACTTTAGAATTCATAATTCTAGAATGTCTCCACTAGCAAAAGCCCATGAAGCAGCAAGAGTATTAAAATATGCCTTTGCTCAGAAAAAAGTAATTTACCTCCCACTACATAGATCACAATACAATTACAGCTGGGACAAGACTGTGGTAGAGCTAGGCAGGTGCTCCTAGTAGTGTCTTCAGTGTCTGCAACTATAAATGCAAAACGAAAGGCACAAAAAGAACCAAACTTGATGGGGACTAAAAAGAAACCCTTCAACCCAGGTGCACAGAATCCACTATTTGTGCTAAGTATGCTAAACGTAGCATCTCTAGAGAAACCAAGGGTCATTATGAGTGGGTCAGTTGAAGAAAGTTTTATTGTTGTATCTGAATTCTAGAGGTGTATTATTTATTGACATATCTGAATTCTGATTAGCTGGAAATGTATACATAAATTTCAGGAAGCCTTAGAGGGAAGAGAAAAGAAAAATAACAGACCTGGAAAAAAAATGTGACCATATTCCAATTAGTATGTTAAAGGAACTCCCAATTTTTTTAATTTGTTCTATTCAGTATCTTTTAGTGATAATCCACCCAGTGAAAATACACGGATTTTAGATGTTTTGCAAGAGTTGCTCCAGATAATTTTTTATCAGCAGAAATTGCTTGAGGAAATACATTATGATGTCTTCCTTCATTTGTTGGAAATTTAAGATGTTTAAGAGAGTGAGAAACAAGATTATTTGATAACATCCGTCTTATTTCCCCACTTAAAGCTTTCAAAGGAATTGATTAATTAAAAAAAAAAATCTATCCTGCAAGATGTTATTTTTGCAGAATAACCCACAAGTATGATTCAATTTATCTAGGGATCTGAGGAAATCTTCACTTTCCAGCATCTTGTCAGTTAGGAAGAGCTGTTCATAGACACGCGCTCTTAAACTCTCCAAGGGATGCTGAAAACAATAATTTTTCATGGTGAAATAAAGTGGATATATAGTATTTGCATGTGTAGTAAAGTGACTTTTTATGTGCCATTAATTATCCGTTTCTGAAAGTAGATGAGGAGCATTTTAGATGCTTAGATGATCTGTCTGGGATGCTCTGGACCACAGTAGTGGGGTATGATTTATCTCCTGTCAGCCAGGAAAAAAAAAAATAAATCTTTTTAAGATTAAATGTTAAATTTCCCTGTAAACTGTGAAGGAACTGTTACATTCTACACTTCTCCAATGTCCCTCTGCATTCTGCAGTGCCCTCCTTAGGTATGACATAAATACTGCTCAGGATCTTCCCTTTCCAGCCAGAATTTGTTTTAAATGTTTCACTTTGAGCACACAGGGGAAAAAAAAAAAAAAAACAGGCACCAAAGGGAACTAATGTTTCAAAGGTGATTAATGGTTACAAAAGGTGTATTTTATATAGTCAGGAAATTTTCTTCTGTTGCTTCGTGCGTGCAATCTTTGTAGCAATAGTGAGCTACTGCTCTTTTTCTTCTGTTCAAAATCACATTGCACGTCCAACCATGCAAAATCTGTATCTTTCAGTCAATCACATTTAAAGCTTTACTCGATAGCACATGTTCTTCCTGTAATATACTGGGTTATCGCCTTCCAAATTTGGTAGAGCCAAGGCTTTGGGATGAGATAAGAAATATTAATGCAGTGTGCAGTTTAAACAAATCAATGCAGCAATCTGCGCTGAACGCTACCAGAGTAAACTCTCATTTGACATGCCGCGGTCCCAGTACTTAGCTTGGCTGCAGTTCCTGCAATTTGTTTTCATTTATTTGAACTGCTGAAGTCTTTTGCGCTGCCATTAGCACTTTGGAAGCATTAAGGAGGAAAGTGAGATGGATTCAAATCCATATAGGTACAAAATCAAACTAATCTTCTTTTGTAGCTGAAAGTGAAATTCTGAGAAGCTCAGAATTCTTCAAAGTCATTTCTCCAAATTCATTGTAGAAATAATCAAAGCACTGTTTTTCTGCTCTGTCTTAGTCTGAAAAGGAGAAGTTACTTGCCCTGACAAGGCAGTGTATTTTATATTCCAAATACCATCCAGTTCTGGCTCAAACTGAACTCTCATTTATTCTTCAGAGCTGTATATGAGAGAAGAATACACTGTCTATGAAACGACTACATAAAATAGCATCTGTGGGAGAGCAGAACGTAGCTAACAAACCTCTCGCTTGAAATTTAGCAGACACATATAATATTATTTCTTTAAAATAAGCAGATTTTCTTGGGGTTAGCAGGAAAGCCCACACAATTCTCTGCCCTATTTTGCTTTCTGTGCATGTTGTCAGGCTTGGTAAATTTTTTTAGCAGCTGTCAAAGCTATATTTATTACAGAAGAGGTCTAAGTTCTTGTGTAATCCAGAAGGGAAAAGCCCTGCTGACTTGGTTTTGCTTCGTCTTTTGTCTTTACAATGCTTTAAAAGCCTGGTGTAGTTAAGATTCAGGAATAACACTAGTTGAACAAAATTTTCTATCTGCTGAAGAAGAGCGTGTTTGTACATAAAATATGTGTGTGTTTATACCTAAAAAATAATTTCCTAATAACTTGCTTTTTAACAGGTCTGGTTTAAGCATGTAATCTACTTTTTGCTGATGTTTGGCTGAGGGAGCTTGAACTTGAGGGAGGGAGGAAAGCTGCCAGATGGATGAATGAAGGATCTAAGGCTGTGTGTTATGTGAAGGCTGTATCCCAACTGCTGCACAGGGAGATGTCTCTCTAGATGTCAGCAGTGCAAAGAAACCTCTTAAAGAACCCTAGCACAAAAATAATATAGCACGAAAATAATAAAGTCTAGGAAGAAATCAGTGTGTCCTACAATGTATTTAAATTCATTAAAGGTCCTGACTGTACTGGAACTTCTGGCCACAAAAAGCAAGCTAAACTTCATTGGTGAGTCTGTTGACTCTGAGGCAGTCAGGGCTGTGGATTACCTGCCGTTCTCCCTTCTGCTCCAGGAAAGCTGTACTACCTTGTTCTGACGGGCAACCATCTGGGCTAAGTCTGGTAAGGCGATTCTTTACCGCTCTGCAAGTCTGGGTCACTGGCAAAGCACTCCTGTGTTGTCACTCTTCAGAAATTAGTTAAGCAAGTGTCTCTGTATTTCTGAGGAAACAGAGCTATGAATTACAGCAAGTAACGGCAAGAAGCAGAATGAAATTAGAGAGATTTATTTTTCCATTCATTTCCACAGAAAAGTGCATAACTATGCTGCTAACAGCCTTCATTCAGATGAGCATGTCTGTGCCTATCAATTTCCCCTCGAACAAAAAAGCCTGGGGTTCACTTAAATTAAAACAAATAACATTTTGAAAAACAAAAAAAGCAACCCCTACCCCCAACAAACTAACCCAACCCAACGCCCATAGGAAGAGGGATTAACCTGCACTCACGGGAATGATTTTTCTTTCATCTTTGGGGTTTGCCTACACAGCTCCCACATACCGGTAAGCACCTGAGCAGAACGTGTGAGTAGGTGTGTGTAGTCTACAATCTCTTATTCAGTAGAGAGTCCCAGGCCCTGAAAATTTGATGACCTTAACTGAAATCTTTTATCATTGTGTGATCACTTTTTGAACAGCTGGATTCTCTTCCTTAGTGTTATTTACATTTTTTTGATCAACTTCAGCCTTTCATAACTTGAAACACATGAGAACATCCCCCCGCCTCCAAATCTGTGTCTATCTGTGATCATCATGCCTGGATGACTTGAGGCTTGCCAATTTAGTTTTACAGCAGGTTTGATTGTATTGACCTTCTTTCAGTTAAATTAATCTGCCTCAAATGTTTGTGGGGTTTTTTTGTTTGTTTGTTTTCCCCTCAGCAGGAGGTATAAATGAATGGGGGAAGGGGAGACTAATTCGGTGTGAAAGGTTGCATAATTTGCTACCCAGGTCTGCTAATGAGACTATCATTGTCATAATTTTTGTTCTGTTTACTACATCAGTCTTTTATGAAGAGTTGATTAACGTGACTTCAGGTTAGGTGTTAGTAGTTATTGTTATAACATTTTTGGGAAAATCATTATTTGCGTAATATCTGTATTTATTCTTTCCTGTGTTTTCCAAATTTGCCTTGTCTTGCATAACTACTATTGGTGGGAAAGGCTGACCTATATTTCCTGAAAGTATTGCCTTAATAAACACTTTGGAATATTTTCTCTATTTGCAAGGTATTTAATTTTGTAGGGGATGTAAGAACAGAAAAATGTCCCTTTATGCACAGTTTCTAAAATAAATCTAGAATCCTTAAGAAAAATACTCTAATATAGTTTTCTAATGTTCTCAATAGACTTATACTGTGAATATTTTTATTTTTAAAAATTTTATGGAGTAAGGTTGGAACGTTTTTTAAGTTTTTATGCAGTAAGGTTGGAATTTGTTTATGACTTCAGCAGTGACCCAACTCTCTTCCTGCTGAAGTCAATGGAAAACAGCGATTGATTTTAGCAGGAGCAGAGTGAGGCCAACAGCAGGTAATTATGAAAATCATATCCAAGTGAGAGTAGACCTAGGTTAAATATTGAAAAGCGCCTATGTGACTTAAGACTGCAAGTCCCATTGATTTTCATTAATGGTGAATTTCTCATTTGTAATTCTGTGTGCCTCTAGCAGAAAGTGTGAAACCGCATTTTGTTGGGTGGTTTTTTTTTTTTATTAGTTTGCCTTTCAGATTGGTCTATGAAGTTCTTTTCAGAAGAGTTACATCTTCCTGGTTCAGTGTGTGACCCATTTGTAAAGTTAGGTCATGGTTGCATACATCCCAGTGATCTTAAAGATCCGCACCAGTTCTTATCTACGCTCAGTTCAACAGCACTTCCCATGCAAGTAATGCAGTCCAGTATGAGGAAGGGTGTCGGGATAATCAGCTTTGCTACTTTTCACAATGCAGCAGTTGGGAAGCAGAAGGCAAAGTGCCACATAAAAGGTGATAAAAATAAATTTGAACATCAGCTGGAACTGTAGCCTCAAATCTTCTAATCTTGTCAGCTGAAACCTGAAATTTCTTCTCATTCAAAATTCCCAGCGAAGTCACTGAGCTTATTTCAGCTTTTGAACAGCCCCGCTGCCTTTGTCATTATAGATGCTCACATCAAAACAGAAATCTGAGCTACTAGTTCTGATTGGCATGAAGCCCCTGTACGTGGCCTGGGTGGTTTAAGGCAGGTAGAATCCATAACATTCACATCCATATTCAAATCTTTTTATGAAGGAGGGAGAATGGGAAGGACCAGACATGAATAAAATTCAGCACCATTCTGATCTCAGTACGGCAGGTTTGGGGGCTTTGTTCATATAGCTCTTACTGTAAATTTTATATCCTGTTTCAGTTTTGCAGCATCTGACTTAAAGTTCCTGTAGTTTTCTCTGTGACTGTACTATCTCCAAAATTTCTATACTAAATTTGCTGAACCACTCTGTAAATGTTACTGATTTTGGCTCTTCAGACTTCAACCATTCCTCTGCCTGCATTTGGTTCCACTTTTGCATCATCAGCCTGATTCCTTCTTCTACTTTGTAATCTTTCCCAGTGTTTAACCTATAAAGTGTGCGTATGTTGGGCAGTCTTGATCACCCCTGTGGCATTGATGTGAAATTCAAATTCCTTCTATGTTGGGTACCTTTTTCATGGCAAACTAAGAGAATTTTGAGTGGGAGTTGTCTGAATTTTTTCTTTTTAAAAGGCTCAGTTTCTCCTTAAATATGATGTGTGTTTGTGTAATAATTTTTTGCCTGAGGCAGAGATCCTGTGGGTAATAATTCAGTTGCATAATATTCTTGTAAAGTAAATAAAATATTATCTTCACATATAGAAAAAGCTGAGAGAAAGCAGCTAGACTTTTTAGGATAATGCTAGAAATCTGTGTACATCTAGGATTTGAACTCTGCTGCTTGAATTTTCATTCAGATCACATTGCTTCCTTAATTATAATACCAGCTAATCACAGATATCTAGTATATCAGCCCAGCAGGACTAAATTAAAGAGAGAACCGTAAATTATTGCAGCTTTCCAGAAGTATCTACTTTTAATGTATTAGGTTCATGGAAAGCTTTTGAGATGCATTGGTGTTCACTAAGGCTGTATTTTTAGGAGCTGTATAATGTTACCTTATGGTAATGAGAATCATAATTAACACCTTTTAATTAAATCATGCAAATCTATTGCATGTAGGCAGCTATGGCACTTTTTCTAGGGATGCCAGGGAAAACATCCCTTGATGCGGCTTAGGAAGATCTCACAGGTGGCATAAGGTGTCGTTTAGGGACTAGGTACAGCCTGTTATGGGTTGAGTTATAATTGTGGGCTTTTTTTTTCCTTGGGTAGAGTGATGTACATTGGGATAACTGAAGTAAATGAATTGCAGTGGCATTAAACTGCTCTAAAAAAAAAAAAAAAAAAAAGTCAGATCTATTTTACATTTGAAGTTTGGTTGTGATATTTCCTGAGTGAGTTCTTAGCTTGTTGCAGCCAGTGGCAAAGCTTCTTCTGCCTGCAAATGCAGCATCATTTCACCTCATATCTCTTTATCTGAGAACGTACAGAATGGTTTCAGTCATCATCACTGAAACATTCTTAAAGTGCCAGTAAGATCAGTTTACTGATCGTCTTCAGGGAGTTGTATTTTGTCAATCTGTGATATTTTTAATGTCATAAACCAATCCTCATTATAGATTCTCCTCTGTTTTCTGTCTAAAAAAAAAAAATAAATACATTGCTATCTGCTATTTCAGCACACTTAAACCTCTCTATCCTGTTAAGTCTTTGATCACTTGGATAGCAAAATATCTTTTTGACAGCATTTTTCCTTCAAGGCCATATTCTTTCCCAGTGTATGCTATCACGTATGTTCAGGAAAACTTCTGTTGCCTGTTGAGTAGAAAGGAGATAATGTGGGGTTTTTTATATATTAAAAAAACCCAACACCTTAATGTGCCTCCATTTACTTGATACTATGTTATTCAACATCCAGGATTTATTGTTCAGCTTTCTGCTTGTGTTTATATATAGTTGAAAGTATGTGTTTTCCCTGATAAAACAAGGGTCCTCAGAAGGAGAATGGATGAGGATTTGAAGAGTGAAGGACTTACCACATATTCAGGCAGCTTAACAAGCTTATTTTTAACATGACCAGAAACTTAATATCAAATGCTGAAAGAAGGGAGCAATGCCTAGTACAGATACTAAGGTAGTAAAGCCTCCAGAGCAAATACAGAGAGGCAGCAAAACACAGAAATGCAAACTGTGGAGACTCCTAGCAAGTTGTTTGCTGTGTGTTCCGATGCAATCCTTAATTGGTAAAATAAGTTACTCTGCTTTTTTTATTTTTTTTTTAATTATTATTAACTATTTTTATACCAAAGTATTGTCAACACTTTTAAACTTTGTAATTTGCAGATACAGAAAAGTCCTTGCCAAAGTGGAGATCACAAACCATAGCTAGGCTTGCCAACCTGATACCTGGTCATACAAAGTTCACTGCATAATATATGATGTTTAAAGCATCGTGACACATATGGAGGAAAACTGGCTTTGGTTTTCTTTTGAATCACCACTGCATTTTTCCCGAGTCTTAAGGTGACCAAATCGGCCCAAGCTCTGTGATACCATATGTTAAATAAAGAAGAAAGAAAATTGCAGTTTTGATTGACAATGGAATTTTTTTCATCATTTCCCCTTGAAAGTCAGTCTTTAATACCTGTTACCTTCAGCCAATGAAGAGAAATGTACAAAGATCATATTCCAGCTAGAGAAGTCTATAGGATTGTTGTAAAGAACTTACAGAAATTATTTTATTCTGCAGGATTTTAGGACTCTCTACCTATTCCCACTACAGTAGGTTGTTATTTTTCTCTATGGCTGTACCATTTGTACAACTTGTAAACAGGGAAATAACAAAATTCATCAAATAAATTATTCACAAAGGAATTATTTACTCAGTTCAAGCATTTCCTTTGAATAAAAGTAAAAGTTGTCAACTCGTATTTCTTGTTAGAAGAATCGAAACACTGGTTTATTTAATAGAGGTCTTTATGACAAAATAGACAAAAGGAAAACAATGCATATGACTACTTCTGAGGATGGTGTTTGTCAGCTAATTTGGGGTATCAACTTTTAAAAAAGCAGACAGTACACACAAGTACACTGTTAGAGGACTCAAATTTTTATGTCCTCTTTGTGCTTCCTGGGAATAGAGAGTTATAAAAATTTCAGAAGTGACTGAATGAGTTAGAAATTTATATTTCTTTGAGAGGTGAGCTCCTTCAATAGCTGTGGTGCCTTTGAAAATGGTGCTCTCATAGGCAACGGAAAGAAATAAGCAACATGTCTTTCTGGTGAAGGTTTTCTCTACCTATAGATCCACAATCTATAGCAAAAGAAAAATATTGTTTGCTTAAGGCTTGATCCAGACTCCTCTGAAGTCACTGCTTTGCACAAGCTTTGACAGACTTCAGATCAAATAGTTATTTTAATTAAACTTTTTACAAAATATGTGTGCCTTCCAAAATTATCTTTGTTTCAAAAATCTTTTGAATAACTTACTCTAAATTTCATTTTTACCCGTATTTCCAAACTCATTTGATTAGTGACTGCCTGTCAGAGGATACTTTGGAACTTGGAAGCAATGTCAAATATTCTTACTTTCCCTATAAATATATAATAGATAGTGATTACTGGTAAAAGGTTTATTTAATTAAGCTTTCAGTTAATTTGTGTGTCTCCTTACTGTTAGCCTATCTTGCTTCTTAACTTATTTAAAGCTTTTAGGCCACAGTCATGGGACATACTCTTTTTGGACAAGTCCAAGTTATTGACTGAAAATCAAAATATGAGAAGACCAAGCACATCAGAGGCACACTGCAAATTACTTATAGATATCTTTATACCTTCTGTCCCAGAGGCAAATAAAACTAGACTTTTTCCTGCATGGATTTCTTGACCTATTTTTGGCTAACAGTAATTCCTTAGCTATTATTGGCTCACAAAGGGGAAAATACTAAAGTATTTGCAGGCTTGTCGTTTTGCCTGTGGGTTACTTCAGCATAGTCACTCTACTAGAACCTGTTTTGTTTACCTCTAGCATATTCTGAAGCGTTTTTCCCTGTTCCACCATTACTTGCACATCAGATTTTTGTGCAGTGGAATATTTGAGCAAGCTAGTCTATGAAGACATGCTTTGCAGCGTATTGTGAATAATTTACTGGTTATAGGTAACGAATACTCGTACAGACATTAAAGAAAAAGGTAAATATATTGTATAAGTAGGGGAAATGTATGTGCCTTAGTGCTGAAGATATAGGTTGACATAGTGTTTCACTAAATTTATTGGCTTAATCATGTGTGTATTAAATGAAAAACCCTTTAACTCAGAATTTCAATACCACCTAATCTACAGATGATGTTGCAAGTCAAACGTTTACATCACTGTAAACAAGAACCTCTAATATTTGTTTGGTAGTTTGTCATGTAAAACTGAATTCTGTGTTATTTGCTGACTTTTTTTTTTAATAAGTTTTATTGTTTAGAGGCTTGAAATTGTCAGTTCTGCCTTAAATTTCTTGGTGAAGCACCTGGCCCAGTAAGATGATGGGGATAGAATGTGGCCTGGTCCTATGGCTGATGTAGTATCAAATATTTCAGACATTTCAGTTGCGGGAATCTGTTTGAATTAAGGCCATGATGCTTCCATAGAGGTTGAACAACTTTACCAGTGCTTGGGAAGTTTAAGATGAGGCTTTTTTTGAGGTAGATTAAAAATTGTTTGTTATGGAAATGGGTTTATTGACAGAGAATGTATTTGCTGAAATAAGCAATAGAACTTGGAGAAGATAAGCGTATGGTAGTTTGGTGGAAAACCGTATGGAAGGAAGTTAGGCTAAGTGTAAGAAGGATGTTGCTGATCTGACAGAAACCTGACAGCCCTTCAGGGCTCTGGCACAAGCCCCTGCCCTAGGTGGGAGCCACTGGGAATTTAAGAACCCTGGAGAACTGACTGCCTGAGAGCAGAGTGGCCACCGGTGCAGAGGTGAGGTGAAGAGCTAACAGCAGGTCTCGCACTGTGTTAGCAGGCACAGTAACAGTGAGTAAACACCAACGGAGTCACTCATGATCTATTGCCCGTGCAACTGATTTGTTTTTCCCGAGGCAGAGTGGAGGATGTTTGCAGCTCATGTAAAGCTGCCTCTCTTGTCAGGGTGGGGCATGGAGCATGCTTTGCTCTGCTATCCTAAGTGATGGAACAAGGTTTGAAAATCACAGGCAGACTTTTAAAATGCAAAACGGTGAGCTAGATAAGGTATGTAGTAAAAAGGGTATAGAGCAATAGGAAGTGATGAGCCCTGGCAGGCATCCTTCTCTGTTTGCAGGAGCCAAATCAAGGCAGGCACCGATGGAGTCATTGCATAACAAAATGGAACTCTAGGGGTTTCAGGAGCGAGAAAGTACTTCCCCATCAAATGTACTTTTCACTCTGAAAGAGGCGAAACTAAGAAGCGTGATATCTTTTGTTTGCTGTACTCTGTAGCTTTGCATTTTCTCAGTAGCTCTTCTGCCTTCAGTTCAACTAAGCAATTAAATATAGTTTTGATGCAGCAAAGTCCTCAAGAATCAGAGTGCCTCTGGATGCAATTTCTGGCTACAGATTAGTGTTATTTCATTAATTCTCATTGAGACATTGAGGTCTTTTTGCTTATCAGCTTTGGATCCTTCTATTCTGAAAGGATTTTTTTTTTGTTTTTGCAGTTGGACATATCTGTACCTCCAGGGATCCTAGAGGGTATTAAAAAAAAGTATGAAGTTTGCATCTACTCTTTTTTGAAAGGAAGGAAGGGATTGTCAAAAAGATACTTACAGAGATTGTTTTGTCAAAATCCTAAATAGCTCTATGAGTAGAGACGTTTCTGCACCAAAATGATTAATTAAAAAGAAAAATTTCTTCAGAAAAAATAGCTTTGGAAACTAGTTTTATCCCACTTCTGGTTATTTTTGCTTCAGTCTTGGGAAAAGAGATGGCATTTCATTACCTTAACTCTTACTTCTAGGTGTTTTGTTCTATGGGGGTTTTTTTATGCATTCTATTCTACCCTGCTGTTCTCCCCCACCTTAGGCTTCTAGGATGTAGGGCTTTTTCCATCAGTAGAATTGTTTCTTGGTAGCAGAAGCTGACATTTGTATAGCTCTACCTTTTGTGTCACCTAACACAACTCCTGGCTTTTCTTTTTACATGTTTAACTTGTAATTGGATAGGAATAACTGTCTTTGAAATTATTTTGTAAATACCACAAGTTGTCTGAAGTATCATTATCCTTCACAGGGAATTCATATTTTCATAGTTAGTTTGCCTGTTCCTCTGCTTTGGAGAGAAAGCACTAAACTCCAGTAAAGCTGGGTAGAAAGTAAGAATTGCTGTGCTTCAAAATCCAGCTTTATCATATGTGTTAATGCCTGAATGTATCCACTTGAAACAGAAAGATGTGTATCTGCCACCCTACCCTCGCTTGTTATCCTAAGAAACAAAACTGCGTAAGGTTCATCGAGAGTAGTAAAGAAAAATTTTTTTTGTTTCTTTCTGGGGTTATATTGGCGTCATATGTTGTGAAAGGATGCTAGTGATGGAAAAGTTGATAGTGTTCCAAAGTAATTCCTGAAACTGTCCATTCAAACAATCTCTAGAATTCAAGTACATACAACTGAGTACATAAATTATTCCTTCATCTGAGATTCATTGTTTTCACCTTTTTTTTTTACTTACCCTAATGCATCATCCCTAATTAAAGGGCATAAAACTGTTCTTTTTTAAGTTGTACACAAAAATATAGAAACATAATTAGTGAAATGTTCAGGTTTTATGGACTTCTCTGTGGGATGCGTTCCCTCAGCTGATCACAAAAGCATTCACAGATGCAAGATGTAACTATTATATCCAACCCCCCTGCTAATGGATCTAAAATTTTTCTATAGCACCCATCACCATTCCACACAAGTCCTGAATCCAGGCTTCTGAAGAACACCATATTGAGTTTGATGGCTGCTAAGTTCCTGACGGGAAACATTTAATGGCTTTTGTACCATACCTACTTTACTACATAAAAATGTTTAATTATATAGAAATATTGCTTTTGCTTGTTCTGATCTTAATGATGCACATCTGTGGAGGCAGATGATACCTGGGAAGATAAATCTGGCAACCAAAGGGGCCAACTTACTGTAGCAAGACAAGAGCCTCTCCTTCCTGATTCTACGGAGTAGATTAAGTGCTCACTGTTTCTGCTGTGAGGAACTTTCAGCTTATCTGAAAGCACAGGTTTAAAAGAAAAATAATTTACAAAGCTTTTTTTCCCTCCTGTTAATAAAAAATACCACTGAGCTTTAGACCAGTTTGTCTTATGCATGTTAAGTGACATTAAAAGAAAATATGAGCAGAATTTATCATCTGTAGAGGTAAGAGAATACCTGATCAAAATGTATAAGGGATGTTGCAAGTGGAATACAATGGAAAAGAAGAAAGCATGTCGGTGTAGAGTGGTCCTTTTAGTTTTATACATCTTTGGCACAGATTTTTATTTTAGTTTGGGGTTGTGGGCTTTTGTTGGGTGGGTTTTTGGGTTTTTTTTTCTTTTTTTTTTTTAACGGGATCTTATTGTTCTGTATGAGTTTCTTTTGGGTTTTTTGTTTTGGTGTTTGGGTTTTTTTTTGTTTGGTTTTTGGTTTGGTTTTTTTTTTAGGGGTGGCTCAGACACACTGAAATGCTCAGTTCTAATCACTGCATTATTAGCAAATGCAGCTATCTCAAGAAATCATTTGTGGTCATGTGTTTTATCATTTGTGGGTTTTAGAGGCTTTAGGTATTTTTCCAAACCACAGAGGTTTCATGGTGCCAGACTATAGCGGTATTGATGGTAGCAATACTCCCTTGCCTTTCCACAGTTAGTTCAGCTTAGAGGAGGACTGTTCGTGCCTTGGAAGTTTTATAAGAATCTTCATTTTCTTTAAATTAAAAATGTATCTTTAGCCCATTAAAGGTATCAGATTGAGAACTTCTAGAGGCAAGAGCTCTACTTTAGATTTATAAGCAGCCCATCCTAAGTCATACTTTACATCTCTGTGGGTTTTTTTTCTTTGCATTATGTTGCAGCTGAGTATGTGTTACTGGGGCTAGGGGTTGTGTGGAGAGTTAGCAATCTGCAGTCAACATTAGTTCATGATTATTTGCAGAAATTACTGTTCTCTGCTTTTATTTTCTGTTATTTTCAGGATGCTTGTATGTATATGATGTTTTAGTCTATGAGACAACTTGAAAAAATGGTTGAAACAAACCCCAGAAAATCCTTCAGTCAGTTGATCTCTTTTTTTTATTTGCTGTATTGTTTTTTTATTATTATTATTTTATCAGCCACCTTACAACTCATGCTCCTGTTGACTTTTCAGGGCCCGTCATTGCTAAGGGTCAACTAAATAATCCATGAAGATCAGTCAGCAAACAGCTGCTGTCGTGTTTTAATAGTTTGTATATATACCTTGCAATATTACTTTACAGGCAATGTTTACAGTTTTTGTTTGTGCTTTTGAAAACAACACAGTTCTGCATGGAAATGTAGTTTGAAAGAGAAGTACTTGTATAATGGAAGTTTTTCTAAAGCACCTTTACTTTTGCAGTTGCACATACCAGTGTTAAGCAATATAGATCCCTGGTACTGGTGTGAGCAAGTGAAAAATTTTCATTTTCTCGAACTCACACCAAGAAAGTGGCTGAACTAGCTGCAGAGCGAATGAAAATCAATGTTCCAACCTTTGCTCTGCTCTAAAGAGATTTTTTTTTAAATTGTTTGTAACTTTTTTTTAGCTGATTTTGAGACTTTGGAGGAAGTGTTCTAAAATGATGAATGTTCTAAAAGATACAAAAATATTCTGGCATAATCAGTCATGTTTTGGTTGCTTTAAAAAATAAAATATGCAGCTTTTCACATTGCAAATGAACCTTGCTTTAAATAGCTTAAAAGGGAACTGTCGCCACCTAAGAAGCTCCTAGAGCTTTGTTCATTGTCTTGAATGAGAAAAAGGGCATGCAGCTTTTATAACATTAGGCCTTCTACTAACAAGGAGAAAAAAAAATCCCTGTAAGAAATATGCAACATTATAAAGAAGACATTCCAGGTCTTCTGAAATCACTTCTTTTTTCCTCCAAATATAAGCAGTGCTTTACCACATCATTCTGTAAAGTGTTATGCATGTTTATCATCTAGCGCTTTATGTCATTATCCAGTGGAACTGATGTCCTAGATACTTGCCATGAGCCTTGAACACGATTTGTGTTTGTAGATACTAGCCGTAAAGAAGCCCTGACTGTCACTAGCTCTGATAAGGACAGTTTGGGGTACCTGAGGGTCCTGGGATAGCTGCATATCCTCATATGCTGCTACCCCTTGCAAGAACTGTTTGCCATATCAGTGTTCCTGATCAGCAGCACAAATCCAGCTTTAGTTTTCCCAGAGTGATTGGACAAGATCGGAGCTCTCCGATGTCTCCAGCGTTCTGACAGTTTCACACCAGGTCCAGCTGCCAGCTGGCAGGTGGCATAGCTTTGGTTTCCTTGGTGCCTTACAGGTTCTCAATGAAGCTGTCAGGAGTGAATGGGCTGGTTTCTTCCTCCTTTCACTAAAAGTTTGATGAACGGCTGCATACTGACCCTTGAAGGGACCTGAAGCGGATTTGAAAGGAGTACTCTTAAGTGTGATCGGAGAATACAATCCTGTCTTTCAATTTCTTTATGGATACTATGGGATAAAAGGAAGAAGGGGTTTTTTTCCCTTTTCTTTCCCTACCAGCAATTTTTTGACTTAAGGAAGTTAAGCTCAAACTTACTTTATGCATTGCTTTCATCATCTGTATAGCACCAGTCATATTGAATAGGCTAGATTTACATCTCATGTAAATGCATAAAAATAGGAGACTAAATCCAAAGCTAGAGATAGATATTCTATTTTTTACAAATCAAACTATGTAATTTTTTCAGAGGGGCTAGACACAAAGTGATAGTGACATTCTTATCGTAGTAATTTAACGAGTTATCTTTCCTTGCCCTCTCTGTTGCGGTAACCGCCTCACTGACTCTCAGGATGCAATTATGCTCAAAGGCAGAGCGCTGGGATTGGGACTGTGGGCACCCAACTTCTCCTCCAGAGAGAGGAATGTCACCAGAAATGATTCAACGCTTACAGATTGCTACAAATCAGGAGAGAAAGGGGAATGAACCAAGTATCTTTTTTTAGGGCTTGAGCTAAGCCCCAAACTGTGTACGGGGGCAGGGAAGACTCTGCTTAAGAATCCGCTCACGTTAAGCCGCTGCTCCCTTTGGTCCCAAGTATGAACCGTTGTTTTCAGTGGCCTTTGGATCAGCCCCTAAATCCCACAGCTGAGAAATTGCAATTTGACTGTTCATATCAAAAGGATAATTCCATCTCATTAACATTATTTTATTCCGCTGCAATCACGGATACATACCAGCTGCTTTGCATGGCTCCACAGGCGCAGAGCAGCGATAAAGCAGGTGAGACTGGCTTTGCAGCTGCGGTGCGATGGCAGGATAATGCGGAGCATCCAGGTAGGTGTGACCTGGTGTTAATTGTGATACAGCAGAGATCGAGATGGTTATGCTTATTCATCTCATGGACGCATAATGTCCAGCTAATAGCTTTTTGGGAAACGTGCAGAGATGGTGGAAAGATGGTTTAAGCCTTGTATAGTGCATGTCATATTTGAGAAAATTCTGGCAAGGTTATAGCTTGAATTGGTGCAAACGGTAGTTCTAGAAATAAAAAGCAAAGATGATGGAAATTCAAGTTTGGGTCAAATACCAACACCCCAACTCCCGGTTGTAACTGGTAACTGTTTGAAGAACTGCCCATTTTTCTCCCTAAGGATTTATGTGTGGTGGACATGGTTTTGGTGCCCAGCCTGAGACAGATATTCTTTGTTTAGCCTTAAACTGAGCAAGACAGCATACTTTCTTCTATGAAGTCTCCTCATTTTTCCAAATTGGTGCGCTAATTTCTGGTGAGCTTCCTGTTGGTTTATGAGGCTTTGGAACATGCTTATTCTTTCTACTGGGATTTAAAACAAGACTTTATAAAACTACTTTAAATCTTTATGCAGCCAACCTTATTTGTAATCTAGGACCGGGGACGTATCTGCAAGCAGTACAGGCGACTCACCAAGCATATGGATGTGTAGAAGAAAATTGTCTTTTCTATTTATACTCTTCTTTTGGCTATCCCATTTTCTATTTCGTGATCAAGGTAGCCTTCATGGGTGAAACAACAGGTTTCTCTCTAGATCAAATTACGTACATTTATATTGTCCATAAAATGAAGGAGAATGTTGTTGCGCTGACTTAAGTCTTGAATGCAGAGAAAACTGTTCTAATTCTGAGGATGCCGGAGTCCTGGTGAGGAACTTGTTTCTCTCGGAATCAAAATAAAAGCTTATTGGAAGGAATAGCTTGCTCTTGCTGAGAGACAAATCAGTTCTTGTTTTTGGCCTAATGTATCGGCAGGTGAGAGAGAGGCAGCATAACAGCATGAAATAGGGAAGGTATATTATTCATATATGATATATCGCAGACCAGAAGGCTTTGGAAGATTTCCTTCTCACTTTTAAAACTTGTGTCTGGTTTGCCCCACTCTAAAGTTATAAATTCTGGGTATGTACAAAGAGAGATCAGGGTAGGTTAATTTTCTGGTGTCTGAGGTTAAGATTTAAAAGAGTATTTTTCAGCCCTCTGAGAAGTCACTTTGTGGCATAATATTGAAGGAACATAACATCAGCAGGTATTCGTGCAATTTATTTTGGCAAAGAAATAGAACAGAGAGTGCAAACTGCCTGTAGACCACATCCTACTGGGTTTAAATAAGGATACACAGAGACAGGAAACATGGACTGGGTAGGAATCCCAATGGGTGATAACATGGGAAGTATTTGAGGATTGGGGGAATAGTCATTCACATTCACCTGCTGCTCCAGAGATGATGCGAACACTGTGCAGGTTTTACAACGTTTGTAGTATTTGTAATAACTTCTCTCACTCAGAACAACCTTTCATTAGCAACAAGCCTAATTCTGCTCACCTATGTCAAACAATGGTCCTGTTAATTTATTGTGGAATGCGGAATTATATCTTCTATGCCATGTTTAAGAATTGCTGCTTTTGGAGGCAACTCTGCTTCCAGCCTAGCAAGGTCCATGTTTGGGGTCAAAATGCAAAACAAGGGGGACAGAACACCTGACCAGGAAATATAAAACGCTGGAGGAGCCTATCCTTCTCTGTAAGGAGTTCTTACAACTCTTTCCGAGATTTCCTCCTCATAGAAACAGGTTTCAAAAGAAAGATGAGGAAGACTCCAGCTGCATGGAACGGTGGGGTTTTGTGGTTCAGGTTCTGGTTGAGATGACCCTTGAGACAAAAGACGGTGTCGCCTGCTGAAATCTGGCTGGTTAGGCAGGGGGAGGAGAATTTCTCAGGCATTTGATACTACAAGAATAATTAATGTCATTTAGAATAATGTTGTAACGTACCTTATTAATTGCTGAGGGACTTGTCTTACACCTTATATGATACACTGCGTGTTACCAGCACCACGCTGTAGATGTAGATTATTTTTTCACAGAGAAATGTACTTCTGGCTTGAGAATAGGAAAAAGAGTTTTTTCTGAATGCTGTTGGTACAGATGCCTGTATCCTGAGTTTTCTTCCTGGAAATAGCTGTACAGATGGGAAAGGTCATTTGCAATGTGAAACGTGTCTCTTTGTTGTCTCTGAAATTGTGTGTTGTTGTAATTTCTGCAATTTGGGACTTTTATCTAGAAGTTGCACGCCTTCTTGGGGAGAAAGAAGCAAATATCTTCCTTCTGTCAAGAATGTGTCCTTTTTATATTAGATTCCGTCATAGATTGAAAACTGTAGACTTGCTTTGGACTAGCAGTCTTGCAAGGAATAGAAGCCATCCAAAAGAGACAGATAGATTATTCTGATTTAGGTAAAATATGTTGTGTTAAAAGTAATTCTGTTACAAAGTGCTCAATCTGTTTTATTGCAAGTTTCATTTGATTATTGTTTAAGCCTTTGTATGTAGGTTTATATATATTTTCTGTCCCAATTTTCACAGAAACAGATGGTATATGTCTGACAATCGATCTGTCCTGAAGTGGCAGAGTAAAACACTTTTATTATAGCAAAAAATTATTTAGAAAACTCCTGAGCTCACCCTTTTGTGTACAAAATTGACTTTTGGTGCAAAGCAAGTTTTATCACTGCTTAAACTATTATTGATCAAACTATCAAAAATTGTGTTATGGCTTCAGCAGTTGTTCTGGAAGCACCTACAAGAATAAGCTTTTCTCTCTAAATTCTGAAATCAATCCTGATCCTGTGCAATATCATTTTTTCAACTAACGTTAAACTTGGTTACTCTCCTGACCTTTTAGAAGAGAAAATGATAATTTGACATAGTATTGTCCTTTCTTAAATTTCCTCCTCTGAAAATAATTCATTTAAATGTTAAAAGCCTTTCTGTATACCTCCAGGCCAGTTTTAATTTTGAAATTAAAGGTACTGCTTAAAACTCCAGTCATTAAGGAAATCCTTAAGAGTAAATTGTTTGCTTAATTTAGAGCCTTTAGTAAAATGCTCTGTGTAAAATCTAAATGTAGACAAACTTTGGGGTATTGAATATTTTGGAAATGTAATATAAGAAAAGAAAAAAAGAATATAACTGTCTCAAATATGTCATAACTTCAGAGAACTGGAAAATTTAACCTACCTTCAGATCACAGAAAAAGGAACAGTGTATTCCCATTTCAGGAAATAGTGTTAAAAAGGTTTTTGTGTTACTGTTATTGATTTTTCTATCTCCACGTGTGGATAACACACACACACACACCCTACCCCAGCCTGAATTTCCATTCCCCAAATGAAATAATTTGCTAGGAGAAATGAACTACATTAATACTTGATGAAGTTTTGGGACCTCAATATGTTCATTGATTTTGAAACCTGCACTTTGGCCTCTAGCTGCCTTAAGCCAAGAACAGGAGCCTCTTCCAGACTGAGGTCTGCCACAAAAAAAAAAAAAAAAAAAAAAAAAAAAAAATCAAAACTGCTGCATGCAGCTGCTTTAGCATTCTCCATCTTTCGTGGTTTGCTCGGCTTTTCAGTCTTATTGCATGCATAAATGAGGTGGTAGAAACACTTTGGCATTAAAACAAACAAACAAAAGCCAAACCCCAAAACTGGAACAATTTGTGACCTCAATAAACTATTAGATTGCCGCTTGGTCCCATTTAGCGTCAGGAGCTGGTTAGCAGGATGACCCTGACTGAGGCTGTGGGTGGAAGCATTTATTCCTGATGCAGATCCAGCCCATGAATGCATTATCCATGTCAGGAAATGCTTTTTTGCAAAAAGATGCATTGATTTTGGTGGAGCTATCATTCTTGGTTTATGATCAATTAGGCTCACAATCTAGCATGGAAGAAGTAAATGAGGAAAATACATAATGTATAGATCTGTATCCTGTCCAGAAAACCTTGAAGCAGCTTACGTATTTTATAGTAAAATGGAAATAATTGAATCATTACATGTGAGAAACTAAAGCTCTGGCTTTTTGGAGTGAGAAATCTCACTGCTGAGAAGCATATATGGTTTTAGTAGAGATTTGGAGAGCTTTTACGCTTGAATCTCTGAGGTAAGCTCCAGCAAGGCTGATTTCCAACAGAAAAAGTGGGTCAGGGAAGAAAAAAAGGTATTAATTACAGTTAAAATCTCTGGAGAACTATTCTCCAAATCTAGATATAGCAAGGTAAAAAAAGTGAACTGAGAATGTCCTGACTTACACTACTTCAGGTTGTAAGGTTCATTTTTGTTATATTAATATCATCAGGCAAGTAGGAAAGACCAGTGATTTAAACACGCTCCAAGCATCGCCATCAGGATTTGTTCTAAATGACGCAGGGATATCAGTGTTATCTTTAAGCAATAGGCTCACACAGTGCTACCATGGGTACAGTGAGAGGAAAGGTGCACATCTAGACTGTTGCACCTTCTTCAGTAACATTTAAAGTACTGTAAAATGTTTCTAACTGAATAATGATTTTCTGTGCATAAATTTTATACTACTTCGGTATATTCTCCAGTAAAGTACCCATTTCTCATGGTATTTATTGCAAGGGTGTAAATAAGTCTGTGTAAACCAAAAGGTACCTAGATGAGAGAGTTGATATTTAGTGATTTTTTTTTTATATATACCGTTTCTTTGCTTTTTTTCTGCAATTATTGCTACTCTGTCTTATTTGCGAGGCAGGTGAGGTAGAAATTAGCAGAAACAAGTTGCCATTAGCCTATGTCTTAATGGTGGAATTGAAATGTGAATCTGTCCCTCCCCAAAACTGGGGGAGACTGAAAAGTACGGTAGTTTTCTAAAGGAACGTTAATGACTGGTGTGTGTGTGGAAACACCCATCCTGCTTTCAACTGGCCAAATGCAAACACCACTTGCACTAACACCGCTTCAAAAAACGGGGACCCTGTCTGATGGACCCTTACTGTGCTGTGCCTTCGACAGAAGAAGGCTGAGTCACAGTAGTAAACCCTGAGCTTTTCCATCTATTTTCCAAAAACTGCTTCTGTAGGGTTGGTAAAATTTTATGATGCAGGAACTGTAGATAATTACTGTATAAATACTGGCATAAATTAACCAGTGCAATTTTAGCGCTTGATTAATGGAGTGAGTAAGCTACTGGGATGTGTTAATGTTTGCAGATGTAGACCTTGAAACAGGAAATGAAATATATATTATCCAAATAAAATTAGTGGGTGAATTCACATCAGAGAATTGCGTAAAAGCAGTGGGGAGCTCGCGTAGCCTGCATGAGAATTCCATTTTATCTCTCAAAGCAAATGCAGACACCTAGCTTTGCACATATAAAGGGATAAGTAGGGAATTAGACCAAATAGTGCCAGATGGAGACCTGCCCCAGAATTTTAGTCCAAAGAACAAGTAATTGAATTTAAAAATCATACTTATTGTTAAGGGCAAATGTCTGTTGTTAATGTACCAGACACAACTTTCACCCTCATGGAAAAACTTGATGCAAAAGTTGTGACAAAAAAACCCTGGTAGGTCAATTTGCATGTCATGTACACAGGGGGGTGGTTCCACTAAATTTATGTCCAAATGGCCTGAAAACCAACATCCTCTTGTCTGTCTCCTTGTCTTTTCCCAGACAGGTTTGTAAACTCCCGATTTAGTAAGGGAAAGATGCAAATGTTTGTTGAGGGGAACAAATGTGCTCTCTGTTTATTTTCTGTACTAAATTGAATTTGCTGAAGATTTAACGGAGCAAAGCAGCACCTGCTAGTCTAATATTACATTAATATCAGTCATGCAGAGTGGGGGCCCTACTTAATGACTAGGTCGCTGTTTGCCTCTGCTCAGTAATTGAGATGCAATAGTTTTACTCGGTGCTTTGCTACCGGAGCACTGTGTTTTGTTAATCACTACCTCATTATGTTTGGATTGTTATTCAATAAGCTGTTTGATATAGGGTGTGACTGACAAATGGAAGAAGGTTAGCCTGGTAATATATTTGCTCCTGACTTTCGGCTTCTGCAAAATCAACACAAGAGGCAGATATTAACCTCTGCTCTGACAGAAACGCTTTGGCTTTGCTGGTGTGTTGGCCAGTAGGAATACCGGTACGGCACAGTATGCAGCAATGTCGTGGCATTTTTTAATATAACCGAATAAAATATTTTTTGAAGTTGGAAAAGAAACACTGAAGATATCTGGTGATGTTTCTTTTTTTTTTTTCTCCTCTGAAAGGGGTGGAGGAGAAAGGTTAAGTCCAAAGATGTTAGTTAGTACATCAAGAGGTTGGTTTTAAGGCATTCCCAGGGGCTCTGGCTTCTGCTCCTGTAGTGTCTGTCACAAATTTCCTTTAGTCTTCCATTTCTAAGAACAGAGAGTTATATTTTCCTGAGTGAAATCATCCAAGTCACAATCGCCTTCGTGCAGGGACTCTTTTTCTTTTCTTTGATTGGGCAGTACAAATACAGTTATGACCCTGATCTCTATTATAACCTCCAGGTGGTACGGTGGAAGTAACACGTGGTAAGATAAAGACTAACAAAGTACCTATCAGAAAAGAAGTGAAGATGCAAGTTATTCGGGGGAATGGTATTATAAAGGCAGGGAAGAAAACTATGCTAAATATTGGAAATAAAAAAAAAAAGGGTAATGCTGTAAGTTTTTATTTGTATTTGGTCTCAGATGACATATCACAAATTCCATCTGGATCGCTCTTTCTGAAAGTCAGTAGCAAGGCTACAAGGAGAAGGGGCGTTTTGAGCTTACTATGTAGAGAAGATGCAGTGAGAAAGGAAAGTTCAAACAAACAAAAAACCTAAATCAAACACCCCTCTGCCCTCCCCTGACCAAATAGAATCTTCAGGTTGCCAAACACCTCCTCCCTTATGAGGATGACGTTTGACAGGTGGCTTAAAAAGTGAGCAGGAGTCCTAGATTTCTGAGAAGCAAATTGAAGGTGATGCCATTCTCACGAAACGTGCAGGACCACCGGAATGTGCAGGTGGTGTCACTGGTTTATTAGCTGGGAAATTATTTTTCTTCTTTTTCTGAGTTTGCTGCTATTTCTTCCCGGTTGGTCTTATTTCATTTTCTTCTGGTGAGAAGCTCCATGCTGAAGTTCAGTTTCCTGAGCATTACTTCCTTGAAATGATTGCTCCCTGCACTATCAGGTATTTTCCTAACAGGACCCACAGTGGTTGAATCACGTAGTACACAGTGGGTGATCCTTTTGCTATACTTTGGACTGATATAGAAAGCATTAAGTACTATGGGACTACTTACTCCAACCTGGTATCCTAAATCTGTGTTTGGAAGAACATTTAATGTGAAAGGATTGCCTTGTTAAATATCTGTAGGGCTTGTGGGTTGTTTTTTTCAGATGCTAACTCATGCTAGGGCACGTAACAGTGCAAGTATCAGGCCTGATTACAGGGAGGCTGTTGAATGCTACAAGTTTTCAATCAATTCTTTAAAAGATTGTACTCTATTGCCAGATAGTTACCTCCTGTTGCAGTGTATGGTCATCTAAGTAAGCACAAGGGTGTTCCAGGGTGATAAAATACTAATTTGTCTCATTTTTAAGTACTGTAGCTTTATTGTCTGATAGCTTCCTTGTCCATCAAAAGGTTCAAAAGCAGTGAGAGCTGTAACATTTCTTCCTACAGTGCATTAAGGATAGAATTCACTCCTTTGAATTCATTGTCATTCTCAGCCAGCATGATCAAGGATTAAAATTGTCATCTCTGGTACAGAAATTAGTCTCATAAAATGCTGAAGTCCATGTTTAACCCAACTGGTCAACTCTGCAGCAAAACTAAAGGGGTTTTTTCCAGTTTATGAACAGTCTAACTTTTATGTTATACATACACATAAAAGACGCAGGTTTGAGTAAAACAGCAATTTTTTTTCAGTGTTCATCAACATAATAGTTTGTCCTCAGGTCAGCTTGGTCAAATTCTGCTCCATTCCTGAATATACAGTAACTTTTTTTACAAGTATATGGTTAGTAGTGTAGGTGGAATATAGTTACAAACATTCTTGTTTCTCAGTCATCACCAAAGCTAGCTTGGTCTGTGGAAGCTCTAAAGGATTATTTTACTGTCAGACCCCTTTAATGTCATAAAATTCTCCTTTTGTGGATGTCCCTGAAATCAGTGCAATGTAATTAAAATGGAGGAGTTGGACTACTTCACACATGGAAAATAAGACCGTTGCTGAAGTAATCCTATAATGCAGTTCTTTGCCTTCTGTTAATAATTCATTTCATTCAGCTGTATGTCTTGATCAAAAAAAAATATATCAGTGATCAAAATGAAGACTAAAGTAGACCCCTTAAAGCAGTGCCTTTCTGAATACCTGTGAAAAATGGTGTTAAAGGATTTTAAAGGTTTGCCTTGAGGTTTATCTGTGTATTTCACTACAGCAGAGAGAGGACACGGTCTTATGGTAAAAATCCTTGATCTTAGAACATTTGGGTTTGATTGCTCTTTCCTTCATTTAATTCTTAAAAATAGACATAGAATAGAATTAACTGGATACAAAGAACTAGATCTTTAGAAACATATAGTGCCTTAATGTAAATATTATTTGTCATAAATTTCGAAATTTTCCATGCACAAAACTTAAATTTACTTCCGTGCAGAATATGACATTAAATAATCTTGGAAATCCTACTGATTTAATAAGAAGTTCAGTTCTTAAAGGCTTTAAAAAGTGTTATCTGGAGTTCTAAAATAGTCTTGGAACTCAATAATTAAGCAGTTTGTCAACAAAAGTCCCAAAGGAACTTTTCCCTTTAGCCTTTATTAAAATCTAAGTCTCAGGTGCTTCTGAGCTTCTGTTTAATTAGCCTCAGCTCCAGATCTGTACATACGAAAGCAAACACTAAAACAACAGTTTCTCCTTATGCCCTGAGGAAGGGCAGGTTCAACAATTTCTGATTCTGTCCTGCGACATTGCAACCACTGAGCCCTCAAACAGTGTGAAAGCTGAGACACTCGTTGCACTTGAGATGGGGTATTAATGGATTATTCCTGCGCTTAAGTCAAGCATATTCTTCAGTGCAATGTTCTCATGGTATTTTTTTCAAAATCAAACCTTTGGCATATTGAAGTATTAACAACAGTAGAAGGATTATCAGGGAGGGATAGGAGGTTTTCAGCTGAAGATTCTGCTGTTAAGAACAACTTTACAGTCTTCAAATTTTTAAACAAATCCAACCAAAACAATTTGTCAAAACCAAGTGAAATCATGTTCCATTTAGCTAGTTTCTCTGCCTTGATGTCAGGTTACCAGAAAAGAGGTGATCTTTAACGTACTTATTTACTCCTACTCCAGTGGAAAGCCTTGAGAAGTAAAAATCTTTGTAGTCTTGGAACGCAGCCCCCAGGCAGTGCTGCCCACCGGCGCTGAGGTCCTCATGTAGGGCTGGATGCCTTTCCAGCCTGGCTGAAGTCATGCAGGAAGCCCAAAACAAACTTGGTGATTGAAGTATAGGACAACAAAAAATAAACTCCAAATTCTCCAGAGGAAATAGAGTCAATTCCAGGTTTTAATTACCACTGTGTAAATGAAGACGGTGAAGTAATAAATAATTGTTTCCAAAGCCTGATTTAAATGACCAAACCTGATTTTCTGAATGCCAGTTAATAGCAAGATGAGAATGTCGTGTAGTCCTTTAAAGCACTAAATACACGTCTGGGTATATTTAATTCCTGGGTGTATGTTCTAACCCAAACTCCTTAGAAATTCGATACTAGCTCTGCAGCAGGGGTGGTATATATTATAATCCACATCTGAGAGAAACAGCTTTGTAACACTCATTAAATGATAGATGCAACTGTTCCCTTCAGAAAGGTTTGGCTGTCTTGTGGGGGGCAGCAAGCCGTGGAAATTCAGATGGCCAAAACGTCCTCGCCTGTGAACACCAACAGTGCCAGTGGCTGCAGGCAGGTTCTGGAAGGCAGCTGTGCAGGGACGGTGGCTTCTCAACAGCAGTTGCCATCGTAGGAGGTCCACCCGTTGAGACATTTGCAAACAGTGGCAGAGAGGAGGAGTGAGGGAAGGAGGAAGAACGATCCAAACTATTTATTTACAGATAATGGGAATAATTTATTTTCTTTATAGTCTGTTTAAATTTTTATTAAAGTTGAGTCCTTTCTCTCAGGTCTGGATTACTAGGTACTTACAGGCAGCTCTGCCACAAGGAATCTCATTTCTATGGAAATTAAAATGAGATCTTCCATCTGGGATTAAAGCTGAAATACATCTTTGTTTCAAAGCCTGTTACAGGAAATTGTCCTTATTTAAAGCTGTATTCCTAAACTTTTATGTTAATTACATTTTTGGGTGATGACACTATGGAAAGGAATTGTATTTTGATAAAAGATTGCTATAATGTGTTGGATTCACTATCAGAATTTACTGTCTGGTAATAAAAATTAATTTCTGTTTTACTCATCCCCCTTTGATAGCTACTTTGGTTTTTCTGACAATGTTTCTAGTTTTTTCTTCATATCATCTCTAAAATAATTTGAAAGCAATGCAAGTATGATGATTTTGCTGATTTTTGCAGATATTTCATGACTGGTTTGTTTTCAACCTGGAATGAAGCTGGGGGACAGAGCTGGGAGGTGAAAAAGCCAGTAAATTCACTTGTTTCCAATAAACTTTAGGTTTGAGTGAGAAGAAGAAAGGAAGTTTAAGAACTTACAAAAATATAAAAAAAAATTAGTGCTGCCCTTAGAGTATTAGGACAAAAAGGAGTTGTGGTTTTTCTTCATTCTGGGCCTTCAGTTTGAAAATATGACCTGCTTAAAAAAAAAAAAAAAATGCCATTTCCCAACCTGAGATCCAAACCTGTATCTCACTACAAAGGTCACCAGTAAATTCCAAAATTCCTGTGCTGTGATTTGCTTTGGAATCAGTGCTGCTGGATAACCCGGTCTCCAGTCCCTAGGCTATGGACGCTGTTGATTACAATATTATTTCTGGTGATGATGTATAGTGGAGCCTGAGGTAGTGGACCTAATGTAAAGTTTAAGTGTGGCAGGTGTTGGGCAGTATTCTCCTGTTGCCAGTACCTTCAGGTTTAAGAAATTGCATGTGCTGTTCTTGCGTTTCAACAGATTATAAGGATTATGTATGTATAAAATCATAATATGGTAAGAAGAAGAAGGAGGGAAAGTAGAAAAATGACCTCCCTATTTATCAGTGTAATGTCTTGCTCTGAATCAGTCTAGGTTGCCTTCTGCAAGGTGCTTGACTTCAACTGAAGCTGAAGGCTCTCAGAACTTTTCAAAAGGTGTGTGCTTCTTCACTGGAGCAAATAAGAGTTAACAGAAACCCTAAAGCATCCTTGGGAGGGGGTGAAGAGAAAGTTTACCTTATTATCAGTGCAACAAAATAAATAAAAATAGTACCTTTTGGGGAGTGTGGGGGTGAGTGGTAATTTATTTAACTACTAGTGTGAAAGTATACAGAACAGAGAGCCACAAAGCACTGAAAGTGTTGCATTTCTGATCTTCAGAAGCTTCCCAGGTGGGAGCTGCTGTGCTTTTTAATGTGTTTTCTTAACCATAAGATATTAATGCCAGTTGTGAGTGTTGCCTTAGGTAAACTTTGGCCAGACCCTTTCAGAACAGCAAAGCAGTTCACTCTACTAATAGCTGAAGTCTCCTGATAAGCAAAAGTTGTAAGTGCGTGCCTACGTATAACGAACAGAATGTACTGTTGCTGGATGTGTGTGTATTAAACAACCGGTATCGGTGCCTGTGCTATGAAATCTGTAGAAAATTGCGAGGCAAATTCCTTCTGTCGTGAATCCTGTGGTGGTGTTTGTGTCCTCGTGTCCTGCTGAACAGCTTGCACTGTGGCTGTGTGGCCTCTCAGCTGAGGCTTTGCTGGGGGACGAGAGCAAGGCTTAGCGATCTGGGTCTGCTGTGTGGAGAGTATTATGTTTACAATACAGGTTTAGTGACTTGTTCTGTTGTTGGCTGATCAGATGTGGGTCTGGATACGTTGGCATAAACTGGTGCTGTGCACTTGTCTCTCCTCTTGCAAGCAAAGTGCCATAGCCTGACCCTTTTCCTCTCTCTGCCAACCCGAACAGCTGAGCTGGCGGTGTGGACAACAGCCTAGGTCAGGCTGAAAGCACGTAGGGAGGAGGATGCAGTTCCTCCTCTTCACTGTCTCAGAGACTGTACTGGCACTAAACCCACACAACACAGATAGAAAGGGGGACAGATGGCAAAATCCAGTCTCAGTTTCTTCATCTACTCTTCCATTTGGGATCTGTTAGGGTCATAACACAAACTCCCCTAGTTCTGCTGGGCTACCCTCTTCAGCCAGACAGAATTAATGACACAAGAAGGTAACAGGAGAAAGCAAACCCCAGGCTGCCAACATTTCCATGCTGGAAAGGTGGCACCATCTACCAAAAGCTTAACTTTGACCCCAGACTTGCAGGCAGCAACAGTTCCAGGTCCAGACAGGGCTGGTAGTTTGTTGTCCTGGCTGCTTGTGTGATTAATCTTGGCCAAAAGAGCTTGGGTTGTGAACATGCTCTTGGCAGAAAGCCTCTTTGAAAATGGCAGTTAATTAGACCAGGGTCTGGTTCATAATCTGGGGATGAGTGTGGCAGCAGGGGAGGGGTAGTTCTCTATCTGCTGTCAATAAGGAGGATATCATGAAGTTTATGATCGCTGCTTGCCATCATTTCTGATCACTTACTGTTCTCTGGAGTTGTAGTGACCAGGAACAAGTATCTTACACAAATATAGTTGTGTGAGAGGGGGATGGGCAGAATTAAGGATTCAAGGAAGAGATGGGACAGTGTGAATGTGGTTATATGCAGCCATGTGAGCACATGCATTTTGGAGCTTGGATATAATCTCTTCAAGACTTTTGTTTTCTTGCATTTGGGGTTCTACTAACTCAATTATGCTAATTTTGCCCTTGCCCTTCTACTTCAGTACAGCTGCATGAATAAGGGAGAAACGATCTAGCTGCTGATGGTTTACAGTGGTTGACTTGAAGCATTGTTATCTTAGGAAACAGTCTTTCCACTGCCTTCAGGTGCTACAAATAGCTTTCTCTTTAAGCCACTTTATATTTTGAGAAGGCTAAGATGGTACTCTATGAGATCATAACAGAAGGATTTTTTTGAATCGGACCCTTCAAAAAGATAATTTTTTTTTCTGAATGTTTCCATTCTGTGCTACTTTGCGCTGTTAAACATCATTGTCTTAACATTTGTTTGTATTCATCATCAAAGTCAATAGTACTGCAATGACAGAGCAGAACTGGCTCTTCCCCAGTTTCTCCCAAAAGCTGCAGTCTACTCCAAAGCAGCAATGAATTGATACTGATCAATGGCAGATGCCTGAAATGTTTTTCAAAATGATAGAAACTTTAATTAAACACTTTGAAAATTGCTGGGCAGTGTGCACAGGTAGAGGCATGCTACTGGCACCTGCTTTTGAAATAGAGTTTTGAGGTTGTGATTAGAGATACTGATGTTGAATAGCTGTGCAGTGGCCTTTCTGCTTAGCTTCCTGATGCTGTGTATTGAGAAATTGGCAATGATGGTCAGAGCAAGGTTTCTTTTATGACAAGGTTTAGATAAAAAGCTAGTTTCTCCATTATCATCTATTTGTAACTCCTTTCCAAGACTAAATTTTTATCAAGATTTATTGCTGCTGCCTCAAATGGAAGCAGTTGTTTGGTTGCAAAACCCCATTCCTATCTTTTGGCAGCTGCTGAGGATTCAGTAAATACATGTGATAGGACACGCGCATGCTTAGTGGAAGTGTTCGTAGAATAGTTTGAAAATAAGTTTTGCATTTCTCTTGCTGCTGAAATATATTTACAAAAGTCTCCTTGAGCTCAGCTGTTTTTTAAATGTTGACCTTATAAAATAGCTTTCAGTTTCAAATGACTTTTCTCTGGCAAGTGTGGTGAGAGAGGGGGAGGGAAAAATGTGTGGGGTGTAGGGAATGTTAAAAATAAAATAATTTAAGTTTGCAGCTCTGTTTTTTATGGGTTTTCACCTATGAACTTTCTCCCTGGTAAAATGTAAGGGACTTATTTGAAATGTTTTTGCTATGGAAGGCAAATGGTTCCTGATCAGCTTTATCCCTGACTGTGACTTTTTTTTAATAAACAAATTTGTTGACATATTTAATTGGTGCTGTTGGACCAATTAAAATGAAGTCAAAAAAGAAAAAAATGCTGATTGGGTTGAAAGATCCAATATGGAAATTGAATTACTGTTCTGTTAGGTATCAAATTGTGTAAATCATACCCAAAGTGGTGAGAACTTCAGGAATATTTCAGTTTGGAGCCCTGGGTGTTCCTCATCAAAAACAACCGCTGAAACATCTCTACTAATGCTTGAATATGATGGACTTTCTTGCAGACTTAAAGAAATTTGGATCAGTATTGGCTTGCAAATATATAGGTCTCTTATTTAACTGTCTGTTAGCTGGTGATGATCTTGCTCGCTTCTGCTGTTGTTAAAAAGATGATTATATTGTACGTACATATCTTGTCTTTCTACTGTGACAATATAACTCTGTTTGTTACCAGTAGTATCAACCATTTCTTAACTTCTAAAAGCATAGCGTAGGTAACGTGTTTGCCTTTGAACCTGTGCTGTACCCCGGATGCTTGCTTACCGTGTTCCTGAGCTTGGTCATTCTGACTCCTAACTAACAATTTAACGGTAGTTAACAGAAAGCATTGTACTATTTTTATCCACTTGCTTACTAATAGCCATCTTCAGTGAGACTGTCCCTCAAAACAGAAATCAGCAGTTGGCCTAAGCCTTTCTCTTACAACATTCCTCTGCTTTCTCTTTTAGGCCCTGCAGGAAATTTTCCCCCCCCCCCCCCTCTCCATGATGTTTTTCCTTTATGTGGAGTTTTGAGGTGAAACTCTGCTGTTTGCTTGTCTGAGAAGAATGCTGGGTTTCGCCTGCCAGTGGCAAAACCTGGCAATATAAGCGCTCATTCTGATGTTACATAGATGGAAAGGTAACCCAAACTTGGGTTCCCCAAACACGCTCGAGATTGGAGTCTCTCAGGCTTTGCTACAACTTCTGCATTATTCGCTGTCTCAGAGAAGAAAGCTTCCTAAACTTTTTTATTTTTATCTTGATTCACCTTGTCCCTGAACACTATGCAGGCTTAATAGTAAACAAACCAAAGATTTAACAAGACCAGAGGTCAAGGTTTTGTGGGCAAGGCTGGAAACAAAAGATCGCAAGTAAACTCAGCATAAAACACAATCCTGGTTTATACTTGACAATATTTCTTCCAGCCTGTTCTTGTATCTCTCATCTAGAATTCTCTGTCACAGCCTCTTGTGCACACCAAGCTCCCAGGTTCAGAGAGTCATTTTACTTTCCAGAGGACGGAATACCTTTTGTCCTACACTAGCCACACGCCCTTCACTGGAACTGGGGATGAATACAAATAGAAATACCCTCGACGGCTCGGTGAAGCAAGGTGACTTGGGTACCCCGCGATATTTCCCCCATGCCTGGAGTCATCTCTCTCATTCACACCAGGAGGAACTATAAACCCTGCTGGGTTTGTTCCTAGACCTTCCGTTTCTGTGGGCCTCTGTTCCCAGACAGCTTTGTGCTTACTGCCAGCCTGAGAGGTTTATAGTCTCCCCAGGCCTGGTGAGAGTAGCATTACACTCACTTTAAATATTAATACCGTTAAATTCATAGTTATGTGTACAGTCTGTGAAGCTCATGAACTTTGTTATGTTATGAGCTTTCAAAAGATCTCCTATATAAATATTTGTCATTATGGTCTGTATGTGAAACAGATATCTAAGGTCACATTGAAAAAAATTGCTGGATCTTAAATTCTACAAAAATAAATGCAGGAGAGCTTACATATTTGTGCTACAGGTTTTCTGAATTACTGCTTTAGGAACTTTAATGAGCTTTAGTTTGCTAACAAAGTAGCAAGCAGTAAGATCATTATTTGCAAAAGAAGGAAGCCTCTACATTTTCTTTTCCTCTTAATTGCACTGAAAATAACTTTGAAAAAAGAGGTCCTGAGCCAAAATAATGAATCAAACTGTGTCGTCAGCAGCTTTGGATTGTGTCCTCCCTCAGCAGAAATGGGTGACCAGATTTTCACCATCTACAAATTTTCCTTTGAATTCAGCTGGTGTCTCACTGACAGCAAGCTATGGGTGAAGCTCGCTGGCAGCTTGGGCTCAGCTAAATCACAGCTGCTCTCTTCTTGCTCAGTCCTGCTCTCAGCATGCTCAGCTCTGCCCCTGCTGCCTTCTAGCACTGGTGAGCATGTGGTGAGCTGGTTCAGGGAGCTGATAAACAAAAAGATAATTCCACAAAGGGGAGAGAGGAGCATTTAGCTAAATCAGCCCTCAACCATCCCTCCATACGCTCTTTGCCAGTGGGAATATGTGGCTGGGGGTGTCGAGGGAAAGTGGGACCAAACTTGCATCGACTTAAGCTGGTTTGAAACCGCATCCTAATACAGTAGGCATGGAGATGGAAGGAGGACTTGGACTATTCATGGACTGATTAGTGATGTCTCGGAGGACCACCACGTACACTGGCCTTTCCTGCTGCTTTGCTTCCACGTGACCCATTGCCAACAGTAGTGTAGCAATAGAAATTGCAGGCTGTAGCTGACACAAAGCAGCTTCACATGAGGTACTTCTAACTGCCTTTGAAGCTTAACTCTGTGGTACTATAGGCTGAAGCTTTGCCTGTTTGTAGAGGAGGAAAAAAATAGCTTATATTATTGCTATTTCTCTCTGCTCCTGCTCCACTAAATCACATAGCCTGGGACAGTAGAAACAGCCTTACTGGCGGCACAGAGCTCAGCCTATGGTAATTTACCCTGCTTATGGGTACTCTGACCTCCCCACACATTTACCCCGTTTACTTTTTAAATGACCAATTTAATCAGGCACATGTTCAATACAGAAATGGGTGTGTGAATATCTAAATATATGAGAGAGGGAACTTCAGATGTTTTATCTTTCATTAGCTAATAACAGCAGTAATGACCTCAGCAGCAGAGGATGTCTTTTGCAAAATTAATAACCACATGAGGGTTAATGGCCCAAGGCAATGAACTCTCTCAGACAATCATTAATCTACCTTGATGATTATCGCTTCATTACTGAACATTGAAACCTCCTTGGTGTACCAGTGAATGCCTGATTTCAGCCCTCCCTACTGATGTTCATAATGTGCCCTCTTATCTGTCTTCTGGGCATGCAGGAGAACAGGAGTAAAGCTCTGAGATGCAAATGAAGGTAACAAGCACGAGAAGTATGAAACTCATTTGAATATGGGTTTGGAGAACATGTTTCCCAAATGATTATCTGTTTCCTACCTACATATTAAATAGAGCTTCAAGGGTTATTCTTTGTGTATGTTTTTAAGTAGCTGTAGTCTGGGAAACAATGCCATGGCTTGTGAAGCAAAGAATTTTTGAGATGGTTATGTATATAGACTGTTTAATTGCTTAGCCTGTGTATTTAGAATAGCACCCATTAGTACAGAGTCCTTGTTTTCCTTCCCAGGAACAGCATCCTGCAGCTCAGAGCCGCAAACATTTCCCATTCGTTGCTGCTATTGATTGGAATTTAGACCTGTAAACTCAATGTGGAGAAATGGATCCCGAGACATCCAAAAGAAAACAGTGTGTCAGGATATTTAACACAACCAGCTCCTGCCACAGACAGAAATTTTTATGGCAGTTTAGTCCTTTCTATCTGGAATAGTCTAGTTTTTTGGAACAATGCCAGTATTTCTAGAAGAAAAGAGCTCTGAAAGCATCATCTTGCTGGCAGTGGAATACAGAAACTTGCAGTCCCCCTTTTTTCCTCCTTGTCAGCCTATGACAGCTGTGCACATTAACCTTCAGAACCCGTTTCTTTTGCTGCTTTATCATCTCCGCTGCCAAGATTAGTTTTAGTTGGACAGTGATTAATATAGAGAGGGTGCTGCATAACCGGCTCAAATTTGGGTAGGTAATTAGGACCTCTAGCTACGAGCTCCAAGTTATGAACAGCTGCAGTTCATTTGGATTTTTGTAGCAGCACAGCCCTGTTATGGAGCAGACAGACCTGGAATGTATATTTGAAATGTTTCTGTCTTACTGGGGTAGAAAATATAAATTGTTTACACTTCTCTTGCTTTGTTTTTTTGTTTTCCTTTGTGGAATGTGGGAACCATAGCTAAGTATTATTCATGTAAAGAAACTGTAATTATCAACCATTATGATTGAAGATGGTTTATTAGAGATAGGAGAGCTTTGTAAAACTCCTCAGGAGCAGTCAGATACTACACAAGCGTAGCCTGCCAACACTGTGGGAGCTTAACAAAACACTAAAGTGTCTGTATCTCAGACATAAACTGGGGATTGGGAAATTGCAGTTGTGAAAATTCATAACCTCAGTCTGCAAGGTGTCTTCCCCGCACACTCTGATAGATGGAGGCAATTGAAACCTCCTTACCACGTCTTCATTCACACAGCTTGTCTAAGCTAAGCATAAAAAGCAAAGTGAACCAGGAACCGTAGCAGTGGCAACAGTCGCAGCTATTCCAATCTGCACCTGGCTTTGTAGTTTTGGCATTTCTTGTGGTCCTCGTTTTTTTGTGGAGATTGAGATACACTGGCATCCTGGAGCTCTGCTGACTCACTCTTCTATATCCCTATATGATCTATTGATCGTGGTGGTCAACAGGAAATTTGTTGGGAGATTTTCTATGCTGTACTCTCTAGTGAGTACTCACTATGTGCCTAGCAATTACAAAATCTCATTCCATCACACTACTAATTTACAGGAAGTGAAATTATAAACAAGGTGATTACTGAATGTAATTTATGGCCCATGTAATTATATAGCTGTCAAAGCTATACAGGATGTGGTTGAATTGGTTTCTGGGTTTGGTGGGTTTTTGTTTTGCGTTGGTTTCTTTAACAGACTAGGTCTGCGCTTTTTTCCTGGTCTACTGAGTTTGTTAATTGTCCACAGCTGAAAATATTTTTTTCCATTGCAAGATCACCCACCTTCAATCTAAGAACATAGTTTTAGCCAGCTATAATTAACTCCAGAACTGATGGGGATTTTGCTTATTGGTCTTGAAAACCCTCTCAGGTAAATGAAAAAAAGTTTGTCTTTTTTGTCTGCTGGTCGATGAAGAAGAGAACTTCAATTCTCTGAGAAATAGCTAGGATGCTACAGTAGTAAATAATTTTTTTAAAAGTACTTGTCATAACTGTTGCTTTTAGAAAAGGTACCTTGTCCACAAGCTGGTAGGAAATATGGCCATATCTAATGCAAAGAGTAAATCAGAATGAAAATATTGAACATCTACTTTTGATAGGATTATTGATAGCATACGCATAATTTTAAGATATGCAACAATATTATATGATTAAGAAACAAATGTGTAGAGACCTACATGGAATTGCTTTTCCACAAGCATTCAACTAGTGGAGAAAGGTTGTAATAAACTGCATCGTTTCTGCTTGAAACTCCTAAGTACACTTTTGAAATGACGGTAAATAAACTACGTTAACCAGTGCAATCCACAAGTAAAGAATGAAATGGTATAGCACGCAACTCTGTTTAATAACCAACCAAATATAACAGGTTTTGTTTAAAATCGGTGCAGTCTTGTCAAATCATTATTTTATTCCTCATCTGTAAATTACACTATTGCACTATTAATATAATTTATTTATAGGAGAGACCAGTCATTGATGTTTCTCATCTCGGTCTCATTAACCTGCAGGGTTTTCACTGGACAGTGGAGCAGCTTCTCCAGTTCAATGTCAAATCCCTATTTGGAAGCGCTGCAAAGCCTGTAACAGCTCTGCTAACAACTCACCCTGAAAACAGATGCTGCTTGTACAAAGTGCTGCTGAAATCAAGCATTAGGCCAAACATGACATTGTTTCTCTTGGTTTCATTCTCTGCATCACAAGGCAATCGATTTACTGTGCCTGAGCTGCAAGGCTATGATGGCAAGCCTCTCTTGGAGGCAGATTGCCAGGCTGTGTGAACAAGGAGGCCTGGAAGGCAGGTCCTATGTCTCTCTGACCTTCAATTTGCCTCTCCAGATCCCAACAGCCAAGGGGAAAAAAATCAGCCAACCTGCCCCAAACTGCTGTTACCAGGTGCCTGTGATACACCTCACTGCAAGGCTGCTGCTGGCGGTGCAGTAGCAGTCAATTACCAAACGCCACGTCCAGAGCTGAATTACTAGTCACCGATACAAGTGTAAAAAGAAAATTATTGTCTTGCTTTTATAGCTATACCTGGTTCTTACTAATGTCTGTTTTATTACCTGAGGTGTTTTTTACTTGTGTTTTTAAGCTTGGGAAAAAGCAGTTGTGAAAAGATTTGAATACTAACTTTTCACTTGAAGTAAAAATGAAAAAAAAAAGTGCTTGACGAGTAATTAGCTAAGTCTTTGGCAACAGCGACAAGTATAATTTCATTTAACTGACCACAGTCCTGTGCTTTTATTACAGAAGGCTATTTAGCCTTTTCACACATAGAAGAAACTGAAGTCTAAAAAACTTTATTCTGAAGCTTGTAAAGCCCTTGTTATGTAAAAAAGTCAATAGGAGAGAACATATACATTTCTGAAAGAAAAAGTTGGCGGTAATTCTGGGTTAATAACATCTGTTGGAGGGGAAACTGCACAAAAGGTTTTCCTTGTTGTGTAGTCAAGCCCCACAGATGGAATCTTTGCTTTTAATTAGTAAGTGAATTAGCCTGTATAAACTGATCCCTAAGAATGGTCACTGTCTGTCAGCATAAAAGCAGGGAAAACTTAGGAGAAAAGAGTAGGCTTAAAAAGAAATCGTGGCTCCAATAATGTGGAAAGGCTCCACTACGTCTGGTGAACAGTCCCTCTGCTCACACCCATAGGAGGCTGGCCATTGCTGCTTCCACGTGTACGGGGCAGTACACTAATGAAGTAAAAAGTGATTAGCATTCTTGTTTAGTGCTGCATCTTGCAGTAAATCTAGGATTATTTTTAAGAACTGTGGACTTAATGTCAAGGTTTGGAGGCTGTCTTTCATTTTGGAAACTGTGTCTGTATCGCGGTGGCTGCAGACCACGTGGCGTTCCCCAGGGCTCCGTGCTGGGGCCAGCGCTGTGTGATACGGTTATCGGGGATCTGGAGGAGGGGATTGGGCACCCGCAGTCAGTTTGCAGGTGACACCAAGCCGGGGGGAATGTTGATCTGCAGGGGGGGCTGGGCAGGCTGGACCGATGGGCTGAGGCCACTGGGGTTCAACGGGGCTCGGTGCGTGTCCTGCCCTTGGGGCACAACAGCCCCACACAGGCCACAGGCCCGGGGAAGAGCCTGGAAAGCTGCCTGGCAGGAACGGACCTGGGGGTGTTGACTGACGGCTGAACATGAGCCAGCGGTGTGCCCAGGTGGCCAAGAAGGCCAGCAGCATCCTGGCTTGTATCGGAAACAGCGTGGCACAAGGGCAGTGATTGTCCCTCTGTGCTCAGCACTGGTGCAGCCACAACTTGAATCCTGGGTTCAGTTTTGGGTCCCTCACTCCAAGGGGGACACAGAGGGGCTGGAACGTGTCCAGAGATGGGCAGCCAGGCTGGGGCACAAGGCTGATGGGGAGCAGCTGGGGGTGCTCAGCCTGGAGAGGAGGGGGCTCTGGGGGGACCTCGTCGCTCCCCACAGCTGCCTGACAGGGGCTGTAGGTGGGGCGGTCGATCTCCTCTCCCAGGTAACAAGCAACAGGACAAGAGGGAACGGCCTCAAGCTGCACCAGGGGAGGTTTAGTTTGGATATGAGAAACACTGAAAGGGTGGCCCGGCATTGGAACAGGTTGCCCATGGACATGGTGGAGTCACCCTCCCTGGAAGTGTTTAAAAAAACACATAGATGTGGTGCTTAGGGACATGGTTTAGTGGTGGCCTTGGCAGTGCTGGATTAATGGCTGGACTTGGTTTCAAAGTTTTTTTCCAGCCTAAATGATTCTATGATTTTATGTCCCAAAGCTGTAATTAATGATGGTTCCATCAGCTATGTGTTACACAGTATGAATGAACAGAGATTTCTGTGTCTCAATAGGAATAAAAAAATTGAGAAATTATTGTGTCTTAGCAAGGTTACCTTTATGCTTTTCATCAGATTACATCAATAAGTTTAATTTTCTGGGAGGAATTTTAAAGGACAAAGCCATGTTTGCTTTAAGAATCTTTGCCTCTAGTGTAGCCTTCATTTATTTTTTAATTTATTTACTTTTTATTCTTGTGTATGACATAGAATGGAATGGTAATGTTTTGCATTTGCTTTCCTTCGAAGAGGGAGGAAAAAAACATCCTATTTGATGATCGTGCTCATGGATGCACAGTGTTCTAGTGCTTTCAGTCTAGTGTAGGCTGCTGATGAAGGCTGTGAATTTTCCCAACATTGCTAGTCAGTGCACTAGCACCTATTGTCCATCCACGCAAGTGTAAGTAACGCTTGCTCTGGGGGCAAAAGGTTCATCTTGGTTCTATTAGCTCAGTATTTTTCTAAAGTTATTTTAGCATGTCAATAACGCAGGGCTGCTTTAACTTCAGGCTAATTGTCAGTGATTGTCCCATATGTCATCTGTCAGGGGAGGAAACAAGAACATTTGTCACCTACTCACAAGAAGTTTGTGGCAGTGCCTTACACAGGTTTTTTTAGTTCACCTGGTACTTAACTCATTAATACTGTATTGAATCAACTTTGGCTGCCATGCCTGTGAAAGTATCAAAACATAAATCAAGATTTCACCAAAAATATTGATCGGTCATCTCCCTGTGAAAACATACTTTTATGTTCCTTATAAGTATGCTGAAATAGCTCTTTTCTAATGTTCAGGATGACTGAACCCTTGTAGACTTCTGTCCCTATCAGTCTTGCTCTAGACACATTTAAAATCTTGTACAAAATTATCTTTTTATCGTGCTGGAGTCTGATTTATTCATTTGGCTTGAACTGTTCTCTTCTACCTGGAATATTTCTGCCTTCTTCTGAGCATTGCCCAGGAAGTGTGCAATAATAGTGCACATACCATCCTCTGGAGTTTAGAGATGGTACGCATCATGGTAAACCCCATTACCAGTACAGAATCAACAGTAAAAACCAGCGTAGGTAGGCAGGTGAAGCCTTTTTAGAACTTGAAGCTTGTTTATAGCATGTGTCAATGTTTAGGCTAAATAACCTTGATTCAGCTATCAAAACTGCCACACAGTGTTCGCTTATTAACATCCCACCTCTGACCTAATGTGTTTTACCTTCCATCCTACCTGCTTAGAGGACATTAAATACCAACTTAAGAAAATGCTTTAGTGTGGAGTTTTAAAATTAGATTCTGAAACAATCAACCTTTTAGGTAAACATTTTCCAGTGTACTTAGCTTCCCTGGCTTCTTCCTGCAGGAGAAGGATCACAAACCGATTCTCATCTCTTATTCCCCTTTCTCCCCCCTTTTCCTAACATTAATACTAGCTACTAGTGATTGAAGTTTTATGGAGAAAGGCCTTTTGATGTGGCGCTTTATCTGATGAGAAAGATAGCAGAAGGTTAAACAAAACAGACTTGTCTGCTTAGTGTGTTCTGCCAGACAACCACAGTATAAAGGAGCAACGTGTTAAGTGGTTTGTGTATGGAGTTATATTTGCAACATCATTTGAACGCCAGCGTCCAAATCTTAGGCCATCAGCAGTGCTTGTCACCTCACAGCATGCTATGTGCCCTACTTTTCAACAATAAAATCTGAGAGCTATCAAGTCACAGAAAAGAGCCGAACCTGTATTTGAATGCTCTAGGCATGGAAGAAATGTGTAAAGTGTGGAGTTAGATGGTATTACCATAAAATCAGTTTCTTAAATAGTTGATATGAACTGTGAGGATTAAATGACTCAATTTTGGTTTAATTGCTTTGACAGTAGTCTAACCTATTTGGCTTTAGACTTTCTGTATCTCTTGTTCTGCAGTCTGTTGCACAGGATCTCTTTTTTATTTATTTCAATATGACTGTCTACTTTTCAAAATATTTCAGATTCAAATTTGTTATAATCGTGTGAGTAATCCCCTTAGCTGGCTGCATGAAGAACACTTAGGTGAATAAGAACAAAAAATAATAGCTGTTATGGCTTTTTTCCCAGTCTATATGTTGTAATGGAGAATCTTCTGGAACAGTCATTTAGCAGAACACAAATGATAGAGTTTAGTTCCAGAAGGAGCTGTTTGCGATTTTAGTTTTCGATGTAAGAAATCAGCTTGAAATTATTTTTTGATGTTTTTTGAAACTGTGCACACTCCACTTTCCCTTTATTTTACCAATTTGTTGTGACTACTTGAAATAACAGAATAGGTCTGCCAGGTCAAAGGAGTGAGAACAGTCTGAAAATCTTGAGAATGCAAATAGTCAGCCCCCCGCCTCGCAGGGAAGAAGTTGCTGTGGAAAGGTAGTTAGCGGTTGCTGTCTAATGTAAACATTTGCTGCCATCTTTTCCTTCAACTATAGAAAAACGAGCTGCTGCTGGCTTTGCCTTTGCTAATACTGAGTGTCCTTCATGGGAATACAAAAGCATTCAAAGATATGGGGGAAAAAAAAATATGTCTAAATAACTTCTGGCCTTAAAAGCTATGAATTGTTAAGCAAAATTTCATCTTCTAAACATATGGAACGAAAGATCTTTGTTTCAAATACTGCAGTGAGCTTTTTCTGTTCTAAACAAACAGACTTTCACAGACTCGTATTTTTGTAGTACTAGAAAGGTATAGTTAGTAAACAAATGCAGGCTGAATGGATACAGACGCATAATTTATTCTAAGAAATGATGCTTTGGAAGTCAGTAAGTGAGACGATATAGTGTCCTACAAGTCAACGTCAAAATCCAACCATGACTAAAGGCATCTAGGCTTTTCCTGACTTGTCTTAAAAATGAAAGGTGATTCCTTCATCCTGTTCAGAATTCCTGCTTTGTGAGATAGGTTACAAGTGCCTATACCCTGTTCATTTCTTCTCCTGTGGTCTTACAATGTGTATATACCTTCTGCGAACTTTCTATGTAGGCTTTAACAAGTAGATTGCTCTCGTTGTCAAATGGGAGAAACTGGGAAATTTTGTTTCAGTTTTCAGCCAAATGGAGTATTTTCAGGGAATAATGAAACAATAAATGTACTGTTTTATTGGGTGATATATAATCTTTAAATTGTGAACCACTCCTGTAAAATCCCCCCTTTGAGACAAAAAAAATTGATATTTCAGTGAAGGACTCATTCTTTCATCTTCTGAAATTTATCAGATTACCGCTATTTTTTGACTCTGAAAGTATTTTGTTTGGGGGCAAACTTGCTATTTATTAGAAAAGATTTTTTTCAGCTCTGTGCAATGATGCATTTTACTTTTTGGTGATGGGACTTATTAGTGAAAGACCCCTCTTCTGTTCCCTCAATTCATTTGCAACTGAAACTCTTATGTTTTCTATGTTTGTAACTCATAGGGAGAAAAAAAATACAAACTAAAAATAATTGGAAGTTGTATTTAATACTAGAACTTTAGTGAAAACAAGAGTTAGGTAAAACTGGAACATGGTGGGTGGATTCTCACTAAGAATGCCAATGTACAGTCAAAAGTCATCTTACTTCTGTGCTCAACTAAGAGCATGAAGAAGAGGTACTACAGGACTCCTGAGATGCTTTTTGACATTTGTAGTGTTCAGTAAGCAGAGAAGAAGGCTGCTATGAAGAGATGGGAAGTTGTATCTATGACCAGGTCCTGACATTAAGCTCAGTAAATTTTAGGTATTCTGAAAATTTTTGTAGCTTTTCCTACCCTCATCCCCACCCTTCCCCCTCAAATTAAATTACGTCCCATTTTCAAACAGGTGGAGTTTACTTGTTTCTTTGTTGACTGAGAATTATCATTTTATGGATGTTTATTAAAAAGAGAGAGATTATGTCCTTACAGCAGAAGCTGATAAAGAGATGTTTCAAATTATCTTGCGTTTATCTCAAAAAGAGCAAGTGACGTGACAATATAATAGCACAGAATATCATTGTGCACCAGCAGTCTGACCTAATTAGCATGTTATGTCACAATGGATTTTGTATTAGTGAAGCTTCAGTAGCACAGTGACGTGGCACAGGGAAAGCATCTGGAGAAAGAAAATCTATTAAAATAATGGAAAAGTTACTTGTGCTGGTGATGTAAGAGTGCACACGATGATTAGCAAATAGAAGGAAAAAGGGCGTGTGATACAAAGTCTGCTAAAGTGGTTTGACCAGCTCTTGGAGACTGCAATATCCAGGTTCGTGGTGCTCTGCATACAGATTGCAGCGTATAAACAGCAGCAAGCATGTCAGCCTGGACTCATTCTCCTGAGCTGTGTCACTGGGTGCACGTTCATGCACATAGACTTTGTGTATATTTATTTATTTCAGCTCCACGTCCGTCCGTGTGTCCCCCCCACCCCCCCACCCCCCCCCAGGAAATATTGATTCTGCTAAACAAAATCAGATATTCTCTACTGCAATGCTAAAACTGTGTACAATGATGTTCTCCAGTGAATAAAAATCTCATGTTATCATAGGGAAGAAAAATCAATCACATATGACTATTTTCCTTCAATGAAACCCAAATTATTGATGTGAAAAATGACTGAGATAGTCTGTATGTTAGAGGAGCTTAGCCTGGGAGATCTTCTTGGCTTAAAAATGTGTAACTTATTTGAATAAAAAGCCTCTGCCAGGAAAAATTAAATTGTATGAAATATTTGTAGCTATAGACTGCAGGTTCCTGGCTGCCTATCTCACACTCACCATGCCCCTGAGAAAGGCGGCTCTTTTCGCCTGTGGGTTTTGTGGGGGATTTTTTTGCTTGTTTGGTTATCGATTCAAGGCTATTATCTTGGATGATGATATCTGGAGTTTCACTGCTTGAATATCTAAAAGGCACGTTTAAATTACTTTGGGAAAATTACTAAGACAATTATGGGATTGTAATATAAAGTACCATAATTACACTTTAATGCTTCTTATCGATTGTTGAGCTTTGCACTTTGCCATAGCATAAAGCAGGGAACCTATATTTTCTTTGCCCACCCAGAAAGTTAATGCTTTAATACAGGTTTTACAAAGACAGTTTTTCAAACTTAGCAAGTAGGAACTTCTGAGATTAAAAATATGTACTGTATGTATATGAACACATGCACACATTTATATATTCATTGTGCTTTGAAAGCCACGTGTCAGCATCTCTTATCTTTCGAGTTCTTTCTGATTCTTTGAGTGGTTCAGACTAGTGCTACTCCATGGGGCAGAAGTGTTTATGTATGAAGAAGGAAAAAGCTTGCCAAATGGGGCAGGGTCGGATGATGTGGTGGTGATGCCCATACTTTCTGTGACTAGAGCAAGGCACCGTGTTACCTCCCAAAACTTCCAGCAAACAAAGAGGGGACATGCTCTGCATTGAAGAAATACTCGCTTGGGGTTTCAAACCACCAGCTGTATCAGCCCTTTGGGGGTGTAGTCAAGAGGCAGTTTGTGATAGCTCTTTATAAACAAACATGAGCACGTTCAAGGAAGCTGCTTCCTGTTATTGCCAGGAACATGTCAAATGAAACTCTCTATAAAGCATGCAGGCAGAAAGTGCATGTCCTTTCTGGCTTAGTTTTACAGACTGAGAATAATGAAGTACTGCATCTATTTCAGAGACTTCCTGGATTACTTTCTAATAATAATAATAAAAAAGAGCAATGTGCTATCACTGCAAAAATTCCTTTACATCCCTGTGTTTTCAGTGACAATGCATATACCTGTACCCTCCCCAAGCTGCCACTTCAGCTGTGCAATTCCAAGACAGTGTATGCTTGGCCGGCAGGTAAAACAAGGTATAGCTTTGCCTCCCAGTCCCACACACAGGAATCTTATTCCTTCTAGTTTCTGGTATTGGGAAACGCTTTTACCTGAGCATGCTCCCTCAGATCTCTGGTTGAACTTGTCTTTGCTGTGGTACCTCCAACCACTCAGTAATAGCTAGTGCCCGCTCACAGATGTCATCGTCTCCTCAATTATGTCCTTTCTGCTGCCCTCGTCTTTATAGTTTGATAGCAAATTTGGCCAATTTTAGTGCAGCAATTTGGACAGTGAACGTTCTTGCCCATGAATATGTCTCAGCCTTGTTGTTAGTTTATGATTATTTTTATCTAAAAAATTATGAGAAATATTAGAAAAAATTCTATCAGGCCCTTCATGACAGCTATAAACAAAGTCTGAAGATTGGCATTCTCATGTCTTCCTTTTATGAACTCGGTTATTTCCTACCAGCTGCCTCCAGGCCTCAGGAGGCTCATATGACATTTGGATTAAGCTCTGCAGTAACAATATTGATTGAAGTGTCTTGCTGGTCAAAGAAGCAAGGCTGTCCTGTTCTGTAAATACTATATAATCATGTTGTTAGTATCTTACATTTTAAACTATTCTGATGTAAAATGGATTTGTCTTTCACTTGCATATTAGACATGCACAGTCTTTTCTCTATCTGTCTTGAGTGTAGACTGCCAGATGCGCTTTCCTCAGTGCCATGTTCACCTTTCCTGTGGAGCTAGCTATGAGCATGCTGCCACCTCATGGCAGGTCACAGCTTAATTAGAAATTACAAATGGTACAGGACAAATTAGTATTATTATGTAAATTTGACCTGCACGAAGATAAGTTAAAAAAAAAAATAAAAATTCAGCCTGTGTTTTCAAACTAGGAACATCCTCTGATTGCCATATAACAGATAATGAGCTTGTAAATGGCAGAGAAATTGTGACTGAACCTACTGTATATCCTTCTACATGTACAATTTTTTGTGCTTTTAGAAAAATAAAGGACCTTGACTACACAGCATTAATATTAAAGATGCCTGGGATGTAGCAGCAAATCCCGCTGAACATTACTATCAGCACAGCTCGCTCCTCAGAAAAATATCTTTCTTTGCTTTCAGCAGCAGATATTAGTATACGTGGTAGAGAAAACAATAATTAAATCTATTAAGGTGACTTGTTACAGAACACAAATGTCTGAATACTTGATGGAAAAGGAAAACATTTTGTCTTTCACTTCTGAGGGTAGATAATGCGATGTCTTTCAATTCTTGTTTAAGAATTCTCAGTCTGTGAGTCTGTTCAACCATCTGACAGTTCAGTTTCAGCTGTGCTTTTTATTCTGCACCCAGCTCTATGATATCTAGCTGCCATCATGATAGATGTGTTACTTCTTAAAACTGAGGTCCCTTAGAGTCTTCAGTTATCATCAAAGGTCTTTTGGCACAGGACCCTAGGGGGAAAACAGGTGTCTTCATGGTCTGTGTTTTGCTGTTGAGATCTCTATTTCAAGACAGTGGTTTGGCCACGTGGTCTTAATGTCACGGTTCAGAAGACCTGAAATTTGGGACATAGCTCAAAAGGACCATCTAACTCCATGTCCTGCTTCCAACAGCAGCCATGGCTGGACTAGCTGAACTGGTAGCAGCCCTAGAAAGTGTCTACTAGCTCACTTGTGTTTCCAGGGTGTGATGGTGCTCTAGAGATTACAGCCGCACAGATCTCTTTCCACATTTTCCATTTGTGGGACTTTGATCTCACAAATTATAAAATCTTGACTGTTAATTTGGCTTATCTGTCGTGCATATCTACTAACCAGAGAAAGGAGGAAAGGATGGCTGGTGTTTCACAGTGATCATTATTATAACTGTGTGGTTTACTGCACATCTGTGTTTCCACTTTTAGGGATAATTGATGGAGCTTTGCAATACCTAAAGTTACATAAATTAACAACTGAAAAACCTCTTTAACCTTCTTGCAATTTAAAGTCTTTGTGCATTGCATACATATGTTTCTGAGACAGAAAATAATCTTGGTGTAGTCTTCCAGTCAAGCATTTTAGCTTTCTTATTAATATAAACTCAGCCTTTTATACGTTTGCAGGTCAGAGTCTTTTTTCAGAAAAGCTGGTTCACTGTTCACCAGCAGAGTTTGTAGCTGTGTATTAATATTTGCAACTCTGGGCTGAACTACTCAGGTTTGCACCTACCGTTCATCTTGTGAGCACAGAACTGCTGTGCTCTTTCATACTGCACTTTCATCTGTGGATTTAGTGCTGTCTGGCAAAGAAAGCATGTAGGAACAGCACAAATTTACTCATATTGTATTGGCAGGTGAGGACCTGGTGTGGTCTTTCTGACAGATATTGCAGATAGAGGAGGAATTCTGATGCTGAGTTCCTCTGTAATCTCTATAAATGTACATGGATCTGTTGCTTCATCTCTAAAATAAGGAAGTATGGTGAGGTTTTTTTGGCTATGGTGAGTGGGAAATCATGCTAACCTCCAGCTTATAAAATGGCCTTACTCTGGCCATTTGGTGAATAAATTGGAAGAACTTCTAGTCACCTGATTCACACAGCTGTGCCGTTTCTTCAGTGTTATTTTAGTGCAGAGAGCAAGAGAAAAGTTAATTCAGTATAATTTTTTCCTTCTTAGCCATCTTCCTGTTCTGAGAATTTCTCTGGGTTGATGCAGGTCTTTTACACACAGCAAATAGAAAAGCATGGCACTCCCTATAGAGTTTTCTGAGCTGCATGCTTATGTTGAGATCCAAAAGAATGCTGGCAGGCTAAGATCGCATTACAGAATCCAATCCATGAAATAAATTTTAAAGCCCTCTGAACTTTGACAACTTAAGTCTAAAAGGCATGGGTTTTTTACCTAAAGACCAACTCTGTCAAAATCCAAGACTCTGCCACCTGCTAATAAAAGACTGGTGGGAATCGGGGTTTATTTTCTTTATTTAAGAAAAATGCGTCCAGCCTCTTGGATTACAGCCAGTGATATTACCCAAAGCAAAAGGTAACAAAAATGCTGCCTACCACCTAAGCCTTGCCATGGGTGTTCTTGTTAGTGCCAAGTGGGGACAGATTTCTCCTAGTACGCTTGCCGCAAAAGTACCAGCCCTAAGCTAACTCCCTTAAAATGAAAAGAAAAAGATGCCAGCTTGAAAGTTTGCAAATTACTCCTGCGTGTTGGGTACCTGTACTTGTTTTCATTACTGTTTTATTTGCTTTATTTTTCTCTGAAACTTACGTCTTTGTAGTTGTCCAGTAAATCTTCTGTTTCTGGACAAACTCAGACAAAAGAATCATGTTATTCAAAATAAGATTGAAGTTTTAAGTGATCAAAGTGAGAGAACAGTTGCAAAACAGAAGAATAAGCTGAACAATGGAGTCCATTTTTTGAATGCTCTTGGCTTATTTAGGAGCCTGGTGACTTGCCATCTGTCAGTCTAGGGTTGACTGATACAGTTTCCTTAAATTTCTGTTGTCCTTTTGCTCAATGTGGCATTCTTCCTTCCCTTCATCCTCCTATTTTTATCTGTAATCTGGTGTAGACTGCCATGTAGGTCAAAAGTGATAAATAAGCTTTACCTTCCCCTTTCTCATGCAGAACCTCACCTGCAAGGCTCTGTTTGTGTTCATCTAACTGTCCTCTGCACATTCTGATACTGTTTGAAGCATACATTAGAAATGGTATTTTCTGTATGTACATGCTACTATATTCATCATCTTTCAATCACTTTTAATATTTCTAAGAGGTCACAATGGCATCATTTCATAGAGAGTAGACTTGGTGTTAGGCAGTGATTCTTCTAAATAGCTTTTCCCTACCATAAGCCTCCTTTTATCAATTTTAGTGGATCATGCTGTCACACTCATTCAGATAGAAATGTTCCCGCAACTTTTCTTTACTTAGTCTCTTTGTACTTTCTATAACAAAAATTATGTGAGGTTTTTCATTATAGCTGAGGAGAGGAGAAAGCATTGCGGGAGGCAGTTGTTGTTCCCCTTGGATGCTGCTGTATGAATAAAAGATTGAGGTGCATTTCCATACGATACTTTGTCTTTTTGTTAGATATTTAAAGCAAATCTGTTCTGATTCTGCTATACTGAATGAAGATGTTGGCATTTCCCAGTCCAGCTTGCGGGCTGAAGAACAGGAGTGCTTAATGGCTTGCTGTCAGCGTTGTTGGCTACGCTGTATCTATTGCTCCTGAGGCCGTGGCCTGCTGTTGTAATTGTGGATCAGACACCAAAGATTAGAGATTGCAGCAGATTCATGGACTTTATTACTTCACGATTATCCACAGTGATGCAGCAGGTACTAGGAAGACCTGTACATCAATCCTTTTAATAGGTGCCAGTTCTTTCTCCAAATCTCTGCTTAGCCCAACTGAAAGAAAAAGAGGCTAAATTGGTACAGTTAGGGTTTTTTTCTGCTAAGACGTTCTGGAACTAGAATACCCTGCATGTGGATTGCAGTGCCATTAGGGCTCCAAGATTTTCTTTGAACAACTGACTTCAGTGGAATATTCCAGATAGCAGGAATGCTACACTGGTAGTGAACCAGTGTATAGACGGATTGGTCTTCACACCAGGCCCTCCGTGCTTTTGTTGGACCTGGCACCCTTACGCTGGTGATTCATAGATAGTAAGATATTGTGTAACTGTTCGTCTCATATAATGTATGTAATTTATAGTCTGTTTTTTTCTTAAATGTGATTTCAAGAATTCTAGTGAAGTAGAGGTGCTCAGCACCTCTGGAAGTCAGAAACCATTCTTCTATGGAAAAGTGGTATAACAAATTAAAAGAAAAGGAAGACAGATGTAACTTCTCTGTGCAGCACTTTTATAAGGAATATAATTTGTCCTATTAGAACATAAGGCTTTTAAGAGTTCTGAAGCTGAACATAACACTTGAAAGAGTTGGATAAATGGTGTCATTATTACATCCCTGACACTTTCAGATTCTTTGTATGAGAAAGACTATACAGAAATAAATGGAATACAATTCAGTTTATTCTTTTCCACTGTAAAGTGACTGTTTTGTCCTGCTTAGAAAATGGATGTGTTACAGAATTGCTAAAATGAATACAGGCCAAGACGTGGGGTATAATCTGTTGTAAAAATGTGGAAAAAAAATTGGAAATTGTTTTTTATGTTGTTTTTTATCGGCAAGACTGATTCTTACTGCTTTCTAAAAAGGTGTGTTTTATTTTGCAAGCAATTGTTCTGATCTTCACTGATGTTAAATCTGGGGAAGACTTTTCTAGAGGCAAGGAACCTGATGTGAACAAAGCTGTCAAAAGATGTAAAGACGTGTTTTCACGTGGTATTTGTGAATTTCCAAAATAATATGGAAAACCACAGGTGTGGAATCCCTCCCCCCCCCCCCCTTTTTTTTTTTTCTGGTTTTGTTACAGTGCTGACTGTGTGATTATGTATGGTAAACTACAGGTTGACCTGATGGTAGGTAATGACCACACTCTTACTGATTTCATTACAGCAGTGGTTTCAGCTGAGATGTTAATCCAAAGCCTCTGAGTTCTCTTCTTTCCTGCTGGCCTTGACTGGATTTTTATTGATGTTTCGAGGGCTGGTTTATGTATTCTTGGGCATGCACTACAGCACGAGATGTAAGTGCATTGTAGCTGAAAATCACCTTTCCTAAGCAGAGGAAGGAAACATATTAGGAAATGAGAAGAATTTTAAAATTCTATGAAATATTAGATAAAAGACTTTGGAAATTACAAAGAAAAGGCTGAGCCTCTGGGTCTTCCTTCTTGCCTTCCCTCGGCAAACCCAGCTGTGTTTGTAGTGCTGCTGAAGCCTTACAGAGACAGTTGGGTGGTGTTTGCTCAGATCCTTGCTGGGTGCCGGGATGGAGTGAGAGAGGGCTGCAGAACAGCTTTTAGGTTAGCTGACATCAAGGCAAAAAAAGTCTCGATTATTTTTCAAGACTTGTGGATTATAATTCTTTGATGCTAATAAACTCTGATTGTATATTCTTGTCAGGCTAATGGCATCAGGAAAAACTTTTAATATCATTTTCCATCTGTATGCAAATACTTCCACTTCAGCAATGTCTGCTGGGTGAATGGAAAGGATAGCACGTTACCTGTTATCTCACCCATCTCCTGCATTTCCTGCCAAATTTTTGTAGGAGAACAAGATCGCCTGAGGCCAGCTTGCCCTTGATTTAACAGTGAAAGGAAGGGGACATGCTAATAATTCACCCACACTTGACAATATTAAAAATCAAACGTGACCCCCTGCAATATCTATCACACAAACTATTCCTTTCCTGGAGCTCTGTGTAGTGAGAGAGACTCAGTGTAGTTTTCAGCAACCTGTTTCTTTACAGTGACTGGTTGTCTACTTCTGTTAGTACCTGCTTGCTGCATCAGAGGTTGTTGCGATCCCTACAGTTTCACCTTCATCTCTCTAACATCTTTTTTGTTAAATCTGTTGAAGGAAATAACCAATGCATTTACCATGCTCTTCTTGTTGAATTGTTTAGTTAATTACTAAAGAGTGAAAAATTAAATTTCTTCATTTGTGGTGGACCAGTGAACAAAGTTCAGGTTGCTAATTAAATTATCTGTGTGGTTTTAGCTTGGGAAAGATAATCAAATGGGTAAATCTGCAGAATTTCAATGAAATCTTAATAACTGATTTACCATAAATAAATTGTTTACCCTCTGTAAGTATTCACCTTTTCAGTGTTTAGACATCACTACTATGAGCTTCCTCAGTTTAATTCAGCACTGTCTTGCAAAATCTGGTAAGTTAGTGACATTTTTTTTAGGGCTTTGAAGTCTTCAATCAACATAAACCAGTCCTTTCTGTTTTAATCCACTTTCTCCTGTAAGCATGATGAGCTGGCAGTGTTCCTTTTCTTTTTTCCTTTAAAGGACAAAATGCAGTGATATAGCTATTGGAAATCAGTTATTCACCAACTTTTGCTGATGATGCAATTTAACAATTGCCTGCAATTAGTCTTAAATTTTCCCTTTCCCTTGACACTACTGTCCTGTAAATTTTCATCATAAATTCTGAATAAACACTACTAAAATCCCCTTGATAATAAGCAGGATTAATAGCAGCAAAATCCAAATTACTCTTGTGTGCTTTATAAATTAACACAAAGGTGAAAGATAGCAGAAACCCACTCATTTGAACACTGGGCCTGATTCTCCACTGCTTTACAACTTATCATGCCATTTACGCTTGCAGTGTTATAATGTAAAACTAAATGGCATATATTCCAGTAGTACAACTTGTTAATTAATATCAGGACCTCATTGTGTTGGATGTTGTATGAATGCTTCATGGGGAGCAGCCCAGATTACAAAGAGTTTACAACTGGAATATAAAGCAATGAAGTTGCAAGCAGAGATATGAAGAAAGACTTCATCAAAGCCCCGTGTCAGATCAGTGACAAAGTTGGGGGGAAAGTCTGTTCTCCAGCTGCTCCCTGTAATGGGCACGGGGACTGAAGGCACTAAAATAAGTCATCTTTGCACTTTTGAAGAGTTGTATGTGGTCATGTTGGATTGGAAGCTTTAAAATTTATACAGTAAAGATAGCTTCTACAAAGCTGTCTATTTTAGAGGAGTCTTTCACAGCTGTATCAGTCAATCTTCACTATCAATTTTCATTTTCATATCATCTTAACAGAGGCCTCACAGACTTTCAATTCACGGAGAAGTTATTTCAGGCATTCTTTAGTAAGAACATTGTTAAGTGCCCTCATTCCATCCAGAAAAGAATTTAGAAAGGTCTTTTTTTTTTTTTTTCTCCTGATACTCAGAAATTAAACTCTTTCTCCAAAACACAGTGCTGCTTTTTTTTTTGCTTTTTTTTTTTCTTTTTAAATGAATGCCACTTTATCTAAATACTAAGATTATTTTTTTTTCAATTAGACCCAGTAGCCAAAAACTTTGTTACTCCTAAGGATAATAGTGCACTTCACTCAATTCAAAACTTGGGTTTATAAACAAACAAAAACCTAAACAAGTACCTCCAAATGAAATGCTTTGAGAAATGATTTCCCACTACAAATAGTTTGTATGATATGCAGGAATGAAGAAAGATAATGTAGGAAAAAATAATTTCCCAATGTAATTTCCTTTGTGGATTCTTCTCTTGACTGTTTAAAGATACCTTTGGTCTTATTTTCAGCTGATACAAACTGTTACATTGCTAATTGAGTGTGGAAGTGCTACATTAAGATCTGGCAAGCCCCAACTTCTGATTTTAAACTGTTTATATCCATCTTAATGAGAATGTGTTGCAAGCAGCATCCCAAAAGTGTCTGTAAGAGAGATCCCTTTCTGTTTTCCTCCTGGGAACAAAATTCGTGTGGACTTTCTTGAGTTTTCTTTGAGTTAGTAAAGAAAAACAAGTCTACTATTACAAAGAACTATGAAGTGTCTCTCATAGCTACTACTGTTGCTGTTTGTGAATAACATTCTGTAATAATACTATGAATTCATGATCCATATGAAATATTCCCTGGGGTCTCTCAGTATTTCAGTCTGAATTCTACTTGTCTGAAGAAGTTATCCTAGTTACTGTTTTAGAGTAATTTTGTGGGAGCTGGTGACGAGAATTTGGTCTGCTGACAGTTTTGTGTTTCTTTTTCAGTTGTGCTTTTGGGCAGCATTTTTGGAAGTGATGAATATTTTCTTTAGACCTTTTCTTGTAGGAAATGGAAACATTATTGATTTGGGAGGAAGCAGGTCAGGTGATGCTAAGCAGTCAGGAACAGTCCTCTGTCTCTTCCATGCGGTCTGGTATTTCATTGTCCTTGCCTATGCCAGGTTGTTTCTGTGACATTTCTGTTACATGTCACAGTACCTTGCAATCTCTAATGCCTCTCAAAAAGCTTCTGTATGAAACGTCTGTGGTATCCTTCCTTTCTTCACTTTTTTATGCATAACAAAGGTACAGGAATGATGATTTGTTGGCTAACCTGTTAGAGATGTTGGCAGCAGTACACTGAAAGCAGGTTTTCTAGGTGCAGACTGAAGTCTTAATCACTGTTATACTCCTCTGGAGACTGGCTCTGAACATGACATTAGGTCAGGATTTTTCTTCCCTATGGTACTACGCTGTTACCTTCCCACAGCCATTTCCAATGAAGGGAAGCTTGCAGATCACTGCAGAAAATGAAAATTAATTTAAAATATCTGAAGTGGATGTCTCTTCACCCAGATAAACCTAAGTACAATCAAGTTTCAAATGCTTAGTATTTCAACTGTCTAATCAAACTCTTATGCAAAATGAGAAGAGATGGTGTTTGGTCATTCCTGTCCTTGACCAAAATATATCTGTGGGAGAGGGGGCCCCGGTGTTTGACCTGAACGTAACGGCTGAATAAATGAGCTAAGAAGGATTGCTAGTTGCATTTATAATAATAACTTAATTATATTCAGTGTCTCTTGAAGCACATCTTTTCACCTGAAATTAAAGTCTTGGTGCTAGATCAAGAGACTTCTCCACGTGTTAAAGGAAGCATTGGATTCTCTGATCTCTGTGGTGATTACCTACAAAATATTAGCATGAGGGACTAGCTGTTTCATATTAGAGCATGAAGTTACACAACATGTCACACCAAGAATGGTTTCTTCTACTGAAACATGACTCTAAGGGCTTATCAGTACTGGAAATTGTTCTTGGACAGCTATTCAAAAATAAGTATGAAGACTTAAGCTGCTGTTTGAAGACTGATTTTCCATGTTTTTCTTTTAGTCAGGCTGCATAATTAGTTTTTGAAATCCTTCCCTGTGAGAGGTTTCCAATCAATGAACTCTAGCCTGTGGGCTCTCTGTATGAGGCAGTGTTGCATGCAGAGAACTTGCTGGATTGGGTCCGTTATGTCAAACTTCCTTCCTCTCACCTTTCAGAGTAATTCTGAAAACTCACTTATTGCACAGAGCATGCTGGCTGCAAAGACCATCCCACGCTGTGTGCTTTCTCTCTTTGTAATCTGCTTCACTATATTGAAACAGCTTGCATCCTCCGATTACAAGCCTTCTGTGGTAGGGACATTTTTTGTTACTTGTTTTGCTCAGCTCGCCTACCATAGTGTTCCTTGTTCATCTCTTCTGGAACACAGTTTATGGTACACCAAAATAGTATTATGTTAAAAGAACACGAAAGTTTTGAACAAGTAGACAAAAAAAACATTGGTTTCCTCATTTCCTTACATTTTGACTCCGCTTTTGTGTGTATGACTTCGCAAGAGACGTGTCTGTCCCATGGGAAGGCCTCAACTATGGCTCTTCAATGAATTCAGAGTGAAAAGCATCTCATATTGCCTTGGGTTGAGCTGATGTACTGAATCTAACAGTAACATGGCCTCTGCTACCTCAGGCAGGGCAGTGGTTGTGCTATATAACATCTTGGGTGGCAGGTTTCAGCCTTGCCCTTTCTGTTGGGAAAGGCACACAGTTATTCGGTGTCTACCCTAATACACTCTCGCTTGTATTGTGGTTAGTTGCCATAAGAGTGCGAGGTGTAAGAATATGTTTTATTACCTTGCAACAGCTTGGGTCATACTTTTGTCTAGAGGATATGTGTGCCACTCCATTTCAGAACTGAGTCTAGTGTTGCTTTTTAATGCACATTTTCTTTCTTTTCATGCTGTAGGAATAGTGTGAATCTTCTGGTTATAAAAAAGCCCAATAGCATAGAGAATATTTTTCTACACAAGAAATATCCTCAGATCTAATTTTGCACCCTTTGATGCATATTTGTCTGTGAATTTAAGCTGAGGGATCACTTCTTCTCTAGTCTTAGGTGACACACTTTAAATGAATGGCTTTGGTTTCAGCCTGAGTTGGAAAGGATATTTTTTATACTAGTATATTGAAAACAAAGTCAGTATGGTTTACATATAGTAACATTTTCAAATACTTAAATCTTCAAACTTCTGAAATATTAGTATTTCTGTAAATCTGTACAAAATGACCTGAAATATTTTCTATTGTATAGAAGGTAACAAGATGTAATTATGTATAGTTGAACTCAGAATAGTTTTCCCATTGTCCATTCTGCTAAAAATGTGAATTGCTTTTTCCTTTGTCCCCTTTCTCATACTTTTTTATTTCTTGAATAAACTATTTTTATTAACTTCCTAAGCTTTTTATCTAATCCTATTCACTGGCTTTACTGTGCCCATTGCCTGGTCGTTTTATGATGGCGCTCTGTTTTTCTAAAGTCTTATATTAATGCAGCACATATGTATATTCTTTCATTTCATTTCATTGTGTTGTATTTTTTTCTTGCTGTCCCCTTTTTCTTGTCTCCAACTCATTGTGATAAATAGCATTTTTGCATTCTGTTTGCAAATCTTAGTCTTCACAAAAGGCAAAGATACCTATTTGACATCACAAAGAGAATGTCGGTGTTTAAACATCAAGGGCTTCATTTTGTAAAGGTTGAGAGTGCTTACAGTCTCCAGCAGTTCCACACTGAAAATATAGGTACTCACTTCTGCAAATTTTATCTTATTTTCTTTCTTTATAGTTGATAACAAACTGATAATGAATGCAGAACTTCACTGAATAAATATATTAATCATTTAACCACTGTACAAGTCTTCAAAACTTGAAAATATCAAAGGAAACATATAGATAAAATCTTCCATCCTTCTTGGGCTAAATTTTCCCTGGGTCAAGTACTGATTCTATGAAAATACACAGAAATGTAACTATTAATTTAAAAATGAATGGATGTGAGCTGTGAGTACCAATAGCACAGGAGTTAGTCTTTCTAGAATTGGCAGCATTATCTTCTGCCAATGGATGAATATGAGAAAACTCTTCAAAGGAAGGGAATACTGTGTCTGGTGTTTTGGGAATGCCTTTGGTGTTAGGTAGATAGAATTTGCCTGGCAGTGAGCACAGGGCTGCTATGCGCTTAGAGTGAGCCTTGTTTAAAACTCAATCATGTAATCTATTGACAGGAGTCATAAAGACTTAGTCATAGGCTTCAATAACACAGCTGCAGTCCTTTGTTAGGATTATTTTTCTTATAATTTCCGCTTTAGCTGTTTTGGGTTTTTTTGGTGGTGGTTTTTGTTTGGTTTTTTGGTGTTTTGTTTTGTTTTAAATCCTGAAAAGTCATGGATTTCTGACATTCCTTCAGCAAAACAGTTTAACATATGCTGGACTTGAAGCATGTCATTAGTCCTGTTGACTTTGATGGGATATAAGTGTGTACTTACCAGCCCTGGAGACAAGAGCAGATTATTAGCTGCAATACAGCAGGTTTTTTTCACAACAATTTCCAGTGTTGCATTCTGGTAGGACCCATAACAAGGCCAAGACTCTGATAAATGTAAATAACATAATAGACATCAGCAGATGTTTGGGAGTTACAGACAATGGGATATTATTATTAAAATATATCTCCAGCTTTATTCCTGCTGAAATGTTCTTTGTCTACAATGAGTATTTACTGTGGCAATCTTTGCTGTCGAGCTCTGCCAAAACCTTTCAATCTCCTACTCCTCAGCGCTTGTGTTTTCCTCCGAGACCTATGCTTTTCTGGAGCAGAGTGATTAGTTATATCAATAATAACACATCTGATGCATTTTATTCCTCAGCCTTGTAGGTCATACTCAGATTATGATCCCATTCTTTGTGTGGCTTTTGCTTACCCAAGTGAAGATGCTTATTTCTGAAAGGACAGTTACTGTAAATCTGTCCGCATGAGCTGGTGTTCAGGGTTTTTTTTCCTCTTAATGATACCTGGGTTAATGAAAGATTTGTTTTGTGTATTTCTAACTTTGTAAATGCATTAACAATTGTGGGTTTTACCTCACATTCCCTCACTGTCATACACTTCATTAATTCCACACATCACATTCTTTCTGGCTTTATTCTAAATTGCTGTATCATCTACTCAGATAAGTTGTCATGGAATCTTTGCTAAGTATTTGGTCTTTTCATACCCTTTGGCAATGCATTTCTGATTGTTAAATAACAGCTCCTTTTTCTCTTGTGCTCTCTGTCTCTTCTTCTAATAGATCAGCTGGAACTGGTTGTCATGATATAAATATTTGTTTCTTCATATTGAGCCAAGTGGAGAAGTATAACAGGCCCCCAGTTTAAGATTTACCTAACAATAGTATCTAGGCTCAGGTAGGAGGGAGGGGAAAAAAAGGATTTGCAAGCACATTGAATTAATAGAATTAATTTTCCGTGGAGATGTCAGTTATCTGTTCAATCTATATTCTACAGATATTAAAATAATGATATTTTTTTGTTATTGATAGAGAAGGAATCATGTAAATATTTGAGCAAATAGGATTATGTAAAGATTTAAACAGCCATCTTTCAGGGCTTTTTGAACTTTTAGTCTTCTTGTTTCAAAAGGTTTTCCATGTGTTAAGCTCTGCTTCAGGAAAGCAATTAAGTGCATACTTAAATCCATTGCTACAAAGAAGACCCATAAGCCTGGATTTAAGTTGATGCATATTTCTGAATCAAGGCATTAAGCTGTTTGCTCAACATGCAGAAAATTCCACCTTTTTAATCACATTGCTAGTATACTTCCTTGCCAAAATGCACTGCCATATATAAATATTTACTATTGAACAAGTGTAGTACAGATGGGAAGGTATGTTTTCTTCATGGAAAATAACAATTTGGGATGCAAATATAGGCAGATATTTGATGGTGGCAAGAGAAAAAAGTGCTGCTTAGAGCTTAACCTTATTTTCATTGACTTGTGCTAGGAAATATAGGATTAAATGCCCGCCATGACCTATTTGCTACTGGAATTAACAGGCGTGATGATATAGAAGCTGGTGGGATCAGGCTCACTTGGGACCCATCCCGCTGGCCCGCGGATGCCAGCTGAATACAAGGTTTCTCAGTGTTTGGTGCAGGATGACATTCGGTGCTGCTCTGTCTCGCTTGGAAATGGCCATCGGCATTTCATCGGGAGAAAGAGGGAGCTGCATTTAACTACAATTTGAAATTATTCCCTTAAGAATTTTGACACAGGAAAGCTCAGTAAATAACAACAACAACAAAAAAATAGTCCTGAACAACCAGATTTGCAAAAGCTGCCTCATATTCAATTTCCCGTAACGAGTTACGTGCAGGAGTGAGCTCGATACCCATCATAAACCAATTCTACAAAATGGGGCCTGTCAGGGCCAGGGAGCCGCGTGGCGCTCCCACAGCTGGCAATGGGAGCCATAGGCCTTCGGCATTCCACCTGTCTCCAAACTGCCTGTTTAGGGAAAACTCTTTCTTAAATACAGGAGCCAAATGTGAAGAACTGTTACTGATTTATTCGCACTGATGCTTTTTTCTCACCTGATGTCCCTCAGGGCAGTTGCAGGCAGGTGGGCCTAGGGGAGAGCTCCGCGTTACCTGCTCCACATGTGAAAGACAAAACTTTTTTTTTTTTTTTTTTTAAGGGGGATTTTCCGGTGGGTTTTATGTTGGTTGGAGCCTTTTGTTACAGGGTATGGTAATGGGAACAGAGTCTGTAACAATCTGTAAATGTTTTCTCACAACTAATGTCATCTTTGGTTTCTGTGAGGTACCTTCTTTTCTAGACATGGTTTACTGGTCTCAACTGGGGGCCTGTTCTGATCAGTGTTTAAAATCTGGGTCTTGTGTCCTGTCAAGGAATCCTGATCCTGGACAGGCTCTTATCGTCCCTTGATAATTGAGAAAAACTGAAATCTTACGGGAAATATTTGAGTGTAGAGGTGAATGACTTGGTGGAAGGATGAGCAGCCCACTAAGTTAGTCTTTCTCCTGCCGCTTTTGGACTGGCTGTTCTGTCCTCCTTACTTCTGCTTATTTCTTCTTTTGGAATAAATTGAGATCTTGTATCTCCTCTGGCCACTGTTAGTGTTTGGAGGAAGAGGAAGTGTAGGAGAAGAGGAAGAAGGAAATTTTCTGGAAATACTGCTGTCACTTCTGTCCAAGGTAAATAATTAATCAATAAGCGAAGTAAAGGAGACTTCAAATCTGTGATTCTGCCACTGCATAATAAAGCAAGCAAACCCCCTGTGTTTCCTGGCGTTCTGGCTTGCAGCACCTCAGATCTATTTGGAGCCACGAGCAGCCTGTGAACAGTTTATGTGTAGTTTTGATGTTATAGCAGGATTAGTGGGAACTGGGAGCTGCCGTACCCAAAGTTGTAGCTCTGACAACCTAGTAAATTTTAGACGGCAATTCTGTCCAGCCATCCTGTGAGTTACCCATATCACAGATCGACCCACCTGATGTTGGGACTCCTTGGAACGTCCTTGTCAGCATTGGGCTATGAATCATCCCGAGCAGCTCCTTGCCCTTTCGCTCTTGGAGGTATGTGATGTCAGCCTCGCTCCAGGGAAGATTTAGTTGTGCAGTTTATAGGAGCAGGAATTTTGCCTGTTCAGTCTAATGGGAAACAGCGTTGATGTTAGTGTTGATGTTACCTGTTTTGTTTCTTGCAACAGCTCTCACCCAAATGAATATGAACGTGAAATGGTGTTTCCAGGTATATTTTACCAAATTTCATAGCATAAAAAAAGAAATAGAAGGCATGGAGAAATAGAAGCTGTTTAAAATGGCTTTTCTTTTTGTCTCTTTTTAAACAACCCATGTAATTAGCTTAAGAAATTACTGGGAGCCTAAAATGACCAGATTATTTGTATTTGAAAGTAATTTCTGAAATGATGGTTTATTCACAAAAGACTGATATCTTTTAAATGTTTTCCTGTAAAACATATTTTACTGTGACACCTTATAAATATTAGAACAAAGAGCTCTGCAACAACACATACACAAAATACACAACAATGAATCATTTCTTGTATCAGTCATTCAATACATTATTAACTTCCCTGTGAGCAGGAGGTGCACTACGATGTCTGTGCCCCAGGAGCAAAAGTCAAAATATTCCCAGAGCAGCATAGAGGAATGTGCTTTCCAGATACTGGTATTTCATCCATTTGCAAGGTGTCCAAATGTAGAAATCTGAATGCATCTATATTAAAATCTAGAATTAGATCCAACAATACAACCTATTAAGTTTTCCTGTCAGGTTACTTTCAGCTTCTGTTATAGTTTACTATACTGGGTGTTACTGGGTGTTTGAAGCGCAAGTGGAAGTCATTACAAAGCCCCCCTGGCCTGGAATGTCAGGGCAGTAAGGTTTTTATTTGTTCATTATGAAAAGGAGAAATCATTTCTAATAATCCAACATATACTCAACTGCTTTTATTTTTATATTTTAAATAGAGCATGGAGCTCACAAAACATCTGTGTTGCAACTTAATGACACAATTCGCTCCTCCTTGTACTTTTATAGGATTAATTAGCATCTAAACAACATATTATTTTTTTTCCTGTTGCAGCCCTAAGCTCAGCTTATATAGAACCAATTATATCTCTGCATTTCAGATTATTAGAAGCTCATAGCACAGCAGTTGTTCTTATGGAGGTCAGCAACGGTAATAAGTTGTTCCTAGGGACTTTTTCCACTATTTGCATTTTGACAGTTATTGTGTGTTGTATTTATGCTGACAGGTCCTGTCAGCATCCACAAATATTAAACCACCTGTGTCCTTACTGTGCCTGTGCTTCATTGCCATAGGTTAGACAGTCATGGGGACCTGTGTAAGTAAAAGCAGTTACTTGCATTAGTGCAGAGTAAGTATAGAATGCAGTAGTTCCATTTAAATTAGGTAATGTTGTTCTTGTATTCTGCATTCCTTCCGCTGATGCAAAACAAGTCTGGGAACACTCAAGACCACTGTCTTTACTGGTCTGAATAAAGCTCAATTTTGTAATGTGCAGAGAGCATTTGAAATTACATTGTTTGGTGTTAATATGTGATAGAAATCAACCAAAGGTGTGTATTAATGGAACTCTGATTTGCAAATTCTGAGACAGTATAATACCTGTTAGCTCTTTGTTCTTCATCTCTGGAAGTATCCACAGTGTGAGCTACACTGGGCTGAGATTGGGTGCTATGATCTCTTCTGACCCAAGATCTCTAAAATGTAGTATTGGTTCTGTTTCTTGTGCAAGTATAAACTGCGGTAGTGTCCCTTAAGCAATTTGGAAGTTACATCAGAGATCACAGGAAATATCAATTTTAATAGTCATTTCAAAAAATCTGCAGGTTTGGGAGAAATCAATATTTGGTAAGGCGATCATTCAATGGTTGGGGAACTTTCAGAGGACTTTCTGTAGAGCCAGTCCACAGTAATGGTTTGGGTGAAGAAATGATTGTATTTATTTAAAGTGAGGATGTTTAGAACACTGGATGATCTGCTTTCTTGTTAACAACTGTATATGCCTAAATAATAAATTCCATTTGAAGTGATCATCAATAATTATGCTAGATGTGCATTTTCCCACTCTTTAGTTGTAAGATGCTACAGTTTCTTGCTAGATACCATGGTTAATTACCGACAAGTTAATTACTCCCCAGCCATGATTTACTGTGGCTACTAGCCACTATTTCCACTTGATTGCTGCCACATCTCAGAATGACAATGAAAAATTATGCTCCAAATTGGATGTGAAAGGAAAGAGAAATCCAGTTTAAAATGCAAAACGGAAAAAGCCTTGGTAAACTCCAGAGTGGAAACGCTGGAGAAAATTGTTCTCTCTACACACACTTCACAGCCTTCACCCCCTCCGGCCCCCCTTTACAGTGTGCAGTTGAAACTGCACTAATTATCAAAACCATGAAATCAGAAAAGCACATTCATATTTGTCCACTCCTTGACCCTCTTTGTCTGGTATCAAGCTACTGCATCTTGTCATAAATTATGAATTCTTTGAAACAGGGTCTGCATTTTTATCGGTTCTTACAATGCAGAAAATGTCTTTTTGATCCCTGATACTGGCATCCGTAGTAACAAACTGCTGCACCATATCACAGTGGCATTTGTGACTACAACTGGTATAAAAATATTGTAACTTAGATCCTTTGTTTTGTAGGTTCTGATATTCTATTGCCTGTTGGATATTATCATTGTGTAATATTTTTGTGTTGACTGGAGGAATTTTCATTGCTTGCCCTAGTAGGACAACTTTCCGATTTTGCATCACAATAGACTGGAAAGGTGTGGAGTAGTTAAAGGGCGTCTGGCAGCAATTCAGTCTCACATATAGAGCCAGTTAGTTAGCAGCTGCTCTTGGGCCTCTTCCATCAAAACCAGAATCCCAGGTTTAGACTTCCCTACCTTGGGGAGCTGATAAAATTCTCTCAGAAAAGCAAGGAACCAATGTGTATGCTGTGACTTGACCTAGAGTGGCTACTGGGGAGTATGCACCTGTGGTCAGTAATTTTTGCTGAAGTTTTGGCTGCTGTCTGGTTTTGTATATGTTTCTGTGTGTCTTTGGTTATTCCAGTCTCTCCCTATTTGCATGCTTCAGGCTTGAGTTGTTTCTCTTGATTTTCCCATGCAAGGGATCAGAGTTAGAATCAGTCTATGTTAGAGTACAAATCTGGAAAATGTGGACAGATATGAAGTGGTTTGGTTTTGTGATCAAAAGTTTGCAATTCCAAGAGATTTGACCAGTGAAACCTTTTGGATACCAGCCCGTTTGACTTATTCTCTCCTCACTAGGTTCCTTGAGAATTGTTTTGAAAATGTATTAATAACAATGTTAGCTCCAGCCATCAGTGAAGGTTACAATGACAAAAATGTGTCATAAAAAAAGCTGAAAACTTATTTCACTTTGAGATTCACAGGGAGGTTTACGCACACATTCCCTTTTCTAAAACGGACTATGAATGTCATCTTCCAAATTTTTTCTTACTGCACACCAAGCATTCATGGAGAAAATGTTTATGCAATGCTTGGAACAACTTGGGCACATTTCATAGAAAGAAGGAAAGTTGGATCTCATTAATTACTCCAAAAATGGAGTCAGTTAGAGAAGTGCATCTTGTTAGGTATCTGCTAAGATCCTACTTATTGAGCCAATGCTCATTACTTGTAAGCAAGCAGTCTGATATCATTTATGGTGCCATGGAAAATAGCAAGTGAGATGGAAAAGCATATGGGAGAGCAAACTGTGCTGTTATTAATTTTCATTTTCTGTTTACTTTTCATATTATTGGTAAAATGAGTTCCTTTTAATATGAAACTATATTTAATCAGTCCCATCTCACTACTGTCCAACAAACAGATGACGTGGAATTCTCTTTTTACTTTGTTTGGCTAAGTATGCAGGTTACCAGGTTTCAGGAGCCTTGTCTGATTGCCTCACAGTGCTCATTCATTAGATTAATTCCTTGTGCCTTCAATTATGCCATACTCATTAGAGACATGGGCATCTGTGAATAACGGCACTGATGCTCTAAGGATTCCTGTCTCACTCCGTTCCTTGGGGAGGGAGTGTAAGTCATATAGGTGACGGCTTCTTGGGGCTGTTAGCACTGAGGAAGAGGGGGTTTCACTCCTTTGCAGGCACAAGCGGGTGGTTTAATTAGTACAGTGTCAGGCTGTGGGTGATTGTTTCCTTGTTTGTTCAGGCAGGGCTGAGTAGGCAAAGGACACTGTCATGCTGGGTGGTTATTGCTGGCTAATGCCTCAGCAGGGATCTTGCAGTTATTAAAACACTTTGTTTCCCTTTATCACAGTCTGCCTTAATACTTTTCTGTCTGGGTAGTAAGCTGCTCCATTACTTTTTGCTCCATTAGATTTTGTTGTGGTGGTTTGCAGATAACTGGTGGATAGAGGGATCCTTCTAGGCAGCAGCCAGCCCTTCCCGCAAGGCAAAGGCAGAGCATGGGTCTCCCGGTGGAAGGAGCATGTGTCTCTGTAAAGATGCAAAAGTGACCTGCAGTGCCAGTTGACAGCGAGAAACTTGGTCTTCTGGAGATTTACCTCATATATAATACCTTTGTGTTCCAGGTATTAAGAGATGGAGTTTAATCAACTACCCTGGTATTTGAGCAGTAATTATCCTAAGGAGTTCCATGATTAGGGTACCGTATTCACCACCATTACTGTAAAATAACTCAGTACTCTGTCTTGCTTTAAGAAAGGTAGTGATGCTTTAAAATGAATGGCTGCTAACAAGAGTAATCCTATAATCAGGATAATGTTTTCTACACAAGACTATTTTTGTACGATGTTGCTACAGTAAATGAGCCTATTCTGATAACATTGAACAAGTACCCGCAATTTTCCAGGTGGGCAACTTTGATTAGACATTGGTCTTTTCCTTTGGGAACTTAAGGTTCTGCTAAACAACATACTGTGCTAAATTATTTAGCACATTGAGTTTAAAATAATTCCTCTTTATAAATATTTGTCTTTGTACTATAAATCCATAAAGGCAATTTATTATTTTTTTTGGTCCAGCAGTGTGGGGTTATAAATAGCTAAATACTGAAGTACTCTATCAAAATAGTGCCTTCTCCAGCACTATAAAATTGAGAATATTACAAGGTTCTTACATTTTTCTCGGGTGTAAATGTATATGGTTAGTGTCATTTTTTCACCTGCTTTATTGAACGTAAGTTATTGGGGGGTTTTCCATTTTGGAGGTGACTACATTTTGATGTGGAAGCCGTGAGATCTGTGGTTTCTAGTGCTGTTTCCCATAACTGTTTGTAGTGAAGAAAGCTGCATTGCTGGCGTCTGGAGCAGACACCTGCCCTCCTCTAGTACAAACTAGTAGTCTGGTAAGATAGAGCATGCAGGTGCAGCTAGGCCAGCTACAAACTCAGCCAAGCTCATGCAGGGATTTAAATTCAAGATCAGTCACTTGATTGTGGCTCAAGTCTGTTTGAGAAGCCACAACTTTGAAAATAAATGTGGAAGATTCACCATCGGGAGAGCTTATGTTGAAGAGAGTGGCTGCTCAGCAGAGTGTGGGGAAATCAAAGTATTAAGCATAAAAATACATATTTTTTAAGATAATGTTTGAAAATACATTTCCATTTTCTTCAGCAGCCAATAATCGAGCTATTTGACAACCGCTTTTAGCAGCAAGCTCTAGAGATTAAGAATCAGCAGAACCATGTGTGGCCACAGACCGAGTAGCAGTCGGATGCAGTGACATCTAAACTCAGCGCAGCTCGATCTGCCAGAGCTGAGCATCACCTGCATCATGGCAGCATTTGAACCCAGGGTTCATCTTGCTTTCCACAGTTCTGCATTGCACGTATTTACCAGGACAATGTACTTTCTGGATTTCATGGATCTATGGGAATCCATTCCTGCCGCTTTGAGCTCACTTAGCGCATCAGCACTACATCTTAATATGCATGTATAAAACGTGCATCTGTGTGCGCTACCCATTTTAATTACAGATCTACTCAAGCTCAGATTCACCTTCTTAGTTACCTTTGAGATGTTGTGCTGCTTTTTCTTTGTGTGTCGAGTATCATTTTCATGGTTCAATCTATAAGGTTTTGCTTCCTGAATTAATAACTGAATTTGACATTTTCTCGATAATAAATAGGTAGTGCTATGATGAAAGTACCCGGGAAGGCGACATTACATTCTCTGGCAATTTATTTTAAAGACATGTGAAGTGTGTCCTTCTTCCCAGGCAGAGCTGATGCTATTCCATATAGCATATCTCAGTGCTTTTAAATCCTCAGGGAAATTAACTTTTAAATTACTTAAGGGGAGAAAAATAAAAAGGCAGCATGGCTTGACATTGAGGATTAACTGCTCCTACATAAGTTAATTTGGTTCAAAGATGTGATACTTTCTGGATATTGATTTGGATATTTTAGTTCTATAACTCATAAATTATAGGCAAACAGCATATTATGAAGATACATGGATGGATATTAAAATTTTAAAAGTACTTATGAAATAATTGCTAAAGTCATAATTGGTCTAATATTCTGGAGTTTTTAAAAAATGCAAAAAAAGAGAGTAATACAGGAGAAGTGGGAAATAAATTCATTTATAGAAAGGCCAGCATCATTTGTTAAAACAAACAAACAAACAAATCCCACAGTTGGGGCACACCATCTGTGACTTTGTTATCTGTCTCCTTTGTACATGTTACGCAGAGTTTTCTATAACTAATTCCAAAGAGACATGGGGATATTTGGCATGTAGAAAGTTTGGATCTGTGGGATATTCAGCTGTGGGAAAATAAAATAAAAAAGCTTGCATCTCTTGTAGAATCATTTATCAGTAATCCTTGATGCTTTTCTTTTTATTAAAGAAACTTTTTTTTTACTTGAAGATTTAACTTAGTGTTCAGTGAAAAGAGTGTGCATTTTCAACAGATAAAGAGTCAAAGTGTCTGTAGAGTAAATAATTTCATGAAAATGGCTCTTGATCATGTTAAGTAGCTACTGACAATGGAAAACCAGAATTCTACAAAATATATTCCTATCTCATGTGCAGTATAGAATTTTGCCTAACCGGCAAAACACTTTTTCTGAAAAGATAAAAACCCAAACCCAACACCAACCGACCAAAAAACCAACAAGCCCACAAACAAACCAAAATTGAACTGGGTTCTTTTATATATATACAAAGGGTGGCAGAGCCTTTGAAAAATGTGACCCCCTAGATGCTGACAGGGATGGCGTGTGGAGTTTGGCATCTCTGAGATGCTGGTCATGGGGCACAGTGCATTCATCAGCTCAGCTGCCACCCTCCTAGCTGTGGATTTGTACCCTCATAACTTTTACACAGTGCTGAGGCATCCTGGCTCCTTGGATGCTCTGCCTGGCTCAAACGAGGCCAGGGAATTGAGGGCTGTGCAACCTGGCTGGTAAAGGGTTATCGGGGTTTTTCTGCTGAAGAGGATGCTGCTGTTTTGCAGACAACAGACTGTTGCTGAGAAATGGAGTGTCCAGCCAGGACATGCCTTTCAGGAGCTACTGTAGGAAAGGGCTGGGAACTGCAGGGAGCCCCAGAACTGTGTACCTATTATTTTCTACCTTTGCAATGATTCTTCTGCTTTTGCAGTCCCTGTGGGAATGAAGTTCAGCTAATTAATGGTAATGAACACCATGCTGTGAGGAATGTTGCAAATAAGTGAAGATTTGTAGAACAGATTCTAAGACAAATAGTCATGGTTTTCAATAGCACCAGAACCCAGTAGTCCGAGGTTTGCTATAGTCATTTGTCTGTTTGTAGTTGCCAGTACTTCCCCTTGCTCTTTGTCACTTGCATTACAATTCTCCTATCCTGAATAGTTGGTTTTAAAATCCTTTGATCATATTTGATTTCCTTTGTGTTTCAAGAAGGTGGAGCTTATGGTGCACTTGTGCAGAGGTTTCACATTTCAGACTACTTTTCCACTCTCTTTTTTTAATTGTCATGTGCATAAACTAATGCTGATCTTTCATTTGCAGATTCTCGCCCTGGAGTTACATAGTCTCCTACTGACGTTTTTTGTTGCTTAGTTTTGAAACACCTGTTGATTGCCAGGGAATTATTTCAATGTGTCTGGGTTTATTGGGGGTTTTTGGGGTTTTTTTTTTTGCTTCCCTATGGAATTAATGCAACTTGTTGTTTTTAAATGAGAATAATTATTTTTCTGTCTCACTGTCATTATATTTCTTTTGCTGAAATATGTCATTAGAATTCCCTTCAAATATAGTCATAAGGGCTTGCCGGATATTCTGGGTGATATGCAGATCGTGAATTAGTATAATAGTGCTAATTAATTTCTTCTTTCTAATTTTCTCCTTTAATTCCAAAGTATTATGTGAGTAATTGTGAACGATTCAGGATCTTTTCTAGGTGCAGTGACTTTATTTCTGCCACTTAAAAATACGTTACCATTGTAAGAGGATGATACAGAGAGATCATGTTCAATTTTCTGGCATTTGTCAGTTGATGTAAGTTTCTAAAACGGGTTTTAAAGCTAAAAATACTCAAATCCATAACATAGGAAATCACAAATTGTTCTCAATTACTAAGAAAACTGACAAGTTTTTACTGCTTGTCTTTTTAAGTCCAGTTGGTCTATATAGTCTATTGCAAACATGTAACAGAGATACAAAAAGTTAGTAAAATTTGAAATAAGCTCTTTAAGTGGACACCATCTCTGCAGCACAGCCCATCCTGCGCTGTAGTACTTTAAGCTACACCCTGAATTCAAATACTGAGAAACTGAAACCTTTTTCCAGAAGCAGATTTAGTGGAGAGTGAAAAGGAGCCTGAGCATTTTAGCTCTGACCTCTGCTCAGGTTGCTGGGTTTTAGAGGCTTTGGAGTGATGTTTCAGCTCTCCTCTCCTGCAAAGGAGATAGGAAGGTAAAATAATGATTGATATTAGCCAAGTTAGTCAATGCACAGTTCAACAATACGCACTAAGCTGATGAACATGGAGTATTTTTCTCTATAGAATCAGATTAATAGGATTCCAATATTTTAATTAAATTAAGTAAAAATTGGATTCCCTTTGCAGTTTAACGATTAAGGCTGCGTCAAAAGACATTGATCTGAGACTAGAAATGACATCATTCACCTTCATTTTATGCTTACATTTCTCCCAGCCATAATTCATGATTCTCACCAGAAAATTGGATAAAATTTATTTAAGAAAGAACTACTATACAGAAAATCTTTTGCTTAAATATTTCTTGCTCATTTTCTCACTTATTCTCCTCCTTTAGGGCCTTAATTGCAAAATTACTCATGTAACTTCTGTTATATCTAAATGCCTTGTGGGTTTTCTGAGTTCCCACCCTTTCAGAACATTGCTGATTCTTTTTCACGTACCCGGAGCAAGCACACATCTTTGTTTCCTTTATGTTTTCCAAGCAGTCAAATAATTTGAAACAGATATTTTCTTCTTAACTCTTCTACTGTTGTATTATTTTATCACTAAAATAATTATGAGCCTCTATTATAACTGTATTTTTTTCCACTTAGGCTTCTTTAAATAAATAGGTATCACTGTACTTTCGAAGGACTCTTTATTGCCCCACTAAAGGTATGTTGGAGTGTTCCCTGAAATAGCTGAGATGGTTTTGATTCTTTTTTCTGCCCTGCAGCCCTGTCCATTCACTTTCAAGTTCGTAGTTTCTTGCATTCTCTTCAATAATTGCATCTTAATCTGCCAGACTTTCTTTTTTCACCAAAGTACCTTGAATCAGTGTAACGCTGCCATGAAACTCAGCTGGTTTCCGTATTTACATCCATTCCCATTTTTGAGTACTCTGTATGAATTTTCTTTCGAGGTAGCTAGTATGACAGAGCTTTTCCGAATGCTTTACACTGGCCATTTTTCCCCCGCCAATGTGAGGCCTTTGACATTTTTATTCTGTTTGAGAAGGAAAATTACATTGTTCAGAACATCGTACTTGATGCTAGAACATCCAATGGTCCATTTTAGATCATTTATCTTAAAAACAGCTTTTGAATCAGCCTCTGTCTCAGTAAGACTATGTGTTTATGTGGGTTAGAAGAATTCTGGTACATCGAATAATCTGGTTCTATGGCACTTCCTACCCGTTTCTCTTACTGGAAGTGCTAAGACTTCCCACATTCCAGGAAAACACCCGGCTTCTCACACAAAAATTATCCTTTTACTTAACTAGTAATTCTACTTCAGACATAAAAGCTTTTTGAATAAAATGTACTAAGAAGGGCCACTTCTGCAAACAGAAATTCGACTTTGAGCCAGGATAAAAAAAAAAAAAAACAACGAACCCCAAACCTCAGAAAAACAGTGGTTCTGCTTATTATGTAGCAGTTTCCTCTGAAAAATAGAAACCGGCTGAACCTAAACGCCAGCTGTGCACACAGGAACACTTACTTGCACGCTAACTATTCTTTGGTAATCTACTACAGCTCGGAAGTTAAGAATTGCAGTGAAAATGTTGTGAACCACCGAAGATGAAGATACAAGTCTGAAAACCAGTCTTTTCATGACAATCTTACATTTTGCCAATTAACTGAAGGTGTATTGAGTGAAAGCAGTACGATTGAGAACACAGCTGTAGAAGCAAGTGCTATTAAACACTCTAAAGCAACCAGAGGAAATACGTTAATCTGTAGAGATGCTAAGTTTAACAATGCAAGAAGAACCAGCAGAAACACATTATTAATCTATTATTTAAAAACAGAAATTATAATGCAAGTGTGAATCGTAACAGAATGACATATTAGAGTCCATTTGTAGATTAGTCTTGAAGTGAAGAAGATTGTCCCTTTTTGGCTGTAGGCTTGATTCATGCTGCTGGAGCGATCAGATGTTGTCAGGCTGAGTGCTGGATAAATTGAATGCTAGATCAGGCTGTCGAAGGATGAATGTTATTAGGGCCACACAAGGCATTGTATATAGGACAGTATTTCACCTAAAACGTAAATAATCCAATTTTCCCTGCTTTGTATCGCTGTTCAAATATGATTTACTTCCTCCTTGATGAAGTTGCATTTTTGTTACAGTTATATATACCTTGCAACTGGGTAATCCTGAGATTTTTCTGTATTGGATACATATAAAATTCAGGCGTTTGTACACATCCCAGGGACCACACAGCAACACTAATGTAAAACAAGTATACTTCAGTGAACAGGAAAATGACTTTTAATAAGAAATAAAATGCACGGGTGTTAGTTTTAGACGATGCAAACAAGACAACTATCAGGTTGGCAACTTCTTCCTCTAATAATTCAATGCTTTGTTTTATTTTTGGTTTCTGATTTGCAAAATGTCTGTCATCAGATGTATAGAAGAGACAGAAAATCCAGGTCATCTTCATGCTATACACTGAAAGAGAAATGATTTTCCCCCAGAACTTACATTGATGTCTGTGATACCTTAGAAACCTCAAGTGGTTTTGCAGGCTGAAGTAGTTACGTGCCAAAAAGTCCTATTGACCTGTCCAGATCCACTGCAGTGTCAGCAGCTTTCTGAATAAAAGCTAAATTAATTTTGAAGGACTTCTGTAGGTCTTGATGGCTGGTGGATCCAGTAGGTTACAATTGCTGGGCTGCAGTCCTGCTTTTGATACTTATTGCGTGCTCGCTCTCCCTTTAATTTTTTAGAAATAGTTATACTTCAGATTAACCCATCTGTAAAAAAAAACCCAACCCAACAACTAAGTATAACTACTTGCCTTCCAGTTCTTAATGTTGCTGAAATTACGATTTCTGCTTTTCAGGGAGAGGGAAGATTGAAGGGAAGTGTATGCAGATTCTCTGACGTTAATGTCAAGGACCTAGTTACTAGTGTTGTACTGAACCACGCAGAGGACTGTGGGAAGGAGGGGGTGAATATGGGAACTACCATACTCTGAGAGGGTGAAGCACTTGACAGTGTCTTCTAGTATATTAATGGAGTCTGCCCTGCCTCGTATAAGAGAATGCAAAATGTAAAAGTAATAGAAAAGCAATATAAATGTGTTACTGTGACACCACTGATAACACTGCCTGTAAAATTTAAATATACTGTGAATGGCTTTAAATTAACAGCTCTTGGAACTGTACCTTGTAAAACTCACTCATACATGACTTAATTTTATTACATTCCTGTTGCACATGCACTGCTGAAATTATACATGTGAAGAACATTCATAGTGGAAAAATGAATTATGCTATATGTTTAACAGGTAAGATAATGGTGGTTAAGCAGTGTAATTATGGTAATCGTGGTGTTAGAGAGCTGTGAATCAGTTGCTGCCACTGCTTACATTTTGTTTGAACACTTTTCCATGTAAGCTGTCATCAGCAGTGAGGTTGTCTAGGAGAAGATGCTAGGGGCAGGGAAGGAGGAAGGGAAGATGTACAAGGCATTGATTAGATGCATTTCTCATTAATGCAAGTACACTTATATGGAGGCATGACATACTCCTAGGCTGCAAATTTAACAAGCAAGACAGGTAAACAGATAGTTAACCTAACAATGAGCAGGACTAATCCTTTAGCAAGGACAGGAATCCTTGTAATGAATAATTATCTAAGGACAATCTCGTAAACCTGCTGTAATTAGGATATGAGCCCTCCTGTTTCTTTGAGAAAACATTTGGCTGTCTGCTTGCTAAATAAGTCTGTGACTCAAAAGCCAGTGCAACTAGTATTCTTAGTGGTTTAGCAATAATAATTCTGCCCCTGAAGATCTGTCCATCCTTGACCAAAATGCTGTGCAAAGATGCACATAAGTACCAATGGTGCCTTCAACAAATGGAGGTTTTCTTTTAAAATACAGACTATACAAATTAAAGGGACTCAATGTTTTGGAAGTCAGAGCTGCCCACAATATCGAGATCTGATTATAAGTTTATTTAATTTGAATGACTTTTTGATTTTGTGTTATGTGCCAAAAATTTTGTAAAACATATTGACTGTATTTTTTGCTCTACAGAAGCAGCTGGAAAGCTTTTACTTGTAATGAAACACTTTATAAAAACTCATATTATACTCTCATAGGATTGAAATTCCAAAATTTAGTGAATGTTGGTCCCTTCAAGGAGTGATTTGGGCAGGGAAGAGGAATAATTTTTTCTCTGTTGTTTTGTTGGGTTTATTTTTTTATTTTTGTGGGGGTGGTTTTTGGGTTTGTGTGTGTGAAGCAGATATAAAGAAGAGTGTGCAACAGACACACAGCATCTCAATCTTTCTTTCGTGTCACATACTGTCAGATGTAAATCTCTTCTAGGCTGCAAGGCGGTGAAGAGTCAGGGCCCCTGGGAATGCAGTTCCTGACTGAGTGTTCAGAGTGTGATGGAGGAAGACCTGGATGGATGGCTCTGCCAGCCACAGGATCTCTAAGGATCTTGTTAGTTCTTTGGAAGGAGATAAGTTTCCATCCTCTCACTGCTCTCCACTGGTAGCTCTGATCTCTCTATGGTGCTTTACTTCCAAAATGGCTAAATTGACCCTAGTGGAGATTATTCCTATCATCACATTATCTACATCCAAAGTGCATTGATGTCCAGGACAGACTTCCGTTCTCAGTAAAGTACTATATATACACCATCCACGTCTTTGAGAGTCCAAAGAACATTAACAGGGCCCATCTTCTGAGACAGTGGGAGATGTTTTTCCCTTTTCTCTTCTTTGTGGTATAGCTTTTTGTATAATAGCCATAATCTTTATTGCTTTGTGGTATATAGTGCTTGGCATAAATGGCTATCAGGATTGATTAAATGCCTCAGCTTCAATGTGGCTCCAATAAATGGCTATCAGGATTGATTAAATGCCTCAGCTTCAATATTTAATCAAACTCACCAGCTGTCAATTGGCCTATACTACAAAATCATGAGATTATTCCTTAAATGTGATGCAATAAACCAAATCATTCATAAATCAGGTACAGTATCGTATATCTTCATGCCTTCTTTCCTTTTAACTAAGAAAGATGACCATGGGCAATGTTGACAGCCCATGATAATTTTGTGCTGTAATTTTAAAAAGTAGCACTACATAAAAAGTGTTTTTGCTTTCCTAACATTTGTGTGAAAGGGAATTATTATCATGTCTCTACCGGTTAAAATCAAAGAAGTGTTAGAGTAAACCCACTAAAGGTTTCATGTTCACCAAAGATTTTTTCAAGACATTTTTTGTTTCGCTGTAAAACTGTCAGGAAAAGACTAGTGGAATCAGCAAAGCATGGGGGGTTGTTGGTTGTCTTGGGGTGTACTAGGAAGCCAACTTTGCTGTTATTTGAGCTAGCCTCTGAAAGTGGAAGTATGGCCATGGTAAGGTGGGATGTTTTGTGAAAGCACTGCCTATGGAATGGAGAAAAAGTAGGGAACAGAACGGTGTAAAAACCCTGGTGGTTTTCTGCACTAAATACTCTGGGATACTGTTAAACTGCTGAAGTGCTTGCTAAACTTTCCTTTTTTTTCCTTGGTAAAACTTGACATTAGTAAATCAATGAACTGTTAAGACTGTCCAAATAAAGTCAGTGGGACTAAGTGCATCCCTACTGTAGGCAAAGTCCTCAGTTTGTATCCCTGTTGAGCCATCTGATCTATTGTCATTTCTTGGAATGTCGTCTGTATTATTTCTTGGAATGAAAGATGCCAGCACTGTTGTACCCTCTCATTGTAGTAAAGATCGCTGTGGAGAAATGCAGGACAGGTGCTGATTCTGGCTTTCAGGCAGCTGAGTATGTGGGTATCCTTCTAGATGAATGCTATCCAAGTGTGAGGATTTGGGAACTCAGAAAAAATGGTCTGAAAAATTGATTTAATCAAACATCATGGTAGACAACATGCAATAGCATCCAAGCTAGTCGTCTGGTCTATCTCGGATGTCTGCGTTAGGGTGCCTGGTGCCTCAGAAGTACCACTTTCTCCTCACTGTTAAAGGGAGCCTGGAACATGAGCTCAGGGCAGATGCACACTGGCATCTCATGATTCCCACCCTAAACCTTTTTAAGGGGAGTGGAGCCGAATGGAAAGCATGTTTCTCTCAAGAGAACTTTTGGGGAATTTTGTAACTTGGAAGTGAAAAAAATGCACTTTCCTTCAGTAATTTGTGCACTCACTTAAGAGGAATGTTGTGTTTTGGCTTTTTTTTTTTTTTCTCCTTTCTTTTCAGTCATTTGAGAATCTTTTTATGGTTTGTTTGGTAAGCCAGATCCTGAAATAGCATTGGAAAAATATTTGAACTCTCATTTGACAAGATGAAACTATTTATTAGAAGCAGCATTTTCCTGCAGTTTAAAAAGAAAACTGTATTTATTAGAAGGAAAGTTTTCCAGTAATTTGAAGAGAAAACTATTTAGAAATAATTAACTGATAAATCGGTAGTTATTTTAGTCTTCTGGTTATCTTTAGGCAAAGTTCCAAAACTTTTCCTTTGAAGGAAAAGAAATTGAAGGATTTTCCTACTCCTCCTGAAATCTCACTGGCTCAGGGAGCTTACGGGAAGGTTTTTTCATTGGACTCATGTTCTTTACATATAAACAACAAACAATGGAACCAGTTGGAAAAAATACTACAGTAACCACTTACAGCACTAATAAAATTTGGAACAAGAAATATCAGATGAAATAATTTAGTCAAGATAATATGAGTTTTCTGAATCAAAAAAAAAAAGAAGAAAAAAAAAGAGCTACATTATTTATAAATGTACTCTACATTCAGGTTTGGTTTTTTTTATCCACATGTCAATGCCAGGAAATAAGACTCCACTGATTTTTACAAGAATTACTTCGTGTAGTTGATGTTAACACATGAATAAATGGCTAAGCAGTCATTCTTTATTTAGATTCCATTGTATTACAAATGAATTCATAGCTTATAATTTGCATTTTCTGCAAGTACCTGGTGGCTGAGCATCAAAATATATTCGGCAAATCCTCCAGGCTAATTGGTAAACAGGATAAACTAATTGTAGTTTATAGGAACATAATTAGGCTAGAAGCACAACTGTGATCTCTGAGTTACAGGGAGAAAAATTGCCAGTAATCATCACTGTGGGTGATGATCACAGGGTGGCCTTATGTACAGTGTCCAGGCTCTACACCAAAATTGTCTCTGGGCTAAACAAGAATCGTGCATCTTAGAGGACCAGGTGATGTCTAAACACATGGGAAACAACGAACATCATCTCTTCAGATATCCTGCTGGCCTGATCTGCTGATGAGGCTGGCTCCATCTGAGAGGAATTCAGCAACAGGACAGTCAGTAGCTCCACTGGGGATTTGATCCTGCAACCCTTTTTTAGCCTCTCCCTTTATTTTAGTCTTATTGAAGGCCAAAACCCCTAATGTTTTGCAACAGGGTCCAAATAGAGACCTCTGTTAAAGGAGAGGGAATTGAAAAAATAAGAATTACTTTTGAGGAGTTTTCAAAGAAAAGTAGATGTTAGTATATGGGTGTTATTGGCAATGCAACGAAGACTATATAGGTGGTAGGCAATACCTGGAAATAATAATGGAATAATGAAAAATGACTACAAAGAAAACTGCAATTCATATTATTACTCCCTTTGTTGACTTATTTAGTGCTAAATTAGCAGATTAATAGACTAGTAATAAGGGATGAAATCCTAAAATAATGGTGTACTTTGTGAGATTGGAAGGATGTATGTATAAATTATAGGAGTGGGATTTAGTATGACTTGTATTTTCAAACCAAAATTGGAATATCCTAGCAAGACACCAGGGATTGAAGATGTAAATGATAGAACAGTTCAAATACCTTGGTATTTGTGTAGATCTAATCTTGGCTAATAACTATACCGCGTCTAGGGAATTGCTAAATTCAAACAAAAGTCATCCTGATTAACTGACATTCTGTTGTAGTGGAGACGAGATAGAGAGTAAAGTGAAGAGTATATCAGCTTTAAAAAGCTTAAAAAAAAAAAAAAAAAAAAAGGTAGCTGACAAATACACTGAAAGATGTTTCTTTCAGGGAGAAATGCAATACATTCTACTTCTTCCAGGGAGAATGGGAAAACAGGCAGGATGGTATACAGCGGGAGGCAAAGAACTGACTGAAGGTGAACATTAGAATCCTACAAATAAACAGGGTAGAGAATAAAATGTCTTAACTTAATCCATGTGCAAAGTCAGTGCTGGAGCCAGGAATAATATTCTGGATTTACAACAAAACTATGCTAGCACAGTTCATGTCCAAACACCTAAGATTTGCTAGCTGTTGATAAGGCAATTCTTTTCCCCGGCCCATCCCATGATACACTGCATTTGTTAACATTCTGGCAAGCATTAAGCCCATTAGCTTGCTGTGAGCAGTAAGTGAAAGATAAACTGAAGGTCATATTCTTCCTTCTCCCCTGTTAGGCATTCTGGTGGCATGGCTTTGGTTACCTATGTCCTAAACACCTATGTCCCTAAATATAGCTAGAAAAATACACATTCCTATTTTTGTGTGGCTGCATTCCTTTTCCAGTTACTCTCTGCAGTAATCTCTGACTCTGTTTTACAGTTCTCTCCCTTAGATTTTCTGTACTGTATGGTGATAAGCGTGTGTGATAAATATTAGTAGAAGTTTAATTTAGAGTTAGGAAAGATTGTTGTTTACAGTGTTTTGCAACAGTCTTTCCTCCTTGAAATATTTTATGTCATGAACTGTTTTTTGCCTGATGCAGAGTTATAGAAGAAAAGTACTTTTTGCTTTAACACATTTACTAAAGAAGCAATGTCCAACTGAGGAAGCACTATAAATGCTTTTAGAAGTCTTTTTCTTCTCTTAAACTTACGAGATAAGTAATACTGTCACTGGTTATGGAGAGTATTAATTTTGTATTCTCTGGACAGGGCTTTGTTTTTTTTCTTGTTGCATGAAAAATAGCAGGCTGCTGGTATTGCAATCTAGGAAAAAGGAGAACTGTAGATAACATTTAGTAATGTGCTTTTCTATGCCAAGTTTTTCTCAGGTAGTAAGGCTAGAGAAGATCAAACCTGTTTTTCTAAAAATTTTAAGGAACAGAAACCCACAATTTGATTGGATGTGTCTCACGAAAATGTAACTGCTTTTCAAGTGCTCATCTTTTTAAGAATAAAGGCTGATTTATTTTCTGTGGATATCAAGATTTTTGTTTAAAGAAAAGTTTATAAAATGCAGGTGGCATTTAAGCTATGTGTTAATTGTACTATTTTAAGTCATTGTTGAGTTTCTGCAAGACCTGTTGCAGTTGGGTGAATGTTTGAGGTAAACACATAAGTCATCTTTACTCAGTAGTGTTTTTCAAGTAAGAACAAATCTACTTTTACTAGAGGACATAACCTATTACATTTCTCAATGTATGTTTAGACCCAGGCTGGGGAGCAAGAGGCAAATGGAGTTTAATGGTCTATTTTTATTAATCTGAAGTTTAACAATATATTTTTATTAACCTAATGTCAGTAAGTGGTGTTTGAAGGCATAGCTGTAAATTCTAAACTTTCCCTGGGCAGAAACCAGCCAGACTGTGACATAATACCATGCTCGTCAGCAAAGACCTAAACCCCAACCAACCTGAAAATAGCTGTGGCAATGCATCTTCTTCTAGATTGCAATAACTTCTTTAAAAGTATTTGTAAAAACTATCTATTTCATTATGAAAGTTTGACTTGAGAAAATATGTGAAGTTATTCAGCCGTAAATGATGTGTTTTATTAATGTTTAGTTTGGATTTAACTTGATTGCTGCTTTTCACTTTGTTGCTGTCCAATTCAAAAAGCTAATTAGGTGTAGCCCTCTGCTGTTTCCAAGAGAAAAACTACAAGTAAAATTAATTAGCACAAATTGTTGACTGGTTTTGCTAAGAAAACAAGGTTAATCTATCCACATTTATTAGTAAAAAGAAAATATTAAAACAATTAAAATACATTTAGTTGCAAAGTATGGACGATCATTCAGCAAGTCGACTTTAAAATTCCAGATTTAAACTGTGTGTCTGAAGGTACTATAAAGTGGAGAAAGCCTATTTCCACATTATGTGATCATACAGAGATAATTTACTTTACTACTACATTTCCCCACTGTAATTATATTACATTTAGGGGTTCATTTAATAACACTTATCTGTCTGATGTTAAACTGGGCATGACATAGCTAGTCCTGCAAAACTGTAATGCTGGAGTGCAGTTTACCCTTAGTGCTTGGAAAATGCGTAACAGTACAAACCAGTCCTCCCTGCTTTGAATTTATGGGGCATTGGAGGTACCTTAACTATACAAAGGAAAAAAAAAACGCACACCAAAAACCTGGCAAAAAAAGGACTGTAACATTTGTTATGTGAATGAGATTAATAACAGATCTGTAGAAACACCTGTCATTGCTTAAAGATCATGAAGCAGCTCAAAATGAGTGTGAGGAAAGAAGAACTGAAAAACCCATGCAAGTATCTATAAAAAGACATGAGAATACACATGTCCTAGAAAATAGTTGCCTCTCGATTATTTATGGCTAATGGGTTGAATGTGTTAATGCAGTCCTCAGTCAATGTTGTGAAAGTGCATTGTCTCCATTTTATAGATGGAAGTTTATAAAAAAGATTTTTTTTAATAAAAAAAATATATATAATTTATCCAGCCCAGGAAAGAGCTGTGCAAGGGAACCATTCTTGAGTTCCTCAATTCAATATTGAAAAAGTGCTTTCAGTGTTTGGTTGCAGCATAAAATACACCAACACTACAAATATTTAAGGCAAATTCTCAGTACTGAGTTAACTAAATTAAATTTTGAGGCAGCATTAATTAATATTGTTTCACTGCTGACAATAGATAACGTTGATACTAGCCAGTCTCCACTTCATAAAAGCTGCAGGTTTTGGATTTTTTCAGTGTGCCACCAGAACTTGCTGACAAGTATTAAAGACGTGTAGAAACATAGGCATGCTCCACTGCAGATTCCTGCTAACACTAACAAGTACCTTTCCAGTTAAGAAATCCCACATAAAATAAGGCAGAGAAGTTGCACACGCCTGTGTTTTGAGGCTGACGTGCTTTGGATGTGTTCAGTTTGCACTGCAGAGCATCTCTATGCTACGCACGTGCTGAAACCAGATCAAATGTGTTGAAGAAAATCAGGTACATGGTAGCAGAATTAGCATCCATCCAATTATAGTTGCACCTTTATTTTGAAAACTTGGGGATTAGGGTATAATTTTTGTGAAACAATATTTTTACAGAGATACTTAGATTTTACAAAGAATTCTGCAGTAGACTGCAAGTTGGAGAAGCTTGGGTTGGTTTGGCACACCGGCTTTCTCACCTTCCACTTGTGTAATGGATTCAGAAGCTTTTAAAATAATGCAAAATAAATATATGTTTAGTATTTAAAACCTAGTACCTATTGGAATTTGTCTTAATAATATTTTTTATAAATATTTAATGTTGATTAACTTTTTGTTTATGCATATATTACCTTGCAAATTATGGTGGTACTAGACTGATTAAAATTAATGAAATACTGAAGTACACCTGCAGTGATTTACATCGCTAGCCCCAAGGGGTGAACAATTTTAGAGCCTTACTAATAACTGTTGAGGCTAGGATATACAGCACCTATAGAGACGTAAAGGGACTTTTTTGAAGTTCTGCGAATGAGAAGCCTTCAGTGTGCCCAAGGACACACAGAATCCCTTATCCCCAGCGGGGATTCCCTCATCCCAGCTTTTTACCTATTCAGATATTTTTGTTCATGTGGTGTTTTGGAGTATTATTAACTTAGGGCCCAGCTGCTCCTCTGAAGCACCTACAACTTAGTGAGATGCCAGTATAGTTACAGCCTAGCCTGTGTTTGCATGTGATGCTTGGATCCTTGCAATTACTGTGACATTCCCAGTCTAGAGTGTTCCCTCGCTCTTCTTCCAGTGTGATGTGGAGTCCCCTGTCTCCTCCATTCCTTCCTTCACTTAGCTGTGCTCCGCCCTCTGCCCTTCCTCTTTAAAACAGGCTGCTCACTTCAGCAAGGCTGATGGATGGGGCAGCCCACTGCCCCTTGCTTTTTGTGAGCTGCCTTCCCTGTGCGTCTCCTTAAGCACAGCCATAGGTAGAACTTTAGGGCTAAAAGTAAAAGGGAGTATTTATCATTCCAGAAAGTGGAAGAATCTTTGGGGAAACTCCTTCCCTTCTCCTTTTCATCCTTTCTTTACCAGTCCTATAGAAAAGCAGCTCTGAATGCCTGGGGACAAAATGATTCCTCAGCAAATGCTCTTGGCAGCTCCTGAGAAAATATCTTCTCAGAGCCAGCATCCCTACCTGTCCCGGTGGGTGGGGAGGTGTCGAGAGAGGGAGCCTGCCTGGCAAGGGCCAATTTTAACCATTTCAATCACCGTGTTTAATAATGTTTCTGCAATCTCATTTAAAATTAGCAGCAGCGGAGGCCTTTTATGAGATCTGTAAATAAAGTCATTTTACTGAGGAGTGCATGGCGTGACTGATCCCACCGTATTTTCTCATGACTGAGCCTTAACTATATGGAGAAAAACCCAGATAAATCATTAAGGTTTCTTTGTTTCCCACCTTTTCTTCTCACTGATGAGCAGAGAAGTAGAGAAGGGAAGAGTTCCCTTAGTTAATTGATAATTTTCTAGCTGACAGTCACACCAAAGTCCCTAGTGTGAAATGCTAGGAGAAAAGAATCCTGAGTGAAAAGTGTTTGTTTTTTTTTTTTTTTTAAAAAAAAGAGAAAGTAGAAACTAGCTGTATTTTGCTAGATAACTTATCACTATGATTTAGGCTCTAGAGTTTGCTTCTCAAAGAAATATCAAACTGGTAATTAGGTTGCATCTTGAACAACATCTGAAAAGAAAAAAGAAGTGCTACAAGACTGATTCTGCCAGTTTTCCTAGGAAAAATAAAAAAAAAGGAAAATACACCTGAACCTTTTGGATAAATTCAGGACCAAATCTTCAAGTCATACTGCTTCAAGCAATCGCTTCAAGTACCAAGCAACTATAGTGGGGTCAATATTTTGCCTGTTCACGCCGTGCGCTTTTGAATTTTTGGATTTCTGCTTCTTCCCTGAAACATCATCAGTCTAAAATTCACACAATAAACCAGGAACTCCTGTGTGAGTTGGGAGGATTTCCTAGTTCACACTTAATAGAGTCAGTATGGCAAATGGTGTAAAAAAAAAAAAAAAAAAAAAAAAAAGGATTAGACACAGTAAGTTTTGGTAGCAATGTTTTGGCACTGTATGATTGTGGAGGTGTTCTTATATTCACTGATCAAAATCCTGCTTCTATTCTGTGACATATTCTTTCCCTTACAATGTGCAGTTGACTTTAGCATGTTAATATGCCTTTAGATGATGAAGGGTAAAGACAACGTAATGCTGCTTTTAACTTGTATGACAGTTGTTTCACATTGACGTATAGAATGACCTGACTCCACAGCCTTGAAACTGGCACCTTGAACTTAATAACTGAGGGCTAAATTTTTTTTCTTTGGCTGAATGTCACCTCCAGACCCTCACACATAGGTTTATTTCTACCCTTAAAATTATAGAATCACATATTACTCTTGCTTTTCCATCACCTTCCCTTTAAATTCACACATGTGCATTAAAGTGTTAGAAATGCAGTGCAAATTCCTCCTCCTGGGATTATACTGAATGGTGATATTCAGTTACTGTACCTTGATGTCAGCCTGACTTTGGGGGAATCTGCTTGCTCTCTCCGTGCACAGAATACCCAACTCAGCTATTACCATGAGGATCTGAGGAGGAAATTTTGCCTCCAATGTCTGGGTGCCACTGGGATTTCTCATGCTATGTATAATGCATGATGCAAGTTGCTGCAGTTTTTTCCCCTCGTTTTAGTCAATAGCTCTAATCCTTTTGGCCAGATTTCTGCAGCACAGATACCCATGAAAAGACTGTGTACCGACACTTAGTCATTGCTAATGAATGGGCTATTTTTAAATTTTGTGGTGGAGGTGCTAGGAAGGCTTGATGAAAACACAGTTTGCATTCATGTAAATAAAAGGCCGGTTATAATGGAATTTCAACCACTGGACAAATGTGGTCCCAGAGATTTAGCTTGCTGTGCATGGCTAATGAGAATCCAGAAGCTGTATTCTTAAGTATTAATTGAGTATTCTTTGAGCAGATCATAGCACTTTAAGAGCAGCTCACGCTTGTAAAGGACACTGAGTAATTTTATTCACTTAACAATAGATTCCAGATTCTGCCTTGGAAAAGATAGCTCAAATTTTTGTGACTAGATAAAGTATTTTATATGCTCTGAGACAGCAAAACTAAATGGCTTTCAACAAAAGATTAATTACCTTCTTTATGCGGGCACAGACCTGATGGATGTCATGGAGCAGGTAAGATTTCCAGAACTGGGCTTGCTCACAGCTGATCCTGCTCCTATCCCGCTCTTCCGACCCACATGCAGGATGGAGCTGGTTGACCTGACCACTGATATGGCCACTAGCTGGGCCAGGGACAAAGTTAATATTCTAGCTTCTCCTCTGCTGCATGACTGAACTGGCTAAAGCCCAGATGAATTTATTAAAGCAAACATTTGTGAAGCTCAGGGTGAAGGCTCCAGAAAATAGTATCTCTGTGTTGTCTACACTGCCTCTGTAGCATTGGAGTGCTGCTTCCTGTATTTCTGAGGAAAGCATCGTTGGAGTTCCTTGGTCCTGGGTTAGAGCTGATGGTATAAAAGAGGATTATTAACTTGCTTTCATCCTGACTTGGAGCAGAAAGTGTCAGTCATTTGAACAAAAACAAGTTAGCATCTCAAAATAGCAAAATTGAGTCGACTTTTAATAAAATTCAACGTCTGAACGTATTTCAGGATGAAACTCTACTGAAGGAAGAATTGCCTGGAAAATAAGATCAAGGTTTTCAGTCTACAAATGTGATGCCTGAACAGAATAATCTCATTCCTGTCTAGAAAGAGGAAAAAAAAAAACAACAAAAAAACAACCCTTAAGGATATGTACATCTTAGTCATTAAAGTAAATAAGACTACTTAATATCCAACTGCAGCACAGCCTTACATTCTGGCCCAGTTTTATATGCTGGAATTGATCCTGTTTAAGGTAATGGGACTACTCATAATGCATATTCAAGCGCATAGTGAAGCATCTGCAAAAGCAGGCTGTAAACGAGGGAACAGCTCTGCGTGCTGAAATGCTTGCGAGCTTGGCATCTGTCTCTCCCTAACTTGACAAAGCTTTAATTTATTAAAACAAATTATTCACTAGCAACACTTAAATTGTTCTGAATTTCAGAATGGACTTTCAGTCCAAAGGTGGTAATGAAGGAAATAAAACTGTGTGAACTTTAAGTATTTGCAATTCCTGTCACAGCTTGGAAAAAGTAGGCCTGGAAATTCACCTTTAATTCTTTAGAAAATTGATGCTGAAATGCACGTAACTTTAGTCTAAAAGATTTGATGGTGCCTTGCGGGGTGGGGTTTTGGTTAGATTTTTACTGTGAACACCGATGAAGCTGTGCGGTTTCTGGGGTTTTAACTTAATGAAGTAGTAGTGATACAATAGGACAATATGCCGAACCAGCTGTAAGGCAGCCGAATTAATTGAAAGGACATTCCACACCTGTTGCTTCAGCCAAGGCTTATTGATATCTGCAAACTGGTATTTCCCCTGGTGAAGCTGTTTTTAAAGAAGGTATGGAGGTAGCAGGCAGGAGGTTGAAGGGTGCAGTGAGGGGATTTTGCTCTCGCTGCAGAAGCAGCTATGCTGAACAGCCAGCAAACTATAAAGCATGAGGTGGGTAAGACAGCAGTGGGCATGTACCAGTACAGTAATGATATTAATTATGACTTACGAATCCTGCTAAATGATGAGTAGTATCAGTCTTAAGAAATTAAACAGGAGATGTCGAAGGTAAAAGGAAGTAAAAGGTACCTGAACCTCTGGGGGGGGAGGGGGGAAAGCAGCTCGGAGAGAAGCTAAAGGGAGGGAGCTGGGAACTGGCTTGAAGCTTTTTGAGGGACTCAGTGTTTGGCAGAATCTTCTTTTTAAAAGGATATTTAAATATTTGGTTTGCATGCTGAGAACTACTAATTTTTATACTTCTGATTTCACAAGAAAGAGGTTGAAAATGAGGAACTGTTTTTAAAAGCACTGACCAATGTTTTTCTTACATAAAATCTGAAGAGCTAAATGTTGCCATTAAGTGTCTACAAGCTGACAACTTCACTAGCTGGAGACAGAGGTTGTAAAATAATCGAGGCATTAAATACAGAGAGGTAGAAAGAAAGGCTTCTTTGGGAAATGCCAAATCATGTTCCTTCACATTTTGGTAAAATAAATTTAATACTTGTCAAAACTGAGTATGAGCACTCAGCAGGTGCCACATCACAGAGTAGTTACGGCTTTTTGTGGAGATTTATCTGAGCTGACATGGTGTTAGCGGCTCCAGCTGAGCTCTGCACTTAGGACCTGTAAATATGTTTAATAATGATATATGCTGGGTTGTTTGAAATAATTACAAATATAGTTTGCTTGGAGCGATCAGGTGATTCAGCTCTGGTCTGGGGTGATGGGTTGTTATTTCATCTCACCGAGTTCAGATGGGTAGTATGTGCCTGGAAGCATTCCCCTGGCCTGGTCCACAGAAAACATGAGTTCTTCAGTCTCTGGCTGTCTTCTTAGGAGCTCATGTAGTTGAACATTGTTTCTTGAGCTTTTCAGGTATGTTGTTCAATCATTGTTGGCTTCACATATAGGGGGAGTTCTTGGATTTATTTTGGACTGAGATTCTGATAAACAGCAGGAGTTTGGATGCATGTGTCCTCTTCCTCATTCTTCTCATCTCCTCTTGAGCTGGAAAGGAGAGAGGGTCCTGAAATTCAGTGAAAATATGGTGCAAATATGTCTCTGATGACTGAAGTCTTCAAACTTAGGTATGATGCATGAGACCAGCTCATGAGCATATATTCTTGTCTGTTAGCAAAGAGACAACCAAGTGTTGCTCTTGTTCTTTCACACCTACATCTTCTGTCTCTGCCAAGATAAGTTTCCTTCATTTGTGCCCTTATTTAGCATGCTGTCCACCTACTATCTGCATTTTCATTATGTATTTTAAATGAGCAATAAAATAACCATTTACATAATGAATACAGTTATATTGATATTATGTTATATAATTTAGAGCTGGTACTTAATTATAACTTGTTTATAATTAGCTCACTTGCTATGCCAGCTAGCTCTTCTGTTATTTATAAAACTTCAGGAATAGCAGAAAAACATGACTATTTGAATGTGAAAATAATCTTTGGTATTGTCTGTCGTAACCCTTTTGTGCCTATTACTATTTATCTTGGGGTGTTCCTCTTTTAGTGGGATGAATATTAATAGTAAATATTTAAAAGTATTTGCTGATAAGGTTGTGCTGCAAAGAAACTGATGTTACCAGTTTTTGTTTGGATTTAATTTTCTAGTTGTTTCAGCTCAGGAGATAGAAATGGTTTTGTTTTTTGAATTGGTATGACTGAACAAAGTAATGCAATCATGTCAGCACTTCATCTTTTGTAAAAGCTTAAAACTTAAATGTACGCATGCTTCTAAGAGACTTGGACATCCAAGTATCTTCTAAGTTTCTTTGACGATCCAGCTTTTATTTTTATGATGCCACTAATTATCATCTTATAAAGTCTTCCTTGTAATGCATTACAATGGATAGAGACTGAACTGTGATGGATGAATAGGGACAGTCTTCAAATGAGTGTTTCAGCGTTAGAGATAACTGATAACTTTGAATATCTCACTGTTTTGAGGAATCAGATTTGAGACCTTCGAAGGATTTGTGCGTTGGCTTACCACCTTACAAAATTAAGTCCTTTTAAAATGCCGAGAATGTGCTTTCCAAATTAGTAAAAAACTATTGGGACTGTTCAGTCTACGCTTTCTGCATGTGCTGCTTCTTAACCAGAGTTATCACTGAGGGCAAACAGCACTCTTGTTTGGAGGGGAAAATAATTTGAGGTTTCACACATTAGCTATTCCCGGTTTGTTTATCTTTTGTTGAAGCAGTGACCTACTGTGTCTGTCTTACTGAGTGTGGTTTCCATAGCAACTAGCTGACTTGTACCATGTGTATGTTCTGGCAGCAACTTAAAATGGTCTTTAACCACATATTGTGCTAGGAAGAGCGATACTGGTGCTAAACATCAGGCACTTTGTCAGTGGTACAGTGCTGAGGTTCAGCACACGAGAGGCCAGAGCTGCTGCGCTTCCTTGCTCAGAGTGGGACTGATGTGGTGCATGAGGATGGTCCGTGCAAGATGTGTATATATACAGAAAGTTGAGTATAGGCTGACACGGTGAAAGTTATTTTTGCAAAGGTCATAAACATAAACAACAATGAGAAATAAATCACACCAGTAATCCTCAGGGGCTGTTATCAGGGAAAAATGCCTTTTTTTTTTTTTTTTTTTTTTAAACTGCGGGCAGTCAGTTTTCACTGGAAAGGTGAATTCTCTTTGCTTTGTCACGTGAGGTTCCCTCTTCTGAGGAAAATGTCAATTCAGAAAACATTTTGGAATGAATCGTGATCTGGCTTTATTAATTCTTGCTTTTAAAATTGATTGAAGCAGAATGGTTCCTGTAGATTTTCCTTGGGAGAGCTAAGACACTCCTATTCCGTTTGGATACCACCTCTTCTGCTTCCAGTAGGAAAAGGTAACGGTGCAATGACTATGACTTCTCTTCCAAAAATTTTTGTCCATACCTCCAGCCTATGGTTGCAGAAATAGCTTAGAGAGCAACCACCCATCTGGAGAGCGTGGTTGAGAAAAGATCTGAAAACATTTGGAAAGGTCTGCTCTGAAGTAATTTTAGGTTTAAAGGTTCATGTTGGAAAATCATGGAAGAATTTCAGATAATTCCACAGTATGGTCAATGGAACTCCATGTTTTAACAATATAGAAAAATAGCAGATATATATTAAAAAATCAGTTCAGGACAAAACAACTGAAGCAGGTTGCTCCAGTTCCTAAAGAATCTTCCTGCAATTTTAATTCCAGTAAATTAATTGTCTTTCAGATTATCACAATTTGTTTTCTGCTCCAGTGCAGAGCTGTATTTCTGAAGAGGCTGTGCTGTTCTGTTCATATAGTACAGGCTGTCCTTACCCTTGCTGGAATCATGTAATCTCTATCTTATTTATTAGAGTATCTTAAATGCCTTTCTATTCTTTTTTTAATTATTATTACTTATTTTCTACTAGGATGAGTCTTCTGACTGTCTGTTATTTCTCAATCAATTGTTTTCACAAATGTTCCTCCTTTCTTATTTTTTTTAACCATGTTGATGAAATTGAATAAGAAAATAGAATAATGAGAGAAGTAAAAGTCTTTTTTGTTTTGTTTACTCTGAAACACCTACAGAATCAGAGAAGTGTTGGTTGTAACAGACTTCTGGAGGTCTCTGCTCTAACCTCCTACTCAGAGGACTGCCAGGTCAGCTATGGCTTTGTCTACCAGAGACTTGAAAACCTGCAAGGGTGGTGGGCATTCATAGTAGGCTTAAGGCTATGTACTTATCTTATTTGGTACATTTAGAAGTGCAGTTCAGTTCTTTTCAAAGTATATAATTCAAAACTCTTGATGCCATGATTTTTCTACCTACATCTTGTTCAGAGTCATTCACAGGAGAAAAATTGAAGGACTTGTGTATAAGCTCTCGGAGAAATTCAGATTTCTGAACATTGTAGCAGAAAGAAATTTTTATTCTTTTTTTGAAGTGGAAATAAAGGACTCCTTCAGCATTAACTGAAGATCTGTATTTTGTTTCTAAAGCTTAAATTTTAATACAAATGCAATAGAAATCAACCTCTTTCTCTCCCTAAGCATGCTCTAGAGAATTATGGCCCAAATCCACAGCTAAGATATGCCTAACTTGGCAGCTTATTTATTGCTTTATTGATTAACATTCAGACCACAGCAGCACTAGTGAAACATTCAGTTCAGTTTTCCATCTCTTTACTCTTATTTTTCTCTCTGTAGATTACCCTGTGTATAATCCATAGAAAATGTCAATTGTATCTTGTGTCTTAAAGAATAGAATCAAGGTTTTAGGCTACTCTAACTGTATTTCAAACATATCATTTCTATAGTAAATAAAAAAAAATCACTGGGAAAATTATCTTTTCTTTAGTTTATTTGAAAGATTTTTTTTATTATTCATGCAAAATATCAAGTGTATGGTACTCCGAAGAATAAAAGCATAAAAAACCCCTGCCAGATAAAAATGCTGTTTTAAATGGATTGTAAAGTTTTGATTTGATACAGTAGCATTACAGGTGTAGGTCTGTTAGCCAGCACAAGTAAGAATTTGCATAAGATGTGTTCTCCATAGGAGTAATTTGCAAGAACAGAAGAGGACACTTGGTTAATCACACTTTCTCCCTTCTATCTAGCAATAGCCATCTGGAAAGAATTGCATAGAGCAGTAAAAGTGAGAAAGACAAACTCTGGAGAAGTTTGTATGAAAAGTACAAACAGAACGGGTGAGACATGTGAGGTGGAACTGCTTACTGCCAGGGGTTTTGGTTTCTTCTCAGTAGCACCATAATGGAACAAAGACAGTTCTCATGATTATATCTGCATATCATATATATACAATGAAATATACAAAAACTTGAAATTAAAATGTGCCACAGAATTGAGCTTTTGCCACCTTTATGGTTACATCTGCCCTGCATGGAGAGCTCCTTACCCACATGCATTATGTGCATTAGAGCAGGGGATTCTGCAGCAGCCTCTTTCTCTCTCTCTGTCTTTGAGTCAGCTGTAGATGCCAAGATAACCATCTTGTATCCAAAACTGTTCAAAAGATGATCTTCTGTTTACTATAACTCTCAAAGGCCCAAGCTCCATTTGTAAACCTTTGTATAATGTATAAAGATCTAAGTCAGGACAAGTTCAATGAGAAGTCACTAAGTTGCAACTTAAGGTAGTCACTACCAGAAGCTGTGCGGAAGGTTCGGTTTGACCCCAGACTTGTGTTTCTACTGTTGATCACAACATACTGAGTAAAACTGGCAGCACAGAATCTTTTCTTCTAACTCTATGCCATGTTGCCTACCAAGTTGTAGAAAGCAGTTCCTGGGCTTTCAGAAGTCTGTTCTAGAGGTGGGTTTCTGCATAGCTGCTTCTCATGCTCCTGAAGCAGCTGTCACCATGTTCGTTTCAGGTAAGAAAGGGTCTGCAAAGCTGGTTGCTTTTAGTCAGATTGCCATGCTGCCTTTTTGATCAGTGGGAGTACATCCAGGACTAAGCGTGAGCAACTAATGGTAGCACTGAAAAAAAGACTGGAGCGTAACAATAAATGCATGATTGCATGAATAAACACTCCAAGTCCTTGTTAGCAGATATGTCACTGATGCAGGACTTAACTCATTTGAGCAACGCAGGCATGTCACTTGAGTGGGATTGCAGCATAGTCAGAATAGTTGCTATTTGGAACTGAGTATACACTGTACTTAAAAAGGTGAGTTGCTGCGTTACACCCCAGATAATGAGGAAAAGATATAGCCAGGATATTGTTTAACATGTACCAGAAGTATTTAAACAGGAAGACCAGAGGAAGCTTTCCCCATCAACCAAAAAATATGGTGTGGGAGGAAAGAGATCAAAGTGTCTCACTGGCTCATTTTAAAGACTGTGAATTAGCTCTGAGCAAGGTGTTAATTAAAAAAACAATCTGGAAGAAAGTTTCGGGATTTGTATTTTGCAGTAAAACTCGACTCAAGTCAATAGAGAAGTTTATTTCAGGTTAAGAGAATTTGCCTATAAACCTGCCTTGGTGTGTGTTTCAAATAAATGATGCAAAACAACTATCAGCGAGGATCAATGTGTTTGTCACATCAAAACTGCACTATGTGATTTACATTACCTGGGACTGACAGTAGTCTGATTTATCAGAGTAGCCCAGACATAAAAGCCTCATTCTGCAGTTCCATTTACAATTTTTCTAAACCATCTGCAGAGAATATCTTTTACCTTTTCTCCCTGCCACACTGTCTTTTAAAAATATACAAAGCAAAAGACTAAACAGGCAGTCAGGATTGCAGGGCAGGTTTTGAGATCTGGTGGGTCTTAATTTGGTCGCCTGTGTCCTGTCTCTGCTTTTTGTTGTTTTTACGACTGGTCTATTGAGTAATTTGCAGTTCTGGGCGATGTTGGTATGAATAGAGACATGCTTTAAGAAAACCTGTGAAATTCATCGTCTTTGAAACCTGAGGCTACTTAATTAAGAAGATTTTATCTTTATCTGAGTCAGTTATAAAAAATACTGGGAGTGAGCCGAGATGACAGGAGTGACATCTGGTTTGCATTGTGTTCCTCACAAATTTCCAGTGAGGTGCTGAAGAATTCTCTGGGCTGTGGCGCTCTCTAAGGACAAGAACACTCTCTTTTTTTTTTTTTTTTTTTTTTTTTTCCTTTCTCTGCAACTTATTTCTGAAGCTATTAGGAATTAGGTGAAAAGAGAAACAGGGAGGCACTGTGTGCTGGGGTTTTGAGAAACAAATAATACAGCACTTACAAACGTATTGTGTGGTACAATAGATATTGGAGAAGACAAGCTAGTAAGTATTGTGCATAATTAATACAATTGTGCTTTTTTATCCTTGTTTCTATGGTGTATCCATGCTGAATCTCACAGGAGGTACCTCTTTTCTATTAGCTGAATTTTAACTAGCGTAGCTTCCCAACACTGAGATTTACGATCTCATCTTTCTTCCAGTGTCTCTATAATTAAGCAAACCTGGGGGTAAGTTTAGTCAAATGATGCTGAAATTAAACTCATTCCACATCTTCGGAAAGACTCCAAACTTTATTGAAGCCAGGATATTGAATGTAAACATGCTGTATTTTAGCCTGGTTTATCCTTCCTTTAAGGCTGATGGAAGGAAACAGTTTTTAGCCCTTCTGAAAAGTAACAGATTCTCAGCAGTAGAAAATCGCTCCCCCCTATATGAAGCCTCCTATGTATTATTTAGGATCCAGAGATGTTATTACATCTTTCCATCTATTGCTTTGCTTATTGGAGCATGGTATTAATGCATTCTGCTATTAAGGACTATGATGTAAAGCACTAGATTAGCTTTGGAGTTTATAATCTGTTTGCATGCTTTACTGCTTCTGTTTGAATTGGCTCTAGAGCTTCTTTGCACGATGAACCTGTTGATTTTTGCAGCATCTTCAGAGTGCAAGTTGGAGGCCTTTTTCCTGCTGCTTCAACATGTAAAATGGTTGCTGTTATTGCCCATTTTATTACCATCTTTAGTATTGTTAGGATAACAACGCTACCTGATGAGAGTACATCATACCATTGTGACAGGCTAAAAATGATTGAATTTTAGCAAATGAGTAAATAGGATAGTTCATTCTTTCTCTTTTGCAAAGCACGTGAGGAAAATATCCTTTGCAAAGGGCTTTGAGATCTGCAAATACAATGTGAAATCTACATGCAAATTGCTATTTATAAATATAACAAATGCAGGTAAGTCAGTGTTAAATGCAGAATTGCTGTAGATATTAAAGAAGCCCACTTTTCATTAAGTGAGTCAGGTAATAAAAGTTCTGGAGGAGGCTAATAAGTCCACCAATGCCTGCAGTGAGGTGTGAGTCACCCTGCGTTGGAGAAGAATGTTTAAAGTGCTGATAGGTGGCATAATTTTGAGGCATCAACTGGAGAGAGTTAACAGCAAAATTATGGCTGAACTTCACACAGTGGCCACTGTGGAGTAGACATTCCCACTGTAATTAGGAGATGCAATGTAATTCCTCTGACTGCCTTTGAAAATTTTAGTTTCTAAGTATATATATTCCCTGCTCAGGCATCTTTTTATCTATGCTGCTGCTTTTATTTTTCCTTTTTTTCCCCACTCTTCCCTAGCAGTTACGCTGAGTGTCTCTGAAACACTATTCAAGGTTAGAAATTTTAGGGAAGTCCAGTTTATGCATGATGCTGAGTTCAGAATGTTACCAGTAACTTACTAGCAGAAACCTAAAGTCTCTTGGCAATCTTTGCTATGGTAGAAAATACTTAAAATAAGCACTGTAGTAAACTGCTGATTGTCACAGTTATCCCAGTACTAATGTAGTATCCTTCTGAGGCTGACTTTTACTGTAACAGCAAACAGCAAGGTTTTAATCTCTTCTTATGAAAAAAAAACTGCAATGACACTAAATTTGAAACCAACTGGAGGTCGTAACTTGATTTTGATTGGCTTAAGAAAATGTCTGTGATTAAAAGCTAGGAGTTTCAGACAAAGAACCCCAAACCATCACAAACTCAGGATAAATAATGCCTGGACTAGATGGATACAATAACTCAGTTTGCAAGAACTGATAGCTTTTAATAAATGCTGTATTCAGACCTCCTTGTGTCTTTACATTTAACTTGATAGAGGTGCCAAAGGGGGAGCAGAGCAGTCTCCACCACCTGCAAAGCTCAGATGCAGTGGATGGGTAGTATCCAACCTTAACTAGTTACTTTAGATTTAAGTTCCGTGGGGAGTTGGTTCTGTGTGTTTCCACACAAAAGACAATAATTGTCTGCAATAAAAGCAGCATCTACAAGCTATTTTGACCTATTTATTTCAAGGGAAAATAGAAAATGTGAAAAACCATTACCATGCTTCAGTTACTTGTGGTACTGCGTGTAACACACTGATGTTTCAACCTCAAATGGGAGTTAGTTGCTAAAGTATAAAAGCAGCAAAAAGAAAAAAAGGACAAATAGTAAAAGTCATCGATATAACTTAATCAGATATTATCATCTTTATATCAAAATTGTGAGGGAGGTTTGAGACAGCACAATATGAACCTGAAAACTTTCAGCTTCACAGTTCCTGGAATATGGAGCCAGCCACTAAGGGATGTAGTGGCTTTAAAGAATTCCAGTACTGGGACATGCCTATAGCATGCTCAGTTATCCACTAACATTAGATTGTGCTAACCATAAGGCATTACTTCCAGAACTGTGAAGACTATGCCTTCATGTGGGTTTTTTTTCTTAGTCTCCAGGGCTGTACTAATTCTGCAGCCCATGGGTTAAGAGGGACACGCTGTGGAAACTTTAACGTGTATTTTTGTATTGCAAAATCTGCCATGAGGAGTGGCAGCTTGCTCCAGTTGGGCATCTTACCTTCCTGTATCCACAGGATCCTGCCAGGCAAAGGATGGTGTCTGTGTTATTATGATAGCCAACAATCTAGGGATGTTAGGTGGTACAGCAAGTCTTGTTCACCTTCTTGACACTCCCTTTCTGTTTGTCAAGGCGCGTGGGAGCTGGCAGAGCTGTGGCAGGGTAGAGATGGGCTGTATGTGAAAGAGCAGAGGGAAGGAAGTGTCCCGTGCAGTACTGTCCTCCCCCTGCTCCCACATCAGCTTCTCCCACCTCCGCAGCATGGTTTCTGAGCTCTCTGTCTGGAGGAAAGCGAGGATGACTGTGTTAGTTTTAGAGTGATTATTGCTCTGAACACCATAATTGGAAAACCAGTTATCAGTTAACAGATGCAGACACTCACAGTACTGAACTGAATGGAAATTAAATTAATGTAAACATGATGTTTCCAGAATTATATTAAAATGACTTTTTAACTTTCTACACAAATGTGCGGTTCATTATTCCCGAGCAGCTGCAGTATTCTGTGGCACTGTATCAGGAACTATCTCTCCTGGGGTGATGCTGCCTTGAAGTGATGGGCTGGAAGCAGCCGCCTCAGTATTCAGCTCAGGTGGGCACTGTGGCAGTTAGCAAAAGGGCAACAACTGTATTTTAGGTAAAACTACTCCAACTATCTGCCCTTGTGAGGGTACGCATAGAAAATTGCCTCGGTTGTGACCTGCTGCTGCTATCTGAAAGGCATGACAAACTGAAATGGACACCCTGATCATATAGGTAAGGAAAGCAATTTTTCATGCAAGGGAAACACCATAAATGATTCATAATACCCATATTTCTCACGGTTATTTCCTGTGGGTGTAGAGAAGTAGGGATTAGAAATGAATGGCAGTGCTTACTGCTCATAAGGGGTTTGCCTGGAGATGATTTTACTTCTTTAAAGCTTGAAAATTAACTCTATAGATGCCAATCCTAAAAGCTAAAATCTGGAAGCCCTCCATGAGCTTCAGATATGCAAGACATGGGAAAGAAGTGCAACAGGAGGGGATGAAACACAATGCAAAAGTATTTTGTACCGTGCAGTGTTTACAGAAGTGCGAGCGCTGCAGCACTAGCCTGTGCTGAGGAAAGAAGCAGTTAAGACATGGGAGAGGACTGTGAAAGTGGGAGCAGTTGGTATTCAGCAGAGCTTTTCCAGATGACACCTGGCGCCTGGAGGTGATAGGGTCCATCGTGGTCCTTGAGGTTCTGGGGCTGCTGGTGAGTGACAGCTCATGGTGGGGAACAGGCTGTGAGAAGTCAACGGCTAGCAACCACAATCCTGGTGGAGTGACCCTACATGGAACCGGTGGTTTGTGGTTTTTTTTTGTTCTTGCAATAAATTTCTTTCTCCGTCCTGTTTGCAGAATGACTCAGTCTCAGTAACCTGGAGACAGAAACGCAGCATCAGGCTGTGCAGTAGCTACCCCGCTTTCCCCACGCCACGATGGTCTCCCTGGAGTGATAGGAGCTGACCTGCTAACTTTGATGTGAATGAAATTACTCACGTACCTAACCTAGTCTTCACTACCCCTATCTGTAGAATCAGGGCCGGTAGGCAAATGGTATTTTGCTATTTACATGGGAACAGAAATTTAAATTATTTTATCCCCAATGTTAAGTATGGTCTGTGACACAAGCCACACTTAAGCCCAAGCCTCCTGAGACCCACTCAAGCACTTTAGACACAGAATGAATCCTATTTCTCTGTAGCACAAGTACAGTTTAAATGCAAAACAATACACATGGGGATGGGTGGAAACTTTGTCCTTAATTTTAATGGAGATTTATGTGGTATAATATAGCTGATATTGGACTATCTCCTGAGGGAGAGGAAATATTGCCAAGAATAAAAATGTGCAGGAAAAAGATCATAGATTCTATCAGTGAGCAATTAGGAGCTTTGCAGGCTCTCTATGTCTTGTTTCTATATCTGAATGAGAAGTATATAATATATTAGTTATATCTGCCCAGACTCCGTAATCTCTGGGAAGCTGCGTACTGCGACTCACTGTTCATTCAAAAATCTTTTGATTTCACCTTTCACGGTTTTAAAAAATCGTATGTCAACTAATGAAAAAGTATTGGAAAATGGGACTTGTTTTGATAACTAAATGTGTCAGTGACTAATCCAAACCTTTTACAAAGCATCCCTCATCCCCCTCCTCCCCATCATTCTGTGTGTCAGCACCAGAAACCCACTAGTGTTTGCACTATTACATTTTGGAAGACCTCTTTTCAGAGAGGTTTCATTGTTACGTGCAGGAGTCATATTCAGCAATCATTAGCTGTCATTTGCTCTTTAGAATAGCTTTGGTAATGTCTTAAATCTGTCCAACTAGCTGACATTAAGGTTTTTTTTTTTTATTGTGCTAAAAAAATGTAATTCGTATAATTCTCGGTGAAAGCTCTGGTAGCCACCAGGGTTAGTTTATGATGCACCTTAACGTGTATGTACTCATACACAGTGAAGTCCCAATGAAGATGTTACGCAAATGCTGCCTTTTTTCCAGTAAAAAATTTAGATCTAACTTCTCTCATGCCTGCATTTTCAGAAAGGATTTTACTGGTGCTGGATAACTGTATACCATTCAGGAATAGCTCAAGTTCAAGCAGGCCTGAGATGTCTGTATGTTTAAAGTTCTGTTAATGATAAAGCAGATTAGGTTCTTTTTTAATGTCTAATTTAAATTTCTGATTCTGAGCAGCTGCTGAGCTGCTCCACAATGGTTGCACATCACTAAATATCAATGTACTGCAAAATGAAAGATTACGTATGTTTGTAATATAAACTGTCCTGGTTGTATCTGCTGCACAGGCATGGTAGTATTGGAAACCCATCTCAAGACAAAGCTTAGAGCTGAAATCCTTCTCTGTAGAAAAAGTAGTGAACAATTCCTTTCAGTAGCTTCTTATTATACTGTTACAATTTTTGGCAGAATAGCTTTTTTTTTCAGCAAATTAATTTCTAACAGGATGAACCATACTGCTTTGCTTTTATTTTTAGGAAGTGCGTGCTTTAAGTATGACTTAAAAATAAAACCAAATTTCGGAGGACTTACCCATGTGAAATTCTAGGAAATGCTTTTTAAATCCTGCTATGTTTAAATTGTGATGTTTTCCCTGGAGAATAAGGACAAGTTATAAGACCAGTCCCAATATTTGCTTTTATTACCAAATATGTAGTGGTTGTTGACTCAGATGATGGTATTTAATTTCCCACAGTATGATGATTTCCAAGATTCTGAGAGTAGTGCCTAAATAGAGAAGTGCCGAAATATCTCCTCTAAGTGTATATGATCCCCTCAATTGTCTTTTCCAGAACTTGAAGATAGCTCTGAATGACACTGTTGTGTGTTGGTCCTTTAGGGAAATAAATACGAGCTTGTTCAAGACAGCTATAGCTATATGTTGATTTTTTTTTTTTTAACATGTAATAAAGTCTTCCTGGGTGACATTCTTGTTCTAGCAAAGTGTGTTCTGGGATCCTTAAAAAGCTGAGATTTCTTTTTATACTTTAATCTGCCTCCTTTAGGAAAGGAGGTGTGTGTGTTCATTTTGTTGGGTTTGTTTTTGTTGTTGATTTTGGGTTTTTTTTGGGGTGTGTGTGTTAAGTTAGGTAAATCATTGGTTTATCTTATGTTGAATGGTATGAGTGCAATGCAACAGATAATGAGCTATTTGTTCTGTTTGGAATTACAATAGCTATAAATTATAATTTCATGTGATATTTGGACTGCTGGATTTAAATAAATAGAAAACAGTTTATTTGTAAGGGACTTGCCCAGTGTGGGAGAGTCGTACCATATGTGAAATAAGTCATACCATGCTTTTACCACTGCAATACTAGAACAGAGGCTCTAGGCAAAAGAAAGTAGACTTAGACAGAGGATAAAAGAAACTTAGACCCAATTTATCTCAACTAATCTGTGTTGTTATGTTTTTCCCTGTCTTTTCATTTGTGCCTGTATTGCTCATGTGCCACACATTCAATGTCCAAAGTACAGAGACATCTATGAGTAGTCCCACCAGATTCAGGGGAAAAAATCTTTATCACCTTGACTAAATGTTAAATTTGTTTGATTTGCTTTCTTGGTTTCGTTTTGTGGGTTGTTTGGGGGTTTTGTAGTTGTTGGTTGGTTGTTGTTTTTGATCTATATGTTCTCCAGAATACCTCCATTACATTAAGGGGGAAAAAATATAGTTAAATTTTGCAGATATTTTAGCAGAGTGGTTTGATCCAATGTAGAAATTCTAAGTGAAACCATGTGTTCCCCTGAGTTTGTTTTCATCTTTGTAGGCCTTGATCTTAAAAAGGCTTAACTTCACATGCTGTGCTGGTACTTAAATATAAATAATCCTGTGATTTACTGTGCTTATGTGATGCACTTAGAGTTTGGAAAATTTCAGCATTAATGGTAACACATGCTTAGGATGGGATTTAATCAAAGATCTGTAGCTACCTACCAGAAGATAATTTTGCCAAAATCACGATGTATAGAGGTAGAGGACAATATGTATTTCTTTTTCTTTGTAGCTCTTGCCAAAGAGCAGTATTACTTGCAAAACTTTAATGTTTTTAGTGCCACTTTTTGCTTCCTTCCTGACTGACGATTTTGTTTTATTTTTTATTTTTTTAAAAAATGGCTTTGCTTTACAGTTGAGAGAAAGGCTGGTTTGGGTGCATTTCACCAGAGTGCTCTCGTGGTGAGTCATACACAAACACAGGCAGTAAAGTGAAGCTCAAGGTTAGTTATTGTATGCAAATGTATGAAACTGCTGTGGCCTTCCTTCAATTGCTAGGTATTTCTGTCTTCTAATACAGGTTATCTGTGGTCATTCAGAAACCCCATGAGAAATTTTTGAATAGTTAGACTGACAATAGAAATGACTACAAGGAAGTCCAGATGTTTGAAAATTGCATCTTGCTGGCACTGCCACTTAGAGAACTAATAGGAATGTCGGTCATGGTAGCTGGCAGGATAGGTTTTATTTAGGGAAATCAGGATTTGTGCAGTCTGTGGCTTTTTTTTCCATTCCTGCTATACTAGAACCTCACCAACCCCCCTTCCCCCTTGAATTAAAAAAAACAAACAAAAAAAAACACAACACCAAACATTACATAGTACGAAGTCATTGTTCTTTTAGGACTGTGGGTCACGGCTGCCCAGGTGTAGTGCAGATATTCAAAATGATGGTCCTGCTCCAAAATCAGAGCTCTCCCTTTTCTTGTTCCTCGTTCATACCTGTATGTCAAAGCACAATTTCTGCTCACAACAGACTGGCAAATTTTTGATGGTTTCTGTTTTCTGGTTTAGGGGTCTGGCTCATCTCCAGACTGGAAAGAGAGCTTTCTTTTTTATATTGTTTTGTGGTTTTGATTTAGACCAGGGAGAGCAGATCTTTTCAGATAAATGAGATTTGTCCTCAATTAGACTAAAATGTCACGTGCTTGAATTGTGAGGTTTAAAGAGCTTCAAAAATAAAAGTAATAGATGGCTTATATTTCAAACCTGTCCAAACCCTTGTTGAATTATTCTGGGTCTGATTCAGGATTCCAGTACTGCATTTACAGCTTTTGTCTAATTACATTTTAAGGACATAAACAATTCAAGGGGAAATAGACAGTTATGGGAGAAGGTATCAATGCAATATGCTCCTCAATAATGAAATTCAATGGAGTATTGCTGGCAATGAGTTTTATTTTTAACTGCATTTATTTAGCTTTTCAATATCTTATCCTAGCCAGCATTTTACTCTTTTTGAATGTTGTTCTGTGTAAACAGAATAGAAATCTGAAAGACTTTGGAAGTTATATCTGTGTTTACAGGGAAAAAATCACTTGTCCATTCTTCAGCTGAATAATCCATTGAAATTACAAATGCTTTTCAAATGATCTAGCTGAATCTCCAGATGTTCCTCTAATTGCATCCAGAAAAGCTATATTCAGTCACATATAAATCTCAAAGCTCATTTGAGAAGCTTAGGTAATTTATTAATTCACCTGAATTGTTTCTTCCGCCTCTGAATTTAATCTGATGAAAATTCAGCTCTTTTAAATGTGCCTTTATTTTTGTCCTCTAGGAAAACAAATATTTGTTTGCATAGAAAAGCTGCACTTAGCTGTGGAAAATGACTTCTTTGAATCATGGACAGAAGCTTTATGGGACTCCTCCTGATTCCACAGGAGTCTTATTTTCATTTACTGCCCTACTAATCATAAAAAGTTGGCAGTCACTGGAAAGCAAAGTGACTAATGTCGTCTTACTGTTCTTCCACACCACGGCAAGAAGCATATTCCTTTGATCCAAATTGCCATTAGAATTGCTATTCAGATAATAACAGTGGGAGATTTAGCTCAGATGGTAGGAAAGAACTCCCATCTCTAAGGGTACATGAGGACTTGCACAAATAATGCAAAGACCTTGTTTATATCTCTTGCACTTTTTAAAGAGAGGTTAGAGAAATATTTGAGAAAAGGGTAGAGTTGACCTTGTTGTGTGGTGGCAACGATTGCCAAGATGACTTCTGGGAGCCCTCTGAAGCTCCACGTTTACGTGGTCACGTGCTGGGTATGACATGGACTGGACACCGGGAAATAATAACGTGGCACTTGCAGCACCACGATGTTCAAAACTGACCTGCTTTATGGGATGGACTCTTATGTGTCACTTCAGATGCTGATACTGCAGTAGGGTTGCGTTTATGTATGCCAGCACTGCTCTGGAGTATGTACTGCCAAGCCTGCAAGCACCCCAACACGAGGCAATGACAACTCAAAACTGAAATAGCCCTTCTGCTGCGGTGGTGCTGCGGTACAAGGTGGGTTTAGAGTGGCAGAGACTACGTTTCTGGATCACATGGACTTGGAATTTCATGCATCCAGAAACAACTGAAACTATTCATATGCTTGTTCCACAGTTCTAGAACAGAATTATTTTTGCCTTGCCTGGTTTATATTGCTACATGTACAGTACCAGCACACTGAACTTTAGTTTAATTCACTTGTCCTCAAGAGGAGCATAAAAGCTTGTATATCGAGAGGCCGAATTTGAAGTGCACTCCAATCTGAAAATACTTTATCTTTTATGCATAAGTGTAACACTGATATAAATTCAGCAAAAATATTGCCATTTGTGTTGGATCTAAAGAGAATAAAATATTTGAAATAGTCATAGACATGACTATTAGTTTCCCCTACTTTGTGAGTTACCATAGGCATTGGTATTGAGAGCTAAAGCTGTTGTAGCGGTACTTTCTGTGAAAATAACTTCTAGGTTAGGTAATGCGTTATCTGATGATCTATTTATCTTGAGGAAAGAAATAACTCAGATCATTGTTCTGAGAGGCAAAAAGAAAACTAAAGCTATTGACTTCCAATCTGAAATGACCACCCCTGCATTGTGATGCAGAGGAAACTAATTATGGACCCGTGTTCAAAAAAGGAGCTCTTCAGCCCATGTAAACACAAAATGTTCTGACAAGGTTTTTAAATAGGATTCTAGGAGCTGATGAAAGCGTACAGGTGTGTAATTAAAGCTAAAGAGTCTCCGAGCAGCTTTGGAAGAGAGAACTCTGCTGAGCTCCCAATAAAAAATGTAAATGTGTGTGTCAAAAATAATGTCTCCCGGTTATATTAGCCCAGCAAGGCATACAGATTGGAGTCTGGGTGTTCCTGAGATAGCTGTAAATAAGGGAAAGGTGTGAAGTTTTCTTAACATATTGAAAGAACTGAGGCAATACGTACTTAATCAAGTGGTTTTATGTCATTGCCATGATTCTTTTTATTTTTAAGCAGAGCTTATCTAAATATTATCCTTACTTTTGAAATAGTCTTATTGCAAGGTACTACAGCTGGACAGGTGATGGTGTGTGTCAAATCTATTTTTGCTGCACACAGTGTATGTACTTCAGTCAGTAATTTACAACAATGGAGGTAATTTTAAAGCCACTTTCAATAAAATATATTCATGGGCATCTTGCTGCGGGCACATTTGTCTCGCTACAAAAGGTCTGTTCAAAAAAAAAAAAAAAATCCAAATAATAAAATACCAGCTAAAAGGACTACATTGAAATCGGTCTATGTTTAGCACTGTCAGGTTTCAGAATGGCATCAGAGAAGCAAAGCCAGTTACCTACTGACATTTTGTGTGACAGAGAAATGAAGAAAAAAAAAAATACTGTGCTGCTAGGAGCTGATATCACAGTCACGGGGGGCTTGTGGGTGTGTGTGAGAAGGATGAGAGAAAAAAAGCCTGCTTAGTATGATTTTGGGGTCCTTAGGGCAGCCGTCAGAACATGGCCATGATAGAGAGAATGGTGGCTGACACAAGCGGTGTCACAAGAAGTGACTCTTTAGTCATATGCGGTGTCACCTTTGAGTTACCAGGATGCAACAAGCCACAGTGCTACGCGATCCTACAAGAGAGGGAGATGTGGAAGGGAATCGTGGTTTTGGCAGGAGCGTGGACAGACAACAGCAGGCAGTGCAGACCACAGTGGTGAAGCTGCTGAACCCAAGGGCTCGGTGTTGCCAAGTCGTGGGGTTTCTGATGGCCCGACTGCTATATGCTGGCCACGGAGAGGCTTCCAGATCCTTGTGAACTTACTGAATGCTGTTTGCACCTTGCTTTTATTTGAAAATACATATGATTTTTGTGCAGGTGGATTTGCATCGCTGTTGTCAGCCTGGGAGAAATGCTGAAGAGAAATTAGCTAGAAGGAGCAGACGGTAGCGGTTGTGCTGTAAAGGGGTTGAGGTTAACCGGTGCTGATCAACCAGGATTTGCACTTTGGACTTAGGTTGCAAACAGGCTAATGCCCTGTCTCACAGGCTGGGATATCTGCCTGCTCTGCTGATCTGGACAGTAACCTGCCGTTTCTGGCAGTAATCTGCCAGTCTGCGAAGCTGAGTGATGTGTTAACAGGTCCCTGCACGCTGGCAGGTTGGCTTTTAGAAATCACAGAGAAATTACTCCTGTAGGTGCGTTGCAGTGGTTCGTATGGCATGTAAGGTATTTCACAATGAGAGGATTCTCCCCACCTGCTTTCCTATGATTGACTCTCACTGAACTTCCATGAAACAGGTGAACTAGGAGCAGAACCAGGTGTAGCTGTAGTGTCTGCTTCGGTGCTACCTCTGCTCTGTCAGCTCTGCCTCTTCTGCGCTCCGCACCACTGCAGCTGTGTGCGCTACTCCTGTGCAGAGCAGTTGCATGGCGTGTTCCCTCTGTTCTGGCGTTCATACAAAGTAGTATTGTTGCTGCGAGACTTCTGCCATTTTTGGTTCAATTATCAGATCTTTGTCTCTTAGCCTGAAGATTTCATCATAGTTTTAATAAGTATCATCTTAGGAGTTTAGAATATATGAACTAACATGGGAAATAAAGGGTAATTCATCTTGCAGTCAGAAATGAGCTAAATATCCCCTCACAGCCAGTTTGATCTCTCTTTCTGGCTAATATGCAGGATTTTATTGCTCCCCAAACGCAAGGCAAGACAGATGGCAGGTGGAAACAAACACCAACATGGAACATCCCAACACCGTGGTCACTGCAGTGTCTTGCACAGCCACATCCCTGGATATTTGGATTTGAACATGGGGGCATCTACATACCAGTGTGCATTCTGTATTCTAGCTATACACAGAGAGGACAAATCTGCTATGTCTCTTCGTTTTTACTGTAATTGGTGATTTTCCATAACAGCAACCATTTCAAATAATTAATTTTCTCCATAGTCCCGCTGAGATTTGTTTTGTGTCCTTCCCAAATTGTGGTCATGTTATATTTCATTGAACATAATATATGTTATATGTTACAATCACTGTGTTTTCAGAAATATGTTATTGTAGTCCGTAGTATGCTATCAGTTGTAGAATCAATACGTTTCAAAAAGCAGTACGTGTTATTGTACTGTTACCAATTTGAAATCAAAAACCTGGGTAGTCTTTAAATTTTGAACCAACAACTTGTTAACATATTTTCCCCTTAGTCATCATTACTTGGCAAGATTCAAGGTTTGGATTCTATGATGTATTTCAGTATTACTTGGCATGTGCCATAAATGAGTAAGAAATTATAGCTTGGCTTCTATAGGCACTAGATTAATAGATTATTTATGTCATAAGAGTTTTCATCTACCGATGAGTGAAGTGTTTCAGAGCAAAAAAAGCCCAGTGTTTAAAAAAGTTAAGTGTGTGCGGTGTTCACAGGATAACCAAAGAATAAAACTAGGACTAACTGTATTCTGGTGTGTTATTTCATTAGTATGATATGACATATCCTTGCATGTCTTACAGCATTGAAAAAGGAGTTGTTCAACATCTTGTGAATCAAGCTTTGTGGAAAGGCTTTATCTGGCAAATATCTGTCCTGAAATTTTGTTCTCTCTCTCTCTTTGTTGTACTGTATTTTTCACTGGTCAGTGAAATGTAGGGGAATAAGAGGAGTCAGGAAAGAAGGTGCTTTTCAAGAATGTTTTGGTTATTCATGACACTCAAACTTACTTGTTTCCAAACCCAATATGAAATGTTACACTAAAAAAAAGATGAGCCTCGTTTAGAGGGATTAGCAAGGCTAAGGTATATATCCACCACTCATCTGCATTGGAGTGTATTGTATATATTTTAAATAACACATTCTTTGGTTGGAAGCATAGGCCATTTAAAACCAATTTAATAGCCTTTCAAAGATAAAGTGAATTCACTTTACAGCCTGGGTCTGGCAGTATATAGCAAATACAATGCTAGCCCTGAATTTGAGGATTTATGTTCTGTTTTCTTAAACATCTTGCACAGTGCAGCCACTGCAGATGTGTACCGTGCAAAAGAAAGAAGTTAGACAAATTCTTTTGATGTCTCCCTATACTGTTATAAATCTTGACAGAATAACTATTTATCAGCAAATGAATTCCTAAAGGAGAAGCAGCATATTGGATTTCTCTGCATTTTATCTGTAAAGGAATACAGCAGAATCATCAGTATACACATCAGCAGGGAGCAGGGAGCAACATAGTGAACTGAGAGCCAATTTGCTCCAAAAGTGTGTGTTCTTATAATTAAAAGGTTAAAAAGTTTTTAGAAGTCACAGTTCTTATTTCTCTTTAAGTTGATACACTGATATATTCTGTTGTGTGTGGAAGATGCCTGTCTAGAGGATCGGGCCCTCCTGCAGTTGCTGGAAGTAAAGAAATATGCCAAAACTTGGCACAGTTGTTCCATGTGTGTTAATATGGAGGCTTTAAGGAAGTCAGTTATTTAAAATAAATCTTCCCATTACATGTAAAAGAAATTGTTCAGGAGTGAAGTGCTTCTGTAACTTATGTCAGGCTTTCCATGTGGACATGTGCTTAGTCACAACATATTTCTAATATTTCTTTCAAGGGCAGAGTGAATTCCCTGGCGTACGTGCTGCAGCCATACCTCTCAGTGTGTCCGGGAATGTCCAGATGTGTGGCTTGAACCAACAGCTGCCTTTGGCTACCAGAATTAATGAAAAGTCTGAAATCTGCCAGAACAGGTCGCTTTGCTAGTTGATCCTGTCCAGGACAGGAGGGATGACTTAGATAACCCTTTGAGACACTTGCAGCTCTTTTTTTCTCATCTGTTCCAAGAGAAAAGCTAATGCTGATTGCCTGATTTTGTTAACAAACAAAAAAGTCTCAAATCTTTTGAACCTGCTTGGCCTAGGGCCCAGAAATAGTTCTTAGTGACCATTTCATTACACTGGAAAAAAACCAGAAAATTATTAAAATGTGGAGAATTCTACATCATGTTACTTAAGCTGAGAACTGTAGACATAAATTTTTTGCTGCAGGAGATGGGGTTGCATTGTAGTCATTCACCTTTAGAGGCTTCTTCTATCTTGCTGACTTGGATTTTTTTTTCTTCTCCTGTAAAAGTTATGATGAAGCAGATGGAGAGGTGGGAGAAAAATATATTGTGAACTCTTAACAGTACTTTTATCTGAACTGAACAACTGAACAAGTATCTTGCTAACCTCAGTAAAAGCTGAACTACGTTTTCTTGTTTTGACCTTTTGTTGTCAAATTAATCACAAATTTCTTCAGAAAAACTCTGTGTGGCTTGTTTCTGTAGTATTAAATAAAATAACCCTAACAAAAGTACCCTATTGTGTTTACATGTGGTGACCTACCAAAAAATTAATCTCACCTAACTTTTTAAAGTACCAAATGTCGTGGCATCACAATGCCACAAAGTTCGTTGTGTATGCCAGCTGTTAAAGTCATTTTAATTGGACTTTGTGAAGTTTGCTTATGGCTTCCTCAATCTGGCTATGGTTATATAAATTGCTCACGTCTGGCTAGCTTTCATCTTTTTACCGCATATCCTTACAGAATCGTGGCACTGCCAGCAACATGTCTGCATGGCACAGCAAGAGGAGCCCCAGTACTGTGAGCAGCTCTTGACGAATTATTTACTGGTGAAGGTGCCTGGTGTTCAGTGCTCTTTGCACGGTGCCTTTCCTGGAAGGGGTGGCTTCCGTGTTCTGTCTGAGGCCAAATTGCTGCCTGAGCGTCAGAAAATCAAATGTCTCTGTATTGCTTATCCGCAGCGCACAGCTAGAGAGCCCGAACTGATGTGTTCTCGACCTCTGGGCTGTCGATTCCAAAGATGACAGCATCCTTAAAAAAACAAACCAAAATAAAACAAAAGTCCAGTGTTTGCATATGTCATCATTGCTCTCAGTCGGCAAACGACTCCGTTCAAGTACATTCAGAGGCCTGGAAGTAATATTTCCAGATATCTGCCGAAGTAAATATTGCATGGGAAATAGAGGTGAGCATGCTAAAAGCTTTGCAGTCCTGTGCCAATTTGATTTGTCCTTTGGAGAACTAACCCTTTTGTCTTGTGTGGTGGACTTCTGCGATGACTGCTGACAAGAAACTGTCGGGTACAGTGGTGAGATTGAATGAGATGTTGGATGTCATCAGCTGAAATACGACTAAGGCAAAAAACATTTTCAAGGCACTTGAAAATGATGACAGTTCACACATTTTTCTGGGAAGGAAGGCTACCAGGAATTTAGGATAAAGAAGGTTTGGAGTTTGAAAATTCATTTGCACATCTTGTACTGTCAAGCCTCTGAGAAAAGAAAAATCACAGTATGCGTGTGTTTGGCTAGCTGTGATACTGTGCATATTTCTAAGCTGAAGAGATAACAATCAAAGTTCAGATGTTCCACAGAAATACTATTTCAAAACACTGTCAAGGAAAACTGAAGGACATTGGAAATTTGTGATATTTTTTGATACTGGCAAAGTTTAAAGTAGCTGGAAGGTTTACTACTAGATTTGCATGTAGTGTAAATCATTACGTTCAGTGGTGCTCAGACTTTACACCAGCAGAAATCTGACCATTGGACTGCAAGATATTTTGCTTTCTTAACTTCTGAATATAACCAAAACCAATTTTATTGAGAGCTCACGCATAGAAAGAAATATCCCACCCCTCCCAAAACCCAAAGAAACCCAGAATCCGTAGAAGGAAAGGGTAGGCTAAATGGAACCAAGAAAAGAAAAACAGATCAGAAGAATGGAGTTAGTGCTGATTCAAAACAAGACAGTAAAGGAGAAGGATGCTGGGGAGAAAAATCCATTACTTGTTTTTTGCTGTCTGTCAGGAAGATAAATCTTTCTCTTTGGGGTAGCATTCGAGCCCTGCGCAGCCCTCTCTGTTCTCATTAGAAGCACAAATCCTCCGCACGGCACCAGCAGTTCAGTACATCTCTCCTCCCCATCCTCGCGGGCAGTTGGCTCCAGGTTAGTGCCAGAACACCACTTGGGTATAAACAGGCAAGTGTGAAAATACCAGCATGGATTCCAAGTTCAGGTGCGGTCCTCAGCCTCAGCCCCACCTGGGGGTGCGCTGGATGCAGGCTGCCCGCAGGGTTTGCATTGCCTGTCTGCGTGCAGGGCTCACCTTCCCTGCCTGCGGTTCCTTCTCGTGTTCTTCACTGATGTATATCAGCCTGCTGTTTGCATATATTTAATTCATTCTCTATTTTTCAAATGTATTTTATAAGAGAAATTACTTTCGGTTTTCCAGAATAGAAACAATTGCTCTGGCAATAAGAGTAGGGAACCAGCATCAAAGCTCCCTTTACTAAAACAGGCTGGCTTTTATTCTCTGCAAAACTGCAAATGTGGACTTCAGGCATATTTGTTGGATAGCTTTTCTGATGTTTGCCGCAGCTGCACAATATTTTTGCAGTACCTCTTGCACGTACTGATACGTACATACATCTATGATGTAAACAAATACATGTATCTGTGGTCTGTGCAATTAAAACTGAATGCCCATGTAAAAAAGATAGCGGAGTTGTTTCCATAGGATGATGATATCCATAAAAACAAATAATTGCACAGTAAATGGTCGATTTATAGATGTAGTTTTCTTTTTACTTTAAAATGCTAGTTGGTTGAAGCACATTCCTACCTCTGCCACCTGCTTGAGTTATTATTATGGACTTTTTTTCTAATACTGAACTAACATTGAAATATAAATATGTTCTTTGAAGTTCTGGCACTTGTAGGCAGTGGGTATGTATATGCGTGGGTGTCCGTAGGTGGACGTTGCTGTGCAGCTGCTGAATTCAGTCGTTAGAATAGGAAGAGGAAAGTCCTGGCTTCGCTAAGGGAGAGGCAAAATTGCCATTACCTCAACATTCACCCCACTGTTAGTGGGATGAACAGTTGAGGCAGCTTTGAGTCATCTCATGGGTGGTTTTTTTACTTTTTTAATTAATTCCAGTTGCCTGCCACAATAATGGATTACTGACTTAATAATACTTTTTTCCGAGGAGCTGGTTGTGTCTAGTTAGGCAAGCTGAGAACCTTCTCCTGATATGCTAAGATTTTGTCCAAGGGCTGAAACAACCATGAAAGCTGTTTGAAATTTGGGAAGGAATTATTATAGATTCATAAAGTGTTGGGCGTTCTGGGACTAAGATTTTTAGGAACTTTTTAGGATGCCAGGAGGATCTTGTTACTAATTTAACAAGAATTTTTACAAAATGATGAAACAAATTGATATTTAAATTCAGTATAATTTATTCTCTGCTCACAGGAGTTTTTAGTTGAATAAGCACTCCAAGGAGGTTTGGAAGAAAGGAACGGTTGGTGAAGTGTATGTATTCCCAGAATTGGTCTCATTCAGTGATGCTCGTTTAGTATTTTATAACAAATTTGACAGCATCATTAATTAGGAAAAAACATCTGTCTTGAAAAATAGATACACATTGCTGTTTAGCTGGTTGACAGTAGTAACCATCAACAGTCCTTGTACTGCGGGATGTTTGTGATTCTTGGGAATATTTTTATACAAGAGGCTGGACTTCTTGTGCTTCTTGTGCTGCTGTTTGAGCCTCAGTTACGTGAGCCAGTTCAGTTTCTTTCACAAGATATGCTGGTTTTCCTGTGTGTATGCTCATATATATAAATAGTCAGTGAATATCTTAAGGAAAAAAAGATGGATTTCATATTTCATGTCTGCGCTCAGGTACCCTCTCTCTTATTTTGCTATGGTTTGCCAATGCCATGGTTTGTTTTGTCACATTTAATGGCTCAAAGGACAGAACCACTAATGGAAGACAACACAATAGGTTTCAGTTTTATTGTTCAGTGCTCCTCAATTGCCAATGTCATTTCCAGCGGGGAAAAAAAAAAAAAGCTATCTGAAATAGCGAATCGCTAACCGTATCAGTGTATGTAAGCAGCTTCACCTGTTAGAAAATGTCACGTGCATTTGATAGAGATAGCACTTTAAGAATGTCAGTATTTTTTTAAAGCAAAACATAAGAAGAAAAGCTGCTAGGTTTTGTCTAGTTCATACATACAGAATATTATAAGAGTAAATCTACTCTTTAAAAGTTAAATGGAAGTTTCAAGGATTGAAAACTTCTTAATTTACTTATTTTTGATTTTGTGTGCTTGTTATCATACATGGATTCTTCAGAGGCTTCCCTGTTTGCTTGGGTGTGTAAAACTTGGTGTTCCAGTGCTGGCAGGCTGCCTACCTTGCTGCCAGGCATTTCTGGGACTGGAGCTTCCTTGCTCCCACTGTGCTGTAGGTATGTGGACATTTGCATGCTGTGTTCAGTGGGCCCAAACAAATACTGACATGGTTACAGTAAGGAGCTGCCTTCAGTTTGTTTTTTCCTTTCACTTCTCTAGCTCTGCACTTGGATGGCCATCTCCACATCGGTGTCCTACATAGAGATAGGGTAGTTCTATTAGCATCATTGCAAGCATCAAAACCATGATCAGCAAGGGTGGTGTTTGCAACTGGAACTCCCATATTGCTGGAGCAATGCGTTGGTGTTTGTGCCTTTAAGGTGTCGCACTGGTGAGGTGCTGTGGCATAGTTACATGTTACAAAACAGAACGGTCAGCATTGCAAGTGAGACTAAAACACCAGAGCAACATGCATCACTTGGAAGGTAAATCATGTCAGAAATTCCAACCAGTCTGTCTCTTTCCTGTGAACAGAAATCTATGCAGTCATCAGCATAGGTTTCCAGTAACATCAAATGAGAATATTTTATGTTTAATTCTTTCTGTCCATGTATTGACTTATTTTCACTCAACTTTCATTTAGTTGTCAGCGAGTAGAAGATTCTCCATTACTTAAGTGTGGAAGTATGTATCCATACATTTGCTTAATTATTCACAATTTTTGTTATACCTTTGTAAGCGTAATTCCAGTAACATTAGTGAATCCCTGTTAGAAGCCAGTGCGTATGTTTGGAGGGCAGGTGGATGATGTCCAGATCTATCTGTGCTTTTTTACAATTTGTGTGCAAATAAGGCTGTTCTTTGTGCGTAGTCTCTGTGATTTCCTCCTCTACACAGTGGTAGGCACAGACTGTAGGGGGACTGCACCTTCCTTTTTAGATTCCGCAGCAGTAGAAATTTGCAATACCCCCTCACTGTGCGTCAAATCAGAGTTGGAAAAGATGTTAAATCCCTTTACTGATGGCAAAGAATGATGATTTGAGCAAGAGTGGATTTGGATTTCTTTCTGTAAAGATCTGAAAATTAGCTCTTAATTAAGCAGATTATAATATTCTCATCAGAAACAATCATATTAACAACAAGGTTCTGTTTAAGCCAAACTGTTTCATTTTTGGAGACGTGTTAACTTTTCCTCCTGCTGTCATTTTCACTGTACTTTGCTCCTTACCTGGTCTAGCAAATCAAAGGTCATTTTTTGACAATAAGTTCCAATTTTCTTTCTTTTTCTCTCCTCCCCCTGCCCCCCAACTCCCTCTAACAAGCCACATTAGAAGTAATTTTCTCTTGTTGTTTACATCAATGATATTTTTCTTTTCTATAGCCAGGAAGCCAAACGTTGCAGAGTACTTCCCATTTTGTGAGTAGGTGTGACACTTCAGGTTGCCTGGGGTTTAGGTTGTCACAGTTAGAAGACAGAAGTCCCTGTGGAAGGTCTGTGAATGCTTGGATTTAGACACTGTTTGTGACTCCCTTTAGTCCATTTTTATGTATAGTAGGCTCTGACATGCCAGCTTTTAGAGGAAGCTATTGGTATCAGAAATGGGACCAGCTCTAATTTTACATCTTTTAGGATGTTACTGTTAGGTTTGCAGACGGTGGTGTTTGTACTTAAAGCAGCTGGAGAACAGCAGAGAGAAAACGTGGCCCTCTGTCAGCTTCATTAGCTCATTCGATAACAAAATATTATCATAGAAATATTGATCAGAAGGTACTTCTGGAGGACTGTAGTTCAGTCTCCTGCTTGAAGTGGGGTTATTTGCCATGCTTCATCAGGTTAGTCTTGCCATTTCTGTCTTCAAAACCTCTGAAGATGCAGTTTCAGCAGCTCTCATCTTGACCTTTCCAAAGGCTGTGCTACCATCGGTGAAAATCCTCTGCAGCTCATTTCCCCTGTACAGAAGGATGAGAGTGCCATGGAAGGCCCTAAGCATTGAGCTTTGACCGTGGAGGATCTCTCTCAATTCAAGCAAAAGCCCCTCCTCTCGCAGCCCTTTACTACAGCCACTGCCTGAGGAACATGATTTCCAAATCCTCCCTGGGGTTTGTCAGTTGTCTAACCAGGTGCGGCAGGCAGGCAGGTTTAACGTGAGCGTGGATGGCTGAACCAGGGGCCCCCTCGGCTGGGAATGTGGCTGAGTCGCTGCTTCTCAACAGCTGATCGGTTTTGCAGTGCTCCTTAGGAAGGCTCACTGCAGAAAATCGTAAGATTTTTGTAGACCCTTACAGCAGTGCTATAGCAATATATTATTTAGTAAACAGACATGAATGCACAGTTTGTTTCATATTATCATCACACGCTTTAGTTCAGCTTTGAAGGGTCTGTTTTTTCTTTTTTTTTTTTTTCCCTTCCTTATTTAAACCTGGGTATCTATAAGTGGTGTCTTCAGCTATTTGTAAACAAATTTGCAACCGTAATTAAAGGGTGACTTTTCTGTATAGAAGCACAGCACACATTTTTGCTAGAAGTTTCAATCTCCAGTAGGTAGCATTGACTTCCTACTGTTGCAGATACAGATACGCAGAAAATAACCCCTTTACTGGTTTAGGATTTCAAAAGCTCTCTCATGGAGATGACACTGGCTTGACTTTTCTGGTTTTCAGACAGTGTGTTTGAAACACCTGCAGCAAATCCAGTATGGCATGACTTTGGTATTCTCTGTTTATCCACTGTGGTTAGGAACACTAGAGAGGTCAGAACAGGAATATCTGTGGGCTGATTGATGTTTGCTACAGAACGTACAGAGCCGGAATTGTTGCAGTAAGACACAGAGATGGGTAAAGCGTGAATGCTGTTTATTGCTGGAAGTCCTGCTGTGCAAGTTGTTCTGACAGGCGTTGTTCCTCTGGATGCAGCAGTTCTAGGCTGCACTTATGACAGTATATCCTGAATGAACCTACTATTTATTACTGAAGGAGCTTAGCAGAAACAGTGAAAATCTGAGTTTTAGATGCTGATTAAGTTTTTAAAAATGTGTCTAGAATAGGCCCTTAGGCTTACTTGCAACTTCTTTTCAAAGGAAGCAGTGATTAAAATACATCAGCTTGTTGTAGGCTATTAATCTTCTTGAGCCAGCTAAGTCAAAGGAAAAAAAAATCCAGTGTAGAGACATCATGTGTTTACAGACACAGTGGCAGAGCTGCTGAACATGACCAGGATTGTCACACCTGGTTTGCCTGACCAGCACCGTGTTAATGCTGTTCCTGATGAAGAAAACTGGCTTCCATAGCCTCAGAAAATAAGCCTTTCAGAAATTATGGACAAAGTGAAATATTTGGACAGAACCCTCCATAATCTGAAAGTAAATATTTAATCATGGGTTGTCTTTAACAAAATGCTTCCATTAATTTGTTTGTTCATTCATTTGTTCCCTTGCACATTTATTTGATGGTTTTGCAGGGAATTGTGACCTGCCTCTGGTCTTTGACTGACAGGATCCTTTCTGCAATGTTCTATTTGGAAGGAGTTCTGTAGCAAAGGTGGCAGGCAGCATCTGCTGAGACATATTACAGTAATTGTTATGTGTAATGTCAAAACCACTTAGTAGTAGACTTGTTGGGTGAAGAACTTTCTACTCTGCTCTTAATGGCAGCAAGATAATCATTATTGTGTTTCCGAGCATGACAGGATTTTCTCATAGTACCGTATATCTGTGCAGAAATCTTCTCTTGGGTGCTACTTGCCTGAACTTACTTTATATTTAAATTGTCTTACTAGTGTGCTTAGTTAGGGGAAATAAATGAAACAATGCAGCATATTGCTTTCCTTTGTTCAATATTAATTTTGACTTGAGTATTCTGTTTGGCACTGCGAACAGTCTGTGGTCAGGAACAAACTGAAGGGAAGTACGTTGTGATGAAGCTAACAGTAGTAACTTAACGGCCTCAAAGCACCATCAGCTTGACAGATATGACAATTCTGGGATTTTGACTTCTCTAGATATATTCTGAAGGGAGCTGAAAAATGAGAATCATAAAGACTCATTTCTGAAGAGAAATCGCAATGGGAACGAGGAGGTTCTTGTTAGAACTGGTAAATGTGGGCTGAGGTCTGGGGATGAGGAACAAACCCAGGCTGACAGTTCAGATCAGATTCTCTTTCGCACTGAACACCTCGCCTCGGAAAATTTTCTTGAAAGGAAAAACATTTCTTGAAAGGGAGATTAATTCTAGATATTTATCTGAATATTTTCACCCTAGATCTTAAAGGAGAGCTTTTGTAAAGAAAATTATCCACAGGACAGGAGAATCTATTTCTCGTGTTGACTTTAGTGCAGGCTGTTCAATAACCATTTTCTCCATAACTCTGACTTGCCAGAGTTGAGTTCCAGCAAGTACTGTGTTGTCAGAGTAGCAAGTCATATTGGTTTCAAAATGCCTATCCTGCCTCTGATGTTATCTAAATAATAATGATTGTGAGCAAAGTCTGTCACCTTGCTGTCAATTTGATTCTTCTAGAAATTCTAAAATTAGCGCAGGGCACCAGCTCTAGCTGTGTCATGAATGACAGGTCACTGTTGTATTTGCCTTACTTCTGTTGTGTTTAATTTACTTCTCATGCTTTTGAAGCATTAACTCCAAGTCTATTTGTCAACTCTTTTTCATGCCCCACTCAACCCCAACCCCCACAGGAGAATTGTTGAATTGTATTTCAACCCAAGCAAGGTCTTTTTAATGTGGCTTTTTTTCTTCTAAATGGTTTGGATTTTTGATGAGTTTACATGACAGTTTTTTCTTTGTCACGCCAGTGAAATGGGAAATACTGGTATTCCTGAACACCTGCGGGGGTGTTCTTCTCAGGTTGGAGTATCTCATCGTTAACCCCAGGACTTTCATCCTGTGGTCTAGACACACAAGTGAATGTGTTTCCAAGGTCTCAGAAGACATGAGATGTATTATCTTTTGGGACTTGTGATAATATCCATCAGTTGTCTTTGTTGATACGGGAAAATAAAGGGAAGGCTTTCATAATATTCCAGTGGTGGTCATTTGGCATTTGAGTTACTCAATGATCTTGCCATTGCACTCACCTCTTCCTTACCGCTGCCAGTGTTTTAGTTTTGCACCTTTGTAGACATAGGATGCCTGTATGTATGTTCATATACAGATATATTGGCATATAAATATGCACAAATCCACCTTATATATTTATAAAAAAATGTATAAAAGAGGTAAATGGTTAAAATGCTGGCTAGTCATAAGGAAGAGATGAGTCAAATGAGAGGGTTGTACATCTAAGTACAGCTGGAGAATTAGAGCCCTTGGGAAAGAGCGCATCCTCACTGGAGGCCTGAAGATGCCACGTTTGAGGGGGAAAGTCACTGAAACAAGCAGCTGTCACGTGCCAAAGTGAATTTTTCCAAACTCATAATAAACAATTTCTAGCTAACGTTTTGGTTTGGGTTTTAGATAAAACCGTGCTGGTAGATTGATTTTTTTTTTTTTTTTTTTTTTTTCCCCTCTCCTTTGAGGGGAAAATCTGTAGGAGTGCTATAATCTCTTGTGGCATCCTGTACAAATGTTTTTTAATCTGTTTGCTTTGAGCATGTATTACCATTTGCCATGATTGCAGCTTCAATGAAAGGTCTGAGTGTTGTCTATTCACCCTCCGGTGTATGAAGCAATTACCTGTACATATTAATATGTGCTCATAATATTTCTTTTTATTTTCTTTCTCCAAACATGAAAGCAAACACTTTTGAGAGGAAAGAAATATTCCTTTATCAGAAGCTCTGGTAATTAACACAAATAAGCAAAGCCAGTCTCTCCTTGTTCGATAATGACGGTGTTACAGGTGGAGTGTTTGCTCCCTGAAACAGGAGGAGCTGGAGGGCTCTGTGCGGCATCTGTGCCAGTGTGAGCAGAGGGGATGTAATTTCTTTAACTGGGAAATTAACCGGATTTTTCCTGGCACTTAAGGGGGGCTGCCTATGGAGCAGGGAGTGCTGCACAACTCACCTCCAGAGGAAACGGAGGTGAAAAGGGAAGAAAAGTACAGCAGGGAGAGGCAAAAGGAGCGGTTTTGTCTTTGCTGTGCTGATCAGAAATTCTCGGAGAATGGGTGTGTCGTGCCTTTCTGCTGTTTATTCCCTTTTTCAGGAATCTGAGGTTTCACGTATTTTTTTTTTAGCTTCCAGGTGTATATGAGCCATTCCCCTACCCCCTGCCTGTTTTTTTTATTTCATGTTAACGCTGTTTGAGGCTCTAATGGGTTATGTCCCTTGCAGGCTGCACTGTGTGACTGACACGAGCCTGTCTGTGTGACCTTTCTTCCCAGGTTGTGCTTTTTTGTAAGGCAGAACAAAAAAAATGTAGGCTGGTTGGCTGGCCTGTTGCGGTGGATGGTCCCATTTTCTCCTTTTTTGTTTGTAAAGCTACCCTTGTGTGAAAGTGGAAAAGCTACATCTTGTGTGGATTCGCTTGCCAGTTCAGCTGATGATTAAAAATATGTATTAATTATATGACTGAAGTGAGGGAAAAATCCAGATGTTTCCTGAACGACCAGCAGGGAATGAACTAACTTGAGGAAGGGAAGAGCTGACCCAGGCTGAACTTCAGTATGGGAGACTTAATGAAGGAGCCCAGACAGCATCGTTTGTATGTTCTGATAAAACCCATCGTCAGTCCTGGATTGTTGCATTACGAAATGTCAGACCTGCTCTGAAAAATTGTGGAGGGTTTTGGGAAGCTTAGGTGCCGCTCTGGAGCTGTCTGCCTGGTTTGGAGCCCAGCCCTCCAGTAGGACCCACTGGTTTCTCTCTGCAGGAGCAGACTTCTGCCTTATTGCTTTCATAGTGCTCAGCAGCTCCCAAAAATCTGCCTGCTGTAGTCAGCTTGGTTTGCGTGTCAACAGTATATGCTCTGGGACTCTTACACTGCTTTCTTTTTTAATCAATATTTTTGCCGTTCTACTGTCTGCACATTTTATAACTTTTGTACTAATAAACTCATCTAGTTTAACAACTATTAATCTGAACATTTTGAAATCGCTGTGGATATTGCCCATTTGGTCTGGAACGTTGCAGGAGTCATAAATGTGACATGATCTAAGTCTATAAATGAAATATTACCTCTCACATAAAATCTGCATAGATTTTTTTTTTCTTTTTGCCTTGGTTATTTTATAGTCTGCTCTCTGTGGTCATTTTTGTATCATCAATGTCTTTCTCCTTGCCTCCTGAATATAAAAAATTTTACTAATTATTGAACAGTCTCTTCGAGTGAAGACAAATAAGGACTTAATGACTTCTCAGATTCAAGACTTCATCTGTATAATATTTCATACACATATTTTAAATGTTTTTCATCTAGCTGAAATATCCTGAGAATGTCCATAAATTGATGTCATTTTCTCTTCTCATCTGTAATCTGAAAGCAGGAAAAATAAATTGCCCTGTATCTGTTTTTTCCGTTTAATTTGAACACTACAGGTACATGCTTTCCCCCCCTCTGCTCTGATGTATCAACACACTTGAGCACAAGAGGTCTTTTTAAGTTGTGATAACCTTAATGTACCTCTGATTATTATGCCGAGTAAACTCCAAGTTTAAAACTTGAGATAAGCAGAGACTGCTGCAGGTGTTTAATCCAAAATATTTCAGTCTGGGGAAGGTCTCTAGGATTATTTTTTTTTCTAAGGCAGAAATTTCATAAGAGGAATTTTCTGTGTGGATAATTCATTTTACAGATTAGATCAATTGAACCATTTAGAAACTTTTAGTAGTCTTGAGAGGGGAATAAAAAAAAGATGACTTTTGCAATATCTTTTTTTCTTTGTGTCTGCTTTTAAAGTTCTTGGAGGAGGGACAAGATAGCATAGATCACCGAAAAACATGTTAATGCCTAGGACAGGGGCCATGATTCTGTTTACCTGCTGCGTCTCAAAAGAATGATGATTGATAGACTGAGCGCAGCTATGTTTCATCACTATAAATCTGAAACTGCAAATAACTTTGGCTTTGTGGTGACTCTCCGAGGCTCTAGACTTTGAGCTGACAGAATCATGAGCCTGCTGAAGTGAATGGACCTATGATAAATTTACACCAGTGCAACTGGGAATAGAGTTTGACTGAATATTTCTTACAGATAGTAACAGTGGTTTCTATTAGTGGTTTCTATAAGTCTCCTTGTCTTTTTAGTATAGTATCCAGTTGTTAAAAGAATTTGCTTAGTGAATGTGTGTGTCATGATAATTTGATGATATGATAGCATTGTTTCTGATAAAAGCAGATGGTAGTGCCCTTCAGTGTCTTTTAATTGAGGTCAGGAAAGTCTTCAATATACTAAATATTCTCTAAATTCTCTTGCTTAGATTGGATAGCAAGGTACAAATGGACCGTTAGTTTCTAGGTGAACTTAATACCTCATACAATACCTGCACTTAATGCATTGCATTAATGGAAATACCGACAGGCTTGTGAGACCTTGGACTCTGTCCCTTTCAATAGCTGCCATAGTGTGCAGGGGACGCTGTGATTGATGCAGTATCAATAACATCACTGAGAAACATGCCCAACTTATTTTGCAACCACCCTAGGGAAATAATTCTGTGGTTAGGACTCAGCAGATGTTGAGGAACGTACCTTTCCAAAGTTTTTTCAAACCTGAAACCAGCTTGCCTTCTCAGCAGAAACGGGGGAAAACATGTCACTGTAGTAGACTGGAAACAATGTCCATTTGGGATTACAGAAATAATAAGGTGAAAAGAAAAAGAACTAGTTAGTAATGACATCAGGTATGTTAAGGATCATATAATGCTTCAAACCAGAAAAATATGAGTTGTTATTTTTGATCATTTGTATTCTGATTCACTAATAGATGTTCTTATTTTTGGTCCTGCTAGTCCGATTATTTTGACAAGCTATCATAACAGTATTTTATAATGTTCTTCAGATTTGAGACTATTCAATAGTATTACTATGAAAACTAATGTTAATTAAGACGACTATGGGCCTAGCATTGGGAAGCTCATTGTGGGAAATAAGCATCTGTTTAAATTGATTTGGCAAGGTTTTTATAATTTTCGCTAACAATAACCAAAATTAACCTGACCTTCAGTACTTGTTCCATTTTAAGACTAGAAAAATCTGTTCTGTTACAGAATGTGTGATTTATGATTTTTTTTTTAACTCTATTGTATTTTTTCCTATTATATTTTAGGATTCCCCAAAATAAGCATGACTGTAAGTGGCAAAACTTCCTGCAGTATATGGGGAGGACCCGACTGTTGTGCAGACCTGACATTGCATCCAGCCTCCTTTGCAAGTATCCAGACAAAAAGGCTTTCCTTCATCTGTTCCAGTGGAGCTTCAGGTAAGGAATGGATTGCGTGATCTGTGGTCCAGCTGATGAAAGGATAGGATGTCCGACCGAGTGATTTACCGCACAGAAATGATGGGTATGTAGGCAAGGTCAGCTTCTGCAGAGCTTTTATCTAAGCAAATTCAGACTCTTTGTTTACTATTGTTCAAATGATTTTTGCATTTCTCTTGTGTAGCAGTGTCATTAATATTAGGGATTTGGTTGTTCAGTGACCAAATAAAAAAAAAAATCTAATTTCTGATGTTGAAAATGTTCTTCTAGTTGAAAAGGTGAAAGGTAGCTGAGCTTTGTGGGAAAATCTTGCCCTACTGTGAGCTGAACAAACGTGATGTGTGTGTAGAAGCTCTGCCTCATACTTCCATGTGCTTTGAAGGATGTTGTTCCTCTCTGTCTGCTTCATGACCAAAGCTGTGCTCCATGACTGCACCTAAGCTGTGCTGCTGTGTAGGTAAAAAGAAGGACGTACTTAAGAGTATTCTCTCTTCAAAATAAGGTGATTTTGTGGTAAACCTGAGACATACATTTAACGCAGCAATTTTTTCAAAATATATTTCTCTCTGAACTTCTTTAGAATAAATTTCTTCTAATGCCACTTAAAGTGCAAATAAATATGCATTGGCGTGATTGGAGCTGAAGATTTGTAGTTATCTGCCTTCCTAGAATATCAAAGCATGAGAGGAAAATGTTTGGCTCAGAGGAAGGCAGGATGGGGAAGAAAGGATGCAAACAGACATCACACTAAGTACAACTTTTGGAAATTAAATCCGGCAGGTCAAATTAGAAACATATCTGTCAAGGTATACTTATCACAGATGGAACAGCTAATTTAAACACCATTATAAAAAGTTGATTAAGCATAATCTGCAAAAACCTGAAGTATAAAACTAAAAGGCTAAAATTAATAGTGCAAGAATGAGATTCATTCAGTTTTAAGCTAATGGTTTTTACATGATATCTTCCATTAAGTCATAGGTTCGTTTGGGGGCTGCAGGATACTAAATTTTTATCAGGATTTAATTTTGTTTAATTTAGAGCAGAGTTCTATAATAACATTTACCTCGGAATACTCAGATTAGGTTAATTATATGTGTCAATTTCTGTTCATAAATCATTTTAAAAAATAGACTTGGGACACAAGGTGGATAGCACACTACATTAGCGATAATATATTTTAGAGTGCTGTTTTTATTTGGATGCAGCAGAAACTGATGCTGATGTTCATTATGTACTTGTAAAGACCAAAAATGTCATCTGTGGAAACAGCATAAGATTTCATGAGATGTTCCAGGATTAAGCAGGCAGGTTCTCCTGAATGACCGCGAATCAAATCCAAAATATGCAAGTTAAGCTGTCCCTTGGAAATGATGTACAGAACATGGATATGTTTCTTCACAATGATTGCAAATAGGTTTTTATAGGAAAGCAAACATCGGTCATTCTGTATCACCTTTGAAAACCTTTCCAAAGAGGATGGGCATTCCATGTAGCATTCCTCAACAAGTGGCTAACAAAAGGGAGACCTTGTGAGCTGCAGGTGTCCTCCTGCTGACAGGGTCGTCTAACTAGGGGTTCATACAGCATGTTGGGAAAACGAACCGGTCCACCAAAACACTCTTTTATTGAAAGATGTTTCTTTTCATTGCTGATGCAGAATATGTGCTTTTTCTACAAGGAGAGTGTGTGCGGACATCATCCTCTTTTCCAAATGCAGATAACTTTGTTTTAAAAATCAGTTTGGTTGCCAAGTGATTGCAGCGTACTTATCTGCCACATTATTTACAGATCTCTAGAACTTAAAAGCTAGAAAATGATTAGTTAAGGGACATCATAAATCTTACACAGCCCACACAGTAAGCACATTGGCCTGAATCCAATCCTTGCAGCTGACCAAAACGCATTTTTTCTGTGACCCAGAAAAGGGGAATTTAAATGGCTTTACATTCTCTCAGTGCAGAAAAGTCACCAGTTCTGCCCACAGAGTAGCCTAGGGCAGGTTCAAAGCACCCCAAGTTGCAGCTTGTAGCCTCAGGGGCTATTCTAAAAGATAAGGAACCCTGTGATACTCTGGTCAAACAGCAACTTGCACCAGCTAGATGCTGGGGACTGGGAGGGAGGACTATTGTATGACTAAGCTGGCAGTGTTTTACCAGAGAAGCAGCTCATCATGATAAGCAAGTAAGGAAGTTTGATAGAAAGGGGTAATAAAGCCAATTTAATGACCTGTAGTAGGAGCAAGAAATCCAATGTATTTTTCTGATCAAACATAAAGGAATATTTATTTCCTCACAGAACCTTCTCTGGCCTATAGTTATGAAAGTGAGGTGTGATATTTGTCAGCATGATTTCTATATTGGAGTATATTCTTTCAAAGGGTAGCTGTTAAGGTAGGTGTGTCGGGATTGGGGGTCCAGTGATGCTGGCAAGTACAGCGTAATTCTGTCAGATACGGCAGCTTCCAAGAAATCTCCAAGGGAAATTCAGATTCTAGTAGAAGGAGCTCAGTGGATCCCTAGAAAGCAGATTTGGTGTCTTAGTCATCTATCTGTTGACTTACTTGTCTAGTTTATCTAATCAGCTTTATCACCTGTGTATTTTAAAATCTAATTTTATTTAATCCACCTATGTTTTCTTGAATAATTCTACTGCTGTGTTATTTTATTGGGGGAAGCTGGGATCAATAAATGAAATGGCAAAAAGGAAGAAAGATTGATTTTATTTTATTATTTTATTAATTTTTAATTTCACATTCTTTTCCTATTATGCTATGTTTTCTAGTTTTCTTTCTTGGTACACTAGAGAGGGCTTGTTGGTTTGTTTTGTTGGGGTTTTTTTCCCCTTCTACATAAATCAGGAGTTGCTTGTCCCCCCTTTGTACACAGAATCAGCTGCTCCGTCTACAGCACTAATGCAAAGCAGGAACTACTCCCTCTCTGAAGATGCTGTCTGGAGCTCTTTTCTTCTATGACTCCCAGGCAGCACATCTTTACCTTGCTGAAATGACATGTTACGAAATGGGTCCAGTTTGTGCTGTGACACAGATGTGGCTAGTGTTGGTTAATTACAAATAGGGTGATTTTTTTTCTATTTCTTTGCTTCTCCAATGACCTGAAAGTCCGTGAAAGCTGGGTGGCTAGCCCTCTTAGGGTGACTGCGTTGAAATTTAGAGATGTGATTGCATTATCAGGGACAATGCCCAGATACACTTTGATCTGAGAGTGAGAGCGAAAGCGTATCAGCACATCCTCAGCATGGCGGCTGACTCCCACCTGCATCCTGAATTCCTGGAGAGCTTGTTCAGCTCCTGCCCAGCTCTTTGTCACGGTGACTATTATTTCCTTAACTGGTTCATTTGAAGTCTGTGCAGATGTGCCTGTGCACACTGAAGACTGTGCACATACCCCTGGGCTCCTAGGAAGAGCTGGTTAATGATGTTTATTCCGCTCAAAGACTCTTTAATTTAGCCAGCGATGGCATAACATGATCCAGTGCCTGAAAATGAGAGTTAAAAGCATTCAAATTGGAAATAAAAGGCCAGCTTTGTAATAGGGAGGGTAATTAATCATTGGTGTAGTTTATCCAAATAGTAATTTCTTTTTTCATGTAGCTATTTAAGAAGGGCGTGTAATTCTCACTTAAAATATAGGAATAGCACACTGGTAAGACTCCTCTGTGGTATAGGAGCTATTGCAATTACATAAGGAACGTCAGGCCCATATTCCACTTCAGCCGTCAGCTTTAGGGCTTTGTGCAAGGATGCACACATACTTATAAGTGGCTTGTGTCGGGCCAGAAGATGGACCAGATTCTGGTCTCTGTCCATTTTGGTCTTCTACAAACCAGCCGTAGATTCTTTGCAGGTGCTAGGAAGCTGTGCGGTTTAATTTTTGTTCTTCAGAACCCCAGCATCAGGACCTTTGTGCAGAATCCGTAAAGCACTCCTATTTGTTAAAGCTTTCATTGCGGGAGACAAGAAGGTGTGTGCTCCTCCTGGCTTTTGCCATCAGAGTTATGTTTATGTTTATTGAAAAACTCTTCACTAATATGAACTGAAAGTAATTTTTTTTAAAAAAAAAAAATCTAGCCCCAAAAGTTTTCTACCTTCCTAATGCTACTTTAGAACTAATACATTAATGTATTTACTTAAGGAACAGATCACTATTTATATTGTTTCTAACCTTTCCTTACCCAAAGCTTTCTATTTTCCATTTATTCTCTCTCCTTGTAGCACAGTGCTAGCTGTTTGTCAGGTACCAGGCTTTGCTGCTGAAATAATATGCTATTCATTACTAGAAGCCGGATAATGGGTAAAAGATCAGCCCTATCTGAGCCTGGGTTTGGCCTTGAAGAGCGGCGATCCTCTGTAATGAATGCTTTTTATGTTGCATAATGTGACTTGTCATATCTGAGAAAGGGAAAAAATAATTTGAAGAAAAATATCCCTTGGATACTGATGTGTGTTTTCTTGAGGACATGAAGCTCTGAAACAACACTGACATCCAAAGCAGACTTCCCAAAGGTGATGTGCAGCTGCTCTTCCCTTCCTCCCCACCACTGGTTCCTCTCATTGACATTGAAACCCCTTGTTTAGAATTCTGGCCTCTGCTCGTGTTTCACATGTCCTTTCAGCTCTCGCCTTTTCAGTAACCTACTCACCACTCTCTTGTTTTTTATTATGGAGCTGGTTTCCAAATTGTTCCTTACTTTTGAAGTGTAAACACAATCACACCTAAGTTTGGTTGCTTTCTCCCTCATAATATTTGCCCAATACGTTTGTATTTCATGTCTACTAAGCTAAATTAGTTTTTATCTCTTTAGGAACAGGTTTTGTTCTGGTTCATTACATGCAAATGTTCATTACATGCAAAATTCTGGCGTTAGGTGGAAATTTGCAAATAATATTTATTAATTGACTTCCCTGATGCAACTTAGTTTTGCATATAATTCATCTCATTTCACTACCAAATATCGGAAGACCTAGCTCTACTGAAGCCAAAATCCTGCTGACCTCAAAAAAAGAGAGAATTAAATTCCAGTGTATCCTAATGAATCATGAACGAGAGGTAAGATCCAGGCTGGCACTCTGCACAGGGTTGTCACCAGCTTCCTATATTTTTAACACATTGAAATGTTCTTTTCAAACACACATCTACATGTATGCGCAAGTGTTAGTCCAGTAAACTCAGGAAAGAGACTTCCATTTAGAAGTAGATCCAGGTAATGCAAGAGTGATGAGATAAATTTGTTCTGGTCTTTCACTGACTTCTGGTTACTTTTAGCTCTGGCTAGAATCCAACGTGGATAATTACATTCTTCCTACCTAATTCCCCCTGTAGTTTTACTTGCATATGGCATTCTTTGGATCCTGTTGTTTGGGGTTTTTTTTGTTTTCTGGGAACTGTTAAACTGTTCTATGCTTCACCCCAGAACTGGCTGCATTTCAATAGCTCATGAAGTGTTTCATGTTTTGTGTTGTTTATGAAGCACCTTGGGACTAATTTGGATTAAGGGTCCCACCTGAGTTCCTTCCCTGACATCCTTCATAGCTCATAGCTCTTAGAATTTTACTAAATACCTCTCCATAGAATTGGTGGGATTGGAAGGGAGCTCTGGAGATCAAATAGTTCAACTCCCTGCATGGAGTGGGGTCAGCTACAGTAGGTTGCTCAGGACCATGTCCAGTTGGGTTTTGCATATTTCCAGGAATGGAGACTTCACTCCCTCCTTCAGCATCCTGTTGCAGTGCTTGACCACCCTTGCTGTAAAAAAAGTGGTTTTTTTTGTTTAAGCAGAATTTCCTGTATGATGATTGTGCCATTTGTCTCCATTTATTGTTGGGATATCACTAAGGGTCTGGCTCCATCTTCTTTCCCGTCTCCCATCAGGTGTTTATATGCATTCCTAAGATCCCACTGAGCTTCTCCAGGTCAAACATCGCTCAGCCTCTCCTCACACGTCAGATATTCTATGCCCTCAACCATCTTTGTGACTTTTTATTGGACTCTCGTCTGTCTCTGTCTTGTCCGGGGAGTCCAGCTCTGGTCACAGCATTCCAGTATCGCTCTTCCCAGTGTTGAGTCGAGGGGGACAGTCACCTCCCCTGCCCTGCTGGCAATGCTGTTCCTAACGCAGCTGAGGATGCTCTTGGTCATCCTTGCCAAAGGGGCATGTTGCTGGTTGGTATTCTCAGCCTATGTTTTTAAAAATTTTACAAGGATTCTTCTCTTTTTACTCTATCTTCCATTTACTTTTGTCCTTTGAACTGTCACAAAAATGCAAGCTTTAGTTTAGAATGGCTTCATTTTAATATCTACTTGCTATAATCTCTGTAATGAAGCAGGTTATGTTGCACTTGGTAAAGTATGTCCCAAACCAGAAGTTTCAAGGCAGCATGTGAGCCTGAAAAACTTGATTTCTCCTAATATTTCTTGTAGGAGTTGAGAGTTTGTAAAATTATGATTTAATGAAATAAAGTGGCAAGTGGAAAAATGAGCGTTTTGGTATTACAAGCACAGAGAATCAGGCTTTCTTATGACTGAGGTTGTCCTATTATGTAGTTTTAAGCCTCAAAGGAGGGGGTTTCAACAGCATGAAGAACTGATCAAAAAATAGTAGCATACCCGCTAACACAGATAAAAAGGCAAACCTAATTAGAGCGGTCTAAAGGCGTACAGCAATCTGGCATTCGTTTCTAGCTCAGCTGCAGGCTTTCCGAGTAACTTGCAGAAGATGTTTGTTTTTTCAGGTCTTTATATCTTTATCAGTAAAATAAGGAGGAAAGACATTCCTGATTGTTACCCTAAAACAGGGGGAGTCTCCTTTATTTTGCAGAGGTGATCCAGAGGGGAAAAAATCTGCTAGGTATCAAACCTTTGAGTGTTACAATAATAAATGCAATAGGTGTTTGTATACATAGATACTGTTTTAAAAAAATAATAGTCTAGATCCACAGTTAAAATTTGCACTTGTGCTTTTTTTCTTTTTCTGGTAAAGCCACAGTTGTTCTTCATTTTAAATAGTCTATGTCCAGTCTCACCATACTGTACTGCCTACTTGAAATGAGAATTTAATTTGCAGCTCAAATTCAGGGAATAATTGGGGAATTATTTCTGAATTCTAAGAAAATGAAGGAGTAAAGATTTTCTTGGAATCCTTGCAAAGACCCTTAAATGGCAGTTATAAAACCAGCGTAATAAAATTAAATTGCGGCATGTTTCTCATTGACATGCATGACAATTTCTGCAGTTATGTTGGAGTTGAAAATTCACTTCTGTGTGCATTAATCTCTAATTCACATTATGGACTTTTGCTCCTACGTTTTCAATTGTCAAAAATATAAAAATATCGTGTGTGTGTGTTATACACTGCTCTTTAGAAGTGGCTCTAGAAATGATTGTCTAACAAGTCAGGATCTTTATATCTTGTTGGGTTGGGGGTTTTGTTTGTACTTGATCAGCACAGAGTTTATAATTAGTCTGGCAAAGAAATGTGTCCGCCGGAGTTTTCAAAGCTTACTTGCTGGGATCCCTTGTTAGTATTAAGCTTATAGGCATCCACGCAAGGATAGTCATCCTTTGTTTCCAGTTAAACTCATGGGAAACTTTAGACATAAATCCTGCAGAGCTAATTCCTCATCCAGATCTGGTCATCGATTTTTCTTTTTTCTTTTTTTTTTTTTTTTTTTTTTTGGCTACGTTCAGTGTGGCTGAATTTTGCTGACGTAGTACCTGCTCCATACTTTTGGGACCTTGGTGCGCTCTCTGATTTTGAAATATTAACACCCCATCTTTTCTAAAATGTAGGACTCAATTGATTTTAATGGCACTAAAATAATTTTGTAAATGTTGGGATTCTATTCAGGACTCCCACGCTGCAAAGCTGTAGCTGGGATCCCAAAGTAGAGAACTGAATCTGAAATTTCTTGAGAAGACAGACCGATTTTTAATTCTAGGTACCCAGCAAAGGTCTCTTTCTGTTAGCTTGTCTTGATCTGAAGGGCAGTGCTATGATTCTTGCAGTAAGTCTACAGTTATTTAAAAGATGAATTAGTTTTCCTCCCTTCCAAAACAGAAAAAAAGTGTCTATAAAGATATAAATACTCTGGATTTGATTACAAAGTAACTTAAAAAGCTGATTGTTCTCCTTTGTAATTTTACACTGTCAAAATAAAATCTGTCCATATCAAGTTAATCTAATCTCTTACAATAAGTCATGTAATGTTTGTGCTGCTGCTTTTTATTATAAGATCAGTTTCATCTCCCTGAGACAGGAATGTCACCATCTTTAAAGCTGATGTTCCAAAAATATCCTTCTTTAGTAACAGTTTCTGTCACAAATGGTGACAGGAATGGCGTTATGTCTCTGGCAGTACTGGAAGAGTTATTAGGATACAGAAAGTTAGCGTTTTGAATGCTGCCTTCTACACGCAATGTTCATTTGTAGTCTTACCGTATCCCCTGTTGGAACTGCAGCAGTTACTGTGGCATCGTTCCCAGGTTCTGTTATTTGCGGTATTCCTTTCTCCAGGAGAGTTACCTTTGTGTCCCAGTAGGAATTGTTAAAACAGCGGTCTCGTTTTTGTCTTGATGGTCATAATTTTAGTAATTGAATTTGCTTTCCAAGGGCGCTGATCTGAAAGGAAATTTACAACGGGATTCAAAGGCAGATATTGTGGTTGTATTCTGTAATTTCTCAGGAATGCCCCAGCTGATGGAATCTGTCTGATATAGCCTTGGAAACTTCACCTGATTTCACTTTATTAAGTGAATCAAGCGTGTGTGACTCTCAGTCATGGGTACATTTGTATGAAGACCCAGCTAAGGCCATAACCCCACTGTGCTGGCTCATTACGTGTGCAGCAGAGCTCTGCCTGGTGGGTGCTGCATCCTGCATCTTCTCCAGCGTATGCCAAGGAAGGTGGGTTGTAGTCAGCAATTCTTTCAGGTATTACACAGAACTGTAAGACGAAGCATAATTGAACTGCGTTCACAAGCGATGAAACTCAAGGATTGTGAATTTTTAGCCCGGTCCCATGTGTTAGGTAATTTACTGAAAGAGTTGAGAAGCTTGTTAACATTCCACAAGAGGGAAGGCAGAACCTAGCACTGAAACGAAATTCTGCAGTACTGTGAAAGCAGGGTACTTTAACTTGACCATTCTAGAGGCTTATGGTACATATAGATATGATGACAGACATCGTATCCATATAAACATTTTGAGACCTTGCAGAAATAAATTCTGTCTTTCAAAAATCTCAGGTATTTAACCTAGTAGTGTTCTGAGTGATGTTCGAACTGTTTTCTGAATGAGATCTCAGTGTGATACATGAATTTTTTCTTTCCTGAAGTTTAGTATCCTTTAAAGCCCCATATGTACTACACAGTTTACTCCCCAGAAAAAGGCTTCCTCGCCGTTGGGCTAAGACGTGCTAACTAAAGCACTTCAGCTTCCTTGCCAAGTGAATGGTACCTTGTGACCTGTGGCCTCATCCTTTTGAGTCACGAGTGGTAAAGGCTGGAGAGAGTATTTACTGCCTCGTGAGAGAAGCCATTTAATAGGGAATATCACTGTCTGCGACTCTGCTCTTTATCTTCTGACTGAAGCTCAGAGATTTAGGCTTGTTTCTTAATAGCTTTGCTGTAATCCACACTTGTCATTGTGATGTGTATCTAGGAGGCAGGTATTAAGTATTAATAAACCTGCTATTTAGCTAGATTTTGCAAGACAGAGAAAATTGAGATCCTTATTTGTCAAGGCATTTAAAAGCATGTTAAAAGTCCCATTTAAAATCAGTGCAACTGCTCACATGTTTAAAGATAAGGCTTTCTCAAGACTGAGACCACTGCTCAGTACTTGACCGAATATAGCCCTAAATATATTGTCTTTGTATTTCCACATGCTTTAGATTTGCACATTAAATAAATCCATCATCCTTAAAAGATTACAGATTGTAATAAAGCATTTAGTATCTAAAGGTCTTCACTTTTTCATCTTACACAAGCATCATGAAATGTTAATGTTATTAGAGGTTAAATAATTTATGTGACTTGCATAAAAGAAAATGGCACAGAATGCCCATGGTCTGTGGGCTTGAATTTCTAGATGTCTCTTACTGACAAAATACAACATGTATTTGGATCAGGAAAATGTTTTTTCACCCCCTTAAAAAACAGGCCGGAGGAAAATAACAATATAAATCAAGAAGACAATTCAAAGAACAAATAGATACTGCTGCAGAAGTGCTCAGTTATTTTCTAAAGCGACATTGTTTTTTCCATGCAATAGTAGATTCATCAGTCATTAAGAATTACACAAGTACCTGTTCGTTCTTTCCTTAAAAAAATGTACTGCATGCCATCTGAAATATATGTGAACCAGGATTTAATGGTACACCCTACCATCAACTTGTGTGAAAGATTTACATCGGAAATTCTCTCACTTATTCAAGTAGAGATCTTACTGATTCTGTTTCAAGGTTGCAGTCATCAACAAGGAAGGCATTTAGACACAAGGCAAGTGTAGCTTCTAGTTCTGCAGTTGGGCTGAGAAATTCAGAAAGTCACATGAAGTGTCTGAGAGTAGCTGTCTAAGCAGATAGTTTAAATCCCATAAATTTTGCAGCAGGGAAACGAAGAAAGGAGATAAACCGTTGCTGATGGGGTTTTAACTTGCTGATTCATTTCCTTGTGTAGTACTGCTTTGGGTTTGGACTGCTATTTATTTTATTTACTTACTTGACTGTATCCCTCCAGAAAATTATATTATGAAACAGTAATGCAATGATTCAAGCCAAATTCCAAACAGACCTATGATTTAGGTTTGGAATAAAATTTTCCCAAGATCATCAACTTAGACAGGGTTCCAGTTCAGGGAGATCCATAATTTGAACATCACATTTGTCTCTGAACACTGAAGTTGAAATTAATCTTTTCTGCAAAATACCATAAAAAGTCTTAAGTCCACAAAGGAATGTAAATTAAGAGGGGACAAAAAATTGCAGAAAGGAAAAATTTCCTCATATAGCAGAAAACCCTCTTCGCTTCATTCAGGGCTTGTGTTCATAATTTTAGCTTCTCACTTTTCAAACAAACTGTATTATCTGAGTTTTGAGTCTAATATACTTGGTTGTGGTAAAGATAACACTTCTTGACCATATACTTCCTTGCTACAAAGTAACTGAGGATAATAAATTTGAATAAAGAGAAAATTAATGATGTTATTTACTACTTCTCATTAAGGACATTAAAACAGATGTGCATCAAGGAAAAAAAATTAATTAATAGAGGCCAATAAGTGCAATGTTTAAAATTAATGCTGTTTTAAAATATTTACTTGTGAATAGCTTATAATGGAACACTTCATTGAAAAGAAGTAACCAATTAAAAAATCATGGCGAAAGATGAAATTAAATTGCAATAAACCTGGTGAATTCCAGCAGTTAAAAGCCTAAACTGTAGGTTCCATCTGCTTAATAAATATTCCATCAGAACAGCCTGGTGCAAGAATTTGAATGACATGATTTGAAGAATTTAGCCATCAGCTTCCCCGCCTCTTCCTCACTGCTGCCTAAATAGGAGGTGTAATCCAGAGGCAAACGGTCTGCAGGGAGCTGGAGGGAACTGTGCATTGAGAGGCCTGAAAATTCATCAGAAATTTCTTGATTGTGGTGACAGCCAGTAGATGGGAGAAAATGGGCCTGCTGTGATGGAAAATGACGGAGTGAAGTGTAAGTGTTGCAAGGCGATGCAGCAGGAGTCTTTATCTGGTGCTGTAGCACAGTGGTGGGAAGGGGCATTATCTGAGGGTGCTGCGTTATGGGTTATATTAAATGAATTAGGTTAATATTAAATTGGGTTATATTGGGTTATAAACAGAGAGGTTTCTTCTGATCGCATCTCTTGAATAGAAGTACGTTCTAGAGGTGAAGGTACCAAACTTAAATGGTTTGTTCAAAGCTGTAAGGCAGTCTTCAGCAGCAGAGCTGGGGAAAAAGTCCTGTTAGCTCCTGGTTAGTTTTTTCAGCTTAAAATCAGCTTTTTTAAAATTATTTTTTATTTTTCCCACTCCCTGGTTTAAAAAAAAAAAAAAAATTAAAAAATTTATATATTTATTTTAGTTGAATAACTTTGTATTAAATAAGAAGGGTTTCAACTCTACAGTAGGTGCTAGGATAGTCTTAGGAAGGTATCAAGCCCCATGTTTTTATTATGAAGAACAACTTTAGTAAGTTAATATTAAGGGGAGAGGTAGAATGCCATTGAACTGTGGAATAGGTGAGCCTTCAGTGACCTTTTGCTAGGTGTAGCTAATAATAATGTGTGAACAAGTTGCCTTTTGATAGTTTGCAGGCAGCTGATGGAATAGACTCAGGCTGTAGGGGTTGTAGCCTATATTCGAGTAGTAAAAGGAGCAGCAACTCTTCTCCGAGGCCTGCATTAGTTGTAGAAATCCAATTCCTCCTGAGGGTAAGTCTGCGATGTAAGCAGAGGGTTCCAGGCTATTTTACACAAAGTTTTCTGTTCGTGGGTTTGTTGTTTTTTTTTCCTCCCTGACCTTGGACAGGAGCTTTGAGTCAATAAAGCGCATTTCTCTTTTCTGCTGCAAATACTTCAGTGTTGAGGAAGGTTCGTTGGTTGGTTGGGTTTTTTAAAACTTCTTGCTTGCATTTTTAAACTTCTCTTTCTGTGCATGTTTTCCAATTTGACCTCTCAGAATTAAAGTACTAAAATTTCCTCATTGAAATATTTTTGAATGTGGCAGTTGTAAAATGTTTATTACTGAGGGATTGTGCTTCAGAGACTCGCACTGGAAAACGCACTCTCCTCCTACGTTTTGTCTCTGCCTCTAACAATTAAATGATATCTAACTGCTTAATGAACGCATTCCCATCATTTGTACCTGCTCCCTGTGAGCCCCATCGATGTCAGTGAAAAGCCCATTGCTTACTGCTCTGAGTTTTAAACAAAGCCCAGGTTCAGGAAAGCATCCCTGTCCCGTACAGGCAGTAAGGATGAACTGGCATTTAAGCACAGAAAAAATAATTTCATTTGAAATGTCTGAGACTTCCCAGTAGATCAAATTCTCACAAATGATGTAAGTATGTGGCTGAATCTTAGATCTAGTGCCTGAGAGTGTGACCAGAGGTTTCAGTGGTGCGCAGCCGGGTACAGCCCGATGAAGGTGACAGGCAGAAGGGGCTGTACCATCGCTTTGCTGTCTCTGTGGATTCCCACTGGTGTCACAAGCACCGCATCTTTCCATCGTGTCAGCGAAGTTCCAGCTGGAATGAAACAAGTCTCCAAGGCTTTGGCTTTATGTGTAGCTTATTTATTCTTATTGGAGTGGGAATAAACGCTTTGAAGGAATAGTTTTGACAGGTAAGGTAACACTGCTGAACGCTAGTATAATGGGGTAGGTGGCTGGAGTTTGTTTTCATTTTCTTTGAGAGGAATGGGGATAGAGGTTAGTAGAAACAAGGGAGCTTTTAAAAATAACGTCTAATATGTGATTTGGTATGGAGCATCAAATACTTCATATATATATATAATCCAAAGTAAACAAAACGAACATGATTCACAGTGTTCAATAACTGGAGTGCAAGGTCAATTAGCCTCAGTACAAACTGCAAATACTTTCAGACATATAACAGAATCCTAAAAAAAACCAGCTCATGAGCAAATCAGTCAACGTAACTCACGTGTACCTGCTGACCAGCACACTTTCTGAGTCAATTACAAGACTTTTTGAAAAGTTTTGGACCTGGAAGTAGCAACGGCAGGAAAAACAAGTCAATTATTTTGAGAGAACAGTACCTTTCATTTCTTTTCACACTCCAGTGCATTGCCACTGCTTAAACCATTGGGGCTGAGGCAAAGTGTATTTCAGCTTTTGTCAAACCTTGGGAGCAAGCTAACGGGTGACTTTTTCACCGTATCTTCATCCATTTTCTTCACTCGCACTCCAATTCTCAAATGTGGTTTTACGGTTTCGGTTCTGATGAAATGCAATGCGTAGTTTGCTACGTGCTATATAATGGCAATTACAGTAATTATTACGGTTCTGTTCCTGTGCTGAACTCTCAGGGATCTGAAAGCAAGGGCAGAAAGTATATGCTTTTTGGTGGTTTGCTGGCTTTATTGTCTGTGACTGGCCAACACAGTGCTTGAAAGAGTGGGAGATTACTCTTTCAGTCTTAATTTTGGTCAGAAACCAATCGTAGCAGAGAAGCATTTATGAACAGATGAGCAATGTCAAGCATCAATCTTTGTTAACAGTTTATCAGAGGTAAAACCAACCCCCCTAGTCATAGATTTTAGCTTAAATAATAATAATGAGATTGAAGCCTGCCACAGTGGAAATACAAAAGTAAAAAGAAATTACTATTAACATTTAGACGGAATGAAGAACATGCATGTAGGCGTGACGTCGATCCATCAGCCATTGCAGTAAGCAGTAATTTAGCTTTCTGCAACGCTTGGGTAACTCAGATATAAGCCTGGTGTGGAAAATAACATGCATGTCACTTGAACCCTGCCTGCTAAAATGTAATAGCAATTCTTTCCGCTGAGTTAATCAACTAGTATCAGGTTATCAGATGCAGAATGCTGGGGTAGTGTGACAAGCAGGTCTGTTGACCAAAATGTAAAGTTTAAAAACTAAAACACATTTCATGTCAACATCTACTGGAAATACCTAAAATGTTTTTTTGAGTTATCACTTTTCTGTGTACTTATGAATAAGTTTGTGGGTTTTTGTTCTGTTTTGGGCAGGAGAGGGTGGACTTTTGAATATCGGCATTTCCATGAAAACAGGATTTCAGTCATTACCTAGGGAATAGAACACATCTATTATTCTATCCAGTATGAGCAAAGCTAGGGGGGTTGTTTATAGCATAGAGGAAATGAAAATAAGTGTGCAATGCTTTGATTTAGGGGCATGAGAGGAGGGGTTGCGGGTCTGAGGGCATATTTTATTTTGCAGAATTATTTCAGTGTACAGAGGAGGAGAGAAGCTATTCCAGACCAAGAGTCTAACTTTGTAGCACTAACTTCCACTCCAAATTTACTGCATAGCTCAACTGAATGTTTCACTGTGAAGATACCAAGTTCATCTTCTTGAAGGCAGCAGAAACACATGTCCACAAAGGCCAATGCCCACAGAAGATTATTTATTTGGTGAGAGAAGAAGGGGAGCGGGCACAAGAGAGAGGAAAAGGAAATCATGAATAATGTTGCCAGGTTTTGCCCTTTAGGTCAAGTAATTACATGAAAGGCTTAGCTTTCTATTTTTCTAGCTGTATCTCTAATTATCTTTCTCCCATAAGTATGTTTGTGTCCATAACCATGAAAGCCATGATCTAGAATATAAGATCATAAGTTCGCGGTACTGCTCAAGTAAAATAATGCATTTCAGCATTAATTAAAAAAAAAAAATAAAAGAAAAAAGAAAAAAAGAGGTTTTGCATGCATAAAAACTACTTCTGTACCATGAAAAAAAAAAATATGTTTTAGGTAAAAACCTGACTTACAACACTGAATACTCAGTTTGGCAACAGTTTACTAAGTTTAGGATGAGACACCCTTTTTGGAGGTTGAATCTAGAGCTGTGCACCCAGTTAAGCCAGGGGCGTTGATATTTAACCAGTGCCTGCTGAAATAGCTGCTGAGGACTCGGTTATGAGAGGTGCCCAGAATCTTTTGCTAGTTCAGTCTCAAAAGAAGGTTTGCAAAGAAATGCTGAGTACCTCCCCAAGCTGGTCTCTGAGACTGGCTTCAAAAGGCATCGCTCAGGGGCCACTCTGAGAAGCACTGGAGATTCAAAGGGCTGGGGCTGGAGGGAGGGAGTAAGGCAGAGCAGGAGTGTGTGCGGCGCAAACAGGAACAGGAGCAGAAATGCAGCTGTGCGGGGAAATTCTGAAAGCAAGAAGAAATAAAAGCTTGGTCTTGCTATGTCAAAGAAAAGAGGAGTCAATGAGGAGATCTGAGGATTTCTATAGACTTCCTAATCCTCAAAGACTTTAAAAAGTATTAAGTTTTTTTTATTATTTTTAACCATTTATGTAATCATATTGGACGGAGCAGTTCTAAAAAGCATTTAGGCATGTATAAACCAAAAATACTGGAAAAAAATATATCAGAACAGAACCCAAGGTCCTTCTGAAAAGCAGCCCACCTCCCTCAGATAACAACACAGGCTGAGTTTTGATTTCTCTCACCCAAGATGAATAAAATTTCAAAATTTAAGCCCAGCGCAGTGGCACTGTAGAACAGAAGGGCAGTTGTTTGCAGTGTAAATTGTGAGACTGATAACTGTCAAGTGACACTGATGAGCGCAGCCCCTTGGAGAAAAGCTGAATGCAGAACCAGAATGTTAGAACAGAATATCCCCTTGGCACACTAAACAAAGCTAAAACTCTCGTTAGCATGACTGCGCTTCCCTTTTGCCTTTGACATTTCTGATCCCAAGGGAGTTATAATGAAACAATATATTGCAAACTGCCCCGATTTTGTTACTGTTTTTATTGCTAATGCTATTTGGAAGGAAATTGTGCTTGACTTTTAACAGGGTAAGTTTACAGTCAGGTCTCAAGGAGATGACAATTAGCAACTAATCAATAAAGAGTATCATTGGCTCAGTAGTTCCTTTCCCGGCTAGGTTTAGACTTCTACTGATCTATGAATGTCTGTAGTTTAAGTGGCATCAAGGCCCTGAAGGTGGACGTGATTGCAGAGGATGGAAGCGATGCTGGTGCTGCTCAGCTGCCCAGGGTGACCATCTGGGTGCAGGTGGTAAATGTTACTTTCAGTTCTGCTGACTTACGTTCACACGCCTTAGGGGAAAACAGGGTTTCCAGACTGGATTGACACACTTTATCCTCTGAAATCCAGGCTCGTGTTGGCAAGAGTGGATGTGAACGCTGAACCCATACTACATCTCACATTTTAAAATGAAAATCTTAGTGTGATAAAAACTACTTTGCACTATGCAGCTGTCATCACAATGTCTTTGTGTTTGAAAAAGCGTACTGAACCATGGGGATGTGAATAAAGACGCAGAGCCTTAGCTCACAGGAGCTTAATGGAAGTTTAGGGTATTTGGGGTTCTGCAGATTCTCAGTGGCTGTGGTCTTGATTGCTCTGGGTTGATGTTTTAGCGGTAGTTGTCCCTGGAAAAAAACTTCTGCCTCAGTAAGCTTCCCCAATGAGCGTGGAGCTTGCAAAAGGGACTCTATACTGCTCTTTCCAAACTGCATTACAAATAGAATGCTAGAAGCACGTCGGTGTAAGGAGTTAGAAAAGTCTGTATGAGACTTTCAGAAAACTGAAACTGAAGATACAAACACGCCATGATGTCTTTACCCATCAGCCCTCGTACGCTAGTCTGTGGCTGACATCTAGAATTCCAGCTTCAATAATCCGACTTGTTTGGTGGCAATGAGCTTGCCCAGCTTTGGGGTGTCCATCAAAGGAGATTGCTACAAAAGGGACATTCAAGATGTATGTGGCAAGTTAACGGAGGGCTATCTAATGGCTTCTGAGAATAATTAGCATTGTCTTTAAATTACTTGGTTCGAGCCACTACCAAACCCCTTTCTGCACTCCGAAAATTTCTTTTCTCTCCCATGAGGCCTTATATGTGAAGTACAGGTTTGATAGACTGTTACTTATTGGTTTTAAGCTAAACCATAATTGAACATGGTGTATTGCAGTTTTAGATGAGAGGTCAATCTAATTGCCAGGTAATTGTCTGAAAATTACGTGAACAATAAAACATAAAGTCATACACTTTGTAACATACAGTGTCAGGCTGGCAAGAAATGTTTTTGCATTTAATTAACATTTAACAAAATAATTACAAGTCCTTCAGGATAATTAGAATACACACTGTATTTGCAAAGTGCTTAAAATACTAGTTGACCTTTAGTAAGTGTCTTAATCAATAACAAACATGTAACTTGCTATTATGCCAATTAAGTGCCTGTGTATTTCATTCAGATATTTAAAGGTGAAGGTTAAATCATGTTGAATAATTACCCTACCAGGATGGGCATTTTGTTCTGATGTGTGACTTCCAGGGAAGGCACACAAAATATCTTGTGAAATGCCCCGGGGATCTTACTGATCCATTTTAGAATTTACAGCAGGGATTTGAAAATCTTGTACTTTTGTGAGTTGCACTCATAGGACTCATTCCCAAGGTGCATAGTTCTGAAGAGATGATCCTTCTTGCCCCTCTCTTTTATCTCCCTAAAAATTTTAATGAATTTATGTTGAAATGTGTGCATCTGGGCTGAATGGTGATTTTCCAGCAGCGCCTCCCCTAATCTTCCAACATCCAGAAGAATATAATAAGGTGACTGCAAAATTGCCTTGAATATAAAGCCTCTTTCACCAAAGAGATTAATATCTTCTCCTGAGATAGAAATATGATTTTTTTATATGTGCTAACATGTTAATACAATAATGGTTAGTGTGGAACTAAAAAATAATCATGTTGCATTTCTGTAACACTTGGTGCAGGACCTCAAAGTTAAGAAGTGAAAATGGTTGGCAGATGCCGACAACAGTAGATTCTCTGCCAAAATCAGTGAAGTGGCTAAAAACAAGAAAAAGAAAGGAAGTATTATTTTTCTTTCTGTTTTTGTAGGAATTTTTCCAAGATGTTATCTTTGCAAAAAAAAAAAAAAAAATCTATTCACAATACAAGTGAAGAACAGAACTGTTACTCATGTGAAGTAAATCAGCATTACTTCATTAAGCTATAAAAGTTCAAATATGTTGAAGATCTGATCAAATGTATTTTAGAGAAAGGTGCAGTAAATTATTATGGCCATTCTCTCACTTTTTCAAGAGTAATATGCTTTTGACTTTGCACAAAGGTCGATGAAGTGTTAAATTGAGGGTGATTAAATACAGACTGTGAAGGGAATGGTTCCAAGAGCAAGAATCGGTGTGAAGACAGTTAGGAAAGAGGAAGCAATAAAAGTAAGGTAATTATTGAATAATAAGAAAACCTTCTGATATGCAGAGTCCGAAGCTGTGAGCATTTGCAGAAGTAATGACATGTGTACTAGGCAAAAATCAACAAAACTCTCTCCTTGGCATGTAATTGAGGCTTCTTGGTAGTCATATGAGAAGTATTTTGTAATTTTCATTACTGATACTGTACCTGAAACTCATATATTTGGAACAGAACCTTACAAAAATGCCATTGTGTCAAGTAATCCGGAGCTACCTTTTAAAAAATATAATCCCTAGGCCCCGTGCTTCCAGGAAAATTCTTTTTCATAACAGTATGTTTAGATAAAGGCTTCTATTCCTGGTCCTGCCTTTACACTGCCATCACAATTCAACTAGGCAAGATGCTTATCTTAAATTTGCTGAGGACATGCAAATCAGGGTATTTTGCAAGTGGTATCTAAATTGTAATTATTGTAAAGCAATTTTTGTTCAATTTGTGTTTAGACTAGATTTACTGAGTAAATAAGGAGCTCCATGTTATCTTAAGGTCCCATGGAGTTCCAGTTAATACTGAGGCTGTTTTGGTTTGACAGTTCTCATGTTGTTCCAACATGAGGTTATGAGTAGGTACAATTCCTCATGTTCACTTATAACACCTGTCCTTTGCTTTCTAAAGCATGACACAAAAAAGAAAGCAGACTATCTATGTCTGCATTACCCGTATGAAATAAAGCCTTATTTTGCAGATATTTTCTGCTGAATAAAACATTTCTCCCAAGTTGTAATGTAATTCTCCAAGAGGTAAACAGGGAATTCTGCAATGAAGTTGATGAAACTGAAGTCAGACTCGCATCAATAAAAACTGTCCCTGAATATTCCATAAAACATTATTAAACTTGAGTAGTATACCTTGGGTTTAGTATACACAGAAATAGAGATTTATAGTCAGTGAGAAGTTGATGATGAAAAAGTTGAGAGGTTTTATGAGCCCTGAGGTAACAAAATGCCAAGATATCAGTCAGGCCATTTGAAATAAAAGCCCAGAAATCACCTTCAAAGAGGATTGTTGATTTTCCATGTTAATAATTGATAAAATAACGTACAGACATCTTAGCTAGAGATGTAACTGCCAAAAGCTGTGAAGCTGCATTCAAATATACGGCATTGCTTTCCTTTAGAAAGTTCAGTTTTCAGAATGACTGCTGATTCCAGCATTGCTGATTTCCATCACGTAAGTTTTGGGAATCTTTCTCACAAGTTGAATTCTTTCTGGTGATACCAAGTTTTAAAATGTGAACACTCCCCCCACACATGCCCCCTGAAATGTTTTATGCAGAAATAAGCTACCAGCAATCTATTCATGAAGCGGTCCCAGTCTGATTGAGCTTTATGGGGCAGTTGTGCATAAGGTGCAGCACGGTACTTCGGGTGATACTTCTGTAATGCTCTGTAGAATGGCTTTGCAGATTTTCTATCTGCTTCTAGAATGATGTTACATTTGCGTTTTCTGAGCTTATGGCAATCCCATCACCCCCATTTTCTTCATACAGCTTTGATATATCTAGAATGGGTAGAGTGGAGAAAGAGAAAATATCTACTAGTTGCAAAACTTGTCTAAGGAGCTTGGATTTTTTTCCCAGAGCCTGTGAGTTTTCTGCCTGGATTTTTGGCAAATTATACATGTTAAGGTCCATGTGACTGCCATAGAGCAAAGTGTTCTGAAGCTGCATGGGAAAAACGTTATTGAATAAGAAGGCAACTGGGAGTAAATGAACCGTAATGGGAATTCGGCATCCAATTCTGCCTTGCACTGCAGGTGCAGTGACATAAGAGGAACAATTTCTTCAGTCCCAGACTAAATGGTAGTCAGGTAAGCTGAAGGAATTTAATATGCCAGAGATAGATCAATGGCTACTTTAATATTGCTTCATGTCAGGTTTCTGTTTAGTTTCTACCTAGAAGCTAAACTAGAAAAGACAAAGCGTCCTTTACAATTCCTTGATACCAAATGTCTGTGTAGGGAAAAAATGAGGAAAAGTATTGAATGAGGATTTGTCCCAAATTTTAAATGTTCATCACTATGAAACTATGTAGTCTGTTACAAGAGCCAAAGGAACTTTTGCAGGCATTTTGTTCGTCGACTTCAGGATGGTTCTTTTTGTCTGTCTAAAGTGATGTACTGAAGTCTCAAGGAAGAGTTATGGTCTCAGTTATTCCTTCAGCGTTGCTCCCATATTCACAGTGAATCCTGAGGGAAGGGTTACCACTAACGATCTTTCTCTAGTTTCTCCAAGCAAAAGTACTAAACCTGTAAACAAGGGGACAGTTTCCTTTTTTTTAAATGACTCTGCTGCTGCATAGAATTTTTATTACTTTAGTTACAAGAGTTAAGTCCAAACTGGTACTCTGGATTCCAGCAGTATTTTTTGAAGTACAGCAGGCAGAGTTCCTGTGTTGGTTCTGTCTGTTATTCACCAAGATCATCATTATAATAAAACATCTAATAATATTACCATATGTGGTAATATTCAGTTCAGATTAGTGTGTACTAATACCTTCTGCAATAACTATTTTTGTTAAAACTAGAGATATTCTAACTTCCCACTCACTGTATCACTAGAGATTATTTTATGTCCTTTATTTGCATTGTCATAGTTTCTCCTAGCTTATAGATCCACAAGGTGAGGTGAACCTTAAAAGATTGGGATAGTAGGTCCAAAGTGCAAATATCTGGTATAAACTGACATACTGTTCACATTTCCTTCACCTCCCATGTGAAACATCATTGTACAGCCTAAATACTGCTTAATTGCTAATAGATACTACCAGTATGAAACCATAATTAGTTGATTTTACACTTTTGTCTTGTGAGTGATTTGCATCTTGTAGAGTGTATGTGTCTTTTAAAAACAATCTGAGACCCATTTTCTTCCCTGCTTTTATTCTCCCGCCTCAAGAGTTGCTCAGAAGACATCAACCAATTCTTTCTTGCTTGGCAATTATCTCATTGGAATCTGCTTTCTCATTTAGACTTTAAGAGGCACGTGGAGGTAGCAACCAGAGCTCACGTGGGTTTCAGCTGCAATTACAGATGAGAAGCACTGTCAGGCTATGCTGAGCGTTACCTGTACCCTTAGAGGCTCAGATCTTTCGATCCTTTATCATGCAAGTATCGTTGTCTATCAGAATAGCTCTACCCTTTTCAGGAGTGTTGTACCTGTGGGCTGTAGAAAGAGACCCAGCACTTGTACAATAGCTTTTAGAAAAGCAAGCAGTACAACCCCTTGTAGTCTGAGTTCCCGTTTTTCACCTCATGCTGTGGCTGCTGCTGGAGTTTTCAACTTTGCCGAGCTCTTGCTGAGGGCAGAACAATGAGGGCTGCGGGGCGGTGGGATCGTCAGAGCTGGGTGACAGCGTGTGCCTGCCCCCTTCCCTCACGGGGAAGCATTTTGCTTTTCATAAACTCAGCAGGATGGGCCACCAGGCTGGCAATAGAACACTGGAAGCAGCGTTATGAACACTGGAAGTCAAAGCTTATGAATTAACACCAAAGGGAGTTTAGGTTTAAATAAATAAATAGAACCAAGGTGGGAAGTGGTTTGTCTGCTCTTTTTGCGGCAGCACAGGGGGCACTTTGACATTTGAGGCATCTATTTTGTTATGGCCTGGCAGGGTTTGGGGACTGACAGTTCTGGAGGCTTCACCTTGCTGTAGTGAAATACTGATGAGATTAAAATACACACGCACACCTTTTCTTTTTTTCACAGATCTCCTCTACTTAATTCCCCAAACCATATAATAGAGGGAGGTCGGTGTATATGCAAATATGGCACTTTGCTGATGTTTTATGTGAATTTACTACAATAAACAAATTTACTTTTTAAGTTGTAACATGAGCTTTTTGAGGTTGTGACTTCTTCAGGTGTGAGCTTGAACAAAATCTCTTTTACTGCTTGCTGTAAATAAATATTTGTTAACCCACATAATTTTTTTGCAACACGAAAGGTATTTTTTCTTGAAAAGTTAAGAACTTTTGAGGTTTCTGAGTGCTTGCTTAAAAGCGGTCTAACCATTGCATGTTGGTTACCCCAGGTCAGCTCCAAAGTAACTTGAAATCCACTGGGAAGCTTTCCCTGGACTGGAGGAGGCTTTGGGACAAGTTTTATCTGCAGCTATTTCAGTCCAGCTTGACGCTTGCAGGTTTCATAGTTTTATATGTAGGTACCTGGGAGGATGGGGCTGCTCTGCTCTCTGGTGGACCTTGTCGAAGGTAACCGTGCTAAGCGAGGGATCTCTGATTCATCAGCCAGCACCACCAAATGAAAATAGAAATGGTACTTCTGTGCTGAACCAAGCCTCTGGCATGCCCACGGTGCGCTGAAAGGCTAGCAAGGGCTCTGCAAATGTACCCATGTGTCTCACAATAGTGTTAAGCAACCAACAGAATTAATCTAGGTTCGCTTTCATTAGAAAATATTACCTGATGTATGCCTAATTTCAGAGCTGCAAATATGTCTACCAGCTCTGCCAGTCGCCAATTCCTAACACATCAATTGGGTCACACGAGGCGGCTGAGTAGATGTTTCAATACAGAGTGAAAGAAAATAAGCCATTGCTGAGGTCAAACGACCCTTGCTTTTAGTATTTAGACTGGCCTACGCTCCAGGACAAATACATTGCACAGTATAAAGAGTGAAAGCATCAAGTGTAAAGTTTGTTCCCTGCTTTGCATATTAAACTCCTTGTTTAAATTCTGCCTTTTCCACATGGCAGATATTAAAATAAATGAAAATACATTGGGTCTGATTTTTCCTTTCGGTGAGACAGATTTCACAATTGTGTGATTCAAATGCTTGCAATAATGGCTTTGTTGGCTCAAATTGCATAAAGAGAAGAAAAATCAAACCACAAAATATTTGTTTAAAACTGAAACAGGTTAATGTCTCACAGGGATGATTGAACAAATGCAACAGCCCATAAAGAGTTCTTTGGCATGACTATTTATTTTATCAAAGCAAAAATTTTGGTAGACCTTGTGAGGTTTTACCTATTCAGAAACGTACAGCAACTGTCTTTTCAGAACCTCTGTAAGGAAAGTATTTATTACAATTATTTTGGTGAAATTCTGCAAAACTGTGGATTACACTGTAGTTATGTCTCAGACGTTCTCAAATAAAATTACAGAAAATAAGATATAAAGCTGAGTCGTTCCAGATGTAAATATATAGACTGCTGTGAGAGTTTCCTTTGTGTCCAGCAGATGTCCATGTGGTGATAAACTAAAGCACACTGGGAACCAAGCCTGTCCACACTCAGAGTAAAGGTAGAGCAGCTCCTCACATCCCAAGTGCCAGACTCAGCTGAGTACAGCACAGCATTTCTTTCATTTCTTCATACTCTTCTCCAAAAAATGGGTTGGTTTGTTCACACACAACCAACACTGCTTGAACTACAGTTAAAGATGCTTTATGATTTCTGTGATGTAGGACATCACATGGCTTTTTGCTTTCCAATTCTTCTCATCCTCAGCTCCTTCAAATATGTCGGTCTTTCTTTTTTCCCATGTGCAAATAATTGACGTAGGCTATTCTGTGAATTCTCTTCTCCACTACTTGGCAGATTTTCTCTCCAGACTTGTCCAGGGAATCCCCTGTTGTGCTATTTGTTGTGTTCCATGTTATTTCAAATAGCGGATCTTTCACTGATGTTAATTATGTAGGAATTGCAAACAATGGATGGTGGTGAACACTTTGTAGGTGGGTAGCTCGTCCTCTAAGTAGTTCTGTTTAGTCTTTTACTGTCATGTTTGAACACTGCATTGATTTTGAGTTCATCATATTGTTTGGCTGGTTTTTTAGCCTACTGTACATGATGTTTGAGTATTGCTGTATTGATTTCTCAACAAGACATCTTAGTTTCAAAATATTAATGACTCAGACTGTAAGTCCTGGTATGTACATGTGTTTTGTTTCATGAAATCGTTCGATAATGGCCAAGGATTAGAACACCTTTTTGCGCTTCTTGCCTTTTATTTGGGAACATTTATCTAGAACGTTGGTTTACAGTAGACTTCTTTCAATGAAGGAGACAGAAGCTGTCACAGAAATGATTAGGAAGTCATTATCTGTGTAAGATGTCTTAAGGCGAGGTTATGGGCCACTGTAGTCTCTGCCATGATTCCCTACATGAAATTCTATGTGAGGCCACACTGTACATGAAACCTCAGAGCAAGTCTACCACAGACACCCAGTGGGTTCTAATACTTGTCATCTACACAACGGTTCAGGTGGATCTGGGAACTGTGGCAATGGCTCTGATGTACTTTCCTCTAGGTGAATGGCTTGGTGCCGTTGTTTCCAGAATTAGTGGAAAGTCTGTATTTGGCTCAAAGTATTTAAAAAAAAAAAAAAAAAAAAAAAAAAAAAAAGAAGTGATATTTTGCTTTTATGACACCGCATCTGAAGCTCTTCTTTTAGCAGTGCTCCTATTTGATTGAGGCAATTTGTCATCTCCTAGAATTTGAGAGCCACAGTGGATTTTCTCTAGTATTACTCTCTCCCGTTAGCCTCGTGCTGGGATTCTCTGGGGGATAACTGCTAATAAATAACGATAAAAAGAAGTAGCAGACCTCCCTCCCATTTCTGTTTCCTTTACTGCTGATCTCTGCTTTCTTAGATAAGAAAGTGGCGATATGCACATAAAAGAACTGTTCTCCACTGTTGAATATTTCATATGAATTTCTTGTTGAAAGATTGATTTTTTGCCATAGCTCTCTGACTTTATTTGTTGTCAACATGAACATGCACACGATGTTTTGGAAATGTAAATATGAATAATTGCTCTTTTCTCTGCATTGGAGAGCTCTGACTAAGGCATGTCGTGAACCCCCTTTTCTACAAGAATCTGAAACTTGCAAGCAAAGACTTTTTCAGGTTGAAACTGCTATTCAGTTCAATCCTCTTGAGAACTTCTCCCACCTCTGTACGTAAGATTTGCATAAATTCTTATAGTCTTAGACCAGTGTTTGGCAAATCACACACATAAAAGTAATAAGATAACATAAATTGACACAATATATTATAGAGGATACTCATACTAAAATAAGACTTTTGTACTGGCTTATGTACACCAGCATTTGTGTATCTTGAGATTTTTTTTTAAAACCTGTACAGTACAGTTTTGTGTTAGCATAATATCATACTTCCATTACAATATAGTGGTTTTGCATAATAGTTTGTCTGACACCAGCTGTCACAAGGGACTAAAACAGGAAAAATTCCATTACTTCGTATTATGAACACAAGACTTGATTTTTATTATAGCCTAATAAATGCATTAGGCTTGCAACCTTCTGTGTTCGGTTTTGTTCTAAAGTAATCCTTAGACCAGAGTGCGGTTTAGTTACTGGTTTTGTGATGACCTCAGGTTTTGTGCACTGCTTTGGTTACTGCAGAAGTCTGAAAATGTCAGTAAGAGAGGCTGCTCTCAATAGTAGTCTCTTCGTTTCCTCCCAGCCCGATGAAAACTTGCTTGTCTCTTCTGGGGTGAGCTTGAGAAACAGGTTTTACTTGATTCACACCCGGTGGATCCATTGTATTTAATTATTCAAAGGATTGGTCATGGGGCTGTGTTTGTACATGTGAGTAGCACAAGTGCCGTCCCATGAGGTTCCCTCATAAGGGACCATTGCCACGGGGAAAATCTCCAGAATGTTTCATTCTTTGGGTGTCACTTTCAGACATAACAATTCAGAAATACCATTTTTGAACTGGGATTGCCCATCGTTCTGTTAGTGTCCCTCTACCACCATCCAGTGACGCAGAAGCATTTGTTATAAATTTCCCAATGTCCTGCTGAAGGCTTTTATGAACTACTTTTCTCTGTTTTCTCCTGGCCATTCGGGGTGAGTGGAAGCAGGCTCCAGTGCTGCCAAAAGAGGAGGAAAACAGGAGGGAAGCACAGCAAGTTTGAGAGTGAGTATACCTACATGAGGGTGTAAACCAGGTCATTCTGGGGTACTGGAGTGCTGCTCTCCCTGAAAGTGAGCATTCCCAACCTGTGAAGCTCCAATTAAGCATACAGTCTTTGGGGCTTGCTAATTTTCCAATTAGATTTTCAAGAGTATAATATGCACTTCAGAAGTCTTGTCTTCAGGGGACACTCACCTTCATTGTACCCAACACAAAACCACAAGAGGGGGGAGGGCTGGGGAGCTGGGGCAGGTGTTGCATAGACCATGTGTGACCGCAGGCACAGAGGCCAGTAAGGGAAACTCACCATAATCAGGCAGATAAATTTGTAACTTGCAATGCTACTGATTTGGGGGGTTGTTCACTAAAATAGGTTGTGTGGCTACAAATACCATCAATTGTCTTTCCTTTCAAAGGGAAAAAAAAAACGCTTCTTGTGTTTCTGTATCTTTTGGCATGGCTGGATGCTCCTCCTGGGTGTTGCTAGTCCAGCAAAGCTCTTTCCGTAGGATGCGGCACCCGCCAACACAGTAGCTAAGCCTGTGCAGCGCTGCCACCTTCAACAAGGCGCGTACAGCAAAGTAGTACATACACCGTGTCATCTCCCTTTGGAGGAAAGTTATTTACTTGTTTGTCCTCTGTTAGTCCTCAGCTGTTAACCATAGATTATTTTCTTCCCAATACTGTATGGAACCTGGGGGGCAATACCCACTGGGATCTGTCTGCTGACTTAGATCAAATTTTAGTTCCAAATATATTTACTGACACTTCTTTTATATGGGACTTGTAAATCTTTTCATGTAGAAACAGTGTGGAACTAAAGGTCTAAACTTTCCCTTTGATGTCAGTAAGAACTTCCCTGCTTAGTTGGGTTGGACTGTGATATTGTACATCCACTAGGAAAAAAACCTTGATAATGGGTTGTTAGAAACTTTATAGTAATTTTTAAATTAAAACTTTAAGTGAGCATATTGATAAGGTGGTATAATAAGCTCTGCTTTAGGCTTGGGAAAACACACGTAAATATATATACATGATGAAATCAAAAGTATAAGTCATTTAGATATTCCCATTTCTGTGCAACAGGTTTTGTAAATCAGCGATATATGTGATTTAAATCTTAAATGAGCTAAGGATGCCATATGGTTTTCACTGTGTATCCAAAACACTGAAACTTGCTGAGGAAATAGCATTAAGGACATTTTATTCTTGGCTTATTGCAATATTTCTTCCGAGTGGGGAATACATTTTGAGCTGCCCTTGAATGTAGGCATGTTGTGCTTTCTGGAATAGAAACAGATAATGTTGATCTCTCATATGTGACACCCGTGGGGGAAAAAAAATGAAACCAAAACAGTCCTTCCTTTTGGGGGAGGTAACTATTCTGTGTCCTGCTGATGCCTCTCTCCTGAAGTTGGGATTTTAAAAGATAGTCACTGAGAAGTGATTTCTGCTAGCATATATTGTAATCATCTCATCTGGTCAGATTCTTTTGCCTTGACATTTTAAAAGTAAATTCCAGAATCTTTCCACATTTCAAAATACGTAGATTTTTATGTAACACCCTAATACTTTCATATACGTATAAATTTCATCAATGTTTTTATATATTGATCTTCATGATTTTGTGCATATTATGAGATTAGTCCTTGTTTTCCTTCCTGACTGTAATTGCCGGATAGTATCAAGAATGCAGCCTGGTATAAATTTGCTAGTTCCAAAGACACAACTGTCTGATGCAATGCCACATGGGTTAATTTAATTCCTAAACTAATGTAGGCTCGCTGCAAAAATACATTAGCTGAAGCTTTTCCAAAATACTGATTTCACACTAATATGGATTGCTTAACACTTAAATGAAGGAAATGATAATGTTGTGCGTTAGGGCTCCAATGCATACACTGCATCATATGCTATTTCTAACAACTCTATACATTTTCTGTTCTACAATTTTTTCCTGCTTTCCCAAACAGCTGATTATGCTCTTTCTTCTCAAGAGTCAGTATTTCAGCTGTCAGCTTTTCACAGGGCAACAGCAAAGGGGAAGAGAGAGAAAAATAAGAACAATAATAAGTTCCACTTGTACAGCATCTTTCATCTCAGCCTCCAAAGCCAAACATCATTAGTGAGACAGGACTATTGGTTTTATTTCTGACCTGCATCCAGGCTACCTTTTCTCATGATCCTGCTCAAGGTAATTGGCAAAAGGCGAATAGATGGGTGGCCAGGGAGATGTTAGCAGAAGCACTGCTGAGTCCCTAGCTTCTCCAGTTTCCCCCCTCTCTTGAGGAAAGTGTCCTCTCCTGGAAATGTCCTTCTGAATGGGACATAGAACTGAGAGTCTAAGACATGTTTGTTCAGTAAATATCTTACTGATTACTTTCTTGTGATTAGCCATATTCCATCCCATTTACTTCCATTTCAGCTTCCGATGTTCCTCCACAATGTAAATGGACGCAATGTTCTCCCTCCCAGGTCCTAAAATGTGTGGTTGTTTAGTTCTGTTGCGAGCTATTGAAGAGCCTCTGATCTCGTCTCAAGAACCAGATTCCTGCATCTGTGATGCAGCAAAGCTTATTCAGGTAGCAGGATATTTTGAAATCTTTTGATTGATAGCATGATACGTTCCAGCCCCGAGTCTGCTATTATACCAAAAGAAATCAGAATCTGTTCTGTCACAGCAATTACGTCTTTTTCCCTCATGACAGTCTCAGACCGGTGTATCTGACCCTATGCTTTCCAAGTGGTGGTGTTAATTTTTGCACAGATAAAACCGAAGCACAGCAGCTTCACTGAATTGATGCTGGCAGACGTTCCAGGATAATGATGGTGTTTGAATGCAGCACCAACATCTTCACCTCCTCCCCTCTGTCCTCAGAGGTGATGGGACGAAACACAGCTCATGCTGATCAAACCTTTCTTCTGATGGGATTCTGGCTAACGATATCGTCATTATCGATACAGTCGCTATTGATCCAGTCTGTCAGGTTTCCACCTTCCTTTGATTTTACCCAGTGAAGTGAGACACAGAGGATGTCCCCGTGCAAAACTGAACAAGATACACCAGACAGACGTCACGTCTTACAAATGGCTTGTGGGGGCTCTTCCAGTGCGGTCCATGTTCTCCAGCATTTAGAGCAGATACTTTTTGTGTTCCGTATTCCATAAGCTTGCACAGCCAAGATGATGCTCTCCTTGGCTGCTGGCCTTTTCTATCCACAAAGGACCAGAGCCTTGATTTCTTGTTTAGACAACTGATCATGCAGTTGTGGTGACAGCAGTGGCAGTTTTTGAAGTTGACATTGCTTATGTATTTATAAAAGAAACCAAGACAGAAATAATAGGCATTTAATTTCTCAGCTTTTCCAGCCCGATATTTTTTATTATTATTATTTCTGCCAACAGCTGAACAACAGCCTCAGGCTCTGCTGCAGCCTCTTACCCAGGGCTGAGGAGATACAGTTGATATATTAGCAGTATATTATAAGACCTGAATAATCTCTAATCACAGAACTGCTTCAGACAGCTTTTTAGGAATAGCATAGTTCATGTAAACAGTGTCACTATAACTTATTATTACCTCATGTACTTTCTTCAGAGATGCTGATCTTATCTTACAGCTGTCACAGTGCTGATCTTATCTTGCTTGTGTTTTTAATTCTCTTCTCCTTTCACTTCTTATGCTAAGTATTTAAACTCTCTATGGTGAGAATAATTTTTGTGTGGTTTATGTGTACTACTCCTGCTGCCAAGAGATCCTGACCCACTAGCTGGGGGCTGTTGACTGTGATGTCGGTGCAAAATACAAGGTTTTGTTCACATCAGTTTGAGTAAAACCCGGTGACAATTGAAACCCAAAACTGCCTTGGCATGTGGGAGGTAGTTAGTGGTGAATTTATAGAGGATCTGTTACTAAGTTTCTGCTCCTCCTTTATTTGAAGGGACTAAATATACCTGACTCTTTTTCCAGTCTATCACATTATTAAAATTATCTGTACATACACTGAGCCTTCAAGAACAGAGTTATCAGTGCACTTTGGTGTGGTTCGTGCTGTGGGTAGAATACAAATACAGAGAATCCAAAAGATAAATGGGGCTACTCTGCAATTCTGGAATGTGAGCATCTGTTTCTGCTGTTACATAGGAAAATAAAATAAAGCAGTGCAATGTGAACTGGAAAGGGAGTGTGACAGTCATTCTTGGGTTAAAGAAAAAGAGGAAAAAAAAAAATATGTGTGAAATCATTTTGCTATCCCAAAAATGACAGGGAGGAACATTATGAGCAGGGTCTCATATTTCCCCAGTAACTAAATATTGCTTTGACTTTATTGCTCAGTTGACTTACAGAGAATGGATTTGTGGTTAGAGGAAAGAGCTTGAAAATTGCAACTAGATTACTATTTTTTTTTGACCAAAGAATTTTAGATTAAAAAATGGCTTGAAGCTTAATGTCATTTTTTAAAGTTCTTTCTTCAGTCAGAATTTTATAGACATTTTTCAACAAAAAGTAGAAATTAAAATAAATTATACACTCTTGTTAGTTTTGCTCCTCTTTAACCCCATATTTGTAAAAGGAGCTTGAAGGCAAAAGTAATTAATGAGAAGACACATCTATAAAATTAGCTCAGAAATCCTGGCATTGCCTCAAGCAAAGAGACCTGAACACGATGAAGTAAACATAGGCTGTTTTACTGAAAAAATTTAGGTCTTAAATTCAGACCTTCACCTTCACCCTCCTTTCTTTCAAGTCACCTTGTTTAAGATAAATCGATTGACCAAGATGGAGTTTTCCCGAGTGATTTGCAGTTTGAAATGGTGAAGTACTTTCAGACTCCCTCTTTTCATTTCCTTAAAGAAGTCTGAGCTTTAAAGTGAATCCTTCTGTCTCGGAGCAGAGGAAGAACAAACCCTTCTGATTTGAGAGTCAGGGAGATGGTCTGAATAGATCGTCAGTAGCTGTTGAAGACATCGGTGTGCCTGCCTCTACTGTTTGCAGGAACCTAATCCTTGCTGGCTGAAATGAAAATAAGAGGAAAAAAGAAAAAAGAGAGGTAGGGAAATCACTATACAAATTTTGGGGTGCAAATTACAAAACCCAAGAAGTTGTAAAGATTGAAAACAGGTTGTACTTACTCCTTCCTTAAATGTTTATGATCCCTGGGCAATGGATGTTCTTTCAGAGATATGCACACTGTTTGCAAATTCCTGAACAATTGTGAGAACAATTGGAAGCTTTGAAAGAAACTTTGAAAATGTGCATTTTTCACTGAAGATAATTCCAGTCGTCACTGCATATTTCATCTCATTGGTCAGATAATGTGAAGTGTGGGTTTTTGCAAACTGTACCATGTCACTCTAGCTTGGAATAATGGGAATTGAAAGCAACCAGGAGCATTTCTCTGGGCTATGAATATATTGCCTCTTGAAAATGCGAATACAAATTCACATCTTCATCTCAGATCCTTGTTCCTATGCCAGCAAAACATTTGATACCACAATAGAAAAAGAGTATTGTATTTATTTTAGTGCACGGTTGGAAAGGTGTTGTGTTTTTTTCTATCACAAACAGTACAACCATAACCTAAACTGACAGTGCTAAATACTGTGGTAAATCTGAAAACAATTCCTTTGTCGCTTGAGAAATTAAACTGACCTAAAATAAGAATCACATTCCAAAAGTGTGTCCAAACTATTAATGTAAATTTGTCCAGAATCCAAAAATGCTTAAGCAGGAGGCCAAATACTGTTTTCATCCACCTCTAGCTTCAGTGACACATTTTCCCAGTTGGTTTCACTGGCATAATGAAGACATTAAGATAATAAATCTTTCCTTTCATACGTGTCTGAGCGAATACTGGAAGAGATTGGCTGTGCTTTATGTACCTCCTGGTGGCCGTGTGCCTGTATAGTGCAAAACTGTTGCGTCTGCATCTGTCTTGGCTGCATTTGAAGAGCAACTGAAGCCACCAAGCATGTCTAGGCTGTGCGGGTGGACACCTACAGGAGATTCCTCCAAACTGGGGTAAAATCTTTCACAGCAATGCATAAGATGATTCATCAGGTAGTCTGGGATTATACAGGCCTAGCCAAGTTCTACCCATACTAGCCTCCTAGTGTTGATTTAGAAAGAACTTGAGTGGAGAGGGATGCTGGAGTCCCTCTGGGGTGGGAGTGCTCCCTGCATGGCTTTGCTTTCCATCGGGCAGCCCGGACGGGCTCTGGCGCAGAGCTGGCTCCTACAGCAGATGGAGATTTCCCTGTCCAGTTCCCTGCAGATGAGCCAGACGTGAGTGTCTCCAGTGCAACATGAAAGGGTGAAAAGGAGAGTGGCAGAGCAGCATGCTGTAGCATCCTACTGCTGTGTGAATCAGGGCTTGCTTGGAAAAGCCGGGATGGGACATGCTATGCAAAAGACCCTTTTTGAGCAGTGAGAGTTCCAGGTGATGTGCTTAAGCAATGAGCCCAGAGTCCCCAGTCACAGACTAATGTGAGCTGTTCCTGCAGGGAGAGAATCAAATAGGAAAACAACGCTGCTTAAACTATGCTTTTGTCATCCAGAAACACTTAAGCTACGTGAACAAAATTGCACTCAGTGTGCTAAGGGCATGAGTAACTCCACATACTGAAAAGCAAGTGCATAAGCTTGGATGATTCCCAGTGCCAAGACAGCAGGCTCCCCTAACTATTTACAGTGGAGTTTTACAGAGCAAGAGAGGAAGAAATGTCCATAACAGGAAAGTGGGTCAGATGCACAGTGGAAAAGAACAAAAAGAACAGGAATCAGAGAGCCCACAAGCTGCATCCCGGCAGCTCTGAATCTGGGGACAGAATCTGTGTAAGCACAAATGTCACTTTTCTTACCCACAACAAAAACTGACAGACCTCCCACGTTGCTTTTAAAGGCCTCTTGGCTTGTCCAGCAGCTTTAGTAAGTACGGTGCTATAAATGTTGCAGATGATGCTACAGATTCCTAAAGCTTGATTTCTGTCAGTAGAAAAGTGCTTTCTCCTGTTAAGCAGGGCAGGTCTCTGACCTGGGAAAATCCTTAATCCTGATGGTGACAGTTCCCTTCAACTGCCTGGGTCAGGCTTAAAATAGTATTTCTGTAAGAGAGCTTGACGCATGAAAACAAGGCTGCTCCTCACTTCGCTGTGCCTGGTGAGCTTTCACTTTATTTTGTTTAAAATACAGAAACAGCCTCCTAGCCTAAAGCTACCTGTCTCTCCTGCATGGAGTAGTGTAAAGACTTATCCCCTTGCTGTAAAAATAAATGGGATGCCTGTGTTCTCTGCTACAGGTGACGTGTTATTTTGCATGCAGATCTAGAGCCCTTGGGAGATTCAGGGTTATCCATAGCCCAGCGAGGGAAAGAGCTGGGTAAGACAAAGGAAAAACAGAAGTGGGCTTGTAGAAAATACAGGTGGTGAACTGTCCACCCGTTTGACATGGACACCTGAGATGGGCACAGTATAAGGTGCCTTCTCTGCTTGCTTCTCACTGGGCTCGTCCCAACCTCTCCCCCAGGTGGAGCTGACCCCACGTCTCCCAGCCCTCAGAAGGGTGTTTTGTGGTGGTAGGAGGCTGCTTTGATTCTTTCTTGTGCCGCAGGCTCCCTGGGCAACCCTCAGCAAGTCAGGGCTTCAGCTCCTCATCCTGATGCTCTCCACCCCCAACCTCTGCAGGCCATCACCCTGCGCCTGGCAGGGCTCTGCTGGTACCAGGCACCTAAGGGAGGAGGCCACCGAGTGTCACTGGGACACTGCTCAGCCGTGAGCTGCCTGCGGGCTGCAATGTAACCCCCGTGTAGGTGTGGGCTGCGGTGTAACCCACATGTCGGTGGGGCCATTGTGTAACCCCCGTGTCAGTGTGGGCTGCGGTGCAACCTCTGTGTTAGTGCTGGCCGTGGTGTAACCCCTGTGTTGGTTCGGGCTGAGGTGTAACCCCTGTGTTAGTGCTGGCCATGGTGTAACCCCCTTGTTGGTGCGGGCTGAGGTAAGCCCCTGTCGTACCACCTCCTCCCCCATCAGGATTCTCAAATTTGCCGTGGCTTGTCTCAGCCCCGAGCCATAAATCTTCATCTTACCACACGCCAATTAAACAGAGACATTAAGTGACAGCTCCGTATCTCCCGCGTTCCCACATTTTCACTTTGTAATTGAAGAAAAGTTATGATCCTATTAGCAAGTTGTTTGTTTGCGTTTTTTGTCTCGAAGTTACAGCCTGTTGATGGGTGCGCTGTGTACACACTGACTGATTAGATACGACAGTAGACAAAGACGTGTTCGATCATACAGGCGTGGGGCACCAGCCAGAGCGTTCACACCTAAACCCCAAGGGCGGCAGAGGGTGCAGGGGACGCGGGGGTCGCGCTGTGCCCTGCAGCAGGGTCCATGGTTCAGAGTGCCAAGTTCAAAGCGTCAGTCCCACCAAAGGGTTCGGTGCGGTCAGACCTACAGGGGCTTGGACTTCTGTGGTGCTACACGTGCAATGAAAGCTCCTCCTGGGTGCTTCTCAGAGCCTGAATTCTGACTGGGGGTTTGTTCGTTTGTTTTTGTTTGGTGTTTTTTTTCCCCCCTAACAAACAGCAGTATGGAAGCCAAGGCATGAGGTGCCACTGAGCCCCAGCCCCGGGTGCGGAGGTGACAGTCCCCTGCTCAGCTCCAGACTGCCGTGGGGTGGACAGTCGGTTCCCGTTTCCCACCAGCTTTTTGTGGTGTTGAAGGAGTAGTTATGCTGAACTACCGTACAATAAAGAGCAACTAGTTCAATTAAATCCTCTGTCAGACTTTAGCTGATTTTCATCTTTTTTTTTTTTTTCCTCATATAAGTATAGTGAAATACAAACATAGGAAAACCATGATGTCACATTGTAGTCTAAAATATAAAGAACAGAAAGTTTTGACTGGCTTACGCTATCTCACCCCCCACATCCTTCTCCCCTTCCCATAACCAGCACGCTGCAGAAGGCTGCAAAACCTTTGGAAGTGATTTACGTCTTCCCGTGGCACTGTTTTACGTTGTAGTTCCACAGGTCCCAGACTTGCAAACCGGTTAAACATGCACTGCACGTTGAAAAGGATCCCAACCTTCTGTGCAAGGGATTTACGTGCGGGAGTGGCACCCTTTTCCCTTGAAAAGCAGGCGCCAGCTGAGGAAAACAACATTATACTCTTGGCATTTCAATGTTACAGGTTGGAATAGACAGAGTTTCTGAGCTGAAAAAAAAAAAATATCCTTCAAGGGAAGAGAAAAAAGCTTTAGTCCTCAAGTTACAGCAGTAGCTGTGGACTCTTTCTGTTGTGTTTAAACAAGAGACAGCACCTTCGCTGGCAGCGACCTGGATTTGGTTGACAGACAGATATGCACAGTGTGAGATGTGCTGCTCTGGGCAGCTCCCAGCCATCGCACCCACTGCCCAGAGCCCCCGGCTGGCACAGCTGCCCACCCCACCCCCCCGGCACGATGCATCTCATCACCTCAGCCCATCGCTGGTGAGGAACAAAGCTCAGTCAAGGCTCAAACGTAGCGGAAAGAGGAGAAAAGTCATAAAGGGAAAGTTAATGGCCCAGCAATCCCTATTGGGAGCAGTACTGCAACGGGCTCTGTTATTTCTGCCATATCAATCACATCTTGCTCGGGGAATCTTTGATGGTTTCCTTGTTGCTGCTTTTACTGGGGGAGAGAGCCAGGTGAAGAATCCCCCCAGCACACAGCTGCCTGGCTGGGGGGTTGTTAACCAGGGACAGCCTGTGATATTTATCCCGGTGTCACCTCAGAGTTCTCATCTCTGCTTGTTCAGCAAAGTAGCTCCATCAACATCATGTCTTTGGAAATAGTCACTCATTTTAAATTAATCGATGCTTGAGTGCAGACAATTTGTTTTGGGTACAGCAAGCTGGTCAAAATGCTGTTAAAGAACAAAAGGTTACTGACAGGTTATATAATAATATTTAATAATCCAGAGTTATGACTGCTGTTCTTTCTAGAGGTTTAGGTTTGTGTTTAGTTTTCATCTGAAGTAGCTTCCAGAGCAGTTGCAAAGATCGCTTTACATATATTTATTGAACCTATTTACACTTCAATAGGCTAACCTGGATCTATGGATGCTAACATATTTAGAATGTGGTTCTTGAATATAAACATGTGGATTTATTAATGATATGCACATTTTAAAGCAAGTAAAAATAAAATCTGCAGAAGATTTGATTTTCCTGGTTAATGCAAATGTTGTGTAACCCAAGCTGTAAACTTTGCGTCAGTGATTAATTCTTTGTGATTGTAGGCATGCTGTGAAAGAATGTCTGAACTTTTGCAAATTGTGATATAACTTTAATATATCCAGTTACTCGTGGTTATTTTGCAGTTAGATAAAGACAGTAGTATAGAATTGTTTTTGTTCTGTCTTGCTTGGCATGAGCATGCTGAAACAACCAAACCGTAAATACATGTTCTGTATAGAATTCTACAAGCTCGGAGAAAAACAAGTTCCTTTCTAAACCAGTTCTTCCTGTTGATTTCTGTGTGTTTGCATTAGATACAGCATTCTGCTTTAGATGTTTCTGTGCTTATAGAACTTGATGAGACCCTCGTTACCAGTCTTTTATGTAACTTCCACTCTAAAGCCCTAATATTTGCAGAGATGAGTATACACAAATATTTGACTACAGGCTTTGCTGTTAGGGCATGCAATTGGGTTTCAGTTCAAAAACTGCCTTTCCCTGGTTTCTCTTTCCAGCAAGAAGTGTGAAACCTGTTAAGTCATTAGACAACCATGGAGTCATAGGGCTGTACTCTTTGTTGTTGCACCTGTTAGATGATGATTGATGCAGTTACAAAGCAAAATGCTATTGTTCTGGACCTGTACTGTTATACTTCTACAATTGACTATACAGAGTATAGAGAAACGGTAAGATTTGTTTCCTAAAATATCGCAGCTGACATTTGACTGGTCTGAGAGAAAGAAGAAATGTTACTGTTAATGATTCTTTTGCTGAGAAAATGTAACCTGGGCATTTGAAAAAATGTTTGATGCACATACTCCTTGCAATTTCCCTGTGCCATGTTGCAGCTCGAGCAGCAGACTAAGCATTATAAAGCAACTCTAAAAATGACACTGGGAATGTATATATTTATTGTGTCTTAATGATATGATTGTGAACATAAACTCGTTCCTGGTCAGCCAGCTGTTTATATCCTGGAGAAGAAAAGACCCTTGCACAGATGTGTGTCCGCATAAAGGACACTGAGCTGGGTTTTTGGAAACACTTGCCATGCCCACAGAGAACTGCTCCATCTTGGCTACAGGACAAAGCTGGCAGGGGACTCCAAAGGCATTTGGTTTCCATCTCTGCAGGCTCCTGGTAAGCTCTGCCTGTACAATCTTGAGGCAGAGCTCAAGGACAGTGGGAAAGCCTGGGTGTTCCCCGAAGCTGGGAAAGACCATTACAAGTTTCCTTGATTTCAGATGAACTGTGCTGTCCTGTGCCAGGCTGCAGGTTTTTGAGAGTCTCACCAGAAAGCTGGCTCACTTTATAAAGCTGTGTTCCTCCATCGTGAGAAAATCTAGGTGCAAAATTGGGGCAAGAACCTGGAGGGACAGGTGGAGCCATCATGCTGGTCACTACCAGTTTATCAACACGCTACCCAGGATCTCTCTGTAGTTTCATTTTTATTGCTGCTACTGCTAAACAACTGGATGTTACTAAGTGAAGATGATTCACACTTATACTGTAGAGAAATTTGTAATATACTTATGAATAGGGAACAATACTTGGAGCCTAGGTGTGTTGAGGGACACGGGGGGGAAAAACAGTAGATCACCTGTAGTCACTGTGACTGTAGTGAGTCTTGTTTCAAAAGATTGAGTGGGTGGATTTAGTAATATAAACTGCTGAAATACAATGTTTAGAGTGGCAAGTCATCATGAAAATTAGAAAATATATTTATCCATTACAAGGGCACTGCATTTAATGTATTATATTTTTAGACTCTCGGAAAGCCAGGTGCACATTGCCTTATATTCCCTGACATTTTCATTATTTGAGCGTGGTAGTGGACATAAATATTGCAGAATAACAAACCAAACCCAAAAGAAAACAACTCAGTGTATGTTTGAGGTTTAAGAACCAATATTTATGCATATATGAGGGGAATAATGACACGCTGTTTTATTGTAATTGAGTCATAACTTTCTGGGAGTCCAAACAACAAGCTCTTTGGCTGGTGACTTGCAGCAGCCATGGAGGGCCACCCCAGGAGACCACAAAAAGGGAAACCCTGAAGGACTTGACACCATCCCAAAGGCAAAACGTGGGATCAGGTCTCAAAGCTCTCAGGAGATGAGCATAGCCCAGAGAGTTTGTTAACAGACTTTGGTGTCTCACAGTGACTGCTTTCCTTGCTATCCCCTACCGAAGTGAAACTCGCCTTTAGAGCAGGAGAACAAGTCTGGCATGTGAGTGCTGTCTGACCTGCGCTGTAACTCCAGCTACAGGAGGAGAGGGGAAGCAGTAGGAGGCTGAGTTGGCCATGCTGTGATGTGCTGATGCCCATTAAAATCCAAATCCTTTGGATGTTGTTGGGAGAGTAGGATCTTTCTCATGCTCCTCATCTCACTGCATCACCTTTGATGTGTCTGGCTACACGACAAAAAGAAATACATGGAATAAAATTCAGATTGTCATTAACTTCTTTAAAGTTTAATGCAATAGGAAGTGTACCAACAAGAGCAAATTATAAAAATCACCCATCCCTGACTTTGATGGATGTTCCCCTCACAAACTCGCCACATACTGTTTTATGAACCAGATTATGTGCCTAAGTCATCAGCATATGATTGATTAGAGAAGGAAAATGAGTACATAATCACTTCTACATATCTTGCTTACTACAAATAAGAAAGTTTTGTACAACAATTTATTAAAACTTGATTAGATTAAAATAATTTGTATAGTTGGAGCCCTGATGAATGTTTCTTTTGTACTGAAATGCTCTGTGGTTCAGTGGTGTTAGAGCTGGCTGAAGGCTGGCTTCATGTCTGCTGCAGCTTCCAGAACTGTGCTGTCAAAATAAGCCACCAAAATGCTGGGGCAGGACGTATTTACTATATGAGTGACTGGGAGACAAGAAGTAAATTCTATTTTCTAGTCTGTGCCAAGTACTGATGACATCAGTAAAAGAATTATTCCTTTGAGAAGTAAGGAAAAGTTCTTTCTTGGTGAGTTTTTAAATAAATGAGAGAGACAGGATTAGTGGGGTGGAAAAGAAGCCTGAATCGTAATTTCTCAGAGCTTTGAACTGGCAGCAATTTTTTAATGTAGACATCCTTTTTACAATATAAATTTCAAGTTTGATTAATATATGCATATACTTTATTAGAGCGTGTGGTAATATAAAACCTAAATAAAGTGTTTATTCTGAAATCTAGGAATGGAGCTGGGGCACGTTTGTTCCTCTGTCCCAGTGGTTTCGAGGTATGCATATGACCCCCAAATGGACAAGTATTGAAGTGATATAATGTAACTTGTAAATTTTAAGAAAAAAATGTGGTCATACTAAGCAAAAGAAATTAAACACTATGAAAAATGAAACTATATTGAAGAGCCATAGATTTTAAGAAAAATATGCTCCCAAGGTATCCAAACCTGATTCAACTTAACCTATAATAAGTCCTGAGTAAAAGGGTAAAATTGTCTCTTGAACTTTATATGAATAAAAGGCATCTCTGGGCGAGGTCCTGTCTTTATCAAAGTCTTATAAACTACTCAATTCACTTTCACAGATCAGTCTCTTTCCCTCTTCTCTTTTAAATTATGAATGATGGGAAAATGAATAAGAGAAAGCCCTTATCCTTTAGCTAGGGAGGAAAGAGTGCCATACTTGTTATATTACTTAGCATGGTGATGGGCACGATGTAATGAAATAAGTGATGTGATTTCTCTTCCACCCCGCAGTGTGTGGGGGAATGAGTCATGTATTCCCAAATAACACCCTAAGAACACAGTCATCTCCAAAATTAATTTGCCATTGGTATCTGATGCCTAGATACCTTCACTGCAGCAGGAAACCATCTCTTTGCAGCAGATTCATCTCATTTAAATGAGTTGCAGTGGTGGAAGTGAGCAGGATTTGAGCCAGAAATAGGATATGGTCTATGTATTTCAGCTTAGTTTTTTCTAATGGTGGCTGAGAGAGCATGTACGCAGTCCTGAAAGGGTGAAGTGTTAATGAGTGATTTATAGAGGGTTTCCAAACTGTATGAATGCATCTTTCAAATTAAATTAAAATTACTTTGTTTTAAATAAAAGGCATGATTTAACTTTAGGAGACCTTTTTCTACATGGTGTAGTGTTTTGGGTTTGTTTTTTTTCACAATATCAAGAAATTTATAAACTCTCCTGATGATACGTTGTCAAGCTTCTATTTTCCACAAGCCCATTTTCAGCAGAAAAAGAAATACAGTAGTATGTAGTAAGAACTTAAGCAGTTTTAATTGCATAGGCTTATTTGTTACCTTTAGATGCAGAATGATTTCTAAACGTGTAATTAAACTTACAGGGACTGATGGCCGCTTACATAAATGGCGTAAAATTAAGCATGTGCTTTTGTTGATTGATGGGCTGTTTAACAACTGGGATGCTGCTTAACTACCTAGCTGGCTGCGGTCTTTGTGCAGGACAGAAAATGAAACAGTGTGTATAAAGATGCTATGGTCAGACCCTATATATCATTAGGAAATTATCAACTGAGCTATTGTTTCAAAATAATTTTTAAATTCTTTTTTCTTTTAATAGGGGGGAAAAACACACAAAGCTTTATTTGGTACAGTTCTATAAAATGTCTGCCCGTTATTCGTTATAAAGAATTCTGACTTGTTTCATATAAAAGACAGGCTTATTAATGTCTCAGTGCTGTAGATTGACACAACACATCATTAAAGCTCAGACGTTGTTATTACCCCGTGCTACAGACTTGGGGTTATTAATATTTTCAGCGCTGTGAGGACACAGGAGATGTGCCACCTCTACACGCATTTCTAAGCCTTGTGATGGATTAAAAAACGGATGCCTGGATACAAAGCCTAATAATACTGCCCCGGCCTTATTTAAAGCAGTCTTCTTTCAGTAATCAGGGAGATTTTTCTATTGTTCCACTGAGTGTGTGCTAATTAAACCGATGGGAGGACTGAGAGCTAATTGATGGCAGGATGGGTCTCCAAAAGTACTCTGCTAATGGGAGTAGTATTAGGTTTGCTTTTGAAAAGTGAAGTTCCAAGCGATGACGCGTGCGGATCAGTGGACACGTATGCTGAACTGGAGCCTGATCCTTGGAAATTCAGCGCTGAGGCTCTCCGTGTGTTACAGGTTCCTCTGGTGGTCTCCAGCAGACGTACAGCAGGGCAGAGAGGACGGAACGCATGAAGTGGTCTCTCCTTCCTAGGCACTCGCGCACAGCGTGACACGCATGGCCACTGGGATACACCGATCTGCCATCCCTGGGGCACAGTGGGGGTTGTGTCCCCTAGACCACACCACTGGCCCGGGACGTCTCCCTTTGCCCTCAGCCTGAAGGGGCAGGTGCATCTGTGTCGGACATACCACAGTGCTGCTCACACGCAGCTGATGAAGCTAACAATGCTGGGTAACAAGTTTGTACCCCTGCACGGTGTAGCAGAATACATACAGGTGTAGAGCACGTACACCACTGTGGCTGGGGCGGTCCTGGCAATGGAGGAAAGCCTTGTCAAGAGGGATTTTAGGGGCGTAGCGGGTGCTGTTCCTTTGCTCAGAATAGATTTCAGTCCTAGGTTGGTTTAGGTAAAGCAAAGCGGTTACAGTGAGGTTTGTGACTGTGTTAGAAATATCTTCCAGACTAAGTTAGGTAGCCAGAAGGGTTACCTGCTCTGCTGTGAGCCCCGAAAAGGTCCCTGAGAGGGGACTGCGTGTACCCTCTGCCAGCTTGACTAAATACTCAATTTTAAGTTTTGCTCAGAGACAAATGTCTTTAATATGAAAGTGCAGATTTTTATCACCAATCAACAGGAGAACTCTAGTTCAGCGTTTGGCTCATTGAACTCTTCTTTGGCGCTACAATGGTTTTATAATTATTATTGACTGAATTGTCCTTTTCGATACTTAATCCCCTTGTATTTTGCTGACCAAGACAGTTGCTTTAGCCACGCTCTTGTTGCTGATTCTTTCTACAGATGCTTCTCAAGTGTTCTGTATTCTCTCCTTGCCTGCAGAACAAGCCTTGATTATAGAAATTTCATGCATAAAATGAATGAGAGAGTAACCTTGCTAGGAAGAGGTAGTGTGGAGTGGAGGGAGACCAGAACCGTGAGACACTGAAAGTGGAATTTAGACACAGGACCTTTTGCACCAGCTTCTTTTGTTGTATTTTACAGAGTTTAGAAAGTGACTGAATTTACATTCCTTCTTCAGAGTTTTGCATTTTGTCTTTCCAAATAGTCTCTCTTTTACCAATACATTTTAACAATTAAATTAAATTTCATAATTGGCATTATTTATTGCCCCTGCCTGGAGGCTTGCAGGGCTATATTCTCAGGTGGGTAAGTCCACCTAATTGCTGTGGTGCTGCAGTTGTGAAGTCAGTGGACTTCTGTTGTTTTCTACTAGCTGAAAACATGCACCCTCCTATAATGGTAGAATATTTTTTTCTTACAAGTTACTTCTGTTATAGCACGATAATTTCCCTTTAACTGAATGGTGTTGACTTGCCATAGGATTGTGTCATGCTTCTGTTGTAACGGGAAATGACAAGCATGATCGAAAACCACTTTCCAGGGACCAATTTGAGAGGAACTGCACCAAAAACATTTTGACTAGCATATATTTGGACAGAGAGGAGAAACGGCTCCATAGAACTGTTAGTAGCTACTTCCCAATCTTGTGAGATAAACAAAACAAGTGAGAATGAGGGGAAGCCAGGAACAGTGTAATGGGATAAATGGCACGCTGTCCCTGGGTGCCATCCAGCTACCACACATGCAGAAAACACTCGTGTCCCACTGTGTGAGACCTCCCCCCGAATCCTCAGAGGAGCTGTTCACTTGTGGCCATTTATGATGTCTGGAGCTCTGAAGGTCATTGATGTAAGAGGAGCTTTCCAAGAAGTGGGTTGTGTGAACTCGCAGGTACCCATTAAGCTTCTTGCTGTTTCGCTTCTCTTTCTGTAAAATGGTAAGTTCTTGCCTAATGGAGCATTTAGCTAGTGTTTCAGAGCAACCCAGAGCAGTTAGGCATCTGGCACCCATTGACTTTCCACCTTAGTTATTATCTTGGTTAATCCAGATGATTTACATCAGCATTGCAAAAGCAGTAAGCTCCCCAACGCAACGGGTTACACTGCTGTCAGTGTTTATTGACTGGATGACAACTTCAGAAACTGTTATCTATCATGTTTCCAACAACTCAGCAGGTAGTAAACGTTCTCTTTAGTATAACATATTGAACAAAATTTGTATGCAAGTCTATTAGCAAAGCTTGTAAACACTTGACTAAACTATGTGGCTCAATTAGCAAAGAATAATGGAGCAATAAGTAAAGTGTGTGCAATTTTATCAACTCTTTGCAGCTCACTGAAGTCTACAGCATTATCAGGAAAGCATAAAGAGCAATTGTCAATGTATCTCACTGAATATTTGCATATTGCCTTTGACTAAATCACAAAGGTATGTCAGAAAATCAGAAAAAATTATTAACAGCAGCAGCTCAGTCAGGTGCATGTATATTCATTAATTATCAAACGTGTACTACTTAATTAAGAATATAAAAATGTAACACCTGAAGTGTGCTATTAAATTATTGAAATAGCAAGGTTGATCACTGACATATAGTACAGAAACAGCTCCTTCATGGAAGGTATATATACAGCACAATTTTTTAATTATGTAAATATGAGCACATTTAAAATACTGCTCCATACCCAGCATGTGAATGGATGCTTCCAGGAACTTCTGTGTTGGAACCAAGTGTTTGGCCTAAGGTTCAAGCAAAGATTTGAAGATGAAGATTTTGCTTCAGCTGCATCAGAGTACGGCAGCTGTCCATAGCATTGCTGTGTTTTCCAGCATCTTAGTTGCTTTTACACCTGACTCATGCAACCACCACATTTCTTGTTTTTATCCATATGAAATGCGGTGGGGAAATTTGCACTGTCTAAAGCTCTATTCCATCTCGTGCTGCTGCAGGGGTGTTCTTTAAGGGGCCGTGCTGCAGTTTGGCGCGTTGGTGTTAGAGGGCCAATGTTCTCGGCAGACCCTGCCTGTTGGAACGAAGCTTAGGGCCAGGCCAACCAAAGGAGAAATGTCCAGCACCACATCAAGTCTTGCAGAACACACGACTCCCTGCGCTGCGGGCACGTGAAGGAGGGAAGAGCAGCATTATATTCTCTTCTCCCTCCCACCAACAGTAAATCAGCACCCGACTTTCCTCTTGATTGAAGAGATTGATGCCAGCCCAAACGTGTGTAGATACATGATGAATCTCTCTCAAAGCACAGATGAAAAAAAAGAATGCAGGTGGCATATGTTTCTGCATCCCACAATAGTCATAAAAGGCTGTTCTTGGTGCTCCGAGAAGAAAGTGCTTGACACCCTGAAGAACCCCCTCTGCAGTATTGTGTCTGTCTTAGCCACCGCAGTGGGATCAGGAGAATAGACACCATCAGAAGCAGTTTGAGTTTATTCTTTGACACCTTTTAAAATAAAAATCAGGATCTGAAATAGTGTAAAAGTTGTAAGTGTATAAAACCCTCTTAACACTCTTTGAGACTTTTGCAGTATTTATAGCAGTAAAAGTGTGTAGTATCTTGGTGTAGTATCAGGTATTTTGAATTTAAGACATTTAAAGACTGGATCCTTAGGGTTTGTTAGCCACAAGGCAGCTGGTAACTGGAGACTTTTCCTTCCCTTTCGTTTCTCCCCATTTCCCGGCCAGCCTTGCCTGGCTCGGGAGACGGAGAACCTTGGTCCCAAAAAGAGGGGTAGCATCAGATCACAGATGGGCTGGGATCTCTTCCTCCTGTCCCACTTCTATCGTACTCTTCTCTCCCAGGCCAGTGTCCTCTACCACACTCCCCTCTGTAGGTCCCCAGATTATTCCGATGAGTGGGAGAACATGAGAACAGCTTGCTTTCTGCTGGATGGATGGGCAAAGGGAGAAGTTAGCACAGCTCTCCTCTAACCCTCATCTCCTCTTTCTGCTGCTGAGTAGACCTGGCCGGAGGTGCCGGCAGGTGCCCAGGCTGGGACCTGGGATGAAACGGGACTGTGCAAGGCAGTGAAGTGGGCAGTACCGCTGCCTGGGGCACCTGGTGACTGTGCTATGGTGGGTATTTCGGTACCTTCTGCATGGCAAACACTTCCACCTGTGCTATATCATCCCTCCTGTGGTATATCATCCCTCCTGTGGTATATCATCTCTCCTGTGGTATATCATCCCTCCTGTCACAATCGCTGATGAACTTACCTGTTGTCTTTGAGAATGATTACATACAACGTTATCTGCTTTTTGTTGCTGCTGTCTGAGGGAACTTTAGCATATGCTCTGTTTGTGTGTTTTTTTCTGCCTGATGGCAAGAGATTATAAGCAATAGGGTGAGATTAAAAAGAATATTTGAAATGCCTACATCTTGTGCTCTTTGAAGAGATGCCTTTGTGCCTTTGAAGTTTACAAGGGTCTTAATGCAAAGCAATGTCTTCTCGCACGAAATCACATTCTAATGGAACACTAAATCTAAAGAACCTGTTAAAGGCTTTCATAAAATATGATATTCTCTTGGTTTTTATATTTTTTCCTTTCATTTTTTTTTTAAACTATGTACTGATGAAGAAAGAACACATGAAGTTGATCAATAGTTTCTGCTGGGGTGCATAAAGTCTCTAAAATTGATCTAACAGCTCCACAAGGTAATTATGGTAGGGAGGTTGATACAGTATCCTGCAAACTAATCTTCAGCTCTGCAGAGTTAAGTTAAAGAGCTCACACTTCAAGCTTAGTATGTGTTCATTCACACAGACATGTTTCAGTCACAACTGGTTTCCTAAAGTATCCTTCTTGTGTATATAGGAGAAATTATATTAATTAAAGACAAGTGCAATAACACTGAACACCTTATAGTGTAGTTAGTTAAAATGGCAGCCATCTCCTATAGCCCATGCTAGCTTTGGGATGGGTCAGGAATTACTCCCTTCTGGCTCTTTACTAAACCAACACTTACATGTAAACCTTTCTGTGATTTCGTCAGATAAGCATCTGGCAAAACGCAGAGAATTATAATGGTTCTGCAGGTCAAGGTTCAGCACTCATGATTTCAGATGTCCTGTTTGACACCTTAAAAAAGCTCAGTTCTGAGAGTGCATCTTCAGCCAAAATTATAATCTTACTAATTCTTCTCCCATCTGCAAAGCTCCCATCTTTCTCATCAACAGCAAAGAGATTTCTCGTCAGCTTGCTAGCTTGAATACATGGAAATAATTTCCCATGGTATAGGCTGTCAAGCAACTACCTGAAAATCACAAGGGTTTGGGTTTTTTGCTTTTTTGGGTTTTTTTTTAATCAGTGACAATAACATTCTTTATTTGCCCTTGGAAAATGAAGTTGTAGAGGAAGGGTTGGGCACTTGACATAACTAATCCCGATGATCTGGACCAACTAACTAGAAAAGAATGTTTCATGATTTTTAAGTAGATCTAATAATATTTTGAGCTCATGTTTCATATTTTTGAGTACTTGGATTTAAGTACTTTATTATTTGTGGGTGAAGAGGAAATCCCTCTTTTTCTGGGGTGTGTGTGTGTGTGTGTTTTTAGCGCAAACTGTGGCTTGTGGGCTAGAAGACAACCAGAGAAGAGAATAAAGAAAAAACACAAGCAATCACCAGGAATAATGCATCAAATTTGCCTCCAGGGTATCTCAAGTGAAGGCAATAGAATTACACCAGGAATGAACCTGACCCAAAGTGTTTATTTTCTAGCATGGCTGATGTTCTTTGTTGTTTATAAGTGAACTAAATACTACTGGCAGCATTCAATACTGTGGTCCAGGTAGGGATAAGTTCATTATTACATTTATCACTCAAACCTTAACATAATTGTATAACCTTAGGACACTCCACAAAGGTAAAAAGCAGTTTTGTCTATATATTTAAAGAATTTGGGTTAATACACCCATTGTACAATAGAGAAGCAAAGCACTGGTCATATCTATGGATGTTTCCTGTTGTTCAGCATACAGATGTGCAAGGTACACAACAGAAAGTTGTAAAATCACATCTGGAAAGCTTTCAGTCAGGGAGTTAGAGCGTTTCTATTTCTTTGATTTATCTAGCTTAACACCAAAGGCACAGGGTGGGCTGGACTTGCACTGCTCTGGTTGAGGTTTGGGTGATTTTGGGGTGTTTTTTTTGTTGCTGTTGGCAAAACAAAAAAAAAAACCACAAACAACTTTTTGTAGCTGCAAGCTGGGTTAGTGATGGGGATGAAAACAGTGGGAGGCTAGAGTGGCTGACATTCAGAAACACACAGGTTCATGTCTTTCTTGAAACAGGGTTGTTAATTAGAATTAAAATGTAAAGTTAATGTTTGCTTTCTTCATTAGTGTTGCAACAAAGAGCTTCATTAGGGTCTGGGAGAGGCACTGCTGTATTTATGGCTGATTATAGCAATGTGAAAATTCCAGTGGTGTATTTATGTATTTCTGTTTTCTCTGGAAATAGAAATGTATTCAAACTCTTCACCTGATGAAAGCATCTTATTGTCAAAGCAAAGTGAAAATGGCGGTGCATGAGCTTATTTGCATTATTTATGTTCTTTAGCTGGCTCCTTTAATTGACAAACTCTGAGGAACATTAATTGTGGAGGTGCACAAACAGTGAACAATTCTGGTCAATTCTATTGTCTCACTTTAACTGTAGTGGACGAAAATAAATTCCATTTATCGTAAGTCACAAGTGACTGCAGTAGATTTTTTTTTTTTTCTTTAGATAGTAATTAAAATATAAATGTTAAACGTAATTCTGAAAATCAATAACATCTCAAAGAAGCTTGGCTGATACTGGTTTGGCAGTTGTACAGAGGCCATGGTTGCTTGTTTTGGTCAAGCTCACATAAATGAGTTTGAAGACAAATAAAAATTGCTTTCACACTACATCTGTGGAGATTGTTTGACATTTATGGGGTATTTCATGTGGTGTTGCACCTGTGATTTGCATTGGCTAGTCGTGTTTCGAGGGATTAGAAGGGTCACTACAAACCTTTTTGCAGGTAAAAGGAGTGTGAGTGTGTGTGTATCGTAAGGGAGTTTCCTGATCTTCTGTGGGCAAAACACCTCTCTGGCTTTATCCCTAATTGCACTGGGAAAAAAGTGGCTTGGATGAGAACACCAAAATCCAAATGTTTGCAATCTTTTCCTCAGTAATTTATAATCTGTTAGCAAATTCCATGTATTGTGTCGATGATACTGTCGAAGCACAGAGACATGATAAACTGAGTAGCTGAGTAAACAAAGTTTTAGTATAATTTGAGTTCAAATGTCAATAAACCACAAGGTAAAAATCTATAGAAGACCAGGCATCCTTAGTTCTGCTGATTACAGAACTGCTTGTTAATGACAAGGTGGTCTAAACACCAGGGAATGAAGTAGCAGTTTCCAGACCATTGGCTGCTCCAACCTGGGCTGAACAGCCAAGATCCTTGGCACTAACGGGCTTGCATCACCTCTGAATCCAGCACCAAGTGGAATCAGTGACGCATGATGGATGGTAATAACTGCTGTCATTTTAGTTGCAAGTTGCTAAGAGTGAGCCACAAGTTTGTTAAATCTTCCATAGCTGGATTTCTTCCTTGGGTGGGGATTATGGGAGGATGCGAGAGCAGGGAGGATGCTGTGGTGCCTTATCATTGCCTTGGGTGTCCAGGTTCTTCAGGGAGGCAAGAGGTCTTTGCAGTGTACGTCTGCACGTGTTGGATTTGCTGTGATTGCAGCTGTGGCCTCAGACATGCAATTGAGTGGCCATTCAGTGCTCTACATTCTGCTGGAAAATGATGGAATTGGCAGTAGCTGTGCAGGCAGCCAAGTCCATAGGACTTCTAAGCAATTGGCTTTCAAGTGGTAGGAGAGGCTGGTTTAGCTTACTCTGCCTTAGAGATCATCCACATTCTTTGACATAAACTAACTAGGCGGAGGCCAAAGACCTTTATGCATCACGTCTCACTTCAGCCCTCAACACTGCTAATAATGAGATAGAGGTGGTATCTGGGACTTGTGTACTAATGCTGATATGGCTGCTTTTCTTTATTTTGTGGTAGTCAGGTGTGATTTTTGGTGACCGTGGAGCTACGTAAAAGGTGCTCCCAGCATCTCTTTGCTGCTTACCACTGCCCTCCTGAGCTGGGCTGGAAATGGCTGGAGATACCCAAGTGGATTAGGATCACGTTGGTAGGACAGAGAGCACAAGCACATGCGGGTAGACTGGCAAAAGAGCCGAGCTGCCCTCAGCCCAGCAGCAGCCAAACAGCCCTTAGGACTTTAGTCCTAAGTTTAGTTTCTTATTTCAGCTACATAAGGGAGCCAACTCATTTCTAGCACGGCATTTCATGTGGAAATGAAGTGGAGAAATGGAGAGAGTGCAATATCCAGGCTTCATTCGCTCCTTTTGCACTTACAGAGAAAGCCATTTTCAGTGGTCCCATGAACAAGGAAATTAGAACCATTGCTGCTTGTACTCTTAACGCAGGGGTGAATTTACCTTCTAGTTGTTCATCAATTGCACTGCCAGGTAACAGATTTTACCTATTTACCCAGCATGCTGTATTCCCATTTTGTTGAACTGTATGGCATACTCACATGTGTACATTTCAGTTATTCAAGCTTTTGCTCAGCAAAATCAAATCTGACTATACCCAGCCAGAGTAGGGATCTGTCACGCCGCATTAGGTGACTGTATTTTTTATGATAAAGAGAACAAGATTCCTCACGGACACAATAAACTGCAAGAGAGACCTCTAGAGCACTATGTATCTTCAGGCTAGCGGGCTTTTTTCATCATGAAGCCATTAAGTATGGCATTAACTACAGCATATGAATGGGTACCACAGATTATAGCCATAGGAGGTACTGAGAATGTGCCCCCTCTTCCATTGTTTGTAGAAATGCACTCATGTTGTGACGATTTATGTTTTCATTACAGAACAATTCCCATAATAACAGGCATTGAATATGGATGCTTAATGTTGAGTACAGGGGAAAAAATAGAACTACACTTTCAGTAATAACTTTTGATTGAATGAATGGCTACTTTATAAACTTTCATTACTATGATTTGGTCTGAGGGAAATAGCAGCTTGTCAGAATTTTTCCAATGGAAAATTTAATCAACAGAAAATGACGCATTAGGAGAATGAAAAGGCTATCAGCACCGTCCTGCTGGAACTCCACAGCTCTGCCAGCCTTTCTAACCCTTTGACGGCCTGGGTTTTCAGGGTCCTGCCCCCTGTTTCCTTGGGCTGCTGGTGGGATTGTTGGGGTAAGCTGTGCTGGAAGCTTTCACAGAGCCTGCAAAAGCTCTAAAGAGCTTTTTGACCATCTTCGTGCAAAGTGTGATGTTCAGTCATCTCCAGGCCACGAAGACCAGCACTCCTAAATGAACAGCACCATCCTCTGTGGGGCTTTGCTAAACCATGTTAAACTTGAAGGCTGTCCAAAATCAAGTTGGTTTTATGCACAATGCTGTTTTGTTGCTTTCTTAGCCCAGTGGCACTTGGCTGCACTCAGTCTGTATTTATGCTGTCTATATGTAGGACAGAAGTGGTTTTATTAGGAAATTCATCAGCACAGTGTCATTTTCGGTAGAGATATGACTTCGAAATAGTATTGAAACATCACCATAACTCCACAGTCTTCTAGTTGTATCACTACAATTTAAAACTTTTCCAATAATAATATATAGTACTAGTCAAGATCTATTTTCTTTATGCAATATTTTAATCAATAGAGGTTTGCTTTCTCGATAGAGATGCCTGGTTGCAAGGTAGGTTTTTGATGATCACATTTTACCCCTCTGATTCAACAACCCTCTCTTCCCCCTCTCCTCTTTCTTTCTTTCTTTCTTTCTAGAAAGCAGAAAATGCAAAGCTAAATCAGATTCTTCGTCTTTCCATTTCCTGTAGTTTGAGCAAAGTGGAAAACATGTTCAATGAAAAATTAAATTCAAACCGTAGGAAGTTGCTGGTATTCCCCCAACTAAAAGTGGCCTTGTAACATACATTGGTAGAACATAGGAGTGATACCTATGTACCTGCTGGGTTTTCATCTTCGGTTGTCTCTTTGCAGTTCTACCAGGTTTTATTCTGCCTGTTCTTTCTTTTTGTATTTCATCCCAGGCTCAGTCATCTTGGTTTCAATTTTTTTGTAGGATTTTCTCCTTTTTTTTCTCCAGTGTTTCTTCTAGTTGAAAACTCAGATTTGAAATTAATCTTTTTCCCCAACAATGTTTAAGCCTTTTGAAGGAACCCTTCCACATCTGACCCCAATCCTAAATTTTCATAGGAATTTCCTGGTAGCCTATCTTTCATTTAAGTTGCTAAATGTCGTCTTTTCCCTTCTGTTGTACTGGCATTTTTTTCCCAATTATCCATCAGTTTCAGTAGTTCTGTGCTTTTGAGATGAACAGTAACAACTTCAGCTAACATGCTGTATTAAATCATTTGTTCTGCAACCCTAATCAGGAGACTCTTAGTCTACAAACTCAGAAGGAACATACAAGTCATATATAAATATAACCAAGGCTTGGAAGTTTAGGTTTAGCGTGCTTTTGACCTTAGAAATGTGGCTCTAAATACGTAATAATATAGGGTCATGCAGATAACTATACCATTTAAGAAATTTTTCTAACCAACGTATCGCAGAATCTACAGCACAAGTGGTTATCACAGCACACTCCAAACAGCAGCTCTAGAACTATGTGTGTCATAGGATAGTCGTGTTTTCTGTCCACATTCAGTGTGCTTTTAAAAATTACACGTTACCTAATAGCTTCTCCATTACTTGAACTGAGAATTGGTTTAACTGTTTATATTAATCTTGAACTGTACAGAGTTCCCACTGCAGCAAAGCAACGCACTCAAACGCATTGGGAATAAAACGCTACGGTTTAGGTGGCAGGTTGTTCCATCTTAGTGTATGTCACCTGTGTGTCAGCCAGCTGTGTATTGCTGTGGCTGCAGGTATAAATTCCACACTTAGATACTTCTGATGATATAAATTCCACACTTATATACCTCTAATGAGGCCTGTGTCACCCCAGGAGAAGTATAATGTGACATGAGTGTGTCTTAGCTTGAATTCTGTTTGGCTGCCTAGAATATTCTGTAACAAAATCTTTCTTGTCTCTGGCAAGAAACCCTAATCAAGGGGACATGCAAATCTGGTCAGTGAATTGAAGGAAGCCTGACTTTGGCTATCGTTCCGAGCACAGAGGGCAGCTGCTCTGCTGCTATAAGCTGAAGCTGCTCAGCTGAAGTAAAATATTTAAGACGCTCATTATGTAGTTGCTCACCTGTTGGGTACATGACCCTCTCAATCACTGCCTGCCTTTATCTGCTGCTCTGATTCAAACAGCGGGTGAGATCCTGCATGCTCACAGCTGGAGCTGAGCTCTTCATGCACCTATTGCATATGTATCAGTGAATGATGCTGCTGTTTGCTTTTAGCTATGGAATTTACTAACTTGCATGGGAAAATAGCGCTGTACCCTAGTTCTACTGTCCTATAAAGAAGTCAGTTATTTTATTGACTCCCACTTTTAATAGAAATTGCACATTACATCCTAAATAAAATAACATTTGCTATTAAGACTTAAAACTTGTAACCAGGCCAAATACAGAAAAATGTAGTTTGCCCCTCAACAGTTTTATCTGCTTATAGATCTGAGAGAGATACAAACCAATTTCTTCGTATGTTTTTCATAAGTCCCTGTAAAATGTGACTAACCTTTTGAGGATATCATTCTGATGCTGATGACAGAGGGATAATATGTGCCAGTGGGATATGTGCAAATCCAGTTCAAATCTCTCCTAACAGGCCAGGAACTGACCGTACCACATAGCAGATTAATGTCTTAATCAGTGGCCTCTAAACCTTTCTTCTGTGACTATCTGTTGCATCATGTCAACAAAAATCCTGAAAGATCTCTTTTGATTTTCATTTTGGAACAAAACTAAATTTCCACGTTCACATAGTTGACAAAAAACCTCTCTTATTTTCCACCCACGCCTTGCAGTAAGAGCACAAGCAGTACTTTCCTGATCAATATATTTATTTTCAAGAGCAGTTTTGACATTCAGAAGTAGCTGAAACAGAGCTGTACTTTAGCACTTCCCAAGACACCCCTGTCAGGTTAGGATTTGGGGAGGAGATCAGGAGCTGCGTATGACTGTTGCTAAACTTAAATTGAGCAGAAACAAGGAACATTTCCAAGTGTGCCATCGTTGAAATTTTCACATCGATAAACTAAAGGCATGTGAAAACAGGGTAATGATGCCAAAAAACACAAAAGACAAAGTTACAGCTCTAGCATATATGTCTGCCCAGGCCACGGGGCATCTTTGGCAACCCACACATAGTTTAACCTTCTGTATGTTAGGTGACAAGGTCTCTGCTGCAATTGTGAGATACTTCTAGTGATACAGAAATGTTCTTCACAGAGGCAGCTCCATTCATCCTGCTCTTCTGAAGTGCTGCAGCAGTACAAATAAAACAGATAGAAGGACACATAGAAGAGGAAGAAAAGTTGGAACTATATCCCATATCCACTTGCACTATCAGGCTTCTCATAAGAGGTTTCACTCTGGTTTGTTTTTGAGAGTCCCTGCTTGTGCAGTGCTTGATAACGGTGTGCCTGAGACCCCTGTCACTGAGGACAAAGCTCTTTCAGCAGGAACAGCTGGAACCAGAACACTATTGCTCATCTTTCCCAAAAGCATTTCCAGCTTTTGAACCGTAGGATTTAAACGCATCCTTCAGACGCTTGGAAAAAACTTCACTGGTCTTTGATGAGCGTATCTTCAGGTACTAGAAGGATTCTTACTGTGGAGTGGGTTTAGGGTCATTTAAAAATCTACAGCCTGGGGGCTGCAATTGATGGGACTGAAGCAGAGATCAACACAGCTCACACGGATGAATCTCCTGTGTGTGAGCTCATTCCTAAATCCTCATCCTGCTTGGAAACACGCTCTGCTATTAGGCTTGGAGGAAGTATAATCTCCATACAGTGATCAAAAAGCTTGTGTTTCAAAGTGTCCTTGTGGTGCCCTGTCAGTGATGCTGTAATTCAGAGCATCCATGTGGACAGCAGCTGGCACGGACGGAGCTGGGAGTCGTCAGAGTCATGAGCACAGGGCAGGAAAGCGGGGCTGGAGCTAAGGCAGGTAGGGTGAGGATGGGCAGAGCAAATCATAGCCCAGCAGGGCACCAGGCAGCCCTGGAGCATGGCTGCTCCTTTCATGACCTGCTGCTAGGGGGACAGAGCCCCAGCAGCTCTCTGGCAGCCTCACATTAGCCTTAGAACAAAGACTGATTGCTGTGGGCTAGCAGTTGTCTCAGTTTCTCCAGTGTCCTTGTGTAATTAGTGGTTAGGGAAGCGAGGATGCCTTTTACGTGATGAAGCTTTACCAGCGATACGCACACAACTCCCAAGTCAGGTGAAACCGACACACTTGCAAAAAGCACTTGTGCTCCTTGGGACACCTTTCCTATCCCATCCCTGGGCAAAGTCTCACAACCCTCCAACTATCATACCCCATGTCAGAGATATTTCCATGGGAGAGAAAATCTCCATCCTGATGTCTCCTGAAACACACGCAGCAGCTTTTGCTGATAAACCCTTCCCTTTAAAACAAGTCTTCAGAAAGTTTAGTTGGTTAGTTTTCAACTTGGGCTTTTTCAAGGAGATGTCTTCCTTTCTGGAAAGCCCTGGCTACTTTTCAGGGCAGGGTCCCTGTGTGTGTCGGCAGCTCTTGCATACAGGACTTTGATAACCTATGCACTTCTCCTTTGAAAACATATACTCCATCCCTTTCTCACCTCCTACATCAATTTTCTTTGTGACAGAATGACACCCGGCCACTTTTTGTTCTTATCCTGGCCTTTTCTTCTTTCAAAGGATGTGGAGTTTCCCCCTTTTTCATTCTTTGTGTGCACATCTCATTCATTGGTCTTTGTTTTTGTGTTTGATGATTTATTGATAAATAGAACGTGTCCTGTTTCTCTATACAATCTTGATCCTCAACCAAAACACCACAAAGCTAAATAAAAATCCAAGCCCCAAAAAGTAAACCCAGAAGATAGAAGCAGGTAATAAAAATGGAGACTGTTTTAATAATAATAATAGTAATTCTTTTTCTAAATGCTAACTATTGCCACATGCATTTTTATGAGGCTTTTCTAAAACCAATGTACTGCAACTTTGACCATGAGGATAAGGTACTAAATAATTTCTGTTTCAATTATGAATGACGGGAACTTCCTTTTCTGTTGGCCTGAATGTAGACAGATGAATATTCACACTATATATATATATATATATTACTTTTTCTGCTGTTTAATTAAGGGATGATCACTGTCATAAACTGCAACTTTTCAGTCAGATTCAAATCTTTACAAAAAATTAAAAGCTTTTCACAGCAATAAAAATGGTGAAATATCCAAGCTTTCAAATGAGACCCTCTGTGCAAGCTCTGTAATAAACACACCTTCAACACATTCTGACCTCTTCATTTTTCATTGCAAAGATTAATAATAGGTAGCTTAGCAACGATGCTGTATTGTCAGCACATGTTAGAGACTTGGCAGCATTCAAGGTCGATCTGCAATAAGCTTAGATTGAATGCCATTAGCTAGATGCCACTTTGCCTCTGGAGTTTATTGCTAAATTTTTATTCCAGGAGGGAAAGAAAATACTGTGCTGACACTGTTAATATTTGGACCACAGCAAAAAGGTCTGGATCACTTACATGAGTCATGTATTGAAAAAAAAAAAACTGTAATAAATTACATTTTAACCATTTGTAAACTGCATCTATTATCATTTATTGTTAAGTCTAGAGGTAATTTCTGCATGGAGTAGTCATTAAACTGCGTACAGTTCCGAATGCAATCGTTTATGTTTTTGACTTGTGAGAACCAGGGTTCAGCTAACGACTCTGAACCTAGAAAATCAGGTATGTTTGATGATTTTCTGGCCCACTTCTACCAGAAATTGACTCCTCTGATTAATCAAGATCCACAAAATCGTGGTAGTGCCTACAATAGGGATGATGTACCTATAGCCAAAACTTTTAAACTCGAAATCCCTCTTTAAGCCACTCTTAAGTGCACTGAAGGACCCATTGGATAAAATCTGTAAGTGGGCTTTGGGGCTGTGATGGATTTTGCTGAAAAGGGGCAACTGTTACATTCTGCTTATAGAACAGTTCTTAGAACTGCAAAGGTGCTGAACACAGAAAAAAGCCGATCAGCGCACCTTCATGGCAGCACATGAGATGCAATCACTTAAGTACATGCTTGATAAGCAATCTTCCCCTTCATGAGGTTTGATTAAGCCAGCAGTAAACTTCTGTTGACTTTTGAGGGAGGGCAGAGGGATTTCACCCCCAAACTGATCAACTAAGTCTGAAAAACTATCAACAATCTGGAAAGATACATGGCTTGAACCTCTGGATATTTACATGTTGCCAGTCACGAAGCTTTAAACCTTGCCGTGACCCATCATACATGCAAAGCTGCACAATTCAAGGATAGTTTTCAAAACTCTAAATAACACAAGACAAAGGGTTGGAAATTTATTTCTGAAGCCTGAAGCTTTAAAACGCCGTAACATTTAACATCTGTCTCTTGACTAATCTCTGCTCAGTGATGGCATGAATTCAGTCATTTCCTATGGCTTTGGATAAACTGCAATTGCACATTCATTTTTTATTGCTGCATAGCAGTTAATATTGTATATCTCTGAGCCAGCATTTCCATTTCCCCCAGTGCCTATTTTTTAGCTTGGGTTCCACACATGAGCTGCACCATGGCTCACTACCTGTATTTGCAGCCGTGGATGCTGAGAACAGCAAACATGCTCTGCAGCAAGTTTTGGAGCAACCACACACCAACAGAATTGACCCGGGGGTCTTTAAGATAACGGGTGTTACTTAATTTCCTTAAACTCACTCAGTTACTTCATTAATAGGTAGAATCTAAAGAATCAGGGAGGGATCTGTGGGAGGCTTCCCAGTTGTTAAACTCCATTTTTTGAAGTTGTCATGAAGAAAACAAAGTAGCAGAAATAGAATGGTTTGACATGGTGAAGGGAATGCAGATAGCCACGTATTCCCTTGCAATTTACATGTTTCCAGTGTAGGGAACCATTTAGTAGTTGAAAAAATGAAGAGTAATGACAGTCAAAAAGTAAGAAAACACTCAGATCATTTAGTGTTCCTGTTATCACATGGTTAATAGCATGGCTGAATTTTCTTTCCCTTGCAAATATTTATACTCAGTAAAATGTCATTTCTTGTGCCTGTGATTAGAGAAAATGCAATTATAAATCCAGATCTAATGCATAATCTTCTAATAAAGTCAGCTTTTCCCCCTGTTCCTATACTACAGCCATCCTGTAATTTATTTCTCATTACGTTATGGCATCACTAGTTAGGAGTAAAGCATTCAGAAGTAAATCAACAGACCTGAGAAGAATTTTTAATAATTATTCTTTAAAAAGACACAGAAATTGAAATTGTTGAATCAGAGTTATGCTTTTTTTCTATGATTTCTATTCCAGAATTTTTTAGAGATTAAACTCCCCACTTTTTTTTCTTTACAGCTATTAATTTGTAGCCTGGGTAGTATGTCCCAAGTGCATTTATCATAAATTGGTTATCTGAAATTGTTATCACCAAAGGAAATCAAATCAAAGTTTATCCTAGCTATTCATGTTATATTTCATATTGTATATTCCCTGTAGACTTGATTATGAGTTTTGAAGTCTCTTTCTTGAAAAGAAATAGCTTTTGCTGCTTGGCAGTCTATATAGCTTTCCTCTTTTGGAATCAGACACACAGTAGCAGTTCTTCACTCTTCATGTGGTGTTCAATATATTATGTAGAGGGGAAAAAAAATCAAAATCAACCAACAGGCGAACTACTGCCTCCTTTGCTTAGCCTTCACACACAGCAGTCCCTGCTTAGGAACACAGTGTAGAGTGGGACTTGGCTTTGGTCCCATTTATTGATGCTTTGTGGCAGGATCCTCCATCAAATCTTAAAAAGGCCCATGAAATGTAGGATACTCTGAACGGAATTCCTTGGTTCTGCCCCAGCAGAATCGTCTCTGTTGAATTTCTGCAGATTGTTCTCGTTTGGATGCACAACCAAGTTCACAAGAGAACCTGTGCTGTTTGGGGGATTCTAGAAGACAACCCCCACAATGGCCAACAGGTCATAGGGGACCCTTCACAACTGACTCCAGAGTAGTCAACGTAATTACTTATGTTATCCTCACTGAGTAAATGTACGTAGAATGTAGAAGAAACTATTAGCTAAAATACTTTTCAAATTGGTACACGAATGTGTCTCCAGACTCACGTACATATAGGGAAAAGTTGAAAAGCTTCTTTCGGATTTGCAGAAAGGACTGCATTTCTGGTTTTAATTACCACACTGGACCTGTACATTCCTTTTCTGAGGAGATCATGAAGCCAGCATCCGAGAGTGGCACACCACCATTGCAACAAAATTAAGTTTTCAAGATGATTACAGATGGGCTGCAAGGCCATGTTCACCACTGATGAGGTGGGGACTGTGCTATTTATGGCTCAGCTGCAAATTAAATCTGGGGAGGGATTTCAGGCCAGATGAACAGAGGAGTAATGACAGGGAGCGGAGCTGCCAAATTCAGGAGGAACCAGTCCCGAGGGAGGAACCTGTGGGGAGACAGGAATAAGTAAATGAAGGAGGAGTGATCCGAGCTGCACATCAGGAAAACAAGAAACGTTTGGCACATCGCTGTCAGGGCTGATTTAAGCGCTAAAGCTGCCTTTAAGGCTGCTTTAAGGAAAGGGCTGATTTAAGCTGCTGAAGCCACCAAAGGGCCTTCACAGCAGCCTCTAATCCTTTGAAATCACATTCTGATCGTCTGTGCAGCGTTGGCCAACTTTGTTGTCTTAAAATACCTGTTGTACCCCCTGCTGCTCTGTTGTTTGCTTTATGCTTAGGTTTTGCAGAGTGAGGCCCCTCGTTCTTTCAAGGGAGGTACCCTGGTGCCAAGGGGTCTAGGGCTTCTGCACCAAGGGGGTCCCACTGCCAGCATTATCCCGGTAGAAATTATTCAATGAGAAGATGTTGAAAAATTACCCCTCTTTAGACTGATCCTTTCTCAAATGGTATTTCATTTGTTCAATTTATTTTTATTAGAGCTTTCTTTTTGTGTAGTTATTTGATAGCATATATGTTTACTTTAGAAATTTAAGCTTGTTATATTCATTTCTAAGAGAAAATATGTGAGGAAAACCTGAATTCATATGCTTTTGTGTTTTGTAATGCACATTTTGCACCTCTCTGAAGGAATATATTCAACATGTCTTGCTCAGTTTTGCTTTTGCTTTAGTCCCTTGGGTCTTAATATCTTATTAACACATAGTCTCAGGAAATCAATGAGGATACACAGGGCCGCACACCTTTAGGTCGTTAGTTCTACTCTTGTGCAGATTGACAGTGCTGGAAAGAGATTGCCCCTATAAAGAATATTTAGTGCCCCTTTGCGTGTGGATTATATTGGCATCATCTGCCTTGGCTGTGAGAGATCCCAAGTGTCTTCCCCACAGAACCCAGGAGGCTGGATCACTTGTTGCTTGTTATTTAAACCGGCAAAACAGTGAATAACCTGGAGGTTTGGTACAAGTAAAATAAAATGCTGAACAATATATGTAATGGTAATAATAACATAACAAATGCAGGGCTGATGGTGAAGAGGAGTAATAAAAAATAGAATAAATAGGCAGTTAGCTTCATAACCACACAAACTATTCTGCATTATTAGTATGTTGCTTTTCCCACTGTGTTGTGATAGCAATAGCAAACTAATAGTGATGCATATTATGAAAATAACACATTGCAGAATGAACATCTGCTTTCAATTAAACAGGTGTATGGGAAATTCAGCATATTCATAAGCATAATTAAAGATTGTTATTACCAGGAAGTATAGAGATACTTTAGTAATTAAATATAGTTGAAAAAATACTGCACTTTTTCTTTATAAACTATAAACTTATCAGTTGTCAAACTGATCATTTTAAGGAGTACATGATTAATATAAACAACATTTGGGAGTGGAGATAGCCTATCTTTAAAATGCACCCCTATTTATTATTTTGAATTTTTGATTAATGACTTAAAGTCATTGATATTTTCCGTGCCTTGCTGGAGATAACATTAAAAGCTTTATTACTGGAAAGTGGTGAGTTATCTCCCTCCTCAACTACCAAAGGGTCAAAAGTTCAGCATCCACAGATGGAGACACCTGAAAGTAGTTTTCACATTAGCAAATGTTGACCTTTTGCTTATGTGTCTCCCTAAAGGCATTTGAGTGAAGAATTCCAACATGAGACAGATACTGCCTAGGGATTATGGAGTAAAATGTCAGAAGTGCCTGAAAAACTTACAGCTAGTGAATCTGGGTTTGCCGAGTGAAGTGGAGACAACCAAGGAGTCATCATTCCCCAGAAGAGTAAACTTGTGGGGTTGGTGGCAAGAGTTGCAAGCTGATACGGTAATGGTTGGTACGGGTAATCAAAGCCAGGTCAAGGTAAGAGTAAATAGGTGGTTACAAGCAGTTGGTTTACAAGTTGAGTTAACAAGAAAAAGGTCAACAGCCCCTCCAAGTGACTTTGCTTTTAGTAGAGCTTTGCCAAATATCACGTCAACTGGCAGAACACCACATGCAAGTCAGAGTGAAGCTCTGACAACTGTTGTGTGGGGACACCTCATCAGTCTCTTGGGCTTTCTGTTACGTGTTCCCTCCTCCCTCCTGTGGTTGACCTACTTGTTTAAATACTGAAATAAGTACTGGTTTTGTCTGCTTTTTCACTCATGAAAGAAGACGCTCAGGGGGTGTCTCATATCCAGGCTGGAGAGCCAGATTCAGTCAGAATCTGAAACAAGATGTAAATACGTGTTGTTATTTCATAAAATTGTGGCAGCTTTCCTTGACTTGCCTACACCTGTTGGTACCCGGGGGGGGGGGGGGGGGGGGAAGAGGAATTATTGAAACAGTGTTATTTCATAATTTTTCTCATCTGTTGCTAATAGTTTAATTGATCACTTTACTGCAGTTAGTAGGCGAGCCGCTTGCATACATTCCTCTGTGGTTTCTGCCCCAGTCATCATCTTCAGCTGCATAAATTGGCTAACTTGAAAACTGCTGATATAGACCTGTCATGGTCTTTTCCTTAGCCTTATAAATTATGTTTTCCAGGTGAAGGACATTGTGTTAATGGGCATTCTGTACGTGCCTGCTTCACTTCAGACTGTGCCGTCTGAGAGATGTGAAGGCAAAGTGAACTTCATCCCGCTGAGCACAAAGCAGGCAGAAAGATAACAACTACATCTGAGGAGCCCTACAGAATGAATGGAAAGTTAATGTAGATCTTCATCACAGACCTGTACCCAGGCCTCTTTGTTTATACCTTTCTTACCAAGGAATGAGCAGAGAAAATGCTATCATTAATTTTCAAATTAAATGAGCCTTAATATTAGCTTCTTTAGCTACTTCTGCAGCAGGGTCATCTGCATGGTTCATAAGGCTGAGCTTTTGAAACACTGCATGGGGTGCTGAGCCAGGTAGCACTTTAGTTGAGTAGTAAAAATCAAGCAGTAAGCTCCATCTTATGCCTGGACATGAATGCAGGGAGAACTATATTAAGCTAATGTATTTATAAAGGTCTATACTTCATCTAGTTCTTCTCTCTTCTTCCCCCAGTTTTCTATAACATGTCCATGTAGAATCTTTGCATGTGTTTTCAAACTTAACTATTTCTCTTCTATTGTGTAGTTTCATTTTCCTTCCCTCTTACACATACCGTGTAAATCTGTGGTACTCGACCAGGTTGAAAATGGACTTTTCATCCCATGGGCATACCCTTTTAATTTAAAAACCATACGAAATGTGAAAGGGTTGATGGAAGCAGAGTTTAAATTTCACAAGACATTTTGATTTCAGAGTCTCAAATTTTGTTTCACATCAGTTACTTCAGTGTTTCCGGTGGATGCTGTAGCACGGCTGGCGCAGTGGAAGTGAAATGCTTTGGTAATTTCCCATACAGAAGATTGAGGACTCTTGATATATTATTACACGTTTTGATTTTTATAAATCAACATTACTTGGCGGAACAGAGATCTGTAGGAAAGCTTTCAACTACTTCTGGTGTTTACCTGGAATAAAGAGGTTTGATTGCATTTTCAGTCAAACCCACAGCCCAAGTAACCCAGCTGAGTTACTGTACGTACTTCAGAGTTGCTTCAGACTCTCACAAGCTCATGTGCAATGAAATCTAATCCAATAAATCTATTCATGATTTTTTTCCTGTATCCTTTCACCACTATGATACAGTCATCTTCAATGGACATACAAATTACTGGGTTCATACAGTTTACAATTACTTTTTCTTTTAAGTAATTAATTGGCACTTGCAATAGCTGAATTTAGCTAGTTTATCATGAAGCTTGAGTTGAACCTAGGTATTTTTTCTATTATTCTGGCTTCTTTGTACAAAGGCTTTGACTGAAGACTGCTTCAAACTATTATCAGCTACTCAAAAAATCTGTGTTCTCTGCCACTGCCCCACAGAGAGCACAGAATATTGAAGTTTGGAGTTATTGTTAGAAGTCACTGGTGAATGAGATTCAAGTCAAGTTGGAAAGTGAACAGAGCTCATTTTTAATATCTTAAAAAAGAACTAGTCGAATTGTAAATACATGAAGTAGTATATGCTGAATTGACTTTTCCTCCTATTGATCTATAGCCAATTTATGAAGTGCTTTGAAGTAGAATAGTTAGAAAAAATAAGAGGGTTTTGGTCATTTGGAAAGATCTATCAGAGGCACAGCTTTTGCATTTCTTAGCATCAGCATTTGGGCTTATTGGGAAACCCACCTGTTTTTCCAGTAATCTCATGTAAAGAAGTGTCTGAAAACCTTTGTATAATGCATGAGTGATGTCATACTTGAGTTTTGAGTTCGGCAGAACTAATACAGACACTTTTGTGATGGGGGTTTGCAGAGTTTTTATTTCTTTCTTCATACTGTCACCACAAGTGACATAAATTTGAAAGAGAGAGGAGTTTTAATTTCTGTTCTTATTTTCACAGCAGTGTGAATGTTCATCACACTTCATAGAATGACCAAAAGATTACATGCTAACTCTTACTTGCAAAGCTTTTAATTTGGAGCAACTTCAAGGGAGTTAGTCCAGACTTAAATATTATAAGTGGAAACAAGAAAATTTGACTCAGTATGGGTTTGATTCCGATTTCAGCTGTGATTGTCGACATTGTACTTCTTATTTGATTCAAAACCCTGGGTTAAGTGCATGAGCTGTGTAGCAATGTCCTTTTCAGATGGAAATTATTGCAGGACCATTTAAATAAAGTCTTAATCAGGTGCCATACAAATTTCTGATTAAGGTTTTTAAATAACAAACTTGAAGTTAAAACCAGCAGGGCATAAGAAATGCCGAGAGTGGTGAATACAAAATCATTAATCTGAACCACTTTTAATTTCTACTTGGAATTTGTTAGTGGAGTGGTTAATTAAATTGTGATCCTGCTTTCGAAAAAGTATCTGCTGTGAATGTACGCTCATTTTTTGCTAATCAGAAATGTTAGGCAATAGTACTCATGGAAACAACTTATGTAATCTTTGAATACAGCATAAAAAATCTCATGGAAAACATTTGCTTTCCCAAATGTAGCAAGATGACAAAGAACATCAGGATGAAAGTCCTAACACATGGCACACCAACAGTAACTGAAGGCTGAACGTGGCGGGTCAGGGCTGAGCAGTGTTCTTCCGTATCCTTGTAACTCCGTAGGGCTCCTGTTTGCAGTGGTATAAGCAGAGATAATGGAGATTCGGTGGAGTGATGCTGGTGGAAAAGCAGAGTAAACAAGGTCAGAATTAGGACCATGAGTTTTCTTGTGTTGCCTTTCTGTTTGCCACTGGGGTTTGCTTCTGTTCTCAATACATTTTGTAGAAGAAGCCATCGCATTGGTGTACTTGTTGGATGCTAGAGACACCCAAAGCAATGCTCTGTATTTTGGGCAGGGTCTCCTGTACTTTCAATGCAGGGTACACTCAGGCATAACTCGGCTGCAGTTTTATTACCACTAAGGAAAAAAGCTGCAGATCACCCAGGCCGGTGGGGTTAGTTTTGCTGAGGCTACCTGTATAAATCACATCGAAGGTGGTAAAGCTGCTTCTTCAGCATGAAAATAGGCTTGCCTTGAGGCATCATCTCAAGGAGATTTGGGATTCTGTGAAGCTTGTCAGTCATCTAAAGAGATGTTAATAATCTTTGGTGTTATAAACATCCATGGGGATATAGATAAAAAGCCTCTAAGTTCCTATGTGAACTGCCTCTGTGCTGGGTTCTGGAAAGCCTTCTCCTGTGCTTTCCTGCTACTCTTTTCAAGACTCTTCCACACACGCTTACTTAGTCTGGGGGTGGATTCTGTCCCGTGCTAGTTTGACTGGCTCTTGTAAATCACTGGAGTTGGAAGAGTGCTGTTGTTGTTTGCAAAAGGTGAGGTATCCCACAGCCGTCATGGGATGTTTGTGCTGGCAGAAACCGTCTCTTCCCCACCGATCTTCTGGCTGTGCAATGATGCAGCCAGAATCAGTGATAGATCAGCAGCATCTCCAGAGGATCACAGCCTCACAGACACAATGCCTTTCTGCAGGTTTGGGGTTGTTTTGTTTTTTTTTTTTCCCTAAGCTGAGACTAAGCAGAGGAGTAGCAAATGGAAAACTCAACTGGCTTTAACAGAATGAGAGTTTAAAAAAAAGGGAGAAGGGATCCCCCAGGTAGAACTAGTAGCTCACTGCGAGAAAGCCTAGCCCCGCAAGTCTTGCACTGCACAACTTCATTCAATGGGAGCGTTGGCAGCTCTGGACTAGTTGCCTTTTCCCTGTGTTCAGTACATGTGTGTACCCGGAGTTTTAAGCATATATTTGGATCCGGCTCTTTTTAACAAAGCGGTTTTGTACATGTTAGAATTCTAGTAATTTGAGCCTTCCTGTGAGGCACCTACTGCTACAATTTCAATTTAGTTAAAAAAGGCTGAGAAAGCTCAGCCCATCTCAGGGGGCTCCTGACTATTTCTTTTACAGGAATGTCCCTGTAGCAGGAATTAGGGGATTTCTTAGACTCTCCGTGCAGCAGAGCTCAAACAGGCAGCTAAGAATTAAGATCCTCATATAGGTATTTTTACATATTCATTAATTTAAGGGAACAAGTTCTTTACAGCCAATAAACACAGGGTATGCACAATGAATATTACATTGCTTAAAAGGAAAAACAACACAACATCTTCTGTGTGTGATTGGAGTATCCCCAGTGCTTGCTCTCCAATTAAGTGAAAAAACACAGAAAACTAGAAAATATATAAAAAGAGTATCTCTGTAGTCACATCCAGGATATTGGTACAAGCAACTAACAATAATTTTTGGCTCACAAAAGAGTATTGTGAGAACTAACTCATATCCGTAAAAATGCTTTTAGTTCTGGGATGAAAGGCCCTGCACAATTGTAAAGCATTTTAATATTTTGAACCAATCTGGTAAAATTTCTTTTGCTATAGTCCCCTTCCTTTTGCTGGAATTATATTCACCAGAAGACAGAAATATCAATAAGGATATTAAGGACATTTTCTCTTGTTATATATGAGGGAAGTCATTGCTGCTTGTAACTAAAAATAACCTGTACTTGTGAAATGCACTTCTCCATCCTGACAAACACCCGAATTGTTGAAAATTGATGAGTTTTGACCTGCAAAGGTTAAAGATTAACAAAGGTCTGTAGGTTCATGGCAAGACAAGTGATAGTGGTGCCTTTCAGTGGCACCTCCCTGTCGTCCACTAAAATCTGTGTATAAAATCACTTGCAAATCTAGGACTAGGAGTACTGACCTGTGTAGAGCTTAATGCATAGATGTAGGGCTTCTAGAGCACACTGAGAAGCCATTTTTGGTATTTGAAGCTGAACAGAAAGAGCCTCTGACTTTTTATTCATTCTGTGCACTCCTTACAGGGGAGAGTGATTAACTTTACTGATTAATTAGTGAGCCAAAAGACAAGGGGCACAGAAGGGAAGGGAAATGGAGAGGGGAAGAAAAGTTCTTATGCATATACAGCAAAGGGATCCAGAAAGCTTATTCCAGACTCAACTTCAAGCTCAAAACATTCTTTTTATTTATATTTAAGGACTTTGCTGGATTTTCCATTGTGCTGTAATTTACTCTTCCGAATGCTTTAAGCACAGGAATTGACAATGTTAATGTTTTGCTTCCAGACGAACGATCCATCATGGATAGCCTGTGTAGTGGAGCTGTGCAAGGAGTATGTTGTGCACAGGGTGGGAGAGCGTGCTGAAAATCACAGTGATTGGAGAGGAAGATATTAATGTGAAAAAGAAAGAAGGGGAGGGTTGGAAGTAAAGTGTGACAGAGGACATGTATCTCTACCTGTGTTCCGATTTCAAGGTGCCAGGAAAAATCATTAATTAGGGAGTTGAGCTAGAAGTCTTTACTGCAAGTGGTTACAGCCAACAGCCCTTGTCTGTGAGCACCGGTTGTCACTTATTTGACATGTAACTATTAATCCTCAGTAACAAGTATCAATAAACCATTTCCCTAGAGAAAGCAGTGAGTCTGAACCATGCAGGAGCTGAAGAAATCTCGTTTGATAAGCCAGATGATGCCCTGGAACAGGGGAGACTTGACAAGGCAGGTCACTGGACGCAGTGAGAAGACATGGTATCTGGTGGGGTTGATGTGACAAAAACCCACCTTACTGAGCATTAGTTGGAGTCTGGAAAGGGAAGGAAATGATCCCGTGGGTTTATCTGCGCTGGTAGATGCGCTGAATGCACAGGTGTAAGAATGGCTTCAACTGAGGCTCTACATTAATGACACAGAGTCCTTTCCCCAAGTGCTTAATTTAGTTTCCGGGGGAGATGGGGGTATTTCTGGTTAATTAAAAGTGAAGACAGTACTTGAAATCAGTTAAAACACAATGATTTTAGGTTTTTTATGAGACCAAATATGTGGCTTTTCACACACAGGTCAGCATTTGACAAAGATGCAGAGATCGGTGGCGCTTGTGTTGGTCTTTCAAAACTGCACGCAGAAAAAAAACCCAAAAAACCTATGTTAAGAAAATAGGACTTTGAGGCCTAAATGTAGAACTATTAACTGTCAAGGTGTGATGTAAAGTAACTAATCTTCTAGAGAGTCTGTTGATATGATATGACAGTGCAGAATTTTTCTCTCATTGGTGAGTGAGATTTTGCATATGGAATTTGCAAACATAATATGGTTTTGTCATATAAAATACAGTTAATTTTGCTCACCGCCACAAGGGAAATGTTGAGGTAATTTTGTCAACATGCTCTGTAATGAAGTGAATTTTGGGGCTCCCAGGCTCAGTAACTTTCTCAAAAGAAGAAATAACAAGACTTCTTAGTCTCACTCTGAAGGTTACTGGCAACTATAAAAATCTATAAATACTTTAAACGGTAACATTTTAAAAGGTTAGAAATGAGCATGGAGAAATTGGCTGCTCCTTTTTCTCCTTTCAGAACTGTGAAAGAATAACAGCAGAAGGAAATGGAGGGGAGAGTGCTTGCACACGGGCAAAACCTGGGGAAAATAAGCCAGCTCAGAGTGAGGTGACTAAGGTTGACCAAAAAAAGTGACTAAACCATATTTTTTGCAAGGTTGGCTGATATGAGACATGGGAAGCACATGGGTGCCATGTGTCTTGAATGACTGGTTCATTGGTGGATGTCCCTGTTTGTACTGCATTTGTCGTAGTCGATGTCTGGCAGAATGTCCAAGGTGGAAATCCAGCAGCAGGTTGGAAGGAACCAATGTCATGGAAATTCCAGAGCATCAGACATGATCCTTTGGACCAGAAGCAGGCCATCGTTGCAATTATTGCACATAGCTACCTGTCCAAAAGCAAACTGCCTTGCCCTCTGGGAAGGCTCGTGGAGAGTCCTGCAGCCTTCCCATGGCCTGCAGTTCCCTGACAGAGCTGGATGCGGTGGGATTTTGCTGGTTTAGGAAGGTAGAAGCTCCCTGTGTTTGTACCCGCCCAGACCTGGTCGGCGTGAGGCAGCAGGGCAGGCACGGTGCTGGTGGGGCCAAGCAGCAAACGCTGTAGCATTGCTTGCAGCGGTGGAAAGGGGCAGTGCACAACGCTGCAACCCTGTGTGTGGGGCACGTGGAATCACCTTTGGCCTTTGCAGCGAACAAGCTGCCCTGGCTTAAGCTCGGATCACCCTGGAGGTGATATTAAGAATGAATAATGACATATATAACACTCTTATTTTCGAATGGTCTGAAAAGTACGGAAATGCCATCTAAAATAAAGCCTCTGGCGTAATGTATGAGCCACTAATGCAATGCTGCTGCCATTTCTGTGCTGATGCTATGCAGGGGGCAGGGGGGGCTGGCTCCCTGCAGTGCTGTCCTCCCACATCTCCTCGGCCAGGCTGGACTTTGGTTTGTGCAGCTTTTTCACTGCAGTGCGAGGTGTTATAAAAAAATTCTAATACACAGATGGGATGAAGTGAGGCCCAAGTGTTTCCATGCCAGTGTTACATAATCTCAGCCAAATTAAAGTTTGATGATTTGGCTTATTTGAGTTTTGTAAGTCACAAAGATAGCACACTTAAGTGCTTAATCTCTTTACTCCATTGACTTTAATTAAACTCATCTGCAGCTTATGAGTATTGGTGAGCTCATTACAAAAACACACAAACAAAACTTTGCTCATGTGGATGAATATCCTGAGCTCCCCGTTTCTGCATTTTCACTATTTCATGTGGCCTTGTGGACAAAAAAATTAGAAGTAACCGTTAGGCAAATTACTGCAATGAAGGTATTACTCAAGTCGTGATAGATTGAAGGGAACAGAAAACTGGCTACATGCTGATTTCTATCAAAAATATGTCTTTGCACAGAAGTCCTGGTCGGCATGAAATGAGAAAGTTGGCGTCGTGTTTTCCTTGTCAGACTCTAGATCTCAGGCAAACATTGTTTCCAGAGTCTACATCTGATAAATTATTGGAACTAGAGTGGCATTTGAGGTGCCTGGATAAAGAGGCAATAAAAATATTTTCTATTTGTTTACACTGAAAAATATCATATACTGAACTGTCAAGTCGGAAAAATTGATGCTTCTGACTTCACAAATATTCAGCAGCCTAATAGAAATGTCAGATGTGTGCAGTTCGGGGAGAGGAAAAGGGGGGGGGAAAGAAAGAAAAAATCAACCACACAAGAAAATGTTAATTTATTTTCATCAGATTTGATTCTCCCTCATGTAAGTGATGGATCCAAAGACCAAGCAAGTTTATAGTGTGGATTTTTTTCTTCTTGATTGCAGTGATTTTTGATTAAGCACTATAGAATACTAGGGTTCAGTAGCAGCTCTTTTAACATCACTGGTTCTTCTTGCTGAAACACGGGTGTCACGTGAATGAGATGCATGCCGTTAAAGGCAAGCAGCTGAAGCTGTCCTTCAGCAAGTTCTAGCCTGAGGAGCGCATGGGTTTGGTGATCAAGTAGAACCATCCTGCTTGTGGCTGCTGCCTTCTCATGCACATCCACTCCTCCTAAACAGCCAGCACCCCACTCCCTGCTCAGCAACTGAGACGGGGCCGTGCCTGCGCTGACGAGGGGCCTCAGCTCCTGCGGGTGGGTGTAAATGCGCTGCAAAGGTGAAGGTGGGTGAGATGTGCAGCTTGCAGTAAGGTTTTCCTGCTGTCTGGCTGCTGCGAAAATGCCTCCCCATGGAAACTACGCAGATATTGTGCAAGATTTTACCCCTGTTCGCGGTGCAGACTGGGGAGTTGTGCAAAGGATGAGAGGGGGAGCAATCTCCTACCCTTTCACTATTTTAAAATAGTTTTTTGTAATTAACTGCTACTTTCTTCTTTAGAAAGGGGAAAAAAAGTCACCTTAATAGTGGGAGGGTTGAATGGATTCTTCATATGTTTGGCTGAAATTGCAAACAGTAATAAAAATGGGACTTTTGAACTACAGGGTCATAATCTGGGAATGTGGAAACGGGGTCGTTTGGATCACTGTGGTGATGAGGATGGTTCGGGGAGGGGAACATCAGCAACTGGTGGAAACTGGCATTTTTCTCCTTGCTGCCAGAGCTGGATGTTCTGCAGTTGTCCCTTGGCTCTAGATATCATGTCCATACAGTCTTATACAGTGAAAAGAGAAGAAAAAGGTAAAAACTCTGGAATGAAAGCCTGCTAGGGTACAAAAAAAAGTCTTATTCTTGCTTCTTTCAGTTTCTCTGAAAACAGACATCAGTCCCTAATTTCTAAAATGGCACAAGCCAAAATGGATCACTTTTACTATGGTCATTGTTTTCCCTGTAATAGCTTAGGACAGATTATCCTTTGGGCAATAGCTGTATTTAGGTTTAATTATATAATTAGAGCAAATGCATGTAAATCAGATAAATGGGACATAATCAGTTATAGGATTTTGTGGCAGACATACACAGTGCATATGAAGTACATGGTTTTAAGGTTCAACTAATGGAACTGTCAGAAACCATTAAGGATGATAAAGCTGTAACTCTCAAGACCTGGCTATAGGGATCAGGAAGAATCGGGTATGTGTTAAAAATATAAACCCATGTGGCTGTTTCAGCTGACACTCTGGAGAGGGCTGAACCACTCGGTGTGTGTCCTGCTGCCCTGACAGTAGACAAAAGGATTCAGGTTTTGAAAAAAAAAAAAAAAAAGGAAAAAAAAAATTACAGCTGAGGACACCCTGGATTTTGGGGACTATTTCTTTCCAATGTGCCATTTCTATTTCAGATTGACATTTAATAAACAAAAGGAGTGTGGTATCAGAATATTGAAGTAGGTTAAAGTATTAATTTCTTCTCTGAGGCAAAACAGCTGATTTTGCCTAGCCCAAGGCACCTCTCCTATGCACAGTGTCCCTGGATGTAGGGAAGGCCAAGACAGCAGAACAGTGACATTGAATGCAGGTGTGAAGAAGAATATTGTCATTTATTCAGTGCTGAATATCACTGTTCCACATCTATGTTAACATGGAAAAAAGACTTGAAATAACTTTGAAACCCAGGTACGAAAAATCCATTTATTCTTTTCATACAGGCGGAGAACTGCATTTCACACGAAGCTGGTTGCATGGATGCCTGTTTTGGTCTTTGACCTAAACTTGTTCTTAAATCTTATAGACTTAATAGGGATTAAGTCAAAGCTTACAAGTTTAGAAATTACTGTCTGTTTAACTGCTACTCATTTGCTGAAAAAAGAAATTGGTCTTAAAAAAAAAACAAAACCAACACCAGAAAAAGAAACGGGTCTTGGATGAATAGATATTGCTGTGGGATAATAGTCCCTGATAGTCTGTAACTTTTGTTCATGCAAGCTAAATGGTACGATTTTTAATTACCATAATGCTCAAATCACTGTAATGGATTACAGGATCTTTGTGTTGTTGAAAATCTAATTCCGTTCTTGAAATTGTTTTGGTGGAAACTTGTGAGCAGCCATACCGTTGTTCTTCTGTGGTTCTTTTGAACAGTGCTGAGATTTGCAGGCAAGGCTGAAAGCACTGCATGGGTCAGACTTTGTCACGCTACAGCCGTGCTAAAAGAGCTGGTGGTGTTGGCTTTTGTTTGCGAGCTCGGGTCTCTAAATTGCAGCGTTTGGTATTCCCCTCTCTGAACATCGATGGCTGTAGAGACACCAGAGTGTGCAAGAGAGTAACAAATGTCACCCTCCTGAGGGTGCTTCTGCCTCCCCATCTGACAGGGGGTAATCGCTGTGCAGTGCTCTCTGGAGATATCCCTAGCTGACTCTCCTGTTACAGGTAAAGCAGGGTAGTGTTCTTAAAAAATAGTTTATATTACTCTTTGAAAGAATGTTGTAAGTTGAAAAATGGGTGCCTTGGACTTTGGGACTATTGAAAGGAAGAAAAGAAAATGGGAAAGTTGATTGAGGCAGGTTATATTGAACTGCCTGGAAAGTCTGTGGAAGTAGTGCTTTTGAAAAAACAGCAGGGGTACAACAGATAAATAAATCAGCAGCAGAATTGCCAGCAACTGTCAAATCAAAAGCAGCAGTAAAACAGAAAAATACAGTCAGTATCAGTCTGAATAAGCATTTGTTAAACACACCAAGGACAGACAGACAGTTGTGCAAAGCCGTAACATCAGTGCTGTTTGCAAAAGACAATTGTTCCTGTTAATACTAGCTGGGAGTTAATGCTCTGTTCTGATGGATATGACTATTTTAATCAAGGGAACAAGGAAAGAGTGCCATGAAACAATTTGCTAGAAAAAAAAAGCGGTTAAATTGTTAGTTATGTTTGATGGAGTGATCCTGCCATCCTTTTTTCACTGGTATTCCCATGGTGGAGTCTGCTGGGAATTGAGGCTATCGAGAGGTGACTGCAGCATTAGGAAGGTGTCAGTCAGGTGGGGCCCTCACCCAGCTGCGCGCTCGTCGGGCACTGCTGGTGGCTGAAAACATTCTGTTTCCCTACCACAACCATTTTTCCAAAGTCAGCGGCGGTGGATCCCCTGGTTCAGCCTGGACGGCTTTGGTTCCCGTGCAGAGTGCTGTTCGTTGTAAAGAGTTGGGAAGATACACACAGAGGCGTGCAGGAGGGATGACAGTGAAACATAGAGGCGTTTAGTGACTGCCCACAACAAAGCTGGGATTGACAGAGTGCTGTCTAACACCGTCTGTGGATAATGGATAGTGTCTGTGACCAGTTTGTGTCAATAATTAGGGGTTTGAGTTTTCCAGGCAATTAACTCTGGCAAGCTTCTAAGAAATTGGGTGTTCCCTGGGCTTCACACAGGGACTTGTGAGACAGGTTTGTGCGGTGGTGAATGGATAACAGCTGGGGCTTTCAACCACTTCACCTGCTCAGAGCCATATTTTATTAAAATTTAAGTACTTTAAGATGGACGAACTAATGATATTAGACCATCTCTCTGTAGTTTTTCTATAGTGACTCACTCCTTCAGAGCATCTCCTAATACACTTGCTGTAATTTCTGCAATTCCTTTAACACTGCAGGAACCGGCCACCTGAAATGCTCACAGAATAATCTTCCCCAATCCTCAAAGAGGCTGCTTTGATAAGCATGCTCATGGTGTGCTTTTGAAACAGAAGCCAGCAATTGCATACTGCTGCTGCCTTCGTGGCATGGGGAATATTTTGTCAGATTCTTTTTAATGTACTACTTTGTTTTCTCATCTGGGATTACATCTGATAAGGGCAGTCTAAAACTTTCTTTAACAGTTGCAGTGAAACTCTATGCAGATGTGTGCTTCTCTGTATGGAAAAAAAAATCTCTAAAAATGTGCAGCTTCTAAAGGCAAGCCAAGCTGAGAGAAGCTGTGGTACCAAATGTGCATCATCAAAGTTCATAGCAGTTGTGGCTTTATTTTCCTTTCTCTCATCCTTTAAGATACTGAAGCAACACACTTCAAGGGTTTGACAAGAAAGAGACATATATTCCCTTTTGTGCAAATCTGCTTGATGCTTATGAACACTGTTCATTCTAAAACCCCTCAAGATACTCTCCTAGTAGTGTGGCTCTGACAGGGGAAAACAGAATGAATTAGTATCACAGAATCATTGAAGTTGGAAAAAACCTTTGCGATCATCAAGTCCAACCATTAACCCAGCACTGCCAAAGCCACCACTAAACCATGTTCCCAGGCACTGTTCCTACGTGCTTTTTAAACACCTCCAGGGGTGGTGACCCCACCGCCTCCCTGGGCAGCCTGCCTCACCGCTGGGCCACCCTTCCAGGGAAGGAATGTTTCCAACATCCAACATGAACCTCCTGCTGCAGCCTGAAGCTGTTCCCTCTTGTCCGGTCCCTTGTTGCCTGGGAGAAGGGACCGACCCCCCTTGCCTACAGCCCCTGTCAGGCAGCTGTGGGGAGCGGTATTGTCCCCCCTGAGCCCCCTCCTCTCCAGGCTGAACCCCCCCAGCTCCCCCAGCTGCTCCTCATCAGACCTGTGCCCCAGCCCCCTCCCCAGCCCCATTGCCCATCTCTGGACACACTCCAGCACCTCTGTGTCCCTCCTGCAGTGAGGGGCCCAAAGCTGAACACAGGATTTGGGGTGCATATAGTTGGCCTCAGCCCATCGGTCCAGCCTGCCCAGACCCCCGTGCAGGGCCTCCTGCCCTCCAGCAGATCAACATTCCCCCCAGCTTGGTGTCACCTGCAAACTGACTCGATCCCCTCCTCCAGATCACTGATAATGACATTGCACAGGGCTGGCCCCAGCACTGGGCCCTGGGGAACACCACTTGTGACCGGCCACCAGCTGAGTGTGACTCCATCCACCACCACTCCTCGGGCTCGGCCAGCTCCTAACCCAGCGCAGAGCACCCGGCCCAGCCACGAGCAGCTGGTTTCTCCAGGGAATGCTGCGGGAGACGGTGTCAAAGGCTCTGCTAAGGCCAAAGTAGACAAAACCCACAGCCTTCCCCTCATCCACTTGGCAGGTCGTCTTGTCCTCAAAGGAGATCAGGACCTGTCTGTCATAACCCCACGCTGGCTGGGCCTGATCCCCTGGCTGTCCTGCATGTGCCATGCGATGACGCTCAGGGTGACCGGCTCCATCACCTCCCCCGGCACCGAGGTCAGGCTGGCAGGGCTCTAGTTCCCTGGATCCTCCTCCCTGCCCTTGTAGATGGGCATCACACTGGCTAACCTCCAGTCTGCTGGGACATCTCCCAGTTAGCCAGGGCTGTTGATAATCCCACAGCAAGGGGGGGGGGGGGGGGGGGGGGGCGGAGAAGAAGCCATCTTACAAGTCTTTCACTCCAAAGTATACATAAAATTAACATTAACACATCCAGTTGAATAGGGTAAACGGATGAGACTCTTATCTAGAGGGAAAAAATAAATGTCCAAAAATTAAAATAGTACAGCAGAGACATAAGCTTCTCTGTCAGAACTTGCCTGGCCCTTTGGAGTCTGGTCCAGAACCACCATATCTCAGATATTGGTCTCATGTGCAATGCAAGGAGTGACTGAACCAACTCACAATGAGATCCACAAAATCCTTCCTGCAGAAAGCTGGTCACCAGGAAAATACGGAGGGATTTTCCTGAAAGCTAACCTCCCATTTTAGGTGCTGTAAGATGCTATGGTATTAGGAGAATTTGGGACTTTATACCATCACAATGTACTTACAATATATGTAAAGGTTCTTTAGAAGACCTGCTTGCCAGGACTTAGAGTTTACAAAGTAGGTGTGTACTTGTTTGTTTGTACAGGGAGAGTGCCTCATTACACGTCTCTAGTTCACAGATGGATGCACCTGCGTCGTATCTCTGTGACACTGCACAGAACAACACAGGGACTTCTTCTGTGCTGAAAGGCCCACCAGAAAGTTTGCAAAAAGGGAGACAGGAGACAGATGCTGGCACATGAGTAGTAGGACATGGCTGAGTGTTTGGTCAGCATCACCGCAAATCACAGACCTCAGAAAAGGCCACTTCTGAGAAACATTGTTTCAGAATGAAACATCTCCTTTTGCTTTCACATTAAGATATACAATAAATGGTATAAAAACCAAACTGAGATGTCATTTAGAAACACAAAGGACTCATTTCACTCTTACAGTCAAAATGTTTCAGTCTTATTGCTTGTCTTGAAATGAAATTTGTCAAAATTGATATATCCTGCCCATTTTTTTTATTTTGTAGAAAGCTCCTTTGCTCCAGAAAACTGATAATTGGATATTTTTGTTGTTGCTTATTATAATCTTGATATTTTAGAATTTTATTGCTTTCCTGAGGAAAGGAAGATGGGACAATGCTATGCTATGAAAATATATAGCAAAATATATTCATATTTCATAGCAAAAATATGCTATGAAAACCAGATGTAAATGTACAAAAATCAGGCAGATTATTCTGGATATCAAATTATGAACATGAGATCATGGTTTGATTAACCTTGCTGATATTACTAATGCTATTCTTTTGGTGAGTTTTAATAGCTTTTTGTGACTAATCATACTTTCCGTAAAAGCATGTGCCATTGGGAGGAGGTGGCACTCTATGCATTCACGGTAATACATAAAGCAGCCTCTTAGCAGTTTAGAAAAAAATATTTGTTATCATATTTTGAATATGTGGCAACTAATACAACATAGTAGTTGTGCTAGAAAAAAAATGTGGCTGGGAAATTGTTAAGAATAATAGCGTTTGAAAACCCCAGTAAATTGCATATATCCCTTATGTATAATAACTGCTGTGACTTTTGACAGCTGTTTTTGAACAATTTTCAAGGTGGAATTGTCTACTACTGCAGCTTTGCATGTCTGAGTTGTTTATTAAATGAATTATTTTACAATATTTTAAATCAATTATCAACCAATATATCAGAGAATAATTTATTTTTCTCCTAACTCACTGTACCTCTTCAATAGCATGTAAGTAAATAAACACATGGTGCGGTACATTTTTTTCGAATTCTTTTAACGAAGAAGAGGCCAGAAAAGAAGCAGACACACAAAAAAGAATTGTATCTATAGATACAAGTGCTGGCACAGATTTAGTCACGCTAGCCAGAGTACCAGGTATCTGCTCCCATCTGTAAGCGTGCTTTGCTACAGAACAACTAACTGAAACAAACTGGCCACATTACACTGTTTGTATCTTGGGAGTAAGTGCCTGAATCTGCGTACAGCCAGTTAGTGCCTATTTTCTGTAACGTGGGCAAGTTTCCAAGTGTTCCTACCTGAAAATGTTCTTCACAGATCTCATGCCTCTTCTAAAACAACAAAGAAAAAAACCCACAACACTAGTAATTTTTTGTTCAGTGTCCAGCTAATGTACTTATCTAATCAGGCAGCAAGTACGTGGTCTAGTACGGGTGGGTCCTCTAAGTGTGGAGGAGTGACGTGTGTGTCGAGACCTGCGTAGCACTGGGATTGCCATAGGTAGCAGCCTTTGTTAATTCAGGGTGTCCTAGTTATCCAGTCCACGAAGATTCTTTACATTTGCAATGAAAATGTAAATTTGTAGTGCTCTTCTCTAATTTCCCATAAAGAGAATCAGAACTTTTATCAATACTAATCCAAATGATGAGGAGTTTGTAGACTTCATTGATAACAAATGCCATGAAAACTAATAAAGCCTTTTCTTTTTTGTATATCTTAAATCTCAGATTCTGAGTTCGTCCTCAGCATTTGGAATCTGTTTTCAAAAGAAGTAAGACTCAAAGGTGGATTAAGGTTTGTCATGGCAATCTTGAGATACGACTTTTCTGTAACTCCATGCTCGGAGATACGGTTTAGGCACGATGGCAATGCTTACCCTTCTGTGGTGGAAATAGCATCTGGGATTTTCAGCTGCCTGTAGTACGTCTCAGAAATACGTCTTCACTTTAAACAGCCACAAAGGTATAGTTTCTTCAAGGACCGTGCCATGTAATTACATGGCTTACTTCTTCACATCAGTGACAGACATACTTCATTTAGTTTTAATGTGTTCCCGTGGTAGAACATGGGGCACCGATGTGTCTGCATCCTTGTAGCTCAGTGATTTCTGGTCTGTTCCTGGGTACCTTGCATTCCTCACTGGGAACAAGGCTCAGGTTTTTGCTGAAATTCTGAATTGGCCTGGGGACCCCTCCACCATGGATATTGCAGGTGATGCTTCAGAGTAACTGCCTATTGCAAAATGGGCAATTGGACAAATGCTAGGAGACAAGTGCATGTCCATAAATCCATTCCCATCCTCCCAGCATCTGCCATGATAATGTCACTGTTTCCCCATGTGATTGTTAGTGAGTACGTGATTTCCTGTGTCTACACATCTGCTCTTGTTCCTTCCCACCTAAGTTCTTTCCCCAGATCTATGTAGTTATTATTTTAGTAGCACCTTGGAGGCCTAAAATGCAGCAGGACACCCTACTGTTTCATGTAGAGTTAATTAAGTTTCTCTGCTCTCTCTCTTTAAGGTGCTTAATATCTATTAGATGTGCATTATCTGGCACATAAGAGCCCCTGGCAACAACGCAGGACCCAGTGTGGTAGGTGAGACCGTTTTCTCCCTGCTTTATAAATTCTGAGTAGATGAGCTGTTATGGGATGGCAAAGAACAGACTCAATTTTGGTACAAGCACTTGGAAAGGCCTGAAAGTTAGATGGAGTAGGTCTATGAGATCCGAGCTGAGAACACATTTCTCTGGCAGTTAGGTTTGAAAAAATTATTACGCTGGGTCATCTTTGGTACCCTTGCCACTACTGACCTAGAAAATACAGTCTACTGTACGTACAGCACTGGGGAAAATAGTTGTTTGCAGAAGAGATGGCTGAAATTCTGTTTCCATCAGAATGGAGAAGGTGGCTTTTCCCTTGGGTTTGGCTAGTGTAAGTGGCTCCGCACACATAACAATGGCTACCAGAAAAGCTGGGTTCATTCCTGGCAAAAATAAATTCATGTGCAAGTTTACAAATTCTACTCATGAATAGTTAATTCTGTTTGCAATGCTTTCCTACCCCTTAAAAAAAAAAACAAAAACAAAAAAACCCCCACACCCACCCCAAAACAGGAAAAAAGAGGAGAAAAAAAAAAAAAAACCCACCAACAAAAACACCACAACACAAACACCTTGGAAAATGCACCAAGAGAACATGACAGGATAATTGACCATTTTCAGAGGTGGTTCTTAGGGATGCAATCAACACTTGAGAATTCCAAGGTTCAGCTGGAATGAATGTCACTCAGTACCAGTATTGTGAGGAGGGAGCACAGGGAACATCTCCTTCTACACCGGGAAATTGCTTGCATTTTTCAGATATACTAAGTAGACTGATTTACACCTTTTTTCCTTTTTGTTTTATTTATTGTTATGTGCTGATGGACATCTGTGAGACACATGTCATGGCATGCAGTACAGTGAGCGAAGATCCTTGTGGCTGTTACGAGGGCAGGAACATGCTCTTTTTCTGCACTTGTCTTTTAAACAAACGCTTGGCCCATTACTTCTCCCATCCCGTTGGTCCTGCAGGTACACAGACCTCATTTAAAGGGAAGGATGCCCTCCTCCCAAGCTTTAAGGTGCCTGGGTCTCTCTCTGCAGCAAGCAGTATGTTGTTAAAGGTCCTACAAAATTTCATTTGCTAAATGTTCTATCCTGGGGTTCAACACTTCATTACCTATTTCTTTAGTTTTGTAACAGCCACATCTAAAAATTCCCACTGAAGTTGGCATCCTGATAGCAGACGGTACTGGGTAATGTTAGAAATTCCTGAGGGCCACTGCCTGGAAGAGCTGAGTCATTAAAGAGACCAGGGTGAGTGAGAAGAATGGAGTACACTGAAAGGAAACCAGGATTTGATGCAGTGAGAGAGGTCACAAATGATGGCTGATCACTGTACTCAGAATTTTATCTTAGACTTCTTCAATCTAGTTATATGACCCTATTGTAATCTTGCTAAAGTAGATAGATATATGTTTTTGAGGACCAGGAACCAGCCTTGTCAGTGCTCAGACTCCTAACATGCTCAGCACAACGAATTGTCCCAAATCGGGATCCACGCAGGTGCCCAAGGGACTGCAATTTGTTTATTTACATGTTTCCTCCTGCAAATACATTTGATAGATGGGCATTAAGTAGCGTGAGTGAAATAGTAAATGTTTTGCTTTTGGATAAAGTCAGGGAAAATAAATCTGTATTTATGAATTTGGTTTTGTTTATCTTTCTAGCAAAGATAAATACATTAATTTGTGCAAATCCAAGAAGCAGTAAATAAGAATGCAGGCAACCTTAAAAGGTCAGGCAGAATATGATCCTAATAAGATTTTCTGCGTCACATCTGCTTCCTCCCTAATTGAAAGGGTAAGCAGGTATCACACTGCTGCTTTAACTGTTTAGGTGGAAACATGGATGGTTTTGGTAAAACTATTACTGTCCTAATGATCGCAGTGCAAGCTGGAATCTTTACAATGTTTATGTCCCCTGCACATGTAATAGCTTAACCTCTTCTGAATATTTATGGTTTCACTAACGGGTGGCAGAACGGCAGTCCAAATGCTAAACAACATGCCTGCTAATCTATTTTTTTTCCCCAGAACAGTAAATAGGCCTGTCTTTTTTGCAATACTCAGTGGATGCTGTAGTTTTGAAACTAGTTCCAGCTACCAACAGAGATGTCAGTTAAAATGTTGATGGTTTTGGTGAAATGTTTCCTTGTATTCTTACTCCTTCATGCCTCCATGGTGTACGCTGACTGACACCCAACAGACCTTTCGTGGCAACCTCTGAATGCTGGGCGCTTCCAGCCCGCGACTGCGCCTTTGGCAAGCAGAATGACAATTACAGGTCTTGAATGACAGCTTTTTTTCCAGCTAATAATATATTGACTTTTCTCATATGTGGCCATGTATACATCCATATTGATTTCTTGTTGCTCGCTGATGCGTTCTGCGTCTCTCCTCTCCCGCCCATTGCAATGCTGCTTTTCACTCCTGGCTTATTAGGCTGGCTGAAAGATAAAGCAGTGGAACGCTGCCAGCCTGGGAAATTATAAGGCTGCTTTTAGTTTCTCCTGGCGTATGCTCTGAAAAAGTTAGAGGAGGAAATAATGGCTTTCCATAAAGCTCACCTGAGAAAGCCTGCCACGTAAAAATGAATCCACAGAATGAAATGCTGGAAATGCCCAAGGAGAAGGATGCACAAAAGAACTCAGGCAGTGCCATTGAGAGCTAGATATCACTGCTTCGTAGGCAGAGGTGCAGATCTTTTCCCTTTTTTTTTTTTTCTCTTTTCTTTTTTTTTAACTTCAGAAAGATGCAAAGAAGGAAAAAATAAAAGATTGATCCACTGGCTGTGGCAAGCTGAAACCAAGCTCCTTTAGTGTGTTCATAACTGTACAGGTCTTTGGGTGTAGCCAGACCATTTATTTGAACTGACTTAGCATGCAACCTGTGGATTAAGTTCCACATGTAACAGGTCCTCATAGATCTCCCTGAGTTTGTAGAAATCAGGGACTGACTCGCTCCTTGATGTGGTTGTGTATCATTTGGGAGCCTTCTCACCAGGAAGGCAAGTGCCAGCACAGATTTGCAAAGTCCTTTCACATAGTTATCAAAGAGAATATCCTGAGTAAGTCTCCCTGTTGGCTCTCGAATTTAAGACGAACAGAAGACCTTCAGATCTGCTTTGAGCTACCTGGTCTGGTGGAAGGTGCCCCTGCCCAGGACAGGGGAGTCGGAACTAGATGATTGTTGAGGTCCCTTCCAACCCAAACCTTTCTATGACTCTGTGACTCTATGAAGATAGTTATCCTTGATGAACCACACACAAATCCCAACTTTGTCAGAATTCCTTTTCTCCCAAGTGCTGGGCCAGCTGTAGACATGCATTTCAGTCTGCCAGCAGTCATATGCGCCGTCCTCTTTTCTTATTCTTTCTGAAGATGCTTGTTAATGAACCTTCTTGAAAAGAGAGAGGAGGATAAAAGGCCAGGGCACTGGGTGGAAACGCAATGCAGATTGGAAAAGACAGAAAGCTTATTTAATTCTTTGTTTTCCTGATCTCAACTCCCTCAAGTTATCTTTAAAAGGATGTTTAAAGCTTGCAGTTAAAACTTTTCTGCATTTAACTACAATAATTAAAAGCAGCTAAGGGAGCATTCAGGTCCAAAGGGAAAAATTTCAAAACTCATTTCAGCCACTGCTGGTCATGTGTTTGGGGATGGATTGGATCTTGAGAAGAGTTCATAGCTGCCTTTTTACCTTGATTTTTTTTTTTTTTTTAAGTCTGTCGTGCTTGAATTTCTTTTGTTAAGATTTAAGGTCTTCATCTTGTGCCTGTAACTTGCCAACCCTCTGGATTCTAAATGGGCACTAATGATTCTCAGCAGCACCGAGCTGAGCTTTATTTGAGGATGTAGTTTTATGACTCTGCTGGTAAAGTGAAAGATGTAGGTTGAATGAAGGAACTGGGGATATGGGACAAGTAGAGGGATTGAAACAATCTTGATTAGGTCCTTAGGAAGTGGTATTGCACTTTGCATGCTGCTTGCCACATGGATCACCATCCCATTGGGATGCTCAGGATTGATTGTTCCTAATGAGAACATAAACCCAGGAAGTCTGGTATCCTGCCTACATCAATGACTAATTCCAGCCACTTAAAAAAGGACATAAAAAAAACCTGTAATGAATCTACTGATTCTGTAAGGGAAGGGAACTGCTGATGTGATATTCTAAATACCAAGATCGCAGTCAACATAATTCACGTTCATTCACGGCCGTGCTTTTCAGAGTGGATTGTTAAAGTATCTTAAATGCAGATTGAAACCATTACAGGTGAATGTCTTCAGTTTCTTCCAGGATAGACAGAGGTCTAATGGCTTCTAGTCAGGCTGAAATTTTGATGTAGTAGTATCTCGAGAGCTCGGTTTAATCTGTATCATCTTAGACCTTAAGAAACAGGAAAAGGGTAAAATATTTCTGGATGACGGCCGCTAGAATAGGACATGCAGCTGGAGAAGGGGTTAGAGGTAGGGTCAGCCATGGGGGTTAGGAACAGGGAATAGGGGGCAGCATATTCACAGCTTGTTCTGTTCCAGTTCATCACCTAGAAATAGGAGGAGGTTATCGTCAGGAAGAGTGGTTTTATTTCCACTTCTGGTCATTGCTGCAGCTATGGGTTTGGACAGTAGAGTACTACTAAGGTTAGGATTAGAGGCAATGCAGCTCTGATGAGGGCTGAGATGGGTAGAGGTCAGCATTGCTGGCAATGTGCACAGTTACCAGATAACCTGATCTTGAACCCATATCCTTAGCAGGGCAGTGCTGAGCAGAGCAAGGAGAGACTGTAATATGTAGCTGCACAGTGGAGAATATTGAAGCAGATTTACATTGGCTTTGATACAACTACTTAAATACCCAAAGTTAAGCTCAAGAGGTTTGCTGGACTGTTACCTGAGGTAGAATCATCTAGAATTGCCAGGGAAAACCATCTATATGTTTTGTGGAGTTATTCAGTATGAAACTGCCTTTCCTGTTAACCGCAACATCTCTTGGAGTGTGAACAACAGGATTTCCCTGCTGAGCTGAATTTGGTGTTTCAGTTCTCAGCTAGTCCAAAGCATTATGTAATTCTCATTACCAAAACACTGTGTGTATTATGTATCTCAGTATTTGGAAGTAAAACATTAGTTGAGCAAATGCAGTTTCCTAATGTAAATGTATAGATAATATGTACATTTTCTATTGCATCTCTGAGCTGGGAGTGTTCAGAGTCACAGAGTGGCTGGAACCCCTGGAGACTGACCAGACCGATCCCCAGTTCGGAGCAGGGTCAGCAAGAGCAGTTTGCTCAGGACGTGTTCAGTTGGGTTTTCAATTTCTTAAGAATGAAGATTCCAAAACCTTGCTGGACAACCTGCTGATGTTTTACGGATATATTAAGGCTTTAAACATAAGCAAATAAATTAATCCTTGCTGTAATTCCTTGGAAAACAATGAAGTTAGAGCTGGCAAGCGTTTCTCTGAAGTGCTTGTTCTCATTTGTATTTCTTATACGATGCCTTGCTTAATCATACCATTAAAAAACATCTTTTCAAAGAGCTGTACACGATTACTCGAATCTATAAAAAATACAGGGATCTCTGTGTCCAAAAAATAAATCATAGGAACGAACAGGTTACTTGCAGGAGGCTGAGCTGCTGGGAAGGCTTGAGGAGCTGGCAGCTGTCTGTGAAGGCATGGCAGCACGCTGCTTTTCAGTTCTTCGGTTCAGTCTTACGTTATTCCACAGCAATAAGTCTGCAATTTAAAAATTGTGCACTGATCTTTCCCACCAGTGCACACAGCACAAATCTGCTGAACTAATAGCAACTGAGACAAGGCAGTTCTGTAGGTTCATCAGCCACTGAATAATGATGTTCAGTGTTTTTTCAGGTACTGTGGCTTGTGTGTGTTGTTAGCATTAGAGCGCTACTAAGCCTATGTCTTTATTGGACCTTTAGCTTGTTGTTCCCTGTGTACAGTTTACCACCTAAATCACTGTTTATGAATAAACACGGTCCTCTCACCCAAACCGAGTGGGTCCAGCAAAGGCTTGATCATTTCAACACTAAAACCCAAGTGAGTTGTTTTAGTCAGACTATTAATGTTTCAGTAGGGATGAGGGCAAGTCCTTTTAATTGCTGATGTCCTTCCACTGCCCTCCAACTGTTCCCTTACCTGGTGCTCGAAAGGTCACATGTGGGTGTTTTTGTCAGGGTTTGCTGGAGCTGGGTGGTACAGCACCGATCTCCCTGATGCACAAAGAAGCAGGGCCAGAACCCAGCAATTTTTATGGGTCAGCTTGGCCATGGCTTTGCCTCCAGGCTTGACTGCTGCTCAGTCCCGGGCTACTTGTCCAAGGAAGGCTTCAGCTCAGTGCCAGCAGCAGCGGCAGATCGCAGGGACATTACTTGACAATCTCACAGCTGCAGGTGGATGCAAAGCACCATGGCCTTGCACAGGCACTCCCGTTGCTGCTCGGCAGTAGGCAGTGGACTCAAAATGCTCTTTGCCAACTTTTCCAGTGTCTCTCACGCTTTCTTCTGCGCATCTCCTGCACACAAATTGCTGATTCACAGAGTAACAAAGCCACAGCCCCTTTCCCTGCTCAAGCACCTTGATGTTTCCAACAGCAAGAGCTGGGGTGGGGTGTCATTTGTTTTATATGTATACACTGACCACGAATAATGACTCACTAATTCCAAGGAGGACACCAGCGTCAAATGACATCAGCTAAAATGAGGTCCATCTCCTAAGACGCAGATAAATGCAATCTAAACCAGAAGCCTCTTTTGCTAGGTCCCTATGCCAGTTATACTGCTTATGTATTTGTACTGTAAAATACTTCAGGCAGGGGTTACCTCTCCCTGCTGTGCATTACTCAGCACCACACATATTGCTGTCTCTTTATGCAATAATTAATAATAAATCTTCTAGTAATCTGGTTACAACATGATCACCAGGCTATTACTTCCACTATGTGTCAGATAAAACAAACTAACAGATGATTTTGAGACTCCTGAAGCAGTGTTAGGTGGTTTGAGTTTTTCAATCACTTCAGTATGGGAAAACTTAGCAGGAAATCTGGATTATATGGCAGAATATGTCTTCTGCTGTTACACTGGAGTAACCTAGGAATAACTTTGCTGAAGTTATGAGACTATATATATATATATTAATCTTCTTAAGGCAGGAATCTTCTCCCATAGCTATGTATCGTCACTCAGGCAGTGAAGCTAAATAAATGCTAATACTGAGCTCTTTGTGGTTACTTCAGGCAGAGTGTAGGTCTTGTAAACTGATTAAATGCCACCTCATTAATCAGCAGTATTAGCCTTATGTTAGATATAAGTGATACATAAGCCTTTTCTGGGCCTCTGCAGAATGGTTAATGTTAACTTCCATGGCATGGTTGGGCACCACACCTTGCCCACACATTTATCATAAACTATCAACTTGGCGTTAAAGCAGGGGGCTCGGTACACGGAGCTCTCCTGCCACCTCCTCTCCAGCAGCCCGGCGGGAGGCTGGGGGTTTGGCTCCCCCTGATCCATCAGCCAGCACGGGCTGGGGTGTGTGCTCCTCCTTGTTCCCCTTCCGAGACTTTCTGAACCATCCCGTTTGCAAAACCGGAGAAGCTTAGTAGGTCCTGTTTGGAAACAGCGTACAGCCGCTTTGGCATCATGTTTGCAGGGATTGCCAAAGGCCGTACCTGCCTGCCGTGGGTAGATCTTTTGTGGGAGAAAGCAAATCTGTGAATTTGGCTGACCAGAAAGGGAAACCCTTGTGTTTCTGAATGTGTATATAACTGACAATTAGTATTATACAGTCTTCTAGCTTCTTCCTTGTGCATATATATGTATACCAGCACATATGTATACAGACAGGGAGAAAAAAGGAGAGAAAATTAAGCTGACTATATCCGGAACCCTGGTGTAAAACTGCTGTCCTAATATATATACCGTTTGTAACTTAGGAAACTGTTGTAACTGGAGCGAGGTTACGAAAGGGGTATTTCCAAAGTTCAGAGTGCCATTTGTGTTTACTAATTCCAAATGAGGGCACAGGCACTTAAAGGGATACTATAAAGGTACACTTTCTCTTTTCATTTAGAAACATCACATCTGAGAAGCATTTAATAGCAAAACATCAACTCTATTTGCACATTTCTAAACAGAATATTACAGCAACTGAATTTTAATTTTCATGTCTGTAATTTGTTAATGTAATTACTGTACAATATAGTTAGGTGCTTTCAGATCTTTCAGTGTTAATTAAAAAGCTAATAACTTGAAAAGCTATAAATAGTAAAGTAGAAAGGTTAGTACTCCAGGCAGTTAATCCTTTATTTGTCATTTACTAAAGATCCTTTTTATAGAAGGCCAGGCTGTATACTGAGCGTAGCACTTTGTGACTTGACTCCTCCTTGTTACCTGATATCCCCACCGTGCACAAGCAGTACCAGGTTTGATTGCCTAGCACAAATGTGCATATTCACAGCTAAATCCAAGCAGAAAACAGGAGAGATCCCACCACTCCAGCCCATTGTTTTCTTCCTTCTCTGCTTTCGTCTCTCCTGCCCCATCTAGACCCACGTGCCTATCCGTGGATTGATACTCAGCACAATGTGGAACAGCCCTTTTCTGGCTCCTTCTAAAGAATACCCAGCTGGCGGTGGAGGGCTTTTGTAGCTTGTTGTGTAGGAGCTAGGAGAAATGCTCTACAATGCTACCGGCCACACCAAGAGCAGCGGTGTGTGTTGGTCAGAGGATGCATCCTTGCAGCTCAGGGCTGTGGCCGCAGCTCTGGGGCTCAGAGCCAGCAGTTCTAGGAAATACTTTTTGATCAGCGCTGGTTAAAACTGGTTGAGGTATTTACATTTTCAAATTTGGGGAAAATTTTCATGGTTCCAAATGAAAAAAGGAAAAGTCAATTCAGAATTTCTTGTTGCAATCTCCACTACTGGTGAGTCTCCTGAAACAACTCACTGGTTTTCCCAGCCACCATGTGCTTCATTTGGGACTGCCCGGGTGATAAAGCTGGGTTTGCACCACCGCACTGGTGTAAATCTGCAGACCAGCATGCATGGGGCTAATCACAGCTAAAGGGAAAAATAACTCTGTGATTGTCATGCAATGTCTCAATGTAGTATAATTCATGACTTATTCCTGCAAACTACTTAAATTCTGGTAGGCTAGAATATGAATCACTTTTTGCTCTGCAGTGTTTACTCTTTAGTCAATGGACATAAAAGAAAGATTTTATTTAAATGTAGCAATCCTGTTTCTAAATTAACCTTGTCTGGATATAGCCTGGTTTTAATAGAGTGACTCGTGATCTATGCTGGTAGGGGAGAACAACGCTTTGCATTAAACTTACTGTGGTCTGGTGCTGCTTGTTTTAAATGTTCTAAAATAGGACATCTATTTTAACGGAAAATGGACTTGCTCTTCAGTTATGTAAATGAAGCACAACAAATGAGGCTGTGCTACCTCACAGAAGTAAAAGCTGCGTTTTAAATTCTAATCAAAGGGTAACATTATGCTAGATAACGTGCACAGCCGGATACACACACGTACAACACAAAGCGGCTGCGATTGAGGCAGATTTTTAAAACAAGCCAAGGAGACAAACGTTGGAACTGGGAAACAGCATTACCTCTTAGCAAAGACAATGCTTAATGGTGTACCTCAGCATTGTTTCAGCACATAGTCATTTACCTAATGGAAATCATTAATTCCAGCTAGCATTTTTGAAGAATAGCTTGATGATGAGCTTCCTAAAAGGCACTCAAAGGAAGCACTGCTTTCTGCAGTCGGTTCAAATTGTTTAATGTTTGTCAAACTTGAATTGCATTGGAAGGATACATTGTGAGTAATGGATTCTCCTGCTATTTACACATGGGCAAGGCTGCACAGCCATTCCGTGCTGCAGTTTATTGCACTGCATTATGTATGAGGTGGTTTTTCAAGCAGATACATAAACACAAAAGGGGGGAGGGCGGAAAAACACAAGAAAGCAGATTCGCGTCTTGTCCAATATACAAGTGTTAGGAATAATCTAGAAAACTTTTAAACACTCATGTGTGCAAATATTTGGAACTGTAGCCCTGCAGTGAGTTATTTACTGCACGTGTAGCAGAGAACGTGGTAGCGTTACCATGAAGCAACTCCTCTTTCTGTTGGAATTAGCTTATAGCTACTGCACTGTTGTTACATGACACTGGCAATCCCAACAGCCTTTATTGATAATGTAGGGTCACAGCCTAAAAAGAGCTATGCTCTTTCATTTCTTATTGCTTTAGGGGGATTTTAGGTGCTAAGCCCATTAGTAAACCTGCTGTTCAAACTTGAGAGGTAGGTGTGTAGCTAGTAAGATATGCCAAATGGCTCCAAAGCACCCACCATGCACTGATTTTCAAGAGGCATTAGGGTATGCTCTGCTTGGGGATTTATTGGTAAGCCCTACTAAGCCACCCTCTAGGTAGCCAAACAACTGTGCTGTTCTGGCCGTGAGCGCTAAGAGGAGACGTTTAACACCCCGCAGTGCCGGATTCTCCCAGGCTGACCATACATTGCTTACTGAGTAGCACTTGGCTGGTCCAGCGGGGCCTCGTTCAGGTCAGCTCATTCCCTCAGTAGCATCAACTCAAGTGTAACGGGCAATGAGAGTCATCGCTCACCCACGGGAGTCCGCAGAGCTTACCGCTGCATTAGGACTGATCAGAATAAATTACATCTTCAGGTCAGGAAGGGTGTCAGCGTTTGGCTCTGTATCGCTAGTTAGGTTACTGCCTGGGAGCTTGGCATCTGTATAGCTGGGAGTCACCACTGTCTTGACCACAAGACGTTGTTGGCATCTTGGCAGAACAGTTCCATGGCTTGGAGAGTATCATCTAGCCTGGAAGGGTTCCTTTCTGTTTCTTTAAATGTCCCAGATGCTGTGCTGAGTGAAGGTGATTATGCTTTCCTGGACGAGCTGTCATAGAGCACAAAAGGAGACACAGCACATTGCAAAACAGAGTTAATATTTAGACGTTTTCTATCTGAATATGAAATCTGATGTCAGAACCTGCGGTTTTCCAGGGAGGCTGTCTGAACATGGCCATGTCGTCTAGGTATAAATTTTTGTTTGTTAGCTCCGGAACAAGCTAACTAATGAGCACTGCCTTGTCCAGGAGTCAGAGAAACATTTTATAAAAGAGATTGAAAGGAACCTGACAGCCATTACAGTGAAAGATACCAAAGCTGCTCCTCCAAAGATTCTTCCCTCATAGCACATGATGAAGCCTAAACATCCATAATATTTTTAGAGGCTATTTTGTTTGATCACCTAGGTTACTGTATTAGTACATGATGCACTTTCAGTCCACTACTTTGCATGAGATTGTTCAATGTTGAGTACATATACAGGCCTTTATAACAATTAAATCTTGTAAAGGCCGTGACAGATGCCAAAATGTTTTCCTACGATTTGCAGAAGACGGGTAGAGACATGAAGTACCTTTCCTGAGCTCACCGGTTCCCTTTGGTGGGGTTCAGCTTAGAACTCAGGGTATTACTCCTTTCCCAGCCTCTTACTAAGATTCACGTTCCCAGCCCACGCTGCCCCTCCCAGTAGAAGCAAGGAGAGAACTCAGCAGGCTCGTGTGCAAGCTCTAATTCACATCCCCCTGAGCTCCTGTGAGTATCTATCCTCAAACGTTATGGCCTGAACTTAGCAGGAGAAATAAACTTAACCAGCCAAAAACATTTCTAAGCTATACTTGGCAAGCTGGATCCCTCACAAGGCTTCATCCCTTCTGTGGGTTGGAATTACTCCTAATATACTTCAAAAATACTAGTCCACGGTATAAATCATTAAAGTCTAGACCATGTTAATATTGTACACAAGAGCATGAGGATCGATAGTCCTTGTAATCTCTTACCTAAACATAGAAGAGCTGCATACGCTGTTCACAAAGTGCTGGAATCTATCAGCACGGTGACAGCCAGGTGACTGGGAAGCAAGCCCTTACTGGTGCCAACCAAGAGAGGATAACAGCCTTCAACTGGTTTTTGCAAAAATTATTCTATGTCTCAGCTTTACAAATTTGAAATCTAGAGTGAGTCACTTACAATCCATGCGTGAGCACTTAGGTAGGTAGCGTGACTTTCAGAACTGCAAAAACCTTGTGTTCCCCACAACTTCGAAGAGCACGAAGGTCACCCGGCACTCATCAGAAAGCTCTAGAATTTGGGGGTGCTGGCATTTGGGGTTGGTTGCTCGGTACCCAAATGCAAGGAGAGTGGTTTGCAGTTGTAGATCCTTGTAACCAACAAAACCCAGCTACATCTGCGTGTCTCTGAGAGTCGGATCAGATTTTAATTAACATTTTGTTAAGTCCTTTGAAATGTTAGGGCTTAAAACAATTATATGACTGCACAGCTCCATATTTTTTTTTAATGAAAGTCTTGTAAAGGGGATCTTGGAGCATTTAAGAACAACTCTGATTGCATGTTCAGCCAGATGAGGGTAGTCGGAAAGATTCAGTAATTAGAGTTCGTTACTAAAAGCTTCTCCATGTATTAAACATTAACAGAATGTTTCTAACTCTGAAATGAATTAGACCTAAATAAACTGTTGTATGAATTGGCAGTATTCACTCCCTGATTTTGAGATTAGTTACATTAATTTCAAATACTGCTTTCTGCCAGGAAGAGACTAGTAAATACATGATAATAAAAATTGACTGTGCCTCATTAAAATATTAAGAAAAGAGTATATTGCTTTCATTTTTATTTTTTTTTTTTTTGGTAACTCATTATAACCCCAAACTTTCATTGAGTTTGCTAGGATTTATCCTCTTTTGTAATGACAACAATAATTATTTTGCTTTGGGTTTTATTACTCTGTAATATGAATGAAAGTTGCTTCCATCGCTTAGAGAAGCACGGTTTAGCTCTGATGGAAAACTGTGGAGCTGGCAATGTTCCCACTTCTCCAAAAAATGTTCTGCAAGTCCTCTAGGTCCCTCGGTATGGCAGACCCCATCTGTGCTTTCCTGCTTACAGTTGTTTCCCTTATTGAGGCTCATGGTTTGTTTGGGGTTTTTTGAGTTGGGTTTGGTTGGGTGTTTTTTTGAGTGTGTTTTTGGGTTTGTTTGGGTTTTTCTTTTGCAAATTGTGATCAGGGTCTTGGTCTTGCAAGGAGTTTGCATGTGGGCAGATTACCATCCATACAACTCCCATGAAGTGTGACACACTGACTGTTATTTGCCTCATCGGTTTCATCTGAAACGCCGTGTTTTAGAAGAAAGGACAGGTTGTCTGTATTAAAGTTGTAGGTTGTGACTGCAGCTTTTTGCACGTAGGGCGAGCTGACAGTTAGCTTCATAGCAGTGGAAAAGCAACAGAAGAAATGTGGGATTCTTTTTTTTTTCTTTTTTTACATCCTGTGATAGTAAAGCATCTTCTTTTAACAGACTGTGCATTATATCTTTGCTGCTGCACATTGCATTTATTCTCTGGTGACTCATAGCAAGATTGCAAATCCTTTACTTTCTTCCTTAATATGGTAGTATTTTAAAAAGTACAAACAAAAAATCAATGTATGTTTGCAAATTATTAGATGGGTGTTTGAATAAGTTACAAGGTTTTAAGCTGTTGCACAGTATGCGTTGGAATTCATTTCAGGTTTTCTTTGTAGATAAACAAAAGCTTTAAAGACTGGAAAAGACTGGTCCCCTCCCCTCTCTGGAGACACTGTCCTCTTCCTTTCCCTTCCTCTCTACTCGATAACTGCTGTCTGCTGAAGAAAATTTGTCTTTTTCTGGAAATATTTACATGCTCTTCAGCACAACAGAGTCCTGATTTTAACATGAGGTCTTTAAATGCCACCTTAATGCTGGTCAATAAATAACCATCCCTAAAAATACCCGTGGACATGAATCTTGATTACACCCCAGCATCTGGGTTTGCGGCAACATTTCCTTGTGACAATTCTCCAATTCTAATCCAACACAAACTTTCTGATATATTACAGAATAGCTACCTCTTACCATGGTAACAATTGCGCCTTTTCTGTCCAGATGTGTGCTTCTGTCCCCAGGATGCTGCAGGGAAGTTGGAGCACTGAGGCAGTAATTTTATGTTAATTTACTATTTGGGATCTGACAAAGAGGTGAAATTAACATCAAAACATCCTCATCCTTTGGGTCCTGATTTAAGATGGTGCTTGTCTGGGAGAACTGGAAGAGGGGGTTTGATCTCTGCATGTGCTTGGGTTGGCACAGGCAGCTGCTCTGGTATCCCAGGGTGAGGATGGGAGCGGGTGGCTCTCGGTCCCCTGGACTAGGGCTGTGGCTGGGACATCCCACATTTGTCAAGGACTTCAGCACCTCTAAGGTAACAGGCACGCAGCCACCCTTATGCTTTAGGAAGAGGATTTTGCACTACTTTTTTTTTTTTTTTTTTAATTACTGATTAATTGATCATAGTGCTTGTTTAATCTCTCATTTTCCCCATCTGTGTTGGATGATAAAAGCTGCTTGTAAATGCATAGCCATCAAAACCATTAATATTTGTCAGAGTTTAAAACATGTAATCTCAAGCCAAGTACAGTCTTTTTTTTTTTTTTAAAGCATATTCCTTATAAAAGAGGCACTTACCTAAATTTGGGTTCTCCTATGTACAAAATCACACATGATTACTTCAGCAATTAGACGCCACGGTGCAGAGGGAGCAGGAGGGCACTCCCGGGAGTGACTGACAGTCCAATACTTCACAAGATGGGGCTGTTGGAGTCAGGTTGAAGGCTGAGAGCTGTTAAATGCAGCAGGTGTGAATTACTGCTCTATAATTTGTGGGACTGGGTGTTTTATTAGAATTATAAAACAGCCTTATGCAAAAAACTGTTAAAGATGCAAGGGCAAATAGTAAGATGTAACTGGGGCCACACCTCAAGTTGGCATCCTAAAGTCTGAAACAGCAACAAGGTATTACATCAGGGAAGTGAAGGGAAAAAAATGGATTCTTTTAAATGGATTAGAATAATTGGAGTGCATTTGGAATGTTTACTTCTAGTTGCTTTGTCAGTTAGCCGCTGTATTTGCCTGTCACAGTCTCTGCAGAACTCCCCTGTTCTGTTTTCTCCTGGTAGCATTTCTTCCCAGTGCAGAGGCAGCTCAGGTCCCTACAAGGACGGGGGTTTGGCCATCCATGGTGTAGCAGCTTTCTCACAAGGATTAATCCCTTATATAAATGACTGAAGCGGATGCACAGCATTGCCATTTTGAAAGGTACGCTCTAGTTTTGAGTGTCAAGCTTTAGTACTCACTGTGATGAATTTATAGCGGTACCTGAAGCAGAACTCACTGGAGGCTGCCGTTATCCATAGCCTCAGAAAGTCACGCTGCTCCATTTCCCATCGGGATGTCAGATCTGTGGGCTAACGACAGGTCAGCCCTTACCGTTACATGCAGGAGCTGAAAACTGAAGCCACCTCCTTTAAAACCAAACATGCTGATAAATCCAAGCACATTCTTATGCTTATACAAATACTTGAATTTCAACAGGTGGGCTCTCAGTAAAGAGTGGTTTGGGGTTTGTTTGGGAAAGGACAATTGATGAGTGTTTACTGTGGAAGAGGGGCTGGGATGTAGGCTGAGCTCAGGAAGAACTAAATCAGCTTCAGGTTGTGTGGCTGTGCCAGGCAAGCAGAGGAGCCTGGTGCGATCTAATGAGCTCAGCAGCTGCTCGGTGTCAGTTTGCAACAATGCTGTAAAAAAACTGATTTGATGTTCTGTCTCAGGAGAGACTCATATTTAAAACACATATTTGGATATTTGTGTTCTCCAGGATGCTTCTCTGAAAGAAGTCAAAAAATTGTGCCTGATCAATAGCATAATTTCTGAGTTTATTTTTTGGCAAGTTACGCCACTGCTGGTTTTCTAGATAAACCCAAATGTAACAATTTTATCTTTTTGGTTACTCAGCATATGGTCCAACCCTGAAAAATACTGTCATCTTTGGCTCCTTTTGGGGTCAGAGGGTTTGAAGTGTGGTTGTCTTATTTACTAAGCATATTATCACAGATCCAAAATCATCCTGGCCCTGCAGTGAGGTTATATTACCTTTTCTAGGCAGGGAATATACAACTGTAAGTATCTGGAAGTCCCTTGGTTTTCTTCAGTATGTATTTGGGCTGAAAATTTGTGTTCTTGGAGCACTGGAAAATTAATCTGGATCTAACTGAAACTGGGTGGCAACCCTCAGCCAGGTGGGCTCCTTTACTGTGCCACCTTGCTGTGAGCACCGCTGTACTAAGCCTAGTAACACTCCCCAAATTAGTTTTCTGTTATGGTTATTTGGGGCTATTTCAATACTTTTACAAAATTGAGTGATCTTCTCTTACAACATCACTAATTAAAACCAAGATGAGCAACTGCTTACACAGCTTGGTGGGTATGATTGCAGAGTTACTCGAGCACATGTTGCAGCATATGTATCCTCTAGGAACATCAGATGAATAAAAGTTGTTAAGCTATCCAAGAGCGAATGTCAAATTCTTCAAGCAAAAGCTTGACTGAACTCTGATGCCCATCTGAGTTTCTAAAAATGTCTCCAAACATTAAACAGAGAAGTGGTTTGCCACAAGGATTGATTTCGTTATATCCCTCTGGCCCATTCATGGGAGGCTGCTGCAGCCTGCTACTCCGGGGTGTTTTGACCTCTGGATCTGACAAAAGAATTTGAGCGAGGACTTGTACTAAGAGAGGCAACGTTGCCATGGAAAGGTGAACAAGCCTTTAAAATCACAGCTTTGCTCTACCCTATATCCCTGGCGCTCTGTGTTTCTTCCAGCTTATCTCACAGGGTACACGGCAGGTTTTTATCTCCAAAATCTGGCCAACAAGTTGCTGCTGTTTTGCTACTCTGCATCCTTCATCAGGCTCGTGTTTTCAGATGGAGACCCAAGAACTAGATCCCTCTCTAACAGTGACATCGTTTCCCCACATAAAGATGTTTTGAATTACATTTAAAGCATGTTCAAAGGTGTGAGGATTTAGGAAAGGACAAGCAGCTGAAAGCAACAGTAGTCACAGTGCCTACATCCCCCAGGCAAAAAAAAAATGTGAATATTAATTGCTTTCCTTCAAGAAATTATGACACAGCTTAATTGGTGGTTTGGCTCCAGGAAGACTGGTAAATAAGGACATCCAAGATTCTCCTTACTGTTCCCTTTTGGGGACCTCAGACTGCCTGAATTCATCATTTTAAGTTACCAGTCAAAAGGCAAGAACAAATGGAGACCTTCTAAAATACACCTTCTGAACTGGTTTTATTTGCTTCAAGCATATGTTACGTTTACCACTGTTTCTGCCCACGTTCCTCTTAGGGCTATTATAATGTTTGAATATTTTTGTAAATGATGGTCCTCATCACTGAAGGTCTGAATCTACCTGCCAGAATGAACCAAAACTCTTACATAAGCCAAGATGTTAAAAAGATTTTTTCCTGTAGCCGGAACTTTGAAATTCTCTACCCAGGAATCCAGATAACTGAATTATTAATAATAATAACTGAATAACATCATCTGTACCAGTACCAAATTGATATCAAATTCTTTCTTGTGGATGCAGATGTACCCATTGCACTTATGCTGCTGCAATGTTTTTTATTCATTTTCTACTAAGTCCATTTTTTCTCAGCCGGGATTTCAAGGCATGCAAAGCTTTTTAAAAGAATTCAAAATTTATGTTCAAGGTAATTGAAAACAACATGTTGCTTTCTGCACTTTTGTGTGGTCACTGCAGGACAAAAAGGCTCTCTTGAGTCTCTGCGCTTGTGTCATTGCTATAAATTCTTGTGTCACCAGCATTAGCTTAACGCAACGTGACTGATCTAATTAGACACAATGTGTCACAGCAGCTGCCCGCCAGCCTGGAAACTCAAACAGGCCTTTTCAGGTGATGGCAGCTTTATGTTCCTTCCACCCATAACAGCTGATTAAAACCACCTCTCTTTTCAACCTTGAAGCTGGGCCCTTCCACACCCCCCAGGGAGGCCACCCGGGCATTTGTGCCACATTGCAGGGCTCCGGCAGCGCTGAGCCCCGTGAGATGCCCCATGGCCAGGGACAAGCTCCAGCCCTGCCTGCTCGGCCAGGACAGCTCCTCTGCCCCGCAGCCGGGGCCCAGGGGCAAGTGACAGTGTTGCCGGGCAGTCTGAGTGCATCCGCTTGGGCACCTGCGTGGAGATCGCACACAACGATGGGCGCATCCGCCCGGCACTGGTGATGCTGAGCTCCGTGAAAGCACTTCCAGCATCCCTGCAGAGTGGGTTGAGAAAGGAACCAACAAGAGCAGTCAGGCGGATCTCCAGCTCATCTTTGCCCTCAGCCCTCACCTGGCCAAGGGAGCACGTCCATGACCAGCATCAAGGCCCCGCAGTCAGCAAAAGGGGACCAGAGTTTGGTCAGTGAATGGATGGCGCAGCCCATCAAAGTGAAGAAGCCACCTGGGAGCAGAAGAGGCCCCGTGGCTGCCTGGCCTGGCTCCAGGGGCTGCAGACCCAGTAGGACGTCACCACGCGTGTGGCAGATAGAAAGGCTGTGAGAACAGCAGGAATGGCGGTGGCTGGAGGTGCAGGAGGCTGCTTCACTCTGCCCCAGCACTGGCGTGATGGCCACAATCCAGAAGCGCCACAGCCACCTGGACTGCGAGGCCCTGCGGGCTACGACACCGTGGCAGCCCCATCACATCTGCGTGTGTTCAGAAGCAGCCACTGAACCAACAGGCGGGCTGAGCGCAGCAGCTGCGATGGAGTAACAGTGCCCTGCCGGGACGTGGTGGTGATGTATGAAGCTCAGCAGAAGCTGAACCTCACATGGCACCCAGACAACCAGGCCTTCTGCTTTGACTGTGCCTTCGATGATCATGCCACCAAGCAACAGCCCCTGGTTGGTGTTTTTTTATCTGGGACATGGCTACCTGATTTTTCGATGGCCAGACAGGCAGCGGCAAGACACCCACCATGAAGAGAAGTTTTCAGGAACTCTGAGGGATCTATATACTGGTTGTGGAGGATGTCTTCTGCAGGCTGCAGGACCTCAGCTGCTAGAAACTGGAGCTTTGAGTCTACGGGGCCTTCTTTAAGATTGATGGGAGCAAAGTGTTTGACCTTCTGAACCAAAAGCAGCAGCTGAGAGTGCTGGAAGGTGAGAAACAGCAGATCCAAGTGGTGGGGCGGTGGGAGAAAAAAGTCACCAGTACAGAAGATGTCATCAAGCTAATTGAAATGGGTAGCAAGTGTCACGCATCAGTCAAGTCCTCTGCCAACGCTCACTCCTCCTGGAGCCATGCCATCTTCCAGATCATGTTCAAGAAGAAAGGGCATTTGTATGCCAAGTTTTCCCTGATTGATTTGGCTGGGAATGAGGGAGGAGCTGACATCTCCACTGCAGACAGGCGAACAAAGCTGGAGGGGGCTGATATTAATAAAAGCTCCTTGGCACTCAGGCTGTGCCTTGAGTTGGGTGTTGGGGCATAAGAGAGCCCACATCCCATTCAGGGCTAGCAAGCTCACCCAGGTCCCAAGGGGCTCATTTACAGGGGAAAACTCTTGAACCTTCACGATTGTCACTGTCTCTCCAGGAATGAGGTCCTGCAAGCACACCCTTAACAGCATACAGTGTGCCAGCCATGTGAAGGAGCTGGTGGGGAGTTTAAATTCCCTTGGATATCCCTGACAGGAGGTGTTCAGGTTTCCACATCAGCTGAAAGGTGTGAAGAAACCTTAGACTGTTCAGAACTACCCCAGGACAGCTGCGTTACAGCTGTTTGGGGTACAGGCAGACAAGGAATTCTTCCCCCCAGTCACTTTTTTTCAGTGCTGTTTGGAAAAACACGGAAGAGAAAAGAAGTGGATGAGAAAACGCTTATGGAGGAGCATCAGGAATCTCTGCCATGGTTGAAAGTATTCTTAGAAGTGGCTGGGGAAATAGACTACAATGCAGATTTTTACGCTGCACAGTTTGAATCAGTCCTGGGTCAAAAAATTGGCATCCTGACCAAGTTCCAAGAAAAAGTCAGATTATTCCATTCAGCTCTTTGCAAGGAAGAGCAGGGCAGCAACCAGAGCTGCATGGAGAGAGCCCGTGTGCTGTAAGCTGTGCCGGAGACCCCTGGCCCCTGAATCTCCTGCAAAATGAGAGCTGTTATGGTGCGCTGCATCAACTGCCCAACAAGTCGAATGCTTAAAAGATCTTAAATAGCATCTGCAGGGATATTCTGGTGGTGTTTTTTCTTGAAAATGGTGGGTTAGACATGTAGGAAAATAGTACAGTGTTGTTTCCAGGTGGTTTTTTGCTGCAGAAAGTAAAATTGTGCAGTTTTGAGGATCTAACCTGTAGGAAAAGGCAAGAATTTACAGAAAATGTATCTCACCTCATCTGGGCAGGTTTCCTCCTCGTGACTGTAAAAATAAATAAATCAATATATAAAATCTATCTATACACTCATACACGTAGATGTACCTCCCTCCCTCGATGGAACCTGCTCCGGGGTTGTGTCAAACTGCACCAAAAAATGAAAGTTGGGTTCCCAGGGCAGGAGGCATTTCAAGTGACATAAGAAAGCATTAGAGTGCAAAGCACCGTCATTTCTGAGCATAATACATTCGGGAAATGAGGGTTGTTTTTTCATGGCATCATAAAATCAGATGAAAGATCACAGCAATTGCCCGACCAGTGGGGAGAAGATATGCCTGCAAGACATGCAGAGGGAAGCAGGGGAGTCAGTGCCCCGTATCAGAGGCCTGATGAGAGGAGATTTCCCAGATCGAAGGGTCAGAAAAGCTGCATATAACAAAGCACCATCTGATGCGTATCAGTGTGATTGCGGCGTGCTCCAGGCTGGCACATCATCCTACCCCCGGAAAACCCTGCGAAAACCGCTCTTGGTAGAGAGGTTAAAGCATCAGGCACATAGCTATGCTTATTATTCAGCTTGGAAATTAATTAGAATAAAATACAGAAAGGATAACAAATAAGTGGAAGAAATTAAGTGGTATAAATCATACCTAATTAATTGATTGTAATCTCCTTCCATTTGCTCATGCCATGTCAGCTCTCTGGCTGTCGGTCCCATACGCTGGTTTGTGCTAGTGATCGTTTTCAACATCTGATCTGGTCTGATGAGCCCAACGGAAGAACTTCAGCAGCCTTTTAGCCAAACCAGAAATTTGTTTTCAGTGATGAAATTATGAGACACCAGACATTGTTTAAATGCTGGTCTTCGTCTAGTAATCACACGCCATGCTTTTCAGCTTCAGTGCACTTTACAAGCATTTATTTATTGGCATCCTGCTTGTTTTGGTGTTCCTAATTTCAGCAGCTCGTCGTTTCCGAGATGCAACGACACATAGGTACTACGTGCCAGATTAAGATGAAAGTGTGCTGTTTCCAGCAGGGATTTACCATGAAAGGGTTTTTTTCTTTCTGAAGAGAAACTTCTTTGAGATCCCTTCCTCAGCATTTCTCTTGGATACTTGTGTTTGAGGTGCTGGACATGGTCGAGCAGCAGGTTGTAACGCCCAGGTACCCCAGCATGGGGTACAGTGGGTGAAAGCACACAGGGCCCATGGTCCCTTGCTGGGACTATTTAGCATGCTGACTTTTCGCTGGGTGTAGGAAGTGTTTTCCACACGAGGCATGTGATAGATTCCCTCTTTTAGCTGCCTGTGGTCTTTACTCCAGGTCTAAGTTCCTGCTGCTCACATGCTGTGGCCATGCGTTAGCTATAAATCATGAGCATGAACTGTTTTGGCAAAAGGGGCTATGAATTAATTGAGTTGGGCACAGTTCTAGAAACACAGTTTTAATGAGCTGGAACAAAGTCATACCAGGGCGGGGTGGTTTGCAGTGAGTAGGAAAATGAATTTTATTCTCTTTGTTTATACTCACACATTCAGAAGGCTGTTTGCAACTCAGCTCCGAAGGTAACTCATGAGCACACCCTACTGCTTTCCAAAGGAGATGCAAAAGGAATTAACTACATTAGCCTTTTCTTTTTTAAATTTTTGTGGTTACATGCAGTCTTGATTAACCTCTTTTCCTTCTTTGATGGTCTTAATTTACATATTTCCCTTTGCTTTCTAAACATAAATCCTATGTATGTAGAGAACCTCTTCTTATTAGCTGGACTTCTGCCTGGTTTCTGTGAGTTTGTAGCCCCAGAACACCCCTTTATATTTTGGGGTTGGAAGTGTGCTTTAAGCATGTCCACAGAGCCCGACACATAAAGGTTCACAGAAAATCCTTCTAAGTTTTACCAGCCAATGCATGCCTTAGTAATGAAACCAGAATCAGATTAGGTATCCTGGGGTTTAGGTTTGCGTTGCTCTGGTGACCATGAATGTTCAATTAAATAAAGATCCCTAATTAATTATAGTGAGGTCAGCCATTCACTTAGCCTGTTAAACAACTGAAACACTTTTATGGGCTGCATTTTTGTTTATAACTGATTGTAGCTGAATGAACAAGAAAAGCAACCATTGTATAAATAGAACCTGGCTAATCTAATCGTTCAACACCTGATAATTAACCATAAATACTGCTATTCTGTTATGCTGCAAGGATTTAAACCTGTTCTCTTCCTACCTGTGCGATTTCTAGGGGAGATTTTGTTGCGGGTGAGACTTTATACATAGGAGCTCTACACGCACACACTGCTTCATACGCCTCTGCCTAACTTTCGTAAGTGTTTCATAAGGACTGAACATAAACACTCAGAACCTCCTCTGTCAACAACTGATAGTAGTTCCTACCGCAACTGTATAAATATAGATAGACGGATAGACAGCCAGCCAGATGTATATGCGTTGGTCTAATTTTCCAACAGCTACCTTCCTAGTTCTGAGCTTGGAACAGCTTTGGCTGTAAAATATATGATTATTTTCCACAGTTCTCTGGTGTTTGCTAGTTAATTTTGTTACAGCAGTGCTGCAGTACCTCCATAGCTTGGTTCTGTCTCTGCTGAACCCCTCCTTGTTAGGTTTCCTCGTTGCTTGTTCCACTTCTTGCGTGTTCTCCCCGTGCAGTCCTCAAAGGTTTGAATTCCCTCAGTGGAAAGAAACGGAATGCCCATACGCTCCATCAAATAGTCAGGACAGTTCAACACATAACATGTGTCAGCTGGAAAATAAAATTGATTCATCCACTAGTTTTTTGAAACATTCAATTGCTTTGCCCTCTGCTCTCACATCCACTTGCCTTCCCAGCTACTCCTCCTATTCAAACTGCCCTGCTGGCTGTGACTCGCCGTACCAGGCAGTCAGCAGTAATATTGTTCCTTGTATCTTATAATCTTTCCTTTCAAAACTTCTGCCAGCATCAACAGCTCTCGTGTCTCACAAAATACGTTTTCATTCCTCTTCTAGCTTCCAGAGTGACTTAATTGTTGGAATCATGTTTTTTTTGGGGGGGGTTAATTAGTCTTTACAGACTTCTAGCATTAAAAAAAACACAAACAACTTGGAAAGGTCCAACCTAAATACTTCTAAGCTGGAAGACTATGCTGAAAAAAAATATTTACGGAAAGGTAATCTTGTGACTTTTGGAACCAGAAATAGGATGTTCAAATACTTGGCTTTGGCAGTACAACTCTGCTTAAACCTTCCTGGCTCAGGCACTTGTGACCAAGCCCGTGCAAAGGTACCTCCTCAATACCTCTGATAACCAGGTATTCGTTGAGCATTGAAGGCATCGTTACTCAGTTCTGTTTCTGTGGGAGTGCAGGGAAACCATCCAGAGGGCTGAGCTCAGGGCCCACAACACCCACAGCTCGATGAGGTTTTAGGAGAACCCACTTGGGGCATCCTAGGACGGGAGGTGGCCCCACGCTGCTGTAGGAGGGTGGAAGGGGAGAGCCAGGTGGAAGAGGCCAGCACAGGATCTGCTAGCTGTGTGTCATGGGTGATAGGAAACGAGTGGGGTTCAACCCCAGCAGGAGCCCCCAGCTTCCCAAACTGCAGCATCTGGAGTTTCCAGTTCAGTTCTAAGGCGTCAGTCAAAATGGGAGCTGCGATGAACGGATCAGAATAATCTGTACCCTGCAAAGACAATCTGGGAGAACAAGACACCTTCTGGTACTGCCTCTGCAGCAGGCGGTCTGCAATTTGCTCAATTTAGCATCAAGTAAGCATGGCTGAATTTAGTCCTGTATTTTTGGCTTTATTATTATCTATTACAGCTCAGCCTGTTATCATGAGGCTAACTCACAAGGTTTTATTCAGATTTTTCTCTGGTTTTCTGCTCAGACAAAGCCCAAGGCAACTGGGATTTTCCAGAGTAGAGAATGACTGTTGTCGCTAATAATAGCTTTAGTCAGCAACATATGTTTAGTGATGCACATCAATATTTGTACTTTCACAGATGCTAAGATTTTGCATCGTCGATGTCATTGTGTCCGTGAGCATGCTTTATCTCAGTGCTATAAAAGTACATGTAAAATCCTCAATTTTTATACCTGTTTCCCAAGCTGAAAGCCTGTGGCTGAAATCCCTCTGTGCTATCAGGCAGCGTTACATTACAAACCATACCATTCCTACTTTGTACCAGAATCCCGCGAATCTTTGAAATACGCACCTCAGCTATGATTTACAAGGTATTTGTGTCATTTTCTTTTTGTTTTTCTGCAGAAGCAGGTAATAGCTCATAGGGTATGTTGAAAGGCATTATGTCTGGAAGCAATTCACCTGGTATTTTGCCTCACTCGCTCCTTTAACACTAGAAGGAATATGCAATGGAAACAGTGTTGTTATTCTTCAGATTGTTCCTTGAAGTTTTCTTTTGCTTCTGCCTTTACATTGAGTCCTTCTTCTTCTTGTGACCTCCTAATCATTTCCTCAGCAAGAGACTGGGATGTGGCATCCGAGGAGGTGATTTTAAGTGAAGGGGGAAAAATACACCACGGAAGAGGAAAGCTGAGGTGTAAGGATCCTGCTTACAGGCAAAATTTTCTGTGCTTAGGTAAATGAGAACAGAAATGTTTAAATCTGCATCCCAGTGTTGTCCAAATAGCAAGCACACTCTTGTAGCAAAAAACAGTCTTGTAGCAACATCCCACTGTTGTCCAAATAGCAAGCAAATTAGAAAGAAAAGTCCTGGCAATTCCTTCAGCCATTGGACTGGATGGAGGGAGCTGCCCTGCTCTTTGCAATACTGTTTCTTTTACTGAATAAGTGTGATCAAGTCTATATGGTGAAGGTTTGGCATTTATGTATGTGACGTTGGCTGGTTTGTTTGAAAGAACACCTATTTGTCTGTGCAGTTCAGGTGTCATCTGTTCAGAAAGGTAACTGGCCTCCTTCAGATTCTGAGTGACAGAGGTTTGATGAAAATCTTCCACGTGGCTTTTCTCCTTCCTAAACACTTACGTTTTGCTTGAATTAATGTGTGCCTTCCAGACTCATGGTAAGAAACAAAATATCAGGAACCTCCTCCTCAGGACTGACTGGGGCCAGGCTGGTGGCAGCACCGTGCACCAAAAGGCTTGTCCACTTTTTCTGAGTGAGTCAGCTGGTCACAAAGAAGCCTTTTGCTTCTTGTGTTTTGGCTCCAAATAGGCTCCTACGACCACTGATCTTTTCTCAGGGAACTGTATTTTTGTTATTGAGGAATAGGATGGTAGCTGGTGAACAGTTGCGGTGTAATAACCTCCCTCGTTTGCTCTGTCTCATCCTGAAATTGATATTTAAACTGATTCTCATTTGTTAGACTCATCACCTGAGAGCTGACTCTGCACAGGTCTTGCTTACAGCTGTGCAAAAGGGCACCATGCTGCTCTGGAGTGTTTTGTGTTGTTTATAGGCAGTGTTAAGAATCTCTTAAAATAGGACATTAGAGCTCAGACTTCACTAGGATCCTTATTCCCTCCTCCTGCAGACTCTCCCCATCTTTTGCTGTGGTGGGATGTTGCCTGTGATGCCTCTCCCTCATTTCTTGTCTCTTGACAAACTACTGCTGATAACCTGGTCCTTCCCTTTTGGTGAGTTCATCCATGCCATCCTTCATGTAATCATTCCAAGGAGAGGAGAGTAAATACACCACCCTCACCTTTGAAAGAAAAAAGTCTAAGCAGAAACGTTTCCATCTTTGACACTTGCCCAGTTAAGCTTCCCACATACCTTTTTCTTTTTCTCCCACTCACGGTAACGTTTTGGTTACTAGTGCTATTGTGTTACAATTGCTTGTGTGAGCGATTGGCATAAAAGCATAGCAAAATATCTTTTTTATTTTGTTTAAACTGGCTGCTAAAACCTTTTAGAATTTTTGTGTGTGATTTGCTAGATGATAAAGCACAAGGAGGTGCAGGATTCATGTTTCAAAATGTATCATGTGTTAGTGAGTGCCCTAGCTTTACACTTTTGACTTAGCAGCTTTGTGCAATGGAGGTTGAAACTACCAATAACTGTAAATATAACCCATTTTTATTGGCATAACAGTGACATCTATTGTTCAACATCATATAAATCCGTGCCACTCATAGCAACTCCCTACAGGTATTGAACTGATCTTTCCCAATTTCACAAGATGCAAGCATGCAAAGTCAAATTATCGATTCAGAGAATTGTGTAATAACACATGTAGTAATGGCATTGGACAGCTATGCAAAATTAAATCTAATTCGTTTTGTCACAGCCTAATTTGCAGATCAGTGTGGACTGACGCACTGAGAGAGGCGCCTCCTATTTCTGAGCGTCTCGGAAAGCGTTGCGTTTATGAAAGCTGACCACCGGCCACACCGCTGGTGAGGCTGCAGCGATGCCGCGTCTTCCACACGGTGACCAGTCAGGCCGGCAGCACCCAGCAGCACATTCTCCCAGGAAAACTGCCTTTGCATTGCCCCACAGTGCAGCTCCAGCACATTTGACCCTCTGCGTCCTCCCACCTAGGCAAGGGACGCTCAGCACTCCATTGCAGGCGCAGCAGGCGGGTGGTGTGGGCAAGCAGTGAGAACCACCGTTGCTCATCTGCTTTTTGCTGAGCATCTGCTGCGAGGCAGAACGGGCAGCCAGCGCCGGGTCTCAGCCGGCCACTGAAGCTGAACTCTTTGGAAGCAGCCCCAGGGGTGTACGGCGGCAGCGGCGCACCGGGTACTCGCTGTGGATATTTTCAGACCAGCTCTTGCACTGGAAATAGAATTCCAAAGCTGGAGGAGTTAAAAGATGGTTACTTTTCTTTAAGTCCTTTCTTCTTGCCCTCTTTTGATTATCTTTTCTAGTTCTCTCTCTTCTTTTAATAGAGGATACAGAATTCAAATAAGAAAGATTTTAATATAGCAGTAATGAAATACAGGGGCTATCTAGTGTGTCAGACACTGTGGCTGATTAGACTTTCTGATTCGTGGGCTGGGACTCCAGGGAACAGCAACTGTCTCTTTTACTGCCTCGCCTATGAAAACAGCAGAAGGCTATGTATGCTCATTACTATTTTATGTGATTCCGAGCATTAGAGGAGAAGTGGAGAAGAGCAGAGCTATAGAAAGATATTTTTAATAATTTTAATGGAATACCATGTTTAATTCTTATATAAGCAAACTCTGGGTAAGCAATTACTCTCAGTAAAAATATTTGAAACTGGTAAACGAAGCAACATCGTTCCCTTCTTTTTAAGCCATAAGCTTTAATGTAAGGATGCAGAAATGTAACAAGCGTGGGTAAAGGGAACACATTGCCTATAGACCATGCTGTGAAGATAGCACTGAAATATGTGCTAAACATTCAGCTTACACTTAGAGTTCACTGGTGTACATAAATGCTCTCTTGAACAGCCATAGCACATTCCTAAACTGAGGATATAAAGATGGGATGTGTTGTGTAACCCACCAGCTTTACCGTCATTTGAGAAAGAAACGAGAGTAAATACTGCCTTATCCTCCAAGGATCTGTGCATAGATGGACTTGTCCAAACCTCCATTTGGCTGTAAAGGCTGCAGGATGAAATATTCATATTAAAAATCTTGGATTAAAATCTACATCTCAAGTTTTCCATGTATTGTTCTCCACAGTAATGTAAACTTGCATCTAATTTCCTCTGTTCAAGCATCCCTTTTCAGATGCTCTTCACATAGTAGCACTCAGCTGCAAAATAACAGCAGCTGTGTTTCTGAGGGCCCATGTTGAACTTCTGTGCTTTCCAAAGAGAGAGAAAAATAAATGTTATAGGAACAAGTAACACAGATTTCACAAATAAACACATTCTGAAGGTCTCACTGTTCCCTCAGTCAAGAGGGAGAAGGAGTACGTATAATGAAAGCTCTGGGTACGTGCAGTGTTGTAGGGGCTGGAGATGCAGACATGTAGCAAACCCCGCTGGGCTAGACTTTCGGAGATGCAAATGTTCAGAAAAGCAATGAAAGATGATGTCTGTTCCAAAAATTTATGGTTTCACGGGTGAAGAATTAAGATATTTAATAGTGGCTATAAAAGGGCAACTGGGGTGCTTCAGGGCAGCAAGGTGAGAGGGCACCTCCATGCCGAGCTCACTGCCCGACAAATGCCCGAGTCTGTGTCTGAAAACGTCTGAAAAGGTGATGGCAGCGGGTGTCAGGCACCAGGGGCTGGAGCTGGGGGCAATGAGAGAGAAAACTCCACGTAGAGAAAAGGCGTGACCCCGGGACTAAATACAAGAAAAAACAGACCCAACCTGCAGGAGCTCCCTGCTGTGCTGGTGGTGCCTCTGTGGTTGGGGCTTTTAATTTGCTAATTTGAGAGCCTCAAAACCGTTGGTGCACCATGCAAAAACCCTAGAAAATGCAGGGACCGGGAGACGTAGAGAAGCTGTGTGTGCCCAGTGGAGTGGATCCAGCACCAGATTGGATCCAGCTGAACATGTTGGTTTCTTTTTGGGGAGGGACATCTTTTCTTTTGGCCCCCAAATTCTTTAGATTTACACAGGTGCTCCCTTCTCCACGATCTTAGCTAAAGCTATCGCAGGCATGTATGAACATTCAGTGGCAGCATGCTGACCAGGGTGTCTAGGGGCTGTCCCTGGCACAGAAGCATGGTTCTTTACCTTCAGGAAAGCTGTGCAAAATTATGTGCAAAATTATGCTGCCTAATGTCAGAGCCTTTCCATCCTCTTGATCTTTCAGGAAAGCAATGTCCTAAGATGAGGGAATACAGTTTGCTAACAATTTGAACACGTCCTGCTCCATCTGCACAGAGCTCTTTGGGAAATCCAGCCTGTGTGAGACCTGAGCTTTTCTGTTACTTTTTCTAGTTCACATGTCTGGTATTCACAGCGCGGGTACTGGTGGGACCAGCAGCTGGAGCGCCTCATCCCCAGCGCTGGCAACAAGGCCACTGGTCCCGAAGGTGATGTGACAAAGGACATTTTTTTCAATTGCATCCTGACATGTGGCAGAACTGATGGAAGTGATGGGGCTGACAGCAGGTCTCGAGGAAAGCGTCACTGATGCATGGCGCTCGCAGTGACCCAGAGCAGCCGTAACAAATCCCAGCCTTTCCAGCCTCAAGAGAGGTGTTTCCAGTTCATTGTCTTTTTATGGGCAAAACCCTGAGGTCTTTATCCAGCCTCTGTTCCACACTTGCTCGTGTGCCCAAGCAAGTCGCTGTGGCTGGAATGAACTAAAAGCTGAGCCTGACCCCGTCCTGGCAGAGGCATCGCTGTTTTTTGGGTGGTTTCTTCAGATTCATCTCACTGCAGAGCATGTTTTTTTCTGCTAGTTCAGGTGGGCACCCAAGGCAAGGACCCCGCTGAGCCCCACCACTGCCCTGCCGTGGCCCCCAGAGCTGCGGAGGGGCCAAGGAAAGGGGCGTCACTTTCCCACCCCAGATGCCCGGGGGAGTGGCAACTGGGTTTCCAGCAGGCACGAAAGTAAAGCTGCAAGATCTTAAAAAAGACCCAAGGGACGTGGGAGCCTGTGTCACTGAAATTCAGAGGGCACGGTGCGGTGAATTCCCCACAGAGATCCTTGAAATCCCATTCCTCTCTATTTATTTATTGTCTCTGAACTTGCATCCCTTTAAATTGAGAAAGCAGAGAGTGAGTGATAGCAGCTTCAGAAAAATCAGCGTTAGCAACATGCAGGCAGCCCCCAGTCCAAGTGGAGGGCAGTAATTTATTATCCATTAGGTGATCTGTCAATCAAGGAGGACTAACAGAGCAATAAACTTCAGAGTGATGGGTGGAGCTCTGCCCATCCTGCTGGCTGGCTATGGGAAAGGTCAGGGTGGTAAGATGGATGGGTTCCTCTTCTTCAGACACTCTGTCTTTCTCTCTGGTGACATATGCAGCTCTTCTCATCAAGCAAGATTGTCAGATATCTTCTGTGGATGAAGCCAGCTCCAATCCAATTGCATACTTGACTGTTGCAGTGGAAGGAATCCAAAGTTTTTATGTTTTACTGAAACATTTTCAAGCGAGGACAACAGTCCCCATTGCTCATAGGTGTTGGAAGTGAGATGTGGTCTCCAGTGCCAAGCCCAACCTCCTTGCAACGCTGATGCTTCACAGGGCTCCCAAGGCGGTGGCCAGATGCTGATGCAGTGAAGCTTCAGGGAGACTTTGTCTGGCAATTTCTTCTTCTCTGTTGCTCCACTGTAGTCAGTGTGCCAGTGCCTGGATGTAAGACCTCTCACCTGGGGGTCAAGGGGTGCAAGCTCATTTCTTGTCTTTCGCCTGATCCATCAACCCGTGGGCACCTGCAGGGGAGGCCCTGGTCATCCTTCTGATGAAATTCCAAATCCATCAAGCCTGACAGAAAGCACAAGAGATTCACAGACCCCATCCCTGGGAAAGAAGAAAACAGATTTTGGTCCAAAACTGCTTCAAAAGTTTCATCCCACACTTGTTCCAAGTAAAACAGGAACATTCCTGGAAGGCAGCAAGTAATATGTGTTTTGAAAGGTTTCTCTAGAGCAGGTGCAGAAGTTTTCCCAGGTGCTTCCCTATCACATTATTATTTCTGACAGACTAGCCTAAACCCTAAGCAGACAGTCTTGCTCCTGGGTGGCCAAGGAACCATATTTCTCGATCAGACTTTTAACTCATTTGAGGGCTCCCTCCAAACACACTGCGCAGCAGCCCGGGGCGCTCTTGATGGGGAATTAACCCACGCGCCGACACACTCTGGCTCCGTCCTTCCTTCCTCACTTCGTATCGCACTGACATTTGTTACCAATCTCTGTCTTGCAGTGACAGGCAAAAGTGTAACCAAACTTTCAACCTGCCGGGAGGGAGCTGGAAATGGCCCCAGCCTCAGGTTCCAGCCCAAAATAACAGTTCTGGTATTCCCCATCCTTATTGTCATCGCAATGTCGTGCTTATTTGTCATACCCTAATAAGCTGTATGAGAACAGCTAGCTTGTTTATTCTCTAAGGATAGATTAGAACAGCCAGTCTCCTCCTGGAGTAAATGGACGTTGAATTATTTATTTTCCTTTCTTCATAAAAGAAGCTTATAGCATGCTGGATGGAAAGTCAGGAATAATTAAGAGAAATGCTATGCATTCAAACAGAAGAAATACAGCTAGACCAGCTGAAGGGGCTATCGCTGCTCCACCATTCAAGCATAACGGGTCACAGCTGGTCTAAGTGTGGCCTTGGGATGGGAAGAAAATATCTTTTTGGTGTTGCAGGATTCAGACTAGAAGGATGTAGTGATTCAGTGGAAGTTCTGTAGCTTTCCCTGAAACAACTCCTCACGTTCCCTCTCAGTAACAGTAAGCTTCTGGGTGATGCTTTTTACCAAGTAGTGTGGAAGTGTTTCCCCAAACAGGCTACTGTCATGCTGTCTGTTTTAGAGAAAAGGATGCTGAGGCACACAGAAGGAATGACGTTTTGGGGCTTGGAACATGTTATCCCTTTAATTATACTTTCAAATATGGCTCTTTGTGTTTAAGATACGATTTCTGTTTCTTTTCCATGCAGACAGAGGGTTTGAAAATACTCCTCCTCTTTGTAGATGGGCCTTTTTTCTTTTCTAAAATACTGATGCTTCCCACAGAGGAGAAATTCTGCCTTTATGAGTTTCTATTCATTGGTTAGGATTCTGAATCAAAGATAATAATCTCCAACAATGGAAATTAGAGTTCATTTACAAGGTGTGAACTAATAACCCTTTAAAAATAAATCTACTCTTGTTGCTTTACTGATATTGGATTGATTTCACATTGCCCAAATACCTGGTTAGATTCGTCAAGTTGGAAGCATTACATATAAAGAAAAGTCCTTTAATTATGATTCTGATCACATGTGGAACAGGATATTCTGAAACAGATTTAAGGAAAAAAATGCATTTCAGAGACTAAATCCTCAGTAACCCCAGCTGCTGGAATTCCATTTGGGAATAAATAGCTCAATATGTTCACTTCCGTTTAAGAAAGAAATCAAACTAAAGGTGTTTTGAATGAAAAAGTAATCTCCTTTCCCATTTCAGCACAAACTGAGTTCATCCCACATAATCATACTTTTTACTATGTGCAGGTCTGTGATTGCTTGTAAAAACAGGTTCTCTAGGTTTAAAGCCAATTGCTGCTCATGTTTAAGTGAAACTGCTATTTTACCTGAGGAACAGCAGAAAATACTCATCTCAACCTATTACCGAGCCCTTAGAGTTTAATTAATGGATGTGAAGTGCTTTGAGATCATCAGATAAAGCGTAGTTTATAAGTGTAAATATGTGATGATGACTACCTTGGCTGACCTGCCCCGGAGATGGCTGGAGTTAAAAGCACGAGCTGCTGGAGTAGAGGGAGAAGAGCAGGGCTGTGGAGGTGGGTTCTGACACCCCCCACCTCGGTAGATGCCACATAACAGGGGCCTGTGACCAGTGGGTTTATAGGCAATAACAGCATATATAATGTATAACAGTATATACAGTATATATAATGCTATAGGCAGAGTCCTATTAAACTCTGTAAGCAATCAGCTTAAGCACCTGCTTTTGCATTTGGACATTTTTAAGGTCAAAATTGCATAGAGTATTTCAGAGCTGTGAAATTATATGTGCTTTGCTAAAGCTGAGCAGGATCCAGCTGTTGCAAGAGAGGGATTTTCCAAGCGCTCCAAGGTAGTTAGGTAGCCAGCCTCTACTGACATTCACCAGACACTAGCCCTAACTTTCTTGGAGTCCTGAGGGTTTTTTTTTTGAAGCAACCTCACTAGGACAGCCTTGAGTTAGCATAGTGAAATATATCTCAGAACATATAATGTATAGCAGTATATGGGATATAAGATTCATTGACTTACCTAGGTTTAAAAAACTAATCCTTGTTCCTTAAATCTTTGATGAAATATTATTTTAGCTTGAAATGTTATGTGGCAAGTAGTAATTCTTCCTCGGATATAAAATTTTATTTCTGCTTGAAGCCTGTTTTGGAAACCTTGGCACTTTCAGCTTACTGCAGATAACTGCCACAGTATGACAAGTCCTTTGTGATACTGGAAAGCAAGGTGCCCCAGTGCTGTGTGATGTGAAAACTCATTTAATTACAGGAAGGAACACTATATGATAATTTCAGAATTAAAATATTATCAGTGCTGGAAACGTGGAGCTGAATCTTCTATTGAATCCAAAATTCAGCGTAGAGAACTGACTGACAGATTCAGGGGATTGCTCCCATCCCAGGTTGCTTGGGAATTGAGCCACCGCATAGATTAGAAGACCCGCTGAGAACCGGGTCAACCTCCAGGAGATGTATACACCAACCTGTGGGAGCACGGTGGGCTCTGAAAACATTCTGCGAGTCTGAATGTTGTCAAGATCCCGTCCCTTTTATCTGAGCTGGTGCCTAACACTCTGATCCACTAATCTGCTCACAACAGATCGTGTTTCTTTGCTTTGAAAACTCATGCTCATTTTGTAAGATTAGAGAAAAAAAAAAAAGTCAGAAGCCTACAAGCTGCATATTTTGGGACTCTTAAAGTTAATACTGTTCTAAATGCAAGGTTGGAGATTTGGAGACGTTTCCTTTCTTGTTTTGGTTTTATTTCCCATTTAATTTTTCATCACCTCTTTTTGATTTGCAGTCAAATGTCCTAAACTCCAGTACAGGTATTATCCTTATTACCGTTGCACATTCTTATTTAATTATTTTAAAACATCCTGACCCATTATAGATTAAAAGTCATGAATGAGGTTAATGTATAATTGATGAGTAAGGGTGTTCATCGTGACAGCTCAGAATAATGATGAATGAGCTGAACAAGAGATCTGACGAGCTATCCAAGGTCAAATTGCACATGGGAGTGTTAATGTTGCCTGACACAGCTTTATTTCCTTCTGATTTCCTATTTTAAACAGATTTGTTATTGTTACAGAGCTGTTAAGCCATTTAAAGGGATGGGAAGATGTTCTCTGACCTCTGAGGAAGGGTGTGCTCCTTTCTGGGAGTCCTTTATACCATCTGCCAGGAAGTACCAGATCCAACGTCCATTCTTCTCTTTTGAAAGATATCTACTACCTTCAGGGGACAGTTGATCAGGGAGGAGGAGAGAGAAGAAGGAAAAAAGCCAAACAACTCAACCCCTAATTATTGACACAAAGAAGAAAAAAAAAATATCTTTGACCCATTTCCATACAGCAAATATTCCATTTACTGAAGTAATTGTTTACTGACCGACTGCAAACAGCATCCCTGCCTGATTTTTGTAGAAAACCCAACTTTTCTTATATCAGTGAGTCTTGCTGTTGTCTCCAGTGAAATCACAGACAAAATCCCATGTAGAATAGTACCTGACTTGTGAGAGCAGTATAGAAATTGCTCATTGATGCACAGCTTGGCTCCATAGTTTTAATTCGTGTAGGTAAGGTACTACTGGTGATCCAAGCCCCACAGCTGCAGGAACCTGCCACTATAATCTGTATGGTGTGTTTTACAGCAGCAGCAATTTACTCTGCCCTTTCTCCTTACTTAAAGGTGGGTTTCTTCATCAGTTGCCTTCCCTGGGATACGAGGCATTGTGGATGATGGATAGACTGTGTGTCAGGATGGCTGGGAAAACTATTTGTGTCTGCTGCCTTCGGGGTTTGTTATACTGGACCATGGGCCAAGCCTGGTAGGTGCCTGGAAAATGGGCAATTTGTTTTGTTGCCATGTTTTCCACACAGTCTTAATTTACGCTTGTTTCAGGGAGGAAGGAAAGGTTTTCTGTCTCTCTTATCATTTGCTATGTATGTTGCTGCTACTTAATTTATTTTCTTTGGTGACTATTTTTTAAACTATTGGTTTGTGCTTCTCTCTCAATCGTGCACTGAGTTAATTGAATGCTGGTACACATTGTGTCTTTCTGCAAAAAGGATGCTCAGTGTTATGCAGTATTGAAAGGAGATAGCACAAAACACTTAAAGACTATTTTTATTCCTAAAATAAACAACAACAAAAAAGGTTTCCGTCTGAAACTTGTTGTTCCTACCAAAGACACTGCTCATGCAAAAGTTTGACCCTGTGACCAGAGCCAAAGGGCAGAGTACAAACCCCTTATCCAAACCCAGCCAGGTGTAAAAGGGGTTTGTGTGTGCGTGGAGCAACCTCTGGCCCACACATGTTCCCGTGGAAGTCAGAGTAGGCTGTGATCCTGTCATCTACCTGTGGTACCTTGGAGATGCAGAATATTTCTGGCCAGCATTGGTTCTGAAAGCATTGAGACATTTCAAGCCATTCAGGAACATAAACACGAACTTCCTCCAATGTTAAAAATAAAGGAAAACCCCACAAGCTGTAGACATATATCACATGCTATAAAGATTGTGCTAATTCGCTTAAGCAAAAAAATACCCCAATATATGAATGCACAATATGCTTTTATGCAGTATGGCAGAAGAAGAGATTACTTACAGTGCAAATCTGTTTCCTGGAAGGCTGGGACCAGGATGAAGAGGGTAGGCAAAAGCATGAAGATCTGTAACAGCTGTTGGTATAAATCTACTGAACCAAAATAATCAGGGTAAAATTACAAGCACAAAATAATGTCCAGGATAAACTATCATTTATAATAGATATGATTTAGACTGAATTAACATAAATCCCCAGCATAGTATATTTAGAAATTGCTTTCATTTTATCATGTTCATAAGTTCAACTTTTGCCTAGAAGAAGATGTATTTCACAGGACATTTATCTCCTGATGACTGCCCATAAATAGGATTAAGGCAAGCTAGAAACAAAAAAATCCTTTTATCTCCCACTGTGCTATGTGAACAGTGTGCTATGTCACCATGCAGACACGCTGTGCTTATATAATTTTTTTTTTAAGTTAAAAAAGAACTGAAAATGAATGAAAATGGCAAAATACAGCACAACTATCGCATTATGTACGCTGTACAAAAAGAGCAACCTGTTCAAGTCAGTCAGAATGCGTGAGACCTGCCTCAGGCTGGCACTTTTTCAAGGACTGGGGCCCTCCAGGTCAGGCCACCAAGGCAGGAGAGTGGCCCTGGCTCTGTCTGGTGGCAGTCATCGCTCAGATCACAGCACCAACACCTGACCTGGACCCTGGTTCGCAGTTCAGGCACTTCGTTTAACAAAGCAGATAAACACACACGTGCCTTTGCTTCCACAGCTACCGCACTGGAAGGTGCCTGCAGTATTAGGAGGACAGAGGGTGTCATTGTGCGTGGTGGGACCAGGAGGTCCCACAGATGGGTGCACACTTGGGTGGTTCATGCGGCTTTGCTGGCTGGGGGCCCTGGTTTGCTGGGATCCAGGAAACCTTCCAGGAAACTTCCCTTTTTCTGCCTGAGTGGAGAGCAAGGCATTGATCTCACCCAGCTGTACAGCAGTGAAGATATGGTGGTGGGAAGGAATTGAGTTTATTCTGCTTTTCACAGTACTTTTTGTCACTCTAATAACTTCACAGATATGAAATTTTGCTTGGAATAAAACACAACCGTGTCACACGTCTGACATCAGGGACTAAATGCCCCAAATATATTTCTTATTTTCTCCTGCTGGATTTTTCCCTTTTCTTCCTATATTTTCTTTCAGCTGCTAGGCTCTAGATTGACTCAGTATTCAGGTTAGATAAACCTCACATGTTCTTCTTTGAAGGGGTAGTGTTTTATTCATGTTTATTGTTTTCTTGCAGTACTGTTTCCATTACTTTCTTTTTTTTTTTTTTTCCCCCTGCCATGAAGCCTGCTAAAGCAAAACCTTAAAAACAAGGAAGACAAGATAAGCAATAGCTTTTCTAAGAGAAAATCTTCCGATTTCTGGAAAATTCTGAAATGTGAGATTAAAGAGCAAACATGCTTGTTATTTCTGAACTGAACTTTTCCACCCATTTAGGAAAGGACCCTTCCTCTGACATGTATTGTGATTTCTAGATGTGCTGCAGTAATGACTGATCCAACAGACAGGAGATTTTACCTTGATTGGTATGAGTTGCTAACAAGCACATATTTTTTGGAGCAAATAAGAGAACACCCATCCCCACTGGCACAGCCCTGGCTGGCATGGGTCAGATTTAAACACTGTGCAAATCATGATTGCAAGAAACATGTGGCTGGAATGGGAGAAAGAGCTGAGTCTGTGGTCTGGGCTGGGTTGCTTTTGTTTTCTTTGTTTTGTGAAGGGGGTAGACTCAGTGGAATTGCATTGGAAGCCACAATAAGCAACGTCCCAGTTGGGGCAGGTAGCGTTCTGGAAATGTAAGAGGTGTGGGCCATGTGGTGTATATTGGTTGCTAATAAATCAGTTATGAACAGAGTGTTAAAAAGTGATTTGAAGCTGTAAAAGCCTAATTGGGGGTTGGACTAGATGATATCCAGAGGTCCCTATCCAACCCTGACCATTCTGTGGTATGGCTGAACTGTACCCATCCTCTCGTGTATGAGTAAGCTATTACAGGCTGGGTGCCTGTACAATATAAGCATGAAACGTGCTGCACCCTTCATTGCAATTAATGCACACAAACAGACCATGGTTGTTTTGGAGCATAGAGCAAGAAGCAAGCCCTACAGCCTAGTTCCCTGCCAGGGTCCATCTCTGGGGAGTGTCAACAGGAAAACAAGAAATAAGTGAACATTCCTGAGTATATCCGTAAATTGCATATGTGAGAAAGTGGAGGAGGACTTTTGGCTAATTCTTAAATTTTTTGTATGAATTCCTTTTCCAACAAGTCAAGAGACCCTGGATCTCTTTGATATGGGATGCTATATGCTGTATGAATTTCACGATTGCCTTTACAGATTGGTGAATCTCATGCTAGTTGTGCATTTAGTGTGGCATTATCTGTTGCTAATATTATAACTCTAGGTAGGATGTGTCAAGCTTAACCAAACTCCTTATCTTCATTTCAGCTCAGAAAAAATAGCTCCACTTCAACTTTTACAATCTCCAGAAAAAAATCTGGTTTATCTTCCTCATTGCTATCCTTAACCCTGTGCATCTTCAAATGTAATTAAGTGTCTCTCTTCCTCAACTATCTGTTATACCCGGGTCACCAAACCAGACAGAACACATTTCCCGTAGGTGTTGGTGTGCAGGCGGTTTGGTTACTCTGAATCTTTAAAGTTTTTCTTTTCTGAAGTCAGCATAAAATGACCTTTCAGCCTTTGGTCTCAATGGGCAAGCTTGCAGAAAGCAAGTCACACTGGAACGAGCCTCCTGTAGCCCCAGCTGCTGGCTCCTGACCTCAGGGTCTTCAGGCTCACCTGATGATAATATAGCTATATATTTATATATATATATATATATATAATTGATGATAATATAGATATATAATATAGATAAACCATCTATATTAATATTGCCACCCTGGTATTTGGAGCTCCCAGTGAAATGCGCTATGGAAGGCACAGGTCCAGTGTCCGCTTTTACCACATCCCTTCACCTTCCTCATTAGAACCAGGGCATTGTGCGGCTGCCTCTGTCAGGGCTGTATCTCCACGTGCTGGTGAGACCGTGTTCCTCCTCCCCCATGTGTAGCACATGCAGACATCGCCCTGTGTAGGCAAATGGGGAAAAATGGGGAACACAACCCCTCCAGCCAAGCCGACCACTCAACCATGTCCCTAGAGCACCACATCTGCACTTTTTTTTAAGCACAGCCAGGGATGGTGATCCCACCACCTCCCTGGGCAGCCTGTTCCAATACTTGACCACTCTTTCAGTATTTTTCCTACTCCCTTGCCGCAACCTAAGGCCGTTTCCCCTTAGTCCCCCACCGCCGTGCTGTCCCCCTGCGCTGCCCGCCCTTGCCCACCCTCTGCTCCCCAGCCCTGCTGTGTCCCCTCCCTTGCGGGGCTTACCATTTTTTCATTATGTCTGTCTTTCCCTTACTTTTTGTGGTAGAATTCAAATAATCCCCAGAGCATCTGATGCAGAGTGATTTATCAATTAAGGCGCAGGTATTCTGCCAGGAACACTTTGCCAAGGGGCCGAGCTGTCCGGTCACCCCTTACTGTTGTCTGCTTTGCATCTGACACCCTACCAGCCTCCTAACCTCCAGGCAGCGTCAGTCCTGAATAATTTTTTTTTTTTTTTTTCATATCTGTCTGAAGAAGATTCAGATGGGTAAACACTTGTATTTCTAATTCAGGTGCTGGGAGTTGGTGCTGTCTCTTCCAGCTCAGTGCCTGGCTTGTTAATCAGGGAAGTAATTAACAGGCTGCAGCACAACGCTGACTGACGCTCGCTGACGGAGCCAGCAGTGTGCCAGGGCTTGGAACCACACAGGCAAGGGGGAAACATGATTCTGCCGTCTTTTTTCCTAAGCATATTTGCCAGATCCTGGGCTCTACCCTGTCAGTAAAAGCTTGGCTTCTGCGTAACACTTTGGGGTATTTTTATCATTGATGCTATGAATATTTGCAACAGCCAAAATAATTTGGAAAAGCCCATATTGGTTAGCTATCAAGGTCACATAATATGCAAAGGATTTGGGAAGCTTTGGGTCAACTGTAAGGAAGGTTTTACTATGCTTTCTGCATTTAAATATGGATGAAAAACATTTCAGGCTGTTTCAAATAGCATTTATGTTTTTTTACAATAGAATTCTCTTAATCCAGGATTGATGTTAGGATTTCAAGGAGTTGAAACAGAGATGTAGACAATGTTGGAATTGCTTGTCGGTGAAATTACTTCCCATTAGAGAGCTAGAATGATTTTCTTGCTCTTGATATTCAGTTTTGTATAAAAGGCTTAATGCCCAAATTAGACAAGTCAGGTACTGTGGTTATGTTTGTCATCCTTAGCATTTATTGACACAGGCTAGAACCCACACACACAATATTTCTGCTTTATTATTTTTTTAAAAATTGCCTTTTTAGTGCAAATAGAAAAACTAGAGCCCACTTCTCCAGCAACAGGATCAGCCAGCCTCAAAGAGCGGAGAGCAGCTGGAAATGACTCTGAAACATCCCCTTGGGTGGTGGCAAAGGTAGAAACAGGGAGTAAGTGTACACTCCTGGCAGCAGGGCTGTGAGACTGGTTTCGGTGTCCTGTGTTCCTCCCTTTAAAGATGTTTGCTGCATTTAAAGGTACAGACCTTGGTGCCATTCGATCAGCTCTGGCCCGACGGCACATTTGGCCCTCGGTCTTCTCTGGCCGCCTGAGCACCAGCACTTTGGCTGGCAACTGCCACAAGGACACCAGCATTTTGGTGGCAGTAGTGTGACAAGGCACGCCTACAACATACGGCCCCCGTATAACCCGTGAGCTCATCCTTTACGCTCCCACTCCCAGCTGAGTGATGAGGTTTTGAGGTCTATGCTGGCTCTTGCGATTGCTTAAAGAAACAGTTCCTAAATCACCCCCCTGATGTTTTTTCAATATCTAATGAATGTGCCTGCATAGCTTGTTTCACAGGACTATTTGCAAAGTTCTACTATTTAGTATGGAGAAAAAAAAAAAACCAAAAAACAAAAAAACACCAAAACCCAACAAATTTTAAAGCTTTGGAAAGATTTTGTCAAATGGAACAGCCAGTTGCGGCCAGCTGTACCCATCGGTTTCTGCTCAAGTCGGGGATGCTGTGCTGGGGGTTAGTGCCTGGCAGAGTGCTGCAGCAAAGCTTGTCTGTACCACCCTCGTTATTGTCCGTGTTCGTTTCTCTCCCTAATTTCATCTATTAAACAAATAAATGAGTGATGATGCCAGATGAGGGGGTTTTGTATGAGAGGATCTTCTAGCATTGCCATCTTTTAGGGGTAATTATGCAGCCATACAGCTGTTGCCTACATGCAGGTTTGAAATAATAATTTTATAAGGTGTATAAATCACACCATAAAAATAAATAGAGACAAGTGTCTAGTCTGAAGACCACAGAGAAATAAAGCCAGAGGTCTGAATTACGGAACACCTTGATAGACTCAGATTAGAGGCCGTCCTGGCTATAATTGTGCTATGTCTTTACATGATTGCAAAATCAAGCAATTAAGGCTCTAGAGCTGAAAAAGAATTACACGTGCTGAAGTGCCCATACCATGAGCAAGACAGGTATTTTATTGTTTGTTTTGTGCTCAGGTTCACAGCACAGAGTAGGGAAAAATTCATAATGCAGAAAGTCAAGTAGATGTGTCATGTTTTGGAGGATAAAAGCAGGGCAGCATGAAAGCTTTGGGAAACCCAGCCCTCAAACAGTCCCAAACTCACGAACTCTGCATGCAACACTTAGCTAACACATTGACTCATACATTTGGATGAAGATCCTTCTCAACATATGGTCTGAAATGGGTCTCTCCTGTAAATTTCATGGAGTTATTTTCTTTATGGCTTTATTCTTCCAAAGCCTAGTAAAAATGCCTGTTCTCTGTTTATTCTGGCTATTTAGTAATGTTCATGAAACAGAAGCAGCGCATAATTTTTATGATTCATAATATCTCTCCTCAGTAAAAAGCTGGCCACTTAGAGGAATTTTCTTATCCCAGGATGCTTTTTTGGTTATGACTTTTGGCAAAACCAAACTGCTGCAGCCTGGAGGGAGTCATTTTGTGACTGATTGACTGCTTTCTTCTTGCTTATGAACATTCATAACTTTTAACATTTCTCTTCCGTTTCCCCTTTCTTCTTCCTGAGGTGATGATAGGAGATAAATGTCTAATTTTGGCTTATAAAGCTGTTAAATTTCAGCATGGTTTTGTTGTGGGTCTTCTCTTTTTCTAGAGATAATGGAGGAGACTGCATGTGTTAAAAAAAAGAAGTTTCTGTCAGTTTAGCATTTAAGAGAGGTGTAGAAAGTTCATGGATATTTTCCATCTCCTGGGTTACAGTTCAGATGTGTTTGTGCCATACAGATGTGATTATAATATAATAATGTTTTTATTCAGAACCATGGGACACTAATTGAAAGGTGGAATCCCAGACTTGTCTCTCATTTTCCTGTAAGCCCACAGTAGTTCTATTGAAGCCAATGGATAGACCCTGGTTAAAAGGGAAAAGACAAAGGAAAATCAGGAGAGTTTTTGTTTAACTGCTATGAGAAAACATGTTTTACATCTGAATTTTAAGAAAAATATAAATTAACTAGAGAAAGCAGTTGAAAAATTCAGATGATTTGGTTTATATATGGGAAATGGACATGGATGAGGATGGTAACATTTGCATGACAATTGAGGTTACAGGGATAAATATTTATAAGAAAGGTGTGAATTATTTATGTGTGTTCCAAGATAGCAGAGTTTAATGGCATCCTTTCCCTGGATTTGTTGCACTGTAAGCTGGGGGTTGCATGCACAGTGATACAGTATCTGATACTAGAGGATTTGTGTTTGACATGAAGAGGCTGCAGTGGAGGGACGGGAGCCCCTTGGTGTTTGAGTTTGTATTTGGAATAGGTGCAAAGGCCAACAAAAGCGTGCAGCTCCTAGTAAAGAACATTCAGGGCCTCATAAATCATCGATCTAATGTTATTATACTACACTGGCAAATTGTGCTGGTTTCGTCTCTGCGGTTAGCCAGTGCAACAGATGGCAAAGAGTTGCACAATCACTTAAAATTCTTGGCAAAGCAATTTTTTTTAATTTGTAGCTGAAGAGTTATTTGAGATACACTGGAATATTTGCACCAGATGATGGGGGGGGGACGGACCCAACATTTTTTTTATAATCTCTCTTCCACTTAAGAAATAAAACTTGATACATTTGCCTAATAAGCAGTGCTATTACACCAGCAGTTTCCATTCATGCTTGCACGGTGCTGGGGAAAACTGCCAGCTTCATGTTATCCAGGAAACTGTTTCCAAATGGGAAATGCAAAGCAGGAAGCGACTACATGGCTGGGTCGGCTCAGGAAACCCAGCGGCAGGACAGACACGTTGTGTTTGGCTGCACGGAACACAGTTACGTATGTGCAGGTTGGTGGCTCCCAGGTCGGGCACTCTGAGCCCAGCAGGTGGGAGGGAAAGGCTGTATTCCTGAAAGTGGATCCACAGGGGGAATGTTATGGAGATGTCTACTCTAAATACAAACCAGTCTATATGCTTATTTCTCATCTTTAATTCATTACCGTGTTATAGCCATACTTTACACTACAAAGACTGTAATTACGTTGTAGTTTGTTAAAATTACAATGCAATTTCAGTGCATTTTAATACATAATTATCAGTTAGCTAATAAAGCTGAACAGTTACATGTTTAGTCTCTTCTACTCCAAAGGAATAATTCTGAATACATGTACTATTAAAATTGAGGTATTATAACAAAACTGTACTGCTCCCATGATCATTCTCTGTTATCCAGTGATGAGAATTGGGGCTAATTTTAAGAAGTGAATGCAAACCATTATTTAACAGCAGTGCATTTTCACAGTTAGGGTATAGGACATCATGCTTTGCTGGTGCTTTTCTGCACTGCACGTGCATGTCCAGGGTTGTATGTAAAGCAGCAATGATTGGGACGTGAGTTTATTCCTGCACTATTTTTTCTGTTTCTTGAGGGTATCAAGGACTGTGCGTTCATCACTGTGCTGAGCAGCACATCCACAGACTGTATGAGAGGTGCTGGGGTGGCTGCAGCTGCTCAGTGCCACCTATGGCCTGCCCTGCCCATGCTCTTGGTGCCGCGGCTGAGAGCACCGTGGGCATGACCTGGGGGAGCCGGTATGTGGGCTCCCACGAGCCGTCGCACAGGCTGTTCTCATGTCCTTCCACTGCCAAAGAGAAGCAGCCAGAAGGTTGGGGGGAGCTTGTGCAGGCTGGTCCTTGGCCGAGGCAAATGGAGGAAATTGTAGGTCAAGTGCTTCTTCACACTGGTGCCTTGGTAACCCTAAAGAAACCGAGTGGACCTGTAGAGCCTCCTGTCTGAGCAGGCTGTAAGCAGGAACGCTAGCCTGGGCCGGGGCTGGGGTCGGGGCTGGCGGTGGGGGCTGCAGGACTGTCAGGCTTCAAGTTCCCCCAAGGAGCTTCATGTTCAGGGTCCTGCCTGTGCCCCGGGTCAGCCTGCAGCGGGAGCAGCTGTGGGGGACGTGCCTCCCAGCGAAAGACTGAACCCCCAAGATTTTAGAATACTTGTCCTTTTCATTTTTTGGTGGAAAAACTAGGGACTGTTATTCCTTTGAAGGCTATAAAAGGTAGCTTCAAGCTAGGGATGTGCTGATGAGCTGTTTCACTTTGATTTTCTTGGGGGGGTAGGGGGTGTCAGTAAGACACTGCACCTCTGGCAGAGGGGGAAAACTAACCTGAAGATAAAACAGATAATACTTGTTCATTTCTCTACCGATTCACCCTCAGAAAGAAGAAAGGCGAGCAGCCCATCCTCACTTGAGGTAGTGATTTTTCAACACTTTTGATAAATTTTTTACAGAACTTCTCTCCAGGTTCTTCTGTGTGATTCCTGCATGCGAAACAACATTTTTAATTTCACTTGATTGTATACCCTGTGCTGCTCTTTCAACCGAGCCAGCACAAGCATCTGCCTAAAGGATGCGAAGTCCTTAGTGACTTAGGTCTGGATACAGCTGAATTTAAGAACCAAACTCCCACTGAAGTCAATGTATTCTCAGTATCAAAAAGATCTTTGGGAGTCTGCATCAGAGCATGTCCCTGAGATAAAAGACCGAAGATGCCGCCTTTTAACATGGTTAATTAGGAAGCCAAATTATTTTTTTTAACATTATGATTAATCCATTCTAAATTTGGTGACCCTGTAATGATGCAGAGAATTTTCCTGGTCCACGTCTGTCCTGATCGCTCAGTCTCCAACGAGGGCAGACTGGGGTTGTTCGACTTTCAATTGTACCTGGCCATTTTTCCTGGATTTATGTGATGTTATGCTATAGGCTTCTTTTATATATTCAGCCATAATAAATGTTAAACCTTAATTTCCCTTTGTAGGTAAGGTGTAAGTGGTTGTAATGTGGACAAAAAATTACTAAAATTTTCCCTCTTTTGTTTGATTGGGACAGCTCTTGATACTTGCTCAGTATTACGGATTTCTACCTTGTGCTTTCCACAACCTTTACACACTTCTCAGCATTGCTGCTGAGACAAAATAATAAAGCTGGGTTTCCTCAATCATCTATTTAGTTACAAACTAGGGATTGCCACACTACTGATACCAGTTTTTAGGTTTTTAACATATTCTGTGGATTTTCATCTGGTGTTTTTGTTGTTTCAGTGAGTAGCTGTGACCTTACGTAGCCTTCTACTGAATATGCAGAGCGTTTCCAGCCATATTCTGGCAATATAATTTAATAAAATTTTTAATCTCAAATACAATTTTATATGTATCTTTTACAATGAATTAAAATTATATTTTCCCTAGTATCTGGCTGCAGAATGCACATGCATTAAAGAAACATGTTACTTTTGCAGTTGAAGATAGTCAAAATAATATATTCTGAGTAATTAAGATTTAAATAATTTTCTGCTGCTTATAAAAATCCCTAAAGCTTTCTAAGGCAAATGTGCAACTGGAATCCTTTTCTTTTAGCTTGAGTTTAACAACATTCTACTGCTTTGTATCACAAGATCTCCCAGTGTGCTGCCCTCAAAAAAAAATCTGTCTGTAAAAGGCAGAACAGAAGCTGCGCATTTTCCCCTTCTTCACTTTAATTGTACATAAAACTTTTTTTCTTCTTCTTTTTGATTGTTGTTGCCAGAAGCTGAAATAACTTGATTTGATGGCATTACAGAAGTTTCTCAGGTTCATATGCAATCATCTGGGTCTAATATGATCCAGCTCAATTTCCAAGGGAAAATCTGATCTTCAGACTTCTCTTGCTCCATTTTTATTACCAACTTGCTGTGTAAGGTGTTTCTCAGCAACCTGGCCCATTTCCCCCCTTATTCGATAAAGGTACTGTTCCCGACATGTTCACAGGGACAAGTAGAGGGAAAAAAAAACACCTCAAAATGCAAAAGCATACTCTGTTGGACAATGTTTTTTTAGTATTGTCATGAACTTCATAATGCACAGCTGATTTCTCTGAGGATATGTATTCCAGTTAATTTGAGATCTTGCCCAAATGTTCAGTGCTATAATTGAGTTTTTTGTCAGGGACGGAAAAAAAATGAAAAGTGCACACAGCAGTTATCTAAATGAGCAGATATTCCATGACAACAACATTTCTTTTTGATAAAGTAATTTTAGAAAGAAACTATTAAAACTGCTTTCTTGGGCAATTCAAGAGAGAGAGCTGAAAATGGTTCTGTTATAGGTTTGACTTATTTAAATTTACATTAGTGCTTAAATCAGTCTGATTTTTGTTTGGAGAAGGGGGCATCCTTTCTGGTTTCTGTTACTTTTTAGCTTTAAGAAAACTAAAAAATATCCTTCTAAAAAATATCAACTCCTAAAAAATGGGTCAGAAACAAGTTGTTGTTTTTGTTAGGTTTGAGTCACTTGAGTAAGAAAGATTAAAAATAAATCCTCAAACCTCTTACCTGCAATAAGTGAGTTACAAGATCAAATTAAACAATGTCACATAGGAGGCCCTGGGGAATAAATTAAGGTCAGCACACTTGTGAATAATTGATTTTAAAAAGGCACAGAGCAATGCAGTTGGCCGCAATTTTCCCAAAACAATGAAAGCTTTGGGGGCTGGAGGTGGCTGTTTTGTTGCTTTTCAAAGGTTTCTTTGATGGGCTTCCTTTTAGGAAATAAGAAGATGCTGAGAGGCAAGTGATTTCTAGAGCTTCCTTAATGACTGTGTTTAATTTTCTTGGTAAGTGCTTGGAATCTGAAACTGCGAGGGAGGGGGAGAAGAAAGGGAGGTAGATGAACAAGATCAATGACTTTTAATTTTCTCTGATGTGTCTTTGGATAAAAATTAAATCTCCTGCAGCTGAATGTGTTAAAATAGGAATTGATACAGCTATTCTTCATCCTGTGAGACTTTATTTACTACAAGAGCAGAGAATCTATTTTTCCCTATTATGGCAGGGTTTCTATTTTTAGCCTTATTTCCTGAAGAACTGATACTGAAGGTACACTCAGCTCTTCCTTTATCCCTCACTCCTCTCCTCAGTGATTTGAGTGCATTGATGGAGTTCAGCCCAGCTGGCAGAAGGGTAGGGCTGCTTCAGAGGCAATTACCTGTTGTGGACATAGCAGGAGTAGGTGGCTGGGTAGGAGTCACTGCAAGCACTCTTTTGAAGCAGCAGCTCTATGGAGAGCTCAGAGCCCTCTAATATAAAATAATCAGCACTGGCAGAGGTGTTAGGAAGGCTTCAAATGCAGGGAGAACCTGCAATTGGAACTGGCACCTCAAGACAGCCATGCACAAGATGCAGGTCCAGAGCGCTCCAGCCCAGAATTAAAGAATTCTGCTGCCTGCAGACGAGCCCTGTTAGTTTTGTAGTTGTAGGTGTGCAAGTACTTTGTGTTTTCATGGTTTTGCAGTAAGGCTTCTTGCTGTCCCTTTCTGTCAGCCTTGTTTTGTGCGGGTTGCTAACAAAAAGTCAAAGCAGGATTTGAAAAGAGGATGTTGAGACAGATGAAGCATCCAGCTGTGATGGTGGGATAGAGTGAGGCTGGCCTGGCTGCCCGAAAGAGGAGAGACCGCACTGGGACTGAGGGATTGATTCCTAGTTCACAGGGTGCCTCCCCAACTCCTCAGAATAGTCTCTTGATCCTTTGACAGTGTTTCCCACTACAGAAAAGATTAGGGGTACTCCTGAGTTGGGAGGGGTATCTCAGAGCCCCAGGACCCTTGTTGTGTGCCAGGTGACCTAAAGCCCTTAGGGCTTTTGGTCAACCAGGGTTGAATTTGGGGTTCTTAAGGTTTCCTGGCAGCCCTGGCACTTAGGGAGGGAGGAAGGAGAAAACCAAAAGGCTGTGGCTCTGCCGCTGTGCTACCTGCCGCGGTAGCACAAGCTTAGCAAGCCCTGAACGCACAGAGCGCTGCCCTCCTCTCGAGTGCATGGATGCTGCAGGGGCTGAGTCCCTCCAGCCAGAGCTGGATAAAAGGTTGGAAAAAAATCATCCGGTTATTCCTTGAGCCAAAAAGAAATAAGTCTGTTGTATATGGGTAAAATTCTCTGAGATGAGTGCCTGGGAAGGAATAAACTAATAAAAGTGTCTACCCTGGGGAAGAGTGCTTAACCAGTTTTGAGGCTGAAATGCTATCCATGCTTTCAAGGCTGGAATGTTTTGAACAACACTTGAGCTGAATTATCTGGTTTAGAATGTGAGACGGTAAATCCTATCTTCCTCCCAAATTAAGTCCATGCCCTGAAATATGTGAAGTAGTTGGGTTTTGAGTTGGGTCTTGTTAGGTCAATAATCAAATAGTATTTTCTTTTTTTTCTTTTTTTTTTTTTAATGTTTCAGAATAATTACACTTATAAGCATAAGTATTAATTTCTACTCAATATGTATGCTCTCTGGAGTCCCTAGGTGTGAATAACAATATCTAATTGCACAAACTAGAATATTCATTAAATTATTTCAGATAATCTTTAGATGGATGTATTAGGAGTCAGATATGTGCTAGCAGAGGAGTTTTCTGCAGAGCTGTGAAATGCTCTTCAAAGTTTCCCTCTGGCCAGGAGGGTATCACAATGCACAACTGCTAGCATGAAGGGAGAAAAATAGAAAAAGGCTTTGTATGGCCAAAAAGGCTTCATATTAATGTACTATCGCAGATAAGTTTTATATAGTTAATTGTACCTTCCTAACAACTCGATTAGTATCTTAAAAGCCATGTTTTCCAAAATCATTACAAGCTGAGCAGCACTGATATAATAAACTTCATGTTATGATAAACCAGTACTGTTCTAAAAATTATGTAACGTGGAGTTTTGCTTCTTTCTTTGAAATTACCGTAAATCTCCAGAAACTTTGTGTACTGTGGAAAAAGCAAGGCGAACTGTGAACATGACTGTGTCCACTCGTTTGCTTCTTAGCAACAGATGAACATGCTGAAGTCAGTTTTCTGAGGGCTTCTTACAATCACAGGAAATAAAAGGGAAGGTACCTATAGGAAGCAATCTATGCCATCCCTCCCCCCAAACCAGGATCAGCTATAAATAAGTTACTGCTGACTGATGTTTGACTTGGCATTATAATGCTGTGGCGTTTTCTTTGTATTTATAGAAATATGCTACTTTCTCATTTGCAAATGAGAAGTGCATCTACATAATTAATAGACTCAGTGTGTGTTTTGTCTCTCTCTTCTCAAGTTCAGCTTCCCGCATAGTAAAAACCTGTGATGAATCATACAGATTTCAGCACTTTATAACCTCTGTTTTCAAACTTCTAAGGATCTTGCCTGAAGATCAGCAGGAACCTCCCCAGACTAAACTCCCAATACGTTCATCTTTGCTGAGCGGGTTAACTCGCAAAACAGTCAAAAGCTGTTTGTGACTTGGTGAATGCAACACAGGCAAGGCAGTACCTCCAAACCCCCCTGCAGAGACCCAGTAGCCCCCACCACTTACTGTCTGCTCTACACTTGGCAGTCATGCTCAAATTTGTTGCAGCTGATGCATCTTCAAGCAAGATTCACGGATACATAAACATTGGAGAGAAAGAGATTCTTGTGTTGTATGTAACTCAGAGAAAGATTAGTTTAAGGCATAGTGAAAGCAGTGCAGGCAATCTTCAGAACATCTGCCAGCCTAGCTTGGTGGGTTCCCCCACCCCTACCCCCCATCCCTTCCTGCATATGTTAACAAATTGAGATGCATTATGAGCACCAGGCTGGTTATTCTTTCTGACTGGTAGTCACTGCTAAACTCTTACTCTGTTCACAAAAAGCTTTGAATTTTTCCCGTGAACCTTTTTGCTTAAATCCATACTTGCTGTATCTGAGGTTTGTGCTCTTTTTCAAGTTTGCTGCTGACAGCTTGTATGTGGTAGCATCCAACTGGTTAATTGAATCAGGTGATATTGTTTCAGATTTCTGACTAAATGCCCAAAACTTTTTTAACAAGGAGTTAGTAGTGAATTAGCAAACACTCTTGATCCCACAGGAATATCTTTGTTTGCATGAGAATATATTCATACAGGAAGAGCCACTCCCCAACCATTTCTGCAAACGAAAACATGTTCCCTTGAATATTCATGAACAACAAGGGGCACAAACATGGTTGAACCAAACAGCTGCTTAGAATTCATACAACTGTTTTGTAAACATCATTTTGCAGTATTTGACCAGCTCTAGGTACTGCTGTCAAACAGGAGTGCAAATGAGCTGAAATGTTGACAGCAGTAACAACAGATTTAAAAAAAAAAAAAAAGTAATCAGTGATACATTTACATACTTGTTAAATCTTACTATGTGTAAAGGCTAACAATGATAATGAGCCCAATTCAACTTTTTTTGTCTTTGATGATGAAATACACTAGCATAATAACACATCTCATTGGTTAGGCATCTTTTCTCAGGCTAGTTTTGCTGTCTCATCTCTTCAAGTATTTCCTTCCTTGATTATTTTCTTTCCATTCTGCTGTCTTGAATGCTGGAATAAATTTGTTGCTTGAAAATTGGTCCTGTATTAAATATTCTGCTTGATTTCTTAATCCTTTTTTCTCCACTGGTGTCCGTTATTTCCAGCAGTGAGCAGAATGATACCCTTGGACTGGAAGGGGAGCAAAAATCATCTTTTTAGCCTGTGCCACCTTGTCTGTGTGTTGTTCAGCAGCTCAGGAGGATGTTGTTCTGTACAGAAATGCCAGTATTTTAGCTGGAGAGAAGCAGAACATGGCTCTTTATCAACTTTCCAGGTTGGTGAGGAAAACGGCAAGGAAAAATAAAAGTCTTTGAGGGTTGAGATGAATAAGAAGGGAGACAAGTTTTGAAGAGTAGCCTGGAAACTGTCCTCAATTTGTTTTTGAACTGCTGACTTCCCAAACCAATTTAGTCATTCATCCGTGAAGCTAAATAGATTTAGCTGCTGCTTATGCCCAGGAGAGTTGTGGAAGCTCCTTTTTTTTGTTTGTTTGTTTTTTTTAAAAAAAAATCTGCATGTAATCACTCTGCTGGGGGGTTTTGGGGGTGGTTGGAGTTTGCGTGGTTGGGATTTTTTGTGTAAAAGTGCAAATTACAAGTGTTTTTTGGGATTTCTGGGGCTCAAAGTGAAAACTATTTGAGATCTAAATGAAATTCATTGCCTCAAATTGAGCAGATCCTAATTTCACTAGTATTGTACAACCAAAAATAAAATTCAATATAGTTAGCAGTGGGATGTGACATGATTCAATAGGTATGATGCTGACCTAAAAATGGGAAGGCCTGTGTTTTAACAGTCACTCTGCAGCCAGCCTGCTGCGTTAGTTTGTGCAGACTGGAGTTTCCCCATACACAAGAATAGGGAAAGAGAACTGTAATCAATTTCCTTGTTTCTTTACAAAGCTGAATTAATCATGTAATTCTTTTTCTCTGTGTGTATTTTCTAAAATAAGTGAAAGATAAGGCACTGACTGCATCTTGCTTGTGAGCCTTTGTTTTTTTCCTCCCTTTCAATCAAGTGATTTGTGTTAAATAGGGTGATGTTCTTGCCTAATCTAGACTGTCCACCTCCTGTAGAGCACCCCACACTTTTTTGCTCAGTTACATTGATACTAATATTATGGTAGCAAGGCAGATGCAGGAGCTAAAAAGTTGAAGATTATTACAAAATAATACAAAAAAGTTGTTACTGCTCATGTGGTTTACCATGTTAAGTAAACGGGTTTGGGAATTATTCAGAAGGTGGAATACACTTTGAAAAATGTGCGTATTTGCATAGTGTAGTGAATTTCTCGGCTTTTGTGCACCACTGAATGTAGATGAGATATTAATGTAAGAAGTTTACAGTTCTGCATCCATTCTAATATCTCTTTAGAATTAATAACTGTGAATGTAGTTTGAAAAGAGGAAGGTGATCTCTACAGCCCTTGGGCATTAGCTGCTACCAGCAAGATACATTTTTAGCTTACTCTGTTTATATTGAAATTAGATGTTTGCCATGGAAACCTGCGTGTTACAACATACTATCTCATTCTGAAGTGCAGGAAAGCTTTACAGTGAAAACCATGAGTATACCATCTAGTGCTTTTTTTCTGAAATGATCGGTTCCAAGTATGACATCTTCGTATTTCTGATGGATTTGATAAGGATTGCTCTAACCACTCAGTTTCTGTGGAAGATGGGAACTCCCATCTACAAAACATTAGCTTCCTTCGAATCCTCTTTCCCCTCTGAATTCCGGACTTCTCCATGAAGAAAACGCCTGAAAAATATTTTGGAGGAAGTGGATCTGTTTCTTATTGGCAGAAAGCAACTTTTTTGCCTTTTGTTTTGATTTTCCATTAGATGATGTATAACTCAATATAAAAAAAACCTACAAACCAATCAAAATTTTCCATTTGAAAAATATCAATATGGGATGTTTTGGCTTTGTTTTTATGTTCTTTTTGCACTCAAGTAAAAAAGTTATAGTGAATGTCAAGTAGGTTTTACAAACCAGGCTTTTACTTTTGATGGACCTGAAAATTGTGGTGCAATGTGATTCAGTTTTCAGAGTTCTGCTCACTGTTGTACCCAAATTCCCCAGCAGCTGGAGAATTGCCTCTCCTCTCGAGGTCAGGCATGGTGTGTGAATTCCAGCAGCTTCATCCTGAAAAACTGGTGTTCACTGGATCTATTTGACAAAGTTGCAGCACTTACTCTCCCACCAAAGGGTTTAATCTAAAACTACGAGGCTGTTGTGCAGCCTGAGGCAGTGTTGGACGTTGCTGCTTCCTTAGCTGAGCTTCTGAGCAGGGAGGAATGAGTCTGAGCATTACGTGCCTTTGAGCTTTATCTGACTGAAACCACTGGTTACAGGTATGAGTTTTTCAAGACTTTGTGGCTTGAAGCAGCTGCTGTGCATATGTTACAATACGAATTCCAACAGCAAAATATCCCCAGGATGCCTTAGCAGCTAGGGGCTTGGCCGTTGTGTTTTGCAGAAATACACTAGAACATAAACCCCCACAAACCATGATATTATCTTTCTTCCCCTTCCACTTTGTGTAACAGAAAATTAAACTACTTGAGGGCAGGGGGTGAGGGCTGAGCTTCTCAAAAGAATATAAATTGAAACAATATGGGCACTTTTTTTCTTCTTTTCCTTTCCCCCACTCCACCTCCCTCTTCTCATTTTTTGGCTGTAACTGGCTGAGAGAGCCAGTCTTTTGGAAGATACCCTAGTGGGTCTTCAGTTTTGATGTCCTGTGGATATTCTGTAGCTCGACAGACTCTTCTTGGAGCTGTTCAATGGACTCCCATGCTGGGTTTCCATTCCCTTCTGCATCCAGATGACATTTCCTGAGAACCAGTCAGTCAGCCAGCTGTGCTTTGCCACAGGACTTTCTTGCAAGCTATGTATGATGTGGAGCTTAACAGCCTGCCAGAAACCTCCTTTCTCAGAGGTGGAACAGGGTACTTAACCCAGACCCCTCAGAGATCATAGTAACCAGGCTACACCTAAAAGCATCCATCTCAACATTTAGGTTAACATTATCATATCGGCTCCTGTATCTGCTGGTTTATATCTTACTTGTCTTTTTTGAAATATTTTCTTTTTTGAAAGTATCTCAGTATACGAAGGGGGAAACAGGCCTTGCTGCAGCCAAAATAGAAGAATAAATTAAAGAAATAACTCTTACAGAAAGGAGTTTAATAACCAGTGTGGCAGGCATTGCTAATGTTAAACCCGCTTTGAAGTCTGTTATGTAGTTAAACCGGGATTTCACATCAAAAAAATGTTATTTACATTTGCCCATGCTAGCTCAGCTTTTGTTAACAGCGCTGGAAGATTAGATGTAAATGATCTGAGGCCAGTAATATAAATGCAATAGTCTGAAGGCATTTCTCAGGGAGGCTACTACAAGATGGGGCGGGGGTGTAGTATTCAAATTTCTCCCAACCACGTTCCTATCATCCAAAGCATATATCCAGATGCCAGAGCAAGCTCAGATTAGAAAAGTGAAACTCATTTGCTCAAGATGCCCATTTGCTGAACTTGCCTAACAAGACACTTGAGACTTCAGTTTACATTTTTACAATGAAAATTAGATGGAATGATGCAAAACCCTTCTTGACATCTCCTCCCTTGATGTTTCTACTTCTCTGACATGAGGTGGTTTAACTATAGTATCTGCATTTTACCCGAACTCTGGACTGAAGTGCTGTTGTGATTACTGCTGGGTGGACAATAATTCCTGGAAGTATTGGAATTTTAAGAGAATAATGGGTAACGTAAGGAAACTACAATATTACTTTCCCATCTCAAATCTTGGAATTGTGTTGGGTAAGACAGACATGGTTGGATTTCTTCTCTGTTCCACACCTTTTACTTAAACCCAGATTAAGGTCTCGGCTGAGGTATTTGGTTTTGGGCATCCAGACTTAAGACTCTAAGTTAGGAAGTTGGTCCTTACTAATGGTGTAGGTGCAGTGTGAATCCTATGTGGAGGTATGGACTTCTCACTGGTTTTAAAGCGAGCATGTTTTCATTACAGACAGCCTGATTAGCAGCTGAAAGGAAAGGAGGATACAGGCTGTTCTGAGGTAATTGTGCAAGCAGTTACACGATTTTTCTTCAGAGCCTTATAGAAATATCAATTTAGTCTCACAAATGACAGTCAGGATGAATGGGGGTTGGGGTCATATTTTGACATGAATTCACTCTTATTTCTAGTTCTAGGAAATCTTTAATAGCTTTCCCTTTGTCTATCATGAAAAGCTCAAATCATAATACTGCTACTTAAAATTAGACTTACTCTCTTTTGCCTGATCAGCTGCCACCTTCTAGAAAACCAGGGATGAGTTCCCATTCTGAAAACAAGCATGATTTTCTGCAGTATTTTCTGGTTTTTAAGGCAAACCAGAATCTTTAACCACTTGTGAATCACTTACCAGATTATTTATTCATGGTCAATCTCAAGTAGAAAGTAATACCAGCCTGATTCTTCTTTTGATGGGAATGATGGGAAATGAAGGATTATTCTACTAAAGATAATTTAATTAATAGAAGTCATTTGCAAGTGAGAATCCAGTTTACTGTCAGGAATAAAAATTAAAATTAAAAAATGAGAGCAGATTCTTAAAAAAAAACCAAAACAAACCACTAAAGATAAAAAGGCCAATTGAGACCCTTATAATGTGGTTTTTAGAAAGTTTTCAATTAAGCCCTTCTAGACTGCTGGGTCATGGGTCCCTAGTGCTCCTGACAATCATGCTACTGCTTTTAGCTTTTAAGTGGCTGTCAGGCATTTTTTGGCTGGGTCAGGTTAAAATTAAAAAAATCAGAAGGAATTTGTCTCTGGCTGATAATCATTGAAAAATTGGCACTGATTTCTCTTTGGTTTCATCTGAAAAATCTTATTCTCTGGTTTTTATCCTAACTTTAAGTATGTAAAGTCACCTGTTATATTGGCTATTTGCTGTGTGTAAGGTGAAATCTGGTATTTGAAGCACCTAAATAAATCGAATTTGTTATCTGTGAGTTTGCGGGATTTTTAGATTACATTTGTGGTTTTTTTTAAATGCTCTTTCATTATCAGTGTACCTTTTTCCATTTGGGGGCTAGTTTGGTTTATAGCCCCACTCTATCCCTCCAAAAAATTTTTTTAACCAAAAGGTACTGCATGGTTCTCAATAAATACCTTGATTGAAATTCTGAACTGAAGGTTACTCACATATTTTATGGGACCTTTGAATAGCATTGGATGAATAGCCCAGTGATTGTTTCTGATCACAATCCACATATTAAAGAGTTTTTGAGCACTCCAGAATTTGAGTAGCCTTTCACAGCAACTACGTGTGTATCTGTTCCTGAAATGTTCATGAAGTCAGACCTCAGAAGCATAGTTAGCTTGATTACAAAGAAACAGACAAGAGAAAAAGTGACTGTTTGGGTCAAACTCATTCTGTATTATATCAGCATGAATCTGGCCTCACAAAAGATGGAGGCAAAATAGAGGATTTTGTCCAAAACTTGTTGGAAGAGCATGTCAAGCCAAATCACACATCACATGTCCATATCCAAAAAAACTAACACTGTGCCACTGAACATAGCAGCTGTGCTATCTTCATTAGTCAGTTCCCTAAAACACAGACTGTTGATAAGGGTGGACACCCATTCTTATGAAGCTCCTTCTTGTTATATTGTTCGTTTTACCCTAAGTGGTACAGCCTTGCTTTGTTAGTGGAAACGAGCTGGAAGGTGAGGCTCGCTGATCCCCAGTGGTTTCAGAGAAAAATGGGCGATAGGTTTCGGATTTTCAACAAGTGATAAAAAAGCTAGTACCTGGTTCCCAGGCTTGAGCATTAGACTTACTCTGGTCTTTTGAAAATGGCAGACTCAATGCATTTATGCTTCTTCATTTCCTGTTTGTATAAAAAGGAAGAACTTCCACCTTTCAATCATCAGGACTGATGCTGAACTCAACCAGACAGATATGTGTGGAAATTCTTATTTACTGGACTCTAACTACATAATGCAGCCATAATGTTATAATAGTTAACATAAAATGTAATGGTCGCTCAGCTATTTTTAGAAAGCAACACATTGCAGGAGGGCTGTCCATTTGATTAAATGAAAACATGTTTTAAACATTAATTTGCACTACTGCTACCGGCTGGAAAGCACAGCAGCTGGTATGGAACATTTTGATGTTCTCTTTCCATGGCTGCTACAAAGCTGACACTAACCCCCTTGCTAGCTCAGCAAAGATGTCAACACCGTCACAGGTCAAATGCCATGTAAGTCCTGCTGTAATTCCATGGAATGATTTACCAGATTGGATGGTTTGAACTAAAGCAGTTGGATAATTAGAGACACCATTAAATGGCAAGATGACAGACATATCCTGCAAAGAGTAGAGGTGGTCTTGTACATCTCAAATTAGGTTTGAGTCAAGTTCAATGATCTATTAGCAATTAAAAGGGCTCTAAGTTAGTCTTTCTGCAAGGTGGTTTTCCAGGCCATGTTAAGGTGCGCTGGCATGTAGGAGGTGTTAGCAGAAAAAGTGACCTGCTGAAAAGTCTTCTTGATCAGGCTAGGCTTGGAAGGAGTGCTTCAGGAAAGGGGGAATAGGCTCCCCTGACAGGAACCATCCACCAGGCAGATGTCTGTTGCTCAGTTAGTCTTTTTATCGTTCTTTGAAGGAGAGATTCATCTGACTTATTTTCAGTGTTTACTTAAGGATGAGATAAATCTTGACCTAGAAATGCTTTTGTCTTTTCTTTGACTAGATGGGGTTGGGGACTATTTCAGGTCTCCCCATCCAACTTTAATCAATCATTTATATTTGAAGAATATGAAAAGGTATGGGGAAAATTTAGTTTTTACAGTGCATGCCAATGTAAATTTTTATTAATACGTGGGCGTCAAGGGGAAGCAAATTATGTAGTGAGAGAAACATCATTCCAAGCTTTCTTCTTTCTTTGATTTCCTGTGTCCAGGAGTTAGACTAGAGGGTCCCAGAGATCAGGGACCCTGAGACTAGACTCTTACTCTAGCAAAATCCCTGGAAGTGTTTTCCTGGCTCAGAAGAGAATATAACTTGCCTGGATAAGCACAGAAAGAAATCATAACTCATCTGAAATCGTGACACTCCGTTAGCAATGTTTCTCCTGTGCACTGTTGCCTCTGTGTGGCAGCTGAAATAAGTAGAGAGATGATTAAGCCCCCACAATGGTATTGCCACATATAGATGTCTGATTTCTGCCGCTTGTATCTCCTGTCACTATTCAATCCCTGCAGTGATTTCTTAGAGGAAACTTTTCTTTAGCAGAAATAGCAACAGCACCTCACAGCTGCTCTGCTGCAGCTGTGTAGCGTGGCTGCTTGTCGTGCTGCTCCCAGGGTGCTCTCCTGGTGTGTCTAAGCAATTATTTCTTGATCTATTTCTAATTCTATGGTAAGGGAGGAATTTGGGGTCCAGAGCAGGCAGATAATCAGTTCTGTGTTTGTTTCATGCCAAAGAAAAGGAAAAAAGGGATAATAATAATACCAATCCCTTCATTTTCTGCTCTGTCCCCTCTTCACTGATGACGCATAACTGATTACTTGCAAAAATTTTCTTATGCGTGTATGCACATTAGTGTCTTTGCTGACTGTTTGTCTGTAGTGGGATACCTGGTAATATCTGAGTGCATGTGAGAACATGTCCTAAACAATTTTGTTGGTTGGTTGATTGCTTTTTTCTTTAATGTAATTTGCAATAAGTCTTACTGCTTCTTATTTTCCCTTCTTGACACTTCAGTTGCAGTATTTATCAGCTTTAGCTAAATGATAGCAATATACTGGAGAAAGAGATCCACTAGTCATATTGATCCTCCGCTTCTTCCTCTGTCACTCCCGGGGGATGATGACAAAATCGTAGGAAAATCAAATGGCAATTTACAATTGTCTTTTCAGAGCACCTCTGCCTCACCCTTGTCACATGTAGAGTGTCAGTAACATTTTTATGTATCCTAAGTGCCAGCTTGCTATCCTGTTTTGAAGTTCCTCCTTTAATTTACCTAAATTGGGTCATCTCACAAGATGTTTACATATAAAAAATAAAACAAAACCAGGATCAATCTTTCTTTTAAAAATCAGAATTTGAGTCTTCTTGAGCTATATCACTGTTTTCCTAACACAGGCTTGAAGGAAACTTATACATGAAAAGGAAGGGTCTCCATCAAGGACAGTAATTTTACAGGCATTCATTGTAAATGTAAATTTAGAAAAATGGTGTAATTCCTCTATTAATCCATAGCTGACAACAAACATCCTAACCATCGCTGCTGGCATCAAGAGCAGGTTGCTCTGTGACACATAATTTCAGGAAATTAACAGAAAGAAATTAAGAGATATTTCAGAGTTTAGGGACCTGAAAGAAACTTAATCCTGTTTCTTCTCATTCTTATGTAATTAAGTGAAAATGTTTCTTTGAAATCTCAGATTCCCTGGAAGCAAAACTGCTTCCCTGAAAAGACTGGAGTTTCCTTAGGAATTAAAAGAGACCACATGAGTACGGTATGCAGAATTTTTAAATGATAATTCAGTGCTTTGATTATTCCTCACCTAGTTTCTCCCTCCCTACCATGAAATGGGCTTGAAAGTCAGGACAAATGATTTGCAATTACTTGTCATCTCATGCTTTTTGAATCTTTTGGTTCAAGCATTTTAAATACCTGTCTAAGGTCTCTCAAGAAAAAGGACTAGAAAGTGAAGGAGAAGTGGCTATTGTTGACCATTTTTTTCCTTAAGGTAAGCCAATGCTCTCACGTTTTCATGTCCTCAGGTCAAGGAGTTTGAGAAAGAAGTACCAAATATCACCCACCTGCGATTGTCATGATTGTCATTTCTTTCAATTCTTAAAGTTGGATCTCTTCATTTTACAGTACACTGTTAATATACATATAAAGTACATAATATTCATTTATTGTTTATCAGGGAAAGAAGCCTGTTCCCTGGAATATTTTCAAAGTTCAGTGCATACAGGTACTGTTTGATAAATAATAGATGTCTCTTTGGTTTTGGCTTGGTTTGGGTTTTTTGGGTGTAGGTGGGAAGATCAGCACTTTAAACTGTTGATATGAATGTAAAGAACTGTAGCCTTTAACAGACGAAAGAATGTAATTCCTACTAGCTTAATTCTGTGTTTCCATCAGTTTGATAGGACTTACTCTCTGACCGCAACTCGCAGCCCCTTTGCTTTATGGACTTCTGGCACATACCTGGAGAAGTAAGGCAGAATCAACTCCAACAGCTCTTGAAAAAAAAAAAAGCTCTCAAAAGCTTTATTCTGAGAATGGAGGAGTTCTCCTCAGGTGGCATTCCTCCAGAATATAACCCGCATTGCCAGAACTGCAGCTTTCTGTAGAGAGACATACAAGGAAGCTTCAATAACCTACAAGCACACTTTCAGTTGCATATGGTGCAAGTGTTATATTTATGCCTGGTCACTGCAGTGTTTATACAGAAGTATTTACTTCCTTAAAAAAAAAAATATGAAAAATTAAACAAAGAGTATTTCTCAGGGTTTTAATTTTCAGTGTTCCCCATGTCTCTCACAACAGCATTTTTTTTTCCTCAGGCTCTTTTTTAAACTATGATTTTGTTGTGTTCCTCAATCAAACTGAAGCCTATAATCTGCAATGTGAATTGGCCAGTTGCCGCATACAGCAGATGGACTTGAGCGTGCTTCTGCCAAGGAGCTAGCATGTGCACCAAGCTCTGCACGTGTGGCATCCATTTCCTAACCAGAATGTCAAAACAGCTGTCTGTGAAGGACTTTTGCATCTGTACTAACAAGATCTGCCAGAAGTCCTATAATTTGGAGCATGGTTTCTTATTTGAATAGTTTGAGCAGTTTTAATGTGCCAAAAGCTGGAGCAGTGGTCTCTGAGCTCTGTGTGATTTACACCAGTTTATAGGAGCATGCTCCTGCAGGATGGTGAGGGTTTGTGTATGATGCACATCCACCTAGCTGTGTTCACGAAGGTGGTAAAGAAGCGAGAGGAGGGGGAATCATATCTGTTATGGTAACCATTTTAGAGTGGCTTTAGAAATTCCTGGCTCTGTCAAATGGTACAGGACTGTAAAAAGCCGTTTGGATGAGTGGGGAGTTTTCAGAAGATTTCAAGGGAAACAGGTGCAGCCGTAGCTGGTGCAAATGGAAGGTGCATTATCAGCAACTGGCAGGTCCTGGGAGGGAGCAAGCAGAGTATTCCTGTCCAGTGATGCTTCTGAGCCTTGTGGGAAGCAGCTTCTTCAGTCACGTTCCCTGCAGTTTTATATAAGCTAGCATGCTTGCCTGCTTGGCCTTCACCTTCATTCATGGGGTTGATTTTAACAATTGTCCCCACATTTTTCTTTAATAGAGCTTTTCTCTTAATGAATAAACAAAAGTTGAAGTAATTCTGAAGAATATTTTTATTTCTCCATTTCATTAATCTAGCACTAGCTGTCTGACCTTTTGTTTCCTGTTACAAATAATCACTTTAAATTTTCTCAGACATTATGAAATGGCCATGATAAAGGTGTAACACTTGCCCTTTGGAAGATAAAAGAAACCAGCCATTTCTGTCTGTAGCTGAATCTTGCCAGTGCAGTTAATGGTTTTTGAACCTTTTCCCCAATAAAAGTTGAAATAATTGGTCGGTTCTGGATGTTTTTTTCCTTGTTCTAGTGCTTTTACTCTCCAAGGCCAAATGGCATTTAGAGTGATGAATTTCTTGCTTCCTCTCTCCCTCCCTAAAATACATGGCACTAAAGCTACTACAGATTTTGGAGATGACCAAAAATGCATTTTCCTGATCAGTTTTGCACTCTTTTTAAATGGCCCTTCTTGGGATATGAAGCAGATTATCAGATCACATGGTTTACTTTTTCTCTGATGGTACTCAATCCTGTAGATTGAAGCTGGGAATCTGGGACTAATAGTCTGTGGCAAGAATAACAAGCTGTTGAGATCCATGAGATCATGGCATAGTTTATCTCACAGTAACACCATGGACTCTTGAGCACTCTTTCACTAAACATGTTAGATATGTCCTTGTAGCACATCTTTATGTTTAAGAGATGTTAGTGGTCATTAGGGTCCAAAGAGTCTGGGATGGCTTACTTTATACTGTTTATATGTAGTCCCCTCTTATTTTGAAGAGAAACCGCAGATTCTTAGGTATCACTTTTTATTTCTACTTTGCTTATTTATGTTCCCTGTCTCTAAATCTCCTACTCTGGCTTTGACTTTAGATAGATATAGGATGACCGTTAAACTGGCTTGTATTAAAGTGAGGGCTAGCTAAATACATTGAAGTTGCATCAATATGTTGAAGCTAATACAAACCACTTGTAAAAAAAGCAAAGTAACCCAAGGGTGCGATTAATTTTAAATTACAAATGCATCAAGGAATGAAAGCTAATCCATTAAACTAGGATTGTTTTGCTATGATTCTAATGTAAATCAATGTCAGAAAAATAAATATATTAGCAGCAATAAGCAGTTTCACCAAGGTCGAGCCAAGGCTTGAGAGATGTTCTCCTCATTCTTGTAGGTTCGCAATTGTTTTTCTTATTCCTCATAGAAAATTAATCACTAACACTGGAAATAATTCAGCTGTAGACAAAAAAGAAACTCTTTTTGGGACTCCCCTGGTGTTTACATTGAATTCATAGAAAAACACAGAACTAGGTAATTATGTTCAAGAAGCAAACTCTGAAAAAAGTAATAATAAAACAAGATATTTTTTTTCTTTCCCAACAGTTCTTTTAACTATTGGCTCTTTCTGCAACAACAGGTCAAAACTATAGGGAGGACTGTGACTTTTAAGTCAGAAATATCTTTTAAATTTTTGCAGTTTATTATGCATTGCTTTTAACTATTAGAGCACATCACGTACAGAGCTGTCCCTGCGTGCCTCTGCCTTCGTCTTTGAAGGTGAGAGGCATCACCTGCTATGGGACTCTGCAGCCACACACCCCAAGCTTCACAAGAACACCCTTTTCTTTTTTTAAGGAGAGATGTTTTCATAAGCAAGTCCTTATTTTGATTTTTTTTTTCTTTTATCAGAGTCTTTCTAGCAGTTTCCCTTCCATTCCGATGCTACAGCATATTCCAGCATAGCTGGGATGAGGCTCCAAACAGCCAGTGCCTTTGGGCACAAAGGAAGCGGTTTCCATGGCAACCGCAACCCCAGAAAGGTCCCAAAACAGCACTCCACCTGCCCGAGATTTCTTTTTAATTTAGGAGTTTGCACATTGGCTTTGCATGGAGAATTGGGTTCTGTCTTAGGGCTTTATTCATAACATAAGTTGCTTACAGGAATAATGTAATTTTTGCATATGAATTTATACTTTGAACTGACTAGCTTAGTGGAAAGACTCTCGACTTATGTAGTGGCAGCGGATGCTGCAGTGGCACGTGGTGGGATTCAGGAAGGACATACAGCATGATTATATACATAATATACAGCATTAAGCTAGAAAAATCAAAACACTGCATGGGAGGAAAAAAACCTGTTTAGAGAAGAATTGGTTTGTTCCTGTGTCTATGTTAGAAATGATGAGATATGGGAAATAGCCTAACTTGCATATATCTTTGAGTTTGACTAGATTTTTAGCTTTTAAGATGAAACAGCCGAAGAGAAGGCCTTTGCGTAAGGCAATACCAAGAACAGGCGCTATGACTATTAGGCCAGAGGCCAGGGTCCCCTGCCCCTCAGCCTTGCTGCCAAGCTCGCAAAGGAATGGGTGTTTTCATAAAGAAAGGGTCGCTTGAAGCAGCTCCTGGCAGTTTTTAGGCAGCTGATGTGGGATTGTTGTGGATTCAGAGGCACTCGGGTCCCTCCAGGCCCACGTAGGCCAGGGTGCCCCACGGCTGCCTCTCCCCAGGGGCCTGCCCGCCTGCCCACGGGGCCTGTCCGCTGCTTCTGCTAAGCACGGGAAGATAAAAGGAAACTTCTGCTGGTTCCTGAGGGCTGCTGAAGCTTGCTATGAAAACATCTGCTGTTGAAAGGGTTGGAAAGTAGCTAAGGGGAAGGCCTGGCCTGGCATTTCTGTGCCGTGGCTGTGGGTGCCATCTTGTGCCTGCAGGGCCGGCCCTGGGACAGGCTGAGGGGCGGCCCTTTGGCCTCAACACCTCCACAATTAGCAAAGACATAAACTAAAAGATACTATGAATGCCGTGATGGCAGGCTGCAAGGTTAGACTCTAAGAAGACCAACTCCATTTTATTTCAACATGGAAATGCAATTTAAAGCCCAAACATGTTTACTCAGCTCTTGGTTCCCAAATATTAGCAAAAATAGCTGCGTGTGAAAGGAATTAAGCTAGTGCTTTGTGCCCAGGGTGCTGTGGAAATGCAGGACTGTCTCCTCAAGGATAAATCACTGTGCCACACAGGTGACACCAATTACCCCTGGCCAGGCCCTGCCGAGCAGGAGGAAATTGTGCCGAGCTGCAGCAACAGGAGCTGGGGCAGCCTGAGGTGTCAGGCACTTGACCTGAGGGAGAAAAGATTGAGGAAATAACCTTCAGTTCCAACTACAAGTGAAAGCGGGTCATTAGTTCCATAGCCAGTAAAGCTTGGATGGGTAAAACTCTCTTCATGGCTGTAAGCTGGACCCAGAGGACAAAGCTGAAGCCTGAAAGCAACGTTTCTCAATAAGACAGGTGTTCCTCAAAGGTATATCATTACCTTTTTGTGCTGTATTTTTAGTTTTGTGAGACTGTCCTGCCAGGGAAGCCTTCCTTGGGTTTGGCTGGTACTGTGGCTTGGTGGATCTGGTGATGTCTGTTTCTGCTGTGAAGTATTTGGGATTTGTGTACATGGCTGTGCTGGTTTTGTTCTTATTCAGTATAAAGCTTACTAGAATATGTTGGAAGGGAGAGAGAGAAAGACCATCATTTTATCCTGCTTTTGGTGTCAGGCTTCTTCCTCAGCTTGTTACACTTTCCTAAAGGTCTCTGCTTCTGTGAATTGGCTGTCCCAAGACCATTTTCCTGGGTAGATTGTGTGTCACCTTCAGATTTATCAGTGCCAAATTTCATAAACAAGCATGGAGGTTTGTTGGTTGGTTGAGGTTTTTTCCCTGTACAAAAGATGTGTCTTAGTCAGCACTTGGACATTCAGATCCTAAGTAAAAGGATTTTGAGTCATTGCTGTATCATAGGGAAATAAAAACAGAAATCATGTTCTATTGCTTTGCCAAAATTGTGTTCATCTCTACCTAATATCTCCCTTTACATCAACCACACCTGGAGAGGGGCTGTTTGTGCTATTTAGCTTCATGTATAACAAAGCAGGCAGGTGGCCCTCCTAGCAACTCTGGTGAATGCCTCGGGGGCATAGGTGCTAACCAAAGCAGCTGAAGGTGATAACTAAAACTGTGTTTTAAAACTAGAAACGTGTAACTGTTCCTCATCCACCTAAGTTTCCAGTAGCCAATTAATATTTCTTGAACCTGAGTGATAAGGCTCAGAGTGCAGCTCTATGTTTAACAGGGAGAAGAAGAAAAATTCTTTACAGCTGCAGTAGCTATTTCAATCCCTCTTTGATAGAACTCTTTTAACATGACACTCTTGTCTCCCTGGCAAAGATGGATCCTGCTAGCATGGAGGTGTATGTTGTGTTAAGAGACTTTGTGACCTTCGTTCTGTTGTTATTATCCCAATAATTAATATGTCACTTGGTAACACTTCACAACATAACTGGTTTTGCTGTGAATAAAATAAAGTCAACCCCAGAAGCAGGTTTCCACAGCCTCCAGATTTAAGTGTGGGTGGAGGGGAGGAGAAGTTTCTTGTCTTTTCCAAGCTGGTGCTCAGAGAATGACTATAATACCTGGTGGAAATGCTCTGTCAACAGAGAAAGACTAATGAAAAGGAAGAAGTTTTCAGGTATAGCAGGAGTCAGAGCTCCGTCAGCTCTCCAAAGCGCTAGTTTGATTAGCCTCTCCCTTTCTGGTCACCTACACAACATTTATTCATTTCATATAATGCTTCAGTAAAACTCACAAGTCCTCAAGCTAAATACCAGCATATGTGATCTCCATGTATTAATGTCTCCCTCTGGTTTACGTGTCACTAAAACACTGCAGACCTGCTGGGTTGTTGGGTATTATATATATACGTGAGAGAATAAATCGAAGAAAATAAACTCTGCAGCAGCAACGTAATGAGGAAGCAGGCAATGATCAGCATAATGGGAGGGTCAAAGACATAGCCCAATAAATAAAAGGGAGATGGAAGTGTCCCCATTAGCTAATATGTGCACATACTGTTATCTGTTTACAAGCTGAGCCCCTGCACAGCTGTGGGGGATCAGAGGGGCCTGTGTGCTATTGCTAGCTCTGCCAAGGGTGAGAGTAATCAGTGTGAATTCCCAGTGCTCTGTTTCTCTGGTAGTCAGGCCCCTGACTTCTCTCTCTATCGTTTATCCTTGCTAGAAAAGCAAGGAAACTGGTGCTTGAGAAGAAAGATGAGTTGCTTTCCTGGTTTTGTCTGAGCTTGTTTCCCATGCCCTGCTGCAGGTCCTGCTTACAACCTTGAGTAAATTGCTTGGGCAGTGATGTCCCTTAATGGATTTTCCCTGAAGGGTGTTAGGCACCAAAGTTCCCACTTCTTCCTCTTAAAACTGTATTTAGTAGGGACCTTGGTTTCTAATATTAAAATTCCTCAAGCTTCTTCGAGTTTTGCCTCTTAGTGTACAGAGAATTCTCTTTGTGGTTGAGCTGGTTAGTGCCCGACCTGGGTGCCGTCTTTTCACTGATGAAGCTGATGGGCTGCCTTCTTTGTTATAGGGGTATAAAAGTTAAGTGTTACAGTGACATGGGGATTTTTTTTTATTATTTTTGAGCTTCTCTCTCCCAGTGCTTCAGATTCTCACCTGAAAATGCTATAGTAGTTACTAACACAGCCACCTTTATGTGATATGTTAAGAAGTGGATGTACTTGGTAATCTGTCTATATAGGATTGTGAAGATGTAGCAAAACAAAAATATTGCTTCTCTGCTTTTTAGCTGAATTTCTTAAGATTGTTCTTTGTTAGTTCTTATCATCCCAGTGTCTGTCTTCTGGTCCTGCTTCAGCTTGCATTCATTCTTCTTAAACCCGGGATATAATTTCATATATAGGTTTTCAGGCAAAGGCTGGCACAGTAGTAGTCCGCCTTGAATGGACGGATGTGTTTAGCAGCTTTGCACAGGACTTAAAATTTCACGTGGTGAGTGGAACACTAGTCTTGCAAGACATGAGGGTTTTCGTTGGTTTTGTTTTGGTTTGCTTGTTGGGATTTTTTTTTATTTTTTTGTCTTTTCTGAGAAACAAGGTCTATGTAAAGCCTTGTTCCTGTAAGCTGGCTGTGTGTGGTACGTGTGGATTTAGTCTTAACATTGGTGTATCTACGCTGGTCTGTAATATAGACCATCTTGATATCTTCCACTTTCTAAGGAGAAGTCACGTTGACTGAAAGCTAGAAGTGCATATAAAATTGTCTTCCAATTTTCCTTCGTTCTTAGCTGTGTTATGATAACAGCCTAAACAAAATTGTCCTGAAGTTCCAGTTGCTGATTTGATCATCATTGACCTCAGCATAATTTTAAAGTGTTCAAGGCAACTAGATGGATGTTGAAACTTTAGGCAAAAGATTTTTATCTCTTTGGTACAGGACAGTGAATGGGCAGTTAGTGTTTGTGGACACTGCAGAAATGAGCATTACTGACTGTGTCACAAACCGCAAGTTCTTTGCTTGGAGTTGGGTACCTTGAGATGACATTGTGGGGTTTTTTTTTCTGTCCCATGTTGACTTTCACATAAACACAAACATTTTCAGACAATGTTTGTGTAGAATTGGAAGAGTAATGAATTAGAAATGTCAATTTACTTCCACAATTTTTAAGGGTTAATGATAACCATGTTATTGCTGTGATATTCTTATTAAAAAGAGTAAGAAATGTGAATGGTTTCATTTTGCATTCTCCGACTACATTTATGAGATGAGAAGTGTGATAACAGGGAAAACTATAGCAGGTAAATTGCCAATTTGCTTATTTCTCTTTTAGATTCTCCTATTTTTCTTATGATATTGTCTGGTATCTCCTACCATTATCGGGTCCTTGTTTTACATGTGTGCACACACACACGTGCACTTGGTAGAAAATGCATGAATCCAAGATCTGACAGCAAAAGACAACACCAAAAAAAAAAAAAAAAAAAGCAAATGGACCATGATCTCTAACTCACAGGAAGGAAACTGAGGTTTAGTGAGAATAACTTAGTTAATGTAGCAATTTCCAAAAGTTGCATATTCCCAGCATATACCAGTGCAATTTCTGTACTTTGGAGTTCAAGCTTTTGTATGTATGCTTAAACTTTGTAGCATCTTAATCTGAATTGTTCCTAAAAGGAGAATAATTGCAGCATCTGGTTATGATGGTAATGGACATCGCAGAAGTCCTTCAGTGGAAAAGTAGATTGATCCTACATATTGTGATGATATCTGAGGTTACCTGAATGTTGAATAAATGTTAGGATATGCCAGAGATGAAATAGAAAAAATGTGAAATGTTATGGAAGTAGGGTGAATGATGTAGCAAGAGATGCAGGGCATACCTCGTGGTTCACTAACAGAGGACAAATTTCTTTTTCTCTTGCTTTCAAGTTACACATGAGAGCTTTTTGCAGTCAGGCTGCTGCCCAGTATTTTTGCTTCTTCTGTCTGTTCCATTTGGATGTCAATGTCTAATTAACTTGATGATGCCAGGTTATCTACTCTGGCCAAGGAGAGCATAGCACAAAACAAATCAGCAGGAACAGAAACTGATGGTGTCCTTTATGTTTTCAGTCCTAGGCTGACTGCAGGTGCTCTTAGCTGCCATGTTTTCCTGCTTGGGGAACTACTTTGGTATAGGCTGTCTTTCAGGTTTTCTAATTTATATAAAGGGCCATATCATGTTGCAGGATACTTAAGTTTAAAACCTTCCAAGGAAGCCACCAGATTAATGGTAATGCATGTCAATATCAAGGGGACTATCTTCATGATGCATATGTGAAGGTGAGGCATGAAAATAATTTGGCAGGACCTTTGGTGGAGGAATGAGCATGATGGTTTATAATTATTTTTTTTGAGTCAGTGTCTGAGCTTTAACTATGCTAGTATTCTTCTCCATGAAGAGCAAGTACAAGAAGTCTTGTGAAACTATTTGCTTTATATTATGTACTCACACTTCATTTGAGTGCCATGCAGCAGAAAGGCAGAACAAGCATATTTTTAAACCACTAAGAAAAATTTTGTTGAAATATATAAAGCTGTTGAAAACAAATCTGTTATGTCAAAGTAAAAGCCATTAGATCAATGCTGTGCTTCTCTATTTAGTAATTTCTATATATCTTGTACTGATACAGAGTTAAATGTGATTTTAAAAGCTAACTGATTCATGAATATTATGTGGCAACACAAAATATCTGTATTTTACAGAAAGATAATCAACATGTCAATAAGCCTGCCTGAAACAGTTGTCTTGCAGTAATATTGAATTTAATTTTTTTGTACCAGTCAGTATTTTCTGTGGGGATGATTTTCCAGTAAATCAGACTCACGTCGTAACCAGTTGTTGGGCCGCTGCTTTTTATGGCTGAGGAAGAAGAAATATCTGGTCTGATTGTAACTTCTAATTAGCAGGGAACTTGAGCCGAGTCCAGAGCTTACTCATAGGAGGCCTGCCAGGCTGTCTGAAAGGAGAAATTACACATCTTGAATGACCTTGGATCTGTACCATGCTTCTAGTGACCCTAGCCTCCCTCGGCTTCAGCTGTGCTGGAGGAGAGCTGCACCATATGGTGGAGAAGTGCTGTGGAGGAAAGGTGTCAGCTGCTGACTAAGAATTACTTTTTAATTTTGGCTCTAGACAAGAGAAAACATAGGGCAGGGAGGTCCTTTAACTCTGGCTTCCTCTTTTACACATTCTGCAATTTTGATCTCTTCTTTCCATCACTCAAAAGCATCCAAGGAGGTGGAGGACAGATTAGCGCTGCAGTTGCTGATGGCTTGAGTTCATTAGAAAATGCACATGCTGTAACCCATAGCAATTTGTCCATGCAATAGCATCGCTTAAAACATCGTGGAGTTGATAGAAATCAAAACAGTGTTGACTTTGAGTCTGTTTTTAACACTGATACCTAATTTAAATAAATACCAGATGGACAGAGGCAGTTTGTCTAGGTAATTACATTATCCCCACTCGCACAATGCTGTACTGTGGCTTCAGCAAAAATATGCATGGAGCATCCAACAGCTGGGATGCTTCCACAGCAAGGAGAGGCAAGGCAATACCATCCAAAGTGGGAACAAAGGGAGAAGATGGTTCACCCCATGCCCAGGATTTTGGTACAGTCTGGAGAAGCTTTTAAACATCTAGGAATATTAAAATTAATGCAAGAATATATCCAAAAGCAAATTCTTGGCTAAAAAATACACTTAAGTGTGAAGTTTAAAGTACTTTTGCAAAAAACACCAAAAGAAGTGGCTGGGAGCTTCCGATGCCTTTATTTTATAGCAGTAGAAATGGAAAAGAGAGTTCAACATAAATTGAGAAAGGACATTTAATTAGTAAAAATCCAGCTAGTAGCAAATCAGTTCAACTAATGTATGTTCAGATTTCTTACTTTGAGACATCAACTATCATAGAAAATTTCATTAAACATGATTAGTTTAATTATTTTGTCCTTAGTGAAGAGTGCTAATTAACTGGCTATGACAAATATGCATCTGAATATAATTTTGAAATCCCTACAGATCCTAATTATTCTTAAAGAACGAGGTGTAGACCTTGCTATAATATCCTTTTTTAAAGTAAAGATTTCTTCAAGGGTACCAGTGATTTCAAAGGTGAGTAATTTTTTCTTCTGAAAAAAGGAGGTAATTTTTGATCAAAATCTGAGGTGAAATTATGAGGGCTCTGAAAATAACCTTGAAGTGTGGTATCTTGTTCCTAGTCATGGATTCTGCCTATGAATTGAAGCCAAATGAAAATCTGCGAGAGGGATTGGTTAACTGCTAACCATTGTAGCAGCTTTGAATCTGTAATCAGTTTGTATATAAGAATAGTATTACTTACACTTGAAGATAAAAGGGAACGATATATGGAAAACCTTCTTAAGCATACATCAGGCCTTAATTTGGGGCCATTGTCTTGTAATCACAATGGAGTGAAGATGATCCTCCAAAATCATTTTAAAATCCTGTATGCGTGCCATTTCTGGTGACTTGGAGTTCATGATCTTCCTGAGTATTGACTAGATCTATGACTCTCCTGAAGACTGAGTCAAGGTGGGGGGGGGGGGGGGGGGGGGGGGGGGGGGGGGGGAGCTTTCTTTGAGAACTTTTTATTTTAAGCATCTCTGGTTTTACCACCTAGAAAACTTTTACTAGAACATTTTGGCATTCAAATAGATCGGCTAACGATCCTATTGGGTTATCTGTTCTACAGTTTCCTTTCTTGGCTTCTTGACAAGCATAATTACAAATTAAAGTAGCTGCAATTCCTTGATGTAAGAATGAAGTTAAAGTGTGCTAATTAAAAAATTGAGTCTGTATAGGTGTGCAAAGGTGTTTCATGGATTTGCTTGGGTGTTTTGTTATTCAAATCTCTTCAGTCAGGATATGTTACTTTCTAATCCTTGACCCTGTCAGCTAATCAAACAAAGCATGCTTGTCTTCTAATTAACAAAATAATTTCCCTTGTGGATACAGATGTTCCTATAAATCTAAGATAAACATCAGTGCAATTAAAGTGCAGTTCAAGTTTCTGAAATTTACTTTGGAATACCAAAATGCCATAGTATTAAGTGTTTGAGGAACTGTTACCCAATCACTCAAATGATTCATGTTTTGTTTTGTTTTTGTAGTAAAAAGGAGTGTCTTGCATAAATTTTGCTATCAATACTAAAAATAGTGCTTTGGCCGTACTGTGTCCAGGAAATACTCTTTGTCCTCAAAATGAGATAATTATAAGATGAGTCTGATTTTTGTCAGTGATCTATCACTAGAGCCTCTTAAAGTTGCAATAATACAACAAACATGAAAAGCAAAAAGGATATAAATGCCTGGACTTACAATGGTAATGAGATAAACAGTTTGCTGGAGTAGCTGTAAATCAAATGTACTGTAGCTATAAAAAGCCCGTAAGACATTTGGATGTGATCCTGGACTGCTTCTGCAATATAGAAGCTGTGCATACAAATGAGAAAGTCATCCATATTGTATTATGGGGAGGACTGCATGTATTGAAACTGGAAAGATGATAATAGGAAGTTGTTTTTGGAAAACTACTGAAGCTGAGCTTCATCGTGTTGGTGCCAGTATAGGGCAATTACATTTGGGACAACATCAATATCCGTTAAATAGAGGAAATCCAATAAGGAAGGAATATGTGATCATTAGGAGTATAAATTAAATTAAATTAAATTCTGCAGATGAGAGGACTGTGTATTTTAACTTCATTTAAGCCTGATTTCCCCCCCCCCCCCCATTATTAGATTTCACTCTATGCTTTATTACTTTTAACCTTATTTTTTTTTCTTTTTCTTTCTCCTAGTCTGGCTAATGCTTATGACACCTTCGTCCTGCATACTGAGCTTAATAGAATTCTTTAAGGAAAGAAAGCTCTTGGAGTAGACATGCATAAATCATGTACCATAGGGCTTAGAATGAAGTAAGATGGACAGGATTGCTAGAAGCTCACCTTAAAACAAATTCCTTCAGGAAAAATATTCCTATAGATTAAGATAATGTCTGGGGACTTGGAGGACCTGCATTCAGTTCCTTACAATGTCTGGTCTTCCTTCTGCACTCGTAAAAGCAGAAAAGCCGCCTTTCCTATCCCCTGATTCCTATGTATGTCTTCTCTTTCTAAGTCTTTAATAATTTTTAAGTGGAGTCTGGTTTTCAGTGCAGTGCAGATTAGCATTCTGATTGATAGGTGTTAATTCTAGTGTTTGTATTATTGTGACAGCATTTAGTATTACCACTTGCTATGGCAATATTAATGCTCAGGTGAGAGAATCCATTATCTTGGGATAAGAGCTGGGACTCCATGTACCTAGTCTTGTCTGGGATGATCCATAGTCGCCATAGGCTAGGTGTTATGGGGAAAACCCTATAAACAGGAGCATGGTGGCCGGGATTCTGTCCTCATCCATGCCCTGCTCTGAGACCTGGCAGGCTGGTTCCTAGTGATGTACCTCAGTCTCTCAGCACGTGAGTGCAGAATAATAGCTCTATGATGTGAGGCCTGGATATTTGTAAGTGTCTTGAGCCCTGGAAGAAGGTTACTTAAACACATGATTAATTGGTAGGAGCTGCCTTATCTCCCATAAACCAGTTAAGTGTTGTCGGTGCTTTAAGGTTTTTTTATTTTCTTCTAGTTCTTTAACAAAGCAAAACAAAAATCCATTAAGAAAAGGAGACACTAAGGAAAAGGTGGTCTTAAATGTCGGTGACAGGGGTTTAACTTGAATGTGTTACAGAATAAACATCCATAAATCATTGCAGTGCTGAATGGTGAGGTGCAATTCCTGTCAGAGAAGTCCAGGACGAAGCTGGAACATGTAGCCATAGAGAGGGGAAGCAGAAAAAACTGTTGGCTTCAGAGTTTTCATCTACCTTTGTTATAGGTTTATCATGATGCTTCTTAAATGCTTAAATCAGTGGAATTGCCCCCATTGTTATTAAACTGCACCGGCACACCTTACCAAGCAGTCCTGGACTTAGAGACTTTTTTTTTTTTTTAAATTGAATATCACGGGGAGAGTGGAAAAAGATGAAAAACAGTGTTGAGAAGGTGCTGTAGCAGGTGAGTAGCAGAGATGACACTATATCCATTGAGTCATACTGCCTCTGTAGAGTTTGGTTGCTGCTTTTGTTAGATGCAGGAATGCATCAGGTAACTGCCCAGGCCTTCTCTGCAGGCTGGTCCCGTGGTGTTACTAAGAGAACCCCCCCAGAAGCTATGAGTTTGTTTATTGTCGGTTATTGCAGGTCTTTGAATGGAGGATGGGCAGTAGTACTGCATCGCTGTCAGCATAACACTGAATGTTGGATTGCCTATGGCAAAGTGCTGCTCTGGAGTACATCTGTGTTTGCGAATAGCTTAGGCACTGGGTCATACAGCAGATTCATAAACACAAATGCATTTGCAATTTAACATAAACCAGCATAGCTGAAAGGGGATAATTGGGGAAAGAACAACTATAGTCTCTCACCATCTTCAGACCTTTCAGCCCCAGGCAGTGCAGAGCCCAAGGAGGGAGGACAGGGTAGCAGGTAGTAATTGTTTTTCCTGTGCTCTCTCTTAGTCTGGTTCTTGCCAGGAGGATTTGCTGTCTGAAAGAATTGATCTGTTAAACCTCAGTGCAAGAAGGACCTTATGCACTGAGTTTATTCTCATTGCATCTTTGTACTGCTGAGGCAAATGTTTGGAGGCTACAGCCCTGGTTTTTTTCCCCCCTCACTGCTTCTTCCCTGTAGAAAGCTTCTCCATAGCAAGCAGCAATCATCCAGAATTTTGGTGACTCCTGTCATAATAATGGCCAATTTTCTTACCTCAGGGACTAGGAGGGAAATTTGCCTGTACAATCTACCTGTTCATAAACCAGTGGTTATTTATTGGTCATTCAAGTTCAAGATTTGCACGAGCAAATGAGTTCATGTGCAAATGCAGTGTTCACTACAATGCCTGTTTGCTCTTGGTACCAGTTAGCCAGTGTGGGACTCACTTCTTTTTACTGCATCTACTATCCTTGTACTACTCTGAGACAGGTAAGGTTATGTTGACTCTGTTCTTCCTCTGGTCTGAATTTAAGAGTTGTCTTGGAGATGGGAATTCACACTATCCATTTAGAAACCCACCCGACCCTAGCTGATTATTTTTTAAAGACATGCAGACAACTAAAACAGTCATTTAAAATGAATGTTCAATTCATAGATTAGTATGTCAAAAAGTAATTTTTGGAACATGTTCCTGTTACATCAGGTAATGTGAGTCTAATTTCATTTAACCATTAAGCCTCCCTTTTCCTGAAATGCTGGCTTTTGAATCTTTTTAACTTCTCACATTTGGAAAATGCCAATAGACAAAAGCTTGCACTTTAGAGTTGGGACATGTGAAAATATCAGGTGTAATATGTAGGTGATAAATCTGTTGGGCTCTTTAACAGCTTTATTGATTTTTGTCTGGTGATATTTCTGTCAGGAAGAGACATCTAATCCAACTTAAAGTGGTGTTACATATAGCCCTAGCAAAAATAATCAGAAACTCCTTACTTATCTGCAATAAGTATATTTACGTACTATGCTATGCAGTTTGGGGTACTGCTCTTTTCATTATGTTGGAGTGCTGAAATACCGCTGTGCTCTCCAGAGACTAAGTGAATGTTACTGGTATGTTTATTTGCTCTTTCCGTATACATGGCACCCACAGTGATTAATGGGAGCCATGTGATTTAACCTCCACAAAACACTAATTTCCAGATGAGTGGAACATCCCAGAATCAATATCAAAGGGCCAAGTCCCTCTGCTAAGCCTGTTTTCTAGATATTCCACTGATTTCCTCGCATTTGGTGGAAACAAAAGTGAGCTGAGATGTAGCCATTACAAAAGCGCCCAGAAGTATCCCAGAGGTAGGTATAGTCCCTGAACTGTGTCACAATACTTTCAAGAGAATTCTCCTCAGGCTGTCTCTGACCTGTCTAATACCGGCCTCTGCTTGTCTGGGTCGGCAGGTAACAGCAGGGCTTTCCTCTACATTTTGTTCTCCTGTAACACCGGTGGTTTTATTCCTCTGTCATATGCCGTTTGAGCCCGATGGATGTAGAGCAACACCACCAGTGGACAACAGCATCTTTTCCTTGTGAACCCAGTCAGGGATGGCAGGTATGTGGAGGACAGCAGTGTTTAGTGCCTGTGGGACAATGTGGTAGTACAAGTCAGGATCTTCTCTGACTTGAGGATGGGTAAAAGCAGGCAGAGTTGATTTGTGGAAGCCCAATATAATGGTAATATCAAGTTCATAAAGTTCATTCTATTTACTGCATTCTGGGTTTGTTCATTATTAGTTGAAAGTAGTTTATTTGCTCTTACAGTTAGCAAACTCTAATTCAGTCTGTGTTGTACCTGACAGAATGCTTTCTTCCATCTGGATTTTCTTTATCCAGAAAATATAGGTTTATCTTTTTCTTTCAAATTCCATTGTTATTATTTACTATTTGAAATAGCATCGGTCTCCCTGGGCCTCCTTATTTTCATGCTAGAGCTGGGTTGGCAAGGATGGATACCTGTCATGACTTAACACACACATCAAAATAAAATGAAATGGGAACTTTGCCATTTGTCAGTAATAGAAACTATTGAACACAGAGTCATTCTCCTATACAGTTAACAAAAAAAAAAAAAAAAAAAAAAAAGGAAAAAGAAAGCTCTCATCTGCTAGAGTACATAAAAGAAAGTATTATTAAAAAAAATGTTGAAGCTTCATCCTTCTTGCTGTCACTTCTGAAGCAGGCCAGAACGAAAGCTGGCCCTGTCTCAGCAGTGGAGTTGATACGCACAGAAGGGACTGCAGCCAGCACGGCATGTGCCCGACTGACGCGCACCCGTGCCATGTTAGCTTGCTCCCTGGAGCCTCTCTGAGTGTCAGGATGCTCTGCGTTGCTCAGGATACTAGCCTGCCAAACCCTGATGTCTTAGAAAAACTGATTCATCCAGACTAAACTTACAGTGTATGTGAGCAAAAGTAATTAGAGATATTAAGGGAGCATCAACAGAGCTGTTTTGGAAGGAATAGAGTAAGGACGTGATACAACCTTTCTAAAATAGATAATTGCTGGGGAATCATTTGGGCAGTTATGTGTAAACTCTTTATCACTGAGAGTCTATATAGGTGTTCTGTTGCAGTGGTGATTGTATAGAGAAGAAAAAAAGGTATTAGGACTATCAAATTACTGTATAACCTGCAGAAACTGAAATATTGTGAGTACAAGTAATCGTCCAAATCCTGAAGAATGTGGCAAATGTACCTAAAGAGGAAAATCTAGAATCTCAGCAGGAAACACTGAGAAAGAAGGGAGGGAAAGGCAGCGTTTTATCTTAGATAATAAGCCATTTAGGGGGAAAAAGCATAGACTCGTTCTTCGTTCTTCAGCGAGGCCTGTTACAGAAAGACACAGTATGAAAGTACAAAAATACACATTAATATAACTGATATGCATAGATAGTGAGGAAATATTCACTCTAAAAAATGGAACTCTGCTATTTGAACATCCTCTTTTGCAGTGAGCTGAATGTTGATGAAAACTGGAACATAAATCTAGGGGAATCATGAGACAGAAGGAAAAAATCCAATGTTTATCCAATTTATCTGAAACTTGCTAATGATAGCGGATGGTTCTCCCTGAGATGCTGTTGGTAAAGAAAAGGAAGTACCAAAATGATTTTGTATAAGTGACTTGCAGCTTTGGGTTCACGGTCCTTATCCTTCTCTCCAATGTGTCCAGGATACAGTGAGCTGCTCGTCACTTAAACCTTTGATAGCAAGACTGAAGGCATTTCTGAGGCAGGCGGTTTCAGTCAAAGCTTGCTGTGCTTTACATAAAATCCCTGGGTGAGTTTCTGGACATCCCATTAAATGTTTATCAGAGACGATCGGTCACTACAGTACTTGTGTGGTCCCTAACGCTGTAGAAGCGGCTCCTGTTGTGTTTAACCTTCCTAATTCTGTGAAGAAGAGAAGTGTTATCAGCTCTTCTTTTATTGATGGAGGGTCTGCAATATCCCTTGAGTTTCTCTAAAATGCTTAATCTGCAAACGAACCTAATTATTGTAATGCCAAGTGGTGCAATGCCTAATTGTCAGGCACAGCTCCAGACTCTTGGACACCCGGTTCCTCTCGGCAGGATGGAGGGAGGTCCCCTGGGTGATACATAGCACGCAGGAAGAACTCCACACCTTGGCGTGAAACTGCTGAGCAGTGTGCCTTAAAATATGACCCAGAAGTGGAATACCAATAGACTGTTAATGACAGAGGAAAGGTAAAATGCTTATGAGAGAAAGGGAACCTCGATTTTTTTCCCAATACCTGGGTAAACGCCCAGTTTCAAGTCTGCTACAATTTGAAGCAAGGCTGTTGATGCATGCTAGCTGTTTGCAGGACCGAGGTGGTTTTTGCTGAAAAACAGAGCCCTCTTCTGTTAGCTGGCGCTAACAAGAAACTGCACCACCTTTGTGCATCAGCAATTAGATGGAAACATACAAACACTCAGAAGTCATCAATCATCAGGCAATGATGCACATATACCCTAATGCATGGCAGTAGTTCTATTATTTATCCATTAGTTTCTCCAAGAATCTATCCCTCAGTATTCAATGACAATATTTTTGGTGCTACTGTTTGTTTTGCAAGAAGCTCAAACTGTGCCTATCCCTTTTATGAATTTGAATTGTTAATGCAAACATTTGAGCTCATTATAACTCTGAAATGTTTCCTTTCTTACCAGTAACTGACAAACCTGCACACACTGCTCAAAAAAACAGTAAGTGCTATTTCTAGGATTGTATTTTGTTCACTGCTGTGCACAACAATATGCTCTTTCTTTCTCTAATGAAGTTTTTCTTAATGAACACAATTAGAGCTAGGCAAACAATGCAAAAATATTTGCCATGAATATTCATCCAGAGTCTTACATCAATTCCCATCAGTTATGTTTGCACCTATTCATTATCCTCTTTTAGTGAAATTTTCCAGGATTCAATCTTTGATGCTTGAGTAATGAGGGGGGAAATTAAGTTTCAGCTCAGGGGTTACCCTTCTAATGTTGTCGAACTTGTTATTTCCTATCTGTACTTGCATTTCTGCAAGAATATTGGGTGGGGAAGTAGTGTTGGACAAGAAATGTGCTCCTGGCAACTGTAACAATGAGTTTGGAGGTGAGATCCAGACCACATAGAGCCAAAGGTAGAAATTTCTGGGGAGAACAGAGGGTGAAGAGGTAGGTACAACTGATTACTCCAATGGGGGAACAGCAGCTGCTAAGGACAGGGCTTCTGAGGTGGCGTTGGTTTTTTTTCCTTTTTTTTAGTTATTTTTTTTTCGTTTTGTTTTGTTTGTTTGTTTGTTTGGGTTTGGGGGTTTTTTGCTTTGTTGTTTGGTTTGGGTTTTAACAGCCAGTTCAAGAACTTTAGGTACTGTTGCTGCTGAACAGAACCTTAATCAGTGCACATATGCACACAGTACATTGAGTACTTCAAATTTCAGTATTTAAATAGCAAAATAAAATAAAATTCTAAACTTCTGGGAAATGCCACTGAATAATCCCAGACATCAAAGAAAGCTGAGGGGTTAATGATCTGGTTTTAGATGTTTTCCTGAAGAGAAAAACAGTGGCAATTAAATCAATTATAAACTCTTTGCTAAATTCTAATTACATTTAGCAGTGTTGGAAGAGCACAGAGCCTCTGCTGAGGTTGCAAGTGGTTGTGAAACCTTTCATGTGTACAAGCATTGGTGCAGACATCTCCTCTGGGATCATCTGAAGTCTCAAATCATGTCAAGGATGCTTGGTGGTCCATGTGAAGCCTCCCATCAGTCTGTGATGAGTGAGGATCTGTGTGTTGGGGAAGAAGCAACTGCTATAGCTGATGGTAGTGCTCAGATTCTAAAGGAATCTCCAAATGAGGCAGTTGTTACCCAGGAATCACAGGAGTGGGGTTTTTTTCATCCTCTCATTCCCCTCCTCAAAGCACAAATCACAGTTTCAATGTCAAATTTCAGTGGAGAAAACTTCCTCCCTAATTTTCCCAAGACTTTCCTGTTCCTAAAGTTTATCCTAGGCTGCTCAGAGGCTTCCAGATCAGGAGGAGTTTACACTCCATGCCTTTACTGTAAAAGTTCAGTGGTTAAATCAGAAAATTAATAGATACAGTAATCAAGATTAGGAAAAGAGGCTTCCTGAGAAGTTTCTCTAGCATGTTTCATGAAGACAAGTTAAAAAAGCAGACCTATCAAGCATTTCCAAGGCAAGTGGTCACTGACCAATGCCCAAATTCTATTTTGGGAGTTTGAGGTTTGGGGTGGGAGGTGTATTGTAAGATAAATGTGAAGACCTAATCATAAACACAGAGAGCTGTTATCTTGAAGGCTTTAGGAATTAAAGCTTAAAGCCAGCCAGCTGATGTGTAAGCCAGGTATGTAAAAGCAGATTATTACGCATTTCATATAGAAATCTCCCACAAGGTCATTTCAAGTTATAAACCATTTGTTTTTTTCATTCCTATATAGTTTCTTCTAGTTGCCCAGTTCAGAGGCATTCAGTAAGTGTGACATGAGAAAAAGATCTTCTATTTTGCCCGGTGTGGTAATTGAACAGAAATAGAAGAGCCTTTATGGAGCAAAGCTTGAGGTAGTTTTAGATTTCAAGGTAAACAGCTGTAGAAATCCTCTTACTGCAGAGAAATTATTAAAACGAAAAGTCCTGAAATATTCAAAGGACATGGCTTAATATCCTCGTATTTGGTTGTGGTTAAAGTAGCCACTTTTTTGCTTTGTTCATTGTCTAACTATGTGGAAGCATGTATCAATCAAAGACTGTTGCAATCACTTTTAGACGTTACCTGGATTGCAACCTTGGCACAAGCCATCTTAATGTTAAAAGCTGCTGTGCTATGCTCGCTGCTCAGCGAGCTGATTGCAGGGCCACAGCTGAAGTCTGCTCAAGGTATGATAGTTAGGAGAGCATATGTTGGGGGGGGGGGGGGGCAGGCAAGCATGGCTTAATTTTCTGTTTGCTTATATAAATCAAATAGTGTTGCTAGGGGTGCCAGGGGAGGAGACAGTGTAGGGGCAGCTGGAGGGGGCATGTTGAAAGTGGTGAGAGGGGTGCAGGGGAAGAGGGAGTGTGCTGTCTATGCCTGTGGGCCTGCAGGTAATGGAGCACTTAAGCATGTGTTTCGGTTCATTCCTATTCAAGTGAAGCTCTTAGGAATGCAAATGATGCCACCTTGAAATGCAGTGGCTATGCAGTTAAAGCTGCTCCCTAAGAAAGGCCAGCTGGCAGCCCTTCCAGAGTGCTGTCTGCTGTCCCTTCTGCAAGGTCCCCATCTCGGACTCATTAGACTGCTAGAAAACATTGTGAAACTCAAATCTTCCCTGTTCCCTCCTTGTCTCGCTGCCTCGGAACTGGCTGCTAAAATCCTTAGTTTTGCCTAATTAATGTGACTAAGCTGGATCTGGTATCTGCAGACATAAGAATAGTAATTACCTTCAGTACTGTTCGTAGAGGTGGTTTTGTTTTTTTAATGGGAAGGATGGTGTGTACTTTTGTGCGAAAATTAGGCGGCGAGGTTCCCCTCTGACAAAAGCTTGCAGCTTTGTGCATCAAAAAGTCTTTGTGGCTGATAAGAATTGCTTTCTTTGAATGATTTCCATCTTCCTCTGTGTTACTTCTGACCATCTTTCCCACTGGCTCCTTGTATTTCGATGTTAATAATACATGTTTTCCACGGGCCTTTTCCAAATGCTTTTCCAAGATCCAAGTCGAATAACTGGAATTAGATTCACTTGATGTAAAATACTGAGTATTTGCATCATATATGTCCTTTTACATTTTCTCCTGTTTGCTTCCTGTTTAAAGATTTTTTTGTACTAGTCAGCCTTTCCGCTTAATGTCAGCTTGTTGTCAGAGGGCTAGTATTGAAGCCTCTTGTTGAGGCAGTTCAGTAATAACAGTGGGGAAAAATAGAAGTGGTTGACAAAATGCACTTGAGCAGAAAGGGTTTTCCTTGAGATTCTCTTTTAAATAAAAGCTCCAGCAAACTCCTTGCTAGATCAGCAGCTGCTCTGATTTATGTTCCAGGAAAAATGACTTTTTAGAGAGTCCTTGTTGCCTTAACAGAAAATCTTTTAAGAAACAGACACACAGCTGTTTTTTATAAGGAAATTATGTATCTGACTTTGGCAAACTCCAAGAGTTTGTATTGTGTTAATTACAAAACCAAAAGGACAGGATCGTGCATGCCCTACTAACACTGCTCCAACAGAGTACTTAACTTAGGGCATGACCACCATTATTCAGAAGCTGCAACTGCTTGTTAATGTGCTTTGCTGTGGCAGGATCTGAGGCTGATGATGACGGGCACTATTGAAAAACTCTTCTTTTACCCTTTCTGGCAGAGAAGTTTCAGATTATTGCTTCTATGAATTTCTATGAATTAGCATTTCTGCATTCTACTGTCACTGATGCATCGTGCTGGTTGGTTTGTTTTGAAAGGAAAAATAAGCAATCAGCCTGGCTGCAAAGATTTGTCCCACAAATCATAAACGACCAGTTTCCTGTCTTGGACATACACCATCAAAATATGCAAGGTATTATATACAAAATATGCACTAATTACTACTTTTATTTTTAACCATGGAGTAAAAGATGTGAGCTGCGACGACTGTGCCAGTTTGGGGTATAAATGCCATGGTAGTTTGTATACCTACAAATCATCATTTGTGTATTCCTTTTTGTAATCAATGAACATCCTTTTTTACAGGTGTTTATAAAGCGCTGGGCATATTGTCAGAGCAATGTGAATGATAAATACCATTCACATACAGGAGGATAATAACGCATTACTGTGCACCCAAACCAACAACCAAATACCACATCCAAGCAGCCAGCTAAATCCCCAGGTTTAGATTATTTCTCCCCCTTTCTGCGGAAGGTCTTGTAACAACTGGAAGGTCAGAAGCTGTATTCCTTTCACTTCTCCAGCAGGTAGGTAACAGACCAACCTGACAGACATAAACAGTTTTCAGATATTTCGGGACAGCTCGTGGGGTTTGTTACGTTAATGCAGATGTAGAATTTGGGGGTTTGATCTGAATTGAATCAGTTTTCACCTTCATGTAAATCAAGTCAACTTTACACCATTTGGAAAAGGCTAGCTGAGCCGTGGAAGTTTTTTTTAGAGCCTCTCTCAGTTGAGCAAAGAGCAGCTGTAATTCTTGTCACTATGAGACATCTTCTGTCCCTTGGTGCCCCCTTCTGTCTTCTCCTCCCCGCTGAGATTTGTTGTGGGAACACAACGTTTCTGAAAGATATAGTCTGGGGAAAGATGGCGTTAATTTACTCGCTGCTCAGTATCTTCTCCTGTATGTCTTCTCCTAACGGTGCTCTGAATTTGCCAACTTTTGTATTCACTGTAATCGAAATCTGGATGCTGCTTAGCTATATAGAGACTAGGTAACTCTTTGAATTAACTATTTTAATGCCATGAATTCTTTTTTGAATGAGTCTAATGACATTTTTCTTGTTTTACTCACCACCTATGCGCCCTGTCCCTGTTAATGGCTGAGAAAGACCTGTAAAATTATGTCCTTTTTGCAGCAATATGTGATTCCCCGCCCCCAACACAAAAATTAGCTGTTTCCAGAGGAGTCTTTTCCAGAGCTGGGTGAATACTGATCTCTTTCTGTTAATTGAATTTTAAACCAAATTATACCACTTTGGGGTTTTGCACTCTGTTTTGTGTTTTCCCTGTCTAATATTTTAGCGAATTAATTAATTGGTCAACTACATTTGTTCTTGTCCTTAAATGTATCTGACCTCCTAATCATTTCTTGCAGAAGTTCAGAATTTGTTCCAAGTGACACCTTTCTCAAGCACCCATCCTTCCATTTTTTTCTTTTTCCCCCAAACTCAACTTCTTTTCACACTAAGGCTACAGGTCGTAGCATAATTCTAAAATTAACTGTCAGAAACTGTAAGCTTTAAGTGTGTGTTTGAAATCAAAATGGGAAAGTTTGTGGGTTTGTTTTTTAATTCATACTCGAGTATCTGCACTGTTTGCTGTCCTGCTGCTAGATAAGACTTAACTGTGTATCCTTCATACACCTACATCTTTAAAAACTTTAAAATGTGTTGTATGATTTTTCTACAAAGTATCAAACTTAAGTTTTCTCCTCTGATCTTCTAGGACTTGGAAGCATGTAGTCAGGGATGCCAGGTGATTTGTCTGTCTAATCGAAACAGTGCCCCTTTTAATGTCTGGCTAAAGACCAGAACAAAGCCAGGCATTGATGAACAATTCCAGTAAGAAGCCATGCTGGGAAATCTGCCCTGCTCCTGAATGATGTGCAAAACAACTGCAGCTGCAGACTGTTCTCCTTCTTTCCCATCTGCCTTCTGATGGGTTCATGCAGTCATTAGCATGCATTTCTCCAGATTCTGTTAGTGCAGCCTTTCCCCCTTGTTATGTACTGTTCTTTATTCATCGTTGTCGGTCTGAAAATATGTATCAAGATTGGCAGAGATGCAATGAAGGCACCCTAATTAGCCATTAATGTTCACACATCTTATTTTTGTAGTTTTACCTCGTGTCAAAAACCACAGGCAAGGTTCTTCAGGATGAAGTAGTTCATCGCATTCACCAAGGGTCGCACTTTGCTATTCTGCCCCCAGAATGAAACTTCTTTCAGTCTAATTAACACACACAGATTTACTGGAAAGATAGTTTCATAAAATTCATATTAAGTCACTGGAAGATGCCACAGACAACTCAAGAAGTCTGCCAACAAAAAGCATTTTTATTCCAGATAATTATTTTTTAATGGCGCTATTAGTAATTGGAGCTCACTGTACACAGCATACTCCAGATAAAGATCTCAGCAAATTTTGCACAATAGTAATGTGAAGCCTCATAGCACATTTAAGATTAGGGTGAGTGGGGGTTTTATAGCCATTTTATACACAAGTCACACCCAGGCTAATGCACTAGTCCCAAATCGAACTCTATCAGAGCCACAAGCTTGTGCTTAAAGGTCACCCAGCTCTATGCCCTGATCGCTGCTCAGTTTCACTTCATCATTTGGTTCCGTTCTGTCAAGGCGATGTTCATCATGGTCTCCCAAGCACTTTGATGCACCAGTTTAGTTCTGTCCCCTTCACCTGTGCGAGAACTCTCTGCCTGAGATCACCTTGCTCTAGCACCAGCCATTTCAACGCTAAGCAACCACAGACAGGGAAGGAAATCTTTGTATGTAGCCTGCCAATGATTAATATATACTACCTCACCCAGAAACAAACAAGAAGCAAATGAATCGTGATTTTGCAAATCGTTAAGCTGCTGGAAGAACAACATGAAATGTAAGCAGTGTAATGTGTTCTTAAACTGCATGCCTCTGCTCTGAGTGCGAAGGGTCCAGACCCACCAGGGGTGGTGGGAGCACCTCCCCCCCCCCCCCCCCCCCCCCCCCCCCGCCATATACCAGTGATTGTTATGCGTAAATATCTCTACTCCAGCAATAAATCGTCCCTCAGTGCTCCAGAGCAGCAGGCTTTATCCTGACAGCTAGGAAAACCTGTTCCATATAAAGATGTTCATTCATAAGGGGTTTGAGCTGCAGGTTTGTCTGTCTTTCATCTTTGTTTCAAAACAGTCTTGTGCGTTTTAAACAAGAAAATTCACAAGCATTAAAAGCTGTGTCACCCTACGCTAATTAAATTTATGATGAGAGCTGATTAGAAAAGCTAAGTTTTGTGGGTTTTTGAGAGGAGATAGGACTCGGCTGGGACTGAAGATGGGAAAGATGACTTGTCTACTTGAAAAGCTCTCTGGCTTTTTTACAGGAAAAGCTTCTTCCCAAAGCTCGAGGAGAATTTTAGGGATAAGAAATTCAGCCTGAGTACCTGAGAAAGACTTGACCAAATGTATCTAAAGCTAAGACTGCGGATAAGAAGTTCCTCTGTTTACTACAGTAGAGCTAGCTTGGAAAACAAGGACTGCCATCTGCCTCTTTCTCAATGTTTCGGGGGGGTGGCAGCTCTGCTTAGTTCCTTTCTTCAGAGATGTTCTGACCTTCTTTTCCACATCTTCTCCTTATTCAAATCTATGGAAAGATAGAAATTGCAATGCATGAGGTTGCTATTGTCCTTCCCATGTAAAATAAGCTGTTCTTATGTTCCTGTCCAATTCTTGGAATTTAATTCTGTACTTTTATTCTGTGGTCAGCCTGGCCGCAAAACAAGTGGTTCTCTAGCAATAGTTTGTTTAGAAAGACAAAGACATATTCTTCACTTCCATTTTTAATATGTTTTCAGTGTTTGAATCTGTGCATGCAAGAACAAAAGTTCTTTCTCACTGTCTTCTCTAGAGGTGCTTCAACTAAGCTTTCTTTTTTCGTCCTTAAGTCATGGACAGACACTCGTGTACACAGAGGTGAAAACATGTAAGCTTTGGGATTTTATTTTTGTGCTCACAGGAAAATGAGATTCAGTTGTCATTAATTCAAAAAATTAAATCAATCCATTGTAAAGCTATGGCTGTAGTGGGTGGTTTGCCTTGGTTGTTAAACTGTTTTGTACATCTGTGCACTTGAATGATAAACTTTATATAGAGGATTTCTGCAATATGTCATTCTGCTTAACTACTTTTTACCTTTGATATAAAAAACCACAACCAACCCCCCAAAAAAAATCCAAAATAACAAACCAAACAAAACCAAAGCATGGTAAAGCATATCAGTTAGTCCAAAACCAGCCCTTGGTGCTGGTCAGAAAGCATGCTGACAGGCACGCAAAGTTTGCAGAGGGGTAAATTCTGCCCATTCAGATTAGTAACTGAAACAAGTGTAACATTTCAAGGCTGGCAGGAGTATTTTTTTCCCCCTCTTTCTCTCTTCAAGCTGGAAAAAAGCATTAAAGCTTATTGCTATTAAGCCAGAAAAATAAACCACAGTGGAAGAGCTAGTGCAAATTAGCATGGTCCCCTCTGTATGTATAACTGTCGAAGGGACTGGCACCATAACTAGCGTGTGATATAGCATAGCCTCTCAGAAACTGTTTGCTTTAGGATTCTTGCTGCTTCGGTGTGTATTGTCAAGTAGGTGATGAGGCACAGTACCCATCATTGATTCTTTTTTTCCTTTTCTTTTTAAATGGGTACCAAGTCACTTAAGTATATGATTTCTGTTCCATAGCATTGTTGTCTGCATCACTTAAGTATATGATTTCTGTTCCATAGCATTGTTGTCTGCAATGATCGATTTTTTTTTATTTTTTTTTTTTGTCTTCTCCTGCTTGTGTACCCTGATGTACGAGTTTATCTATCAGATACCAGACCTGAAATGCTCCTGTCTCCTGGTTTGTGTTGTCTGTTGTACACTAATGCTAGGTGCCAGGTCAGATAATGGGATGAGAACAGTCATACGCAGCTCTGAAGTGACATTAGATCACCTTGTGGTGCTGCTAACTGATCTATACAGCTGGAGTCTTTTGCCTTTCAGACATCTGTAAGCATTTTCTGTGTTGTCCAATTCAATTTCTTCATAATGTTACCAGAGTTTTTACATTTGTTCTTACGGTTTGCTTCATGTCAATTGCGAGAAAACCTGCTAAAGAATAAGAGCTTCAAAACTTTATATAGCTGCTTCCTATTTTTTTAAACTTTTTGCTGCCCATTCCTCAAGGACAGAGTTGACAGATGCTGTACCTTTTGTGGTTGCTGTACCTGGATTTTGTGCTGAATTTGAGCCAGCAGCTTTTGGAAGTCAGTGGTGTTTTCATAACCAGCTTCTTAGCTGTCTTAATTGTGTACCCATTTGGGGCATTGTACTGAAAGTATCAAAATGCTAATTTTTGTGTCTCAATCTAGCCATGATAGTATTGTCTGATATCTGTGTGGACTGCCTGCTGTACAAAAGGTTCATGGTATATCATGATACTTCTTAATACAACTGTTTGATCTGTGCCCACCCTGTCTCCCATGGTTGTAAATAGGTCTGTACTTCTTGGCAGCTTCTCTTAAAAAGATGAGTAAACCTTTTGCCTTTTGTCCTGCAATGTTCCTGATCATTGGTGAACTCCCCTAGACTAAGGAACCTTTGGGAGTCATGCTGGATTTTTAGAAGGGCACCTACCCATGTTATTAAAGAGCTTTTGGTAGGTTTAGACCCATGCACAATACGCCTTAGGACACTTTTTTGCTTTATGTGATCTTTCTGTGAAATATGTCTTAAAGGTTAGCATAACTCACATCTGCAGTACACATCTACCTGGCACTACCAAAGAAGACCTGAAGGATAACACCTTGGCCTCTGTTTTTGTGCTTGGGGAGCAGAAACACAAAAATAAGAACGTACTTTAGAAGAAATGAAGATCAATGGGTTATGTCAGCAGAAGCTTAGAGGTTGCATTTTAAAAAGATTGAATGCATATGAACACTTTTAAAATTCTTTGTAGGTTTCAGTTGCCTTAATATTACTGAAAGGTTGACATTTAGGAAAGAAAACATGAAAATTAAGTCAAATGAATCATGTGTCAAAGCGTTGTATCTTGGATGTGCAGCCCAAACTGAGGACTAGTGTGCTTCTTGGATATGGAGTTGTACTACACTTGTCTTTAGAAAGGCAGTAGCGCAGCTACATAGTAAGTCCCCCAAAAATTCTTCAGAATGAGTATGTTGATATCGGGAAGGCTGAACTCACTTCTACAGGAAAAGGTCACGCTAAGTACTGTTAAATATAGATCCAGAACTGTGTGAGCACAAGATTTCTATGCCTAACCAGGGCATCAGCATGTAGGCTGGAAGTTGGGGAAGTGAAACGACGTGAGTTAACTTATATTTGGTAAAGCCAGGTTTTAGCTTAGTGTTGTGAGGCAGCTTGCCCAGCATTAGTTGGGTTTTAATTGCTCCACTTTTTTAAAGCAAGCAAATTTTGACAGGAGCATCTGTGATAAAAATGGACTGAAAATGTCAACTCTCTTGAAATTAAACAGCCCGTCTTTTCAAGCCTTTTTGTTCTTGAAGATGCAATTTTGCTGTGTTATGCCAGGTCCGGTTCTCATTAGTTCATATAGAATTACACTTTGAAGTGAAGGGCAGGTTTGACCTCATAGCTATCATTATTCTTCTTCGCCCTGCAATTACCAACACAGATCAATCTGGAAAAAAAACATGTACCTACTTTCATTTTCACTGACAGCTGAACCATTCCATGTTTCTAAACAGGACAAGGCCTAGTAAGCACACTTCTTGTCTGTTTTTTTTATGTCACTTGAATGCTATAGACACCTCAGTAGGTAATCAGGATATCCTTAATTAGAAAATCTACTTAATTGGGGCATCTTCCAGGGAACTGAATTAAGCCTAGTTGTATTGAATTATATTGTTTAGGGAAGGTTCAGTTTCTCTTATCCACACTTGCATCGACAGTGTGTTTTGGAAGCTCTTCCCCTACTCAAAATGCCACTCAGCTGGGACAAACCCTGTTCATCAGAGTGAGCGAATACTGCTCGTAGGTTGTCTTCAGTCAACCTGTATGGTTGCCAGAGCAGCTTCCCCAGTTATGTGCAAAACAGGAACCTAAGCTGGACCTGGCCAAAGTAAAATTCACCACTGTTTGAAGAGCCTGGAGCAGGGTGATGCGTCGCGTCTGTTCTCAGAGTAGCTGAGACTGACTGTATTGCACAGACTCCTGTAACTCTGGGCTTTTGCTGTGGGTACTAATACCCCAATAGCACTATAAAAACTTTACTGCAGAAGCTAACTTTTCGGTCGTTAATGCAGTTCCTTGCCAACTAAAGCTGTGTGGAGCATATCATAGTACTGCTTGATCTGAGCTTTAAATTGGATCAGAAGGTATATTCCTCTTTGATACGTAAACTTATATTCAAATCCATGCCTCGGTATTTTTCAAGGTTGTTGATCATGTCACAGTATGATAGCACGCTATTTGAATGGAAAGCAGGGGCGAGGGAAAGGCTTTAGATGTATCGCTTCTGACACTAAAGCCACATATATGACAGTGAAAAATGAGAACTCAAGCATTGGTGCTGCTGCTAGAATTAATTTGTGGTTCACAGTGTGAACTGTTGATGTGTGATGACCGTGTATTTATGTTAAAAATATGTCATTGTAATAGAACAGTGCTATAGTTAACTAAATCCATTTTCAGGTGAAAGCATCAAACTTACAAATCAAACAGTTTATTTGCCATATTTTAATGTATTTTCTAAAAAAATATATTGTTTCTCTTTGCATATCTTAAAAAACAGCTGAAAAAAAAATTGAACTAGAATGTCTGGGATATCTGCAAACGTTATAACTTGTTTTTAAAAATGTGGTGCTAAACTAAAAGAAATCTAATCTTACCTCAAATTATCACATACAAGAATCTTACTGATGGAAATGTTACTTGTTAAATAAGATGTGCATACTTCAAACAAACTTTCTTTAAATAAGTCTAGTGGCATCCCTACTTTCTCAATTTCCTAGCCTGCCTCTAGCAAAAAACATCATTAGTGTGTCCAGTAGCTTACAGTGTTTAATTCATTTGCATTCTCTTGCTTTTTAATGGCAAACAATTTAGTCAATTTTAGCTAAAACCCCAAAGTTTAAAAAGTTAATATTTACAAAATCAAATACCAATGACTCTGTATTTCTAGTGTCATTATTTACACTAGAACCCTTGTTGCTTTTCCTGTCCCAATTGAGAAAGAGTTATTTTATACAAAAATCAAACACTGCAACCTACAGCAGGTGCATATAAATTAGAAAATTGAAAAGATTCAAGACCGGTTATACACAAAAGTGAACCCAATTAGACTGTTTAATTTTCTGGTGGAGAGTAACTCCAAAAAGTTAAGCATCATAGCAAATTTTCAATTAAGTACAAGAGTTAATTTTCTGTTTTAACAGTCACTTTTGGTACATGGCTGGTATATAATTAGTGACATACTTGGTATTGTAAAGACTGGCATGAATAATGTAATGAATATTATACCTTTTATTTCATCCTTCCAGTTGCAATACTTGGCTTTTATTCTTATGACTGCATAAGTTCAGATTTTGTTAGTGATGCGTATACCAAACGGATAATACTTCTCATTTTGAAGAACAGATGTCCAGCTACACTAAGTGCTAAATACTAAGTTCTGATCTTAGGGTCCTATGACAGCCTCAACTCTGAGGAGACGTGCCAAGGTAGATGTGTACAGGCTACAGCTGTCAGCTCCTGAGTCACGCACAGGAGCTTCCAGGCTGACAAGAGATGCTGCTGCTTCCCCACATGTGACCCCAAACACGCTCTAGCGAGGTTTGTCTAAGTGTTACCTGCCCATTAAACGGTCCTTTCCACCTCCCCCTTACACATATGCGCTCCTCTGTAAGTCTGTTCCTGGCCTTCCACGTGACTTCTGGAAGTAATTGACAGGAGCAGCCTAACCCAGTATAAACTGAGCTTAAATTGGCATACAACTAGCCAAAGAGCAAGTTGCGCTGGAATGAGTTGGATTTCTAGCTGGCTTAAAGCTTGCACAACTGCTGAGCATAAACAAAGCTGAAAGTCAGACCTGGGTCTGTGCCATTCCATTTACAAGCAGCTACCTGTGAGTGCAGCCTGCCTCTTGCAAGACATTTCTGTGGATTTTTCATCAAAATTGCCCCATTGATAGTAAGGACTGTCCCCTCATCATGAGGGTTGAAAAGTAGCTTGAAGTACATTCAGCAGCAGGCAAATACTTCAGCCAGGGAGTCAGCCAGACTGGTCCATCTTAAACCAGAAAACCACATTTCCCAGAATATTTGCATGAAACCATTAACGAAGCTCAGTGCTTTGTGCTTGAAATTACCTTGAAAAGCAAGTTACCTTTTAATGCTTTCATTCTGGTTTTCACATCCAGCATTTAATGCCAGTTTCAGAGACGAGTAATTATAACAATTTCATTTGACCTGGTTGTATCAGGAGTCTGAGGCAAAATCCTATAGCAGTGCAGGAGGGAAGGGGTTGGGGGGGAAGGCAGCTGGGCTCAAACCTTAGCCCAGGCTCCCTGTGAGCTAGGGCAGCCTCTGCTACTGCAATAAAGATTTCTGGCAATCAAAGAGCACAAGCGCAGAATGAATTTGAATAATTGCATCCTTGCTTAGGCACAAGTGGTACATAATAGATATTTACTAATCAGGCTGCTTTTCAGACATCAACACAATTTTATGTTTGGAAGATGGAGTTCTGCTAATTTCATTCTGTACTCTAAAATGAGAATGAGGAAAATGAATTGAGGTTCAGTACTGATTCTCTGCAAATCTTTCCATTGCAGACTGCTATAAACAAAGTAATTGCATGTAACCCCATTCGTGTGGCCTTCATGAAGAAGATCTGAAACAGTTTTTATACTCTGGAGCTTGTAATACTAGGTAATACAGATGTCTGGTGCTTTAACTCAAAACAGAGCTCTGAATGGGTTTTGATTTTGGAAGCTTTTCCCACTATTGGCTTGGACTGTGTTAGTTGGGGAGTAAAAAATTTTAAATCCTTGGGTTTACACCTGGTTATGCTAGCTATACATTTGGACCTGGTTCTGCTAGCTATTTACTCTCCTTGTTCCAATAGAAATGTTTCTGAAAATAAAAAGATATTTTTGAGATATGCAATATTCTGTACTGGATTGGAGGGGGAGAACTGAGACTCAAATTATTGATTCTTCTTATTAGAGTTGTTTTAGCTTCAGTGTATTGAAATAGGACATTTATGAATTCCTCATAAATAGTTAAGAGTGCTGAAAAGACAGGAAGGAGTTTAATTTCCTGGGACATTTCACATATTGTTTTGAAAGAAAAGAATTCATTCTGAAGAATCCCATTTCTTCCTTGGTTTTCATATCTGCATGTTGGGTTGGGAATGATGCATCTTGCCTTCAGAAAGAATTAGATATCCTGACTGTGAGTAGTACAATATACATGGTATTAATTGATTTTTTTTTGTTATTTTTTTGTCCACAAGGATATTAGAAAAGATCAGCTCTTAAATTAAGCCCTCAAGGCTACCTTTATTATTTTAAAACTATTAAAAAAAAAAAAAAACAAACCTGAAAGATCCAGTAACACTGCAGCAAGTACATAAAAGCACTACACAACAGTAGAACTAATAAATGGTCAGCACTGTTTCCTTTTTCTTTACATCTGGACTTCATGATGCGAAGGAATGAGCTGGAACCCCCAGGTGGGTGAGTTGAAAGCAAATGTGTGTGGGAAAGGAGGATGCAAACAGCCAGGGCTTGTTCTCTCTTAGAAAGGCAGCATGCGCTTCCATGTGCGAGGCCAGGGTGGGCTCCGAGACCTCCGCTCTGCTTCCAGCTCAACCACCAAGGCTTGGCTGCCCTCGTCATCTGTGTAACCCTTCCCTCCCTCTTGGTGTACTGATTTGTTCGCAGCCTTAATTTGGCCATTAGGGTTTTTTTGATAGATGTGACCAAATCCCAGAAGAAGGAGGGGAAAAAAAAAAAAAAACAAAAAACAAACCAAACACACACAAAACAAATCAACAACAAAATCCAACATATTAATCCTAACTATTTGCTTGAGTGTCCAATGGAACTGCTTTGGTGATCCTGACAACTTGTCATTCCTGTTTACTTTCTCTGTACGTTCAAGCAATCGGGTTTTATTTGCGCTAGTGCCCATCAAAAGTAGTTTTGCAGCTGTGTAACAGAAATATGATTGTAGAATACAGGATAGAGACATTTTCTAAGACAGTAACATCATCTTCTCTCTTTTCTGTTCATGCTCAGGTTCTTACTCCTTTCTTCTTGGCCCCATCCCATCTCTTCAAATTTTACTGACCCCATATTCACACAGTTTTTGCCCAGGAAATAACTTCTGTTGAAGGCATAAGAGTCTTGCCGCTGTGGGTTGCCCTTTCCCCTGTTAAAGCATGTGAATAACTCCCCTAGAATAGAAGCTGCTCATAAACCGCAGCAACAGAATGGGGTCCCAGGATTTAATCTGGTGACTCAGTGCATTGTTATTTAAAAGGCTTTTCTGTAGAGGGAAAAATGTTTCAAAAGTTTAATACTTTGTAGAGATAAACTGTTCCTTTTAAAGTCATTGTTGTCTTGTTCTGATACATCATCTCTGAAGAAATAATTCAAAATGCTTTTATGTCCGTCTCTGTGCTGCCTGCAAGCGAAATATTTAAAGGCTGTGTGCTCTAATACTGAATACAGAGTAGGGACTTCTGTGATGTTAGGGCTCACATCTGACACTCTTTTTGCACTATTTTTGTCCTCTGTGCATTTTTTTTCTCAGATTATCCTTATGTTATGGGAGGTCAGAGCAAACATGAAGTACCCTTTCGAGAGAAACAGATATTCAGCCAGGAATGATTTACAGCAACAGCAGTAGTTCTGCAGGGAACTTGCAGCTGCGTGGAGTGGTGCTGGTCCTCCCCTCCTACCCAGGGACAGCAGTGACAATGTTAGAAGGGGCCAAGGATCTCCATTTCCTGGGATATGGTGTTTAAAAAAAAACAAACAAAAAAGAAGAGTTCTAAATGAGGATGAAAGCAAAGAATCCAAATCACCTATAAAATTAAGTGTAATAATTTTAGGTCCATTGCAATATTTAACATCTGCATACATCAGTACCATAGCAGAAATATCTTAACAGAGCTATTTGAAACAAAAGAGAAATCACTTGCTCAGAAAAGAACAAATTGAAACATTTTAATCTTATCCAAATGCTCTTATTTATGTCCTGAAGTGAAGTTTTCTGGAAGCGCTCACCCGCTGAGGAAAGTGTATTTCTAACAAAATAGCATGGGAAAGTCTCACTGAGAAGCCAGAAAGGATTTAATAAATATATATATATATATATATATGTCTCCCAATCTTGTAGTACAGAACTCAGCTATAGATTCTTCAGTTTAAGGGGAAAACAACTCTCTTCACAGTGGATCCCGAAGTCTGTGTACCATGGGGTGTCTTACATGTTCTCCTAAAGCCGCTGGCCTTTGCTCTGAGCTGGTTGTGCCACCTCAGTGCACTGCTGAAACCTTTTGTCCTTGAAATAACCTGAAAAATGTTGGGAAACGTCAAGTTTTATTCTTAGCTTTATTATGTATTATTATTGTCTTCTGTATTCATCTAGGCTGCAGTTTCATGCATGTCAAACGATCAGATTGCTAATGCCACAAATACGGCCACATACCAGGAACTGGCCTGAATTCTGAGTCTTGCCTTGAGTCAAAATAAACTGGAAAGAGTTTTGGGTTTCTCTGTCAATGGTTGTGGCCAGAGGTCGAGATTAGTGGTTTGCAGGCAAATGAACAGCTTTCCAGTGGGTAGAACAAGCAGAGGATGGAATCGGACCAAGCCTGAGGAGTAAAACCTTTATTGAGGATGTGCATCTTAAAACACATGGCACCTAAGGTCTTGTTTAAGACTAGGCAAGTTTCCAGTGAATAATGGACTCTCTGTCTCATTTTTCAAAGGCAGCAATTCCTGGCAACCACAGAAAAAGGAAAACATCACTGCATCTTCAAACTTGGAAAATGAGAGCGTTTACACTCGATTGGGACTTAAGAACCACAGATGATGTGTTTTCTGGCCTTTTTGCACTGAAAGTTCCCACACACATTAAGCTTTGAAGGCTGCAGAGTTTCCCTTTAAAAGCTAAATCGTGTTTAAATTATGGGGGCATATAACAGCCCATGAAAATGCTAATGCTATTTTTCTGCTGTTTAAATACCAGCCAGTAAAAACTGAGCCAGAGACTTGTGGATCCCTGCTGAGCAGCCCAGTCTATTTTTATTTTATTTTTTTTTTTTATTTCCCCTCACCTCTCACTCTTGGCAAAGTGCAACTTTCTCACTAATTTACTAAGAAGAAAATTGCTTTGGGGCATAAGCCCTAACCAGAAGATTTAAGTTCATTCACGGTAACAGTGTAATTTTAATGGTGCATACCCTATAGTTTACAAGCATTGGTATCAGCAGGCCATCTTTTAGGATTTCATCAATGAAAATTAACCCTCTTGTGCATTAGAAAAACGTAGTGGACTAGGAAGTAATTGCAGAACACTCCATATCTTCACACATGAGTAAACATAAATGGACCAGACTTACAGAAGACTCAGAGTCCCTAGTTTGGGGCTGCTAAACTAAAATTCATTGGGATGCGCTCAACCATGTTAGTTGGAAGGTTTTCCATGCAAACTTCTGCAAATTATGCTTTTATAAGCATATGACTTCCCTGTCAAACACAGAATACAAGTAGAAACCTCAAAATTAGATACAGCAGTAGGTAACTTAAATGTTTAATGTGCCCTTTGCATTTCTATCAGTTACCTGTCAGCAGCTGCTCAGAAAGAGGTCAGGACATGGTATAGCAGGGGTTGATCAGCTCTGAGGGGTGGGGGGGGTGTATGTTTTGAACAGGTAGGATGCTGCCAACCCACATCATTGAAGAATGAGCCTTGTCTCCCTTTCTATCCCCAAATAGATAAGTTTGTTGTTTTGTTTTTTTTTTTAAACTGTAACTAAAAGAAAAAAAAATGCAGTGGAACTCAGCTACTTCTTAGGCTGGTTTTGTTTTATTTTTTTCAAGGTACTCTAGGAAGAAGTGTACATAAAACTAAGTAAACAAAAATGCAGGGATTTAAAAGGTAGGAGGCTCATAATGATGCCCTACTAAGATTCCTATGATCCAAATTCCACGTTCCCATTTCTACTTCTATAGCAATATTTTCCTTGAGGATTGTTGTTTCTTGTAGCCAGTGGACTCAACTGATAGCTATTAGCAGGAAGGGAATAAAAAAGGTGGGGTTGGGAGGACAACATTTGATTTTGTGTAATTAAAATGTATTTTAAAAAGTAGGAAGTAGTAGAGATTAGTTCTGCCATACTCCTACTTATTTACATATTTTGATACATCCTTAAGTCTCTTCCTATTTTAATAAATCTTCATTCAGTATGTCAAATAACTCAGTCCATGGACACTCTCCACACGATACCTCCATTCCTTACAAATTCCCTGTCTCTACAAAGGGTTATTTTTTGAAGGCTTTAGGGCCTCTTCATGTAGGAGACTGAGGCAGCACTGATGAATCAGGTCACTGTTTCTGTTGTATATTTGAAAGCAGTACATGTATATTTAATATGTTCTAATATTTGATCTTTTGCATATATGGCTTAGCTGGATTATGTGATACAACTCTCATTTGATGCATGGCTCCACTAGAGCTCACAGTAGAAACTAACCTGTGTTGAGTTCAGGTTAATAATGCATACAACTTTTTCTGTGAGTCATTTCTAAAAGGAACTTGGGATGTTAAAATCAGTGACCTACCTTCCTCTCTGAAGCTGGTCTTCTCTGAAATAATGAGCTGGCATCATTTGAGAAGCGTTCCAAAATCAGCCTCTGTTATTAGGTGCTTAGGTCCAGCAACACATTGGGGGTAAGGACATTGCCAATGTGTGGTTTGCTTCAGTGCCTGCTTAATTTAAAGGAGGAGCTGTACTGAGAGATCAGAATGGATGTGAGAGTGCTGTAAAAAGGCAATAGATCTCGTGGTGATTCCCATTACGAAGCTGTTATTGCATAGGTCCGGGTGCTGCCCTAACATGGCTCTGTTAGCTACTGAACGTGGGATAGGGCTGAGGTGACAAAAGGGTGTTCTGTGTGAGCCGTGGGACAGCCTCTTTGCTCTGGGGTTTAGGTGCACAGCGCAGTAACCACCACATCTCCCTTAAGTGTTTGAGGAGATGGTGTTCCCTGTTCTTCTCCTGGCCGCTCAGGGGTGGCCCTGAAATGGCTTCTGCTTCACTGCTACCTAGGTGCAGTGTGACAAGGAGAGTGTTTTCCACTCGGATACACAGAATCTGTCACTCTTTCCATTGCAGTGTCCTGTTCCTAGCACAACAGTGCTAATGAGAACTGCAGATGACAATTAAACATTCAGGTGCAATCGATGTAATGAGGAATATGGGTCAGAATCACCTCTGTTGTCATTTCCATCACATTAAATTGCAAGCCGGGCATCTCATGAGCCTTCCTTCAGTGCTGATTCTGAGCATTAAGGATCAGGCTGATGGGACCTCCTCAAGCAGCTGTTTGGTAATTCTGGATGGGAAGCGCGCTCTCCACAAGCAATATCACACTCTGCTCAGTTTGTTAATATATATAGTGAGGGATTTACAGGGTCGGGCTGGAAAAGATTGGTAGTGTAGAGCTATATCATGCAAAAAGAAGCCTGTGGCCCCAGAGATAATGATCCTGTCCAGAGCTCTGGTATAAAAGGGTGCTGGGTGCACATTTTCCCGCAGGCTATAGTGGCTGTCAGCCAGCGTGGAGAGTAGAGTGAAGCATCCTTGCAGCCTTTCTTATCCTCTTCAGACAGAAAGGACACAGTATGAGCAGGTAAAGTATATGTTCCCGTTGGTGATGTTATCTGCAGTTGATTTCTTGCTGACAAAGCTGATCAGTTCTCTAGGGACAAACAACTTCTGCTTCATTTATTATGAACTTGCTTTGCCCATACGCCAAACTGACCAAAGCAGTGGTAGGACATCTGAAAAACAAATCCTACTCAAACTTGGGTATAGATTTGCTGTTCAGGGGTGGTATCTAGTAGCTTCTCTTTGCTCAGAAGAATCATTTGGACAAACCCTTGGTTCACATGCAAGCATCTACCCTTCCCGTTTGATTTGGAAACTTTCTGAGGGAGTGACACTAGTCAGTAAGAATGAATTGTACAAATCCAGTTACTCATGTAACACTTCTTATTACTCAAGCAATACTACAGCACGAGGGTGCTGGGCAGGCTGTTGAATTGGATCTTGCGCTTCTGCTGTGCTCACTCAAGTAATCAAGCCTCAAGTGAGTATATGCATTTGCCAATATATGTGATTCAAAAACACCCATTAAGTTGTTTAACAAGGTTGGCAATGTGAATATATTCTTTATTCCCATGCAAACAGTCTTGAAAGAAAAAGTATGAGGCAGCGAGAATTAATAGGAAGCCAGTATCATATGTGCTTATTCCACTTTACTTCTAAGTGTTTTATTGAAGAAACAGTGAGCTTTTTATTTTGTGATGAGGCTTGTGACTTTGCAACATAATTGGTGCAAACTAGACTGCCTGGACAAGCTTGAGTTAAATAGGATCTAACTCTGGGGGGTAGGAATGTTGCACTGTGTAAAATCTAGTTTTTAAGAGGTTTTTGATAAGTCTGAAGGTGAAAAATTTCCAACAGTGATTGATGAAGTACAGGGTAATGCCAAGTTTTCTTTATGTCTAAGAACTTAAAACTGAAAGACACAAAACTAGCAAAACCCTTCTCTTAATCTTTTTCCTTTGTTTCTGATTTTCACGGTCATGATTTCGTAGCTGCCCTGGCTGCTTTGAGATCTTTGGAGCCCTAGTTCACTCTGAACCTCAACCTTGAATTGAATGTGTCACTCCTCATAGGAAGGGAAGAAAAAAAAAATGCATAAGCATCAACCACAGCCTTAGGAAATGCCACTTGGAGATGAATCTTAAGTATTAATCTTTCAACAATTAAGTGGCACTCGTTCTCAGGACCTACAGGTAACCCTCCTGCAATCGCTCTACCCAGTAGGGAAAGTCTTTGCTTCATCATCCCTCACGTCTGTCTCTGAGCTTTCCCAGCCATGCCCACTGTAACAAGCCTAGTGCATCCTCTAAAGCTACGTTATGCGCAGCGGATTGAACAGATGATACACTAAACACTTCCCTTTGCTGCTCAGGGTGGAGGTCCAGGAAGGCTGTTTATACCATTGAATGCTTTTCCTCATTTTCCTTGATGCGTGCTGTTTTGTACTTTGTCTGTGTCCCACCCCTCTCCCCCCACCCAGATTACACCTAACTCCCTGCTCCCATTGCCTGCTGCTTCTTTTGGGGGTAGTGAAATGCCTTTGTCCCCTTTTTGCAGAATCCCAATTGCAATCAACAGCCAGCTCCAGCTCCTCTGAGAGTGCTGCTGCTGCAAGAGCTAGTCCTGGCCTCCAGTGGGAAGCTCAGTTTTGGGAGGGGTCAGCAGCCTGGCCCCACTCCCTGCACAGCTACACAGATGCTAGTGCTGAGACCCGGGAAGCGCGGAGGAGCACGCAGGCAGAGGAGGGGGGAAGAAAGGGCTGCCCCATGAAGCAAAGGCTTAGTAACTCAGCTTACACTGAGAGTGTAGCTGCACTTTTAACATATGTTTAACTACATGATCCACTGTAGTGTAAAGATACCTGAGCTGGCCCTGATTGAGCTGCCTTCCTCATTTCGTAAGTCCCAGATGCGGCATAGCTCCATTAGCATGGCAATACACCCAAGCTAATGAGGTTGGGTAAAGCTGATGCTGCTTTATTGCCTTCCCTTCTGGTGCTAGCTCATTTCCAGCCAGCTAAGGTGTCTCTAAAGTGCTGTTTTGCGTGATACAGATAAACCCTAAATAACCTGTGCAAGGCAAGCATTGAGTCTGAGAGCAGAAAGACACAGATCTCTGTTTCCTGAGCATATCCCTCTGATCACCAGACCAAGCCCTTTAATCTCCAATATAGCATTTTGTATATAAGGTAGGTATCCTGCTTTGTGCAGCCATTGTACTACTTACTGTCTTGCCAAAGCTTTTAGAGGTTACTGATCTGAGCAGAAGGGAAAGGTCTCAGAAAATTTGGAAGCTGAAGGGAGAAATTTATCTCAGTGCAGTCTGTTCATTTTAGAGATTTTTATTTTTTCCTTACCCCCCCCTTTTTTTTTGTTTTTTGTTTTTCTCCCCCAACCCCTACTTACCACATGTTGAGAGCATTCATTGTTGTTCCTTAACTAACTTGAAAGCCTCAGGTATTCAGTGCTTCTCTAAGCTTTAAATCTGGGAAGCCCCTTTGGAAATAGCAGCCACAATATGCTAACAATGACTGCATCACACAATACGTCGAGATGAAAAGGAGATCATTTCCTTGATCTCACTTCAGAAGACTGGCATGTCTCTTGGCAGAACTCATTTGGATGTTGCTCTCTGTAATTAAAGAGTGTATCATCATGCATACAGGGCATGGTTGAAAGAAGGTCTCTGAGAGGCTGAATTAAAGTTGCACAGACAAGCTTAATTTTGGTGTTTCCTAGTGTTCAAGTGCTTGACTTACAGCTTTAATAGTGTTTGCTTTTTAAAAATTATTTACAAGCAGTTTCCTAGGGGAATTGATTTTTTTTCTTTAGCTTTGAGCTACTGTCAAGTAACATGTAATTCTTGGTCACATAAAATGTCAGCAGGTTTGGACCCACTAGTCACTTGAATTGCTAACAGAGTAACAGTGGCTTAGGTTGCCATTCCATGACTGGGTCCATGCTAGTTTGGGATAGGCACTTAGCTGCTGGGTTTAACAGATGGTGAATATCAGAAGTCATGAACCTTGGTTTCCATTTTTGGTGCTGGTTTACTCAAACTCTGTATCCCAGATTTCGGTTCCTTTGATTTTTGGGGTGTGAAAAACTACATTATTCTTAAAACATTTTATGACCAGGAGTTACCAACTTCTTCCGTTACAATACAACTTTCCTCTCAAAGCTGGAAGAGTTATTTTCATCTATCCCCTTGTATCTAGCTTTAGACTTTAAATGTCTATCTGGTCTGTTTATGATTACTAATGCAATCAGCCTCCTTCCTTCTTGGACTAATTAATTAGAATAGTCCTAATGATTTTCTTCTGAAATGACAAAAATAACTTTGGGTAGGTAGAAATCAAGGAAAAAGAGATTCCAGATCAAAACAGTCTTCTACACTCCAGTCACGTCACGTTCGTGCATTTCCAAAGTATATCGCAATTCTTTCTACAAGTAACACAGTGTAACAGTTCAATGTGTAAATGCATATTTTCTCAGTAACAATATATAGGACTCAACACTGAAAATGTCTGAAACATTGTCTCTTTACTGCTTTAGATCAGAGGTATTTGTTTGTACTGTGTATGTCCCATTTCTTGTAATAGTGGTTGGTTAGTGCAGTCCTGTCGTGCTGTCTCGTGGTGACTACTGTAAATAACACAGCAATGATGTCTAGATAAATGAGAAAATTCAGAGTGGTTGCAGAAATAATAGTATAGTGGAAACCCATTGAATAGCTTTATGCAGCATTGTTTAATCTAAATTCCTGAATCACTTTCCCTCTGGTTAATCAGTGCAGGGGTAGGGTAAAGGAGGCCGATCAAGCTGTATTGCGAGCAACATTCACGTCACAGTAGAAAGGTCCAGGAGGTGCAGGGCTCCTTAGGTAACTGGAGTCTATTATTTTGCCTAATTCTTCAGCTAGGGCTTTTTAGATTCCAACATATGAACAGTATAGAAAAATAGTTTTGAATATAGAGCCCATCCTGTTCTCTTAATAGTTCAGTGTAAGGTAGTGAAACATCTATGTCATTCCCTTTTATCATGTGTAATCAATGTTATACTTAATGCAGCATGACTTTTCAAGTGATTAAGGACCTGGCGGGGACATTAACAATGTAAAACTTTATTTGCATTTACACTAATGATTTTATAATGAGAGTTTTATTATATTAATGAAGACTGCTGAGAGAAGAGGGAAAAACAAAGCTGAAACTCCTCTAATGTCTGTCTTTAATAGAGTACCCTCTGCTAACCCTTTGTTGACATAGGTGCTTATTTGCATAAAGGAAAATATGGGCATTTGGAACTATTAATTACTGAATGCTCAATGTACTTTGTGGTAACTACTATATTAATTGAGTTATTTTAGGAGGGGTTTTATGGCAAATTACTTATTTATACAACAATTCAGAGGGGAGAGAAAAGTTTTAAAAACAACTGCTTTTGTATCATGATGGTACCATATCTCAGTAACAAAATGTGGGATAAAAATACCTGTGAGACCAGCTTACTTTTTAAGCAGATGTATCCAGAAATATCATGAACTGCTATCCCTGCTCCCTGTTTTTTCAGTGAGTTACAAACATTTTTAACTGGAATGGGAAACTTTCAAAGCTGTTGGCTAAGTCCAAGCACTGACAGGACCTCCCAGGAAAAGGAACTAGTCCTGGATGTGATTTCTGAAAATCAACATTAGCTGCTTATTACCGCTTCCAAACGTTGCCTGAAGGAGAAATTTAAAAACAAAACAGAAGAACCCTGACCAAAAAAACCTGAATTATTGGAGTACACTTTTCTTGAAGCAAATTTTGCCTGATGCTAGGCAGTAATGTAAGAAATGAAGAAGTAGCTGCACTCAACTCCTTTGATTTTTGCAGTGCAAGTCTGAGGCTGCCATCCCATAAGTACCTATGCCAGCAGTTTGCTGTATTTTCATGGGGTAGTTTTCCCAAAACTCTTCTCAAAAGTAAGAGATTAAAAAAAAATCTCATTTTTCTTGTTGCTGTGTCAAGTATAACCCTGGCATGAAAAGAGAAGGTATGTTAGTAAAACAGACAGGCCCACTTGTAGTAATAGTACTATGTAGTAACAGATTTGATGATTTAAGGCAAAAACATTACAAAACCTATTCTTATTGTTTTCATTCTGTTTAATGGCTTCACCTAAATTCTCGTGCTTTGATTTCCCTCCACCTCCCCCAATGGACTAGCATATTTACTAACAGCAAGCTGGTTTCCTGTAATTTCTGCAAATGATTGGTTATAGTAATTAGGTTTCTTGGCAGACAGCCCTAAAAGTCAGCTTGCTGTCATGAGATTTAATTTCGTTGCATCTTACTCTGACACACATGATGTGACCTGTATTAATTAGGATTGCTATGAACAGTTTGGGGAATTAAGGATGCAGTCAGGCATCATGGGACTATAAGGCTCCACAAAGAACCAGAGGTTTCCAGCATGAATGTCTTGACAGAAGCAGGTAAAAATATCAGATGAGTTGTGCCAGAACCCTTTGTTCTTAAACAGCCTGAGCTCTACGGTAAATAACTTGGGTTCTGCTGCTGCTGGAAAAGATGGTTCGATGGAGGAGTCGAGTGACATTGGGTGGAATTGTGGGAATGGACTGGCTGTTGACTGGGATTTGCAGTGGCAGAAAGCAGGAGCTGGAAGAGAGCGAGCCCAAAGCCCAAATTCTTTTGAAGTCTTTTCCTAACAGCATCAATTTTGATTAAAGTACAATGGACTCTGAAAAGTGTAGCTCAGCTTCAGCTATGACATATATGATTTATAGCTCTGAATCAAGTATTCTCTAGGTATATCTTCCAAGGACTACTAAAGTGAAGACAAAGATAAGAGTTGAATTCAGGGGTATTTTTATCAGGCTTTAGAAGACAAGAGAGACCCTCACAACCCAACTGAATCTAAAGGAAGTAATTTTGTTGGCTTCAGTGAGTGAGAATCTTCAGTTCTTGAGGCTTTTTATAGTTTTCCACATATAAACCAATGATTTTTAGCCAATGACATATATTTTCAGAAGTTATAGCATAGAATTGCTATCAGACTAAATGAGTGGAACTCTGGAAAGGGTTCTGTTGAAATCATCAGCCTTCAGTATAAGGAGGAACTACTTTTTAATACAGTGAATATTATAAAAATACAGCAGCATGAAATAATTCCCTAAAAACATGTTTAAGTAGTCTATTTCAAACTGCAAGTATCACTAGTTGTGAACTTGCACCACCCTTTAATTAGGCTTCGTATCACACCGATTCCTTAGCCGCTTCCCTCATTATAAAAATCTTATGTAGGAGACTTCCTTAACAAGTTACCCAAAACAGGTCACAATCCAAAACTTTAACTTTTCAGTTTAGTGAAAGTAAATATTTATAGTACTGGAAAATGTATGTTGTCATTTCCCATCTATGTCTCTGTATAAACAGAGTATTTAAGTGGAAATGCAAATGTTCTTTCTTCTGCACTTCTGTGAACACCTGAAAGATATATATAATAGCAAAGTGCATTTTTTTTTCAAAGGCTTTCTTGAAATCAGTTTAAACTTCTCTAAAGATTCTAGCAGGAGGCAGCTGAAAAGAAATGAAAAAGAGTCATGCCAAGGAAATTACATCACTGTCATTGTTAATTTGCTTTAAATAACCATGAAAAGAAGTAGTCTATCCTCTGTTAAAATTTCCCATTGGCTTACAACCAAGTGGTGAATATTATATTTTATAGACTCTGACATGAAGTCTGTGTTTAAATATTTATCTTTTGAACAGCTATGTTTACAGCTAAAACCCTCCTCCAAGTTAAACTTTAGCAGTAATGTGATCTATTCCTCTTCTGAAATTGTCTCAGGTGAAAATATACGAGCAGGTCAGGTTTTATGAAGTTCTTCAGATCTCTCAGATTATTTGCTCAAATGGAGGTAAGTACTTTAAAGATCAAGGTGAAAATGCATGCGGTAGACTACATTCAGCTTTGCTTTTAAATTTGTCGGAGCCATTTGGACTTTACCATAGAACGCTGTTCAGTATTGACAGTATTGCATATAAACTTCAGTGCTGGGTTTTGGCTGAAAAGAAATCACAGTCTTATCGCTGTCCTGTAAATTTGTCAGGTTTCAAAGCCTTTTTGCCGTCCTCCCTATTGCCGCTGCCATTGTGGTGTTCAGGCTGATGCTTCAAAGCCATCAGCTTAGCACTGCTGAGTGTGGATGGAGAGAAGGCCACTGCTGAAGCAATCAAAATACATGGCTATGCTTCTGGCTGAGAGATAATTAAGTCAATAAATTGAGCTTGGTTTTCTTCTCCTTAATATTTGTATTTTCCAAACTGCAGAATACGTGCGAGTACCAAGAATGAGCAACCAGAATGCCCTGCAGAGTTTTGCCAAATAAAAGGAGTGTTTTCCCCCTTGTGCCATGTAAAGAAAGCATTGAAAAGTGTCTACTGTCGTATAAAGGAGCCTTTAAATTTATTGTGTCTGTGATTGTGGTTCGGGCAACATGCTTGAGCAGGTATAAATTTTGGAGGAGAGTCAGTTGGGCACCATAAAGATGCCACCAGGAAGCCTGCAACTCTTGAGTACTAAACTTGTTAGTGTTGTAATATCAAGGGAAGATATAAATCTGTTTTAGACGCTGCCTCTATCCCATGCGTATGTGAGTTTGTTTCCCAACGGATACTGTTGATACAATGTCAGCAGTAATGAAATTGGGAAAGATTAAGCAGGATAACATTTGTCTTAAACAGAGTATTCCTGACAACCAAGTTCAAAAGAAGGGACAAAGCAGAGCCCTGGGAGGTCTGGCAGGATGCAGCAGGGACAGGGATGGTTTGAGCCAGACAGTCCTTTGTGGCTGATGTGGCAGGGAACGGTGCAGGAACACAGACCAGCCCTTCCCGTTTCCAGGTGTCAGTGCTTGGAGCAGCCTTTGCCCCCTGAGCGTGGATGACAATCCACAAGGGTAGCTGGGGGGACTATTTAATATCTTCACCTGGAACAATGAAATCAAAATGCTTTTATCAATAAGGCTTCAAATTCTGCTTTTGCATGCAAAGGTGCTTTTTCCAGTTGTGAATGTTTAAGGGCAAATACCTGCAATATTTCTTTTGTGTATATATATATATATATTTATTGTAAAAAAAAAAAATTGAAGTGAATCATCCTATTGAAACTGCTAGGTGATTTACAGTGTCAGTATGTACCGATGAACTACTCTGAAAGGCAAGCCCTTACTTTGCTCCCGGTTTTTCATCTCCACTGCTAGTGAAACAAATTGATCGATAGCAATTAGTCTTATTAATGGCATAAATGCTAGCCTCATGCTGAATAGGTTCTGCAGGCTTTGTTTGGTTGAATTTATTTGTGTCTTCCTAGGTTAATCAAATATTTCAAAGAAAGGTGATGGGAGAATACTAAATTCTTCGAGTCTATCAGTATTCTGAACAGCTGTTTCTAGCTATCCAAATTCACTTGAGCTGATGTACACATGTTACATGAGATATTTATTGTCCAAGTAGGTTTTTATTTTTTGTAAATGCAGTCTTCTTGCAATTAATAAAGCTCTTACTAGATGTTTTTTTGCAAGAAGCAATGTCCTTTGCAGAAATCCCAAAGTCATTTCATAAAGGAAATTTAACACTTTAGGAAGATATGGAAGTAGAAAACCAGCCTGATGCTTGAAATTGCACTAAGTAATTTTGCGTTTTGTGTGGGTTTGATTTGGGTATGTCTGAACTTCAACCCAGCAATTATAAACAAATCTTTCTAAATGCATCATATGATTTTCTCTGATCTTGAAAATACTATTTTGAAATATGTCTTTAAATTACTGAAGTATTTCAAAGCATATTTCAAAATGAACAGTTTATTCAATAACTTTTCAGGAAAAAAATTACATTTCCTAGATAAAAATATGTGGAAGTGTTCCCTTGCTGACGTCTCAGAAGTATGACATTTTAAGGACTGTAAAGGTGGAATCTAAATAAAAGTCACTTTTGATTAGAGGTACATTTGCTGTGGTGGTGCAGATAGTTTTGTAGAGGAAAAGCTGCACCTGTTTTGTTCAGTGCAGAGTTTAGAAGACAGAATTTCATACCACTAATAAATTGTGAGGTGTGTGGGAAAGCTTTTTTTTTCCCTAAGTGCTGGTGGCACCTCTGCTTTTGATGGTCACCTTCCTAAAATAAAGTAATACCATGCAATGCTATTCCGATTATCTTTTGCGTCCTGGCTGCTTTAGCCAGTGCTCTGCTCTGGGCAGGTTCTACTAAAGCTGTAACCTGAAACACACCGCTGCAATTTAAAAATCCATCATCTTTTTATCATGCACAAAGTGTGTGGATGGCAGTGTGGCTGCAGGATGCTTAGGAGAGGGGAGGAGCATGCAGAGGATGTTTCTGATGTGTCCCAGCGAACACAAACCGAGCCTCCAGCACGGTGGTTGTGCTGGACCTCCTTACCAGAGGGACTGTCCTGCTCTCCGCCCTGTCTTGTGCCTGCTTCAGGGCTGGATGTGGGATTGGCGAGGATACTATTTGGATGCGTTGTATAAACTCTTAGTTGAGCATTAGCAGTTGAATACTTCTCCCTGAGCCCTGTCATGGTAGTGACAGCGATTCACCCCAATCCTTCAAGCAGCAAGGGGTTCACTACACCCACCCACCTCCGAAAGCACCCTGCAGCACTTCGTCCTGGAGGGAAAAATTCCGGCCGGGCAGGCCATGGGAGAGCTGAAGTTTTGCTTCCCATGTATCAGGGAGAGGAATGAAACTCCATTTTTTACTTTTACTTATTAGAATTTAAGTAAGAAAATAATTTTATTAATCTCATTAAGGTTGCTTTGTTTTAACAAGCAATAAAAATTATAAATAATTAAACAACCACGGAAGCCATGGGTTCCTAGTGCTAGTGGGTTATTAATGCAGGCCTAGGGCACATTGGAAGTCATGAAATTGACTTTAATCAAAAGTCCTGCATTAATTACTTAGTCATTCCAGTCCTTTTCTTTTTCTTGCTATGATAATATCAACTCTTTTTTTGTCTAACTTTGCTTTTTTGGGGACAAAAAAGATCCCTAGAAAATCTGCAGTATAGATTTTAATTTAATTAAGTTTTCTGAGGTGGAGTCTGTTACAGTCCCCAGCCACAGCACGTGGCTTTGCATCTTCTCCATACAGAACTTCAGGTTTTTGGAGCCACTCCAGTTCGGTCCCTGATCGTGACAGACAAAGTTTTCATGCATGGTATGTTAATGAAAAACACTTTTTCTAAAGTGTGATGGGAGAGTTCTGCCTGAACTTCTATAAGCCAAGCTGAGAGGAGCCAGGTTGTCTTTGAGTTTGTACCTGAAGGATTCATATTTATTGCTTTATTGCTGCTACTTGGTCTTGGTCCTCCCTGAAGGCATTCAGAACAGCCGAAATGTAGCCCTGGGAAGGTCAGTGGAAGGCTGGTGCAAAGCACAAACTTCATTTAAGCGCAATGTTGAAAGCTTAAGCATTGCAAAGGCCTTGTCCTGTCATTGCGCTGAGGGCTGAATTCCCTTCAGGGTGAGAAATCCAGACTCTGCTAAACCAAACTGCTGACTTAGCCACATGGAAACATGTTCTTGCCAGCCTTGCATTAAGATACATAAATGGGTTTTTATATGGTTTTAGATAGCAATAAAGTATCAGCTGTCATTAACTGGGACCTTACTAGTAATCATGATGGCACAAATGAGATCTGTGCATGACTTTTGTGGAACACTATTCTTCCTTGGTATGTGATGTGATACTTCCTATAAATGTTGATAATTGAGATGGACTAAATCCAGGAATCTTTGAAAAATGGAATTTGTACTGTGTTGATTTAAAAAATATTTTTTTTTTTTAGACTCCGAACATTCTGTTTATACTGCAGGTCAGTTGTCACTACTTTTCTTGAGATATTTGAAATATGTGTATTTTGTATGCATCTTTCATATATATATATGTATGCATTTAAGTGTTGTAGCACAGATATTAATCTCCATTGTAATCTCCCAGGTCACTGCTCTCATTTAATATATTATTCTGATCCACTTGAAGCACAACAGGGAACTGGACAGATTAGCTTTTGCTGTTGCAGCCCGATGCAGCCTTAATTCATTTGAAAAGAGAAGAAAAGAAACATATGAAAAGACTTCAAACTCATTAAAACTCATCTCCCACTGCAGCAACCAGACTTGAAATAGTGGCTCCAGCTTCTGAGGGGGAAGGTGGACATTTTTCCAGATTACTTCTAGCCACTACCGCTGTGCTGTCACTGCAGATGAAGGCACCAGTGGTACCACTGGTGTTTCTGTTCTCCATGCAGAGGATGGTGTATTTCCAAACAGGTGCTGCCACTTTTCTTCTTTTTTTTTTTTCTTGTAGAACTGTTACAGCGCTCACAAACCTCACAGCTAGATTTTTCTTATTTTTTTTTTTTTTAGAAAATGTCAGTTTAATTACATTTGAGAAACTTGAGGGAAACAAAGCAGAATGGCTTTCAGGAAGGCATATTTAGGTGGGCTCAATATTCATAACTGAGGTCTCAGTACCTGCAGAGAAACATCTGGCCACTTCATTAAGGTGCTTACACAATAAATTAGCTCTTTTGAACATCTAGCCCTAAATTCACATACTGTGCTAGTCTTTATAACTTTATTTTAACTTCGAAGACTAATTTGTGAGACCTTTCTGACTCGTGGCTGTTCCCAGCATTTGGAGGCAATAAAGCTGTGCAAGTTTTACTGTATGTAAGACTAAGTGGGGAGGTTGTGGAGCTGAGGGAAGGTTACCTGTCTGAAACAGATGCCTGTTACTGCTATCAGAAGTTTCCTGAGGGGAATGGAACAAGCACAGCCTGAGTCCAGCTAAACAGTCTCTTATAGAAAGGATTAAAAAAGAAGCATTTACAGTTGTACCTAAAATACGAATAAGGTTCCTTCTGTCTTGTGAAGTCAGCTACAGAGTTGTGGTGCACGCACAGAGGGGAATCATTCCTTCCTCCCTGGAGGTGAAACCCTGCAAGAATCACGATTGCTTTCCTTCAGAAAGAATTTGTGAAAAAATTCCCTCCAGAAAGAATTTGGGAAAAGCAGAAAACATGGAATACTCTTCATGCTAAAATAGGAGTCTAGTTTAAAATTAGTAGGACTGAAGATCTCTTACCAGCTGCATCTGAGGGCAGATCAGAGATAGTACAGAGGAGAAAAATAATTTATCTGTCATCAAGACAGACTGAAACTCAGTGAAGCAGCTCAGAGAGAGCTAGAGCAGCGGATAATTATCTTGGAGCAAAGATATTAATGTAGGAATGATGGGAAAAGTTACCATGAACTGTGATACCAATGAAGAATTAAAGTATTTAAGCAATATATGATGGCAGGCAGTGCATATCCCAGTAAGTATGGCATGCCTCAGGAAATCCTGTAAAGTGTCTTGACAGCAGGTTCATATATAGATTCTCGTGGTCTTACACCTTTATCTATTATCTGTAATGACTTTAATCACCAAAAAAAGCATTGCCCAGAGTATCCTGTGAAAGGAGCTTGAGACAAGTGATTAGAACAAGGAATATGCCGCTCAGAACCCCCTGTGTTCTGCCTCTGTTGTTAGCCTAAAATATAGTACACCATTACACATTAAAAATGGATGTCATGATGTGCAGCTGTTAGACTACTTCAACCAGTAGTTACTTTTGCCAGTACATTTTTGTTTAAGGTGCTGCATTCATGGTTGCACTGTAAGACCAAGTGTCTTGACCAAAAGCAGCAACAGGTTAGCGTAGGCTGAGAATGTGTGTGTGGTAGAGCTGCACCGCCATTTGTAAGTGCAGAATCAAGGAAAGGAAAAGGAGGTATTATTTCTCTTGCATGTATCAGGTTAAATAAAATGAAGAGTCTTTATGAGAAAGCGTTTTGAAGATATATTTATCCAAAAGAAAGGAGATGGAAGACCATCTAGAAATATGGCAGAAATGTGTTTAGGATCGGAGTTTCTTCTGCAAAAAGGAGTTAACTCAGCCTGTGCCTGAGCCTGGTTGAGAGGGTTGTGAGACTGGTCACTTGGTCAGCAGCACTGGCACACGTACAGAACAGCAAGCGGGTGTCCTGGGCCCATTGCAGGTCTTTAGGAACAGGAACCTGCTTGGACTCTGAGCTTTCTTTGAGGGCCTGTATACCAAAACTTTACTCTTTGGTGTGGTACTTTTTTTCTTTTTTCTTTTTCTATCCTGAAATCTTACACCGTGCTACTGCTTCTAGACATCTTGCAGTTAGCCACAATGCAAATTAAAAAGCCTCCTCTCAGCGCTGTGCTGGTTTAATTGCTAAATGAAGACAAGCACCTGACAAAAATGTTAGCAACATGACTTGTACCAGACGCAGAGATGCTTATTCATTCAGATGAGGCAAGATTCGTAATTAAGAGGAATGGATTTGATTGTGTAGGCTGTTCAAGCTAGTGTCTGTCTCAAAACATCTTTGCAGAAAAGTCAAACCCTGTCCTTTACTGCTGAATATCTTTGATACAATCCAGTGAATATACCCAGTGAAAAAAGTCTGAAGACTTGTGATGGATACTTTGTCAGGTGGATGAGACTGTTGCTTGACTCCTATTCTGTGGCTAATTTAGAGTAACTGTAGGTCCTTGTGGGTAAACGGGACTTCTCTAGTATGTGTACAGCCATTGGTACTAGGCAGTAGGGTAAAAATAATTTCTGCATATGGATGATTGCGAGTCATGCACCAAACCATAGTCCTGCAGTCAAGACACTGTACTTCAAGCCTGATGTTAAACAGAGTGATGCTTAAGCCAAGGATTAGGCAGAAGTTAAGCAAAACGTGAATGGTGGCTTTTAGCTGGATATCAATTCACAATTCTGACATGCAAAATACAGTATTCTGGGAAAAACTTGCTTGATATCCTGAGTTTGACCTTTTCCATGCAACAACATTGAAAAGACAACAACAAATCATGTTTTTCTAACTTTGCCTCAGCGAGGGGAAAACTGTTAGAACTGCTTAAAAGAAAAAACAAAAAAATTATTACAGAAGTGGCATATGGCTCCTCTAGAATTCCCTCCACTTTCTTGAAGTCGTCACAACCCGATAAACACTTGGTAACAGACAAATTGGTAAGTGAATTGGATAGACAGAGATCTTCTTTCTGACATCCTACAAAGCTTTAAAAACCCTCCCTACTTTAGACTGTAATAAAAAGCATTAATAGGGATACATTTTGCAATGCCTGTGTATCTAAAATGGGGTAGACTGGACTATCTAATTTTTCTGAGTTTCTAGGGAATCTACATTCTCATATGCATATTTTACAGCTGTTTTGACAGCCAGTGCATACACGTATGGAATAAATACAGCTATCAGCTAAGAGTATCTCTAGACATTGTCATTTTCATTTAAGCCTGCTGATGATATACAAAATAATCACAGGAATATATTTACTGAAAGTATTGCAGGTTGCTATGGTATATTACAATATTAAAAGCATAAATTCCCTCATGTGGGGAAAGGACTGTAATATGCAAAACCTTCAGACAATTGGGAAAAGCTGTCACTATGTTTGCCAGTGAAAATGCTTCACCAGAAATGTATTTTATTCGGATGCTTGATTTCACATATAGAGGGAACTCCAGAGGCAGTGTCATCTCTAGAACTGAGTCCTAGGTGGTTTGCTCTCATTGCCATCCATTGGCAATTTCCAAAAGTTACTGAAAGTCTTTATCTTATTACTTCTTGTTTTATCTAGAATGCTTGGAAATGCTTACATGTTCTGTAACCTCTTACTAATAAACCGGTCCATACTACTGCAGAAGATTCTGGTATTCTTAATATCTCAGACATAACAATTACTCTCTAAAAATGTGTGAATGTATTTAGTGCTGAAAAGATTTTCTATAAAGTTGAGGCTTTAAGGAGCACAGTCACGGAAGCAACGTGGCAGAGCAGAAAACAGCTTTGCACCAAGCACCTCAAGAACTCAGCTGGGGAAATAGCTAAGAAGTATAAATATATTTTTCATCTTTTCAAGTGTAAGGAAGCAAATTGTTTGAGAAGGCTTCCAGTAACAGAGTAAAATAAGAAAAACTGCATGGAATTCAAAGATCCTACGTTTGTTCTGACCAGATAGAAATCGTTCTAAATGTTGGCACATAAGAGCATAAATTAGTTTATAACACCCAGGAGACTGAAGGGTATTGTTCTGCCTCCAAGGCATTATTAGCATTAACTGATTAAAAGAGGTGCAGCTATGTTTTGTTCAGCTACAAGGAATGTCTGTTATAACAAAATACCAAGTACATTCATACTATGCTCTAAATAATTGAGAAATTCCATAAAAATTATACCAAATAATTCCTTAATGACCTACCAGCTTATTCTGTAACTTCTGCCACAGCAATGCAAAGATGACTTCAGTGAAGTTTCCATACCAGCAAATGTACCTGTATAGCAGAGGGGGGAAATATAGAGCTGTTTGGATGCCACTAAGAATGTAAATCTTGCTTTCAGAAATTATTTAGGATGAGAAATCACCCTGGCTGTTAGTGCAGTGTACCCTTTACCCTTGCCACTTGGCTATGGGCATACAGAAGCATTCCTCTGAAGTTAGCAGTGGGTACCAATTTGCAGCATGCCAGCTCTTCTGCAGCAAATCCTCCTGTGCAGGACCTTTTCTGTGGTTTGTCTTATTCCTCCTTGAGGGAAGCCGCTGCTGCTCTCACCCGTTCAGTTGTGCTGATGGGGATAGAAGTAGTTCCCAGCAGTATCACAGTGTAGCCAGGATGTTCCTGTGATACCCTGTGCACGTGGGTCACCTTTTTAAAAGGAGCGTGAACTTGTGAAGCAATCACTTTAAAAAATCCCCTCCACCCTCAACGGAAAAGATTTTCGTTTTCATCTTTTTAATGTTTATTCCTGTGCTATTTATAAGAACTTGTTTTGCAATCCCAGTGTTTTATTAACTATAATTACTCTGAAATGTGCATCGTTGCCCTTTACATGGGTTATATAATAGACACAACAGAACATACTGAGCTGCTTCACAGTGAAGTTGCACCAGGGATGAATCTGGCGTGCTGTATGCAAACCAGAGAGCGCAATGTTCCAACGGCATTTTGCTCCCCTTGGTCTCATTCCCAGCATGATGGCCTAGATTTGAAATGTTACCTATTAATATTGCCTACCAGACACAACATGATGAATAAGAAATCCAGTGGTGTTTTTTAAATTGCAATATAGTATTAATGATTCAATTAAAGAAAAATGTGAGGTCTTCCCTTTTAAATTTGGGAGAGGAATACATGGTTGTGGCTTAATTATTTTTTCCTTTTCAGAGTATTTCTTGTTCTATAGCCTCAAAAAGCACTTTTGCTCCCTTCAGATGGAATTATCTGTATATGAGAAAGAGGCTGGGTTTTGTTGTTTTTTTGTTTGTTTTTTTTTTAAGCTGAAGACCATTTCTTATCCATAAAATGAATAAGGGATATTACTGAAATTTCATGCATGGCTTTGGAAATCTTAGTTGTACAGTCAGAGGACAGCAAGACATTTGTATATCAATTGCATGTGCCCTGCCACACCACCTCTTCCAGCTTTATGGCCGTGGCCCTGCCTGTGCTCCTTTCAGCCTCCGTGCACTCCTCCATGCTTTCACCCTCTTAGTATCTGCTCCCTGGAGCCAAGAAAGAGGAAGTAATTGCAGCAGCAACATTTTACTTATAGCCATGTATTTGGATTTTTTTACTGCAGAAGATTATTGTTTCTTTACACTCATTAAATGAAAAGGATTTAAGTGCAGTAAAGGCTGGTGTGGGGGGTGGAATTAAAGTCGTAGAAGAATGCAGGTCAAATGAGGAAGAGGATGGTCAACAAGATTTTTATTTTTTTTTAATACGTAAGAAAGTCTTGTAAGTATTCTGTGTGCGCTGGAGGTGATCAGGGTGGCATTTGAACTGGTTGATAACTGTGACAAGGTAAGATGTGAAAAAGCTATTTAATGCAAAGTAACCTGATGTTCAAGATTATCCCACATCTGGCAGGCTCAGAACACCAACGCTGTTCCTTGGAATATCTGGCTATGACCAGGAAGAATGCACAGCACTACATGGCCCTTTTGTATGATGTGGTATAGCAGTTTCTAGAGCTGCATCTGAGAATTTTTCATTTAACATACCCAGTAGTCAGTCAATGCACATGTAAAATCATCATCTGTAATGTGATTTTTAGATCTTGAGCATCTTACTGTAATTACCATACAAGCTTCTGACAGAATGGTTTTGAAAAGGAATAAAACTACTGGATACATTTGGGGGCACTAATATAATAGTATGAGGTTGATATTAAACGCACAAACATCTTAGTAAACTGAAAGCTTTTATTCTTCAGTTGGATAGCACAATCTGTTATCCTAAATTAAATTTCCAAAGGAGGGTTTTTTTTCGGATATTACATACTTCATAGCTGACAGGGACACTATCTAATTAGCTATTTATATGCAAGGCATACCAGGGCATAATTAGAAACATGGATTATGCAAAGGCAACCAGACTGACAGAGGGCAAAGGAAACTAACATATTAAATCAAATTTGTATATATGCTTATATAGTGTATCATGTGTAGTTTGGGTTGTATTACATTAATGCTTCATTTAATATGTTGTTACACATGTGACTGTAATCTACTAATTTGTAAATGAAACGTGCTTTCCTAAAACCAGCATCTCTTGGCTCAAGGAATCAGTTAGAGCTGCAGGAAGAGGCCTAAATAAGTTACACATGTGTTCTGCCCCTTGGGAAATGCCGTGCGCCTCTGATGGCACGTGCCTGTGTTCAGATACAGGCTTTAGGGGTTGCTGCTGTCCCCAGCACATCTTGTCACATTGCCAAAGCAGTGGTGAGTGCGTTGTGACATGCAGGGGCAGTCGCTGGGCCAGGCAGAGAGAGGGTGAAATGGGGAAAGGTTCTTTCCTGAGGTTACACGGAGGAGACACAGCATGTGTCTGAATTCCAGCAGGTGGGAATAGAGGGTCACTCACTATGGAACAACGTGTAAATTAATTAGCTTAAGTAACTAACGGGAGAGGTAGGTTCCTAAATCAGCTGCTCCGAGTCCCTCTGTGAAGGTGGCTCATGTTTTACCACTGGCTGTATGGAAAGTCTCCATGGCTTGGTCAGCCAGGTGATGTCTGAACGACAGATTGGATATCTTTCTCAGGTGTGCAAATAGATAAGATTTCCCCACTTTGTGGTCACTTCAGTCAAACAAATACTATAAACAAAGAGTTGTTCTAGATGTGTCAGGCCTACAGCAAATACACATATACCTGTGTGCATCGATAAAGGCTTTCTAAACTTTTAAAATGCTGGTAAATGTAATAGTTTCACTGGCAATTGGCAAGTCAACAGCAGAACCAGGCACAGCTGCTGAATTCTAGATGATTCCTCTATTGTAAGGTTAAAAGTCTACGTCTAGTCTGCTTTTGCTACCTTTTATTAAACATTCAGAAGAAATTGTCTCTCCTTTTTATGGTGAAAAGAGGGTCAGTTCTTTTAAGGTCTAACTTCAGGAAAATCATGTAACAAAGCAAAGGATGTATGAAAGCAAAAGCTATAAGTAATTGGGTCTACAGCACCCATGAGACTACTGGATTTGTATCTGGAAGGAAAGAAGAATCTGTGTTATATTTTGTCCAGAGTGACACTTACGGTAAACAATGAATGAAAATGCATTTTAGGTTGATTCAGAGGAATTACTGTTGTCCCCTTTCATTTTTTTCTGGTAAAGTGTGGTTAAGCATTTAGGGATTATTAGCACTGGATTTTGAGTAGCCATCAGCATCTTTTTTCTTGGATTTTCTTGGAAAGAGCTGGTGTGATCATGTAGGAGTATGCTGGGTATGGCTGATGTTGAAACCGCATTTGAAAAGCTACACAAATAATATTTCTTCCTCCTTACGTCTGAATAGTTCTAGTCATAGTGTGACTCTACACAGATATTTATGAATTTGGGTGGGGGGATAAAGATTACTTTTTACAGCTTGAAATTCCTCTGATAGCTTGCTCAGTGAAACTGGAGCTATCCTCCAGCTGATTTCTCATGGGAATTGGCAATGTGCTGCTTCTGACATAGTGTGCCTCCAAAATACCCCAGACTCTCCTTTTACTCATACTGTAGCCCTAACAAATAATTTACTGGCATATGAACCTTGGCATAACTGAATGCCTAGTTTACCTCCTGGACATTTGTATACTTTTAATATTTATTCGTTGGTCTGTAATAGCAGAATATTTGTCATCTTAACTGGATTTCTGGATGAGAATCAGTGGATCATTAGTTTTAATTATAATATATCAATGTCATACTAGTACAATTGATATCTAATTAAATTAACGTTGGTGATATACTGTACTGTCATCACTAAATCCTTCACGATAACTATAAGTATCAAAACCTGTTTTCTTTATGCTATTTACAGATTGATTTATCCAGTGAAGTCTGTCTAAACAGGCACCATTTTAAAAGCGGTTGCATATTAATGTTGGCTGAAGTACAAATATACTGGTCCATCCAGCTCTAAGAAGGGAACATCTAATGCAGCGAGTATATAGGTGTCGCGACGGAGGGAAGACACAGTCGCTCAATATGAGTGATCAGCAGACTTCGTTTATTGTCTCTTACAGTCACCTTTTATGCCTTCTTATAATTAGCTCATACATATTACAAAAGTTAAGCTCATTATTGGTTAGTTGCCTAAATACCAAGCCCACCCCTAGTTTCTCTTCTGTAGTTTTCTGTTCCCACCTGCAACATTCTTTTCCCACCAAAATCTTCCTGTTATTGTGTAACAAGGACAGCCAAAGACAGTGTATTTTGCTTTACTTCAGATAAGCTGAGAGCGATGTGCATTTTTGTCCAGCCAGCTGGACTATGTCTATGTGACCCTTTTCAGCTAGCCAGTTATCCACAATTCCCCCGTTTTTATTTTGGGCGACATAGGCTTGGTTGACCATTTTCAATAACAGCATTTTAACACAGGAAAATACACAGCCAACTTATAAAATCTCAGTTCAGAAGTATAATTCCAGAAATACTTGAAAAATAAAGTTAGCTTGAAGCTTTAATTTAGATGCTCTTTCTGTTCCAGTGATATAAAAAGTTTAAAAAATTCAAAGGTAATTTTAAAGTTCTGAACATGGACTAATGCAAGCTCAAAACCCCAAAAGAAACCAAACTGATGTTTGACTAGGAATATTTGCAAATATTTTAGTGGAAAATCCCTGACCATTAACAATTTTCTGTCCAAATAACAACTGCCCTTATGCAACCAACCAGTCCATACATTTTCTGAAGAATACCTCATTGATATCAAAGAATTAACAAAGGGGAAAAATTAGTTCTAAGCTATATACATTCATAAGTGTTTTTTTTCAATAGTTACATACAGATTTACACACTAAGCCATAATGGCTTGTAGGTCATACACACAAGAATAGTACATTGCTTATCTGTCTGAATGTCTATGCTAAATTTGACAACTGTGCCACAAGCCAAGCCTACATGGGTGCTGTATGTTATGCACGTTCCTTAACAAACAGAAGTATAATAGACAAATTCCCAAGACCTAGTCCCCAACCTAATTATATTATTTTATAGCCAATTAAGGAAAATAACACAAATGTGCATATCTGCATGTGCACACACCTTTTAGTTCAGAACCAATCTGTGATAAAAGGCCTTAGCCTTATGGCATCATCGAATCTTAACGAGTACAGTAATTAAAAATGCAGTCTTACTGTAAGGGCGATTTATGCTGACATTCCCTCAAATGCTACACGTGAGTATTTCTCACTCAACTGCCTCAAGTTAAAATAGTAGTATTTGTTAATATGTATTAAAAAAAATCATTAATTCTCTACAATAGCAGTTGACTTCCATAACACTATGTAAGCAAAAGAGGCCTAAGATGGGTTTTCTGAATACTAACAATTTATTTTAGACTGTCTAAACTCAGGTCTTGAAAGATTTCACTCTGCCAGACATAGAAACACTGTTGCACTCCAGTTGTGATATCCCTTTTCCCAAGTTGTCACATGCACATCTCGCTCAAGCAACATTATTGTCAAAGTTTCTCTCTGCTACATAAAAGCATGTTGCACTTGTAGATATAAAAGACAGCACCCTTACTTAGATTATTACCTTATTACCTCATAACTCTTAGTATACCTTGTATCTCTGATTTCATCACTTCAAAAATTCACCAGAAGCAGATAAAACCACAGCCTCAGACTAAACTACACCTTAACTGCTGATTCAAATAAAGGCATTCTCTTCAGATATGCCTAATGCTTACAAATAGTGTTGGCTGGTTTTGATCAAGAAACTATTATTACAATAATGATCAAAAATAATAATCCCGTTTGCAAAATGCCTTTAAGCCAGCCTCCTAGTCCCAACCAATTTCCACATTCAGAATACAGCATAAATACAGAATACAGAATAAATTATCTCCATCAAGGCAAAAAGGCTTCTTTTTAAACACAGAAATGTTTGCTAGTTCAAGGCAGAAACCCATTTCTTGTAGGTGACATCTGAAGCTTTTTTTTTTTTTTTTTTTTTTTTTTTTTTTTTTTTTTTTTTTTTTTTGGTGGGATTGTAATCAAGTCCGTATTTTTCCTTGAGAAGCTTAAGCTGTTCCTCTTGTTTCAGGAGTGTTTCCAACTCTGATTTGTCGACTAGGTCCATATTTCCCAAAGATATCATACATTTCCTCCGCTGTGATTTCATACGGCAGGTTCCGAATATAAAGGATCCGATTGACCTCTGGGGGCAGCCAGATGTTAGCTCGCTTGGCCGCTTGCATTGCCATGGCGCCGATCGGAGCGGGGGGGGTGGAGGGGGGGGGGGTGCAGCCTCGGAGAGAAACCGCGGCCGGGAAGGGGCCTGCCGGGCCGCGCCGCCGCTCGCCGCTGCCGCGGGGGTCCCGGATGCTATCCCATACGCTAATAACCCGAGTAATTCCTTTTTACAATCTATGTCCCGAACGCTCCGCTTTTCTAAAAAGCCTTTGAGCAAATTATACGCCGCTTGTCTGTTCATACCTCTATTTGTGCACAATTGCAGCCTTTGCAGACTTCGGCGGCGCGTAGCAGGCGGGCCAGCCTCTATAGGTGCTCCCGGGCGCGGGGAAGATATCCCTTTCGCCTCCTGCGCTGCTTACAGGACCGCACTCAACTTCTCCGCCGACCGTGGCTCCCGGACTCCGCTATCGGGTCGCCGGGTCCGGACTCCGCTATCGGGTCGCCGGTCCTATGTCCTCAGGTCCCTGTTCGGGCGCCATTTGTCGCGACGGAGGGAAGACACAGTCGCTCAATATGAGTGATCAGCAGACTTCGTTTATTGTCTCTTACAGTCACCTTTTATGCCTTCTTATAATTAGCTCATACATATTACAAAAGTTAAGCTCATTATTGGTTAGTTGCCTAAATACCAAGCCCACCCCTAGTTTCTCTTCTGTAGTTTTCTGTTCCCACCTGCAACATTCTTTTCCCACCAAAATCTTCCTGTTATTGTGTAACAAGGACAGCCAAAGACAGTGTATTTTGCTTTACTTCAGATAAGCTGAGAGCGATGTGCATTTTTGTCCAGCCAGCTGGACTATGTCTATGTGACCCTTTTCAGCTAGCCAGTTATCCACATATAGGTCCTGTGGTGTGGATAAAGGATTGGACTGGGAATTGGGAAACTGAGTTTTGTTCCTGCTACTGGTACTGCATTGTAGGTTAACTTTTTCAAAATCATTTGCAACTCAGCATCTTTATTTGTCAAGCTGCTTTCTTTGCTATAAACAAGAAAGGTTGCTACATAATAGATATTTATTGGTGGTGTTAATAGTGTCTTTCATATCAAGCATATTTTGCTGGGTCAGGCCTGGAGTCTTCAATAACTTCCAAGGTAAATCCTTAGATATCAAGCTACCTGAATGTCTGTAATGATTGCCCTCCTCTTATGTATCCTGAAATTAAACTATCTCAAGCAATTCCGCTGCTGCAGGTGACAACACAAACAAATGTTAAGACAAATAGACTAAGTTGGTAGCCATTGACAGCCAGATGAAATCGATTAAGTAAGTAGTATTACTGTCTCACAGATGGGCGACAATTACTTCGGTGGTTAATAACAAAAAAATAAAGCAAGATGAATAGCTTGCATGAAATGAATCTGTTTTACTGTTTTCAGAAAGTGTTTCTGAAGTCTATTCAGTGCTTACCTACAGCACTACTTACACTGACACCAGAGTCTAATCCTTATGCAACAATGAAATTTAGGATTCACAGCAAATGTTTCTTGAAAAGGCAGGTATGTGAAGCATCCCCCTTAAAAAAAAAAATTCAAATCAGGCATATAATGACTGGGCATTTTTGCTCTCAAACTGGAGCTACTAACAGAGAATTGAGGTTGTTTGAGTATTTATGACCATCTATTTTCAGTCCGCTTACAGCTAGGAGGGAAGAAGATGCCTGTTCACCAAAATGTATCTGTACAGAGTTGGGTAAATTATTCCTCATGCCATATGATCAATGCTTTTGCAAGTTTGGCTGGTGATGATGCTACAATGATTCACAGGCAAATTCTTAATTTCCCTCTCTGAGATGAAGTCAGTGAGACCACTTGTAATGAAGCCAAGCCTGCATTTGTGTTACAGGACCAGGGCCTTACTTCATAAACATACTGGACTTTTGCTGTAATTTCTCTGATTAATTTTCATTTTCTATCACTTGTCTAGCTTTAAAAAGTGGTAAAATAATTAAGGTATGCACATGCATGTGACGTTGTGCTTCAATACTTGTAGCTGGGCATAATTACTATCAGTGATCTACAGAAAGAATTTGCAAAGTTTTACCACGATCCCCACCCCCCAGTTTAATGAGACTCAGTCTGATACTTAAACTATTAAACTGCAAACAAGCAAAAAACACCTGCTGGCCACTGACAATATACAAACTAACTACCCTTGGATGGTGATGTCCTCTGGTAGAGGAGTATTAAAGCCAAGGTCTCTACGTGTGCAGCAGCAACTTGGTGCAGACTCTGTGCATCTTTTATCTGGAAAACAGATGTTTCCCAGTTTCTCTGCCAGAAATACACTCTTAATGCAGGCTGTGGCTAGCCTTTGAAATTACTGCGTTTCCCTCTTGTGATGACTACATCTGTAGGTGCTCTATCTGTAAATAAGATAATACTTGAAAGTAAGTTGATGGTAACTCCCCCCAGGCAGTCTTCTAGAACTCCAGAATCTACATGAACATCTGGAGGATCAAGTGACAATGCTTTCCCCTTAATTTCAGCAGCTAAAGAAAGTGGTCATTTCGAAAGCTTTGATTTACTCCAAAGTAACATGGCATTCTAGTCTAAACAGCTTCTTTTTAATGAGATCCATTGTTAATTTACTTGCCTCTGAATCTTGTTGCTCACAGTTTTCTGCTCTTGAAGGCTAATTAATTTTAATACACTCTGTAAGAATAGTTCTGTCCTCCATTAATGAAATCTTCACTTAGATAGCTCAGAACACCCAAATCACTTTGGTAACTACAAATATGGAACAAGACATTAGTAAAGTCCATGTTTATTTCCTGACTCTTCCTGAGAGAAGTTTTCAGCTGTTATTTGTTGAGGAATGGTGAATAATATACAATAGTGAAATGAAATATCTGTGTACATGAGAGCATCTCCCTTCCCTTTCAGAGCCATCAGTGTGTGTCTGGAAGGGGGAGAGATTTGGGAGATAGAAGAATGCAAGTGCTGCACATCACTGTCACTGGGGATGTTATGAATAAGTGTCTGAGATCACTGGCAGAGCTAGCTTTGTGTTTATGTGCATCTTGTGCTAACTAAAAAATAGGTCTATGGTTTCTGAATTTCTGTTTCCCCAAAAATAGAAAATGGGAAAGGTATGCATTAAGTTCATGCTTGGAAAAGTTTGGTAACTGCTAAAATTTCTACATAATTTTGCAAGAAAATAAGACAATGACATATGAACAGTTTGTGACCCCACTTGCTTCTTGCCTTGCTGTATGAGAGATCCCATACAAGATGCTCCCCTGTCCTCATCCAGAGCTGGTTCCAAGTCTGCTGATGTTGGAAGTAAGTCTTGCTCTGAACTTTACATTGCTTGAGACTGGCACTTATCTAGCAATGCTGTTACTCCCTGTTGTCCAGACCAAATTGGGAAAAAGATAAGACTCATGACACTCATTCTTGTTATATGCGTTATTTGTTCAGTTCTATATACAAAATATCCTCTCTAGTCCATTACATTCATCACGTTTAGATGTACTTTGTTATGGTCGATAATCTATTACTTTAGAGATCTGATTATTGAGAGCAAGGAGTGTTGGCATTTCTCGTTGGCAAATGGAATTTCCTGCTGTTTTCTTCCTTTTCTGCTGAGGTGAAATATTACATCTTCATAGATGGTAAATTAAATGTCAAATATAATTTGGCATCTAAACCATGAAATCTATTTCTGCCCTAAGAGCAAACCTGACAGTTGCCTTCATGTACTTGCTGTATAGAGATCTATGCAGGATGATAAATCACTTTTAAGTATGTCATCACAAATGGTTCAGCATAACTTCTTTATGAATGTTTAGGAATTTTATATGTGCTTTAAAAAGAAACATCTTTTTATACAGTTAGTAAAGTCAAGTCTTGGAGTTTCTTCAGTCAGCTTCAACTATATATATTTTTTTACCTTAATCATGTAAACATGCATCTAGTTTAAAGTGTGAAAGTGCTTGATTCCTAAAGTGTTTGATCACAGTATTACCACGTGAAATGCCCATAATTCCTTTTAAAAAGTAGAGCACCAGTAAAACAAGGTACAATAGGAGAGAGACAACTAAGAGGACCACAGAATTCCCGACCTCAGTCATATACTCTATAGGAAGAACAAAGCCTAACCAGAGTTGATTTTTAATACACATCACACAGCGCATCAAAACATTTTTCTTTTTACTAACATGGCTTCCATAAAGCTGTCAGTGATGCGTCTTCAGGTGTTGCATCACATCCTTGTGCACACATGCAGAGAAACACCTTTAAATGCTGAAGAAAGGTTCTTAAATTGTTAAGGGGGGACCCAAACAAAATTCACAACCTGAAACCTTTGAGTCATAACAACGCTGGTAAAACATAACTGATACTCCTAATGAAAGATGTGTCCTTCCTAAGGAAGACATACATTGGGGTATAATGGACATAATGGCTTAAAATCAAGCACATGGTCATCTAGTGAATAACTTGAGTACAAATACATTAGCCATAACAACAAAGTAGCATTTAAAATAATGTCTGTCTATGCAGAATAATGTCAGTGAGCAGCTGAATCAATAGTGACATTTAGAATTGTAATACACTACACAGCCAACCAAAGTCATCATGTCTGGGTAGATCATAACAGACCTGAGTCATAGCGGACTTGGTAATGGGCAGAAATCCTGAGCTATCGAAGCTGATGGCAGAAATTATTTCTTTTTAGCTAGTGTTTATTTTGTCATTGTTTTCTCAGCTTCCTTAAGTACATGTCAGCATTGACCATTAGAGAGATAAAAGAGCCTGAGTAGATCAGTATCTGGCTGGAATGCTGCCTTCAGTCTTCTAAAAAAAGAGAGATTAAATTTGTATGCTGGCTCATTCATGCGGTAAATATGACGAAGGAGGAAAGCAGAAAGTTTTAGATAAAATTGATAGTGTTTTCGGAACAGAAACATGTGAGTTAATGTATTGGATCAGTGCAGTGTCTCTGTAGCCCGTAGCTGTCACAGATAGGGTTTAAACCACAGGTTTCAGAGGTAACCCAAACAAAAGGCAATTGTAGTCTAAGGAACTCTAGGGGGAAATTTTCTCCCATCTTCAAAGACAGGAAAAGCTCTAGAAATATTCCCTGAAGCACAGGAGTTTATACACCTTCTAAAGCAATTAAGGGTTGAGGGTTTTGTTTTGAATTCATAATTACAGCCCGAGATATTATTGATATTCTTACAAATGTCTAATCTCTATAACTCCTTGTGACCTTTTGGCCTCACAGATATCACAGTCAAGAATTCCCACAGTCTGACTTGTTTTTTGCCATCAGTTTTGAGAATGACATCTAGTGCTGCTGGAAAGAAGAATCTGAGCTCGTTAGTTTTGTTCCCCATCTGCAAAATGGAAGTAGGAGCACAGTTACCATAATAGTGTGCATCAGAATATTCATGTCCTTGATATATCAGTTCCTGAGCTGTGGTTCCACCCAGAAGCAGAGGGAAGCAAAGTGTAATTCCTGAATTTATGCACCAGGTCAGTGGCAGCTCTAGGAATACAGCCCTGCTTACCTAGGCTAATAAGCTGCTCGTTAGACTTAAGTCCCTGCCAGCCACTGCTAAGTGATAAACATGACAAACTATGTGACTTACTCAGTAAAGCGCTGTACTTTGTGGTTCTTTAACCTCTGATTTCTATGTTGTGTATGAAATTAACAGCAGCGGAGTAAAAGCAGTGAAGACAATGCAGATGTCTATGCTGATAGATTGTTAATAATCAAAATGCAATGTGTTGAATGTACCTAGGGAGAGTCGATTGAGTATCTTTTTTTTTGTTAGTGTTCTTTCTAGCTGCCTAAAGGTGATTGTTATACTGAATTGCATAAATTGATATTTCCTGGCAATGTATTTACATAAAAGGAAGTTAGAACAGAAACCTTCCCCAGGAAAACACTGTGCCCAAGACTATATTCACATCTATTTTAGCTCATTCACTTGTGCCTGAATGGGTTACTCTAGCCTTGCTTACAGTAATTGATTGATGACTCTCCTCCCTCTTGCAAGGATGTAACAACATAAGAATCTGTGTAAAATGGAAGAAGCTTTTGAAGTGCCAAACTGGCATGAGAGAAAAATCTAGTCCCTGATTTGAAGGCTGCTGCAGGTGTTTCACCATCTGTACCTCTCCCAGAACTGAAGGTTGCTAAGTGACCGGTACTACTTGTCCAACACTGAATCAACCAAACTGTTTATTCCTGCCTCTTTCTGCTGCTGAGACCAGTTGGGTGTTGCATGAGTGGGTCCCTGAATATGCTGATGTCTGCTAGTCACGATGCACACAAGTGCAGCCAAAACTATGCTTTGCACATAACTTTTCCCATAGATTTTCTTGGAAGTTGCTGTGAAATTCATGACAAACATAGCTGGCTCTCATTATGCTAAACAGCCCTTCAACAAACACCTGAAGGCAAGCAGATAGCTCAGTATGTGATGTCAGTGTGTGGGCTGGAAAGTTCTGTGTTTCCTTAATGGATGGTCTGGGAAGCGGTATGATAATGTACTGTTACTAACCAGCAAAAGTTGTTCCCTAATGTAACACTTATAGAGAAAATTCCATCCTATTCACCATCAACTCCATCCATATTATAAATGGTAAGGAATATGGCTACATTAAGAACTTTATATCTATATTCACAGTGTCACAGTATGCATTACAGGAGTGCTTTGCTTTGGCAGGCAGGTACAGTAGCAAATAAAGAAGAAATGAGGCTCTGACTCCGCTCCCAGCTGTGCTATGTGCGAATGACCTTGTCTCTGCGTTGGAAGTATGAATGCAACAATACCTGTCTTACTAAAGTGCTTTGAGGAGTCTTGTAAAAGAGTAGTGTCTTAATACTCCTAACTGGTAACATACAATCACAGTTTTGTTTTATAAAACAGTAATCAAGAGAATTATGTGCATATATTTTGATGAGGTGATAAGATGTGGTAGCTTCTCACTAAAATATTCATTGCTAGGTGTACCTTTCCCATCAAGTGGCTGTAAAAGCTGATGTAATGGAGTTTGAGATTTACTTTCTTCCTGAATAGCTTTGTACAAGATTCTTTTTTTCTCATCTTACAGCTCATCAGGAGATTGTTTTTAAACTGCAGGTGCAGGTATTTACAATGCAGACCAGATCCTCAGCTATTCAGAGACAGTGTAAGTGCAGCTGTATGTGAAAGATCTTGTAGCAGTGGACTTTGGGAGATAATTAGGGTTGGAGCAAGCTGGGGATTCTGGAGGGGGATTAAGATTGGGTTGAATTTAGATCTGAAGCTGAAGGCAGTCCCAGGAGCAAGTAGATGTTTTTTACTGGCTCTGAACTGGAATCGGCTTAAATGTCGATTGCAAGATGTGGACTCTAAATGAGCTAAAATTGAAGCTGTGCACTTAGAGCTAGGTCCTTGTGCAAGGGTTGTTTGATGCTGGTGTCCAGTCTTTCAGCTGAAGTCATGTGGCACATGTTCTTAGCCTGCATGCACCCTGTTATGAGACTATTTTATAATTGCACTTGTCAGATATATTTAACCTGTCATTTATTAATCTACCAGGTCCATAGCTCCTAGATCTTTTTATTATTATGTTTTTTCTTCCTTTAATATTTTGAAGTACAGGACATGTTCTGTGGAGCTGCATTCCCCAATATTATATCTTTTCCTGCTTCCAAATGGCTAGTAATCCTAAAATGTTTCCATCTTGATTTGTTAAAGCAAATGGATTGCTTTAAATTAGCTATTTGTCATAAGAAAGTCCTGAAGCTTTCTTGAAGCTGTAGCCATGGCTCTGTTCTTCATTTTGGCCAACTGTCTCCATGCATGTTCTTTTCCTTTAATATTTTCTCTTAGTGTTTGTCTTCTAGTGGTTTTATTATTTAGCGGACTGCTTACCATTTACCTGAAGTGCCTATAAAGAATCTGGTTTATGGGAATCTGTTGTAATAAAATATACTGCACAAGGAGGTCTTTTGACAAGGGTATAAAACAAGAGTGGTAGTTTTATAATCTCTAATTATGAAAAACAGGAGAAGATAAATTTTACAAAGTTAACTGTATCTCAGCCCCCAAAAGATAACTTGAGTTCTGTGAAGAGATTTTCTGAGTCATACTTAATATATCTACACTCTAAAACTCCAACAGTGGCTGTCCGCAACATTCACCACAGCAGTGTAGAGTTGAGCACCTCTTCAGCGTTAGAATAGCATTTGCTCAGCAACCTCACGCTGCTGCTGTGCACCCTACAGAAGGTGCTGTGCACCCTACAGAAGGTGCTGTGCAGAGTGGCTGGCATGTGGTTGAGAGTGCAACATGATGAATCAAGAGAGCAAATCACAAGACTGCTTCTTTACCCTCCAGTTAATGAGCAAATAGGCCAACATCTCTTCCAAAGGCACATTCATTATAATTCTAATTAGTAATATGTATGAAATTGATTTGCATACCTAAAGGAAGAAAAACTCCCTCTGAGAAATGCTAGAATTACTGGCCTAGGAAAAATAAAAGATGATTCTCTGAAGCAAATCTCATATTTTCTGCTGCAATTAGCTGGTGTTTTTTTAATTGTTTATTCTAAGACTTTAAACATCTTTTAAAGCATCAAGTGTCTGGCTCTGTACTTGGAATCAAAATACAGCTGATTTCAAATCAAAAGAGTTTGAAGATTCTCCTTAGATCCACCAAGTTGTTCTGATGATGCAAATCTTTGAGCTGATGTTATGTCAAGGTAAACTGACAAAAAGCAAACCAATACACTTATTTTTATATCCCTCTACGTTATTAAGCATACAAGGACAGAAAATCTGTCATTTTGTGTGTCTGTGAAGTATCAAACACCTTTTCATGATTCATAAATAATGAATAGTAGGAGTATTTGTTAGAATTATATTGCAGGAAAAATCCCTGACATTCACATAATGATTTGCATGATCAAGCGCTTTACAGATATTAATTAGAGTTGATTTGAATCAGTAAAACAATATTGAGAGACATCTATTGAACAGTCCAGAGTGAATAATTATAATATTGAAATTATACATACCAGTGTTTCGAATTGCATTGTAGGAATGATACACATGATCTGTGGCTATGAATAGTGTTTACTGGACTGAGCAATGCTCTGAGTTCCAGTTCTATGTAATTAAAACCTGGCACAGAAAATAAGTGTTGTTATAACTGCAACTGTTTGTTTTATGTTAAAAGAGATATGGAATGTCTAACATATGTTGAAACAAGTCATATTTGTAATGCAGCATGTATTCAGTGTTTAAAGCAAGTGTGTGCAGAAACATGTCTAATCTAATTGCAAGTAACTCAAAATTCAGCAGAATATCTGCAGATTCAAGCAGTAGCTCTAGAAAGATGTTCAGAAAATTACTTGAGATGATCTTTTCCTTCTCAGGTTTTGGGTGCAGCATTAGTCTTTAATCTAGGTTTGACAGCCTTGGGAAGCAGGGTCCTGCTCTGTAGCTAGCACCCTGTGGAGCTATTCTATTTTCGAGGTATGACTTCATTCAAATTATTTAGATACTAAATTCTTTCCTGAATTTAAGGCTTCTTTTAAAGCTTTATTCAAACCTCACAACTGAAATGTTGCACAACAGTGTGTATCAAAATTCCCAACAACCGAGTTCTTCAAAAGCATAATGGACTTTCTATAAGATGTGCTTTCAGAGGCAAAACAATAATTCAGCTCATTGAATGTATGTATGGTAGACAAAGTGCATTTAATTTAGAAATTGATTTGTGTATGTGTATACGTACGTGTGTATAAGCCTTCAAATGTAAAAGAAAATCAATCTACTACCGTGGTGTAATTATTGATGTTCTACTATGTAAAATACTAATGCTTGTTCTAATACAGCTTCATATACAACCATTGTTTAACCCACTGATCTGTGATCTTTATTATACAGATTCTAATTTTAATATAATACTTGGGATCTGAAAATTAAGGCAAATAATTTCCATTGTTTCTTACCAGAAAATGTTGCAAGAAATGTAGACAGTTGTCTTCATCCCAATTGCTGGCATGGAAGATAATTTTCTAGCTTTGCTAGAAAAAAAGTTGCTACGTTATTTGGTTGTTTTATTCAGGGATGTCACTTGAAGTTAGTTTTATCAGATAATACCTATAAGAAGACAGTATTTCTTTGCAAAAAACACAAACAAATAACAAACAGCACAAATATCAAGCCCACCTGCAGCACATCCATATTGATTTGTCATAGCGACGCTAAAAACAGGTAGCAGCCAGGGACTGAGCCATCCATCCGCTGGACATATCATGTATTTGTCATTATTATGAAAATGTGGATTGATGGCTAGTGAGTACATTTCTGAGTTATCAAGCCTCACACTGTTTGTATCTTTGTAAAAGGGGAGCACTGGTTTCTCAAGGTAGTTATACAGGTGACAATCACTGTGGTCTGAGGTTTGAAACGGCAAGAGAAAGTAATAAGATGATGTTGAAACTGGGTACAAGTTTGGAAGCTATCACCTGTCCCATACAAGGGGAGGAAGAAAGTAGAATTAGCTGAAATTACGTTACTGTTATTTTGAGTGCTTTATTATGTCTAGTCCTCCATGAACGGCTTTTATTAGCAAGTTTACTGAAAACAAAACCCCATAAAATATGACTTTGGTCCTTCTGCAAAAAAGATGCAGTGTTCAGGTGAGTCTGTACAACACCACGGTTTAGTAAAGACTGTTGTGAAGTACAGTTCTGCGCCTACAAGCTTGTCACGTGCTATCCACTCTTTTCTCTTAGTTTTTATTAATTTGGGGAGTAAATGTAAGAGTATTGCTAAGACCATAATTTTTTTTTTCCCTATACGTGACTACCTAAAATACATATTGCAATGAGAATAAAGTTAAGAGGCTGGGGACTATCTGAGGCCATAGGAATGGGAATCTGTAAACAAGCTCATCCAATATATTGTCAGCAGGAGACATATATTTATGGTGAAATGGCTTTCAGAGTAGAAACTATTGGGTCCTCTTTTTTTATGTGTTCTCTGGCAGAGGAATAATTTAAAGTGAACCTCAACTCACATTTCAAATAATAGATGACAGGAGCTCATCCATTTCAATATAATTCATTGCACGGCATATGTATGGGGGAGATTTTAAAAGAAAACCAGGGAATTATGTTTCCAAGTGAGCCACTAGATTTTGAGATGTGGTATTTCCTCCTCACTTTCCTTCCATTAAGCTTATTGGCTTCTCCGAATAAAAGCCTGAACTTTCCCGTTAGATACTGTCCTTTGTCGGTTCTTTGTCTCACACCGGCTCTGGAGCTAGGGGTGCAGGATCTAGGTACTTTTGTGGTTTGGTATTCTGACTGTTGTTTGATAGCTTAATTTTTTTGTTTGCTTTGTTGTTGTTTCTCAAGTATTAGTTTCCTACTTCATTCACATAATGTACAATTTACTTTCCTGAAAAGCTGTTAGTACTCGGAGCTCTCTCCTTCCATGTGTCTGAAATAAATTAACTCCAATTCCCATCAATGTCATAAACCTGAAAGTAAAGTGATTTCGTTTAAATTTTATAGATTTCAGGGTTGGGTGTTTGTGGGAGTGGGGAATGTTCTTATTGATCTGTTTGATTTGAATCCTGGATAATGACATTCACTCTTGAAAATATTCCTTTGTTTGAGAATCGCAGATCAGAGACTGAGCGTAGCCAAGTGCTTCCAGGAGGCTGAGCTGAGGGTGCTGGGGGCTTCCACAGCCTGGGGCTCTGCTTGCGAGTAGGGTCTAGAGCTTTACATTTTCGTTGGGGGCAGATATCCAGCCTGATATCCCAGGAATGGCAGAGGATGACTGCCTCAGTTAAGTGAATCAGAGCCTGTTCACAGGGGGTTTGTCCTAATTTTTAATGGATGAGGTCCCCATCCGTTACTTCAGAGATGTTTCAACATGATTTGGACATGGCATACCAGGTCCTTAATGCATATGCTGCATGTAAACCAAAGCAGATGCTAGCATAAAAAGTGTTACTGTTGCCCTAGGAGAAAAATCAGTCTTTTGTGGTTCCAGGCAGTTTTTCTACATGAACAGAATGTTTTATTTTTGGAGACAACTACTCTATGACATGAATGATAGATATGTTTTCTCTTTGAAGGAAACAAAGTGTGTAGTCAGTGTTTTACTTTCCAGTGAGGTGCAAACTTACAGTGATCTTCGGCTGATGAAAGCAAAAAGAAATTATTTTGAAATGATGAGGGTCAGGGCATTTTGGCACAGTAAAGTTGAATGATATTGCTGTTATAAATTGCTGCACATTAGTGTTGGCTGGAAAGCCTTTCATGAAGATATTCACAAAACCAAAAGACATCAGAGTAAACAGCAACCTGGGACCTGGCAGTGAGTGAATCTTGGGGCAAGAAGGGGATGTGTGCCAAACCAGCCTAAGTGACAGAATTCTCTTCGTATCTATTTGTTTATCACCTGTTCTTTTTCTTCATTCTCTTTTTCATTCAACTCATTTCCCTGCTCTTGGGAAAAGTCAAATTTAATACTGCCAACCTGTACAGAAAAGTATATGCATATTCATGAAAGTACATGAATTACTGGCAAAATCAAATTGACTCAGCACTGGTCATGGCAAAAGGCAATTAAATGTACTTGTCTTGTGAAAAAATCAATCTCAACTGAAACTTTTTGTGTTGATCATGAATAATTTGAAATGCATTTTGATGAAAAGCAAAACATTGAAGGGAAGGATCCCGTATTACCTGTCTATAAAGTTCTATCCTTCTTCATAGAAGTGTTGTATTTTAAAACCCTAGAACTACAAGAGGTTTTAAAAGGATCTCTGGGGTTAAAAGTTCAATTTGGAAATCCCAGAAAGTTTGCAATGCCTTCAACTTGTCTAATTCTAGTGAAACTGTCTTCTGCCTCCTTTTTCTCCTCCTAAGGGAATTGACTCATTGTCTATAGGGAATATTTCCATGACTGTTACAAGATGTTCAAAACCGATAATCAGCATGGGTAAAAATTCTTGACACAAAAGTGTCCTGTCAGGAAACAGATTAATCAAAATGTAAGTATTTCTCAGGGATACATAAGCATCTTCCAAATTAAAGGTGGTAAAAATGTGTAAGTTAGTAGATTCAACTTTGTTATTGCATTTCACCTCATTCCACTTGGACTTCTATATATTGTCCTTTTTTATTTTCATTTCAGTTAAATGTTTCTGTGCTCTCAGGACTGTATTGCTGAGAATTTCTGCTCAACTGAACATTTTTAAATTTTCTGGTTTGTTCTGATCTGACACACAACGAGTTTTCTCTTTCCAGTGGGAGTTCTAATTTCTAGTTGTGGTCTGATTTCCAAATCTGTTCTCAATTTTTGTGTGACCAGTCCTTAACCCCATGGAAGCTTGATTTACAGCATAACAACTGCTTCAAGAAATCCACCAACCAACGTAAACCATTAAGTTGTTGCAAAGATTTTCTCCAGTAATCTTTTGAGGAATTTTTGCCTTGTGTATAACTTTAAAAAAAAATCCTCTTTCTTGAGCTAAGTCCTATATTGCAGCAGTCCTTGTATCAGACTCCTAAAATCAAAGTTGAGCTTGGAGGAAATGAGAGATTTTTTCTAGTGCTTCCAAAGGAAGAACATGATGGGTCTTCATTTGAGGTTCTGGAAATTTCCTGGGCAGACGTAAACCACAGACCAGCCTTTTGGCTACAGAAAAGAGCTTATGTGGCTGCTTTTTTTTTTTTTTTTTTTTTTTTTACTTTCTGTGATATTTTTTTTTGCTCATACTTTTTCCAGTGTCCACATTTCACAGTCAAAAGAAGCTTCCAAAGGCAGTCAATGAACCAATGAACATGTTTATGTAGGTAAATTTGAAGTAATTTGCTTTTCAGGTATTTGTGTGCAGCTCCTGTTGATGCTGATAGGATTTGCACACGTAAATTTCATTACATCAGAATGGGACTCGATCCCTCACTATAATTCACATTCTTCCTTTTATTTTGGGTATTTTTTTATTCAACCATTCTATTGGATTTCTGTGAGAAATTGGGAGTGAAGCTGAGCCTGGGAAGAAGGAGGAGTGGGGGGGGTGGAAGCTGTTTTTAAGTTTGGATTTTAGTTTTTATTATCCTACTCTAATTTGAATGTTAATAGGTTAAATTAATTTCCCTAAGTTGAGTCTGTTTTGCCCATGATGGTAACTGCTGAGTGATCTCCCCATCCTTATCTCCACCCATGAGCCTTTCTGATATTTTCTTTCCCCTGTCCAGTTGAGGAAGGGGAGTGATAGAGCAGCTTTGGTGGGCACCTGGTGTCCATGTCCAGCTGGGGTCAAACCACCACACTGTTTATAATTTATTCTCCTGAAAATTGGCTTTGAATCTCAGCAACAGTATCTTGAGAAATTACGTTAATCTGTTTGAGGTGAATTAACCTCTTTTTTTTATTCGCCCCCCCCCCCCCCCCCCCCCACACACACACACACAGTCTGTTGGTCTGTGAATCAAAATTCCTTGATAAGACAACATTACTTGTGCTGAGTGGTAATGGCACTAATATTTTTTGTCGACTGTAAGATTTCTAAAGCCTGTATTTTTAAATTTAATCCAGTGGACTCATTTTAAAAGATAATTTGTAATTATTTAGCAATTTTTCCCCCTTAGAGACAGAACCATAGGAGGAAGATGAGGAGAACGATGATGATGGTGGTGATTATTTTCAAATACCAAGTGGCTTACATGAGTCTGCAGAGTGGTTTTCTTCACTGCTGTTTCATGTGCACATTTATTTCTTGACTGAGGATTTGATCAGAAGTTGCCTGAGGTCGTTCACTGGAGCAAGGATTGTTTTAGGACAACTGGATGTGGTTATTGGCCTGTGCGTGCTCACCTGCCGCGTATGGGATGGCAGGGAATGAGGTGACCCAGGAAAGCCTGGCAGCTCTCGGCTCAACCCTCTTTAGAATTTACCCCACTCCAACTGCTGACAGAGCATGTAAATAAAACCACAAGAAGGATTAACTATGGGGGAAAAGGCCTCCTTTTCCTGTTCTTTCATCAATAGTTCCTAAAGAAGTAAATCTATAGAGCGTTCCAAGTAGAAGTCAGAAATCATGGCTTTCGGGTTTTTTTCCCCAAGTTCACGTTCCCTCCAAAAAGACACACTTTCAGCTGTGAGGACTTTTGTAATATTGTGTAGGCTTATACATTTCTGGTACCAAACAAATGTAATAGATTTATTATAAAAGCAGTTAAATGATCCACATGCACTAATATTTGACTGTAATACAATCTTTTGGGGCTTCTCAGTTTTGATACCAAACTTTGCTCTTTTCCCCCGTGCCTTTCACATCCCTTAGTCCTCTTCTTCCCTTTCTTTATCGGTTCCGATATCTTTCATCTTTTCCTTTATCTTATCTCCCTATTCAGTGAACTTAACCCTTGGGCTGGTTACCCTGTGCACAGCTCAGTGGGGGAGCTCTGCAGGCCCTGGCGGGTTGTGCTCCGCTGGGATTAGATCGCACTGAGGTGTGGGCTTTTGGAATTGCCATCTGAGGTCTGGGCATGCCGGGAGCCTCATCAGGTTGACGTGTTGTTAGACATATCCTGGATATATTGTACCGTATGTTTTGAAATAGTAACAAGAAAATCAGTTTATAGCTTCTGCTCTTAATACCACTCTTTCAGGAGGATGTGTTCTGTTTAATCAGGTAAAACCACTCACTCCTGCTATGTTTTCATTTGTTTGATAGCAGAAAGCAGAACGAAATGCGTAGCAATTAATAATTTCCCCGTGAAAACATGTACAGTAATCTTTTCAATTTTAGTACTGTAGCTTGCAAGCAAATCTGGGAGGTGTGGAAGGGGTTTACGTAGGGTATGATCCCAACAGTTCATACAATTAGGAAGAGTTAACATATATTGCCATTATGCTGAATTTTTCATTGTCACTTTTAACAGCCTGTGTTCTAAAGAAAACTGAATTCTATAACTATGCATATAAATGTGGCATTATTTCTTATTCATGTTATTTTTATGTCTGACAGAAAGATCATTTTAATTACGTAGGTTGGTAGTTGTTAGCCTTTCAAAAGAATATTCCTTGGGTGTCAAGCCTCATTGTTTTTCCTGCTGCTGTTTTCCTTGAGGGAAAAACTCAAGGACTGCATGCTGAAGGACATATTTTCTGCAGTGATTATAGTTACATTTCTCCCATACACAGAAGATACATTCCCATGGAATTGCTCTTACTTCAGGTGGAGAGCAACACAAAATGAAAGAGAACTTTTTTCACAAAAGAACATGGGATGAGCCAGGTTCTTATCATGCAGCTGACAGTAGTGTCTGGACTTGGGTAAAATGCCTGAAAACTACTCTCTGATGAGGAAAAGCCTACGATTTGCATCTGTTTTGAAAATAATTAATTGACCATCATGTGTGATAAATGTAATGTGCACATCTCTTCTGCAACATGTTCCATCGCAGTCAGTACAAAACAGCTCCTTGTCTCTGTAACTGAGATAAATCCTTGGTTATTTCGAAGTGTAATATAGTGAAAGAAATTAAATAGTTAATTGGCTACAGTTATTTTTTTAAAACAGTTTTTAAATATTTCCTGACTTATTTTCATTAGAAAATCGTAACTTCCCTGAGAAAAAAACTATTCAGGCAGTCCAGAGGTAGATATTCTCCTTTTACTGTCATTTCTCCTCTCCATTCAGCCTTGCTGGGGTGTTTGATTCTGTAACAGTTACAGTAAGTGTTTGGCTGTGTTTTGGTGAAGTAGGGCAGTGTGCTCCATGCTTTGTTCCTCACCACTTCTGCTTTTAAAGGCATCCCGCCAACAGGAGCTGGTGCCCCTCAGTAGTGCAGAGGGACCAGCTTTTTAAGGGCTGCATGGTTTCTGTATTGACTTCCGGGTTTCCAAAGACAGAAGAGCTTTCACTGTGGCAAGGATCTCTCGAATCATCTTACACCCAGAGGTGCAGTGCTACTCAGGTGGTTGGTTTTGTATCGGTTATCTACAGGAGGTTGGTAGACCTGGAAACTGTCTTTACAGCTGTTTCCTATTTCTAGTAGCCCCAGGAAGGGAAAAATGATAACCCATGGGAAAACATCTCTGAGGACTGTGCAAGATATGTACTAGTAGGGGAAAGCAAGAGAATCCCTTCACAGAAAAGAAAGGCGGAAGGGACAGAGAGGAAAGCAGAGGCTGAAGAACACTGTAAATATCCATGATATGGTAAGTATCAGGCCTGGAAACAGTAGCTCCGCTGTTTTGCAGTGTGACCTTTCTGGACCAGAAGGGATGAATCAAGCTTCCATGTAAAATGCTGAGCTCTCTTCTTTAGCAAAACTTTAGCAATACTATGGATCATTGACAAAGTCATGAGACCTAGTTTAATGGTTGTTGAGTCTGTCTTTCATACACTTGTGGCTAAGCCATTTTCATACAGCTGCAGTCAGTTTCTGACTCTTGTCTGGCATGCTAAACCAAGTGAAACAAGAACATGAGCTGGGAACGAGAATGTAAATGTGATTTCATGGCACTGTGATCAAGAAGATACAGGTTTTTATTCATATAGGCTTGAGAGAAGACAATGTCAGAGGAATGAAAACAAAAATAACCTCAGATTTGTTTGCATAGTAATGTTTCACCTCCATCCAACATTGGAATTACTATTTCATATGCCAAACCAAGCCTCTCGATTACTGTAGACAGGCCGTATACATGGAAAACCCCTTCCATGTTCTTGGTTGTTATTCACTCTTCTAAAAGTAGAAAAACTTTCTTTTTGTTTTCTCTGTAGAGATTATTATTAGATTTTAAAACTTTCTCTATGGGAAAAAATTAGGCCTTCACAATTCATTCTACTACTAAATACATCAGGGTTTTTTTCAAATGTATGATTTAAACACTCATAAAGTATTGACAAGCTTACTTGGGATATTACAGAATCCTTTCAAAATCTTCTTTGAAACACAAGCTGATTTTTAAAATATTGCTTCAGTGATGGGAGTGGTAGATTTCTTCTTAAATTATTGACATTATTTCAGGGATGCTGAAACTCTTGGCTCTCTAAAGTGTCTTAGGTTCAAATGCAGCAAAGGTCAACAGTTGGTAGACATCGCTACTCAGTTGCTGAGTATTTGCGCAACGAGTGTATCATAGAAGGGCAAGAGCCATAGGCAGCAGAGGAGGTGAGCGCTGGCGGTGGTCTCAGCCTGCCTTGCTGGAGCAGATTTCCAGCACACATGGGTCCTGTGCGTTGGCTAAGGCTGTGGCGGGGGTCTTTTTCACCAGTAAAGGGATTAGCTGGATCAGGACTCGGTGGCATTTGTTTTGGTCATGTCTTTGCAAAGAGAATACTGGAGGATCCAAATCTCAGGGGCTGTTAGGCTGCTACTTTTCAATCAGGCTAAATTAAAATAAAAAGCTCTGTACAATCAGGACTCTGAGTATACTGCTTTCTAATCTGGAGATGAAACAAGCACTCCAGATTATTCAGAAACAACAGAGACTCTTGATTGTTTAATACACTGATAAGAATGTGTTTAAAAAATAAATTATCTACTAGCTGCTGGGATTGCTTGAAATTCCATTAAACACTAATGAGAGAAGGCATCACAGACAAATTAATAAACACCCTACGCACTAACCTAGAAAATATCAGCCTAAAACCTTTGATGCTAAACTGATTAAAATGAGAAACATATTTCACGTGAAACTGCTTGGCGTATTTCAGTGTGCTAATTGAGGCATAATGAAAATGGAAGATACAGCATAGAAAAGGAAGAATACACATTATAAAGTAGGCTATAGTCCTGCAAAATTCATACGCAAATGCAGCCTTAGTTTTATGCATATGAGCAGTTCCATAGCAGTAGAAAGAGCACAGAAGAAAGTTAAATATATTCAGTTTTTACTGCATGTTGGTTAGTGCAATCGAAGAGAGGGATATTTTTTTTCCAGTGAATTTGTGCATGTGTTATAAGGTCATGTATTCTTTATACATATGAAAAATCACCTGATCCTTTAATCTTCCATTGCTTCTGGTAGGTTTAGCAGATACCTTGCACTGGAGGTGAGGGGAAGCTAGGTTTACAGGAAACACTGTTGGACTTAAAAAAGACTAATCTAGTGTATTATACTTTGCTTAGATAAGTGTAAATTAGAAAAAGAAAGAAAAGAAAACTGGTTGCAGTAAAGAAAAAGGAAGATGCTGGTGCATCTGTCCAAGGCATTATGTGTGTTCAATGCTTTGCCACGCAATGATAAGGGCTTGCCATAACAGCCATCATACCTTTTGGTAGCTTGACATGACAGAGGTACAATACATCTCCTAAAGAAACTCCGTGCCACCTTGTGCAGCACAAAAAAAAAAAAAAAATCATTCTGTGTGTGAAGGGTCCCAGCCTGGATCATTTCATCTCAATCCTCATGCAGAGCAGAGCCCCGGCCACGGGAATTTGTGCCTCTTTGACAAAGAGGGAGGCTGGTGCTGTCTGTCTGCATTCGTGTGTCTCAGAGGAACGTGACCGGGGGAGTAGGGATAAGCTGTCAGGCAGAGAAGGGTTATCTTCTCCTGTCTGGAGCAAACAAGACCGTGGTTCCAAAATAAGTATCTTCTGCTCCCATTAAATCTTTAATGTAGCTGTGATTGGAAAATCAGTCTGGCCCAACTAAAGAGGTGTAAGAAAGAAAGAAGGGGGACCAGGAAAACCAACTCTGAGTCAGAGCTCCCTCCTGGAAACTTCTAACACTGGGTGCACTTCTGCACATCTCCTTCAGTTTGGTTTGGCCATCACAGCCTTTTCTGTAGAAAGCTTCCTGCCTTTCCCTGAGCCCCTGTACCAAAACCTTATTCAAACAAGAACCTTCCGTGAGATCTCACGTGCGTGTGCAGTGATATTAAACACAGGTGCCTTTGCAGTAGCAGCACTACCATCTAGAGTGGTCTTTGGCATTCATGTATCTGTTTGTCAAATGTCTGTCACCTGAAAAAAAGTACTGCTTTGTGTTAGACTTCATCCAATGGGATATATGTGCAGAGGTGGTGTATGATTTAGGACGAATGTGCCCTACGAGTAAAAGTGTCATCAGATTGTGATACAGAGCACATGAAGCCTGAAAATCTTCCGTGTCTACAGTTGTCATTATCTGGGGTGATAATCTCGCTGGTAGAGAGCCGGTAAGCTTTATGGGGAGACTGTTCAGGCACTATATGTACTGTGAATCGTGCCCATTCAGTCCCACTATATATTTGTGACTATACATAAAAATTGGGCCCTAGATACTAGTAAGTATGAATTGAACCCTTTCAAATTACTATTTTAAAAAAACCAGCGCAACCAAAACCCATAGCGTTGTGTGTGTGTATATATGCATTCCTTTATTTCTATTGTTTTAAATTTTTTAAGTACTTTTTGGGCCTCTCTGTAGGAACAATTTGAAGTAAATTATACGTATTTTTAAGCAAAAGTGAACAGTTAGTTGACTGTTCAATGTCAGAAATAGGGGGATTCCAAGTCATTGGTTACTATGAGGCAATAAAAAAATCACAATCTTAGTCTCAGTACAGTCCAGCTCCAAAGCCTCTTTAAAACTAGCAGGAATCTCTGAATTAATGTCACCGGACTTTACAGCAAACTAAGTAGTTGTTCCTCTTCATTTGTAATTCTTCTTGACCATTATTACAAAGTCGATGTTTAAATATATTCTTCCACAAATGAGAAATAATGTTTTGCAGCATTTGGAAACCTGGTGTAAACTAATCTGGTTTTATCTGGGTGAATCAAACCTGGATCACTGAGGTGTGACACAAAGCACGAGCACTTGTTTCATTGAAATCATTAGGAGTAGGAACAGCCTGTTACTCATTTTGATGGAAAGGGAAGAGGAATAAACACTCTACAATAAAAAAAATAAAGCAGTAGAAATTAACAACATGCACCCCAAGCAACAAGTGTGTAGTTGGAAATGTCTGAAAGCAGACTTGTCTTCTGGTATTCATACATCTTACTTTATCATTTTCCATTGCCAGGAAAATAATATTTGGTCATGCTAGAGGTTTGATTTTTGGTTAAGTAATAGACTTCACTTCAGATTTAGCTATTTTAGGTGTAGTACATCATTAATTTAAAATTAATAGGTGTGTTAGTCACAAACAAAGGATTTCTGTATCTGTAGTTATATATTGTCATCAAATAGATAGTATGTACAAGACATTGATTTATTTATTCTACACAGATTCATTTTTACTCTCAAGTCTGTTCACTGTCTGAAAAACAATGAACTAAGTGTGTTTTAATATTTTGAAATAAAACACATAAATCTTCTGGCAAGTATGATGTATGCTGGTTTACCCTAACCTAACTTTCCATATGTAAATTGAAAAATCCCATCACTTAAAAGTTATCACGAATGTCATATCTTTCTCTAAGAAATTTCATTTGTGGATAAGGTACAGTATAAATGTTACTGAAATATTTAAGGAAAATCGCAGGCTATATTACAACCGAACTCTCTTTGATTTCAAACTAATGGAGCAGAGGGCTTTGAGTAGTAAAGGAACTGAAAGTGTAGCACAAGTGTGGTAGAGAATGCTTATCTGCAGTGACCAAAACTCACTATTACCAATGTCTGTTTCAATAATAGCTTTTATTTGGTTTGATTGAATCAATGGAAAATAAAGACTTTTTTCATCAGGACTGCTTTGCACCACCAGTAAAGTAATTTCCGAGTACAGACCCATTGACTTAGACAAATGAAAATTGTTCCTCAGTCTTGCACCTTCACCCAGTTCTGTAGGGACAGCAGCTTCTTTTAGAAGGCTATTACATCTTTGGTTATCAGTTCTGCATCTCTCTTAATGTTTCCATGGCTCTGTTCTTGATTTGGTGAAGCCAGAAGCATAGAAAAGCCACAAGACCAGACCTTCAGGCAACATGCAGAGCTTTATTTAAAACTAAAATTGTATTAATAGCTTTTGTTTTGGATTCATCCTAGTTTGTGCTGGAAAACTGAAACTAGAGGCAAGCCCGAGCCCCTTATTCAGGAATCGTTATCATCAAAAGCAGCACTAAGTAAGGACACAAAGGTTCGGTCATTAATGATACGTTGGTTTACTTGCCAGAGTAACGCAATAAAACCCCACAGTGTGGGACTAACATAGTGTCTCAGAGTATATAACCACCAACATTGTAAGATTTTCTGAAACAAACAGTAATACATTTTTCTTACATCTTTCTCATTAACTTTTTAAAGCCTCTGCTGGCTTTGTGAGCTTATTGCAGTGAGTTTGAAATGATGTATGAAATAAGAAAGGAAAGGCAGGTTGTACTCCACAGTCATTACTGTGTGGTGTTGGATGATGTTATACTGAGCTTATAAAAAGCCAGGACAGGTCTGAGCTTTATGAGAAAGACAAAGAAAACTTTTCACTGCAAATATCTTACTGGTACTTGTTCACACAGCAAAACTGACCATGAGCAGGGATTGCCCTGATGCTGTGGCTTTGCTAGGATTTTCCTGTTCCTTTCAGCTGCTGAATTCTGTAAAGGTGGACTTTCCTAAGCTCGTACCTTCCCCAGTATGTTACACCCATACTAAACTGATATCCCATAGGGCATAACTTAATTCGTGACTCTGCCGATGTCTTCCTTCATGACTTTGTCCAAGTTATTTAGGGAAAATGTGAAACGGGTAGTGGGAATAGCCCTATTCCAAGGATGGCTTTTGGGTTTTATCCAGTGACTTACCAAATATGAGCTCTACGTGACTTCATCATTTATTTTTTAGTTGATTTACTTGTAACAAGACTGCTTTTTCTTTTGATCCTTCCTGCTCTTTCATCCATTTCCCACACATAAAGGAGAGTAAGAGGACAGCTTTTCTTCCATTGATTGTCCTCTGTTGCACTGAAGGACCTCTGAGACACAATTTACAATCTTTCCAGCATTAGTCCCACGTTTTGCTTTGCACTGTAATACAAATAATAATGCTATCTGCATGTGGCAAATAGTTTTACATGGGAGTATGGATCTTTTTAGATGTCATTCTAAAGAGGCAGGTGCAGCCAGAAAAAAAAGCTAGAAGGAAGATATAAAAATGTTTGAGAGAAAATGAAGGAAAGGCAGGAATAATATGTATATATTCATTTGACTGTAATCCATTTCTGTCTGGATCTTATTGATCTATGATGTTGATATCCTAGTTCAGACTCTATCTGAATTTTAATCAAGCTCATTCAAGTGTTTTTGTCCCATTCTTAGAGAAATGTTGATTGAATGTTAATTCTGTTTGATGTGGGAGACAGGGAAGCAGAGCACTGGGAACAGTGAATGCACCAAAATGCATTTGCTTCCAAAATAATGGACAAGCTTCAGCCTCACAGCTATGCAAGTGCAAGTAGCTTTGATGGATGTTACAGCAGTGATTCTACTCTCAAGCTTTATTTGCAGCAAGATAACCCAATAGAATTGAATTAATAATAAGCTATGGTGGATAATGCAAGCATGTGTGGAAGCCACGCTCCTTGTGCCCGTTCCCTTGCCTGCATATAAGAGACTAAAGAGTACACAGCAACACCGCATAGGATGTACCCTAATAGACTTAGCACTAAAGCTGCTTGGTGCAGCATGACCCAGGATGTCTGCAAACTTGGGAAGTGGAAAGGGAATTGTAAAACTTGGATTAGAAACGTAGTAGCACAGCATGAGAGAAGCCTATCCAGCTGTGTAGAATGGGTGTTCTTGTAGTTTCTTATTAAATGCATCCTACAAGTCGGTATGAATCATCAAACAGGAGTCTCTCTTTTACTCTGGTTCCAGATAGCTGCCATCCAAATTTACATTTTAAATGAAAGAAAATAATTGTGGATAAACCTTGCTAATTCAATTTGAGTTTTAAATAATTTTTTCTCTAATGGTGTTGGCTTTATAATAAAGTATGATCGAAGCTTGTAAAATAAAAAGATGGATTGAATATAAGCTCTGAAGAAGCCTGATGATCTCCAAATAATTTTGAATATAATTTGAAATAGATGTGCAGATTTTATGCTCATTTACGCAAATTAAGTCTGCAATTCATGCACAGTCACAAGTGGGCTCCAAACATCTTAACAAAGTCCAACATGATCGCCTCCTGGTCCTTCTCATCAGCTATGAGCAAGTTGTCACAGCTAGGTCAGGAAAAAATGAAGACTGTATTCTTCTTTTCAGTCTGTAATATTTTTTTTTCTACTGCATCTATGTGGTACTTAAGTCAGTTTAGCACAATTTTAAGATTTTATTATAATTGCAGTAGGTGAAAATAGTCTGTCAGTACTAGCACAATCTGTGTACTTATTTTGTGAGGTGCTCAATTTCTTCAGGAGACTCCTAAAAGGAAAAGACTAAAAATTCACTAAATCACCCAAGATTAGAGGTATTAAGGACTACTGTATGCAGGCTGCATCTTCCCAGTCTCAATCCACAGCACAGGGCTTTCCTTTTCCTATTATCACCTGCTCCTCTATACTGTGCTTGTTGGCACAGTGAGGAGCAGCACCATCTGCTTCTCAGAAAATGATGTGTCTAGACATCCTCGAGTACCATTTAAGAGACCATCAGAAGTGGTGTGGATCACAGGTCCACGCGTAGCTCCATTGTGGGGGAAAAAGCAGAATAAGCCTTCCCATGGTGAAGTCAGTCGGACAGGCTGTTCCCAAACTTGTCGGACCATCACAGCAGCATGTCTCATACAGGTTTGCTGGGAGCAGGCTGCCGAGTGTCCTGTGCAAGGCGGGCACCGTGCCAAACAGTGCTGCTGGGCATGGCCAGTGCCTTCTGATGGGCCACTACAGAGCAGAGCTTGTCAGATTCATCGTAGCTGAAGTAGCCTTCGGTGTAGAGTTCATTTTTCTCCCTACTTATTTCAAACAGAAAAGGCTTTAGTTTAGCTAATTACAGAAGAACAGGAGATGCTTTCAGAATCCAGGAACAGAATTACAGGAACGTTAGTTACAGAAGTCGTGAGATGCTCCTGATTTAAGGTGGTATCATTAGCTGGCCATGAAGAAGGGGTACTGAATCTCCTTTATTCAAAGGAGTATGGGCACGTGCATTTTCTTTTAAGGTACTAGGTAATATAGTTAGATATATGTGTGGAGGCTTTCATTTATATATTAATAGAAACTATTCAATATAATTGATCAGTAGATTTGAAGATGTTTGGCAGTCTCCTTTTGGAAAAGCTTTGCTACTTTTTAATGTGAGATCTGTAAAGGCTCGGGTTTCTTTTTAATCTCTCTTTGGCAATATCACCATCTTTCCTTTGTACTTTCCCTTTATTACTGAACCCGCACATGTCCTTCAAATGCTTTCCTGTGAACCCAAAGTAAGTTAGGGACATGATCCAAGGTTTGGAATGTCAGAAAGAGGGTTTTTTCCTAGGTAGTAAGCTTTGGAATAAGCCTCTGGTGGGTAATTCAGATGCTTGTTGAGAGGTGCTTCATAACCTGAACACATTACGTTATTACACTCTTGTCTGTCCTCAGGCTGCCTGATAATTTTTAGAAAGAGTTTAAGATGTTGGTTATTGGCCTATAAAGCTCTTGGAGGTTTGGGAGCTCTCTGAGATTCCCTCTAAGTGAATCTGCTGCACTGGTGAACCATGATGAAGTGTGAGAATGAGCAGTGCTTTCCAGGCAAGAGACTCAAGATTGAAACTCCCTGTAGAGAAGTCTGTGTGTTAGGACTCCAGCTGGGCCAAAATAGCCTGATCTTCTAAAATGTCTCAAACAGTGCAAGGGGAATTGATACTTAATCAGGGTTTTAGAAAGGATGATGGTTGAGAAGCATTTATTATAGGATGGTAGGGAGCTTAGCTGATTCAGAGTGTATTTCCAGTTTATGATGTTTGAATCCAGAACATTCTGAACTGATCTTAATACTGGTATAATCTTTGACTCATCCTATGTTTAAGTGGACACGCACATCTGAGTACTTAAGAGGTTGACGGACACCTCTTAACAAAAAGTAGCTCTCTTTAGTGTGTCTGGGTAGGCAGGGATTTTGTTCTAATGGTTTCTCACAAAAAGAATCACAAATTTCCCTTCTTGATAAAGGCATGAAAATCTCTGCATTGATTCCCTTGATAAATGTGGGCTGATTTCCTAGCAGTTCATAGTCGTGATAGTTTCTAGTGTGCAGCCATGCCTGTACATTTACGTTGTGAACCTCTATAATAAAATATGTTTTGAATCTTGGTGTTCCTGCCAAATCTAGTTAAGCATGCGGATAGTTTGCTGACACACTTCAACAGCAGGCTTTCAGGAATGTGTCCCTGTAAATCCCTCTCTGTTGTTTGTTTGGCCAGTGATGTTGTTTAAATGCGATGCTACTTTGTGCTGTCTTGTGATTGCTCTTCAAACCATGACACGTTTGCTCACTCTTCAGCTGAAGGGAACAAGCAGCCTGGGGAGTTTTTTATAAGGCAAGATGTATCTCTTCAATATTAAAGTTGCAAATCTGTAAGAAGCGCAAATATTCTGATGCTGGGATGCCTATTTCCTTTTATGACTCCCTCAGTAATTACTGAGTAATACTTGTTAAGGAGTGGTGTACTACAGAATAAGTAGGGGTTTTTTAGATGTGGACAAAAGCGAAGCTAAGGTGTTTTATAACAGTGAGATCTGTACATGAGTGCATGAATGTTCCTGATGTAGGACAAGTTAAGTAGAGATGTATTTTAAAAGCCATTGTGTGAAAAACTGCAGTTAAAAGCGTTTGCAACTGATGCTCATCTGGGATGCAGAGTACAACTTGTTCCCCCTTGCGAAGTTAGCTTCCGCTTCCCTGCTGCTCCACGTGCATTTCCTCTGGCGTGAGGAAATCATGTTATATGGGCTGGGTTTCTGTTAACCTGCCTTGAGCAGATAGGACAGTTGATACTGAAAACACATACTTGTTTATAAACTCTTCAGAATTCGGATACGATGTCATTGTGTAGGTTGATTGTAGCACAGCGGGACTCTTATCTCTGACTCAAGCTTCTAGGCACCAGCACAACCAGCAATAATGGCTTCTATTTTACTGGCACAGGAAATTTTTAAGGCAGAAGAGACCATTACGTTACCCAGTAAATGCACTGGGGTGTTACTGTCTTCCAGAGACCCCCATGGATGGGGATGACAGTACTGGACTGGGGATGGAAGAATCAAACTCAGGTCACACCAGTACAGGTACAATAAACACCTTTTCTGAGGGATCAGATCCCTTTTGTGTAGTCATATTTGCCCGTTGTCGCTGGCCTTGGCTGGGATTTCTAGGTTTTATGATGATACTGATGTTGTTAAAACTGGCTGCAATCTTTAGAAATACGTGCTGTGAAAGTAAGCAAAGGCTCACTGTATCTATCCGTCGTTCATAGCTTTCTGTTCCAAAGGAAACTGTATAATGAAAATGCAGACTGTACATATGTGCAAATGTGCATATCCATGCTAAATATAACGCATATAATTATTGTATATGTATTTTACATTTTTATTCTATGCATGTATGAATAAGTGAGCATACATACATATACATGTGCCTGGTATATTTTTTCTTTTACTGAAATCCCAGCAATGTGAATGTTAAAAGCTTTTAAAAAATGAAATTAAGACCTTCAGCAAAATCAATAAAAGCAGTTTAATTGGAAAAGAAATGACTACACTCTTATGCCCAAATGTAGACTATCACAATTTTTCATTTTTGTTACCGAATGGCATAAAATTTGGCATAACAGCTGAAAATGTCAGCCTTTGGTTGGAACTTCTTGGCAATTCTTAAGACATTAATATATTTTTCACTGTTTAATTGTATTTAATGTGTTAGGACTGACTAAATTAAATGGGTACGGCGAGCTTTTAAAATTCATTGAAGCTATCTCATTTTAGTGAATGCAGGGATGGAATAATGCCCTAAGCTTCAGCCTACGTCGTAGTACTTCACTCTGAATATCCATGTCCATGGAGACAGCAGTCTCATTCCCCTCCTTCTATAATACATTACTATTTTATGGAGCAGAACAACACAGAGTCAATAGACAATTTCATATTATGGTCACGGTGACATAAAGCCCAGTACTTGGCATGCTTTTCATTTCCAAACCCTCAAAAGCCTCCTACCTGTTCGTAATGCAGGTTAGATCTTGCAGTTACCTCCTCCTTGTCTCCAGGCATTTGGCTGTCTCACAGAGTGACTTTCTGCAGAGAAATGGTGGAAGCATGCCTGGCCACCAACAAACCCACCTACCTGCCCAGGTACTCATGGTCTCCATGTGCTCTGGCAGATATATTGCAGCCAGGCATGAAGGTCTGTGCCAGCAGCAGCGCTTTGTGTAGTTGAATGGCTGCTAAGATGAAAGGGAAGAAGTTCCTTATCTGGGTTGTTGATATCAACATGATGTGAAATGCATCAGGCTATGTGGCTGCATTTATAAACATGATTAACAACACTTAATTAAGGATACTTAAGGAGAGGAGGAACTACTCTGAGCTTTGAAGTGCCAGGTAGTTTGCAGAATGAAGGAGAGTATTTGGATCAACAGGGCTGGAAATGAATTGGGCTTTGCAACGTACTGTATAATTGCTACAGATGTCTGGGTGACCTGACAAGCCAATCATTCCCTCTCCTCCTCAGACGCCTCCAAGGAATCTGCAAGTTGCAGTGGTGAGAGAAGTAGATTCTTCCCTTTCCCAGCTTGAAAGGAAAAGCATGTTGAAGCAGAGAACCGATGCGGTGCAACTGCCCTGCTTAACCTCCAGTTAATGCCTGTTTTGAGAAATCGAGCAGGGCATAGGCTGTCTGCTGGGTCTTTTCACCAGGATGAAATTTCAGCCACTGTGTTTAACTTTCAACCCCTATTTATCTGATTGACAATATGTAAGACCATAAGAGCTATACTTGGGTCAGAGCAGAGGTTTCAGTATCTCGGGTGTTCAACCTGTGATAGAGACCAGTAACAGACACTTTGGAAAGGATTTGGGTAAGCAGGGAGAGAGCACCGTATGGTGTATAACCTCACAGCTGTCTTCCAAGGCACAATGTTCTGTTCAGATGAATTCAGATATTTCACTAATATATTTTTAGATTGAACATGAAAATGACATGAAGAAATAAAAGGTGTTTCCTGTGCTCAGAGGATGCTTATTGCAGGCAGCATTAGAGCGCCAAATTTCCCTGCTCCCCCTTTCATCCTGGCTTTCTGCCTGAAGCACATGGCTCAGTAAGCTGTCACAAAGGCAGCAGCCCTTTTATTTTGCAAAACAATCCACAGTTGTTCATTTTGATTTGATATTTGTTTTGCTTTGGTGTTTTTGTCTAATATTTCTGCTCTGCCACCGTTGGAGGCTTCTTTTCTGCGGGGCTGCAGGACGTCTTAACATTTTGGCCTTGGTTGCGGTGTGTGTGTACTGTGATTGATTGTGTTCATTAGGAAGGTTGACTGTTGTTTGTTTCACTATCAATAGATACGTTAGCAAACAAGATAAGCGAAGACCAGCAGACTTGCTATAGTAATTACTGTAGGTTCAGATAAAGCATGTAGCATTGGAGCCTCGCCGTAATGAATCCTTGTTGATATGAACCAGGAGATTCATTATATATTAGATGCTGAAATCTTTCCACAGCCAAATGGGAAGAATCACAAAAGTAGAAAACACCTAGTTCTTTAGGGCAGTATGTGTGGCACCTGAAATAATGAGAGCATAGTTAGTGCATGACACCAACTTAGCTGAAGCACTTTTTTTTGTGGTTCCAGGGACATCAAAGTGTCTCACAAAATTGGATCAATTTTGATGAAATCTTCTTATTGGAAAACACAGCAACAGCAAAGTTTATTTCACTCCAGCACAAAATCTTTGGACATTGCTTCTTACACCTTCCCATTTTGAAACGTCCTTCTCTTTTACTTAAAATGCTGTTAAGTCCTGGAAATTAGAACAAAATGTTTTCCAGACACATTTAATGTTCTTCACTATCCTTTCCATGTTCTGTGTTTCATTTTTTTCCCTAAGTCTGGCTCAGCACCCTCATGGATGTTTCTTCATCTCAAGCCGTTTCTTTCCACTGGCTCCCTTGTCCTCTCCCGCTGAACTGGAAAGAGCAATTGCAAAGGAAGCACTGCTGATCCCAGCACACTCGGTAAATGTTGTTGCCAAACTAACAGCTTTGGACTTAGCTGTGCTAACCAAGCACTCTCACAGTCTTACATCAGCCAGATGGGAACAAGGGGGTTGTTTTGTATTAAAAAAACAGTAAAGGGCACAACCATGCCAAGAGAGTGACCCCACGTATCAGCAAAGTCCTTCTCTCAAACATGAGGGCTACTATTTTTTTGATTAAAAAAAAAAAAAATGGTGAAAAAATTGATATTACCCCCTTCCTGGAAACAACTGAGCCATTTCATGGAAACTCCCAATATTTAAATCTTGATCTCAAAATGTGTTCTGTTCAGTAGAGATGTGCTTTCTTAGACATACGGTTTTGGTAGACTCTGGTTTTACAGACAAAGGACTAAAGAAGGAGAAACAAAATTACTCTGCTACTGAAATTCCTTACGCAGGAGAGTATCTGTGGAAATATAAAACCGAATATGTCAAGTTAGTCATAAGAAGAAATATGTAAGAAGTCTTTGTGTCATCTTCAAATGTGTTGGCTCTTCAAATCTAAGGTGAACCTCCCATTCTGCATCCTTTTTCTCCCTTCACTCTCATATCTGTAATATCCAAAAGCTCCAGGAAAGGTTTAGGACCTTTCCCAGGGGATGTGAAGGAACTGGGGTCCCCCTATCCTACATTGTGAAAATCAGAGAACATTTTAGATATGATCAATTAACAGTGCAGTGAAAAGCTCTCACAGCAACCAAATATTGTCCACTCATAGCTTGTGGTTCTACATTGTTTCAAGCAGTCAGTTTCCCAAAGACTTTTTATGCCCCAAAAGGAAACAAGAAGCAAATTGCTACAAGATATAATTTGAAGAAGCATAAAACGTTTGTCACGATTTTAATTAAATAACAGTTGCTCAGTATCTGCCAAACCTTCCCCCTAGTCACTGTTTACCTAGTGGTGCAGGGGACGTTTATACCTGCAGCAGGTGATGTAACTGTCTGTTCCTGCATCATTTTAATAGTTCCTAATGTACTTGATAAAGATTTGTAATGGCACTGATGGTTTAAAAATCTGTTCTGGAAACTATGCAACAAGAATTTGCAGTCCTACGTGTAATGTGTGCCACGGGAAGATTTTAAACCCAGCAGGCAGAAGAGAAAGTACCTTAAAATAAGTTATTTGAACACCAAAGAGGCTCTTGGAAGCTATTTGTGATCATTATCTAGCTATCTTATCTCAAGCATCAATTTCTGCAATGAGGTGCAAAGAACAGATGAACAAGATGAATCTTAGTTACCTTCAAAGGGTGGTGAAAGTTTCATGAAAAGGATTAAATATAAGACAAATGAGAGAGCCCACTGAGAAGAGATGTACAAACATTCTGTACCTACATCAGAGGTGATAGGTGAAGTGGTAAAAGTTATTTTGCCTTAATTGAGACTCCCTGATGCCACTGCAGACTCATTTAGATCACTCATTCTCTCGTACTCCTCATGTAGGAGTGATTCTGAGGGACTGTATGTTGGTACAATGGGTATATTGAAAAGCCAGAATGAAAGATAAGTTAGAAGTACGTTATAACTCTAAGGACAGTCAACTTTAATGCAGCCACACCTTATTCATGGTATTATTTGCTGCCATCCTAACTTCTGAGCCCCAGGCATGTGAATGACATCAGGTTTGTTCTGAAAGTGTTGCAGAAGTATGTGTCATGAGCCTGTAAGTTGAAACAAATGAGTTTTAATGAGCCCAAAATGATTGCTTATACTTGTGTGCATGTGGAGTAAGAGCATATAAATCTGAGCTGTCGTTCTGTATTTCCTTGAGTTACAAATCAAATCAGTATGTTCTGAAAGAGGTAAGAGCTGTGCCGGGGTGCAAGATAGGGCAGGAAATTCTAAACAGCATCAGTTGAAGGGGGACCGGTGAAATAGTTTAGAAAAATCAGTAGTTACATAGTAACCTGGTCTTAAACTCGAAGTTTAATGGGGCTATCATGCTCTTGTGGTTTATTTGGAGTCAGGTAGGTGGAGGGGAGTTGGTAAAGTTTCAGTCACTATGTTAGTGGGTCACTGTGACAAACCGAAGCTGCTGAGTATCTATGTGTACAGACTGTGCTTGAATTATGTGTTTTATACAGGGGAGAGTTTTATCTCCTGTCATGAGTTATTTAGCTTTACTTTATATTTATCTAAAAATCACTTTTTCAGGGAAAAAAAGATAGTCATTAATATAAACCTAAATACTGTTGACTGTTTTAGGTTCAGCTCTAAGGATTTATATAAATACATTCATAGGAGGATTTTGTAAGAAGCTTGTATCCTTCCTTTGTTTGTTTAACGTGGGTAAAACATTTGTTACTACTGCAGAGGAGCTACTGTGGCACTTTCAGCAGCATAAAAGATCGACTCAGGAGAGTAAGTTGCCCAGAAAAGCAATTACATAGGAACTAACCCATCAATGTGAGTTTGTAAAGAGAATATGGTTGACCTCATGTTCTAGGGATATAGATTGCTTAAGAGAGAGAAGCAGTGTCCCAGCTATCCAGAGGTGACCCACTGCACTGAGAAGTCAGCACACAATTCAGTAGTGAATGAGGGATGCTCTCTGAGGGTGGAAGCACCTGCAGAAAAGGTGTGTCTGGATGGAAAGCAATTCCTTCTGTGCCGAAAACCCTCATCTGATAGTAAGTCAATGAAGTGCCTTTAGTACTCTGTGGTGGTGCACTTCTCCCCCTTCTCCAGACTGTTCTACAACCTCAGGAGCTGCTGACTAAACCTCGGTGCCTTGAGTAATGAGCTGGGCAGTTAAGCACCCCTTGACTGTAAAAATAACTCCTCCTCAGCTAAACCAGAGAACAGCACTATCCATACTGGGAACTGTCAGCCTTGAGTAAGGAGTTGGGTGGTTAAGCACCCCTTGACTGTACCAGCAACTCCTGCTTGACTGAAGCAGAGAATGGCCCTGCTGGTGCTGGTCAGCTCCTCCTGCTGACTGGTCACAGCAGGGAAGAAGAATGGAAGCAATCAGTTACTCCATGAAAACCCCAGAATGTTCCTGCCAGATCATAGCCCGAGTGGTAACAGAGTGGAATTTTTTGAGAAAATTACCAGCTCGGGTTGTGGTCAGGATGGATGTTTGCTGATGACTAAAAGCCGTTCTTACAGCCTTACAGACAGTGGTCCCAAAGCGAGACCCTTCTGAGCTCTCCTGGACAGCAGCAGGCTGTGACAGCACCTCCCTCTCAGCAGGATGCTACTCAGTGATCACCAACCACTAAGTTTGTGATGTGAAGGGGATCACTGCAGAAAGCTGAGGATGGGGCCTGGGCTGATACCCCTGCTCCTCCAGGCTCCACCCTTCACCTACTAGAGAAATACAAAGGCGTAAGATGTATTTCCCTGAACTGGAGGGCAAAAAAAATATATTTGCTATAATATACATTGCAAGCTTGAAGTAGATACGTTAATTATGTGGTTTTATGATTTAAAACAATTTTTATTGATTCCTGCTAAAATCTTATGGATAATCTTGAACAGTGAACAACTTTTTTTCCCCTCTCTCTACCCTTTAGATTAATCCATTGTCCAAGTCTGAGACCAGGAATAGGTCCATCCGCACCTAAGCTCTCTGAGAGTTTAGAAAGCCGGGGGTCTACTCCAAACTTTGTGACTTCAGTGCAAGGGTCTTCATTACCCTTTTATACCTTTGATCTTTATAAACTGTTTCCAACTCTATTCTGACTTGATTTCAGCTTAATTTATCTCTGTGCATTTACTCCATGTGGTAAGTAACAGAGTGAACCTTGCCATTGAATCTTGTACAGTCGCACTTCCACAAATTCATGTTAAACCTATTTCACTGAAACTCTTTGGTGGCACTTCATTAAGCAACCTGATCTAACCACGCCTTTTGTGACATATTCACTTTGGGTCTCCAGCAGAAGCACCGTGTTTGGGAAGATGACGCTGTATCTGGAAAGCCCACATGCATGCAGTGGCCTTCGCATTAAAAGGATGGCATTCCTCGGTTTTGTGTGTGCATGTGCCTGGTATTTGGATGAGTGATGGACCAGAAAGAGCACAGCAATACCCCCTGACTCTATGTACCTCTGTCTCAATATGTCCTTTCCTTTCTCTGATTTTCTGAAGTTTGCCTAACTGCGTATTTGAGCTCTGTAGAACTAAACTACTGCAATTATCTTCAGTTCTGGCTTGAGGGAATGAAGCTCTGAAGAAATAGCTCTGTATCATAAAAAGATGATCATCTTAAACTGTAGTACATGGCATAATTCCTGCAGCAATTTCAAAATTATGTACCATCAAATGCCATGTCACATTCCTCATAATGGTCATTAGCAATTATGTCACATTGAATCACAGAAAACATAGTGAATTCGGTACTAATAGAGCAGAAAAAAGTCTTTTCTCTCTTAGAAGCCTTGTACTTTAATCTCTACAACTGGACGTTGCAGTTTAGCACAGGCAGGGAACCTTCTTTCTCTGTAGCTGTGTGCTTGCTTTTAGTTTTAAGACAACATCAATTCTGCAGAAAATTCTGCCACTATTAGGCATGCAAATTTGGTAAGTTATGCAGGACAGGCATGTTACCTGTCGAGACCAGCTCTCCTCTGCCTTGTGTTCACAGTGCTTGTAAAACCCAGACAGCAAAATCCCTGGTGTGTGGCCACATGTAACCGTTGACCAGTTTAGCATGGCTTTGCTGCTGCAGGAAAAACTGCTATACTGTGAAGTAGAGGAAGAAGTGCCAAATCTCACGGGCTTGAGATTTTTCTAGAGCAATGTTTATGTACTTGCATTGGCAAGAACTAGCCTGGTGAACAGATATGTTCGTTGTATCAGTACTCCTTTATTGCCAGCTCGTGGAATACTTTTGCAGATGCCAAGAAAATAAATATGAACTGTCTGTTGGGGTATTCAGGTAAGAGCTAGCAGGTTGTCTCTTCTGCGCTATGGGGCCATTGTTACATTGTTAGGGAGGGAAGAATTGTGTTTAATGGGAATTCCTGAGAATGGCTCAGGAATGGGAATAGGAAGGAGAAGGTGAAGCATCAGCACAGTGGCTGTTTCTTAGGAAAAGTGTTACATGAGAGAAAGGACAGTGAGAGGAATGAGCAATAAGAAAGACCAGCTCCCACACGCATGCTCATCACATCATAAGGGGGGTGGGGGGGGGGTGGGGGAATGAAGCTCTTGTTTCTGTTAAAGTCCCACCGGTCATTTGATGAATCACAACACAAAAGACAAATAGCAACACAATCTAAATACCACCCCAGAGAGTGGGGAACATTTCTTTTTACTTTTAAGTGTCCAGTGGTCTCACCAGATGTTGGCATGAATTCTGCTTGTCTCAGTTTTCAAAACTAGACTCATAACTGAACCAAATCAAAGTGTTAAAGTTTGTGGCTGTCTTTATGTTTTGTAAACACTGTCTGCCCAACAAGTTGTGTACACACTCTGCCTGCAGGCCAGGGCTCTAATTATGTTTAATTATCATTTATAGGAAAAATAAATGCAAGCTGTTCTAATAACAGTTTGTTACCACCAAACTCTTAACTAGTTGACATTGGTTATCAATCTGGCTGCATGGGAGTTTGTCTGCTCATAAGACAAACCTTGTTTATGTTAATTGGATGATCCATTATGCAGCAAACGTTGTCCCACGTGTCTGTTAAATCTCACAGAAAAGTGGTGAGCTGAGCTGGTCAGTGATTTCTCTTGCAAATCCTGTAAGGTAAGCCTAGTTGAAATTGGGATGAACCATCTCTCCCTTTAACGTGTTTGGACTTTCTAAGAATTTTCTCTTACCTAGAACTACTGTCAAGTTAGCAGTGCTGTTAAGGTAATGTTATCTCCACTGTTTCAAACAGTAGCGTGTCCAGCTTTTAACCACATTGTTTATTATGAACTTGGCTTCCTATTTGCTGAGATTTAAGAGCACCTTTATATCCCATAGAGCATTCTCTTTGAAAACCCAGCGTGGCAGAAAGGACTTCTAATTTTAGACCCTTCAAATTGGTAACATGCCCTCAAAACAGAAGTGATTGATTGGCATGTATCTTTAATGTAATATAATACACATTATGTTCTTCAAAGAGCTTCTTAGCCTACTTTCTGGCAATGTTGCTGCTGCGTTTTTCTATAGCTATTTTTCTTCCTTTGTGTTACTTCTAATGATCTCATGTAAAGCTGGCCATTTTTTTTTACCTTGAACATAAATTATTTAAAAATGGTGATGATTCTGAATAAGAGTCATACTGAGCTCCATAAAGTATCTTTTTTTTCCATTAAACCCCAGTCTGCATCTGTTCTTTGGTATAGGCTGTGCTTCATGGAGGTAAAAGATAGATGTGAAATTTCGTCAATTGAGTTAAAAAATCCAGTACGTTGTCAGAGTGACTAATATCTTTACAAATTCAAAACACTGTTGTGTTGTGACCTTTCTCATCTTGTTAACTTGTTTCTCCAAAGTGTTCTGACCTTAATATAATGTATTTGCTAAAACGTTTTCTCTAAATTGTCAAACTACTGCTGTACTCAATTCTGTCTTAATGGGTCTCTGAAACATCAGCCAGCACTGTTTTTAATACCATCATTACAGTGTGTTAGTACACAAACATCTTCAGGTTTTTTTACTAAAACTCTGTCATTTCCTATTTTCTTTCAGAACTATATCATTATTGTATTGTTCCTTGTTAAGATCCTGTGCTACTTCTGAAAGAACTTTTTCTCTTTTCTTTGTTTTTGTGAAAGTGGTTCATAAATGTCACATTCGTCTTTCAGCAAACCATATCTGCACTCAGATCTGCATTTTTCCTTCTTTTCTGAAATGGAAGAAGTTGTGCAATTATTATGTATTTTTCATTTCCAGATTCCTTCTAATTAAAAATTAAATAAGTAAACAAGAATCAGAATCTGCCTTGAGATTAATTCTGGGTTTGCTTGTGTTGGTTTTACTGCAGTGTCATTCACTTGATGTTGTTGGCAGAGCTATTTCTGATTCATAAGAGTGTAAATTTATAATCAGAACCACACTTTGAAGCCTCAATCCAGCCAAGTATTTAATTCCCTTATTCTCTATAACAAGTTTATGCAAATAGTTTCTTGGTTGGCTGATTGTTTTTGTTAATGAATACGATGCAGGCCCTGTGTGTTAGCAGGCAGCTGTTTGTTGTAGGGCGGCTTCAAAACGGATTGTTAGGGGATCTGGGCTGAAACAGTGATCTAGCAAAGCTGCGCTCAGCAGGCATAAACACATTAGCCAGAAACCATGGTACCTTGTTAACTGTCACAAAGCTAATGAGGTTTGCCAAAACTCAGAGAGATGGAAAGACACTTACTTATTAAAGCATACAATTGGTGAGTAAAAGGAGGGGACCTTTGTCGGAGGGACAGCATGGGAGAAGCTTCAGAAATGTGGGACGCTCCAGAGATGGAGTTGAGGGAAAATCTTGAAAGATTCTGAAGACAAAGTGGAGGTAAAAAAAAATACTTTCTATAGTTTATATTTACTATATACAGTCTTTTTTTTAACCTTTGCTCAGCATCATGTTTACCTTTGCACAAAATAATGCAGGATTCTTAGGTCTGCGGAGTATTTCACAGTCATATTAGACAGAATCACCGCAGGCACTAAGAGGGAAGGTCTAGCTACAGAGTTTGGGCGGGACTGCCCAGTCACAGCAGTGGGCAGGACTGCGGGCTGGCACCTTTAGGGTGGCGAGTCTCTTCCCAGGGGATCATACAGAAAGGTAAAGCTCTCGCCATGGCCGTGGACAGGACATATAAGAAAGTCTGAAAGGTTCCAAGGCACAGTTTGATTTGTAGTTTTGATGCATGTGCTTACTTTTCATTAACTAATTATTTTTCTTATCTAATATCTGTTTACGTTAGTGTGAATATTTGTACTTAAATTTGGCACTTGTTACAGGAGTCTGTGAAGCTGAGGCTTGAGTCTGTCTTTGCTCTTCACCTCCAGGTCAGGGTCACCTCCCATTTCCCCTCTGATAGTTTTTTCTTTTCTTGCATTCTGCCTTCCTTCTTTGATCAAAACATAATAGAAGAGATAGACCACAGATATGATCTCCCAACAACCACTGGTTTCACAGAAAACCTCACCAAGCCCACAAGTAAGCTACCATACTGTCCCAGCAAGGCAGAAATTAGATTGGAGTGCTAAGCCTGAATTTAGCCAATATTGAAAGCTGAGCCCTTGAACAGCACATTCATCACAGAATCATAGAATGGTTGGGGTTGTAAGGGACCCAGTTACCCACCCCCGCCATGGGCAAGGACACCTCCCACCAGCCCAGGGTGCTCCAAGCTCTGTCCAGCCTGGCCTGGGACACAGCCAGGGATGGGGCTCCCACAGCTGCTCCGGGGAACCTGTGCCAGTGTCTCACCACTCTCATAGTGAAGAACTTCCTAGTATCTAACCTACATCTCCCCTCTTTCTGTTTAAAGCCATTCCCCCTTGTCCTATCACTAGAAGCCCTTGTAACAAGTCCCCCGCCAGCTTTCTTGTTGGCCCCTTTGGGTACTGGAAGGCTGTTGTTCTAAGGTCTCTATGGATCCTTCTCTTCTCCAGGCTGAACAACCCCAACTCTCTCAGCCTGTCTTCCTAGGAGGGGTGCTCCAGCCCTCTGAGCATCTTTGTGGCCTCCTCTGGATTCGCTCCAACAGGTCCATGTCCTCCTTATGTTGGGTGCAGTACTGCAGGGCAGGGGGGCGGGATCTTACCTTCCTTGACCTGCTGGCCATGCTGCGTTTGATGCAGCCCAGGATTTAGTTGGCTTTCTGGGCTGCAAGTGCACATTGCTGGGTCATGTTGAACTTCTCATCCACCAGCACCCCCAAGTTCTTCTCCTCAGGGCTGTTCTCAATCCATTCTCCACCCAGCCTGTAATTGTGCTTGTGATTGCCCTAACCCATGTGCAGGACGTTGCACTTGGCCTTGTTGACCATGAGGTTCACATGGGCCCACCTCTCCAGCCTGCCAAGGTCCCTCTGGAGGACATCCCTTCCCTCAGCCTGTCGACTGCACCATGGAGCTTCGTATCATCACAGACTTGCTGCGGGTACCCTCAACCCCACCGTCGTGTCGCTGACAAAGATGTTAAACAGTGCCCGTCCACTGGCTGATGTGGTTACTGGTATAATTTTATTCCTCAGCCAGGGCTTGCTTCTGTTATTTGCTGACTTGATTCAGTGTTCTTTTAAATCCACTGTGTGATGAGCTAAAAGAATGTTATAAACATACACCTTAAACTGATGCTGTAATTAAGTTCTAGAACAACAGCCGGATAAACCATTCATGCAAAGCTCAGATGTTCTAGTTTCAAAGTAATTTTTTGAGGATAATTATTTCCTTCCCTGCATCCTGAATCAATGGATAAAGAAAGGATTACAGCCACGAACAGCGCACAGTTCTCTTTTAAAATCCTTTAGACACGGATTGCACTACGTGGTTGATTTTTGTAGAGAAGTTGCTTACATGTTTAAAAATTGCTTTTGAACTCATAATAAGCTGCCCTAGGTGACCATGAACTAAATTATTCAGTGCAAAAATTAACAAATAAGGGAGGTCTTTGATGGCACTGTCAGATGATCAGTGTTTGTTACCAGCGAGCCCTCCCAAGCCCTGCATGCTTCACAGAAAAGCACAGGAATGGCTGCAGCCTTTGGGGAACGAGCAAGGAAGGAGCTGCGTTGCCACCATCAAAATGCCTCTGTGGTTGACAGGTTCTGGAATCGAAAGAGAATGTCCTGTTTGGGGGGAGTCTGTGGTATCTAGTTATTATTTAAATATTTGGATGTGAAACTAAAGCCTGACAGCGAGCCACAAATTAGCAATTCTGGTCATGGTTATATCATCCTTTTCTTTTCTGTATTGATTTATTGTATAAATTAGAAGAGAATTTGATCCAAGCTACACTTATTATTCGTGTGCTTCTCACAGGCTTCTCTTTTTAGTGTCGTATTCTTGGGCTTCAAGTTAAATATGTAAAATAACAGGGACCTGCTGCCAGGGTGTTTCATTTGAAAGTCGAAGACTTTTGAAATTAATTCCCAAATTAGTAGAATCTACTGAAATGCTACAAAGATGTAGGGTATAGGGGTGCGTTTCCCCTCTTGAATTTATGTTGCATTTCTTCTTGATTATTGAGTGCTGCAAAGATGCTGTGAAGCCTTGGAGGAGTAGGTTCTTTGGGGGCCAGCTTCCAAATCTGGCCAGGGACTGGGTCATCTAGCACAAGTACTACTCCCTGTGGAAGACTTCCAGGATGGCATAACCTGGACAAGCAGCTTCTGAGAAATAAAGATTTCCAAGGGATCTCTGGGGAGTCAAGGAATTTTAGAGTAGGGTTTGAAGATCCTTTAAAATTTTTTCGCTTTTCTCCATGATCCATCGGAAGGCAAACTTAAGCTTGCCAGAAAAATGAAGGTCAAATCAGATTGGAGCTCAGGCAATGCCTGAGGTGGGAACTGAAGGCAGGAGCTGACTGCCATGGTCCTTTACAGCTATGGTACCGAATTCCGCCGGGGGTTTTGTGTGTAGGGCGTGCTGTTGTATGGCCAGCTTCCCTCGGTCAGCCTTTCTGTTGCTGCCACTGTGGGAGGTGTGCAAAGCAGGGATGAGGTAGAATGACCCATAACCAGCACAGTGGTAGGTGCGCTGGGTAATGTCATTACTAACAGTAACAAGGTATATCTCATGCCAGAACTAAGAAAAGATTTTCACACTCTGTTTACATTTAAATACATGGAAATACATATTTACCATAGAACTATGCTACTTGGACCAAAGCCAAACATTGTATTCATTTCCTTGGTTCTTCAAATCCTCTGATCTGTTTTTTGTCGGAACATGTTATTAAATGATGTACGTATTCACGCGTTATCTGACTTTCTGACTAGCTACAACAGGAGCTTTAACAATGTTGGCAGCATGAAGCTAAGACTAAAGCTAATACCATATGACATGAATATGTATAAAGATATTAAATTCAGTTCTGGTAGCATTTTTGTGTGTGTGCTTTGAAGGCTATGGTGTTGTGGAATAAAGATTTTCTTGCAGAAACTTTTCAATTTATATTTAATTGACTTTCTGTAAAATCATCTGCATTTTCATATGATTTTTTCCTCTAAAAAGCAATATGCACTTTTTCTGCATTTTTCTAATAATACAATAAACAGTGTGTGTAAAATGAACAAATATAAAAATGAGGCAGATAGGAACATCTATTCTTATAAATGAGCTACTTCCAATTTGTTTATTCATTTTGTTTCATTTTAGCAGGTCTGGTTCTTCAAGTCAGTTTGTTTAAAAATTGGCAGAAGGTGACAGTATGAGAGTCATTGTTTCCTGTTACCTGGTAAGTAACAGGCTAATTAAATATAATATGAAAAGTTAAGTAATAAGGAATTTATTCCTGCTTTAGCCAAATGACTGCAACTAAATTTCTGCTCAAAAGGGATAAAAATGAAGTAATTTCAGTACCAAAGATGAATGAATGAATTACTTTGCTATCAGGGCAAAAAAAAAAATCCCCAGTGGGATTGCCCACGTGTGCGCACATGTGGTTACATGCCAGGGTCACCCAACTGCATGCACTTACCAGCACATCTACATGTGTGCTTAGGCAGCCTGGCTGGACGGGTGCAACTTCCCCACCCAGTACATTAATCACCTTTGCAGTAATTTAATCCTAAAAGATCCTTTTGTCTCTTGAAGTCCTGTAAATGAACAGAAGTCTCTTTGGTGTCTTTATTCAGGAAAGCTTTGGGTTGAGCTCAGTGGAGAAAATTTGGCTGGAATAATAGATATTTTGAGTTTCTGAAACCTTCCCTTATTTAAATTTGTTCCAACTTTCTGAAACTCACAGACTGTAGTTTTTTCCCGGTACAAAAGGCCGCTGCCTTTAGGAAGTTTTTATTGTCATGATCTGTTGCAGTGAGCTTTCAGGTTTCAGGTTTTGCACTTTTGCTGGAAGCAGGATGGTTAGAAAGTTTGCTGGTAAGATCCTTCAAGCATTCCTGCTCCTGGCCAGCCCTGCAGAGCTTCACCTTCCTGAGCAGCACCTGAGCACAGCAAAAATTAGGGCAGGATTTTGAAGGAAAGCAATAGGTCATTCCTGTTGAGGAGAAAAGAGTTCCTTTGTGTAGTCCTGTGCTGTAGAGGTACTACTGCAGGAGGGCACAAGTCACCCTCAGCAACTTTTTTTACTTGTTTGTTGTTTTTTTTTAATGACATGCCTACAACAAAGCATCATCTTCACCTCCAGTGAAGCCCAAACTACTTTTCTATTGGGAACTTCCCTGTCCTTTGTAACCGCTTTCTCTGCCATAAGGCCCATGCATGTTCCCTCTCCCACTGCCCTCCTTTGACTTTCTTCCTGCACAAACACAGAGCACCTAGTATCTTATTCAGACCGTGAGTAAAAATATGAATATTGCATTGGATGCCTATAAAATGAGAAAGTAATAAAAGAATCTGTGTATGCACACAAAGAGCTCATTTGCTGTTTACTGGAGACTGTTTCAGGGACGCTGCAGTTGCTTCATAAGCATCTGTAATAGCGAAAGGGGAGGAGAGGAGCAGGAAGAGACAGGGTGAGGACTCAAAACAGGCTTCGGTTGGGATCAGCAGTACAGGGAAGCAATTCAGTGAGATGGTACTCCATCCTGAAGTAAAAACCTTAGTGATATCAAAAAAAAGCAGTTTTCCTACTGTGAAAGAATTTTTTTCAATATAATCTGTGAAGGTCTTCCTGTTTGCTGGATAATGTATCTTACGGAGATGTTTATCAAAAGAGATTTTACTAAGACTGAGCTCTCTGAAGTGTTTACTTTTGTTGTGTATTCTGCTTTATTAATTAACCAAAGAGAAACAGAGGAAGCTTGTCACCCTGCAGGGTCATATATATATATTATGTTATAAAAAGGTTTATTATAAAGAGGTTAAAAACCTTTTGTTACTGATTGTCGGTTATTTGGAAACTGTATGTAGTACCTCTAGAAATAAAGGGGATGATTACGTTTTATAGGCAAGAAGGGATTAATAAAACTCATAATGCTCAAAGAAACAGCTGTTTCTCTATTCTATAGCGCTTCTAAACCCTCATCTAATGCTGAGTGAGTCAGCTGGGAGACGCCACTAGTGTTAAAAAAGAATTAGATGGAAAAGTAGCGGTTATTATTTGAAAACAATTATTCTCTAATTGTGCTTTGAGGGGGGGGAAAGAAGAAAGAAAACTGCTGTTAAAATAATTTATAATTGAAACAAAGTATAGAGTAGGAAGAAAAGGTCTTTTAAAATAAAGACTTCCTAATCCATAAGTGGAGATGAAGTGACAGCAATAACAGTTTTATTAGTCTGTTTTGAAAAGGCTGCATTATTCACAAGTGGCGCTGATGCAAGGGAGCGGAGCTGGGTTTCCTCCTGCAGCCGCTTGCCCAGCGCGTTGCGGTGTGGCAGGGGGCTGGGAGGGCAGGAACCTCCAGCTGCGTTCCCAGCTCTGCTGTTCCTCTGCTCCCTAAACTGGGAGCACGGCACTGCATCTCCTCAAGCCTTCTCCTCACTCATTTATCCTTCATGCTTTTGTTTCTTTTGTTTGAGTAGGGTGCGTGGAACTGTTGAGGATTCAAAGACTCTTTTGATACATACATACATATATTATATATATATATATAATGTGTTTTCAACTTCAGTTGTTGTGTTGGCTATGGAGAAAACAGTTACTAGTATTTCTATGCCTTTTTCTTTCTTTCTTTCTTTTTGTTTGTTTGGGGTTTTTTTCCCCCCCCATTGCCTTGAACATTCATATGATTTTGCTGGCTGACTGGCAGAAGGAGAAAAAAGAGTTTGTGTCTCCACTATGCACTTTCCGTGAAAAGTGCATATACTTAATAGTTATGACTTGCACTGACCTTAAACCACATGATGTAATCCTTATTCAATTTTTAATAAAGGCAGAATTTCCATCAAGTTTGAGAGTTGTCAATGTGAAAGAGATGTCAAGATTTACCCCATTAGATTATAAAATATTCTGCCCTGGTGCCTTATGTTCTTTCAACAATGTATTTTAATGGCATCTCTAGAAATGCAGGAATACTCTTTGATGATGTGTTAAATTAATGGACTTTTCTATTAGTCTTCAAAACAAGCTGTGATCCCATAAATACTTCTAGATTTTCAAATGGTATCTTCATAATGGGTATGCACCCTTCAAACTTGTGTGCAGCATGACTTTTTTTACTCCTTGTCCTTTTGTTTAGGTTTTGTTTCATTTCGTAAAACTTTTCAACATACCACTCTGGTTTTTGTTCAGAGTAGACAGCCAAATTTAAAGCATGGCAGTGAAGGCAAATAAATCTCTATTCATATGTTTTCTAGGGATTTGGCATTCAGAAACTCACAGGTTACTCTTATAAGAAACAGAAGGGAGAAAGAAACCTTTGAAAGACACAAACAGCAATTTCATCAATAGTCTGACAACCAGAGGAAGCGCTGCTAAAGAAATGACTGCTTCGTTCTTTCCGTTTTCCAGATTCTTCCCCTTTCAGTTCCCTGTAAAAGCTTGCCAGAACTAAATTCCCTTTGTGGATTAAGAACCTGACATGTTTTGTGTGATTGCAGATTGTGTTAAATGTGTGGTAAGGTTACAAGACAGTATATTCAGAAAGATGCTGGCTTTCTCTCTTTCCCCTGGTCATCACTGTATCCATCTATTTATCCCTGTCTTCTAGACAGTGCTGCAGCATGCTACACTTCTTAAAGTTCACTCTTAGGGAGTCTGAAAATAAATGAAGAAGACCTTCTTGAGGCCGAAGGAAATAATTTATTAGTCCTTAAGGGCTGAAGTGCATAAATTTGGAAGGCCTTTGTGGAGCTAAAGAAAATAAATTAAACCTTAAAAGATGCTATTTCAGGGACAAAGATTTATCATTTGGAGGTGCGTGAGCGGTATACTCATATTCCAAAGTTTCATAGAGGAGACTCTGTTTCTCCTGTGTAAAATCCATTAGATTCAAAAATACTGAACCCACTCTGAATTTCAAAGTACCTGCTGTTTCTTCACTCCCTCTTGCTCCTGGAATAAATTACTGTCCCCTCTTTCTGTGAAATTAGGCTGCTATGCCGTTTCCTTTGCAGGGTATTTTGCATAGAAAAAGTAAATTGTGCTATTCCAGCTCTGAGGCCATGTGGCAGGCAGATGTTCTGATTTGTCATTCACTTTCTCTAGCACGCTATAGGAACGTTCTGGTGCATACGATTCAGATTTTCCTGTGTCACCAGAAAAACAGAGAGTTTATTTAATTTTGTAGCAGTCAGATGGCTCCTTGTCAGTCCAATGCACATGATTTGTCTTGGAGCAGAATATGCTGGTGTGGTGGTTTGACCCCGGCTGGATGCCAGGTGCCCACCAAAGCTGCTCTATCACTCCCCTCCTCAACCGGACAGGGGAGAGAAAATATCACAAAAGGCTCGTGGGTGGAGATAAGGATGGGGAGATCACTCAGCAGTTACCATCATGGGCAAAACAGATTCGATTTAGGGAAATTAATTTAACCTATTAACATTCAAATTAGAGTAGGATAATAAGAACTAAAATCCAAAATTAAAAACACCTTCCCCCCCACCACTCCTCTTTCTCAGGCCCAACTTCACTCCCAATTTCTCTATCTCCTCCCCCCAAGTGGCACAGGGGAATGGGGGTACGGTCAGTTTCTCACGTTTTGTCTGCCGCTCCTTCCTCCTCACACTCATCCCCTGCTCCAACGCGGGGCCCCTCCCACGGGAGACATTTCTCCATGAACTTCTCCAACATTTGTCCTTCCCATGGGCTGCAGGTCTTCACACACTGCTCCAGCGTGGGTCCCCCACAGGGCCACAGGTCCTGCCAGGAGCCTGCTCCAGCACAGGCTGCCCACGGGGTCACCACCTCCTTCGGGCACCCCCTGCCCCAGCGTGGGGCCCTCCCCAGGCTGCGGGTGGGGATCTGCTCCCCCGTGGCTCATGGGCTGAGGGGGACAGCCTGCCTCGCCGTGGGCTTCACCACGGGCTGGGGGGGACTCTCTGCCCTGGTGCCTGGAGCCCCCCCGGCCCCTCCTGCACTGACCCGGGTGTCTGCGGAGCTGCTGCTCTCACAGTCTCACTCCTCTCTCCCACTGCAATTTGTTGCGCAGATTTTCACCCCTTCTTAAATGCATTACCCCAGAGGCGCTACCACCGTCACTGATGGGCTCAGCCTGGCCAGTGGTGGGTCCATCTTGGAGCCGGGCGGCATTGGCTCTGTCAGACACGGGGGAAGCTTCTGGCATCTTCTCACAGCAGCCACCTCTGTAACCCGCCTGCTACCAAAACCTTGCCACGCAAACCCACTGGAGCTGGAAACCTGTCCTTGCAGCGGAGTGCTTGCACTCCTGAGCTGGGCAGGCTGGCAGAAGAGAGAGTAAAGATCTGGTGGGGTGCAGAGGACTTCATGTCTAACTTCTCCTGTTATACCTATTTCAAAAACAGTATGGGGTCAGGGGGCTGGAGGCATTATGCAGACCACAGAGGGTTTTGTGTTATATCTGTCCCATAACTTTTACATTTCCAGATACTGCTTGTGCAGTGGCAACAGATGTGCAGCTTCTAGCAGAGAGCTTTACTGGCTGACTTGGGATATTTAATCACTGATATCCTTCCCGTGGTTTGATAGGAGAGAATGTTCTCCAGAATTTTCTGTTTTCCTAAAGGAAATTTAATTTCTACAGTATTTAGCTTGTTGATGGACGCATTTCAGCATTGCTGATATTTTCCTCTTTTTTAACATAATTTCTGGCCAAAAAAAAAAATCAGCCCCCCACCCACCTGCCAAATTCTAGAAAATTCTGTAATCCACAGGATGTTTCATCTAGTGTAAACAAGAGAGAAGGTCACCAGGCTCAGGCTGGATTTGGAGTGTCCCCAGTTCCTTCCTGCTCACCCTGGGAAGCTGCGTTCCCTGTTTGATGTGCAGAGGAGCTCTGGCTCTAACGGGTTGGCCTAACTGCACTAGTATTTCTAACAGTTATTCCAAAGGAGAGGCAAAAGCGAGTTATAGCGTACAACCCCTGGATCAAACAGTTCAGCTTTTACTTTATTTGACCTTCCAGAGTGTGAGTTGTGTTAAATCAGCTCTACGAGACAGGGCAGCCCCAAGAACATGCCTGGAGGGAAGTCAGAACTCCGTCTTGCAATTTTGCCTCTGGCTGACAGCTGTAAAAAGTGTTAACTAATGAAGTATTCTAAATGGGTAAATAAGAAAGAGAAAAACTGGAAAGCTATAGAAAGCTGCCTATAAAGCACAGACTGAATTAAAGCTTTCTACCTACAAAACTCAGTTTCTTTTCATATTTCAGCATTGATTATCTGGTCAGCAAATAAACCAGCCTGTGAGACCAGAGCAGCAGGCAGCAAAATCCTCATTAAGTCACTCATGCTCGTGTTGTTTTTCCTCTGATCTTGAGTTTTTCCTCTCCCACATCAACACGTGCTGTCAGCACCTGGAGGGTACTGAATCTAAGATGCTAACATTCAAAGTTTTACCTTTGCTACTGTACAGATCATGGCTTCTAAAACCACTAAAATTGGAGAGGGAAGCTCATTCATGGGTCTAGCCCTGGCTGGTTTCTTCATAACTTGTAACCTGTAATTCAGTGACCAAAGCCAAAGCTCTAGCTGCATTTGTGTCCAGTTATTGGGTGACTCCACCTGTCTGCTCCTGTTTGAGCGACCTGCAGAGGCTCAGCGAGCCTCATGCCTCCAGGGCTGAGTACTTTGGCTACTGCCTCACTGAGGGCTGGCCCCCTGTCCCTTTCCAGGTGAGAAGGTTATCACTCCAGCTGCCCATCACCACCCCACTGCAGGAGGTGACCACCTTTCTCCATCCTCTTCCCAGCTTCTGATATTAAGAGCCAGAAATATTTTAGGTGACTGGAACAACTGCAGGAAGTTATGTTGCAGTTCTGGGGGTTGTGGACCTTTTTGTTTGCTAAGCTCTGACATTGTGTTTGGTGCGGTGTGAAAAAGAAGAAATATCCCTGTGACCAGAGAACGTATAGCTCATGAAGGCGACCGAGGCCTGGAAGGACTTGGGGAGGTTCTGCCTTGGTGCTGAAAGGATCAGAGGCACTAGAAAAAGCCAGAAAAGTGCCATTTTTCCCATCAGTAGCATCCAGAAAAATTGTGTTGCCGTAGTGATGAATAATTAAGCAAAGCTGTCTCCCCTCAAATATGTCACTTTCTTGCCTGAAAGAATTTTGTATTATTTTTCAGGTGATATCAATTAGATTCAGCTTGAGTTATGAAATGTTATGTAATGGAGACATCTCCATTTCCTACTCAAATGATACAGCAGAATGTGGTTTCTTCAAACATTTCATATGAATTAACCTTTGGGGCAATTCAGGAATACTGCAGGCCGGATGATGATTCGGTTTTGTTAGTTATCAGCAAAAGCAAACATGTTCATGTCAAAGAAATCTTGTAGCCTAACAGTGGAATTTTACTCTGCTTCACATATATGCAGAAATGCAATGGGTGAAGTATTCCAACAGTGTTTCACATGTAGGCACAAAAAGGGAAGTCTCCACACAGCCGTTCCTCTTCTCATTTGTGGATAATGGAGGGTACAGCTGGAGTTTTAGCTGCGTATGTGATTGAAAAGTTAGCATGGCATAACCCACGCAGAGGGGAAGCACAGCTGGCTCCAAGCAGCCCTTTCACCAGCCTGAGCCACTGCCGGCACCTCATTTTGCTCTCGGGGAACTCGGAGTTGCTGACAAAGGTTTTGTGCTCATCAAGAACCATGACGCGTTGCTTGAAACAGCTGCCATATCCATTTCTGCCATTGGCTGAAATAAGAAAATAAGTTTCCAGTTTCTTATTTTCCTGACTCTACATTCATCCTGGGATGTGAAAGTCAAGCTGAAGTTTTCCTGGTTTGCATACTGTTGCTGCTAGTAATAATGAATTATTCAGTGGGAGCTAAATGGATGAGCCTATTGATGAGTGCAGATCAGAAAAGGCTTTAGTTAACTTTCCAGGAGCTTTACTGCCCTGAGGAATTCTTTGATATGGAACATAACTGGCCAAAAACTGTTGTGTTGAGGGAACTTCTTATTTCTGAAATCCAGCTTTGAGCAAAATTTTCTAGTGGATGAGACGTTTTTGCTTGGTTCTGTTTCTGAAAACATTTACAGCATATGATAGATATCTCTTGCTATAAAAATCAAGAATTCCTCATTCAGCTTGTGGAACAGAGTTGTACTGAAGAGAAGTAATTCAGTAACAGCATTTGACTCATTAAAAAGTGATGACCACTGCAGCCAGCTGAAGTTTCAGTCCTATGATTTGTTTTGGGTATGCAGAGTCCCACTGGATTCAGTGTCTGTGCACGTTGGTACAATCCACTGCAATGATACAAGGGTTTGGGTTTCCAGAAAGAGCAAGAAATGTTGCGGCGATAGAATTAATAATAGTCCAAATGAAATTTGGCTAGAACAGCAGGCTGTTCCTGTTGCAAAGAGTGCCCAGAGCTTTCCACTGCATCTCCTTTTAGTGACAACAGCTATTAAACATTCAGTGCCACATTTCAAAATCCAGCAAAAACACTTCCATCTAAAATTCCACAAATACTAACTAGATGATTTAAAACCTAATGCTTTTCTTTGTCTTGCAAGCTCTTGCTAATGCTGGTCTTCTCCTGCATGCACGGTTGATTTATATGCATTGGCACAAACAGATAGGTAGAAAGAGAACTCTTTTCGGATGGAAAACAAAAGACATTCTTTCTGGTTTTCTAACATGACCATTAGCAGAAGTTACTAGTTGGAAGAAGGCTTTCCTAGGTTTTCTCCTATGGATCTTGCCATCCCATTTGTCAGATCTGCATGCAGATTTAAGAATTAGGACACCTGTAGTCAGACCCCATTTTTTTACTATTCTAAGACATTAAGTGTTTTTTTGCTGTATTTCTCTGCCTGAAAAGAATAGTGTAAATATCTTCATCTGCTGCTATTTGTGCATTGAACATGAATAGTTTGGCTTTCTCCTGGCCTTGTATTTATTACAAAAAGCATTTAGACAGTTATCACAAAAAATTCATTTAAAATTTATTTGCTCTCCAAAAAAGCAGATGTACAGTTATGAACTAGTAACCTATATGGCAAAATGAACTTTTGCCTTGTAAGGTAAGATTCCTGCTGTCATTCCTCCCTCTTTCCCTTTATGTGTTCAATACTTTCTGGGGATGCACATCGTAAAACCTACAAAAGATCAAATCTCTCCCGGATTTGGTTTTGTTATATAAAGGCAGTGCATTCAAATAATTTGTGTCATGCTGCTACCCTGCACTGGCTTGGCATAATCTGCTCCAGAAGACATTAACAAAAGCACAAGTGTGACATCTATTGACAGCACAGCACAAGACTCAAACCCAACTGGCAGAAGGAGCAGGAGAGCCTGTGTGCCTGCAGCTCGCTGCAGCAGGAGTGGTGGAAGGTCTGTAAGATCGCGTTGTGCTGCAGGGCTAATCTCAGAGTGACATTACAGCAGAGGTTTACAGCAAAAGGCTAACGCTGAGTTTGAGTTGCATGTGGGTTTTGTGTTCAATTTAACCCAGGTCTTGCACAAATTTCTAGAAGAATAATCCAGCTGGGACTATGAGACACAAAAGGTACCAGCTCTGTCTCAGCGAAGCCTTGAGCTACAGGCTTTGCTGCAGGAGTGCAGCAGGGAGGTAATGCTTTATGCTTCTGGTGTCCATGTGCTGTTTCCTAGGCATTTGCTATTGGCTAATGATTAATGCAGCCATCCCTGGAGAACAGTGCTTATCAGCTCTAGAAACGCCACGGCTATCCAAGTTGGAGCAACCTAGGGAACCGTAACTGCCGTAATGAGCCATCTGCAGTTTTTCTGTGTCTTGTCCACTGGAAGAATGAGGATACTGGGCAAGACAGACCTTTCTTCTAACCTGGTACAGCTGGTCTCATGTTTAAGCTGGGCTGTAGGAATAAACATTATTTAGTGTTACAGAACTTCTGTGTTACAGACTCTGTATAGCTGTTACTTTGTCTTTTGATGTGGCTAGAGGAGGCTGGTTGGAAGTGTCAGAGTGTCCAACTGCAGGACCTTCATTCCCTGTACTGTGCACAGAGAACTCCTTGAATCATTTTTTGACATTTCCCTAAGCCATATTGCCCTTTTTCTAGTAGGACCCAGGTTTTCTGGCAGTCCTCTTAATTTCTGACAAATAAATAAAAAAAAAAAATCTTTGCACTTCAAATAGCTGAGAGTTCACTTATGTAGAGTCTTTATAACAGGCAGAGAGGTGGTCTTCTCGTCATTGTGATCTGAAGCATCAGACTTGGAATTAAAGGGGAAAAAAAATTATATATCACCCAAGTTCAACTCATAATTCCACTTCCACCACAGACAGCCTGCTCTTGTTATAAGCAGTGCTTGCTCATAGCCTGACATAGCTTCCATACAACAATAATGTGAGTTTGCACAGGGAAAGGTTTTTTTCCAAAAGTGTTAAAGGGCTATAAGCAGTCAACTGGGAATTAATTGCCAAACGGTTGCTTGCTAAGATCACTGACACATCTTGCGGACCTTTAAAGGGACTCCTAGGCCTCTAACCGTATGAATATTTCTGAAAGTGAATCACCTTTTGAACCGTACTCTGATCTGAGTTTTCTAATGTGTAATTCCATTGACTTTGGAGAGCTGACTCATGCTTTGTGTTGATATAAGAAAGATTGCAATCAGATTTCTTATCTCCGGCACAAACTATTTTTGCTGAACCTTTGGAAGGGATTCCCCGTGGAGATCGCTTTGAGATGAATATATGAATCTGGATAGATCTAGAGATTTTACACCTCATTCTCCATTACATTCCTATCACTAGAAAGGGTCTGGATCTGAGCTTAAACTTTGGAACTTAATTTAACTAAATTAGACTATTGTCCTTAAATACTATATTTGGCTTAAAAATTAGATACATTTAGATTTATTAAATAATAAGAAAGGAAAATAAGCTCAGCCTGGTGGCCAGGTTCTTCATAAGTCTGAGAAAAGATTCAGAAGCAACATTTTGGTTTATTTTAGCCTATGTATCCGTGATATACCTTCATGCACTCCTCACCGTCTGACTGCCAAAAAACTTCTGTGCTGAGACAGTGGGTTGTTATATTTTCCTTGAACATCCATGGACAAAAACACATCCCTGTCCATGCTGATGTGTCCTTTTGCACCAGGGCTATGCAAGGAAGTATTTTAGTGCATTCTAAAAGACAAGAAAAAAAGCTTTGTTTTGGTCTCTGTGAGCAGGGACTACTGCAGTGTTCTTTGAACAATCTTTGACGTTTAACAGTTTCACCTGGGTTCCCCTGGCAAGAGCTTTCCTGGGTTACCTTTTACCCATGTGTTCCTGAAAGGAGGCAAGCTTGTACACATGAGAAAATTTTTGTGTATCTTCCACTTTCACCCGTGGCAGGAACCAGTTTATGTGGGTGTTACCTGCAGGAGTTGGTCTCTCTTCAGACCCAATGTGCATCTGAAAGGATAGGAAGGAATTAACCCAGAGTCAAAGGTACAAACAAAACGTCTTCTGTTCTCTCTCTGTGCCACTGGTTCTTAAGAAACGGAATGTACTCTTTCAGTAAATTAACACACGATGAAAATTTATGTGAGAGAATGTGGATAAAATATGTGTAATTTCTAAATTTGCCAGTTTTCAGAGCCCCATATGTTTAGTACCAAAATAAAAATACAACACAGGGAGAATTGGATGATAGATCCAGGACATGGGGGAAATATATGGCTATTAATTTGTAATTTTGTTTTGCTAACTGTGAGACAAGAAGGCTTTCTACACACTAAATAATGATGGTATTTGGAGTGGTAAATCTGAGCATCCTTGTGCTGTCTCCTGCTGCTGAATAAATCTGTTGGTCTGTTACAGGCTAACAGTTCTGTTGATGATTTTAACTAGGCTGTTTCACAGAAAACCAGCTCTTTCCTCCTAGCTGCAGCAAGATCTTTGACAAAGCATGAATGGATCCCCGCCAGTACAACAGGAGCAGAGCTGGGCTGTCAGGATGGTTCTGCTTAATGTCCTCAGGCCTCCTTTGCCTTCCAGATTCATCTTTCTTAAGCTCTCTGCTCTTCGCTACAGCCGAGCAGAATGTTAACTCCTGCTTGTCATTGCATCGCTGGTTAGATGTACCCTTCTTTCACGTGAGAAAACTCAGAGCAATAGCACTCATTAACTGCTTACATTAAAGCCTTGACAAAAGCCGGGTTGGAGTGGGAAAACTCATTTACACCTGATGTAAGGGGATCATTAGGTAGCTGAATGATTACAAGAAATGTAAGGCCACAGCACACCAGTGAAGAAGCTACAGGCTGGCAGGAAGATTCCTGTAAGTCTAGGAACCGTTAACTCTTTCTATTGTTGTATGCACAACGGAGAGCATTTCTTGTTTGTTTGTTCTTGGGGGTTTGGGTGTTTTTTTTTCTCTTAACATCCATTTTGTACTTCCTCACGATTTTTTGTAATGACGGCGTTTGTTAACAGACTGATACAAAAGCTGCACGTGCATGTGAACTGGGTAATTGCAAATAATCTTGTACTGCCTTTGTCATCTGCTGCTTTGCAGCCTGAAGTGAGACTTTTAACAAAAGTAATTCGGGAACAAAGAGTGGCCGTGGGTTAAATGCTTTCAGGAGGAACCCGCAGTGGCTGTAGCTGGTGCTAGTAGTCTCAAGTAAGCAACGTAGGAAATGTCAGACCTTGCAATAAACTAGTACATTTTAAAGAGGCGATCGCACATACTATCTGCCAGTAAAACATTTGTTTGGGGGGGGGGGGGGGGGGGTAGTTATGGTTTTCACTGATAAAATCTGTTCAGATTGCTCATAGGTAAATAGGATTTCACAGCTGTTATTTTGGCAAATTAAAGGTTGGTGGCATTTGGTTAATTTGTTGTCAGATGTAACTCGTGGGAAGGTGATATGGTGGTGGCAGAGTAAAGATCATTATGAATCTTTCCAGGCCTGACCATCGTTGCATGATCAGCTATAGCGGCAGGGACTGGGCTTACAATTTTCCAATACTTCTTCCCTTGTTTCTTTGGTAAAATTGCTCCTTTGTTGGCAGACACTCGAAGTATCACAAAATATATTGTTGTGTGTACATATACCTAGTGTTTGTCACGACAATCTCATGCACAGGATAAATGCCCTAATTCTTAGGTTATTAAAGATACCTGCCTGTGTTCTAAAACACCAGGCCAGTCCATTCCCAGTTCTTTAAGGGAGTGGTTGCAGAATTGTAGATGTGGATCCCAAGGGAAATGGAATTTTCTGTAGCACAGCTGGGGTACCAAAATCTGTAGGAAAGGAGCAGGACTTTGGTCTGTCTCTCATCTTTGACTTATTATATGGCTTCTTTCTGAGCGTGTTAAGCTGGTACATGTTGAATTTGAGCACCCACCTACATCTGCTGACCTGGACAGTCATCTGGGGTCACCATATGTCTTCTAAGACAAGTCACACCTAAGCAGATGGGAGTGCTCGGTTGTGTACAGCTATCCTGGTGGTACAGCCTCATGCCTCAGACCTTGAATTCTTGGTTCTTTTAGTTTTACAGTCAAATGTTTGAACCCAGTTGAAAGTGAAGGCCATAGCTTTAAACCATCCAAAAGAACAGCAGGAATAGTTGTAATAAAAATGAGCTGATCATTTGAAAACATGCCAAAAATACACTCTATTATCTGGAATTCATTTGCGAAGATGTTACCATAATTAGAGCTCGAACATTCATTAATTATACTGAGTTTATTCAGAGTAAGTCAGGTAATCACTGCTTTTCACAATTACTCATGAAGGATTGTAATTAAAGAGCCTTTGCCGTTCTCAGTCAGACACTATTAAAGTGACCTGCCCTGCATTGAGAATCCCCTGCTCGGTTTTACTTCCCCCTCCCTTCTGGCAGTGCCGCTCAGAGCTGTTAGTAAGTTCCCGCGGCAGTGTTCGAGGGAAGCTTGATTCTGATATTTTTTCCCATTTGTGGTATTTTTACCTTGTTTTGAGATCTTTATTATGCAAGTGTTACTTAAATGGGAATTGCTCTAGAATTAGCATGTTATGGGGGGTGGGGAGAAGCAGCCTAAAAGTGTATTTTTATCCTCTAAATCCCCTACGCTTAGAGTTTAATATATTTTATGAAAACTATATCTGTTCTATGGGTTTGGGGAAACTCAGTAGTGCTATGTAGGATTAGAAGAATCAGAAAGCTGGAACACAGTTGAAACTTTAGTCATGATGGCATAGCTATCCCTAACAGAGGAAATTTGGAAGAAGTCATGTGGGGAAATTATTATAGAATTCTACTCTGATAAGCTTACTTGTGTCTCCCTCGGCAGCATCTGGATGCTGGAGAAAATAATACACTGGACCCTGTTTTTTGTCCCTGTGGCAGTTCGTTCTGTTCTGGAGTTACTGGCTCAAAGTGTAAATCATTATTTTTGAACTGAAAACGTGTCTGAGGTCTGTCTTAAGCATACTCACTAATTTCCCGTGTGATTTTTATGGTCTTACTGAAGATGGACGCTTCAGTGTGTTAAGTATTGGAAAACAAGGCACACAGTCTGAGCTTGATCCGTAGGCACGCCCTGTTGTCAGCAGACAGGCAGGCAGCTCTAGAAGAGCTGGTGAATTCTTTTTTTTTACAGAGCACTGGAAAGAGCAGAGAAAATGAAAAAGAACCCAGAGCGCCATCCCTCTTGTTGAATTAACTCTGATACCCCACTGATATAGCATGAACTTCTCTTAAGTTTATACTCCCACTAATTCTCTCACTAACTGTATTACATTAAATATGTTACAGTCTATCATACCAATAATTCACTGGCTGGAGCTCCTTAAGTACGGATTTGCATTGTTCTCATTGTAATGAGTTCTAGAGGAGATGTTATAGCTCAACATTCCTGATAACATTTAATCAACAAGCCACAGATACAAACTCTGAACTCTATGGAATTAGATAAATGATCATAATCATTCCAGGGAATTTTGTATTAAATTATTCTTAAAATAACAGGTCACTTAGGCTTATACCTAACAGATCACAGAGGATCAGGACAGCACTGAGGCATGAACGGGGTCAGAGAGGATACAGCTCAGTTATTTAAGGAAACCGAACAGTGAATGAGAAAAATGGCAACATTATCATGTGCTCTGGGACAGGAAACAATTGGTTGCGAAAGGCTTCACCTAACAATTCCCAGTCGTGCTGCAAGTGGTTCTATGTCAACCCCGTGTTGCTCACACCCCTGTCCAAGTGTAGATCTTTCTGAATTCGTGTTACTTCTGGTAGGGACCAAATATCCTGGGACAATCTGGAGAATGATGCTATGAAGTACAGCAAAGGAGGTCTGATCTAGCTGTACTTTGTTATCCTGTAGCTACTTTGGAGTAGTCTCTTTTGGTATTGTTTTCTCTCAGCTTGTAAGGTACAATACTGTTTATGGTTAGTTATGCATGCTTTTGGAATGGTATGCTGTATAAAATAGGCCTGGTGGTATCATCAGACTAAAAAGTTGGTATGTGTGTATTATTGTTAAGGTGATGGTTAAAACTTGCAACCACCTAATACACTTTTAGTCTTCATTTGTCTTTGGAGACCCAAACAGAGCCTTGAAACATGAAGTGGAGATGATGAGTCAGCTCAAGAAAGGTCCCATGATACTACCAGATCGATTTGACAAACCCCAGAGCTTATTATATCATTTGGACAAGTGTCATCTGAGTACTTGAATGCTTTTCTGAGACAACTCCCTGGGGCAGATGAATGAGATTCAGCCATTACTACCACTGGGTCTGATTTGCTGTCACCCTGGCTAGAAGGGATAGGGAAGTCCACTAAAAATAACAGCCACAGCACTATAGGACCAGCGACAGATTAGAAAGGAGTTATTGCTGGCACTTTCTATTCTCTCTTGGTCCACACAGCTATTTATTATTCACTTTTCTCTGTGTCTGGATTTATCTGATGGCTGACATTCCAATACAAATTGAAATTTAAGCTTTAGATATATGTACATATTTGCTTCTTCAGGCTGAGGCAGTGTGAGTTAACGGTTAGTTTCTCAATGTCAAACAGAAGAGGAGCCAGACTGTGAGGGAAGAAAGTGGTATTATATTTGGCAGATGTTCTCAGTCTTCACAGCAAAGACATGACACTTACAGTAAGTAGAATTTCCCACAAATTAATGAAATGTTCTGCAAACTTGCCTGTCTGTCCTTTTAAGTCCTTGAGGTTTTTACACTCTCAAAATGATAACAAGCACTGGAAAGTTGGAGGCCAGTTAATATTGTCACAAGAGAATAATATACAATGAATTCTGTCTAAATGAGCACCTGATATAAAAGACGTACAATGATAAGACTAAGAAATCCGTATTTGCTATCCACTGCGCTACTCTCCAGTGGTAATGTTTATATGCAGATAGCCATGTAAATGAATATCTTATGAATAACTCAAAGTCAGAGAGAAAAACAAATCCTTCTGTAAATAGATAAAACAAATTACGAGATGTCTTTTAGGATGAACTTCTTTGAATGCATTGTACTTGAGGGTAAAGGGTGAGCTTGGCATTTTGCAAATGTTCTAGAAATGAATGGAGAGAGACCTTTCCCATTCTCATATTGATTTTTTTTTGTTGTTGTTTCATATGACATGGAAGGGGATTAGTTACAACTTTAAAGTCAAAAGTATAATATTTAACCTGCTGTGTCATCCCCATACATGATCCTAATAAGCATGACACAAACCCTGCTTGTCCTCATTGTGGCTATGGAAATCCAAGGTTCTGTGGCAGCTGTTAGGTTTTCTCTAGGTCTGTAGAGAAAGGAAAGCAAAGCACTTGGTCCCATGGACCAGATAGTGAATTTAATAAAGACCTTTCCTACAGTCCTATGAAGGACATAGAGCTGAATTCACTGGCATCCAAAGATTAATCAAGGGAATACCAAGTTTAAATTGGCTCATTGCTTTTGTGCAGAATGTATTGTCAGCTTTCATGCTTCTCTTTAGCTGCTGACAGCAGCTGCATAGATGATTTTATTTTAAATAGAAAGAAGTTTAAAACAATTGTTTAGGTTGCAAAGTCAAGCACACAGATATGCACCGGACTGAAGTTTCTGTATGAGACTTGAGTTGTGCCTACTGGTTACTCCCTCCTCTTCCCTGAAGGAAGGGAGGTCCTGGAGGACAAGAGGGAGTTACTGAATTATTCAGGTAAAAGTTGCAAGTGGGAAAATGAAGGTTTTCTTACAATTTTACTTGCATTTTTTACATTATTTTTGTACCCAACAATTGTACTGTGTCAGCAGGTAAAAATTCCCCTGCTATACCCTCACCACAAGTCAGCGTTTAGATGGAAATGCCCTTGTCATGAAAATATCACTCTGCTTGGCCTTCTCCTAATGAATGGTCAGAGAGCAGTGCTGAGACCTGCTGGCGCCAAGTGGAGCTAATGCTCCGGCAGTACCTGTTACACAGATCAGTTAATTATTTGAGCCATTTCTCCCATCCTCTCTCACCTGGATTCCCCTTAGTTCAGTAAAATCCAAGCAAGTCATCCAACACATGCTTTCCCTGTAGGCTTCAGATCTGGGGACCGCATTTACCTTTTGATCTCCACCAAAGAAACATTTATCTAAATTTAAAATTAATTAATATCACGCAGCTAAATCTGAACCCTGTGGATTAGATTAAAGTTTATCCAATAAGAGCAGAAAGTCTGATCCTCTGAATATAAATGCCTGCATCATCTGCATGAGATTTAATTGAGAAAACTGCATCAAAAAGGCAAATTAAATACCAAGAACACAACAGATTTTCCACAGTGAAACACCGTGGGAAGTGAAAAACCATCTGTACAGAGAAGAACAGAATGACATTTTTGCATCATGTCAGCCAGATAATATTTTCTCTTTCATGCATTATCTATGTTAAACATTTTGATAAGACAGATAAATTAATGTGCTTTTGCCTATCACCTGACATTAGTTAAGATGCTGAAAAGATTATTGCAAACTCAAAATGACACATGAATTTTAAATGGCTTCAAATTTACATTATTTCTCTAATCCTGTCTGTTCCTAGACAAACAAAAATGCAGGTTGTTAGGAGTGCTATTTAGAATTCCTATCAAACTGTTAATCTGGGAAAATTGTTCTGGACCCATAGGTTTGCACAAATCCAAGCTTTCACACCCCTTGTTTCCTGAAAAAAATGTACCAATATAGTTTCATTAGGATTTCCAGTAAAATTAACCTCACTGTTAATAAATATATTTTAAAATTATGTTTCATAGCATATGTTTAAAAACCTCAGAAATGCTGCCATCTGGTTTTGCCTGGGTTCTGAAATAGCCACAGTCAAGTGATACTGTCAAAGCCCTGTAGCATCCACATGCCTTTAAATCAACAGGCAAGTTTGAACCAGGATTTCCAATGCCATATGGAGTAATGTCGTTTTCTCATTATTTCAAACAAAACCAGCACTTTGGGCACGTGTGTTCTGGTTCCAGGTTCAGAGGTAGTTCAACAGAAGAACCCCAGCCCTCGAGTCATTGTTTCTCATACCTAAGGATTTTTAAGGTTGAAGAGCAACAGAGGCAGGAAAGATGTGATATACACTGAGGTACAGGAGCTCAACAGGTTAGGAGTATGTTAGTAGAGTTTAAGAACATTTTCTCTACAACAATGTGGTATTAAGCTATTTTTTTACTCCAACAGTAGCTACGTCTTTGAAATTGGTGTTCCTGAGATTAACTGGGCTCCCATTAAAAGGACCTAGATGAGGCACTGGTGTTTTTAAACAGCCAGTAATTTCTATGTAACACAGTATAACACACACCACACATGGAAACCGGTTAGTGAAAATAGCTCTGTTTCTCTAAGCTGTCAGCATGCCTCTGGAGTCCTCAAAGACTTTGCAGAGTTAAAAATAATGAACTGAGGTATCCACACAATTATTTATTTTCAAATTGGTGAAGTGCCATTTTCTTCTCAGTTCAGGAAATTAACCTCCCCGAAAGCCAGCTTGCTCTACACAAAATTAATAAAGCAGAGCATGCTGGCAATAACTTGCACATGTTTATTTATGTGTGATGTCTCCAGCTAGAAAGGCTAAGATGAAAAATTGACTCAAAAGGCTGCACTACAAGGGGATTTACTCCTGGGTTGGGCCCATTTTCATGTTGTTTAAACTCAGAATTGATGGAACATGAATCTCCTCTGGAGCCTATAAAAATTAAGTTCTTTTATTATCACCTTTCCTTTTTTATCCCATGGCACACACCTAATGCTTTCTTTTAGAAAATAAGGTGAAGAGATTGGCTATCCAGTTCTAAAGGAGAAGCAAGGGGGGAAAGGTGATGAGGGTTGCAAGAGAATCCGTTGGTACTGAGCCCAAGAAATAATTTTCTTCATGGCTTTCCACTGAAACTTTACATGCTTTACACTGAAGTTGTATTCATCTTAAGTGCCCGCAAAATTTTGTCCGGGCACACATACTTGCATGGACTCACTGATCTGAGCTTTGTAAGAGCTGAACTTCAGGCTGTAGCGCTGCAGTGTCTAATGAAAACTCCCCCAAGGCAAGTCTCACCCAAAAGTTAAGCCACAGCCTGTAGAGCTTGGTGAAGACCAGTTGGTGCAGCAGGGCTGGGGTTCTCCAGAACCAGCTCTTTTTATCTTTTTACCTTTTTAAATGCGATGTGAAGATTGAGGGTGACAGAATAATTTCCACGGGATACTTCTTCTGTTTTGTTGTGTTTACCCTTGCCCTGTTTTTCTCCATGGGGAACACACCCTAACAATTCCAAAATTTAGAAATCCGTATTTATAACAGGTTTGTTATTCCTGTTTCTTCACCAATGGCTTTTCATTGTTGGCACCATTCAGACTACAGGATTTAGCAAAATTCTAGCTTCAAACTTGGCTTTGAAGAAGACATATCTCCACAGTCTTGGCATGCCTCTGCTGGGTGCTGCACATGCTGAGCCATCTGGGGTGCTTGACTGCTGCATGGTGCTGCCCAGGCTGTGCCAGCAAAGGCAGCCTTCTCCAGAGAGTCGTGAGGATTTCCAGGAGCAAAAAAAATGCTTCAAAGGTAGAGAAGTGAAGGGATAATGTTCGACGGCATCGTCCACGTTAGAAGCTGACAATTGTAACCAAGTTCTTTCTGCCCTGGCCCAGTGTGGTCTTACAGGTGAGATAGCCACGTAAGGATTGATGTCTTGGGCACCAGCAGCTCTCTGCTTTTTGATGCTGGGGAGGGAGAAACTGGCAAAGAGTGAATGTGAGTGCTGCAAAAGGTGTAATGGTATTACCTTGGGCCCACGCTGGACATTTTTTGGGACCTTGCAGTCCTCTTCAAAATGGACAGTTCAAGCGCTATCCTATATGCTACTTCCCAGTTGCTTCTTTGAATCATATAATTTAGCATCAGGAATCAACAGGAATGTCAGCCCATAGAGAAAGTGTATTTCAGGGTGAAGACAGACAGCATTCCATAAATCTTCAGAGTTCCACCTGCTTCTACACTAAGGGCTTGAGTCTTTAATCCAAATAATCCCAGCTGACTGTTCTCTCAACATGAATCCAGTTCATCCAAAATGACCACCCTGCCAAAGTTCCAAAGTGTCATAAAACTGTAGGGATTTTGTAACCTTGGGGAGAGGTAGTACTGCATGTACCAGGTCTGACCCATTTTGGCTTTGAAATGTGTCCTTTTGAAAGCCTAATAGATGCTGCTGTAATTATGTCAGAAATATGGTTTCTGTGCAAAAGAAGTGGCTCCTGCTTTGCCTGTAGCTACATAGACTCTGGAGACATTCAGAGGCAACATTCAGATGTGAATCAGGAACCAAATACACAGTCACCTCTCCAGCTCAGATGCTGTGGCTGTTCAGTGTGTCTGGAAAGCACTCAGACGGCAGCTCGTCTCCCCTCTCTCTGCTGGGGTGTATTGTCAGGTTTGTCTGTTTGTTGGCAGGAGGTTTATACTTTTACTATCAGTAAACTGGAGAAGTACCACAGGTGTCAGGTTGGGTTGCAGGGTTTGCCAGGGCATATGTAGCCAGGAGTTGAGGCCGAGGAGCAAAACTGGCAGGAGTTAATATGCAACTGATCCACCAGAGCAGAAATGAGCTTGGAAGGACCGTGCGTGTTTTCTCTCGGTCTGCTGGGTGGCTGCAAACCTCTGACCAGTTCTGTTCCCCTTTCGTTTGATAAAACCTTGGGAAGCCTTTTGTTCTGTTTCATCAAATGGCACTTGCATAAACATTACTGCTAATAACACTTCTCTGCCTGGAAGTTTTTATTTTTGTGCTAAAGGTGCCTAGAAAAGCCTTAACAAGTGTATCTTGTTATGCCACATAATGCAGTGAACGATATTGCCTTCATCTGGTCTCATACCATCTAAACAGGGTAGAGCCCCTTCTGCCCCTTTTCTGCAGCAGGGAATGGGCACAGGGAGAGTGAGGTTAGCCCAGGGCTGTGAAAAAGCCAAAAGCCCAGTATAGATAAGTCTGAGACCAGTGCCTTGGCAGGGGATCTCATAGCTAACTAAGGATAAAAAGGCCAGAAATACTTAGTCATTGAACGGTGGTGTTTCCGCAACCTGCCTGAAACCAGGCTATTCAAAGAACACATGCATATATGAGGATTTTCTTTTAATTAGTTTTACTCCAGGAATTCGGACTAGCTTTTGGGCAAAGGCTTTGATTTCTTCTTGAACTGAATTCAAGTGATTGCCGGGAAAGACCGTTTGGTTTCATTTTCCTTGAAGTCAACAGAACTACTCACTTCAAAAGCAGAAGCAAGCCCCAAATTAACAGAAGTCATGCAGCTCATTTGCTACATCCCTGACCAAAATTGCCATTGTTAATGCACTTTCATTGAGGGCTTGGACCACCGTTATTGCTTAGTTTCCAAGGTTCAGTCCAGTTCGGAGGATGACTTAACACCAATTATTTGATAGCTAGTGAAAGGAAAGTCTGATTTTTTCAAAAATCATAAGTAATTTCTGACATAGTTTTCAACTCTTCCCTTATTAGAAATACTGTCTTTCATGTAGTTTCCATTATAATGATTTAATCTGCTGAGAAATTTAATGTATTCTTTTTCATACCCTCCCTGAAAGTCTCAATCAGAATGCTCTCACAAGCAACCTTGGACTTCAGTCTTTAAAAATCCTTCAAGTCTTTAATACTCTCAAGGTGTTAAAGATACGTTTCTTGGTTGGGTACAGATAACGCATCACTGAATTATGAGCCTTATAGGGTGCATTTTATTTATTGTGCTCAAATGGCAGTGATTCCTGTTCTTACAGTTCTAGGGCTGGGTTTCAAGCATTGTGAAACCCGGAGGCACCAAGACTTAAAGGAGGAGTTACAAAGTCTTTTGTTTTGTTAAGTGAATGGAAAATTATACTGAAATCGGAGGAGGCACCACCGTCCTGAAGGATGGTAGGGAAAACCCTACAGTTTTTTGGAGTGTGTCCAGTGACATACTACTCGGTTTAGCAGCACAGTTCAGTCCTGTGATAGATGCAGAAATTGCAGCGTACGGAGAATGATGGGGAAGGTGCTGATTCTCACTTGCCTGCCTTAATGTGGCATCCTCCAGAGCCACCCTGACCTTCTGCAGTTCTTCACAGATAATTGAATCATGAATATTTTGGTCCTGTGATATGCCTGAGCCTAACAAATGAGTTTCTTCAAAAACCTGTTAATGGATGAAGGGAAAAAATTCAACATTTTATATATATATATATATAATTCTCTTAGTGATATCAAGTGCAGAAAGTACTGGTTAACCTACGCCTTGCTTTGCAAGCCTTTTTCATAGTATTGATTGTCTTTTTTTTTTTTTTTTTTTTTTTCCTGGAAAACTAGGCAGCTGTTGGATGAAAAGCAGATTGATTTGTGTTCTAGTTGGTCAAAACATTAATTACATAGTTCACAGTACATGTTTCCCTATTTTTCTAAATAGATACTGAATTACCACCAGATTTTTTCATGCTGATACAAGATAATTACAATAATGTTCCAGAGTTGTTTCTTTGCTTATGATTTAGGCTTTTTTCTTCTCTTTTTCTACTTTCCCCTATCTGATATTCTTCTTTCAGCTATGGGTAAACCTTTTCATTATGTTGGGCATGATTCGCCTTTCTATTCCCAGGAGTTTGGGATAAGATTCATTTATCCTAACATTTGCACATAAAAATGAGATGTCTGCATTTTAGAGAGCCAGCCTAGACCAAATTATTTTTTTTATAGTCAGTGGAGAGAAATAGATATGTAAAATTTTGCACAGTCCCACTGTGTCCAGGAGTATGCTTTAGACTGTAATGTAGACATTAAGGAAGATTTAATTGCCAATCCTGGAATTTTGCCAGGGTGAGGAATTGATGGCCATACTTAACATTAAATGTGCTGTGGAGCATTTAAGATAACATGTGATAATGGCTTTCCCTTTTCACTCAACTGTTCCCATTGTAGGAGCCTGACTTCCCCAAGCAAGTGTTGTAGTGCACGTTTTGTTTCAGTGGCAAGTGTTGCCTCATGTAAGACTAATATCGGAGTCCTCTCAGAAGCAGGAGGTTGAACTGGAACGTCTTCTCCAGTAGTATGGACCAACTGAGTGGTAGATCAAAGTGTTTCTCTATTTTAGCAAATATGCCAGAATCGGATTATCCAGTCTGTGTTATACGTCACTGGTGTATATCCTGCTGGAGCAGTTCTCGCCAAGACTGCACAGTTCTGTTACGTGGCACAGTTGTTAGCTTGGACCCTTTTCACGAGTACTAAATAAGCTTAAATTTAAAAATTAATTGAGTACTTGAAGGAGGAATCAACATGTAATCAGTCCTACCCCATTCACCAGAGTTCTGTCCAGGATATTAAAATGTCACTCCATAGGTGGCTCTCCTGAGAGCCTTAAAGAGCGCTGTGCACAACTGCTTGGACGAAAACAAATCATGAACTTAGACGATGAGCTCACTTTGTATTTTTAGCAAGAACCTTTATGAAAAAGAAATGCTGAGTGGAGTAAAAAGTTGCTGCTCACTGTTCACCCTGGTATGTTCAGATGCATTTACAGAATTACGGTGATGCTGAGCACAAGAGGGTCCATTATTGGATGGTGGACTATTATTCTGGAGATTCATTGCCTTTTAAAGCTCTCTGAATCCTTCTGGTTTGTAGCACCTGGCTTCCACCTGCCATCTCTGAGTCAGAAAAGGAGGAAATACTGTTTGCCAATACATGGAATTATAATTAACTATTTTTAAAAGAAATTGAAATAAAACTAGTATTGTTAGTGAACTCAAAAAACTTGAGGAGGAAAATATTCTCTATTTTGTTACGTACATGGACAGGAAGGTTTAGGTATTATAGATATTATTGCTGATCTTGGATCTGAACTGTGTATTTTTTATGTACATTTCTTTTGTTTTTCAATTCAATAGCTAGATGGTTTAAAAAATGGAAGACATAGTTTTTACTATTAGAAGAGTATCTTGAGTACCAATACACATAGAAACTTCAAGTCTAAGACTTTATCTTGTCATTTCCATTTTTATGCTTTACAAGTTTTGAAATTGTCCATTCTTTTAACTTGTGGGTGGAGAAGAAAAGAAAAAAAAAAGTCACATTTTCTTCCTAATCTCTGAAGATAAGATTTGAAATCACTTTCCAAAAATCCCGGGATCAAGAGTTCCTTCAGGTTCACCTATTTTAAAAAGTCTTAATCTACTATGCTTTGGTATTCTTCCTATATAATATATTCATGTTTCTTTGTTGCAATTAAAATACATTTTTAGTCTCTCTTTTAAATATACAAGGGAGCCTTGGTGTAATAGTTGTATATTTTTCTGGTTTAGTAATTGTATTTGGCTTGATAAGGATGCATTTCTCTGGCCTCTTCCACCAACATGGCAAAAAGGAGTTGACACCATTGCAAATAAACATGAAGGCCAATGTTTATAAAACTTTATTAAGATCTATATTATATATATATATATATATTAAAGGCCTCTTTATTTTTCTTGTCATTCTAAGTCATCCAAAAGCAGCATATTTTAGCATCTTGCATAGGAAACTTCTGTACATCCTAAAGCCCATAAATTCTGAGACCAGCAGTGTCAGTACGGCTCCAATGGAATCATGAGCAGGACCTGTTTCTCAGCCTTTAAACTGTATAGACTTTAACAGGTTTGCATGTCATTATTCTGATAACACTTCCCAAAGGAGACCTCTTTAAAATGACTTTATGTTGCTCTACATTCCTTGTGGCAGCCTTGGGTATGAACCTTCCTACTTAATTTTCCCTGTCAAGAAAAATGAGTAAAACAAGGGTGATGGAAAAGCATCCAAGAAAGACTTCTGGTAGAAAATCTCAGTGGAGACACTGGAAAGCCAAATCCAGATTTGGCAGCTGTTCCTCTGGTTTGCATGTCCAGATACAGGATGAATAATTCCTCCAAGACAAGGAGATAGCATCTGATTATTTCATGTGTACGAAGCCTTAGAAATGCTTCTGTCATTCAAATTTTCACAAAGGAAATATAATTTGTGGTTATTCGTGCACTGCATAGACAGATGGAAGCACAGCAGGTAGATAAATACTGACATTCTCTTCTATGAATACCTTCAAAAGAAAGGTCAAAGGTAAGACAGTAAGCAAAGTGAATGTAGATTAGGCAGAACATCTGTTGAAGGGGGATAGTAGGGAAAATATTCATTGCTTTTCAAATAGAAGTTCTGCTTAAAAAATGTTGATGGGCATCTGCTTAATTATAAATTCTTTGCCACCCGTAACATTAGTCTTTCAATAAAATAAAAAAGGAAAAGAAAAACCAAATTAACCCCAGGAGGTAATTCACTCCTGTTTCCACAACATAATACCAGAACTTTCTTGGACTAGAAGGATGAGAGGGTGGCTTAGGAGTATCTAGAGTACAAGAGGTGGGGATGAAGGGCACTTTTGGCAATGTCACCATCTTCCTCACTGTCCTATTGAGTAAAATGAAAGAATGGAATAAAATCCTGAAGCTGGGTAGATCTGGCCGTTGGCAGTTGCCTTGCTATGATGCTCCCAGCAGGGCATTGCCCTCCTGCAGTGAAAGGACAGACCAGGCTGTATACATTTCACAGGGAAAAAGAAAAAAAAAAAAAAAGGAAAAAAAATATCAGTGATATGGAACGTGCAGTGTTCATGCCTCCTACAACTGTCCTGAAGCCAGTGAGCTTCAGAGGAGGAGTGAAGATAGGCTGTTTTCCATAAATTTATGTGAACAAACCATCCCGCTAACCAGAGTGTGTGCGTGAAATACAATAAATCTCTGCCTCCTCTTGAACTCTCCATTGATATTGTAGTCCTCAGGATTGATTAAATATGGTCAAAATAATAATTTCACTTTCATCACTTTGATGTTCCATTTTTCACCAGTCTCAGCTATTGATTTAGCATCTTCCCCTTTCTGTATTTTTATTGGACCAATTGTTTGTAATGGGTGAGTAAATGGATGTCAACACAATTTAAAGGCAGTGGGAAGAGGCAAGCCTTTTCCTCCTGACCCTTTGGGCATGAAGAATCACATTCGATATCAATAAGAAAATGACCGCTAATAAATAAGAAAATGACTGCTAATATAATGACATATGCTAATAAGGTGTCTGTCAACCTAGAGCAACCTTTCTATCATTCCATGTACAACTGCAGCTGTCTGAAGGAGTTAAACAGCAGCAAAGAGACTGCTGGATAGAAACGGGCAGGAGACTTATTCTGCAATACAGACGTGCTGCGTTTTCTCCCTGCCCCTTTTACTAAGCACCTAACAACTTTTGTATATTGAGAATTAAGCAGAAAGGATTTTCCATGCGTACATGCATGCACACACAGACGAAAACATCGGGTTTAGTTTGATACTGAACGATGAGCGTTGCTTTCAGTCTGTTGATTTGGACCTTCACGATGGTGTTAATGGAGAGTTACATCCTATTTTCTTTATAAGTCTAACCTTGTCGCTAAGACTTCTCCATACACTTAGCATTTGTAACACTAACTTTGAGGGGCCGAGAGAGGACGTGTTTGGATTTCACTGTGTCCTGTAGTTGGCCGTTTCCACCTGGGACCTAAAAGCACCTTGTCTGATGGCCAGGGATGATGTATGGGGTGGGAAGTTGTCTGATGGGGCAGGTTGCCCCCCGTGAGGAGGGAGCCACCTTTCCTGAAGCTGTGCAGAACAGAAGTGTTGACTGCACAGTACCAATACCATCCTGCCGCCTTTAAGAACAGCTGATGTCTCCACAGGACTAAGCCACTGTACCTTTTCTGCTTTGTTTTCTATCTGCTATTATTTTCAAAAAATTTCCCTGGGCTTTTTTTCCCCCACAGATATAATATCTATGGATTCTCCAAATTAGAGAGTTCTCCTCTTTAAATTACTGTCTCATATCGAGAACCTGATACCACTGGGGAAAAAAGCTTTTCTCTTAAACACTTCACATACCTGAAGGGTTCCTTGTTCAAAGACTTTCCATCAATTGCCTTCCCTTTTAAAGGACTTGCTTTTGCTGGAGGTGGTGTCCATCTTTAAGGTCTCTGGGTTCCAGTCCCAGGCAGGGGCCCTGCCTTCAAAGGGCTGTGCTTGCTATGGCCAAAGATGTTTAATGCATTGAGTGGGGAGAAGTACTGAAACACAGCTTTAAAATTTGATGCTGGTCTCAGAGATTTTATTTCTTTTTTTTTTTTTAATCATAGCTTCTCTTAGACAAGCATGTCTTAAGAAAAACTCTTTCTAAACTGTGCTAAAGAAAGGACACAGCATGGAATTTTTCTCTTCTGTTTCTCTCTAAATATCTGATTCAAAACCCGTGAGACATCTCTATTTGCTCTGTCATGCATACAAATATTTAACATAAACCGTATGTTTCTGTGTTTTCTTGAAGCCTAAAATAATTTCTTAAATCATCCTTCCTTTTCAACTTCTATGTTAAAGTGCATTTTTGGCAGCCTAAATTGCTCAGTGTTTAAGTGAAATTTATTTTATGAGAGACTTTATATCTATGTATATTTGCTATTTATGCTTCTGAGTTCATTACAGAAGAGTGCAGTATGATGACTTGTAGAGTCTAGGACTTTGTGTAGTCCAGATATGCTCTGATACAGCCAAGCGTGCTGGGACAACTCAATATGTCTCATTAACTTCAAGTCAGGAGCAGAAAAGGATGAGCATGAAAAAAAAAAATTAGGTTAGAGGGAGATGTGAGATTCTTTAGGGGAAGATGGCAGAGGAACAGCCTTCTCAAGGGAGAAGGTGGGTTCGTTCTACAGTTGTCAGGAAAGTTGCAAGTAGGGAACCCCTCCGGGTGAGTGCTAGGCAGTAACCCATCGTGTAATAAGTGGGGTCAGGGCCTCACCTTTTAACAATTACCTGCAAAGAGCAAAGTCTTCTTGCATTGAATAACAATCATAAATTTTGCCAGCCTTGAGCACCGCTGGCAGGCTGCCAGGAGCTGGAGGGCTGAACCTGTATCACGTAAACGCTCACCCTCTGGAGAGGAGTGTGCCCGCGGAAAGGTGTTCAGCTTTCTTTTGGGGCAGTTTTAAAGTTGTGGTCCTGGCTGCTTAGGGAAGGCTGCAAGAGGTGAAATGAAGAAAAAAGGATGCAGGCAAATAAAAGCTAGAAGGTGAGTATAAAACAATGTGAATAGAAGATGCATGGAAAACTTTCAAAAAAACTAGAACTTTATTCTTCTAAACATAATAAGCCTGTAATCCTGGAATACTGTGACAACCATCCAACTCTGAGGGAGGACTCTGTGACACAGGCCCTGGAGTTGGCCCGTGAGCCATAACTTAGATTTGGAACCTTTTCAGTACCATTACGTTTTCAAATGACTCTTCAATTGAACAGAAAGTCGTGTTATGTTCTGAGATCAATGTGACACATCAGCAGCTTGAAATGAGTTGCAAGCTTGCATGTAGCAAAAAAGATTCTTGTCTGAAGATATCAAATTTAGATACAACCTTGTTAGCATTATCAGCTCATGGGAGAATCCAAATTCTAAACTTGCGTGAGTGCTGAAGCACCTTGCAGTCTTTTTTCTCAGGCAACCACGTTAAGACGCATAATGGAAACCATAATGATATAAATATTTAATTCTTACAACTAGGTTCTAAACAGTATAGAAATGTTGTCAAAATTAATTTTCAGCTACTATCTTTTTTCTTCCCCTTTCTAATTAGTAGAGTACAGATTAGATGCTACTGCATAATTGATAAAAAACTATGTCTTTAATTCTGTATATATGATCATTCTCACACAGTTACATCAAATGAATTAAGTGTCATTGCTGCCTTTAACACAGCTCAAGGGCTAGAGAAGATATAGCAGTAATTTTATGCTGGCAATAGAGTCATATTAATGCTCGTTGCTCTTCATCTGAGGACATCAAAGACCTTTGCAAAGCTGCATGGATTATTCTGCCTCTATGTATGGGGAACTGGAGGCTCAGAAAGATTAGAACTCACATTTTTTAATCAGGAGATCATTCAATCATGAGATCAAAATAAGTGAGTGGTGTTAAAATCCTCAGTCAAAAAGATTTACACATATAGGCATCAAGCACAGAGCTCTGAACCATGCCTTATCCCATATAAATTAAAACATGCCTTGTTTGTTGGTCATGTAGGGTGTCTAGGCAGATAACAGAACTGATAGACATGATGTTTTTGAAGACACCAGGAATAGCTTTGCTCTCTGGGAGAGCTCCTTGCCCAGCCAGGCCTTCCCAGCTGCCCAGAGCCGGGAGAATGACAAACACCGTGACCTGAACTGGAACAGCTATACTGACCACAGCAGTGCTGTGGGTTAACCCCAGCCGTCAGCCAAGCGTGCTCATTTCCCTCCCCCGGTGAGATGGGGAGGAGTATCGAAAAGAGGTAAAACCTGTGGGTTGACGTAAGAACAGTTTAATAATTGAAATAAAGTAAAATTTAATAATAATTGTAATTAAAAGGGAAGACTAAAACTCAAGAAAAACAAGTGAAGCACAATACAGTTGCTTGCCACCTGCTGACTGATGCCCAGCCAGTGTCCCAGCAGCGATTCGTGGCCCGCGGCCAACTCCCCCCAGTTTATATACTGAGCGTGACATTCTATGGTATGGAATATCCCTTTGGCCAGTTCAGGTCAGCTGTCCTGGCTCTGCTCCTCCCAGCTTCTTGTGCACCTCCTCATTGGCACCTGAAACAAGGACAAACAGGTATCGATCCAAATTTACTAAAGAAAAAATATTTGGAAAATCAGAAAACATCCAAACTGGTCTTTCCAAATGAAGGATTTCAGAATCTACACCAGCTTTTTTTGATGTGGCTTGGAACATAAAAATAATGATTCCTTAATTCATCCACCAAGTTGAAAAATCAATTATTGCACTCCTCAGCTGTAGTGAACTGTTTGTTCCTTAATGCAATGACAATTGTCTTACAAGCAAATTAAGTCCAGCACTACAGAAAATAAAATATTCATTAGAAAAGTTATTAGAAAAATAGATCAAATTATATTGAGGCAGTTTATTTTCCATGTTACTACAAGGTGCTTGTAATACTAAGTTGCCTGATTTTAGGTAACATCTTAGGACAGTCTTTTGCTGTTCTAGTACAGAATGTTTCCCATCCAGTTCCTGGAAAATCCCATATTGAAGGTTAAGGCATAAACAGTGGAATTTAACTGCTTGTTGTTCACTATGGAATCTCCCACCCTGCCAGTACTGGCAGCATGCGCAAAGAACTTCAGGCTCTTAAACTTTAATTCACACCTAACCCGAGATGCCAGTGGAAAGGCAGGGTCCTGAGTTCAGCATCAGTGCCTATATGCATTTTAGGAACTCTTGGATGAGAACATGCTGAATTTCTGGGATCTTTTCCCCTTTCACATTTGAAGGTGTGATTGCCTTTCACCTATATGGAAATCAAACCAGACTCATCATCTGGAAGTCACAGTCACAGTGTATCTCACCTATATCCTCTTGTACTCAGACGGCAGCTTTCTATTCAGAGCACGGCTGCTCTGACACTCCCAGACAATTTTCACTCATCCAAATAATCCTTTAGATTAATGTTAAAGCAGTTGATTCTTGGAAGCAAAACTGGGTTCATTTGACATAATTTAAAAAATAGTTATAATTATTCTCTGTGATCTCTAAAGTGCAGGGAGAAAGCAGAGGGGGAAGCAATTACCTTATTTGTGTGTGTGTGTTCATATATTAATGACTTTTCCTTCTTTCTTTACATCTGGGAATCTGTAATGCAGATGACAGTGATTTAGGGTTTTTGAAGTGTTGGAACTAATTTCTGCTTTCCTGGGAATTTAAAATACACATGGCCCTTGTGTTCACTGACCTAGCTAGCTAATGATAAAAAATATTTTCTTTATTATTTGAAGTAATAATGGGCAGCATCTGAATAACTGTTAATTACTGCAGACAAGCTTAGCTCATGTGATGAATGTAAACATTGTCTTTGAATATGAACTTGCATTTATCACAAAGCAGAGAGTAATACGGACCTGACTTGAGAATAAAAAAAATTAAATTAATTAGTAACCTGCTTGCAGATACACAGAACAATCAGCCAGGTTTTAATTTTTTGTAAGAAGTATTCTATGTGTGTACCAGTTCAGCAGCAGATCTCAGTGCATGCTGCAGGATTGCTTTTGAATAGAAGAAAAAGGTACTAATTTGGGCTTTAGATAAACAAAACAGGTGGAGGAAATTCTTTCTAGAGATGAGACAGCCCTCGATGTTAACAAAGTAGGCAATATCATTATGTGGTTTTGCAAGCTGGGACGTATCAACAACCCCTCTCTGTGCAGCATGGTTTTAACAAGAGGGTTATCCACTTCTGTCACCACCGGCAATAATCATCTCCTCTTATTAGCTCCTTTTAAATGTGCTGAAGAGACATGGAAAGGGCTGTAGCTCAACACTCCAGTTCAACAAAGCATCCCTGTTAAGGGTTCTTGAAAGCATGCTAAAGTTTAAACACGTATTTAAATGCTTTTCAGGGTGGTTTATAGTACACAGTAACTGTTTTCCTGCCTCAGGGCTTTAATTAGGAAATGGTAGTGAGCATCTGTGCTTGCTGGCTGGTGTAGGAGAATGAAGAGAGAGTAGGGAGGCATCATGCAATAACCAGAGGTACAGTTTGGTGGTTTGGTGTCTGTTGATTTTGAAGGGTTAGAGATTTCATAATCCAAAGATGCATGTGTCTCTCTGATATCAGTCTTCTTTCTCTTACGAAAAAATACTGAAATTTTGTAAGATATATTGGATCAAAAATCTTTGACTTTATCACTGGTTTAAACCAGTATCTATAGAAAGGACAATGCTGGTAAAGGCCAATAATTTTGATTATAAGACATGGCAAAGCCTGATTTGTGGGTCCATAGGATGGTTAGGCCAAACAGCTCAGTTCACACAAGATGGAGACAGGTCTGGCACGTACGAAAGCAAAACTGTTGTTTCCTAGTTTGTTAGTAAGAAAACCTCTAAATGTTGCAAGGGCAAGGCAGGGTTTAAGCACTACCGCCTTGGAGCTCGTGCCTGTGCTAAATCTCTTCCTTCTCTTTGGCCACCCCCATCTGGCCTCAGTTTGATGTGTTCAACGTTCTGCTTCACTAAGGTGTCGTGCTATGGGAGATACTGTGCAGTATTGTCAAAACTGTAAAAACGGGAGAGTGATAGGCATGCCACATTTTTGTGCCATAAGCCCCCAGGATCACCGACAAAAGGACCCACTTGTTCCTGATGAAGTATTGCACATGTTTTGCTACAATTTTTGTGCTCGCATCTGAAAGTAGGTAACAGTGACATTTGCCAGCACGGGACTCCCTCTTTGTCCCCAGTATCTGAGATTGCATCCATACACGGTAAAATACTTTGTGCATTTCTGCTGAACTTCTATGGCATCTTTCTTCACATAACTGCTGTGGACAGATACTGCCAAGATTGGTTGAAGAGCAATGCTAAATGGTACTGGTGAAATTGTGATAGATCTTTCCACAGCTCTTAGCCAGTTAGCAAGAATAAGATGTGTTAGCAGAGAGGTGAAAACAGATGCAATGTATGCCTTATATCAAAGGAGCTTTATCATCTCCAGAATTTCAAAAGAAGCCATTTCACTACTTACATATTGTACGGAGAGTTTTATCTCTCCCTAAAAATATAAAAATCAAAGGGCCAGAGATCTTCCATAAGAAATGGTACAATATTTTCTTATTGACAACAAAAGTTACGTTGTGTCTCCATTCATCTGTAGAGCACAATGACAAATCATTCTTCTGTCTTTCCTCTAGTTAGACAGTGGAAAAAAAGTTAAAGAAGAGCAGCATCATAAAAGTCAGCAAAACCCAATGTTGATTATTCTCCCCTGTCCAGTGTCGAATTGCTTCTTGTCATTGCTGAGGATTTAAACAATGTTATTTGTGCTAATGGTCTCATCAGCACCTTCTCTGTCAGTACCTGCAGCTGCAGGAGCAAGGCAAGGAGAAAAGGGGGAGGAAATTCCCCTCTCTTCTTTCCCTTTGGTTCTTGAGCTTAGAAGTGCATTTTTAGAAACAAAGCCAAAGGGTGAGCATGAACTCCATGTTCTTCCATTATTAGTATGATTTAGTGTTCGTAATATGGTGACACAGAGCTCAGTCGGGTTGTTGCCCATTGTCTGAGGCATTAAAAGACAGCCCCTGTCCTAGAGAGTTTACGAGACTAAACGTTGCATGAAGTTTAAAACAGATTATGTAGATGCAATTTTTAAAAAGAAAGAGAAAAGGGATTTAGTAACTAAACGGTTGTTTACACACGAGCCAATTTGACAGAGGTATGAGGCAGGATAAGAGCTTCTGCAGAAAGTGGCACACGGAGAGAGGAGCAGATCCTGCCTGGGGTCAGAAGACACCAGCTGTCCCTGCCACCCACACCCGGGGCAGAGCAGAGCACCCCGGCATCCCCACGCTGCCCAGCTGGCCACAGTGGCCATGGCAGGGGCAATGCAGGAATGGGAGGGGACACAGAACACTAAGCCACTGGAAAATGGATTTCATGAATTGCATTGCTCATGAAAAAACTTTTTTTTTTTGCAATTCTGGCAGCCACTTTTTAAGATACTGTTTGCTGTTACTTTCATTTATGCATCTGCTTACAATTTTCAGCTGACTGGATTGTGTATGACCTTACAGTTTTCTCTCTCCTCCTGTCTAATATGAAGCATTTGGCCTTTTGTTCTGGACTGTTTCTTGCCTTCATTACTTTCTTCCATTAATCTATTTCAGTTCTGGTTTTTCCTCCCTTAAGTGCAACATTTTCACTTGCTTGAGCAATGGACTGAACCTTTGCTTTTAACAAATTGGTTTTTATAACATTGTGACTTTTCAGTAGTTTTTAGGGAACTCTCAGATAAAAAACAGAGAATACGGGGGAGATCAAGAGCAAGTTTCACCTGTCTCTAGGTTAAATGAGACAAGGGATGAAGGCAATACTTGAAAGAGCTGTTGCAGTAACAACCGCAACCTGCAGTCTAATTGTCTATTTGGAGGCAAAATTGATCCCACAGGGTGGTTTTTGTACTGGCTTTGGTAGGAAATATAACAGCAGATCTGGGGTTTATGTAGCTGATTTTCCTGTCTCCTCAAGCAAATTTTTTGCTTCTTCTTTAGCTATATTTTTTATTAATTAATTGTCTGTTCTCATTAGTACCAGTGCCCCTTCGTCTCTTGAAAGGCTGTTTGGTTTCAGCAGGACGGTTACAGCTTCCTGAGAATAAACTTGAGCATGAAGCTGCATGTATAAGTGGGCTTTGCTTCCATTTCCAGCCCTTCCCTGCAGCAGAAGAGCTTTTCTGAGCAGGCTTTGGCTAGGTGAACACACGGTGTTTGCTGGTGGTCTCCGCTCCCAGAGACCTCGAGGGAGTGCAAGAAGCAGAGCTTGAGCAAAGCCTGGGGAAATCAGGTAAAGTTGCAGAGGCCCTAAGTACAGAATTGCAAAGGAGCTTAAAACTTCCTTCCCTGCTCCTTCTTTATCACTCTCCCCAAAGGCAGCAACGGAAGAAACTGGAATCAAGATTAACTGTAAAGGGCACACTTGGTGCATACGCCAGCTGATGACATGAAATCAAAGTTGCTTTTAAGGTGAGCAGCAAAGCAGCTGCGTGATGCCCTAGGAAGACAGATTAGTTCATGGACCAAGTTACCCACTGGGCAGGTAGGAGGTAGCTACAACCCAGAAATTTAAGGCTGGTTTATCTGTTTGGTAATTTCTCCTGCAACATTTGGATTATTCACCAAAGCTTTCACCTTTTCATTGTGCTTGTCAGTGTTGGCTGTAAGTTGAATGCATTTAAATCTTTTCATTGTTTATTTTTGGTTAAATACTTTTGATCTCCTCTTGAATGCTCGGCGTGATCCAAGTCTGTCAGTGCTGGCTGCAGTAGGCCTGCCAGATTTTTCTCATTTCCCGAGCAGTCTTATTAAGTCCTTTTCAGCTTGCACCATTCTTTTGAAATTTGTTGGTCAGAAAAGTGCAAGCTCAGAAAAGGAATAACTTCCACTTTGACATATTTAAGGACTAGTTTATAGATAAATGATAAGGAACTTGCAAGTCGATCAAGATATCGTATCATATAGATACCACTCCAGAAAAGATATCAAACAAACGAACTGATCTAAGTCCAAACCTAGGTATGTTCTGTAATTAGCATTCTATATTCATTATTCAATGACTTATGTAAAGGATGCCTTACACAGAAGAAATACACTAACACAGAATAATAGAATTAACAGAAAATAGCTAGTACTGAATTCATTGGAGTCTTCCTTCCTCCCTAGGATTTGAATTTCTATGTTTGAGTCATTCCTTTTATCCTTCCTAAGGAGCTGCCTGACTGGCAGCACGGAAGGGTATATTCTAAATAGTTAAAAGCTGTTGTCATGGCATGTACTTGCAATGCATTGACAATGAATATCCAGAGCCCTAGCAGGCAGGAATGGGGGGGAGGGGGGGGGAGGGCTTCCCTGTTTCAGGAGCTTTTCCAAGGCTGATAACAAAAGAGGATAATTAAGGCTGAAGTCTGCTGGCTGCTGCTGTTGCCCAGCCCTGCATGTCACATACTGCCCTACATGACAGGTGGAACATTAACGGCTCAGAACCATACATCACCACAGGTATTGCATCAATAAGGGGTAAGGCACAAGATCACCTAGAGGTAAGAAAGAGGTCTGGAAACAAACAAGCAAAGACTTGAAGGTTTAGAAGCCCCTTGAGTAAATGAATCGCCTTTTCTGAAGTGTGATTAACAATCAAAAGAAGACAACCTGAGCAGCAGAATTGTCATCCCTAACCAAATGGACTGTCACATCATTTAACTTGCTTCTTGCTGGCAGCAGGCATTCTGTCAGAGGCTGCAGCCCGAAGAAACAAGAAAAGGGAGAGAAACAGCAGACATTTGACAACTGAAATGATGCTTGTTGTATTGCCATTGTCCCTGAATTTTGAAAGGCCAACATCAAAATATTATGACTCCCCAAATGTCATAATTACAGTATCTCAGCTCACGCTTGTCGTCACTCTGTGCCTCAGACCTTATGTTTAATATCTTTAATGTTGTATAATTACTTTTTCAGTGTGGATCAATTATCTCAGAATAGAGAAACAAATTACCATCATTATCTCCAAGTATTCTTTACATTTTCTTTTATCCTTTTTTGTTTTCTGGGTTTCTTTACTAGTTGCAAAAATATAGTTTGCATTTGTGCTTCTTTGCTGTTCTTTGCCTGAATATATATTTGGTAGTAACTCATCTGCCAAGCAAGGAATTGTCCTTCCCTTTGCTGTTTTTCCCAAGTTCTCCTTGTTTCTCCATGTCTCACTATTTTCTACATATTCAGATAGGTTTATTAGAAGTACAGCTCTCAAAGCCAAAGATTGGGAGCAGATAGACTCTCTTTAATTTCTCAGGTTCCTCACTAAAGTACTTACTTCAAATTAACATACGCTATATCCACCAGAATAGCATCGATATCTGCAGGAGTTGAGTTTATTGTGACAGTAATTCACAGGTCAAAGCTCACTTCATCTGCACTGATGTGACAGCTAATGGTTCCTACTACACGAGCGATCCATGAATTATGGAGTAATTTGTTACCATTCCACTACAACTATAAATTAATTAAATTAGTGCTTTGCAAACATGCGTGAAGGTACAGTTATAGTTAGCCTACAATCCACTAAAGCAGAGAAAATGGTTTTGAATTTCGGCTGCATCTTGTGATTTGATCATTGGAGAAAAGTTGCTATAACACCATGCACAGTGCTTCTGTATTCTGCACTCCCAAAAGGAAAATCAGTTCTTAAAACTCGGTCTTCGTAGCCCTTTACACCTAAATTATTAACATTGGTCTGCAGGACAATTTATCTGAATGAAATAAACTAGATTATGTATATTGCTCTGAATACTGCAAGAAAATTATTTCCTGTGTGGTACTGATGTATTATCTGTTTGGGTCTCAGCTGGAATCTGTGAATCAAGCCAAGATATCCAAGCCTTGCACAATTCAAAATTAGGGTATTTTTTTAAGGCGATGATTTTGCTGCAAGGATCATGTCTTATTTCTTCTCAATTGGCCAAGCTTACTTCCAAAATGCTGCACTGAAAATCAAGTTTCATACAATAGGAATTTCTACTAAGAAAGGCTTATAGTGGTAACTCTCTTGTAAAACAAATCATATCTTCCTGCTCTCCTCTCTCCATTTTATGAGGTGCCTTTCCCCTTCTTATTGCTTTTTCTTCCCTTTCTCACTGTCTCTGCTGCACACCAAGGCAATAAACTACTGAGGTGCATAAGAAAAAGGCAAGTACTTACTTAGTTCAGAATTGCATCCAAACCTGGCTGCTGCTTGAAAATAGTAATTTCTATCAACTGTATTTCAAATTAAAATGCTAAAGTGCTGGAGAAATGGGCTGTGGAAATACTTAATTTGATAGCAAATTACATTTATGGGTTGAGAAAATGATGCCTTTTAAAAATGGGTCCCAATGTTCAATGCATACCTGTTTTAATTACCCAGGTGTGAAAAATAAAAAAAATGATTCTTTGTTGGGAGCATTTCAAGGACTGCTGATGTCAACAAATGGCAAGGCAGCAGCATAAACCCAGATGGTTAGCTGTAGGCTTTTCTTAACCGTCTAAACAGATTTACTCAAAACTCCTACAAATCCAGAATCCAATACAAAGATTAAAGCTATGCTTTCTTGTGCAGCGCTTTATTAGCTAGTGTTACAAGGCATGTTTTTAAAACTGAGGCAGAGTGTAAGATTTGGGGAAATTATTAACAGCATTTCTGTTCTTGGTGTTTCTCTGCTGATCTATACACCTGTGCGTGACTTGCAGGAGAATTTGATATGCAAAATGACAACAAAGTTAATGATGAGCACGCTGCCTGGGTTTAGGCTATAATGCAGGCATCAAAGGCTGTAGTGATGTGTCAGCTCTTTACTTCCAACAAGTTAACTTCCTACCGTGACTGCTCTGAGCTGCAGCAGAAGCTGTGAAGTCTCTTGGCAGAACCTGGGCTGCTATGCAAGAGAAAAAGGGTGGGTTTTTTTTTCTTTTATAAAACGTATAACTTCTGGCCTATAATGGTTTTTAGTGGATTATTTACTGTGATAGGTAGAAACCTGATAGATCAATGATCTCTGTGATGTCCTGTTGTGCACTTTCTCTGCCATCGCATCTGGCTGTGCCCCCCAGGAGGCACGGCCGCTCTGCAGCAGGGAGCAGAGATGTGAGCCGGCTGCACCTGTCTCACACAGGCAGCCAGCCTGCTCCAGGGAACAGTTCTAATTTGTTGATTATATTATATGAAACCTGGAAATTTGGTATCTGGTAGGCTCAGGTACGCCAGTGTCTGGCTGCCACCACAGTGGTGATTCTGCAGGGTGCTCAGAAGCATCTTCCCCTGGAAGCGCAGGAGGATGGAGCTCACCCTGCACCACCAGCCCCTGCGCCTGGGTGCAGGAGAGGGTGTCAAATGCAATGTTCCATTGCTTTCTCTTTCTGTACAGGAACGTTTCTCTAAGACAAGTGAGTACTCTATTGTGGGGTGGGTTTTGGCCTATGTTATCTTAAGTATAGTATTAGCATGCTTTTATAAATCACCATCCACTTGCTGCAATAAATTCCTTGCAGTTTGACTAAGCTTGTGAACACAATAGCGTACTTCCAGCAACCTGTACGGCAGCTGGCAGAGATGAAATTCTAAAGCTTCTCTAGTGTTCCTGAAGTGTATTTTGCCCTCAACCTGCAGCTGAACCGACGGAAGCTTCAGGGTTGTTTTGAGATCAGTAAATAGCATCCGCAGTAACCCATTACGGGAACGAACGATGCCAAGGGGCCTCTATCACATCTCTGTACAGTGCACCACAAGGAAATTGCTGGAATCTGCTTTTAAGGAGCATGAACTGCTTCAAGGCTCCAGAACCAGGGCTGACTGGTGATATCTTTAAATGTTACTGGCATTCATTACCTTCTGCAGTCGGAAGCGTAGTTACCAGCATTAAAATGACTGTCATATATTAGGGTCATGGAGAACAATCACATTAGAGAAGTAAGAGAGAGAGAGAGAGAACCAGCGAAACCCAGGCTTCATCTGACAGATCTCGCTGTAATGAGCTCCTGTTACTTCAGGGATGAATCCAGGTGAAGGCACTGATATTAATGCAAGTTTTCACTAATGAAAACCAAAATATTATTAATTGTACGCGTTAATGTACTTGAGCTGCCTTTGCTTTCTAGCGTTTGGTAATAGGGACTGCCAGCCTTTCCAAGGAGGCTGAGGGGAAGTGTTTGTCTTGGGAAAGTTTCCTGAGAGTAGTCGTCTAATAAACACTCTGTGCTGGAGGGGAAAACAAGTGATATACGTTGCAGTACAGCAATATAATGAATTAGTTAAAAGCAAACAACCCCCAAAACAGTAGAATGCCAGGGCAGGTCTGTGTCTGCCAGACAATATTTCTGTGCCAACTTTCCAAATGAAGCACAGCCAAAAATAGGAGTGCAATAACTCATCGTGAAGGAAGCAAGCTATTACAAGGGGGATGAAACAGCAACAGTCTCTCACCAGTGACCCTAGATTACAGGTCTGATTCTCAGCCCTTGAGCTTGTGCAGGATTTTACACTTGTAAACTGTGCAAGATGCTAATGAGTCAGGACAGGCTTGTGCCTCTGCGTAAGTGCAGAGAGCTGGGACAGGTGAAAGATTGAACGTGGTGCTTGTTTGGCTAACAGCAATACTGTCATCAGTGGAGCCAGGGAGTATCTTCCATGTGCGTACAGGTTTAGTGCTTTTGCTTAGTGGGTGACACAGCATTGGCACCATTCAAGTGACATAAGTAATATCTGAGGCATTTTACACCACGAGAGATAAAGTTGTCTAAGGCAAAATAGGGCAGCTTAAAGAGTGACTCCTGCAGTCTGCTCTCCTGCTCTGAGTCTGCAAGCATTGCTGAATCGAGTGTCAGCAAATCAAGGTGAAATAGGAGAGGCGTTGGCCAAATGCAGCTCATTTTAGTCACCCTGCTAAAGCCAGATGCCTCCATTCACTTTTTAACAAAGAAATGCCCTGTCATGCCAAACAATTAAAATAAGATTCATCAGCAAGATGAAATGCAACTTATTACACACCTGAGTGCCCATTAGAAGAGGAGAAGGTGATGCATGATTGCTGCTTGCAGCGTGTGGTTAGTGAGGAAGAAATGCCAGCACTTCAATAGTGGGCAATAATGGCAAACATCTGCTTCGTTTGCAGTTTCACAGACATGCAGGATATGTCCTCCGACCTCCACGCTCAGGACCAGGTCATTCTTCTTCTCATCAGGCTCCTTTGCACCATCTGGGTTTACTGAGAACTGATTTTGTAAGGGGGAAAAAAAAAAAGGGGGGGGGGGGGGAGGGGGAGGATCATCATTAGGTTCTCCCTGGTGGATAATAGCCATCTATACGCATGCTGGAAAGGTCACAGAAATTGAAGTATTAAGGGTCTGCTACGATGCGATACGTACAGCCAGGTTTCCTGGTCCTCATGGAAGTTTCACAGTCCTTGTTAGACCTACTGAAATTGGAAACTATTACATATATGTGGAAATGGAGGTTACCTTGGGAATTTTAACTAATAATGATATACTGGAGTTCTAGAACTTAGAACTTAGATCGTATTTCTTTCTTCTTCCATTCTTTTCTTTTTTTCCTTTTTTTTTTTTTTTTTAATTCCAGGGCATTATTCTCCCTTTGTCACAACTGTTGAGCATTTTGCAGATAACTCCTGCTTCAGGAGTGAGCTGAGAAGAGAGGCCTTATTGGAAAGAGAGAGGCCTTCCTTAATTTAGAGGGGCACTTGAAATAATCCATTGTACACATGTTTCACGACCACAGAGTACCAAAATTTCAGCTGTTTTGCTTGACTTCAGATTTCTCAGACCAATATACCTGACTCTGAGGCATTGAACGTTGTGTATTCCACTTCTCCCATTGCTTTAGTGTAGAAGGTTTTTTAACAGCATAAAGAACTGGTATTTTTATGGCCCTGCGGTGAGCAGAGGTCCTCAAAGAGTCATCAAAATCGAGTCCTTTCTGCAGAGAAAATATACACTCCTGCTCCTCACGATGCCCTTTCCAAGGGTATTTCCCAGGTGATGCTACAGCAGCACTGAGCAGATACCTGGTTCTTTCTGTGCTGTTCTAGAGAACAGGTCACAGACGGTGGCTGAGCTGGAGTCATCCCCTGCATGCTATATTCAGTATGAAACCCAACCTCATTGTCATTTCTTTGGTACCTTGTACATCTGGCAGGTACTTTTGTCAAGAGATCGTGACTCTGTCCTTCTGCTCTGTAAGCAATTTTTTTAAAAACGAAGTCCATTTGCCCTCCAGTTTTCGCTTTGGTTTATTTTGTTTTCCTACATTTATTCCTGTCTTTGCTGTTAACAAAACTGAGAACCGCAGGATGTGACTTTTAAGAGCCCATGGTTTAATCTGCAGTCACCAAGGCCATACTTCTCTGTACACCTGTTAGTGCTTCAGCTTCACACAGAGTGGGAGCCGTGCACAAGGCGCGGGCTCTCCCCTGCTCCCCCAGGGGCATTAGCTCATTGACAGCAGCGTTGGTATTGGGGTTTGCTAAATATCATACCCCTGGGCTGCCAGCCTGCCAGAAAACATCGAACTACTCTGTGTAAAAGCCAATATTAATCTGCTTATCCAAACCCACAAAAACTGGCGTAGTATTCTGTTGCTTCACATCTTTACTGTTATTTCACATGAGGGTGAGCAAGGTTGGGAGAAAGCATAAAAAGCTGCCAATTCCTTTCCGTACATCCTAAGGCAAAACTGCGTTTCCAGACTAAGGTCTGGCCTCTGTACCCAGTGGTGGAGGGTGCAAAGCGGGCACTGGACCTTTCACAATAGCAAACTGGATCTGCCTTGCTTCATAAAGGACTACATTGGCACATCCCAGTCTAGCCCCTGGGAATCTGTTCCATTGTATTTAATTGAAATGCAAAATGGCGCAATAGTTTTTTTTAAATTTCATTCCATGTCTCAGAACAGTAGGGGGAGAGCAGAAAGGATGATCCATAAATTGCCAGTAAAATATTAATAGCTCTGGCAGAATGTTCGTAAGAACTATTCACTTGTGTACTGTGGCACTTACCTCCGCCAGGGAGTGGAGCAGAACTCTGCCGTCTCCCTCCAGCCCTTCCACTGCCTCCTTACAGAGCCTCTGTGCTAAAAAGATCATTCCCACCTGGGACTGTAGGTGACTACAGCTGTAAATCTAAACGCAACCATCTCATAGTGATGCTGGTGCTCTTCTCATGGTTGTAAAGTGATCCAGGATGCTTAAATGTGGAAGATGCTGCAGCAGCCGTGATGTGTTTTTACACATCTTTTGCCTTGCAAGCAGTAAGCCAGCCTAAAATAAATGGGGGAAACATGAGAAGAATTAGAAATTACATGAGACGTGGCTCAAAACTTGGGCTAAAACTGTGAGACATCTCAAGCTGGAATGACCCTGAAGGAAAGGGAATGTGTCATATTGCTACTCAAGGAATGTCAAAGATGTGTATATTAACCTAAGGTTAATCACACTTGTATGCTGACTAGTTACATAACTTCAGTGTTTTTCTAGGTAGGTACTTTCTTCAGGATCATGGTTAATTGACATGCTTGTATCTAGAGCTATGATAACATCTTTTAAATCTTCTAGGATTCTGTAATCTTTTTATAGAGCCTTTGCAAGGTCTTCATGCAAACAGGTATGTTCAGTGTGAGTTTACGCAGCGTGTTTCGATTTTCCTTATTTTCTTTTCCTATCTGTATCCCTGCTGTTTAGCAAGAAATGGTGGTGTTAGTCACTCGCATACAATTAAAACTACTTTTACTTAGTCGCTGAAATGCAAAGGTATTCCTAGCTGCCTTTGGAATACACCGAAATATTAGGTAAATACAACAGATGAGATGTAAATGGCATCGGGAAAACAGCTGCCACCCCTTTTGCTGGCTGATTCATTTTTCCCTGAGTCATGACAATTACATCTCGTGTACATCTCGGCGCGTTCCGCCCGTCAGGCGTCAGCCCTGCCCGCGGTGGGTGCCGCTCCCGCTTGCGGGTTCCTCGGCGGTGGGTTTCGGTCAATCCCCGACGCCCCGGGGCTCTGCCCCCGTGAGGCGGCTCCGGCGGCACCGGGCGTCTCGGTGCGCGGAGCGCCGCGGCCAGCGGGTCACCGGCGGGCGGGGGGACGGCGGGGGCTCCGCCGGGGATGTCCTGGCCGCCGGGGGCTCCGCCGGGGATGTCCTGGCCGCCGCTAGCCCCGTGCGGGGCCGGGCTGCTGCCCTGCGGGGCCGGGCCGGGGCTCCCTGCCGGGGCTCCCTGCCGGGGCCAGGCGGTGCCGTGCGGCGCCCGGGGCTCCTCGCCGGGGCCCCCCGCCAGCGCCGTGCGGGGCCGTGCCGGGGCCAGGCCAGCCTTGCGGGGCTTCCCGGCCCCCCGGGGGGGGTCTCTGGTGAGAAACGCCGCCTCGGCTGCCCCCGCGGCGGAGCCCCCAGCCCCCGCACGCCCGCACATGGTGCCCCCCGCGCTGCCGGGCCGTGCGGTGCCAACAGTCTCCTCCGTTGGTGTTTGCGTGCTTGGCTTTGGCCGGGCTGTGCTTTCCCTCTGGCACGGGTGTGAGCAGCGGTGCTGAGATGAGATGAGATGAGATGTAGCCGGTGCACCCTCTGCCCCCCGAAGGGGGTGCTGGGCAGCGGGGGCAGTGGGTGCTCAGCCCAGGGCTTTGCAAGTGGGGTTCGTGGAGGGGGGATTGCACTGCAGAGGGTGTCGGCATGTACCTTGCAAAATGCTTTAGAGCATTAGCAGGAATAGATGCTTGGAAATATAAAATATTAACCAGCTTTTGTTTTTAATAAACCTGATTACTCTAAGGGAATGAATAATGTTTGTTATAACGTGTGTAATTTTGTCATGTTTTTCTGAATTCATTTTATGTGTCTGTCGTATCCCTCACCTGCATTAGGAGACGGGCTGAATATTTTATAAAATCAGTATATCTGTAATATTCAAATTACCGTATCAGTATTCCTACAGATGGTGCAATATATAACAAAATGAAAAATTCTCAGAAAGCTATTTATTCAACAAACCTAAGCCCAAATTCCACAAAGACTTAGGTGTACACTTCACATTTCTCAGGGGAGTAATCCTGTTGGATTCAGTGTCAATATTTGCATGACTGAATGTTAACACACTTAGGGCCTGCTCCTTTTCTGATATCCTATCTATTTACATAATACTGCAACCCTGAATTAATTAGATGACTGATTCATTGAAAATTTTCTTCGTTTCCTCCTTTGAGCTGAGTGTGACTAGCCCAGCCGTGGTTCGGGGTGTGTGGCTGTGATAGCTGAGCTGTGATCTTGCTGGTTTGTATCGGGATAAACATACAAACGCTTCTAACAGAAACGCTTGTGTGAGTGGGGTTTTTTTGCTTGGTTTTGGTTGGTTGGGGTTTTTATACAAGCTCACGTGGAAAGGAACGTAAGCCATTAATTTGCTCTTGGTTGAGCAAAGGATAAGGTGTTCTCCCATCCTTTAGCTGGCTTTCCTAGTGCACGGACCCTGCAGCGGGGACATTCTCTCCCCATGCAGGTTTTGTATCCTACCTTAAGCCTTTATTATAGAATTGCTCCTATAGCAATAATAAAATTTTGATATTGGTTGTCTTCCTCCAAAATTACTTTTCTGGAGTACTGGCAAGAAGTGAGATACGTCAGGGTGACTGGTGGAGACTGGTTTGAGAATACAGTGATCAAAATGATCATGGCAGTAAAAAAGCAGGAGGATATTGATATCGTCTGACTTCCAGTACCCAAGGCTGCAGTTTCATAACTGCTTTAGGGTGATATAAACATAAGCTGCCACTGAACCATTGCCTCCCCTGTGCCAGGGCTGGCACCTGGGCACTTGTGTAGGTGATTCAGTCCAGGAGCCATCCCAGATGAAAAGCATTTAAAAATAAGAAAAAAAAAAATAAAGTAGAAACGCTGGGGTTGGCTTAAAACAGGCATGAAAATACACCCCAGTTCAGGTGTGGCCTGAGGGTCGCAGCTGACAGTGGACCTGGACCCCCAGCTCTGAACTGTGTCCAAGTCTGAACTTGGAGAACTAGCTGAGCTAACTGAGGTAGGTGGCGTGAGGCCCCTGTTCGCTGCAGTTAATGTACCTGGGTCCCCGTTATAGTTAATGAAGACAGGATCCTGCTCCTCAGAGGCTACTCAGACCAGGAGCTTAATTTAGCTGCTCGGACTTACCATCTCGGAGAGCCTGTCTTTCTTTATTAACTGTAAAGAGGAGCCTAGGGAGTTTAAGCTCACCAGGCTGGTGAGTAGTCCTTACGAATCCCCACTATCTCTGTATTGCCTGAACTGATTTTTTATTTTATTTTTTTCCCTGTGTCTGGCTAAAGTGCAGTCACTATTTGTAATGGAAATAATGCCCTTGGGAACTGCAACACATTCCTGCAAGACTTAATACCAGGGATGTGATGGAGCTACAGAACCAGAGCACATGAACAGTCACGAGAAATGAAAAAAACTCTGTGCTACTATGAGCATACTATTTACTCTCCTGCATTACTGTTTGAATGTGAATATGAAAGATATTTGGTATGCTCTTCAGCAAATTTATTCTTGTCAATATTTACAAGTGTGTCAGCTATGGATTAGCAGTATTCATTCTCTCTGGAATAATGTTTTCTGTTCTCACTGGAGAGCCTTCACAAAGAAGATCTTTAACCTTTGCAAGCAGCTTTTTCTACCCTTTTATCTCCCCTGAGATAAAAGATTTGATTAATCTGAGATTTGATTAAATCTGTGTGTGGGGAACTCAGGGGCAGCCAAAACACCATGCAGCTACTAGAACAAATTAATCTTGGTTGTAAATCCACATTTCTGGAAAAGACCTGTTAAGCAGAATTTTGCCATGGAAGTCCTTCACTATCCTGTAGAAGCTGTGCCTCCTCCATAAAACTATGGGTCTTTAAAATGTACAGTGCAATTGCACTGTTGGGTGTCTGACCCACCCCACAATATGATGGTCCTCAGCGGTGTCTGAAATGTCCATGGAATCTTAACATCAGCCTCCAAAGTTAACGCTGTCTTGAGCATAAGGAGAAAAGACCCAGAATGTTCAGTGCTAAATGCAGACCAGTGTCTCCAGTTTTCTTTCTTATTTGCACATTCCATGCTGCATTTCAAGGGGAATTAAATATAAAGCATATCTTGTTATTTAGCCAATGCTTTAGTACACCGCTGTTAACAGCAAAATACTGCTCAGGAATGCTGTGTGTGAACTTTTGTCCAACCTGTACGGGTGTTGAGATGGTTCAGGAGAAATAACAGTAATTTCCCTCACAGTTTCATTCCAGTGGTTTATTTCTCCGAGTTATGCCATAAGCTTCTTCAGAGGGATCTGAAGAGCCAGATTTGTAAAGAGAATGGATAATTTCATTGCAAAAAAGACAAAACTAGCTTTATGCATGTTAAGTTAAGGATAAACAATTCTCGTGCTTCAAGGCACAAAATGATTTCCTATTGGGCTCAGGAAAGATGTTTTTCTTCATGTAAAGCATTGTATGGTTGGCTAGGCTAAGGGGTTTATTTATTCTTTTGCTGCCCTCTGAAGCATCAGTTTAGGAAGCTTCATTTTAGGTTATGTTAGAGGCAAGATGCCAGGCGTTGTTATAATTTTACTTAGTATCAAGAGCAAGCACTATAAACTTCTTGCTCCAGCGGACCTGTGATGCCTGCAGATGCATAATGAGGTCCCTCCAAAGCAGGCCAGGCTCCCCAGCCGTGTAATCCGGTATTGGTGGGTCCGTACAAGAGTAGAGCTGCTACTTCCTCGTACTCAGAAATAAAATGGTGTAGGATTCATCTAACCTGTTTTTCTACTATACTACTCCTTTTTGTGATCTGCTTCTAGGGTGCAAGCAGTTCCTGTAGGTGTGTGATTCCCCAGGCGTGCTGCTAGGGCAGCGATATTCAACCATGCCACAGCATCTGCCTCCTAAATACCCCACAAACCAGCTCCCGGAGATGGAGCAAGCAGCGTTCTGAGTCAGTCTTTCAGCTGAGGACCAGGAGCATCCTTTCTGCTCTTTGCAGGGAAAGCGCCGGTAGCTGCTCTCCAAGAACACCTCCACGCGACCGGGATTCACCCTCTGGCCACCCTTCTGTGCCAGCAGTAATTCGGCCTGTGACTTTAGCACAAAGATGAGCAGACGTAAAAGAAACCTTGAAAGTTCCCACAAGAACTGCCTTTGTATTTGGTGCCTTGAGTAAGTGTTTCCTTTAAGGAAATGGAAACAGAAAGCAGTAACTCTAACAGCCTTGGCAGTTTTTCTTCTAAGTGGGCAGCCTACATAATTTGGTAGAAACAGAAGGAATCCAAATCTGTGAATGCAGGGAAAGCCACAGGAATGTGGATGTATGCAGGCAGGACATGCACGGGCAGGGCAGGGAAGGCTTTCAGTTAAAACACTACCATACACCATCTGAGCTCAAATTCAGTTCATGTGTTTCTCATGCTCGTTTTGTAGAATTCACCTCTTCTCTCCATGACTGTATTTTGTGTCTGTAAAATGAGGGTGACAGCACCACCTTTGCCCAGTTTAGGATGTGAGCTGCTATGGCCTGGGGCAGTTGCTTTACATAGAACTTACCGCAATGTTTAGTACAAGTAGCCGCAACGCTTTCCAGACAGAAATGATCTCGTTGCAAATAAGGCTGAAACATTTTTTTCCCCATTTAAAATCTCTTGGGTTTCGTTGCTGTCTGTCATTTCCCCTTCTCTCTAGCCTGACTTATGTTCTTGAAACTTCTGATAGTTCCGTGAGTTAATCACAACCATCAGGCTGGGTACAGCTATTTTCCAATGATCTGAATTAATCTGCTGGGGGAGGGGAGGTCTGCCGGTGGATCGCTAGCGTTTTGTTTGGGTGATGGATGACGAGTTTGACAGCTTCGTGTCTCAGGGTCTGTCATGGTGAGGATCAATTGCGTTGGGCTGTAATTGCAGCCTTTAAAATAAAACCACCTTTCACAAGGGGGGCCGGCGACATCTCCCTTACGGCAATCTCACCGCCACCGTTCTGTGACCCAGACAAGGTTATCTCACCTCTGCGCCGGTTCCTGGAGCAGGGTCGCTCAGGCCGTGGCTGTGTGACAGCTGGAGTCGGGAACGGCTCTTGTAGGCATGACCGAGCTACTCTGGGTGAAAAAGAGTTTATGGCAACTCAAACTTCATTGCTGGTTTTTCTGAGTTTGTGTAGGAGCTGGGGTGGTGATGGGACATCGGTCCATGCTGAAATCTGTGCTGACACATTTTTATGCAGACCGGTTAGGTCAAAGCAGGCACATGTGCATCTGGGTGTTACCCCTTATAGCCTGATATATTATTTATTTTGTTCTCCACATCCTTGTTACCACTACAAGAGTCTTCTGAGGGCCATGTAGATGTATCTGGTTTGCGCAGGGATCAGGAGGAGAGTCTGTTTGCTCTGGACCTCTGGCAGAGGAGGGGAGGATGTCCTTTGGCGGGAGGGTGTTGCAGGATGATGAGAAGATGTTTCCTCATGCAGATGATGTCGGGGGGGGATTTAATACTGTCTGTTTCCAAATGTTTGCCTTGTAGTTATCCCAGCGTTCCACTTGCTGCACAGCAGAACTGGGATGATCTGGAACTGGAAAGGATTTGGCTTAAGAATGGGAAATACAGCTGCATGTAACAGGATTTGCATGCCACAGAGGGAGGTGGCTATGAAATAAGATCAACAGCTGCTTTATTGTTAGGCTAGAGACTGGCAGAGATGCCTTGTTTGAAGGTTACACGGGTTACCTTTTTTATTTGAAATACATGTATATTCTGCTTGAGGCACTTTTGCTATCATAAAACTACATATATATATATATATATATATGTATGTTTAGAGAAGGTTGAAAGCTATAATTTCCTGAAATTTAAAACTTCTGAAGAGCAGCAGATTGCAATTTCAGGGGCACCTTGTCCTTAAGACATACAAATATTGCATCCCCATTGAGAATTGCTCTTCACATTAGAAATTCAACCTTTAATCTTTCAATCAAACAGCCCTAAATAAAAACATTTAACTTTTGCTGTCACTCTTCCTTGAAATAGAAGATAAAAAGGAGAGACTGTGTTGGTGGAGCCTGCTCCAGAAATTCCACCGTACTTTGTCACAGTCTTTCAATGATGTAACATGAACTTCTGAATTGCAAATAACTGGGCTTAGAAGTAATTAAAGAATTCCTACAACACTTCAACCAAGGACCTCAACACCCTGCACAAATGTTACTTTAGAACAGGTTGCTGAGATAAGTAGGAAATTGCGGAATAGGAGACAAGGTCATCCTTGGAGGAGCTGTATTATCACTTGCAGCGCAGCTGAGGCCGCAGACCCCAGCGAGACAGGAACATTCTAGAGCACCGTGTGGTACAAGCACCAACAAAAATACAGCTCTTGCCTTGGGGACCTCTCAGTCCACGCTGCCAGCAGGACACGGTGGGATTCCAGTCACCGGTTTGTAAGTGGGAAAGCGAGGCACATGGCAAAATTCACGTCATGAATCTGAAGCAGGAATTATGCTTTCCTCATGAAATTACTGGCATGTTAACTGCAAAACTTTGTTTGTTCCTTCTGCTTGTGGTGCAACTCTTCTGTATGGAAGTGAGGAACTTGTAGCCTTCAGAAAATCAGCTCCTTGCAAATGGGATTAAAGTTACCCATCAGTAGGGGTCTATATGTCAACTAACTGTGTAGGGAAAGTTTATAATCAGCAGTGGGAACTGAGGAATTATAAATTTATCTCATCTTACTCTTTGCTACTAGGCTGGGCTCCATAGAAAAACTTCATGGTGAAGTTCCCTTCACAGCTGCTGTGAGCTGTGAGCTGACATCGAGGTCAGGTTTCCCAAGGGCCATTTATTTCTGTGCGAGACCCCTCTCTCTTTGAGGCTGTGCATTTTGCCATTACGAGCAGTGAGAGATCCTTGCAGTTCTTGGCACGAACCAGGAGGCATCACTCCTTCACTTCTTTCGCTCCTACAACTTCAGTAGTTTATGTTCAGGAATACAAGGTAATGTCTTCTCCACGGTGGTAGAATGAGGCCATAAATGCAGCAGATGTCCCCACCAGGAACTAATTTCAGTGCATGGAAATACCAGAAATATAGAGGGGTAACAGCAGTTACGGCTGGAGCTCTGCAACTCCAGCTGCTGCAACAGTTCCTGAAGTTTTGCTACAGTGGAGTAAGTTACATCAGCTCTGACTTGGAGCTACTTTCTGCCACAAATCAGGGAGGAACTTGGAGGGGTGCAGAGGTAAGAGTCGCTGTAAAGTTGTCTACTTTCATCACGTCTTGGACAGAGAAGAAAATGGACATTTTGTCCTTTATCATGTAAGGCTGTGCTGGATTTTTTGCCTGGAGTTAGTTCAGTATAGAATAAAAATAAGCTCTGAGATGCAAATGTCTCCCAGTGTAAGAATTTACTGAAGAGGGAGGGAAACCATTAGGTCAGAAACAACTCCTGTCTTTTTCTTCTGCCAAATTTTGATGATAAAGGATTTTTGTAGGAGACGTCAAACCAAAAGTGTGTGTGACTTCATTTTGCAAACATACGGAGAATGCTTGGTGTATGATAGTTGTCGTCTGGAAAATGCTATTCCAGGAGGATTAGGAAGCGAAGAGCAGCCGTGCCAGGTGGCACATTCAGAGGACATTTGCTGCCTGCTAATGTGGATTGCTGGAGCAGCCCATCCCAGGCAGGCGGGACGGCTGCTGGGGGGCAGGCGCGTTTGCAGCCCTGCACTGGGCTCCGTGACAGTGTAGAAAGCTTTGTTTCTTGGTTGTTTTTTCATGCTTCCACCCGGTTACAATAACAATGAACAAAGCAAGTCCTATTGAAATACTTATCAGAGGGATCTGCATTGTAAGCAGCAGTACGGGCAGCTTTTTATTCATATAAAGGAGAGGACGTTGCAAGTAGAGTGTGACTGGGGCAGGGGAAAGATCCGCTCCCAAGGCTTCCAGGCAAGGGCAGCACGAGTTCTCAAAACCCATGTGTGCAGTCACAACAGGGAACATCCAAATTTCATTTACCTTCTTAAGATGACTGACAGGTGAGTTAGACACACTGCCACTGGAAGCCAGGCCGGCCTCAGCAGTGAGTCCTGCTGTACACAAGAGGCTTCCCACAAAGGTCAGGCGTAGTCACTACTCCGGCTTTCTACAGACCTCGCTGTTTTCTGGGGGCTGATCCATAGACCTTACCTTGGGCCCATCTTCAGGCTCCCTGGGGCAGGGCTGGCCTCAGCAGGGCCATAGCTTCTGACTTCCTCCTCTAACAAGTGTATTTATTGATTTCTCCTTTACCTTGACATGATTTTAAAGAGTTCAGACCCTCCAGGGAAGCTGCTGTTGCGTTCTTCCCACTGAAGGAACTTCTAGTTTCTAAGTACCCGCAGTAATAGCTGTTTCCTCTTGTTAGCACTGAGAGCTCAACTTAGTGTGGTCTGGATCCTTCTGGGGCTCACACATCGTCAAACCATTTCTTCTGTGCTCTATTTTTTCCTTCTTCAGCGTCAGTACAAGAAGAGATGACATAACTGCAGGCCACGTAATAGGCTCTGTGGGCAGGCCGGCAGAGCATCTTTTGTTTTGTTATTGGCGGGAAGAATCAAGTTGAGATTTGATTTCGGAAATGGAAAAGTTGGTGGTTTGTCTGAAGATTTATGAAACAGAATACCCAAAAGAAAAATTAGATGGCCCCTTTGCTCATTTCTTCCTGACTGTTTGTCCAGTTCATTTTTGCTGTTGTAATCTCCCTTTGAAGGGCTCCATTATCTCCGCCGGTGTCTGCAGAAAGTCCTGGTGCTGCTCACGAGAGCCCTGAGGGTGTTTGTGGGGAACAGGAGAGTTACCCCTGCCTCCCCCCACACCAGCAGCTGCCAGACTAACTTCCCACAAAGAGTTTTTACAAAATCAAGAGTAATACTTTGTCAGTGGCAATGAATTGAAGAATAATGGCCCTGAAAAGAACCTTTTATCTGAACTCTCTCGTATTCTGCTGGTTTGGGGCAGAGAAACCCGAGCTTGGATGGTCTGGCTAGAGGCACGGAAATTTATTACATCTGCCTTGTACTGTGAGTACAATTTTCTGGGAGTCTGCTGCGTGTTGAAAACAGCTCCATCTTGGTTTTGCTCCAAATGCATTGAGAGAAACCCACTGTGCTTTGTCATTGTACTTACTTCTGCATCTTGCCATCTAAAAATAATTTAAACTGAAAGGATATGAATTTTGTTTGTGCATGAAAAAAACCATAATGGTTTCAACTACTGTGATTTTGGGGAAATGAAGATGAAAATAACTTACAAAGTCAGTCTGCCTGTGTTATCTATGGATTCAAGAAATGTTTAAAGCAATGACATTTAGAGCCATTTTTCCCATCACTCTACACGTAAACAAGTGAAGTCAAAGGCAAGTATAAATCAGTGCCGAATTGTACCGGAGCAAGTAGTTTAAGAAAACAGAAGAGACTGGCAATTGTCTCAAAGAGAAAATGGCTTTTGATTTTGAATTCAGTAACAGAGGTTAGTGGGAGTCATAGTGGAAAGCTTGTAGCTTTGTTTTAAGCCTCTGTTATTTTTTCTTCTTCTTCGCCGGTGTAGCAACTCTTTAGGAAGCAATATATACTGTAGATGAAGCTTGCTGAACTGGAGAATGGAGTATTTCCCTGGTGTCTCTGAAAAACTGTGGAACAAATTGGACTGGGTATGACAAGCTCCACAGTGTTATATTAGTTGCTGTAGATAACTGAATTTCTGCTTCTAGGCGCTAAGTGTCACTAGTTCATGTATTGAGTCAGATCCTGTGGCCGCCGCAGAAAGGCCAGTGCGAAGGATCTCCAGTGGAGACACAGCGGCGACCAGAGAAACCTGGGATTTATTGCTGTGCCATCCTGAGCGGGGGCTGCCCCTCGAGGCTCTTACGTGAGCAAACCTGGCAGGTTGTAGCTGAGTAAAATCTTCATTTAGTCTTCAAGGCCGTGCAAATTCTCAGCTTTAATACAGATGCAATTTATTTGTACAGGTTTGTCATGGTGATAGACATAAAGGCTCAGATTTTCCATCATCTTGGACCAGAACAGTTTGTTTGTTAAGTGATGCTCTTGTGATTGTTTCACGTGTGCTGCTTTTTCTCTACATGTATTACGAGTTGTGCAGCTCCTCCAATACTTGTCTGTGTACTAGAAAAACAGGGTTATTGTGCTTGGGAAGGAGAGAGCCTGGTGACTTTGAGCTGGGGCTGATCCTAACAACATTTGGGCTCTTGTCCTGCTGCTGCCATTGACTTCTGGTATGACCTTGAGCAAGTAACTCTGCACATAGGCTTGCTCAGACCAATAGGGATGCTGCAAGGCAGCTCCAAAACCAGGAGCAAAATAGTTGTGCAAGGGTAACGGGGCTAATTAGCCCTGGTCTTTTGGACCTGAGTAGTGCCTTGACATAGCACCGTGCGTTGGGCAAAACTGCTCGTGGCAGCTGTTAAGACACAAGCACACATTCTCTAAAACTGTTTTCACCATGCTCCATTGCACAGTGCAGACGTGTCCTTAATCTCTTTGTATGGCTCAATCCCAGGTTATTCTGCTTCTCTTCTGGTCTGTTGGGAGGGGGAAGTAAAAGCGTAAAGTGTCTCGTAAATAAGGGTGGGGGAGGTCACAGAAATACCCAGCACGCCGTACAAGAGAGAAACTTCCTGCCCCACCGTTTAAACTGGGCCCTCTGAAGACAAAAGGCTCAGGGACCATGCAGGCAGAAAAACAGGACATACATGAGCAGTATTTTGCAAATGAATTAAAATAATTCACAGAAAGCCCCTTGGCCATACTTATAATCATACCATTGGTCTATTATAGCAGTGACAGTGTTTAAAAGGCAACACATGTTTACTTGTGCTTAATAGTTGCCTCCAGCAATTTACATCTGCTAATGCAAAAATGGATAAACTTGTCTCACAAATACTGGTGACAAAACCTGGCATCAACTTCTTCTTTAGTACCTAAACACATGCAAGATTTTATGGATCGAGAACATTGTATGCCATTTCCGAACACGGACTGCAGTAAGAGTGTAGCCAAATTTTTTCTTTATTGCACCTTGAAGTACTAATTCATTAGTGGAGGAAAGAACAAATTTGCGTTTTATCTCTTCCTTTACATTGAATTAAATCAGGTACTTTTAAATTATGGACCTGAAATTGCCAACACTTCGGACTCATGCAGTTTGCCATTAAATGTGCTAATACTGAATTATGTAACGAGTATTATTTCAGGTGGATTAATACATCAGATCTGTCTGCATTTATTTAGTATCTCCTTAACAGTGTGAATGTATTTGATCTGGAGGAAGATTTATATATTTTATGTGTAGTGGTGAGATAGAAAAGTTTCTTGGCTTTTTCACATACGTTTGTGTATCTCAGAACGATGAAGGTCAAATAGAAGTTACTGCCACATCTCTCACCAAATAACAATTGAGTGCAAAATTAAATATTTGCTACCAGAACCTACCACAAAAATTAACTCCGTGTGCAGTGTTCCGATAGCACTGTTTGCTCTGCTCTTGAATTTGTTTTAAGGGTGGGCTATTGTTTGAAAATTTTTTTGCCCACTGGACTGTGAGAATTTCAGTTCATAGTTAATAAGAATACTTGTTCTCTATTTTATTGTAATTTTTGTGATCATATGTATTAGACTAAAAATAGCTTCCAATTTAAATTCAATGAAAGCCTTAAAGTGCAAGTCTGAGTAACTTCATCTGTAAACGTGTAAATAAAAAAAAAATTCAGAGCTGACATGTAAGAGAGAGCTTTACCTCCTGGATGTACACTAACTCAAGCACAAGCATGGGCATACCAAAATCTATTCCCGTTTGGGGTGATCATCTGATTTTCCTGAACTACCTCCAAATGTGAGTGTCTGTTTTTGTACAGGACCACAAGGAGCGTGGCCCGCAGGCATTGAAGCACACAGGCAGGCACTGGCAGAGCCCTGGCACCCGTGCCTTGCATCACGTTGGTAAACGCAGATGAGCCTGCAAGTGCCCTGAGCTCAGAAAATGTGAGATTGACATGATGGTTAGATGCTAATGCCAGAAATCAGGGGAGCAGCAAAACAGGAATGAGTTTTGCAAAGGTTTATACTTTGCTTGTCTTTATTAACTGCTGCTGTTGAAACTTTTAACAGCCACTCTGGAAATTGGGCACACAACAGGGAAAAGCGGCAAGGATCATAATCTTCTGAAGGACGCCATAAAGACAAAGCTAAAACTCCCACTGAATTACCTTTCTCATACATGCACACATTATAATCGAATTAGTAATTCTCATGATTCACCAAAATGACAGTTTCTTGCCCAGCATGATTTAATGGGGTGGTGGTTCTCTGCCAAGGGCTGCCACCTAAAATACTGAATTTATGAGCTGGCTCGCTAACTGAAACTCTGAGCTCCCATTTTTTTAAAACAAAGATCCTTGAATTATGTAGGCTGGTACTCTCACTTTTGAGAGGAGTGGTGGAGAGGTAAAATGAGTTGCATAGAGCAGAAATGTTTGTGACATGAATATCCTTCTAATAACCAGTACAGCCATCACTATGGTATCAAGGCATCAGGGAACTGTATTGTTTTTCATTTCTGTCTATAAGAATTTAATCAAAAAGCTGCTGGAACTTATTTCTTTTCTCTGAAGGACTTCCACCAGGTGCTGTTAGCCCAGCTTTCTCTCCAGAAGGTCTGTTACAGTGTTATAAAAGACTGATGAGAAGAGGGAATTTTCCTACTAAAATGAGAATAAATCATCATTTTTCATTCTGTAAGATCTGCTCATACGAATGGGATACTGCTACAACACAAAGAAAAATTGTTTCATGTTCCTGCTTTAGTCACCCAGTCCAAATTACCTCTGGAAGTTGCAGGTTGAGGTTTGTCCTCCAGGTGCTTTCTCGGGCCAAGCTCGCGAGCGCCATGTGCCAGGTAGAGAACAAAGTAATTTCCTTTTTGCAGTTGCAGGACTCTAATGGCAGTTAATGGAATAAGCAGCATAACAGCCGGGGCTGTAAAAGCCAAACATCGCTTCAATTTTAGCAAAGATTGAAGTTTTTAGTGCAAGTGCTTGTGCTCTCCACTGTTGAGCAGTAAAACAGAGTAAAGGGTTGGACCACCGGGAAGGCAAAGGGTGCTGGGCTGGAGCCAGCTCCTTCCCAGGAGCCCAGGTAGGTTCTCCTGGGAACCTCCATCCTTGGGGTTTGAGTAGGGGCAGTGGCACTCAGGGATTAATTAGAGGAATTTTGCAGCAGCGTTCCTATAATAGCAGGGAAATGGATCCAGTGACTCGAGAGGATCCATCTATCACCTGCCTCTGGGATTGCTAAAGGGACTGAGCTGAAGTCAGCATCATGCCCCTGGTTCCTGCCCAGCTGCAGACTTTGAGAGGTCCCGAATACAGGATTCCGGCCCAGACTTGGCAAAGGTATTTCAGCAACACGACAAGCTGTTGAGATATAATGAACTTTGTCACTGTAGTGGCCAAATCGTCAAACAAGAACAGATTCAAACAGCATTTTTCCCAGTGGAAATAGGTCTTAGATTTAACTGAGATCTTAATCTGGAGCTCCTTTAAAGTAAGTTAATATCTGTTAGATCACTGAAGATTCAGGTACAGAGTTTTGTGGGGAAAATCTGGCAAATTATCTTTTTCAAGAAGCAGAGCCATTTCTTACGAATTTTTTCTGGCCTGTTCATATTGCCTCCACTGCTGGAGCGTATCCCCCTGCTGCTGAATATGTGAGCACATCATATACTGTGCTTTCACAGAAAGAGCACAGTGTTAATCCAGGAACTGAGAATGATGCTGTGGTCTTTGTAACAATGTCTTTATTTTTATTTTGCAGTAAATGTATGTCCTAGAAATTGATTCAATTTTAAAGCAGGTTCTTTTATATTCCACATACGTACAGCCAGCATAAAACCTAATTGTGCTAACACTGCCTCTATTATGACACAATAATTCCCTTTCACTATGTATTGCATTCAGAGTTGTATGTGGGACTTGACTGAACTCAAGGTTTAGTGAAATCATTAACCATGAAAGAAAGGAAAAGGTAAATGAAAGGCACAGGTTGTCCTTCCCACCTGCCAGATGCTGGTCAGCCCACCTCTCTGTACCTTGGCAACCCTTTCAGGAAAATGGTACAAGCTCTCTGACCTCCTATGACTATGTGGTACGAGTACAAAATATTGACATAAAAGTTCTACTTATCAGCAGTATTGTATCTAAAAGGGACCGTGAATTCATTGTGATTTATGCCTGCATTATGTTTTATAGCTTGCCATGTCGTGTGGACGCTTTGCTGTTGGTGATGAGTAGACTGAGACCGTAATATATGAGAAAGCTGTATCTGAACATCTTTTATATGTTAAGTGGAAGGCCAAAATAATTTGTTTTTTCAAATACCATCTCTCTTCTTATTCTAGAGCAGCAAAGACAGCTTTGCACTGTCTTCCAGCTGAATCTGACACACAGGGCGAGACCCATTCTGTCAGGAGGATGCAGTATATAGAATTCCCCCTTGTCCTCCATAGAATTACAGGCTATGTTTCTGTCCCTCGGGAGGTCCCACTGAGAGACTGCAGGGTCCAGAACCTGGCATGAAGCTTTCTTGCTGCATTGCTATTGCTGAGCTGTAGCATAAAATTTGACATAGCATAATCTGTCTATAATCAGCTGCAGCAGACACTGGGGAAGGGTTACGTTGGTGTGCTGAACTAATATAGAGTCAAGAGACAAATGACACGGGCACCGACTCTTATCATCATTGTTTTAAAATAATTGAACTAGGAACATTCCACTCCCTGTCTTTTATCTGCTTACACAGCAAATGTGTTAGGGAGACAAAGGAATTCCTCCGACCACGCAGTAAAACAGACTCTCACCTGTACTCAGGGGCGATGGCTCCAGCGAGCAGACAGGGCTGCCCAGTTGGGTTGCACAGAAATGGATGAACTCCCTCCTCTTGGAGCAAATAGCTACTTCGCTGCAAGCGTGCTGAGAAGCACGTAAGTATAAAGCTGCTGTTGTCAGCTTTATGTTGTCTCGCATAAAGTCTTTTGTTCCAGAACTGGTACATAAAAAGGCCAGAGCATAAATTTCTAGCTGCCCAAAAGCCAACCTTCCGAGGGAATAGCCGTAGCCAAAAAAGTTTTTTGTTCAATCAAAGAAATGAAAACTACTTACCGTAGCAACTTTGGCATCAGTGATAGCTCTCAGGTAGGGAATGCTCCTTCAAAGGAAGAAATGTGCTTTAAAATAATTTTTTTTATGTACACACATGTCAACTTCAGTCCTACAAACTGGTTTGTAGAGACCTTTGAAGCTTGTGAACACAAGACTTGTTCTGTTGGCCTCAGTCTCATAGTTCCAGGCAGCAGAGCTGTAGGCACGTTGTTTTGGTCTGTCTTGCGCTTTACCACCCTGTAAGTTTTGGGGACAGTTGATCAGCAGCTTCTGCCACAAGCCAGGCAGAGAAGTGGCACCACGCTGCAGCTGAGACAGGCAGCTGTGAAGCCTCTTGAAGCGAGGGTCTCTGCTGTGAAGAACTCAGAAAGTACCAATATGGATTCAGACTGGCATCCAGGACATCACTGTAGACTTTCTTCTCTCTCTGAAAGTACTGAGTTATTTTTTAGCATAATATATCCAGATACGGTAATGAAGAAATATATCTTCCAGACTTTTGCCCTTAATCCTGGTTACTGGGTTTTAAGCATGCTGTTTGTGCTGCTTCAAGGGTGATATTAAAATGCAGGTTATTTCGTAACAGAGCTGTCTGCAGGTGGGTTTGGATGTGCACAGTTATAAGGAGCTTCAGTTCAAAACTGTGGGTTTTCAGGCCTCATTATTTGTTTTGTTTTGAGTTGGGTTGTTTTTTTTTTCCCCTTGAGGTGAAGTGAGAGTATTTCATATTAGAGTTTCTCCCATTCTTTTTGTTGAAGATATAAACTGGAGAAAGAAGGGGTCATAAATCCAAGACTGGTCCCTTGTCGTACAAAACCCCATTCCTCCCTCTGGTAATCCTCCAGCCAGCCGCTGTCTAAAATGCTCAAAGAAGTGTCTTTAAAATAGGTAAGGAGAGCTGCCCGCTGGTTATGCTCCTCAGCGTATGGTGCCTGTTGGTGGGAAGCCACCCCCGACACTCTGAGACATGGAAAAGCAAGGGAGGATCATTATTTTGCTGCCTGTTCTCTGTCTGGCTGTGCTTGTTCAGTGGTGGTCTGATGATGTTGGCATCGATGTCCTACACACAGATGGCACCAGCAAATCTGTAGTGGAGAATCCTTGGCATTACAGAAATAGAAAAGGGGCTGGTGGGGGCTCTTGACAGAGGTTGAAGTTATCAAGACTGGGACTTCTGGTATCCTACTTCCCTTCCACATGCTCCTTCAACCTCTCTGTATCCCTGAGAAACCACTTCATCCCCCACACCTCCTTCAAGGGGCTAATGGCGCTTGCTTCTTTTGTGAAGACCTTTGAGATCTTCTTTAGAAGGAACTGGGTATTATTCTATGAAGTGACCGAGGGTCAGTTACATTTTTAATTACTTGTGTGTGTCGGGTTCTATCTTCCTCAGTGAGCACCTGCAAGCAAACCTGACATAGCGTGCTTCCCTCGGGTTGCTCAGCAGAGCATCACAGTGAGCTGTGCTGAGCCTCCCTGCAGGGCCAGCGACCTGCGCCCCTGCCTGCGAGAGCCTCCGGGGCTCTTGTCTTCCTGGGATGGAAACGGGGTGGGTGGTGGCCACAGCAGCTGACGACATTACTGGGGTCTTCTTTTTTAATCTGCTTGGCTTGAGCAAGGGAGTCTGAGTAAGAGCAGCCTAGGCTGAAACATGGACTGGTCCCAGGTGGCAGGAAGGTTCCCTCTTTCCTTGGGAATAATGAAGAAATTAGAAGGGCAACAGTGATGGCTTTTAACGCAGGAGGGCGTTAAGGACTGCAGTGCCTTGGCTCTGTCCTGACTTGCTGTGTAACCCTGGACTGACGTCACCATGAAAAGTAACAGCTCTTTGACTTCGTTATTCTTCCCTGTAATGTGCAGCCACCTTCCTTATTTTAGGTGTTGTAAATCGTTATTAATATTAATAAACTGCTTTGTTGTTTCCTGATAGAGAAACCAAATTCCAGTGCGGCAGTCACCTGCAACTGTCTTCCACTTGTGCCTTCCATAATTAGTGTTACCATTCTATTCCCTAGACCTACCCGATGCTATGGCAACATTATTTAATTGGAGAGTCAACTGGCCCACTCTTGAAGATAACGACTGCGCGGTGTAGTATGGCTCGACTCCTGTGTTGATTCTGGTCTCAGTGCTATCAGGAGTAATTTCATGTTTTATTCTAAAACTGTAATAATTATAATTTCAAATTATTAGCAAAAAGTACTGAAAAAAGGAAAATAAGAATAATTAGCTTCTCGTCAATGTCAGGGATAAAACTAGGCTTTCAAATGGTAAATAGCATAAGTGGGTTGCAATTCATGGTGCCTTAAGAGATGTCACAGGGGGACACGATTCTAAAGAAACACACAAACAAGAGGCTTTGAGACTCCATAAATTTAATGGAAAAGTCCCATTAGTTTAACAGGAGAAAGAAAGTGATTGCATGTCAGAATTTTACTAAATTAGAATTAAGTGGGGTTAGAACATTACCTCTGCATATTGCTGACATTGGCTGGAGGTAAGCAGTTTTGCATTAGCATCAGCTAAGTTTTTCAGTAGCATCCGCCTCGCACATAGTGAGTTTTCCTCTTCTTCTGGCAGGAAAGATGTCACAGTGATTATTTTAATGTTATTTATTCTTTCTGGGACTATGAAGTTGTTGAAGCAATTATTTTATAGGTTGCTTTTTCTTACCCTACATCAGAATCAGCCGTCCCAATTAGGTATAAATGCATATACCTGGAAACATTGCAGACAAGCTCAGCCTAAGACAGAACGTCAGCAAGGGGAATTTCAGCCCAAATGGTTTAAGCCAGGCAAAGTTACTAACAACAGAAAACAGGGTCTTGCAATGGAAAATGTCAGGTGGCATACCTGTAGATATTGCTACCTGGCCTGCCTAAGGTAGGTATTTTATGTAACCAAATAATGAGATAGGTATTTTTTTTCTTTTTTCTCCTCTACATGGCCATGCTGTCGCCAACGTGTAATGCGAGCTGACAGGAAGGGGATTTTTCCACCCCGTTCCAAATCTTCTGAATTGTCGTTGACTCTGGGAAGGAGGAAAAGGAGAAAACTCTGCCCCCAGTATTTGTGGTATATTCAAAGGATTATTTTCCTTTCTTCATGCCTATCTCAGCACTGTCTTATATTCAGACAATGCCAGCTCTTCTGCCTCTCCTGATCTTCTGCCCAGAACATGGTGTTATTTCAGACAGACAGGGAGTTCTCCTAATTAAAGTAGCTGTTTTATTGGAGCTCACATCCAGTTGGATACCAGATAATTTGGTCTGAGAAATTGCCCCACTCTTCATTTTTGATTGTCCCTCCCCTCCTTTCTTTAATATTTTAATCTGACCCTGATTTGACCCAGTATAATTCAGCAGAAACATATGCAGCACCTTGTTCTGCCATTCCCCATATGGCACAGTGAGGGAAGGAAAGCTGGTGCCAATTGCAGATCCAATTATAGCCAAGCAAGGTTGCTCCATTATTGCATTTGAAGCCATAATTAAATTTGCTAACCGTGAAGAGGTGCCAAACCTGCCATTTCTTTGGAATGTGGGACATCTGTTTAGTGCTAATGCTAACATGGGATTTGAGAGGAAACATCAAAACTTCCATCAGTTTCTGCTGTTTCATTTCTTCATAAAAAAAAATATCTTCCTGTTAGTAGCTGCTTGAAGGAAAAAAAGAAATTTCTTAAGGAATTTCTAAATGGATGGTTGCAAAAGCTCTGGCTCCTGTGCAAGCCGGATCCCTTCTGGAAACACACAGAGATGGTCTAAGGCAGTGCTGTTCCCAGCTGATACACCCCATAGTGCTTCCTGCGCGCACGGAGAGCTGGTGCAGCTAAACGGCTGCTCTTCATCCACCTGTGCAGAGGAGCTAGCGTGCTCGGCCAGTATCCATGCTCTCGCTCCTTGCTAGGCATGGGTCCTTAACAGATTTCCTAATAAACACTGGTGGGGTTTTTTTAGATGACAGCATCTTTAAGCACAACTGAGTTTTGCCGTCAAAGCAGCCTCACACCATTTTGCTTTCCCCTTCTCTGCAGCATCACCTGGCCTTGAGTTTCTCTGTGCTTTGCCCTGCCTCTGCCCAAAGTTGCCTCTGTTGCCTTTCCTTAGAGGTGAGACCATCCCTAAAGGCCTGGTTATCATTGCAGGCTTTTTGGGCGAATGCAAAAGCTCCTTGCTGTTTGTTGCTAGCGCCACGTCACACCAGTTCAGCACAGGACAGGTTTTCTGATGGGAGACCACCGAAACCCTTATGCTGTGTAGACTCGTTCCACCTTTCACTGCGGGCACACCAAAGCGCTGTGCAAGAAGAAGATGTTTTTCTTGCATCTGGCTGCATTAGAAAAACATGTGCACCTTCAAGTACCCGAAGCGGTGACTTTCTGCCCCGTGACGCATAGATTTCAGTGCAACGCGAGACAGGTTTTGAGCCCACTGGTTCTTTACAGCCTCGAGTCAGTGGTGACCAGGTAAATGCGGGGCTCACAACCTGTGTGACTGGGGGCAAACTTAACAGCAAAGCAGCGCTAGGGGCACCGTGGCCCTGGTCCGACCTGCATGGAGTAAGTGGAAGAACAGTAGCATACGCAGAGTAACGTCAACACGGGAAAGCTTTAAGTGTGTTTTAGTAACTCAGAGAAACATGAGCAGCAGTTACTGTTGTTACCAGCCAGGCACAGCAATGAGAGTTGCCCCTGAGCATTTCGGCATTGAGGTCTTTTGTGTGGGAGATAAAAGCTCTGCGCTTTGACACTCAGTTCTGGCATCATTTGAAACAGACTTGCTATGTCTGTCTGTCTGTCTGGTGTTCTTCACGTGCCTTCTACTTCCCTTGTCGTTGTTCAGAGCTGAGATTACTCTTAAAATGATAACAGAATTTGCTAAATGGAATGTCAAAATACATGGGGGAGTTGGATGCACTGTTGGGCTATTTTTTCCCCCATGAGTTAATGTTTTTATGAGTTAATGTCCTCATTGTTAATATACAGCCTGGTTATAAAAAATGAAAATATAGCAAGCCTATGTAGGAGGGAGAAAAAAGCAGCGAGGTCCAGGTAAAATGTCTCTAGAGAGTCAGATGGAGACAGGACGATGGATTCAGCTGTTCATTCCCAAAATACATAATGACTGTAAGAGCAGGCGCTGAAAATATTAAATATTAAAACATGGATTTCTATTATTACCTTCAAATGGCCGTTGAGAAATTCGTGAGGTTTAGGGTTGAGAGTGCATATATTATGATCTGGCCTATAAGAACACCATTTGCTGCTGACACATACCAAAATGCAATGTAATTACCCTTCTAATCAGACATGCATGTTTCATAATTATATAACACTCCGCAGTGCATTTTTCTGCTTAGAATTTGAGAGAGAGAGGTACAACCTGAGACCCAAGAGACTGCAACACAGATATATTTGTAAGTACTTCTAAGCATGCATTTGGCTGGCAGCCTCAGAAGGGAAAAAACGGTGTCTGGTGGTTTGGAGCACCTGCCCGAAAAGCAAGATTTCATGATTCTTTTCTCAACTTTCCCCTCCGTGAGTGAGTCCACTGACAAACCAGGTAACACCCTGGCTTTTTTTTACTGGCCAGCTAGAAATCTAGTTACCCACAAGTTTGAGTAGTTAAAGAGCAGTTTCTAAAATCACAGTATACTCTTCACAATTCTTTTCAATATTAGAAAATATTTAATGACTACAATGAACAAACAAATGGCACATCATTGGTAAATTACTGAATGCTATAATGAATAAAGTCTGGGTGTGAGTTCGTTGAGTTGAGGGTAGGACTTGTGCCCTGTCCTGTTTCAAAAGGCAGCAGTACCAACACTCAGCTGTATCGGCTGATTTTATCCAAATCAGAAGTTTTTTCTTTGCCTCTGCAAAAAGCTGTACAAAGCTTTAGAGCATCTCAAATGCTTCAAATGAAAAATACTCAATTTTAATTGCACTAGCTCTTACATAGATTGCTGTGAATGCCGGCTGTATGATATAATTCTCTTTACGTTTAGACATCTGCATTAAAAGTCTTTAAAGCTCGATACATAGTTCAGTTAAATTGTTGGTGGGACAATAGACCAAGGTCAACGCTTTCCTCTGCTCATTTCACACATTCGGGGGTGTCACTGGCCAAAGCACTGGAAGAACAGCACTAAGGAAAAGGACCCGAATAAATAGGGTTGGACATGAGCTTTTGTACAAGGACATCTCCTGGATCAGTGAGGTGCAACTGCCGCTCTGAGAGCTTGGGAGGGCATTTTCGGGGAACCAGCGGATCTCTGCCAGGTGATCTGCTGTTCCTTGAAGGGCACTAAGCAATTCTTGATGTTGAGATGATATTTAGTTTAAAATAGTATGACCCTTCCTGATCACCACCATCTAGAAATCAATCACGTAACTTAATTCTGGACACTTGAAAGGTGTGGTTTTTTCCCTTCATTGAAGGAGATCACATGGAAAATTGAGCTGAATTCCCAGCCAAAGAAGATAAAGGTTTGGTATCATTCCTCCTGCTTAGCCAGTGTTTTGCAATTTGCTTTCTGATTGTTTTTCTTTTCTTACCTCCACCTTCAAATTAGTTATTTAGGATTAAAGGGGTAAACTCTCAAAGTCACTGAATTTTTGGTACTTTCTGAAAGATTTTATGTTCCAGATTGTTTCATGATCCCAAACAGTTTTATAGCATCTTATTTCTTAGGATATCTCAGGGCATTTTCCAATTCAGTTATGCCGCTGCAAGGATATCTATAGTGAACAGCTACCTGCATAGCCTCAGAGCGGTTAGATTTTGTACTGTCTAGCTCCTGCCTTTAGATATTCCATACCTGCTCTTCTATATCCTCTCTGAAAGACTTCATGGTTCTTTCATGTGGATTAATAAGACTCTAATCAAACACAGTAAAATGTCTATGGCCAATTCATTTACAGAATATCAAAGGAATAAAAATAATGGTACAATAGTGCTATTTATATTACAATCCTTTGCAACTCAGTAAGTTCTTCTTACGGCTTGGTCTGCTGTGAGAATAGGAACTGATGTTGTCATCTCTTACTTTTAGAGAGCTCCTTTCACTCCCACGTGCATCAGAGGGTCTGCACGGAGACGCGAAGCAACATTCATAGCACTGTGCAACAGCAGGGAGGGCACTGAGGTCCCTGGAGCCTGGATGAAAAAGGCTGTAAGGGATTTTCATTTTTTAAATGACCCTGCAGAGAAGGCAACGCACATGGCCATTAATGTCTTGTCCCTAAGTTCAGGCTTTTCTGCTCGCCAGACATTTGTGATTTGAATATTTGTTTTATGGAACCTCACAAAGTCTGTGCCAGCGCCAGGACCTAGTACACCATCTATGCTTCTGGGCTCTGTTTTATAGCCCAGATTTACAGCACAGGTTAGCTTCTCAGGCTTTTCTTTACCTCTGACAGCTTTCTTTTTATTGTGGGATACTCAGGGGTTTGTAAATCCAGGGGTACACAGCTGAATGGAGTTAAGCTTCTGGGGATATTTCTAGCTTATGTGTCTTTTATGCAATTTCCTGCAGTTGCAGGGAAGTGGCTCAGTGACCTAACGGATCCTTTTCTGTCACTAAGACAAATGCTTCCATATTGAATCTATAATGTTCCAATTTCACATAATGAATCACTGCTACCAGCTTGGCATAAAACAATATAAAAATATGCAAGAGGACAAAAGTATAAAATGATACACCAAATAGCAGTTTTCCATACCCAATTTCTTTTATTTCCAAGACATTTTGGGGCTTTGCCTGTCTCTTTGTTTCAACATAGATTAATATGAGTTTAGAAATACTTTGCAAAATAGAAGTTCTAAGATCTGACGAGTTCTACGAAGTAAATAAAGGAGGTTTGAAATATGCATAACTTTGAATGGCAAGATACAACCCAAGCTAGATTTGGTGCATGGCTCTATCTAGAGATGAGATATTTCAAATCTGATATTTTACCCCTCAGATTATTCGTTCTAAAGTATCCATTCCTCTGGTGTCGATGAAGTGAAAGCAGCAAAGGATTATGTATCCTCTTAGTTAACTTGGTGTTAACTTAGGAATGGGTTTTTTTTAAAAAAACGTTCCTCTTGTGATCAGGCTGCGAGCTCGCGGTTGTTGTTGTTCTCCAGCATCGCAATTCGCTTGAGTAACGTATGTGAGCACCCAGCTCAGCCCTCGTGTTTTAGCTGTTGTGCAGCTTCAGGGGAAAAAAAAAAGTAAGGTCAGTCCAGGCAGTAAAATGTCTCACTGCGGGGGATTTATGTGGAAAGAAATGTTGCAAATATGCCAGTTTCTTACTGGACCATCTTGCTGATGGCATTAGTTTTTAAAAGTCATTTCTAGTGGATCCTCAGGGGTGCTAAGGCATTAACCTACAAAATTAATGTACCTCTTGCTTCGTAGAGGAGTTTTGGCGAGTTTTCCAAGGCAGCCAGTGAGGCTGGGGTTTCAGACGTCCATTAGGAACAGAGGCCAATTGAGCACTGATGGGATTTGAGATCCTAAATCACTCTTATACTTTGGAAAATTCTTACCTTATAGTCTGTGGGTCAAGTCACACAGCAACTTCTGGCTGTGAGCAAGTGAACTTTAAGTGCTAAAATTTCCACAAAATAGCTGCCTTCTCATCTTTTTTTTTTTTTTTTTCTCTTTTCTTTTCCTTTTCAAAGAGACTGGCCTTAAAGCAGTGTCCAAGCCAGAGATTATAAGGAATTGTTCACAACAGAAAGCCTAGGAGGAGGAACTGCCCTGAAATAAGCTGTTCTGGAAGGAAGCCAACTTAACAGTTTTTTTATTAGTACTGTAACAAGGCAGCAAGGGTAGTCTAATTACCAGTGCTTAACAAACAACCCAACCCTGTATTAGGGAGGATAACTGTCCTGAGTCTTGTGGCCATTGAGGATGTAGTATTTAAAATAGTTTTGGAGTTTCAGTCTTTTGGCTTCTTGACACCACTTGCTTCCCACCAAGCCAACCCTGCCATACAAGCACCACCCTCGTTAGCCGTTGCAGGCTCCAAACAAGAGCTAGAAATGAAACTTGAGTGTTCCAGCTGTTCACAAAACTACAGATGTTTCAGTTAAAAATTAAAAAAAAAAAACCACCTAAATGGTGGAGCAAGAACAAGATGATTTGATTGCAGCTTCAGCTAGTGTAAAAAGGTAGAGACTGTTGACTTGTGTCATTGAAAACATCATCTGAAGCAGAATAGGAGTGAAAAACTTTAAGGTAATCACACAAGCTTTAAAGAATGAAAAGCAGTAATTATTTCCAGAATGCCAAAGACCTTTCTCTTAGGGAGAATCTTTAATTTGCTGGTGAGTTTCTGTAGGTGAACTGCTTTTTAGGTAATTGCCGCGGTGATGTCAGCAGCCCGCAGGTCTCTCTGCATTGTTACTGCCGGCTTTGGCCAGTGGTGGCCAGTGCCTTCTTCAGTCGGAGTGCCACATCTCTGGCACACCAGCTCTTGCAGGTACGGTCACACTTCACCAGATCAAAAAAACAGATCAGGGTTTTTGTTTGTTTTCACTTGGAAGGCAAGGAATGGAAGTACCTTGATTTAGTAGAGAGCCTCATGAGGAACAGAGAAACGTTTTTGTGAGCTTACATGTTCTGAAGACTGATAGGTATTGGATGATATTATTGTTTCACTTCGGAAACTTTGCAAAATGGATTATTCAAGCTTTTGTTCAATTGCCCAACTGAAAAAAAAATATCCTGAGAACAAATAATATCTCATTATACCAAGTCAGATGACATTAGAATAAAATTGATGTGATAAAGAATATCAAGACTCAATTTTTATGCTTGGAATTAATTATCTGAAGAGGGAACCACTGAACATTGCCATAATTAGTGCATTCCTCACAAACCTATTAGCACATACTTTTCAGGGCTGAATTTACCATATAGTTTCGGCTTCACTTTTAAGTGCTCACCACCATCAGCTGCAGCCAGAATTTCAAGAGCACAGTTTTAATATTGGCACCAAGCACACAGCCAATGCCTTACTAGGTCTAAGAAGGACCTTTCTGTATTTTTTTAATTTCAACTGAGCCTCACTTCATTAAACAAAAATGAAGTAATTTGTGATTTTTTTTCTGGGCTTATAGGTATTCCCAGGACACTAAACTAAGGCCTGAGACTCAGGGGCTTGGTCCTGGCTGTCGAACTAGGAAGATGACACAGGTTTTCTCATACAGGTTTTCAGCAAGCCCCACAAGATGGAGCATTGATTGCATATTCTGCTTCCGTGCCATCTGTCTACAGGAGAGTTAGCATGCATGGTGTCACTCAAAGTGAACTTTTACTGCCCACAACAACCTATTTCTGTAGCAAAGGTCAGGTTTGTTATCTATCAGGATGTAGCAGCACAGTGGAATAATGAGTTGCCACAATGAACTGGCCTTTTTACCTCCTGAATGGGCTTCTAAATCAAGAAGAGGGAGCATTGACTGAAAATCATTGGGTCTGTCTACTTGAAAGGTCATTGTCTGAAATACTGCAAGATAATTTCACCCTGGTTTATATAGTGAAGCAGTCTCTAGTACAAAACCCACCACCTACACCAGTCGTTCAGTTCTCCAGCCTTCCTGGGGTTTGAGACGGTAATGGGAAAAAAAGAAAGACTACTTGGATCCATCACAGTCCTAAATTAGTCAAGGAAAGATAGAACACAGTAATGGTTTGGCTTTTTTAATATTACTAGTTTTCTTTGTGGCAAAAGCCACTATAGCTGGCAACGACTTTTATTAGAAAAAGCACATCTTCCTTAAAGTGCAAGTAGGGCTGCCCTCCTTGGCTGGCAGTGGAGCTTACCACAGCCCATGCCTTGCTTTCACAAGTAGTTTATTTTGTCTTGCTCAATACTCAATGAATTATACCCATTTCCTTCCAACCTTACTTCCCCGTTCTAAGGCCCTTCTCTTTGTACTCCCCAGTCAAGACAGTGTATTTCTTAAACACAGGGCTGCAGCTGTCAGTGTAGCCAGAGAGATGCAGTTCGTGTATTCCCATGGCCTGTGATAGCAATCTTTGGTTTCCAACCAGTCAGACACTCACCAGCTTTGTCAAACGGAAACGCTACATAAAAGCAATATTCAATATTATACAAGTACAAAATAAACGTCAGTAACTGATAAATTAAGCTCTTAATAAATACAACTGCTGTTTGATTTGGTTTGGAATGGTGTTTAGCCATTGGCATATGGATGAATATTTGGTATTAGGCAAAAATTTCTCTGTCTTTCCTCTAACTCCCCTTTCTTCTACAGATAAGCCAAAAATCAGTAGCATTTGAAAAAACAAAATTTCTGCTGTTTAAGTGAAGAATATCAGTCTAGATGGGGTCCAGTTCTCTACCTGAAATTAGCTTTGCACTGATGTGTTACCTCTATGATGTTGTGTCAATACACCCAGCTTTTTCCAGGAGCCATAAAAATATTTAGTTTTACTGCTGCAAGACAATGCTATGACTTGCAAAATATCCTGAACTCTTGGACCTGAGAATTTCACCTGAGTGAATTTGTTCTCCTCACACAAATCCTTCTGTGATACAAGGCAATTTCACCTCTTAGGTGAAGGAGACACAGTTTTTTTGGCTACTGGTCTGAACCTGCAAAGCAAAGTACTAAGAGTAAATGATTTCCACAGACCTTTCCATCTTCACTATCAAAACCCACCAGGCTTCTCTGAATTGCTTTTCTTCACTGACTAGAGCGGCGGGTAAACAAAAAAAAAAAACCAACCCAAAACCCAAAACCACATCCACCCTGTGAAAATAAAACCGAGCATTCCGTGTCTCACACAGTGCTCTCCAGAGGCAGGATGAAAGAAAAAGGAATAAACCATGTCTGACAAACGTTAATGAAACACAGAGGCTTATTTCAATGAAGTACTGGAATGTGGCCAGTCTGTTGTAGTTGGGATGTTATAAGCTATGAACCACCACACCCCCCCCCCCAAAAAAAAAAAAAAAAAGAAAAGACACAAAGAATTTCCTGTATTTTCTAAAAAAAAGTATCCTTCTTTAAGGATGTTTGGAAGACTTCTGTATGGTTGTCACAGGGCATCCTCATGTACACACAAGCAGAAACCCCTGCCCCCCGAGAGGCAGAAGTGCTCTGATGACAGTACAGCTCTTGGGCACCAGCACAGCTCCATCCAGACCTGCTTGTTAAATCCTCCTCTAGCTACTTGGGGAACAGTTTCAAAAGGTCAGTAAGCACCACCAATGCCAAATGACAGTTCATGAATTTGGTTCAAAAAAAGTAGCTGGATTTTTCTCTGATCTCCCACTGTCAATGCTCCTCAAACAGCTTAGAGTGATGCTGCGGAATGGCTCTTCCCAGGGATACCCAAAAAACCTCCTGCCTTTCTCTGCAAAGGCATCAGCTGGTGACATGGGTTGCTGTTGCTTGCAGCAATACAAGACTGTGCCTGGCTGCTTTGGACTAGATTTTGTTTGCATACAGCCCACTTTTGTTTTATCTGCCGTCACCCAGGGAGATTATGATATTTAAATGTATTACATTTGAAACAATCTTAGTAGGAATTAAATATTAAACTAAATGTAAAAAAAAAAAAGAGATAAAGAAATGTGTGTGTGAGTTAAAAATACTAACTTTAGATACTAAAAAAACCGAAACCAAATTAATTGAGGGAACCTGTGGACTGGCAGTCTGAAGATTTATTCCACATTATTATATTAACTTCAGAATTTAAATTTGGCTTTTGTTCCAAGTAGACTCCTTAAGGAGTTGTGACTAATTTTCAATATATTTAAGAGTGTACACTGAGCCCTCCCAAAAGAGTAATTTCATTAATTGCTTGGTACTGCTGCTGCTTGGACTTATAATCCTTTTTTTAAATTACAAAGAGTATTCAAGCCAAGGTATCTTCCCTACATGCAGCACCATAAAAGATTACCCTCTATGATTCTGCCGCTGCTTGTTGACACAGTGGTCCTCTGCAAATTTCATGATATTTCTGGAAAGGGATCTGTTTATAATGATATTAATGTACACATGATCCCTACAAGCCTTCACTTTAATCTTGGTTAAATAGCCAAGTTATTAGATAGTAATTCCTGGTGCTGGAAAAACATCTTCATCCCATGAGACAAAAGACGAACAAGGAATGTATAAGGCACGGCATTTCAAAGCTAATTTAAGGAGGATTTATCACAATTAGAAAAAGAGTTAATGAGGGATATATGCGCATTTTCTGGCTAATAGTGATCCACATCCTACCACCGCCGCCAAGCTGAAACATAGGTTAGAAGGGCAAGGTCCTGCCCTGCCTGCAAACATTGACGTGACTGCCACGGCACAAGCTAAGCATCTCCAACATTACTTTCCAAAGAATCAGTGAGAGAGCAGCTGTGAGTAGTATTTAATAGCCCAAGACAACTGAAATGTTACTGAAAAGAATAAGACAATTTCTGTGGCTTAAGGCGATATAATTAACCCTGCCTTCCACTCTGGTTTATCTACAGAAGAAATACCTAGGACAAATTTTATCGACTGTGCTTGTGATTTCTGCAAAGAAAGGTTTGTGAAAAGGTGAATGCTGGCTTAAATCTTCATGATTAAGTTGTTTAAGTACCATCTCACAGGCATTCTGCATCTCCCACTAGAGCTGCCCATCTGTCTTTATTGAATAGACCGGAGTGCAGGTATCAAGTTCAATGCCATTAATACTCTGCAGGCTTCAGTCTTAGGCAAGCCTCCTAAAACTTCTGGTTCCTAGACCCCTTTTAGTGATTATATAGGTATTACGCCTGTCCCTGCTAAGACCAGGTTTTCCTGTCAAGCTGAAAGTGTGTATAGATCAATGGGTGAAGGGAAAGAATAAAGCAAAGCAAGCAAGCAAGGCACCCAGGCAAAATGGAAGGCTTTTTGAGCTCTCTCCAGAAGCAGCATTAGTATTATGTGAGAACGGCAGCTATGCTTGGCAAGAGCTGAGCCAAAATCCAGATCAGTGGTACGGGCAAAAAAAAAGAAAACTGGGCCACGGAAAGCAACCATCTGACGGATGTGAGAGGGGTGGATATTTGAGAAGGTTAATCCTAACAGAGGAGGCAACAAAACATATGAAAGAAGGGTAATGTGTGCCAATTTCCACAAAACCCCACCATTTTTAACAGCCATCCTGCTACAGCGGCAAGCTCTAAATAATGGGCAAGCACTGTCAAAGATTTGGCTGACTAGATCTTCTCTGCAGCGATATAGAACACACTGCTTATAGAAAAGAAATTGGTGAAAGAATCTGATGTTCCAGATAGTATCACTTCTGGCTAGTTGTAGTTGAAGGTGAGACCTTGCAGAAGACCTGTTCAAGGTCTGGGGACCCATGTGAAATGGTTTTAAGATCTAATGAAAACCCCGGGTGGATTACCTGAATATATATATATTAAAAAAATTAATCAGTAACTTTGGTGCCAGTTTTTGCAGTGGATTTTGTTCTGTGTTAGATTTTTTGCTGTGTGCTTTTCTTAGGATCGTGGAGAGGAATTACCACGTTCTTTAAAATACATTAGCCTAATTTGGAATACTTATTTTATCCAGTGCTTCCCCTTGGCAAATTGAATTTCAGGGCAATCTGAATTAGATTTTGGAGCAAGTAAAAGGGTCAGCCTGAGGGTTTGTAGCCCCATCAATATTGGAGCTTGTGTCCTAATATGAAATTAATTCAGCACATCCTGTTTTACGTGGATAATTTAACACAGCAGCTTTCAAATTTGCTGAGACTGAAGGCTAAAGTCTCAATAAGTCATTTAAAACGTTTTCCAAAAATTGACATGTAGTAATTTTTCAGCTTACCTGACTCACAACTAGGTTTTGTGCCAAAATCTTGGAAAAGAATCACTTCACTCCTTTTTAAACCTGGCGCTATTTAAAGCCTGTACTGAGTTGTGGTTTTTTTAGTATTTTTTTTAAGTGCAGCTATAAATCGTTTGTTGTGACTGATAAGCAGGGCAGCAAGAAACACGCTGTGTCTTTGTAGCTTCCAAGTGGGCTTACTGCTATAAAAACCAGCTTGATGCAAACTTAAACCCAAGCTGCTGATGCATGCTCTTAGCAGGAAAGCCCTGGGAGGAAGGGATGTGTGTTGAAGACAAGGAGAGTTGATTGAAACAAGGAGGTCTGAAATTAAAAGCAATGTTTCTAGTCTTTGTTAAAAAATCAGGAGTAGTGTCTGACCTTACTCCTCCCTTGCTGGTCAGCTGCTTGGATTTATTTTTTTCTGTGCAATCATATAGAATTTTTTCAGGAAGGTTTTGCTTGTGATTGTGGGATATTGGAGGTTAGATAAAAATTCCCTATGTGTTTCAAATATGCTTCAAATAAATTAAAAACTTGGAATAGTTTGATCTTTCTGTATTAATTACCTTTCTGTATTAACTCCTGCTAAACTCTTCTTGTTGCTCTAATGGAGCTGAATTTTCCCTTTCAGTACTTCTGCCGAACTAAAACCAGGGATAAAGCAGAAGCAATATTAATCTCTTTACACAAGGGGAAGTGTTTGCCCCTGTGGTCAGCCTCTAGGCTAGAAATGGAAGAGCTCCCACTTCGTTTAGTGCAGTTTAAACTTGTCCCTGTAAGTGGATTTTTGCCAGCCTGGTCTCAAAGTCAGTCCCTGCTGCTCCTGCAACCTCTTACAACTTCAGCTCCTGTTCTGTTCTCTTTTTTAGAGATCCACGTAGCATTTTCCTCACCTTAGAAATTTTTTGGTACTGCACTAAACTATGTGACTAACATCTCACAGGCATGGTTTCTTTCCCCCGTAAGTACCAGGAGATGGGAGTCAGAAATAGAAGATCATTCACTGTGCCACAGGGAAGATGTGGTAACATGAATACAGTCTCTAGCTTCTTTCAAATTTATGGGATTTTCGCCTCCTCCACCCTCCTGGTCCTACACTCTGTAACTGTGTAGGGAATATTAAGAAAAATAGGTAAGCAATACAGTGCAAACATTCTAAAGGAAACACACAGTTATTGAAGTCTGAAATAACTTGCTGGACATAAAATTCCCACCAGGTGAGTAAATCCAGGTGCCCTTAGCAAGTAAGGGTTAATATACTGCAAATCTTGCTTTGAGCAACACTAACTACTATAACAGGACTGAAAGCCATGTCCAGTTCCACAGATGTTTTCTGCTTTTTGGCTATTTCAGTTGTTTCTTCATCAAATTAGCTCTCTAGAGTCAAGACAAAAATGCAGATGTCTTGGGTATGTTTACACAGTGCATCAGAGATCTCTGACACGCTCTGCTCCACACACACAGACCTGCACAGCTCTGCATGAAGATGCCAGCTCAAGTCCCAAAAGCAACACACAAGCTGCATCTGTGTGTCATTTGGCATATACTTCAGGCTTACTTCTCAGCGCAGGCTGTAAATGCAGCGAGGCTCTCTCCAATTCCGAAGCCAAACTGGCCCTGGACATGTAGAGATCTCCACATTGACTGATTTTTAGACTCCTTATTTTCCAACAGTTCTTTTTGATTCTGAATTGGAGCGTTTTCATGTGTCTCGTGGAATAGGATAAATTTGAAATGTTACTTTTAATTCTAGCATTTTTCTGTTCACAAATACAAGGTTGTCTAAATGGAAATTGGTTTTGAAATAAAACAAAGTTCTCTGTTTCTAAGCAACATTTAGAGGGCAGAGAAGTGTTGAACATTTGATAACTTTTAATTGGTTCTTATTACCTGAAATCTAAGGGCTAAAGTCATTGCTATTTTCATAGCACCTTAAAGACATTAACAAGAACTGAAAGCAGGTGGAAAATACTGCATCACAGTCCATATACTTACATTCTATTTTAAAAAAAAGTCAAGTAGGTATAACCAAAATCGGAATAAATGGGACAGTACTCACAGCTGCAGCGAGCGGCAGTAGGTGTGTGCCCAAGCACCTGTGAGCACAATGTTGCTGCTGTGCCATGCTGCAAGAGGGGCTTCTGGCTGCAGCAGGAGCTGTGCGAGGACTCCAGACTGGGTATGACCCTGTGGGACAGAGAGGAAAGGGAAAGGGCAGCCAAAAGGTCTTGCCGTGATTCTGAGAAAGAGTGATGGTGTCTTCACATGTACTATGATTGCTCACACAGTTGAACCATGTGGAGATGATTTCTTCCCCAAATGTATATTAATCAACATGGTTCAACCTTCAGTATATTCTAAACATGCAAGGAGTATCAGGAACTTTTACCACTGCCAACTGCCCTGCTGTGCGCAGTGAGTAAATCTTCCGCTAGGTTTGACTTCCAGCAGGAGTCTGTGAAAGGACGTGTCACTGGAACTGTGCACTTATTTTTTCACAGCAGATTTGTGCCTTCCTGGAATAGACCTGCTAGTCATCAGCAGCATCTGGTATCATCAGAAAGTTCTAAACAAATACAGTATTAGATCAATCTGTTCATCCTAGAAGATTTTTAGTTCCTTTTGTTGTTCCTATTTATGGGGTGGTTGTTCTTTTACCACATACAGCTTGCATAGAGATAGAGATACAGATGAAGAAGCAGAACAAATAAGTTCTTATTTTTTTCATTTAAGAATCTAAGTTACTAAATCATTTAAGCAGATGCCTAAACTCAGTGGGTTTTAATAAGATTTAGCCACATGCTGAAGGTAAGTAGGTACTTAATGCCTTTTGAAAAAAATGGGTATTTAAGGAAAGCACCTAATGATACCACAGAAGCTTTTTTCTGTACTTAAGAGGCTCCAGTTCAATGCACAAGCATGGTATTAAACCTCTGAGATCAATCTAGTTAGTTCTCTTGCATGCTGCAGAGAGAGACAGCAGTCATGGTTGTCCATGTTTTTATATTTTATCATAGTAGTGATGCTTCAGCCTCCTGTTCTAGCCTACTGTCTGAGCCACCCCCTCCCCCAGGCCCAGGGGGTCTATCTGGGCAGCCATAACCCTTCCAGTTCCACACTGAGCTGCTTCAAAAGGTGATTGTTTCCCTCCGTGTACAATACCAAAGCTACTTGGGTACTTGAATTTCATGGCCAGTGGCCACCTTCATGAATAAAATTTCATGACAGTGGCCTGGCCTGCCTTTGCCCAGCTGAGCACGCTGTTAGCCTGGCTCCACTCTATAAAACTCTTTAACATGTGCAGTAGGTTAATGATTGCATGAGTGAAACTACTGTTACCTTCCCAGCTGAAGGTTATCAGCTTTGACAGCGTTTGCTGATGTCCAGTGAACCATGAGCCATATTCTAAGAGGACTTATCACTTTACTGTCTTACTGCCAAGGCAATTCATGAGCAGTTTGTGAAAAAATGTGAGCAGGGCTGAGGAGGACACAAGAAATTTTGGAGGGGAAAAAAATAAAAGTCTTAGGCAATGCTAACTCATCAAAATAGGCCAAGAAATAGGCCATAACAGAAATGAAACAATAAGAGAGGCATCACAGTGGAAATAACTACAGCACCATCCATGTCAGTCTGGTGCGTACTTAGCGCTTGCTCCCAAACCTGCCTGATTTGAAAGCAATCTTTGACATTTGTGCTCCGTTAGAACACTTCTTGCCAGGATCACTGTATAATTTCACAAATATTATTGAAGTCTCACACAGTGCCTGTGAGGTAGATCAGTGAAGTTATCTTGTTTTTTCAGATGAGTAAATTACAGCATAGAGGCAAGTGATTTTTTTTTTCTTTTTCATTTTTTCCTCAAGACCACAGCAAGTCAGCTTTAAAGCCAGAAGCAAGATCTCAAGGGTCCTGGCTCCTTCATCCTCATTTTATAACCTGCATTGCACTACCTCTGTTTTAACAGAGTCCTGGTAGGTAATTTTGGTGCATTAAATACAATTTCTGATTATAAGTCAGATGTGTCTATGCTTGGTGCTAGTCCCCATGTATTACAAGGGAAGGAGGAGGCGCTTCTCAATAGGATTAGAGTTGCTAATGTTTTGCCAATCAGCCTAAATTTTTCTTTAGTAGTCAGTGTCTGTGGTCTTTAACTTGATGCCAGCAATGTACAGAAATACTTGGAAAATCATTGGTACTACAAAAAGGTTGAAGAGCTTTCCATACTGCCAAGCTCATGGATATCCCATGATTTCATGTGATGCCTCACCCTGAGGGAAAGCTGTGGTTTCTCATGATAAAGATAGTCCGAAGACACTTCCATCCAGAGCAGGAACTTGCAAGCATCTGAACTGTTGCTTCTGTAAGGTTCAGCAGCGCTTGCCACAGCTACAAAAATGTGTATTGGCTAGAAATAATGCATTAGATGAAGTACACATTAAGTAAAATGTTTTTATTTGGGAGTGTAGAGAGAGTATTGAACAACTGTTTATTTGTAGAGTATTGATTGACAACATCATGGTACGACTCAAAAAGTCTTAATAAAAAACTAATAAGTTTCCTTTTAAAAAGCAAAGGGCTAAGCACCAAGATTTTCTGGCTAAAAATATAAAATCAGTCATTCTGTAGAATGTATATTTACAATCAGTTATCAGAAATATAGAAAGAACTGAAAAAAATTACAGGGGAATAAAGATTGACTCAACTGATAGCTAAATATTAAATATTAACAGCATTCATAAGAATGAGGGAAATTACAAAGGGCTTGCCAAACTGTGCATTGTTTAAAATGACTGACTGAATCAAGAAGTTAAACATCCTTGAGCAAAGCAAACTATATACCAGCAAAGGTCATTACTGTTTCCTCACAGGGTTTAGCTCTTCCACTTTGCAGTTGAGCTGGGTTTTTAAAAATAGTTTCAGTATGCAGACTTAAAGGTCTTGGTCTGTGTTAAACAGAGAGGCTCTGAAACTAATTCCCTATAACGGCTGTTAATGAATACTAGCAGGTTATTAGGATGTTACTTGTAGCAGCTTCACTGTGTGATACTGTGTGAAGGCTACGCCAGCCACACAATGGTTAAAGATCAGAGGTTTAATTAGCCATATTTTACTGGGCTTGCCTTTAGGCCTCAAATAAAAGGACTGAAAGAAGAGCAAGGGAAAGGTATTTCTTTTTGTCTTCCATGGGAGCAGTCTCAGGATCACAGCCTGCCAGCGTGCCATGCGCTGCACTTGCGCCGTTGCACCTGTTCCCATTGTGCTGCTGTTTCAGGTTCTGGCAGCAGAATTCATTTCCTCTATTGTATCTGTATTCCACTGGCACGGGAATTAGTAAAAAACTAGAACTGATGTGAAACACCGAGAAACTAGTGATCACTTTCCTACTGTGCAGGTAAACATACATCTATATTCAGAAGTCTGCTGACAATATTGCACAATATTGCATATTTTTTGCATTTGATTTGAGCAACAGCTCAAATACCTGCATAACATGAATAACTGCAGCTCAAGCACACTGTTCACAAGATGATGGCGCACTGTTAACTGAATCAAAGCTAAGACTAAGCACTACTTGAAGCTTATTACCATTCAAGTGAGACCAGTTAAAAAGCAAGCACCAATTTAGAGCTAGTGACCTTGAGCTGTGAGTGTTGTATTATCAGATACAGCTGAATATGGATTTGGCTCAGCTGAGGGGTAGGCACGAATTCACAGTAAAGAAATTATAACTAACAAGCCACTGCATGAGAGGCTCCGTCTGCCTTGCTTTCAGCCTTCATTCCCCACAAAGTCAGAAAATTGATGGTAAATGCTCAACATCTTATCGTCCATGGGTGGTTAGAGAATTCCAAATTGAAAGGGGCTGAGGTTATTCTTGCCTAGCAGATGAAATGCTAACTATATTTCAGTGCATTTGTGTATAGCAATGGAAAACATAATTTATCTGGGATGTCAGGAATGACATTGCTTTTCATTAACCTTAAATAATGTTACGAGGTTTTGCTCTACTACTATGTAGGTACATGCGCTGTCAATTTCTGTGCATATATATAGATACCGAATTAAGACAGTGTTGGAAATTCTTCAAAACCTTGCTAGGAGAAACTTGTTAAGAGCTTATAGCAGGTCTTTATTTTATGTTTTAAAAATTCAGTAGACTCCAGTTAATCTGCCCTCTGGTAATCCACAGAATAGTGACTGAGCCAGACACTTAGCTGGTGTAATGTAGTGAAGCTTTTCTGAAAGCAACAGTCAGGCTGCTACTCTAAGATATAAGAGGCTTAGGCTCAATTCCCTAATTTACCACAGATCTCTTTGTGTAACCTTGGGAAATACCTTATATCTAGGTGAAAAAAAGAGTTCGCAGGCATCAAACAAAGTTCGAATCCTAACAATACTCAGACTTCCTACATGATGCATAAGCAAAGTGAGGCTCATTAAATGGAATGCAAAATAAAAAACACAGTGGCTGGAGACTAAGGAGGCACCCTCAGCACCCTCACATAATTTCTATATGGAGGCCAATTCTATGAAAGAAGGCATAATCCCACATATTTCCAATTAAAATCCTCTGGTACCGCTTACATCAACAGCAGAGCACCTCATTACTGCTTCGGAAGACAGGTGTGAATTAAGGACCTAGCTATTTCATTCAGTCATGACAAAAGACTCTGTGGGCAGGCATGGAAGCCAAATTTTCCAGTCTGTGGTCAAGCCACAACTAAGAGCATGTTCCAAGCATCAGATCTCTAGAACTAGGCATCAAAAGAGGGACTTCAGATAAATTAATGACTCTAACATTCAATCTTTCTATTGCTGCTTCACAACCTCAATATGGAATTGGAAGGTAAATGCATTAAGGAGGATCAAAGTGTTCAGTTACTGTAGCAATGGGGGTCATATAAGTAGCTAAAATTAGTAGATGCTGTCATTTATAACTGCTGAGAGTTTGAGCACCAGAGTGCATTACAAGTGCGTATGGTGGAAAGGTTTGAGCTCTTCAGAGTTAATAGTGTGATCTCTGATCCATACAGGTAGAGCTGTCTGGGGGCCCATTGTATGGAGATGTGCCAGACTGTAAAGGTCTACCCTGCAAAGAGGACTGCAAGAATAGGCACCTTCATAGCAGTGATGCAAATACAGGGTGTAGATGCTCTGTAAGCAAGCGATCAAGTGAGCAGTGATGTCAGTGCCCTTTTTGTAGTTTTGTGTTTCTGTTCATGATGGGAGAAACCTTTACCATGGACACAGTTCCATGGGTAAGTGGATGGAAAACATTTTAGGGAACAATTCTGTCATGGAGAATGGGCCTGGTAACAATTTGAGAGGGCAAAAGAAAATTAGAAACAACCACAAGAAAATATTATATTAAATGAGAAATGTATGGTGGGCCTTCTGTGAAATCAGAGAAATGCTTTTTGGCAAATAGGACAAGTATCCAGGGAAGGTGACTGCGTGAGCATGCATGTAGTATATCAGGAGACAACTTTCATGCTTCCCACCTGCAGGATACTGCTTTGTCAAATGACATCTCACCACGAACTGGGAAGTTACTTGCTCTCTGTTACTCTTGATGTTAACAGCATTTTCTCCAGCCTCACCTTTTCCCCCTCTTCACATTTGACCAAGGACAGGTATTGATATCCACTTTGACTGTTAAGGAACATTTTCTGACACAAAATCTCACTTTGAGAGAAGTGTGGCAATTTTCAGTTGAGTTACTTATTGCTGGATCTCAAACGCTCCTTTAAGTAGGACTGCCAAAAGACAGTGATTTGTCAAGTGTGTCAGCAGGAGAACATGAGAACAGCAGGAGCAGGAGAACAACCTGCACCAAACTATTGATAACTCTTGGCATTAGGCTTTGCACAGAACAAAGCACACACAGGAATGCTCCAGCCTTCTTAAACTGGTCCTTCTGTACCAGACAAGCAGCAAAGGCAGAAAGTTACTGCTCTGCAGCTGGAAAATTGTCTTTATTCATTGTATGTGCTGTTAAACTGCACAAAGTTCCTACTAAATTCACTGTGAACTCTGCTTGGTATTCCCCGTCTCTCTAACAGGGATTGTTCAGGCAGGGAATTCCTGCCCGAACTGGCGGTGCTGAGCAGGCGTTGGCACCAGCCAGCACGTGTGTAACGAGGCCCTTCTTTTGCCTTTCCCTATGATGTCTCATACCCACTTCTATAGGCAACGCAAACACCCGTGTCCCTCCTCCCCCCTGCCAGGGCTGTGCAGTGATTAGCCAGAACAAGCACGGACCGTGACGGAGTGGGAACTGAGTTTAGGTTTGCTGGATCCTAGCCTGGATTCACAAAGACTGCTTTCATGCTGAAATTCAGCAATGGTTTTCAGAAAGCATCAGTGCAAAGCCAAGGATTGATTCTTCTAAGCTGAGAGGTCAAAAGTATAGTTCGGCTCTGAATTTCATGCGTCTTTTCAAGCAGAGCTATGTGTACCATTTAGCAGTTTTTCTGCTCACAAGGTCAGAATTAGGGAGTGCACATAAATGAATGTCCTTGCAAGGAAAAAGGAGTGTCCTAACTTAGTAAAAAAGAAAAGATGGAAGAATTCTTTCTCGTTTTCAGAACTAACCACATTAGTAAGCAGCAACAGACTTGGTGTAACAGTCCAGTGTGGGAAGACCTCTGGCATACTGATCATGGTGGAAAAAGCAATTGTTGGAGGCTCATCCTCACAGCTGTTTTCACTACAAACAGTTCAAATAATTTTGATACTTTTCTACTGAGGTAACTATTTCACTAAAGAATTCCTACGTTGCTGGCATTGGTGCATAATTATCCAGTGATAGCTGTGATGAAAACACCAGTACAGACAAGCTGAAATTTCCAGTTAACCTACAGGACATGTGCTGTCTCTTAGAGTGAGCACGCACAGTGCATCCAAAACTGTTCTCTGCTTTTAGAAAGACCGGTGGGATTCCTGCAGTGTGTGAACTGTACCTTTTAGACGTAATGAGAATTGTTTCACACAGCATTAAATTACTGGTAGCTGCATGGTCTTGCAAATGCCAGTGCTCTAGCTCCCTGGGTAAAATGTACTGCACAGAAATGTTTGCCAAAAACATCAGTGTGGAGATGCAGCCAAAGCAGTGAGTATATTTTGAGTTTTACAGCTGTTCTGAACAGAGATTCAGAGATATTTATCTTAAGTTTCAGAGGAACAACCAGTAATAAATTCACCTTGCTCCATCCTGATACAGCGGACGTACCTTCTGCAATTTCTCTCCCTACTGAACTTAATTACAGTGAGCTCAGGCTCCATGACAGGTCGCTGTACGACCTGCTCAGTTTATATACATGCTTCTAAACCCAGTGAACTGCAATGCAGAGTAAGAATCTGAACTCCATGAGAAATGTGTGTGATTCCCTGCTCCACAGTACTCGAGGAGCATGACACAGAGGTGACAATGCCGTGAATCTCCACTTAGGCCACATGCATTAGTCTATTAGCAGCCACTGTAGGTTGTAGGTCAGAGCCACGTGCACTGGCCAGCAGTCACTAACCATGCAGAAGTGTGGTGGAAGTAAAAGAAACCTGAATACTTTCTTCCTTAGAAGAGGGCTCAGTCCAAACACAGGCAGACTTTAAGAAACCAGATGAACATTTGCCTCCCTTAGCAACCAGGAAAGATATTCTTCAGTTTTCATTGAGTTACAGCATTAAAATCTGTATTTATTTGTTTCTTCTATTAACTGGCAGATATACAGCTGATTCTTGCCATTTAACAAGTTGGAAACATTTTCTCTACATCCTCCACTCTGACAGTAGGAATATCACTGCCTTTGAAGTGGGTCTTTTGGTAGGTCCCTATAGCTCAGTCTCCACTATTGGAAAGAGGTTTTGGTTTGTTTTCTTTTAAGTTCCTAGCTCTGAGGCAATTGATGTGTGGTAAAATCTACAGATGGTGGGAAATTTTTCCAATAGAACACCTCTGATAAACAAATACTGATTTGTCAAAATCAAACCTGTTCCTGGGAATCTGTTTTCATTCAATTCTAGTTCTGAAATTGTCTATGTATCTGATTCTGCATTCTCAAAATGAATCCTAACTATTTTTTTGGCTTTGAATAACTGTTGGATTGACTCAGATGAAAAGGGTAGTTTGCACAGTCCTTTTGTTAAAGAAAAAAAAACAAAAACACTAGGGAAATCCTAACATGGGCAAATGCCTTTGTCATTTTTTCTATATGATACTAACACAGGGGGAAAAAAAACCTGCAAAATGGCTTGTTCTGAAAAGGATTGTAGCATAAATTGCCTATGTGTGTTCAGTTTAAACAAAAAACAAAATAAACAGACATTGTAACATTTCCTTCCCTAACAGATAAACACCCCAACAAAGAACCTGTATCCAAATGACCCTCTACTGAAAGACTCTTTGCTCAGTTCCAACTAAGAAACCATGTATACCATCATGACAGATGAGACTTGTTGAGACTTTAGATAAAGACTCCTGTGGAACAGCATAATTGATGGAGAGCTCAGAATCATGGCACTGGCTTCTGCTTGCTTTCCTTACAATATTGACCTTGGTAGCTTTTCAGGTCATGCCTGTGTTTCCTGTAATGCATTTATTTGATGTGAGCTAACATTTTTCTAAGCTGCTTTGTGAAATGATTGAAGTTATTAGTAAAATTATGACATTTGTTGTCCCTTGTAAGAGATGAAAATTAGTCTTTTACTTCATATTATATATATGCTCAGTTTGAGTAATTGTAGAGTAACCAACTAGTTCTGGTATTTATGGGTTTTTTTAATCACACTTTTTTTTAAACTAACCCAAGAAAATAGTGGATTTTCTTTTTTTAGAGGAAACAGGAGTAAAATGAACCCAACAAAAGCTATAAACCAAATTAAGAACACAGATTTATAAGCTTCTTTACCTTTACAAACTAGACAGAGCAAAATCTGTTGCTATTGTTATTTTTATCCTGAGAAGTCACTCTGTGCTACAATATACTAAATGGTACTACGTACACTGCTCACTGTAAAACAGCTAAACATCCATGAGTCATTTGTTTAATCTTTTCTGAGTTTTTATGCCAAGCACCTGCCTTTTAATTTGCTACGACCAACCTGAAACATCTGTCAATTTTTTCCCCATGAATTAATAATGCTGTAATTAAAATCCAGCAGAGAGCTCAGCTGAGACTCCTGGTTAATTAGGACAGGAGATAGCCATGTGAGCGGCAAGGCATTACATTAGTTGGAGAAGGCTTGGATTTGAACCAGGGCTCTGTGGGTGACATGTTGCTACCAGTCCGGGATTTAACTATGAAGCTTTTCGATATTTGTTCCAGTAGCCAGTACGTCTATTTGTGAGAAAATATTGCTGAAATTATTTAATCAGGACACTGTGTCTGAAAACCATTTTCTTTAAATATGTGTGGTTTTAAAAGGATCTAGTTTTAGTTATTGTTAAAAACTATGAAAATAAGAAACAGTGCTGAACTAAGCTCTTGCCTAGAGCTGTTTTGCACTTCAGGTGGCAGTGGGAGTGTCACGAAGAGAAAAATTACCTTCTTGGTAAAAGCCAGACTTGCTGCCAATGTGCAAAGGTTGAGAATTTTCGCTTCTTCCAGGATTGCTTTCTGCACTGATAATTGCAATGGTGTCCAAGTAATCAAGACTGTTGTTGGTACTGAAAGTATCAGCTTGATTCAGGCTCATGCAGGTTGATTCCTGCAGCTTTTGGAAGGATTCTTATACCACGTACTTGATATGTAAGGATTTGAGGATTGGTTTTTTGCTTTTTACTTTGTTTTAAAACACCAGACAAAAATATTTGTTCTTATATCACATTTCAGCACACCTATATATGAAAACATCTACTTGAAGACCTCATCACTTGTCAAGTATTTTTTTTTTATTTAAAAATGTGCACTAACAATTAATATCACAGACTTTTTCAAGCTTGTTCAAGGAAGAAAAAGAAATTTGTATTGCAACTAAGAGTGAGAAATGGAAGATTTTTATCATGAACTTCAATAATCTGAAAACAAAGTTAACTTGTAGCCCACAGTAATGTATACCATATGTAATCTCAATGTCCTGCTGTGTACCACAGAGAAAAAAATCTCGTCGTAACTCAGAAGGCATTCCTGTTTTCATTGGACAACTATGTTTTACTACTGTCCAAATTCAGAGAGGATCTCTTCTAAAAGAAACTTCTTTAAATAGTCTCTAATGTGAAGAGATGTTTTGCCAAGTCATAGGTTCTTCAGCTTAAATATGAACCGGTTATTTGCCATTTTCCTTTGCAGACAAGATGATAGAAAAGTTCCCACCCTCACATATGCTAGTTTGCTGTAAATCTGAATTACCAAGTTCATACCTTATTCTCCACTTCCAACTTGCTCTTTACGCCGCAATATATATATCCCATTGTATTCCATTAATGGGAAAACTCTTGACAATTCCTGTAATTTAAGATTCAGGGAGTTTTTTATTTCTTTGTAAGTTTTCCTGTGAGATTCAAGCAGAGGATTCTACCTTGCAGTGGATAAAGTATATTTAATAATTAACCTCATAATGGAAAGCTGAGTCAAGACTCACAATATTCTGCAGTATAATAATGATTTCATCATTTCTTTATAAATCTAGAACCCATTGTAAGAAAATATGCCTCTGGAAAGAAGCTGGGGGAACTGGATGATGCATCTTTGTCTCTGAGAAGGTGAACTTGAGAAAAGGCTTTGGTAAGTTTCCCAAATACAAAACAGAATATTTGTCTCCAGCCTTGATTCAGTGAAAAAGGAGGATTGTATCCTGCAAGGAAAGAGAGGAGAGGCAGGAAACTTTGAGATGAACACATCGTTAGGGTAGAATCCCAGAGGGAGGCAATATGTAGTATCTTAAAAAAAAAAAAAAAAAAAAAAAAAAAGTGAATAGATGCTAAATACCTATTTCTGAAAGATTTTACAATCAATCTTATGTAAAACAAGGTACACATGGTTTTAGTTTCAAATTAGCTGTGACTTCCATAGTGTGTTATTAAATATGTATCTTTTCACTTGGAATTCTCAGTGGTTTAGAAGGGGGAGAAAAACAGATTTGTCCAACTTCACAAGAAAGTCCCAAGGCAGTGACAGTGTGCTGAGGCTGTGTGGTCCAGGAAATGCAGCGCAGAACCGAGAGTGAGGAAACCTGATTGTCACCTACTTGTCAGTCCTGAAAAATACCACATCCCTTTGCCTCTTCTACCTTGTGAGAGCTTTGCATCGCATATACAGAGATTTATTTATTTATTTAATTTCAAATTACAAGAAAGCATTATAATGCTAAACAGCTGCACCTGACCCACGCCGTGTACGTGAGGAAAACCCAACATGGCTGATAGGGTATTGCCTTTTCGAGAAACCATCCTTCACTTCGAGTAGCCACCGCATGAAAACTGAGGAGATTCGTGGAACAAGATTGCCCTCTGCAGCCCACAGGCAGCTCCCTCCCTGCGGTATTTGTTCCCCTTTTCTACACAGGCAAATTAAATATGCTGCTAACGTAACAGCGTTTGGATATTTTTTAAAAATAAAACTGGGGACACCTCTGTATTTTTAGTGTGACTGGGTCCCAAACATGAATTTGCCCAAACAGCTCCTGATTAGGTTTGCTGTTATCCGAAGACAATGAGCTAATGGAGATGATGCGGAAGGGATTTGATTTAGCCCTCTAGCTGTTTGCTCAAGTTAAGCTGCCAGCACAGGCCATAACCAGCATCTGGTCTAATGAGCTACAGTGAGAATCCCGCCGACTGTATCTTTGTTGTACTAGATAACAAGGAAGAATCACACTAAAATAGACTTCTGGTGAAGATTGTGAGAGTAAATACAGCTCTTGGGAGACAGAGGAGGGAATACTCCTCACCTAATCTTTGCTGAATAATGATCTTTTAAGAATCTCTCTCGTTTTTAAACTAAACCAAAAATCATCCCCGTGGTTCATAATTTTCATATAACAAATTTTAGCAGGTACAAGTCAATATCATATATCAGTTTATGAATATGACTGCTGTTTAAGTATTTCACTCAGTGTTGTGTATGTGAGTCCTTGAAAAATGAAGTGAAGACTAAATAAGGTACAGCTGCAATTTTTAAAATACTAAATTAATGATACACAATTCTGAACAGAAAAACTAGATTGAAAAAATCTCTGCATAGCTACTGCAATTAGGGATGTGATCTTGTATTTGTAATTGACATAGCAACATGAACAAAATGTCTAGTACAAATAAAATTACGCTGACAAGCCTGCTTATGTTGGTATAATACATGTTAGCTCAAGAGGCAGGCATAAATTATGCCACCAAATACTATTGTTCCCAAACATTTTACAAAAAGAAATCATTTAACCTCTTCCTTCTTTCTTTTTATAACATACGATGTGTGCTTGCAAAAGACAGCAAATGTCCCTTAATAGTAATAATTAAGTATAATCTTATATCTGCAATCATAGTAAAGTTGCAAGGAGTGCACTAGGACTCTCCTGGGACTCTGACCACTGATTCACAAATACCAAGGACTCCAATCCAGAGAAGGGTGAAGAGTCAGGCAGGCTTGTCTCAAGCAGAACCTGAAGCCCACTAGGAGTTCATAGATCTAGACCAGTAGCTGGTTTCAATGAGTAACTTTAACCAGTAAATTCCAACACAGAAAGGCTTCGTAAGCTTTTTTGCCCCTGAGTAGCTCAATAAAATATGGTCTCTGAAACAAGATGTAACTCATATTGCAGGTTTAACAAGGGCTAATTTAAATAGGCCCTTATTTCAGTTTCAGTGTTGAAGAGCAAATGAAATAAATACCTAAGTTTAGAGGATGTCTTCCCAAATCCTGCAGCCGAGAATAAATAAACTCCTGTTTTGACAGATGACATCTGGCTTGTAACCAAATGACAAGACTAACAAAAGTGTGGAAAACTGTGATGCATTCATTAGAAAGACCCTCAAGTGGAACCTCGCCAAGCTGTATAATTAACTCCAGCGATTTCCTACAGAAAGAGTAAGAAAAAGACTCAGCTCCTACATCTATTGTGCATGATCAACTTCCTGAAAGTTCTTGTAATAACTTGTTTTTTGTAGAGATACTTGCAGGTACACAAGGTCTGTGCTCCTCCAGCCTTTACGTTAAGGCCATCCAGTAGATGGGGCCACAGAGTTACACAAAATGCAAAAGCCAGTAAAAAGAGCTTATCCCAGGCAGAACTCTCAACCAGTGCAAACAGAGCTTTGTTAATTCATGAAATTCTAATGTCAGGCAAACAATTTATTTGGTTGTATGATGTTCTGGCTGTATAAGTGATTAAGCTGTACTCAAATGCTAGTTAATATGATTCCATATTTGTTTGATACTGAAATAATTACAACTCTCCTTCAACAAAAATTACAGCTGAGGTTTTAATTTTCATTCATGCCACGTGTTCCCAGGTATTTTATAGGTCTGAGATAGTCAGACTTGTGAAGAAGTGACACCGTGGATGTCATTGATAGTAATTGCAGCAAGTCCCACATGTGGAAACCTGTATGTGGCAAAAGGAACATGTCAGTGGTTCCTACATAATACGAGGGATGACTTGATGAATGTAACTTACATGCGCTGTTTTTTCCCCCTGCTTCTTTGAGATCTGTACTGTTAAATCTGTGAAACAGAAAAGAACATACGGATTTAAGAAAACATATGCCAGAGCACTGGTCAGCCCTGGCGATTTCACAGCGGTGGACGCTAAAGTTTGAAATGTCTCTGCACATAGTGTGCAGCAGTTGTCACTGTCACTGCATTTGCAGTCTTCCTCTAAAATGAAGTACGTGTAATCAATTTAACCAGCAAATTGCATCAGGTATTGGTTTAATAGTGTATGTTCTATTTTGCTGCATTTGAAAAGCTTGATTTCTGGTTTTGTACCTGAAAGGAAGATCTTAAAAAGCTGATCCTTTAAAGTCAGTTCTGCTATAAAAAGTTCCTCAAAATACCTGAAAAGACAAAAAAACACCAGTCTTCTGTGCCACTGCACAGAACTGTGGGGGTGAGCGTTGCCAGGCCGGTATTTTTATCCCGTTCCACTGAAGTTAACGCAGGTTTCCAGGTTTGAAATGCCAGCGGGCTGGAGCCCTGGTACCTCCGGCCCAGGCTTTACCTCACGGAATTCCCAGTTTCTCCTGGTTCCAGCTGTTCAGTCCCATTTAGGAGGTGGCTGAGGGGCCTCAGCCGCCATGGAGCTGGGCGGTGGAAGGGCCCGGCCGCACGTTAGATGCTGGCCAAGGAGCAGGGAAGGGAGGACGTGGCGACGTGATGCCGGGTGGAAGTCGGTGGGATCCGTGGGTCGGTGGAAGCGCGGTGTCCGCGACTGAGGGGGCGCGGGGCGGGCCCCCCTCTGCCAGGGCCGCGCTGCAGGCCCGACCCCGGCCGGCGGCCCGGGGGGTCCCGTCGGTAAGCGTTGCTCACCCGAGCGGAGCGGCCCCGCCGGTGCGGCCCGGGGGGTCCCGTCGGCGCGGCAACGCTTACCCGAGCGGAGCGGCCCCCGGCCCGGCCCGCACGGGGCAGCGGCGCGGAAACGCGAGGGCACCTGGAGGCGGCCCCGCCCCAGTCCCGGGGAGGGAGCGAGCGGCGGGGCGGGAGCGAGCGGCCGGATCCGGCGGGACGGGACGGGGCTGCCGCCCCTCAGAGGCTGCGCCACTCCGCCGGCAGCGGCCATGGCTTTCGGGAAGACTCCGAAGGACCCTTTCGGCACGGCCGTGGGCAGCCTGGTCGGTGAGTAACGAGGGGGCGCCGCAGCCCGCCTGAGGGAGCCGGTTCCCGCCTGGCTGCCGGGCCGTGAGGGGCGGGCGGGGCGGCGGCTCCCGGCCCCGGCCCGGCTGTACGGCGGCTCCCCTCTGCCTTTCAGACCGGGCGACGTTCGGAGCGCTGCAGACGGAGGAGTGGGGACAGTTCATGCACATCTGCGACGTGATCAACGCGACGGAGGAGGGGTGAGCGGGGCTGGGGGCGCCCGGGCACCGCCAGTGCCCCCGCGGGCGGGACGGAGGCGCCGCCGCTTGTTCCCGGGCAGCGGCCCCGGCGCTGCTGAGGGCCGGACCGAACCGAGCCGGCAGCTGGGACGCGCAGGGAGGCTACCCAGAGCGAAGGAGCAGCGGGGAGCTGGGCTCTTCAGGTCCCGGGGAAGAGTTTTGCCTGTTTCGGGGCCTTTTGCTCAGTCAGGGCTCTCGGGGATGAGGCTTGCAGGCTTTTCCCAGCAGCCGAGCCGCAGAGGGATGGGGTGACAATTTCTCGCCGGAGCCTGAGGTATTTCAGGTAACCTGTACCGCCCGTCAAGCTGCACGGGTACCCTTGCGCTCTGCAAACCCAGCCTGGAAAAAGATCTCGAGCATTTGGTTGCCTCCAACACTATTTAAAACTCAGCTTTTAACTTCATCGGAGCTCCCCACTGTGCAGTTTCTCAGCCTCGCAGCAGGAGTGAAGCCGTGGCAGGCTGCTGTTCCTGGGATCCATCGGATCCAGGCGTGCACCCATTGCTCCCAGGACACTGAGCGGCCACTTGCTGCTTTGTGCTTCCTTGTTCCCACCTGTAAAAGGGGGAGAAGGAAATCTGTTCTCCTGTAAGATCTGCTTCGGCATTGCATTGCAAGAACTCGCTGCTAGCAGCGGCGTATTTTAACACCGACTGGAGAGCTTTCTCCAGGAGATCGAGGTATGTCTTAGTTTCTGCACAAGTATCTTTCTTGTATCAGCTTTTCCTTCATTTCATTTTTTTCGGATCCCATGTTCTCACCCATGGATCTTAGAGCCTGGAAGGTCAGTAATAACTCACGTCTCGCCGTTGCCATAAGAAACAGCATGCTTTGACCCTCAGCGTTAGTTTTTATTTGGAGCTACTATGCAACAGAGCCTTTGTTTATTACACTGTTTCCTCTTGTGCACAGTTGATGTTACAGAGGAACTCCTCCTAACTTCCTCCTGGGCAACTACTACTAGTCGCAGTCTGTAACAGGATACTAGGCACAGCAGAACTGCTGTATCTAATTAGGAAAATTGTTATTTTAATGCAATATCCAGCTCCTGACCAGAGCATTTCCAGATGCCTCGGTGAGAGAAGCAAGAAGCAGGACTGGAATAGTGGTAGTACAGCTTTTTGCAAGGGAAACATTTTTCCATACATCACTTGATGCTCTACTGGTATGACTAGGTATGTTACAGGATTAAGAGAACCAGAGAAATCTCCTCTTTTTTTTCTGATGAACTACAACAACATTTCAAACTGAAAAGTACAATATTGGTAAATACTTATTTAATTTTAATTTGCTTGGATTTTTTTTCCCAAAGATTTCTTTTTTCCTTATTGAAACATAGGTGCCTATTGCTCCGTCTTAGATTCTAGAGAGATCCTAAAGAGACTTTAAGATATCTTGTTTTTGTTGATCGTGAGCATTGGGCTGGCCCTAATAATTGTATACTATAGATAGACCATATTAATAAGGCAATACAGTTTCCCACATGTGATAAGCTTGATACCATCTTCCACCTTTTCCCTCCTACATAGATAGTTAAAAGATAACAGGGTGTATATATAGAAATCAAAACGACTAGGCTAGAAATGCCACTATCTCTGGGGCGGAATCGGTTGTCCATCCGTACATGGTAATTACTCAGATAAGTTAAAAAGCATCCTGCAATTATAAGATTGGAAGTTAGCCAAGACACCCCTACTCCTGACAGCACTCCCAGGAGAATATTTTTTAATTGCATCATACATGAAAAATGGGTACCAGTCAACTCTTGATACAGCTGGCAATTGCTACTCCCTTTCATAGCAGTAAAAGCTAGATAAATAAATCTATTGTACAGCAGTGAAATAACATAATTTTGGAGGAGACTTTGCAGAGGGGAATAACTTTATTTTTCTGCACAGATCTCTGGAGGAATGCACAGTCTGTAGTGGCAAACATAATCCGCTGCTTTGTTAATCTAGCTCAACGCTGAAATGATTTTGCTAAAATCAATGGGGCAATTGCTCTGATTTTATAGGGGTGTAAATACAGCAGTGAATTTTGTCTTGTATCTCAGGCCAGCATTTTTGGCTCTTGGATGAAGTTAAAAACTAGAAAATTAGTCTGCCTTCACTGGTAAATTTTTCTACTTAATTTCTTGTCACAGGCCTAAAGATGCAGTTAAAGCACTGAAGAAAAAACTTTCAAAAAACTGTAACCATAAGGAGATCAGGCTTACCTTGTCTGTAAGTACAGCTATATTTATATTAATTAGACACTAAGAAGGCAAACATTTTAAACGATAAGATGGCATGCAAATTATCACTGACACAACTCTCCAGGATGTTTTCAGTCTCTGTTGTTTGTGTGTACAGCACTACCACGGTACAGATCAGATGGTCTACTAGTGCTCCATAGAGTCCTGGATGACACAAATTCTTAAATTTATTGTTGCATTTTTGTTTTTTCAACTTGTACTGCATAAAAGCAATATAGTTCTTATTTACTCCTGTGACTGTTCCTCTGTGAGTGCCCCACCTATTTGTGAAAGATATGGAGGTTGGGATATTACATAAAAGCTACATTTGGCCATTCTATTGCTCACCTTGTGGTACTGATCTCAATTAAAGTAAGCATGGTATGCAGCACAGTGGAATGTGCGGTACCTGTTTTGTAAAGGTAAGTGTTACCACGTTTAAATGAGAAACTTGAACAAAAGGGTAATGATGGTGAGTTAAGCAAGGGAGCAAGACACAGGATAAGCCACATTAGATGTTATGACTAAAGGTTGGGGCAATATCCTCACTTGATAACCTGGCCTCCAGAATCTGACAGTGTTTTTGAACTATCCCAGAGTTTGGGGAAGTATTGTGATTTCAGTCAATTTAAGGTTTACTGGAGTATGTTAACTGTTCTCTGTTTCCCACTACAATGATAATGTAGGCAGTAGCAGGAAGTTCCTAACACTGTCCAGAGTCCAGAGTTCCCAACTTGAATTCCTCTTGACTAACAGTAGTGCAACTGTGAGAAGAATCATACAATTTGTACTTCATGTTGCTGTGGATTTGTGTCTTTCATTATTTGTCTAGAAGTATTTTCTTTAGCATTTCCTCTTTTGAGGTTGCAGAGGTCTGTCTGCATTGTACCAGGTCCTGTTACTCACCGGTTTGGTATTTGTTGTGCAAAATCATTATATCAATATATGTTGAGATGTGATTAAGGAAAATAGGTGATTGATAGTGTCAAATTGTAGGTCACTTAGCAATTGCCTAAGTGTCTTCTGACAAGTTAAGAGATGTAGATAAATGTGTTAAACATACTGACGTTAACTTCAGCTCATTCCATTTCCTCACTTCTTTCCTGGCTTCCTCCTCCACTGTCTCATGAGTCACCTTTTGGTGTTTTCTATGTGTTTGCATAACAGAAACACTCAGTTTCTGCTGTAATTCCAGGCCCTGTATCAGATCTGGTTTCTTTCTCCTACAGTCTTGGTGCATGTAAATCCTTTTCTGAATATCTGACACAGTCAACTGGAGTCAGGATAGCCCAGCATTTAGATTTAGGAGCCTTTCTTTGGATATTTACTCTGTAGATATACCCACAGTGAAGTTATAGCTTATTTCTTAAGAACATAAAAGTGGGAGAAGGATCTTGTTTCAGGTGTATCCAAGGAAGGACTTTATCCCATTGACCAGGAAACTCATTGTATTTGCTCACAGATGGAGTGTGTACCAGGTTTCAGTTGTACTTGTAGTTCAAAACATTCTCACAGTCTCTTTACCATTATAGGCCCCTTTCTCCATGTCAGTTCTCACCCACTCACCTGTACGTAACTGTGCCTGCCAGGCGATGACATCCTTTTGGACCAGCTTCTGTTTTCTGACCACAGGTTTCTTCTCCCTGACTTCCTTTAATCTTTTTTTTTTTTTTTTTAATAAAATAAGCGCCAGCCTTTCCTCTAACTCTCTCTCTTCCTGTTCTTGTTCTTATGCAAGATCTTCCATCCTTTGCCCCTCCCTTTGCTCCTGGCTCCTTCCCTTTTTCTGGTTTTCTACCAGTACTGCCATCAGTTTAGCATGTGTAAAACCTTCCCTTTGATGACATCGTTACTGACCATGGATGACTTCTAACTCCTTTGTTCCCAAATCAGCCTTTCTATGTGCTATATCTTCTGGGTTTATGTTCTTAATTGCCTTAATGAAATTGTTCCTATTTCCTATGTTGAAATGGCTAGATTGGAACAGCAAGTAATTGCAAATGGAAAAACAAATAATTTTCAGTTCCTAAAACACAAGCCCCCGACCCCCTGTGCAACTCTTTTAAAAATTGCTTTTCTCCCAGATTTCTACAAAAATAAGGGCTCTTCTTGGGTGAACTGTAAGTAATTGCCTGTATTTCCTACAGTAAATGTGATCCTCCAGCTTTTGAGACTCTACATCAAATTGTCTCTCCTACCTAGTTACCTCTAGAGAACATAACAACTAAGGCGGCACCAAATCTACAAATCACTTCTCTTTTGAAATGTACTTTGATCCAGTTTTATTTACTCAACCTTGAAATTCTGGAACTTAATCTTTCTAGTGAAACTGCTTAAGGAGCTTGTTTCCAGAGGATACACAGAATGAAATGTGAAAGTCTTCATCTGAAGTAGTGTGACTGCACGTGTTAGCCCTGATTCTGTCATTGAGGCATGTTAAATCTCAACAGTGTCTTTCTCCTTCTGGCTCATAGACGCTTATTTATTTACTTGGAGGAAGAAGGGCAAGTGCCAGCTGTATAATGTGTTGGCAGCGGCTTGACTTCATGTGCTGTGATTGACTGAAGTTACCTGGTGCTTATGAAGTCACGCGGATCGAGGTGTATGTGTGTCAGGCCATAAAGTTGCTTCATGCACAATCTTTGATAAAGCCAAGAGATCGGGCTTGGCAGTGGTGATTTTGCAATTGGAGCGAAGAGGGTTAGAACTTTTAGGCAGGAATCCAACAAAGTGTGTATGCTGTTTGACTCCTTATTACTAATAGACCTTGGATATGTAAACTCTGTGAGTGCTGAGACACGTGTTCAGTTGTCTCCATGGATCTCCCTTGGTTTTGTAAAGCATTTACTGCAATGCCCCAGTTCTGATGCCTGTAAGGCCTTAGGAACTTTGCATGGGGAAGCAGTTTATTGAGTGTGTCCCCCTCTGTATCTGCATCCACACACACACTTGCATACAAAGCAGTGGGGATAAATTTAAGATGAAATCATTGTTTCATTTCTGCATTACATTGTTGGGAAATATTTTAAAGTCATTGGTTAGATTTATATTTTGGAGTTTGGTTTTTTGTCTTATGATTTTTTTTTGGTTTTAGTATTTTGTAAGTTTTCAGATGTAAAAAAAAAATAATTCAAATTTTCCTTCATTAAATTAACATTTCACAAAGCAGGGGATCTAAAAACCTAGAACATGAGAGAACCCTCCGGTTCCTCAATCTAAAAAGTCCTAGTCAATTTTATGGCATTTTCTGGTATATATGGGCAAAGAGGAAAGGAAAAGGACATTGAGTGGCAGCAAAAGAAATCCATATTTCAATGTTATATGTGTGATTTGAAAAATTCAAAAACTTCAAAAAAAATAATATTTTTGAAACGCAGAATCTTGGTAAAGTCTGCATAGCCATTACACTGTAATTGATGAATAGCAGCTGAAAAAGCTACTCATACAGGTTTCTTTTAAATGCTGGCACTTGGAAATAGTGTCTCGCTGTTCAAACACTCTACAGGGTAGACATCAGTATATATTCAGTAGAGTGTAATCCTGGGTATGGATTAATGACTTGTTCCCTCTGAGTCAGAAATACGAAGCAGCAAACTGTTCATCTGTGTTTTCTTGCATTCACCTTGGGTCCGACAAGTGTCCATCACAAACTATATCCGCTCCAAACAGCTTTATGGGCCATACCTGGCTGCTTCAGATGCGCATATAGTCCTACTGAATTCTGAGTGAGGCCTCTGTTGATAAGGAATGCAGCTGACTTTCTGTAATACCCACCAACTTCTCCCTTTTTTGTTTCTGCCTTACAATTTGGCTTCACCTCTGTTCAGATGCCCTTTATAATTTTAGGTTTGTGTTGCTGTCATGTGAACCAGAGGGCTTTGATAGTGGAATTCACGCCCCTTCTCAGTGCAGATGTCTTCTCAGCTGGATGTCTGGTGTCAGCTAGTTTGGAACATAGCAGCTCTGTCAATTTCAGCAGTTCTCAGGTCCTGCCTGTCATTTAGAGGAAATTTAATGGTTTGGTTGAAGTTAATTTGCCAGTTCTGTTATTAAAACATGTTTTTATTGAGATTCTATTGTGCTATGTGGAGCAGTGGTTGATTTGGCCACCTTGGATCTCTTCATTCCAATGGAACTGCTTGGGAAGGTGAAGTCCTATTTGCAATGGTAACTAACCATATTGAAATTCTAATGAAAGGTGTTATTAGCATGGAAGTGACTTGTTCATGGATGGTCCAGTTAAAAATAATTGAGTCAAATTCTTCTTTCTTACGCCAGCTTAGTTTCACCCTGAGTGGGCTGGACTGGCATAATTGAGTGGAGGATCTAGCCCACTCGTTCAGTACTTCCATTCAGAGGGTAAATACTCAGTCCCTTAAGTAGGGAATTAATAATAGAGAGTAGCATACCAAATTTCCCATGCACTGGGTTGAAAATGTTTTAACACAGACCATCTTTGAAGTACTGCACAGGCAAATGACTTGGCTTATTAGCATATGTTTCATGTACTCATTCAAATGAAAAATAATTATTTGAGCCAAGATTTTTTTGTAATTATATCTCAGGTTTTTTGCACAGCAGTCTGCTAGCGTCTCTTTGTTCTACCCTGTTTTCATTTCGGCAATGTGTTTTCTTCTGGTCTTAAACCTGTTCTCCCATAAGTTCCTGATCACACTGGGAGAAAAATCCCCAAGTCGTGAGGCTAGAAAATGAGTTACTAAAATGATTTCAACTTAGTCGAATATAGTCTGCTCTAAATAGGAAAGTATATTGAATCTACATTTATCAAGATTACAATAGTCTTAAAATCTGTGCATCCTTTTGAGGATATATCCTGTCTGTTGCATGATTCAGGGAAAGTTTTGTATCAACCCATGAAACATTGTAAACTTCTGTAATTTCTACCCTTTGCTTTCACCTTTCCATCTTCCCTTTTCAATTGGGAGGGAAAGTTGAGTTATGGGTGAAGAGTAAAAAGCAAAGAGTGACAGTGTTTCTGTACATGGGGCATCGTAGTCCTGTGGCTGATTTCCAGATTTGAGCCAGGCAAGATGAGTGCTGTTCCTGATTCTGCACCTGATCAGACTGACCCCAGTCTCCTATCAAGACTGGTATTGGCCTGATTTCAGGTGACTGGGACATAGTGACAGCTTTTGATATGTCTGCTGTAAAACGGGAATTGTAATTGACCACTCCAAGTGTACAAGGGAGAAGTATTATGTCATCCCATACTGCTGTATTTCGTAAGGCAGACATGTTGCTTGCAGGGATCCTACTCTTGAGCATTCCAAGCTGAGTTTTGGAAGTAGACTTCTTTCATGAAGATGAATCTGACAGTTTGAACAATTTGGCTATTCTGTTTCAAACCAGCGTGACCTTTAAAACACGGGGAGAAATCATACTCGGAGTTTTTGACTTTGCTCTTTTCTGTTTTTTCATTAGTCTCTCACTTTCAGGGCAGATTAGAAGAGAGGCATTTAGTAATCTTATTTTCTCCTCTTGTAGAGCTCTTCAGAATCTGCCAGATCAGGGTACCTATGTGCTAGGCAGTGGATTAATTCTATTACAGAATCTGTACAATTCATTTTTTAAGCTCTGGACAGATTTCATGCTGTTAAGGTAGTGTATGTTCAGTAACTGCTATGACATGGAAACAAACGTGACCATATTTCTCTATTAAAAGTAGTATACTCTGGCTAACACATCTCATTTGTATTGCATAGCTATAAAAGTGCATACAATGAGCCGCTGTTTCCCTGTAGTAACCTCATCAGACATTCTAGTGAGATAGCTGGCAATAATCTGCTCATATCCATTTATACTGTTCCCCCATAACACCTTGGGAGAAATTAAACAAAAGGAAACAAAAGCAGTCAAATTGGGCTTGGTTGTTCCCCCCCCCCCCAGTATCTGTGTAACAAGCTTTTTGTGTGTGCAGCTGCTTGATATGTGTATAGAGAACTGTGGCCCAAGATTCCAGTCTTTAGTTGTGAAGAAAGATTTCTGTAAAGACAAGCTGGTGAAGCTACTGAATCCAAGATACAATCTGCCAATTGACATGCAGGAGAAAATCTTGACCTTTGTCATGGTAAGTCTAAAGTAAACAGTTAAGTGTTTGTGTCTCTGCTATGTGGGAAACATTTAACAATGCAGCCCATTTCTGTGCTGTAACATACTCATGGGAGCCTCTTCCTAAAGCAGACTTGAGTCTTGCTGCTCCTGCTTCCGGCAGGAGTACCACAGGCTGGGAGACAAAGAGGAAAAACTGAAAAACTGTCAACCTCCACCTTTTATACTCCCTTCTCAGTTTGTGTATGTGCTCCTTCCGTGGCTGCACTTAGCAAGCAGGATGAGAAGTAACTTTGGAGCATTCGTGGTTGCTGCTGCTTTGAATGGAGTTAGCTGGAGTGTATGGAGGGAATGACCTGCACTTAGGACCACTTCTGTTAGAAGCACTTCTCTAACCCACTGACTGTCCATTTCTGTGACTGTTCCCGCTCCTGTTATTTCAAAACTAGACGTGGGCTCGAGGTTTCCAAGGAATGGTGGATGTGAGCGAAGTAAAAGAAGTTTATCTGGAATTGCTGAAGAAAGGAGTGGAGTTTCCATCTTCTGACAGCAGCAGAGGGGGACCTAAGGTGGGGATACACAAGGATACTTCATTAACCATTGTAAATTAGAAAGAGGTTGTGTTAATTGCATGAACCCTGTAGATGAAGAAGGTGTGTTTGTTTGAGTGTTTTTTTTTTTTTATTTAAATGCTTCAGGGCAGAATATGACCAACCTATTTAAGCACGTGAATCAGTTTCAATTATAACAGCTAAGATAACGACAAAGAAGCCTGGCCTGTATAATAGTTCATTTTATTTCAAACCACAGATTAGCAGATACATTCTCAAAAAGAAAGCATCTCTCTCTTGAGACTTTCACAGTGTGCAAAGCGTTTGGGCACGCTGTTTGCCTCAAAATTAATGAGAGCTGAGTGCTCCACACTTGCCATCTTCTGAAAGCCTCAACTAATATGAGTAAGATGTTCATGAAAATGCATACTGTTCAGGATATGAGCATTGTTTATCTTGAAAATTAAACCAAGAGATACAGAAATCTGTAAGAAAATACTATTGTCTATATATATATCTCCAGCTGTTTGCAAAGCCTGTACACACTAAATGTTTTTTAGGCATATGCCATTGTGGAGCATCTAGGATATTAAGTATAAGTGTGGCTTGAGCACTGGACATTAGCTGAAAATACACTATGTGTTTTAAAGACATTCTTTCCAGATTTTTTTTTTTTCTATTAGAGGAGTTTCGGAGAGTGTGAAAGCCATCCACCACTGGGTAAAACCTTGCAATTACAGAATTAAATGTCTGTAATCAGTGCAGACAGGAATGACTGAGATTTATGCTGAGTTTGAGTCAATGATTAAATAGTGAAGTACAGAAAAGCTTATGTATTTAAAGGTGGTTTGAACAAGCTGTGTGGAGAATGCTCTCAATACTTTTTATTTCCTCGCCAAGTACAGTAGCGACAATTCTGTCTACTAACATGTGCCTGCTAATTAAAATCAGTGGCAAATGTTCTGTTGATCTCAGTAACAGCGGACCTGAACACAGTTTTTACCTTAGTTTCTAGGAAGTGAAGGTCTTGAAGTGTGTAGTCTTGTGCAGGCTGAGTTTTGCATTTGGATTTTTTTTGACAGCAGTCAGTTCAAATGCAATGCAAGCGAAGCTTTCTGCAGATTAAGTGTTCCAGCTTTTTGATCCAGAAGGCCTTTGTAGTTCATCTTCTGCAGAGACCCAGACTTAACCCCCCAACCTTTCCACTGCTTCCAGGTGCGATCCCATTCTGAACTGTCCTTCACTGTAAAATTGCAACAGCACTTTGGGAAGGACTTGTGGCTGTTAGATGGCTTAAGAGCTCAAGGAGCTACCCTGTTCTTAGCCATTCCCGCTTTGTCCTGTGATGGAATTTACTTGCAAGCCTGTTTAAAAGACATCTGGATTCCAAGCCTCATTTCATTACAAAATAGCCATTACATTTATTATTGTAAATAGACCTTGCTCACTAAATTCCCTGGAAGCATTGATTATGAGAAAGCTAATGCCCGGTTGTCTAGTCTCACAAAGGTGTTTTGTAGCTTGCTCATCTGGATGTCTGCTTCAATTCTTTTGTTAAACCCAAGCTCTGTCTTTTATCTTTCCACAGACTTCATCTCAGCCTTCTACAAAGTCATCACCATCTTCTGCCAATCCTGCAAAACGTTCTTTGCTGCCTCTTCCCACGGGCCCAACATTATTGTTGACTTCGGAGCAGGTGCAGTACTACAGGTTTAAGGAGTGCGAGTCTGCTGGAAAAATACTGTTAATGTGTGATTTCAACAACGTGGGTGCATAGACCACTGGAAGGGACTGTCAGTTCAAGTGGCACCTATATTAATGGGTTTAGGTTTGTTCTCCTGAAGGTGTTTTATGTAGTGGTGTGCCAAAACAAAGTAAGCAGAAGTGAATTCAATAAATGCTAAGCTGTACATGAACCAGAAAGTGGAATCATTTACTCAAGCATGAGAAGATCTAGTGATGTCATATGATGTTGTTATGCAAATTGATTAAAGTTACTTCAAAGACAAGCGAGAAAGCCAAACTTACTTTTGCATAAGGCTTGTGTGAAGAGATTATTCTAAAAAGCAGGAAGGAAAGGACAGTTCACTTACCTACAGGCTAAGCAGGAACATAACTAAAAAGAGTAACTGTAACATAGTGAGAAGGATTAACTGTAAGGAAAACCATCGTACTATCAGACTTGGATCTTAGTTAGATTGCACATATAAAAGCTGAGCTAATTCCATTCATTTTCATGGCATGTCATTGGAGTAAAATAATGCTAATTAGACCTATCATTATACCTAATGGGGAAGAAAGTGCATATTACAGGGGTAAGAATTATTCTGCTCACTCTGTTCACCTGCACAATGTTCTGTCCTGTTGAACTCAACAGATTGGGAAACTATACAGTGAACTGGACATGGCAAAAATGAATGTGAGAGTCATGTCAACAATATTAAAGGAAAATGTTCCTGGCTCTGAAAATCCAGATGATATGAATCTTTTACAGGTATGTAGTAATTCATTAGTAGGGCATATTGGTTTGGTTTGGTCAAAGTTGATTTTAAAATATGTTGTATCCTTTCTTTTAACATCTGGATTCAGATTGCCAGATGGAATCCAACAATAGGTTTCTGTCTCTGGTTTTGCTTGGCTTTCTTTTGTCTTTTTCACCTTCCCCTGACATCTAGACAGTCAGGAAAGGACAATACAGCTTGCAATGCAGATTTAAGCTCTAGGGAATTCCAAGGGCAAAGGAATTTCATAATGGAGCGTTCTCTGTTAAGCATGTTCTGTCAAACAGCCCGGAGAACATTCCAGTTGAACGCAGTTGCCTTGTGGGAAAACGCATGATGACACAGTCTCTCATATCCGTCCTGGAGTTTTCAGTGCTCACTTTATTATTACCAGTACCTTAAAGGCAGACTGAAGGCCAGTGTGGAATATAAAGCATTGGTTTTATGTGCGTGACCTCAAAGACTGGGAGCTTGCTGTGCTATAGATGAATCCATGTGCTCTTAAAGCGTAGCCTGAAGGAGATGTATTGCAATAGTCCAGTTTAGATTTGACAGTGAACGTACAGGTGTTCTTCTTCCTATGATGTTGTTTCTTCATCTTGCTCATGCTGCATTTTCTTTTTTAGAAATTAAAAATGCAGAATTACTTTAGTATTTCAACAGTGACCTATATCAATGGACATTTTTCTGTTTCTTATTGTCTGCAAGAATTTAAAAGGCTTTTATCACATCCTTCTCTTTCTAAATTTACCTCTGAACTTCTGTGATGAGGAAGCATTTTGGTAATTTGTCAGCATTAAATGTGTTGGAGAGCTGATCTAATATTTACAACCCTTTGGTATGCTTCTCTTGCCCAGCTGAGTATTTCTCCTTTGCAAGGAACCCGTACCAAGTGCTGTTGGTTTGCCTTCAAGGTCATGGTGTTCAGCTGTGTCCATTCATGGATTAGTTTACCGCTGGAGCTGAGATATGGAGACAGAGCACCAGTTTGCCACTGTCTCTCATCTTTAATGACAGGCAGCGCTGCTGGTCTGGGGGAACCAGATAGGAACCAGATGCAATCCGGTTTTGCTCCCCTGGAAGTGCCTCGCATCTCCAACACTGTCTTTTTTGCAGAGGTTTGTGGAGCTACAAATGCAAGGAGGGAAGGGCCTAAGAAGCAAAGGTCTGAGCAGAGTAGGCTTTAAACACGAGCAAATAGCTGTTGCAATAGATTGCAGAGGGCTGGCTTTGCCTGCGGTATAAGATTGAGTATAGGTTGTTCCAGCAAAGGACACCACCTAAGCAGCTAATCTATGGCGGTTCTACGCACAGTACCTAAATTCTGTAGTGCTACTGCCACCAGGGAGGATGCCAAGGTGCAAACTGGCCTAGATGACTTAAGCAGCCAGTGAAAGATACACCAGGTAGGAGAATTCACTGGCTTAATATATACGGCCACCTCTGTCCAGTCCATGACAAGGGAAGTGTTTCTGGCTGCGGAACAGGAGCGGTATGTCTGTATGTCTTTCCTTTCCTGTCTCCCGCTGTAGCCCCTTCTGCATGGGGGTGCACAGATTAGGTTGCCCACAGTAAACCAGCGGATTCTTAATTGACACTCCCAGTAATAAAATTTTTGGCAAAAGTCTGAGGACAGGGTGTGGAGTTCCCATTTGTGGGAGAGTGACTGAAAACTCATTCCTTCTATGCTAATTTCACTGTTGTTCTTTCTGTTGTTTTCAAGGGTGGCTGGCCTGTTCCTTTAACAATGTTTAGTGTTTCTTTTTGGTTTTGGTTCTACCTGGATTGCTTGGATTAGGCTTTTGTTGTCGGAGAACAGTGTCCTTCGTTAAAAGCTGCTTGTTTAGGCTTTGAGTGAGTTGGAGACATTAATTTCAGTCTTTCTGATTATCTGGAGTCTTTCAATAAAAACTGTAACAGGGTAAACGTGATCAGTGCAACATATTTTCAGTCCTGTAGCTTCATTAGTGGCTAGGCTCCTCCCTTTCTCCACCCTGTTTTGGACAAGGCTTAAGATAGGAGACCTCACTTGAAAGGCTGTGCTGGCTAGGAACAGTAGTTAAAGGGTAGCTAAAGCTCAGGATCAGCCAAGAAGGTAACAAACTTTTGTACTGGGCAGTGAGTAGCCATACTTGAGGGACATGCAGGAATCTGAGTCCGGATCATCAGCTGGTAAGAGTTAGCACAAATTCCGTGGAATTGCTGATGATTGTTATACCAGCTGGTAGTCCATCATTCTAAAACTCCCATTTTTTCAAAACATGAGTGCATGCATCGTTGTGGGTCGGAGCAAAGTCTAGCAAATTTGTGCTTGGAATGAGTGTCTCAATTTTCTTTTCTATTGAATATTAACATCTACAAAACTAGGCTGCCTGTACAATGGAATCATAAGAAATACACGCCTTTTTTTAAAATGCAGATCAGGTAGTAAAGTGCGGAGTTGGAGAGGTTTTATATTTAATTACTTACATTACACTGAATAAATTTTTGTGTGTTTTATCCTTGGCTATGAAGGTACAGTACTGAAAGGTACAGTACTCTGTAATCCTTATGCAGATTTGGCAAAAGGGTGCAAAATTTCTTTTTACAAAAATAAAATATTTACCTGAAGAGTATAGTTTTTGAGGAAAAATCATATCACTTTGAAAATACTAGCCAGAGCAATTTTTTAATAGCAGCGTGCAAATAGAGTAATTTTTCCCCTTAAGCGGAGCCAGCCAGCATTTGCACATGCACTGCAGGGGGGGAAAGTGTTGGCTGAGTTGAAGTTCCTGTTGCTAAAGAATTTGGTTCTTTGAACATGCAAAAGCTGTAATGGAGAGGAATATAAATAAGCTATCTTCCATTTCAACTGGCATTAATGCATAATTCTGCTCAGTAAACCCTCGTAATTCTTGTATCAGCTGATTCTGCTAGGTTCGTGTTACTTTCTCAAAAAATGCAAAGATTAAGTGCATGCAAACCTCCCCTCTTAGAGGAGCAGTTAGAGGTAGAGACTTGTGTCACCGAGCACTTCTGTCCTTTAGTCTGCTATTGTCCTTTGGTCAAGCAGACATTGAACAGGATCGCAGCCATTACATCCATGTGAAGTATCCTGCTGACTTTAATCAGCTTCAAACAGGATCAAATTAAATTTGCTCTGCATCACCCAGAGGGGTCTCCGTTGTTTTGTAATTTGTAATTTAGACTTTAGAGACAGATATATCTTTAGAAATAAGGTGGGTCAAGAGGTAGGGATTGGGTAGGAGTGCTGGCTGTGATGATAGGAGTTGTCAACCTGCCTTGCAGAGATCAAAGACATGAAAATTACGCTATTTGCAATGTTTGGTATGCATGCGGTTTGTAATATAAGGAATGTTACCCGTGAGTCTGCAGTGCTCAAGTGTCTTATCATTCTTCTCCAGAACTGACAAACTGGGAGACCACAGTTAAGATTTTTTTTTTTTTCTTCCCTTGCCTTGGGCAGAAACTGTATAAGACCTGTCGGATGATGCAGGAGAGGATCATGGAATTGTTGGTGACAGTGGAGAATGAAGATGTGGTAGTTGAGTTAATACAAGTAAATGAAGATCTGAATAATGTCCTCCTGGGACATGAAAGGTAAGTAGTTGGATACATTTGGTGTCCTAACTAAATAAGCACACTTAATGGACACGGTGATCCATACATCTAATGTTGATCCTCCACAAAGAAACATATTTTATCCTTAAATCCAGAAAAGAAACATGATTGCAAAAAGACAAAATCATCTATTTGTCTTCTCCTAAACACTTCAGAAATGCTTCATAAAGGTAGTTAGAAAACCATTAGAATCGGGTAAAAAAGGTAACAGCATAGACAGGAGATCAGATGGAAGCCCACAAACAAAAATCGTTTTGGAATTTGACGTTCCTCTTTGGTAGTGCACAGTGAATTTGTAATCAGTCTGCTACAAACCCTTTGGTACTGGTGATGGTCCTTATCTCTGTTGAGTGCATATGCTTCCAGGAAAGAATACTTGTTCTCCTTTCTAAACAAGTTTGACAGCATTACTGCAGAAATCTGCCACAGAGCAGCATTCTGCCTCATTGCGTGCCCGAGAGAGTCGCTTGCTTTTCTCAACCGGATTGAAACACACTGTTCTACTTGTACAGGAGAAAATGTTTGTTTCTTTCACACGTGGAAGCACCGCAGTGCTTGTATTAACATCCGCTGTGTTTGTGTATTATGTCACTGGTAGCATGACTAGATGCTAGCAAACCTGAAATTAATTTTAAACTCAAAATTCCAGTTAGCCCTCAAAATATCACATGTGTACTCACAGAGAGCATTTTGGTTTAATAGGAACTAGCCTTCCATGTGAAGTAGTTCATCTCCTCCATGGCTAAGAAATGTTCTAGAAATCGTTATGCATCGAGTGTAATGGTTCATGATGAAATGTAGCAGATTTAAAGAATTTAGTCATCTTTTCTTTACAATCCTTTTCTGAATGCTGCACGAAAAATACCACTAGTTCTAACTATCATGGCACAAACTTTGGGCCTAATCTTGACAACATTTAGCTTTAATATTTTATGTCTACAGCAGTGTTGGCCTATTTTACAGTATTGCCTTGAAAAAATTGTGTGCTCACTTCTTCCTTTAGGAAGCTTTTCATTTTAGTAAAGCAAAAACGGAATTCTGTTCAGCTTCTGTAAATCCACTGAAGTCAGATGTGGGCTTACATTTTTGTTACGACTGACAGATACTGGCAAGGCCAAGAACCTGTTGAATAGTAGCTTGTGGGTATAATTCAACAAATTCCTTATGAAGGACTCACCTGGTGATTGAAGGAGCGGTTAATTTGCCATTGTGAAACTGGACAGAAAACTACTGCGTTTTAGGACTGTAACATTATGGTTTATATGTAATGAGTCTTCCTGGGTGCAGATGCGTTGCACTTAAGTTGGTATGTATTGCAATGGATTTGGGTAGTTTGTTGCAGAGGGTTTGTTCTTTGAAACTCCCTCTGTACAGTGAGATGTGTAAAGGCCAAAGTGATATTAACTAGCTGCATCTGTTTCATACTGTGTGTATTGTTCGAAGAGAAATCACGCTGCATTCTCTGTTTCTGATTATTCGCGTAGAGTCCAAATTAAATCAGGTATCAATCACCACTGTGGGAGAAACTGGCCTCATGTATGTAACGATGACACCCTCTAGTGGCTTTAGCAACTCTTCAGGTCTTTCTGCATTTCAGATAAATGTCAGATAAATGGTTTATGTTTTGCAGTTGTAAAGGGTTGGGGTTTTTTTTCCTTCTGTTCCTCTCTGCATATATATTATGGTTGTGGGCCCCACCAGCATGGTAACCCTGAGAAGCAAATGGAGTTGTACAGACAGCTTCATGTCCATACCACCAGGGGCTCTTACTCCTGAAATACATTGGCCTTGTGGATGCCGAGTATCACTTGACTGGGTCTCCTCTGGACCCACTGTAGCACTGTTACAGCTTCTAACACATATTTACATAGGTGGATTTTTTGGTTTCCATATATTATTTTTTTAAAAAAAATATTCCAAATGGCTGAACTACTGAGAGGGCTGTATACCAGGATAGGTGTGTGGTTTGTCCTGAGGTGGTAGGAGGGAATGTGGGGACCTCTGAGGACAGAAACTTCCTGGGATTTGGTTATAGGTGTTCTGGTCAGAAGGGGTCAGATTTGGCACAGTGCGTGTTCATAGTTACCCATCTGGCGTGAACAGAGGCAGACTTTATTGTCAGCTGTGCCTCGGTTTTGTTTTGGAAGGAACAGATGGCTGTCTCCAAGATCAAACTTTTATGTTAGTGTTAGTGTAGGTCATCAGAGGACCACGGTCCTGGAGAAGAGAGGGTCAAATTGCTAGTGCAGAGACAAGTGCCCCAGAGAAAAGCATCTGTAGTGCTTGTTTGGTGCCTCTGGAGTCTTCTGATAATCAGGCTTTGATCACAACTGGTTTCATATTCTTAGGAGTGACATCACAGGTATATGAGTGAACATTTAACTCTGCAACTTCAACAGGTTCTCTCGAAACAGAGTCCGGTTTTTGGAGAATCAGAGAATACAACGTGAACGCACAGAGGTAAGTCATTATAGATGAACTCGTGAGCTGCAGGACTGTAAACATTCCATTTTCTGTTCATGATGAAAAATGCAGTTTTGGTATGTGCAGAATTTTATTCTCTAGTTGAGAGGTACAGGAGACAACAGGCTGATACTAGTCATCAATTATTTTCTAAAGTCTCATTTGCAGAATTTCATGCAAATTCATCTAACTAAAGTAGCAAATAATGTCAAATCTAAGGTGGAAGCTTGGTCAGGAAAAATGAGAGACAGACACCTATGCAGATACTGTTTTATGACCTCTGCAGCTAAGCACCATTATCTGCCATATACAAAATGAGGAGGCATAACATTTCTTTTAATTTATTCCCTGTTAAGCATATATAGGCTGAAATATTATTACACTATCAGAATTCACTATTACTGATGTTTTTTCTGAGTCAGAGCTTTTTCTGAATTGTGACTATTGGCTTGTAGCAATTCTTTAATGATTATCCTTTATTGATTGATAATTATGGTTGTTAATTATATTGCCGAAAGTAGTTTTGCACGTTTCAGCTTCTGCTAAGCCATAATTGTATAGTCATCTAGGACTCAATATGAAAATGACTGCATTCGAAATGCTGAAATAGAGCTGACAATTATTAAAAAAAGATAGAAGATGATCTTGTTTTCCTTGAAAAGCCACTATTACTGCATTCTGGTTATGTAGGTGGATGTTTTTGCTTGATGGGTGCTCTGTTGGATTAGTTAATAGTCCAAATGGTGCAGTCTGTGCAATTTTGTATTACTCAGCAGTCTTCAAGTTTAAAATGCATCATCTTTTATTTATTTATTTTATTTTAATCTGGTGTGACCAAACCTGTATGATTCAAGCAGGTGGTTTTATTAAACTCTTTTGTTGGCTACATTTTTAATTCTAACACGTTCATAGAAGAAACAAAGGGAACCCTTTTCTGTGTCCTAGGAAACATTGTTTTGATTTTGAACTTCTCCGATCTAAAACAGGACTGGGGGAAAAAAAATCTCTCCTTAGTATGTATCAAAACTCAATAATACAAATAAGTAGCATGAAAATAATTGCACAGGATCAATCAGAAGATTGATACCAAGCCTGTATCTAAACAAGCTCATGATTGCTCAACTGCTTTTTAGAACTGAGTCTGTTCTATTTCCTATTTTAGAATTGGTTTTCTTCATTTTTTTGAAATAGCAAACTTGCTGAAACTGATCTTTTCTGGAAAGCATTTCTTGTTTCATTAGCTGTCTCTCACACATACATGCACACAAGTATCCTGGTCTTCTTTCAATCCTGCCAGTTTTTAATGTTATGATATTCACTATGTTATTGTGATATTCATTATATTATTATGATACTAAGTTTATATTCTGTGAAAATAGCAATTTGTTTAAAACTATACAAGTTCCTTTTAAAAAACAACAAAACAACAAAAAACCCACACAAAAAAAAAACAAAACCAAACAACTTTATTCCTTTTCAAATGCAAAGCTGTACAGGAAACAGCCATCTGCTCCCTCAAGTGATCTGCTTGACCTCTCCATAGATTCTCCATCTCCTACCTCAGCAGCGGTGCAGACCGACTCTGCAGTGTCTCCTTCAGGCCTTAGTAAGTAATGAATGCACGTTTGCCTTGCAGTGTGTTTTCCTAATGCAAACCAACAAAGCCTAGTGGAGGAATCAAGAAGTTCCTTGTAAGAAAGAAAACAAAGACAGTCCTTAACTTTACCTTAAATCTCCTTAAAAGGAGCATTGATGTGTGTACATAGGAAAAAAATGTAAGGTAGTATGAAGTTCCCTGTAATTTGTTTACAGTGGAAGCAACAATCTTTTTTTCCCCTGTTATGTAAATTTGAACAGTAGAACATGTTCTGTTTTCTATTACAGTGAAGCCTTTAAGACAGTCTGGTAGTTGCTTGTTCTGTAGGTTTGGAAGAAAAAAGCACAGATATGCTCTTATCATACCTTCTTGATGGCCAAGCTTTTTTCAGGAGGCACTCAGTGTTAGAAACAGCTCGCTTTGAGAAAGGTACTCATCTCCTCTAACTCTAGATAGACTTCTTTCATAGTCAAGAGGAGTGGGAAATCTCCTACCTTTGGTACCCTAAATTACTGTTTGCAGAAGTCCCTACCTTACCCATCCCAGGGGAGTCCCTACACTGAAGTTAAAGGTGTGAATGTCCCCCCAGGGATAAATGCCTATAATTCCATTCTCATCTTTTAGAAATAGTGAAAAGAGTTTTAAGTGGCATCTACTGTGTATAACACTACTGATGATGTTCTGATATTTTAAGGAGATAAATATATTGCACGTAATACCTTCTCAGAGTTATTAAAATTCTGCCTTTCATGTGATAAACAGCAATTCATTTCAGATTCTTTAGATGCCTTCCAAACAAAGCTTGACTCTTTCAATGTTCGTAGTACAACATTTGCTTAATGTTTAAATGATCATTAATTATTGCTTTGAATTTCAGATTGCATATCTGCACACCCTGAAGATAAAAACAGGCATCATCCATCTATTTATCCACAGCTAGATTTAGCACCTGCTACAAAAGCTCAGCAATTTCCGTGAGTAATCTCTTACCAAGGACAGATAACCAATGTTCAGAGGTATTAGTACTTCATCTAATTAATACTCAGGTATTAGTAATTCATCTAATAGTTTATAGAAAGCTCTGAGACCACAGATGTACTGTTTGTACAGATTACTCCAGTAAAACAAGTGAAAACTACCTGTGTACTAGATGTTGCTTACCATGCTTAGAAATACGCTACTACTGCAGCACTGTTTAGTCATAGCTCAACAGTCAAAACATACCTGAGAGAGAAATGATTTTCTGCTTGAGTGTTGCCAATACTGCAGTGAAAGGGAGAAACAGATGAATTGTACAGGTCAATAGGGAGAGTTTAAAGCAGGTGTCCTTGTAGTTCCCTTCCTTCTATCTGTGCTGCACTCAGTTGTGACATAAGGTAAAAACAGACCAGCAAAAAAACCCAAAGTAACAATCAGAATATACAGTTTTTATAGTTTCTCAGTTACTTTCAATGTATTACTCTCTCCTAGATTTGCAACTGAAACACAAAACACTAGTGTAAGCAACCCAGCTGGACATTCATATAGCAATGTGAGTAACACTCATGTTCAGAATAATCATTCTTTGCTGGCAACTGTCAAAATGAGAACTGTTTGGATTTACCCCAACTGCTGTCCAAATGGGATGCAAAGATCTGTTCTGTGGCCCTTCTCCATACATCAGGGAACACTCTGCATTTGGTGACCAGGCCAACTTTTCTCTTTTGATACCACAGATGCTAATATGAAAGCATATTTCTGGGGTCCAGCACAATCTCGGGGGGGTTGCAGAAAGCAAAATACAAACTGTTATTTGTACTGACATTGTTGCTGTGTGAAGGAACAAGGGGAGATCACCTGCTGCCATTATGTGATTATGGTGTATTTGCTATCTCAAAGAAGATACTAAAAAAAAAAACCCAAACCAAGCCCGCTACCCAAAAAACAACCCACCACCACCCCCAAAAAAACCCACACCAAAAACCTCAAATGCTTAAAAACCAAGTACAGTGCAGGACAAATGGCATATGCTGCAGACCTAAGACCTGTGACAGGAAGAATGCAAAAAAATATAAAGGGGCTTTGAGATAATGTTATGCATTTGAATGCTATTCTGTGGTAGGCATTATGAAATTGAAAAGATGAGAAGCAGACTCCAAACACACGCATATTTCCCATTTTAAACCGCAAGTAAAAGCAGGTATTTATTGTAAGTACTGTGGCCTTTGAGTCTGTGTAGTGTAACAAATTACAGAGAAGTAAATCATACAAATGTGCTATAGATAACAACTAAAAAGATGTTTTGAACTGTGTGTGGAGAATGGAGATTAATCAGACTGGTAACTGTTGACCTTAGAATGTATTTGCAGTAGTCTGAAAGTCTAAAGATAAGTCAAGTCAAACCAGTTCTCTTTCATATAACAATCCACTTATGCACTGTTTTGCTTGATGTCCTTAGCTGGCAACTCTTTTAAGCCCAGTGCCTCTGAATCCAGTAAATCTGCAGACTGGACATACTACATCATTAAACGGACAGTCACTAGCAGGTAAGAAGTACTGCAGACCACCTGACTGTCGTGGAGGTGTATTTTTTTGTGTTGGTTACATAATGGCTGTCAAAGACTAGGACCAGCAACAGACAGACAGAATCTGATATTGCATACGGCTTCTCTTAGACGTGTCTGTCCATTTTAGCATTTAAAGCAACTAGATACAGAGGAAGTAATTTGCGATTTTCAGGAAGATGCAAAAAAGTAACACGCAGTAAGCACACATTTCATTTACATTTAATTCACATCTGGATGATCTGCCTATCTTTATTCTTCAGCTGCATCAAAGAACAAGTCACAATCACCTCATTACTACGAAATAATGGAATTTGATCCCTTGGCTCCTACTGAGTAAGTAACTTTTAAAATAGATACACGGGTTTTGTAGGTGCCAAAGGCAAGGCTTCTGAGATGGCTTTTTCTTCTGAGTGAGAAAACAGACTACACTATTTAGACTGAGTTAGTTGCCCAACTGGATCGTCAGTATACATAATGTACAAAATGCACCCACTCTTTTCTTCCAATATTTCTGGCATAACCCATTAAGGAATAAACTCCTATAGTGTGTTCATTAAACAGCATCTGTAAAAATGGTGAAGTAATGCTGTGTCAAAAACTAAAGTCCTATCCAGCAATTAGAAAAGGTGCATAAAACACAGTAACGGTCCTGGTGGAGGAAGCTGATGGACGCTTCAACACAGGTGGTTCTGGAGGAAGGTAACCAAAGTAATTCCTGTTCCCAGCAATCATGATTTTTAAGAATGTTGTTCTGCATATCAAGAAAATCCTCAATTTAAATATAAACTGCAGAAGAGAATGGATGCTGGGACTCTCTAAAGGGTCAAATGGTCAGCCAGAAAAGTACTATGAAACTAAGTGGATGGCAAAACTCTCCTTTCTACTAGTAAATTGCAAAAAATCCGAGTCATCTACACAAAATTTATTTCTGTGGCATTGAATTCTGAGGTAGAAAAATTCAATGAAGTTTTAATTATGTTTTTTAACTAGTGCAGTAATTGCGTGCCACGTGGCTTGCTTGCCATTTGTGTTTTGCAGTCCTGTTCCCAAACTTTATTTAATCAAAAGTGACAATGTCCAGAGGTGTCTCATTAAATGTATAATCCCAGAGACACTGTGGGATTGGCCCTTTGTTTCCATGGAAACCTGGGCATCCTGCAGCTGATGCTGCTCTGTTAGGCAAACACTCTTGGCAGTTCATGCCTGGGCAGGATTTAACTGGTGCATTTTATCAAAGTGAAGCAACTGTGATGTAGAAGTCTCCCTGTTTCTCTTCTTCCAGAGCTGTTTATGAAGAAATTGATGATGTGCTGAAGACTGAAGTTAAAAAGAATACAGGATGCTGAAGGCGGGGGTGAAGTCTTCTGCTAAACACCCTTTATTCTCTGGTGCTGGTCCTGTGCAGTGCTTCCGATAACGTACAAGTGAATAACAGAATGAGTTTTGTATTTTGACACAACAGACAATAAGTATTAGAACACTAAACTGTGTGGAAGCTGAAAAACTCTTGGATCTACACCTTGATCATTTGTCCTAAATGCTCAATTGTGTATTCTTCAAGGTGACTTGCATAATTATTTTTGACGTATTTTGGAGGCCTTTAAAACGATTTCCAGATTCACTTGTGCATGAATTAATCCTTTACACCTGACACAAGTAAACAAAAAAGCTGTTTACAGAAGCTGCAGAATCCAGTTTCTGTTTTGGCCTTATTGCTCTCTGTGTTAATCTCCCTAGAAATTTATAAGGGGTTTTTCATATATAGGACTTCTCTAAAATTGGGCCCCTGGATAGATGTCTGAAGACATGCAGTGTTACTCTCCTACATTCATATTCTGAATACAGATTCTGTTTTCCTCCTGCAGTATAGTTGGATTTTTGTCCTGGTAAGAACCTGAAGTGGGACATGAACTGCTGTCATCCATGATTAACAGAACAGAAAAAAAACCCTTCTTGTTCCTGTGTTGTCGTTGTTGCTTTTATTTACTCAATAAATACTGGAGGGGGATAAGTAATTTCTTTCAGTGTTCCTGCCCTGCAGAAGTGGTTCTGGTGAAGGAAAAAATAATTATCTACAATGCAGATGAGCAATAGTTATCCATTTATTTTAATCAAGCGGTTTAACTCTGTTAATAAGTTTTGTCTTTTAATATTTGAAGTGCCTTATCTATTTTCATGCTGAATGTAAAGTGTGCACTTTAATAGGTATAGTTCTCTGAATTTATAATTGATATAAAATTTGAGAACTTAGTTCATGTTCGTAGCTGATAAGCAATTTTTTGATGAAATATGCATTTTAAATGTTAACTGTTTAAGCAATAAGAAGTTCTCAGTTTTGCAATTTTTGTAGCATATAATTCCAAATAAAAGCAAACACTTACTGAGAAGTTAACCTCCATCACTTCTTGAGTTTTTATGAGGACATGCGTATTCCATGAAATACCAAACACAGATAGTATTGGAAGTATTTTAGTGTGAATTCATGGAGTTTCATTGCATAGTTAGCAATTTGGCGGTCTGCCGTAGGACCATTAGAAGACCTTCTATCAGATACACAACCTTGAAGAAGTTTGGGGGGTTTGTAAGCAGAAGTGACAAGATAAGCTGCTTTATTATTATTTTTCATGTATTTGCCATGTTTTAGACAGCAGCCTGAGAAAACTGCTGAAAATAGGATTTGAGGTGGATCAATTTTTTAATTTTTTTTTTCTTTCCTTTCTTCCCTACAGCTGAGTTGTATTGATAAAACCCTAGGACACTGAAGTGTAACAAATTAAAAAGGCTCTTTCAGTATGGCAATCCGTAATGGGTGTCTGTTAACTAAACTTTGCTGTACTTACAGAAGCAAAATGGTCACAGATAGATGAAAGGGAACTGGCTAATTGTTGAGGTTATGAAGCTTGTTTTATAGCTGGAACGTGCTTAGTATCTGTGCAAACTTGGGCTTTCAAACTTGAGCTTTCAAATTTGAGAGAAGACACACATTTTATGAAATTTGCACCTGGCAGAGGGATATTCCTTTTCTTTCGAAGCATGTGGCCAGAATAAAGCACTATGTGGAGAACTGATATAATCAGTTCAGCTTTCAAAAAGACAATGGGCTAAGACAACCCAGGTAAGAATTGCTTTTTTTTTTTTCTTCCCTAGCCTGGATTCAAAGATTTGCCTTGATTTTTATTTTTTTTCCCCTGAAGCATAATTGGAGTTATAGTTTATAAAGCTTGCTGCTATCTTCATACAGATGTATTTCACTTGCGTGGGCTCCACGTGTTCTGCTGAATAAAAATGCATTAGAAAGATGAAAGAACAAAAAGTGTTAAAACTTTCATGTCAGGTCTTCACTGTATTAATGTCATCCAGAATCTATTTAAACACACACAACTGGTACAGTAACGCATTTTAAAGATAGTATCCATTTATCTTCAAAAAAGCAGGTTTTAAATTACTGTATACAAACATAATTGAGACTAAAGTGACTGTAAGTTGTTTCTGATATACCCATTGCCTTTTTAGAGTCCAGACACACCAACAGTAGTCTTTATTAGATCTCATCTGCTGAAAGGGGTAGAAAGAACTGGCATATGGGATGAGATACTGGGCTGTCTGAAAACGAGTAGGTCACTTAAACTTGCTCTGCAACTTGCTTCTCGTTTGCAGAGAGCTATGATAAAAGTGTTATTATCCCTACAGATAATGACCAAAAGTTACATAAATACAGGCTTACGTGTTCTGACGGTAAACAGAGTACCTATGAGTACCTCTGAAAAACCGATAGGCTGCCGGGCAGGCTTTGTGGGGCTTAACCTCTGAATGAGGCTGATTTCCTTCTGGGTTTTGATGTTAATTCATGCTGTTAATTGAGCCTGCAATTTAGCACAGTTGTTTATGTGCTGCCTCTCCCTTCTACGCGTTTCATACATAAGCTGAGCCTGTCTCTGTGTAGAGGTGCCCAGCATACGGCCCTCTGCAGAGTGGAAGAGCGGTCATTAGCAGTACAGACATTTTAAATTAGTTGAACACAACATTGAAATTTGAAGATAGTCTTTCTAAATGGAAACCATACCACAGATCTGATGTGCTTACACTTAAATTACTGTTCCTCATTCAAATTATAACAGTTCTAGAGCAATCTGCTCTTACCAAATGAACTACTGATTCAGTAATAATTCGACAGGGTGCATCATATTCTGAATCATCACATCCTCCTGTGCCACAGGAGTGTTACATAGCAATACAGTCTAGTCTTACAATATTCAGCCAACACATATCATCTTACAAAAGATGTCTTGAGAAAACCTCTCTTCCAGCAACAGTGTTCCCTTCTATTGTCTGATGAAGAAATAATATTCCAACTACCTAAGTTTGGATTTTTAAAAAGAAATACACCCTTTCATAACAACACCACGTACCCGTGGTGGTTTAATAATATAATTTCATATTACACAGTACTCTGCAGTTATTCCTTCCATGGAAAAATGGTTTTGAAACTGGTAGTCAGGTAGCAGAAGTCAAATTGTGTAGAGTTTGCCCATTACTGATATCCAGGAAGTGGTAATTTCTGTCCTTCCTTTGCTTCAAAAAAAGTGTAAGAGAGGGTGATCAAATCAACTTTAGCCATCTTAGGGTCCTCTACAAATTCTGGATCAATGTAGAAAAAGACAGGCATGTCCACTTCCTCGTGAGGATTTAATCGCTGTTCTTCAAAACAAAAACACTGCAGGGGGGAGGAAAAAAACACTTGAACAATTCGACAACAGCAGCTATGGTAAACTTTCTCTGCCAACACGAGAGAAAGCTTCATCTTTTAAAATCTACTCTCATTGATCTACAGGTGTACATCTAAAATCAAGGGAGTGAGCAAGCACAGGAGCAACAAGACAGCAGTTCTGTTCCTCTTGTGTTACGGGGGGGTGGGGGGGTGGGAGGGAATAGCTTTTAATGAATGTGCAAATGTACAAATTGGCCAGGCTAGTTCACACTGTTACCATCTGCCCTTAAAGTCAGTGGTATTAAACATCATACATTTGGGAACTTCTCTAATTGGACACGTACTGCAGCTTATGAAGACAGTACGGCCAAGAACGAACTGATGCACAGTCATGTGAAAAAATCAAGCTGTTTTCTTAAAATGTTGGCATACAAAGAATGGGATCCAGGAGTAAAATGAGGCAAAGTTATTTAATGCATAACTACTGTCATTCCGTGTAGAGGAAAATGTAATCTTTGCTTTGTCCACACTTACTTGTATTTTATTGAAATACTGTCCTGCTTCAAAGGGTATGACGTTGTAGGTAGAGATTCCAATTATTGGTTTGTCAGTAGGATTTTTCGCTTTATAAAACGCCAGTGCGGTCTCTCCTGGTACCACCTGCATAAAATAATTGCACAGTGATTTTATTTTTATTTTTTTTTAATCTGCTGCAGCCCACCATCCCTCAGTGTTCTTTAGACTTCAACTAGTTCATTTTCTCTTTTGCAGTTTCAAATTGGTTACTTCGCTACTTGACAAATATTTTGCTTATATACAACTCGCCCCTCTTCAAAATTAGAAGCATCAATAATGTCGTTTGTGTGCATTTTTAATCTTAACCAGTTTTCCATGAGAATTCTATTACTGTCAGTAGTTTAGCAGCATATAGAGCTTGAATATGCCCTTGCATATACAGTTTAAGGTTATTTTTTCCGTATTGGGCTCAGTAATTAAGCAAGCATGACTTGTTGAGTTTTTTTATTAAGAACTAGTTTTGAACAGTGACGTTACATTAGAATGATTGGTTGGTTGGGGGTTCTTTTCCATGTAAGAACAGTCCTACAAGGACAGGGGCCAGCAGAGAAAGAACCCCCCCCCCAGGTTTAGGTATAGTGTAGCTCTCTATCTCTGTGTAAATATATATGCACACACGGACTTGATGGCGTCTATATGTATATAACATAAGGTGTATATGTAATATGCTTTTTGCTGGCCAGCCTGTTCTGGCAGTTTGCTGGGATGTAGGGGGATAACACCCCGCGGGCAGCAGGAGCTCGCCTCCTCCCGCACCGGGCCCGCAATCCGCGGCGCCTCCCGGGCCCGTACCCCCCCAACTCACGTAGATTTCACTCTGCTGGGGTCGGAATTCCCACTGGATGCTGGCGTGCACGTCGGCGTTGAAGGTGACCCTGAGGCGGCGGTGCCGCACCGGCTCCATGCTAGCGACTCGCTCCGCGCCGCTCCCGGCGCCCGTGGTGCCGCCCAGCCCGGTGGCCTGGGGGAGAGGGGAGGCGGTGAGCGGCCCCGCCGGGCTGCGCGGCGGCGGCGCGGCGGGGCCCGGCCCGGCCTACCTGGCAGTAGAGGCGGTAGAGCGGCACGGCCGCGTAGGACATGCCCACCATGCCCACGGCGGCGGCCACGATGTAGGCCAGCGCCGACCGGTTCCGGCGCCGCCACTCCTCCTCCTGCCGCCGGGTGAAGGGGTTGGAGCTCCGCAGCCCGCGGGCCCCCCGCGGGGCCGAGGCTGGGGCCGGCCCGCCCGCCGCCGCCCAGTGCCCAGCCTCCCGCGGCGGCGCCCACCCGCCCGCACGGCCCGGCGGCCGCAGCGCCCAGAGCGGGCCCCGCGCCCCGGGCAGCCGCAGCCGCAGCGCCCCGCAGCGCGCCCAGCCCCCCCCGCACAGCCCCATGCCCCCGCGGCCGCCGCGCCGCGCGGGGCGCAGCAACTCTCGCGAGAGAAGGCGGCGCGGCTGTCCGGCGCCGTGAGGGGCGGGAGCGCTGCCGCCCGGGGCCGCCCCGCAGAGCGGCGCTGAGGCGCCCGTCAGGCCCCACCGGTTGTCCCTCCCGCCATCCCTCGCTCCCGCCCCAGCCAGGCCGCTCGAGCCGTAGTTTGCGTGTCGAGGTAACTGTCGCAGCCCCGGAGGTCGGCGGGTTGTGCCGGGCTGGCGGCCGTGGCGGGCCCCGCACCGCGCGGGCCTCGGCCTCGGGGGCCTGGGCGGGCCGGCGCCAGGCGCCACAGTGGGGTAACGGAGCGAGCCAGGGAGGCAGGGCCCGGAGGGGGCTTCGGGCCTTTGCCCTCGTGCAGGTCTCCCTGGGCTACAGGCACTGGCACCGGTATTTTTTTATTATTATTTATTTTTTCCCGCCCAGCGGTGCTGTGGTTCAGGTTCAGTTCCATTTCGCTGTGCTGTGTGTGGATTTGGGTTGGGTTGGGCACAGGCTCTGGCAATGCTGCAAAGTGATGGAGCACACCTGGTAAACAGTAGTATCTCTGGGACAGGCAGGGTCAGGCGAGTTCTCAAACACGGGCTTTGTTCACAGTCCCATCCACTCTGTTAAACTTCTGCAGTGCTTGAATTTCTTGTTTTAAGAGCAGTGCTTTGCTCTTGTGCTGGTTCCAGTAACACGAACCATGCAGTGACTGACAGTGACAGACGGCTCTGGATGCTGCTTCATCTTCCCTTTACAGGTGTGGAGCAAGAGAATGATGGAGCCCAGAGCAAGGCAACATTCCGGTCTTTCCCTCTGTATTTATGTGGTGGGTTTTTTCATCCTTTAGCAAGAGAGCTGAATTTTTTTTACTACAGGAAAATCTGTGGTATTCCAAAGCGAAGTCACATTTTTTTTTCCTGTAGAAATACAGACCTGAAGGAATTGGTCAATATGTTTTTTGTGGAGGGTGACACCGTGCACTTAGGGACCCTACCTGATTTTGGCCCAGGTAGCATGTCGCTGGCACCCACGGCCATCTCTTGCCTTGCTGCTGATACAAACAGGTTTTGCATTACTTTTGCAGTAATTTTTCAAATGATGGTAGCTCTGTACATTTAGGACTGTATTTCTTGTCTACCTGTTGAATGTGCTAATAAAAACACAATGTGAATTACTTGAGGTTTGCTATGTTAGTGGTACGTAACTCTTATTTTGCGTGTAATTTGGCCTATATTTTACATATTTCACATGAGAATTCCATAGGCATTGAATACTAGACAGTAAGTTTAAAAGATGTGAGAAAACAAGACGCACAAAACACCTTACCATGTTCAAAACAATGTATCCTCCCCCAAGGTATCTTAGCTGGAAAAAAGATAAGATTTTGGTTTTAGCAGTTACATTACTTTTATCATGGAATTGTAATCACAGTTACTTCTGGGTTTTTTTTTTTAGAAGATTTTTATCACAGGGGGTTCAGATTTTCCCTAATTCCTACCTCATTAATTAAGAGAAAATTAGGATGCCAGATTGTTAGGTACTATATACAGCAAAGTCTGAGTCATTAACTGCTTACTGTTTTCAGCAATGAAACATTACCTGTTTTATCATGAAAGTACTCTTTTCCCACTTGATTTCAGCTAGTCAGCAATAAATAAGAGTTGTTGTCAGTGTCTGAAAGTAACTATTGCCATGTAAATTTCAAAAAGTGGTTTCTACTTTTTTACAGCAATTATTTTCCTGGTCACGAGCCAGTGTTCCATGTGTCAGAATTCTTCATTTTCAACTTTTACTAAAGTAGTGCACCTAAGAAGATGTCCAGTAAAGATCCCCTAACAAACACAGATGAAAAGTAAGTACTTTTTTTTTTTCCACACACACAGGAATACAGCTATTAGTGGATTGTAATGTGACAATTCATGAAGTTTCATTAGTACGACCTTGTTTTGATGAAGTCTTAAAGAAAAATGACTTCGATATTGAAAGAGTCTGAAGCAAAGTCTTAGACAAGCTAATACCAACACCAGTGAATTTACATATAAAGGGAAGAAACAGTTCTTAAGCTTTTTATTAAGTTAATCAGCACTTAGTTGGGACTGGTTCTGTAGAGATAAAACCCAGCGCAGAAATTCCTTAATGTTTCTGCAGCTATGAAAACATACTTGTAAGGTGTACAGCAAATTACTTCCATGTACTCGTAGGGTACCTACAGTAACATAAGGTGCTGTATGGAGATTATGTATTGTATTTCATTACTTTTTCAGAATCTTGCGTCTGCATGCCTTTAATGTTTTATATGTAGTGCTTTGGAACCATCTTATGTTTTACCAGTGCCATGGGATATAAAATCATCATTATATTAATTCTTTAAACCATAATGTTATCCACTTAAAGCTCGGATCAGATTCTAAGTGGTAAACAAATAATTGAAAATCATAACTCCAGACCCTTCCCAAACTGCTAAGTAACCATGCCAGTGCTGTCATCAAAACCATAATTAGAAATGGGCACAGACAGCTCTTGCTGGACTATCATGTTTGCTGTGCAACAGAATCCAGAAAACACTATTCAAAAGTATTGTCAAACAATTTACCATAGATTTTGAATTATACCACCTTTCTGAATAACTTGACTTTTTCGAAAATCAAATCCACAAAACGTTAAAGAAATTAACTTGATTTTACTGGAACCCAAAGAAGCAAACACTCTGCTTGTCTGGTGGAAATATGTGGTATATAACAAAGATAAACAGCTTTTACAACAGCTATAGCTTGCTAGGTTTGTGTGGAAGGTATATTATATGAGTAGTTATTAGATCACTGAATTCCAAAGGCAATTTTTCACGTAAGAGATGAACACAAAAGGTGCATAAACTGCACTTCAGCTACAAGATGACGGAAGACTATAGTTTTCTATACTTTTTTTTTTTTTCCCTGGGAGACAGTATCAATGCACAATGCTTCAAGAATGTGCTTGGTTATATGTTAATTGAGGTTTACCTAAACTTTAAATAATACCTTTGTTTTCTACACAAGTGCTTAGCCTCAAACCGTTCATGCTTCTCCACAATTACAGTGTTGCTCAAGCTTTTTTCATGTTTAACAATTGCCATATAATGACATATGTTTCCTTTTAATCTTTATGACCTAATCAGCAAAAGGTATTTTGAATAATTAGTGGCTTGGGATAGATTAGAAGAATTTATTTATGCTATATGATACAGCGTTCTCTTGGCTGTGGTCCTTACTATCAATGAAATTTTACCTTTTTGGGTTAGTGAACCTGAAAGACTACATGACTGCATGATTGACTTGTATAGAACTTTTGTAAAAGGCCTTTGTTTTATTTATAACAAAAGCATCTTGTGAATCCTGCTTTTGAAGATTCTGCAGATCTTTTTGTCATCTGCTAAATTATCCTTTAATCCATTTCAGTTGCTAAAGCATTACAAAACTTCCTTTGGGAAAGATGAGTCATAATTGATAATGTTTCCAGAATAAAGTAGTTTGCTAGGTGTTTGAAAAAGAATCTTTGTTTGCTGCATAAAATAACACCTGTCTCTTAAAAATACAGTCTTACTTACTGGTAGCAGCTTCTATGGAGTTTTAAGTTGTTACAGTATTCCTAGACCTTTCTGGAAGTAAAAATTATTTTGTGTTCCCCTGGGTATGTTCTTGAAAGGCAGAAAACTTGCAAGAGAAGCAGTAATACCATTTTCCTAGATGAATCCTTTGGAAACATTAAAAGCAGCACAGCAGCAGAATTTTAAGGTAGAGAGTGATAGCCTTGGGGGTGAGGAAGCTGAGCAATGCATAGTTTACTTTGAAGAAGGGAGGGTGGAGCAATTGCTTGAACAAGCGATGTACTGCTGATAATACTAAAAATAACATTTTTATTTTTTAATATTGGAAATACATAGCCTTGAGCCATACATTTAACCGGGGGTAGGGGGGGTGTGCATGTGTGTTTCTGTTGCAGAAAACATGACACTGGAAACAAGCCATATTGGTCTGAGTGACTTGTTTTGACAAGTGTTCCTGATACTAATACCACAAATTGGATTCCACTGGTGTTAAGAACAGTGACAGTTTTGTAGGAGAAAGGCTGTTGGTATTTTATCTTCTGTAACCTTGCCTAGAGCTAATCTAATTGATATGATGCTTAAAATATCAGTGGCTTTTTTTTATTGGACTGTAATGTCAGTAAACACCAGCACAGTTAAAATTGCTGAGAAAAGGCTACAGAGGGCCAAACGTTTGTCACTGGATGGATGTGAGCCATCCAAATAATGCCGTTGGAGCTCTTCATGTTTCAGGAGCTGGGAAGGCTGGTTTATGTTCCCGCTTGCATCACTGATCTGCTCCTTAAGGTGGGTCCCTTTGCCCTTCTGCCCCTCTTGCGTGTCTAGATTGCAGGCTCTAGGGACTGACTGTTGTATATGGAACACTACATAGCATGGTACCTGTAAGCAAAATGATCCTTTCCCTAGAATGATCATGTGCTAATGAAACCACAGTCACTACAACTTTAAAAAAAAAAAAAAAAGGTGCATGAGATAAGCATATGCATTCCTCGCGTAGCCAAGCTGTCCTGCTGTACAGCTCTAGACACTGACAGATGCTGTCTCATCGTGGGGTTACTCACTGCTAGAGAGGAATCACCTTTCTACTTAAACAAAGCCCTTGGTGAGCAAGAATATTTGGTTTTCATTTTAAACTGCTAAGATATTTTAGAAAGAGGGGGAGTAATAGGGGTGCATCTTCTGATGCAAGTCTGGAAGAGAATAGTAGTTAACCAAAGTGATGTCAGGTGCTCAGAACTTCTGAAAATATGTGTATCTCTGCAAGAACAAGCCTGGTATTAGAAGAGAGTCTTACCTCGGGAACAGTGGTATCCTTTTTACTTTTTTCAACTAGGTTATTCTCAGTGTCATGATATAAATTCACCATTTTCAATTGCTTTCACAAAAAGATGTGTCAGCTTCTGTTTCTAGGCAAAGTATATAACCCAAGTTCTGTATTAACTTGTGACGGTTGTATATTGAAAGAGTGAAAGCCAAGTTACAGCATGGCGCAGTTCAATACCCTGATTGAGAATGCAAAGTAATGGCATAGTGGCATTTGTTTCATTAATGCTTTCAGTCTGTCTGGTTTGTTGGCTTTCCCTTTTGTGTGGGGATGTACATAATCCAGTCTGCTAGGAAGATTGCTTCAGAAAGGTCATAAGTTATTGCTTTTGACCTTGTTTGGAGGGAGCACGTAAATAAACTATTGGAGGAACATGAGAAAATATTTTAATTATTTCATTTGCCTTTGGCAGCCAGATAGAGATTGCATAATCACAGTTGTTGTAAATGCAGGTGAATTTTCTCCCCTTTGTGTTTATCGGTCTTTCAAGTTGCTGCAAATTGCCATTTCAAACAGAGAGAAAGTAAACATTACCTCCATAGGTGAATTAGTCCATATGACGCAGAGGGTTTCAGAGAAGATTAAATAGGCAGAGACACTCGTCTGGAGCTGTGTCTGGGTTGGTGGGGGTTTTTTTTCAGTTAGTAGCAGAAATTGTCCTGCACATAACCTTTATCTGGCTGAACCGAAAAGCTCCAGTGTATTTTAGTTGCTTTGTCACTGACTTTGCTGCTGTACTGAAGAATGTCCTTACTGTCACCAGGAGATGAAGATGAACCAGAGCGTTTTGATGGTCTTTCTCTCTTATACTGGTATGCTTAACCATTAGGTTCCAACAGCCTTTTTCTAGTCTGTAACTGGGGAAAAGTACAGTAAAGGTAATTTGAAAGTTGTAGATGTTTTCAGCTTCCTTTCATAAGCAGCCAGAATTTATAGTTTAGATTTTTGTTTAAGTGTCAAGTAATACATATTTTGTGAGGGAAGGGAAATTATTCTTTCATTGATAAACCTAGATACGTATTTTGTTTCTTCACATAAATAACTGATACTTGCTCAGGAATACAGATCAGAAGACTATCCAGAGCTGTCTGTTCTGATAAGTCTCTAGAAGGTATAAAACCTAAAGCTGTTGAACTTCCTTGTATCTGCTGCTAAAAAAATAATAGAAAAAAGTATCAATAGATTTAATATTAATTGCCTTTACTAGAACATTACACAAAATTTTGTGCACGTAGTCTGTCAGCATTCCAGGACTTCAGTTGGAGTGTTGAGTTTAGTATTTTTTAGTGTAAGAAAGTTACAGTGTACATTTTGTAGTCTTCCTTTTTAGTTCATCTGTTGCCTCACATCTCTACTTTTCTGTGTGCTAAAAGCTTGCTTACAAGTATTTTTGCATGACTTCTTGAGGAATGAGCAGCGACATCTGATTACTTAATTTGCATCTTTTTCTACAAAGAAAATGGAAATTATTTTTCATTTTACTGCCAGTTGGTTTAGAAGCCTATTTCCTTATTCATAGTGTTGAGCATATTTCTAATGTTTGGGGGGAAGCAGTCGTAACGTTTGATGAATATTAAATAATGGTAATGTGAAATAAATGTTGGATGGGTGCTAAATCCAGGTCTTTTTATAATGAAACTGTTAAAGCCCTGTTTATTTTATTAGAACTATGACAAGTAGAGTGACTTGAAGATCCATCTCTAAGTTACCTGGGAGAAAAAACTAACACCAAAAATCAGCAAGATGTGATATGCTAAACAAATTCAGGGCTTTTGAAGATAGTCTTTACTTTTATGTGATTAAGTAATTTTAAATAGTATGTTTTGGGGGAGTTTAGTCTTTAGAGCATAAACAGAACTGAATGCCTTGTAAAGGTGACTGTTCAAAGTGTCAGTTCTTTCTAATTGTAGGTGACGACATCATGGCAATCTCATGGTTTCAGAGATATCTTGCTCCTCTCCAGTGTGAATTATTAGTTTGTACATTCTCTATATGCTCTCTGTCAGAATCCACTTTATGTTAGTTAGGGTCTCTCTTTTGAAAGTATTGCCTGTTACTTACAGAAATGTAGATCCTTTCCTGTTAAGTGTTCTGTGCCTAGATTTGATCATATTTCATCATTTTATGTGGTAGTATATAAATAGGTTCTGCTTTTTGTGGTGAACTCTGAAAGTTAGACTTCAAGTCTGAGATTTGATCTTTTAAGACTTCATAAAAGTAAACTTCGGTGCAATAACGTTCAGTGAAGTAACATTTGTTCTTGCTTTTTTATTATAATAAAAAAATGCCGTGTGAAAACTGCTGAAAGCATGGCAGAGCAAGAAACAGAGCAGCCAGCAGCAAAAGGCAAGGCAGGAAAAAAACCCAGACTAAACTGTCTGCCTGTGTCAAAGATCAGTGTATGTTGTTGAAGCTTTCAAAGATGGATACAAATCAGGATAAAGCTGTGGGGAACATGAGTAGTATGTTGTCTTTCAGCTTCAAAACACTTAAAAGTTCATGGGATAATTCAGATGACAGTACTAGTCAGTAATGCAAAATACTTTGGTGTCGTAGTATATTAGTAGTTTATCAAAAAAGTTTTGTTAGAGAAATAGACTTAAGTATTTATTCTTCCTTTCAGGCTGTGATTAAGTAAAAGCAGTTTGGTTCACTTTTAGCCTTACAAAGTGTGCCTTATGCTCTTGTCGTGTAGTAGCAAGGTCATGTTCAGTCTTGTCAATGGCCAGATGCACTAATTAACTAGGTTTCACCATTTCCTCTTAGCCTGTGAAACAAATACTTCAAGATATACTACAGTGAAAATTATACAGTATTTGAAGCAGAGGCTTCCTGTTTGTTTCTAAAGATTAATTAGGTCTGTTCTTACAGCCAGCCTTTCTAAAGTAAAGACTAATTTTGCAGATACTTGAGAATTTGAGGTTGTGGAACAAATTGTTGCTTTTCAGAGCAAGTGCCCTTGATTAAAAAAACATCCATTTTCTTATACAAAACCAAAAGAATTATGGATGTTCTTTACAAGCTGGATCTCTTGCCTCGTACTAGAATTTAGGAACGTTTTGACCTTCTGGATTTCTGTTTCCCCTCTGACATGGCACCTTTTAATGACACGTACTCCGGCTTTTGCAGAAATACGCAGTTTCAGGCTGTGTGCTGGATTTGATTGTGTGGGAGGATTTGGGTCACTGTGTCCTCCACTTTGATCTTCTTTTCCCCCCTGCTAATGAATTCTAGTTGTTCCATTTCACTTTAACATCATGCTCTAGAAAATGCAACTTACTGTCCAATATAGAACAGTACATAAGTCAAAGCAGAAAAAATTTAAGTGGTGCTTCTGCTTCTGTTTTCTATAAGGGGTCTGGTGAGTCTTCTCCAAAAATGGTACAGTTGGGAGGACAAAGGAACTATGATACAACTGGGATGATTTTGTAGTTATTCATCTAAATGAAAGTAAAAAATGATAAAGGATAATCTGGATTTATAGTAATTCTTAACACTTTTCATCCTCATAGCAGTATGCTGGTCATGTTTCTAATTCAACTTTAAATTTAGTTTTCAAAACTCTTTAATTTTACTTTGTACATTCTTGCTTAATTCTTTAACATTATCACCTGCTTCCAAAATATTCATCTGCCTTTAGACAATTTCAAGTGCTATCCTGGTATTTTGTCTTGGGGTGGAAGGGTACACAGGGGAGCAGGCAATAGAGTTTGTAAAGAAGCATTTTTTTTAAAACAGGGAAAGAAAACAGTGTTGAGTGAAGAAATGAGAGACTGTAGGGAAATATTATGTTCGTAAATAAAGACAAAATTATATGTTAGATATCTCAGAAAATGTTTTTGTATACACTGTCTTAGCTGTGGTTTTGTTTTAATATTCATTACCTGATCTAACACATTATGATATGTTTTTCTTGTCTAAATGCTAAGCTGGACCAGGTTGTGGAATTTTGTTTCTATGTAATCATAATCCTTTTATTACAAAGTGGCGTTCACAATTAAGCCTGAAATGCTCTGGGGAAAAAGGAAGTAAACTACATATACTTTTATTTTACCTTGCCGTCTTATATTTGTTATGAGGAGATTGATTTAATATATTTATTTTTTTTTAATCTATTGCGGGAAGGAGTCATGGAGAGGTATCAAGCAATATAAAGTTGTCAGTAGAGAAAACTGGTTTTGGCTTGTATTAAGAGTTAAAAACATGATCAGTGTAATTTCTCTTATATTAACAGAGCTCTAAATACATTTATTGTAATTAGGGATTTAATGACTTTTATTTTATTCCTTAGGACTATTATGGGCCCTCATGGAATCAATCGAGCTGTTCACCGCATTTCTTTTTCTGATTGTCAAAATGGATTAGGTAATTAGATTGCACATTCTGTTGATTCAGAGTAAACTAAATCTAAAGGCACCTGGTGAGCTTTTCCAATTCACAGTCATCAGTATGAGTTTAATTTATCTGGCTTTTATGGATTTGACTGTAAATCCATTTAGCACAGTGGGTGGAATAGCCAATTTCTTGCTTGTTTTTTTTGTTTGTTCTGCAGGAGTTAAAATTATTGGAGGTTATCGGGCACAAACAGCAGAAGATTATGGGATTTTCATAAAGAGAATTCTACCTGGAGGGGTTGCTGCTGTAGATAGTAAGTAATTTAAAATTTCTTGTTGCAAGCACACTGCATATAAAAAGCTGCCAAAAGAAGTCCTCTTTATTTTACTTTGTGGATAAGCATATTTAAAATAGTGGCTTACCTTAAGATAGAGAAATGAAACTTGGACTCTTCATGGGAAAAGATTTTAATACTCTCAGTTCTTGAAAATCTGTTCAAATCTAGATATGGCTGGTGCGAAAGCAACAGGCAGTCTTTCAGCACTGCTAAATAAGTGTTAAGATGCTGAACTTCTTTTAATTTGTAAGGGATAAGAGTGGCGTTTCTTTTATAGAACTAGTATTTTTAATGAGTTCTGGTAATTATTTTTTTAATTTATTTTTAAAAGGTGGTTATGATGTTTGGTGTGGAAGAAGAAATTATACTGGGTAGAGTTTGAAATAATAAAGTTACAGAATATACTTCTGTCCTAGGTCTGTATATGGGTTTTTTTGAGTTTGCATCTGGTCTTTTGCAGAATGATAATTTAAAATAATCTAGATCTACTTCAAAAGTGATAGTTCCTAATCTTGAGATTTGCAGAAGGGTCAAAATAGAATTGGTTCTAAAAATCTTTTAGATGTTTTTATCAATGTTAATGTATCTATACATGGTAACTTACGTGTATGTTAGGAGCTGAAAGTTAATTCTACAACTGTGAAATATAAATTTGCATCCCACAAATATTTGTAATATGTGAAAATAACACAAATAGCTAAATAACACTTATTTTCAGTGGTTATTCTGTGGTTAATAAGACTGTTTGACAATTATTAGTCTTATCACAATAACCTAGCTTAATTAGGTTCAGAACCTAATCTGCTAAAAGTCATGATTGTCCATTGCATTAGGCCACATAAAGTTGAAAGAAAAAGCCCTGTTCTATTACCATTATATAATATGTTCACCATTTTCCTCTTGATTCATTCATTAATGTTGATTTCATTGCAAGGCCGTTTGCTCACTGGCGACCTAATTTTGGATGTCAACGGAGAAAACTTAATTGGAGTAACCAATGAAAGGTATGTTTGTACTGATTACTAAATGTTTATTAGAGCTTGAAATACTATATATGGGTTTTTTTTGAGATTGTTGACCACTGATTAGAAGAGCACAACTCCCCTGAGGTCCTTGGAATTCAACTGGCAAATAATTTTTCCTATAAATCTAATTCAGCAAAACTGGAAATTGTGGAAAAGTGACAGGACTTTATATGCTTTTATGGCGACAGAATGAGATAGTTTCTTAATGATGTAGACTATAGAATGCATGTGAAAATAGCATTAAAACATTAAGCTGTTAAAATATTTTTGTAACTTTCTGTTGGTTCAGTACTGGTGAATGTAAATGATGCAGCTAACAGGTATCATTGTAATGGGACAGCGAAGGAGAAGTTGTTTAGAAAACTCTATAGAATATGTTGGATGGTGTCTGTAGCTGGATCACCAGAGATCGATACAGTGTTGGAGACCTAGATTTAAAATTCAAGGAAAAATTACAGTGTATGTGGCTGAGGGAAGTCCTGAGCAATGAAATATATCTGAGCAATAGTTTTCCTCTGGTGGAGGCTGTTAATCCTGAAGGAGGTCCAAGAAGGCAGTAGGATGGACTGAGGAGAGATGGGGACAAAAGGAAAGGGGAAGAGAGGCAGTCCCGATTTACTCCTGTCACCAGGCACTGACTCACCATAGTCTGTCTTTCACTCCATTCTCCAGTGCTTAATTTGGGTTATGCTGCTAGCAAGCTTTTCTCCTTGTATTTGGCAGTGAAAACTATTAACTACATCAGGGATTTGTCCATTTCCTGCTCTTTTAGCGTTACTCACCGTGTATTCCTTACTAGTACCCTGGTGTATTTATTTGATTGTTTTCCCTCCCTTCTAGGGCTGTTGACATCTTGCGAACAGCATCAGCATCTAATCATATGTCTCTGCTAGTTGCTAGAGATGAAGAAGCAAAGTAAGAGAAAAATAAAATGTTGTTTTAACCTCAAAACTAATAAAAAGCTAACACTATATCTAAGGTTGGATGGGTGGGCTTGCATGTATTATTCTTTCAGATTAGTTTTAATCACAAAATTGCAGCACATGTCACATTTTTATGTGTAGAATTTGATACCAGTTCATTCTGAGACCATTTGCATCAATTAAAGTGGAAACTCAGGCTAATTTCAGTTTAATGAAGAGGACTGAAATGTTACGTTACCAGCTAATACCATTAAAAATTGCTTGCTGTGATTATTTAATATTTCTTACATTTTAAAATAAGAAAAAGTGAGGACTCCATTAGACCTACAGTACCACGGAACTGTATCATTTAAGGTAGTCTTGCCTTCTGAAAAAAGGCAGATATAGTTACTGTTTCCCCTTAGAAGTTTCCTTTTCAATCTTTAATGAGCTTTGAATTAGTTTGTATAAGTAGGTTAAACTGTTCACTGCAGCAGGTAGTCCAAAATGCGTCCATTATAAGGACACTTATGTTAAATACTGTTTTAACCTTGCTATTTAAAGTTAGGCATATAAACCAGTCTTGGCAGAGAGTCATCGGAAACACTGGGATCCAGGTCTGTATCCCATTTTGACTTAATTCTCTGGAGGAAACAGCTGTTATGTAACTGTATTTGATAAGTATTGCAAGAGTTATCTGTTGTTACTTGCTTTTCCACTTACAGAGTAATTTCTCCATAAAGGAATTTTCTCTAAATTCCTTTAGCCTTTAGTCCGATTTAAGCTTCGTCTTTCTGCTCCTTTATTTTTTGACAGACATTTAAATCACTCTCTAGCCTCTGATCTCTCTTTTTTTCAGGCTGCCTAGATGTATGTGAGGTCCACTCTTAATCTGCTTTTGTCTAAAGCATACTGACCTAGTTCCGCTAAACTCCTTGAATAATTAAAATCCATGAGTACTGTTCCGGGGGTGCCCAGTGGTCTGTGCAGAATTTACCACTACATACAGTCCCTCACTCAGACACTCTTGAATTAATTTCTCGTGACTTTACCTTCCTCTGCTAAAAGATTATTTGATTTACACTCACCTGTGTTTATGTGTGTACCCTGGGTCAGCCTTTAGTTCAGTACATTTTGTCTTTTTAAAAAAAATAAGGCATCCAGCAGATTTCAACAACCCTCTGCAGTCACTGGAATTACTTGGGAATTATGTTCCCTGCAATCAGTTAATTTATGTGCTCTCACTAATTCTATAATATTAATTTGCTGATGTTTCTGATGTACATCATTCTGGATTATTTATATGTTTTAATCTGTTCTTACTGAGGTAATCATATCTCAGATTATAAACTTTTTTAATTAGGCTGCATTCAGTATTAGATTAATCAAGAGGTTTTGTTTTCTCTTTAATGCTTGTAATACAGGATGTGCATCTCAGCTGCTTTTTTGTCAGTTTGTTACAATATGATAGGCTTCTGCTTTCATTTTTTTATTTTTTGAACAGTGCACCTGACCAAGAATTGCCTATTATATCTACTCTTGGGATTTCTTTAGGAAGATTTTATCATGAAAAAGATAAGCAAAACCAAAGCACATACAATATTTAATAATAATAGTCTCTACCTCATATGAAATAGACTGCAAATTTCTGAGAAAGCTAAAGAGAAGTTAAGAATTTGTATCTGTTTTACTTATTCTTGAATAATTAATAAATATTTATTCTGTCCTCTTTTTTGAGGTGACACACATTTGTCAGTCTCTTCTGGCTTCTTGTTCAGCATAGTTGAACCAAAAGCATTCTTTAAAATACGAGTATGCTATAGGTGTATTATCTGATTCCTTCTAATATAAATACCTTCTTTTGGACCTAAGTAATACCCCTGTCTTATCTGTAGTTGACGTGAATTAGAAGTTTTCAAATTTTTGAAATCCAGGCTAAAGAGAGGTAATAATTAAGCTTCTATACCGACAGTTAATTTCATTCATAGTCGGTTGCTTTTCCATCCTTATCCTTCCGTATGACATTATCTTCTTCTTGCCCCTTCTGAACGTTTGACAGGGCTTTACTCTTTCAGTTGAGCTTCCCTCTCTGAGGAAGGGGAACTGTTTAGCAGAAGCAGTAGCAGGTTTCAAAGGGTGCATTTTAATGCCAAATCCTGATGAAGAGGATCTTTTTATTGCCACAGGAAAGAATTTCTTGACCTCATGGATAAGTATGGCTCTCACAGTGATACCAACTCCACAAGAAGTTCACCGACACAGCTGTCAGCTGGTGAGAGATTACTTCCTAGCTAACCTGACATATTCCTGTAGGACAGTGGTCATGCTTCGGGGGGTAGAAGCTTGCACTTAATTGGGAGGAGGGTATGTTGGAGGAAGTCGCTGAAAGTCAAGCGAAACACACGTTTACTTAGACTTCAACATTTAGATTGTAATCTAAACATGTACTTTGACAGATTTGTGTGTCAGTTTCCCCAACTCTTAAAATAAATATACTACCACCCACTTATTTTCAGCAATTGTAATTAATGAAGAACGTGAAAAGTATTTGGTACTTGTAGATTAAATGTACCATAAAATTTCGAAGTATAAATCAAAATTTGAGCTAGAATACCTTGAAATTCTAATCCTCATGGCATTGTTGCCTGATTAGGATGCCTTTATATAGCATGAGTGATTATTCTTTAGGAAAGTCAGTTGAATTTTTTTATTTGTTTGCACCCAGTTTGAAAAAAGTAATCACTTGCTATGTTTTAAAGAATTATTTTTGGAGCCCTAGGTTGCTCGCAATTCTTAGCTGTGTAGATTTAAGCTTTCTTTTGGTTGTCTGATTGCTTGCAGTTTGTTTTCTAACATAAGAATAGTACTACTGAACTTACTTAATATGAGTTGAAATGTGCTTTTCCCAAAATGTGTCTTTTATTTCTTTTTTTCCGATTATTTCTTTTCTTTAAGCAAAATCTACAGACAGCCCTTCTTCTGGGTCATCCTCAAGGTCACAGAGTCCTCAGTTGCATTCAAAGGATAATATCACCACCATCAGCAGAAATAATTCTGTCCCAGCATCATCCCCAAAGCTTGCAAAGTAATTTCCAAAACTGACTATTAACTCTTCTGTGTGAGCTGTAGAAAGTGCTACTCAGGAAAATTTTGAGTTCAGCACTAAGTGTTCAACTTTATTTTTTTTATTACTTTTTTTAAAAAAATCCTGTAACTTAGAGTACCATTGATATTAAAAATGAAAGTTTGCAATTCGGTTTTTTTCTCATTTATATATTGCTTACATGGTAGAAGTTGATTAATCAGGTTGACTTTTGATCTTAGTTTCTCTTAATAATTAATGCTTCTGGTGTGTACGTACCTAGGTACTCTCATAAGCCTTATATATATACAGTAGAGAGGAGCTTTTAGCCTTGTGAAATGATACGTTGTTTCTGTTTGTAATTGCCAGAAATAGCACCTGAAGTTGCTGGTTTTGTAGTAAGTAGGCAGTGTAATGTTTGCGCATTGAATTAAATGTCCATATTTCTATTTATTTCTGTAATATGTATTTGTGAAATCAGTAAGATGCTGTATCGCTTAAGTCTTTATTGAGTATCTAGTTCTGTGAAGTAATTCTGCTTTTCTTGTCATTCTCTTCATAGGGATGGTACATTTCAGATTATTACTGTTTTCAAAGAAACAAGCCTAGGTGTTAATATTGTAGGAGGAATTAACAGAAATGAAGGGCCTTTGGTATATGTTCAGGAAATTATCCCTGGTGGTGATTGTCATAAGGTAAAGACCTTTTTTCCCTCCCTCCCCCTTCAGTCACATGTATTCTTGCTTTCATTTACTACCTACTTAGTATTTTATGCATACAGTTATATTTTAAGTACACATTTTTTGGGGTTTTCCTTGCTTTCTCTTTAAACAGAATTATCTCATTGGGTCATAGCATGGTTACATGGTAACATAAATTATTCATGAGTTCGTTTGAGGTAAATGAGGAACTTATTCCCCAGTATACTTATGGGAAAGTAACAAATCAACTTCTTTAAGAGGTTGCATGATGCAAGGTAAATGAGCAAGGATGGGACAGAACAGTATACTGCCTTTTTTTTTTTCTTTTCCTTACTTTGACATTTCTTTTCTTGGACATCCAAAAAATCATTTTCCCTTAGTCTTAGTTTAGATGGATCCTTGGTAGTTGGAAAGCACAGTGTAGGCAAATTAGAAAAAAGATATTCGGATAGTGCAGACTGATAAAATGTATGAATCAGTACTGATTACTGTTTTGATTTATGTAAATCAGGAGGGCCTGTCAGTTTTAAAAGTAAATAAATAACCGTCTAGTTCAAGTACAAAATACTCTTTATCCAAGTGTTTCCTTTGCATCCTGAATTACTATGGTTGTTTTGATGTGTAGATAACCAGTTTTTGCCTCTTGCCAAGGAAGAGGGTGAAAGTTAATTTCACGAGCAATGAGTTTTTCCCCAAACCAGTCTATAATTATTTTTGATTGAATTTTAGTAGATTAAGCTTAATTCTAAAATGCCAAGATGGAAGGAAAAAATGCAGTGTTTCTCCAGGACTTTTTAGTAGATGATTCTTCCTTTGATTTCACCTATTGTTGTGGCTTCTAAACCGTTTTTCTCGTTTTAAACATATAATGTAAAGCCTATCACAGATAATTGATAGGCTGAGATATTAATCGGCAGTAGGTTTTAATATCATTAGCAACAGCAGAGGTAATTTCCCAATCTTCGTTATCCCGTTTGAGAAACCGAAGTAGCAGGTGTATTTTCAGTCTGCCACGTGAGGGCAGCATTACACCGGGTATCTTTTAATAGGCTGGATGCAAGCAAAATAAAAGCTCTACGACTTTTTTCTTTAATCAAAACCAAAACCACTAAGTGACCAAAAATGTAGTCAAGTGCTATCATAGGTCTGAAATTATGGTGTTTGGGTATTTAATATGTAAAATTATACTGATCTTGAAAAGGCATTTTACTTACTTGCTGTGTATTTTTCTGTACACAGTTTCACACGGTCAGATTGATTCTGTGATTAATTTCTTAAGAGCTGAAGAACACTGACATGTTATGTGTAATTTGATGTGTGTTATATTAGGTAACTGTCATAACTATGTAATCATAGGTGAATCATATGAATTTTCAGTTAAATTGTTGAGGCCTCTTTGAAAATGTGAGTGACGAAAGCTTAATCTTAGTGAGAAATCTAGCCAAGCATGTTTAATGTCTTGTCTTGTCTTACAGTCTCTGAGACAGAAATGTCATATGTTCCTTTGTTGGTAGAAAGCTTACAATTAATTCAACAGAAGCACAAAGTTGACAGTATTATTTCTGTCATGGTTTTGACTGTTGAATTCCTAATAGGCTAATCTAATTTTCTCATTAAGATTAGTATAGCTAGTAAGTGCTTGAAGAGTACCATCTATAGCCAAGAACGTTTGGGTTTGAAATAAAAATTAATTCATCTCACAGCTGAATTAATTAGTAAAGAAGCTTCCTGTGGTCAGATGGCTTGGTACTCCATGCTGGAAAAATTATTATCTGTGGTTTGTTTCTTTGGGGGGGGGAGCTTAACAGAAATAGGTATCTGGGTCCAAATTTCTTCTCTACACAACACAATATCTGAGATCCGTTGTGTCTGATGAAGTTTTTATAATTACTGCTATCTTGGTGAATAAATGATTGTTTGATTCTGGAAGATCGTCAGGCAAAATGTATAGCCATTCTTGATATTTCTTGTCTTAACAGTTCCAGGGGGATATATTAAAGTGTTGAGATTGTACACTTCTTTGTATAGTGTTAGCAATTAATATAAAATTTATGGGTTTGGGTTTTTTTATTTGTTATGTTAGGATGGACGACTGAAGCCTGGAGATCAACTAGTATCCATAAACAAAGAGTCAATGATTGGTGTCTCCTACGAGGAGGCAAAAAGTATAATCAACAGAAAAAAGTCAAGGTATCTATTACTGCCAAACAGCTAACCCTCCAGATTGTTTTATTATATGATATTTATGATCATATTAACATGAAATGTCTTGTTATGTGTACTTAGAGGAAATGCAAGGGATATTATTTTTTTCAAAATATTCAGTTGCAGTAAAATTTCATAGAAAAACACTCAAATGCACCTTTTAGACCTGTATAACTATGATACTTTCATTCCTTTCAAAAGAAAACACAAAACAAAACCCTAAACCACAGTATTTGCCTTTTTTAATGATGGGGAATAAAACATTGTTTTAGAAGAATGATAACAAACACAGTGTTTAGGAAAAGGCAATTTTTGTGAGAGTAACATACGATCTTGTGAACAGTATGGTATACAATATGTTGAAACTTTTTAATTGTAATTTTAGGTTTGAAAGTTTTTGGGAGATAGCTTTCATTAGACAAAAAAGTATTCCCGGTTATTCAGAGAACCTGCAACATCCTTCCAGCCTCTCGACATCTTCTGTAGCGTATGGAGAACAGGCTGCAGTAGTTAGTTCTCATGCATCTCCTAATGGGAAGGTTGTTTCAATGTTCACTCCAAATGCTGTGAGTATATTTATTACTCCTCTTAGTATAAAGTGAGCAAATGATTGTTTTTCCTAATTTTATTGGTATTCCATAAAGGGTTATTTTAATCCGGTTTCCATTCTAATAAGAAAATTACTGGCTCTTTTTCCTGCAAAATATTAATTCTTGGGAATATCATGACTTTTCCAGAAAACATGTGTAACAGCAAACTACACTGATGAGAGGAATAAGAGTATTAGTTGACTTCTGATAAGGAAAAAAATCAAATAAAATAAGCGTTAACCATAATTATCTTGATTAATCTTAGGTACAGAGTTCTTACTGTTTCTCTAGGGAGTAAAGTTTCAGAATTAGAGATAGATCGATAGATATAGTTAGATATTTCAGAGATAAGGTACTCTTGGACTGCTGTGTATGTGTGAGAACAGTTCAATGTCACAAGTTACACTTCCTCCATGATGATGAGATTTTTGCTTGAAAATCAGTCCTAGAAGAATGTGGGGGTTTCCCCTTTGTTTCGGCTAAGCAACAATTGTTTCCATTCATACAGCTCGTGATTAGTGTAAAGAAGTGATGCTGACCATAAGAAAGAAGATTTTAAAACTACTCTATTATTTTAATTTTTAAAAAAACATTTTCAATTTATCGCATTTTTAAAACTAAATAAAGTATTGTCTCTGAACAAGGAAGAATAAAATGTGTTGTTCTGTCCAGCTCAGTCTCTCCTCTGGTCTTCCTTCCTCTCCCCCTCTTGTACATTAATGTGTATTTCTAGTTTGGCTTGTGATCTGCTTTAGAAATGGTATTTCATGTCTTTTCATTTTCTTTCTTAGATGGAAACTGGAGTCAAGATGGGAGAGCAACCTCCAATTACTTCTCTAGACAGCAGTCCTACTGATGTGTCTGTCACTGGTAAATGATGATTTAATTCCCTGCCACCTTTTTTTCCTGCAATAACCGTCATACAGAAAATAGTATATAGTGAGACCCAATAGTCTTTAAAAAAAGGAATATTGCTCTATTTTTGTAGTACTAAGTAAAGAACTGGGGTCAATGGATTGTTTAGTAGCTTCTGTCAAACGTAATTTGCATTGTCTTTAACAAACAGCTGAAACCAAACAAAAATGAGTGATCGCAACGTTTGCTATACAGCGGTAATAATAATAGACTCAGTAGAAACCAGCTAATGAAGACTCACATATAGATCAAAATTAGGTTGCCGTGGAAACTGTGCTTTCTTGATTTGATGAAATTCTGTGGATGTATACTGCTTGCACTTCTTTTTTTAAATTAGGGCAGCATATTGGAAGGATAGAAATAACATGCAGACCTCTTTTTCACAGTTTTTCAATTAATCAGAAAAAGAATATATATGTGTATATTTCTATTTGAGAGTCATGACATTCAAACAAAGACAATAGTCACTTGACCATATCTCTAAATACCTATTTTGGAAACAACACTGAGGAAAAACATAGGTTGTGGAATTTGGTCAGAACCAAATCTGAACTAAACAATTGTAATTCCTTTGGGAAACAAATATGCATTGTATTTATAAACAGTGAAAATGCAGTAGTCTAACATAGTAATAAGTCTCAATTGACACAGTACGATTAACTGATGCTGTTCTGTTTCTGTATGAAGACTATTCTTCAGGCAGTAGTGAGTAAGCATAACCTGTGCTTCTCAACTTGACGTATAATGTGCTGAGGAGGGACAAACGTACAGGATCTCATTCATTCTAGATGTTGCTCCAGTGATGTTATTTAGGTTGTACCTGCATTTGTTACAGACTGTATTAGATACCCAAATTTTAAATGAAACAGTGTCCATATTGCAAATCTGGCCAGTTGGCTTCATTTCTTGGAGGCTTCATTTCTTGGAATGTGAGCTTTTGAAACTGTAAAGTTTGTTGTATTGATTACATCTGGAGTTTAATGATCACACAGGTTTTTCGTATTGATCATGGAAAACACAACAACTAAATGAGAGGAACAACACAAAAGGCTATTTTTTAATATACTCAGAATACAAGACTCTTGATTAATATAATGCAATACACTGGAGCTTCATCGTTGCTTAAAGAGACCAAGGCAGCCACAGTTTCTTAACATACCTGAATAACATAGCTAGTAAAGTGGAAAGAAGTACTTGCAGCTCCGGTTTGTACTGTTTGTTGTCATTTTTCATTTCAGTCTTATTAAGCACATCCTTAGTCAAAGCTGCCGCTTCTCTCATGCTGCCCTTTTTCAAGGATAACCTTGAAAAATTAAAGTAGCTCTTAGATGGTGGGGTTTTTTAAATGCTCTAAGAAAAATCAGCATAATTTTATGGAATTCTTGCACAGATTCATACACAAGGCTTTTTCATTCTGAATTGGAAGGAAGTGTGCCAATTCAGCTGAGGTTCTAGCCTACTGTCTTCAGAATTTAATATAGCATGTGAGAGGTGTTAGTGTCAGAGATTTTCAAGATGTTTTGGTTTATGCTTTTGGCATATAGAGAGAATGTAAATTACTTTGAGCTTGGAAACAGATATGCTGTGAAACAAAAAAAAAAAAAAAAAAAAAAAAAAGAAGATTTCTGTGCAATTCCTTCTGTTCCTTTAGAGAGATTCTCAAACTGCATGATCCTTTAGTTTTCAAATACGGGGTTTGGTTTCAGTACCTTTCTAGTCCATTAATGAAATAACAAATTAAGATCTAAATAGTATTTCTGAATAATGAATGCAAACAAGTATTCCATGTTCTTCTGCAAAAAAAAGCAATGAAGTTCTATTTACATACATCTAAAATCCAAATAAATTGGTAGTTAACTGCTCCTTTTGCCTCCTGTCTGTAATCAATGGCTTCCAAAGGTTGCTTCTGTTTGTGTTGTATCCATGGGTGTGTCTGAAGCATGGCAAAGCTGGGACTGCATTTCTCAAGTTCCATGAAAACTAAGCACACACACAAAAAAAAGCAGTTATTCCGAAATCTTGCCTATGGACTGCTTAGTACAGCTGGCTTCTTTTCCTTTTCTGAGCTTAATCATTTCTGTATGTTGGAAATAAAATAGATGTGTCATAAGTTATTAAGGCCATTAGCTAAAATTATGCAAACTTCTTGTATTTTTGACTGTGATGACTGGAGAAGAGGGGATGATGGACGATGGCTTAATGGATGGTAGTTCTTGGAGAAGAGTTCCTCCCCAGAAAAAAATACTGAGGAGCCTCCTGGAATTCAGTCTAAGCTACCTCCACACAGCCCTTGGCTGGCACCAGGTTGTTCCCTCTCTTTCCACAGTGTTTGCTAGATCACTAGGTAGGCTTTTGCGAACCCTTATTATGCTCAGGGTGTGTCTTGAAGGTCTTTCAGGAATTTGCAAGTGTGTTTCCCTTTCTGTTTCTAGAGTAACTGTGTATCTCAGCGAGAAAAATATCACAAGTATAAGCCCTATGCTTGATGGATTGCTCTAAAGTTATTCACGTTTTTTTTCTGTCAATTTGCTACTTGTTACTTTCTCATGTGAAAAAATAGTTTTAAGTGATAGATACCCATAACTTTTGTTTATTACAATTATGTCAAATCAAAAAGGTCAATCTAAATATTAACGTTTCTTTGTGGCAAGTGGGTATTTAGCTGGCATCCATTTCATGAGCAGAGTTTCAGAACAAAATTTTCAGAGCAGTATTTACAACAATATCATTGTTAAATTTTCATTTTTTTCTTCTTAGCTATTGCCCCCAGCCAGAATGATGATTATGAGCTGCAAGGAAAGACCTCTACTATTCGTCTCAAAGCAGAAAAGCTGGAAAGGGTAAATACTTACAGTATTTTGCGTTTTCCTTTCTTTCCCTTCATAATGCACGTAAAACATCTGGAGCATATTTCTAGACTGACAAATTGTGCACCACATTTCCTATTTGGATAGTTCTTTCAGGTTGCAGGCCAATATTTCATTTTTTTTATATTGGGCAAATTACTGTTTTTGTTAATCTAATTACTGATTAACTCTTCTGGGAATCTGAACAGCCCTCAGGATTTTTTAATGCACTTATTAAGGACAAAGGGTTTTGCTTATTACACTCATCCGTATTCAAGGTTAAATAATATCTGAACATCTCTCAATTAGAAGGAAAAGTCACAGAGCGTCTCTGGAATAAAAGTTGTCAGTGAGAGTGTACTATGATACAAAGGCTCTTTGAAGTATAGCTCTTTAATTACTCCCCCACGTCCCTGCAGTCATTATCCCTAGTCCTTTCTCCAAAATAACTTTTCTCCTTCCAGGCATTGAATTATCTTGGGATTCAGCCCACAGATGAACAGCAGCAAGCCCTAAGGCAGCAACTTCAGAAAGATTCTAAAGGAACAGTGTCTTTTGGAGGTAATAATTTGTTAATTACCATGGAAAATAATTAAATGTAGCAATACAGAAATTATAGGTAATAACCATTAATATATTTTCTGTCAGTCTTGGGTTGCTACAGCAAATAAAATGATACTTTGTGATAAGAACCTTATTCTACTGTATAAAACTAAGTAACTGGAAAGCAAATCACAGATTTATCTAATAAACAGCAGCCGTGACAAAGTTTTGATTTTGTGCTCACAAATTCCTAAATTTTTGCCTTAACAATAGGGTACTTTAATTGTTCCAAATATTACTTGGGACAGTACTGATGTTTAAAGAGCCTTCTTGAAGTAGTTAAACTGATGGATTATTTAACTTGTTTAGTTTGTGAGAAGCAAGAACATTTCAACTATTGAATATAGAAAAATTTGCGTGGAGACCATCATGATTCTTCTAGCTAAACCTAATTCTGATGGGAATGAGTTGCTTGCATTGGTTATGACAACTTTGGTAGTTGACATTTAACAATGTAAGAGTATTTCTTATAAACTGTGAGACATGCTGGTTTTGATGCTAAAACTGATGGAAACTTCACTTTTCCTAAAGTTTATGAAAAGCAGCATCAAACACTATTATATGAAAAATAATTTCTTGTACTTAACCATCCAAAATACACTGGATATTCAAGCACCTTATCAAGAAAGATACTGGATCTTCCATCAGATTTTATGTGGTGTAAACAAACTGACATTTTTATTTCTACTTTTCTGTCATACTGAGGCAGATCTCTTTTGTATACATTCTAAATGAACAGGTAATCCAAGCCATGTTGATTGAGAATGCTGTAGTGTTTGTATTTAAAACTTTCAACTTGATCAACATCAATTTTACCAGGTGTGTATCAGGGTTTTAAAGAGCCTGCGAAGGAAACTGAGCTGTGAGCTAGCATGCAATTTTTCCTTTTTCCTGCAGAGACACTATGTCTCCTCTAGTAAGGTCAATTCATTGAGAAGGGCAGGCAGGTGTACAAATTTCTTTTTATTTTTTCACACGGCTCTGCCAAATGTAGAGTATCTCTAACCATGTACTTTGAAGATGAACTTCACACCCCCTTTTGTTTTCTTTTCTCCTTCAGGACTTGATTCAGGGATATTTCAGCCCAATAACTGTTTTGAACATTTTTGTTCTTACTCTTACCAGCTTTACCAAAAGTTTCTGTTCAGAGAGATGTGTTTGTTTTTCATATATTCTTCTAGAAAGCTTATGAAGGGCAGATACTGCATTTATAAAAGTCTAGCCATAGATTGTAGTATTAGTAGTTGTGCTGCATCTTGTAATACTGCTACTGAACTGAACTTCTAAATTGTTCTTCAGATTTCTTTGAAGTTTCAAGGAATCTCTTCTCTATGCAATTGAATGCAACAGGTGATGACCAAAAATCTGTGACATTTGGGGTCAATGAAATTGCCAGCTTACTGGATTCACAGGTAAAATATATGCCTGTGCAGTGTTTAACAGTTGGGAGGAGATTACTGGAGAGCTTATTATATGTACAATTACTCCAAATCTTGGACAGATGTTTAGAAGAGCTCCATATCATGGTGTTCTTTAAGATAACTTCATTTCTGTGAAGCTTTTTAAAGCAACTTACGTTGCAGAAATCAATTCACATAATTACGTTGTAATCTGTTGTAAGTATGGACAGTGGTGATTTATTGAGGTTTCTTAGTGGAATACATATTGGTACGAGTGATAAACAATTATTGGGCCCAGTGATTTAAACTACTGCTACAGTGAAAAGCACTTTATTCTAGAGGTGACTTTAAGAAATAGCATTTGCAGCATAGGAATACTAAAATAAAATGAGATATTATTTAAAATACTGAATAAAACAGGATATTAGTATTGTATTCCTGGTACTTTAAAAATATTTTTATTAATCCTTTTTAACAGGAAAAATAATTCCTTTGAAAGATAAGATGGACAGAACTTTCTGAAGGATTTTTAGTATTTTCAGAGCTTTAAATTATTTTAAAATTAAGATTATCGTGTCATTTTATTAACAAGACCTTTTAAGATAAGATGTTAAAGATCATGGAAGATACAGTTAGCAATACATTCTGACCTTATGTGTTTAAATACACAGTTTGTAACCTGTGATTCTTTGGAGGATGACGTGGAAAGACTTAAGAAAGAAAGAAATGAAGCTTTAAAAGAAATGAGTAAATTAAAGGTAATAATTTTTATTTCCTTCAAATTGTTCAAGAGACAGGTTTCTTTCTGAGTGTATATAGGAATGTACTGGTTTTCTTTTGAATTTTACATGCCATTTTAAATGACTAAATAAAAAGGCAGAGCAAACGGTCATAATCATGTGTGAAGATTGTATGTGTACAGTGTATTTCTGGAGACAGTGAATTTTGTTATACTGAGTACTAACACATTTTTAAAGGCATTTCACAAAAGTGAATTTGCAGAAGTGACTGATTTGCATAGCAATTTTATTTAGAAATGTGTGATCCTAGTAACCACAGTGTCTAAGCATATGCTAATACTTTTGCAAGAAGTCAGAACTAGAGGATAAATTAATGTGTTTTCAAAATTCATAGATATTTTCACAGATATTACAAAATACATAAGACCTAAAGAAACAAATACATTTATTGTTTCTTAATACCCTGCATTACAACCATGGTCCTATGCTCCTGAATTTTTTTTTGACAACCCAAAAGATAAAAAATTCTGAATCTTTATCCAGCATACCTAGCTCTCGTTCTTGAACAGGAAAATTGATCCCAGGATACAAGCAATTCTACAAATTACCTCCTGGTCCAAAAAATAATCTGTCTTGTATAGATTACAAAAACATCAGGTTGGCATGCCCAAAAATGTATTCTTCATTCTGTGCAAATATTCTTCTTCTGAAAACTTTGTACTGAAATGAAATAATTGATTTACATTGAACACTGAAGTAGTGAATACTTATCATGAGCCCCTAAATTGCTGATACCAAAAACTGGCAATGATCAATCTGTAATTGCCTCATTTCTTACCCTCTTCCCTTAATCTACAGTCAAGTACTTGATACTCGGTGAGAAATACCCTTGGTCTGACTCAGCGTGAGAATCTTTTTGAAATTGTTAGAACTTTTAACCTCTGAAAGTGGTATACCTAGAGGCGTCTGGTGTAAATAAGTGGGTGGAAGGTCAGACACACAATGTTGACAGTAACTTGACATGTGTATTAGATTGTACAGCGGCGTGTTAAAAGCTGCAGAAATGTCTGTATTCTGCTCTTTTAAGTGGCTAGGTAGCAAGAGACTTAAAATATATATTTTACTTATATCACAGAAATAATCAGTTCAGTAAATAATCCTCAGATGCTCATGAAACTTAAACAGTATTAATGAACTCTGAAAAATCAGCCCTTAGAGAAAAAAATTTGGTTTTGTCACAGGTTTTATAAAAGCTGTTGATTATTTATTATTTCCACCAGAACTTTTTTAATAATATGTGTTTTCTGATTATACAGCATTAGTAACAGACACGTGTTGTGGCCTAGAAATGTAGTAGGTGTACAGAAAGCAGTAAATACATTGATAGAGTTTAAGTATTGCTACCTGTAGTTTTAAAAAGGCTAATTGGGGTTTAGGAATAAAAACTCTTTCAGACCTAATTATTAATTATTTCTTCTGTTGTTTGTTTTTATTTTAACAGGAAAAATTGTCTGAATCTGTGAATTTACAGAAACAGTTAACAGAGCAGCTACAAATAGTAAAGCAAGTATGTTGAAGTTTCTTAAAAATATAATTACTCTTTTTTTTTTTTTTTTTACTTTTTTTTTGTGCAAGGGAGAAGGGACCACTTCTTTCTGTCTTGATGCTTGTATTAGACTATCCTTTCACACTAATTTCAACACAAAGTGGTTCTTTTATTACTACAAAGCTTTTGATTAGAATTGGAGAATACTGATCCTTAAGTTTTTAGAGCAATAGTACTTTTCTGCTGCTGAATTGAGGTAGGAACCGTAAGACAAGCTGGATCAGACAAGTTGGATAATAATGTAGTATTATCTTTCTGGTCTATAAGTGTTCTTGAAGTGATTTTGCTGTTCTTAGGCAACAGTGTGCCTCATCTACAGTCATAACGTTAACTACTTTATGTCAACCAGTTTCAAGTATGAAAAAATAAACACACTTGACAGCTCTACCTGGTATTTACCAGGAATAAATGGTAGTAAGTGTTTTTTGAGGAATGTCTTGTTTCTGTCTCTATATCTATTTATAATTATGAGAGAAGAAATCAGAGTTTCTTATGAAATTGAGCCTTCTTGTGTCTCGTAATGGATATTTCCAGTTATATGTCATTTATAGCCTGGATTCAAAACCAAGTCACTTTCCAGTTTCCTGCTTCCACTTGTCAGCTCTTTCCTTCCTATGACCCGGCCACCTTTCTTTCCTCCTGTACTGCTACATGTATTCCTTGTCAGTTTCTCATGGCTATCTGTTCCATCAGATGTCATATGTAAAAATGCAAGATACAGTTTAAGAATCTTTCTGCGTACTGTTATATTAAGATTAGGTTTATGTTTTCACTTGTATACATAGATTTGTTCAACACCTTCATTATCACCTTTTATTCCTTGAATTTAAGAGAGCTGCTTGAGAAAGGGAGAGCTTTTTCCATTAATATTGTGATGTTGCCCTTTGTATGCTGTGGCACAGCAGGAAAATAAATTTGATTCTTTTTTGGGTAAAATGTAACTGGAAGGATGTTCCAGTGGAGCACGTCATGTTTGCATTCACTAATGTGTGTGCATTCTGTTGCCCTAGACTAGAGCAGCTGTTCAGTCTATCAGTCTAGACTAAAGCTATGGCAAAGTACAAACCCTGAAATGCAAACAGTATGGACATCAGGGGGAACTCACACCTGACGACCTGATAGCATGACTGGCTGGGTAGATGTGGGGAGAGCAGTGGACATTGTCTACCTTGACCTCAGCAAGGCTGGTTTTTTGGGTTTGTTTTGTTGGTTTTTTTTTAAACACTGTCTCCCATCACGACCTCCTAGGTAAGCTCAGGAAGTGTGGATGAGTGGGCAGTAAGGTGGGCCAAGAACTGGCTGAACAGCAGAGCTCAGAGGGTTGTGATCGGTACCGGGGTCACTTCTGGGTCCAGTCCTGTCAACTTATTCAACTGGGTGAAGGCACTGAGCGTACCCTCAGTGAGTTTGCTGATGATACAAAGCTGGCAGGAGTGGCTGATGGAGCTGCGCTGCCATTCAGCGAGACCTGGGCAGGCTGCCGAGCCGAGCAGAGAGGAACCTGATGAAGTTCCACAAAGGCAAGTGTAAGGTCCTGCACCTGGCGGGGAACAGCCCCACGCACCAGTATCAGCTGGGGGTCACCTGCTGGAAGGCTGCTCTGAGGAGGAAGAACCTGGGAGTGCTGGAGGACAGCAAGTTGCCCACGGGCCAGCAGCGTGCCCTTGGGGCCAGGAAGGCCAGTGGGACCCTGGGGTGCATTAGGAGGAGCGTGGCCAGCAGGTGGAGGGAGGTGGTCCTCCCCCTCTGCCCTGCCCTGGTGAGGCCACATCTGGAGCGCTGTGTCCAGTGCTGGGCTCCCCAGTTCAAGAGAGACAGGGAACTGTTGGAGGGGGTCCAGTGGAGACCACAAAGATGATGGAGGGACTGGAACATCTCCCTGATGAGGAAAGGCTGAGGGAGCTGGGCCTGCTTGGGGAGGGCAGGACTGGGAGGAGGGGGTCTTACCGATGTGAACAAGTATCTTAAGGGCGAGTGCCAGGAGGATGGGCCAGGCTCTTCGCAGCGGTGCCCAGCGACAGGACAAGGGGCAACGGGCACCGCCTGCCACACAGGGACTGCCTCTGAATCTGAGGAGGAACTTCTGGACCTCGAGGGTGACAGCACCGCACAGGCTGCCCAGAGCGGTGGCGTCTCCTCTGGTGACTCTGTGCAGCCTGCCCTGGCGGGGGTTGGGCTGGGGTGGTCTCCAGCGGGCCCTTCCAGCCCCCGCCACTGTCAGGCTGTGGCCAGGGCCCGGTATTCTTTGGGGTCCCCGTGGCTGCCCCCGCTGGGCAGCTGGGCTGGTGCCCAGGCGGTCCGCACGGCGGCCCGTGCCGGGGCAGCAGTGCCCGCGGCTGCCGCACGAGGGCGTCCTGCCTTTAGTTCTGTCCGCGGCGCCGTCAGGGGCTGCTGCCGGCCCGCCGAGCCGCGCGACCCCCGGGGGAGGGATGCTCTGCTTTTGTAGCAAGCGTCTTCTCGAACTGCTGTTGAAAAGGTTCCGCATAGTGAAATGAAAGAGAAATCATAAATTATATGTAATTACAGCGACCTATTTTAGGAGGCAGAAGCAGGCTTTTGATGGAAATTTTAGTTCTGTTGATACTTGGTGCGTTTTCCAGGGTTGCGTGTCTATTTTTGTAGTTCAGAACCAATGTTGATGCTGAGTTTCATGGTGATACAAAGTTTCTTTTTTAAAAAAAGCTACTTACAGTACAAGTTGCTATGTAACTTGTGATGGTGCATTCCTGCTTGAGCTGAAGTTAGTGAAATGAGTTAATGAGTACATTATTGTGCCTTACTGGTCTGTTTAAAAGTAAACAAACAAGCTAGCTTAATTATGTGCTGAAGGTCTTCTGGATTCAATACAATTTAAGCATTTTGTAAAAATCACTGCTTTCCTGAAAAACCCCCCGATGTTTCAAATGAGGATATAGACTACCAGTCATATATTGGAGTATCTTTTGTGGTATTTCTATTGTCTACTAATTGTGAATTGTAGAGATTGCAGCTTAATTAGTACAGGCGTACAAATATTCCAATTAATGAACATGTTTGGGTAGTACCAGTCCATTAAACAGTGCTTGAATCAGTAGCTAACAGGATAAACTCTGAAGATTAGAAATATTGTTAAATTTGAAATGAGGTAGTAATTATTTTCTAATATTGCTCTATGGTAACTAAAATATATTAGTTGATATATTTTTACTTTGAGATTTTGATTTGGGCCTTCTTTGAAACCATGTGGAAGCTGAAATTGGCACAAAACACAGAAAGGCACTTTTGAGTACTTGAAGTCTTGTCAACACCGTGAATGAGGAAATCTGTAATGATGTCTTCTATCTTCCTGGATGAGTTTGACTGTATTCTGTGCTGCCTGGATGGCCTGGGTCATGCCAGCCTGAATGATCTCGTCTTCTTTACTAGAGCTTTTTTAATGCAGTTATTGTCAGCTGGAGCACCTCAGCTAAACATAGTGAATGTGGAAGGTCACAAAGATAGGACACTGTGGTATCCTGTGCAGCTGGACTTCATATTCCATTGGGCTAAGATTTGCTATTCTGTGCTTATGTTTTCTGAGGGGAAAAGTGGTACTTTGAAGACTAGGACTTGAATGGCTGATATTTTGGAAGCAGAATATAGTTTATTTTACCCTGTCTGAAATAAGGATTGGGTTGGGTGGGTTTTTTCATTAGCTTTTTTTTTCTTCATTTTAATATATGGTAAAGATAATCTAAGTTCTTCTAAAGAATGTTTTTGCAAACAATTTCTGGAGAATTAATGAATAAACATAATTGAATTGTAACTACGATTTTTCATGTAGTTTAAAGGAATATCTTTGTTCTGGTTCTTGTTGTGGCTGGAATATTACTTGGATAAAACAGTCTCCTGAGACTTGAATTTATCCAAGGAAGTAACAGAACCTGGCTTTGAAAGAAACCTGTACCTTGAAATGGATTCTGTAAAGATTCAGTTTTGCTCTTCCATCCTGCAGTTTATTTGTTGTAGTGGCTTCATACCAGATTAGGACAAACCGTCCCATCAGGCATTTATGTAGATGAAATATTAGCAGCTGCAGATTCCAATTTCTGTTGCGTCTTATTTCATACAAGCAGTTGACTGGGACAAGAGAACATGCTGAAGCATGCTGTTATCCATCTGTTCTTCACTGGTAGGGGCCCCTTACCTGCATGAGTAAGAGAGCCCACCATGTTGCTGCAATGCCAGCTCCAGAAACTGTAGAATGGGGAAGCCTGGTGGTATCGTTACCCTTTGTGCCTTCCTGCTCTAGCAAATAGCTCTGCTTTGTCAGAAAGTTTTGCTAATTCAGTTATAGTGTGGATAATCGTTTCATTGTAATGTAAGAATCCATTGTTCGTTAATTATTCCTTTAGGTCTTTCGCTGTTGAAATCTGGTCATACTTAGTCTGCTATTACAGAGAAATTAATAGTCAACAGTTGGGTTTCTGAAAAAAAAACAAACCAGTAGAGGAGTAAAGGCAATTCTGGATTATAAGAGATTAAACCTTTATCTCAGGGAGGTCTTATTTTAAAACCTTTTCATTACAGCAATTTTCCCATGACTTTTCTGATGTCAGTTTATTTAAATAATTCCTATGTGTGCATTTTCAAGATGCCACCTTTTGTTCAAGTCTCTGTGTTCATTTATATTACTCAAACTTAACATCAGAGCATCTTTTTCACTTTTGTCTCCCTTTTCCCACCTTCAGCCCGTTACGGAAGGCTACCAAATCAGCCTGTGTATCGGTCGGGCCCGGCTTTTCTTGCTGTTGAGTCACACTGTTTCTTAGAGCAGCAAGAAGATTCCCTTTACAGAGGCAGTCATTTTGACCTCTACTTTTGTAAATTCACAACTTCTTAGAAGCCCCTGTGTTCTCTGAATTGTTTCTAGGAAGAAGAACTGCTATGAGCAACTTGCAGGAGGGGTGGATTGTTCTGGTGGTCTGTCAGTGAGTGCTTTCAGTAATGGCCCCTCACACTCTTTTAGTGCTGTGCAGACAGACAGTTGTAAAACAAACCAGCTGAATAGCAGAAAGACACGCAGCCACAAGCTTTTGAATAATCCGTGTTGCCAGGTGGAGGTGATCGCCATGTAGAAATAGGCTCATCTAATGCTTTGTGCTTCCAAAAGGAAAAAAGGAAAAAAAACCACGTTATACTTGCTGTCAAATTAAAGATTGTTTAAATGTATCTCTTCTCATAACAAAAACCTCCAAATTGTATAACATTAATGTCATCTGTATTCACTAGTGATGTAACTGTTCGCTACAGAAGTGATTACTTCTTCTAATGCTTTATTTTCTAAGAGACCAGAATTTCCCTGGCAATCACCCAAATTGATAATATATTGCAAATACAAGGAAGATGGTGTCCTATATATATGTTATTGAGATTAGTTTACTTATGGCCTGAAATAAAATATATTGTTTATTAAGTCTAACAGTGTACAGTTTAAAATTCATCTGAAACTGAGATTGGTAGGTCATTTCATTTTACCAAAAAAAAAAAAAAGTTATGACAAAGTATAGGAAAACCTGACTTGAAGTATGTTGATTGCACAGAACAAATACTTCCAAGTTAGGAAATAATAGAATTGGATCTGCTTTTGTAAGCTTGACTAACTCTCTAGGCATTTATATTTTGACACCTGTTAAATACTATATAACAATTCTTCCACAAGAATGGGAATATTTGGTCATTTCATTGAAACAGTGATTTCAACCTGGTTTCTAGAAAGTTATTTCCTACTTCTAGATTCATAGTCTATTTCTCCTCTACCCCTTCCTGTTTCCCCTCTGTTTCCATTCCCAACCAGGATATAATTATAAGACATGATAGGTTGACTAGGAATAGTCTAAGTATCCTTAGCTGAAAAATTTGTACAAAGAATTTCTAGCTCTATGAATTTCTGTATTTAAAGCTTATAACTTCTATGATTCAGGAAATTAATACACAGTCTTTTTCCGCAGATTAATAAAAAGCTAAGGGGAAAGATGTTTGTTGGTTTTGGTGCCAGTGAGCCTGTATGTCTACATTTTTGATGAACAGTTTGTTTGGTTTTTTTCCTAGTGTAAATTCATATGTTGTCCAGACCTTTAGTTTGACTTTCTAAATGTACAAATCAAAATTAACTTGAATTAATATTCAGTACTAAAATGTACTAAGGAATATCCTTCTCAAAATCAGATTTTATGACCTTTAGGGATTACTTTAGCTGAATTAAAAGCTAACAGTTTCTCATTTCCTGTTTTCCATATAATATTTGTATATAAATCTTATCTAACACTCTCTTGTCACAATACAGAATAACGATATAACAGCAGGAACTAGACAGAAAAATAAAAACCAGCACTTTTTTTGAGAAGAGTGTGAACTGAATACTTGCATTAGAAGTCCAGCTACATGATGTGCAAACTCTGAATTGAATGTGAATTCAGGCAGTAATAATAAAAAAATGAAATAATCCCGCATTGAAGTATTTAGTATGAAAGCGGTGGGGCAGATTAACAGCATCAGATGCATTTCTATAAAGCCTTTCATTCAGTTAGATTTACAGTAATCATAGAATTCATGATTTAATTTATTAGGAGAATTATCTCTGTCTGTAAATACCAGTTCTTTGTTTGCACATCACACACTTTAAAATTAGCAATTGGTCTACTTTCATCTAATAATGAAAAAAATCTAACTATAAATACTAAAAGGTAGCCCTAATGCCGACTGCAGTACTTTTGAGCTAGATCCGTGCTACTTTGTTAGCTGGAGTTGTAACTTTTCATTTAAATTCTGTCATCTATAGGAAGCCAAGGCAGCTGTAGAAGAGACAAGAGCTTTGCGAAGTAGGATTCATCTTGCAGAAGCTGCACAAAGACAGGCTCGTGGAATGGAGATGGACTATGAAGAAGTAATTCGCTTATTAGAAGCTGAAATTGTAGAGCTGAAGGCTCAGCTTGCTGATCATTCTGGCCAAAATAAAGTAAGCAAAGCAGTCGCCTGTTGTGGTTACCATGGTTTCCTTGCTGTTGTCATGTATCTTGTTTTCATTTTCTTTTCATCTGCTTTTCTAAAGTAGGTCAGTGTTTGTCTTGTATTATTCAATAACTGGAATAATATGTAGTGAAGGGGGTAATGTGAAGTGTGCGAGTCTTCCTTTATCCAGATATCTTTGGGCTGCAAAAATAAGAGCTAGAAGCATATGTGGGTCATAGGTCAAAATGGCACATCTCAAGCATCAAAGCCTGGAACAGGTTCTGCACTGAAGACATATTGTCTTTGAAAACAGTACATGTATTTGTATCCTTTTGTATTTCTGTAAAAATGGCCCTCACATTTATGTTTGTGAGGCAAATAATAACAATATAAAGCCCAATATCATTCTTAAGCAAATCTAGATTTAATAATCATTTGCATTTTACTAGCAGTATGCTGCCAGAATTTTTTTCCTGTTTTAATGGAACCTCATATTTTAAAACCACTTCATCTCCAGTGAGGCATTTCAAAACATGCCAAGAAGTAAAATATTTGAGGCACTTTTAAACTTTTCCCTATAACTGTGGATCCTTTTCCTACACGCAGTCTGAACAAGTGCAAGCAAGTTGGCATTTCTGTGTTTACCTTGCTTTTCTCATGAAAATTGATGTGCATATGAATTGATGAAGACCTATTGTTTGTTGCCTTATTTTATCATGAGAATTAATTCAATCTTCTAAGGTATTAAAAGGTAAAGCCAAGCTCTATGGTATACAAGCTTGCAAAGAAGCAATACAGCAAGTGTGTGTAGCTCCAAGGGAGGAATCCTTCTCATTTCATTTTGAGGGTGTGTGATGAGATGAATCACACCCTAGAAATTCTTCTTTCTGAACATGTGTGTGATGCCCCATCTTTTGTCAGGTATTTTTGAAGCGGTTTGTTTTCTAGGACTTGAATACATATCAAAACTTTTAAGAAATTCTGAGCCTGTGGGTTGCTTTCTTAGATAATTGTTTCTGAGATGCTAGCTTGAATTCCTGAAATTCTGAGTAAGCACTCGAATATCTGAATTGAGATTTGATTCTCTGCATTTCTTATTCATAAGAAGCAGTATCAAGTAGGTACCAACTCTATAGTATACTTATTTGTTAGTATCAAAGAGTGAAATCCCTTGGAAGGCTTACCAGCTCCTTCTGCAACAGGGGACAGTGAGATTGCCAAAGACAGGTGGTTTAATCAACAGATCCTTTGATATTCAGAGTGGTTGTGATTCTGGTCATTTGTACGATATATACAAAGAAAAGTGTGTACTCGTTTGCTTCAAGTGGGTTTTGGTGGGTTTCTATAAGAGTTTTATAGTAGGTAGTGGGCTTTCAGAAAAGATCACCCACAGTGAGGTAAAAGTTTATTTTTGATGATGGTGATTTTTTCTTGATTTTGGAGAGTATTTTGGTCTAGGTCTTGTGTTCAACAGACAGCTTAACGAGACAAACATGCCCATATACATGTGAAGACATTACTCGTGGTCCTCTTACATGAACAGTGCCAGGGACTCAAGCTGAAACCTTGAGACTCCAGAACCTGATCAAAAGGGGTTCACATGCAGAGGGATGCATAACGCTGATCAATAGGTTATACAAGTGCATGTAGAGAGATCCTAGGGGGTAATTTTCTCCAAGATACGCCATAATTACTCTGTTGGCCAAAGGATGTACAAATGCAAACTAATGGACTGAGTTTGTTCCCATATTGGCTATTTGTGCCACCCTGCTGACAGATAGTGTCACTGTCAGGTTGGTGGTTTTGATCTGTTCATAAATCATTTCGAACTGTCTTAAGTTTCAGCCCTGTCACTGTTGTTAGCTGCCACTTTCAATTTACCTTTATATCATTTGCCAAAATCTGTTGCAGTCTGGGAGCTGATTTACTAGCACATCAGGCGTACCAGCTGCAGAAGCAGCTATATTTTGCAGAAATGTAGAAAAGACTGTTGAGTTAAATGTTTCAGACATCCATTTCAATTCACACCATGTATCTCTGTGAGCCATAGGAGAAAATTATTAGACTAAAAGCCTTAAAATATCTTTCCTAGGATAACATCCAAGACTTGAGAAAGAGAGTTACAGTGCTTGACTGCCAGCTGCGGAAATCGGAATTGGCTAGGAAGACCTTTGAGGTGGCTACTGAAAAACTGCTACAATTTGTAGAGGTAGCTTTGCCTTTCATTTCAAGCAATATTTTATTTGGAAAAGTTTTGTGTTGATGTTTCTGAGGAATAAACATAGTAAACTGACTATAAACTAGTTTGCAGAGATCCTTTCATTGCTACAAATAAAGACGGTGTATTTATCTGTGTACAGATCCATGTGGGAATTTACTTTTATGTTTTGCTATACTAAAGAAACGAAATATCAGGTAATTTTTTTCACCTAATGTTTCACAAACTCGTATCAACTTCTGTGAAATTCACCAGAGGAAAAGACAGAAAAAGTAATATCTGCTAATATTTTGAAATGTTATGAAACCAAAAAAAGAGGGTTTATATTTAAATGTTATTACATTTATTTCATTTAAAGGGGTTATAATATTTTGGGATTTACTTCCGCACTTCTGGTTGGGGAGACCAGACTCTAATTAGAAATCAAATCCCCCCCACCCAAATACAACATCACATTATAAAGTATTAACTTTTTGACCATGTTGATTTATAAACTGTTAACTTCTTGACTATGGCCAACAGGTGGTGCATGAAATACTTTCAGATAACTCCACTTCCTCAACAGTTTTAAGGTAATAAAATGGAATAGTTGTTAATATTGAAGTGGTGATATTAATACTGGAAAACTCTACGATTGTTTCAAAGCCTTCAAATACTGTCTTATAGCTACTTTTTCCATATTTTTTGCTGTATGTTTCTGAGTGTCATTTTATTGGAGGAGAGGGAGTGGCATGAGTTATAAATTAGGCTTTCAGGATACAGCTTCATTAAAAACCTCAGAATTAAATTAAAGCAGTTAGTAATTACATAGCTATGGTTGTCTGGATGTTTCCATAAAGTAATTATAATGTGCTAAGGATTAGTTAAAATTGTAAGGAACCTTAACAGTGGGCTATAATTTTTTTTATTTTTAGATTTGCCCAAGCAATTTTGCATCATCATTAATCCGGTAGCCTAGAAATAAAATGATAACATGCATATGCATTTAAGTTTTATTACTCTTCTTGTTTAAAAAGGTAGCTAGGAATATCCAACAAGATTTAGAGCAGCCTTTGGTCCTTCAGAATATCAGCATGATTGTGCTTACATATCTCAGATAAGTGTTCCATTAATATTCATGTAACGGTAAAGTTGTTTAGTCTTGGTCCTGCCATCTTTTTCAGCAAAGCTCTCAAGGAAATCAAATCTATTTAGGTGAATTTAGCTGGAATTTAGCAGGATCAGATCAACTATTATGTTGTAGATGTCAATGTTTTAATACACAGATGCTAATCAATTAAATGCAGTTCTCATCAGTGCACAAGACTGATGTTGCATGTTTTATAAAGTTTGTAGACTTTATTTTAGTAAATGGGTTGAAGTATAAAACACAAAGATAAGGTGACAAACTGGCTCACTAACAGCAGAGAAGATAAGAACTGGGCCCCCTAAAGCAGTGTCCTTTCTTAAATGCTAATAAGAAAATTACTTTTAAGTATGTTGCTTTTCTTGACGCTAGATTTTGAGACATCAGTGTTGTTTAAATTGGACTTTCCTATTCCCTTTATTGTACAGACAGAACTGCTGTGAGGTAAACTCATCAGTTTGGCAGTATGAGTATCTTTTGTTCATTCAGTGACACCAAAATAAATCTAGAAACACAGGTTTACTTTATTAAAAGTAACCATTTCTTTTATGATCTTACAAATAAACACAACTGGTTTTTATTCTCTTAGTGACAGAAGAACAACATTGTCTACTAAAACACTTCTTGCACGGTTGGGAAGGATTGGACCTACTGTCACAGCAGCTCTTGCAGCAGAAGCCAGAGACCTTGCAAAGTCTGTCCGTGCCATTTTGGAAGTAGATTGTGAGTGAGTCTGTGCGTCTTTGTGTGTGTGTCTGCATGTATACAGTCACATAAATAATTCCTTTCTTCCATCAGATGTTCTGGCTTTCGCATCATGCTTGCCAGTTGAGAGTAGCACGTTTGAGTAGTCACCGTGTGTGTGTCGGGGGTGGTGGTGTTTCCAAATGAAGGAAAAGTGGCGTGAGTAGAGGTTCTGTTTGGATTGGGGTGGTATAGGTATATAGGTAAGGGGTCCAGAGTCCACCTGTCCAGAGTGGTATAGGTAAGGGGTCCATCTTATAGATGGTGGCAGAACCTACAAACACGGGAAAAGGGCTGCTGCTGCTAAGGGCTGTCCCCTTTGGTTTTTTAACCCTAACCCTCAGCGTAACCTAACCTTACCCTGCCCACAGTCAGAACCTTCTGCAATTGGACTGTTTTCAGATGATGGTTTGGCCACATTTCTGTTGTGTGCTTCACCCAGCAGAGTTTGTTCACTGTATTATTTTTTCGTTTCATTCCAAGATTACAGAGCTGCCTTAATTCTGGCTGCTTAAGATTTAGTCAGTACTTCCTAGGACTGATACAGAATGCAGAATGAGGGAAAACTATTGTCTAGAGTTAAAGTGGTTTTCCCTATCAATGCCCTTAAAATAATAAGGGCATTTCTCCTTAACTTTAAGCAGATATCCCAGGGCAGTTTATTGCCTGCATTTTACCAGTGTCAAATGGGTGTAATAATAATGACCTTATTTAAGTACATTGGGTATATTTTTCAGATTCACTGAAGATTGTGGAATAAATAATAGTGAGACTTTTAGAGAAAATATATAAACAAAGAACAAAAAATAAATTAAGTAAATCTTTGTAACAAACAGCGTTTTGCATTATAATGAAATCACAGAATATTTTTGGACCGTAATTTTCCTTCCGGGAAAATGCATTGGGTATTTCTTCATGTTATTTCTGATAGCATGTGTAGTGTTTTGTTAATTGTCAGTCGAAAATTTCTTGGAAGCCAAAAGCAAGTTTTGTTCCTCATTAACTATTCTTTTACTAGCTTTTAATAAGAATACGGTGGTTTAATAAGTCAAGAAATTTTTTCTTGTTCTGAAGTTTAACTTGGGTGTGGTAGACATTTCTGAAAAGACCTAATAATTCAGAGGTACACAATACACTCTGTTCTGGAAGGGTTGACTGGGCAAGTGGTAAGTCCTGTGCAAGGCTGCAAGGCGAAATTAGTCACCTATCACAGAGGGCAGTAAAGCCAATGGATGGATGGCACTGAAGACTGCAGCGATTTGCTGCCACAGGGCAGATCATTTGGAGATCTCTCAGTGGATTCAGTTTTTCTTTTTAGTTCTGTTCTTCTGTTTCCCTTGCCTTTTGCACAGCCTCTTAACTTTTGGGTTCATCGACAGGCTTTTGTCTTAACAAAGACCTCATGGAAGGAAAAATAGAAGTGTAATACTAAAAAGTTGTTTTGGTTCTGTTAATAGCGTGTATAGCTCTTCCAAAAACAATATACCCAGGGCTTTCCGTAGTTGAAGATCATTTTGATCTATATGTTAGGAGGAAATAGTCAGAAGTCAGCGTCACATGGGATTCTAGAGACTTCGGTTTCCTTGTCTAGGAGACATCACCTGAATCTCACTGGTGGGAATATTTTCATTGGCCTTAATGGGCTTTAAGCAGCAGTAGTGATGCAGTCTGAGTCAACAGGATTTTTGAATATAAGTTTTAATAGCTCAGTATCTGAAACCACACAGATACAGATCCTACTTCCAAGATGCAAAGGATGCATCAGAATGAGATTTGTCCAGATTTTTAGAAGAGCAGAGCATTATTGTCAAGGATTTTTAAATGTGAGTTTTGAAGTCAGGAAATGACCCTGAGGAAACAAATCCTTCAGAGCTTTTAAATCTTGTATCAGTTCATTAGCAAAAAAGATAGACATTATTATTTAAAACTGGACTTGAACTGGCAGAATAAATTATCCATAGCACTCGAGGACAGTGCAGGTTCAGTGTCAGTTCAGTGAAGCCCTTCATCAAACTGTAATCAGAATATAAAGTTATTCCAGATTACATTTTTTTCCTGGAAAATGTAAGGCAGAAAATTAATGCCAAAATGAGCAAGATTAAGATTTCCAGAATCATGTAAAACTAACAGAATTTCCTGAACACTGTAGTGTTCTATTTTCATACCGGAATGTTTACAACATGTTATTCTGCTGAATGTACAGGAACATGTATCAGAGTGTCTTAATGAAGATTTTATTGCTGTGGGGAGTGAGTGTAGCCTGCAGTTTCATTTGGAGATACGTGTACATCCTCAGGTCATTAGCAGAAATCCGTGCCCATTGGTAGAAATTGCACTAGTTCATGAGCAGTTGACATAATAAACTGCATGCAGTAGGAAATCTAAGAAGCAGTGGTGCCTTATTGTACGGTTCCAGGTTCAGATCATCGATATGATGATATATTTTGGTCGTGTTCACCTATAGTTGAACAGACACGTCAGTTCTAATCCAGCTTAGATGGATTGATTTGCAAAATCAAAGCAGAAATGGCCTGATACATTACAGGAGTTTTTGGAAAGCTGGTGGATTATGGTTGACAGTAGTGATTGTATCAAAGATGATTGAGATGACTGAGTATCAATTGTTTGAGAATTGATTTAGAAAGGGACTGAATAAATATGTTTGTTGAGAAAATGTTTCAAGATACAAAAAATGTCTTATTTGACATCATATGTGCAACACTTGCTTATTATGTTACTCTATGGGGAAGAAAGCAAAATAAGAGGGTTAAAAAAGTTGTTCAGAAGTGTCCAGAATATTAGAGTTAAAGTTACTGGTGGAAATGAAAAGAATAACAGTGGCCAGGAGAGGAGATAATTGGTTTTCCACCAGTGACAGTGGTAGAGTCCTGTCGCATTGAGTTGTTTCTATCACACTACATAGGAAATTGTGCAAGAAAAACTTTTGGTTCTAAAGGCAACTGAATTCTAACATGTGGTTGTGTCAAATGTAATAGGTAGGGTGCATGTTAGAAAGCTCTGGAGCCACAGCAGGGATCCATTTTGTGAACCTGAGAGTTAAAAATAGCTCTGCAGAGAAGGATTTAAAGATTGAACGTCATCCTTCTGAGTTCATTCTGATTTGTAGAGTATTACAGATAGATTTGGGCTCTGACGAGCTTGTGTGTGAGATTAAAGCTTTAAACCTTGCTCGCTTTCTCTCTCTCTCTCTCTCAGTAGTTAAGGCAGGGTAACTATTTAATAGCAGTCTGTCTGCAGTCCTCTATGCCAGATTCTCACAAAATGTTTCCCATGTGATCATCTGTTTTCTTGCAGATGAGCTGTCATAAAAAGGGGGCTCTTACATACATAGCATTTCATAACTATCGACATTGCATTGCCGATTGAAGGTTTTCCTTTTTTCCAGAAAGATCCTCTACATAATAGTTTATTAATGAATTCTTAGGGAATGGGTGTTAATATTTTTGAGATTGCTAAATGGATTAAAATGTGTAGGTGGGCAACCATCACGATATATTTCATCATGTAAATGGAACTTCTCTTTCATTATTTGCTTCATTTTGTACAACATGAAGTAAAGTAGCCCTAACCAAAATACCTTTTTGATTCATTTACAATGTATGTGAAACAGTCCAGGTGCAAAGACAAGTTTGTGGAGTGTTCTTCAAAAGAAAACTGCTTGCCTTGTTAAAGATCATCCTTGACAACCAGGTCAAAATGACATATTTAAGAATTAGCCACACAAATGATCCTCTTCCTCCAAAACAGCATGACATTTTGCTTGAGGGTTTAAAGAAGTTCAGTGTATTCCTGAAAATCTCCAAGTACATATTGCCTTGTGATAATGCTGCAGATCGGTTTTCAGCTTTGTAGGTTGAATGACAGCAATGTGAAGTCAGTTAGGGGATTCTTCAAGTGAGGACTCTGTTTAAAAAAAAAAAAATAACATAAAAAAACAACAACAACAACACGACCAACTAAGAAACCCCTGATTTTCCAGCACTTACTACTACAGGATCCTCAAGATCCAGAAGCGCAAATAAGAAAGTAATAAACGGAATAATCAAGCTCATCCCCTGGAAGATTCATCCTTTATCTTCTTGAAAGACTGTAAGCTATTTTTAGAAACCAAGTCTTGAGAGGCCTTTCTGCTTTGTAGAATAGAAGCATCTCCTGAAGACATAAAATTACTTTCATCATACAAAGGATAATAATGCCTCGGTGAAAGAACTGCAGCATTTAAAAGTAGTTGCTGGCTGCACTTAGTAGACCATATGGTGCAAATCATGCTAAAAAGAATTGAGAAAGCATTTTCTTCTTTTCTGTCACAAAATTAGAAAAGAAATATACTTGGTACTGGTAATGGCCAAAATCTGATTAACACTGGAACATACTTATCTCTTCGTAAAATAGCAGGCAATCGGCATTTTGAAAAGTGCACTAGCATAATGCAACTTTCAAGTATTTTTACTACTAATTTTCTCACTCTGCCTCTGAAATTTCTATCCAAAAATACAATCCTGCTCTTGTTGGTATAATCCCAGTCATCAGTATCCATTAAGTGCTATGAAGCCTGCTTCTCCACTCAGCAGGAACTCAAGAAGTGCATCTTGAACTATATTTTTCCCAATCTGTTGTCAGCCTGGGATCTGACACATGGCAGTCATGCTGAAGTTCAATAAAATGATCACCAAATGAATATAGCTTCCATAAATCCTACTTGTTTTACTGTTATTGATCTTGTTAGTCACAGTAGTTTCCATTTGATTTTGAAGATCCTACAGGCAGCATGTTAGTTGCCTAGTTTTTGTATTCATTCTCCTTGCATGCTATCTATAAAAAGAAGGCAATGGAAACTGCTGGTGGTCAGCGTCCATTAGTGCTTGTTCTCGTGATGGTTAAGTCGCTTTTGATTATTAGTCCATGGACAAAGTTTTACGTCTCAGGCATTAAAAGCTGAAATACGGAATCTATCCATTTCTCAGGTTTAGGGTTTTTTAAACTGTACCATGGTCAATTGCCAAAACTATTCCATATTCAGCAAAGTGTTAGGTGTCCCTTCCCGTTCTTTTGACATGTGGGTGGAACAAAGATCTAAGGTAGAGTAGGAAGTCTTAGCAAATAGTGATTTTGCTACTTTGAGAAGAGCTAATGTTATTAAGTAATTATATTTCTTTTATTTCTTTGTTGCAGCCTTGGTGTGTTTGTTTGTTACAACAGAGTGACTGCCATATACATTATTACTATTTCATTCTTGAAATTAAAGATACAACATTGCTATAATTTTGTACAGGTCATCAGCTTTAGTACACGAGGAGAGTTCTGAAGATCCTGTCATATAAGCGTGGGCAGTTCCCCTCCTCGCTCCCTTTTCGGTTTATGTCTGTACATCAAAATCCAGATGTAACTAACACATGGGCAGGCATACCCTGGCTAGCTTGACTTTTGTTACTTAGGCTAGTGGTGTTAAAGATGCATTTTTAGAGGCTGAATATCAAAATTGAGTCATCTGTTGACCCCCAAGAATACTGTCTCACTGCTAGCATTTGCTGAAAGTCATGCTGCTATGTCTTTTTATATTTTTAGTATCAGAAAGAGAAGATTACTTCCTGCAAGATGATCTTTGTGGGGACAGTTCTGCATTGCGAGTATAGCATACCTTTAATATTCTTTCAGCTATTAAAATAGAACCATACCTTTTCCTCCTTACTGGAATTGCTGCTTGGGAAGGAGCAGCATAATAACGATTAAAGAGATAACTCTGTGCATTCGTTGTTCTGGCAAGGCCATAAATATTTCAGTGAATTACTGAAATCCGAAATAGAAAAGACCTATTAAATTATACAATGTATATCCTGAACACATCTGTACAGCTCCTCTTTTTAATAGTTTATGACTAGCAAAAGAATTAAAACGTAAAATCAGTGCTGTATGCTTTTAAGAGGTTATGTTTGTCAGTTAAACATTTTTCTGAGACAGTACTTCCATTAGAGAATATTAATTTGGTGAAATTAAAATGTATTGTTTGTTTGAAACTTTCAACAACAGCAAAAGAGGTGAGTTTTCCCAAAAGGTAATTTATCAGCTGTTTTATTGTGTGGAAAATTTCAGTCCTGCTAGTCCCTGAAGGTTGAAGATATTTTTTTTCCCTCAAAACAAAAATAATTAATGGGAGGGTAATTTCATTTTTGTAGAAGTGATAACAATAACTTATTAAATGAGCTTTTTACTGTTGAATCTTTTGTGAGTTGACATTTTAAGAAAAAAGATAAATCCCAGAATCACATTGGTAATTTTGGAATATGACCTGGTCATCAGTGGCTCCTTCTACTTGCAGAGTCATGCTGAATTTTTAATTTTGAGCTCATAGGGACCGCTGTCTTTTGCCACAGAATGTTGCCACTGTGTTCCTCACGTAGCATCGTGACATTATACCAAATGTTTTCAACTTCTGAAGAACAATGTTCTAAAATCCATTTTCCCTTAGACAAGAGCAGGAGTTAGGTGTGCCTGTAACGTGTCTCCCTGGCCTCCGCCGAGTTCTGAAGGCAACATGAGACCCAAAGCCTCTTCCTTGTGTAGCTGAAGCATCTCCCAGTTTGTCTTGAATTCGGAATTTATTGAGTTACTTGTTTTCTCAGTCTCATCTTGTAAAGACAAGATAAAGCAAGACAGGGGCTTAATGCTCAGTGCATCACTTGATGTAGTCTCTGTGGGGCAGTGGTCTTCTGGTTTCCAGCTCTGCTCAACAGAAACCTTTATAGGAGCTAGGATCAGTTATCTTCCAGTCCAACGTGTGCTCTGGATTGTAGGTCCCTGCTGTCAGCCGTGCACTGTGAGTGAGTGACGCTATGCAGAAACAGTGGCTATGGTGCAAACGGATAGTTTGTCCAAAAATTAAACTTAAGGTAGCAAGAAATTTTAATGTGGTATTTTAATTAATTTGCGGAGTAGCCACATTTCTTTACTGATCTGAAAACTTTGCTAGTGCACACAGGAATATAATTTGGGAATTTAAATAGAACGTAGTAATTTTCCTTTCATATCTTCAATGATGTAAACTGAGAATAACCCTTGACTTAATTTTAATTGTTTCAATACATAATACACATGAGATGAGAAGTGGATCCCTTTTGCCCTGTAATATGGACATCGTTGAATTTTTGCCTCATTCTGAAAATGAGAATGTTTCATTAAAAAACTGCTGGCTTATCAGCAGCTCTTTAGACACACCGCAGATCAGATCACAGTAAGAAACCCAAAGTTGAACAACTTACGTACTTTCAGAAAAATTAAAATTCAAAGTTGCATAACAGGAAAAATATTTCTCTAATCCTCCCAAAAAAATCCAAGCATATTTAATACAGTTTTACAAGGACACAGTCAAGAATTTAAAACCTTATTCTACATAGCTGTTTACTTGCAGCAAGACTGAATTTTTCTGCAAATCATTTAAATTTCCAATGTTGCCTGCATGGTAGATACAAATGAAGAGTTGTAATTCCAAAAAGGAGATCTGTCCAAGAATTTGAAAATATTTCATCGCATCCACTTCAGAAATGTAATAGTGTATAATATTTAAAATATTTCCAATATAAATTAAGTTAAAATGAGTGGGCATGGAAATTAAAAATGGAGCACTAGACCTGTGAGACAAGTCCGTTCTTTAGTCTGTAAATCTAATATGACCTGCTTTATTTACATAATTTATACACCCTGATTAAAATTATAATCCCCATTTTAAAAGGAATTCAAGCCATGAAGCAGCTGACTCATTCATAGAAAAGAAAAAAGAAAAAAAAAAAAAAAAAAGCAAGGATTTAACAGAAGTCTCCTAAATTTAATAATTATTTTTCTCACTAGGTGTCATATTGATAGGAAATCCTGAAAGCAGCTTTTTTTCCTCCTTGGATGGTAACCTATATTGCTAGAATCTATTACAATATAGATAATATTCTTCTGAGTTCTTAGATAACTGACAAGTTCGTTAGTTATAAAAAAAATCGTTTGGTTTTGGTTTGTCGTTACTTTGTATGTTTATGCAGTGCATTTTCACTGAACAAAAATGTCAATTGGTGCTTTGCCTGTGGAACAGTGTCAAGTAGCACCCTTACGCTGTCTTACCCTCTTAAAATCTTCATCAGAAAAGGAGAATGACTAATGAGAAAGTACAGAGTTAAGAACAGACAGCCATAGCCTCCATTAAAGTTTCCTGCAAAAGTTTTACTGATTTTGGTTTATTGCCTTTTTTTATATTTTGATACTACTTGATGCTGTATTTCAGTGCTGTCTGCTTGATCCAAATTAATTTTTGTATGCATGGTTATCCACATATTTCAAAGCAATTTGGATCTATAGCTGTGGTTTCCAAGCTGTAGTTTGTCAACAGCCACTGAACCACAAAACTCTTACACCTGATTTACAGCTTGTCTACAGAACCTTAATACTTTTACATTCTTTCTCATTACAGGATTCATTATGATAATCATGAGAATTTTTGAGGCTGGGTAGTGATCTCTGATTTAAACATGTGAGACCACTGAGCTGTAGCATCACCACTGCTGAAACAGCAGTATTGAAGTGCATACCTGCACTGAAAAGCAGTGCCTATAATGTTATATAAATAAGGCCAGTGAAGCCAAATGAAGGCTGAATAGTTTGTTAGAAAAGTAGTAGATAGACAGCAAAAATCTTCCACGGTTTCACCTTTGGCTGTCTTTTTGGTGGTGGTGGTCTGGTTTGGTTTTAGTATTATTATTGGGGTGTGAGTTCAGGTGCTGTCTGACAAGCCTGAAAAAACATACTGTAAAGCCCATTTCCTTGGCCAGGTTGGTTTGGTTTTACAATAAATACAAAGGAGGAGACAAGCAAAGAGTAGTTTGGTGCATAATATAATTAAAATGCATTACTCCTATGAGCACAAGACATAAAAATGCCTTGCAGATGGGAAGCAGAAGAGATCTCTGCATGTAATGTAAATTATACAAAAGTTTAGAAAACTAACATCCACATAGTATTTTACCACCAAAGAATCAGAAAAGTTGCAGCTAGAAAGGACCTCCAGCAGTTAAGTAGTGCATCCACCTGCCTCCAGCACCATGACTTATATCTGCATTAATCCAAACAGGTATTTGTCAAGCATATTCTACATTTTTTGTGGGCTAACTGTGCCCATCCTTAATTATCTTTGGCATTAGAAAGCTTTTCCTTTGGCCTAGATTGTTCTCATTGCAGTTTAAGCCCATTACTGCGTGTCTTCCTATATTTATTGAAAATACTCTGCTACTTTCCTTTGTGGCAGCTTTGAACATGTTTGAAGACCATATCATGTCTCCATTCTGTTTTCTGTTCCCCAAAATGAACTAATACCAGTTTGGTCATTTTTTCCTTTACATAGCATGTCTTCTAGCCATTTCTTCACCCTTTTATTTCTCTGAATTCTCTCCAATTCATCAAAATTGTGTTGAGTTCTGTAGTTGGAACCTTCCTGTAGAAGACAAAAATGGAATAGTACGTGTGTTTGCTTTAATATGTAGCACAGCAGCTCTTACGTCCCCAAATAGTGTTCCCTTTCCCTGATAGCCGGAGGTTATTGATTCATATGAAGTTTGGGCTTTCCTGTATTTCCAGAGCCTTTTTGAAGGCTTTTGAAGCATTTGAAGGCTGAACCCAAACCACTTGCTGTTGTGCAACTGATTATTCACACCTAGGGTAGGGCTTTGCTTTTGTCTTTACTGAATTGCACGCTATTTATTTCAAACATTTGATCGAATTAGTCAAGCTCTTAACAAAAGTCTAATCCTGTCTTTCAATGACATTTCAAAGAAATGTCCATTTACAAGTGGGCTTTCAATCCTGATTTATCCCTGAACTTACATATTTTTCTGATTTATCCTCCTTACTTGGACTAAAACCATGTTTTGTTGAATGCGAGTGAGGAATGACATTGTTTTCACCTGACTGGTCTTACTAGTGGGTATTGTTACAGGACCTAGCAATTAGACCCCACTTGTTAATTTCCTGTCCGAGAATCAGAACATTACAGTAATTATGTCGAAGCAGAGAAGCTAGATAAAAGGTGACGCTGTTAAGGATGGAATATTTTATAGTCTGATCGAATTAAAAAAATACATTTAAAGTATCATTTATGAACAAGTTGCTAGCTAATTTATTGGTGATTGAACATGGTTATGTTATTCCCAATGTTTCACAGCAAGGAAAAAGACAATTCAATCTTTAAAGACAGCTCTTCAATGTGACCTAGATTTCAGAGCTCTGTTGCTGCTGCTAGAAAAGCAATTTATTCTCTCTCCATTCACTTACCTTTAATGAGAAGAGATGAGTCAGCTTTTGAATAGGCACTGTCTGTACCGACTTTCAAATCAAAACATTTTAATAATGAAAAACAAGTAAGTGATATTATTATACCTTAAAATGCAGATGAGCTAACAAGATTAGTGCAGTCTCATTAGGTTAATTTCCAGCATCTCTGAAGGAAGACTTCATGAAAGAGCAGACCTTCAGAAGTCTTAGGGACTCGTTTAGTTCATACTGTGACCCTGGTATGAAAAAATTAATTGACTTTGTGCCTCTTCCCATACAAGTTGTACTTGTACTTCCTCTTGGTAACTATGGAGACTGAAGTCAAAACTCTCCAGCATCAATGATTTTACTGGATGGTAAATACTTCCTAAATGGTCCCTCTATTAATTTCTGTTGACATAATGCTTAGAATTTTGGTATGTTAATCTTTAATTATAGTATGATGCTTTGGCATAAGGGGAGAATTAAAAAAACTTCTGGATTTTGTAGAAAGGAGATTCACATTGCTTAAAGCCAGAGGAAATATACAGGTGGGACAGGAATTGAACCTTGAGGTCCCTCTCAGTTCCAGATCAGTGCCTCGAACTCAAGGCTGACATCCCTCTCCTGAGCTGCAAGCGCATTTCAGACGTAGCTGGCTGGTTATTGGGAGCAGTGGGCAACCCAACGTCTCCCTGCGGGTACCTGTGCACACCAGCCAGGCAGCAACTGGCTCGTTATTTCAGGTACCAAAAACTAAACCAGCCATAACCGTATGGAGCTGAATCAAAGGACTTGTGCGTACTTTTGTGCAGTTAATGCTGAGTTAATTTTCTGTGGCTCCACAACTGTGAGCATCCTGGGAGAGCTGGCAGGGGGATGATCAAGACCTCTGTTTCGAATGTCAGAGTATGCTAAAGCGATCAGCCTTAAGAGGGTTGGTGTGCTTTTCTGTCAGTTCCCTCAGTTGTCACATTTTTTCACTTTTTTGCAGTAGGTAGGAGTGAGAAGCTGAGGGCTAGCAGAGTTACTTAGACATATATGGTGCGCAAGTGTGAGAATTTAAATGGGAAGAAGTACAGAGAAAGTTGATTGCCAAGAATGATATAGGAAGCTTTTGAAAAGTATATTTTAAGGAGAGTTTGCAAGAGGAAAACATAATCGCTTGGTGCTTATGAAGGAGACCTAAATGAGGTACAAAATGTGCCTAAGTCTCGTACTAGATCTCTTACCTTGTCCTGTAAAGCATATGCATTGTTAACTGGGAGTTAAGGATGGAGATTTTGCCTTGCACTAGTGATTGCTATGGGTATTACGTTTGATTCCTTTACAGTTAAGGTAGAATAAAGTATGCTAATTTAGGCACGTGGTGCATTTTTCTTCACTTGGGATTTATAACAGAAAAAGGAAAGGTTTCCTAATTTCTAAGAACTTTTGACATTCTTTTCAGAATATGCTGGCTTTAAAGTCATGTCTTTCTGTACACAAAACCTTTCTTCAGCTGCAATGTTTTAATGGGCTAAAAGGATATCTTGTGTTAATGTATTTTTACAATTCTTGATTCAAAAGGGAAAAATACGACTTTGGTCTGTACTTATTCTTAAGTGAGCTCAGCAGAGAGTAGTTCTGTGTCTCTCAATTGTAGGTGGTTCATGCCAGCCCCCTGCACAGTTTAATTTCATCATCAGTGCAAAAAAGTAAGATATTACTTAGCAGGAAAGGCATATCATGTAATACTATTGCTTTTTAGATCTCAGACAATTTCTGCTCAACTCTAATTTTAGACAGTCATTATAATTTGTTACCAATGAATGCTTTCTAATTAAACTTATATTTAACGATCACATGCGTCAGTGAGCAATGTGAGATGACAGTGATGGAAGTGGGTGGATAGCACAATAGATGGTGACAAGAGAAGTTGATAGAGTAAGGAAAGGAGAAGATGGATGAATTCCAGGACAGAGTAATTGTGGGAGCAAGAGAGTAGGGGAACTGAGGAAAAAAAGAACTGGTTTAGAGCTGGGACACAGAGTGAAATATTCCAGGCTATTTCGATTTGCCTAGTTAGTCCTGGTGGTGAATGCCCCATGTGCAGAGGCTTGTATTTCTGGAATAAAAATGTGTTATTCCAGATTCTTTTTAATCAGTTGAAAGTGGATTGTACCAATTCAGAACAAGAATGTTCTCAAGGGGGTACTTCTATGAATGTAACTTATTTTTTTAGCCTACATGGCATTTGTGTAGAATTCCCCAGTTATGGACCAGTTCCCTAATTCTATAATAATGTTTTCTGTCTTCTCTTCAGCAGTTTGTGATTCCTAGGTATAAACAAAACTAATTTCAAATTAAATTATGCAAATAGGCCTCAAAAATTGATTTGTAAATTGTAGTGTATTCAGTCAGCCCTGGAAATAATAATGTGTTCTTGACAAATCACAAATAGACAGCATCATGTTAATAGTCAATACTGAATGAGCATAGAAAAAACCCTGCAATTAATTCATAGAAAGAAATATTTTTTTAAAGCTGGGTGAAACTGAAAAAAATGTAATGGGAAGCATGCTTACCATTTTTGAGACCTTATGAGGGAGCACTACTACTTGCATGGTTCTTGGGTATTGTATTTCTCTTGCTGTGTCACTGATTGAGACTGTTACTGCAGCCTTTAACATTAACATAAAATGAAACATCTTTGAGTTGGCAAACTAAAGCAGATGGGAGCCACCAGGGGATAAGTAGCACTGGTTGGTTTTTTTGGTTTTTTTCTTTGCAGCCTTCTCTCTGAAGGAGGTAGATTTCTGCATTCTGCAGTTTTCTAATTTTCTGTATTGCCTCCGCCCTATCCACAGATTCTTCAACCACAATAAACAGAAATATGGGGGGTGGTCACTACATTCTTACGTGTTTTCACTGGGCAGCCAGTAGCATTTAAGTAAGAAGCCGTGTAGGAGAATAATACAAAAATAATGGCCAGATAATCAGTATGTTAAATGCGTTTTAAAAAAGCAAATAATAAAAGCCAGTAGATCATGCAAAATCCAGTGTTTGTTCGGAATGAGCTAGTGTTAAATTCCTCTGTGCTTTCATTATACCTTACCTTTGAGGGCATATGCTCTCCTGACCTAATGACTAAACAAACCTACCATATCCGTGACTAAAATAGCTATAATGTTGAGGGACATTCTGCTTAATAGTATCTTGGCCGCCTCAAAATTGCTTGTTGAACTTCTATCAAATGTGTGTTCTGTGAAAAGACAGCGTAAGGCAGATGTGATACATATTGATTGTATTATAAGCATATTGAAATAATAATCTTGGGTTTTTTCAATGTAAGTTGCTGAATAATTACTTTTTCTGCAAGGTGATTAAGTTACAAAAATAGTAATCAGTAGTAGTACGTGGAATTCCTTTCATGTCAGCATTTCAAGGAATGCAGTCCTCCTTCAGCTCTTCGTATGCTAAGAGCCGCTCCCAGTTTCACATCAGTAGCTGGTGTAGATGCTCAGATTCCAGCCTGGGACAGTGGGTAAGGGCATGAATCTTCTGGTTTACCTCTGGGCTAAAAGGAGGACTTAACCCCAAAGCTGATGGTGTCTTTTGTCAGCTGCTAGTGGCTTACTTACCTTCCCTGTTCCCACAAAAGTGTCCTTTAGAAGAACAGTTTCTATTTGGTGACGCAGACAGCTCAGTCCTTAATTTGCTGTACTCTTCCCGCTCCCTTTAAAAGTCAGAATATTCTATAGTGATGTTACTGTAAAGTATGTACTGCAGGCTCCAGTGACTTCTGCTGTTGCTGTATAATTGGTTCTACACGTTTGCCATCAAGTAATCAGAAGAAACTATTTTATTGCCTTTAAGTGCATTGTGCTTATTTTTTACTTTCACTAGTAACCTGCATGAATAAAAATGAGCATCAGCTAAGACTGCTTCTCATTTCAGTAACATTCGAAATTGCTTGAATCCTACATTACCTAAAACTTTATTTGAAACGAGAATATTAGTCTCTACTTGAAAAATATGTCATTTCACAGTGTCTCAAATACTCAGCTTGTGAAAAGGCACATTTTAAAAATAATGTTTCAGGAAGGTAAGTCTTCATCCTTGAAGACCCGTAGCAGCAACCTCATTGCTGGATGAGTACAGCTCTCACTTATTTCTGAAGAAATAAAGTGCACATGCTGGGCAGAGTCTGTTCTAGATTTGGACTTCGTATGCGTTAGCTAGGAAAGCAGTATGTCTACTGTAATGTCTGGTCACATGTACTAATTGAGGTCATTCTTACTTCCTTAAATTAGTCAGTTAACTGGTCATTGTTCACATACTACAATTTCTGTTATATCCTTACTGTTTCTAATTAACTGTACCAAGTTATTCACAGGCAAGTATTAGAGTACAAGAAAAACATTTGTAACAGTTTGTAATGTCAAAATTACCGTAAATATCTTGAAGTTGACAATATAATCCTTCAGCACAAGAAGTGAACGATTTTATAACTCTCATTCTAAATTGTAACTTGAGATAAGTGTTTTAATAAGAGATTGAGTTTGCCAACAGAGATGGGTCAGTATTTTATGATTAATAGGAAATGGGAAAACACAAGGTCATCTTTCAGCGTGCCCTGAATATCCAAAGTAAGAAAAATGTTTTTCCTGAAGCATGGTTTCTAGGAACAAGACTGAAGGGAGACGAGCCAATCTGCCAACCATACCTTAAATTAGCATAAATTTCAGTTGCTAGTGTTTCCCAGATGTCTCTACTTGAAAACTACTTACTCCATCTTTGTTTTATTAAATTGCCAACAACAAAAGGAAAAGCACAATTGCTTTAAAATGGAATTTGATATGTGAAAGAAAGGAATGTCCCCTTAGCAGAGTATTATTCATAAAATGAAACACATTTGTTCGTGGGAAGAGCACTCAAAATGGTCTAAAGAATAAAGTGGCACACAAGCAAATGCCAGAAGTACATAGTCACTTCTGAAAGCTGGATTTTTGAATCTGAGGTTTTATACTTAATTCACAAATAAGCATTAAAATACAGTATATGTTACAGACAGCCTCAAAAAATGAAGGGCCTTTTTATGCCTGCACCCCATTGAATACAGTCAACAAACAAGGCTGCATATTTCTGTACAAATTTTTGCTTTAGCTGTGTCAAATTGTGTAACTCACAGAGGAGTTCCTCTGCCAGCCTCACATCATACGATACCTCTAGTCTCACATCTGGGATATTCCCGTATTCCAGTAGCGCTCAGAATCCAAGACCAGATAACTCAGAACCAGCAAGTCAGATGGATGGAGCTTTCCATCCTCTGCGTTGCCCAGAAAGCTCAAAGAGAGGAGCCAAAGGCATGAGGGATCTTGGCTAATGAATTTTGCATTATCAGTGAGGCCACATGAGGCAGGTTTAAATGTTGGTAAGAGCTGTAGATGGTGGATATTGAAAAGATCAGAATTCAAAACCTCCTTTATCAAGTGACAGAGACAACTGTTTATAATGTCCTTTAGCAAATCTTGTGTATCAGAAATACTTTTAGTAGGTAATTCCTGTTTCTTAAAAAGCATTGTCATTTTTGAGAGTCTATTATTAAATACAAATAAACTATGAGGAAATAAACAAAGGGCAGTTCTGGGCTAGCTCATGCTGTCTTAAAAAAACATGTATAACTAGAAAAGTCAAGCTAGGTAAAAGGATATGTAAAAAAGGTGTCCTTGTTTCTGTTGTTGGTCAAAGAATGTGTTCATTGTGAAACTGAAGGCTTGTACTGTGTGGCCTTTGAATTCCAGATAGATATTACATCCCTTTAGCTTGATACTTCATATTAATTCCAGACGAGGTGGTTTAATGATACAGCCACAAGATTGTTTAGCCCCAACAGGAGACAAACTGTAGCCAGACATCCTTTTGATGGTGGATGACGAAGCTATGAATGCTACTGAAAATAAGTTTATGCTTCACAAAAGAGTTTTTAGGGTGAGATTACCAACTCTGGTAGGTGGCTATCCCTAAGCTCTCTTTTCAAATGCATCAGTAATGTCTGTGTGACTGCTTATAATGGAAACAAGGTTTTAAAGTCTGGCCTTGAGGCCAAAATAAAGCACTTAACATACTTATCTTGAAGCATCTAAATAGTCCCACTTAGGCCAAATCTAGATAGAATCCTTGTGAAGAGTAAATTTTTGAGCCATTCTTACTACAGTCTCTAAATCTCTCATTTCTTTTGAATGTTTTGATCAGAAAATAAGAAAAATAAAAAAATTTGGACTGTGGTATTTAGATGTTGGGGAAGTAACTCAATTTTGAGTCAACTGAATATTCATGCTATGGTATCTGCTTTTATTAGTTTCATCTGCTGATCTCCACATTTCTTTTGCTTTAATGTTTTTTTAACTAACTTATTGGGGAAAAAAAACCCCACATCCAAGTACATTACTGCATGGCTTCTAGGTTTGATAACTGCCCAGTAAAATGAGGCTTTTTCCTAATATCTGTATTTTCCCCCTTCTTCCTTTAGGGATATACTTTGATCATGCTATGTGCAGCTTTTATTGAGGGAGGGTAGATGCATTCTGTCTTGGAAACAGTAGGCAAAATCTTACATGTCTGTTGCTTCACGCAAGTTTTTAGTGAGGGCTGATGCTTATCTTTCTACTTACTGCAGCCAGCTAAGTCGTTGTGTTTTTTCTTTGTCCTGCAAGCCTAAGGAAGTGATAAAGATCGATTAGATCCACACTGTATCAAGCAGCAGGAAAATTCTGTTTGCCTTAGGGTTTCATTGCCTTTCTGCTTTATATAATGTTAACTTTACAATAGTGGTTATCAGAGCAGGCATCTTGCAGCTGAGGAGGCAAGCAGTCCCCAGGGATACTGCCTTGCTGCTCTGTGACCAGCTGCAAGGGTACTTACTGGTAGACATACAACAGCAAGTGGTTTGCTCTTTTTGGTTTTCGCATGGAATTACAGAAATCTCTTTTGCATTAACCCTAATTAAATGCATATACTCAGAACAAAATAATGGTAGGTTATAATGTATTTTGGCTAACATGCACTCTCAGGAGACTGTTTATTCTATTTGGGCAAATGGTGCTTTGGGCTGTATCCATTTCTTTTGCATGTGTAATTACATTTGCAGTTTTACCTCTTCTTTACCTTGCAAAAGGTAAATAATCACAAATACTTCAATGGCAAGAAGCCCTGTATATTCTGCTGATAAGAAATTATTTTTAAATATTGTAAATCTGTAATTCTTCAAAGATGATATATGCAGACAACTGCAACCAAGATATATTATTTATGAAGTTTCATCAAAGACTGTAGCAATTCACAGAAGAAATGATAAATATGTAGGCAACCTGAGACTGCCAGAGTTTATCTAGGCTAAATCCTGTGTCTTCCAGATTATATTTTTGACTGCTTGAGCTCCTTTACCTCCTGTTTACTCCAGGTGAGAGCTTTGCAGCCTTTCAAAGCAAGTACTAGGACAGGCAACAAATCTGACCCTGGAGGGTGTGAAAAAATAGAGCACTAGGAAGTAGATCAACTTATGAATGATTCATGGAGAAAGTGAGCTTGAAGGAAGTGAAGACGATGTCTAGGGAAATAGACGATGCAAAACATGAGAGCCGCCTGGCTACCATGGGAAATACCAAGAAATATAAGTACAAATCTAACCGTGAAGGAAAGGAGTAAAGGGAACAGCAGTGGAAAACTAGTGGAGAAAGATTAAAAATGTGGAAAATAAAGGCATTAAAAACCCTACAGATGTAGGTGGAACTTTGAGGCACGCAAAGAGTAGGTAGGTAGGATACACCATCTAATGCGTGTAAAGTCAAGGAGGCAAATAGTGCTTTGGAGATATCTCCAGGGCTTCATTTATAGATGATAAATGTGCTCAGTTTTTTTGAAAAGCATAGTCTTTTGTGGTTAAGAAAAAAATACAGAGCATCGGTTATGATTGCTACCTGCATCCTGTTCTTCATTTAGGGGTGAAAAAAAAGGCATCATTTTAATCACATTCCTAGTGAAAAATGTGTAATTATCATTGATGAATGAAACAGGTGATATAGGGGATCTGTGTGAGCGCAGAGCAGATGCTGACGTTCTATTCATAATTGAGCAAATCCGTTTGTCATTTATTTTGGATATGTGTTTGCATGCAGGAATGAGGAAAGGCCAGGGCAGACGGAAGCAACTGAAGGGTGAATGCTGTTGCCATTTAGATCATTAGAAAATATTCCTGTTAAATAAAGGTCCCATCTTTTGTGGGAGAGGAAGGAAGAACCAGTGATCGTGTCTAGCATAGTTAGAACTTAAAATACCCTTTTCTTCCTTCCCTCATGATGAAGTAAGAGCCTGAAAACTGTTACGCAGCAGCTACCTTGTATCTAAAGGGAAGTAGCTGTGGCTTATTCTCTCTGAAAGGTAGTAGGTGGCATGTTTTGAGGAACAGATTGTATAGATCTGTTCTGAACTGAAAATGGGAAGAAGCCTGAGATAAGTGACTAATACGGGGTAAAAGTGAAAGGGGAAAAAAAAGTTAATCCAATGGGCTTTTTGCTTTTCAAGCTGTAATAGACAGTAATGGTGCTGTTCTACAATTACCAATTCTCAAGTTCCCTTCCAGAATCCTGGAGTTCTGGTAGACTTGTTGCTCTTCCCTTGATGCCTGCAGGTATAATTACTTCTCAGATGGTTTGCACCTGCTTCAGCATGCCAAGTCATGATTCAGTAGCTGTAATCTTTATCTTTAAGAACTGAAGTTATCCCTTTCCATATTTTGAAGAAGTAAAGGACCACACTAGCGGCAAAGGTGTGATGATGAGAGAGAAGAAAATGAGCCTTTTAAGAAAGAAATTCCCCAAAAAATGTATGTGTGTGCACTCAGGGCATTCCTTGGTATGAAGTAGCTTTCAAAGATCATATGGTGCGTGCAGTCCAGCACATTTTCCAAATAAAAGTTTTATATCGAAAGCAGTCTCACAGATGGTTCTAATGAGCTGGTCTTTGCGATATACTGTGGCTTGAACAAAAATAGTTTAACTCCTAAGGCACTAACATTTTGAGGTGATTTTCAAGCTAAAGCACTTCCAGAACAATCTTCCATGCATATTTTACTTTTATATATATTTCTAGTCTCCAAAAAAGGGAAGTTTTTCAGGACCTTGCACTTTCCTTTATATACATTACAGTATAGTATCGCAAAACCATACATCAGGAGCATTTTTGCACATGACTGATGCTTCTTTCTTCAACACTTTTCAACCCTACAAACAGTTGGCTTTACTTTGAACAAATAGTAATTAAAAAGCTAAAGGTTTGCTATGAAAATTTTATTTTTAAAGTGGTGTAGCATAGTACCCAACATTACTCATCATTCTCATGGAGGGGCCTTTCAAACTAAGAACAAAGTCCAAGACTTTAGTTTTTAAGATTAGCGTGACTAGTAGTTACAAAAGGGGAAAAGAGCACAGTTTCTCAGTGCATGTAAAAATGGCACCCTTTCAGAATTATTTATTTTAATTTATGCTAAACATTGCAGTATTAAATACTTCAACTCCCGGAAACATTAGTGTAAATTACAAAATTAAGCAATGTATTTAGTAAATCAACCTTTGTCAGGATACGCAGACACAGGTAAGTATCCATACAAATAGCTGTACATATTTTCTCTGAATCTGACTCTAAGCATCTTGGAGTTTGTGTCTAAATTCCCAAAGAATTACGTATAAACAGAGAAGCTGGTGATAAACCAAACAGCAGAGGATTTCATTCTGCCCAGACTTCTCCCTCATGTAGTTATTAGCCTCTGTAAAAACAGACCTTGGGGGACCACAGGCATGGGAAGTATTTTTGGTCACTTCATACAGGTGTAAATTATAATAAAAAAAGAGTTAACTGCAACTAATTTGACCACACTGTCAGCTTCTATAAAAGAAATGCTAGTAATAAAAGTATCATCAAATGGTTTATAGCTCTGTAACACAGCAAATATTTACTAAATTGTATTGTTTATCTTACCTGTTATGAAAAGAGTAAGAATTCATTTATAAGCTTTTTATGACATGGTTTGAAATTCCAGCACTCTAACTTACACCATTTCAGAACTACATTCTTTGTGTCACTTAAGCTTTGACAGATATCTTATTTCTTTATTTCATCTTAGGTCTGCCTTATGGATGGGAAGAAGCTTATACAGCAGATGGAATCAAATATTTTATCAAGTGAGTAGTTCTGTGGAAAACTGGGCCAGAGTTGATATAAAAGTACATCAAACACTTTTTTAAACCTAGAATTAATGGAAAATGAGTAAAATAACAAAAGCTGTTATATGTTTTATATAAGTCTTTATTACAACATCACTTGTTCTTTTCTGCTTTTTGTGACTTCACTGCCCAGAGGGTCCTAGAGGGCTTAGTCACAAATCCAATGAAAATCAGTGACAACTGTCCCTCTCAATCCTTCAGATGTCTTAGAAAATGCTAGTCCACATCACTGAGAACTTCCCCACTTACGTGTTTGACCCTATAATGGACCCAGGAGATAAGAAAAAAAATAATCTCGTCCCCTAAATAGTTTACAAGTATAAATATCTATTTTTTAAAATGTCTTTATATTTCAGGGAAGTGGAAAAATTCTTAGAATTCTTTTAGATTTTTAGAAGCTAATGGTGTGGTTTCACCTAAATCTAAAGTTACTGATGGGTTTTTTGATGTCATATCCTGCTCCGTTGTGTGGGAATAAGTTGTTGTGTTCCTGCAAGAGGGTGAACGAACAGGACTGAAAGTGTCTGGTTACATTTATAAAATGATCGAGAGATTTCCAATTGCCATTCCATTCATTTAGAAGAACTTTATACTTTTCATTTTATCCTCTAGACCTTTTTGTAATTTTTTTAAAAATTTCTACTCTAGACTTTACACACAGAGGATAAATGGAGGCTTACTAACTTGAGTATCACAGAATGTTGACGTTTTACAGCATCACTGGCCACAGGTTAAGCAACTTTTATTCCATTGATAATCCCACTGAAGCTGCAGCAGGTGCAACAGCCTTCTCTCATATTTTGCATACATACTACTTTTGTTCTTGATGTCTACCCCATGAAAATTACACCTACAGTTTCCATAGGGTTTACTTTCTGCATATTTGAGGGGTTGCCAAAGATAAAGGCATATTCTTCATATCCAGCTTCTTAGAAGTAGTTATATTAACTAATATGAATTCCACTGACAGGTGTTCAGGACAGATGTTGCAACAGTAAGCAGTTATGCACCCCCCCAAAAAAAAATACAGAAAAATAGGTTTGTGTCAGGAGTTACCTGTGGCTTTGTGGGGGATATTGCAAACAAATTCATTTTTCAGAACTTTCCGGCGACTAGAGGAAAGGTGACATTGATAAGATGTTACAATATAACAGTGTCCAAAGCGTAAAGAAAACCTCTACAAAGGCTTTAAAAGCAGTTAATCATTTGGAGATGTAATTGTCTGGGGAGGGGGAGGGGGGAAATTCCTTAGTGATCATTTTTCTGAAAGAATATAAGAAAAAAATGCAATGCAGATTGATTATTTACAAAAAGAAAAAAAGATTTTATTATTCTTTTAACCAAATCCAAAATATGGTTTATATCCGGCTAATGTCTTTCATGTAGAGAATGGAAAGCTTTTTTACAACAACATGCTTGATAAAAGCTATAGGAATTTATTGTATTCTGTAGGAAAGATTATTTTTTTCAATTGTATTCTCTGATTCGGGAGGAAAAATGCATGAAAAAAAAAGTAGCTCATGGTGAATGTCCCAGAAGCTTCAAGAAGTTATTTGTACAGTATGCTGTTGTTTTTTCCAGAATATAGGGAAAATTAATTCATATAAGGGGGTGGTGGTGGTGGTGGTGGGGTGTGTGTGTTACTCTTCTAAAAGATTGACAGAATTGGTGAAAAATATAATTCATCTTCATTCCATATATATCGTGAATCATCATTAATAGCAAGTTATTCTAGCTGCTAAGACTTGCATATTGTTTAAATCTTGTAAGGGCCACTGTTTTGCAGGTGGACTTCCACAGTCTCCTAAAAGACAGGAGGGGCAGCAAATAATTCTTTGCAGTGAAATAAAATTACTTTTATCCCCAACTCTTACAAAAATCACGTAAATAACAGTGAAGTTTATGTATTAGCTAGCCAAGAAAAGCAGTGACTTTTTTTTTTTCAAGCATACTGCTCTGTTGTCCTTGACTCACCCCGTGGTGCCTCGAGCTAGATGTATTAAAGCAGACATGTTTTCTTCTGCAGAGCTTTCCAAACACACCATATATGATCCTGCATTCCAGCTGTAATCAAAGGGTGGCTTTCCTTTTCAGGCAGATGTAGGTTACTATATGGGATTTATACCAAAAAAAATTGTAGAAAAATAACTTAGGAAATGAAAGTGAACTCAAAGCCGGTTTCATAGCCATGGAAATAAATACAAGAACAACTATTAAAATAGAGCACTGTTCCTGTCTGTTGACACGGGGAGCCATTATAGGACAGTTGCAAAGTTAAGGAGGATGCTGGATTCTGTTGTGTAATTGGAAACTGAACTTGAAGACAGTATTACCTAGCAATAAAGGCAAGTAAAATTTAGAAACTGAGTAGAAGAAATCTCACATTCTTGAAGTATTCCCCCCCCCTCCTTTTTTTTTTCCCTGGTTTTGTTACTGTGCTGCTCATACAAAAGTATTTATCTTGACAACTCAGCAGAAAGCTAGATTTGCTGAATATGGACAAGAAATGTCGAAGTTCTGTACTTGGCTGCTGAACTATTGCTGCTGTGACAGTAAGATGCATATTAGCAACAGTAGAATCTCAGCTAGTTAGGTGGTGGAAGCCCAATTTGCACAAAGCATCAGATGTTTTGCATGTTATCTGCACTTGCTGAAACTACAGATTTGAATCCATTAGTTCACATGAAGCTTTTTCAGGAATTTTTGCGTTGATCTTTGATTGTTAATGACTTGTGAATGTTCTTCCCTTTAATTACAAGTGATAGTGTCCCAGGTTTTCCATCATTGTTACCTTCTGTGTAATCTGTCCTGTAAAGTTCTACATGTCAGTCTTTATGTGGCAGGCAAGGAAAATCTGTCTTTTAATTGCAGAGACGGGTAGGAGATCACCTTTCATGACCATTGTCTAAAAACTTCTGTTCTGAATGAAGCCACCACGCTGAAGTAGTGTTAAGAGCTCTAGATGCAGTTCATTAGAATGGAATTAATGAGCATTGCAATAAGACATCGTGGTAATTAGTATTCATTTTAACTGTTTCCTTATTTTGCTTTCATCACTGTTTCCAAATGCCTTTACAGAGTGTAAGCCGGGTTTTTTGCATGCTTGAAAACTCATACCTCGTACTACACTTTGTGACGTGTATGAAGTCAGAGAAAGTTAACTATTTAGAGCAAGGAGCAGGGGTTGCACAAGTCCCTTGTTCCTGACATTGAATGGTAGAGATTTCAAGATGAAAACGCTACCCAACATTGAAAATACCCCTTTCTAGAAGGAACTTCACTAGAGGTGCACCTTATCAACTGATCCTTTTCAGTGGGATTTAATCTTAATTGTTTAAAGGGGGATTAGCAGAATAGTTGATACTTTGCAGCCCTGGTACTATTAGTGTAACCTTCTTGTTCTCTTTGGCTGTGAATTTCAGTCCTTTCATTAGTGTTTAGAACCGCCAAAGCCATGAGGGGCTTAAGAGTGTTTCAGTGTTTCAGCACTAGCCCACTTCCATGTATACAAACAGAAAAACATAATTCCCAAAGTGTAGCCACAATTAAACTGATCTTGTATGTGAATTGTCAGTTTTCATACTGTGCAGTTAGGCTGTGAGGCTATATAGAAGCTGCAGTGGCTCTGTTGAAATCCACAGCAGTTTTACAAGATGTTGAGGACAATCTAATATTATTTTAATTAGTAGTTGCCTTCAGTTCCAACAGGCTTTATTGGGCCATCAAGTAGCTGAGTCCATAAATCTATATGTTATAAATCTAATGCAGTAAACACCCCAGAATGGAATCTTAATAGCACATAAGCTTGAGACAGCTTGCTGAGAAATTTCCATAAATATCTCTGAAGGGGGTGTAGCAGTATGAAGTGCATGAGAAATCAGAGTTTAAAAGAAGCAAACCAGCTGGCTTGTGTTACACACTAAAGTAAAACCCACTTATGTGAATAACTGACATGAATAAAACATTTACATGGCTATATTTCTAAGGGGCTGAACAGCTCCCTTTACCTACCAGGGAAAGCTGTATCTTGTCCATGAATCCTCACCTCAAAACAATTTTTGAAACGGTCTCTTTTATTCAGGAAATCATTTCAGTCTCAGTAAATTCTTTCCAATCAACCAGGTTGCTAAGATCAGTCACAAAGTACTGGCAGGTGTGAGAAAACTACCTTTTAGACTGCTGGTGTGTCATAAACTCACAGGGTTTTGTGCTAGGCATTAAGGTCATGTGTATAGGTTTACCGTGAAATAGCAAATAGTAATGTAAGGGTCTCTGAGTTACATCTCAGTATGCATTGGGAAAAAAGCAAAATCAAGTGTCTTACTAATATAATATAATACAATTTAATATAATAAATAAAAATTAATAGTTACCAGCACAAAAATCACATCAGTAGACTCAAAGGTAGGGACAAGCTTCATTGCTGCTATAACGGTGCTTTCCTCCTGCTGGAGAGTAATGGTTGAATTTGGCCCCAGGTATGTTTTAAGATAACCTGGTATACTTTCAAGTAGTGGAGAGGGCAAGCAGTATTTTATTTTGCATGTAGCAGTACAATCAGTCATTCATACATAAGACCAGATTCATGCCCCATCAGTTAATGTGTAAGAGGAATGTGTTACTGGTGCCTGGTTTCCGCACTGGTCTACATTTGGTGTCACTGTCCATATCAGCCAGCTTGGTCGAGTTCAGATTCTGACCTCGTTTGCCCAAAGTGACAATTCAGTAGCCCAGTAGGGTTTTCAGCAGTCCATTGCAGTTCTGAAATCACAGAATAAAATCATAGCGAGGTCTAGATCGGAAGGGATGTCTGGAGGTCATCTCGTTTAACCATCTGTTGAAGAGTAAGTTATCGAGAGCCCTGTCAAACCAAGTCTTGAATTTTTCCAGTGAGGGAGATTCTGCCACCTATCTGGGCACCCTATTCCAATGTTTAGCTGTTCTCACAGTGAAGAATATTTTTTTTTAATCTAGACAGAATTTCCCCGTAAGCAACTTGTGCCCATCGCTTCTTTTCTGTTGCCATACATCTTTTTGAGCAAAGTGCTCTTCTTCAGAACTACCTTTCTAGGTATTGAAAGACTTTTTTGACACCCATCCCCCTGAGCTTTTTCTTCTCTAGGCTGACTAAACACAATTCCTTTAACATTTCTTCATATGCCAAGTTCTCCAACCCTCTAATCATCTTGGTGACCCTCCACTGAACCTTCTCCATTTTTTTCCATTGTCTGTCTTGAACTTGGAAGACCAGTGTATTGAAGAGACCCCACATAATAAGGTAAAAAAGTTTCATATTAATTAATTTTACTTATTAGATGATTAAAGCTATTCTGTTGTAAGAAATTCAATTACTGATTTTCTAATAGAAATTCCTGTCCCAAATTGACATTTTGTCTGTAAATTGCAGAAACAAAGGGGCCAATGAGCCCCCATAAAGTATCACCTACACCCAGATGTGTATGTATGCGCTTACCAGTCAGCTGGGAGGCATTAGGATGGGAAAAGTTTTGTAAGTAAAAGAAAGGCCGTCTTGTTCACTTTTAAAGCTAGTCATGTGGCTGGTTTTGCCCAGGCTTCATTCAGGTGTAACACTGAACGAGGTTACTAAGTGCTGTCACCACTATTAAAACTAAATTTCACTTTTGTTGTGTGCTTTGGCATTAAAAGTCCTCATGGTAGTTACAGCACTGCAGCAGTGGGAACAGAAAGTGTATTCTGTCATTGAACAGATTTTGTGAATTAGTAACATCTGGGTTTGATTTTAAAATAGGAGAAAGTGTCTGTGCATAACGGCTCTGCCAGTGCAGTGTCATATATGCTAATTAATTAATGGTTATACACTGGTGGTTTAGAATCACATAGGAACAGTATAATAAACCCGTAGCTGGGACACTTAATTTTTTTCCCAGAAAACCCATTATAGTTAATCTCTTCCATCCTCCCACTGTGTTCACCTTTAACATATGGCAGCTCTGTATCATGAGACTGGCACCTAAATTTAGGTAGGGCCTTGCTATTCTCCCTCCCACTCCCACCCACTCCTTGCATATGTATACAGTTTGTAAGGACCAGCTGTGAATTTTGCCCCTGTAAACACACTTTTTCTAGCATTTTAATAGGACTAGGTTCCAACTATTCCGCATTAACTGTTATTTTCCTCAAGAACGTTTATCTTAAATTTTCCTGAAAGACAAGTAAAAGTTCCCAAGTATTTTAAACTTTGGAGATCTTTTCCTTTAGATGTATTAGGGGCTGTGATGTTTTCTATCTTATGACAAGAGGGAAACAGTAATATATGCTTTAGGGTTGTCTTTCAGCAGTTCATCTCAGAATCAGAAGTTTCACATGGAAGCATTCTGTGCTTCAGAGTGACAAGGTTGGCAATGAAGATATCATTGGTAGATACAGAATTTAGTTCATGTTAAGTAGGAGCCTAAAGTCAGTACTTGTAAAATACAGATTAATAAAAACCACACGTAATGTGTTCTGGTAGCTTTTGAAATAATACCTAACAGATCAGGCTTCCACTTTGAAAGCCAACACATCGTACTTAACATAATTTGTAACATTCTGTTTTGTTTGGGTTTGCTTGGGAAGCAAATTAATCGTCATTAATTTTACTGAAAGTTGGGCATTCGCAGAAACTGTTTATGATTTTATGACTGAACTAAGAATAGCAAAGCATGTGTGATAGATGAAGAACTTCTGTAGTATAAACATTGATGATTTATAGCACTAGAGCTAAAGGTATCATCATAGAAGGAAAATAAATCACGGTTGATTTTACTTAGTGCATGCTCAATTGAAAAAAACAAAGCTGTTCCTTTGATAAGCTGTTCCTTTGACTTTACACTTTCCACTGCATTACAAAAGAAGGACCCAAAACCCAACATAGCAGGGTGTGTTATGCTTTGCTTTTGATGTCCCATTCCAGTATATACTAGTACGTTACAATATAGTAGCTATCTGCAGGTTGTCTAAGTAGTGGTTGGAGTGGCCCTTCCTAGCAAAAACCAAGTTCAATGAAATTCAAATCAGAGCAGAGCTGATCTAAAAGGAAACTTCTGTATGTTCCACTCAAGTTGCAGTGAGTTCAGAACAGCAAACTAAGAAAAACCCTGATCTGCTGGATGGAGCGTGTGGTTGCACCCCCCCAGGCCTGACTCCGGCACCAGCTCGGTTCCCCACTCCCTGTGCGGTGGAAGGCAAGTTGGTTGCACCAAAATTTTCATTTATCAAAATCACCATCGTAGGTGTCCTCATCTTAATAACTTTTTGTGAGTGTGAATGGGTATTTTGAGACATGGAGCACTCTTTTCATGGAGTTAAAAGGAAGATGCAATGACTTTGCATCTCTTAAAATTGGACCTTTCCTATTTTACATGTGACTCAAAAATAGAGGTTGCTTTTGAAAATGTTTCCTTTTCCCTGTCATCGTGAAGTCCTCCTACCTGAAAATAGAGGAAAGAATAATTATATAGTCACAAGAAGTTGCAAATATTTAAATAAAGCTCAGCACTAACCATGTGCTTTTTAACGTATAACAATCCAAAGCGCTCTGCATCCGTCAGCTCAGCATCGGTTCAAACACTTTCAGACGTAACCATATGGATTTGGGTAATCCTGACATATTTCTTCTGGGGTTTTGGATAACCAACCTGAGACATCTCAGAACTTTTATTTGCACGGTGTTAATGCCTGCCATCTGAAGTGTCTGACTCTGTGCTGTGTCTCAAGTTGGTCACTAGGCATAAATATATCCAGAAGTAATAGTCCTCTTTGAAAATTGCACCCCCTTGTTCTTCCTTCACAGCCACTTGCATGATGGAAGATTTCTTATTGAAAGGCACAGCAATGATTTCGTGTAAGACATTTTCCTAAGTAAAAATTCATGAAGACTACAGAGGGCCGGGATCAGATGAAAATTCCAAATAATTTCTAAGGTTTAAAAATAGTTATTGCCAGAGATTTGGGTTGTAGAGAATTCAGTTTCTCTGATTTTCACTGAAATCATTTTGCATGAGTATAAGGAAAATAATCTCAGATGTAAAACTAGGAAACTTGGCATTGGATTTTATGATAACATGAGCTTGTAATACAAGAATGTTAAAACCTTAAGCTGCTTTTGGTTGAGCAATCTCTTTTCCTGAGAGGTTGTTTGTTGTTTAATATCAAGAACCAAAATGGAGAAACATTCTTTCAACTTCCACAGGTACTGTGTGCTGTCTGGGTTCTGGCCTGTCATATGAGGCAGCTGTTAAAATTTCTTCTGTGAGAAAATACGTGAAGCTAAATGATTTTTTTTTTTGCTCTTGACCTACCAATCCCACTGAAATCAGTGTGCTGATTTTTGTTACTTCTGCCAGGTAATTCTACTCTCACAGTGATGTGACCAAAGCTCTAATTCTCACCTCTCTAGTGACTTCTGTGAGTAGGACTGGAAATGTGAAAGTTCCAACTCCTGCTAAGTTTTCCTTTGTAAGGGCAGGATTTGGCACTTGTGGAGTAAGCCACGTACACCGCTGCCCTACACCACCAGTCGTCCTGCTACGCCCTGGGTTTCGGGAAAGCCGTCGGCAGCAGAATGCTGTGCAGCAAGGGTGTTCCAGTATGTGCTTCATCTGAAGCCATCACTCCAGCTTTGATTCGGTTTAGTACGTGTGTAGCTTAAACATAAGCCTTGAGCATGCTCTGATGCAAATAAACTGCACCACAATGTATATGGTGTTCACTTTGAGACACAGGATTGTGAGTTTGTATTAAACCAGCACTTTGAGAGGAATTGCAGTTGGCTAGTACCGGGGTGAGAGAGATTTCAGGTAGTGCTTTGAAACTGTGAAAAGTTTGCATATCCTGTCACTCAAACCTTTGGGCTTATTCAGCCTTGGCTGAGATCCTACTGTTATTACTGTTTTTATTTTAGATTGGGCCATTTGTTTATTGTTGACAATTTTCAGTGATATAGCACACTGTTTGGCTATATAAATCTTCCCAGTGATAGCTGCCTTCTGAAATTGCTCATAGATTTTTCATAGTAGACAAGTGTTTAATCGGTTTAATCAAGGAATAAATAGCGAGACTGTCTTCTGGGTTTTCACTTTATATCCCTCAATCTTTAATTAATACTCAGGCAAAATCTATGATCCCTGAGGGAAAGACAAGAAACATTTATGTTGCCTTAGGACACAGCTCCGTGAGGTGACAAGTGCTCTCAATCTTATTACAGCCAATAGAAGTTAAGGTCACTGCCATTCTCCAGGAGCTGCCCAGCATCTCCTGGGGTACTATTACATGCTCTGTGTGGCTTTTGAAATGTTGCCTTGAAAGAGGGTACCGTCTTAAACCCATTTTAACCGAAGGAGGAAAGGGAAAAAAAGGAACATTTAGTTTAAGATAATCTGATTTTGATAAATATAATACAAAAACCCTTCCCAAACTGCCTATAGGTTCCATGTCTGGAAAAACTGTCTTCCCTAGATGCTCTCAGGATTGACTGATTATAGACTTGCATCAGCATCACTCAGATGTTTTATTTTGTTCTGATTGCTTATCTACTAAATCAAAATCCTTTAGTTATTCCTTGCAGATCCTCCCAGCATTTGCTCTTCAAAATAGCAAGTGTTTTCTGTTGCTTGACTTGGTTATCCCCGTACAGGATTTCACTTCTGCTTTCCAGCAAGTGGCGTTGTCAAAGAGGGCACCAAACATGACAGATACCAGGACTGGCTCTGCCCGTGCGTGCTGGCTCGGCGAGCTTGTTTCACGGTCAAACATTGGAGTCGAAGAAACAAAAACTCAATAACACGTTTAAATTCGTAACGGGTAAAGTGTTAAAAGCACTGGCTCTTGAAAGCTGAGAAATAGTTCTGCTCCCAAAAATCATGCAATCCTAAATAAAATCAGGAGTGCATTCACAAAGCATCAGGTGCAGCACAGTAACTACACGTTATATTCAATCTGATTGTAAAACAGTTTAGAAACAGTGTCAGTGGAGATTTGAGGGCAACAGCATTAGCCTGCTTCCAGCGTTTTCACCATCCTGTGTCCCAAGGCTTGCTGTATAGTATTTCTCTAAATTCCACAGCCATGGGAGGGGGCTTGGCTGTAAGCAGGAGGTCTGCTGTTCCCGTGATCGCCCTCAGGACAGCTCTGTGGTACCTCCTAGATGCTCCATTGCCACCTGCTGGCATGAGGAAGGGTAATTCTGTCTCATCCCACCAAAACATGAAGGTCTTCAAGGTGCCTGGTGCAAGCTAGGACTACTCCATTTTTGTGCAGGATCTATTTTTGATGGTATTTTTTCTTACTGTGCTGTGTTTCAGAAGGTGCATAAGGAATGCTGATCATGGCCCAAGAGACTTGCCTTAGGAAGTTAGAGAAGTGTGAGGAAAATAGAGGTGGAAGAGCTGGGTGCCTCGTCAAAGGCGTAAGATTTGGGACAGTAGGTTTTTAAGAGAAGAAGGATCCTTGCGAAGCAAAAGGCTGTTCCAGGCAGAAGGGGAGCAGAAACAGGAAGACGCAGCACCAAAGAACAAAGTAATGAAAACGAACCTTGCAAAGCTGTGTGTAGTCCAGCAAAGAGCTACACAGATGGAGCCGGTGCAAGGGCAAGCAGGGAAGACGATACAACCTCTAGATGAAGGATTAAGTTTCAGGATCTTCGCTCAGTGGCATTGTTCTTTATTCTCCTGTTGCTCTGGGCCTCGTTAGCCTCCAAACCACCGCTGCGTGGGGGCCTGCATACTCGTGTACCAAAGGAACGTGGGGCCTCTAGAACTTCCCACTGGGATATGCGTGTAAGTCTAAAAACTCAAAAGCACGGTGTGGAATACGTTTCTGAGTAGTACACAGTATGACCCCTTCCAGCCCGTTGCACCTACATCTAGCAGTGCCATTAGTGGGTTTTTAATGATTATTTCCATAACAGCAGTGGAAGTGCTAAAGGGTAAAGCTTTGGGAGCGTGGGGTTCCCGTGTCCCAGCCTCGCGGCTGTCGGCACTGCTGCCCGGTGACCGTGGCTTTGCAAAAACGTTCAGTCGTGCACGGATCGGTAAAAGCTCCATCAAGCATCAGTACTCTTCAGCTGAGCGTTACAGCGTTTTAAAGGGCTAGCGAAGGGTGGGAACTCAAAACGTGACATAAGAAAGATTACAAGTTTAGCAAAATTGCTACGGTAGATTATGTGTATTTAGGTACTGGGGCATGTTCATTTAGGGAGGAAAATAGCTACCTTGGTGTTTGTGTTGTTTCGTGTGAGCAGAGTTCTGCTTTCACTTTCATCTTCAGTACTGCTCAATCTGGTAGAGAAGCACAGGGTTCATATGAGGCCAGAATTTGGCTTTCCAGGTTCAGATACAGCTAAGTCCTATTTGGCCCTTAACGAGTATGGTCCCTACTCATTATGAAGGTTTGACTGATTAACTCTTTACGGCTGCATCTTGTCTCCTGAAGAGATCTCAGGCAAATGGGTCTTGTGCAAGATTGCTCCTTTTAAAGCTAAGTCACCCTGGTGCACTGGAAGAATCCAGCCAGGTGGTGTAATGTTGTCCCACGTCAAAAGGGAAAAGAAAAAAGCCACTTAAAAGAAGAGTGCGTGACTGCTTTGCAGGTCAGCATCCTGCAGAGTGACATACAGCAGTTGTGTTGTCTGCAGGACGCTTCATGATTCCTTGTTGGGCTCCAGAGTTTGGTCCTAGTTGGAGAATACAATTTAAGGTGAAAAGCAGGTCTTGACAATGCTCAAAATCTAACAAAGGTGCAGACGTGTTTTTTTTCCATTAGTTTTTCTTTGCATTATTCTTTTCTTAAAAGTCTGTCTTAAGCTCTCATTTTAAAAGAAATACTTTTCCGTGCAAAGAAGAGCCATAAGGAGGGTAATTAGAATGGTATTTCAAATAATTTGCTACCATTCCTTTGCCAAAAAATAAATCCCTGTATTCTCATGTTTTGTTTTTCCAAGCTCTAAAATTTGTCCTGCAATTTACTAATGTTAAAAAGACAGAATAAGCTACTGACATATTTCCAGATGAAATGTTTCTGTTTTCTGACAATAAATTTGGCTACCCTCCGATAGCAATGACTTGTTTGAAAACCTAAAAATCTTTAAATATTGTTAATTGCTCTGTAAATGTGAAATTAATCTTTTGAGCAGGAACATTCGCAAATGGAAAACATTTTACATTTAGAACTTGTAATGCTGGCTTTCCAAACATTACTTTAATATTCAAAACAGTTTCATCAATTAAGCAAAACCTAGAGGTAGGTTTGGATTCCCTCTCACTTTTATTGCTGGCCCTAACACACAAATCAGAGAGGATGTATTTCTAATACAAGAATGTTCTGCAAACCAGTAAATCTGGGATTATCTCTTCGGACTGATTATGTCAAAGCTCTTTAGCCACAGCACTTTTGGAGAGCTAAAAATAAATAGCAGGGGGGTTTACACATTTATTCTGTACCTAAATAATCTGCGCGTATTGTGTGTGTCTGTCTACAATGTGAGACGTGGTATCTGGACTTAAATGTTTATTTATAAGAGTTCTTTTCCTAGTAAGGATTTTGGCAAAGGTTTTAAAACAATCTGTCCTAGCAGAAGCATTCATGGGACAGTGTCTAGTGCAAGTTTAAAAGACCTGAGTTCAAATCAGAAGCATTTACAGCAGATTGACAGAGCAAAATTTGGCCCCAAATATTTTGAAAATGGATGGAAACTAGTTCAGTTCTTTCTCACCAGTGATTTAACAACGTTATGCCATGGAATACAGAAAATTGTAATCCTGATGTCAATGCCACAATTCTGCACTATTAAATGTCTGGAGAGTTTTAGCATTTAATTTGTAAGAGAACAAAATCAAGTTCTTACAGCAGTTAGCAGGAAGTTAGGCATGCTATCATTTGCCTCCTGGTCCTAAATTATGTAGGAAGAAAATCTTCTGAATAATAAACACTTAACAAACACTTTAGTTGGTTACATCGAAGACATGTGAATGCTTTTCCACGTAACTCCTCTACTCGTGTGCACTTCCTCCCATTTCACAGGATCGATACTGCATGCTCGTGAGAAAATAGAGCTAAGGATTTAGGTGCACAGCAGGTCAAGGTATGCTGCAAGTCAAATGGGAAAAATAATTTTTTTTTTAAATAATTTTTTTCTTATTTAAATGCAGTAATGGATTGTTGAGAAATGGCTTGATAAAAGCAGGCAATATAAACACTTAAAATAGTACTGCAGGCAGTAAATCTTGCATTGGCAGAGCTGGAATGGATGGAATCCAGTTCATTCGGCTCCCATGATTCCGCAGGTACTGGAAGGAATTCTGTGGCGTTATGCTGATAAATGAAATCACGTGCGGGACTTTAATTTAGAGTGCTATCTTCTGTATTAAGCCATATTAACAAAAGTTTTATTGGAAAAAAAAAGAATTATTTCCTGACAGTATAGAAAATATTGCAGAAAAATACAGCAAAGATATTTTCCTTAGTATATTTACAAATATGTATTCATAATGGAAATATGAAGACGTATTTCCCTATGTTGTAGAATAATGGGAATTTCTTGATTAGATATTATTCACAAACATCTTATAAAACATTGTTAAAAGGACTCTCTTCATGTTGGCTATCATCTCACTTTCTAAAGTTAAACTTTGGAAACCTTTGGGAAGTATCTGTCATTCCTAGTAAAAATGGTACATTGACTTTCTTAGAACGAAATGATGACTGAACTTGCGAGCGGTCAGTATCTGCTGTGTTGTATTTTCTGTAGCTACTGTTGTTCGGTTGCACTTCTGTTTTAACTGCTGTGAAACTGACCTCTACAGCTCCAGTAAGGTTGTGCACATTTTTGTAATATACTCCTGAAGGAATGGAGTCCATCCAGTGCTGCTCTGACCTGAAAAGCACTTAGGATTTTTTTCTGGGTTTTTTTTTTTTTTACACATAACTGGAGCTTTCGGATTGGTTTGGTTTTTAAGGGTAAGAACTGAGGATAATGGCCTTTATCTTCCACATTTTGTTTTTCTTGCTTGGTCCTCACCTCACAAAGGTGTTGCTTCAGTTGAAATAGTGGCTAAATTCACAGGTTACCAGTCCAGGGAGACGTTAATCTACTCATGCAGCTCATGATGTGATTTACAGTAGTATCATACTTGCCTCTTAAACAGTGGTGGTGTCTATCATACCTAACGTATTCTGAGCTCAGGGTACTTGGGTGAAAGGTGTGAATACAAGGTAAGATCATAGCAGGATCATGTTGACTGGAACAGTGGTCCCCCTACCCACAACTTGGTGTAGCGGAATATTGACTCAAATTCCTACTTGAACGTATCAGTTTCCATAATCAGATATTCAAGAGAGTACTGAAGACAGAAAGACAAAATCCGTTTTCACTTGAATACATAAATCTAGAGTGGTTCCATATTTAATTATGTTTATATAATATATTTAAACTAACGCACCTGAAAGGGGAGTGTAGGCATGGGCTTTAGGTGCACTGTATGTTAGAATTTGTGAGAACAGCTGTTGTCTTTTACAGTGTGTATTATACGTGCAATATTTTTCAGCTAGTTCTTGTAATGAACTTATATTACAGAACTAATCTTTGCACTGACTTGACTATAAAAACTGTGAATTTATTAGCGAGATTTTTTTAAGTGAAAAGAAGCTATTTCCTTTCCCAAGCACACGTTATTCCAGAAGGGAGAAGAGGCTGTGCCGTGCCCACACACAGTATGGCTAGCATGCATACTACCAAGCATAAGGTGTGCAGCGTTCTCACCCGCAAACAGTCAGCCTATTCCATTTATCTGTCCTTACTGAGCCCTTGATCAGGTTCTTTCCATTCATATAGAAGCTCACCCAAAACTATAAAGCAGCTTAGGCTGCATGTCAGATGTAGGGTTTAAGCCTTAAAAAGTAGAACTGACTCCCTCCTATTACCTGTGTAAAGGCTGCGGAAGCACGTCCAGATTTTGGTCTGGAGGACGTGAGAAGAACATCCTTTTTTGGACTTGCTCGTCTGCCTTATTCTGCAAGAAGAGGAGTGACTTAATGAGGCTGGGATATTAGCTCGTGTTCTGACAAACCAAGTGTATTTCTACGATGTGATTCCACTTTTGGTGGTCAGCTTCCCCTTGACCACTGTGCCCCAGGCTTTAACTGGTACGATGGCAATGTTCGTACCTTGGTAGCGTGTTGGAGTTGTGTAAGCCTTTGCTAGTCCGGGCTGTACACTGTTGCTGGGTTAATTTCCAACAGCTCCATTAACTAACAGGAAATGTCACCGGTCTAGACCAGAAGTCTCTTAGAAAAGCATTCTCTCGAATGTATTGGGAAATGGGACCCTCAGTCCAGGTTCTGGCACCCAGAAGACTCCACACTTTGTAAAAATCTCATAGTTTAAAGTGAATTCCGTATTTGAAAGTGGTGCAATGATCATTACAACTCCAGACTCCCAGCTGGTATTTCTTGTTTGGAGATTGGCAAACCTCTTTTGGGTTGCTAATGGCATTTCTTGTTTCTTTTTAGCCATGTAACACAGACAACGTCATGGATCCATCCTGTGACAAGCGCCCTAAGCTTGCTTTGCTCTGAGGATGATGATGATGGAATAAGAGAGCTTCCTGGGTCCAAGAGCTGAGGACATCTGTTGACAGATAGTAGTTTGTCTAGTTTCAGCACGTTAGTGAGAAGATGCACACTTTTTAATCTACGTAGTTTCTAGTCTAATGCAATAGTACCTGGTGACGTTTCTCCCCTTGAAGTCAGAGGAGGTTCTGCCGTTGTTTGGTTGGGTTTGTTGATGCAAGCGCTGCTCCCTTCAGTTCTTCATCTGTCCCAGTTTGGTGTGCAGGGATCGGTCTTCTCTTAGGGCCCAATCCTCTCTGCTCATGACCTCTCTACTGGCGTAACTGTCCTGACCTGAAGTGGAATTTTCACAGCTCTGACCAGCCTGAGAGTTAAGATGGGACCATCGGTTGTGATTTCACATGGGAGGTTCCAGCTGATGGCTGACTGCAAGATGCAAGGTGAGCTGTGTTTGGGGTTTTTAACCAGTGCTAGTGAGTGTAATGTGGATGCCTTTTCTTTAACTACTGAAAATCTGGATTTTTATGGAGGAAATCTAGCAATTTATTACAAGTGTTGAAGCCCTGATGACTTTTAAAACAAATACTTACCAAGACTGATGGTTGGGCTTTAGAAAAATGAGTCTTTGATAAGTTGTCAAGTAAAAAGAAACAGTTTTGGTAGAGGACACCATACTCTTGTCAACAATATGAGGCAAGAATGAAAATTATTCTACTTTTGTACTCTGCTAAACCGATACATACTTGCATCAAATACTTCAGTGGAAGCTGTGAAGTTTCAAGTACAATGAAACCTGTGAAACCACCTCCAGGATCAGCAGAAATCAGTCACCTCCTCAAAGTTGGTCTTTAAGTAGAACAAAATCATTTTGTACACATTGGTGATGATTTAAAGAGGATAAAGAAAATGATAGGGAGTGCTAGTGCAAGCTAATGAACAGGTTTCACTGTACCTCAATAGAACAGGATATTTTAAATCTCATATTCACAGCACAGTGTATGATGTCAGCTTTGTCAAATACATGACTCTTATGCTACGGTTTTTCTGGAGGCTCCTTATATAATGTGTGTGTATGTATATGATATATAGTAGGTGTTGACTAATGAATGAAAGACCTGAAATGTCGCAGAAGCGCTGATGAATACGCCGAAGAAAACTCTCTCTGACCTTCAGCCCAAGGAGAATGGGACTGTAACAGTGTGAGGGAGGCACAGGCTGCAATCTGCATTTTCCTGAGCCACGCACTGAAGGGCTTCAGAACCTCCCTGGAAAGGTTCAGGCACACCTCTGCCCTCCCGCTCACCTCTGCTGGCCGACGCAAAGGAATGAGGCTGTGCAGTCACATTTTTTGAGGTCAGTCTTCTGCAGGTGTGGCATGGATTTAAAAATCCTTGTACCCTGAGGAATGGATGTGAAGACCAGACTTGCAGTTCAGGTGCCTATGCCAGACTCTGTCCGGAGCATTACAGAGCTGTGCCAGGTCAGGCACACTGTAGCTGTTGATCCTTTTGAATCAAAAATAATATACTTTTTTTTAACGATCCTAATCAAGTCTCTTCGTTGAAGCAGCGCAGCAAGCTACTGCATTTGGCCTGTAAGCTGCAGAGCAGATCACCAAATGGTCTTGCTGGAGGAGCAAAGCGCAGTTCGCAAAAGTTTTTTTGCAGGCTTTGCTGGAAGTAGATGTCAGGATATATTGAATAAGCAAATAGGAAAAAATTGTTTTGTACTTTTAACTAGGTCAGAACCAAATTATCTGTGAATCTACACAGGTGGTGTGGATTAGGAAGAAGAGCTTGCTCAGCAGACCCACAGTAACTTTTATTTCTAAGAAAACTTCTCATAGCAATAACACAGAAATGCTTTAGCTGTATTTTCTCCAGTGGCTCCTACGTGCCTCACAGCCTGAAGGGACAGAGCTTGTGCTTCACTTTCAGGGCTGGACACTCAAGAAGCATTTTTATTGAAATCCCTTTTCTGAAAATGGCACAGACTCATGACCCATAGAGGATATATATGGTTCTGAATTCCTTGCGGTATTTGCTGTAGCTGTAGTAGCCATTTGGATGCTTTATGACAGGCGCTTGCAGTTCATACTTCCGTGATACCCAATTGCATATAGATTCCAGTTTTCCAGTTCTGTTCAAGAGCGCTTTGAGTCTCCACTTGACCCTCGCAGTCTGGATTTATTCTGCTAGCGGCGTTGGAACAGCTAGCTGGGTGTTTCTCATAGGAGAAGCTATTTAAGGACAGAGACTATGGATCAGGCAGGCTGCATGAGCAGAAACTTGATGGAGAGCAATTTAAAGCTGTCCTGGTAGATCAGCTGGAGGAGGACAGCTCTGCACATACTGCCGGCCCTTCCCGGGGAGCTGGCCGCGATCCCTGGCCCCGAGCGTGCGACGCGCAGCTGCTGTGCACGAGAGGGGGAGAAATCGAGACAAAATGCTGGCGATCTGCCTGCGCTGCTTACTGTCTCCACCCACGGACGGGAACGTTTCAGAAACTTGGAGACTCTTTCTCCCTCTCTCTTATAAATTTGCCTAGAAATTAAAGCCGTTAGAAATAGATCTCTGCATCTCTCTAGCTTCTTCTCCGGTAAGCGTTACCTCTTCAGGTAATCCGCTAGTTCAAATGTTCCGTTACTGAGACTACATTTTCATACCTACAATCTCCAAATGTTCTAATCTATTTTTGTACACTGGCATACTTGTTTCCTAGGTTATTTCTCTCTATCTCCCCTTGTTTCTTCCTTTCTGTGAAAAAGTTTGTGAAATTATTTTGATTAAGCTGAACTGTGTATATTGAGAAAATAGTTCTAGGATAACTTAAAAGTAGTTTGTAAAAAGCAGTTGTCAAAATATGCAACACTGTAAACAGCAACTTTTCATTTTTATTCCAGAATAAAAAGTGGAAAAGAAATGAAAGTGCCTGTTATATCTTTTAAAATAATAAAACTACAGCTTTATGAGGGAATGGCCACAGAGGCATAAATGATTCCTGTACCCCTATTTATTTTCTGTGTAAAGGTGACATTGTGAAAAATACTGTTCTGCTACACACTGGTGTTAATCTTTACGTGAATACTTGCAGCCCAACTGCCCTTCAAATACCACAAATATTCCAGTAAATTTAAAATTCCATGTTCTCCCATCAAAGCAAATAGCTTAACACAAATACCTTCACAGGCATATAAGGTACTGAGCTTCGCAGGTGCTAAATAACTTCCTTGTAACACTACTCAGTGTCTCTGTAAATTAGATGATCCTTTCATCAACCCCACCAGATAAATAGAAGCACACATACATATGTGAGCTGGCCATTCCATAAGCATCACTTAAATATTCACATCGTAGTCAGGTGTACGTGCTGGCAGGTGCACATACGTATGGAAAAGCTACAGATATTATGTAAGCAAATACATAAAGCCTCTATAGATTTTTTTATGATCAGTCTGGTGGAGGAAAGCAACAGTTGCTATTTGCACACAGGCATTTGATGCAAAGGGGAGCACCTTGGACACAACCTTACAGCACTAAATCTGTTCTGACACCGATTTCATTTGGAGCCCTGAGGACTCACACGGGTGTGCAGTGGTGCCAGGCTCCGTACAGAGAATTTCACTGTCATTCTCAAGTAGTTTTATTCTCAAAGGATGATCCTACTCAGCCTCCGTCTAGAAAGCTCCCTGTTTAATACCATCCCCTTTAAAACCACAACCGATGCAGACTGCCGTTCATTCCTCTTTGTACTCAAAATACATTTGTGGTGGTGGAAATCTCTTGTGTACTTCAGAGTACAGATTTCAGTGATAGAAAGTACTTCTGAAATTAAACAGTACAAATCACTTCTTCATCTACTTGGGCTATGCGTGTTACTGAATCAGCTCACGCTTACTTTCGAGAGCTGTTGTAGGTATGTGATGGGGCAGAACCCCAATGGTCAGCCAAGGGGAGAGAGAGAATAAATCCCAATTTTCCTGCTCTGACATAAAACTTCTCAGAATTACCAAAACCCAACTTTTAAAGGAAGCTAAAAAAGCAAATCAGGCTTGCTACAATTCCTGTGCAGTTTTCTGTGGAGCCTGTATTTATGCTTCCCGTGGTTGTAGCTCAAGGACCAGAAGCCAATGGTCCCCTGCCTAGGAATCACTCGGAGGCTTTAGCCTCTACTGAAGACCAAGGAATAAGAAATTACTTACACTAAAATAAGAAGTGCAATAGAATAGGAGTGATTCCTGTAACTTGGCCTTTTAACTAGCTGGTTTACTGCAGAATATATTTGCTACATGGGCGTTATCTGTTGGGTGGCTTCGTCTGCTCCTCAGAAGGTGTTCGAGCTGCTGGAGCACCCGCTGGCAGAGGGAGCCGGGTTTTGCCGCTGGTGCTTTGCTGGGGGAGGCAGATCCGACAAACCAGAGTCCTGGAGACAGGTTCGGCCAAGCAGAATGTGTGGCGCACGTCGGTCTGTCCAACATACATAATGTACACCCCAACGCACGTAACGTACACCGCAGCATACGTAACGTACACCAGCTATTTAAACGCTTCTCGTGACAGGCTGCTTTGTGAAGCCAAAAGAAACGGTTTGGGCAATTCTTTAAGTCTGTTTCTGACACACAGGAGGGTGTCTGTTGGCATTGAGTTAAGGCAAGGAAAATCCTTTAAGGAAAAAGGTCGTGGCTGTGGAAGAGCTCAGGCTGTGCAGGACTAGGCTCTCCCGAAGCTCCGGAAACGCCGCTGTGCCGTGGCCTGCCAGGTCTTTGCTGGGAGCTGATGGGATTCCTAACACCCAGCTCAAGAAATTCACTGAGCCAGAAAGGTTAATGCGTACTCTAAACCAAGCACCAACATTCAGTGGCCTTTTTGCAAATATTGCCCCGAGTGACTTGTGTCTGGCTCTGCCTTAGGCCGGCTCAGGAGCCCGTGTTCGCTCGGCACTCCTGGTCCTCACGCGCCGTCCGCGCTGCCCCGCTCCAGGGAGCCCCGCTCCAGGGAGCCCCACCTGCGGCAGGGAGCGCAGCCCCGCCGGCTCCCACAGACACCCGTCAGCTCCGGCTTTGTGGCCAGCTTTGCAAAGATGTTTAGCAGCTTAAACGTGTTGATGGAGTTAATGGGAATTAGGCACCTAACCTACTTAGATGCTGCTATAAATGCTGCTAGGCATGTTTAGGTACCTAAATACCTTAGTAAATCTCTCCCCTTACTGCTTGCAATGATAGCGTACCAAAAATCAAATACCAATGGATAAAGCCTAACCTTTGTCCTCTGTAACCAGCTTTGCCTTTCCCTGGGGATTGTTTTCCTGTCATACTAAAAATACCAGCCATCTCACAGCTTGTACCATCCAGATCCTGTTGATATCTTTTGGTTGTTTGATTATTTTTTGCTCATCCTACATTTTTTCCCCCAAACAGTGGCTGATGTCGCCATGGATTTAATAAGTTGATATGTTCATATCACTCTTTACAGGTAAGTTATTTTATTACAAGATAATAGTATTGAATTCTCTTCCCACAAAGATGCAATGAGTTTTGTGTCATTCATCGTTAAGTCGTACCATTCAAAAAAATTGAATGGGCCAAAATCTGTTGCAAATAGAGCCTCATGTTTCCAAATGTGAGGATGGGATGTTGAAATCTAATAACCAGTAATGATTCTGTCCCCGTGGTACAGTATCTGGGCTAAACCCAAACTGGTTAAATTTAAAGAGACTAGATGAAAAAAAATCTTTATCCCTCCTGCTCCCAGTTACGTTTTGGGAGGTTAGTGTGTCCCCTGCAAGTTCTGTCCCTGAAGCCCTAAGGCCATATTTGATCTGATGTGTATGGTAAGGGTCACCATTTACAACTTCCAGGATTAGCTGAGCTTAAACATGTATAGGGTTAACTCCTGTCTGAGGGTATTTTCTTGCGTTAGAGCATATGTATCTTCTAGGTTCTGCTATTCTCAGCGTAACAGAAAGGACAAAGCTCTGTTTAGTAGTTACAGTGGCGCTCAAGACTCACAGAATTTAGTCCAGCACCTTTTCCAAAACATCCATAAGCTATATTCTTCCTTCAAGTTATGAAAGATACCGATGAATAGAGATACTGAACTGCAACTATACGATGCCCTATGATTCACTGTGGGCTGCAAACAGGGAGTTTGCTGAAATGATCCCTCGTCTTGACAAGGAAGAATCCATTTTCTCAAGACTCATTATGGGGGATACCGGTTTGATTCCCAGGCTTCTTGACTCAAAGCAAACCGTGAAAGATCGGTAGTTTTGTCACTGCTTTGAATAAGTCACGGTTTCACCCTGACCCCCAAAAGCCACACATGGATCCAAAATGTCTTAATCTCTTTTAAGTACCCTGCTCTTCAGCTATTAGGCAGTCAATATTTCTGTATGGCTCAATTATTATTGTCATCAAGAACAATCCTTGCTCTTGTACATGAAGAGAACTTATTAAAAAGTATGATTAAAATGGAAAAAGAAATAAAATTATGTTTGCAGCCTAAAATAAAATATAACCACAGTAGCGCTGATACGGGAAAGAGAAAGGATCTTAGGAAAGGCAAAGCATTGGGGTTCCTTCTAACGTTTTCATTTTCACTGGAAAGGCTGGTAATGCATCACCATTCCTTTCCAACTCCAATGGGCTGAGAAAAGCAGGAACATGGAGCTCTCCAGGGATGGCGACACTTTCTGTCCCCAAGCAGCAGGCTTTTTCATCTCCAGTCTGTGCCATTGAGGACCCTAATGGTAGATACTGTAATTAGTCACCACGGGGGTTACATGTTCCGAGTGAAAGACAACTGTACGTAATTGATGTCATGGCACGAGCAGGAGCAGAGAAGCCCATTAAGAAAGCTGCCTGTCACTCTCACAACATTATTCCTTCAAATTAAATGCAAAAGTGTTGTAAATAATTAAGATACAGAGGAACAGGAAACAGGACGCCAACAGTGTTGAAGTGTGACTGTCTTGTTATTCGGCTGTTGGAAAGATACAACCAAAAGGAGTCATTTTGTTCTTAAAGGAAAACATGTCAATGCAGTTAATCTCATCTCACTCATTTCTCCATCTGCTCATCTTTGGGAATGCAATCCAGTCACCTGAGCCTAAACGCTGATGCATACGCTTAACCCGTTCTGCCTTCAGATGCTGAAGCAGCACTGTAATACAGGCTCTGGCGTTGCGATAACCATTGAGAGTCCTGCAGTGAGTGATACAAAACCCAAAAATCAAGTCAAAGTCAAGTACACGAACAGGGAAGTCCTGCAGCTGGCTGAAGATAATGGAAAAGTCTGGTTTGCTGTTGTGCTCAGAGGTACAGAACTGGTGGTTGGTACCAAACTGGGAGGGCTGTTGCAGCCCAGGTTTGCTGTCGTTGCTTGTCCCGACTGTTTGGTGTACAGAAATGAATCTGCTTAAAGTGAACAATTTCAGGAAAGCGAAGCAAAAGGCCTTAGGAACTTCACCAATTCATGAAAATATAGATTCCCTCTTACAAGAAAACTTGTTAGCCATCAGGAATGAAGTTTTGCTACAGGAAAGAAAACAAGTAGTGGGTGCTACAAGAGGACTCCTCCAGGCCAGGGACAACTGTCGCCCAGAGAGGTGAGCAGCACAGCAGGGTAATTAGCAATTTGATTTCTGAGCTGGCTGAGAGAAATTACTGCTCTCCAAGTAAGGAGAAGTAGAAAGTATCTAGTTTCTTCTTTTTTTTTTCTTTGTTTTTTTGTTTTTTGGTTTTTTTTTTGCTATAGCCAGAAGGGAATGGCAAGCCAAGGGACTCTGCAGCTGGGAGTGAGGACTGTGGCATGCAGTTGGGTGCATCATCACCTCCTCGAGTGCACAAGAGCTGGTTCCTGAGACAGGCTTGTTACCAGGTAAGCTCTTTCTTGCACTAACAATTTTTGGCTTCTTGTAGTGGAAAGTCCTCAGTCCAAAAAATAAATGTTTGCTCTGTAAAGGTACTGACAAACTCTAGCTCCAGGCAGGAAGGTTGAATGAGTAGAGACATGCACAGAATTGCCTGTAGTTCCTGGCTGAAACCAGGGCCACAGCACAGCCTCCCATCCTCTGTACTATCTGCATTCAGTAGTTGTTCAGGTACTGGTGCCAACACAACATCCATCTGTAGCTCTCCTCTCGCCCTGCCCAGCGCCAATGGATCCCCTGGAGTGAAGCAGTTCTCAGCTGCCAGGCCCCTGTCCTCTGCCGTGTTCCCAGGGGAAAGGCTGCCGCTCTGACCACTCTTGAGCAGGTAAACTGAGTTTGCAGTAATCCCAAATACCTGAGATAAGCAGCACGGCTCTGCCATGGAGGCTGAAGGCTTTAAGAGCAGGGAAGGACGGGGTCAGATGGATGTACATGCCTTATGTCATGTGGCCCTGCCAGAGCTGCAGCCTAATTGGATTTCACAAATGTGACTTCGCTGTCTCTTGATCACAAAACCGAATTAAACCTCAAGAAGTTTCAAATAAATCCCTACCTGAAAGTTTGCCTCAAAAAGAAAATTACAGTAGTCTCTTTTCAGCTCCTCCTCTGCCCCAGAAGGCAAGAAAAATGAAAACTTCAAAGCAAAACTATTGCTTTAAAACAAATATGAAGAGAAGCAAAGCACAACCAGCAGAGCTGCTGAATTCCTGGGTGCACTGAATAAAATCAGTCATGTGATAATGATGGGATTTTCTAGAACACCTTTTAGGCATGCAATTTCTGTGTTAAATCTATTCAGACATCCCCAGAACATCTGTTTCTTCTATGAAATGGGAATAACAGCCTCTTTTTACAGGGCATTGACAGCTACAGATAAAAGCACGGTAATTGCTAGTAGTGACTATTCCCTAACAAGACATTTTCTTGAAAGTTAACCTGTCAAGATCTTTAAGACTATCGCACATCTACACACAGATTCTGGATAAGAACCTCAGCCATGATAGCTGTGTGCCACTTCACACCGTTTGGGGAGGTAGGGTACTTGTTGAAATCATAGATAACGGTGGGATTCCAGTAGATTCAAGCCTTCCTTGAAGCCAGATCACAAGCGAGCTGCTGCCTGCCGTTGGGCTCGGAGAGGGAGCAGAGCTGCCCGGTCCCTCTGCTTTGCTGTTAATGTGACCTAAAATCAGCCGGAGCTGCTCTAGCGCACTGGTGCGACGGGCTGCGCCAGCTCCCTTCGGGGAGGTGCTGGAACACCTGCTGAACCACCGGGTAGCTCAGGAGGAGGGGAGCCAATGACAGCGGGTGCCCGGGAAGATCCACAGCTCTACAGCAACATGGGTCCCAGCCGCTTTTCATCTGCAGCTCCCACTTTCCCTATGTATATTCATGAGTCAGGGTGCAGAGAAGATGAAAAGGCTGCTAGCAGACTTCTCCCTGGAGTCACCGCTTGGAATGGTACCACATTTCCAGGGAAGCCTCCCCTGCGTTCATAACAAGACTGTTCTCATGGGAACGCCATCGTTCCTCCGTAGTTTTCAAGGCAGGCAAACGTTATCCTTATTGCCCAAATACTGAGGGACAAGGGGAAGCCACTAAACCTCATCTGCTTTGGTTAAGATCCAGAGCCAGAGTGAAATTTTACCTCTTTTGAAAAACCCAGCGGCAACATTGCGGTGGATTTGGTGGGTGCCAGGCTGTTCTGGTCTGGCTGGCAGCTGCGTGAACAGCTGGAAAACAGTGCCTGAAAACCAAGGGACAGGGAAACCTGAGCTGCTCTCACACAGGGCTCTAGCAGAGCAAAATTCTGCTGCAGAAAACCTTGCTGGCATTTTGCTTTGCAACAGGGAATGGCAGCTATTGGAGCAGAAGAAAAAAAAAAAAACCCACAAACATTCCTGAATGAAAGGGAAGTGACTTTGGAGGAGGCACCAGCTCGGAATAGCTCCTGCCACCCTTTGTGACACCCTCGCTCCGTGCGGGGATGGCCAGGAACAGGCTGTCAGCGTGCTCTGTGTGCAGCGTCCTCTGCTAAGGAATAGCAGTTACTCCCCTGGAGCACCTACAACCTGGAAGAAAGCTAAATCAGACTGATGCTTTTTAATTTTGAGGGGACTGTTATAAATATTGAAAAGAAATCACATCTCCTGTTATCTGTTATAAAACTGGAAAGTTTCAAATTATTTTTCTCAGTTGATTTGCAAACTCTCATTAGTGCTGTGTGCTGATGCCTTATCATAAGGGTGTCTCTGAGTGCTGAAACATGTCTTCTCTAAATGAACCAAAAGCACAAAATTTTGTGTCTGTAGCTGCAATGTGTGTTAGAGCTACAAAATCCTCTCCTGTGAACTCATGCATATTTTACTTCTTTTAAAAATTTTCAAGCATCTTCAGCTTTACAGCAAATCCTACATTTATAATAAAGCCAGTGTTACCTTTCCAAAAAAGACAGTGGCATGGACCACAGCAGACCCATTTCTGACCCTTGTGCCACAAATGCAACATTTCCCCAGATTTCTTTGATTTTAAAAACCACTCTATGTGGCAGTGAGGTATTGCACCTGAGAAATGTCAACAGCCTAGTGAGAGTGCATTCTTCTAGTAGAGATTACTCATGAGCTACTAATCTTAGCATAAGAAAGCCTTTGACTGACTTCCAAAGGACCTCAGTGCAACTCGTAAGCAAACTGGTCTCGCCTATTAGTAACGCAGAGTAATCCAGGTGTTTTCTTGGGGGAAAGTATCTTGCACAGGTTCCCTGCCCAAGCCAGACTGGTCCAGCAGCCTTTACCCACCCTGATGGGCTGAGGAAGGCTCAGTTCCCAACAGCCGCTCAGCATGCAGCAGGATCAAACCCTCAAACTCTGCAGTTCAGATGTCTTATGACAAGCAATTATCAGCCTGTTTGTCTGTGCTGGCAAGGTGGGGAGACCCTCAAACTCTGCAGTTCAGATGTCTTATGACAAGCAATTATCAGCCTGTTTGTCTGTGCTGGCAAGGTGGGGAGATCTGCAATAGCTGAGATCAATACCAACTCTGTTACTAAGCAGATGCCATCTCGTGGCCTCTCAGCAGCTCATTAACAGGGCTTGAGAGAGCAACCAGAGGATGTTACTGAGAGGGTCAGAGGAATACAGTGTGCTGCTACAGGACTTACTACTGGAAACAAGGACCTGGCTGTCGAGTACAAGAGGCTTGCAATCATAACAGACCTCATTACCTTATTTACATACGAAATCACACAGCTAAGTCCTGCAAATATTCACCTGGAATACAGATGTTACTCCTAAAATCCTCCTACCTGCCTCTGCAGTGAACAAGGACAGCGAGCAAGACAACCCTGACGGACAGAAACCGAGTGACTCACCCAAGGTCATGCAGCAAGCGGTGGCAGAGGCTGGGGCGATGAGCACCAGTCACCAGCCCGGTGCTTTAACCCCTGTGCTGAACTGTCTTGGTCAGTCAAGGCTGCAGATCAGGTGTAAAGGTTGAAGTCAGAAGAAAATTTTATTCTTCAAACACAGTATTAAAAAAATGTTTCCGAACTTTTCTGTGTGGTAGCACACAGATCATTTCCAGTGATGAAAACTCCCGGACCACGTGTTTGATAAACATCACATTTCGGTCTGCGCCTTTCAGTGCTGTTGCACAGCTCTTCACACCCAGCTGGGGCCTCAGTCCTGAGGTGCCCTGTAGCTTAAAACCCAAATATTGTTACAAATATTGTAAACAGATTGAGATGGAATACATGTCTCAGACCCACGACCAGGAGTGCAGGATGGAGACAGCTGTGGGAGCCGCGCACTCTGGTATCTGGGGTGCCCGGGTCTAACGCCCACTGCTCAAGGGAATTCAGAGGCTGAGACAATGTGGCCCTGCGTGCAGAAGGAACAGCTCTTCCAAGGAAGAACTCACATAATATATCAGTTGGCAAGTCAAAGAATGACCAAGATAAAATAATGACGCTGCATGTCTGAGCAAAGCATCAGAGAAATGTTCCAAAAAGTCTTGTCTAGAAGTCTGCAGCAGTTGAAGTTTTGTTTCTGTTGCATGGAAGGTTCTTGGCCATAGAGGCATTTCAGTGCCTGTTGGCCCCAGTTCTCAGCAGGACAGAGAGGAAGGAATGCCCCGAGGAGCAGAACAATCATTTGGATGTTCAAGTGCAAGTGCAAAATTCTGTGAAAAGCTGATTGTACTTCATGGAGTTAGCGGATGAAATGCTGTATCCATGGTATCTAAGAAGGTGACTCATGTCACCACTATAAATATTAAGCTTGCACAGAATATATTCTGGTAAAATCTGCATTTGTACAACAAGCTTGTACTGAGGTTCTACTTCTTCCAGTGTTAATGGTGCATCTCTCAGGATGAAATGCCAGTGTAAAACAGCTGAGGCCCCAGGAAGCCATGCTCCACAAGCTCTGCTCTCCCTTTCTCAGCCATGGCACCATGCACTAACCACTGCGCTGCTGCCAGCAGAGCCCTGAGCTGGGCATCGTACCCCGGCAGCATCGTACCCCTGGCAGCATCATACCCCCGGCAGCAGGCAGCACGCCCCAGGCTGAGCACATCAGCGTGCATCATTATGAGTGCATGAAGTCGGTGTGGAAACGTCTCTGTGTACAGCTTTAAAAGCTTAATGCCATAATTGTAATTCAAAATATTTACTTCAGCACAGGAACAAGTCACTGGCCCCTCTCTGATGCTGCCTGTGCTATTGGCCGTTAAGAATAAAGTGATACCGCCTGGAAAGAAAAGTAGCCGTGAATGGGGTAATCATTAAACAGCTGCATGCCAGCCTGTTTGGGTCTTTCCTGGGAAGCAAGGACATCGCACTGGAGTATCTGGAAGTTCCTAGAAGAAACAACAGACCTCATAAGGTAAAGACATCAGGCAGAGCTCTGCTGGCAATCTGGAATTTGCATCAGCAAATAGCTCTGGGTGTTTGTGCTTGGAGAGGAGCTGTAGCTTGCCTCCCTTGGCAAAAAGGGAAGGGAAAACCAGGCAGCCTCTCCACGCTGACAGAAGTGCTGCTGAGCTCAGGAGCCCTCCCTCTCCTTTGCTAGCTAAATGTTGAGGGACAGGAGGAAATCAGTGGGGAAAAGAGTATTGTATTTGTGGCTGCTCTGTAGTCAAGGCCTTTAAGTGATATAAATAGGACTTAAAAAAAAAATAATTTACTGAGTTCTTTATGACTTTTAGGAGATACAAATAACGAAGAACCTTCTTTGCTTCCCTTGTTTAAATATTCGTTGGTTCAGTGAAGGTGGAAAAAAGTCAGAAAGCTGAGTTGGGTCAACATTACAAGCCTTTGGAAAAAAAAAATAGTAATAGACTAGCACCTCTCCTCCACCCAGGGTCACAAAACAGATGAAATCTAGCGGCTTCGGTAGTTTTTTGCATGCGTTATTATATATCTTGAGAGTCTGATGAAATGGAAAGACAATAAAATTGGAATCCTATTACTATGTATGTTTCGTGAGATTAGTAATTTCACAGTATATTAATTTTTTCCTAGATTAAATGTGTAACAGCACTTGATTTAACAGCGAAGCACGGGTAAGACAGTATTCCAACATTGCTGTGAACATCTGTTCCGAGTTACCACAATTCCAGCTGAAAAACAAATATTTCCACTATAAATCAACCAAAACATCATCCTGAGTGTTGTAACAGATGCAAAATGATTCTGACTCCCTCTGCCCTGTGGTTTGGCTCTTTCCTTAAAATTGCTGTGAATATATTTATTTACACGCTTCAAGAAATACACATCTGAAATGGCTCTTTAAGCTTATGTAGAATATGTCCAATGTTACTCCAAAGCTAACAGTCAGTTGATAGACTATCTTAGTAACTCCAGATACTACTATTAGCATAAACTCTAGTTACAGCTTTCCAGATAAACCTGGTCCACAGCAACACTTAAAGTCCTGCCCAAGTGTTCTGAACACTTCAACCCAATTCTACTAGAAATGATGACCTGGAGTTGGTGCAAACGTGGGTACTTGTTTTGATTTTCGCTTTCGTTCTGTTCTGGTGTGCTTTGGTGGGTTTTTTACCCGCATTGTTACTGCTGCTATTCATCTTTAGTTTCATGAGCTAAATGAATCAGAGGAGATATTGATTTACCTGGGATAAAGAACTGAGATTTGTTTACTAAACATGAAATTTGGAAAAAGGCTTTGCAAGAGACTTCCGGGTTAGTGGTTTCAGTATGTGAATAAAATGGCTTGTTTAGGCAGAAGCTGCGATTCCGTACTTTGTTTAATTGCATTAAGCTGCATCTGACCAACTCTGATTAAAGATGCTTTCCTTTTTTGAAATATTCATGCGGAACAGATAAGACAGATCAGGAGAGAACTGAACTACGGTATCATAAATAACAACACAGTCTTGCAGGGGGGAAGGAGAAGTCCTTTGGGTTTACCCCTCTTTGCACAAAATACACTTTGGGGGAAGAAACAGCCCTGTGTTTTGAGGATGACGTTCTGTAGTTGTTAATCATTTTCTGTCTTAAATGCTTGGAGGAAAACCAGTGTGTGTAGACTAAATATAACCGTGCCTTTTGTGATAGTTGGGAAATGGGAGCTGCAGGCTAGTTATCCAGCCCATAAACAGGAACACATGGTCCATCCAAAGATGTGATGATGGCAAACGGAGCACTTAGGGGAAGTATCAGGGCCCAGCTCACACTGTCACTGTGACAGCAGCATGTGTCAGACGGGGGTTTTCAGGGGTCTGTGTCAAAGTGAATGGAAATCATAAGAGGGGTCCAGCCATAAGCACCTGCATCCCCTTCAGAGGTGTCAAAATTATTATAAAAGTCTAGGACCACATTTTCTAAAGGCAATTTGTTAATTAAGGCGTAACAGTTAAAAAAAAAAAAAAGTTGCATATATTTAAAACAGCATAAGAATGTGTATTTTGTTCAACATTTCTATTTGTAAAGAGATTGAAACACATTCTATATGCAGTAGGCTGCATGCCTTTTATGGCATTATACATTTGCTTTATATATTGTTAATTAGACCTAATTTGGCCCTTGAAAAGAAAAATCTCATTAAAATTCTGATCAGTGATGTTGGCAAGCAGCCATCCAAAAAGCCTCTATTTCTTCCTTTGATAAGTTTGAAACTGCTATAACAAACAGTAAAAACAAGATCACAGCCTTCTTTCTCATGCCAATCAACATAATGTATTCTCCAGGTCAAAGCCATTTAAGGGAAAATACAGGAGGAGGACATCTTTATTTCCTTGTATACATGCTGTCAGATGGCTACAGAAAACTGTAAGTATGTTTGTGCCCTTTGGCAGCTTAAAAAAACAACACCAAAAAACAAAAGACTGCCTATGAAAATGCTAGTTGTGAGCCTTCAAAAACAACTTACTCGGCAAGGAAATTAATTAAAAGATTTTTTAAAAAAAAATGATTTAAAAATGAATGGGAATAAAAATAATACAAAGCTGGTATAATATTAAACTAGTTATGTCTGATATTTTCAGTACAACTTTCTGCCTGATGCTTTTGATATAGTTTAAATTCTAAACGCCTGGCCACGAAAACATACAGACAAGAATATCTTCAGTCCAAATACAGTCAGTTATGCACCCACATCACTGCAGATCAGAGCAGATAACTTTAAAAGAAAACTTGGCATTAAAAAATAAAGTCAAAGACAGAATTAAGCAACAAACAATAGCAATGCTTCTGTGCTTCCTTGTGTCCGCACGTTTATCGAAGGGTTATTATAATACAGCTGCCAGCTATCGTTGTATTTGTCCCAACTAATTGAAACCTTTCACTTCAATGCATAAAAACAACTTTACGAGGCTGAACGCTGTTTGAAATGGCAAATATGATGCATCTCTTCTGTTGTACGTCTTTTCTGTACACATCTGTCCTCGCAGGAGATGTTAGCAATTAATCTAATCCTTCAGAAGATAAAACAGGCAGCAGGACTTTTGCAGAGCTGCTGAGCCCAGAGGAAAGGAGAGGTAGGAGGACTCACAGTTTGAACGCTCCGAATCCGTTCCTTTCCCTCAGAGCACAAACCCCAGTGTGCAGCTGCTCCATCCTGCGTCACAGCACGCGGCAGCCCTGGACACTGGTAAGACAAAGCCAACATATGATTCTGGGAAAATACCTCCTTTTTCTTTTGATAAACAGTCATACGACTGAAATCCAGCTTTGGGATGCTCTGTATCAGTAAAGGTGATTCCACGTTTGAATATACATTAAAATATCCAAGTTACTAATACTCCATTTTTTCCAAGCCCTTTTAAACTGTAATCTTCACAGATCTAATCAGGCTTTCTGTATCAAATAAAGTAGGGAGATATATGCACGGAATCCAGGGTACATTTGCCTCTTAAGACAGTGTTCATTGTTACTGTCTCTGTGTTGCATTATGATACTTGCATAAGTAGGTTTCCAAAAACCTGGGAAGCCTGGTACACTCATCTTCAACATATTCAATGTGCCTGTTCTGATACTGAGATAGCAACTAGTTTCCAACTGAAAGTTCTGATGAGAGATTTAAAGAGAATGAAATGGGCCACACGAGAGACGATAATTTAGGAGAATCCCCCTGGCTGGGCTAGGGAAGGGGACTGCTGGCTGACAGCAGCACTGGGAACCTGCTTTGCTGCCGCCTGTAACTGGGAGTACATTAAAAAAAAAGGGGGGGGAGGGCACGACCCAAAACCAGTCTCATCTACGAGTCTTCATGAATCTAAACCTGCAGGATGAACTGCATACAGATTAATAGTGTTCATTTCTGCACCACTTGCTGCTCTTCTGAAATATGTGCAGTTAACAATGATTCTTTTGTCAAGGGGACATAGCATGACTTTAATGCCTTTATGTTTAGAAGCCTGATTTTTGTCTGTAGGGATTTTCCCAGCTTTCTGCAGAAGGCCAGGCTTTCTTGCCAAAGATAAGAGAGGTTTACCATGTGTCTGTGTTCTTAATAATCTAAGCCCCTGGGATCGAAAACTAGTTTGGGGTTTCTGCAATTTTTATTTTATTTTTTTTTTTTTTACAGAGGGAAACCTGGGAGCAGGGTGGATGTCACAGAACTGATCACAGAAGTACAGGACAGAAGGAGATCCCAAGTTCAGGGCAACCTTGCAAGCCTGAAGCTTGGGGGGTACTAGTCAATTCAGTGAGTTTCACAGACCTCCTTGAAGAACATGGGTTTTCAGCACCAAGTTCTACAGATCCAGATCTGATAAGCCTATGCATGCAGAATGCATCAGGCTACATTGTGCCTGACCTTCCCCAGCACCCTGCCTCCGGCAAGCGCTCTGAAAACAGCCATTTGAAGTCAGAGAAATCTGGGTCATTGACTTCAATAGAAACTCTGAATAAGGAGGAGATGCTCAGCTCCTGCACCTTTCACTCCTCCCTCCTGTTACAGCTCTGCCTGGGGATGGGCTGTTTTATTCTGTGCTCGTGGGTGCTCTTCTATCTCCAGTAAAACCAATGCCAACTTCCAAAATCAAACAGCCTGAGCATGTAAGAACAGCTATTTCTAACTGTCTTTCTGCAGCATGCAAGCCAAAAGTGAGACAGGAAGAGGAACGGAGCACAGAGGAATAAATGGAAGGATCAAGTTGTTTCTCCCATTGGCACCAGCTGGGAGTTGTCCTTATTCAGGGGAAGGTCTGCCGGCAAAACAGGCCAGCTACTCGCTTATCGCTTGTCTCAATCCAGTTCTGTCATCTGGCTGCTTACACCTACTGGGTCTAAACAATTCGCCAAGGCACCGAGGGCACTAGGTGCTTGAAACAGGCTTGAGAGGCTGGTTAATGCTTTACAAGGCTAAGGTTGCTTTAAAAAGCATAGCAGAGTGTTTGTTCCAAAACTGTAGTCATCACTGAGAGTAACACTTGCTGAGTTCAAATCAGGTCAGCTGCCCAGGCAAGTACATGCATTTGATCTACTGTCATGGTAAAGGCTGACTGCAAACCTTGGCAGAGAAAATTATTAATCTTTCAACTCATAGCATATAAGCAATGACTAGTAATACCTATTTTTCTGAGAACTGGAATGCCTTTTGGAACCGCTCCAGATTACTTAAGAGAAGTTCCTCTGCCATCAGCCAAAAGCAGTTCCAAACCTGTCTCTCCCACATTCAATTAAACCTAACAAAAATAATAATAATAAAATAAAAAAATAAAGTGAGGCGGGGGCAGATCATGGTTCATTCAACAAGCATTTTTCCTCTTGCAAGGAGCCACAGCAACTCGCTCAGCTGCACGCCACATGAGCAATAAACATCAATTTTTAAATAATTTAGCACTGTTGGTAGCAGCTTTCACTTGGAAAGCCAAGCAAGGGCTACTTCCAGAACCTCTGCGACGATGAAGGAAGTGGAGGGCAGACTTTGCTCCTTGGTGCTTCTCAGCCTTCTCTTCAAAAGCTGCTGCTTTTTAGCTCCACGTAGGGTGTGGGTATCTGAACATCCTCATGTGGCTTTTTATGTACTTCTGAGTTCTGTGTTAAATATAGCTGGAGATGTGCCACCATCTGAGGCCAATCTGGGATCATTTCACTGGTTTAGGATGAATTAGAACTAAAACAAAGGCTGAATCTTGAGCCTCTTCAAATTCTCAGATTCTCTCTGGTTTTCTGTGCATCTCAGTCCTTTCATCCATCACTTTGGCTCCTAAAGGCCTGAGGTGGGGCTCACTACCAATAAACCAGTAGCTATTTAAGGTACTGGGAAGCATTTGCTTTTCCAGTCTGTCCTGTGCCTGACCCAAAAGCTTGTTCTCCTGTATTATTTATCCTCTCCGCCTTGTAGCTTGTTATCCATCCCCCTGCTTTTGTAGTTCTTTTCTCCGCACAGGACATATTTAAAAGAAAACAACCTAACAGAGGAATTTGGTGACATCAGCAGCCCAGCTGCGACTGTATGCATACCTGATCAGGGAAGTTTTGCTCAGGTTTGAGAGGCTTCTCCGACTGCACGTACAGTACTGGCTCCTGTTTAACCCTGGGACAGACAGGATGAGGCGGGCAGAGGAAAGGGCTGGATTCTTCAGACCAGTCTAGATTTAAATGCATGTGGAGCTCTAGGTTACAAGGTGACTGCAACAGACCTGTCCTCCAGCACAGGAGCAGGCATCCTTCCGCCTGGCAGTGTCAGCATTTCCGCTAAGCCGTGATTATTGCCCAGCCTTCCTGGCCCAGTTTTATCTGTGTTTATGGAGAAAATACAAGTAGGTCCCCTGGAAGATACTGGTTAGATGGATCCCCAAAGACAATGTCACCTAAGCTTTCTGTATAGGTAAGAAAAACTGCAGTCTCGTTTCCAGAAGGTGGTTCTGAACAGAAGTCGTTTCAAGCTGTGCAGATGCAGTAGGGAAGAGAGTGGGACTCAGGGGGCCCTTACTGCTCCCCACAGCTGCGGGGCAGGGGCTGTAGGTGGGGGGCGTCCGTCTCCCCTCCCGAGTAACAAGCGACAGGACAAGGGGGAACGGGCTCAGGCTGCAGGGGGAGGTTCAGGTTGGATGTCGGAAACATTCCTTCCCTGGAAGGGTGGCCCAGCGGTGGAGCAGGCTGCCCCGGGAGGCGGTGGGGTCACCGAAGCGCGGACGCGGTGCGCAGGGCGTGGGTGGGGGTGGCAGCGCTGGGTTAAAGGTCCGTGACCCAGGTGTCCCGTGCACAGCGGGGAGCACAGGTCCCTCGGGCGCGGTGCTGCAGGCTCTGCCTGCACCGAGCCCCGCGCCGCTGGGAAACGTTTCACACGGCCTCGGCGGGGACAGCCCCCGCCCTTACTCCGCGTTGCACGCACGGACACGGGCCGCGTTAGGGAGCGGAGCGCGCCGGGGTGCGAGCCGGGCCGGGGGGCAGCGGGGCACGGCGGCAGCGCCCCCCCAGCTGGCGGGTCGGGGCGCCTGGCGGGCTCGCAGCCCAGCTGCCCCGGGAACGGCCCCGCTGCGTCGCCCGGTTCCGCCGTTGTGCCGCGGGGCCCGGGGGCGGGGCGGGGGCGGGGCGGCTCACGGGGCGGGGCGGGGCGGGGGAGCGCGGGCCCCGCCAGGAGCCGCCGCCGCAGCGGGGGAGCGCGCGGCCACCCGCGCCTCCGGGCCCTGCCATTGGCCCAAAGTAGGTCAGCGCGCGCGCTCACGTGACGGCGCTCGCGTGCGTCTCCCCCGCTCCGCGTGACGGCGGCGCGGCAGGGGGCAGGGGACACGGGGCAGGGATCAGGGGACAGGGGACAGGGCCCAGGGATCAGGGACCAGGGGTTAGGGCTAGGGGCCGGGGGTCAGGGGCCAGGGGGCTGGGGGCCGGGAGGATCCGGCTGGGCCACCGTTAGTTGATCCCTTGATCGTTTGAGATGCCGGCGGCGCTGCGCTTGGCCCCGGGCAGGTGCCGGCGCTCCCGTGAGGGGACCCCGGGCGCAGTGCTGGTGGCGAGGCCCCGCCGTGCCCGGCCGTGGGCTGCCAGCCCAGAACCAAAGGCAGGGCCAAGGTGGCCCCGGGCCGTGCCGCCGGGTGGCCCCGGGGCTGCCCACACGGCCACGGGGGCTCCTGCTGCCACAGGGGTGGCTAACCCTGGGCGCGTAGGTAGAAGAACCCCTTAAAAGTGTACAGGCTTTTTGAGCTTAAAGTTTTCTTTTCAAATTGTGTGTGCTAAAAGAAAAGAATTGCTTTTAAAAAAAATCTTGGAAAATGGTACATTAGCTTACATGTATTTGGTTTGAAAAAAACTAGGATCTTTGGGCCATATAACTGGTCACATTTCTGTGTTGAAAACACTAAGGGCAGAAACATAAACATTGGCTGAGATTTATTTTTTTTTTAATTGGGGACCGATCAAGGTATTTTCTACACAAAACCTAAGTAGCTGTCATAGTTGTTCATAAGCCATAAAATAAACACTTCACGGGTGAATGCTAAGCTAAGAATACATGCCAATAAACATTGGCATGTGTTAGTATTTTGCTTGGAAAATGTAGAAATCCAGTTAGTGTATCATTAGCTCTGTTTTCGTTGTGTTTGCCTCACCTGGAGTGCAGCGTGCAGGCTCAGCCAGTGGCCAAAATAGCATGAAAGAAGCGGGGGCCACCTTTGGAAAAGCATAGCCAGTGAAAATCGGTAACTCATGGGTAAATCCAACACCAGTACTCAGTAACAGGGTGCTGTCCTGCCAGCCTGGCGATTCGGGCTGCTTGGAATGAAGCCTGCATCCAGGACAAGGCTGGAGTTAAATTACTGCTCCTGTTGTACCGTAAGACTGAAAAAACCAGCTCCAGCACCCTAACTCAGGTACTTTGCTCAGCTCTTCTGGCTGGTCCATGTATCAGGAAGAGTTGTTCCAGCTTTCTCACCCAGGACATTCCCAGCACTTCATGGTCCATCTGTAACTGTATGCAGTCCTCAATGTCTGGCTGCTTCGTTTTGTTCCACACTTGCACAGATCTACACAGAATTCATCCTATTCAGTGTCAAGTAGTGAAACTGCAGTTTTCCTGCCATTCTGTTGCATAGAAAATGCCGTTTCTTTCTGTCAAGTATATTTTGTCTGTAGTGGTCAATAACCATAAAAACCTAAGTAGTTCTGCTCAAGTTGAGCTTTCATTACATCCCTAACTAATCTTGTTTGTAACTGGCGTTTCCCAATACCCCCATTACTTGGACATCTTCTATTCTGTGTAGTCTTCTTTGTTGCTTACCAGATCTCTTAAATGTATCTTGTTTTATTCTTTATACTGGATAGAAAAAACCTTCTGTACTGTATCTGCATATGGATTGCAGATCGCCCTAATCTTTATGTCGCTCATTCTACCTCTGTAATTAAAGGTTTCCAGTAACTAGCAATTTGGCCGTCTGAGGCAACATTGGTATATGTACAATCATTTAATAATCTACTGCTTTTTTTAGGTTAGGTGGCTTCGAAACTACTGTGCTGCTACTGTCATATTCCTGCTTGAAGCCCCTCCAGTTGCCAGCCTGTGGCATTTGAAGGTTTTCCATAACCCCGCTCAGCTGTGCCATAGGTACATCGATCTTACGCTGTCTCTGGTTCTGAAGGGCCTGATGAGTGCAGTTGCCAGTCTTCAAGTTTTGGTTGTGCTAGTGCAATTTTATTGATTTGAACGTACTTTAGACTTTGATGAGTTGTTTGAAGTTGTTTGTTTTAGTTGGATCGTTTGACTAGACGCTAGTCAGTGCACGCAATCAGAGAGAGATGCATATGGGGATAACGTAACTGTCCAAGCCAGACTTCTGTTCCTCAGGGAGCTTTTGTTTCCAAATAGTGGGCATCCCAACTAAAAGCTTACTCACGTGATTTATCTGTATTTGCTTGTAGTGAGTATTTATGATTATTTGTTACTGGCAGAAGAACTGACTTTTGAAGAACACTAAATACAGATTGTAAAGCTATACAAAATGCCATCCAAAAATCCCAAAAGGATGATGAGAAGCAGGGAGATACAGATGCCTACAGGCACCTGAAGGGCTGCAGTTACTCCAGCACGATGGCAGCTCTGGAGCAGTCTGTGCGGTGGGGCCCGCGGCCTGCCAGGGCGGCTGCAGGCCTGAGCGGTGGGAAGCCAACCCAACTTGTGAGGAACTTGGCAAGCGGGAAGCCCTTTCCAACACAGAACTGGGACATGCTGGTGGGCCTCCTGCTAGTGGTGGCAGCTCTGTCACCCCTGCTCGTCCCGGTAACTGGTGAGGGAAGCGATCCGCTTGCGGCAACGGGGCGTATGGCAGGCCCGCTCCGGCACGCAGCGCCCACGGGCCCGGGAACCGGTTCCCCGAGCCGTGTATCACAGGAGCACCCGGGCCGGCTCCCCCGGCGCCAGGGCAGCCTGACGGCCGCCCCCCCACGGGCTGGCCCCGGCCGCCCCTCCGGCCGCGGCACTGTCCGGTCCCTCAGGCGGCCGCGGGGGGGGCTCGCCCACTCGCTCCCCTCAGGGGCGCCGCCGCGCTCCCCGCTGCCCTCACGCTCGGATGCACCGAGCGAGGTCAAATGCTCAGCGCTCATTAACATTCCTCCCGGTTACCGGGGAGACGGCGGCGGGGGCAGCGGGGCGGCCGCGCTCCTCACCGACCCCGCTCTCTCAGGAGGCGCTGGCGGCTCCCCGCCCCCCCCGCCCGCCGGGGTAACGGCCGCCGCGCGCGCGCCGGCGAAGGGGGGGGCGCGGGGCGGGGCGCAGCAGAGGGGCGGGGCCGCCCGCCGCGCCCCCCGCGCCAATGGCGGGGCCGCGCCGCGCCTGACGTCAGCGCCGGCAGCGCCTGCACATGGGCGCGCGGCCGGGGCGCGCGGCGCAGAGCGGGCGGCGGGAGCGGCGCGGGCAGCGGCGGCGGCGGAGCTGCGCGGCGGAGCGGCCTTTCCCGCGCCCCTGCTCCGGCGGCCCTCGGGCGCCCCTCGCCAGCGCGGCTCGGCTCGGCCCGGCGCCCGTCTCACCGCGCTCTGTAGCGGCGCCCGCGAAAGGAAGGGGAAGGAACCGCTGCCGCGCAGCTGCCCCGAGGCAAAGCCCATCATGTCGCGGCCGCTCCCGCTGAACCCCACCTTCCTACCTCCCACCTACGGGGTGCTGAAGTCCCTACTGGAAAACCCGCTCAAGCTGCCGCTCGCTCACGAAGACGGTGAGGCTTCCCCGGGCAGCCCGCGCTCCCCCGGCCCCCCGGGGCCGGCTCTGCCCCTCCGGGCGCTTGCGGGCCCCCTCGCACCCCTCCGCACCCCGGGTCCCCGAGGGCAGGCGCCCCGAAATGGCAGCCCCCTTCCTGCCGCTACCTCAGGGGCCGCTGCCTCGCTCCCCACTTTCTCCCCGCGGCGATTAAGTAATGGGATGATTTCGGGGACGTTAGGCGGCGAGCGATGGCCGCAGCCGGCCTGACCTAACGGAAGGCGCTCGGTTTTTCCATCGCTGCGGAGCCACCGGCTCCGGCCGCCTGGAAAAATAAATTAAAGGGCGCGATTTACCTCAGGCGAAGCGGCGGGGGGGCGGCACGGCCCGCCATTCCCCACCCACCCCACCCCCCGGCCGCGCCCGGGTCCCGCCGCAGCCTCCCCGGGGCGGCCCGCGGCTCCGTGCGCCCCCGGCCCCCGCCGGGCTACCCCGCGGCTGCAGGGCGCTCCGGGCCCGGGAACTTGCAACTTTTCGGGAAAGCTGAGGCAGTGCGGGTGCGATCGCACCTGGGATTTCGAGTGACTCAAATGCGCGTTCAAAGCAGAAATCTGTGAAGGGTTTTGTAGAGCCAAGGCGGTTTGTACCCTCAGCTTCCCGAATTTCATTGCAAAGCCACTCTTAGCAGTTCGGTGGGGTTGCTGCCAGTGGTTAAAAAGAAAATGTTACGAAGGCGTGGTAGTTACGAAGGCATACAGTCTTGCAAATCTTGTAGAGAAATCGGGTGCTGCCCATCAAAAAGGTGTACGGAATGTTGGGGGAATGAGTAGGAGGCATCATTTTAACTTTTGCTTTCCTTCCGCCTTTGACTTGTTCCTTGGCTTTGCACATCACAGTGCATATTCTGCCAGGCTTCACTGCTGTTTTAAGTTAGTACATGTTAAGAAGCACTGAATTTGAGGACTATTTTCCTTGTGTAAGGATTAGCAAGACTGAGACCTTAATTTAGAAGTATGACAGGATAATAAATTACAGGGATTTTAGGTTAAGGCTGTTCCTTTTCAACAGAATACAGCAACAGCTTCCAGTTTGCTTTAACTTAAGTATTCAGCAGACTTAAAAGTGAGTATTTATTGAAACTGACGCTTAAAGCCATGCATGTAGTGGGATTGTTAACTAAAAATAGAGGAAAATCTCAAAAACACAGTTAGATCCAGCAGAGGTGCTTGGTTGGCATGACCCTTCAATTCTTTATTAAATAGAGTGAATCTAAGGAGTTAATTATGTGGAGGGAGTACTTGTTTCTTAAAACTGACAGTGCAGCAGAAATAATGAAAGTGGTACTAGCCAATATTTTTAATTACTGAGCTCTTACATCTTTATTATGTGTTTTGTTTAAGCATTCGGTAAAGAAAAAGACAAAGAGAAGAAGTTAGATGATGACAGCACCAGTACCACAGTCCCTCAGTCAGCTTTCTTGGGCCCAACATTATGGGACAAGACACTGCCATATGATGGAGACACTTTCCAGTTGGAATACATGGACCTGGAAGAATTCCTCTCAGAAAATGGCATTCCACCCAGCCCAAACCAGCACGAGCATAGCCCACACCAGTCAGGTCTCCAGCAAGCTACCTCAGCATCACCTTCTGTCATGGACCTCAGCAGCAGGGCTTCTACTTCAGTCCATCCAAGCATGGTGTCACAGAACTGCATGCAGAGCCCGGTCAGACCAGGTAAATCAGCCCTAAGAACTTCTTACGGATTTTGGCATGAGCCTTTCTCCCTAGTGTAAATCGTTATTCTCCCTGTATGGTTGACAAGCAGCTTAGAGAGCTCCAATATGATTCAAGTCACTCGCACTCCAAAAAATGAAAATAATAGCTCTGGTTATTGTTAAGTTGCTCCACTGGCATTTTGGTTTAAATTATGCAAGGAAGCTGTGGGAATTCCAAGGAAACCTGCCTATCTTTCTTTCTTGGTAGCCTAGCTATTGGCAAGTAGAAAGACCGCAAATGGAGTAGTAGGAATGCATAGATGCCATGGTGTTAAATGAACAGGTAGAAGAGAAAACGCCAGCGTTTGATGTGAGAACACAGAAGTGGTCAATTATTCTGAAGCTAAAACTTAAAGACAGTGCTTTCTGTTTGACATTTTGGCCATAATCTTTCTCTTTATTGAGCAAAGTAAATTTTTCTATAGTGTGTGGGGCAGGAGTGGAATTTTGGAGCTGCATTTTAATCGTGTTTATGTCTGCATGAACTGAGTGTAACTCTAGTTGGTAACTTGCATCTGCACTCACCTTAAGCTGTAGGCAGATAAAGTATCTTGGAGTTCAAGTTCTGATTTTAATGCATGATTCAAACCCATTTAATGTCAGTGGAAGCCTTGCATTAGTTTATTAGCACCTGAAATCATCCCTTTAGAGCCACTAGTATGAGTCCAGAGTAGCAGCTCTGGCATGACACAGGCATGGCTGAGATCATGGTCAGTGGAATAGCGTCAACATTGAAGTTTGGAAAACTTGGAGCTTAGCCTTTTTTTTTTTTTTTTTAAAGACCAAGGGTGACTTATTTATTGTGCTCTTCTGCTCATACAAGGTTTGCAAGAGCAAAGTGTGCTCTTGGCAGCAGGAAACCACTCCTCTCCCTTCTGTTTGATCATTTGCCACGCTCAGCGTGCGAAGTTATTGTCAGAATCATCTGATAAGGAGGCAAAATAAATAAATAGAAGGACAAAAGTTGTGGAGGAGGGTGAAATAGATGTCTTACAAGTCTGCAACATTCCTTTCTTGTTAAAAAGAAATAAAATACCCCCCAAAACACCCCAAACCTGTCAACAGACTCCTTGTGTCCCCGTGTCAGAGGTGTGTATTTAGTCAATTTAATTTACTTTATGTAGGTGGATTTTACTTTGTTTTGTATTTCAGTTTCAAGGCGTTTCATAGTTAACCAATAACTTGTAAGGATTTCCAAAGTTAAAGTATATTTGCAGATGGCAAGAGCAGAATATAAAAATCCCTTGCTTTTTCTGAGCCAGTTTTTAAAAATAGTGCATATATGCTACACCCTTTTCTGTCGCATATGCACACATAAAATTAAAAGCAGATAATCTGGCCCCATTCTTTTTTTCAGAGGAGGCTGGTTATAAGCCAGGCTTTTAATGATCACCTGTCAGATTTTATTTGTAATCAGCTGCCTGCCTGACTTTTCAACTCATTGATTTTTTTTTTTTGAGTTTTTCCTGAGCTGTTTGCAGCTCAGGGTTACAAACTTTTCTCATTAGAGACTCTGCATGCTTTACTGTTGTAAAAGAAGTTATGCCTGTTGGGGTAGGTTAAAACATCTAAAGTTGCAGGTATCTTTTCCCTGTGTCATCTTGCCTTAAGAATAATGTAATTTGCTTGTTAAATGTGTGTTCTGTTTAGTGTGTTTTTTTTTTAAAAAGGGAGCTCATTCAATTTCTTAAATCAGTATTCCCCCTCCCCTCACAAATAGGCACTATGACTTAATTGACAGTAGTCTGGTTTATCATCAGGTTGTTGAAATTTTTGTGTGCTGCCATGTAAAAATCTTTCTTAGAGAAGCTGTTCTGAAGATAAGATTATCTTAGAGTTTAGCATTTAAGAAAGTTTTAATGTAAGACAGTATATATTTTAAAAACCAAATTTTTAGTAGAAGTAAAAATGATCATTTTAGGTTGTCATAAGAAGTGCCAAGGCAAATGTGCTGCTTTCAAATACAGAATTTAGTCTGAAAGTAAATATTAAAATCATTATAATGGAGCCTTTTGGTTAATGTATCTTAAGACTTTTAAAATACATTTTTTTTTAAACTGTCATATGAAGAAAGGGTTTTTTATTTGGTGTTAGCTACTATTCCAGTATGCATGGCTTTGTGATTTGTATTGTTGTAATAAACCCAAGAACAAATAGTATAGTGTATACAATTTCAATAAAAAATATTTCCATGTGATCTTACTTTTTTTAGGAAAACTGAATCTTTAAAGTGGTGGTAATTCTTCTAAAAATGTTTCATTGTTGTGTCCTCTGAATTTTGTCTTACAATGGAAGCCTGTTTGAGTGTGTGGACTTGGGCTGAAAGAGGGGTCAAACCCTGTACTGCTTACATCCCTACTTTAAGTGGCTCTGCAGTGTTTAGCATCAGTGTATCACGTGCAGTTGGTCAGAACTCCTATACCTGCGTGTACTCTGTATCAGGGAGGATGTACATGTGCACGTGGAACACCGCATGTGACTCGTGTACATAGATGGTGTGTCTTGGATGTAGAGGGTTTATAGAAGAGTGGCATAAAAAGATTGTTTTGCACATGTGTTGAAATACATGCCTTATCTGACTTCAGAAGCTAATGGTATTGCCCAAATATGTATTTTATACCCTCTCTGGAAGAGATCTTGAAATCTGTGTTGGCATTCACTGATAAGTGTCGCCAGGCTCAGCAAAGCTGAGCTGATCCTGACTGTAAGCATGACATTACAAAAATCCTCACTGTTGACTTTTTTTTTTTAAAGGTAAAAAAAATAAGAACAAAAAGGTTTCTTATAAATTTAACTTAATTCAGTATTTCCAGCTCAGACTGTCTGGTTGATGGAAAAATGTTTAGGCTCACTAGTTTGTCCCTGTTCTCTGGACTATAGCAAAGAATAAAGCAAGCATCTACTTTCCCATAAATCTGTTCAGAAAATGTACCTATAGCAAATACTGCGTTTTCTTTTGAAGAGGAGGGACACAGGATAATGGCTGTTGCAAGACTGGAATGCGATTTATTTCTCTTTCACAGTACCAATTTTGTTAATAAAAAATGGTATTTTAATGTATTTTTAGCATTGCAGACCACCATTCATTGTAATGTGTAGACGCATTTAAAACTGCTTTTCAGTCTCTATATTGGATGCTGGTTAATTGGTTGAAAACAGGTTTTATGAAGCTAACCTTTAATTTTGTTACTTCAGACACTGTTTTGTGGTTCTTCATCTGTTACTCACCTTGTGTTGTCTTTTGCTAGTTTTTTTGGTGGAATGTAAATCTCCATTTAACTGTGGAGTCTTTTAAGGAAATTTGGAGTAATTGTAGCTGTTTGTATGTAAAGGGAGGTTCACGTTTTGCTGGTAACTGGTTGGTGGTTACTTTTACCTGGCTCTTTTCCCTGTGTCGGCCTTATTTGGGTGAATGGGGCAGCTACTGTAAAGGGTTTGAACGGAGTGAATTAGAGTTCAGAAGCATCAGCTACGTCTGGTGGAAGGCCCTAATTAGAAGGTGTTTGGGATTTTGTGGTTTAGATCAGAGTTTTCTGTTTGCTACCAAAGCCTTGGATGTAGGGCTGTGTCGTGCGGATGCTGCTGACACAGTGATAACCCATGTATTGTTACTGCTTTGCTCCTGAAGGAGTACAGGGCTGTCGGGGCTTTGAGAAACTCCCTCGTTCTTTGCGTTCTGTGACACTAGTTTTCAGTTTGTGTTGCCTGGATGCATTAAACTACTTGCAAAGGATCAGCCAAAGATTATTTAAGGAGAAAAAAATAAAAAAAGGCAAAACAAGTTCTGTAATCTGCTGCAGAAATGCACCTCTATGCAGTATCTGCAAGTCTAGGGGTATGTTAATCAAAAAGCTGAAAATTGTTTCCATATGAAGTGTACTTACTCCACCCTACCCCCTCAAGAACACAAGGATTTTATTAAATGCCATGCTTTATTTATTCAGCTGAGATATTTCATCTAGAGCACAGTATCCATTACCTTCGACTTCTTCCATAGACACTGAACTGTAATGATTGACACTAGGCATGATTGGGTGGTTTTTGGCATTTTCTTTTAATTCATGTTTGCGACAAGCGCAGCAGCAATTGGGAGAGGTTTGTTCTTGCTCCATGCAGCCTCTCAAGTGCATACTGGGGATGACTTGGTGAACGGGGCAGCCCACAAAAGGGTGTGTGTGCAACACTCCCTTTATTGCAGTCTTCCTTCCCTTGTGTTTCTTAACGTGACCTCCTCTTCCAGCACAGCCTTTGTAGTGTGAAAGGCAGCATTCCCAGCAGCCAGCTTGTACCTGGAATCTGCTCCTAAGCTTTAATCATTGTTTACAAGCCGTTACTAGGTGTGCATAAGCCACAGTGTGAGCCCCCTCTTTTGGAGTCGAAGGATTCTACCTCCAGCACCAAGAGGAGCTGGGAATTTCCTGGCCTTTGGTCTCCCATGTGACAACATGGGAATGACCAGCTAAACCGTCAGGCAGGCTGGTACCGAGAGCTGCTCTTCACATTGACTCTCACGTGAGGCTCTGGATGGCTGTTGCCTGCATGACCATGTGCTTCAGGCACGTGGCAGTCCCCTGTGCAGCGGGCTCAGCATGGCTTTTGCTAGAGCTGCAGGCACGCACACACGGCTGTTTGCTTCTGCCATTACCAGCCGATGCTGAAATTGCAGTGAAACGGAGAAGCTTTGCTCTGGACTGCCATGGCAAGGAAAATGCAATATGCAGACAAGTCGCACGACTCCTTTCTGGATCAAAAGGAGATGCAAAATACATTCAGGCAAATATTAAAAATAGCCTGTCACATGATAACGGGGAAAAAGTGCTGAACACAGAAGCCTTGTTAATGCTAGAAGCAAGAACACTGTGTCTCCTTCAGGAGATCTAATTTTAATATTCACTGTTAAATGTTGATTATTGGTTAAATAATTGCTTGACTGCATGAAGGAACTTGAAGTTAATTCAGAGTTCAAACAGTAAACAGCATGAAACATCTTGGGTTTTATGCTATACTTTTAAAATACACCTGGCCTGACTTGGGAATAGTGCTTTCCACACAGAGCTACTTAGGCAAGTCAGGGCTATCCAGTGCTAGGAGGAGGATACGCAGAGGGAACAAGTAGGGGTGTTTGTCTCCTTAGATGTTTCAAGGATGTCTGAGTGTTGAACTTGTTGCAATTATCTAGAAAAAGCACAGTGTCTCTCTTGGAGCCTTGTTTCCCAACTCAGTGCATTGGAAAGTGATTGAATGATTCTCTAGTGCAGTGATTTGATGTATTTTTTTTTCAAGAAGCAAGTATACCCTGAAGTCTTTTATAAAACAATGTGTTACAGTTAAGAGAGAAGACCTCATCGGGAGATGTATACAAAGAAGACATTGATATTATCTGATTAGATGAAGCTGCTAGGCAACACATTAAATTGTTCAATCTCTACATATTTATATGACAGCAGATTGGCAATTGTGGGAGCTAGCAGTGGCCAGATTCTGCCCAATTAATCTAAGCAATGAGTACTTTACTCCTCATGTGGTCTTACTGATTTCAGTATTTCTCAGCAGGCCAGCAGCTTGTTGACTGCTCTCCATCAGCTCCTAGGTGGAGCAGCAAAATGTCACCATTCACTCTCTTGTCATTCATCTTTCTGGATTATTATATTTTTTTTAAGAGGGGCAGCAGCTCTCTGCTCCAGTGGAGTTTTCTCAGGATGAAAGGACATATTCAACATTGGTAAAGAAGACTTTAGAGCATCGTGAAATCAGAAGCATGGTTGGCTGGCAGTATGCTATGGAGCTATTTAGTGTTTATATCACAGAAACATGATCATAAGTTTTACCTTTTTTGAAGTCTCTTTCATAACAAATGTATATTTCCCATATTTTGTCTGCGTTTCACAGAAGACCGATGATTAGAAAAGAGTATTTCAGCTAAGTGATATTCAAGAAAAACTGTAGTTTGATCTCTTCTATGTTAAGTAGATAATAAAAGCTCTGAAAAAAACATTTACTTAAACCTCAAATCTACTGCGTTTAATGGAGTAACTTATACATAATGAGTCAGTATAGAAACTGTAAAATGCAAGGTTGTGTCAAAATGATTGCATGACAGATTTTGTAGCTTCTATCACCTTTTTTTTTAATGAAGAAATGGCATTAAAGAAACTGTATTTATTACAAAGCTGAATTTGGTCCTGAGAGCTTTGAAGCTAATGTGGGGAAAGCTAACAAGCTAACACAGGTACGTAAGGCAGTGTGTGTTGCAACATTTTTTTTTTTTTTTCCGTTTTCTTTCTTCTTTTCTCTTTCTCTTTTCTCCTGGAGCTCTTCATAGCGCTTCAGCTTTGCATAAGTGAGGTGCTATCCATCAAGTTTTAAATGAATACAAGTTATTGTTCAACCTCTCGCATTTCTGACATGCTTGAAACTTGTACAGTTATGCTTCCCTGCCCCATTCTCTGAACTAAATTTTGCCAGGGCTAAATTTGGCCCAGATTTTCATTGTGTACCACCCAGCACCATGGTTTAGCTTCTCTGATGTGGCATGCTCTTGCTTCAGGGTTCTTCGCTCAACTTTGAGAGAAACTGCTTTAGCTTTTCATCTTACTTGTATTATTCTCTTGTTCATATTTGCCATTTAATGAAAACAGGCATTGAGGATTTTGAAGCTCCTTGCTTGTGCTTTGGTGTATGGCTGTTTGTAGGGGGAAATAAAAAATCCAGATTGATTAGGGACCTAGAAAACTCAGGTCCTTATTAACTGGAATGCAAATCTAGATTATTACTGAAACAAGACTTGACAGGAGCTGCAGATCAATGTATTACCATGTATTTACTACAAGCAGAAGCTAGAGTGAATATAACAGTAACTCATCTGTAACAAAACGTCATCCTTAGATATGTAGGTGTTTAAGCAGAGAGGTGAAAATACATAGTTTGGCAAAGATGTGTTGAGGAAGGAGAATGGTTTGGGGGGAAAAAAGTGTGTTCTTTCCCAGTTAGCCTTAGGGAGCTCAGCTTGCTATAAATTCTTTGTTCTGGAACATGGCTGTGGACAATAGGTCAAAGATTAAGTAATTCATTACAGAACTGGTTGGTACTCCTGAATTTAATAAACAAATGAATGAACAGGGTTCTGTCTGTAGCAAGATCCATTACTTTGTGTGGTAATGGTTGGATCTTTACTTCTACATGTAAGGCTCCCTGTTAATTCTTGTATGTGGACATTGCTACATTTGAGGTGACCTGGTAACTTGGCAATCATGATGCAGATGAAAGCACTCAAACCAGAAATTAAATGCAGTCCCATTAGTAACTGCTTATAATTTGAGATTCTAAGGATGTGAGGAAGGAAACTGTAGATTGCATTTTGAAAAACAGAAGGAACAATAATATGAAACTTCTAAACACAAAATACTCCTGCAGAACTGTTTGACAGAGCAATTAATATTTTGAGCACAGTGAGGTTACGGAAATAATAGCACTAAACCTTCTTGTGGAAGAGTACATTACTCAAGGCTGCAGAATATAAAACACAATCTCAAAGCAAGAGGGCTGCATTGAAACAGCGAAGGTGAGTTAAAACAGCTTGGTCATTTTATAAACGCACCATTTCAACATTTGGAAATGAGTCCTACTCCAGCAAGAAGTCAGCTTAAAAAACAGCTGCATGCTTAGCTTCTAATGCTTAGTAAGTAGGAACTAAGCACTCAAAAATAAATTCTGTTCCTCATCAAAACAGAGAGGGTTAAACTGACTTAATTTGAAGGACCCTGCAGCAATCAGATATGCCACTGTTCCCTCTTCCTTTGTGCTGCATAGTGGAAATATAGATGTTACTGACGTCTGTAATCCCTGCAGCTGCGGCCCCTCGTTGCAGCGTGGGGCATTTGGCCATTTCATGCCTGTAACTCTTGCAGCTCTGTTGCTCTCCGTGATAGATGAGTATTAGGGTATTTTCTTTTACCTCGTTTCCTATGAAAACAAACCATATGCAGTCATTGTAGGTCTCTGGTGTGTTCCTGCTTCATGGTTTTTGAATATATTGGCTGATTTTAACCAAATGTGGCAAGAAAGTTGTGATTCTGAAAGAACGATTGCATTCCTAAAATTTCATGAAAGTAGATGAGTGGATAGGGTGGGAATATGCAACTGAGCAGGATAAGCTGTAATGCAAATGTGCGTTTTCTACATCAGCGAATTTACATAGGACCTTTAAAATGCCTGATCTGTGTGAAATGCTTCTGGGAAAGCTGACACCCTTTCAGACACTACGAGATGTCAATTCATTTTCAGAAATTAATCTGCAAGGAACCAGGTTTAATTGGTTTAGTGTGTTGGGAGGAGGGGGGGGATAGTATCATAAACTTTTTTCCACCATTATTTTTCCTTTGAATTTCCTTGTCTCCTGGAGTCTTCTGATTATATGAGACTCCAAGGTTTCATTTAAGGAGTTACAAAACCAACTGTAAAGTCTCTAGGCAAGCTCTTGAAAGTGCTGAAGCCAGGCAATGGGATGATCTTGGACCTCTCCAAAGTAGAGCACGGTTATTTTACCAGAAAACTTTCTGAATTTTTACACAATTGCAATGCTGTATCTTGCTCCTCTTGAGCAGCAGAAGCACCCCAGCTCCGCTGCCTTGTTTGAAACCACCTTGCAGTCAGCCAGCTTCACATTTGAGGCCTGTTATCACAATTATTGCAGTATCACATGCGGGCAGGTGTCCAAGTGACCTTGTATATGTGTCTTGCCATTCATTCTTCACAGCGTGCTTTGGCCAGGACGCTGCACACAAAGCTGCCTTTCACGGCTTGCGCTAATCAGCAGAACTTTCCACTCTGCCACAGGGGGCTGGGGTGGAGGTAGGTTAGCAGTGAATGAGAAATGGGGGAGAGTGAGAGTGGGCTAAAAGTGTTGAGGGATCAAAGAGGAAAAGCAGGTCGTGGCAGGGTATTGTGTGTTGAGAGGAGGACTAGGGGGAGCACAAGCTAGGGGAAGATTTGTTTTCCTATTGGCTTTTCAAAGTTGTGCAATTTAAGAATTGGATTAACCTGATAGGACTTTGTTTTTCTGCCAGATTAGATATGTTGAGTTTCTTGGCATTGTGAATGGTACAGTACATTGTGTGCTGTAAAATATGGGTGTGTCGGAATAAAGCTGTAATGACACAACACGCTCACAGTATAATGCAGCGCTGCTGGGTGGACTCCCCAGCTCCCTTAGCGTCCCATTCCCTCTACCCCTGAACACACATAATTGTTCGGGTATTTGCAAATTTGTTTGAACCTCTCTACGTTCTGACATTGTTTCCAGCACAGCGTCAACACATTTTGATACCCTTTGTGGTAAGGTAAACTATCTGAGCCCTGAAAGCCTGTTTGGTCTGGCAGTGGCATGCACTATATGAAGTGTCTCTTGTTTTTTTTTTTTTTAAAAAAAAAACAACTCTGAAAAGACACTAGAGTTTCTTCCTCCTTTCTCAGGGTTAAGTTGGAGAAAGTTTACTGGGAAATGTTGCAAAATTTCTCTGCCGCCCCCCCCCCCCCCCTTTCTTTTTTTAAACTAAGACATTTCCTTGAGCTTAATTTTTGGAGGGTTAAAAATCAGATACAGATTAGAAATAACCATAAGTGCTGAGCTCGTTGTTTGAAGCACACCACAGCGGCACATGGATGTCCAAGTAAAATTTTCACAGCAATATGTATTTGCTCAGTGGTTTTTTTGTTTCACATGCGTTCTGAGATAATTGAATTTGGTGTATCCATTTTATATGCTGGGCTAGCCCCATGGAGTAGCCCAGTTCTCTTTGCTTACTGCACAGTGAGGGTGGAGTAATGACTGACTGCGACCAGGCAGCTAGAGAAGGGTGGCAGGAATTAAGAGCCCTGTTGAGCTGCGTGGTCGCTGCTCTGAAGACCAGTAAAGAGTGTGCAGACTGTGGTGACTAAAAGTACAAATACCGTGGGGCACTGTTGTTTAATTCCCACTCTTGATTGCCAGACTTCTCCAGGAATCACAGCTACCCGGGCAGGTTAGTCACAAGGGACTGCCCATAGCATGGCTTTTGTCACCCTGTCTAGGGGCATGCCCTCTGTATCAGTACATATACGTGGAAAAATGAGGAGTTAAATCTCCTCCCTGTAGTGAAGATTATTTCCCTTGGAAGAGAAGAGCATAACAGATAAGGTTAATAAGCCAGGTAATCAAGATTGTGCCATGTTCCTTAGCTGTATGTTGTTACAATGCCTTACTCTAATTCTAATTCACATAGCAAACCTGGTTGTTTTTTGCCTCGTTAGATGAAGGATTTTCTGAGGTGGTAGGAGTCTGGTGATTGAGGCATTTTTTTGAGCACCACACAAATTGAGTAAATTGGAGGAGGAAGTTGACCTTGTGAACACCTGCATCACTCAACTGTGTACTTAAATGGGAAAACTAGGAAAGAGTGCAGCATATTTGAAGTTAACCAGCATATCTCCTTTTTGAGGAGGTTAAACCACAAGCTTTCAGTTAAAATCTTGGACAGCTGTGGTTTGGGTGTCTGTTTGAAACACCTTAGCTGTTGGTATCTTGGCACTTAAAAAATCAGGGCATGGATTGTCCAGACCCCCAGACCTGACATCTGTGGCTGCTCTCTGAAAAGCTAGTCTTTCTCTTGGACTGGACTCATCACCAGCTTGAAGAAACACTTTTCCAAACTCTCATATCTGTTCAATTTTCTCAGTGCGACATGGTTGAAGTAATTGTTGAAAATTGTGGTAGTTTTTGTCTGCAAGCTGTTCTGAACATGTGAAAAGAAATCATTAACCAAATAGAAGGAAAGAACTGGAGGTGTAATTGTCATGTGTGTGTCTGATTTCACCAGCTGCTGCACATGTCTAGGTTGTCAATTTATTTCTGTTGGAAAGTAAACAAATCTCACTTATGTACTGTCATGACTGTTTCATTCGAGTTGCTCTTATCTGTAGCAGGGATATACTTGTGGAGGTCTTGGCGTTTGGAGGCTTTTCTTTCTGCTTCCACACGTAACATGCTCTCATGAATCACGTGCATCTTGGATGCTGTTTGTCTCTAAGTCAGTTACTTAAAAACGTTACAATTACTACTATCAAAATATACCTTATCATCAGGGCAACTTTTATCCTGGTATTTGGATTGAATCCTTCAGCCAAGTTCTGGCTCACTTCATGAATGTTTCTCGGTGTTCAGTAGTGCTGCTTGGTAGCTATTTAAGTTTTGTCAGCAAAATCTGAACCATAGGGGATGTATACCACCATCAGATTGACACCCTTCCTGTATTGGTTCACATCCTGAGAGGCCTACATACCTTTGATTCTCATGAGTATGGAATTCAAAGTTATTCAGCGTTTTGCATTTTTGAACCACTGATGGGAAGATCTTATTATCCTATATGATGAAGAATTTATCATATAGGTCCTTTAAAAAAGGGTCTGCATCCTTGAAAGAGCTGCTGGGGTGTCACTTCTATCCAAATCCAAGTGAATGCCGGTGCTCAGCACCCTTGCCAAATGTGCTCAGCCCTACAAGCCCACTTAACACCTCATTAAAATACAACACTGGCAACACTAGCATTTGAGCAGACTCCTTAAGTAATTTTTTTTGCTGCCCTTCAGTTTATAGCCCATGGCTTGTTGTTTCCCACTTTCTCACGTTTTCCCAAAGCCACTGGTGTGTACAGTCTGAAGATCACATTTAACCAACACAAGGAAATCAGCTTGGCCCGATGGGCTGCTCTGTCACGTGTCTGAGAATGTGTTCACTCTGTTCTGCCAGACTATGGCTAGCTGAGCAAAATACAGTGAAGCTCTGGGCTTCTGGCCAAGCTTTTATTTCAGTTTGGAGCTTACAGCCACATATTTGCTATTTGGCAGGACATCCACTGGGGTATATTTGGATAGTAATCTAGCATTGTTTTGCTGCTTTTTTTCTTCTTTTTTTTTTTTTTTTTTTAATGCACACATAGTATAATCCCAACACTTACTTTGGCCAGTCAATACAAGATTTCTCAGTGTGCACCGTTATGTATGTGCACTCAGAACGTGTAGCCATGACCTTTGATAAATACAAGTCAAAGCAATTAACTTTCTTTTATTGAAAAATTCTGGATGTCCTACTCTTTGCCCCCTATGTGCCGATAACAGAGCTATGTTGTTACTCTTTCCAAGATCAAAAGCTTCACTGGGGTTTGATTGAAGTCCAATTATGGAAGGAAGTAGCTGTGCCGGAGCTCTGAAAATAGCAATAATTGTTGAAATAATAAAGTGTGTCCTTGTGTGTCTTTATAATACTTAAAACTTGTTTTTTGGGGGGAAGGGGGTGGCTTTCCTCTAGTTTTAAAATGAAAATATTAGCAGATGTCTTGGGGAAAACAGGAGTGTGCTGTTAGAAGAACAAGTATCCCTCTCTGGATTTCTTTCTTCAGTTCTATTCTCCACCCCAAGTCTGCCTTCCTCTGAAGCTGTTTGCATGGAGCCTGACTCATGCAGGAAAATAAAGCTGGATTTGATTTTTAAACTGTATGGGAGACTTTGGTTTTGTGGGGATAAAGGCTTTATGATGCAAACTCATTTATTTCTCTGTGAAACAAAATGGGCTTTTCAAAATACAGCGTGTTTTGGAAAGTTGGCTCTGGGTTTGAAACCCCAACATCTCTGAGGGCACCCTTCTATGAAAAAATAGTACAAAAAGATGTAGCACTTGGGGAGGGTGTACAAAACATGATCACAAGCAGTAGGGTTTGAGGAGCAGTTCTTCTTACTTTATGAAGGGACATCCCTCTTGAAGTGTGTGTGGATTGGTTGGTGTGTTTTACATGGACAGTACTGAGCCTGGCAGTCTGGTTTTATGGTGACTTTATCAGACGCTTTGAGCTGTCTCTAAGCAGATCAATACTGGCAAAAGCTGAAATACTTTTTCCCAAATTGGTACTTTGTTCTTTTGGATATAAATTTACAGTTGCTGCCTTTTAGTCTTGCCGGCATCGTCAGAGGGAAGAGAACCTGGGAGAAAAAAAAGGCTCCTGTGGTGCAATTTTTGGCTGATGTCCGCTGGCAGAGCTTCAGGAGGGGAGAGCTTGGTTCTTGATGTTAAAACTCAGCATGTATAAATGTCTATTTATCAGCTGCAGTCTTTAGTTAATTGAAACATCAAGGTGAATAAATAGAAATGAAGACAATAATATGGACAGTGCTAAGTAGATCTCTTCCAGTATTTTGCACTGATTGCTGTAGGTGCTGCTTTGGTGATTATGCAGTTGTACAGTTGTGACTGGTTTGAACTTATATATTATCAGGATTTCTCTCTCTCTCTCTCTTTTTTTTTCTTTTTTTTTTTTTTTTTTTTTTTACCCTCACGTGCCTCCGCACACATCTGATACAGGACAAGATAATCCCTATGTGAAACTCAACCCTTATGTACTTTCTTTTTAGCCAGCTGGACTCAAAATCACTAATTACTTGAGTAAAATCTTTGCATTATAGATAAATGGCATCAAGTAATAAGCCCAGAGGATTGTACAGATCTAGTGAAGCCCTTTGATTTGTCACATGAACCGTCAGGACTAGAATTTTCTTAGCCCCTTAAATTACTGGGGCAGAACCTGGTATTTTTTCATTTGAACTGTTATGCTTGCCCTGCTGCAGTAGAATGATTTAGTCTTTTGTCATTCACTTAAACATGTTTTTTTAATCACTTTATTTATTCTGACCATAAGACAGTTTTATGTACGTGACATCTATAAAATATTTTGCTTAAAATCGTTCAGTTCCCTGCTCTTACCAGGTTTGGATGGATCTTTGGTATACAAACTGCTTCATTGCCTTCTGGAAATTTTAGTTGTCAAAAAAACGACCTTAGTGAGGGGTACCCTGTTGGTTGGCTTAAAGATGTTTATACAGTTCAGAAGCAGCATTGCTTGATCTCTAGGAGATGCTGTAACTCATCAAGCAGGTTCCTGCTAACCAATTATCCAGTTAAGCAGAAAGAGGAAAGGTGTTTCTCTTGCTTGTTTTTCCTTTGCTAAGTTTAACCCATTCTTCCCCAAGCTTTGGTAATTGTGGATGTTCGTAACATTGAAATCACAGCAGTGAGAGTAAGAAAGAAAAGGGTTAGAATGGACCTCTGATCTTAGACACTAACACAGTATTTGCATCCCTCAAGTGGGTTGATATATGCAGTTTCCAGCATAAATCTAGAGCACTCTGATTCTGAGCTACGAGTCCTACCCAGCATCCCTCACCTAGCTTTTTTGTCTTGCATTTTAACAAAATCTTAAAAAAAAAAAAAAAAAAAAATCCTCCCTCCAACCAAACCCCTCCCTACTCCAAACCCAGTAATGAATGTTTCATTGCTGCCAGAGCAAATTTGTTGATTCCCAAACACTCCTGCTGTGTCTTGGTTGGAAGACTTAAATTGCTTGTGTAATAAGTGCTGTGGATAATATAAAAAAGCTCTTTCTAGTAGAGCTTTGGTTTTCACTACATAGTATAAGAGTAAATAAATGCTCAGATGATACCAGACAGCTGAGTTGTCCACATCTGATTGTCTTCTACATTGATTTTTTAAGACAGGGCATGTGCATGACTGTTTTAATGGCTATCAATACCAGATGTGTCTGTGTGGAATTCAGAGAGATTGTCAAGTGACAGTGCAGTTGTCAAATAATTTTGCTTGTGATTACTGAAAATAGTAAATGAGTGGGTCAGATAAGGCGAAAAGATATTCTCAGTTCCAGTAGAGAACAAGAGGATTAAGTGACTTTCCTGACTGCCATAACGAATAATAACTTGGTGAATACTTTTCTTTTTTCCTTCCTACTACCTGCCCAACAAATTATTTCCGTGAGCAGCAAAATCTCCATGGGTTTTCTGATGTGTAATGAGGCACCTGCAGTCTTCCTTCAGCCAGGGAGTTAAGAGCTTCTTTCATTTACGTTGTTTTCACAAAGCTTGTTAGTAGTACATGTGGATATCTGTCTGCCAAATTTGTTTGAAATTGGCCAACGGTTTCAGAAGTTGTTGGAAGGAGGCTAGACAGACATGTGCATAGCTCTATTGCACAAAACTCATTTCTCTAGGAAACTGAGCTGAAGAATAGCTGTCAAGTACTGGGGCACTGAAATGAAGCTTGTGAGGTAATTGAAAGAACTGAAAGGCCGTTTTGTATCTTAATTGTGTGCACAGCCTTTAACCAGGTACACAAGATGCAGTTCTTGCCCACAGGTTAGATCCCCGCAGGCACATTTCCATCTGCCCAGGACCTGTCTGGTAGAAGTGAAGTGTAATTTGGTGAATTGTGCTGATCGTTTTGAAAGTGACTTGCCAAGAAGCAGGTATAAATGCTCACCAGCTTAGGCTGTGGCAGAGCTTGATCTGGTGGTCTCAGCTGTGCTAGCAGCTGAGTGGTCTGTGCAGTAACCTTTGACTGTAGATAGGGCTTGCTTTCATTTCCTGAGCAGCCTGAGGGTGTAACTGAATATTTACTATTGTTCCACATTGTTTTTTTTATTTTTGTAAAGGAGGATCTGTGAGTGCACGAGTTGGAATGCATGTTAATAACTAAAATTTAATGGAGCCTTTCCATCGTCAGGATTTTGTTGAGGTTTTGCTTGTGCAGTGAGTCCTCAAAGACCTTATCCAGGCAGCAAAATGGAGGCAGAGGAGGTAGAGCAGATTTCTCAGGTTACCGAGCAAGGGAGCTGCAAAGCCAGGTGGTCACCTCATCCCTAGCAGCTAGAACGAACCTCCTGAAACAGGTGAAGATGGGTTGAGGCTTCTGCTTCGGTAGGTGCTTCTTCTAAGCTGCAGGTTAAGCGGGTGAGGTACATGAGTTGAACAGCATGTTGTGTGCGGTGGATAGGCAGCATCGTCTAAGCTGGGTGTGAATTGTGTGGAATGTGTGTACATAAATGGCCTGGGCATGAGGAAGCAAGATGTTTTCACCTGTGAATAGATGAGTTACTTCTGGTGAGATGCACCAGAACACTGAGTTAGCTTCTGTAGGAAAAACACATTAAAGGTGGAACAAAGCATCTTTATCATGAGACCAGCTCTTAATTTATTTCTGAAACTGGAGCACTATAAATCTGGTCAGTGCCATTTTCTTTATTCCTTCTACATTGATAAAAGGAGAACAAATAAAAATGTTCTGTAAGCTTTGCTACATTTTAAAAAAATATCGTTTATATGTCACAGCTGTATTTTGTGTAATTTTTTATATCTGCAATATAGAGTGCTTTAGAATAGAAGAAAAGCTGCATATCTGAGTTTAAGATAAAATAAGATGATCTCTGTGACAGAGACAGCAGAAATGATGTGATACGACAGTTGCTGTAGCAACACCACCTACTTCATGAAAATCAGAGTTAACGGGAGTGTAAAAGGTAAAGCCCACATAATTTTCCAAGCCTGTGAGTTGTTGCTGCGCTCAGCTTGCAGTGCATTCCAATTCTCCAGTGTTTCTCCTTTCATCTGGGCACAGATAGACCTTCTTCTGCATGGCCAACTCCTGCAGACTGGATCCTGTATTCAGCAGGGGCATGTAGCGGGAGTTCTGCAGGAGCGGGTGAAGCCTGCAGTGTCTTTGCCTCCAGGCGACCCGGTGAATAAGAGGGAAATAACATGAAGGATTGTGTCGTGTCCTGTCCCCCCCCTCAAATCCTCTCAAAAGCCTTGGACAACAATGTATTATAAGGCCTATGCAGTCTCACAGGTATACCGTATAGAGAATGGGTTGACCACCATTGTAAAAGGAAGGCAGACTTCCTTGGATATCAGCTTTTAGTAAAGCACGGTTATATTTAATATAAATTGTTAAGTATTGTAGAGACTGGAGGTGTCACAGCGAAGTACATTGGCACTTCCCCCCCTCAAATTAAACCTGAAATGGTGGTGTTCCATACCAGTGATACATTGCATATGAAAGTAGAAACACATGTTATTTTTAATTTTAATCGGGTTGGTGTTGAGCTGGTTGTCTGGCCACTAGGAAGGGCCGAGTGCAGCGCAGCAGGCAGAGCGCTTTGTTCCCAGATGGGCAGGGACTTCTGCAAAAATTAGTGTATTCAAAGGGTTAGAAGGGTCTCTGTTAAAGAAATGTTTCAGTGTTATGATGTTCTATGAAAGTTCTTTGGTATGTCCAGATTGGCAACTAATTTTGAAATTTGCAACTATGGTTACTGGTAGAAAAAGGCTATTAAAAATATGGTTACTGTAAATAAGGGTGCTATTGGCTTGCACTTTTCTTAATGATAATTTTCAGGGAACAGGGCCCTCTATGTTCATGTATATTTATGAAATGCAGGCATGTATGCTTAAGCTCCCATGTGCAGTGAATTGAGTAGTGATTTACCATTTGATGTTGGCCTCAAGGTTACACTAAAAAATATTTGTAATATATTGATTTTCTTTAATACATTGACTTAATTTATTGATATTATTTTTATCTTTGATTGGCAATGGAGAGCTATAATGTGTATGATAGCAAAAGTAAGATCTCTATTGCTTGAAAATTGGGGGAAAAGAGTTTGAAAGAAATGGTAGTCTCAGATGGCAGCAAAATTAAGTTTCACTGATCTGTTTTGCTGAGATGCCTCCTGAAGGCATCACAATAAATGCACTGCTCAGTAGATGGAAGGAGCTTTGACTTTTGTGTCTTGGGGAATTTTCATTTCATTTGTGGCGTAGTTCAAAATCTTCACAGGTTCTGCATATCTCTTGTATTCAGAACATGCATACTTAGTGTGTTCAGAGTCTTAGTTCAGGGCTATGGACAGTTTGCAGAGGAGGTCACAAAGAAGGAAAATAAGTATTAGGATTCCAGCATTTCTTCAAGAAATGTTCCATCATCAACCTTTTCCACTGCTAGTGTTTTTAAAAGATAAAAATATAAAGATTTTGGTATATGTTGCTTTCTCTGGTCCTGTTTTCCCTGAGATTTTTTGCTTGCTTACCTTCATCTTTCTATAGAACTGTGACTGCTGTTCTTAGGTGCAGAAGTCTCTGCGAGCATTAGTTTTGTTTTTTGAAACTCCTCAGTATAGTAGTTTCTTGCCATTTTCTGGTGCTAGACGACTCTCACATTTAGGAGCTAATTTATAAGACAATGTCTTGCCCAGTGTTCAGTGTTGTCATTTCTTTTAATCAGACTTGCTTTTTGAAGTTCCTTGGTTTTGTCTGTGTCTGATGTGCCACAAAAACCTGTATTACGCAGCAGCTATGAAGTAGTTACGGGCACACGGGTAACATCCGTAGGCAACAACAGTCTGTTCTCCTGGAATTTTCCCTTAGCTGCGGTTTCGTGTTCCCTTCCTCCTCTGAAGCGCTTTTCACACTGCCTGAGACTGATGCATTTGTATACTTCATAAATGAAGGTAAATGTATCAACAGAGAAAAAGATAGAACCACACACAACCACAGACCCTTGTGCTTTCTTTGTGTGTGCTCACTCGGAATGAAACTACTACGTAAAAGCAAATTAGACCTCTGCAGTTACTGGGCTATAACAAACCGAATTTTCGGGTTTTGCTGTTTTGTTTTGTTTGTGGTTTTTTTTCCAAAACATGTTAGAGGGTCCTAATTGAAGGCAGAGAGAAAAGGAAATACACGAAGTCTTACTTAGAAGGTTATGAGAACAGTGTGTCCCCATTCCAGCATCTTTACGTCTTAAAATGGGATTATTTTATACAAATCGCCCTCTATAAAGCATCAGTTTAATTTGGTCACATAGTGTACTTTGTTTTAGTGAACAAAAAATGTAAAAAAGCGAAAAAAAGCTGCTGCAATGGATAGTTCAGATTTGTCTGTACAGAACAGATCAAAAGAGAAGACAAGATTTGCAAGTTCCTGTAACTCTGCCCAGTGACCACGTTTTCTTAAGGCATATATTCAGAGAGCGGCTGATAGCATCTGCTGTCTGTGGCTCAGGCTTGCCATTAGCTACTGATTGGGAGTTAAAGGCAATGTACCTGTTTCACGTGGCTATTCCATGCCATTTGAAATCTCACTTGACTGTGTTTTGATAACACACCCAAGCAAGACAGGCTTGGGTACCAGAACTAGGTAATAGATACATGAGTCACGGGTGGCATATGCTTTCAGGATTACACGATGGCTTTTTGCAAGACCTGTTTACTGACTGAGAGTGTGCTGTCCTGGATGTTCATTAGCTAAATAAATAGAACAATGTGAGAGGAACTTACTTGGTCTGGAGTCTTGCAGGGCACGTTGGCAGTGGCGTGAACGCATCTTGAGGACAGGCGTTGTCTTTGTTTTGAGTGGTATTCCATGTGAGGGCACATTTATGGATGCCATACAAGGCTGTTATCTAAAGCAGGGTTGGTATCTAAAATCTACTGTTTGAGATTGGTTTATTAAAGCTGGGTGTGTAATTGTCCAAGGAAAGGAAAATGGATCTTTCCGTCTCCTTCAGAACAAGTTAACAATTCCCATCCTTCTCTGGAACCTTCCCTTTAAGAAAAGAAAGAATTGTACTTTTTGAGGAAGCAATATGTGAATTGCTAGTTAACAAGAATATACAGAGATGTGCCAAAGGATGTCACAAAGCTCCAATGCACCAGAGAATATCAGCATCTTGAATTGAAACGTGCTTCTAAGCCAGGCGTAAGTCAAAATTAAATACATGTCTGAATGTTCTTCCCTACAGTTTCATTTCAGGCCCTGTTGCCACTGAATGCCATCTTGGCCTATCTTTGTAAGGAAAGCAGCACCCTACAAAAAATCAAAAAGGCATTTAGGAGGGCTGTGGATTTCATGCTTTTCAAGAATTTGAAAATCCCTGTTCAGTATCCTGGGAGCTGGATCAAACCCTCTGTTTCTGTGTGTAGCACTTCTGCAAGGGAAATGTTCAGAATAGGAACAACTGCTTTCAGACATCTTGCAGGGGCTGGTTTGGGAGCAAATAGAAGGTTGATTTCCTGGTAGCTTTCATAAATGGGGCCTCACAGAGCTAAGTGCTGCCTTCACACACGCTAAAGATGGGCTAAGGTTTTCAGAGTCTGGATCTTACAGGAGAGCGGTGCCTTAAGTCCGGTAGACGTTGTGGAAAATTTTACCTGGTGGTGCCTCGTATTTGTTTGTTTATTACTTTTGAAGGGCAAAATGTTACTGGCACAAAAGGCGTAGCCTATTACATGCACGTTGTTATGCTAACCACATGCAGGAGTTCCAAGTCAAGCCCTCAAAAGCCTGCAAACACTCGGCCACATGTGCAGCTTCAGCTAGCAACCCCCCTCTACCTTGTCTGCTTGGAGATGCAGGCTTTAATTACATTATATCCTCTTTTTTTTCCCGTTTTCCCTTTTTGTATGCAGAGGTCAGACCAGCTCTGCGTTGAATCAGGGCTGTATCAGGAAGGAAGCAGTTGTCTGTAGGATCTTGACCTCATTTACTGCAGATGTGAGAGGATGCGGGAATGGCGGGAGGAGAAGGGAAAATCTGGCAGGAAGGACTAGAACTGTGTAGAGAGAGACTGGATTTTGCCACGAAGCTTCAGCAGAGTTCTGAGCAAGTCATTTGATTATAAGAGCTTGTCACACTGTGTGTTTGCTTTCTTTTTTGTGAGGAGCCCAGTTTGATACCTTGGGTGGCCCTCACTTCTGTTGGTGTACAGCCCCCAACCTGCAGCAGAAGTTGGTGAGAGTTGATTTGAAATGCAGATGCCTGTGTCAGCTAGCCTGAGAAGCTGGCTGCCTACTTGTGATGTAAAATGTCTGTACTTTGTCCTTCCTCTGCAAAGGGAAGGTGCTGCCCCTTCTTTCATGGGGGTCTCGTGGGGAAAAAAATCATTTCTGTGAAGTATGCAGATGCAGTAGTTGTCAGTGCTGGAGAGTACTCCTGAAAAGTTGCTAATCATGTCTTTACAGGAGGTTTGAATAATTTGTGGCAAATAATGAATGGCTCCATTAGGATAAATCAGAATGGGTGAAACAAGTGACTCCTGAATGAGGAAAGGATCTGGAAAAAAAAATACGTGATCGAAACTTCAAAGGTTGTTGCAACCATGACTGTGCTTTTTAAAACTACTCTTGCATTTAATTTTGAAAACAAATTGCAAAGACAGCCTAGATTATCTCATGTGCCAGCCCTACACATTGGAAATGAGTAGGAACGGACCTGACAGTACCCCACAGCATCCTGCTGCTTGGACTGAGCAGAGGATGACAACTTACTCTCCCTGTAAGAAGCTGAAGGGGGACAGGGCACTTTGCCAGTGCACTTCACTGGTTACTGATAGAAGAGGATCTGTGGGTCTTGGGAATTTGGAGCTGCGTATGTACCATCAGCACAGGCACATTCCTGCCTGCTTCCCTTCAACGATGCTCTTCTACGGAATGCATTCATCCCAGCCTTAGCTGAAGCAACCTTCCTCTTCCAGGCTCGCCCCCTCTCCTCTTCGGCTACCAGTCTCCCTCATCGTCACCTTCTTGCCCCCTTCTCAGCTTTGAGTCCTAATCATGTACTGAAATTGCCCCTTTCTCACCCAGCCTTAGCATGCACACAGTAGATTTTAAGAAGGCAAACGAAAGGGAAGGAACATTGCTCCAGGAGCTGCCCTCTCTTCCCATGCACAGGCCATTAGCACAGTTCAGTGAGAAGTTTGCCAGAAATTTTTAACAGGTTGAAAACAAAGTATTTTTGCTGAACCTTTTTCGGGAAACTGTAGAGCCATTTTGGCAGAAACATAATTGGCACACAGAAATCCAAACAGAATGGTTGAAATCTGGCAAAGGTCTAAGGAACTGAAGACAGCATCCTCTAATGGGAAGTGTCAGACAATCTTAATAAGGCTACCAGTCCTGCCTGTAATAATACTGTAGAGGCCCAGAGCGGGAGGCACACAATGCTGAGAGGGGAAATGACAATTCTTTCATAATTAAATGCACAAGGTTTGTAAACAATGCTGATATCTTTAAAAAGTACACATTTTAAAAACACTTTTATGTGCCAGTGTTTTAGTGTGTGTTAACAGCAGCGAATATGTTGTGTTGCATTGGATTAAGATCCTTCTTTCCGCAGGAAGTGTTTGCAGCCACCCCGTGTTCGGCAGAATCAAGTTTGTGTAAGATAAGAAACAGAGGAATGTCTGTGCCAGGTTGGAGCACTGGGCAAAATACACTAATCTCCTGTTGCTTCGGAAGAAAATAAAGCTCCTCTAATAATGGCTTACATAAATACACCCAGAGGTGAAGTGTCATCTTCGTCCCCAGGCAGAGTGGTTAGTTTTGTCCTGCCATGTGGAAGGGCTGGAAGATCATTCAGCGTGGCTCCTTGCTCCCTTCAGTGCTCGTCTAGATGATGATCTTACTATCCATGTAAATATTTCGGTTTTGGGAAGACACTAAAATCCTGATAGTAGGGAAATTAGATAGGAAGATAAAATGTTGCTTACAATACTGTGAGGAATTACAGCCTGACAAGATACTGTCCTTAGATAAGTCTTGACCTGCAGAATACTCCTTTTGCTTTGCAGCCTGCGGGGATTTTTTGCCTCTCTCAGTTCCTGCCTGCTGCCTTGTGTTCTGCAGTGAGATAACTTTTCCTAGAGGCTGAAGGAGTTAATGCAGAAATAGATGACAGATTAGCCTGGGACAGGCTGTGATTTGGAGTAAGAGAGCTATCCCAAATAGCTGGCCAGCTGCCAAGCAGATAGGCGATTTGGAAGACATATCAGCAGAGCAGTGGGGTTCTCCGGAGCAGCTCTGGGTGAGGATTATCTGTCAATTTAACTGCTGTACTGTATAGTCTTGACTGACGTACCCAGAGTGCCTTTGGCTTATATAAAGAAAAATGATTAGCAAACATGTATTTTATCTCTGGGCTGCTAATAAATTGAAGAAGAAACTCCTGTCTTCTTTCCCTCCCAGACACACACATAAAAAAATAGGGGAAAATATTTTGATTAGAACATTTCCACTCCCTTTTCTTTTTCTCGTTACTGTTCTCCAGCCAGCTGTTGAGCTGATGAAAAGTGTGGAAGGGCTGCAAGAAGGGAGATTTTCTGAAAAATCAGGCACATTTCTATGGGAGTTGAATGATTCAAAATTGAGTTCCACATAATTTACTGGGGAACTCTTGCAATACAAATAAGAAGCCTGTCAAGCAGTGGTGCAGTTGAAGAGGCTATTTCCGTCTTAACTCTCCTGGGCACAGCTGGTAGGTGGGATGTTTCAAATGGGGGAAATTAAGAGTCAGGATACAGTGATTGAGCTCCCCATGATACCAGATCAGCATTTTGGTTTTGTAGGTACATAAAAATGCTACTATACTTTTGAATTGTGAATTTTAGTTATTGCAAGCAATTAAAAGCTGCTTTTTGGTTTTTTACCAGCAGTTCGGTGACCTAGATGACACAAGTGAATGGCTTCAGTCCATTTCTCTTTGAACAAGGAACCACACTGAAAATATTGCCATTACGCTGGACTTCCTCACTGGCAGTCTCAGCTGGGAGGAGGAGGACTGAAAGGGTTAGAACAGCCAACTTTCTTTCATGTCCTCCTTTCTGCAAAATTTTCCGCTGTTGCTAATATCTGCCAGAGCAACACCAAGAGCGTTAGCGACAGCAAGATGCTGGGGCAGCCGTAACTGCTGGAGTTGTCAAACTTGCTGATTCTTTTGCCAGGAGACACCTGGAGCTGTGGCTGTCCTGGCATACTCGGTGTTGCTTGAGTGGAACTCTACAAGTGGGAAGGTCTCCAGACAAAAGGCCAGTGTTGACATAGTTGCGGTCTCTCCAGGCCATGGTTGAGACACATCACTAGGGTGGTATGAGGGGAAGTTTCCATTAACCATTGTTCCCAGCTTGCATCCACCACCACCGTGGAGTTCTGCAGCTGGATTTCCAAAAGAGCTTAATGCTGGAAGAGCTCTTGTTTCAGCAACTTAAATAGAGGGGCTAAGTTCTTTCCAAAACACTTGGCAATCGTCAGCCCCCATTGAGAACAAAGCTAAGCACATTAAACAGTCCAGCCACTTCACTGCAGTGAAAATTTGGCCGCTGTTGTGAGCACGGTGGTTAAATAATACAGAGACTGGCAACAAAGGCACCTGGCTCCTGATGCTGAGCAGTGAGGTGCTGTACCTTCGCCTGGCCTTGGCGGCTGGTGTTGTAGGCTTGCTCCTTGGCTGATTCCTTGTGCATTACAGCCTCAGACCAGCTCTTTCTCTGGATGTTGTGACAGCTGTGAAGCTTGCTGATGTGAGGATTAGTCGGCTGCTGGGCACATGACGTGCAGATTGCTGTGCTTATTTGACCTACCTCTGATTGCGAGGAATTTAGTGCATAAAAATAACACCCTGAACAAATTTGGCAGAAGGATGCACAGCTAAAGTGCCATGCGCACACAGGGAGAGGAGCTTGAAGAGCGATGTAACATGAGGCCACGTACTGTACTCCTGCAGGAATATCAGTGCCAAGTCCAGCGCAGCCCACGCTGTCGTCTTGGGTTATGACCAGTTCCAGCGGCACATAGATGTAATGGCCATTAGCCAGTAAACTAATGAAGACAGGTTCCTGGCTTGTATTATTGGCAAAACTTGACAGAATAAAGAGAAAGATACCAAGTGCCAGGAGTTGCCTAATGTAAAACACTGGTCAAGGAAGTTCTGGTTTTTCTGCCTGGGGTTTTAGACACCCTTATTAACTCTGTCGTTCTCAGTGGAGTTACTGATCGTTTGCAGGAGCGTGACAGAACGGGGAGTCAGCCCGCATAGATGTTAGAGGTGCGCGTGCAGTGCCAGCCTAGGAGTAACTTACAGGCAGCAGTCTCTGGGCTTAGGTGATAACGTTTAGCTGTGTGCATGATTTTTCAGGCTTTGTGTTAGTGCATAGCATTCACCTTGAACGAGCTTCGCGTTGGCGCCTGGAGCATCTTCTGTTTGCTGAAGGACCGGGTCTTTAGTACTGAGAGCTTCTTAGGCCGGGGGGGTGAAGTGTGTGCACGCAGGGAGCGAGGCAGGATGCTGATGGCTGTAGGTTCTTCTCCCTGATCGTGTCGAAGACACGTTGCTCTTCCCTTTTTTTGCTATTGCAAGGGTAAAATGCAATACAATACCTTGGTTTCCCATGTTTAAAAATGGCATTTTTGCCATTTCCTTGTTAAGAGAGATTTTTCTTGAGGCTGATGATTACGAAGCTCATGTAATTGTGTAATATGGCACATTGTAGGTAAATGATAATATGTAAACTGATACTGTGTATTTAGAACTTCAGCAATATTTAAATACAGGCTCTTTTGTGTAGGGCAATTAGGAAGCTGGGGCAGATTTCACAATCCGGCTGGCTTTTAGAAACACCCTGCATACTCACCAGAAATACTGTAAAAGTATTCAGAGCTAGTGTCCTGCTTCGTATTATTCCGTATTACAGAATTTGCAAGATTTGTCTGCGCATATGTCTGTATTTTGTCTGCACTAAAGAAATACCTGGCTGCTCTGGTGCAAGTGCACTCACATCACAGGAAGCTTTCCTGCGTTTAATCCTTTAAATAAGCCAGTTTCTGCCAGCCCGTATATCTGAGATGAGATCAGCCATCCATTGACAGCGGGGCTGCGCGGGGCCGCGAGCGCGGAGCCGGTTGGGCTGGCTCGGAACAGCTCCTCGGCTGGGATCTCCGCAGCAGCTGCGCGGGCGCGGAGGGGGCTGCGGGGGGGGGGCGCTGCGGGCCGGGCAGGGGGAGGGGGGGCTGCCCGCCGGCTCGCTCAGGCGCCCCCCGCCCGCCCCGGCCGCCCTGCGGCTCCTCCGCGCTGCGCTTGCGGGAGCACGCGGGGCCTGGGCTGCGGAACGCGCCCCCGTCCCGCGCCGCCGGCTCGCCGAGGCGAGAGCGCCCCCGGGCGGGCAGCGCGGGGAGAGGCTGCTGCTGCCTGCCCGCCTTGCCCGCCTGTCTGCGTTGACTTGCCTTGCCCTCCTGCCTTGCCTTGCCCGCCTGTCTGCATTGACTTGTCCGCCTGTCTGCCTTGCCTTGCCTTGCCTTGCCTTGCTTTGCCTTGCCCTCTTGCCTTGCCATGCCATGCTATGCCTTGCCTTGCCCGCCTGCCTGCCTTGCCTTGCCTACAGGCCTGCCGCTGCCCCTGTGGCCAGCAGGCAGGCAGGCCGTGGTTTCTGATTTTATTAACGGGGCACAGCAGGAAACGTCAGGTTTTCAGCACCGGGGTGTTGGCAGCCGTGTGCCAGGTCCGGAGGCAGAGGAGGAAGCACGGTTGGTGCAGTGCGGGTAGCAGCATCCTTTCCTCTCGCTCACCGTCCCATAGATGTGTATATATTTTAATAACTTTGATCCTCCTTTTCTCTTCTCCCGGGCCCTTACTAGCCTTTCCTGGAAGCAGATTTTATCAGTGCCATTTTAAAACTGGAGTTACAAAAGACAAGCTGTCTGTTAGCAAGGCCTGGTTTGTGCAGCGCAAGTCCCTGGTGCATTTTCTATGCAGTTCCAATATTGTTGTTTTGATCTTCTGTATTAAAATAAAAATGACATTGTTAATACTGGCCTTGCTTTCGAATTAGAAATGACATTTAATGTTTACCATTTTACACCCTAAATATTGCAGATGTGGGCACAAATAAGGAAATATTATGCAGTCACAGGATGTTTGTGTAGTTATTATGAAAGGCGTCATATCTCTAAAGTCAAAGTGAATTAGCTAATAGCCAAAATTATAAAAGAATATCTGCTTCAATCAGATGTCCTCCCTCTGAAGTCTCTAAGGCTTGTACTTCTGAGGGATGTGAAAACTTCTGAAAATTCTGCCCTGAGGGATATCCATGTTTAGGCAGCTGACTTTAGGATCCTATTTTTGGAACCTTTGGTTGAGATTTTAAATTGGATATTTAATGGGAATGGTGCCTGAATTGATGTTGTAGAATCTTGAAGGCCATATCTACAATTAAAAAAGTAAAAGGAGGGGGCAGTTATCATTCTTTTCTGGGGATAGACTCCTTTTTATTAGCTTTTATATACCATAAAAAGAGCATTGTGGCATTCTTTCATTCTTGCAGAGCTTCTCTAAGTAGTCACTGTAGCCTTTGGTGTTGCTAGTTTCCTTCACTGTCTTTTAGAATATTACTGACAGTATTTAATAGAAAATAGTACTGGCCTTTGTGGAGTACTTCAGCACAGCTAGAAAGTACAATTTTGCAAGTACTGCACCATTGGTTGTAAGCTAAACGTACCCTCAAAGGTGTATATGGAGAAATCTGTGTATGAGAAATCTGGGAAGGACTGCAGATAAATCAGAGCTCAATGACAGTACTTATGATTTGTTCCTGAGGATGTGATCTTAATGAAGTGGCACAGGTTGGAGCAGCATGTCTTCTGCCTACAGTCTTGTGCAACTAAGTTGTTGGATTCAGTGATCTTAATTAGCAACCAAAATTAGGAACCAGTTCTGAAAATAATGGCATGAACATGTCTGAATCTGAACGTGCACCCTACAAAGTGGACAATCTAATATTTAGCAAGAGTAGATACCAAATTCACAGTGAAAGCTTAAAAAGTTACTGCTTATAAAGTATTTAGAAATGTTTTAAAATCCATGGTCAGTGATGTTATTTACTTTTTTTTTTTTTTTTCCCCCTAACATAGCTGAATTTAACCTTTATTTCTGTAGGTCAGATCTTGCCAGCAAACCGAAACACACCAAGTCCCATTGATCCTGAGACTATCCAAGTTCCTGTTGGCTACGAACCTGACCCTGCAGATCTTGCTCTTTCCAGTATTCCTGGCCAGGAGATGTTTGACCCTCGTAAGCGCAAATTCTCTGAAGAAGAACTGAAACCACAGCCGATGATTAAGAAAGCTCGTAAAGTCTTCATTCCAGATGACCTGAAGGTAAATTGGAACTGGTGACAAGCTTGTTTGTACAGACTGTGTGATCGTTACTCTGTGAGGTGCAGGTTTGGAGCGTGAATCTGTTTTCTCATGTAAGGTAAATCTGCCAAACTAAATACGACTTCGTTGTAGAATAAAACTGTTAACGGTTCTGAATAAGACAGAGGGGAGGATGTCCCTTATTAGTTATGCAACAGTTGAAATTCATGAGATCGATATTCATTTCCTTTGTATGCCAGAGACTTCCTGCGTGACCTTGGACAGGCTTACTTTGTCCCATATTTCCCACTTATGAAACACTCTGATCATGTTTCCATTTCCTCCATTCTCTGTCTCATCAGCACAGACTGTGAATTCTTCAAGGAAGAATCCATCTCTGACAGGGTCCATGGAGGTCCCTGATAATGTTAGAATTAAGTATATTATGTTTTATTTGGAAGTTTCTTTAGCTCTGTTTAATAATGAATGGGAACACTGCAGTAAACGCTACTAATCTAGGTGAAAGAATCAAGACTAGTTATAGGAAAACAACGTAATTATTCTCCCAAGAAATACATTTTAATGCAGTATTTAAAATACAATAATCATACATTATTTAAAAAGATCAAGCATCCTTGTCTGTGCCTCTCACTGCTTGAGATGTGAAGAGCAAAGAGCATGAGGAAAGCAGAACAAACTGATCAACTGATTCAGCTTATCAAACAACTGTGAAAATTGTCATTATTTGCAAAATTCTATTCTCAATATATGATTTCCAAGATGATCTTTTTTATCAGATATGGACAGTGCAGAATTTCATTCTGCTGTCGCTACTGCCGTCCAACACAGACTGAGGAGCTGGGAATCCCTGGCTGCGCGTGTGAAGAGGCTGGAATGCCATGTGTTTACACCAGATCGTAGCATTCGGGAAAGAAGCCGATGCTATCCGCTGTCTGTATCCCTAAGGATACTGTTGTGCAAGCTAAAAGCACAGAAATCACAATTCCAGTAGTGTTCAGGTGGTAGTTGGTGTCACTTTGTAATATCCTCAGCTTTCATTTAGAAAGATTTTATCTGTACTGTGCCATTACTTACCTGGGCAAATTTTACTACTAGTGATGCTGTGTTGGCATCGTGGTGTGCTGAGAGGTCTGCCTGATGAGAGGTGTCTGATACGGAAATGTGGGCCATTTGTCATTTTGTGATATCTCCTAGGAATCCTAAAAGCAAACTTTTGCCAAAGATGCTGTTGGATGCTCCATGCTGAGGCGGAGAATACCAGTGTCGTGCATGCGGCAGTGGGGCACATAAGTTTTCAGCCTAAGACTGAACTAGAAGTTCAGGGTCTCTCGTTTCTCTGAGTTAATCACACTAGTTGCCCTTGACTCATTTCAGAGCGCTTGACCCAAGTGCTGCTTCTGCCCTGGCATGTGGAGCGGCTGTGGAGTTCTGGGGGATGGTAAGCAGATTAGGCCAGTCAATCGTCTCTGGGTTGCATGTGATTTTGAAATGCCAGCCTTACCTCTTTCAGGCCTGGATTAAAGGATTTGCCATAGCAATTTGTTAAAATAAAGAGGGATGAAGCCTAGGTGGCACACTAATAAATTATTTAAAGCTGATTTTTATGGAGTGGAATGAGATGGGAAATTATAAACAAGATTTGGGTCATAGCTTTTTGCTGCACGCTTGTTTTTAAGAGGATTTTTGGAGGTCCCATCTAAGTACAGGTGAAGAGCAATTTAGAGATATGTTGGCTCCAAATCAACGTTGCTGCACACCTTGTTGAGCTAAACTAATATGAAGCAGTTCTAGGGTACTTCTAGCCGTTGTTTTGCCCTTCCTTTGCCTTACGCAAGCAGCAGGAGAAGATGCAGAGCAGCAGCGTTAGGCCTGGCATGCCGCGTGCTGCAAGGCCCAGGGCGGTGGGGCGTTTGCGCGCTCAGTGCCGCGTAGGCGCAGATGGCCCCTGTGCCCCGTAGCGGATGTGGGGCAGTGCTACCGTGCTTGGTGAAACGAGAGAGCCACGCAAGGACATGCAAGCCCGCAAAACCGGGGGGGTGACTTTGGAGGGGAAGGCTGAACTCTGCGACTTGACTTGATTTTACCTGATTTTTTTTTTTGAGGGTTGAATGGCGACATCACTCTTACTGTGCGGGGGACTGAATTTCACTTTTCGTGAGAGATTCTGCCCGCATTGTATTTACTGAGTTGTTCCAAATTTCTGGAACTTAATTCCATTTCAAAGCAATGTTTAAGCTGCCGTTTCACTGAAGGCCACCTCCTTGGAAGAGTGGAAAAATCAGGTAAAATCAAGTCGTCATTAGAGTCTTTGATGCACCAATGCAGTAAGGCGATCTCCTAGAGGCAATTCTTTAGGGATGACGCTTTGGGAATGTGTTAGCTTACGAAACTTCAGAGGTTAGTGGATCTATTTCTGGCAAATGCTTTTTTTCCATGGTCAAAGCCTATTGTATTAATCTCTTTGCGGATGGTACCAAAGCAGCATCATCGTTGTGCCAAGGAATCCCCTTCCAGTGACTGGCTGTACTGGGGTGCAAACAGGAGCGCCTCGGGGCTCGGTAGAGAAAGAGCTTTGAACAGAAGAAAGAACTGAACGGTGAGATGAAATGGGTGATACCAACAAAAAGAGTGAACCAGGTGTTGGCTGGCAAAGATGAGCAGGGACGTACAGGAGGTAATTAGTACTGCTCCAGCAACCGGTAGCGAGTGAGTCATGACGCGCGAAGGTGGGTATGCTAACTAGGTCAGCATAGATGGGAGATGAATTGTGCCGCTGCAATATTGCTTCAGTTTTCCTTGGAGGAATTCACAGTCAAGACGATGAGGGGGTTAGCGTAAACATTTTGACGGAAACACACGCAGGCATCTGTGCGCTCTGGATGGATTATGCCATGTAAGTCTGTAACTTCTGTCCCAGCAGCGCCTGGCATTGTCAGGGCTCGCTGGGCCCGGCCAGCAGAATGCGAGTGAAGTCACCCCCGGGCCGGAGGCTGCGGCTAAGAGCACATCCTGGTGGCTGCTGGGTTTATTGAAATCTAATATCTTGTTTGTTTCTTCCTGTGTTTAATGAGCAGGATGACAAATACTGGGCAAGGCGTAGAAAGAACAACATGGCTGCTAAGCGATCGAGGGACGCCCGGCGGCTGAAGGAGAACCAGATTGCCATCCGCGCCTCCTTTCTGGAGAAGGAGAACTCGGCTCTCCGCCAGGAGGTGGCCGACCTACGGAAAGAGCTGGGCAAATGCAAGAACGTCCTTGCAAAGTACGAAGCTCGACACGGCCCCCTGTAAATTCAAGCGGGGGGAAGTGGGGTTTTTTTTCTTTTTTCTTTCTTTTTTTTTTTTTTTTTTTTGTTGCGGGTTGGCATTTGACTAGATGGACAATGTGTTTCCTGTTTGATAGCACCACACCCAAACCAACCTTTCTGTCTTCAGCACTTTACCAGAAGCAGAAACAAAACTGACTTAACGTTATTTTTTTTTGTTTGCGTATGTGTGTACCTGCGTATATGTGCACATGTGTGTTCACATGTCTGTATATGTGTGTGTGCGCTTGTGTGTGTGCATGTGTGTGCGCGCGCACGCATCTCAGCACTTCCCATTTTTACGAAACCCTCTTCAAAGGGTGCCACATTTTTACCTGGACTGTTGAGAACCGCCATAGTAAGCTTTTTATTATATTTTTTCAGTGCTGCTTCAGAGTAGGGTTTTTATGTTATTGTAACCAGTTCCATCCTCCTGATTTACTTGGAAAGATCCCAGTATAAATTATAAAAAAAGGAAAAAAAAAAAAAGAAAAAAGAAAAAAAAGTAGATCTCAAGTTTTTTTCGAGAGTAACAAGCTATTGTTTAAGTATGTCTAATCAGAAAAGTTAACATGCTAATAAAGTGCACAAATAATAATTTAGTACTACACTGCAGAAATATTAATTTATAGATCGCTTTTGTTGTATTTTAAGTTTTGGTGATAATTGTCTTCAGATTTAAAGTGCTGTTAGACTGAGTTAGCTATACTCATTATAGATCCCATAATGGCTTCTCTATAGCTATTAAGATTCCTTTAATTTCCACAGACCCCAGGTAGGTAGGAGTACTATCGATAGACCACAGAGTGTGTGTTTTGCACTGTCTGTACCTGAAGCAATAATCCTATTGTACGCTAGCGCGCATGCTGCCCGGATGTTCCTAGTGGACGTAGGATGGTTTCCCTACCCAACAGGAGTTTTAATGTCTTTAACGAAAAGTTAAAAAGTAAAAGACACATTAACGTGAGCATGCTAATTGTATCCCTGCTCTAGGGTGCGCATGTATAAGAAGCAGGATAATTAGTTGAAACGAGAACAAAATTAATAGTATCAAATCAGATCCGATGTTGACATCAGAGGGGCTTTTCTGTTTTCAGTTAGTTACGCATTTCTTCAAGTTCCATTTTGTGATTAAAACTTAAATAAATACCTAAATTCAGTTGTTTTTTCCCATGTTTTGTAATATATTTTCTGTGGATTATATCTTGCTGTTTTAAAAAATCACTTTTATTCAGTTAGAAGAAGTCACTGGTTTGCAAAGCCCATTTTTCCTAGTGGTTGTTGTTTTGAGTGTGACATGGACTGATGGTTCTGAACTCTGTTGTTTTAAACTATTTGCTTTTGAACACGTATGTTCTAATATAAAGTGGACTTCTGAAAAATGAATGTAAGAGACACTGGTGTATTTCAGAAGGGGACGGTGTTGTCATATACTGTGGTTAATCCAATCAATCTAAGTGTTTACTATAGACCAAAAGGATAGATATTATAAAATGTATAAAGTTTATACAGAATAATTATAGTATGTTCGTTTTGTACAGTATTTTTCAAGTACAAATACTGACAATGTATTTTGAAAGACATATATATAGCAAAAAGATAAAGCTATTCCATGTTTAAAATACATAGCAAAGATATATATTCTCCATTATTGTACAGAAAGGAAATGCTTAGGGGTTTGTTGGTTGTTGGTTGTTTGGGGTTTTTTTTTTTAAATCTTTAATATTTTAAGCCTACCACAGGCACACTGGCATGTTCTGTGCTTTAAATGAAATTTTAATGGAAGTAATATAGCTTTCCAGGATGTTCTGTATTACTGAAAAGGAGAGACTATTATTTTCCATCAGAATCACATATATAAACTGTTTAACAGGGACAAAGCACAACGTGGATTTTAGTCAATTATTGATTGGACAATACAATATTTTGTAAAGGCAGACAAATAATACATAACACACAAAACCCAGTCATTTCTAATCTGCTGCTGCTAGAATCTGTTTCCAGCTGAAATTTTTTTAATAAATAGCTCTGTTCATGTATACAGGTGTACGTACTGCATACGGTTATTAACATGTGAGGAAAATATGGTGCTACATGTCTTGCTCACAGTTTTCTCAGTGTTTTGACATTATTTTCAAATAAAAAGGTTGTTCATTCCATTAAATCATTATTCATGCTTCAGGAGATTGTTACAAAGGACTCAACATTTTGTTCAGCATAAAAATACCCTCGCATCAATGGCATTTTTTTTCCAGTATTTTTCCTCAAACGTGCCCGACTTGTCAGCATCCCTTAACGTGCAGTACTTGCCTGTGGACTATTTATTCAGCAAATGGAATTTCCATGTGCTGCAGCAAAGTTTAAAGTCTAGTAAGTTATTTTCTGAAGGTCAGTATGAGCCACTGGATGCGTGGGTAGAGAAATGCGCCTGACGGTGCTCGGCCCAGGTCAGTGCATCTGCTGTAGCCACTGCAAAATAAACTCTAACTCTTGTTCCCCTTTGGAAGAAGCGTGACCATGGCAGGCCTTGGCCAGCGGCTGCTGCACAGCGTTAGCAGCAACGTGGCACATCGCAGCGGCTTGTAGTCACCCTCACGCTGATTGTCCTTGGGCTGACGCTTGCACAGCAGGGACGGCGTGCATGAGAGCAGCTGGTGCGTATGAGCTAGACCAGCGGTAGGGTGCATTCTGACCACAAAACCTTCTTTAAAATGTAAAAGGCAGCTTGGAAAAAAAAAAGATCAATACATTTGCAGATAATTCCTTTGTTTCTTTTGGGCAGGGAAGGGGTGGGAGATGGTATTTTTTGTAGGCTGGATAGCACAGGGGTTTCCAGCTGCTACCGTGTCCAGTGGTCCCAAAGCTGCTCCGGTGCCACCTTGCCCTGTCCGGCCGTGCAGGTGGGTGGGAGGGCCAGCGTGCAGCTCAGGGAGCGGGAATGTGCTGGACGGAGCGGGAAGGGCCCCCAGCAGCGGCCGGGGCAGCTGGCGCAGCACAGGCTGGCGGCTGCGCTCTTGGGGGAGCGAGGACTTTCAGAGGAGCCTGGGGGACTTGCCATCAGAAAAGCTCACACCACCACCACCCCCCCAAAAAAATAAAAATGAAAGGGGTAAAATATGTGGGCTAAAACTTGGAAAAAAACCAGGTTGTCTCCCCAAAATAAAATTTTAAAAAATTAAATAAATCAAAGTTTAGCTCATTTTCCATTCCCAGGGACAGCTTAGCTGGGCTCATCTCACCTCTGATGGCAGTGTTGCTCACGAAGGAGCTTGTAGGTATTAGGTATATGAAATTGTAATTTTATAAAAATAGAAAAATATATATTTGCAGAATAATTAATAGCTTGTCTAAATAATTCACTGACCTCTATTAAACCATAAGCATTGGTAAAATGCTTGTCTTTGTTTGTTTGTTTTTGCTGAAACTTAGAAGTGATTTTTTTTTTTCTTTTTAAAAAAGAATACCCTCTAAAAAGAAATTTAATTTGAGCTGTATTTGTGAATACAAGCACCTTGGGGCTCTCCGTGGGAAAGCCCGTGGCAGAGGAGGCGGGGAAAGGATTACTTATTTTCTTTTTCTGAGCGGTGCTAAAGCCACTAAACCTAGCACCATGGAAATAAAGTTCTGACTTGAATCCACAGAAGCAAGAAATTCGAAATGAAAGGCAGGCACCTGAGCGAGGTTGTGCCTACACAGACCAGCACAGACGTGCGCTGTAACCGCAACTGCGAGGAGCTCTGCCGTGCCCAAGGACCTAACCTTTGAATAGCTTGCCTCTGTGGGTTTGTAATAACCCCAGTTACTGCTTTAAAACTATTTTTGCATGTAATTTACAATAGAGATGTGCAGTTTATTTTGTTGACTTTTTTTCCTATGTGAAGAAAAAAAAAAAGTGTATTAAAACTTACAAGTGATCAACCATTGTATTTCTGGCAACACCACAAGACAGCATCTGTTTAAAAACAAGTTTAACAAATAAGATCAAATTAAGTGTATGACATTAAATGGATTGCATCCTGTATGCTGTTCAGCCCAAATCTTTTTTTTTTTTTTTTTTGTCTGTTATTCTTAATGTTTAATAAACTTTTAAATTTTTCTTCTCTCACTTGTGTGCTTGCTTTGGTGTCTCGGGGCTCAGGGCTTTTGGGAGGGTTTATTTAATTTTTCTCCCCTATACGCTGGTCTGCGAGTGCCCACAGCCTCCAGTCTGGGCTGTGTCCCCCCAGGGGGGTAACTGGGGGGGCAAACATCGTCCCCCCCCCAGCTGCCCCCAGGGCGCTGCCAGCAGCCTGGCTGCCTGGGAGAGCAGCCGCGTGTAACCACAGCGAACGCAGAAATACATGAAATCTAACTGTACTATATGTAGTGCCATTTACTATTTTACTTATATATAATAATAATATTATATGTAACATATACTAAGCACTAAAATGCTACATTGTAAGCTCTGTTACGTCATGTAATTATGTACATATATACACATCATACACATTCTATGTATCATGAGGTGTGAACATACAGTAATACATGCCTAAAAATGCTGCTTATTAAGGAATACTTTGTTTATTTTAGTATAGAAAATAAGTCATTAATTTTAATCTCCATTATATTTAGTTTTGTATAGACCACACAGCAGATACCATATACTACATGCTTTTAGACACATAGTTTGTACGAGTGAGAAACAAACTAACTCGGCACTAACTTTATTTATACAAGTTAGCCATTAAATTATGTGCATGTATGTATCTATATACATATGTAGGTATAGGTGGCATTGATACAAAGGTCTGGTTTTAATGTCTATGCTATATATTATGCTGAAAGTCTATTTGTTAGAACACACGCATGTGTGTGCACACATGCAAACCCACATATACTCACAGGTGTGTGCGTGCACACACACGCGCTCATCTCTTGCTCACTGTTACCTGTGTAGCCACACAGCTAGATACAGAGCATCATACATACGGACACATACAAAGGGCTGTGTTTTAATATATAGTGTATATTATGCACAAAATACATTTTAATAACACATTCACTCTTGCTTAGTCTCCCCCCACCCTGTGTATGTGTGCACACACTCCCTAGCTTTATCTCTAAAATATATAAAAATAAACTGATATATTTTAGTACACATACAGATATTAAAAGTATCTATAGAAAAATGTTTTTAAATTCCATTTTCATATAGCAGAATTTATTTTTGAAAGTATTGTTATATTTTTATAATTCTATAAATTATTTATGTATATTTACAGAAACATTTTTATCAATATAAAAGTCTGGTTTTAATGAGACACAAACCATATTCATTCTAACACACACACACACACACACACACACACACACACACACGTGCCCATCTGTGTCTCTGCCTCTGCACATACAGCTCTCTGTAGGGCTAATTACACTTTCATAGCACATACGTAACAACATTTACTTTATTAGTATGACTATATATATATATATACACACACACACACACATACATAGATTGCAATGCCGTAAAGGTCTGATTTTTACTATATATGTTATGCACAGAACATAATTGCTGTAGCACCCAACCACACACACACTTGTGCACACATGGGTCTCTCGCGCACGCTCTTGGCATAGCTCCACAAAGACAGAAACTTAATAATTGTATTTCATATGGTGTATTTATCATGATTTAATATTTGACTATAGCTCTATGATATATGTTAAAAAGATTTTATTGTTATAAAGGTCTTTTTGTGATCAATGGTAGGTATTATGCACAAGGTATGTCATAATATATGCATATGCATGCACATTCTCACACACATCCATGTGTCTGTACAGCTAAATCTCCCAATTATATATATATATACACACACTGTGGTATATACAAAATCAATTACATTTTTTTACTGTTTATTTAGCAGAATCTAATAATCTACGTTTATATTTATGTAGCTATAATGGTATATTTTATTGCTATAAAAAGACCGTTTTAATATACATTACGTATTATGCACAAAATATTATGTTATTAATTAACACAAAATGTTATTTGTCATAACAGGCACATGCATGAGCGTGTACACACCTCACTCTCGCTGTCTCTGTGTCTATCTAGTCATGTAGAAATATAATAATTTTATTTCCATCTAGGACATGTAACATTTTTAGTAAGTTTTTAAAAATTATTTGTATATGACTATGCATCTAAAAACAGTTATCTGGGTTTAAATAAAATTTTTTAGTTTAAAAATAGTTATTTTGGGTTTAAATATATAGTATATATAATGCACCAAAAATCTGGTTTAATGACACAGAAAAACTGTTGCGCACGAGTTCTCCCTTCCCATACAAATGCATGCACAAGGGCATATGCACTCATGGGTGAAAGATCTATTTAAAAAAATTGTTGGTTTTTTTTTTGTTTTCCCACATACTCTCAATCACAGACACGCACAAAATAATGTGTCTTAGATAAAGGTTTAAAAATTGTATTTTCACGTACTATATTTAGCTGGATTTATTTTTAAAAGTAGTTTTACATTTTTGTATGTATTAAAAAAATATAGAAAGTAGATTTTATTATTATGAAGCTTTGGGTTTTTTAGAAATGTCATGTAAGATACCAAGTGTATTCATTCTAACCCGCTCTCATCTCTGTGTGTTTGTATACGCACATTTAGCTGCATACGCACATAGCTAGGCAGAGAGATAAATTCAAGCATTACACTTTCATAGAGCATATTAAACAGCATTTACTTGACTAATATGACTTTATAGCTATTAATTGTATTAATTATACTTTCATAGCACATTTAGCAACATTTAATATGACTTTGTATCTTTTTTTTAACATACATACATTGTTTTGATATAAAGGTCTGGGTTTGTTATATATGTTATATATTAGGCACAAAATAGATTTGCTATAATGCACAAACACACGCACGCACACACCCTTGACCCTGCCGTGTGTGCATGTGTGCACACATGCCTGTATTGCATGCACTCTCCCTGTGGAAAGATACATATATATAAAAATATAATATTTCATACAGTATATTTATCACAATTCACTGATTAATATAGCTTAATAATATATAAATGGATTTTATTGCTCTGAAGGCCTGGTTTTATGATATACACTATATATCATGCACAAAAGAGATTTGTCATAATGCACAGACCTGCATATGCGTGTGCACCCATACATGTGTGGCTATATAGTGCCCTGTCTCTATGTCTCTATATACTATTGTGTATATAGCTAGCAATTCAAATATCTTTTATATATAATTATATATCAAACATAGCCTTTAATAATCTAGGTTTATATTTAGGTATCTCTAATTATATGATTTATTGCTACAAAGGTCTGTATTTAATATACGTTATGTATTATGCATGAAGTTAGTTATTTGCTATATATAGTTATATACAGTTAGTAACTATATATGTGCTATATAGTTATTTGCTATAATGCAGAGTGTCTCCGTGCATGTGCGTATGTATTGATATTGATAAACAGCTACAAACAAATAATGAAGTTTTCAGGAAGCATATTTAGCAGCCTATTTTTAATACATTTCTATTTCTATGTATAAAATAGGCTTCAGTGGTGTACAATGCCTGTGATTTAATGTAGATGTGTTACGCATTCTGCACAAAATGTGTGTCCATAAGCGTCCCTCAGCAGTGCCACCAGGGGATCCCCGCGTGCAAGCGCCTGCGCCCTGCGGATGCTGGGGGGCCCCGGCGGTGCCACCGCAGACAGGACAAGGAGTAAGAGACTGAAATTGCAGCACAGACAACACGGCTGGGCCAGCGGGAGAAAAGCCTGGGAGGGCAGAGGGTAAAACACCGACGTGAACTGCCGGGAGGATTGTGAAAGCCCCGGTGTCAGAGGCTTTTTGGAACATGCTGGCCGAGCGCGCCAGGCACGGCACGCAGCGTTCGGCCGCCCGCAGCCGAGGGTGGGCTAATAATACCGGAGAGTCCTTCCAAGCTTTGCTTTCAGTGATTTAGCAGAAGGCTAATTAAGGTGCTCAGCACCACCATCAGCTTCAAGACAAAAGTCATTTTCATTCAGCCGAATATGTTCATATACGAAGATACATATTAAAAAAAAAATAAATAATCCACATTCCCCCTCCTAAACTAATCCTTCACTTCCAAAGTGCCTGGCTTCTCGTTTGAGAAGATGGTAGAGTTCCCACAGTAACCATGTTCAACCCTTGAGCATTTCTGACACTATAAATCGTTGCTGTTGGAAGCCAAACATGCCACAGGTTGCCCCAGCTCAGGAGGTGTTGGGGGTTGGGTTTCGGTGTTTCAACATCCCAAATAACCACGGCTCTCCGGCCAAACATCCCGTGGTCTGGGCTGAACGTCCTTCGGAGCCGAGGCTCCGCCACAGGCTGACCCTGGCACAGAAGCCACATACTGTGGCTGGTGACCACCTGCACACACCTCTGCGTCACGCCTGGAAGCCAGCACCACCCACCAGGAAGCGTGGAGACGTCTGCTGGAGCAAAATTCACTAATTCAGTAGGTCTCTACTAACGGCTTTTCACCTAGGTGGAAATTTAAAGGACATTTTTTAAGGCGCCTACAGGATTTGCGCACCCAAATCCACCACCAAGTGGGGCTCGTGCCACTAAGCCACAGACATCTGAATATCTCCCTCTGAGAGGACGCTAGGCTCGTTAGTCAATGACGTAACTGCTGTTACAGAACTGGTGCTGGCGCCGCTGCTATAGCCCTTTGCAAGAGGACGCTGGTGCCCCAGCTCACCCAGCTAACAGGTGCCCCGGTCCTGCGAAGCGCACCGGCACTGCCACCCTCACCACAAGCAGGAGGATGCCTGGTGTGAGAAGCAGCTGGCAAACTGCTCAGTGGCGGAACGCCAGCCCGCGACAAACTACTACCCGAACAGGAATCTGAAAACCTCTTTTTTTAAAGCCACCGCTCTCCCCAGAGAGGGAAAGCCTGTAAGACTCGGTGAGCTCAGGCTGTGCGTGGCACAGATGCTCTGAAGGTGTTTCACCTCAAACTTCTTCGTGTTTGATTTTCAAGGCGGGCTGCAAAGCGCATCCAGAACCCGGCGGGTGTGTTTAGCCCCCGGCACAGCGTCACCTCTGCTCTACCGCCTGTGCCACAGCCGGGCGGCACTGGTCCTCCCAGCACTGCCAGACACGTAACGAAAAGCATCCGACCGCTTCCAGCTCGCCACTAGCGCACGCTTCGGGTGTCTTGGGCGCCTGCCCTTCCCAGACTGTGACGGTTCTTAGTGAGTTTATCCAGACGGACGAGGAACGAACCATTTTCAAGGAGCAGAACGCCAGCGAGCAGCCGGCAGCTCTGACGCACCACAGCGTGTGCCACAAGCCGGGGCTGCTGCAGGGAAGGCAGGACCGACAGCACCCACACCGCGGAGCTGGCAAGCGCCCACCTTGTCATCCTGGCCGTTCTGTTGTTGACTATTTTTAACTTTAATCTTATGACACCTATTGATGGCAAAAGCAATTAGCGAGCAGAGACCAACATCCTGCATTCTTTTAAAAATAGCAAAGCACCGAGAAAGACTTAGTCAAGCACATGATGTGCACGTGACGGCCTTAGCCTCCGGAGAAATCACGTGGCTAAATACCCCAGACCTAAAGAATCGTGTAGGGGTCCTGAGCATAAGGGACACTTAAGCAAGAGGTTTAATAGAAAAAAAGAAAAAAACCTCTATGAAAAACATTAGTACCTTCTCTAACTGGTTCATTCCAGCCCGACACAAACGCATTTCACCAAGAAGCAGCTCCAAGAATGCTGACGCTGTGTGATTTACACAATTCGTGGATCAGCGTGCGGGAGCTGTTACCAGCTGTGGAACTCAGGTAAGGAACCACACTGTGACCGATGACCCACCACAGCGCCGGCCCTCAGCCTCCGCCGTGCGTCACCAGCACAGCCAGCACGGAGGAACTCCTGGCCTGGGGAACAACCAGAACACTGTGAGCGTGACGCAGGCTTGGCGCTTCCAGTCGGGGGAAAAAAACCAATAAATCAGAACAAAGCTGTGCTAAATGATGTTAAACGGAACCACCTTGTCTGTCTGCTAACACCGACACAGAATTTCGTTTTTAGAATTCTGGAAAAGCACCATAACCAACTGTTTCAAAGAGCCTGAAGCGTCCGTTTTCTACACTGTAATTCAAATAGATACAGCAAAAACCATGTTCAGACACTCAAACCTCCTTTGAAAGGACTTCATTGCTTACCTAGAACTGGAAGAGTATAATACAATATCTTAACACAATCACAATTAAGAGGGATGTGGGGAAGACATAATTAGAAAAGCAGCCCAATTTTATCACTGCTTTTGGTAGCAGAAATAAACACAAATAGTTTATCTGTGCATTCCTTGTTGCTGTTGAATTATAAAAACCCAATACAATTCGAAGAAGTGCACTCTAGAATAAATCCTTAAATGAATCCCTGCAGATAACAGAATTATTTTTCAGATGCAAACAAAATTGTATTGAAAAAATAGAACCTAGAAGTGATAAGACCAGAGGTGTCCAGTATTCAAAGTACTCGTTGCATCCTAGACATCCTCTGGATCTGCAAAACTAGGACGCACGTTATCACCGCTTCATTTAGACTCAGTGTATTTGTTGCGCTTCTAAAACCTAGAGGCACGGAAAACAGAGAAAAGCAGGTGCTTTTAAAAACATTTTGCTTCAGGAAGGCAAAGAAATTACATCTCTGCTACTGCAGCAAACCTTACCGGGAAAAGCACTGTTACTCCTGGGAGGAACCAGCCTGGAGAGCTGTAATTAGACAGGGGAGCAGGGGGGTAAAAAAAAAAAAAAAAAAAAGAAACAAAGGAAAAAGCTAATTGACATACTTGTTTTCCAGACAGAAATGCATTTTTAGTTCAGCTTGTCTGTATTTTATGCAATGATACCCCTATAGGGATAGGAGAAAAAAAAATTTAGTGTTATAAAACTGAAAAAAATTCAAAAGCCAGTATATACTACGACAATTGATCCAGAACAGCAAAAGGGAGCATAGTAAGTTCCCCAAATTCATCAAGATTTGGGCATAAATCTACTTTTTTTCCACAGCACAAACTGAGTAACTTGCATCGTGTTCTTTCCTACTGTTTTCGTTTTAAAGAGTTGACCGAGCAAGCACAAGGGTCCTTGGGTTCAACTCGATCTCTTGTGTCAGGAGCGCCAACAGTGTGAAGTCTCTCACTTTCCTGCGTAAGTGTTGGAGGGGAAAACACCAAACACTACGAATACAATGGTTTCCAAATTGCACAAAATGTTTATTGTTAGTCTAGTACATTCAATATCATATTGACTAGAATACAGTAATTCAAAATATTTTTGGCGAATTGAAATTTTTTAAAAACCATTTCAAACACTCCAAAAAGCAATGCCATGAAAAATTAACTTAAAATTAAAACATATTCAAGCAATAGTTTCACTTTTGACTACAGAAAACCTTTACATGTATTTTAGTGGTTTTAACAGTTACTGCATTTAAACAAAATATACGAACTCACAAAAAGTGGAAAATATTAAAATAGACACAATGTTAAAAAAACTGAGGCATCCAGATGTGCAAGACTGTTGTACTAGGAATTACCTGCCCAGCTGTTCCTTTTGTCCTCTCTTGGGGCAGTTAGCTAGTCTGCTGTAGTGGTGCCGTTTCTCCAACCACCTGATAACACCACACAGCAAAATTCTTCAATGCCTTGAATTTAAAGTTTGTCCCTCTTGTAAATTCTGTATACAAATATATATATTCTAAAATACGTAACCCACTGGCAAATCTAGGTGAAATATTAAATGGTACCTTGAAAAACATCCCTATCTTGCTACTTATTGTTTGCAGACAGGCAATATCCAGAACAAAATCTGAAAAAGGCAACACATTTTGGTTTTGTTTTTAAATACTGACATGAAAAACTGAGTAAATCAGAAAAAGGATAAAGTCAATCTTAATATAAGACATTCATTATGGAGTGGGACAGGATACAATTGTTGCACAAACAGTATTACAATGACTCTTCTACTTCTGGTCACTTAACGCACGTGTTCTACAATCATGACTTGCTACCACAAGTTTGGGTTTCCTGTACAGAAGGGCAGCAACACAATCAAGACCAGTCTGACTCTGTCAAGCCCCAGAATGACAAGTGACACCGTATCAGGTTCTTCAGGCTCTCCTCCCTGCAAGGCTGCGCTTGGGAAGAACCAACAACCTCGAATTCAAAGCGGTCAGCAATCGCTCTGCTCCTGCTGCTCCGACCGGGATTTCCCAACAGAACCACCCCAACAAAAGCCGCTGGGAACTGTTCTGGTGGCAGGTTTAAATCCCTTCGAAAATCCAAGCTTAGTATCACAGCACTACTAGGTGTACGCGTACTCTGGAGAAATAAGCGGCGCTCTGGTTTGGACAGGGGGTGTTAGCTGTCCCCTTCCACTGCCAGCTCCGCCAGCCCGCTTTCATCCAGGCTGCTGCCTAGCTGGGCAGCACGGAGCAGAACTGGGAATCTTGAGGAGAAAAATCACATCGCCTACCTCTCTTAAAGCACTTAATTTCCATCACTGATAAAGCCAAATTAAGGTGCTGTTTAAGTGGTACTACAGATGAGCAGAATACTGTCATGTTAAAACTCAGCAGAATCACATTTAGGTTTTAGTCTGTAAAAGTGGTTATTACAATTACACCTGTAATACAACCTTTGGAAGAGGTACAATGTTTGCTTGTCAGTACAGTGTGTGGAATGTAACCATTTCTTGCAAGATTTTGCAACATGAGTAACTGCATAGATGACAGTTGTGTGTTTTCAGTTCAATAAATGTACTTCCCAAGTTTACAAAAAACACAAAAAGTTTCTATAAAAGTCTTATTATACCAAGATAATGGGTGGTAAAAGTAGATTATTTGTCCGATTCATGTTTAATAAATGAGTAGTGGAAAGGCGATAGAAACCAATTTCAAATCAAAAGAGATTTTTGCTATTGCACTGACTTCACCCTTTGAATCACTAATTTAGAAAAATTCACGTAGTTAAAAATTGTAAAACTAAACTAGAATACAAAATTTATTTGTAAACATCAGGTAGCCAGTTCTACTAACATGGAATGGACTCTTGGTACTGCAGTACAGTATCTTGATTATTTACAGCACTTGCCATACGATGGGCAATTGCAGGACACATACAACATCAGTTCACAGTAACTGTGTTCAGAGAACTACCAACGTCAGTGCAGTTTTTCTGTGCAATTGTCCAATTTCCCCGAATTCCTTAGGTCAAATAATACTGTTACAGAGGCCAAGTGCAGATTACTTTGCGTGTATCAATCATAAGTGACGAATTATGTCTGCAGGACTTCTGTAAAGGTACTTCCAAATGGCATAGTAATGAACAGCAGCTGCTGTGGCCACAAAGAGGTGCCAGATGGCATGGGCAAATGGAATGACTCCATCGCTCTTGAAGAACACCACACCCAGACAATATATCAAGCCTCCCCAGGCAACCTCCTGAAGTCCATCGGTGTTGCTCTGTCAATTAACAAGGAAAGATTAGAACTGTGGTATAAAGGAGGGAAAGGTATTTTAGGTACAAAATAGCAAGTGCCTTCCGCCCCAAGAGAAGAAAGCTGGCTGTCGGAACTTCAAGCATCTTGGATTTGACAGACAGACAAGTGAGAAAAATCAGTATATTTATATTATACTTTGTGACTATATAATAATATATTTATAGAATATCTCGCAATAGCACTGTAGAGGTAACAGCAGGATAACTCAAGAATTGAGACAAATTTGATGCTTTGCTTCATGCTCATGAACAGAGCAGACAAACATGCAGAAAAAGAAAACCACAGCACCGTGTGCAAGCGTTGAGTTTAATGCAACTCCCACTGGCTGGATGAAACACCTGGCAAGGTTTTGGCATAGCAGAGCATTCACATGGACAGTTAAGGCATTATCTTCTAGATGTGCCAGATTTGTATCAGCAGCAGACAGGGTTATTCAAAGTTATTCAAAACGTGTAACTATAAGTAAACAATAAAGTTTTGAGTTGGACAAGATGGTGTAGATGCTTTACAAATGCACCAAGAAGCTTTTTCTTAATAAAACCCGAAAAACCCAAAAGCACCAGTTGCTGAGAGATCAAGTATCCCAGATATGGTGCGTCAGTTTGATACAGTTCAACTGCTTCTCAGCTTTTAAATTTTCCCCTGCTTCACTAACAAAAAAAGCCTCTAGTAAGAGACAAAATACTCTAGCTTTGTTGCCCCTGAGTAATTTTGAAAGGGGCAAGAGTCAATTTACTTCTCCCATCTTGGTCCAGACCACAGCATTAATTGATTTCCAGAGAGCTCTTACACATACCAAGAGAAAAGACAACGTGCTATCAGAAATCCACTCCGCTGCTATAAAGAAAAAGCTTCTTTCCCAACTTGTAAGTGAATAAGTGGGCATTAAGTTCATAAACAGTAAAATCTAGAAATATTCCTCAACAGGTTAAAGGTACTTCACATCTGTATCATTTTTACTCAAACGGAAGTAATTGAATTGTTACGTCCAACATCCTTTCAGAAGTGAGGGTCTTCAGAAGTGAGGTCCGGGACCTAAGCTCTTTTCATCTGGACCCTGTGGCCCAGATTCAACAAACCGAGGTAGCATTTCATTGACATGTAAATCATAAACCCTAAATATAAATGACTATATTTGGTTCTTCTGCAGAGAACATTTACAATTATGGCGGACTAAAATCTTTTCAGATGAAAGATAGCTGCAGTGGAACTTAAGCTAGTTATAAAAGGAAAGTCTGCATGTTTGTAATGTTAATAGTCACATTCCTTACCATGGATGTCACTACCAGAGCAGGAGAAAATCCCATCGCTAAATAGAAAAAGAGTTCAACGATCTTATACCTAAAAAGGAACAATTTGAGTCATCTAAGGAGGTGTACAAGAGGATGAACATTTCCGTCAATAGTAACAAAATATTTCAGGTTTTATGTTAGCATGGGTCCATTAAACTATTCAAAAAGCTTTCTGTGCAGATAAGTAACCAATGTTTTATAACATAAACAAAGCTAGCCTTTTATCTCTGCATTGTACAGCTGCAGGTAATACCTTGCTCTCTAAATACTGCCTAAATGCATGCATTTGCATTAAGTACTAGTGAGAATAAAACATTGAGACAACTTATTTTCTTATTTAACAAGAACCTCAGTAGCTCATTGCCAAAACAAAAAAGTTGGTTCTTGCTTGCTCCCTGAGGATATGAAAGCAGGCTCAAGAATTCATATCTGAAACTCAGGGACTTGCACTCCAAAACAAAACCAAGAAGGTAGCAGGAGTCAATATGCATCGGTATCTATAAACAATATAATGTTGCAATATTGTATTATTACCTAACGCTACATAAATCAGGGGCATAAGAAACTCATAATTTCAACTGCTTTCTTACCCTACCCACTCTCACCCCTGCTTTGTTGTAGCAAAAGTTAAAATTTTAGAAGTGGATACTTCCCTCCCAGTCCTTTAAGAGAAGACAATAATATAGCCTAAAGACATGTTATTACAGGGCAAATATAATTATCTTCTGACAAGACCTAAGTCTGCATCACTCTCATCATGTATTTCCACTTTTCAATGTGTGAAAGGCTGGATAAGAACCCTCAGAAAGCAAGAAAGCCCACACCTTTTAATTTCAGTTTAAAGTTAAATGCAAATAATAATTCTTACTTTTCATGGTAGAGAAACACATAAATGGTTCCTCCAGCAGCCATCAGCCAGATAAACCAACGCATGTGAGATGCCAGAGGTCCGAGCTCACGTAGATTTAACCTGGAGGTACAAAGATTTAAACAGACAAAAGTCACAAATGAATGGACCAAACCGACACAAGACTAGTAGGGTTTGATAAAAATAAATATTTAGAGCTGTAAAGTTAGGCATGATGCAGGGAGAAGACACTTGGGACATTCTATATCCAGACAGGTAGAAAGTGCGTTTGCATTGATGTAAGGGAGGCATAAACTGGGGTATGTGGAATATAAACTCCATCCTGCTGTTTTCTAACATTACTTTCAGCAAATCCCAGGGGATTACGTTGTGATGCATTTTGCAATGCATTTAAGAAGACACCTATAGATTTTGGAAAGTCACAATGATAAAACATTTACATTGGAAAAAGCTTTAGTTTTGAAACTGCACTTCAGATTTCTTACCACGGTGCGTATGATGCTGCAATAAAGACATAGATCATCATTCTGTCACACATGTGAAAGCAATGCTCCATTGTCCTAGTAAGAGAGAGAAGAAGTCACCAAGACAGATTTTGGAAAGGTTTTTTTATCATTTCAGTTTCCTGACACACTTTGGGATTACTTTGGGGAAATACCATCAGCTCCATAACCTCTTAAAACCATCTGGAAGACTGTCCAGCTGACTTTAGCTTCAGGAAGTCACACGCAAGACACGCAGGAGATGAGCACTCCTCCGCTCCTCTCCCCTTCTCTCCCCCTGCATCCTGCTCTCCAGCAAGCAGGCTGAAAGCTGTCACCTTAACTCTGCCTCATCCAAAACCCGTTACCATTCAGCGACTACTAGTACAATTCAGTTTATGGCCCAGAATTATAGACGGGTCATAATGGGACCAAAAAGTAAAATAAAATTTAAAAATAACAAATCAAATCGCATCTTAGTTCTGCTATTGCTGCCTTGCTCCCAAGGAGGCTTTCTGCTAGTTAGCTGTGTGTCGTATTTTAATTCCCTTGGCAAACTCCATGTTCCCTAAAATATCTGAGCACACCATAGTCCCAGACAATGTTCTGACTTCTGCAGTGGGATTATAGCCACTATGCAGTTAGATTGTGTTTTTCCCATTTCATCTTATGGATTAAGAGACACTAGGGCCTAGAAAAACACATATTTTCTTTGTGAAAAAGCAGCAGACATTAGAGTTCATTTGTATTCTGAGCCTGGCTCACTATTTCTTCCAACAGAATCAAGAGTGTTTTCTTCGTGATTCAGTACAAGGTACCACTCCAACCTTCTGTAAAATTATGTTTTTGACCAAGAAACACAATGGAAAAACATCACAGAACATGAAAATAAAACATACATCTTATAGCAATACCTTAAGTGACTCTTTTTCCAAGAAACGATATGAAATACTGTGGAGACAATGAAGAGGGCGCAGAGCCCCATGCCATACATCCATGCTGTTATCTTTTCCCATCGATCATCAGACAGCCGGTGGAGAAGGGCACTACCCACGATCGCGGGAACAATAAGGAACTAAGAAAACAAAAGGCCACTGTTAAGTCTTCCCTGGCAGCCAGCGTAGTACCATCCACAGCACCGCACCAGTGGGGCAGATAAAGTTCCCTTCCAGGCCCTATGCTGTGCCTTAAGATATTAATTTGTTCACGTGAACTGTAAATAAGTTTCACAGGTTAAATTCTCGGTAGTTTAACCCAAGCCTCACATGATAAAACAACAAAGCTAGGAACAAATAATGTTTAAACAAAACTGGCAACTCTGCTTTGCATTACAGGTTTGATAGCTGGGACTATCTAGCTGGGCCAGCCTGCACTGCCCGCGCCCTTTCCCTACCTACAGACTGGAAGAAACTGGGGCTCTGATCACAATTATAGTGCAGAAGATGCAGAGTATACCAAATGAATCTGAGAAGTAGTTAGTTAATCCAGAGATTTAAAAAAAAAAAAAAAGTGGCTTTTACTTTAGGCTTTTGAAGTACATCAACTGTAGCTCCATTCCTTCCTTTTTTTAGCTACATTTCCTTCCTTTTTGCAAAATTTAGTACATTTATGCCAAAAGCTGCAAAGTCATGGAAATGAAAAGTATGGTATTCCTATATCCACAGCATTTGGACAGAGGTGAAAACACTTTCCAGGTCTTGTAACAAGCCTAGGGAAGTTGACCTCATGCACTCTGAGGCCAAAAATAGCCTGCCAGCCTGGCTTCTCATTTATCACAAACCATAAATTTCCATACACATATCCCGGACAGCCCCCACGTTCAAGAAAGGTTCAAGTGTTTCACTCCTCAGGAGACCAGTCACGCCTGTTTTCCACATATGACATGCAGTTCAAAGTGCAGCTGAAGCCCTTGAGACAGCAAGGAACTGATGAGATGTGGCAGTTGGGTCATTCAGTTTTTCCAGGGACAGGAAGATACTGATCTCCAGAAACCGTTTTTCAGCAGTTTCTTTAAGCTGTGCAGACATGCTGTACCCACGGTCATCAGTTTCCTTCCCAATTTCTAGTGCAAATTTCAGTTTTGACTAAACTTGACAGAGAAGTAAAAGGTTTCAGAGATTATGTACCCACAAGTATCATCAACCCAAGTGCTAGGTAAAATAGCAAATCCCTGCAAATCCCCTGCTCAAAGCCTGAGCATGAACTGCTCAGAGATTCTGCCTGGAGCTCTGATTGATACCATTTTATAGGTAGGAAGACCTCTCTGGAAACTAGATTTAGATATTACACTGAACAACTTGTCTTTCCTACACAGATATCCCAGCCTTTTACCAGTCTACTAAAGTATTTCACAAATTAAGATATGATACGTAATACTCAAATGGGCCAACACAAGAGTTTCATACCAATCACTTTTCCCAGTAGTTATTGTATGTGAAGTTATAGGGTTAAATTAAACAAACAATTTTCTTATCACCTCTTTCTTTGTACCTTCAGAATGAAGAATACAGCCATGACTGAGCACATGAATGAAGACCTGAATTCATTGCTTTTCTGCCTTGTCAAGGCTCTGAAGAACAATCCTAATTCTCACAGGGAAGAGCGCTATACTACCATGAGAAGGATTTACTGTGTTTTCTAAGTATTCTATTCGGGAACACTTTCCCTCTGTGCCTGATATGCTTCGTGGGAACAGTTAGACTAAACAAGAGATGTTTTATTACTATTTCTGACCAAAAATAGCTAAAGACAAAATCCAGAAATGATACCCTGCTGTTCCAGCCAACTGGATAAAAGTTCTTTAGCTACTAATGCCATAACAGATAACATACCATACAAAAGACTTCATTATATCTAAGCTCCATCTTACAAAAGAAATATAACACTGTAGTCAACAAAACTAGGCAGATTTTCCCATGTTCATTTGAAAACAATCTCTAGCCCAAAAACTGTGTTTTAATCTTCAGAATGGAGAAGCAATCAACTAGTCCTTTAAAAGGAGGGCTGTTTAGCAAAAAATTAGTCAAAGAATCAGAACTAATAGAATGAGTGTGATTGTGCCATGTCAGTTTACAGCAATGACATAGCATTTCTAACTTGCCAGCATTCCTAGCAAAAAAGCTAGCTAGGAGTCACAAAAAGCTTTGCTTATTTCATCATGAAGCACTACTCTTCCCAACAGATATCATCAAACCCAGCAACTTAATGTACTGTGAACAAACCCAGAACCATGATATTCCATCTTACTAATTGTAGCACCTTCATTAATAGTTGCTAAATCAGAAATGGGGCTGAGAGAGATCTACAGAACAAGACAGCAGGCAACTTAGTTTCACTAAGTTTTCTAGAAAAATGCCAGAACAAAATTAGAGCATGAAGTTACAAAACCCTCTGCGATAAGGAGGAAGACAAAAGATAAAAATCTATTTATTTACAGTTATAGGCAGGAATCTTTAAGAAAAGACATGGGCACAACCCTTGTGTGATGTATTTTGGGAAACAATGCCTACAGTCACAAACAGTGCCCACTGCAAAAGCCTTAAGGCACAAAGATGCATGCTGAAACAACTTATCTGCCACACTTCAGGGAAATTGTACTCTCTGGTTACTAACTTATGGCAAATCATCTGCTATCTTCTATCTATCTAAGGTTGCTTAGGATACTGGTACGTTGGTCAGTATTTTATCTGTGTTCTTCCCATATTTCTGCAGACAATCTCTCCTGCAGAGAGGTTAAAAAAATCTGTTAAAAATTTTGCTTTTGTATGTAACATTCACGCCAAGTTACATTATTTTCTTTGTACGCAAGGCTACGCACGTCATATAGTCGGCAACAATGGCTTTTGATGCACAAGCCGCTGTAGCAAAGCATGGCGTTATTGTTCCAATTTCACGTGCCTTTCATCGAGAGGGAAACACTGACAGCATGAAGATGGTCCCAACGCTTCCTCTTTGGAAAGGAGGACAATGGAAAGATCAACAAATCAGCCAAAATTGCATGTGACACTTAGAGGGAACCAGGAAGGGCCGTGTCCACCTCCAGCTGCCTGCTCCAGGAGCGCAGTCCTGAAGCCAAGTACGGTGCCTCCCTGCTCACCAGTTTTTTCAAGGAAGGAGACGAGCGCTGTGCAGTGGGAAGCTTACTGGGAACATCGGTTGTGCAACCCAGAGCGCAGAGGAACTGCTAATATCAGCCAGGTGGAACAGAGACATTTTCATCTTAAGAGCCCTTCTGAAATTTTGATGACCCCTACTTCCATGCTCAAACAGCCTGCTAAATGCTCCAAGCCTCATTTTTTAAATATTTATACCTCTCTCTTTTTTTTCCATGCACTGCACAAACCATGACTGGAACAGAGAGACTATAACTTATTTTAAGAACAGTTCCTCCTTTTAAGCCAGTTGGAAGAAACTTTTAGAGCAGTACAAAGCAAGCCGTGTCTAAATTCTGAGGGTTTCATACAACACAGTATCTTTTCTCTGATAAGCCTTACGTACATCAGAAGTTTCATGATGAAAGAGCCATCCCTCCCCTTAGATTTAGCTTACCTCACAAGTTAAATTCTTACAACTCCTCCTTCTCTCATATACTGTTTCCTTCCTGTTCTTCTAAACACAGAGAGCAGTCTTTTCTGTCCCTGTATTCAACTTTTTAGCTGCCCTTCCTAACTCCTAGCGTCTAAGGACAAGTCAGTGCTTCATTTAAAGCTAAAAAGAAACCCAAGACATTTTAAATAGCCTTACTAGTTATAAATTTGAAAATACCTTACTATGGTACACAAAGTTACCTTCAAAGTACTGTAACAAAAAGCTACACATGGGATTCTGTATCTCCAGTTATTGCTGGGTTTAGGGTTTTGTTTTTTCTTTTTTTTTTTTTCCTTTTAAATACCTGCCTAAACTGACTACTGCATATTTTTAAGTCAAAAAACAGATGGGATACCTACAGCAGAGTACAGCCACGCTCGTAAAATTCAAGTTGACTGCTTCCTGAATTATGAATAAAGCTTTGGAAAAAATGCATGGAGAACCATTGCTAAACTCTGTTTTGTAGAAATTATATCAATGTCTAATTGAAAACTCATACTGTAATCAAGTGGCAAAGACTCAACCACTCGACCATCTACCATTTAGTAAAATGGTCTGTAACACACAGAAGCAAGTGCGTCCCCCCAGCTGCTTCTGTATAATCCACTCTGCTTTCCCAGATCAGATTTCTATTTCAAGGCTTTAAAGTTTAATAAAAAAATATTTATTGCATACAATTTTATTTAATAAGTAACAATCCCTCTTTTATACTACACTTTATTTTCTTCCAAAGGGTATGTTAATATTGTATATCTCCAAGCTGTTAACAGTTCATGATAGGTTTTAGCACGTAGCTTGACTGTTCTGAAAGTAATAAGAGAGCTTCCCCAGAACCTGTAGAACACCACAAAATACTGATATGACATCCTGGCTGTAACCCACTGCTAACAGGCAGGAATCAGACATGCCTGTTTTTCAATTAGATGAATGCTAGAACTGCTAAGGAGTACAGCAGCTTCTGCCAGATATTTTGAAATCTAACTTTTTGGCCAGAGTAAATAAGATTTGTACAAGGATTATGAGATAAACTACATATTTGTGCTAACTAACAGCATGTTGCTTCATTCTCTAGACAAATAAGCATATATTTACATAATGCTGTACATGAGAGCCTTGACTTAAAAACACATAAACTTCAGTTAGCTTTTCTATATGTAAACCTAGGTGATTCTGTTTTTACCAGCAACAATGAGCTGTATGTTGGTTATTTATAAAATATACACAAAGGATCCTTAAGAACAGAGCTCCTTCTAAAACTGAAGAGTCCCATGCGCTACCCTGAGCATTCGTATCTGTAGCTTACTTGGAAACACTGGAGATAAGAGACTGAGGACAAAGTCAAACATACTTCAGATGTTTGGAGTTAAACAAGGGATTGAGGAAAAGCACAAGCTGATATTATAAAAGGGCAAATGCTATCTTAAAAAACACACACACATATTTTTAAGTCCTTTTCAAAGTGCCAGACAGCAAATTAAACTTCCCAATCACTACGAGAGAGAGAGAGAGAGAGAAGGGACTGCTTGCTTTATTTTGTATATATCATATATTCAAATCTAGTACAGGGCCTTACATTATGAAAATAAGGACAGACTAGGATTTTTAGTACGGCTGTCAGCATCGTTAGTGCATCTTTCAAAATAGCAGATTTGTCAAAGAATCAATTTGTAGATATAAAGTATCAGAACTAAGTCATTCCAGCTCTTCTAGCTGATACCCACATGATGGTCTTATGAAGCCTTCCACTTCTAACAGGAATAAATCTTTCCTATACTTGCAGTATACAATTTGCAAAATATTACGTCAGCATAGCACTGGGAAATCTGCCTTGCAAGGCTGACTAGTATAGGCCTACTTTCACTTTACCGTAGTCATCCTTTGACTGGGACAGAAGAAAACCATCTAGTTGAAGACATGTAACTTAAACTTAGGTGAAAAGGAATCTTAAGAAGCGTCTGGAGCTTCTAGAGATCCAGAACCGGGACTAGTGATTACCAACTATCTAATTAATGTTACATTTTCTAGCCTGTTATAGCTGAAGCTTATACACCAAAACCCACAGAGGCTTCAAATACGAATACGCTTGGGCAAAGGTAAGCACTGAGCCATCCAAACCCACAAAAATTTACTGAAGCATTTGGTTCGAGGGGGGGGAGGGGGGGGGCGGGGAAGAAAAAAGAAAAAAAGAAGTACTTACTGCATGTGTGTAACAGTTAGCAGCATGCTCATAGCAAGTGGGTTTGTAGCGGCTGTTTGCTGGAGCTGGGTGGTTCATGAACCTGTAGAACAATTAAGAGATATTTTTAGGAAAGTTAACAAACCATCTCTTTTGGGTGTCACAAAGGAGTACCTCCAGCCTAGTAGTATGAAAAATTATAAGTACAGACATGTTAAAAGTAACTGTTAATTAAATTTTAAGTCCTCCCATATAAGGTCTCGTAACAGAAACATGTTAGATAAAACTCTGTGACTGTCTGTCACAGTGGATGGTTATCTTTAACCAAGACTCTGCACATAGAAGTCAGACTGCCTCTTTTCCGACAGCTTGGTTGGATGAAGAATGAACTATTTCCTATTTAAGTTACCTAATACGGACACAAATTACTCCAGAAATATGGACTTCATCATAGCTGCCAAGGTTACTCTTCTTTTAAGAAGTTCTTGAAACTATAGCAATATTCCAGTTCTATAACACCTTGGAATAAACCAACTTGAACGTTGGCTTTTCAGTTCCTATAGCGAGCAATATTTGTGTTTGAAGCATTAGGTGGCTCAGTTTTTCTTTGAGGCTAATCCTATCTTCTGTCTGTACCTAAGACCCAAGCTACACAGGGATGAAAGGAGACTCTAACGGTTCACTCCAAAGCAGCAAAGTTTCAAGAAGCTTTACATAGACATTCTGCCTTTTCCTCCAAGAATTTTCAAACACTACCTAACAAACAATCACAACAAACAGTCTTTTCAAGCCAAGTGAAATATAATAAAAAAATCTGAGAAAGTTTTGGAATAACCTGCCAGTACTAATGTTGCTTTTAAAATTTCTAAAAAAACCAAACACTGGAGTTGTTTCTGTGAAACCTCACAAATTCAAATCTGTGTATAAAATCCTCTGAAAGACAGCACATTATTTGTATGTAACCAGACAGTCATGAACTACTCCAGCTACAGTACCATGTATGTTATCCCAGCACAGCCTACTATCATTCAAAAGCAATTCTCTTTCACTAATAAACTCCAGTTTACTCCAGACTATTATAAAACTATGCATTGACCGTTAGTCAGGTATCCAACAAGCCAGGAACAGCTTCACAACAAATACAGAACATGTCTGTATGTTTCAGAACCGAGAGCAGCTTTGTTGGCTAGATTTACATAAAGGGCTTGTTAGACAAACTGTGGTCCTCTCCCATGTCCCTCCTGGTTTAAGTCAAAATCAGTCCTATTTTTATGACATCCATAAAATACTGGGTGATCTCAAAGCAGGGAAAACCAACCAACAAAACCCTACCAGAAGCTCATAGCCTGAGTAAGCAGTTCCAGATTTCTGGGATACAAGACACTTGGCTCTCCTGACTGATTTATTAAATGATTTATAAACAATTTTTTTTCTAACCTCATATTTGAGGATGTAACAACAATGATAAAACAGTGTCATGACCTCTCTCCAAATTGTGGCAGTTTCAAAAAATAGTTTCAACTGTTACTGATACACAGGACAAGAAAAACGTGAACATCATTCACAGACACCAAGTATAAATGGTTGTTAGCAAATTAGTAACTCCACAGGAGTTAATATATTGTTAAAAAATGGCAATTCTTTTGTCAGTGACAAATGACTCCTTGCTCTCATCTCCAAGAGCTTAACGACACTGTAGTCATATACACGGGCTCACAGAACATTTAGAAAATTATTTTGTTGCCCAGTACGTACAGGTCTTCAACAGCTGCTGGAGACCATCTCTGCATCCTCTAAAGATGGAACATTCAGCTTACTCAGTTCTGCTTCCAAGTTAGGAAAACATTTAAAAATAAAAGCATCTGTTGGCTCAGCTAAGTGACCAGGATTAGACTGCCCTTGCCCAGCTCCGTAAATTAAAAATAATGGGAAACCTTTCAGTGATTACATCTAGAATATTACTACATTTCTCCAAAGGCCATGGTGGTACGTTGGAAGTCTCACAAGAAGTCAAAAATTAAAAAAACCAAACAACAAACCACCAACAAACAAAAAAATATAGAACCAAAAGGTACAAGCTTATCCTCAGTATTAGCTTTATAATTTCAGTAGTTCCAAATTTCTAGATCAGATATTATTATCATCTAAAAATCTATAAATAATTGAAGGTAGACCGCTAATGGGACCTTCTGTTATTCAGCAAAGCACTACTTTTAATTATTTATTTTTTGTTTTTTACTTTTAATTTATAGTTATTTAGTAGAAAAGGTATCTGATCTTTCTAAAGCAGAGCCTGGGGTAACGTTAGATTTTTGACAGAATTATGAACAAACACATAAAAAGAGTCAATTTATTATTAGGTCCTCTTCTTCTCACTAATTTAAAGACAGTTTCATTAGCATTAAAACAGAATATAAACACATTAACAAAGCTATCCTTTTTCTGTTATCTAGACAAAGAGTTGTGGTTTTTTTTCTCCCTTTGTGCCAGCACAGGAATGATGCAAGCATTCGTTCATCTGCATGGCAACTTCAGGCTGAGAAAACAGACAAGCATCCGGTTTCCGAAAACTTCACGTTTCCAAAACTTTTTTAAACTGTTTTTTCTTAAAAAATTCTGATGATTTAAATTAAAACAACAAAAACGGTTAGCAACGTGGCTGTTGGACAGAAAGCTTTACAGGACTCCCACAATAGCTGAAACTCACTTTTCTTCCACCAGAGAGAGTCCCAGCAGAACACCACCCTTAGCAACGCTTCACCCCCCTTCACTGACATGTTTACACTAATAACGCCACCACTAGCGTGTTCTGGCAGGGGAGGAAGAGTTAGGACCTTCCAGAAAAGGATCTCGCAGCAGCCCAGCACCTACCTTTGCTGCACACTGGCCATACCTGCACCTCTCCTCTCTGAAAGGTACCTGCAACATGCGGCAAGACCCAGCGAGCAGACGCTGGAGCACATTTGCTCAGGTCACTACTCACAGAGAACGTTTTCAGCAGAGCAAAGCTTCACTTACTTCCCTATGCCTTTTGATAACACTATTCGTAAACGTTGATCAGCAACAACTTTAGAGGAAGGGTCATTTAAAAAGTGGTTGATGAGGGCACTAATTCCAGCCAATGCTTCTCTTGAGTTTGCTTCATTTCCAGTTTGACAGTTCGTGTTTAATGTCTTAAGAAACAGACCTGAAGTTTGAAAATAGCTGCTTTGTGATACTACACTGAAGTACTCATCAAACCCAGGAAAAATTATTCTGACACATGCTGTTGCAAGTCAGTCCTATACTCCTGTAGCTATATATGCATACATCGCAGTATGAAGGCAGAAGAACCTGGCTGCAGACTTACAGTCCAGAGGCAGAAACTGCTCTGTTCTTTCTCAGAGAGAAATAAATAAATAATCCCCACATCACCACCAACAACGGACACTTTTTGTTTTCTGCCACGTGAATACAGCAACACAGGGACATTGTTCTTCCTCCTAACTATGGGTCAAGTTTGCCTCTTCTGAAAAAGATAATTGTGAGGAATATAATCTCACCTTCTTAAAAGTGGAAACCCAATATACAGCATTCAGATGCTGTTTACTCCTATAAATAAAGGCTCTCTGTAACACAACCATTAAGGTTATTAGCAAATACAGGACAGCCTGATAAGCTCCCACTGAAGAGGGCTACAGTTTACAGGAAACATCTTTTAAGCGAAGCCTTTTGATTCTCCAATAAATCCCTAATGTAGTCTTTAACAGAAGCAGTACGAAACCAGAGCCATTTAATCAGGGAATATGCAGCATTATCTCACAAGAACCCATAAATACTTCTCCATTTAAGATACTGACAATCAGTGATTGCTAAGATAAAATATTTACTCCCTCAATATCAGAATATGAATTTTCTGAAATTTCATTTCATTTCACAGTAGACTAACAACTACTCGTAGCCAGCCACAAGTGCACAATGCTTTTGCACTGAAGAGGCATGCGTTCATTTTCACAATTTAAATGCATTCTTAAAGCCCTAGATCTACTTGAAGCCAAGGAAATCCAAGCTTCATAATTTCACAGTACACAACCAACCTTCTCTGATGAGCACATTCCCAGTATAAGTGGAAAAGGGGTATTAAGAAAGACATACGGCAATTTAAAACAAGAGGGAAGAAATTCTTATCTCCCCCTTTACACTACTTGAACTTTGATCTTGCAACACGTCAAATATTTACAATGTTAAACATACGTACTGATCCATTCTTTGTGAGACACCCCTAATCTCAAGTCCCGATTCATTTCCAAGGAGTAGATGCTTTATGTTTCGTAGTGATTCCAGAATTAAGAGACCACAGTATTTGGGAGAGAAAGCAGGAGGAAAATCTGAGGGCTCTTAATGCTTTGTCTTTGCACATAAGCCCAGCTTAGAAAAATAAATTCTAAAATCCCAAATCCATGGCAGATATCTGTATGGCATTTGTCTGGTATCACAGCAAGCTCATATACCCCAAACTGCAGAAGAAAAAAAAAAGCACTCTTTAAACCTTGCCTTATTCTGGATTCCCATCTGCTGAATGAATTATTCTTTCAAGCATGAATTAAAATGTCAGTAAAAACAGCAAGCACTGATAATAGCCTCAGAGATCTGGATTTTTTAGTCTTTTCAGGAAGTACGCTGCCTTTATTCAGCTCAAAAGGCCTCATACTTCCTTTCACCAGCTCAAAAGTTCATTACCCCTTTTTGCATCTTTTTTTTCTCTGTGCTTTCCAGCAGCAGGAGAGGCCGTTCAGACCTAGTAAGACACAGTGTATGAGAAACTGCAACCAGGTGGAGATAACTCCACAAAACCAGCAGTGGCATACATTAAATGGGGTTACATATTTAGATACTGAAGCAATTTTAATGTTATCTCATCTCTTTGTTCTCAAGAGGAAAAACAAAGGAAACCACAAGCAGGTCAAAATAGATCAGCAATGTATTTTCATGATGACTGTTTAGGTAAAATTTTGAAGAGGAATGAATAGGTTTATAAAAGCTTGCTTTCCTTGCCCAAACTTTCAGATATTTCCCCTTGATGAATTCAGTCCATTTGGTTAAAAATAGAGCCATATTCCTCCGGCCCAGGCACCTTCCTTCCTGGATTAGAACATACCTAGCTGTGGTTTGTAACTGTTCGTAGAATCTTCGCTATCACTGAAGAGCTGAGCCAGAGAAATGACTGGGATGAGTACAGCAGCAGGGCACTTATGGGGAAATAACAGTGCCGTCACCCGCTGCGGGAAGGTGCGCGTACTTACACGGTACTGGAGATAAAATGAAATCTGCAATTCTCGGGGAATCCCTGAAGCCGTGGCAGCGTGCCCGCTCAGCATGGCAGGGGCCCCTCTGCACCCCGCTGGCCTCGCAGCCGCCTCAGCCCCCCGGCCAGCGCCAGAGGCCAAACCTGAGGTGAGGGGGGAGCGCACAGCACCCCCTGACCCCCCCAGATTTCTCTTTTGCTCCTCTTTGGGTTTTACTCCCCCGCTAACCCTCAGAGGCAGGCTGGCGGCGGGCGCAGGGCACCTGCTGAGGGAAGCCGCAGCAGAAGCCGGGCTGGCCCTCAACACTCACCGGCCCCGCGCCTGGCCTTTGTGCCACCCAGCACCTGAAGCCACATCCGTACGGGTGTGCCCGACCCCCCGCACCGGGCCGCTGCCCCCCGCCGCCGGCAGCGCCCACCGCCCGCACCGGGGCTGCGCGGGGGCACGGCCCGGCCCTGCGGCGGGCAGAGGCGGCTCGGCACGGCGCGGCTCGGGAGCCACAGGTCGGGGCGGGGGTGGGACACACGGCCGGGTGCGTGGCCCTTCATCCACGTAAAGCGATGGGGAAGGAAGAGAAAATTAAACCCACGAAGGCCACGCGGAGCCCCCCTCACGCCCTGCCCTCCCCGCCCGCCACCGGCCCTCGGCCCCGGGGAGGGCGACCGGCGCCTCAGCAGCGGGGACCGGCGGGTACCCCCACCCCAGCCCCCACGCCCGCCCGGCCGTCAGGGGAGCGGGCGGCAGGCCGGGGATCCCAGCCCTCAGGGCGGCCCGGGGTGGGGTGAGGGGTCCCCGGGGGCGACCTCACCTCCTGAACCTCTCCTGGAGCCGCCGCATGGATCCGGGCCGCCCGCCCCAGCCGGGCGGCGGGCGGGGGGTCGGGCCGGGAGGCTGCGGGCGGCTCCTGAGGCGGCGAGGGCCGGGGTCCGGGCCCTCATTGGCGTGCGAGCGGCCGCGGCGCGCAGCGACGGCCGGCGCCGTCCGTCGGTGAGGCGCGGGAGCCGGGCGGGCGGCTGCGGGCGGGCGGCCGCTTTAACCGGCCTCTCGGCTGCTCTCGGCCCGCCCGGCCGCGCTTCCCTCCGCCCCGGCCCGCCCACAGCGGCCGCCCCCGGCGCGGCAATGGCGGGAGGGCGCGGGGCCGATGGCGGCGGGGGGCGGCCCTGGGGGGCGCAGCGCTGCGGCGGGCAGCGGGGGGCCGGAGCCGCGGCCTGGCGGCGGGGTCGCGCCGGGGGCGGCCCAGGCTGAGCCGGGCTCCCAGCGCCGGGCCGGGAAGCAGCAGCGGGGGGTGCTGAGGGCTCCCCCCGGCCGGGGCCGCGCTCCCAGCCCTGGCAGGGCCGGCCGCGATATCACCGCACCGAGGGACGGGGGCAAAGTCTCGCCGCATCCACCCCCCCGGGACACGCGGGGGCCGGGAGATCTCATCTCGCCTCAGGCTTGGCCTGGGGGGGGGGGGGGGGGGGGGGGGGGGGAAGGCTGAACCCCCACCGGCTGACACCCCCCACCGGGGCGCTGGGCTCCTGCTGCGGCACAGGCCCGGCTGTGCCCCGGGGCCTGGCACGGCATGGCCCAGCATGGCTAGGCACGGCAGGGCACAAGGCTCCTCCAGCAAAGACGCAGCTCTGCTGTCGCATAAAGTCGCGCGTGGAATAATTTACTCTGCTCTTAGTCGAGGTTACAGTGGCCAGACTGCTGGTGGGAGCCTGCCCAGCTATCTCCCTGCCCCCCCCCCCAGCTGTAAGCCACAATCTTATCTCCCCAAACCAAACTTGTTCCAAGCCAGGGCTGTTGTGCCAAGTGAAGAGACAGTGGCAAGCGTGTTGCTGTAAGATGAGCATGGTATTGCCTTGTATAGTGCAAATCAGGGCATGAATTGGGAGAGTATTAAGTTCTAGTCAACCTGTCTTCCAACCTAAGATCATGTTTACAATGGTATTTTCAACGGTTCCAGCCCTCAACAAAAGCGATTAGTATAGGCACACCAAAGCAAACCCCCGGCTTAGACAAATAAACTGTATCTGGCATCAACATCTTTTATGGTAGGACTGAGACAGATAGGATCTGCTGACTGCTGCACCGTGGTCCGTAAAGTCACCTCCCCAGCTGAAGGTGTCACCACCAGGTAACCACCTCCACCACAGGCAGCAGGAGGAAGTGAGAGCATCGTGGCTTGGCTGCCCGTCAGGCTACATCTGACTTTTCATGGCCCTCGGTCCCTGTTACTAATTCTTCGTGCCAGGAGGAGCAAATGACAAGGTGGTAACAGCTTTGCAAACTGCCACAGCAAGGCTTGCCCCTCGGTTTCTCCAGTTTCAGGCTGGAGTAGGCTTTCCTGGTACAAATTGCAGTTTTGCGTTTCTAACAGGGGCTTGCAGCAAGAGTGGCTGGGGCTGGGCCAGAAGACCACAGAGTCAGTTGCTCAGCTTTGCTCAAAGGGGAGGGTAGAGCTTGTTGCTGAAAAGGAAAGCTCCTGAAATGCAGAGCCAAGGTAGTTCCCGGAGAAATACTTCCATTAATCTCAGTGAGATATCACTATTAATGTCAGTACAATCTGTCATCTGATTTAACAGTGTCACTGCTAAATAAAATTTCATATTGCTTATGTTATCTATTACTCCAAAAGGAATAAAGTTTGAGGACACCGCTGAATAACCCAGCCACACACGCACGGCTGGATCTGAACGTCTGAAGCTTCAGTAGTATCCCAACAGCATGGCTTTATTTCGAGGTAGAACTTGTGGTGGCGCAGCTACCTTCCTGCTCAATACCACACGCCCATCCTTGCATTCCTCTATGGCTGCCCCAATAATTTGCTCTTTCAGGCTGTAAAAATGTTCAGGAATGTGTGACATTGTGGACACCATGGCTGGAAGGCTGGCTTCTTTGTGGTTCTGGTAAAAAGCTGGACTGACTCCTGTCAAATGAATCTGCTGAGACTTTCAAAGGTGCACACAGAGGCGCTGCATTTTGTCTCTGTCTTCTCTCGCTCCCTCTGCTGCCCTTTGCCTTTTTCTTTTGTCTCTTCCCAAGCCACTCTCATTTTGATTTCCTTCCTTGCTGCCTTTGACATCTGATCCAAATGTGTCATCGGGTTTTTCTCCTCACAGTTTTGAAAGCCTGTTTTTCCACTTTGGTTCTGTGGTCACAGATCTCACAAATTGCAAGGTCTTTAAAACAACAAGTGGTGTGTGGTGTAGCTTCCTGTTGCTGGAGCATCAAAGGTTTACAGATTCAAGATACGGTTAAAAAAAAATATAAATCCGTTTCAAACAAAACCAAGAACATTCAGGTCATGAAGCTTGGCCGAGTGGAACCAGGTTAAGACCACCACCAAGCGTCATGACAGCAGTGATGAAACTGGAAGATTTGAACCGAATGTCTGTCTCTCTTAAGGAGACCACTAAATTACTCAGCATAGATATTATTAAGATGGTCCTGACCAGTAACATGGTTTTAGTACCAGTAACTCTTGTTGAGCTAATCTCTGTAATTGCTTTTTATGATGTAATGAATCAGAATGCCTCAAAAAAAAAATCACAACAAAAGAAACCCCTTATTTATGGGCTGAACAACCATTACATCCAAAAATTGGCATTAAGCATACAAAATTAAGGAAGGAAAACCTAATTAGTTTGATTATTCTTATTTACAAAGTATGAAAGAAAAAAATATCTTCAAATACTCCATGTTCATTTGATTAAAAAATGTTCTTAAGACTAGAAATATGTTACAGCGAGCTCAGCCAGAAATGTATTTTAATAGATGAGTCAGGGTTACAAGAAGATGGAAGAACTTTCCTTACTGAATGCGTCCCTGCTGTGGGCCACTACCACATAGTGCGTTTGGAAGAAAGAGCAATGTGTTGAGTGTCAACAGCCAAGGGTTCATTAATAAGAATTTTAATCTATTATTTTTTAACTGGGAAAAGAGAATTTAGTTCTGATCAGGGCTGTGAGGTATTTGTAAAATGGATTGTCCAAAATTAACTAGGTGATCCCAGTCTGATACCTAATAGACACTCATGTGACACCAGACAGAAGGTGTTTGCATAGCAGAGCTCTTACTAGTTGCTATTCTTGACAGTCTGAGCGGTGAAGCCGGTGAGCATAGGAGCTGTGTGGTTTGCCCTGGTTATTTCTAGGTCAAAATTTACCCATGCAGAATCTCCTGCGGCCCTTCACAGGCATATTCTACTTCTCTAGGGATGAAGGATTTGTACTCCAGGGCTATTTACGAGCATTAAATTGACACACAGAAACATGCCTAATTTCTGAATCAGACACCAAACGCTTTTAGAGGATTATGCAAATAGGGACACAAAAGTAGGGTCTGTAGTTTTCACTGCATTGCAAAATGCTCTTGGGTTGCACAAATCTATCAAACAAATAGGCAGGACTTGCTGAAAGCTTCCTTTTCCCCACGCAAGATGAAAATTTAAGTGGCACTAAGATGTCAGTGGTGAATGAAATTCTGTCAGGAGGTTACATTAATAAAACTAAACATCTCACACCAAAGCCATTTCTTCTAGCTGTTCCGCACAGACAAGTTCTTATTATAAGCCTGCACAATAACTAGTCGCCTGATTTGTTAAACAGATAACAGAGAAGCAGACACCCATAAGCAGCCCCACAGATGCCAAAGCGGATGTGCTGGTGACAAGGCACTGCTAATGTTCCCAGGTACTTACTTTTTGGAGTTGCTGGTGGTGGCAGGCTGACTTTGGAGGCAGCAGGGCAGCATACTGTGGCTCACGAAGCTCTTAGCCAATTTAATGCAGCAGGGAGGCAGGCTGAGCGGCACGGGGCCCTTAATGAGGCATGGGAAACGAGTTTTACAGGTGAAACTCCTCTCCACTCCCAGTCTACATGGGAGAATAAATTAAGCATTTCTGGTAAATAAGGGTGGAGAAAAATACCTTTTTGTCTTCTTTTGACTTCACAGCAAACAGAATATGAGGATCTAGCTCTCCTTTCTTATGGGTATACGTGATAATGGAAAAAGGTGATGGTTTCAGTAAGGCTTGATTTAAAAAATTGAGAGGTAGAGCTTTTTCCCTTCCTTAGAGAACAAATTCTGGAGTCATTGTGGTTGTAACATGAGTAACAAGGAGTAAAACATAACTTACTTTTGCAATTAAAGGAAATTCTATTGTTTTTCAAGTTTCTAATACAAAAAAACAGTTTTGCAATAATATGGACTGTAAGACCAGGACAGCCATAGGTCTCAGGAGAGCTCAAGATAAAGCACTTCGTGCTCCACTTTAGGCACGAGCTCACGCTGAAGCTGTGGGGTGCTCTGGATTGTTGGGGGAAAGCTTGAGGCTGTGCTTCCTCTTAGCATCTCCTCAAACATGTCTCTGCAGTACAGATCAAGTGGTCAAATCAACCCAAAGCCCTTCAGAGAAACCCCTTGGGCTTTCTTAGCACATCTGAGGACACATGGCAGCAGAGTAACACCCTGTGAACAGTTACGCTCTGGGTCTGAACCAGAACGAAGGTCCTGCAGGCAGCATGGCTGGAGCTTGCCTCTTTTTTTTTTTTTTTTCCTTGCTGCAAACTGACCCAGATTTCAGCTTTATCTAATAGTCTCTTTTGAGCCTAGCTTGAAGGCAAAGCATCTCTTACTGAAATGCATGTCAGTGGTCTTGTGTAACAAGCACCTTTCCCTCCCTCAGCCTTCCCCCAATCTAATTAATAAGGTCATTCCACTGATGGCAGGTTTATAAATAGCTTTCCAAACACTAATGGAATTAGTTCTGGCTTGGGCAACTTTTCTAGGGTGATCACAGGTATCTAAGAAGGGCCAGCTCCTTGGCATATACAGCCACTTGCAGTGGAAATGTTGAAACATAAACATTTACCTGAAGTCAGAGAGCTCTTGCTACCAGCATTAAACCTGAAATGGGATGACAGCATTACCCAGTAATATAATCGAGAAGATCTACTGCAAGTAGAACAAGTGGGTTTACAGGGTTGTGCCATGTGTTAGAATACAGATTACATGAGGCTAGATAATGTCAAATTCTGCTGAAGGTCTCTCTTTTATCAGTATTTCTGAGAAAAGTGTATTTTCCATGGCCACAAACCCACAAGATTTTGTGGGGAGAATAAACAGGTACCTTGGGGAAATAATGGAAAAGTACTTCAAGTCGATAGAATCTTTAATATAAGAGCAGATAATGGGAAATGAGTACTGTAGCTATAAACTCTCAGAAGAGAGTGTTTTCAAATTATTTGACTATTTAAATCATCTGTGAACTGAGACCTTGAAAGCAATGGCTGAGTTATTAACATTTTAAAATTTGGTGTGAGTCTGGAAATTTATAATAAAAATAAAACCTAAATATGTCATAAAAAATTTAAGCTCTGATTGTTTAGAAAACTTAAGCCAAAATGCAGAAAGCATATATGCTGGTTGTTCACTGATTTAGGGACTTCAGATCAATGAGTATTAAGCTCCTAAACAAGAGAGACATGAAATTATAATTTGATTATCTATGTGACTAATGGAATTTAATTGCATATTCAGGAAAATAATGGAGAAACATTATTTTGCAGTCATTTGGTCTGTGTATCAAATAATAGTCCTGCCATGTATTGCATTTCTGGTAGAAAACAAAATTACATAGATTTCAAAGTGCATGTTGAGAAAACCAAAGAAGATAAATTTGATATTAATCTGTATTTTTTAACAAAGGAAAATATGAAAAGGCAAGTTGCTGAGATCCCATGGCATACTTGATCCTAAAAGCACATCTTCAAATATGTCAGTTGTTGAGACTGTTTCAAAACCACTGACATTTTTTCCTTGTTTTGGTTAGCAAACTTGGGTTCATCTGGATCCCCGATGTACCTCAAACGTATTTCAATCAGTAACATTCTCTAGCTGGATCACACTGACTTATTTGTTACAAAAAGAACTTTCTGGAGTGAAAAATCAAATTCCTTCTTGTTGCATGTTATGCATTCAGCCCTCTTAGATGAAGAAGTTGACACAAGGGCAGGAGGTGCCTTGTGTAACTGAGAAAAGATTGCATCTTTAGAGCTGAAGGAGAGAAAAGCAGCACTTGTCAGTCTCCATACTGGCCTTGGACCAGCTGCACAAATTCTGAGTCATCAGCTGAATCCAGTCTGTTAATAACTGCAGAGAACTTCTACTTCAAAAAATACAGGAATATCTTGCTTTCAGATATCGATTCCATAGTGTTTCCTTTGGGAAAGCTTTAGTCATAAAAGTAACAGAATTCAAGGCTTGTTTAGAAATAACAAATGTCAGCGTTTCTTGGCTTTCAGTAAGTGCGCCATAAAAAAGATGATCAGGGATTTTAACCTGCTGATTATGGTTGAGTGGCCAGAAATCAGTACGTAATTAAAGCTAACAGGCAAATAGGAGTTTATTAAAAGGCAATATAAAGGTAAAATTCACTCATAAAGATAATTTTATATGAAAGGCCAAATAAAAATAACCTGAGTCGGGAGCTAAGCAGCTGCCTTTGTCTTCAGGTTTGGTTTGCACCATACTGTCAAGAATGCCTGAAAAATTACAGTTCAGTTTCTTAAACCAAAGGGATAACAGAATCATGAGATTCTGTTGTAGCCTGCCTTTAGGAAGTCTGCAATAGAGAATGAAGAATTGCTCTTAACTGTATTATAAAAATATATACTTTCAGTGTCAGTAGATCCTAGGAGACCAAGTCTCCCACCCAATCCTCCAGTTGCACTGGTGGGGTCTCATTACTGTGGCCTGCAAAGAAAAGCATCATCACCAGCTGCACCCCACTCCTGGAAAAAACCCAGCCTTAATTGCCCTCTCGCAGATGTTGGATTTTGGCATGCATGCTGAGGCTCCAAAAGTGGAGGCTTTTGAAGATTTTTTTTAGCAACGTGTTACCCATGCAGAGCAAGTTATTTCTCTTTGGCTCCAACATTTTATCTAGCCACACATTTTTGCCTTTTCAAAAGTAAATGAACAATGTTCACACTTATACCAAAACCAGAATAAACCAGTTCCATGTTTAAATTCCTTTCCACAGGCAAAGTGGACCATCTTTAATCAATGTTTATGACATTGACATGGAAAACTCTTACCCTCCTTTTTTCTTCCCACCATTAGGGTTTCGCTCTGTGAATGTGTCTGCTATCCATAATCACTCTTAATACCTCGTTTTTGACATCACAATCAATAAAGTGAAATAAGCTGTTACTTAATGGGCCTGACATAAAATCCATTTAAGTTAAGGGAAGGACTCTCATTTCTAGGTCAAGCCTAAAGTGAACAGGGGGCGTGGAATTTAGCCTATCATTTGTCATCTGAGAGGAAATTATTTCCCCATCCCATTTGGACTGCTTAGAGATTTTAAACATATTTAGCAAAAGAAAACAAATTGATTTCTTGTCAGTGGTTAAATGGTTGAAATTTTACTCTGATTGTATAGTCTCTCATTTAAGAGTTTTAAAATGTTTGCTTGAATTATATATTTTTTTAATGACAGTAATTTAGTTTAACATCGTACCTAGTTTTCTCAATAGTTTAGAAAAAAAAAAACACGAAAAAACAAATATAGGGGACAAAGATCAAGATGAAGGGAAGTCGCTTAAACTGAAGAGGTGCCTCAGCCCCAGTGGCGGGGGCTGCTCGGAGCCAGGCAGCCTGGGAGCTCACTTTGCCCTTCCTGCCAGCAACGTGTGGGGCTTCCTCACAAAGCATCTTGCTGACAGCTTGTTAGTTTTATTCTTTTTTAGGTTCCTTAAAGACATTTGGAAAGGGTAAAAAAACATCTGTACTCCGATGCACAGTATCATCTCAGGTCTTCTAGGTTTTCTAAACAGGCTTAATGAAATATGAATCCATTTTGCTCTATTGTTTGCAAATATAACTCAGAAGCAAAATGAGTATGTTCTTTACTAGAGCCCAACAAACATCAGATACGCTGTCCCTACCATATCTCCCAATCTAAATAACGCTTGCCAGTCTAGGAATGAGGGAGCAGGGGGGCTGGCAGGGACAAGAAGAGCTGGGTGACTGTCCAACTTGCAACTTCTCTGATATGTTGAAAGACTGTTTTTTTCCCAGTGGTTCTGCAGAAATAACTTATGGTATCCAAGATCACAAATCCAAATGCTCTTTCCCTTGGTTGTGGTACGTTACAAAGAGCAGAGGGAGTTCTGTTTCGCAATGTCCCTTCTGGATGACGGGAGACACTTGGTATGTACCATTTCATTACTGGTGGACAGGCCAAACTGCTGAGAGGTTAAAGGACTTGCAAGAGACAAAGGTATCAAGAGGTTTGATTGCAGCGCAAATTTGTCTGCTCGGCTGGCAGAGCGAGTGCAAACCAAATGTTACTACTATTGGCAACCTTTGTGAGTCCTTGCCTCCACCATCCAGTTAATTCTCACTACACCCTTGAGATAGAATTATAAATTGTATTATCTTTGGTGGAAGGGATAAGTTTTCAGGCAGATTCTGACTTGACTTCTCTTTCTTTCGTGGTGGATGAAAGTCTACAGCGTTCCAGTGATGTAACTGGGTGACTGGACTTAACACCAGGGAGACTCTGACCCACCGTGTAACTGCTGAAGGCCTGAAAGGAAAAAAACCCTCACCTAATAATTGGGGGGGGGGTGTTGAGGAGCTAATTGGACAGTGAGTGGGTAAACAACAGCCCAGAGGGGCACAGGAGTACCTCAAGCTGTTTTTCAAGATGGGACCCTCAGACAGCCTATTCCAGTCCTCTGGATTCCTGGGTCTTGAGGCTCAACAGCAATATTTACAGGGAGAAGATAAGTTGGTTTAACAAAATCAAGAAATAAACAATGTCCCTATGGAGAGCTGAAATAGAGGTCTCTGTGTGTACAGAGCATGGCTTTTCAGAAACTGCTGCTTCCCCGGGGCTGTCACTTCTGAGCTGCTTCTGGTTACCCACAAGGAGGAGTGGGAATCCTCAGCGGGGCTTACCTTGTTCTGCTGCACTGGATGCTACAACCTTCTTATCTGTAGCTCGTGGGTGCAAAATTGCAAGGCCACACTTTTGGGAACGGAACCCAGAGCCTTGAAGGAAGGGCACGCTTTCTAAATCTGTTTCCTCAGTAGCTTCCCCACTAGCTGGGACGTGGCGCTGGCAGCAGATGAAAGCCTGGGAGTTCCTGCGCTGTGCTTGGACCATTCCTCCCGGCTGAGGTCACACGGCTCTCCTCCTCTCTGTTTGGTTTTAGCAGGATCAATTTTATAAATGACAGGGCGAGATACAGCCCTGGTGTGAGAGTGAGGATGGGGGGCACGCCGCTGCTGGCTGTCACGCGGCCGGCAGTACCGGGCACACAGCCACCCAGCACGGTGGCATCGCCCCGCGCCCGCGGCTGGCCCCTCGCTGCCAGCTCTGCCCCGCACGGCTGTTACCCACTGTACACGCCACGTTTCAAACAGCCTCACATCTAGCATGAATAGGAGTGTCGGTTTCTGAATTGCTACCAATTCTTTGTAATGGTACTGGAGTCTTGTAATAGTATTTTACTTAAATACTAGCTTTTGAAATTGTAGAAAAGAAACCTAGAGCTATTACCTCCCTTGGCACTGGGAAAACCTCTGTAAAGGTTTCAGTGAAAATGGCAAAAGTTTTATCAGGATTTCCTAAAGGCACGTTTCGGTTTTTCAGTGCAAATCCAAGTTCCCATGTTTTGTCAGTAGAGCTAAAACTGGGTACATCTGAACGAACGTTAACTATTTAAAAGATCTTTAGTGCCCTTCGGGACTAAAAGGAGGGAATCCCTTTCAAGGAAGGATGCCCTTCAGCAGAGGGGAGGTGAGATGCTGGAGGAGCTCATCTCTCCCTCGCTTTAGAGTTTTGGGGAGCAGAGGCTCAGCCCTTGGGACTGTCACGTTAATCCCACCCAAACCGTGGGGTACGCTGTGCCTGCACTTGCGTGCCTGCAAGGTAGAAGGTTAAAAAAAATAGTTGTTAAACTACAGGCAGCATAGTGCAATAGCCATTAGTACTGCTTTTAGTCATCAATATGCTGCTATTTAAAGATTACATACTTTTAAATCCCTAGATTATTCATATTAAAAGAGTGTTTCTTTTCATTTGAGATTTTATGCTATAATGCAGAACTCTCCATAATTAAATGTATGCTTGACTCTTTCTGTCTCCAGTTAAGCAGACATTAATGGGGAACTTACTAAAAACAACTACCACAAATGTTCCTGTACTTAAACTTAAAAAATATTAATATCAAATTACAGTGGTGATATGTCTGATACGAAATCACTAAAGGAAATTAAGCTAAATGTTTTTGGAATCATCCAAGATAGTTTGTTCAAACTGTTATTATTACAGTTTTCCTAAAGGCACAGCAGAGACCTGTGCTCCACCACACAAAGGGTGGTTTTAAAATAAACATTTTAATGCACAAAATCTCTCCACCTATAGCATAAAGGAATAGTACTAAAATTGAAAAATCAAAGGCCTTAACATTAGGGAGTACCGGAATTAAAGTCAGCTGTGGCTCAGTCTTTCTGTAATGTCAAATATGGCACAGTATTTAACACCATAATCAAACAGTATTTTTCCTGTAGGAAAAATCACACCCTGAACAGACTATTTTCACTTTGGGAGCAGCTACTTAATATTACATTTTCTCTTTACTTTTTAATTTGTGGTCTAAAGTTTAATCCAAGCTGGGAGGGAGAGGTCTTATAAACTGCAGTCTTGAAAATCTGACCTGATCCTGGGTTGTTTGCAGAGCAGTCCTAATCTAACTTGTGCACTGAATTCGCATGGTAAAATTTTTCCTGTGTTGGTTTTTTTTTTTTTTCTTTAGAAATTTTTTAATTTCCTATTGTAAGAACAGTATCTTCTGATGTAGTAACTGCAGGAGAACTGCCTGGAACAGCCAAGTCTCATTGGGTAAATAACCACCTGCACTGGGTATGCGGTTGCCTGGATGCTTGTGGCTAGATCCTGCGTTCACAGGGTGCAGATGGATGCTTACAATAACTAAATATAGACGGACTTGTATTAGGGACTGAGTATCCCAAAGGTGCCTTTTTTACAGCCACTGCCCAGACCAAAGCTCTTCCCTGTGCAGGAGCATTTCCATCGCTGCAGCATCGCTCCGCCAACACTCTTGCCTCTGTTCGGTGCTATGGCGTGGGGGCTGAGCGACGCGTTACAAAACCTACAAAATGAGCTGGAGGTCTGTAACAAAACCAAAATTGGATCAAGTCTTTTGTAACGAGTGAGTGGGACCTTAAATGGAGATGTTGTTTGTACTCATCCCTTTGCTGCTAAGGAGCAGAGAACAAATATTTGTACAACCACCTTCACAAATCTAGTTCGCATAAACCCTCTCCCCTCCCTGCAATAAAAAAGCTGCCCCAAAGGGTCAGCCCTCCATTAAACTTTGCTGCGGGTGAGGAATGTGCCTGCCTCTGAAAGCGGTCCTGCACTCAGCACCAAACATGACACGACAGGAATGAACCAGCCTTGCTGCTCAGCTGGAAGGGTAGATCCTCAGCTGCTTTTGAGAGCTGTGACTCTAGCATGGCTGGTGTAAGCCAGGGCTGCTCTCTGGACCTTTATTCTGGCTCATTAGCTGCACAGCTTTACATCCCAAATCCTGCTTTTTATACTGAAATGCAAAACCACAAACCAAGCAGTTCAGAGTCTCTGCTTCGGTCACAATTTACCCACTGCAACCAGGGTTTGATGGAGGAAGGATGGAGAACATCATGAAGATACCAGCTCTGTGCATCACCCTCTAGCCTTAGCACCATGAAGGACTGATCAGCCCACGTGGGATGCACCCCAGTCATCTGCTACTAGTGTTTCAGCTTCGCAAGGATGGGCCCCCAGCAGGAGTTCCCATGCTGACACCCCCTCCAAAACTGTGCACCCAGCTGCCGAAAAAGGGCTTGTCGCAGCATGGGCTAGGTGTGCCTATGCCAGCTGGAAATTCTTGCACGCTGGAGAGAGTTCCCAACTTGGAGGGGAATGGGACAATGCCCATCCTTCCTCCAGTGTTCACCCAGAGGAGGTGGTGAGGCTGGGATTTTTTTGTTGTCAAAAGTGGGCATGATAGCAGGGGACGGAGCCTGAGCTTGAGCTAAGCACGTGGGAATGCAGGCAGCCACTCTGCGTGCCTGCCCTGGGGAGCACTGCCAGCTCACCTCCAGCCCTGACCTCACGTAGCCCCTGTTATTCCAGCTCCTGAGGCCAGCAGCTTTGTCCTCAGCGCAGGAGAATGGCTTGTTTTGATGGCAGGATAATTAATGTGCCTCAGCTCCATAGCTGTAAAATCCCTGGGGAGACAAGGCGTGTATAATTTTTACTGCGCCACAGCTAGGTGAGCGTAACGCAATAGGTCTACTCAGGGATGACCATGCTTAGCTACCTGACTGTAAAAACTACAGCTGTTTTCCTCACCTTGTAGTGGCAAAGCTGGTATCTAGTAACAATCCCACTCGGAAAACCAACACCCAGCTCCCAAGAGAGGGCACAGTCAGAAACTGTCAGCTGTGGCAGATTTTTTTTGACATGATCAAGGAAATTGCAGTCACTTTTCTTACACTGGGACTTCAGGCAGCTTTGAAGAAGTGAGCCCTGTCTTCTGCTGCCCTGCAGGTGAGGTAGTAAAGCTCTTTTTTGTTACTAAAAATGGGCTAAAACCAGTGTAGGCTAAAGCCATCCTTAATCAGAGAACTCCTTGGATAACGGCAGGTCCTGCTCTGTGCAGAGCAATCCCACCCTGGTACAGCACCACTGCAAGCCTCTTGTGATTTAATGCCTAAGGGAATTTTATATATGCACTTTCATCTCTTCATATAGCAGTGTCCATGTTTACATCTCTCCGCTCCACCCAGATTTTACCCTGATTTCATAAACAATAATCTTTATCTTCTCCTCCTTGGTTCTCCTTGAGCTGAACTGTTCGGTCCTGGTTGGGGAGTGCTCGGCACTCATGTTGGACAAATGCACCGAGGCAGCAGCAAAGAAAGGGTTACTGACACTCCTATATTTCAGTATGGCTTATTTTATGTTCACTGTGGTTTATTTTATGTTCACTATGGTTTATTTTTTGTTCACCGTTATTTGCGCTAATAAACTCAGCAAATACAAGTACAAAGCCGTACTATTTTGTATGTCAATTTGACATTGACAGAATAAACCACCCTTCCTACAGATTCTCTGTTACCTATCAGTGTCTGTTACGTGCTGCACCTCAACATGAGAAGGAAACATTTGCCATTACAGCCCTTTGCAAACATGGTTCTCTTCCAGGCTTTCTGTCTTGCTGCTAAACAAATCTGTATGCAAGATAGTGTGTGGTGTTACTACAAAAGACTATTATTTACACAACATCCAAACCTATACAAACTCGAATGTATAGTTCTCACAGCAAACATTTTCTAAGACAAGGAGCTGCAGTGGATCTTCTATGCAGCTGTGCTTGCACCACCTCCAGGACCAGAAACCCAAAACGTACAGTAGAGACCAAACCTGCGTTCCTCCCACTGGACCCTGTGCATCCAAATGGAGTGCCTCATCACTTCACATTTCTCTCAGAAGAAACAAAATCGAGCTGAGATCCAAATTTCCCCTGGAGGTACCCATCTCTCTCCCTTGGCTGTGAAAGCAGACTGGATTTCTAATCAGGCACTCAGGTTGGTAAAAGGGCAGGGGGGATTTCCATAGGCATGAGCTTGGGCTTGAAATTTGACTGACCCTGTGACACTAGTGCTGGAAGAAATCATCTCACCCAACAAAAAAGGACAAATATGGAAAAACTTCAATACCTTCAAAGACAAGATGCCTGGCCAGTTTTGAAACTTTTTTTAGTTAAAAAAAAAAAAAAATAATTAAAAATTCAGTTGAATTTTTTCAACTCCTGACTAATATTTAATTTTCCTTTACAAACTCCTGTGGCCAGTAGCTAGTTAGTTACAAACCATCACTCCTAGGAAAGCAGCAGTCACGTCCCAGACAGCACGAGCACGGGACCGCAGGCCAGCAGCACTTCCAGGTGCTGAGCTCCCTCCATGTTCCCCGTGGTTCATCCCTGCACATGGGCACAGTTCAGAGCTCGTGTGGCCAAGGATCTGACCCGCAGGGAGGGAATCGAGCAGCTCCAGGGACCCCTCCATCTACCCTTGGGAAAGAGGAAAGCCCCCAAATCGGCATCTCCTGACCTCATTCTGTTCTTACTGTCAGTTCCATTTACTGCATTTTCTTCCACTTTGCATGTATGATTGCGTTGTCAGTTTAAACACAGCTCCTAGAAGCCTTGTAAAGATGTATATATATATTGCAAACGTGTCTGTGTTTATGCATATATATGTACGTATGTACACAGACACAGATAAGTCACCCGTGGTTTGCCACCTAGATTTGACTGCAGAAGCGATAGAGTGGGGAGCAAAGACTGGAGTGATTTATACCAACTGAAGATTTGATCTATATGTTGCAACATACCTCGTGCAAAGTAAACGTGGCCTTGCATCATAAACTGTAGGCTGGAGCCAAGAAGTAGCTCAGCTGAAGAAGGCACAGAATAAGGAGAGCACAAGCCTGTTCAGGTAAGAGAGCTCTGTATCTAAAAACATGTCCTGACATATTCGCCAGAGGAGGCTAGGTATTTTTGAAGCTGATATTTTTTCTTGCAAATCCCCAATCCTCTGAGCTCATTAAAATGAAGACACTCTAATTTCCAGAAGTGTCCAAGAGGGAAAGGTCAAGGAAGGACTTCTTTGTAATGTCAGTTCTCAAATTCCAGTGAGAAGAACAGCAGGTTTACATTAAGCCACTGTCAAATGATAAATTACTGCACTGTCAAAAAAATGTAGGACTGCTATTACCTTATATGCAAAAGGCAGTACAAGAAAAGACCTGATGATTTATAGCTTGTGTACAAGTCCATCTTCCGTAATGCACAGATCATTGTACAGGTCCGCCAGAAATGAGATCTCAGGTCAACAAAGACACGGGTCTTGTTACCAGCCGCTGGCCCTGGCTGGGCAAGGAGCAGCCAGAGCCGCTGCATCAGCAGCATCGCACATCCCCTCTGCACGGCAGGTTTTGTGCAGGAACCCAGTGCTGAAGGTGCAAAGCTACTTAGAGAGTGAGATGCTTAGCCAGACGCTGAAGTCTTCAAAAGGAGCAACTCTTCCTACTGCACCAAACCTCAAATAATGCAAAAAAATGGGAACGCAGTGAAATCTCTGCTGAACACAGCACTCAGACTCTGAGGGAGAGACTCGAGTTTTAGGTTCAGAGCTGTTACTTGCCACTGTGTAGTCTGTATTTCCATGGGTAGGTGTCAGAGGAAGATGGGCTGATTAGATGAAATATTTTAGTTCAAATTGAAACAAGTATTTGATTTCATTCATCCCATCTCCACTTGAAAAATGCTGTCTGTCCACTACGAAGCATCCTGACTGACGACCAAGTAAAAACGTGGCTCGAGGCCCTCGGAAGGCAAAGAAAATGAAGTGCTACGTCTCTCAGGTGCATGCTGCAATGACATGTTTTAGTGTGCTCACAACTGTGGCTGCCCTTGCCTCTCAGGAGGGTTTTCCTCAAATCCATGGGTTGGGTTTGAGGACCAAGACACTGTCTTTTAACAGTTAATTAGCTGGAGTAATTAGTGGTCATGTACAGAAAGCAACAAAGGGAGTGTGAAAACCGACAGCCAGAGAGCCACTCAACCTGAAACCAGGGACGGATGACAGAAACACTCAGGCAGCACATCCAGGAGGCAAATTGTGTCTTGACACAGGCTCTGAAGCATGGCAGCCAAATATTAATCGTGGTTGTACCTACCCATGCACATCTGGACTTTCTGTCCTGCACTGCACTTGCACTTGTGTCACCCCTGGGTATTTCCTCTGAAATCCTGTTGAATTACCTCAAGTAACCTCCTGCCTGCAGCGGGGAGAGCAGAGCGCAGCCCACCAGCTCCAGAGCCAGTCCGGGTTCACACATGACTCCCAGGCAGCAGAATCTGGCCACTGCAAATCCAAAAAAAGTGGAGGATGGAAAGACCAATGATTTTTGGAGAGACACAAAGCGCACACGGTGGGCTGTCCCTGTATCCCAGAATGCGCTTTTTGGAAAGATGATGCTTAGGACAGTAATTGCTTTATGCAGTTGACTGAGATCATCTGCCCTGTTCCATGACATTCTGGAGAAGAGAAAGAGGGTGATCCAAGGTGAGGTGAAGAACGAGAGTCCAGCCGGGGTGGCTTCTGTATTGAATTCAAGATGCTGTAATACAGGGTTAAAACAGAAGCACCTGCAATCTTTATATAACAACCTGTTATTATGTGCACAAAGGCATGTGTCTCTCTGTAGCTATATACATCCATTATACGTTAATATGGGTATAGAACCCATAGAAGCTGATAGAGTTGCTTTTCTTTCTGTATTATCATTTATTAGAAGAGATGCACTATGATTGTTTCCATTTTTTAAATCCATGGCAAAACATTAAAGCATTTTCTGACTTCACCACATGCCCCTTGCAGGAGCCTGCGGTGTGTCAGCAGCCAGGGCTGTACCTACCAACCTATTTCTCTCTCTGAAGCGTGGCAGCCTTGCCCTGTTCCAGTCATCCTGGGCGCTTGCTGTCCCTGCCCCAGGTTAAAGTCATGAATGGGCAACACTGCAAGTTTTAAGCCCAAAGTGCCCCTTTGAACTCAGAGCTTATCTGAGCTCCTGTTGCCTTCTGGCAGGTTATTCCGTGAGTTTGAGACAGACGTGATCTGGCTGACAGAGGTTTATCCATTAAGACAGAAAAGCTGGTGCCCAGTAGGAGCAGAGCTAATCTGGATGGGATAGTGCTTAAATCAAATGAGAGTGGGAAAATGCTTCTGACCCAAAAGGATGCTTCTGAGCGCTGCGCTGAAGAGGATGTGGTGACAGGAGGCTGCCCCATGTGCTTGCAGCTTTGTTATGTGCTGCTCCACTCGGGGTTGTGCCGCTAGCAGCACCCGTCCTGCCTGGCCCTGCTGAGGACACGCACCACTGCAACCCTTGTGAGGTCTGGGGGCTCGTCCTGCGGGGTCTGGCCTCTGAGCACGTGCAGGTGGCTGCTGAGACCCCACTTTCGCTCCACCTGTCTGCACAGGATGGGAAGTACCCAGAGATCAAAGGATGCCGTCTGCATCAGGCAGCTGAGAGTGCTGCTGTGCACTTGCCTGGAAAGCAAGTAACCACAGCAAACAGCTGGACCTGGTCCAGTCCAGGTAAGAGTAAGAGTTTGCTAAGTGTAGAACCAAAGAGAGGTGCTTCACCCTTGTGTGATGAGGGCACAGCCTGGCTTCAAGCCATTTTCCTTCATCCTTTTCATCCACTAAGTATGCTTTGACTTCTGCTCTAAAACAAATGGAATTACCTGGCTTCTCTAACGGCTGTTACTCCAGGTTACCCTGTGCGCTTCCCAGCAGAGAGGGCACAGAAACACCCGCGGTCGGTCGCAACCCACCTCCTCCCAAGCAGCTGTTAAACAAAACAGGAAACGGTGGCCTGACAGCGTGACCGTGCTTTGAAGCTCTGCCCTGCGGAACAGGCTTCAGGAACCTTTGGGGGGAAGTTTTAACAGGCACTGTTCAGCCCCCCCAGTGCTGGAACCTTTCTTTGCCCTCTTGTCACAAACACTGCTTGCTCCCCGCTGCTCTCGGATGCTGTATGCCACACTGGGGGATCCTCTCTTCTACTGCACACTACCAGAGCAAACAGGCAGCGAAATAAACCCACGTATTCACCTTAAGCAGATGAAGCAGGCAAAGCATCTTCTGTTTGCAAAAGGGGAAGAGCAGTGAACCCATCTGCAAAACCATTTCCCATTAACCAGCCCGCCACAGTATCTTACATCCTCCTGCAACTGTCACCCCAAGAAGCAGATGGACTTTTGTAATACTGAGAACACAAAATCGCAAGAGGAGAGAACCCCTGGAATCTGCCACATTGCAAAGCTGACAAGTCAAAGTTAGCTGGAGGGAAAGAAAAAGGCTCCTTTGTCCCTTCCACTCTATAGAGCTAGTAACAGGAGAGCAGCATGTGTCCTCCCAGGCTAAATAACCCTGCCAAGACAGTTGCAAAACCACACAGACTTGACAGCGATGAGCCATATCTTCTCCAGTTATGGCTAAAAGCTCCCACTTGTCCAAGCAGTTCTCTAACCTCTACCACAACGAATTGATAAAAACCTCCATCGTCCCAAGGAACTCTTAAACACCAGCACGTTTCATAAATCCATATCCCAAGGAAGTGGTGTTAACACTTCACAATTATTTTTTCCATGCCAGAATGAGTTAAGGTAGGAGTCTCTGTCCTGGCTTTGAATTTCCTGGCTTTCCCCTGTCTGCGTCACAACATAATTCTTTCCAGCCAGCCTTTTCCTCAGATGTTCAGAGTTTGCGTTGGGATCCCTGCCAGCTCTCCTTCCCAAAACAAACACGGAGCCTCCTGATGCCAAAGATTTGCCTTCCATTCGATACCCCAGGGACAAAACACTTGGCTTTACAAGCACTGCCCCTATTTTCAATTCTGCAGATGTATATAAATAAAAATGCAGCTTTATAGAGCCCTGTCTGCACTAGAAAAGACTTGACGGCATGTCCCAACAAGCTGTCTCTCTCCGTCAACTGTAAACAGAGCTTCAATTAATTAAGGAGGTTATTTGCCAAGTTAGTACACATAGTTTCAGCAAGCAAAATAAAGCTTATAGTCAAATTACTTTTTCCTGGTGTAATCATGTTTGCATCAGAGTTTTTGCTAATAATAAAACCACCACCCATTATTAAACCACCCTGGTTCCAGTGTAAACCTGGTCTAAAACTAATGCCCTGAAAAGTGATAAAATACTATTCCCATCATAGTAAAAAGTTCTTCTTTCCCTCCAGTGTCCCTGGGTTCACACCTTATCTGCCACTGTAACCTTCATGCTTTGCCTGGAGGGCTGAAAATTGCAGAGCAGTTGGTGGCTGAAGAGAAATGATTCAATGGAAATGTTGCCTCGAGCCCTGCAGATAGCAAACCACATCCCTGCACTGCTCCAAGCAGGGAACCAACCAAAAATGGCACAGATCCTTTCCCTCTGCTAAGGGACGTGTCCTTCAGACTAGGACAGGTGAAGTGTGTTCCCCCCGAGCAAGCCAGCCAAGGCTGCTGCTGTCTGCTCTTTCGGAAGGAAAACAAGTTGGTTTCCACTTTTTGAGGAAACAAGTAGGTGACATGTCAAGTCTGTGCTTAATGTGCCCCTGAGAGGGGAAGAATATGCAGAGAATAGGAAAGAAATCACCTGTAATAAGCGCTATTATAAGCAAGTGGTACAATGAACGTGGCACATGTAGACATTAAACCAAGTGCTGCTACTCACAGATCTTTTTTTCAATCCACCTTTATGCTTATTAGATTTTAATTATACATGCCCAGTTTCCAGCAATAAACCTGGGGCAACTCTCATTAATCCCTAAGAACTTCAGGGGCCCCACTGTGTTTTTTGAGGAAGGGATAGGTGGAAGGATGTGCCTGATTGCTGCCTCCCCTCCCCTTTCTTGAGATTGGTCTGAATTTGTACATTTATTTTATTTAGAATAAGTGGCCAGGCTAAAAAAAGAACACGAAAAATATTACCTAATGAAGTTATAAAAAAAATTGATGATTTAGGTAATATCATTAATACAAATAGAGGTGGATGCTAAGCCTATTATTCTCTGCTCATGCTGAAGTCAATAGCAGCTAAGCTCAGTGTATTTTTAGGTTAATGAAGAGCTATACTGCGGGCCTGATAAGCTTCAATACCGAAGGAGTGCAAAATGCGGGTGCTTAAGCAATATGTCCAAGTCTCCTATGTGCCTAGGAAGAGACACAAATAAATGATCATTCATAATTAACAGTATCTCTACAGCACTGCCTGTGAAAAGATCTCATGTTCCTTCATAAATATTAATTAAATCAACCCAACACCCCAGTTGTGTAACAATTATTACTGCCATTAACAGATGGAGAAACTAGGGCACAGTTTCATTGCCCACACAGAGCATCTGCTGCAGATCGGGGAGGCAGCTGACCCATCCGCAGCCTGACTGGAGGGATCAGATGCTGGATTCAGATGCGTTGTGACAAGTATCTGCCTCTAAAAACTGCACCTGGATTGTCATGTTAGGGTGGAAATGTGTCTTTGAAAGGTTAATGTCAAAAAGTGTCATTATTAGAGAAGGAAACTAAGCAGCAGCATCTCCAAGGAAACCAGCACACGTGAGAAAGAGGGAGCAAGGAGACAAAACCAGGAGCTGGAACAGAAGCTAGAGATGGCAGCCGTTCCAGTTTTCCTCTCTCTTATATTTCTGGTATGATTTTCTCTTGTCAAGTTAGACAGCTTTCTGCTGTGAATGTCAGAGCAGTTTATTTATAAACAATTAATTTAGTTTTCTATCACTCAAGCATGAAGGACCAGATCTCTACCTCAGAGTCCTGACAGCTGCCCCTGAAGGCCACCTGCTTTCCTCCTGCGCAGCAGCAGCCACCAGCAGACTCCTGCCTACGCCCCCCCCGTCCTTCACACCTTCCTCACGTGCGTATCCTTCCTTCAGCTCTGGCTGTCATTCCATCCACCGCTGAAATGCAGCTATTTCAGGTACGGGCTGCAGGAGTCCCTTAGGGACATCAGCAGTACGCATGCATTTGCTTTCAGCACCCAGACCCTATGTGACGGGACAGATTCAGCACAGGGAGTCAGGCACTTGGGAATGTCACAAAGTCATTTGGACTGGAGCAGGACCAGGAGACAGAGGTCAGTGCTTTACCCTATAAAAAGTACAAAGGCAGCTTGAGACATGGGCTTGCGGGTTTTAATCCTTCTGCAAGACAGCACTCTGGGCTGTTGGGCTCCCCTAAGCACAAAGCAGTGTTAGCTCATGGCTGGAAGAACGCTATTCCCAATTAAACACCCAATATCAATTCTTGCCTCTTGGCATTCCCACCAAAGCACCAACATTACACAAGCTGAATAGCTGATAACACAAGGTGATGTGGTTCTAGGCAGTAAAAACTATTCTTTATCTCTTCTTACAGCCAAGGGGTTTGAATTGGATGTGTTACTGGGCTTCTATACGCAACACTGTCAGGGGATGAGCATTTGCATCATAAGAACAATGTGCTAATAAAAAGAAAATGAAAGAATTCTCTCTTGTGAATATGGGTTAGCCTGTCAGGACTAATCCTCTACTCATATGTAGTGGCTTATTAGGGATTAAAAAAAAAATATCTGAAGGCTTAGACAGTATATTTACAGTGGAACAGGCTCACATGAAAGACATATATTCATAGACTTTAATGACACATTTGACTTGAACTAATGTTGAAGAAATCTAGAAATGTGGAGATTTTATCCTCCTGCTCTATCTGTGTAACCCTTTAATAAAGGCCTTACAGAAGCGGTAATACATAACTTTAAAAAGGCACTAAAGCCAATTGAAAGCGAGCCAGTGCAGACTGAATTCCTGCTTCCTGCGGAACAGCGATAAATCCTCCCACCACCACGCAGTTCCCTTCAAATCAAACATCAGACCGCCACCATGACCACAGCTCACCCAAAGCAAGTGCTTTGAGGCTCTGTGTCCATGGTTTCCCTAGATTTACTGTGGCTTGTTTGTGGATTTCTATGCACCACCCGCTCCGGCCATTTTCTGTTGGAATATATTTTATTTTGTTTTCTTTGAACCTACTGGGGCTAGGTCATGGAGTGAAATTCAGGTGCAGCCCCTGCATGCCAGTTCTGTAGTAACCCCCTTATGAACCACACAAATGTCTAAGGAGAGAAATCTCAGTGCAGAGGGCAGAAGAGCAAAGAAAATTGATGCGGAGCAGAGACACGTGGAGCGAAGTGTAGTGGGAACATGAGCTGCCCAGGGATGACCCATAAGCCAAGGGCAGAACTGGGAACAGAGCATCTTTCCTAAATCCTTGTCTATCTATCCAACGCTCTCCAACTCATTGCTTCTGAATAAATGTTAACACAGTTTTTACCAACATCTTATTCATTTGCTAATGGCACTTACTTCAAAACAGTATTTCTGCGCTACATGTCCAGGCCTTAAAATACCATCTAATCCTCTAGGCAAAACACACATCTACACAGGCACAGTTAAGATTACGGAAGGCACAAAACTGGTCAACTGAACAGCGATGGAAGTGCCTGATACAGAGAATGTGCAAAGAGCTGCATGAGTGCTGTTTTACTGCAGCTGTATATCTCGACAGCGTGACGTCCCGGCGCTTTCCCCATGCTGCCAGCTGTGGAGCAGAGCTTGCAGGATGCTGCAGATATCTCCAAGGAACAGCTCAGTCTCCGCAGAACTCCCCTGCACAGCTCAGTTTGGTACAGCTATCGGCGAAGCCTGGGTTTACGGTGCTTTTTATACCATGTGAAATCAAACAAGGGATATGCATTTTACGCCACATATTTTAGGGAAAATAGCTGCACCGCTATGAGAATAGTCGTGTCTATTTTCTTGCAAGGATGCAAGGGACGTGGCAGGGCACTGCAAATACTCAAGGGAATGCAGCTTCAAGGGTGATTTCCTGCAGGCTTGGCCTGATAGAAGTCCATTTGCATGCATTAATCTTGCCACAGTCATTAAATAAAGCATGGTAGTGGAGACCTCCACAAAGCAGTAATTTCACTTGCAGCGACTGATTACTTGCAGTTCTCTGTACGTACCCAAGGGCGCTCTCACTGCTTTAATACACCAGGATTGTCCTGGTATAGACAAACCTAAGAAAGTCATTTTATTCCTATTGGGAAGGTAAAGTCCTGATGCACTTTAGTCTCATTTTCTGGAAGGGGGTTCTACCTACTGCTTAGAAATGCTGCCAGGAGGAAAGTGTCATTTACCTCCACGTTTCAGGGCAGAGTCCACCAGCTCTATCACAACTGATAACTTTCCTTACGAGTGAACACTGTGCTCCCAGGAGCTGCTCCGCTGCCTGCAGCCTCCCCAGGCACTGCCTGCTGCCCTACAGCCCCGCTGCCTAAAGCTTAAACAAGAAAACCCGAACATGCCAAAAATCAACAACTTTGCCACTGAGTTTCAAGGAGCCAAGAGTCTGTGGCTGGCATACACAAAAGGTTTGCTGTTAGAGAAAAACACGTATCTGGAGAATTTCAGCTGTCTACAAGTATTTATTAACATAGCCTTGCAAGTCTCTATCTCTGCATGTATTACTTACATAAACACAGTGCAAAGATACAGCAGATGTGTCATGGTATCATTACATCATTTGCGTGACCTTCATCAAAGAGCTTTTCTGCTGGCATTGTGGCATTTTATATGACATCTCACCAAAGAAAACAGCTGTGCCACACCTGTGATATTTTTGAGCTCTTTTTAGTCTCCCCAAAGTCTTCTTAGCAAAGTTTATTATTTCTGTTCCCTAACACCAAGGATCTCTTATCACTCAGAAGGCTCCTAGTAGGTGGGATGATATATGAACAAGCAAACAGCTTTTAAGAGCTTGTAAACTGAAGATAAGGCAGATAGGAGAGCCCAAGGAAAGATAACGCTGGCCTGCGTGGGTGGCAGTGGCCATAACATACCAGCAGCTTGGTCACTGCCAAGTTTTGCCAAAGCAGCCACAACTTGCAGTTAACTGATTGCACTTTTTCAGTGCTAAATAACCAAAATAAGACATTCAGCATAATTATTTCAGCATGATGATATGTGGCAGAGGATCATCCCACAAACTTCTGCTTTATTACCAGTTTCGTCACATCAAGGGTTTTACTCCAGCTCTCAGGAGCCTTCCTTCCAGTTCCAGCTTCCCTCCAAAGCCAGGTGTATCTGCAACTCACAGGGGTGTAGAGGACAGCTTGAAAACAAAACCTGGGCTCACCCTCAAGAAGTTAGAAACCAAAAGAACCACTAACCATTCTGGTTTCTTTTTTAAAAATACAGATAAATAATGAGATACTCCATACCTCGAGATTTCTTTGCCAGTGCCAGGATGCTCTGCCAGCTGATGCATCAATCAGTACGTCTGGGGGTGTAGCACAGGCAGCCAGTTACTACCCAGCTGGAGTACAAACCATGCAATCCAGCTACAGCGATTGTGGTTCGATTTGCTGCAGTATATTTCTGGAAGTATTTAAAATGCCTGTCCTGAAGGCATTAGGACCACTGCATCCAGTGAGTCATCCACGACACCTGACCTAGACAGGTAGTAAATCTCACCACGTTTACTTAAGCTTTCTGTAGGACCCTGTGGGTACTTCACATTAAGATTATGTAAAATAGCATATGGGACAGACACCTGCAGTAGTGTGGGGTCAATGCTATTTTTCCCTTAATAACCAGTTAAAATCCACCAGTTAAAGAGTACCATACCCAGTAACTCAAGCACTGTCTAGAGGGACACAGTAACCTGGCATCCTATCTTAGAGTTTCAGAAAACAGATTTCAGTTTTTTGCTCAAACATGGACACGTTTGGGTAGAACAAACCAACTTAAGCCACAAATTCCCTGCAGCCAAATAAGTTTTGAAATCTGGTTTGGCTCCATGCTGGCAAAATGTCTCTGCCAGCATGGAGCACAGCAGGGACCAACCCGGGCAGCATCTCCCCAGCTTCTTGGGTGGGTTTTGCAGCCCAGGCTGACGGGGACAGGGCAGGACCTGAGCTGGCTGTGCTCAGAAGCAGCTACCCAACACTGCAGCCACAAAGAAAACATTTCCCTTCCTTTCAAAGGATGTGAACTGAAGTCTACCGAGCACCGAGAGGGAGAAAACAAGGAAGATGTGGAAGAAACTTGCTAGCCAAGGCCTTTAGCTTATAGCTCACAAATCATGGGAAGAACAACAGGAGCTGATGCAGATAACATTAGATTTACAGGAGATACAGTAACAGCCTTCATGTGGCCCAGCTGGAACATGACACAGCTGGAGGAAGGCTCGGGGCAAGAGGCAAGGTCAGACACGTGGAGATGCACATTGAAAGCCAGGACGTAGGTCGCTCTTGCTGCAGAGGGTCAGAAATTCCTGTTTCAGTGGGGCAGACGGTGGCAGAGACACACGCCTATCGTTACTGGTAAATTCACCCCGGTTCATGCTTTCGTGCAGGTAGGAGGCATTGTACCCAGCTTTCCCAGGAAGCATATTGTATCCTGTCAGGTGATTTGTGTGGGGCAAGGGGTGCTCCGGACTGTAAAAGCAGAGCTTATGTTCTACCTACGGAAAATAAGTGCCAAGGCAGGGCTGGCACTGCCCTCTGGGGAGTTTATAGACAACATGGAAAGTATTAAATTCTGATGGGAGCAGCAGCTGGCTTCTATCAGAAAGACACTATCTCTAGCCTTTTAAAATCCCTAGCGTTTCTTTTCTCACAGGAGAGATAAACAGCCTTCCAAGGTCATTTGCACTCTGCCGGCTGAGAAAGATGTGCCGAGGCTGCAGAGCAGCGCAGCTCAGCCCGTTGGGATGGGATGCTTTGAAAAACACTGTGTTCCTGCAACAACAATGGTACCGAGCACGACTTGAGATTAAACCAAGGCCTCTTCGGTGCCCGAGTGGATAACAGCATCACTGCTTCTGACTGCCAGTGGGCTGCAAGGCAGCAGCAGCGTAAATGGAAATTAGTCTCTTTATGGATGGCAGGCAGGACTGCAAGCCTATATCAATGCAGAGCATAGCTGAACATAAAATGACCCCCTTGGCAATGGCACCGTATCAAATAAATTGGCGTCTCAACTTACCTTGTGAACGCGTTATCCTTTTGCAAACGGAGAGTAAACATAGCAGACGAGGCAAGCTGATCGGCAGAAACCGGAGCTCTGAGGCAGGGTCCCCTTACACAACAGTAGTCCTTTTCCCTGGCAGGTCAGAGGAGTTTTCGTAGCCAGAGACGAGCCCCTTTGCCCAGCGGGTGCCGGGGGAGCCCTGCTGCATCACCACCAGCCGGATCGGAGGCTGGGTGTCTGCAGGGACCTCAGGAGCATATTCCTTGCTGGGATCCTTCCCCCTGCAGTCATAGAGCACGCAGGAGATCAGGAAAACCAGAAGCAAAATAACATAACTAGCTACCAGAATGATAAGATTCAAGGTAACAGGGTCAATCTCCAAATAAAACTCCATTCGGTCCCATACTATTGAGTGCAAACCCGGAGAATGAAGTTTCATATGCACAAGTGAGCGACTGCTAACTGATCAGAATAGATGTATTGGCTTTGCGGTAAAAATACATTAATCCTCAGGTCTCCTGTAGCAATGGATTTCCCTGAACTGGATGATTAAAGCAGCTCAGTTTAATAACTTAAGCTCCTTCTTTTAATGCCACGTTGCCTACAGTGGCAGAAGCTAAATTTGAATGCTACATTGACAGGAAAACAGCCCCCTTGCTCAGGGACTCTTTCCTTGATGGGCAGGTACCAAACTGGGTTTCCTCTAGGGGCATTTTGCAGAACATCCCTTCTACAAGTGGGTTTGGGCTTGTGGGCTGAAGAAAACTGAGCTGTGTAATTAGTAAATGAATACAGAAATAAATCAAGGAAAAAGTCATTTGCAAAGTAACTTCTCTCAAAATCTAATGAGCCTGATTCCGATTTCAACTAAGACCTTTTTGCCCTGTGCTAATGCTACAGAAGGGCTTTTAAAATTAATTAAAGATTTTTATTACCCAATTCCATATCAGGGTTACTGGGACACGTCACAATACGGTTATCAAACACTGCCCAGCCAGTCCTTGCACAAACGCAGCTGTAGAAGCCTGCTTCCCGCAGGCTGCTCTGTCCCCTTCAAGTCTCACACAGAAAAAAGCACAACACAACTGGGGCATTTCTGTAGCTTGGGCACCACAAATTTCTTTTGCCTATGTGGATCTTCTGCTTGTTAAAAAAAAAGGTGAAGTTTGTGATGTGGCTGTCCTCCGCCTGGCAGCAGTGCTCGGTTGCCCAGCCACAAAACATGCAAGTACTTTTTGCATCTTCCAGATTTGCATCACAGAAGCTGATGAGTGAGTCGGGACACATATAGCTGCCATGCATTGCCCACAGAGCGCTTACTTGTTTCCCTAGAAAACTGCGCTAGAGAGACCACCCTTCCTCCAGAAAAAACAAAAATGTGTAGCAGTGTATATGCTAGCAGGAAGGCTATCACATACAAAAGGCAGGAGGCGACGCTGATGAGCACCACAGACCCTATGTCAGCACGCTCACTGCTTCGACACAAAACTCCAAAGTTTTGGTCAGCGTTACAGTGCAGGAGGGTTTGGAAAAGATTAGGCTGCCTCAGCTTTTAGCACTGCCAGAGCTGTGGAAAAGGGCTTTACGTGTCAGCAGGAATCCGATCTGGCGTGTCTAAGCTGTGAGTAAGAAATATGTCATGAGGCCATCCATCCTGTGGCTGTCAACCTCGACACATGCCATTCATTTTAAGGCCAACATCAGCTGCATCTCTCATCATCTGCCGTCACGGGTCTTTAGCAGAGAAGTAATCCCAAGCCTGGCACTGCAAGAGGCACGCTTAGCAGGGAGGAGAGAACCCCATGGCACCAAAGACACACATTTGTGTGACCCTCACGTTCTGTATCTGTTGCACATCACGTGGCCACCTCTGAAGCAGACCAGGCATCTGGCTGTTCAGTACAGTTTAGATGAAACTGAAATTTTTCAAGACAGGCTAAGGCTTTCAGTTATGCACTATCCTCCAAAGCAATGATCAGAACTGGGATTTGGTTTCAGTGCTCACTGGGAAACTGAAAGTCTTTTGAAAATCCCTCAAAAACGCCTCACAAGCACAAGCAACTTTGAAAAGCGATAGGGTTTATGGTCTTAAATTTCAATCATGTTGCGCTACAAAAACTTAGTACCGAAGTAGTAAATACAATATGGTTCACACATTGAGAGAGAGGGGGGATTTTATGTTAAAGTCTTTCAAAGTAGTCCTCAGATGGCAGCCTGGATTCCGAAAATGTGCTCACAGAAGAAAGTTAATAGGATTTTTCTCACTTGCCATTATTTAGTACAAGCAAGTTTGCCAGACCTGAATTGTCTCCTCTGAAGTCCTCCATACAAATAGCTTGGTTTCAGATTCCTGTCTAATATTGCAGCTGGGACATACATGACATTAAGTGTTCACTTTAGATAGGCCTCATGCCAGCTTTCAGGGGGACTTTCCAAAGTGTAAAACCTGGTACTAGATTACTGCACCACCTTCCATGTTACCGCAGACGTGATCTCTTGGAAAGAGAAAAGCTTCCATATTTCTACATCTCTGCAGCTTCTCAAAACGCTGTCTTAGAGTGAAAATACATTATACTTTTAAAACACCTCCTGAAGGCTGTACCCAGGGCCTGGTTTGCAGCAAGGAGCATTCATGCTTTCGTTGTGTTCCTTGTCCTTGAGCTGGAAAAGCAGCCTGCGTCTGGAGTCAGCACATTGAAAAATGAAGTCTACAAAGGGATTTGACTTCAATACCGTTACTTATTCCCTCCTCCCAACCCATGTCCAGAGCAGACCATAGACGTTCACTGTTTAACATTCCCGTGCCCAAGGATTGCCAGGGTCTAATACCACCTTCCAGCACCCATGTCCCAGGAGAAGGAGCATCACACCACCCTGGGGACCTTGCCTGCACACATGCTGGGGCTTTTTATAGTGAAGCCTCGCTGCAGCAAGCTGGCAGTAGTCCCAGGGTCAGTGTCCCTGACCCCTCCTCTGCCTGATGCTGCTCCCTCCTGCCCATCCTGCAGCCACAGCTCCTTAGCTGACTGTCCCCCACCAACCTTTGGCACCTTGCCCTCCTCACACTGTTTATGCCTGCATCCTTTTCTTAAGAAAAGTTGTTCAAATCCCTGTTTGCATCTGTGCTGATGGAGTACCGACAGCTCCTCCAGCTTTGCAGTGAGCAGGAACACATTTCCCCCAAGCAAGTGAGAGTCTCAGGACCTTTGGAGGACTGGGAAAAGCCTAAGCCAGTTGTGCATGTGCTTCCCCAGGCAGTACCGGGAACCTGACTGATGGTCAAGGAAAAATCACTGTCTTGCACTCATGCGGGCTGGCTCTAGCAGCAACAGGCGAGACAGTGTCTGTGGGACCCACCTCCCTCAGATGTCCAAAATTCATCTGGGCTACAATGGCTTCAAAGGCCAGACCAGCTCTGCCAGAGTGCAGAGATGGTGGGTCACACAAAACCTGCGATATAGCCTCTAAAAGTGGATTGGCTGGAGCCCACTATTTCTTTGTTCCACTATTTCATTATTTAATGTCTGACAAAAAACCCACCCAGAGGGCTGGAGCTGCCAGCTGGAGACCCAAGGCCACCAGCTGCCACCAGTGCAACTCCACACTCTGTTCTTCCCTCAGGTTTCTGTTTTCCCCCCTCTTTTGTTTTGTCCACCTCGATTTATAGACACTTCTGGACAGAAAGCACCTCTTCTGCAAACACCCAGTTCAACTGGGATGAGAGAAGAGGGAATAGAATGTACATAACAGAAATTTACATATTTTTAAATAATTTTTGCTTGAAGCCATTGTACAGTGAATTTCACAGTACAAAAGTTCACAAGTTATTAAAAACAGGAAAAAACTTCTCTAGGATCACAGAAAAAACAGTTTTTGAAAAGAATGTCTAGGGGAGAGAGTGGGGAGAGTGGGAGAGAGCTACAAGTGCTCTGTTTTGAGAGCAACTACAGCACAAACTGCAAAGGGATTGCAGGCAACGGCTGAAGTAAAGAAAGCTGTCTGTGAGAAACTACAGCATCTCCTCATATAACACAGGAGTTAAATAATAGATCCCTGCCGTGACAGCTTTTTTTGACTATAGCAAGTTAGGTCTGATCACACCAGCATTTTGGCCAGTAGATCCAAGACACTGGAGCTCAGAAGGGTGACCCATCACACCACACATGGAGATGAATGTACACAGCAGGATACCCAAAAGGGACCCAGCCTTGCTAGATTCAGCCATATGGAAGCAAAAAGCAGTTTCCAGTCCTGGTGCTTCCCAGATGAAGCCTGAGTAGCCAGAGTGCCAGCAGAGCCTTGTGTGCTACAGAAAATACTGCTCAACACGCCTGGCGCAGCTGACCCAGTTCCAGCTGGCTGCACCTCGGAGCACGACCCAGTGAGATAGCCGTCACTGCCAGGCTTAATTGGCTTAACTGCAGTGTCATCGCTAAAAATGGCCCCTAGGAAATAAATCTCTTCAGTCCTGGTGCAGTGTGAAAGAGGGAAATATGGATGACAGCAATCCCAGCATATTTCAAACAGAATAATGAATGGACTGAGACAGGGTATCAGAAAGGACGGACCTATGTCCTGAATAGCATCTTGTCCTGCCTTGTCTCTGCAGCAGGGGACAGCAAAGGTGGACACATACAGGCTGCAGGCAGCTGCCCCAGTCCATTGCGTTCCCTGTACAAGAAGGCATAACTTAAGAGGGAAACTGCAGAGATTTAAGGGCAGTGGGGAGAAACCTGGTGTGATCAGGAACCAAACCACAGTTACTCCAGTACCTACAGTCCAAATCTCAAGTGCTCAGAGCCAATCCAATGAAAACAGATTTGTTATGCACATCATGCACAGACACTGGTGGTGGAAACGTGCCCACTGAGCTGGGCTCCTTCCCGGGGATACCTCTGGGGTGCTGAAAACACCTGCTTCTGGCGTTTGTAAGGGGCTGCACATGAGTGTGTATTTAGGCTATAGGTCTCGGGGTCTTGCCTTCCTCTAACACAGGCTCTACTAGGGTGTAAGAGGGCTTGGATCGCCTCCCTTACACCCCCCTGCACTACAAGGGGCTGCTCGCCCAGGTCTCCCCCGTTGCCTGCTTATTTCTGTAGTGCAAGAAGTAATATATTTGAGAACTTTGGTGGAAAGGGGCCAGTACCACTAAAACCAACCAGAGGCAAAGGCTAGCCAGAGGCCCGGCAGCACACAGGGGGACGTGGCAGCACCGTGCACTCACAGCAGCCCCTGCGAAGCACAGCAAGCTGTACACGGTAGTATCAGCACTTTATGCCTCTGCTTTTTCCTGCAGGCCTCTTTCGGCTCAGGCTTTGTAAGATTACCTAGCTCAGCCGACCACACGTAGGTGCTGTTGCTCTCCCTACGGGAGCATCCCGCGGCCCGGGAGCCGCTCCGGCTGCCGCCGCCCCCCGCCCGGCGGGCGGCCCCGCAAGGTCACGGCCCGTGCCCGCGTCCCCCGGGTTTCAAGCAGATCCCGCTGTGCAAGATACCGCACCGCCTGTTGGGAAGGAGATTTCTGCTTTTTTAAGTTCTTTTGCTCAATGGTGTTAATCCTTTGTCAGCATCTGAAGAGAGAAACGAGTCTGTTTCCACTGTTACTTTTCAGGGTCTGTACTATGCTCTTTCTCAGGAAGGGCTTGAGTGCAGCGGTTAAACCATTTCCCGCCGCTTTAGAGGTGCATTTGTCATCCGTTTGATCTCTACGGCATTAGAAAACAGTTACAAAAATTCTGGTTTTGAGAAAGGAATAGAAATTCCAGAAGGAAAAGGAAAAATACAAAATAGTCATTATGGTACAGAACTGGTCTACTCGGTTATTTGCATTGCAGTTCCCTCCTGGGACCCCAAACCCACAAATACACTAGTCAGCAAAACGTCTGATGCTGAGACTGCGAGCAGTCCTACAGAGGTGAGGGAGACAGCTGACACCTGAGGTTAAGCATATCCTGAATCATGCTGAAAAAAACCCAGAAGCTCAAAACAGAGACTGAAATCTTACCATATTAAGCGTTGCTCATTAATATTGCCTGCATGTTTCAGCTCCTCTCCCCAAAAGCTTCAGCATCGTTGCTACCACATTCATGCAAATGCTTTTCACCCACAGCCCATTGTACTCAGCAGAGCAACTTACTGACTTAAATCCAATTTCCTTTATCTGCAAATCAACCTACTAGAAAAGTCTTAGCTGGAGAGGATCTGGTCCTCAGTAAAATAAAGGCAGCGGCCATAAGGTGGCAGATGCTGATCAGCTATTTTTCTGATTGCTTTTTCTTTGTCTCAAAGCTCCAGGTGAAATATATCCCTCAAACTCATGTCCCAGCTGAGAGGTATCAAACAGAAATGGGGTGCTGGTGTTTACTCCTACCCAAGCTCCTTGCTGGAGGGCTTTGCTGGCCTCAGAACTAGCTCTATTTGGTGCTGCAAGATGCAAAACCGAAAAGGATCTGATTTTGTGCTGTGATGTTTTTTGCTTTGGATAGGGATTTTGCAGGAAAAAAAAAAAATTTTACTAGGAGAGTGTGCACAAGTCCAGGATGATGCATGAAAAAGGGGCTGAGGGTTTAGACAGCTTGGCACTAGCCAGTGGGTCACAGGGTGTGACAGTCAGACAGCAATCCTTGTCGTGATTTCCAGTAGGTTGTAATTCAAATGGTGCTGAATGTTCACATAAAATAGTTTAAAATTTAGTTGACTTTTTTCTTAACCGGGAAGACAGATTTGATGTGGAAGGTAAAACCCATGACTTGATTTTAGAACAGTGATCCAATTCTACATGTGAGATAAATCTCTATAACTTTATCAACACAACTGGGCTGATATCAACAGAGTGTAGGTGCATTTTAAGCAGTGCTACTCTGTAGGGTGAGAGCCTATAGATGATTAATACCTGAAGAAAGGGAATATGCTTAATTTTTTATCTTTAGGTAACTTTCCAATGAGAGGTCAACTACCTCAAACTGTGGCAAATCTAGTTTGATGTGCTGTCAAATATTGAGTCAGTCCATTTGTCCTCAGCTGCTTGAGAAGTATATGCAAACATAAATGCTGCCTTATTATTAATGGTAAAATGACTAAAAACCAGGAAGAAGGAAGTTAAAATGTTTAATATTGAATGCAAGTCTCCTGGAATGGGTCTTACCGGCATGGGTGAAGTAGACTCAAACTGAGTTTCAATTGTGCTGGAGCTGGGCTGCTCACTTGGTTTATCTTCTGTCCCATGAAGTATCTTCTGCAAGAGCTAATCAAGGTAATGCAGATACAAAACCAGAGTGATATAGACATGGTTGCACCAAATTCAGTGAATCTCCTTTTGCTTAGGCCATCTGAGTTTACGATCAATCTCAAAATTACACCATATAAACTATCCCACCCTTTCCACTGTTCTGACTTGGTGCTGCCCAAATAGCTTTAGCCAGGACTTTAAGGACACACTTCCATTATTTCCCTGGCACTGAAGTACATGTTCATACGCTTTGCCGAACTGGGATGGATTTAGGTGCACACAGCACTCAGCTCAGGCATGTGTGTTCAGCTGAACTGGGGCTGTTAACTACATTGTGGCTGCCAGAAATGCAATTATTATTGTAGGTAGTAAAGCACTTAATACGAGAAATCACAAAGTGAGTGCTACAGCTTCTTGTTTTATCACTCATGAAGATTCAGAAGATTATGAAGATTAATTATGAAGATTCTTTCCTTCCTCATTCCCAGTAAATCAGGATTTTGCTGATCTGGCTCACTATGACTTGAGCAGCTGGAGCATGTTAGCAAGAGGCACTTGGTGCACTGAGAGCTGGGGGTGTGTTGGGGATGGAAATGTCTTCACCAGCACAACTGCAGCCTGGAAGAGGAAAATAGGTGCTGGCATCCTTAGGTGACCTCCCAGAAAAGTCAGGTGCTGAAGATGTACAGGAGAAACTGCAGTACCCAGGCTGAGAGGGGGAAGGTCAGGAACTGAAGGCTCCAGCTTGTGGCAGTGCTGCACGCCAGTTTTTGCCATTGCAGACAGAGCTGCTGAACAGTTCCCTGGTTCTGTTCGCCACAGAATCTGTATGTCTTTCCTCAGGGTGACGTGTGTGTTTGCCTCTCTTTCTGTTTGCCTTGGATAAACCTCCATGGGGCAGGATGTAAGGAATACATCACTGTTCCTGGGACATGTTTGAGTGCTGGTATGATCATGTTACAAATCTGTGGGCAATAAATCAGTTTTGCTTTTGAGTTCAATCTGCTTTTTCTTGATTCACTTTCAAGACTCTTCTACCTTGGGACAACTGGCAACATGTAGCTACTTTTCAAGGAATCAGAGAGCTCTTATGAGCTGGGAATAGATAGAGGCTCTTTGCCCAAGTGTGCAGGTTTGCAGGCAGGATAAAATGCAGGAGTCACCATGGTCGTGAGCATCCACTGCTGAAGTGTCTGCACAACCAGAGGTCTCCAGGTCTGAATCCCGACCACTGCTTTGTTCCATATGATGTTGGGTGAAGAAGGCAGAGAGGAGTTGGATGATGAGAAGAGGAAGGATTCTTTAAAAATAACTTGGCAAAATCTGCATAAGAAGGTCTCGCAGAGCTCTCTGCTCAATTCAGCTGGGGTGCAACTGGAGAGAAAAAAAAACCCTGAGGTTTCCTGAAGCAGCTTTTCTTGTTTGTTTTGATTTTTCAGGCTCCTTGCTAGGATCTCTGCAAAACTGTGTCACATCATGTGAAGGCAGCACATGAAGTGAACTCTGAATTTCATTTTTTTGGGTTTTTTTTCAGGGAATACAGGCCTCCATCAAAAGAGGATACTTGAACACCAGTCAGACACCTGGCGAACAAGCCAGCTGTTCACAGCTGTTCTTTCCATCTCTCTTTTTCATTGTTTGCAGAAACAATGAAGTGATCGAGGACTAAGAGGGTTGAACTGATGAAAAAACGCGACCCAAGTGCCAAGCTCTTTAGTGCTTTTTGTAAAACCCAAATAAATGGAAAAATAAATCAAGCTTAGACATCAACAGGAAATTGAAAAGTTACATCAATGGAAGGACAGAAATGTATACGTCAATCATTTGGCTGGAGATGTTGTGGTATAAACAGATTTTTATCACATATAGCTCTCTATTCAAATAATTATGTCCTAGATCCCTTTTGTAAAAGTACACAGAGTACAATTTTGCCAACAAGCCTCTGGGAATAAATATGAAAAATAGAGCAAGACTGGCTTTGCTGTCCCTGATTTCCAGTTTGCAAAGGTTTTAAAGCATCAGTTTAATTCAGAAAAACAGAAAAGGCTTATACCTAATACTCAGTCAAGGCTGCAGGACTTGTTCGATGCCTACAGCTACATGCCTGTGTGTTTTGCCGAATAGGGATGGACTCCTTGACTGTGCCATTCCCACTGTGTTGAAACCTAACCAGTGTTGTCACCTCTCTTTTCCTTCTTTCACAGCAACCTGCATTTCTTTTAGTTAGTTCATTTGCCCACAGGGAAATGTTAAATGTGACAGCAGCCTGTCACCATCCCAGCACCCCGAGCTCCCATTCCCATCACCACACCTTGTGGATGATGCCCAATGTCAGCCTGGTGCCACCTCCACCCCAGGGACGTGGTCCCTTGTCCTGGGAACCACACTGCTGCCAGCTGCCCTCGGGTGCTGATAACTAACCCTTGAGGACAAAGCCTTTGCCTTCCTTTTGAGATGTACGATATCGGGATACAAACAGTAATAAATAACTGATGTGTCAGTCTGAACTGAATCCTGTTCCCCTGCCTCACCCACTTCCACTCTGTTTACCATAAGGCGCTTTTTTTTTCCTCCCTCTGCTTCTTCCACACCCACCTTTCAATGTTATGTTCCCTCGGACAAAAGCAGAACTGCAGTCTGCAGCAAGGGACTTTTCCTGGGAGTTTTTCATCTCTGACAAGGAGGGAACCATGTCCATGCTGTCAGGAAGTTTGGGACTCTTTCTTCCAGCCTTGCTCCTGCCACTTGCACTCTCTCTCTTGTCTAGGTCCATCAGTTATACTGCAGTCAGTCCTACCGTGTTCCTTGGGTATCTTTCTTGGCACCAGGCATGGTTTTCTGCTGCAAATTTAGACCAAATTATTTTTTCATTGTTCTTTCCTGGCTGCTGTCTTATCATAGCTGCGTTGTTCCTTTTTGGCTTCCTCTGCAGTTCCTATCTGTCTTCTGGCTCTTTGTATATCACTGTAGGCTTGGCTTCGGTCAAGATTTGATGTCATTCATTGGACGTCTTGTTACTGTTAATTCATAACATTCTGGGTTTGTTCTGTTCCTGTCAATGTATTTCAGCCTCTCTGAACGCAAGCTCAGCTGAACTCAAATCAAATGTATCCTTCGACTGACCAAAAAGCCCTGACCTGAAGTGGAAGTCAAGGTGGTGGGAAGGTGACCATGAGAATGTTCACAAGCACATGAAATGAGGACTTGTTTGCCCTGAGCCTTCCGTAGAGCCACGGAGCTGAGTCCAGCTGGCCGAAACCCCTGTGGTGTTCTACAGACCCGTCTGCATGGACTGCAAAAATATGGTTCTGCTTTGAAATCAGGCACTGCTTAGAGTTTTACATGATTTGTTGCAAAGTCAGTTCAATAGCCATAGTTCTGGTTGGGCTCTACACTGATACTTCAGGTTGCTTTTCCCTAAAAATGGCTATAACACTTTCATCTACTGGTAGGATACAAATGAGATCCACTCGAGTCTTGAACTGAAGTTGAAATGTAGAGATCAAAATAAATTATGACCCCACAAAAATGTCGCCAGTTGTCTACATCAGCCCACAAGTCAATAAACTGGTTCCAAAAGGGGAAGCACATATGGATAGAGCCACGTGGGTGTGTACATCCTTGTCTCTAAGGCCCCTCGGCTGCTCTGGTTGCAGCCAGAGGCTCACGCCTGTTTTCGCTGGCGTTTACTTTTGCTTTACTGCTTCTTCTATGGAAAATCTTATATGGAAACACTATCGCGTTTCCTGTCTCCAAGTGGCTGCTGAGGTCCTGGTTTCCCAGATTTTCAAGCAGATGGCCAACTTGATGCATAAATACGTGAATAAAATTACTTCTTTTCATGCTTTCAAGTAAGTAATTAACTACCTGGTAGCATTTAACTGTATATTGGGTGATTCAGTGGAGACAAATCAGAAGCAAAACTGATATAAACACATGATATTCTGAGAATTGTTTCAACATTTTTAGCCAATTGCTCAGCAACTTCTTTTGATTAGCAGCACACTTAATCTTCAGGTAGCAAAGGTGGCCAAAGAGGAAATTTTGAGAGCTTAAGCTTTAAATCTCCCAGGCATTAAACCCACCATTTGTGTCAGAGGTAGGTCATCCTGTGAAAAGGGAGGATGATACAACAATTTATGCTCTTGGGCTGAGTGCCACACTGTACAGGGACATCTATTTTCAATTTAATATAACCATTCTGTCTTTTGTCTAATGTTTAGCAGTTCTTGGTCACAATTATACTGAGATAATCAATAATCCCTTGGGACATAGATGATCTAGTCATTGTTAGCGATGTGCCATCTTTGTCTGTGAGTCAATGATGCATACCAGCAGCTCAGCAGCTGCAGCCCACATGAACCCACTCGGTGCAGAGACATAACCAAACCAAAGGAAAGCTTTGTGCAGTATGAGACTGGTACACACCATTGTCCCCTCTGGTGCCACCTCGCTGATCACACTTCAGCTAATGTGAGGGCTATGTCTGGGCAGTGGTGGCTGAACCTCCTGGTAGTGAAGAGTCTGAACTCCACCATCAATATTGTCCTGGTTAGGGCAGTACCTCAATAAACTAAGTGCAGCCAAGTGTTGTTTTCGTTCTTATTCTGACAGATCAACTAATTAGAGCGCAAAATAATATTCTCATGCTTGGCAAATCCTTTTGACTTTGAAAGATTTTTTTTTTTTTCTCAGACAACATGGAGACTCAGCGCTAAACTACACAAAAGAAGTTAAATATCCAATTTCAAACAGTTGGCTCTGGTCTGGAAGCACTTCAGTTGCTTGCCATGATTCAAAGGAGAAAAATTATTTCATTTTGCATACTGTAATGCTTTTTAAACAGCACGTTGGCTGACCCATCCTGGATCATGACCTCATGAGCTTCACATACATGTTTTTGAAAATAAGTTTTGTGCCTTGCCTTATCAAATGGATGCTCCCTTGACACTATTTTACGGGAGACACACAGAGGTCTAGAATGACCCACACTGGTGCGTTATCCCAACCCCAACCCTAACCCCAAGCCTAACTGCATGGCCCTCAACCACAAAACAGTGTACAAGAAGCCCCATAGTAGACATGGGCAGTTCTTCAGTGATGAAGTGAACGGCTCACTTGTATGATGGTATGTGTCTGTAAGTGTAAGGATTTAAAGATTAGATTCACACGGAAAAAGCATGGAGGATGTATATTTTTCACAGATACAGCAATTTTGCTGCAGGTCTTTCCATGCATCCCCCCACTTTCTAGAGGTCCTCTCTCCTTTCTGTTGAGTACATGTTTGAGATTTTTGTTTCCAAGGGCAGGGGTCAATCTCCTCATGACAAGCCTGCCATACCCCTGCTGTGGGAGGAGCAGGGAAGGTGAAGGGCTGAGCCACCACGTGCTGGGACCAATCTGCACCGGGAGCGCTTGGAGACAAGGTGACCACAGGATAGCAAGGAAGGGGTATGCTGCTTCACAGGTGGTGGGTTTATCTGTATGACCTGACCCAGGCCACAATGTCGGAGAGCCAGAGTAGCTTTGCTGAAGGCCATCATAAGCTCAGGCCACCAGAAGAGGCTGTGCTCTGACACCTGGGTGTGTTACATCCCCAGGTCTTCTGTGGCAGTATCTGCAGTTGTTGCCATAGGAGGTAGACTCAACAAAGTCATCCTGATGCTCTGGATTCACACCAAAGTGTTTCTCAGATCTGAGGCTGAAACCTCCTAAGAAGCGACAGATCCTCACAGCACAGGTAGGAATCAGTAGCCAACCCCAGTACCTGTCCTTCACCTTCACAAGGGCCGTTTCAAAGCAACACCAAAACATGGCTTTAAGAAAAGTCTTGGGAGGTAACAGGAGGTAAATGAGACATCTGATCCTGCAGAGAAGATATTTGTACTCAGAGGTGTGTTAAGTTTCACAAGACTCAGCACAACACTCAGGCTTCATGTGGACCACCCAGCTGCATGGCAAGAAACCCATTTTTCTCGTGGTTTCATCCATGTCTTTGCTGGACTGCTGCTTTTACAGCTCTCTTGTTTTCCCAGCTGGTTGGTGTGCCTGACATCAGGTCACTGAAAGCAACGGCCTTGCTCAGAACTTAAACAAAAGCTCTTTCAAATTTAAAAAGAAGAAAAAAGAAAAAAACCCACCTGCAGGGGGGAGCCCCCTTTTCCAAGGAGGAAGAGTTTGCTTTGGAGGCCTTTCTACAAGAAATCCAAGGCTGAACTGGCCCATGACTAACATTGCCAAGGTGTGTGCAGTGGGTGAGATTCGACTATCTCTTTAAGGTAAGAGAATTTCAAGAAAAGACTTCAGTGACAGAAATATATACCCAGGGTTTAAGACAGTGGATAAAACTCCCTTCCTGATCAGAAAAACTGTGGACATAAGGGACTGGCTAAAAGGAGATCAAAACTCAAATGGATGGATCCAGAACATAGAAGCTCAGTTCCTACCACAGCCATAAACTTCACATGTGTTCGGAACACTTAGTCACTGAGGGGTTTGAAATCAAAGCTTGGTTGCAGGGTACCAGCAGCTAAGTCACCTGAATAACCGAGGGAGAAGGGAAGAGGGAGGAGGTGCTCCCAGTTCCAGCCCCAGCTCTCCTCCCCATCCTCACCTTTTTTCACCGAATACCCTCGGGAGGTAAAGGGAAGGAGATGTTTCTTTCCTAATCTTGTTTTTCTTGGAATATGGGTCAGGACCCTGCTCAGTGGGAAAACAGACAGGCCCATCTTGCACTGTCCTGAACGGGTGGTCTCACCCCAGACATCTGCCAAGGTCTCAGATACTTTGGGACACAACAAAAGTAATTGCTCTGATTTTACTCTTTGGGACCAAGGTGCATAGCCTGTTGCTGTGAGCAAATTGCAGCCAGCCAGCAAAATACATCCAGCTGGTGATGTAACCCCTTCTGCCCTGCTCGAAGGTGGTCAGAAGCCAGACACCTGCCCCAGCATTTCCCAGCAATGTTGTCCTGAGCATGCTCAGGCCACTGGACCTGGGAAAGGACCTGCAGGATATGGTCCAAGAGAGGAAGATCCATAGCATCATCCCCAAAGGCAGCTGCCTGGGTCTAGAGAGGTGCCAGCATGAAGTTCTATCTGTCCTTCAGGAGGGACCACCTACCCTGGTGCTATCACAGTAGCTAAAGAAGCTCAACCATGAGTGGTCACAAGTAAAATACAGCCATATGTCCTGGTGGGATAGCCATCTCCATAGCACGGCTGGGCTGCAGTACAACAAGAAGGAACTTGTAAGGGGACATAGGCATTATGGGCACGTAACGAATGCTTCCAGCTTTACCACAGGTCAGATTTCCAAGAACCAGACACTGTAATCAAGTCATTCTGTGGCAGCTATTTTTTTCCTGGAGCACAGAAATCAAGACCTCTTTTTGCCTGGCAGGAACCGAATAGGCTTTGAATGAATCAGAATTACTGGAGAAAAACATAAGACCTTTAATGTTTTGTGCAGAAGACCAACAACTGTAAGCGTTCTGTGAGCACACCAGGGTGTCACACATCAGTCCCCTGATATTTTATGTCCATGTAGACATACCGTCTTGATTTTTAAACAACTGCAAGAGCAGAAATTTTGTTCCCATGGAAGCTATTTTTTATTACACTCCTAAACCTAATCTTAATTCTTCCAAGTGTACTTTGGACAGTGGCCAATCTGTGCACGTGTGGTGGGAAGCCGCCTTGCACAGCTCCCTGCAAAATGGGACAAGTGAGAGCAACTCCACAGGTTCCTGTGGCATCCAAGTCCATGAGAAGCAGAAGGCAGCAACAATGGCTCAGCTGGTGAGGAGACAGCAAGTGGCATCCCGTAGGGGCCAGGACAGAGGTTGGTGTTACAGTAACGGGGTGGAAGAGCAACACAGAGAGATTTAAAAAAAAAAAGGAAGAGCGAGCTCCTTTGATAGCCTTAATATCACAATCAGGAGAAACTTCCTGGCCTCATATTTTCCATATAAACACTCTCCACTGGATAAAGTTAATGGTTCCCAAACTGCAATGCAGAAGGGCTTGATCAGTTCAATTGACGTCACAGATTGAGTATTTTAATGAAATGTGCTGTGCTTCCCCCATTTATATGTTTGACCCTAACCTTTACCAGATGTTCAATTCATGCTCACTTGCAGACACTGCAGCACTGTGTTTTGGAGGCTCTCGGAAATCTGAAATGCTGAAGTGGAAATAAAATCCTCTGACATGAACTGTTTTGTTTGAGCTGCTCCACGCCACGGGCGACAGGCTGTGCGGAGGGCTCTGCTCTGCTTACACAGAAGCGTACCCAAGAGAGACGGGAAAAAAGAGCCAAAAGGGTTATACTGTGCACAGCCTCCCTATGCAGGAACATAAAGAATCCCCTTGCCCAACAGGACTGAAATCACAGCTCCCCCCTGTACCCTCTACAAGCAGTGGCCCTGAGACCAGCAAGGAAAGGTAAGCCTGTGTCAGGGGCAGCAGAAAAAGAGCTAGAAACCCTGAATTCAGGGTTTGGCTCTGCTGTGTCTCCGTGGGCAAACTGTTGCTGTCTCTCAGCCTTGTTTCCCAGCCACAGAACAGGACAATGTCCCTTTGCCCAGTTACATCCTGGGTTTATCAGGGGCTGGGCTGGGGAGAGGCTGCGTGGCTGGGACTGCCAGGGCTCACTCATGTCCCTGGAGACAGCCCAGGCCCTTCCTTGGATGTAAGCAAACTAGTATCGGCACCACAGCCACACCATGTCCGTGTTGCTCTGGATGCAAATCTGCTCCACGCTGAGACTCCCCCCGAGCAGTTACACCTCCAAAGCAGTGTGTTGCTGAGCTCTGCAAAAAGTGAGACCAGCTGGAAATAAGTCACAATCAGGAAAAAAGCATGTCACCAAAAAGGATGCCATCAAAAGTTTTCTGGTATTTGGTGCTCATTTAGAAAGTCTCTTTCTCATTCTTTCTGCAAAGAGAAGATGAACTGATGGAACAAGAAAGGGTTAAAGGGAGATCCATGTTCCCAAACCTCAGCTTTGGTTTTCAATCACTTCATTTTAGACAAATTGGAAGCTGGACCCAAGCCACCCTTTAGTTCTGGGTTTGGATTAGCAAACTGAAAGTCACTGATGAGGTTTTGCAAAACCAAACCCATATCCTCCTTGGCCTGCTCCTAGCTGAAACTGAGCTAGCCCTGAGCAAAAATAAGTGAATCACTCCTTAAAACACACACACCAAAAATGCTGAACTCAACAACCACAAACAGAGAAGGAGCATATGAAAGCCTGTGAAAAGCACTCATTCCTTTTAACCCAGGAAAGACTGAACCTGCAGCACGAGCACTTTGCAACAGATTAGACAGTAAAAATGTTCAGAACTGTTAAAAAATATAAATGGATGGTTTTGGTTTTAGTAATTCCATGCACACATATAAAAACTATGTATTCTGTGGCCAGTTTTCATTTTCCCCCAAGCTGACAGTAGCTGTTAGTGGTGGCACCCTCAGACCTGCCCATGTTTCACTTTGACATCGATCCTACAAACACAGTTCCGTGGCTTGAATCAAACTTGGGCCAAGGTTCTCCTGACCCCAGGGTAAAAGCAGCCACATATGGAGCCAGACCAGCACAGCTGCCCTGCCTCAAGCACACACCTTGCTGTAACCCAAAACAATATCCATGTTTAGCTAAGTCTAAAGTGTTGATTATGTTCTTGAAAGTCACAGCTGCCTCTCAGCCCCATCTAACTGCAAAGGAAATCTCCCTCCTGCCTCTGGTGTGGCCAGAGGGTGGAGAGATGCTCACGAAGGATGAGCCCTCCTCTGCCTGTGAACCACAGTGCAAAACAGGGGACAGGACCATTTGGCTGGGTGCAGGTGCTGTGCATCCATGCAGAAGCCCAAGCAGTGGTCACGAGCCAGTTTCTGCGTGCCAGAGGAGATGCAGCAGCACCCTGGGAGCTGTGGGTGAGGGTCTGGGTGAGGGCTGTGCACCACCACAGCAATGCCACTGCAGCACCGCTCATGTCAGCAGCACAACATGCCCCACAGCGCAACCAACCTGGGGTTTTCTTCCCAGAAATCACAAAAAGAAGTGGGAATTATACAGAGACTCAAACCAAACCCAAACTCTGCCAGCAGGTTCACAGCCAAGGCACTCACAGCTTGCTGTGGGGTGTGCACTGTGCCCCACACCTGCACGGCCACTGCAGCAATGGCCCCTTAATCCTGTCTCCCGATCACCAGCCCATTAACACCACCACACTTCTATTAGCAGAAAATCTTAAATCCAACCGTCAAGATGTTAATGTAATTGCAATCCGATAAAACCAGCAGGTAGGGCCCCTCTCAGCCCTGAGGTGGGCAGATGGCCTCCTCTGAGTTCCCACATTCACAGTAAATACAACCTGAGCACCAACAGTTAAGAGTATTTTGCTAGTGGCAACAAGAGGGATTCAAGCAGAGTCAGAAATAATAACATCTTCGTTTGGATCAGGGCTGTGAACTTGACTGGGCTGTCTTCCCTGCCCTAATTTACACGTCCCCACAGACATACATATTGGAAGTGATTTTTACAGCCAGCCAGGAGACAGCCACATAACCCACACCAGCTCTGGTAGGAATCACATGCCTCAGTCCCCTACAGTGTGTCTGCCTTTCTGGTAAGAAGAACGCAGAGGGCTGTTTTTCTGGTATCCCTTAAGCCCATTTGGTTTTATTTTCCTTTACTTACTGGCAATAAATTGTTCCATTTCTCTTGCTCACCAAACACTTTTCTTTATATTGTGGGGTTTTTTTGTTTCCTCATTTGTTGCAACAGGAGTGATGAAAGACACTGTCTGGGTTCACCAGATCACACACCAAAGCTAACACAGGGCGCACAGCTTCTTTAATGTCACTTCTCAAAATCCCACTTTCACCTCCCATTCCCAGCCTGCCCCTGAGGGCCAGAGTTGTGCTGGAAGATGTCCAGACCCTGGACCAGCCGAGCTTTCCCACCTGCTGCTTTCCTACACATAGCTTTTCCACCAGCCCTTCACCCCAGTGAGGGTTAAAAGGACTGATGCATCTCATAGATGTTCATTGTGTATGGATTTGCACCCCAAGGGCAAGAAGCTAAAAGGGAATTCTGGCTTCCCTTTCTGAGCAAAATCACTTGACAGAGGGAAAGACTGTCCCTGAGAAGCTCCTCTTAAAAAAGTCAGCTGTGGCATGGTCTGACACAGTGGGTTGGAGAAGATAATTCGAATATCACCTAGTGCACATTGTTTGGAGACTCACTAGCTTTTCCTAGTTTGTGCACTTTTCCCTCCTTATTAAAGAAGCACTAAAAGCAATAATCTGTAATAACAAAAGTGTCAAACTCAGGGACACGCTGATCCCAGTTAACACACAGCTCCCCTTGCAGCAGCCATCTCCCTGGATGGTTTAACTCAACTGCAAAAGGAAATTGCCTCAAGTGAAGGGAAGTCGAGCCAACGAAGCAGACAGCTTAATAATATTTTTTTTTCTCTTGTCACAATTGGGCACAGAGGACTGACAGCCTGGATTTATGGCTGGGTTTACAGCCTTTGCTGCCTCCTAGCAGCTGTTGTGCAAAATAAACCACCACCCAAAGCAAAAATCACTGAGTCAAGAACTCTGCCTGAGAGGAAGAAGTGCAGGCACTTACTAACGAAACTAACCCCTGATAATAAAATGTCCAAGAGGAAAAGGTATTTATCATCTTCTTATTGAGATGAGATGTGTAACTTACTCTTTCTTGTGTTCATGAATGCATGCACACTCAGGAGAAATGCTTGGCAGCCCCAGCGCTTGCCTGGGGCACAGGCTTTTGCTGAAAGCTTTACCCAGCTCTCCCACTCAGCTAAGCTGAACCAGAGGAATCAGCTAAGAAAAATGGGGAGGAAAAGGTGAACAGGGTATTTATCAAAACTCAAAGAGTAGGAGCCACAGAGACCAACCTGGCCTTTCCTGCCCGGTTGCTGTATAGGATGCACCACACAGCACCAGCTAACTGGGCTCCCACACAAGACGTGCAGACCTTGGTCTAACCCAAGCAGCAATGCTGCCCGTGGCATTCTGAGCCCTGCTCATCCAAAAAGTCTGCCACAAACCTGCAGCCTCAAGCAATCACAAAAACTTGGGGAAAAAAGAAAGATGCATGGATATAAGTGGGGTTGCTATTAGGGTTAAACTGTGGTTTTGGGGACAATGAGTAGTGGCAGGGCCACTTTGGGGCCAGGCTGGTAGGAAGGTGCCAATTGGCTCCAGCATGGAGGTGATAATTGCAGCAAGTTTGGCAGCTCTGAACTGAACTCTCTGGCTCATGTGGGAGAGGAAGGAAGAAACGGGAGTTGAAGATGGCTGTTGTATTGGATACGCCAAAGTTGCTGTTGATTTTAAGCCAGCGAAAAGTGATCTGGTGTGTTCCCTGGTTGTCTTGGCTCCCAGTCATAAAGGCACTTAAAAAGCTGTATAGCTTCAAGTATGTGCTTAAGTGCTGAATTAGTCGATTAGCATATTTACATGCCTGCAATCTTTGCAAAAGTCAATTGAAAGCACTGGGACTTTGATGAATAATTTCAGTGGCCTCTGGAGCAGACCACAGCCACCAGGTTACCCTCCCTGATCACACCTCTGTAGCCTGTGGCAACCCCGCCCTGTGGACCTGCTGCATGGGGAAAAGCTGAGCTTGGCTGCTTGTGTCTGGTCATCTCTAAGCTATATTGAAGCAATTTTTGTGATCTGCTTCATTGTGTCATTTGCAATACTCGGTGCCATTTGGAAGCTCCTGGCTGCATGAAGCAGAACTCAGTGTGTCCTGCCAGATACGGGCTTAAATGCTCATGTTTGGAGTCTGCTTTTCCTGCTTATTGAGGCTCTGAACTCCAGTGATGTTTTTCCTTTGATTTAATTAGGGGTAGCTGTTTCCAAGGAATTATACATATAGCTCACATCAAAGACTTGAAGGGCAGTGATGCACCCCAAGATGCAACGGTCGTGATTCGCGGTGACTCATGGGCTGTGTCCAGCTGCCAAATGAGTCAGCATTTGCAGCAGCCTCATCATAATCCACCCGCCAAAGTCAAGGACCTGTGGTATCATGTCCGTGCTGGGTGGAAGAAGATGAGCCTGAGACACCCCATCACTCCTTAGACCACAGCACACAGCAGTGGCCCATCCCCAGGAAGGCGTCCCATGGGACTTGCAGCTCTGCACCATCTTGAACAACCCCCCCAACAGGGAATTAAAAATCTTTGCCTTGCCCACATCTCTAGTTTGCTCACAGAAGTATATAACAAAGAAGAGCTGAATTTCTGGTGAATATCAAGGCTGGGTGCAGAAGACGTTCAGTCTTCTCAGCTCATTAAGAGCCAGACTCGAGCCAATTCCAAAGGAACTTGTAGCCAAATGAAGTGCTGAAACAAGTTATTTCTTTTAAAACTTCTGCGGAAGCAATATCCTTGCTGGTGCAGCCCAAGGGAATGATCACAGCGCTGGCCTGCATGCCCCTTCACCTCTCACACTTGCCAAACAGCAGCAAATAATAGATTTTTTCCCTCTTTGGCAGAAAGTGTAATCCAAATTTTTGCCGATTCTTGTAAAATCTGAAAGCTGAGAAAACCTGATTTTTCCACACACATGCACTCAAACACATACCCCATGTAATTTGTGATGCATTTCTATAGATGCAGGGGAGGGTGGTGACCATCTGTTTTTCTGGATGGGAGAGCAAAAGAGCCACAAGAAAAGTTCTGGTGAGGTGGCTCAACTCAGGGCTGTGATTTATAACTGTTAATACAACAAATCCTCTCCAATTGCCCTGGCATTGCTCAGGAACCAGAATCCAGCGAAAAGAGCAAGCTAAGGTCAGGCAAGTTTAATGATGACCTACTTGACTGGGAAAGTGAGGGAAAGGCCGGATAAATTGTCACCCTTGGGGCCAAGCTAAATTGCCATGGGCTGTGGCTCTGTGGCTGCCGGCCAGGATGATGGGCGCTGCCGTGTCCTGTGGCCTCGCTCACAAAATGGGGTTTAAACTGCAAATGCGATGGCTCATCCCTTGCCTCTGCCCTCCCAGAAGCATCACTGGAGGCCAACGGCAGTGGTCAGCTCTGTCCTGGCATGCATCAGTGCAGGCATGTGTCTGCACTTGCAAGGGGGCAGCAAGGCTGGAATCTTACTTTGGATTGACTGAAAAAAATAGCTCAACAAATCCTAACTCTTTATTTCAAATTTTGGGGGTTTAATTTTTTTTTTTTTCTACTTTTTTTTAAATTACCTGATTGGAGGAAACGCTGAAGCTATTTCTAATACCTTGTTCTTAAATAGGGTGCCATCTTAGTTTTGAGAATGTTAGAAGAGGACATTGAAGTTATTTTTAGAGAAAACCTAAAAATCTAAACAAAAGCTTCAGCAAACACAACACAGACTCAGAAAACATCCTGATGTCACCAAATCTGTACTTTTCACTGGAAAAAGATGCGTGAGAACCATTTGCCTGTGTTTACAGAGAACCTATGGGAACAGAATGGCTGCTGCCACCCACCCTGGGGCCTGTTCCCATCCCATCCCAACCTCCCGACCATCCCCTTTGAACTGGGAACATCCTGCATTCCCACATGCACAGCTCTGCTGGTGTGGCTGGCAGCACCAGCATCAAAGGGATGAGTTACAGGATGGGCAAGGAGCCCAAACTGCCCGGAGCCTCACCAGCTGCTCTCCCTGAAGACAGATTTTCATGGATCTGTCTCTCCAAGGATGATGCTGGCTCACAGTAGAGCACATCCTTTAAACCACAGCTGGAAAAAGTCATCAGGAGCAAAACTGTATACCACATACAAAATAATTTGGTGCGTTATTTAGTTTAAATGATATATTTCCTTTTCATATCCAGCAAGGCAGGCTAAATAAGTCAGAGCTGGGGTATTACAAAAATCCTTGAGCAGGGCAGTTTCATTGGAATAAATGACTTTTCCCAGAGCGTTTGCCAAATAGCACCACAACACACGGAGACCCCCAGCTAGGGCTCGCTCACACTGCTGCAGTCGGGTGATTCCCTTTGTGGCCGTGTTCCCCACAGGAGACAGTGCAAACAAACACTGACATTGAAACATCCTTGCACACCTATGTGAGCACTGGGGGTGCCCAGCAGCCTATAGGGATGCCTTGAGGAGTGGGATTGCTGGCACATTACTAAAAAACCAACAAGAGGGACAAAATCTCAGGCTTTCCTCGCCTGCTTCGCCGCTGCAGATAAATTACTACTTTTACAAAGGCATGACTTAATTCTTTTCACGCTAACCATCTAGCCCCTCCACAGACATGGAGCAGACTGGCACGGGGTCGTCTCAGACAGGATATCCTCCAGGGAACAGCCTCTGCACAACATAAAACAATAGAGCCCTGCCTTTCGAACCATAGGCATTTTAAAAGATATACAACATGCCCAGCCTCTTCTCCCCACAAACCTCGGATATCTGCTATGCACAGCTGTCAGCACCATGATATCAGATCTACAGCGTAATTTATTTCCTGCTGTTTGTGAATGAGTCCCACCAATGTTAAAAGGAGCAGAGCGGGCTCTGGTTCTGCACCTCTGCCCACCCCTTCTAATGCTGCAGGTTTCTAAAGCTTAGGTGTTGGTACGTTTGCATGCTGAGCCGAGACAGGTTGCTCTGCTCCCAGTGCTCAACAGCACAAGCCCACCAGGCAGTCTTACACATGGCAATGGCTGCAGATGCCTCTCCACAACTCCACTTCCATAGGTACCCATCAACCATAGGTTTCGGGATCAAGCCGTTCGTAGATGTACATAACATCATAGTGAAGCCTTTCACAAGGGCTTTAAAGAAACTGCTGGACTGAAGCATCTTCTAATCACCTTATGCACCAAGCGGAAAAGCAACATTTACAGCGGTCTAGGTTGGTCATAAAACAACCAGCCAGTTGTTCACAGTCTCTCTGGTTTAGTCAGGTTAAGTTGCACTGACTTGATTGCTGTCAGCTGAGCTGCTGGGCCCTATTCTGCTCTCAATTATGTTAATGCAAATTTGGAACAACTCCACTGATTTTCACAGCATAACCTAATTTAATGGAGAGTAGGATCTGGTGTACTTTCTAGATTCATACTGTGTAATAGGGAACAGACTTGAACCTCTGACTCATTAGCAAGGAAACATATACTGAAATTAAATTCCCAGTAGGTAAACATCTGTTGAGCCCTTTTTTTTGCCTAGGTTGTGGAAACAGCACAACTTGCCACTAAATTGTAGCCTGATACCCACTGTCTACAACGGACAATTTCTGTAGCACTGAAAAGGTGAAACAGGGAAAGTCTCTTTAAAAGCCCTTTCAAAGCCCTGAAATCCTGCCCATGGGATTACGTGACCCTGAGCGGTCTTGGGTGAGCAGGCAACTCCGAGACAATGGCATGGCGCAAGCAGCACACAACCATGGACTTCAAGAGTCCCAGGGTATTTCTTGTGTGTATCACATCTAGTTCCTCCCTACTAACTCCACTGGAATTGGGTTTGATTTATTAATGTCTTCATCAGAATGGAGCCTGTTTGTACCGGGCTTTGGGAAGAAAACCCTTCATGAAGGAGCACGCTGCTGTGGGTTGGCTGTGCGCAGGGCCAGGGGGATCCTTTCTGGCTGGTGGTGGCCTTTGGCGTGCCCTTCCCAGTGGCACGTGTATCTTTCACAAGCATGTAAGACAAACAGGACAGAAAGTAGCTCCTTTTCTCCCACAGCTACAGCAATCCCCTGCTGCCAGCCAAGCAGGAGGTGCTGCCGGGCGCCGGTGGCACAGGCAGAGCCCTGGGGACACGCTGCCCGCACTGCAGGCAGGCCAACTGCTGCAGCGGGTGCCCTGGAGGACAGCCTGGCGTGGATTTCAGCAACAGAGCCCTAACTGGCTGACTATCACTTATATCCAAAGACCTGGCCACTGCTGAGGATTTTGATCCTGTGGGATTTTTGTCCTCTTTGAAGTGGGCTGAATGATGAGCCGTGCCTCAGTTTACCAGCCTCTGTGGGCAGAAAACGTACCACATCATGTCGCTGTGTGAGTACAGGTAGGGAGCAAAAGCCCCATGACCTAGGAGCGTCTCTCTCAAAGGACTTAAAAGAGGCTCAAGCAATTTTTTCTAGCACTCATTCTCATTTGAGCCCCAGCAGTTACTGTGTCTCAGGCACCCCCAGGGTTGAACTCTCAGCCTGCTCCTTCACTTCCTTGGCACCTCAACACGGAGCAGCCAGACCTGCTCTCCCCACAGCCTTTGCTGTCTGAAACCCAGTTTCTACTAATCTTTATGTGCAGTCTTTTAGAAAATGGCTGGGTTTTATAAGCAATTTTTCTTCCACAAACAGATTTCAGTGTGCTTGCTTAGGACCCGGGGCACCACCTATACTGTGAACTACAAATAAGGAGTAGGTCACAAAAAGAACCCTAAAAACCCCTAAAACATCCCTTGTGACAAACTCCATCAGAAGTGGACTCCCAGCCTGCAGCACTGGGCATAATTCACAGCGAGAGAGGCATTTTGCTTCATCCCAAGCAGGAAACAATCATTCCAACATGTGGTTGCTTTGCTTGGTACTTGTCTTTCATTTTGCATCCCCGAGCCACTGCAGGATTTGCAAACTTTTAATAACTCCAAGAACAAGCGCACTAAAGCCTCAGAGCAAGGGGAAAGCCCTTTTCCTGCCAATGAGGCATATTATTGTCAATACCCCATTGTTGTACTCACACTCACCACCCCTTAAAGCAATTAATGGATAAATCAGAGGTTTTTCTGTGGCATTTCTGTGGGTGGAGTTTATTCCCATCCTTATCTGAGCAGCGGATCTTTCCCACCAGTAACCTGGTGCCAGGGTGTCCCACAGCCTGTGACGCCGGAGCACACTGCAGAACAAACAAACTCAATTACAGGAGGATATTTACAATTGCTGACCAAACTCTCGATTTCCTTGGTAAGCTCCTCAAGACAATACGCTCCAGACGCTGGCCTCCAATTGTACTGTCAGAAATTCATACAGGACCAAGAATGAGAAAATATTGTGTTTAGATTTGCGATAGGCAAGCAAAACAAATGAGCAATGTTTTTGGAGGGTCTTCCCCCCACCATGTGTTTGTTTATTTTTACAGCCACAGGATGGAGCAGGGTGAGTGTGGAGCCTCCCCTTGCCCACCCTGCCCTGCTCCTGCCGTAGCCAGCCATGCAGTGCTGGCAGGCACTGCTGCGCTTTCCCCGGGAGGGCGAGGAAGAGGGACAGTGCCGCATCTTGTGCAGGAGGCTTGTTGTGGCCCAGAAATCACATAGTGCCTTTACTGAGCTTGTTAGAACAGCCTTTCCCAGGCCTGCCAGGATTCAAGCAGGAAACTCAGGGGGTCAGCATGGGGGTTTCCAATGGAGGATGAAAGAAGCCTTCACCTCCTGTCACAGGTGTAATCCCTGCTCATCCAAGGGGCACCCAGTGTGCTACAGCTCCCAGCCCTGTCCTGCATGGGTATCTCCAGCACCCCTTCCCCATGCAGCACTTACAAGCAGAGTTAAAATGCCCCCCAAGCAGGGAAGCAAGGCTTTGCTCCTTTTTGGCACTGATTCCATCGCATTTTCAGCCCAGTCACTTCATAGGTCTGGCTCAGAGCAGGGCACGTGCCCAGACTGCAGGCTGAGACCAAGCATGCTTCAGCATCCAAACCCACTCCGCAGTGCACACTTGCTGCGGGCTGCTCTCAAGCATGAAGCTCCTAAACCACTTGAAGGGAGAAGTCACTCCTGAATTTGAGCTGCCACAGAGTGTCCTGGGACGAGCACAGCATCCCCTCTGGAGAAGGTCTGACAGCCATCCCCAGGGCGAGCAGTAACATTTCACATAGCCTGGCCTTGAGCTGCCACCAGAAATCAAGCCCTGTGGTGAACGGTGCAGCCCCGATTTATTCCTGGACTGGAGCAACATGGCCAGGGCTACACTTTGCCATGGGGTGCTTAAAGTCCCATATTATGGACAAAGTCTCTAAGGTTTTTGACACAGAGCAACTCAGGTTCAGCCTTCATTTTTGTCCCAAGCGAAAATCAGGCTTACATCTGCGTATACCCAGACTAACAGCAGAGCTTAACTCCATGTGGGTTGGTGGTTTAACGTCTGGACCAATTCTCTTTTTCTTATTACACCAAGAGCAAATCTTGAGTGACAGCACTGCAAGCAGTGTTTTCCAGATTTGCACCAGCGTAATGAAAACCAGAATTTGGCTCTACATCTTAAGAGATAACACACTCTGTACTCGTGGCCAATATGTTAATGCCTTCCAGCATTGCCCATCTTTCTCCAAAACCTTTGTAAGTCTTCCTTTATAGGTTATCCAGGGATCAAGGTCTGAAAATCCATAAAATAGAATGGCTGTGCAAGACTTGCATTTAACGTAGCATGGCTTTTCTTATCACTAGGGTCTTGTTTGACTGAAAACCTCCATTTGTTATTTAGGGGATTAGGAACGTTCAACAAGAAAAGAGGAAAAGGGGCAGGTTCTGATAGCTATGGGACTTGAATTCAGTAAAACACTGAAGTATAGTCATTTCTGCAGATTTACACCTGACTAATATCAAACTCTGGTCCAGAGAAGGAATATAAATTAGTCTTTTAATGAGAACTGGATTCCAATCAGCTGGATTAGAGTCCTGTAATACTCATGTATTCTACTTCTCTCCCCTTGCCCTGTTAATTGACTGCAGGCCACCCAGGGTAACAAAGACATATGACAGAAATATAGTGTATATTTATGTTGGCCTGTCTTGCTGTAATCTCCTTCAGGGTATGACCCAACTTCAATAACTCAGACTTACCCTATCACTTTCTGGCTCATTTCCTTGTGGGCTTATAACATATACAGTGCTTTTCAGTTTATTCCTTGAGTACATTTGGGAAGGGGGGGGGGGGGGAGAGAGGGGAAAAAAAAAAAAAAGGAGAAACAGAGGGTAACTGGCTACAAAAATTCATTAAAATCTGTCTGAGGGGTTCCTACAATATTATTAGCACAGATCACCTCTTGACAATGTTTCCCATGGCCAGTAACAGCATCTTCAGAGAACAACTGGAAGATGTGAGCACTGGCATCAGTTCTGTCCTCAGTGAACTGAGAACCATAAACAACTCCAAGGCTGGGTAAGTTCTCATTACAAGAAATTACACAGAGAGGCAAGAGTTGAAGTAAAATCAGGTTATATCGTGGGAGGAAATCTGATTGTAAAGGCATACCAAAATCTAGCGTGTCAGCATTCCTAATGGCTTGTACATTCAGCTCTCTGTAGCAGGGGCTGTTTACATTAATTTAAACCTGCTTGTTCTACAATCGTTTGTGTGCTTCTGATATTATTAGTATAGATTGTCAGGTGACACTATTATAGTTACGCTGCTAGAGTAAGTTCAGAGAAACTACTAATTTTAATAGCAATTTCAAATATGTTATTGGGATAAGGAGGAGGAGGAATAAAAGTCTTCTGCAACTCAGTTGTTTAGGATGGAGGGGTGAAATTCTGTAATCAATGATTTTACCTGAGGTCCAGGAACAGTGACCAGAGGCAGACCTTTTAGTTTCTACAAGCCTTTGTTCCACACCATTTGTTCACCCTGTCTTAAAGCAGGTAGTTCCTAAAACTGAGATTAAAAGAAGCACTGAGTATGAAGATAAATTAGGACTAAGGGAAGCTGATCCCAAGCAAAAGAATGAGAAACGCCAGCCAAAGAAAAAAAAAAAGTAGCTGTGAGCAGGTTGAAGGGGTGAATTGCAGGCAAACAGTTGTGCCTTTAGGATGCAACAAAGGATTCAAAGGAGCCAAACATCTTGAGGAAAGAAAACAAAAGAATTGGCCTCATGTGGACTTTAATTTTGTCCAGAAATTCCACTGTGGATCAAAGAACTACAGTGAAAGTTTAGTTGGAAACAGCATTTTCCTGCACAGAAGTTCAGCTTCAGCAAGTGGGAAACTTTCCCCCTCCCCATGAAAAAGCTAGTTTTGCCAAATTCCTGGCCTGTCCTAGAGTAAGTTCAGTCTAAAGGCATTTTTTTGGAGAAAAATCAAATGCAGGACACGTTGGGACTGTTACCTGGGCTGACAGGTTAAGGCACATAGGGAACATTGGGGGACCCTCTTAGCAATTAGTCTGCCAAAAGCCTGGAAGCAATTTTTGGGTGCAGAGAGCCAGGAAAGAAGGTGGCTGGTTCACATGGAAATGTAGACCTGCCCCTGGGTCTGAACTAGGAGGCTGTGAAGCATAAGATGTTTGCCACTGAGCTGGAGATACCGAGTCATGAACTTCTGGGACACTTCTGCTGAGTTTGGTCCTTTTCCTAGGGAGAAAAGGAGAGAAAAGAAGCAACTGCAAACACCGAGGGTGTACAGAAGACGACAGGGAAGAGTGAGCAGAGACAGCTGTTTCTTGTGTGTCCCCTAGTGAGCATTCCAGTGCAACAGAGCAGACAGGAGGACACGGACACGTCTGTGAGTTGCATCCCATCCTGTGATGAAATTTTACATTTCAGAAATGGAAGAGGCATGCAGCTCTGAGTACAAACTACACTTGCAGTCCTCTGAATAAAGCTGAGGATTTAATAATTTGGTTTATAGAGATGAGACATGATAGATTTACTACGTTCTCTCTGCATTTTATGATCTATTTACACAGTTTTCTTTGCAAATTCCAGTTTCCAGTGACTTGCTGGTTTTAGCACTGGAAAAGTGCAGAATTATACCAGTTAGCTCTGCTAGCTGCTCTTCACATTACTCTTCAGCTGGTGCTCTAATTTGTTCTGAATCAAAAAGTCATTGGAAATCTAAATTCCTTTGTGGAAAGCTGAAATTACAATTGCTTGTATTTTCAAGGAACTGCACAGGAAGTCCTTCTTTACAAAAATTTACTGAACTAGGGTGACAAAAATCTGCCTTTATCCTTTGAAATAGGAACACAGATCAGGAAGGGATCTGAAGAACTGCAGACAGCAATTGTGACATGTAATTGCTCATATACACTTAGTAAACTTCATCTGGGGGGGGGAGGGAAATGTCTGTTTCTTTTCCACACTCCTTTAACTGAAAGAAATTCTCTCTGATGACCAGAGACCTTCTACCAAATTCCACCCCAAGTATATTTATGGCCAGCCTACACTCATTTGTTCTTGTGCCAACATTGTCCTCTTTCAATAGCTCTTCTTCCTCCCTGGTGCTTACCCCTCTGATGTATTTATTACCCTTATGATATAGTTAAATGAGGATGGCTTGTATTCAGAAAGCTTTTACATCTTTCCCCTTGGTTACTTTGTTACTGACAGAAACTGTAAGTGCTTGTCCAAAGACACTAAAAAAAAAAAAAAAAAAAAAAAAAGAAGCAATGCTCACTGCACCTGGTGGCTCACCCTAAGTCAACAGTTTGGCAACAGCTGGCTATTCAGGACCAACTCACAGTTTACAAACAGTTATTAAACACCTTCTGATACTGTCCTGTTCATTCACTGTTAACTTCTCTGAAAATGGATACGGGAAGAGGAGTCTGACTTTTAATCATAAGCCTGCCATTAAGTTACTGAAACCTCAATGGCTATTGCAAGCCAGGTCAATAAAACATTAGCACTTCCTTAACACCTTTGCCATCCTAGAAAGCATGGATTATGGAGATGTAAGTTATAAATGCATATCTTTATCCAAACATCACTAAAAGTCAATCTTATACCTTCATACCAGCAACCACTACTGGAGACAAGACCTGATGGATCAGCATCATAGCCCACAACTTTTCTTCCTAACGTGCTGTTGGTATTTCAAGGCCAGGCTGGATGGAGCTTTGTGCAACCTGGTCTAGTAAAAGGTGCCTCTTGCCCAAGGCAGAGGGGTTGGAACTAGATTATTTTTAAGGTCCCTTCCAACGCAAACCATTATATTGATTCAGGGCTCACACAATAGCAGGACTCCAACACACACAAGTAACGGTGTTTCAGAAGAGCAGAAAAGTAACAAATCATCCTTGCAAAAATTACGGTACAAACAAAGAAAGGCCATAAAAAGCCACATCACGGAGATCTGAATATTGATTCTGTCTACCTCAAGATCTGAGGATGCTTGCTCCTGAATGTTTTTGCTTAAGCTTAATTGGAAAGGAATTAGCTTGGCACGTTTCACTTGGTGTCTTTCTTTTGCAGTGATCCTATTGTTCTGAAACATAATGGGGCAGAGTTTTCTATAGTCCCACTGGGACTGTATAAAAATTGACATCAGTAATGAAAAGTGTGCTGTGTAATGCTGCTGCCTGCTCTTAACACCGCAATTTCAGCCAAGAAACAGTAAGTTATTCACATTTACTCTCAGTGAACTGGAAGGCCTTTTATTCAGGCTCCACATTGAATTTCAGCTGCCCCAAATGGTCTCATTCTTATTCAGGTCAGTGCTTTTGACTTCTTAGGCTTGTACGGTTCCCAGGGCAGCTCAGGCCTACAGCAGCTCTGAGGAGCTCTGTTTTCTGCTGTGTTGTTACTTGATAGCATGTTGATTTAAGGCACTGTTTTTCTTCACAGTCCTTCAATCAGAATTCAGTAAAGGAAAGTGGAAAACAAGCCAGTCAAAGACATTGTATTTTTCCCTCAGATTCTGAATTCTTACTGACATCCTCACCTGTAACATTTTCTACTTGGATCTGCACTTGAAGCTACAGCTGACTAAAAATTAGTTCATCTCTTTGGCCTTACACCAGTAATAGTTACATACAGTTGAGGTAAACATAGCAAGAAGTCAGACTGATAAATAGACACACTTCGATACCACAGGCTGTCAAGTATGAACCTTCTAATAGTGTCCTAATGGTGTCAACTTGTGCAGATTACATTTCTTTAGAAAAGCCACTGAATAATTTTTCCATCCCCTGTGCTGAACTCAAAGACTGAATTCATGCTACATGCTGAGAGGAGCATCTTGAGCCTGGGGAGGATGCTGGCTCCTGTGGGAGAGATGGCATTCAGGGCTTTTGATGAGGAAGGGCTGATGAACCCGTGAAGGCTGTAGGTGCTGTGGCTCTACAGGGACTTAAAAAAGAAGCCTGTAAGAATCATGATAAAAGCTGAAAAAATATCATACTTCCTGAGAACTTAGTAAACTTTCAAAGATAACTCAGTATGTATGCTATTTCTGTGCATAAATTGGCTGCCAGTTTGCATTCAGGTCTCCCAGGTAGTCCCACCATGTTGCAGATCCAGGATGCTGCTCTGAACCGACAGGGTCAGCAGCCTTTGCTTTGGTTGTGCTTCTCCCCACCAGAAGAGCTCTGTGGGTTCTTGCCCCTGAGGAGGTGATGCTCATTCTCACACAGTGTTCTGAGGTGAGGTTCAGGGACATCCAAGAGGCCTGATCGCCTCTTCCTTCAAGCAAGCTGGAACCGAAAGTACTGGCACAGAGTTAGTGGGGAAAAAGAAAACAAGTTTAATTGCAGCTGTTCAGTAAGTGCTGCCCAATCACCACCAGAAGTGACTACCTCTGCAAGCCCTGAGCCACGTGAGAAGGATTGGACAGAATTGTGGTTTGCACCAGAGCTCTCTGAAAAGGAGTTCTGTTTGTTTTTCATTTTCTCTTTCCATAGAAGTTGTGCCAGAATAAAGCTGGGGAAACTAAGTATTTTCTTTGGAAATGCCTCAGAGATAAACATGCTCTCAGAAATGGCTGCATATACAGCATCTTCCCATGCACCGCAGCAGCAGGCTGCAGGGGAGGTTTGAGTGTGCAGCCGAATGTCCCTCAGCACCACTCTGCTCCTGCTCCATCTTGGTGCAAAGCCTCAGCACTCCTGAGCAGAGCTGAAGCAGCCCCCGTCTGAGGGGCCATCCCACCCCTCAATGCATGCTGGCTCCCTTACTCCTGGCAGCAAATGCTGAACAGGGAGCTATGGACTCTTGTGAGTCTCCTAGAAGATCCCCTCCTCCTGGATATGCCTCTTTGTGGTAAAAGCCATTTCATCACATCCAGCTTCCTGGTAGCTCGACGTGGCGCTGCACAGGCTGCACTCACAGTCGTTTCTCTGCTGTGAGCTGTGCCCAACACAATTCCCTGCTGGGTCAAGCTCCAGGGTATGCTGGGCACTTCTTACATAGAGCACCAGGCCAGAACTGAGCAAAACTCAGTCTACACCAACAACATGGGCAGAAGAGAGCAGCTGGGAGAAAGGTGCTTAGCTTCCTTCTAAGTGATCAACCAAGAAGGCATTTAAAATCACACCTGATGACATGTGACACACCTGCATATACTCCAAAGGATGGAACACTGACACCGATGGCTCCAAAAGATGGACCCTGAGCTTGCTGCTCTCCACTCCACAGGTCTGGGTGTTGGAAACCCCGAAGACACACACTGAGGAATTTTGGGACCTGTAGACATGTCAGCACCTGTTTGTAAAGGCAGCTAATCCAAAATTAGCTGGGAGAAGTGGAAGAATAATTTGTCAGCTTCTGGTCTCCTCAGCCATCTTTAAAAAAATGTCACAGATACATTGACACTTCTGCTGTCGATTTAAATAGCAGTCACCATCCAGGATCGGCTGCTGGGTGAGGGGGCAACGCGTAGCTCCTGTCTCAGACTCCTCCTGTATCAGATGACTCACCAACATGCCTGAGAAACTCCCTTACACCACAGACTCCAGTAGCAACCCCACAACAAACAGTTGGCCGGGGCCTGCAGTCATCCTTCGGGGTTTAAGATGTAATCCTGCCAGCGCTCAGGGAGCAGGGCGTGAGATGGCAGTGCTTTGCTGCTCCTTTCTCCTGCTGCCACTGCACTGGGATGTGGGTGATGTGGAAACCCCCGCTTCGCCATAATATCCCTTGGCTGCCCAGCCCCCCCCCCCCCCCCCCCCCCCAAAAAAAAAAAGCTGTTCAGTCTCTTGGTCCTAGTTTTTTGCTAGTACACTATCCATAGTAAAACCTCCTCCCCAACTTTTCCAACTGACCCCAGAACTCCTTGAACAAGAGGATGTTCACAACCACATGTGACTGGGTATTGCACCCTGTAGTGGCTGGGCCATTGTGTACTGCCACTTCTCGGGATCATAACTGCTTTTGTGGAGCTCCACTGAAGCATCTTTATGCACAAATGTATCCATGGAACACTCTGAATTTGTGAAGCAGAAAAAGTCGTACCCCAAAGAAGCTAGTGTAGCCATCCGGTACCTCCTGTCTGCAAAACAGGCTAGGAGGAGTTTTATTCCAGCCAACGCTTTGGCAGCATGATCAGTCAAGCCTGCCTTTTTAATGTGAAAACACAGAGCTCCTAGGAGTGACTTGGAAAATCATTTCCCCTCCACCTCTCCTATCATGCTGAGGGCAGGAGCCTTGATTGCAGTGCTCCCACCCCTACCCCAGGAGAATTGTAGCTCTACCTCTGAAATGCAAGTGAAGTGTTATGACTCTGCTGCTACCCAGCTCGGGGGAGGACACTCCTAAACAAACACTTCTCTCATCTGGACCAAGAGTAACTATAGAGCTTCCTGTTACCTCATTGTGATCTGCACCATGACCCTCTGCAGCTGCATCAGACACACCTTCATCCTTCTCTAAAAGGAACGTTTGTGCCTGAGTCTGTACAGCTTTACTCACAGGAGTTGTTTCTGTTTGTGCTGTTTCACCAGGGTTAGTGGAGCTGGACATACAGTGAAGGCAGCTCTTTAATATGGGTTCACAGGGGCAGGCACTTAATTATTTAAGCCATCCCAGCATTATCTTAGCACACCAAATATTTTCTCTTCATCTGTCAAAAGAACTTGACCAGTATCCAGGGATTTCTCAGCAACACTGTGGAAAAGAAACTGAGCTACAGATGATGTATAAGTTTCAATATGACAGTGAAACTATTATATAAAGGACTTCAAAGCCAATACAAATCAACATCTTATGAGATTCTCATGTATCTTCCAAACAATATTCTGCTCTGGCCATGGCAGTTAAAGTTTTGGGATTTTTTTTTTCTTTTTGTTCAGGTTTGGTTCCCCCTGGCCCTTTTAAGATAATAGTTATGGCAAGGGTTTACCTACATTTTAATGAAAAAAATTTTGGTAGAGCGCCAATTGCTGGAATAAACATCTACAAGTTCATGAACACAACCACTAGGCCAAGTACCATGGTCCTTCTTAACAGGACCAAAAAAGGTAATCTTTTGTAGGTAACGTTCATTTATATTCAGTTTTAACATTGAACTTTTCCTGCTGTAATGTCACTTGAGCCCTCTTTACTTCACTGATTTTTAAGTTTCTAAACACACACTAACTCAAGCTAATAGAGTTAGAAATTTGCTTTCTGGGCCTTTTTAATGCTTTGAAGAAAGATTATGTGTTCATAGGTAAAATCGTTTCTTTATTTGGAACCCAATTCTTCAAGCACATAATTATGGGAATAGTCCTTGGCCAGGCAAAAAAAAAAAAAAAAAAAACCATCTCTTCAGGACTCGTAAGCTGCAAGCCAAGATTCCCAGTCTGTCAGAGCTCAGTGAGGAGAGAGGCTGCTACAGGCAACAGAGCAGCAAACGCACACGTAAGACCCAGCTCAGAGTGGGACTTGATGTTCGCCTGTATTTATTCTCCTTTCAATGCTTACTCTCTTTTTGCACTGCTAAGGAGCAGTTGTCTCTGTTGGAGAGCCAGCCACAGCCATTAGCGTCACTAACTGTACCACCTATTGAGCAGGAACTCATGTCCTTGCTGCCCCAAGTCAGAGACAGGTCCTGTCAACCCAGTACCCCATCCCCACTGGCCTCCAGTGCCTGTGGCTTTGGGAGATGGTGGTTCACAGCCCAGGAGCCAGCCTTGCAGCACATGATATATAATTCATTGTTCTCATGTACCCATGAGACACGCAGGTCTGTGTATACATTCAGATGGAACTGCAACCCTTTCCTACTGCTATCTACCACACAATGTTTATCAGGGCTTACAGACCACTTCCTTTTTAAAATCCTTATTGAAATTTGCACAATAAACAATTTACCCAATTTGTTTTAGGAAGCCCTCAGCCCTTTTCCTTTCAAGGCAAAAGAAAACAGATTTATTTATTATATAGAAGCAGGATGGGCTCTGGAGGGGCTGGGGGAGGCAAGCAAGAGGGCTCAAGACTCTGGATGCAAGCACGGACACTAGAAGGGGACATACCTGCCCCAGGAGACTATCAGACGTCAAGAGACAAGGGTGTATAGCACCTACCCTCAAATCTAGGTATCAAAAATCATCCAGATCACAGGTTAAAGCCCCTTTGCTGAAGCACAGCAGCAGCACAAGTTTCCTGCTGGTACCAGTCTTAGGAGTCACACACACAGCATGGCCTTGGCCATTCCCCTCACGCGGCACTGCCTGTCCACCAGTAATCATGGATGGGGATAGGCTTAGTATCACTGACATTTCTCCCAGATGAATGTATAGTCTATACATAGCTCTGGTTTGAGTGATGAGAGAGGACCACAAAACTGCTGCTTCACCATCCACCTACAAAGCCTCTGAGCTCCTGGAGCCTACTGGCCCCAGGTATGCTGCAGCCAGAAAGAATTCTGCCTTCAGTTGTGGTTTTGGTCCCTGGATTTTTGTTCCGTTTCCAAGGAAGCTGTGGAAGGCATCCTCAAGGACACAGGACCTGCCAACAAATTGTTCTGTACCCAATATGGATGGCACAGCTGGGAGCACAGACACTTCCTCCTTATTTGGTTTGACTTTCAGTTATCTTCCAACTTTTCCAGGTGCAAAACACTGCATCAGTGTTGCATCCCATAGGAATTTTCCTGCCCGGCGCGTTAAGGATTTGAAGACCAGACACTACAAGCCAAGCACATAGTTGTTCGGAGTTCAGGGCATCACATGGGAGGCAGAGAAAAAGGAAGAAGGAAGTCTGAACAGAGAAGGTACATCTTTAACACCGTTCCGACAAAAAGTGGGGACAAGAGAAGCAAGGTAGTACTTGCTCCTTGGGAGAAGATGCCTATTCAAACTAAGTTTTTAGAAAGCCACACAGCTGTAAGGACTTGAGGTCTACTCTTTCCAGCCAAGAGCTACTGAAATGAAACCCCTACCCTAAGTGAGCCAGGCAAGGGTCAGTAATGCAAGTGCAGTAGCAAGGGAAGCTTTGAACCTAAAGCAATTCACAAGTACTGAGGGCTCCCAAAGGAAAGCAGCAGCTGCTCCTATTCTTTTGATAAACCAAGGATTTCTAATCAGCCTGAAGCCTAAGCAGTTTCCTCTCCCTTTTCTAGCACAGAAAACCCTCTGTTGGGTTTTTGGTGAGATTTTTAGGTTTTTCTTTTGAAGCTGCTTGTATGACTGGGTACAGTGTGAAGAAGATACAGTTATCACCCAGGAGCAGTAGCTTTAATGCAAGATATAAATAATTTACTTCATTTTTCTCTTTGTCTGAACTGTCATCATCCACAAGGGGCAGAAGAGTCAGGATCCCCTTCCCAGTCTGAGGAGGGTGGCAGCTGGTTTGGGCAGTAGCTCCCTGGCTGCCTGGAGATTTTGACCCTTTGCCCAGCCACTTTCAGACCCCTCCCTGAGCAATGGGAATACATCTGTGAGGAAGTGCTGGCCTTTTCTGCACGGCAGGAATTCATGGCAATGCTTTCAATGCGAGAAGTGCAGCAACACTTGGTAAGGGATGCCATATTAATGATATACCCAAGACTGACAGAGCAATTCTCACGTTAAAGAGCTCCACACTTTTTTTTTTTTTTATGAACTTCATACCACTTACAGATCTTGCATGAAATGCAGCCATATCTGGAGGTGAAGGAGTTAACAGCTAGTACCAGACATGCTGCAGAGAGAAGGGGAGAAGTTGGGGATGGATACAGTGGCAACAAGCATTTATCAAGTGCACAATCACTAATGCTTTCAAAAAAGTGAAGGGTAGAGCACAGGGTTTTTTTGCTGGAGTGCTTGGGGTAGGAAGCATCACAGCTGGAGCTGGTTCAGTCTTGCAAAATTCTGTTTGTATTCTCTCAAGGCAATGAATACTTGCTGGGCAAGCCAAATGCAATTAATTCATGGTAAGAGCTGGCAAGTACAATTCCATCCCCAGATTTCCACCCTTCCCCTCCACCCTGACACACACATTCTGCCTCCAAAAAAAAAATACACTCATCAGGAAAGAAAGCAAGGAGGAGGGCTGTGTCCTGGGCTCCAGCTCTGCCTCCAGCACTGAGCTCCGGCATTTAGCATTCCCAGGGCCAGTCATTTATTCTCTCTGCTTTGGCTGTGGTTAGCTTCTTTTGGGAAGGGGGGGTGGCAATTAATTTCACAATTAATCACAATTTTAAAGCACTTTACTACTTCAGACCAGAGACATAACAGATGGGGAAGTGTTAGAAGTGAGCGGTAAGATGCTGTGATTAAGCACCTGAAGGTCATGGATGTCCTCTGCATGAAGGAGGGAAAACGCCCTCCCCCACTACCCCCATCCCTTCTTGATAGCACAAATTAAAAACAAAGCCAGCTGTTCAGTCGGGAGTGACTTTAGTTTAAATCTTTCTGTTTCTTGCTCAATAAACCTTTCATTATAAGCTTCCTGCTGGGAAAGCTTGTGAGCCAAGGCATGCTACTGAACACGCAGCACACTGTCTGCAGAGGACAAGCACCCAGTGAGCCCACATCCACGTCTTTGTTGAATCGTTACAATTTCTAGGTCTGGTGAGGCCACATCCAAGGTTGTTGGTTTAAAAATAAGAAAATTAAGATACAAGCCATGATCCACGAGAAACTAATCACATGCTGGAAAGCTCTCTAGTAGTTTGAAGAGGAGGCAAGAACAGAAGGAAGCAGCTTAGGGATTTGGGTGCAGCAGGCTGTTTCTTGCTCTACATTGTTTACGTTCATAACATAGCCTTTCCAACTGAAACAGTCTGCTCACCTATGAGCTAGCTCCAAAGCCCTTTGAGGTCTGTAGGAAATTCCCAAGACCCTGGATAGGTTTTTGCTCAAGTGCTCCATTGTTTGTGTGAAGGGAAATAATCTGAATATTGATACAAGCTCAGTAATTTGGAGGCCTTGCCAACAAACTCTGAAGCTTGACAAGGGAGGATGGAGAGAAACAAAACACGATTAGAAAACTAGCGTGGTCCACTGAAGGAGTGTTTGCAACTGTTATCTATGGCTCTGGTGTAAGCCTGGAATATTTGAGTCACTTATATTTAGTATGCAAGTTGCAAAATCAGTAAGAACCCCACATTGCCTTCTCTGAAGTACTGTCCTCAGAAGTGATCAGTCACTCATTCAGTAGCTGGGTGACAAGACTTTGTAAATTTACAGAAAATAAGACTATTCAGTGCTACCTGTCTACATACATAATTCCAGGGGAAATTGTTATCGTGGTGCACAGAGCCCAAACAAACCAGTTGCGGGCTGTGATCTGATGGAAACTGCACACAGGGAAAGCCTGCTTAGTAACACCCATGAAATACAAACACCCACCCAGGCTGGGAGCACTGAGCTTTCCACCTTTCAGGTACCTCTAGCTCAATTTCTAACTTCTGCTGAACCATAATTAAAGGCAACGACCTCTGGTAACCTTCAGATCAGTCCATGCAAGCTTTGTTTATACAGACTTGTCAGCAATTTAAGAAACCATACTTAATTGGGTTGACTACATCCCCGCAAGAACACCATGGTCATTCTTTTCTCTTCAAACACTTCTTGACCCAACATGTTACTGAAACCAGAGAGCCCACGCCAGTCCTCCTCCCCCAGCTGCTTGAGTATACATTACATTCAAACAGGTTCACCACCTTCATTCCCAAAGCTGTCACTTTCTCTCACTAGGTTACTCATTTTTTGGTATATTTGTTTGCCCAGTGCTGGAATATCCCATGTCTGCTGACATAAGTGATTGCATGGCAGCCGAGGCTCCTCTCCCACACGCAGAGTGTGTTTAGGCTCTTTTGGGGTTTGCACAGCCCAGACCTCACAGGCAGCTGGACTCAGTTCTGTTAGTCGTCGATCAATCTTTCAGAGCAGTGGCTGACAAATTTATTTTAACACAAGTGTCTAAACAAAAAAATCCTACTGCCCTTTCACTGCAAGAGCGAAGGGGGGGGGGGGACGGGACACGGACCTCTTTTTTTCTACAAGGAAACCTGAATACCAGGTCTGTTTCAAGTGACAGAAAACATCACTGTTATGATTACAGAATTTAGTATGCAAGTGGAAGAGGAGCAGCGCCTTCTACCTCAGAGTGAGATCCCACTGTGCAGCTACAAAAACACACTGGGGAAGGTAAAAATCATTGCCAAGTCCTAATGACTTTCAGTAGCACTGAAGTACTTAGAATTTTACTCCTACAGCAATGGTCTCTCGGGAGAGTATCACACCCCTTCATCTAAGGCCCTCTAAGCTGAGCCTGAGCAAAACACCATTCCCAGGATTTCATCCAGTAATTTCTTTAATTTGCCAACAGCCTAAGTTAGAATATGCCTTTTAAGATAAATCTATAATAGTTTTAGAGCAATAGAACAGTCTGCTTAATCTTGTGTCTTAAAAGGCAGAACATTCATTAAACAAGCTCTTAATGTGCTAATTCAGGGGAATGTATTTTTTCCAAAAGGCTAGCATTACAAAATAGTGTCACTAAATACTACCAGAAAAACAATCCAGTTGTCTCTAAAGTTCAGCAGTGTTCATGACGACATTCCTGTCCTGAGACTGCCACCAAGATGTTCTCATGCAGCCCAGTCACATGGAAATCATAGCTCTCAGAGAGCAGCTGTGTTTTTTGGAAGTGACTTCATAGTTTTGGATGTTGTCTACCGTATGGAATCTAACATCTTCAACAGCAAATAAAGCTCTTCCTTTCATCCCATGCCATGTTTCCTCCATGTAATAAAGGTGGTTGATTATTTTTAACTCTACAATGACTTTTTTGCTGCCTTCCCTTAAAACATAGGGATTGTATCTCTGTAAATGCTTTTGCAAGCTTCTAGTATTTCTAAAAAATTGAGCCGAGATTATACACATGATTGGAAGGATTCTTCTTCCCACTGGCCTCACATTTGTGCTGATGTGGATCTACTGACTCACTCCAAAATAGTCACTCTTACAAGTAAGTTCCCTTCCCAAAACTACATGTTTCATAATGGCAGTTCCACCACATGTCTGTCTGGCAAACCACAAGGATTGCCGGCCACCACCTTCGGGAGAGGTCCAGACCGTATGGGACATGCCAAAACACACCCCTGGCCACTGCCCAGGAGCCATGTGAACCAGCAGCTCAGAGAGCTCAGGGGCTGCCAATGGCCAACACCTCCGCAGCCTTCTGTTCTAAAAGTGATGGTTGACAACCCTTGCAAGAGGGTAATTAGAGAGGACATGTCAGCCTGTAGTGACATGGCAAGAGGATGAGCTAGGGTTCACCTTGTTCACCAGGGAACCTGGAAGGAGCTTTCATTTTCATTAGCACCTCACCTTCCCCAGCTGTTCCCCACAGATGCAGCCCATGCAGAGGAAGCAACATTGCCCCCCACATGTTCAGGCAGATGAGCATAGGCACAACACCAGCCTGTTGAGTCATGCACAGTTCCCACAAACATCAGCCAAGGCAAAAAGCTAACTCTCCAGTCATCCCTCCTGCCCTGCGTTGCATGATAGCCAAGTCCTTTCTCAGCCTTCCCTTCAGTAAACAGTACTCAAGCCTCACAACAAACAGTCAGAGAGCCATCCTTTTATCTACTTGGGAACATACTTTACAAATAAAAAACAAACGTTCCCATTTGAAATAACAACCATCTGCTCATACTGCTATAGTCTGTCTGCCATTCTGTCTCATCAGTCAGCTGTTCACCCTGGAAAGCCGCTGGATCTCCACAAGCACCAAACAGACGTGCACCAAATGTAGCTAGTGAAGTACAGGGAACGCTGCTCTGAGACCCTGCAGTCAAGATCTACCCCAGCTTTTTTGATTTGAGAAGTTGTGCGAGTGACTCCCCAATCCATTGGCATACCGCTTGTATCGGCTCCTGCAGGTCCAGGTAACAGTATTTACTACCTGGCATACCAGGAATTGTTAAAAGAGCATTTGACTTCAGCATTTTGCAGTGAACTCCAGACATACACCAGGATGTTCAGCTTTTCCAGACTGTACTCATTTTCCATCCCATCCAGATCCCTCAGGCTAACAGCAAATCACACATTTCACAGAAGCGCCGAAGGATCCAGATGCTCAGAGTGGCACCAGGTTCCTAAAGGGTTTTAGGAAAAAGCTAAAGCTTTTTCGATTTTTTTAAAAATCCCTAAAGGCCTTATATGTATTTTAAGGTACCTTTGAAAGGGAGAGGTATCCAGGTGTAAGTAATTAAGGCACTCAGGACCTTTGCTTCGAATGGACAGACATAGAACATTAGTGGTTTCCATTAAGTGCATTCATTTTCCTGCTTCCTTACACCAAGAACACTGTTCAAGACCAACATACACCCAGTCTTATTAACAAAGTTATGAAGTTCTGTGTATAATGGTGGAAAGATGCAAAAGGGATAATATATATACATTTTAAAATATAATCATACATTAAACACATTTCCTGTCTAGCTTAAAATGAAAGCAAGAGTGTAAGCTTCTTACCAACAGATAATAACTCAGCAAGGTAAATAAAAATATCCAACAGAACCTAGGCAATGAGACTCAGATAGTTTTCTTCATATAACTCCTTGGTTGAGTGCCTGACCTCAGAAGCCTTGGCAGGGGTTCCCATCGCAACACCCGGTAACAACCTGACTTTGCAACAGTGCTGGCCCACACTAACTTCCCGGGTTTCTTCTTACGCAGGAAGGTGCCCAACACAGTTGGCCAGAAGCCCACTAGTGTGGGCTCATACCTCCCTCACCATTCTGCTCCACCCCATCAACCACTAATTATTTTATGTGAAGGAGAGCATTTTTCTTTAGCCTACACAGTAAGATACTAAATTCAAAATAACTGGACTACCAAGACAGGCCAAAAAAAAAAAAAAAGCAGAACCACTGCCGCTAGGTCAGCTCAGGGCACCTGGACTGCTAATGTTCCTGGGAGGCTGTGACAAGGACACCCACCTGATGGGTGCTGGAGCACTCAGCTTTCCAGAGGGAAGCAGCATCCGAGTCAGCTAGGATGCTCATGTATGGGAAGTCCCAAACACATAAGCTCTGGCAATCGCCCACCTCAGACAATAGCTCAGGGAACGCTATGGGGCTGGCATAAGATGGCTCAGCCTTCCACAGGCCTAACCCGGCAGTGCTTTTGGAAGGGCTACCCAGATTGTTTTGTTTTCTTGGGTAAGACCTGTCTGGAATTGAAAATTTGCATACATATATAAATATATATGCAAACTGCTGCTAGCCAAGAGGGAAGTAAACAAGGAAGTAGTCAGGAATTGGAAATAGCAGGGTGCCTTTTAGTTATTTAAGGTATTAGCTGAGCCAATGGGCATGCTTTTCCTGTTTTAAATAGGCACAATAAGATAAAGGTCAGCAGGGGAATTGGTTACATTTTTCTTTCCCATGTATAGGTATACTGCTACGGAGGATGTAATCCTACCAGAACTCTTTAAAGATACAGAATAATTTGGAAATTTTAGAAGCAGCATGTTGGCTTCACCAGCTCAGAGCCCAGTGTGTTACAGGTACTAACTCCCTGCGAAAGCCAAAATAATTTGGGCATTCCGATCATCACACAGCAAAACTAAATCCTGCTATGCAATAGCATCAAAGCTAACTAACCTATATGCTTACCTTTATAGAAGAAAACATCACATTGTAGGAAAAATATATTTTCTAGGCAGCTTTCTTATATTTCAGCAGATAATTGAACTAGAAATCAAAGTGCACCAAGAGGCTCAATAAATATGACTAAAAATGATAACTGCTAGGCAACAGGATACTCAGTGGCACTCTTCCAGATCTATTAAGATGCAAACTGGATACAGACACTAGACCATGCACAGAACCCACCTTTATTTTCGTAGCTTACTATCTTTTTAATTAAACCCATATTTTTTTTCAGTATACTAAACAATTATAGAAGCAGCTCTTTCAGATAAAAAAATAAAAAACCCCAGGTATCACAAACTTACAAACCTGCATGTTCTACTGAGATCAATAAGAGCCTTCAGTTTACTGGGAGTTCAGGCTGCCTTGCAGTTACATTTATAATGCATTCTGGTTCATTAAAACCAATTAAGATCACTGGCAGCTGTAAATAATTCAGTTAATCACTAGCTTTAAAGTGCAAAGAAATTGATGCTTCTGGTTATAAAAGTACTTTTAAAGGTTATATCACTTTTTGAAGGGAGAATATTAAAGGCTGGATTTTATGTATATATATATACATATATATGCATACACATACCCATTCACCCACAGATGTATATAAAAGCCCAAGAGAATTTGTTTCATGAAGAAATGTAGGAGGACCTTTACAAAGGGCCTTGTGAGTGTTGGTTCCTTAGTCTTAAACATAAAATCTAAGACTGACCATGCAACACATGCAGCAGCCTGTATGAGGCATCAAACATATTGTATCTTGTATCCAGGTTCCATTTTACAGTTTCCTTATTACCTCCAGAACCATTATTCTGGAGAACATGCTGCTAACTCAACAAAAGTCAGAACCCTGCTGTGAAGAGCTCAGGGAAAAGCTATTACAGAAGCCAAAGTGTAAGGTGTGATGTTATTAGAATGTTCCTGAATAAGGAACTTAAAGCTATCAATTTGTTCTACTTTTGTTTTTGAAAGGGAGTAATGAAATCTTACTCCCAGGATCCAAAATGAACAAGAGATCCATCCCCTCCCTTTACTGTAAAAAACCCACGTCTTGCAAAATCTGTTTTAGTGGCTTATTTCTGGTCCAGGGATTTCAAAATGTATATGGCTATCCTCCAAACCTTCCTTGAAAGACATGAAATAAGACTGTGTTTTGTTTTAACTTAGAAAAAATATTCACATTGTATGCAAATTCCTTCCCTATGGGAAAAATTCACCATAGTGACAATGAGTTGTGAAACTTTAATTGTGCGAACCATGATGTGTTGTTCACCTTTCTGCTTTACCAGTTGACCTATCACTGAAGGGCAGAGGTACAAGTTGAACAGTGTTTGGTTCAGGAGTTACATGCACTAGCTTAGTCTTTGTTCAGCATAGCACCAGCACCCTAGTTTAACCTTAAGCGTTTCTGTATTCTTTGCTGAATTTGCAACAATAGCAGAAAGTCATCCCAAAATACAGTTCTCACAGTGACTTTTATCTGAACAAATGTATTAAATGGTTTCCAAATAAAATACGTAGACCAGGGGTTAAGGGGGTTTGATACTGAGTTTAATTGCTATTCTTTGGATGCATTCAAGTAATGCTAGTTTTTGGAAAGGCTGCTTTCTCAGCTCACTGTGATACTACCAAGAACCTCTGGCAGCCGAACAGACAAAATGAGTGTTGAAGAAGAGTGAGCTGGCTTTGCTATATGGCAATTTAAAGAAGAATGCTCTTCTAGTGACAAAGTCTCCACATCGTGCTATTATGCTAGCAATTATTGCAGAGGAAGTTTGTTCAGGATTTAGCCCCAAGGTTCCCTAAGCAAGTGTGGACGTTGACTTTCCTGTTGGTGATAGAAAGATTGACAGCTAACAGCAACCTTTTGTGTAGCAATGACAACTATGATTATTTTGCAGTTTCACTGCAATGTGATTAGATTGTAGACTGTGGCTCTGCTTGATTTTTTGATTGCTAAATTGATGGCCCCAAGCCAAATGGCTTTTGCTATGAGAAAAAAAACCCTGAAACTTGAATTCCCTGCAGTTGAATTGGTTTAACACATTCTAGTGCAGTATCATGCTTGTAGCAAATGAACCTTCTTTCTTAATGCACTTTGGGTAAAACCCACAGAAAGCACGGATAGATCACTAATGCATTCTGGAGCTGGCTCCAGGTGACTCTGCCGGAGACATCTGTTACTAAAAAGTTCCTCAAATCTGGTTGAGAGAAATGGTTTTCTATTTTGATTTAGAGAACGGTATAAATTTCTTTCCTCAGTTCCATAAAACTGTCATGAAGATAAAAGTCCTTCTATAATGAAAAAGTAGTTGTCGACAGACAACTGTGGGTACAGTCTTGGTTTTATGGAAATCTGGAAGTTGTGTTATTATTATCAGTGACACAAAGATATAATCTGGTGGATTCAGAATAAAGGAAGCACAGTAGTTTCTTTCTATTTTATATTTTTATAGGTGTGTTGCTAAGGGCACGTTTCTAAACTTGGAGAATTAATATTTTCAGATCATCTACTTTAGTGAAGAAGGTAAGGCATAACAAGATGATTGTTTATATGCACAAGAATAATGTGTTTTTCAACTGAACAGATGCTTAAAACAAACAAATAACAAAAGAAATAATGTCTCAAAAAATAACTTTTGAGAAAATCAAATCAGAATTAATTTCATCAGTTAAGAACAAATTTCTAATGGAAGTGTGGCTAATGAGCCCATCTTGGAAATTTTTAAATATATCCAGAAACTCGAGCCACAAGCTTATATTTGGCAAACACTATCACAATGTTCCAACATCATATAATAATACTGAGTTAATATAAACACAGACCACGCATGAGAAAGTTGCCTATTTATGCTTCATATATCAAATAAGATGATGGGAACATGCCAGTATTTAAAAAGATCCTATCAAAACGTAAAGGCTTTTCTTTCCATTCTCCACAAGAAAAAGTAAATTCAGAGAAGATGGAGACAGGAGCTAAGTTCTCTTCTTGGACCTTCCATCAAGGTCTCCATTCAAAAAACAACACAGCTTTTTATTTTCTCCCTTTCTAGCATCTAGGTATGCCTATTGGTCACACAAAGCGAGGCCGCTTTGTGAATGTACATGTTCATTTACAATCAGACTTAAAAATCCTCTAAAATAAGCTAATGTTTTAGAATATGTTCTTCCTCCTTTAGGAGCCTGGAGCATTTCTCTGCAGTTCAAGGCCATTCATTAGCAGCTGCCAGCTATGCTACAGGCCCCTCTCTAATCAGTCATTCCATCATCACTTTAGGACACTGGTAATGCTTGACAGGACTTTAATATAAAACTTCCCAAGGCAGTTGTCAGATGGCCATGAGTTCTGACCATGATATAATTCGCATGTTCAGGAATGTAATTTCATGCTATGTGTGTTGCTGAACTGCAAGCTTTTAGTTCTGACTTCACGGTACTTAATCTCTTCCATGCCAAAAATTGCTTCAATAGCATCTTTTATGTTCAGCTGAACTGCTGCACTAGCCCTAGGGAAAAGTTTGTTTCAATGTGGATTTACATTTTGCTGGAAAAAAAACCCTAATCAGACCATTTGATACAATTTACAGTGTTGCTCCTTCTGCCTGCCATGCGCAGGGGATGCAGAACAGCACTTGCCCACCTCATCCCTATCAACGACCAGTGCGCAGCATCTCTCTCCGCTGGAAATGAGGATTTCTTCTCTTCTCCTGCCCATAATACCTGTTCTCCAGAGGCTTTTGAGAGACTGGCCTCCTGAACACCTGCTGGTCTGCTGGAGCTGCACAGGTTTTGGACCACTGGAGATGGCCGCTCACTGCTGCACTGGCCCTACACACCTACATGGGCAGACAGCCCTGCTCCGGGGAACTTGCAGTCTCACCAGCAAGGCAGATCAAAAAGCACCATCTGTGGTGTGTTCCACACACACCAGGAAGACTGGAAGGGCCTCACTCAAGGGCAGATCTAGAAATTAAATATAAATCCCCAAGCACCATCATACCCATAGAACAACTCTCCTACTATCACCTTTAAGCTGGAAAGTGAAGAGTGACTTTGCATAGTGTCTTTCACATGGCTGCTTCTCAGATTGTCCCTGTGATTAAATGATCCCTCTGCAGAGCTAGCCCATCCCAAAGCAGCTAAAATGAGTGACTGAACGACATGAAAATAGCAGTCACCCCCCACAGATGGTGTGTCAACAGCAGGAGCTGACAGTGCCCGAGTCTGAACAACAGTCCTCTAACTCCTGGTAAAAACTGGCCTTTTTTTGCAACATTTGGAGAGCAAGCTGTGCCTACTACTTCTCTCCCAAAATTTCTTTGTCTTGCTCGCTTCAAACTATTCTTCAGCCCAACCTGATGCCTGCTGTCCTGTGTTCAGGTTATAGCTTTCCTGCAACAGGGGCTGGCTTCCCAAATACCTGATGTTCAGGGCATGGTGCTGGGGATCCGTGCAAATGAGAACTCTCCCAAAGTATTCTGCAGAGCTGATGCCAGTCACATTTGCAGAGTTCCAGTGTTTAACAAAGACCTCACTCTGGGGACAAGAGTATTGTCCAACAAAGGAGGCAACAGAGACGTCAAATCTATATGCCAGATGTTGGTGTTGTAACTTGTACTGAGACTCCTTTCTCTTTGTACACTTGGCCTCACTGCCTGCAACGTGCGTTTCCCAGCTGGAAAGACCTCGTACACTTCTAACACTGGGAAAAAGAAAATTGCCCAAAGGGAAAAAGTACAAAAGGTTTGCCTCTGCTACAGGAAACTGAAACTGCCAACAGTCTGCTTTGCTGAACTGAGTATGTCGCCAGAATTAGGGTTTAGCAAGGTATCAGCAGTGTGTGCACGGACAGAAACAGAGAGAAAGAGTTTCCCACGTCAGGTTATTATCTCTCAAAACAACATAGAGTAGAGAAATAAAAATTAATGGATCAGAGCTCTTCACAATTTGGAATTTCAATCCATGAAGAACTCTGGGATTGTTCTCATTTTGTTACGTCCCCAAACTGGGATGCAAATCTCAGTCGCAGGAGTTTATCTATGCATGGGTTTAGGTATAGAGCTTTCATATATGTGTATAATATTTCACTTAATCAAGATGAAAATGTTTCATGCCACCTTTCTCTTTTGATTTTTTAAAAACAATGCAGTTGAAAACTAAATGTGTTAATATGATTACAATTTCCTGTAAAAATGAATAAGCCACAGAATTGTTACATTCATACAAAATGTTTTGAATTAATCAGATCATCGTTTTCCAGTGGAAGGCTATTCACTTGGGAGTTTCTGGCCAGCTGTAACTCTAGGATTTGGAAATCTTTCACCCTAGGAAATTAAAGAAGATCAGTACCATGAAAACATGGGAGCACAGTGGAGTGCTTGTTGTGACACTGTCGGGGTGCCTATCAGTCATGGGATCACCGTGGTGCTGAAGTCTTACTTTTTCATTTGAAGACCTTCACACCTTTCAACCCAGAGTACCACATGCGTATGAATAGATAAGCAGTACACCTAGTGTGCAAACGATGAGAAAACAGATAAAACTCCAGTAGATGGCGCTCAGAAATATCCAAAATTTGTGTCCCCGTGCGGCTCTGACGGGACCTTGGTGCTGTGCAAAGGGCAGGCAGCTCTGCCAGCAGCCCTCTGCAGCGCTGCGGTTTGGGTGACTCCATGCAAGCTGTTGGTCTGGCACAGCCAGGTCGCTGTCAGGAGACGATCAGGACTGCAGGACCTGGGCACAAAGGCTGGCTCAGCAGTGGCAGGCACCTGTTGCTCGCCCATGCGAAGGGAAATGGGGCCATGCGTGTCCCAGTTCCCCCCCGTTCTCCCTTAGCACCCTGCACTGCCATGCACAGCCATCAGTTGTATTTACTGGTCACTCTCCGGTCAGTGTGAAGCTAACAACAGAAAATACACATAAAGTTAATGGATGTAAGAGATCTGAGTCCTGTAAAAACACAGTGAAGTTTTGGAAAAGTGCTGAGATCCAGGGCAGTTGTAGAACTCAACTTGCGGGGTAGTAGGGGAGTGTGCATTCCTGTGCAGTTGTGTTGTTTAGTAACGGCCAGTTCTGGTGCCAGTTTTACATTTTGTAGCTCTGACTGGAAAGAGTTTGTTGTATCACAAAGATGATGGAGTAGTAATTCGTCAACAGAAGCACTAACGGTTTTACCACCATCAGGGGGATTGTTTTTGTTGACTATTTTGACCAAAGACCAGAGTGAAAGTTGATACCATCTGATCGAGTCACCAGCTGGTGGCTCATGTGAAAGGATCTAATAACCAGTTCCCCTGAAACACCACAAAGCCACCACCAGAAATGCATTAGCAACAACATGCTGCGATTCATCAGGTGCTCCAGGGTGTCCGGCAGCACTCTGTGTGGAGCCCAGATCTCCTGGCTGTCATCTGCTTTATACAAAGTAAAACAAAGCCTTTATCCAGCCAGAGAACAGATGCATCGTGAGCAGCAATGGTGAAAGCCTTTCCCAGCTGGTTGCCAATGTGCTTCAGTCCTTCTTTGCCTTGTGTCAGAAATGTCATGGCCAGCAGGACCAGGGCAGTGACTGTGCCCCTGTGCTCAGCGCTGGTGAGGCTGCACCCGGAATACTGTGTTCAATTTTGGGCCCCTCGCTTCAAGAGGGACATAAAGGGGCTGGAGCGTGTCCAGAGAAGGGCAATGAAGCTGGTGAAGGGTCTAGAGAACAAGTCTTATGAGGAGCTGCTGAGGGAATGGGAAGTGTTTAGCCTGGAGGAGGCTCAGGGTGGACCTTATTGCTCTCCACAGCTGCCTGACAGGGGCTGTAGGCGGAGGGGTGGGGGTGGGTGAGGGTGGTGCTGTGTGTCGGTCTCTGCTCCCGGGTAACAAGTGACAGGACAAGAGGCAACAGCCTCAAGTTGTGCCAGGGGAGGTTTGGACTGGATAGGAGGAAACATTCCTTTACTGAAAGGGTGGCCAAGCGTTGGAACAGGCTGCCCAGGGAGGTGGTGAAATCACCATCCCTGCAGGAATTTAAAAAGTGCGTAGATGCGCTGCTTAGGGACATGGTTTAGTGATGGCCTTGGCAGCGCTGGGTTAATAGTTGGACTTGATGATCTCCAAGATCTTTTCCAACCTAAATGATTCTATGATTCTCTGGAGTAGTTGCTTCTGCTTTAATGTAAGTATGAGCAAAACACATGTGTGCACACGGATTCTCCCTTACTTTTTCATTCCACCCTGAGCTCTAGGCTTGATGCTTTCACTTCTGGTCACTTTACAGTCCAACTGCACTTTTCTGTGTCTGGAGATAAGTCCCTCTAGTCCTGCCTCGTATGACCAAGCAGCCTGGGCTATAGTGAAAGAGAGGTGGCTGCTCAGAAAAGCCATCTTAACCTCACTGATGCCAGCACACAGTGGGGCAGAACCTGAGCAAGGCAGCGACTGTGATGTGAACACTGTGCCCAACACAGATGAGTTCACATCTTTCACAACACTTGGAGCTGGTGGCAACTGAGGCTATGCCTGTCGTGTCCCAGCTGCTGTGATGAACGAACTGGAATATTTTGCCAAGGGAAGAAAAGCTTGTTTTCTAGGTCGATTTTTTTTATTATTATTATTATTGTTGTTGTTGTTGTTATTATTAGTATTAGTATTAGTATTAGTATTATAAAAGGCGAATTAAGGTGTTGGTCCTATTATATTTAATCACTCATCTTGCAAGAGCTGAAATGTTAGCAGTAACTTGACTGCCTTTCTGACCTTTGTGCAGGAATGACATTTTTCAATTCAGCAGTTTTGCCTTTAGCAAAAAGGGTAAGGGGTGACAGGATCGTTTGCTTCAAGCCTGGATTTCATTAAACTTAAGCTGTACCACTTTTGCTCCAGATCAGGCAACAATTGATCCAGTCATTGGACTTTCTTATGAAAACTATTTATAGGGAAATGGCTAAGAGATCAGGATGTTTATTTACAAATTTATTTTACAAGCCAGATTGATGGGTGACAAGCCCTTTGCTTGTGTGATAGCAGAAGTCATTCTTTGAAGCGCCATCAGTTTGTAGGCAAAGAATGAGATTCTCATGGTCTCTATCTAGCTAAAAACAAAAGTGGCAACACAGATGGTCATACATAACATACCCCATCAATTCCAGGGGACTAAGCCTATTCAACACGGACTGTGCATCTGACCCCAGCACTCTTAACTGAGATGCTCTTGAGTTACATGATGTGAAGTACAGTGGGATTTCAGCTCTTCCATTTCATGGAAGATGAGGAAAAATGATCATGGCTTGACTCAGAGAAACAGACATCTAGCTTGTGGGACCAGACATTTCTTAGCTGTCAGACTGCAAAGGGATTGGGGAGGTGGTGAGCACTAGCTTACAAACAAACTTCCATTTCAGCTGCAGCCCCAACATGCCCGGCCCTTCCAGCAATTATTTTGGCTCTTGGCCATCAGTCCTGGGAAGAAGCTTCCTTTTTTATGCTGCAAGCATTAAAAGTATACATATCTCAGGCTATTTGCCCCTACCTGTAGTCAAAGAAGCATATGTGTGTGTGTGTGTATATATGATATTTTTTCTTTTTTTTTTTTAATAACAATACAGAACAGCACAAGATATTAAAAAATGGACTAGTGACTTTGGGTTTAAAAATGAGATGTCCTTCAGGAAAGGAAAGCTATCTCCTGCAGCTTTGACATGAGGAGAAAGCAGAGTAATATTCCACCTTAATAGTCCGAGAACCTCAGAGAAGAATCACCATATGAGAATCTAAACACATTTTGTCACTTGTGGTCTGGCAGAGGGGAAAGTGGGAATAAGAGATCTTCCTGTACTCCTCTCTGCATTCTGGCCAATGTCTATGCAGGACTTAGGGATGCCAATAACTCAGATCCACAAGGGGATGCTGGGGTAGTCTTGGAGAACACACACTTCAGTTTGCACTATGTCACAAACTGAATCCAAGTCTCATTTAAGGGATGATTTGGGCTCCCTTAACTCACCATTTAAACTCCCAAGAGTTTGTCCTGCTGAATACTGCATCGAACTACCTTTCCCAGGGACAACAGTGCAGTATCAGGAGAAACCTAGCTGCAAACCATTTCAAGCTGATCGCTCCTGTTCCCTCACCAGTGCATTTCCCTTGAGAACCGGTGAAAGGTGTTCAATGCAGCTTTTGTGTTCTTTTGGGGAATCTCAGCTAATTCACCTACAGGCATACTTTGTACTATTTTTAATTTGTTAAGCAGCCATTGTACTACTGGCAGCACAGTGAGAGTGCAGGCAAGAGAACAAAGAGCAGCAGGCAGCAAGAATGTGACACCATCTCTTCCCATGCAGCTCTGTTGCTGCAGTTCAGCCGGCTGGATGTTATTTTAGTGGCCGTGCATCCCACCCATGCGTTTCTGTGGGCCCAGAAGCCGCGCTGCTGTGACGCCTTGTGAGCTCGAAGCTTATTCATGTTCAGGAATGGGAGGGTCAGGGCCATCGACACACACCAGCATCCTGCTGCCTATTATTTCCTGCCAGCGCTGGCGTCGCACCAAGCCCTAACATGACAGGTGGATGGAGTTCACAAGGAAATAATGTCATGGGCCCGTTTTCCAGGAAAACCGTTAACTCTATTCACAAACTCAGGCCTTCAGATTGAAAGGGAATGTGGCTGAGAAGAGGTGGTGAAGGGCTGCTCTGGTGTTACTTCTTTCTTTTTAATAGATTTTTCATTGATATCTCTTGCTGCAGTACAGAAATCTTTACCTCTGTATAGTGCCTACCTCTTCAAGAGTAGACTGTGACTGAATGTCTTATAACTTACAAAACCACAGGGGCACGGCCTCTGCAAATCCCAAATGGCCATTTGATTTCAGTCAGATTGGTAAAAAATTTAACTTCTGCCTTTTGCTGAGCTAACTGGTTCCTGGGAAACAGAAAAGGAGAAGAAATATGAGGTGAGATCTAAGACTGATGTTAAGCTGGGGACTTCAGGCATTTTATAAGAATGAAACTGAGGACGCAGCCAAGGATGTATCAGAAATAAGACTTACGTATTTTTAAAAGTCTCTGTCTTTCAACAAGGCACTTGTGTAAAGCTCTACTATCCCTCCGTGACTTTATGCAGTGTCCCAACATTTGATGTGTGTTCTTCCCTTTCTTTCCTCTTTTCCTCTCCATTTTAAAGTTTAATACTTTTTTTCTCTTGGTCTAGAAAGCACAGAAGAGTTAAGTGAAAGTAATCAATCCATAAAAAATGTTTTTCAAAAACACGATGTTTGCCACAAATGCAAATTTTTGGATGCACAAGTTAGGACAATAGGACTCCAACTGGCTGCTCACAAGAGGAAGGATTAGGTCCTCTGTCATGTTAATACTGACATCAACAACCTGAATAATAGCCAAAAGTTCAAGATGATTCTGCAGTTTAAGACCATTGTTCTCCCATATGGTTTAGCCTGTAAGATTTAGTCTACACATAGAGTTTTGCCAGGATTTATATAATTTTTCATATCATACAGTGCAGTTCTTGGCATGTTAATGTATCTTTATGTATAAAAGTCCTTTGTAATTGATAAAGATTTGTACTAATATAGCTAAAACATCCTACAGTCTAAAGGCATCAGAGGTATTGGAAACGCATATGCAAAAGACGGCTGCCAACACTGTTCTGCTCTTCTTATTTTGGAGCCCATTGTAAAAGCAGGTTAGGTGAAACTTGCTAATAACATGCAACAACCTCCATCTCAGATACTAAAGGAGCAGTAGCCCTGGACTTTGACTCTGGGTAAGCCTAGCTGAGGCAAGAAGACGGGGTATTCCAGAGGGTTGTTCCTGGCCTGACCCTTCTGGATCCTGATGAGACTCTCAGGCCGTTCCTTGTTCCATACTCTGAGCATGGTTCCTGTTCTGTAGAGCCGCAGTAACATTGTACATTTGGTGTTTGGTAACAGGAGCTCTCCCAAGTGTCCAAGGCAGAGAAACTTAACTCTTGACACAAATCCACAAAACTAACCTTTCTCTGTTTCTTTCTTTCCTCTTTTGCCAAATTATGGTGTTAGAACCACAGTCACGTACAAAACATGACATGTTAAGTGACTAGGGAATCATAAATTGGGTGTTTTGACTTGAACAAATACTAAGCATTGTCACACCAAACTGATTATTATTTTAAAATATTGTCCCAGGCTATAACTGGCTTTGTGTACAATAGCAATACAGGGTGTAGTTACAGACACAATTTCCTGTGCTTAGGTATTGAAATTATTATTTAAGATCCCCACAACATTTGCCCAGTGCACCAGCGCAGTTCCCCTATTAGATAATTTTCTATCCTTGTGACGGCAATTTTGCTTGTGCAAGCTGCCAGAGCTTTCAGGAAGGGAGAGACAAGCAATTGTGACAATAAAATTTGCATCAGCTCCCACCCAACTTCTCCCAGAACCAAAATACCATTTGTTGCATTCAAAGCCTTTTGACATCAGAAGGGAAGGTGTTTCTGAACTGGAAAGTCATTGTGATCTCCACAGGGTTGCATCCTCCAGGCTGAGTTCTGCCTCTCATGTTCCCATGAGAAACACCAAACAGCAACGGCAGAGTTCCATATGGTTTTGTATCAAATACTTGGTGGATAGCATAACCCAGCATCCACGCATGAAACCCCAAATCAATCCAGATTAAGTCATGGCATTCCAAAGCTGAAGCAGAACTTTTGCTGTTGGTAGCTGACCAGTTTGAAGGGGTTGACCCTTGTAAAAGCATTGCAAATGTGTCCTTGTAGAAAATGTTTCAGGTCTAACAGTTTCCGGAAAAATGAAGGTGCTAAGCCTGCCACACTGTACTTGTGTAGCACCTCTCCCAGAATAATTGGTTTTTAAGGGCTAAAACCAATGTACTGTTCCTGTGTTGGAACCAGGACAAGGGGTTCAGGGAGAGAGAGGATAGCAATGAAAATGTCTGTAATATGTAGATTTGCAGGAAGAAAAAACGTAAGACTGAGAGACTTGTGTTGGATGTCATCGTTGGTCATTCAGAAAAGATGCTACTACTACTTCAGACTGTCCCAAAATCAATGCACACGAATCATGGTGAAGCCTGCACCAGTTCCTAAGGCCATGTGGCAATTTAGTGATGAAATGTGAAAACACCTTCAACAGGATGAGGTCTGTCCAGCTCCTGCAGGACACCAGGACCAGGTGCTGGAATTCTTCCCTGTGAAGTTACTGTTTTGCTTCTCTGAATAAAGGATAAACAAGAGTGAATTCCTGTGCAGACTTTCACTCACTGCTTGATACAAAGATACTTTTGCATGTCCCTTGTCTCACCAGGATACAGCCGATGCTGCTGAGCTCAGCAGTGTGTGCTACAGCAGCCCTGCATTACTTAGAGGCCTCTCAACCCGTCAGTTAGCTGGTATTATGGGACACCATGTTGTATCTGAAGCTTTGTTATGCTAGGGTATCATGCCTAGGGTCACTGCAATGCTGTCTGTCACTGCTTACATGCTGCTTAATGCCTAGATGCTCCACAATAAGCAAGGCAGAGGGTGGTGTGGGCACTCTGCTGTGTCCTTGTATATGCAGCACAAATACAAAAGAGCAGAGATAAGGGAAAGGAAATCTCCTCTAGCAGTAGCAGAGCAACTCTTACTCTTATTTACCCTTCCTGAAAAAAATGCTCCCCAAACCCCATTGCCTCTGTTCCACAGAGTTTAGCCTTTTCTTTTGACTCGGAGCATAGCCTCACCTTGCACCTCTACTTTCCTTCCACACGCTGCACGCGAGCTTGCCTGTATCACAGCCATGGCAAAGGGAGGCCCCATGTATGGGAAGCCCTCTTCAGAGGTCTAACAGGCTGCTTCTGCTCTGGGCTCAGCCTGGGAAGCATGGGGCCGAGCTTGCTACACATGTACAGTAGAAACTGCTGCATCTCTACAGCCCCTACGATTCTCTCCTCAGCAGTCTGCAAAATTCCACTGAGGAAAAAGAAATGGGGAGGGGGAAGAAAGAGTCAGAAAAACTATTGTGTTCCCAGGGAAAAAAAAAATAAACAGCCCCATTTAGCTTATCCAGCTTTGCTAATGTCAATCACTTTTCTCATTTTAAACAGGAAAGACACCACTTTAGTCCACCTGTTCCATTATTTATCATGCTATGCATTTCCCATGAATTGTCACTCATGCAAAACCTGTACATCGTAAGGGGACACCCTAATATTTTTAATGACCTTAGGCAAAGTGATTGATATTAGACACCGGTGTCAGATGTTCTGGTGACGCAACATGTTCTCCTAGCAGCAGGAAAGCTTCCTGCTGTGATTAAGTTAGGGCTATGGAAGTGCTAAAATGTGTTGTCAGCTTTCCTCTGATGCAAGTGATTTTATTATAGCGTCTGGTAACCACGGAGTGTGGCAACGCAAATACTGACTCCAAACATCCCCTCCTGTACATATAGCTTGCTCTATTTAAAACATGAAGTGCACTTTGCAAATCCGGGGATAAGTTATGGATGTAACAAGCTTAAACCATGGAGGGCAGTGGAAAAGGCGGCACCTGAGCCAGAATGCCTGGGTTATTTCAGCAGGAGAAGCGTACAGCTCTGGGATGACCTGCAGAAGACAAGCCCCTGCAGTACCTGTTTGGCAGGCGTGCTCTGCAGTGGCACTGCCACAGCCACTGTGGATGCCAGAGGCTCTGGAGGGCAAAGCGGAGGCACAATAGCACAGGCCTTGCTTGCTGTAGCAACGGAAAGCAAAAATCACATCCAATCCTTTTTGGTCTGGAGAAAGCAAGGGCGGGGGGGGGGGGGGGGGGGGGTGCGGTGTGTGTGATGGGGGAAGAGAGAGAAGAAAAAAAAAAAAAAAGAAAAGAGGACTTCATGTCCATGTGGCCCCTTTGCCTTCTGACACCCTCATAGATGTTGGGGTGGAAGTCTGTGACTTGGCTCAGCACCACTTGTCCTTCACGATCTAGATGAAAAAATAACATTCTGGTTTGCTTCAATTTGCGACCAGTCTCTCAATTATTCATTACCTGAGAAAAGCTGGAAGACCTCTATAACACAAGAGTTACAGAATTAAACATCTCAGACACACAGGAGACATCTGGCACCTGCTTTTCATAAAGATTCATAATCCCAGACCTCATTCAGCAAAAACTTACAGATGACTTTGCTTCCAGAAGTAATTAATAGTTGTGTCTACAACTATGCCAGTGTCTGCAGAACTGACCGTTACAATTTTTCAATAACCCAGTTGTTAATCAAGCTGCGAGAGGGATGGGCTATCATACCAAAATCCGTAGTCTACAGAGATTTTTGGAAGAGATCAGCAGTACATATGTTGACAGTTATTGTCACAGGTGTTGTTCTACAAAAACAGAATCACAAAGCAAAGTTGAATATATAAGCTATGTTGATAGCAATAATAAAAGATTTTCTAATAGTCTAGCAGCACTGCATATTATTTGAATGAAATTTATTTTTTAATTTTATAGCAAAATAATCAAAAGTGCTAAACCTGACCACTTTAATTTACAAAAAAAGTCTCATGTTTTAAGCTATTATCATACCTCGTTATTTAGGTTAGACAATATAATTATACATTTCTACATATTTCTACCCAATAGTAAAACAAAATTAATATTAGTTGGTTTAAAAAAAGGGGGAAAGTACCACAGATATTGGGAGGGGAAAGTTACATAAAATATAAGAATCAGCTTATTGAGCAATCTGCAGTGTGTGTGGCTGTTATTGCTTTTTGGGTTTTTTTTTTTAAGCTACAATTTAAGTCACAGACAATCTGGCCATAAGCTTGTAGTCACTTCACATGCTATGACTTCTCCCTTGGTCAAACATCACAGTGTGTATTTTAGGAAGATCTCTGGCATTTTAAGTCAGTTAAAATTATTTTCTTAATTCTCCAAGTTCCCTTTCCAACATGATCAGCATGCTGGAGAATGCAGTTATGGCGATTGCGGTCATGACGACACTGTTTTCTGTGAAGGAAAAGTGTTTTTTTTCCTCCGTCTTGTAAAGAATCACTACCAAGTCTGCAGTAAGAAAAACATTAAGGGCACTTGCAGAGTTTTTAAGAGTATTTCTTAATCCATTCTGTTTTCATTTCAGTTCATTTCCAAAGTTAAATTAAAACCTGCAATCTCTCCTACTGATAAATAGTCAAGTTGACTTACAAAGGCTCTGTCTTCCGTCCAGCCTTCTCTTGGTTGTCTTCAACCGAACAAGGTTCGCTGATTTGCCACAAGTGCTGTCTGGCTCTCCCGCCTCTTTGCTTTCTTGTTTTGCTGCCGGATTTTCCAGCACACTGCACTAGAAGCCAGCAAAAGGAGTCCTGATGACAAGAGGACTAATCCAAACACTGAGATGATTGATCCATGGGAATTGAAGCTGTATGCCACAGCAGTAACCACAATGCCGGCTATGAGGATAACCACACCGAAGGGAATGGTACAGCGGTAACAGGAGAGTTCTGCTCCCCCTGTTGCTGCAGTCAGCTGGCATTCACTGACGAGAGGAATGGTGGTTATCACACAGTCATTGTTATTACTCTTCTCCATGGTTACAGAATCAGGATGCTTTGGAGCACCCAGGATCTCTTTAATAGGTTCATTTGTCATCTTGATTGTCTTGACTTCCTCAATTCCCAGGCTAGAGCAGGCTCTGCTGAACACACGTTGCACTGTGGAGAGAAGCGCATGAGTTCAACTAAGAAGTGTTACCATTATGTGACAAATGGGTGACACAGAGGCATTCCACTCGGGATCGCTAACAAGTGGACAGTCTGACCCCAGAAGGATTTATGCACAAGCCTAATTGTAACACTACTGATTGTGGAGGATCTGAATCAATTCTTATGGCAGTCATCAGCACGTACATAAGCGCTAGGAAGAACAGTGTCACAGACCAAGGCAGACAGCAACCTTAAGGTGCTGTGGGCCAAATCCTACTGTAAGTTACATCCTAAAGTCTGCTTTCTGGATGTTATTTAGATTTCAATGGCATTACATCCTCTGACAAGGAGGTAAAGTTCATGGGCTGTTTTGGTTAAAAATTCCACTCTTGCTCACACACTTTCTCACACTGTTTCTTTATATATAAACCTATACACACACACCACAAATCTGCTCCAATGCACATCACGATAACACGGGCAAGAACTGGCCCAGCAAAACACAGGACTGAAGAGTGAACCCTTTCTCAACACAACTGCTACTTGGTGAAAAAATTAAAATGGTCATGATTAGATATGGATGTGGGGGGAATGGGGATGAAGGCAGTTCCCTGCACTCAAACACCAGCTGAAAGCTGGTGAACCTACTGTTACAGCAACATCAATGCCAGACTGTCAGCTTGCCATTTAAATTAGCTTAATGAAAAAGTAATGGGTCCTTTTTAAATCCATGAAACCACATCCATGTTGCTGTGTGGGAGGGAGATTTACAGTCATACTGACTCATCTTAGTTACACCTGTCTCCATGTTGCATACACACTCTTAGTCCTACAGACGACATGCAGTTTGACTCCATCCGCCTCATGAGGCAAAATAGCTTTCGGCTCCACGGAGCCCAGCACGTAACTGGAGTCCACCTGATCAGGGCAAGACGGGCCCACGGCTCTTCACCACTGTGGGCTGCCATGAGAGAGCCTGGCCTTCTTGCTGGGACTGTGGTGGTGGTGGGCCCACCCTGGAGCCTGCAGCAAGCCCCTGACAATGCTGAGGTAGCCACAGCTGGGCTGCCTTGGACCGGGCTGTGCGCTCAGTGCACCCCACCACATACAAGAGAGACTGGGACAAGGGGAAACAACCAGGTTTTCCTGCTGCGCGTAGCTCACAGGACTCCTCCACCTCTCTCCAGTATGGGCTGTGTAGCTTTTGCTCTTACGAGCAACATGATCTGCAGCTCAGAGAACAAGGAAGAGCGTTGGCAATGCAGTAATGCTTTTATCACTTTTATCACCTTCACATCTGTGGGTAGGAAGTTAATTGCCAGATACTTGTATTCTCCTTTTCCTTTCCCACCACTCCCACCCTTGTTGCTAAGATATATTCGTCCATTGTGGAGAGCCCTTGATTTTGTATCTCAGTGCCTCATATTGACTGTGTTTTGCGGGGAAGAGGATCTCACTATTTTTAAACACACACACAAACAGCCTATCCTCTGTATCTCATCAGAGAGTTTTTCTGTCTGAGTTCCTTGAATCCTAATGAGAGAAGGGAAGTTCAGACCTGGTTTGACAAACCTTTTGTTCTACTGCTCTAAGGAAGAGTGCTTAGCCCAGTGCTCAGCTCAATATTGCATCTTGCTGTGCACAGCTACCTTCAGGGCTCAATCCAGCACGGGGCTCAGCAGCTACAAGACAGAGTAGCCCTTCCCTCCATAAGGACAAAGCTGAGCACAGCACAACTGAGCACACACACTGACAACAAAAGAAGCAATGGGCACAAACTAAAATACAGGAGGTTCTGTCTGAACATTAAGCAACATTTTTTTACTGCGAGGGTGACTGAGCGCTGGAACAGGTTGCCCAGGGAGGTTTTGAAGTCTCCATCCTTGGAAACATTCAAAAGCCATCTAGCCAGTCCTGGGCAGACTTGTTGAGGTGACCCCGCTTGAGCAGGGAGTGGACCAGATGACCTCCAGAGTTCCCTTCCAACCCTAGCCATGCCATGATTCCGTGTGTTTCTGTGAAGGTACTTGGTATCTCCAATCCCAGGAAGGGGATCCGATCAGCGCTTATCAGACAAAGCAAACAGATCTGCACTGACACCTTAGATATCCTAGGTTTTCCTAGGTTCTGTTGTTTTGTTCTTTGAATCACACCACATGATTAAGCGCCTTCTATATCAGAGAGAAAGAGCCCAGGAAAGCCATGGGGTTGCTCTAGAGCATCATCGATCTGTCTCCACATTGATCTGAGCCCAAGTTCTGCATTTTCAATAATAACTTACACGTCAATGAGACACGCTGGTGTCATTATGTTGCTGCATTACTTATCCATAAAATGTTACAGAAGATCAGCACAATGGGAGAATGTGGTCCCCAAATGTCATCTTTTTTTGATCTTACCATTAGCCATATTCAAGTAGTTCAACATTTTATTATTAAATTTGAGGGAGGAAAACACCTAACCATTTTCCATATAAAAGGTCTCTCAGTTCCAAATACATTTGAATAAGTTTTCAAAAGTCCAAATACTTTCTCTAACAGTCACAGAAATAGGGCAACTTCCCAATAATTTGAAAAGGCTTTGGATTGGGCTCATAAACACAATTATTCTGAAAAACTTTAACATTCAGTCAAAGTATATTTACTCCTGTCTCTAGAGTCCTTGTCCCTCTGCTTCAAATACATCCCCAACGAGCATTACATCTCTTAGACATCTGTATAGATATTTATGAAGAAAGAAAATATATTTATACAGTCAAAACTAACATGACTTTTTTGTTAAATATCCTAAACTACCGAAATTAAGTCAATGGCAAAATAGCTGTTGACTTCTGAGGGGCACAGTTCTTGCCTGTAATAGGATGTAAGCTGACAGGCACTCATATAAAACAAATAAACATATCCCTGTTGAAATACTGCAATTTAAATAAACAACAGAACCTATTTGAAGTGTGAGTAAAGGTATTCAGACCCAGAAAACAGGGCACTAGATCCTCATTACCAGCAAAGTCACTTCTGACTTATGCCAACAGGTGACTTGGTTCAAGTTTCAGGGTAAGAAATTTAGGCAAAGATACCCAGCAACATCAGCATCCTCTCACTAATCATGCTAGAAGCACCGTCTTAAGGAGCTACTTTGACTTGGAGAAAGAATGTGTTTCTGTGGCAATCTTGTGCCTAACACTGGATAAAGGGGAGAGGAATGTTTTACCCACTAGTAAGCGTAAATGGAGATTTACCGAAAAGACATGAAATTCATCAGCATTGAGCACCTACCAGGTCCATGAGAAATCCATCGTAACAAATCCCTTGGATCAGTAAGCAGAGGAAGACTGCTTAAGATATCTCGTATGTCAGTTCAAGGCAGAGTCATGCAGCAGTAAGAGCTGCTCCAGGCTTTGAAGTGTCAGATGTTGACGAATGATGAATTGGAGGTGACAATATTCTAGCATGGAAGTTTCCTACAAGAAAAGTTGTTGGTTATTTATCTGCCTAAGAACAAAACGCCTGCATAGAAAAGCTCCTGCTGTATGCTGACTCGTGCTCCTAACCTAACCGAAGCAGGAGATGTTCTGTCTGGCTCTCCTACTCGTTTCTGCCTCTTTTCTTGGCAGCAGCCACCCATTTCCGGCCCTATGTAACATTTTCCTTTGATGATGTGACGTCTTGATGATGAGTGTCACAACCCAGGCAAGCCCCCCAGAAAGAGCTAGGCAGGAAAAAGTAATGCATACGAATTTCTGCAGTTAAAAATGTCATCTAACTTCACTTCTATTGCTCACTTCACCTATGTGAATCACAACTCTGAATACCTGGGGGCTTGTCTCTTCTATGTCTCCAGTTTCTTTGAGCAAATCATTTTCTTTCCACGTGTCTTGGTTTTCCTAGCTGTAAACTGACAGCGACAGCATGCTTCCCACTACCCCCCCCTTTTAAATCTATTCTATTATAACAAACCCCAAGTAATATACCCCAAAAACTCCTCTCAGGAAAAAAAAAAGGCAAAGTGACTTCAAGAAATCACTGTAATGAACTTAAGTCTTTTGTTCGTTTCTGTTATTGGATTTTTTAAACTAAGATTCATAACTCAAACAGGGACAAGGCAGAATCTGCAGCAGAGCAGTGTAACAATTCTGCAGAAAGCAGAGTGATGGAAATTGTTATCAACTGCAGAAACAACTGTGAAATCACCAAGCAGCTGGGTAAAACTTACGAAGCAGCAGAGATTTATGTTGCTAATCTTACTCAACGTTTCCTTTCTGTATGTGCATGATTATGGAAGATCATTTCAACACTGAAGAAGAAGTCTTAAGTGGGGATGAGAGTACGTTCATAAATTCGTATAATAATAATAAATTTAAGAGCTTTTTCTCTTTTTAAATTATGTAGATGATGCCAACATTTCATGAACACATTTACAGGCACAAACTGCTGCTGCTGTTCTCTAGATGATCCTTGGAATAAACCTGTGACACAGCTGAAGTATATTTAGCAGATTATTGAAGTTAGCTAATAATACAGAAGTCTCCTTGCTTATTTCCTTGACTACATTCTTGTACACACTACCTAATAATTAGGTTAACTTTTTGAAAAGTTTGGAGGGAGATACAGAAACACCACCATCATCCTTCAGATAAATAATCTAGATTACATTAAAACAAAAACAGACCTCTAAAATTACCTTGCAGTCAGCTTCCACTCTTATTACAAGAATGGTTACATTTGTTTGAAAAACTCTCCCTAATGCAATTGTGCCCCCTAAGCCACTCCACTAGTATCATTTGTTTAGAAGATTAATTGCTCTGCCAGTAATTTATTTGTATTTGTCCTTGACTACATACAGTTTTGGTAACTTTTTAAATTCACATCTTTATCAAAAAAGCTGACTGACAGAGCAATTTCTTAAGGACAGGATTTCTCAGCCTCCTCCTTCCTTCCCTCACCACAAAGCTAAGAAGCAGAAACACATGAAAACTATACATTAAGCTTCCAATATTTTAACTCTGAAAAACTTCACTGTGGTGCTCTCGCAGGAGGCTTCCCACATACTGAATATCTCTGTGCAAGTGCAAAGAGCTGTATTTCTCAACCACTACAATCCTTTCCGCTTTTTTGCATTTTACTCAGAACCAGTGGGACACATTTAACTTTTCTGCCTTCAGGCTCTGGATCTCATTCTCCGTATCTTGCATAGTATTTCTGACACCCTTTTTTGCTTATGTGAAACTCCAATAAATCACAATGCTCATGCTTCATGCTTGCTTTTGCATTGAAGTGACTACAGAAAACAGCATAAGGAGTCCTTCTGTAGTGAGAGGAGAGCCAGAGTTCATTTGGAATTCAACAGACTACAGCAATCCTGAACACAGTCCCACAGCTCTTCCCCATATGAACACTCCTGGAAATACAGAACTAGAATTTGTACTTATAAGACTCCAGGATCAGGCCCTGAAGGACAAGGGTAGGAGATGAACACATTACACCCACGTCAACTGTCTGAGCTTCAGGATGCCTTAAGTTCCCACCACCAAGTTTTTAGGTAAAAAAATTACTAGATTTAACCTCTCACACCTTCATCGTTTTTCAGATATAGTAGGAGGGTAGGATGGGAGCCAGCCAAACCCCTCTGCAAACGAACCTTTTTATCTGCAAATCGTAAAACTTTCAAATGCGTCGGTAAAACGGCACACAGCCCCAGGGTAAAACCCCGCATGGCACACCTAGCCCGCACACCTATGCAAGAGAGAAGGGACGCAAAGAAGCAAGGAAAGCTTGAGGCACGCTTGCTGCTCTACGGGCCGCCAGTAACCAAGAGCCACAGCCCCGCGGGGGCACACGCCGACCCGCAGCGCTGGTTGCAGCTCCGGCTGCGAACACCCCGGAGATGTTAATTGTAACACTTCGTGGCCCGGGAAGAGCCCGGTGCCGCGCAGGGGAGCGGGGCTGGAGCCGCCGCAGGCCCGCGGGCCGGAGCGCAGAGGCTCCCCGGCGCGTCCCAGCAGCCCCAGCCCGCCCCGCCGCCGCGGGCAGCCGGGCCCCGGGCGCTGCCGGGGCAGCCGCGGGGCTGGAGCCGGCGGGCACCGAGAGGCGGCGGGGGCGCGGCCGGGCGCCGGGCGTGCGGGTCCTGCGGCTGCGAGCCGAGCCGTGCCATGCCGTGCCGAGCCGTGCCATACCACGCTACAGGATGGTGTGCGGAGCCGTGCTTACCTCCCGAGTGCCGGACGGGACTGCGGCGGACACTCGCCCGGAGTAAGCACAAGAGTGGGATGCAGCTCGCTGCACAAGGGACTGTAAACAAAGTTCTTGGTGAGAGCGAAACAATTAAGGGACCGAAGCAAATTCAGCGGCGGGAGCTGCCGCGGGCGGGGCGGCACTCACCGGGGAAGGTCCCGCTCGGTTTGGGAGGGCGGCCGGGAGGAAGGCTGTCCGTCAGAGGCCGGGCTGGGCAGGGCACCCCCGCGCTTGCCCAGCCCTCGGCGGTTTGGCTCGGCGGGGCCGGCGCTGCGCGGTTCACATGCCCGTTTCAGAGATGCGCCGGGGGGGATACGCGACGTGCGTGTCTCCTTGTCGTGGTTTAACCCCGGCTGGCGACGATACTCGCGCACCCCCCGCACGGTGGGATGGGGGAGAGGACTGGAGGGGTAAAAGTGAGAAAACTCTTGGGCTGAGATAAAGGCGGTTTAGTCGGTACAGAAAAAGCCGCGCTCGCCCAGGTCATGCACCAGGTGGGGCTGCGCAGCCCAGCACGCCCGGGCCGCGGCCGGTGAGCCCCGGGGCCTGAGAAGCATCTGCCGGGCCGCTGCCCCGGGCCCGGGGGTCGGCGGTACCGGGGCGCCCTGTGTGGGGCCTGGGAGCACGCCGCTTGCCCGCTGCCCGGCGGGGCGGGGGGGCTCTGCCGAAGCACCGGCCGCGCCGGCACCCAGATGAACTCCTGGCTGGCGTTTGACTGCTCAGCAATTAAACGAGGAGGAACATAGTTTTAGATTACATCCTTAGAGGATAAAGTTTTATCTGTCAGCTAGAAATATTTTAACTGGCTTTAACTATGCTTTAATCACTCATTTCAGTGGGACATCAAATGCTGCAGGGGCTTGGAGTGGGTGGGTATGTGTATGTGTTATTTTTTACCATGATTTCTGTTCTTTTCAGACAAAAAGCAGACAGATTTTGCTTTTAAGGCTTGTAAAAGGACATGTTTGAATTTTGCGGTTAAGCTTGCCCGAAGTTTATATTTAAAAGGCACTATTTTATCAATGATTGATAAAAGAGCAGTGCACCAGATGTATTTAATCAGCCGCTGTCTCTGAAAGCATGCATGTACTTTTGACTCCCTTTCCAGGGTGAAATCCTGGCCTCACAGAAACTAACAGAAAAACTTCTATCAACTTTACAGGGGCCAAGATTTCACCCTGTGTATCATTAGCAACTCCCGAGTGATGGAGATCCTGCCAAGGCTTCACCTCCTCCAGCCAAATCAGCCAGGGGGTTCTGGAAGAGCTCCACAGCGTTATACAAGAAACTGGCATTTTTTTCCCATTTGCCAGTATTCCCTCCAAATATGTTGGCATTTTAGCAGAAATGACAAGCAAACTGATCTGAGGGGAACTGTCATTAGAAAGGATCTCTTGGGCCACTAAGTCCAGTCTTTCCTAATACAGGAAGCCATGCCAGGTAATATCTTCATTAAACTTGCCAAATTCCACCTCAAGGCAACTGGGTTTCCTGCCTCTCCCATTGGAAGGCTATGAGCCTTATTCTGTTGGTATCTCTATATATCTAGGTAACTCTATCTTGTTTCTAGCTGCATGGATTCATAGACAATTATACACAGATGAATAAGCCTTTGGCTAAAATAGATGTTCTTTCTTTTGGCAATTAACTCTTTAATGTCATAAGAGTTAGAAATCAGACTCGCTCAATCTTGGGTTTAGTTATCATTTTTTCAGATGTGGCCTTACCAGTATTCTGCATGTAAGCGCGAGTACTGCCCTGTCCCACCAGAAACACTAACATTTCATAATTATCCTCCGATCGTTCAGTATATCAGTTTTTCTCCAGCATCAGTTCCACTTATCACTTTATATCAGAAATTCTTGCTGTTAGTACATATGCATATGACCTACATTTCACCCCATTGCCATTACATCAATTCCTCTGTAGTCCTTCCAGTGTAGTACTTGGCCCCCCTGTGTTGACAGAAAACCTCCCTCCCATGCTCACACCACCAACAGTTCCACTTTGTACATTCTTACTTTCCCATGCCAACTTTATTACTGAAAGTGTTACATAAAATACTGAAAGTATTTCATAAAATATCTCCCAATGCTGATTTTTGAGGAACTAATCCGAAGTACATGTAAACAAGTGTTGAAGCTGGACTTAGAATTCACATGTTTCTGTACAAATAAACAGCCTAACAATAGGCTAGAAAGTTACACTTTCTTCCAGACCCCTACGATTGTAACTCCTTTTTGTGAAGCAGAAAAACCTGTGGTGAAAACTGATGGGAATGACGCCTCCCTGTAGCTCTGAGAGATTCGTGGGCTCTCCCCTAGAAGGGTGGGTTTGAAGCTCTCGGGCACATAAGGGTCGAATACAACTTGGGCACCACCCCTCTGGCCTTTTAAAAAAGGGATGACTGACTACCTTTGCCTTTTAAGGGCCTGCTGTGTTCTGAGCATGACTCTCCAAGGATATAAAGAAGTACCAAACATACCCGAAGCAGCACGTGTGGCACCTGTAGAAATTCAGTGCAAACAGCTGAGGAAACTTCAGGACTAAGCAACAGCTGCAGTGAAGGGTTACAGGTTCACAATTTTGGACTGCCATGCCTAAATGCTACATAGTTCCCTTTTAGGACCTGCCCTAAATGACAAAATCTCCTCCCTGTGGCCTTAACACAGCTGCTCTGGAGGAGGTGCAGCCCCAGCGGCTGGGACAATAAGCAGAGGCCTGTGTGATTCTGGAACTCATGCAGCCTATTGAGAGTGCAGAGTTTTACTCCTAAATTGAGCAACGCTGTTGCTCTGCCGACTAAGACACACTTGCAATACTTCGTGGCTTCCTTTGAGTTTCTAGTAGTCTCCTGGGCCTTAACAGCACAGCAAACAGTGACTCATTAATCTGGCAAAGTACAACCATTGTGGACTCCCTATTCAATTAGTTTTTCTTGCTTTTTTTTGCTAACCCTCCATTGAATGTGCCTTTATTTCATCCCTAAGGCCACACATGGACACAACACACAAGCTGACTGCATTTACTGAAACTTTTAGAAAGCACTCTTTCAACATGTTTAATATATTGTAAATTGACATTATCGTGTCAGGCAGCCTATGTGTTTTGTGATAGGGAATAGAGTCCTTACCAAAACCAGTTAAAGCAGAAAAGCAAATAATTTTGCATAAAATGCTGTAGCTCTCCTCTCATTAAAGCAGTTTATAGCACAAGGGAGTTCAGCCCAGTCAGCTGACAGCTACGCAAACCACCTGGTCTGTGTGTAGTCAGGCTCATGAAATGAATGTGCTTATAATGATAGTGAGAAACCTCTTTGGTGACTATCAATATGGGAAGAAATTTTCTTTGAACTCCATTACATCCTACCAGTACTTTGGTCAACATCAATTATCCTGCTGTGCATTTGAACTTTGTTATTGCCCTATATGACTTTCACTTAACCTTCCTGCAGTGCTGAAGAAGACAAGACATCTGGAACTGAAAACAATTATTCTTATCTTCTATTTCTTTTATAATTACATGAAGGTCACATTTGAAGAGCTGCATTCCTTAAATGGACATGTGCTTTTAATTAACAGAGGGATGCGCCACACCACCAGAAGCCAGATCCTGAATCTTGCACAGGGTGGTTTACAGAACCTCTGAATTTTTAGCCAACATGGCAGCTTTGTGGCTGAGATAGGAGGAAGCCTAGTAACAAGGACAAGCCAATGTAATTTCACCATAACTGCTTTTTGTCAGAGGCTATTGCAGCAGGAACAAGCAGATTCAGCTGAGATTGAAGTCAGGGTGGGAATGATCTCTCCCCATGGCTCTGCAGAGGGGTTTTCTTGTTTTTCCACCTGCACTGAGTACCCCAAGAATTTACAAGGCACAAAGACATGAAGGGAAATACAGATAAAAAGCTGAAAAAGTGACATGTCCAAGCTCACCTAGCAGATGATGTCAAGAGACATGTTGTACCTTGCTTCCCTGTTCTGCCAGTAGATATGGCATGAAGAGCACACACTGTTCCCTTTTCACATGGTCAGTCTAATTAATATGGAGCATTTCAGCCAGTTGTAATTGACTTTCCAGCAGTAGAAAGAAAATAATGAGGTTTAAGCTAACCTACACAGGCCATCAGTTGAATTACTTCCTGTAAAACAAGCTTCTCTGTAGGCTCTAGGCAGCTCGGGAAAGTTGGTGAAAAGGAAAAGAAGGTGTTACGGGGAAATCACTACTTGCCAGTGGTGTTCAATGGCTGTTGATGCAACAGACTTGTTTATAGCCAGAGGCAGCCTTCGGATTATTTTAGCTGACATCCTGTGTAACACAAATCATTCAATTTTACATTCAGTCCACAATCTGTACTATGAAACTGAAATTCTCTGTTCATCTGAAGTATATTTTCCAGAAAACCATCCCATCAAGAGGTGGAGTATTTGCCAATTCATTCCAATGTTACTAACTTCACTGTTAAAAACTATGGTTTGTTTCTATTTTTTCCTATTTCTTTATGTTAATCTTAAATCTTCGGCTTTAACTTTGTCTGATGAGTCTTTCTTTGTTCTACTCCGCTACAGTCTTTGGAATTAAATTTATATACAACGTCTATCTAAAATACTGCATATAGCTAAAATACCCAGATTTTCTCCTACATAATAGATGAGTTCTGTGAAATTACCAGTAAGTCAAGTGTCTGACCTAAAGGGTAGTTAAGAAAGAAAAGAAAGAATTGCTGCAGTAAGACCAGTTGTCACTATTCCCACAAAAGACATCTTTTTGTATGTATCATTTGCTTTAATATCACATGCTAAGGGAAATGATTAGAAATATTTCTACATCCATATAAACAAGTTAGGAAAATAGAGGGTGTGGTAGTGACAATGATTTACCAAATCAAGTCAAGATCTAAATGGCCTTGCTTATCTTCTGAATGAGTCATTTTAGGTCATGCAGATAATAGTGCAATCCCTTCTTTTTCTACAACAAAAATCTAAAATTACCCCTCTTTCTTCAAGTCCAGGTAAATAGGTTGCACCTCACAATCTCAGTTTATTTGCACCGGTAGTGCGTTACTTTCCACAAAAGCTGTGGCTAGAAGGTGTAAATCAAAAGTAAATGTGGCCAAATTAGAGAGATGGGTCCTGACACCAGGAGTTCAGCATAATAAAACTCTACCATAGATAAAAAATATTTAGTATTAGAAGGCAGGGAAACAGCTGAACTCCAGTTATTCTCTGAATCCTCTTCTATTTGGGTGGAATGCTGTTGAAACCAGATGCTCAATACAGATATAGTCATAGTTTGGGGTTGAATACAACTGTATGAAGAAGGCTGTTACAAGCCAGTGTTTAATGGCCACATAAGACCTCTTCTGAGAGCTCAAACAGTGTATGTCTTGTGCTAGTTCTTTGCAAAAGAGATGATTGTCACTCTGGGTGACCCTTCCTTCCTATATACTTAGGCAGGAATATAAAATATATAAAGATCTTAGTGTAGCAGACAGACTAATTTTTCTGCGTACTCTAAAAGTGTTGAAAAAACAGATTTCCCTTTGACTCATACAAGGAGAGGAGAATATAGACTGCCTTACACATGCATGTCTCTGGTGGGAGACGATATTGTTACTTTTCAGCTTTCTGGATGAAGAATTTGCTTCTTGCTAGCTGCAAAAGTCATGAAACAATTTTTAAGAAAGGCTTTTACATAATGCAGTCAATAAAACAACAGTAGCAGAAAATTATAATTTGTTTGACTATGTATGATAGAAATGTGAATGTGTGTACTGTATAAATGGTGTGTCAGGACTATTGAGCATTTTTGCAAACTTTTTGGAATGCAGAGTAAAACGGAATGACAATAGTACATATATGTCAACCCAGCAGTTAAATCCATCAAAATCCCACATCTTTAGTTCATCTTGCAGAATTTCTCAAAGTGCACCAGTGCCACATAGAGACAGACACAGGAAAACACAGTATAGCTGGTAGCGCTCTCTCACATGTGGATACTCATATCCAAAACAAAACCTGAATATCAGAATATCATTTGGGGCCTGAAAACATCAATGTGGTATTCGTTGCTGTTTTCATTTCTGGCCATATGTGAATTTCTGATGGATGAGTTGTCCAATTTGCTGGTTTGATTCTACACCATAGAATTCAATGGATTGCCCAGCATTGATTTCAGTAGCAGAAAGGTTAGGTGTTAAGGTGGAATTAATACAGATTATTTACATTCTAAAAAACAGGTGGGCAATTTAGGTGGATCAATCCCATCGATAGCGCAGATCAGCAAGTGTCCTTGAGGTGTCATTTCCCACTGAAAGCAGCAGCAGCTAAATACCTAAGAAATACTAAGTATGCAGGTCAAGTCATGGGCACTTGTTAAACTCCCCCTCATTGCCCTAGAATAGTAACCCTCTATTTTCATTCAGTTAGTATTTAGGTCCCTGACCCATGTGTGGGACTGGATCGTGCTGTATCTAGGCTGCCGTTGGTAGCTGTGCTCAAGCTTGGGTTCATGTTCCCAGAACCAGCTGCCCTGAAGCAGTTGCAATGCCATTGTTATTTGGTTCAGAGCTCTAGAAAGGTTGTCCCTGCTGTGTCCGAGCTCACCCCAGACTACAGCCACACTATCTAGTAGTGCAGGTAGCAAAGGGTTTGGGTTCAAAGTTTAGCTTCTATCCCTAAACTAAGGGCAATAGATGGACATACAAGTGATAAATAATAACACATAAACATGCAGGAAAATAAAAAATAAAGTCTCCTTTCAGAACTGTTTGTGCTTTCTTAGTAATCACCACTCCTTATTTACCAAGAAAAAAGGTCACATAGTAATGCCTTTTTTGAAAGCTTTGGTCCCTAGGGTAGCCTTGTGAGATAAATCTCTTTTTCCACGGGAGTGCTGGGGGGAGGGAGGAGGGAGTGACCAGGCAGCTGTAGCCAACTTACAACTCTTGATGCCATGTAGACAACCATATAATGCAAAACATTTACTGAAAAACAACGGGCAGTGTTGAGCTGTGATGACTTTAGTCCTTTTGCACAAACAAGGCTTCTTAAGAGATCATGAAATCTCACAGACGTGTCCTTGCTGCATGTTAAACATCAACTTTTGACTCACAACTCCTCCTTCTGCATACTGGGTGAAAGCCATCTCTCTCCAAACAAGAGCCACAAGCTCTTTCAGTCTCACATGAGTCCGATTTCAGAGCCTGAATGGGATTTAAAAGTGAGGTAGAAATGTGGTAAAATCACTGCAGAAGTAAAACTACTGTTTAAAGAAATATTTCTGTAAGATAAACCAAAGCAGTCTCACCTACACATAATTGTCTTATTCCATTTTAAAGACCAGATCCTCAGCTGGGTGAGCAGCATAGCTCCACTGAAGTCAGCTTATATCAGCCAAGAATTTACTTGTAAGGATTCAGCTGTAAGAAGCATACTGTCATAACATTTTGGAGAATCAGCTGGAGTGACTGAAAGCACACCATTGTAATTCACAAAGAACATGAATAAGCCAAAATATTTTATACATATTATATAAATATTAATAATAAAAGCTCATAATACATGTAAGCATACTACAAAAATAAAAAGAACTGGAATGTTTGCCTAGCAGTTTCGCTGGGGATGTGAGAGCAGGTAATGTATAGGCAGAGGCTTATTACCACTAGTGGCATTATTTTAGACAGATGCTATGGGTCAAATTCTGGCACCAAATTTACATGCTGGGGGGAGGGTTGTGAGATACCATCTTGCCTTCTGCCAAAACCAACTCTCTCCACGTTTTCTGGACTGTGTAAGGATGATGCTCAGCCTGTATGTCCAAACCAGAGCCAGCCAGAAATCCTCATGCTCTGCTTGCAAACCAATTGACCGGAACTGGAAAGGACAGCTGACATAAGTGAACTCTTTGTCAAAGAACTCAGCCAGTTGGCAGGGAAGCGAGAAAAAGCTACATTTTGCCAGCCTTGCACAGAGGTTAGCACCAAGTACATTGGGTTAGTGTTATCAGACAGGCTTTTTGTCAGTCAGTAGCTTTGATGACGTCCCACAGCTCAGAGCTGCTTGCATTTTATTCTGAAGACAGTGTTCAGCAGGAGTACCTCACAAGAATTAGAGGAATAAAGCTGTAATGAAAACAGATGTACAACTCCAGGAAAGAAACCAGCTTTGGCCACTTAATGTTTTGATGACGTGAATGCTTTAGCCTGAAACGTGAGCGTACTGTTATAGGCAGTGTCATTCAGCAGGAGCCTAAGGTGTGAGGTCTGTCACTGTCAGTGGATTCCTCCTACCTGGGAGCTCAGCACAGTGAGTGTTTTGTCCCCTTCCAACCTGTCCACCCCAGTCCAACGCGGCCAGAGCCCGCTGCCACCTCCTCTTTGCTGCCACTTCTGCCAAGCTGTCTGAGCCTCAGCGACCGTGCCTGTGTCAAACATACCTACCAACCAGCTGCACAGCATTTATGGGTTATTTGTATACTCTCACATGAACAGTCCGTAAGGAAAGCTTTTTCAAATGTGAAAGTATAGATATATTAAAAAAAAATAAAAATACATGTGCCCATAAAGACTATTCAATCTCTGTCCACCCAAAAGCAAAGGCTGTGACCAACACACCAACGGAACCTGGCCGTGCTCCGGCACCGGACAGACACGCACGGTTCAAGGCCGCCTGCCCCACGTACGGCCGCCAAACGGTTCAAGGCCACCTGCGCCACGTACGGCCGCCAAACGGCGACCCTAGCACAGGACGGGAGCGAGCGCGGAGTGCCCCTGCCGGGCAGAGGTGCGCCCGTACGCCTGCCCGTCTGTATCACACCGATCCAAACCCACGGGCTCCGCGCAGCGCAGCGGGCAGCCGCGCGGGCGGTGGCTCCGGGGCGCGGCGGGGGCCGGCCGGGCGGCGGGGCGGCCTGTTGGCGGCCGTTGGCGGCCATTGGCTGGGCCCGGAGCGGCTGCCGGTGCCCCGCGCCCGCCGCCGCCGCCCGGCGCCAGCGCCCGCAGCCACCACCGCCGACGAGGATGGCAGCGGCGCGGCCGGGGCGCTTCTCCGAGGAGCAGTTTCGGGCCGTCTGCCGGGAGCTGGACCAGCCGCCGCCGGCTGCGAGGGGGCCCTGGTCGCTCACGGTGGACAGCATGAGCGTGAAGATCTACCGGGTGTACGACGAGGTGGGCGGCCGTGCCGCGGGCCCTCCCCGTGCGGGGCTGGACCCTGCGTGGGGGAGCGCGGCTGAGGAGCAGAGCGGGCGGCGGCCGGGGGTGCCTTGCTGCCGCGGCTGGGGGGAGCCCGCACAGCTCAGGCCGAGGTCCGTTGCCCGTCCGGGCGCTGCCGACCCCTGCTCGGTTTCTCCAGTCTCCCCGAAAGCAGCTTTCAGGGTAATGCTATTAACTGCTGATGGAGAAAGCCGCGCTGCTGCAGTAAACACCGCTCTTACAGACTGCCGGCGGAACCTGCGAATTGCGAGGCTCTTAAAACTTGTTGACCGCTAGTGGCAGGAGAAATGCTGGTGGAAGGTGCTGTCGGCAGCAGGAGCAGTCGTGGGTCGGAGGGGGTGCTTGCTCCGTGTGTCCCGCTTCTCTCCTGAGCCCTCTGAGGGATGCGTCTGACCCCGCACACCAGCTCCTGAGCGCTCCTGTGGTGGAGCATCCTCCTGATCTGCAGGTTCCTGCCTCCCTCCTTCTCCCTCTCTCCAAAACTCCCTTCACGTTGATTTTCCACCGCTCTTCCTTGTAAAACCAGGAGGTAGTTCAGAAGGGTTGGAACTGAAATTCCTCTTTTTGGAGGGACTTACTTCTTAAAAGAAGTTCAAAAGTTTAGACTTCCAGAACTGACTTTAAGTGATTAGCATAGTGAGTGTTTCCCTTCAGATGCAGATATAATGATTTTTGAATCCATATAAATATGCTACTTCTTTAGCTTGGTGATCATAGTTATCTCTCAACACCTTATAAAGCTGGACTTCATGCTTTGCTTTGCGTGAAAATTTGGTATTTGTGTTCTCAAAAATCATTTCAGGTGCAGTCATGTAAAATAGCAAATAAAGCAAATATATAGGTTGGTGTGAAAGGCAAAACAGGGTAGGGAATGTATTTCTAAAAAAAAAAAAAAAAAAAAAAAAGGTTACTTAATAGACCCTGTAACTTTTTGGTGGTAAATATTCCTATTTGCATGGGTGTGGTGACTGGCAGTACCAAGACAAGTTTATCAGTGAGGGCCCACAGCGAAGGCACGCCTCGGTGTCTGCCAGGTGTCTGTGCAAGATTAGATCTGATGCTGAAATGGAGCGTTGCTTCTGGAGTGGATGAAATGAAACAGAAACTTTAGGACAGGAACTCATCACAGCCCTGTAACGAAGTGAACACAGTGAAGGAAGGCAGGGTAACTTTGGGAAGCTGGGGGCTGGATTTAGCCAAACCAGTGGGACCAGGTGACCCTGAGACTTGTACCGCAGCAGCCTGTGCTGCGGTGGCTTTGCTGCTGTCATATAGGTTGAAGCTGGCTAGATGGAAAGTAGCTCAGGCTTCTCCTTCTCATGCTTTTATATAGAAGGACTATTGAGCCGACTAAAAAAACATTTAGAGGTGTGTCTTCCTCCCCCCCTTCATATTGAACTATGATCCTTATTTAGGCTAGATCAGGGGTCCTCAAACTATGGCCTGCGGGTTGGATACAGCCCCCCAGGGTCCTCAATCCGGCCCCCGGTATTTACAGACACCCCCCCACACACACACCCACACCCTGCCGGGGGTTGGGGGGGAAACCAAGCAGCCACAGATGGCTTCCTGCCACTTCATCCGCACACTGGCCCCCTGTTTAAAAAGTTTGAGGACCCCTGGGCTAGATGGACACACTAGGTAAGATGCAAGGGACCTTCAGTCTTCTGATTCTACTGGGAAATAAATCTGTTGTTTTGTCTTTCAGTTGCTTAAGATTGCGACATGAGAAGAACCAAGTCTAGGAGGAGGGTCTTTGCTTAAAGTTGTTACTGGAAAAGTTGGCTTTTGACATTTACTGAACTGCAAGTCCACTATAGCAATGGTAGTCCGGGAAGCTGAAGGCAGCAATTATATTTCCTGTTGCCTTCTTTTTCCACCTTTTCTTTCTACCTTCTCTGCAGGCTACACAAATAGATCTCCTGGACTTTGCTGCTCTGTGCTGTATTCCAACCTGCTGATTGATTCTCCTGCTGATACACCTCTGAAAACCTGAAACATTTCACTCTTGTTTTGATTTTCTTATTGTAAATTGCCGGTGTATTGAATGTCTTTGTCTTACCTCCTGCAAGATGTACTGTAGAGGAATGAAGGCAGTGGATTCATTAGCATTGATAACATGCAGCTGTGTCCTTGCCTCAGAGGCAGTGGGTTGATTGATATAGATGATGTGCAGGTGTAGCTCGTTCCCACTAAGTGGTTAAACAGCCCTGAGGATTGTAGGAGAGGGGGTCAGATGGAGGAGGAATAGTGTGGTCTGATCTCTGGAGGAAGGAGATACAACACAGGCAGTAGAACCTGACCAATGGTAAAGCCTTGTTGCAGTCTACTAGTTTGATTGTGTTGTAGTAATGTACTGTTCATTTTTCAGATCATAATTTGTTATTTCATATTCTTATCAAAATACTACCTTTTTAATAGAAGATATTTAGTGATCTATGCTGTGATTTGTCTAGCAGTGGAACAAATTGGTAGCTAACAACAGCATAATTTCTTGATCTGTCTTGAGCTACAGTATAAGAACTTGAAGACTATGGATGCAAGAACGACTGAACTGATATTGTGAACCAGCTGGGAGCCTACCTTTGAATGTAAGGTAGAGTCCCATGTGTGAAGTCAGGAGATGAGGTAGTGTAGCATGTGCACTCTGAATTTAGTGGCTTCTGAATTATGTGATGGCATCACTACAGCTCTGTTTTAACCTCTGATAGAGGTTCTATCTATAGCAAAAATGCTTTTAAGACCTATATTGTATGCATATCTTTTGATAATCCCCAATTAAAAAGTATTACAGGCACTTCCAGCTGCTTATTGGGTAGAACACAAAAGCTTTAGAGACAAGCAATACTATGTCAGTTTGTGGTTCTAAAACTTTTACTCTAGAAGTGTAAAACTGGTCTGTTCTCACAGAGCTACAAAGCACACAGTTCTATGCAAAGTCTTTGAGGCAAGCTCTGATAGCTTAAATGAGGAAATTACTGCATGGCTTTCTTCTATCAAATTAAGAGGGATTTAAAGGATGCAAAGAAACGGTGAGTGCACTGATGAACAGCTAGCTTTGCATGTTGAGCGCAGAGTTAAAGTTTTGGGTGAGTTTGGTTTGTTAAATTTCAAGATGCAGTCATAATCAAAGTCCAGGAAAAGGATACAAAGACTTCTATTCGTCAGTGGAAGAGCCACCCCATGACATGAGGAAGTAAGACTTTCTTCTGAATTACTAGAAGAGAACAGCAAACCACAATTCTTGCTCCTGTATTACGTGACACAATGTAAATATACATACATGCAAGATAATCCACATAGCGTTTCTGATTAGTGACCTGGAATTAAATAGTGTTTAAGCCAAATTAACTATTTTTGGAGCATCAGTGTTGTGCTTTGGCATATACTGCTGGGTCTCAGCACAGTTTCAGGTGTGATATTCTCAAAATTAGTTTTTCTTGTGAAAATAAAAATGTTGATGCCTTTTACAAAGACGATATAAGTGCATGGGACTGCACAGGTGCTAAACAGTTCCAGTTTAAAAGCTAGCGATTGATGCTTCTGTGAAGCCACAGTGAAGACAAGTAGCTTAAGCTTCTTGGTCCCGTTATTATCTTTGGGCACATCAAATCTTCATCATCTAGGGTTGATTTGTGAAGGGGAGGAGAAGAAGAAAAATCAACCATTCACTATAGAATGTTGTATAATCCTTCCCTCAGTTTCCTTGGGAATGCTTGAATTTGACTCCTATACTGTATATTTAAAATACTCTTCTTGTTTTAATTCAGTACTGAACTAGTCCTAACAATAATACAGACTTTACTGTATAGGCACAGGTGGAGTTTCCATATGCTGAGACTAACATTAAAAGCATTAATATAGGAGATATCCTGTACCCCATCTCTTCAGTGCAGACAAACAGCTTTCAGAAGGAAAATAGCTGATAAATACTCAAAACAGGTATGATGGTGCATTGTATAAGCATGAACATTGTAACGCGTTTTTGTATTGGCCTGAAGTATAAGCATACCTAACTTGCTGGAAAACTTATTCCAGATCATGCAGTACTTTGTAACCTCCTCGAAATGGCTGAGATCCTTAAGCATGCTCTAAAGGATCTGGAGACCTTGCCATAAGAATTTAATGCTTCTGGTAAGCTTCAGTGTGGGCAAGATTTAGCCCAGACTGCCCAGTGGAGATGGAAGAGGGCATGTGTGTGTATGCGTGTGAAGAAACACGCTCCCTTTGGAACTACTTACGAAATAAAAGGGTACTCGTGTAAGGGAAGGAACAAGCATTGTGCAGGGCAGGTCAGCCTGTCAATTTAAACTTTTATGTATAGATCAAAAAGTTGAGAGGTTAAAGACTGAATCTTGCGTTGTGTTTTGAACGCTTGGTCTCACAGCTCTTGAGCATATTTGTAGTATGTGCCCCACCTAACTTCCTTCAGCTGTTCTCCCTGCTGCAGAGTACTTCCCTTTCCTGTGTGACTTTTCTTCTCCCCATTCTGTTTCCACAGAGATCAGGACTTTATGAGTATAAAATCTTTGGTGATATTGCTGACTGTCCCCCAAAATTGTGTGTGGATTTCTATATGGACTTAAACTTCAGAAAACAATGGGATAATAATATTAAAGGTAAGATTACCTAGGTGGTTTAAAAGCAAGTTTTATGTCCACGTTGACTCTTCCTGATAAAACTTTCTTCAAAGGTATTTTAAAGATGCTGCATCCGAAGACTTGGACTAGACTTGGGCATCTTTTGGGGTAAGGTTGCACTCTGAAAATCACCATATAGTTTTCTTCTGGAATTAGTTTTTTCTGTGTTGGTTAAAACATATAATTGGCATCACTTGTTCTGCTGGAGCACCTCTTCGCTTCTAGTTGTAATTCCTAGGTTACATTTTAGTAAACATTCTGCGGAGATATGGAGATGGTACCTTTTGTGCATCTTTGCATATTGCAGTGGGCAGTGAAATCATAGAATACCGAGATGGAAGGGACCTCAATGATCATTTGGTTCAATCTTTCTTAGCAAAAACATGGTCTAGACAAGATGACCCAGCACCCTTTCCAGCTGAATCTTGAAAGTGTCCAGTGTTGGGGAATCCATCACTTCCCTGGGAAGATTATTCCGATGGCCGGTTATTCTCATCATGAGAAATTTTCCTGTGGCTTGCACCAGTTTGATGCACAATGGAATGCTTTTTCCTGAAAATATTGGTTGATCTTGGCACCTTTTACAATCAGAAATGGATGTATTGAGAGAATAGATAGTAACTTTGCCTTTTCCAGAGGAAGGAATTTATTTGTGTTCATTTAATGTCTTTGAAAAAAGGAGTTTAATCTGGATATCCACATGATGTTAAAACATCTTAAGTCAGCAGCGGCAAGTGACAGGGCAGGGATTCAGCTGATGTGGGCATCATTTGTTTTAAAGATGGGGAGCCTTTCCCCTTTAAGCCTGTGGTTAAAATCAGTTTGGGCCAATAAAACTGAAACATGGTCAAAGTGTTCTGCTGAACAAAGAACAGTGTTAAAAACCAAAGAATTGTTAAATGTTGTGCTTGTTAAGTCTAGGACAGCTCTATGATGAATGATAACTGGCAATGCCTTTGGCTGTATTGGTACAGAGAACCACATATTTGACTCATATCAGTACTTGGTCAAGCTTAAGAAGCTGTGTTTTCATTAGTGTTATTTGCCAAAATGGGCAATACCTTTCTTGTAGCAAAGGCCACTTTGCCATTAATGAAACAAAAAGAGTTGGAGTGGGACTCAAGTTTATCCTATTGGATGTCAAAATACAATGTTAGCTTGAATTACTTCAATAGTCTTTAAGTGCATTTAGAAGAACTGAATACTTCTTAAACACTTTTTTCTTTTCTCTCAGTGTAATGCCTTCTTAGAGAAAAGAAAGGAAGCAGTTGAGGGAAGCTACACCCTCAAACTAAAAGCTAGATAATGTTGCAGAGCTGGCATTTATATCCTTGCTGACCATGGTATGTTCATCTGTGAATTTATACTTATGCTGGTACTTCAAGGCCAGCATTTAACAGAGTTAACTCTTGAGGTGCATAAGCATAATGTTAACACTCTCCTTTTAGCTTAAGAATTGATAAAAGCCCACCCATTATTTAGAACTCTTAAGTATGATGAAATAGTGCTAGTCATCATTTCAATGTAAGCTTGGGGTTTTTTTCTTTCACATTTAGGGGAAAAAACCAGAAAACTTCCATTCAGAGCCTTCTTGTCCTTTGTTTTACTGTTTGCATTCCTTGTTGCTCTTACAACTGTGCAATAATGGCAGTCCAAAGAAGAGTTCTTTGCTGAACTGCTGGCTGGCATTGAAATAAAAACGTGACCAAGTAGAAGTAGCTGCCTTTATAGCTGGAAATGTAACTGCTCCTGCACCAAGCATAAGAGGAACTGATCTCTGTTCTCTAGTTCTGTTTAGCAAAACTCTTTAGGAAGGACTGGCTGGAGGCAGATATGGACAGAATTCCTGTCCATACATCAGAGGGTCATGCTTTGAGCTGTTCTTGCCAAGAGTTTGCCTGAGGCCTCAGAAATTTTGGTATCTGTCTGCTACTGTTGTTGCATTGCTGTTACTATCCTGGCTACTTCCAAACCAGGCTCCTAGATATCTACAGGATGTGGATGTTCTGGGGCCTGGGAAGCTGTGACTAAACTGTAAAGTAGTGACTGAAGCACCATATGCTTCTGTGGCATGGTAAAAAATAGTCGGGCCTGAGCAATACTGAAACTTGTTATTCCTGATTGCAACATTGTCATGATTGAGATCATACTTCCCAACGATTTAACAGTAATAATTGACTGCTAAAGCAGCAAATGCAGCTGTGCCTGTTCTGAATAAAATGGACTTGTGATCTGTTGTAGAAATGCTAAGTGAATTCTGGTGTATTGATTAAAATGCACCGTATTCTGCTTTGATCAGAAGCTGTCCACCAGTATTGAAGGATTGACAGACTAAAGTGAATACAGGTGGGATGTGACTTACCTATTTGGTTTTTTCTGTATTTGCAGATACAAAGGTAGCTGAGTTAGTAGTAGCTAACAAGAGCATCGAGGGCTTTAAAATAGTGTCTTAATCCCTTTGAAAAAGGAAAGCTCTGCATTTAGAAGTAAAAGTAGAGCTAATAAACCAATGCTCCAGTGACCTCTGGTGGGTAGCATCATGCTGTCGCTTCATCCAGCACTTGAGTATTGTGCATCCAATACTGCTCCAGCCTGAAGAAGAGGAGAAGCTGGTTTTGTGGGTGATTGCTGACTTGCAGGGCTTACTAACAGAAGCCTGGTTTGGAGCATGTTATATAGGGAAAGAATCTCCCATCTGTGGCACTCCTCTTGCCTTAGCAATGAGATTATCAGTCTGTTCTAGCCTTATTTGCAAAATGACTGAAAGTGATGTGGCAGACTGTGTGCATTAGTGCTGAAGGATACGTAGCCCTGCAGGCAGAAGTCTCCTCTAAAAGAGGAAAAGCCAACTCTGTTAATGTGAATGCCCTTTCTGGATCACACCCCTTCTAACTGCACCCATGTAATGACCAGTCCCTGAGCAGACAGGAATTTACCCTGGCTCAGCCCTGTGGCTTGTCAGGTCCATTACCCTGATAATGGCAGTTATTGCCTCAAGGGAAGAAGCTGTACAGTACACTGTTTTTCAAGCTCAGTTATGTAGTTTGATTTGAATTAGTTTTTCTCCTTCATGCCACACTACTATCTGACTGAGTCACTACCATGTTTTAGGGTCTATTCTTAGATATGTATTTTTCCTATTCAGCTGCCTTCTGATTGAGTTTCCAGGCAGACTGAAGGTGGTGTAATGAAGGCTCATAAACTGCTCAAGCTTCTTGTTCACTATTGCCTGTATATAGTGCTGTGAAATTCCTAATACCTTTTCCAAACTTCATTAATCCCTCATGTAAGACCTCTTTAGGTATTAGAAAGCAGTACTCGTCCTAGTTCCATGTGAACTCAGAATCCTTTACAAGGAGAATGGCATGCTTGTGAAAACGTATAGTGTACTTGTGGCTCAGAATTATACAGAATATGTGTAGGTGAGGAAAAATCTTTGAGATGGAAAGGCTTTGAATAAGCTAACTGAATAGGAATTTGACTGTGCCTCCCCCAGGATTGTTCTGGTTTGGGGGTTGGCCTTTTGTTTGTTTCTTTTTATCAATGAATTCAATAGCAGCAGAAAAATAGGCGACCTATTTTTGTGTATTTGGTTCCTGAACAACCCTGCTGCAGTACTTTTTTTAATGTCTTCTACTGCTACAACTTTACATACATATCAATTTTGACATAAAAGTTCTGTGTAGAATGTGCTTATGTCAGAAATCTGAGCAGTTCTTGATGCCATGTATGGTTCTGTTGCAGTAGAAATTAAAGATACCTAACAATTATTTTTTTTTCAACCGTAGCACTGTATGAGAGGACATATGATGGTGAAAAACTAATCTACATGGAAATGAAGTACCCTTTTCGTCTCTCAAGGAGAGATGTATCCTTTCAAGCTTTTCATTCCTCTTGCAGTTTTTGTCACCTGGTCATCCAGGAATCCCAACAATGTACTGATTCTACTGCTCAGCTGCACTTGATCTAAGATCTTGCAGTCCTCACTTACATGAATATGTATAGCATGAAGAAGAGTGTGGGTGCTCACATAGCTGAATTATTACTCTGCAGGATTGAATTGTGTAGAAGCATAAGAAATAACTTGAAGGGGCCAGTATTTGTAATGGAATTCACTTGTCAATTCATCATGTGTCAAACTGATGCTGTTTTGACATGCCTCCTCAACGTGGAATACAGTATGTTTATACTCGTGAATGTCAAGAGATGGATGTTGACGGGCGGAAGATCTGGGTTGTGTTAGCTCAGAGTGTGTCTGTTCCTCAGTGCCCTGAAAAGCCTGGTATTGTCAGAGTTAAAAGCTATAAGCAAAGACTGGCAATTGAAAGTGATGGCAAGACTGGATCTAAATGTAAGTATGATCACGAGTCATGTAGCCAGAGAATGTATGTATTGGCAAAATGCATGTAAAAGAGAGACTGGAAATTTTAAGCTAAAAGAAATTACTGTAAAGTGGATGTACTGAGCTCTGGGAATACTTTAAAATTAAGGAAACTTTTGGAAATGTCCAGTGCAGTGTGCTACTGTTAAGAATCTTTCATTTGACAGTTGGGCTGGGTAGTTAAGAATAGACTACTGACCGCTTCACCCTGCCCTGCTCCCCCTCCCCAGCCTGCACTTCTTTTCCTGCTAGCCAGTTCAGTTGGGTAAAGTCTGATACTAGCTGCAATCTGGTTAACTCAGCAGTAATTTAAGTTTCATGTTTGACAGATGTATAGATTAATGGGCTCATCTAGAGATTGACTCCTGCCTGAGACTAGTCCTTTAAAGATGATATTATAAAACAGGCTACCTGAAGTGGTTTGCAATAGTCTAAATTAATATCATAGTGCTTTCAGCTTCCCACAGGCTAACTGGGAACGGCAATACTCATTTCACATTTTACTTCAGTAAAAGTTGACTTTTTTATGAAGAATTTAGAGCACAACTGTTGTACTTGGTACTTCAGTCTCGCACACCCAACAGCTTTGGTCATATGGTATTAGAGTTAATACTCAGACTATGGCTGGATAACTTTCTGGTACCTTCTCTCTCATCTCTAGTCTATATGTACTATTTTCTTAATCCCGGTGGCAGTACTCCATCACGGCTGATCAATTGGATTGCCCAGGTAAGTAAAGGTTGACAGCACAATTGTCTTTGGTTAATCTGTTTCAAACAGTGTTCTCACTGCATCCATACCTGTCTTCTGCATGTTGGGTTGAATTATTTATTTTTTTTTTCCTGAAATTGATATATTGACCTTTCTAGCTCTTATGTTGCGTCATTTTTAGTGTCTTGTTGTTGTCTGCTCTTAAGGCAGTTGTCTTAATTTTGTATTTATTTTTTTATTCCTATCAAATTCCTATGGTTAGTCAACCAGGCAGGTAAATTTCTGCAATAAATCCATGTTGCAGAGCATATGTGAACAGCCTTAATGCAAGCAAACTTCAATAATGCAGTCTGTTCACAAAGTATTAAAGGAATGGTTTGCTGCTTTGTACTAGATCTTAGACTTGTCCTGTATTTGTTTGAAGGCCTTGGTATATATAGTGGGAATTCTCATCTTGCTTACAGTTTTTCTTGATTACATTGTGCAAGAATGACTTTTCCGCTTTTCTTTTTACAGAGTGCTGTGCCTGCTTTCTTGAAGGATATGCGAAAAGCTCTCCGTAATTATTCTAAGAGCACATAGTTTGAAGTTGATCTTAATTGTTTTAATTCCTAGAGCTCTGCACTTACAGGAGTGTCTATTATATATGACACTGGATAAAATCTACCTCTAGTATTGGAAAAAATTCTATTTTAGTTGGTTTGTCTTGAGTTTTATTAGATTTTTGTTTCTAGCTCTAACTGAAAAGCTAACCACTGACGTAGCACCAACATCACATGCATCCTTTTGAAAGTACTTAAGTTTAGCCTTGTTCCCTGTGTGTCAACTGGAGGAGTTCCATTGATTGAAACATTACATTGTCAGACAAGAGGCAATGATCTTGCTAGGAAAAACGTCTGAACTTGGACTGAAAATTCTCTGCATGTGTTATGCCTGGATCTGCCTTTGTGGCCTTGCAGCGTGGCTTCCTACTGAAACTGAGTAATGGAACTTGCATTGCTTAGAAGCAAACACTTTGCTACCCAAGTTTGTCCTTCTTGAACTATCTGCCTGCTATAAACCTGAAATATGCCAAGGGCATATAGGTAAATTACTAGAAGTCTGCAAAAGGAACTGAAACTCTGTGTTACTAAATTTCCTTGTGATGGCTTTAAGTGCAGATATAAAAGGACTTGTGCCTAAAACCTTGCATTCACATCTCAATACCCCTGTATGATAAGTAAGAACTATTAGCCATGGCCAGGTGGAAGAAAAAGAGGACTTGGCTTCCATGTCTTGTTTAAGGGGAACAAGTTGTATCTTCAGAGTCAGGAGCCTCATCTATACAGCAACTTGAATACCAACTTGAAATTTGAAGTAATTTTGAACAGGATGCCTGCAACTGAATGTGAATGAACTTGCTGTGAAACTTGGGCATACTTGAATTTTTAAATTTCATGCTGATGTAAAGAATGAAACTAATTTTGGATGATAATCTACAAAAAGCACAACTGACCAGGAAATTAAATTTCCAGTACCTTTGTGGGGGAAGCAGGGAGGGGGAGGAGGAATGGAGTTCAAAAGATGAGGGCCTTAATCTCAGGAATTTAAAATATTTTGTGTTATTACTAAATCTGATCCTGTTACTGAACAAATCTTGTAATGGGGTAGCTTTGTCTTTTTTTAAAAAAAAAAATGAAGTGATTGCCTTTATACTTTTTACAAATATTAGTTTCCAATAAATCATTATTTTATCCATGCACTGCTGTGGTTCCATCTCTCACATTTAAGATTGGCCACGCTGGGCAGGCCACAAATGACAGGCTGACATCACAGGCTGCTTTATTTTTAAAGGCTTTTGAAAGAGTAACATGGATTCATGAGATTTAAGTAGGATTCTGTAGAGGAATGAAGCTGGGTTAATTATCATTGATAATACACAGCTGTGGACTGGCTTCAGGGGCAGCAGGTTGGCTGATGTAGATAAAATGCAGCTGTGGCTAGTTCTGTTAAGTGGTTGAGAGCTAACAAAGAGAGAACAGCCAAGGAAGAGAGACAAGAAAGAAGCAAGAGAAGAGAGAGAGAGCATGCCCTGGGTGAGGAGAGATTAGGAGAAGGCAGCAGAGTGACTGGCATGAAGAGTATGGTTGGTATGTGATGGTAAAAGACCTTGTTGCAGCTGGCTAGTTTGGAGAGTGCTCTGACAGGATTCCATGTGTTCTGAAGAGTTTGCTGCCAGCAGTTTAGGCATTTTTCAAGTGTCTTTGACTTGGAGACCATTACTGAATTGAGTATTACAGTTCCAATCCATTTTAATTTTAGCTGTCACATTTTCTCCAGCAGATGAAGGACATATATGCAAAGAAAATAGTTCTGAAGCATAATTCTCTTTTAACTTCCCATAATTTTTGTACACGTGCTTACTGGAACTGGAGCTGAATTTTTATTTGTGTACTGGGTTTTCTCCATCATACCAAGAATATGATGGTGTTTTATTTGAATAGACTAATTCTCAAATTTCTTTTTTTGGCTGTGTTTAAAAAAATTACCTTGAAAATTCAGAAAACATTTTAGCAGTGTGCTAAGTATGTAGGAATTCAAATGTCATAAGCAATCACAAGAACACCAGAGCTGCTTTTAGATGATAGGATGTGGATACGAGTTAGGTCCTGAAGCAAAACAACAAAGGCCAGACTAGATAGATCATTCAAAAGAAGGTAGAAAAGCAAACCGAGCTATTGTAGACTTGGTATAACAATTTAAAAGGAGACTAGCTGAGGATGAATCTTACTGGAACAATGATGCAAACTAAGTGATTTCCAGTTCTTTCCAAACAAAACTGATGTCTGTACCACAGTAGTACAAAACTGACCTGTAATTATAAACCTACCTTGAAACATACGAGTTTCAAAGTTTACAAGAAATGTGTACCTAGTGAGGTGAGGATGTGCACAGACATGAGTCATGTACAGATGAGCTAATTTTTTTTTGTCATACTTTTTGTCAAACAAATCCATAATTTTGTTTGGTCTTTAATGAAATGAATGCAGGAGAAAGAATGAAAGCATTATATATTCATAAATTAATGATTGCATCTTTGTCATTACAGTTGTCATCAAGACATAGTATACATTTGTCTGCAGTAGGCTGAAACAGTAAGACTGAACGTTCAAGAGGCTGAATGGCTCCATTGTCAATCTTGCTGAAATCTTGATCTACAGACCCCACACAGAGTACAGAATACATAGCCATTGCTCATGTATCGTTATTAAAACCCTTGCACAGGCAGTTTCTTGTGCTGTACACAACTTTCCAAATTAAAGCACATTTGTTTAAACAGTAACTGCTAAAAAAAAGCTTTTTATCTGTTTACAGGCAACTAACCAGTAATGTGAGATGAATGCAACATCTGATCTCTTGATTTTAGGTCCCCATGGGTTTTCATAGTGACATAAATATGCTGTGACACTTGACTTTATTTAAGTACATGTTACTACACCTATCTTGTATTACTAGCGAAGAAAAAGCAGTTCCAATTTTGTGTAATGTGGCTTCTTGTCTAAATGGGAGGTTATGACCAGAAAGAAAGTGTTGGTATTTTTCAGTCTCCAGTTGTAAAGACATTCATATAGCATTTTAGAGCTTTATTCATGATTGGTTAAGTATTGATCTCGTATAAATTATACATGCATTGTGAACTTTTCTGGATGGCTTGAACAGAAATTTACCTGCTGTGAAAGCTGTCATTATGCATTACGAGTTCTGGTGCACAGGGTTAAAAAAAAAAAAAGGAACCCCTCTTCCCATGCTGTTTGTTTATGTAGAATGTGAAAGTTAGCTTTCTGTTTCCATCGGCTTGCCTAAAACCAGAGTATGTAGTTTGTTCTTTTAGAGTGATCTTTTGCAAACATAGGGCTGTTTGAATAAAAAGAATGAAGCGTTTCTGTTAGATGATGATTGATCCTCTCATCTTCTATATAGCACCCCCTTTAATAGATCGGTAGGTGTCATGCTACAGATTAATGGGGACTAATTAAGTTTTCCAGTAGCCAAATAGAACTAGAAAAATGCTGTAGTTTCTGGCAATAAACAGGCATCTGATTCAAAGCACAATAATTAGACTTTCCATAAATCATAATGAGCTTTGGATTTCTTCTCATATAGAACTTCAGTTTTAAAATTACCAGCTCTTACAAAAACATATTTTTGCATGTTGTTCTTCCCATAAAGTGGTTATTTGGGGGGGAGGATGACTGGTCACCCATCCCATTTCCATGAGCAGTAGTGGTATAACAAAGTGAATATAAACCATTCTTCCACATTGTGGTCTAGTCATTCACATCCATTCCTTCCATGTGATCTCTCTGCTAAACTATTTTATTTGAGTTGGAAGGTAACGTAAAGGAAAGATTCTGAGTAACCCAAAGTCAACATAGTGAATGATGTCAGATAACGCAATCACTGTAGTGCTGCCTCTCAGAAGATGATGTGTAAAGGGAAACACAAGTTGTTTCTGCTCAGGAAACATTTGGTTGATACTTCATTTCTCAAGCAGGTCACTGGATGTTTTTATAATTTAGTGGAACAAAAATGTGGGAAGATAGGGAGATAGGCTTCTGATATTAATGCACACAAGTAGACGATATATCTTCCCAACAAAATTTTTGCTTTCTATTATGTTAGTTTTCTATGTATGAAGAACATTTTCAAATGGGATCTCATGGTATTTAAATTTCACTTAGCTGACAGCACGGATTTGCCTTCCTCTAGACAGGAGGTTAACCCATAACCAAATTTACTGCCCCACTGTAGTCTAGAAGATCAGAGGAGACTACTAGACTTGCAGACAGAAAACTGTTTTTCACTCTTCTCTTAAAGGTCAAAAGACACTAAAAAGTTCCATATAAAAACAGAGAGGAAGGCTTACAACAGGAGGTAAGTGGTTATAAATCTAGATGGACTATATGGAAGATAAATGCTTTTTGAGAAGCAATAACAAGAACAAATATCTGTAGCAAGATGAGTTCTCGTGAAATTTTTTCATATCAGTCTGGCTTATAACTGCACACTTAAGAGGAATCTTGACCAACAAGGTAAATAAAGCTGGTGTTTAAGCATCCTACTAATTCATCTCTGCAGCTGCCAGTTAACATATTAATTAGGATTGGATATGAAAACATAAACAGAATGTCATCTTTCTCTGTTCAGTATTCCCTGTTCTTTGAGAACTTGACCATAAACAATTATTCTCATCTGGAACCTGAATCACAAAAGTATCCTGGAGTCTTGCTGTGAGACAGGAACATTTTAAATGGGAACGATTCTCCGCTGGAAACCTTCCTTTCCAAAGTAACAAGAATTGCATCGTGTGAATAAGTGTTTCAGTGGAACATGCCAGAATAAGCAATTATATTGAAGAGCCTTGAATATAGGTATTAATTTTAGTCTTGTAAATTTCCTGCATCCCAGCTGTGCAACTAGTTAAACAGAAAGCTGTTCCTACAGTTTAAGCACAAGTAACTGTAACATTAAGTGAGTTTACCTTTGTCTGTCGTCACTAGATTTCATGCAGATTTTTAGATTTTTCTAAGGCTTATTTCATAATTGGAGGTGGAAGAGGTTCTATTATGGGCTTTGTGACACTGGAAGAGTCAGTTTTTGCCCCAAGCTTAATTCTCTTATTATTCTTCATCTACAGAAGAAACTCCTGAGGATGAATCATTTTGATAGGTTGTGTTGTTCCTAAAATGACACATTTTGGATCGTAGCGGTTCTTCTATATATAAGGCCAAGGGTTACCTGTGCTCTGTACATACTTTCAGTAGATGCCTGCTGTTAAGTTACAAGGCTCACTGACTTTCTACCTAAGCATATCTTGAAAGGGTTTAAGTCTCTCTATTTCACCTAGAGTTGTGGGGGGTTTGGCTTTTATTATTCCTAGCATATACATACCTTCCAAAGCATTCTAGAAATTGTGTGTAATTGCCTCTAAATGAATGTTTCATGTTCAGCTGCGACCTGGAGTTATGGTTTAAGAATGGGGTTTTAAGCATTTTTATTAAGACCAGGCTGCTGCTGTGTATTTTTAAAGTTAATGTATTTTCTCAGCATGGAAGTCATATAATTGATTTGTACATTTGAGTGGAGAGCATGATCCCACAAGAAGCCAAAATGGCCTGGCCAACCCATTTACCCTGTGAAAGTCTTGTATGATGCTGTTCACCTATTCAAATAAAAACAAACAGTAAGAACATTTCTTCACCAGGAAATTACTTTGACACTAAAAGGGTCTATTGTCTCAGAGTGTGAGGTGGGTATGTGAAAGGGTACATTGTCTTCCACTGATTTTTTTTTCTTGTAACATGGGAATAAATGGACCCTCGATAACATGTAAGGCATGGTCCTAGGAACCATGGAGTTGAGGAGCATCATCACTGAATAATGATTAATTCACTAGAATGACAGGCAGGTTGTCAGTAATTTAGAAAAAGGACTTTAAAATACATTTGGAACAAGTTAGAGAATAAGAATAAACAAGTAATCTGAGGGGCCTTTAAGGTCTTTCAGCAAAGACAGGCCTAGAAATACCTGCCAGATCACCAAATGCAATTACAAACATCACATAAATAATTCCCTTTCATAAAATATGTTTCACAAGTATGTTTAGCCCATTTTCTCTTTCAGACTAGTAATTCTGTATGCTTAATATCTTTGCTAGTATGTTTATTGTGAAAATATGACTTGAGTAGAGAACTAATATTTTGTTCTTCATTTTTATGATCGGTAGATATCGGAATATTTTGTGACAATATAGGGGAAGGTTTTTTCACAGTGGTGATAATCAGCAATGAAACAAGTTGCTCTGACTGTCAGATCTCCATTTTTGGAGATATTCAAAGTTCATTTGGACAAGGCCCTAGGCAATTTATCTGACCTTGAAATTAGAGCCATCAAATTTGATGCGGCATTGGTCTGCAGGTTGGACCAGATGATGGGATGATCCCATATGTCCCTTCCAAGCTGAATTATTATATGTTTTTTAATAATAATAAATCCAGGAAATTACAGTGTGAATCTTTCTGAGAAGGCAGTATTATTTTCTTTCCAAATGCTGTTATTTAACAGACCAACTGGAATGAGCTAAATTCCTATGGTACACAATGAGATGCAGAAGTATATGAAAATCCTATATTCAAGATCTATATTAGAAACATGTACATACACATTTTTGACAAGGTGCATGCTGTAGGCTTGCATTATTGCTTTAGTTTATTATTTTAACTAAACTTATTGCTAGGAGTTTGTTGAGAAAACTGGAAAATTTGAACTAAATTAAATGAAAGCAGACTTTCTAATCTTTGCTAGTGGAGCTTAATATCATCATAAATACACTACTGAGTGAAAACATGATGACTCCTTTTGGAAAAGGACAGCAATAGCAGACAAACTGAGGTCGTGCTGTACACTCAGATAAAAGTTATTGGTGCCAGTTGTTGCTGTTCATTTCCTGTTGCATCCAGCAGCTGTAGATTGTATTTGAGAGGTTAAAGCTGGGAAAGGTTCAACCAGGCAAGGTTGAGATGTAAGAAAAAGGGAAGATGAAATGCAGATTTGGAATATCTAAGCATTCCGCAATGATCCTCTAGTTTTACCTTAACCATCATGGCACAGTATTTTTAAAGACAGCATGCTGAGCCAAATAGCACTCACAAAATTTTAGTCTTATGCATGGTGTGACTCTCTTTTTGTCAGATGGAAATATAGATTCAATCATATTTAATTAATATTAAAGGATATTTAGCATTTGTAAGTAGTCTTCTTTGCCAGACCTGGTCTCATTACCAGCCTAATTCAATATTTAGCAGCTGAAGATTAAGAAATCTTTGCATTGATTCTACGGTGGATTTTCCTCTGCCTGGTCCAATGATGAATATTTCCAATCTATGTTTACTGGTGAATGTCCTTTACTGTCACATGCCTTTCCCTTTCCCTTCTCCCTTCAATATTGTGTCAACATTTGGGATGAGCCCAAATCCTAATGTGTGGTTTGACCTTCTGACATCTTAGCCCAGTGAACTACCAACTTAGCCATGCTTCCTGCTCTGGAGGGTAAAGCACAAACATCACCCTCAAGGATCTTCTTCTGCCCACTTACTATTTTTATGCCTATCAGCGATTGTGCATTTCACTGTATTATAAAAATCTTGGATGCATTTTCATTCCCAAAATATATATGTGAATCTATGTATCTGGATTTATGTTGGAATAAGAATTAAGCCTTTTGGAACTGATAACTGTGAAACTAAGAAAAATGAGGGGCAAAATACAAACTGGACTGAGAAGACAGTACTGAATATAAGATTATATTGCTCAGCATTAAGCTGAGCATTCTGAAGCATTCCGAAAACAAATATGTGTTTAAAATGATGTGATAAAATATATGTACTATATTTTATAATAAAACATTTCATCAAATTCCCATAAAAAAGCAGGGCAAATTTTTCAAGTACATTTGTCCTATTTTTTTGTTAAACAGAGACATATATTTTGATATTGCAACAGTTTGGCTTGCTTTGCCAACTAATCAAAGAACAAAAGTATTTGCTAGAGTCCCAGTAAATACTGTCTTCTGACTTTTAAAAATGGAAACCTGTAGTATATTAACACTGTGGCACTAATGGGAATGCCAAGCTCTTAGAACATTCTTCCCTAGATAAGATGGCTTCAACTTTCAACTTTTGCAGTTTCCTGTTTTCTCCTAATATTTTGAGAGAGGAAAAAAATATCTGCATTGCTTCACCCTTCCCTTGCACAGAGGCTCCAATTCAAACGCTGTTTTGTTTGAGGGTAAGAATCAATTCACCACCTACAGTAGCAAATGAGGAGGAAAACAAAAAAGGTTCCTTTTTTAACACTTCAGAATGGCAGTACCAGTAATATGCCTTCAGTAGTTTCCACAGCAGAGATCAAATGAATGAAACATCAGCAAGCTAGGATAGCACAGTCTATTTTTGGTAGTGAAGCAAGCATCCACAAAGCTCATCTGGTTCGCTGGGGATATTAGAGGAAATTGCAAATACTGTAGAAGGCTATTCTGATGTCACATGCTTTTAGATGGGTTAGAAAGACAAATACTGAGTCTTTCACTTTGAATTTCTCTCTGTCAGTTGCTGTTTATCAAGCAAGGTTGTATTTTTGTCTATGTCACCCACGTGTCCCACAAACAACATTTTTTTTCAAGTACTAAAGGAGACTGTAATGTTGAAAGTACATAAATAAGCAGTGAAATAAGTTCAAATTTTTCACTTGGTTTTAAAACATACTGTAAAGAATATTTATTGGATTAGTTTCAAATGCAAATACCAAAAAATTAAGCTTTTCCCACCTCATTTTGCTCCCACTTTTCAATTTTTAATTACTAAAAAAAAAATGGAGTTAGAGAAAGATACAAAGAAAGGGATAGCAATGAGGAAACTAAATCTTCAGGTTTAGGGGGAAAACTGGGACAATGCTCCCATTGTCAATAAGAAATAAGGAAAATAGTATTTTTACCTTTGTTTTGTGAAACAAATTTAACATTTTTCAACTACTAACAGCCTTTTCCACTGCTGAAAAGCAGTTAATACTCTGGACAAAACAGAGAAAAAGTATTAAATCTGCAGAAACAAATAACTCCCTCTTCCTCTCACAGCTGTATGGCACAAGCAGCAGTGGAAAATCACCCCCGCACTCACTGTTTAAGAATTTTAACATCGGCTTAGCTCCATAGCATTACTTCCCTCTTAGCAGAGCATTTAGAATAATTCTGCCTCTTTCCCCATGGACCTGGATCGATTCTGCCTGTGTTGAAGAGCTGATGTACAGGGCAGTACACTCCAGGTACAAAAATGTTAGTCTCTCCAAATGGTTTATGATAATGCCTAGTAAGAGACTGAACTCCCATCTTGAAGCCAGCAATCTCAAAGTATGGCAACCCAGACTGCCATATTACTTCAAATACTATTTTGTTTCATCTGTATTGGAAGGCCACAGTTTGGGAAATGAAAGGGACCTCACAGGATAGAAATAAATATATTTATTATTATTATCTTAACTTTGGCTTCAGTAGGGTTATCTAAAGAGCTAACTGCATCTGCACAGGAAATGAAATCTTTAGTTAATGGACTTAAGACAGCAGATACTGATTATTTGAGGAAGCTGACAAACAAAACCAATGTGTTCTGATCCAGTGGATGATGTTGCTACATTGGCAGCTTTATTGTCTTACAGAATGACCTCGCATATGCAGTCTGGTGAGTCAACTGGCAGAGGTTGCAAGTGCAGCATTACTGACACTGAAATGTGGCAGAGGGGAAGGAAAACAAAAATACCTACACACAGAAAGGCATGCATGTGAGGTAAATGAGGGCAAAGCAGCACCTGGAAAAGGGCAGTAAATAGAGCTTAATAGTGAGGAAAGACTACAGGAAACTGAGCACCCAAACACAGTAGAACCAGGAAGGCGTATCAAAGCATTAGGAAAGGGCCGCAGGTACAGTGTAACAAACAAGGGCACCACTGGGCATACAGTGCTTACTGATCTGTGCAGACTACAACATCAGGGCTTTTGGAAAATAGAAGCACAGTGGACATAGTATCTCTCTCTCTCTCTCTCTCTTAATCTGAGATGTCACATCAGTGTTTGGTTTCCTTTTTCCTGATACTTTCCTGATGTTTCATGTGGGGTTGGAAAAAGACCAGAAAAAATGAAAAAACAGTTATTTGGTTAAAAAAAAACATAAGTATTTTGCTAATTCATACTATTCAGAGGTTAAAGTACAGCTTGAATACTTTTTGTCAGTGGGAAAAAAGTAGGATGTGTCCATTACTTGTAGAAAACACTGAGGCAAATTCTGAGTTTGGAGTATCAGTGCCTCAGAAGGACCCTCACAGGTCTATGTGAGAATCAACTCATTTGCATACAGAGGTAAATTCTGGTGTGGATATTATACAGATATTTTACCCTGCACTTCCACTGTCTCAACAAATCAGAAACCTCAACACAATACCCTCAAAGCTGCTTTAATAACCTCCTCACACAAATACATATGTGAATGTTCAGAACACGTATTTCTGTCATGTGGTAGTAGGCATGTTAGAAAATTTTTTTTCTAGCTTAACTCTGAAGACTGCAAATATGCTTGACAACCAAGTAAATACTAAAATTTGGCAACTGGAAGTTTTAAGTCTCCCTCAAATCATGAAACGTGGCAAAATGATGAGCTGTCAACCTTGTTCTTAGATATATTAATTACAATCTTCAACTGCCTGCTGTAAACACAGGGCTAAGTCCTATACTAAGACAGTGGGAGTTTTGCTTTGCTTTCCACCTACTCAGTCTGTTTTCAGTTCCTGTTCACTTCCAGTGTGACAAAAGAAATTATTTCTTTTATCTTCTGAATTTTTCCTGGTCACCATGTGAACAAGGGAGCACTCAATTTCATGCTTTCATTAACTACTAATAAAACCACAATGGATGAAATGCCATTTAGTCTTTTAAACTTCTAGCTGGTAATATCTTTTGGATTATTAGTCAAAACTGCCTAGATCAACATGAAATATTCCTTCTGCTCCTCGTCAAATTCACTAAATAAGTATTTCTTTAAACAAATGAAAGATTTGACTGATTTCTTTTTTCGAGTAGTGTTATGTATGATCAGTCTGTCCTTGTTAGGACATATCTGGACCCAAAATCTGGAGCTATACCTGTTTGTCTATGACTTAATCTCTTGGTATCTCCACTCAGCCATAAATTCTGATGTCTTCCCAGTCCCATATCCTTCCTTTTTTCAAAAGTGACACAGCAGTCACCTAGAGGAGTCTTCCAACAGTCTCTCTGGTATGCTGATAACCCAAGAAAGGTTTTTGAATATTTCACCTACTTGTTTTCTGTTTCAGTGCTTATTTTTACTAAATCCTTACCGTGCCTAAGCATTAGGCACTCTTCTAAGACAATCCCACAGAGCAAAATTAACAGTGCTTAGAAACTTGTCATATTTTCCAAATCACTTTCCAATATGCACAGAAGAGATGACAAAAAAAGTGTCATCTTGCCGTGTTGAAGTGAATAACTGATAGTGAAAAAGGGAAGAATCTACAAATAAATTCTCCTATGCATATATGTTTCCAATGAACCTATTAGGGCTGTAAATTATTCTCTCATACTGATCAAACTGTATTTTTAAACATTCTGTGATTTTATCACTTATTTAAAACAGCGTCTGCGAGGAGTTACCAGATTTTTTTTGTGACACCTTGTGGTGGTGGTTGTATAAAGCAGAGTTCCTGGAAAATAGAAAAAATAGACTGTGGCATCCATGAGAAGACTAGGGCTATTTTTCTTTGAATTCAGCAAGTGTTTGCTTCTTGATTTGTAAAATTATGGCTGTGAAACCTCATACAAATTATGCGCAGTGTCAGGAAACCACCTTGAAAATTTCTGCAGATATTTTGTCCCTTCTGCAAGAAACCACCCTGGATGAGAAATGAGCCGTTAGATAGTATGACTTCTCCCTGCAGTGCTGCAAAAGGCAACATCCTAAAATATTTTTTTTCCCTACTAAGCACTCTGGTTTGCAATCTTATTATGTATGGTAGAGCTGAACATTAGGTGGTTTCAAAGAGGACCATTCTAAAATAAATTAAGAAAATGCAAAATCCCCAACACTGTATCTGCAAGTGACTACTACTGCTTTCATTTACAAAGGCAGATTGTAATGTTCATTCAATCTGCATATGCTTCATTGTGATCTAAGATTTTTTAAAAAATAATTCAACCGGTTTATTAAAATTAAGGCGCAAACCTGCTTAGGTTGTGGACATTTAATGACAGAAATCTTTTAACATGTCCAGACTTTCAGAGACAAATCTTTAAAAGGATAGCACTAGCTAGATTAAAAGCTTACAAATTTTTGCAAATGCCATTTAGGGTTAGAGATCGAGCCTTTAGATCCAGCAGGGCTGAATGGTATTATTTACTCTATTCTATTACTAGTTTACTATGTCCCAGTAGTGACTTAATATGTGTGTGATTGTCTTTACACCATCTTTCACATGGGTGTAATTACTGTGCAGAAGACTGATGCTTTCAAAGGACACTGCAGTTCCCCATTGGAACACATTACTGATGTACATCAAATTGGGATGTACAAAAAAATGGGAAGAAACATTTATTCCTTTTTGAGGATGTTATTCATAGTAATAAATCTACTTATGCAAGATATTTTAAAAAGAGCTAGTAATGAAAGAAAACATGGGACAAAAAGTAAATGTAGCCCTATATTTGGGCTGTTTAGCTGCTTTTTCTGTTTGAAATCAACAGGAACTGTGAACTAAAACTGGGCTGTGCCTTTTTCCCCCAGTGGCTTGTAAATACAATTCATTTGACTTTAATCTCCACCAGTAAATGTAACAGCACTCTATCAGAAGTCCAGATACTATCTCTCCAGCCTCACAGTATGTATATACATTCATAGTATCTTCATCACAGCCAGGGAAACCAATTAAAATATTGTTTCCTACCTCCTGGGAACTGACAAATACTAATTGCAGCCAGCCATATCTTACAACTCTGTAGACAGGATAGACATTTTAGAAACATCAGCAGATCACTCATGCTGATCACAGTTGGTAAGGAACTAAGCAGAGCAAAAAACACCACTGTGCTATTTTGTACTCTTAGAATAGAATTAGTAGGTTTTGTCTTACCAGGGGCAGAGAATATTTTACTATGTTCTTTGAACATAGAAATTTCATGAAACTAAGCTTTATCTGATCAATATTTGGTGTGAAAGGGCATGCAATAAGTTTAATTAGATCTATAAAAGGCAATTTGCAGATTGGAAGGAGAAATAATAAGGATTCCAAATCATAGCTTTTGCCACCAAATAAGAATACATTTACAATCATTTTGATGTTATTTATTTAGCTAGCTGTTTAACAAAACACCTAAATCTTTAAAGCCCAACACAAAGTCCCTCTGAGCCTTGAACTTACAGATCAAATCACCAAGTTCTTTTTCTAAGTAACAAATAGAAAGCTGTCATAAAAAACTGCAATGCAGAGCAACGTCTGCTTTAGGCAAAGGCTGCTCTATTGCATATTGTCATGAGTTGGCATAGAAAAATGCCCTGTTGTTACTCTCCAAGTCTTTCAAACTCTTATTTCAGCAAAACTGTTTTTAAACTGAGGTGCTGGCCTGAAATAACCTCTCTTTTAGTGATCACTCCAAACCAAACCAAAACCTTAGCACGTTAGGAAAAATATTACTTTGCTTCATTACATAGGCTGTTTGAAACTGCACCATCACGGTAAGGGTGTTTTCAAGAGGAGCTGGAATGAATACTTTGAAACAAATTTTGATCCTTGAACTCTTAAAGAGTAATAAATACATTTCATAGGAAGTAATCTCAACATCACAAAATTTCTCATCGTGGAAAATACCAGCCAACCTGAGCAGGAAGATCAGAGTACAGATATTTTACTTAGACATTATAAAATAAAACCATAGCATCTTAAAAGTAGACCATGAAGAATTTTAAACATTGTCCAAAATATTGTTCATGTAAATTTCTTCAGTTTGCAGTTTCTCACTGAGACTTACCAAGGTATAATATTACCAATATCTCAGACTGAAGCCTTTTCTCATGCATGAATAAATGTTGGCTCAAGAGATGGATTCTGACACTAACATTTTAATTTGAGGAGAACAGGATCTGGAAAGATCTAGATTATTCTCTCTCACTCTCTCAAATATATATATAAAAATAACATTATATATCACCACCATAGTTCATGGTAAAAATGCATAAGGATCTGTCTCTAAAGAGATTTATACTGTAAGGATCCTATTCGTGAAAAGTCATGAGGGAGAAAAGGAAGTAGTGTAAAATTAAAGTGAATTACTGGTTCTGTTCATAAAAAATCAGTTCTGCCTGAAGAAGCATGGAGTAATAAATTGCAAAGAACAGGGTAGAATTCTCATTATGGCTGAAATGAAATGAAAGGATATGAGTTAATAGCCAGTAGTAATTGCAAGTAAAACCTGCTTTCATTAGTTTATCTTGACATGCTTTCATAAACAGTTAAATATGATTATTTACATTTTAACAACAGAACACAAGTTAAAGTGATCTGCTCAGTCAACAGCAGAATGAGAAGTGAAACTCATGTTTTCTGGGCCAGTCACTACAAAACCCTCCAAGACACTTTGACTTTATGGTGAAATAAACAGTGTATGGTCAACTCTACAACCTTCCTTTGGGTGAACCTTCACTCAGGACAGTTCATCCAAATTCACCCACACAAACCTTTAATAGTCAAAAACTTGCCTCAGCAAAGAAGTCTGCTTGGTCTACAATCAAGAGGTGTTTTGGTGAAAGCAAGAGATAAAAATCTATCTATGATAAGAGGGGTTGGTTATTCCTTAAATCATAGCTCTGCATCTTTCAGGTGAACACATTTATCACCTCAATATCAGCACATTACTAACAGAAGCTTCTGCAGCAAAAACTTGTGTTTAAAAGTTCACAGACTGTTTTACATCAGTTTTAGCCAATAAGAACAGAGATTCTTTTACAGTTACATCAATTTACACCTGATGAAAAATCTCCATTCAAGACTAACTGAAACTACATCTTTGTACACTATGCCATTGACATTAATCACATTTATCTAAAATTCAGTGCAACTGCATGACCGCAGATTTGGCTAAATGTGATATGCATAAAGCCGATTTTTCTGGTGTCTGAACTAACAATATCTACGGTTTTCTTGGCAGACACATAAAGAGCTTAATTAGCTTGCCCTTGCAGGGAAGTATGCTGTATGCAGCATGAGAAATGGTTTTTGTGGTCAGCTTGGATCAACTTCAGACTGTAGACCAAAACAAACTCAGAAAAGAAATGTGGTTCTATTTTGCACTCAGTTTACGTTTCCCAACCCAGATAACTAATGACACATTTGATGATTTCACTGGGAAGTGTAATATGTTACTGCCATCTAGTGCTATGCAGTAGACTCAGCCTCTTCATACAACTGAAATAAAGTATTCTAATATGACAGATGGGAGTATTAGATAAAAAAATTACATTTCCTATTAGTTGATCTGTGAAGCTTAGGATACAGCTGAGTGACATGGTGACTTTTGGTCTGGCCCTGTGATCTGTCTATTTATATGGAGTAAAATAAGATTGTAACAATGAACAAGCTCCAAAATCAGTCAAGAGGCATGGTATAAACTATGCTGAAAAAGTGAAGACTGTTATCTTCAGAGACAACATCAGAAGAGTGGAGCTGCTTAATGAGCCAATAATCTCTAGCCAGGGTAGGGCTGTCTTTCCCTCTATTAAATAAAACCCCCAGAACTCTCAGGTGGCCTACAGATGGCTTCCCATCAAGGTTTTCCTGAGATCATATGGTAAAAATTTGCCAACATTTGAGACTAAGGCAATTTCTTGGTCAAAATTTAGACCCTTGACTTACAATGAAAAGAAGATAATTAAAGTTTTGCTGTTTGCTTTATGAGACAAACTTCTGGATGCTGATAAGACACTTGGAGAGAAATGATGCTGAACCATAAGAAAAGGCTGCCAAAGGAAAAACACATTTTAACTGTACAGACTCTGAGCACGGTTAGGTAGTATGTGACTAAAATAACTTTAACTGCCAGCATTGAGTACCTCATGTTTATTGATAACTATAATTGTTACTGGTGCAGTAGTAGGAAAGCTGAAATTAAAAAAAACCCAAACATTTGTGTGGAAATAGTTCCAAACTTGATCCAAAACTTATCAGAGTCCATTAAACTCTCGATTTGAATTTTGAGACAGAATGTCAAAACATATAAAGAGCACTTCAAGTATGGTTTATAACTAGCACGAAAAGTGCAGTTAAAATAGTTGCAGGAAAAGACTCATGCAAAAGTTTTTGCTGCATTCCTCTCATTTAAAACTCATTATTATTTCTCCAAATAGAGGTGCTGCTCAGGAATGGGAAAGGTTAGGGTAATTATTCACTTGGTTTGGACAGTACTGGAAAAAGTCCCACAGCTATACTCTTTTTATAGTATATTCCACAGCAAGTTGATAAATCTAATGTAAGCAGTAATATGAGCTTTAATTCAATACCCACTGAAATCTTTAAAAGTCTTCTATCTACTTCATTAGTCATCTGATTAATCCCTAAAGGTAAAATTATAAGTTTAAATTGAAATCTAAAGTTTTTAAAGGATTTAATTATTTTTTTCAAACATGGCTCAAAGGAAAAATGAAGCAAATGACATTCTCAACTCTTTATTATGGATCAAACCTGTAAATTCTTATTTATGCTTTCCTTTTTACTGAAACAACTGATCAATATCTTCATGGTTTGCCTCACTGAGATGAAGTAGTTCAATAAATTCTATAGCATATCAAAACGTGCTATTGTAAAATTGCTTTCTTTTATTGACAAAGGATGAAGTATCACAACAGCTGCTGCCAAGTGCAGTCGTTCATGTTTTCATAAGTTTGTGACAGTCTCTTGGTATTATCAGTTTTACATAATTTAGGTAGCATTCTTCATTTCACTATTTGTTGAAAGTGTATTATAAGAAGTCATTCTTTCCCAGTTGATAGAAATACATAGCTTGCAACTAGAAATACTTCAGAGTAATTTCTAGGAAAGCACATAGAAAAGCAGCCCATTGTGATTCTTTTGTGATAGTTCAAAGAGAATCCTTTTTTATTTTTAGCCACTTCTACCTTGCAATGTGCAAGAACCCTACAATAATGTCTAGCAAAATATACTTCAGTCCAACTTCATCTTATAGTGAATGGAATGCTAAAACTGGTAAGATCCAATTCAAATTTGTAACATTTGTTTCTTGAATTTAATAAAAATACTGAATAGAAGTGCTGGTGAGATCTGCAACAGCCCTCTGGTGTTATAAGAAGCAGATTACAGATGAAATCTTCATTTCCTTTTGCCCTGCATTGGACTAACATTTTATAACCTTTATAAAACAACAAAACCAGTGGAATGTTGCCTTTTTGCACTGCTGAGTGTAAGAACAATTCAGAATTAACCCCAAAGTGGTATGCTTTGTAAAATTGGAATGTGCCTACTGTTTGGGGCATCCTTTAGTCTTCTTCCTACTCAACAGCCAAAGCTGTGCCTTTACCATTGATCCTGCAAGTCATCCTCACTGCTACAATGATTTCAGGACTGAGTCATTACCTATTTGTTTTATTATCACAGGATATAGCAGTGATATATCTGTAAATAATCTCCTTGAGCAAAGGCCTGCAAGCTTGGTTTTTAAATCCTTTTCTGGTCCCTCTCCCATCCTTATGTATATGCAAGTAATCATTTAGTCTCTTCTGAGACAATGCTTTCCACATTCTAGGATCAGTATCATTTCACGTCTTCTAGCATCTGCCCAAGGTGGATGACCAATAACATTGGCTAGCAATGAGCTTTTTATTATCGGAATTCCTTGTGAAGTGGAAACCCACACAGTCAATAACTCAAACCAGGCATACAAATCTCCTGGCCTGGCAAATAATACGCCTCCCCTCAGGCTACCAAAGAGTGAAAAAAGCATCTAAAAACCTGCCCATTAGCTAGGTATTTTCTTTGCAATGTACATAACCCAAAAACAATGGCAAATGTAGTTATTTCCCACTGAAGAGAAACTATTCGCTTTTCCTAAGTTACGATCACAACAGGCTTGATATGCATTAATAGAAGAGTATGGCTTTCAAGTCAAACAATTTCCTATTGTTGCAACCACAGCAACGGAATAAGAAACCAAGTAACAGAAGTGGAAATCCTGGGAGCTGTTAATGATGGATCTGGAACTGCTTTTGTTCTGTGACCTTAATGATAGGTATGATAGAAAAAGAGAGGCTGCTAAAGCATGTAGGAAACAGCTTTCTTCACATATCGGTATTAGTTAAAATCAGCTTCTAGAAGAGACCGAGACAGACTACTTCACAAGATTAAAGGAAAGGACATTCTATCAAGGAAACAGAAAAAAATCTTCAATTTCTGAATAAACAGCACTACTATACTGATCCATGGGACCTTTTCATGTGTCATCTTTGCAAAGACCAACATCTTTCTTCTACAATGCACGTGATGTCATATAAATTATGCAACACAATGGTAACCGGAAAAGCTGATCCAAAAGAAGAACATCAGCAGAAATGGATTAAGCTTGAGAAGACAATTAAGCAAGGACTGTACTACAAAAATGAAATTGCTGGTCTAAAGTACGAAAAACAGGCAGAAAGGTCGTAATTACTGATTCTAAGCTCAGTAAGTCCTACCAACAAAATATGCAAAGATGTCCCTATCTGAGCCTGAAAAAAATGAAGCACATTATGATGGTAGAATGTCTTTCCTTCAGATTATATCAAAATGATAGACGGGAATGATTTGTGGCATGGGAAAGTTTGCTCTTGTCACAAGGGAAAGAGCTACTAAAAAGGCAGTCTTGGATTGTCTCAGGGGTAAAGGTTTTCCTGATTCAGATTATTTATAGAGAATTAGTTTTTATGGTGGGCGTTTCATTATTTTCTTTTTCTCTCAAAAATTCCATCCGTTCCTTGTTATTTATTTCAGATGTTCCACATGAATGAAGCATATCAAGGTATCCTTTGTAGAAAAAATCCAGCAGCAACTCAGTAAACTCACCATCACTGTAAGTAAATTCAACAATCAGAAAATTACTAACATTTGTCAAAAATATTTTGTCTTTTCCCTGCTAATCAGCTATATGCATTGGAATAAATGGCATACCTTAAAGTGAACCATCCACATTACAGAATGTCTGTATGTATAATGTATGGTGTAATGAATTTCTCTCCAACTAGATCAGAATACTCGTGAGCAGTCTGCATATTTAAAATATTTCCTGAGTTGTATCTGCCAGGAAGGATGCTTTGCATGGGAAACTGATTGCTACTTAGTTTTTATTGTACTTGCAGAACTGGATTTTTCACAGAGGCTGATTAACATTATATTTTACCAGGATTAGTATACCAAATTGTCTTCTATACTGTTAGAGTTCAATTATGTTCAGCATGACTATAATACGAGTTTCCATTCTCTGGAGTTTTTTTTCTTCTAGATTTGTCATTAGAGATTCTAAGGAAAATAACACCTTCCTTGTTTGATTAAAATATCCCAGTTTTGTGCTTTCATTGATAGAAAAGAATGTTTTAAATCAACCTTTAAAACCATATCAATCTAAGAATGTCTGTATTTATGAAAATCTAAGCCACTTTAGGATGATGATTAAATGACTTAAAAATTCAGATACAAAAAGATACAACCACACACCATTAAAATTTCAGGGTATATACTTAGAGGGCTATACTGATAGATTATGTCCTTGTCCATCTTCTAAACTGTTCTTCAGATCATGCTGATTCTCCTCTGGACCTCTGATATTCTTCTGCCCAGAAAAACTGCAGGAGGTAAACCAGTATACCATATCCCACAGTATGCTTTATATCTCCAGCATCACATTGTCCCACGTCCATTTTATGAATACAGAGGCTTCTAGAAGTAACATATGTCCAGGTTGTCAGGATGCATGAGAGCTATGGGGAAAGTGTTTTCTGTATGCAGATCATATGGGTGCATCTTCTGTGACAGTGGCACTGTGGGAGTATTCATTTTCATGTTGTTTCTTAGCCAGTTCTACAAAAAGAGGATGAAATGATGACACAGTGGTCACAGAAAATCTATTCAGTTGTCTTAGAATGTGTGCTGGGTATAAGAGAAGATTTTATTTGTTTTTCTTATACCTATGAATGTTGCTTCTACACAAACCCCTCCACCTTTATGAGTGACTTGGTCTTTATGTTACTTTATTTCTCTATGGCATACAGTACTGTATAAAAACTGATACAGAAAAAAAGTGAATTCTGCCTTTTTCCATCCCTTGCCATTTTTGTTAATATATATCAACCAGTGGCCTGTACACAATAACAGATGCTGAGAGCCATGAAACTGTGACTGTTCAGCGCTGAGATTCTAAAATATCATCCTGATGCATAGTGAAGCATCTAGACTGATTTAAAAAAAACAACAGAAAACAAAAGAACAAAACCAAACAAACCAAACTGCCCAACATTATAGTATTTCAGTCAATCCTAAAGTTGGTGTCAATCAGCACTACCTCCTCTGACTCCCATGTAATTCTGACAATATGAGCCGACTGAGACTGGTCCTCTTAATGCAGTAATATGGAGAGTATCATGTTTAAACACAGCTCTAAAAAATACCAATTCTCCTTTTGGCTGCCCTTCTCCATTTTTAACAGAGCAATGAGGAAGGAATGGACTGTTTCCTTACTTTCAGATTACTTTTCATGTAATTTCCTTCAATTGTCTGTTCTTGTGGAAAAGAAAGGAATTTTAAAGCCAGTGTTTTCAATGAAAATTGGAAAAGATTGAAGATTAATCTCTTTACAGAAAAAATATAATTGGAAGGCAGTTTCTTCAATGAGGAGTGATTCAATAAACAACATTCATCCATTTGAAGGTATAGGATCTTTTAGTATAATTAGAATGCACTCATTTTACAACTGAGTACCTTGTGTCTCTGTCCTCCCACCTTTGGGTGTTGTCTTTCAACATGCTGTACAACAGATGCCTAGAAGGCACTGGGGCAAAGCTCGGGACATTGCATGTATCAATCTTTACCTTTTGAACCATTCTGAGTTTTGTTTCATTGGAAAAAAAAGTGCTTTAAATAAGAAAAACTGATTTATGAATCTAATGGGTTAATCCTTGCTTAAGCAATTAATGTTATTCCCACTTCACATTCCCTTGAGATTTGAAAAGTTGAATAATTTCTTGCTTCACATTCTAAATACTGAAGTATATAGCTTCTTGTAGAGAAATGCTTTTATATTTTCTTCCAGAAATGACTGGAAGTACGAGTTTGATCTTTGTATATTATATGTGGTGTCCCTTTGATTTCTTTTAGATTGCACAATACCATACAAGTGCAAATTCTTTTTGTATAATTGCAGTAATTATCGGGAACGTCAGACTTTGCAATAAACTGTTGGAGGTGGAAGAAATCTGCTCTTGCAGGGAAGATTTGTTCCGAATTTGCCCCAGAGAAAATGGAAGGATCTGCATGCTTAGCACTAAAGAAATGATTACAGTGATTATAGATTTCTTAGTTATAGAACTCACAGAACAAAGGTGCCTTTAAGAAAGATTTAATGTCTCACTGTGTGTTTATTCCTGTATTTGCCTGTTTGATTTACTGTATTTAAGACTTTCAAATTATAATGTGTATGTAATGCAAGGGATGGGAAAGAGTGAAGTGGTAAAAATCAGAACATTTCTACTATTTTAAATGGAGCAAGAAAGATTTATTTCAGCTGAAAGTCTGATTATTGAATTCTAACCTCTATAAGCTGTGGATATTCCATCCAATTCTTTTTAATAATTTGCCTGTCTAAGGAGCTTTTCAAAACAAAGTGATCATCAGTCGAAACAAAATAAGTATCAGTTTCTTTATTCAAAATTAGAAATAGCTTCTCCGATGCAGTTTGGCTTGATAAGAGTCTGATGTCTCCACATGCAAAACATACATAATGAAAGAGTTATTGGTGGTATTGTCTCTATCCCAGAGAACAATAGTATTGTATTTGATTAAGGCTCAGTATGTGTTTACTGCTGCCTAAAGGACTGAAAAATTAGGGAGCATATTTGTCAAATTCCAACTTCATAGAAACAGAGGAAGTAGAGGATTGTAATAAAGCAGTACTTCTCTTACAACAGAAACACCACCAGTGTAGGTCCCACTAGTGCTTTAGAGTAGTATCCCTCTCTACTTCATTGCTGACTTTTCTTGTTAGCTGTATATGAAATAGTACACATTACTTTCATGGAAGAAGTTCCATTTCATGATGGTCTTACAAGACAAACAGAGAATTTCTTTTCACAATATTCATCAAGGATGTCATTCTTGGCATCTGAGGCGGAGGGAGGCGTTATGCTTTGTACATTTGCAAGAACATTTTTTTTTCCTTACTTGCCCAATAACTGCCCTCTGCCTGCCTCTCTTAGCTCAGTCCATCTGATTTTTCATTACATCTTTATTTTTTTCTGTCCATGAAACTGAATAGAGAGCCAGGGGATTTTAATCACCGGTTCTGGTGAAGATTACACTTTTCAAATAGTACACAGCTATATGAGCAGTTCAAAGAATCCACTTGTCCTATAAAAACATTGTTATGTTTTGTTTTCCATTTTAAAACCGTAACTCACAGTTATTCAGTGTCAAGAATTTTTCTGTGCTGAAAGACTAAAGCTCCAGGACTTCACCAAGGCTACAAATAGCTGATGTATCACTAGCTGGTAAGTGGTTTAACAACTAACATATGAGGGCACTACAACGAAGGATACCAGTTTCAGTTCCTTTCTTCTGATTTGATTTCCGACAAATACTTTAAGATACTGATTCCTCATCTGTGAAATGAAAATATTTCTTGTTCCCTCAGATGGGAGCCATTGTATGAGCCAGTAAGCCTATTCCCTATTTGAGCAATATGAAGCACTAAATAACTAACTAGCTGTGTTGCAAGAAGATGAGTTTGTCTGTGTCATAAGCAGTCTGGAAGCTACTCAGCTCTTCTTTGTTAATAACAATAATAGTTCACTGTTGTAGAAATTTGAAATGTATTCAGATCTGTTTTCTGCCCCATGAAACTTCAAGGTTAGGTCTGGCACAAACAAAAGGCTGATGATACAATGCACTAAGAGATTGCAGGAGCCCCGATGGTGGGCATTTATCAGAGTTCACCAGTGAAAGGCTTTTTTTGTATGCTGTACATCTGAGCAAGTAGGAAAAACTAATAGCTTTGACTTCAGGAGGCCAGACAGTCTGTAGACGAGCACTGTGCAGACCTCCAGACTGCCCTGCGAAGGCTCCTCAGTTCTTGCCCTCAACACTCCTATTATTCCCTTGCAATTGCTGCCAGTTGGCTGGGTAACCATGGGCATATTTGAAGAGCTGAATTCTTCCCTCAGTTACACTTGGCACCACTACGGACTTCAGGGGAGCTGCAGGGTGTAACTGAGGGCGGAACTTGGCTCCCAGCATCCACTACAAACCAGGTCAAGGCTACCAAATGCATTTTTATTCTTAATGTTTCAATCCATACCATTAGCAAAAGGAACCTAAAGCAATAACTGTATCACCTTGCTTGAGAAAGCTTGGCTCTTTCATTTGGGCATAAGATTATGTGGTGCATGAAGCTTTGTCAGCATGCCAGCGCGTATGGAAAGAAACACATTTCTTATACCTGAAGCGCAGACTTGGTGTCACTCATGCTGCAGTCTACCCACCTATCATACTGAGTTAAGCCAGCTTCTGAAGCTGTACTTGAAACAGTGCTTTGTTTTTACCACATATTTTTATTTCATGAAACAGAGCTAAGTATCCTGAAACTAAAGGAGTATTTTTTCATGCTGCTATAATTTGTGAAATAATGAGACATTTTGGTCTGTTAACTCCTCTTAAGTCTCACCACAATGTTATGCTTTGACTTCATTTGTGGTTGCAAAATATTTACTTTTCTCTTTAGCAGATTATATGAAGCTGTGTATTTTGTCTTGGGAGATACATACATATATTTATATATACATTTAATCTTAGTAGAAGCTGTTAGTAAAGCTACCTTTGTGCTTCAATCTGTTTTTGGATCCTCTTAAAAAATTTTTACCAGGATATTGTGGATTTATTTGCTGATGTTATCTTTTCTTAAAGAAAGGTTAGAACACAACGATAATGTTTTTTTCACTGTGCAGGTCATATGCACACAAAGAAGTCTTCACTTGTATGGTGAATATGTTCCCCAAACAATTATTTAGTAATATTAAACCTTCCCTCATTAGAGACTGTTAATACAGGGTGGTATTTATAAAACTGCCAGAGGGAGATAAAATCTTAAGCCTTCGAAAAAGTCAGAGCGAGCTTTTACTAGGACAAAATCCACAGTAAAGGAGGCAGTACTGTCTACTTAGGATTCAAACAGCGGGACACCTGCACTTATTTTCCTTCCTTTTCTACCAACCCACACTAGGTTTAATCACCAACAACCTGATCATCACTCATTTATCAACTGCTATCCAAGCAAAATTTGGATAATGAAGATCCAATGCAAAACCGAACAGCTACAGTCTTCAGGAGACTTGATTCTACATTTGAGCCACCTGTAGTCACAGTGCTGCCTGCTTATACAATATGACTGTGAAGTAATTACACTTTAATGCTGGTAAGAGGTTATGATATCCTTTGAAAAAAACCAAATGTGTATCTAGTCATACTTCTCTTCCCCCACCCCTGCAGTGAGAATTCAAATATGACTTCCTCATTGTCTGGGAATTCCCCTTTACCAGGTTTTTAGAGTCCATCTTCCCTAATACTTTTCTCGCTCCATTCCCTATCAGTTTAATGCCTTGATGTCTCCACTGCTTTCATTAGCCTTGGGACTTCTCTCGTTTCCCCACAGAGTGCCTAAATTTAGTAGCTACTGAGTCTTGTAGGGATAAGTTTGGCATCAAGGGTAAAGAAACCTACAAAGGAATTCACTGCACTGCACAAAGGCACTAACACTGCATCATTCCTGCAAATTAAAGCTTTTAGTTATCTTTTTCATCATTTCTGTGGCTCTTACTTTAAGTTTGCCCAGACTCTCAGCAATTTTAAAGATGTATAGCACCTGAATCTGGCAAAGATTTCAAGAGTTGTACCGCCAGTGCCAAATACAAAGACAATATAATCCCTCTACTTATATTCAGCATCTCCTTTTCCTAAACACAAGTATTTGCATTCACTCTGTTGGCCAAGAGATTATAGAGGAGGAAAGTCATGTTCTGCTGAGCCCTCCACAGAATTCTCAGATCTTTCTCACAGGTAGCTTTTTGCATAGATATGATATTTTATTTGGTTATACTGAAACGCAGTTAAATGTTCCCACTATACTCTGTTGCAGACTCCTGTCAGTGATCTTAATTTTTCATGACTTGTCAGCCTGCATATGATCTGCAGTTCCTGTCAATTAGCTTACATTTTCTTTATGTCTGACCTGAAACTCTAAACTTGAAAAAAGTAGATTTTCAGAAGTCTTTAGACACCTAAAGAAAGGCACCTTGTTACATTAAGAAAGGACTTAAGAAATAAGTTAGCCAAGGCTTTACTTATTCCAGTGATAATTTTTCTGTAGGCAAAAAAGGAACAACAGATGCCTATAAAACTTTTATCATACACATACTTTGTCATTGTACTCCAGAGGGCAGTGTGGTAATACCGATGAGATTTGGCTATCAAGTCATGCAAGAATCCTCCATATTTTCATATTAAAACAAACATTAAATTGTTTACTAATAGTTTTACACAGAGAAGCCATCAAATACTCGAAGAAGCATCTGAGGAAATGCTATTCACACTTCACAGGTACCTATGTTAAAACAGTTTATAAGGAGATGAGTTTAAAATTCAAACTGTCAGTCTTCCTATGCAGTATTTTAGTTTTATAAAAGGATTGCGCAGTCTCAAGATAAATTCAAACAGAAAACAAAATAAAAATAGCTTTCATTTCTTAAAAAAATGTTTATTTTCTAATGATTTTCCTGCTCAGCCTCTATTTTGGGTGAGAAAAATGTTACTATATTAACTGCAAGTATAACATATCCTGTATTAAGTGCTTTCTTCAAAGTGAAATATACGTAGGAAAATGCTGCTTGACTAACTTTTATAATTTGTGATATATAAATTAGAGAAGAAAAAATAAAACTTTTACATATTTTTTACTTCAGAAAACATTAGCTGTTTGTGCCTTAAGCTCTTGGTGCTTCTAGATGCTGCAGCCTAAGAAATCGCTTTGTTTCTGTGATTTATTTTAAGACAGGTCTTAATGAAAATCACACCTCTTCATAGAAAAGAAAAATCTGCATCCAAAGTGTGCACTCAAAAATTTGAATCAAGTTTCCATAGTTACTTTTCTCAGAAGTATTTTCTCCGAATAACCAGTCTTGGTTATTAGGGCAGTGCAAATCTGAATAGCAGAAAACCAACTGGACAAATCAGGTTATCCAAACTTCTCAATAATGAAGCCATTGCCACAATATATTGAGCAATGTGCATAAACACAGAAAAACTAAACGTTTAGTGTGAGACTCTTATTCCATAGAACAGTTGGAGAAAGGAAGTACTCTTTTTTTTGCAACACTTGAATATTTGAGAAATTAGGTAACGGCCTGAATCAAACAGTTTGCAACTCTTCAGCCAATAGCTTACCCTCCTCTTCTCAACCTCAGTGTTAACACAAGACCATGTACTCAACTACCTTCTTTGTGCAAACACATAAATTTAACCCTCAGCTAAGGACAGAATCCCAGGAAACTAAACCAATGGATTCACAAAAAAACACTTTGTATTCTCTATGCCACCACATGTTTACAAGCCAAGCTATATTTTTCTCAATACAACAATTCAGCTGCATAAATAATATCTCTAATTTCTGAAGCTCTGATTTAGCTGTTTAAAATTGTCTTGACTAGAAGTAGGGGTGTTTATTATAATTATCCATCTATAGTGAAAAAACTCTGGAAGTAAGAATTCCTTCCAGCTGCCCCCAAAATCAAAGCCGAAATTAATTTTGCTTAGGTACATCTCTGTCTTTCAAGGTAACGAGTATTCCTGATACATCAGCTGCAATGACCAAGAATATAGTTGATTCTTATTACTGTGGGGATTGGAGATACGTGCATGTAATTTCCTGCACATATTTAGTGGCTATGGGTTGCTCCAAGCCTTAGTATTGCCTGTGCTAATTTGCAACTCCTGCTTCAAAAGCCCCGATGGAGTGGTTAAAACAGTGCAGTAATTCACTTGTCCTCCCCTTGTACCAACTTCTTTGTTTCCTGTAACTGTTTTAACTGAACCTTTACCAGTCATCATTTTTCCCCCCTCTTCCTCTGTCCCTACCATAAGCACAGAGTGAGTAATGGCAACTGTCTGGGCAGAGGACTTTATTTCATTTCATCCCTACACCAGCAGCCTCACCTGTTACGCTTACCTGAGCAATTCTAGATAGAACTTCCTGCACAGGTTTCATGATTGCCACGAAGGTGGTGTGAACTATGTATGACTTAAGGCATTTCCCAAAGGTCTGAGGTCAAAGGGTTGATTACAGTATTTGACTACATTATATTATTGGAGTAAAATTTATTCCCTTTATCATTGTCCCTAGTATGTTAATCTGGCAAGTAGCCAGGCCCCAGTTATAATTGTGCACATGTATACATATATGTATGTGCCAGAATGCTAAGCAACTGAGAATTAATAGCCATCATCACAGTAACAGTAGAAAACTATTCCTCAAGAGTATTATTATATAAAATTACAATTGGATCATATTCCAATTGTTTTAATAAAGTGACTACAATATAGGGCATTGTTTAGTCAGGGTTGGTTATAAAATTCTGAAATTAAGCTCTAACCTGTATGTAGTAGAAGGTTTCATATAAATAATGCCAGCAAGACAAACGGGAATCCCTGTATATTGCAACCATAAAAAAAGCTTATGGAGTGTTGCTTTGCTTATTATGGATTTTATCAGGGTTTTGTTGAGTGAAGTAGCAATTAAAATAAATATGCTGTCCCAGAAAACATTTATGACTCTTCTGTCTACTCAGAGCAGACTATACTGAAAGAGACCATGGCCTGCATTTCAAAACACGCTTTAGGCTTTCCTTTCAATGGTTGTAAAAGACTAGTATGTGTCTCTTCACAAGTGATTTGATGAAGCCAAAAACCTACTGAGTCAAATTTTTAGAATTTTGGGTCCTATGCCACTTGTCTAACACAGTAGGTGCCTTTCCCAAACAATTCTTAGGTCATTTATGATGACTTCAGTGATCCAATATAGTGTTCTTAAAGTCAAAGGAAGCTTTTGCGCTGGATGAGCTTTGGAAGAAGCCTTGTAAACCACAGATACTTTTCATTCTGTAAGATTTTTCTGGAGTAATTTAGACACAAGAAACCTTCCCAAAGAATTCTGGGGAAAGTTACCTTTTACTGTGAAAAGGGAAGAGGTGACCGATTTTAACATATCAGGGTCTTTTGAAGGAAAAGTGAGCAGAATCACTTTTATACTGAGGCCTTCCCAATCCCAAGCGAAACACAGAGCTCCTAAACATGCTGCAACACTTTTACCCAGTCTCCCCCCAAAAGAAGGATGTATTTAAGGAAGGTTCAGTAGGAGAAATCAGTAATTAGAATCTGTAAATAATTAAGCTTAGAGGGAGGTTGGCTAAATATAGTAACTTGCAAGGGAAAATACATTTTCTGTGGTGTGAAAAGACACAGGTACTGCCACAGTATGTTTTTGACAGTTCATTAACTTTATCTGTGGGCCCTGCCCATAGAAACAGTGATTTTTTGGCCGAGTTCTGCTTCATTGTTTATCTGTGTCTTGCAGGTTCAGCAAAACTGCTTTCATTTCCCTTTGTCCACTTTGTTGTTATGAAAATAGATTTTAATAGTCCAGCCAGGAATTTTAATATATGAAAATCAAACTGCATTCAACATTTGCTGTCTGTGTTCAAATGTACACTGAACTAGGCAGCAACAGTGTTGTTTAGCCCTGTAGTAATCAACTCTCATCCTACCATGGGCATTTATGATGATTACAGTGGACACATAGACATAGACATAGGAGGACAGACAGTAATTAAAAAAAATATATGGTAAATATGTATTCAACTGACTTATTTACTTAAATGGCAATAAATATATTTCCATTATACAATAAATGTAACTATGTGGATTGTCACAAAACCAGCAAGAAAGAATGCTCTTGTAGATATAGTATTCCCTTCAGACTTGAGATCTGTATTCAGCTCCTCTCTCATAATATTTTTTATTTCACAGAGGAAAACACATTTTTTATATGCTATATTTCTCCCTGTGTAAAACTCACTCTCTGTTACACTAAAACAGCAAGACATTTGGGACAGAGGCTGTGTAATTACACTCTTTATAGAACCTTGTAGCAGTATTGGCTGATCTCAGCTGGGACTGCGAAGTGGTGTACGTAAAACAAACATTTTTGTATTTAGCTTGATTTCACTGCCAACACTTTAGGTCAGCCTCTAAGCTGCTTTTTGATTAAAATACATCAATAATACCCTTTGAATGCCTGTATCTCTGTTGTTTCCAGCTACACGCTAATTTTGTTGTCCTCATTTATACAACATTTAATTTTCTGGTTGTTCTCTGGAGAAATTCCATAGTATTTTTCAAAGCTTTTTTTCTTGCTTCTGTGGGTATGCTGGCTTTCTCCAAAAGACACCTGACTCTCTGACATCTTCTTACTCATTCCCCTGTGATTTCCACAGGATAAGAGCATCAGTCATTGGTGTGTAATTATTTTTAATTCACTGGTACTTTCATTGGACCAGCTGCATGAGGGACTGAAACTGGTACAATGAGAAGACTGAAGCAGATACATAAAGCAATCGACAGAAGACTGAAGCTACACATGCTTACACATAACTGCAGGTACACCACTTAGCCACAATACAGTTAATGACTCTGGCCCCCAAGAAATTATGACCCAATGCACTGATTCTGCAAGCTTTAAGCAAGTGCTTCAGTGACTCAGTGCTGTGTTGCCTATGTTGTCAACTCAGTTCTTACCAAGAATCTTACAATGTATGACATCTGCCTAAAGTCCCATTTCTGAAAGTCATAAGTCTGCATGAGAACTTCCAGATTCATTTGGGGAAAAAACCTATGTTTCTGTCATTGCACAGAAAAAGACTGGAAAACATGACACAGATGTTTCCTTAAGGCTCAGTAAACAGAAAGACATTTCAAAAATACCTTTTTTTCAAAGTTCTTTGGTTTAAAGATCACATCTTTTAAATCTTAAAGGCCAGCCTGATGTTGTTTTAGTACTTCAGGTTGACAGAATGATCAGTGGGACTGTTCACAGAGTACAAAGATAAAAATGTGCAAAAGAACTTTGTCAGATCTGGGCCTACAGCCAGCCCCTCACTCCCCAAGAGCATGTCATATGGCACTACTTCTAAATTTGGCTCAAATTTGTTTTGGTGAGTGCAAAATTTGCCTAGATCCAAAGTTGATTCTGCATCTACCATTTAAAGCTTTTCCATTACATGCAGAAACCTCCAAATAAATAAAAGTTACAAAAAAGCTTTTATCTGGATGTAGATGTGTTTGTAAGAAAGTAACAGTGGTCAAAGCAAAACAACATTGGGCAGGGAACCAGAGCCTGATACCTGAGCTATATGATTACAGTGTTTAGTAAACTCACTAAAAATCTCTTCCTCAGTTCCACTTCTTGTAGTCAGATGGCCTCCTGGCCCTTGTCTGAGCTAGAATTTGCCCCCATAAATCCCCGGGGAATCAAGATAAAAGCAATGGCAGAAACTGAACAGGATAATTTCCTTCCTCCCCAACATTTTCCATGTAATGTTGGCAGCTAAATGTGCAAAGTAACAGTTCAACAACGGAAATCTTTGACAATGACTGCATGTGTCACATTGCAGCCCCTTCCTCCCCCTTTTTAGCTGTTTATGCTAAATCACTTTTAATTTACCACATGGAAAAAAACCTCATCTTGGGATGAGGATATGCTGTGCGTGCAGCTTCTTCCTTAACCCCTTTCAAGCTACAGAAAAATCAGAAAAAAAGGGTAGTTTCCTCATCTCCCAATAAAAGCACAAAATTTAAACCCCAAAAGACAATACCTGAAAAAGCAACAAAGGGTCCCTTCCTTTAATCTGCTAATACATACAGAATATCAAATGAATAACCCCCTTCCTCTGCCCTCCCTGACTGATTCTTCCCTCTGAGCACCAGTTTTGCTCTGGGCAGGGAAGGGAAGAAATTACATCAAAATCAACAACAACATGGCAGCAAAATGTCATCCATGCCACAGAAGAAATCTCAGACCTGTTACTAGACCAGCCCTTGACCATTAAAACCATCTGGAATTTTCTAAGGAAGCACCACCAGATCAGTAAGATGGCAAGCAAAGTGGCACTGTTGTTGAGCACAAAGCCTGAAGTGGATGAAGGAGTTTATAATCAAACCTTCCAGCAGGAACAGTGGGGGTTTTCCTCCCAGGTTGCCCTCAGCACAACACTGATGTGCTGCCTACCCTGTGGTGCTCAGGCCTTTCTGTGAGGGAAAGCGCCTCTCCTGTCACCAGCGGGAAAACTCCTGCCACCTGAGGGAAAAATCCTGTCACCTGAGGGAAAGATTCTCTCCAGTCACCTGAGGGAAAGCTCCTCTCTTGTCACCTGGCAGAAAATTTCTGTCACCTGAAGGAAAGCTTCTCTCCTATCACCTGTGAGGGAAAGCTTCTCTCCTGTCAGCTGAGGAAAAGCTTCTCTCCTGTCACTTGAGGGAAAGTGCTTCTCCTGTCACCTGTGGGAAATCTTCTATCACCTGAGGGAAGGCTTCTCTCCTGTTACCTGAGGGAAAACTCCTGTCACCTGAGGGAAAGCTTCTCTCCTGCCACCTGAGGGGAAGCTTCTCTTCTGTCAGCTGAAGGAAAACTCATGTCAGCTAAGGGAAAGCTTCTCTCCTGTCACCTGGGGGTAAAACTGTCAGCTGAGGGAAAACTTCTCTCCTGTCAGCTGAAGGAAGGCTACTGTCCTATTACTTGTGGAAAAGCTTCTCTCCTGTCACCTAAGGGAAAGCTACTGTCCTATTACTTGTGGGAAAGCTTCTCTCCTGTCACCTAAGGGAAAGCTTTTCTCCTGTCAGCTGTGAGAAAACTCCTGTCACCTGAAGGAAAACTCTCTTGTCACCTGAGGGATTGCTGCTCTCCTGACCAGCCCTGGTCTGGTGCTGCATTCATCCTGAGGTGCCCCACTTTGTCACCTGTGAACTATCCTTCTCCGATCTGCCTTCTAGAAGCTTCATCAGTCCAGCCTGCCCAGGTCCCCTCAGGGCAGCATGGCTTCTTCCCGGGAGACTGGAGCAGAGCCTGGTCCTCACAGGCAGGACCAGGGAAACAGCCAGCCCTTGTCCCAGCTTCTCAGCCATTTAAAAGACCACATGCTGGAGTGCAGGCATAGGAAACACTTCTGAGACGTCACAGTTCCAGTGAGTTTCTGGGAAGATTGGTACAAATTAGTGTCTCCTTTTGGTGACAGGGTAGAGCAGAAGTACACTCAAGCCCGTTTCAGGGGTAGTTCAGTGCAGGTGGTGAAAGGGGATGTAATCTCAGAACTAAAGTGGCATTCTGAAGATGAAAACTCTCAGAAACCAGGGATGAAACTGTAAGCCCATGAAATGCAGCAAGTGCACTCTCATAGATACTAGCAGGGCCTCAGAAGCCCAAGAGATTTGTTTGGGACAAGCATTATATCCTTTGAAGGGTTAATGGTGGTTTCAGACAACTTCTTTACTATACTCTTTTCCCACAGTGACATAGTCCCTGGGGCTGGAGGGCAGTAGTATGATAAAATCCAATGCAGAGCTGGTCTTTCAGGTTGTGGAACTTGGCTGGAGACAGAGCTGTGAGGGAAGATGAGGTGAGATTCCGGGGACTGCAGTGGACAATCATTCATCTCACATAAAATAACGGCTTACATTTTAAGATGCAGTTTTGAACTTCAGCCACTTGATGGCCACATTTAAAAATTTTGTTTCAGATAATGCTAGTGCTGTAGACAACGAGATAATGAGACTAAAATGTATGTGGTCAGAAAACCATCTAGACAGCCTCCCATACAGGAGTATGTTTATGCATGTGTCTGTTTTGATTGTGTAAATATTTATTTCAATACCTCTCTGAAAGAACATAATATAACATGGAGGAGAGGCAAAGGTTTTATACTATAAGTGGCAATTCAAATTTGACTCTCTGGTCTGTGGTGTGGTGGCTCTTTAGCAGCTCACACTACAGCTAGGGCATGACTTCAGAGGCTTGGAATAAATGTAGCATTGCCTGTATATACTTTTACACAACATAATAATATAAAATAGGATTATCATTAAAATATAATAATAGAAATATTATTTAACACAGTTTGTGAAAGAACTAGCTGTGGCATGAGAGAGTGGCTAGCCAATCCATTTCCTACATCCAATATGGAAACAAAACACACTAGAAGATGTTTTGAGATTTGTTAAGTTATTGACTTATAAAGAAATGTAGAAATCTAATGGTAGTATCAAATAAAGGCAAGACACTTCATGTGGAAAATGGGTACAAAATTGTCTGAATTCTGAAATTCTTCAGATTTAATTTTTTCCTAAGCAAAACATTAGATAAGTCAAAATTACTTCTTCGGCTTTTGTAAATTTGTGTTTTAAGCCTTTGATTGAATTCTAAACCGTTCTGGCTGAGATCATTATCTGAACCTTTTCCTGAGAAATGCAAACCTGCAGTGCTTCTGACCTTTTATTTCTTTTGAAAGAATTGACTTTCAAATGATTCAAGAATATAATCCTAATGGATGCAATTTCCTCTTGGAATTTCATTCTGATGTAGTACATTCTAAAGTTGTGGGACCTGCTGTCACTGCTTGTACTAAAGTTCTTTTGCTCCTACCATAACCTCAGCATTACAGGGGCTCATTGGGAGGATAATGACAGTGTTACTTCAAACAGTATAGTTCCTTTTAATTGTCTTGAGAGCACTTCTGATGATTTCATAAAAGGAAAACTTATTTGTTTATTGTTGCCAAAAGATCTTGGGAAATATAAGGAAAAGAGGCTGTGACAGTGCTGAATAATAATTAAAAAAATCTTCTATGTTCCTGTGGAAATTTGGTAAGATCTGGACAACTAAAAAAGCATGCTTTTTTGGATTAGTTTAAAAAAAATTTGGTGATATTTTTAGACATTAGAGTGTTTGTTTTAAAATTAAAAAAAAAAAAAAGGAAGGAAAGAAAAAGCCTGGTTAATATTTTTTCAGCATGAAGTAGTTTATCAAAGAGATTGGGACAGGATCTGGCTCCAAGATGCAAAGCACTTAGTTTAGACTTACTGTAATAGGTGAGCTTCTAAGACTGCAGTATAAATTTCTGTCTATATACTCAGTCCACTAAACAATAAAACTAAGACTATGTCTAATCTCCATCTCATGAATTTGATCTAACTACATCTCAGGAGGCCAAAAAACAGTATCCTGCACTTAGGTTTATAATCCTTAAAACAGTTGATGATAGTGAGTAAAGTAACAGAAATTGAAGTTTAAATGTGGTTGAGGCGAAACTAAATCTAAAGGAAGCAAACAGGTGTTTGATCTGAAGCTGGAACTTCTGGAGTAGTACTGTACTACACAGCTTCAGTTGAGGAAGGCTCATGAGCAACAGCAATTTCATGAAAATTCACTAGGATCTACCAAATTAAAGACTCAAAGGGAAACAAAGGGTTAGTTTGTGCTGTTTTAGAAGCTAGTTTTTGGAACTGTCTGATACAAAGCTAGCTCCTCTTCCAGACTCTTTTTCTGATCAGCTCCATGTATGTGACATGCTGAGCAAAAGGAGCTGTTTATTGGTCTTTCCTAACACTGAATCTGTTTGAAACTTTGTTCAATAAAATCTAAAATTATCAGTCTTCACTTTGACCACCATGAGTTTCATATGGTTCTAGTAGTTCCTCATACTTAATAATGAAAAGCAATTTTCACTAATCTTGGCTTTCTTCTTTTACTCCTTTTTTCCCTTTCCTCATCCTCCTGTGTGACTGTGGCATTGAATACAGCTGAGACAGAGCTGATTCCATCCTCTGGTACTTATTTTTGGCTCATTAATTTTTGGCAAAGAAGGGACACTTAATAGGTCTGACGCTCCTGGCTAGGTGGTGAGTGATCAAAAGTCAGCACAGTCAATGTTGTTATTTTTTCCAAACTCGTAGTAATGTTATTCCCTAAGAGCCCACAAAAACAAAGCAATTAGGCTGGCCTGATAGGAATGATGGTGGCTAAAACAGCATCAGAAGTGAAGATAGCAGCTTTCCATGGGATTACCTTTCCCCTACTTATTTCTTAAATCTGCTGTAGTCTAATTTATAAAATGACAAGGTAATATGTGTATTTGAGGCACATTATCTGGATTATGCCAACTGTGCTCTTCAGGAATGTGACATTGTGAAATGAGATTTCCACACACCTACAGGAATGAGCAGACACTGTATTTATTAGCCTAGTAAAAATACAATCTTATATCAATAACACCCAGGCACTCACTCCATTTCTTCCTGTTTGTGTTGTGTGTCTGTGTCAGCCTTGTTCTGAGCCAGTGTTGCCAGGTGTACTCGCCAGAGTCTACTCAATTGGAGCTGTGAATACCAGCCAAAAATAGCTAAGACTGATCAGATGCTCCAGCAGAGTTAATAATTCAGAGTCAGTAAAAGTGCATGCAGAAGGTACACACAGCTATTGGCTGCTGGAGGTTTGAACTTGTCATCTGAAGATGAAGTTGTAACTGACATCGGGATGTGGAACACTGTTAGCTGTCTGGACAGGCTGGTTAGTAAGGAACTGGGTGGTAACTTCAAATATTTAGGTTCAAATCCTGCCTTAAGCTGTTGAGTTACTCGATACTTTTTACTTAAGCTGTACCTGTCTTGTGACTTGATTTCCCTATCCCTGAAGTAGAATGATGCTGCTCATAAAATGGAAAGGTTAGATATTCCAAACAAAAGCCAGTGTTGCTGTTTTTGACAGGGAAAATATCCCAGCCGGATTGATTTGGAATTTCATGATATTGGTAATATACTTCTGAATAAGGTGGTGCTGCTGGTATTCAGTGGATGACACACACCTTTGCAAAAATTAGTAGGTTTACAGGGGACTGTTAGAATTGGTGATATAAATGTGCTCCATATACAGATGCATTTCACTAATTCCCCTTTGAATCTGTGAAAGAATCTCAGTGTGTGTTGATCAGGTCCAGATGAGATCTGTCAAAACTCTGGCAGAACCTTCTGTCTTCATTTTGTACATGTCTTCATTACATGTACATGTCTGACATGTACAACTACTCAGGAAATGGAGAATGTCCATTTTGGTTTTATCTCAGTAGATTTAATGTCTCCCTAATTCTGATATCTATTTTGCTAGTATTTTGAGAAAATTGGGTTTTGAATTGAGCCCTTAGAAACTACACTCCTAGGATTAATGAAAACAGTAAACGTGTCTGGTTTGAGACCCAGTAAAGCAGTTCTGGGTTGCCTGCTGCAGCTGGTGAGCTTCCAGGAGGGGTCTGAAAAGGGAAAACTCAACTTGAATTGGGACTACAGTTGGATGACAAAGGCATGGGAGCCTGAAATAAAGAATTTCTGTAAAAGTCTTCCTACATAATGATAGATGCAGCAGGAGATTGCTTTCTTTGTATGTCAATGTCTGACTCATTCTTGTCTGAGACTTCCTTAGTAAAGCTGAATTGTTGGTGCTTCAGAGAGCCAGGGAGCTGTGAGACGTCTTCTGAGGTCTGAGCTTGAAAGGAGTGAAAGACTGTTATTTGAACTTTAGGATGGAATTAAAAAAATGTTATCTAATGCTAGTGCTGAGTCATCTTAGCCTGGGAAGTGTCAGGAGCTGCTTAGGTCAGCTGAAGAATTGGAAAGGAAAATACTGACTCAAGTATTTTCTTGTGTCAGCAGAGGCTCTCTGCTGCATTATGGGCTGAAACTTAGAAGTAGAGATCTGAAGGGGAACACTATAAACAGCAGTTGCTTCAAAAATAGTATCATTCGTTTTCTTCTGAGGATTGCCTAAAGTCATAGGAAATCCTGCCAACTGTCCCTTCTGATTTTTTGACAAGTAATATTCACATCTCTGTTATTTTCTAGCCTAATTACATTACTTGGTGCTTGTTTAAGAAAAGCTTAGTTATACATTCTTTCCGTAAATTGACTTCATCTCAAGAAAAAATTCAGATGCACCTAAGTGATTTAGAAGCCTAATTTAACTGAGCATGAATCACTCCTGAAAGTGCTGTGTGGCCTATTGCTAAAATGAAGCATAATATATTTTTCAGGTTCTTTGGTTGAAGGTCTCAAGAACCTTGTGATCTTCTAAATTAATAATTTCATTCTGTCTATATGTAAAAATATTTATTGACCTTCCCTCCATATGATAACATGGCTTGCTCTTGGTGATGGGGAACTGTTTGGGAATTTTATGACAAAATAGTATGGGCTTGGAAAATGTTTCAGCTGGGACTCTCAAGGCTTCATTTATTACACATTCTACTGTAATTCCTATGAGGTCTCATGACCAAAACCTTTGCTCTAGGCCTTGAGCACAATTCGGTATGTGCCTCAAAACCTTGCTTCATTGTCCATTCTAAAAGGGTCTCCAAGTAGTAATTATTTCACTTTCGTCTCTGTTTTTTGCTTTCCACTTGTAATATAAGACATATTCCACTGCTGCTTCTAGCTATATGTGCTGCATCTCTAGCATGTCAAGATCTGTTCTATTAATAGTTGTAAATAGCTTGACTCTGTGTGTGGGAGGGTGTTTCTTTACATAAGTTGTGAAATGGTTTACCTTCTATCAGTTCTCTACATGAAGTAAAAGGAACAAAGATTTCTAGCAAAACAGGTTCTTTTTAGAGTGCACTAGATCTTTCATTCAGGGAATGGGGTACAATGAAATTTCTACCAGATTCCTTTCTCCGCTCTTTTCCTTCAGCTTACTATCTAGCCAGGGGGGTGCAAATAGCAACTGAATGGCTAGGCTTGTCCATAGAAGGTCATGCTTAAAGCCTTCTAACTGTAATTATTTTGTCTCCTTGCTCTCCAACACTGCCATGTGAATGAGGTCATGGTAATAAGTGTTTCTAGTCTGGCTCCATAATATCTTTGCTTTATGTCCTTAAAGACTTCTGGATCTGAGCGCTATATTTGAGGACTATTAGGCAGGAATCTTTTCCTGAGAATTTAATGACATTGTTGGAATTATATCCTTATGTTCTTTCTGTCTTTAAGTGATTGTTTCTTCCCTTTAAGTGCTTCAAATACCAAGATTTGGATACTGTGTACTCTGCAAAGAGGGTGGAGGACAGAAATGCCAAGTCATTGATTGCAATTCGAAAAACTATAAAAGCTGTGTTATCTCAAGTATTGCAATCAGGTTCCAATTTGGAAAAATGAATCAAGGCACTTAAACTTTTCTTCTGCCACTTAACATTTCTTTCTTTTTTCAATTAAAGTGTTAGGAAGTGGTGCTGAGTTGGCAGTGGTATATACCATCCCAGAGGAGGCTGTAAAGTAAGTGTTAGAAATGTTTAGTCCTGTCTATAAAAATGACTTTTACTGAAACTCTAAAAAAGTAGTAACAGAACTGCCTCTTCCAGTAGTTTTTGTGGTTATTAAAAGATGTTAGTGCATTGATTATTGTCTAATAGAAATCTAAACTCTTATCTGAACTTTCCATTCAAATTGAATACTTTCTTAACCTTAGCTATCTGGTAAAGTTTCTATGAAATCCTTTACCAGGAATGAAATTCACCACTGCACAAATTAGTAGGCCCAAGGAAATTACTATTGATTCATATAACTAAATCTTGTGGAGACATGTTTTTGATGGAGAGCTTGACTTGAAGATTCATGTTACAATTAATCTCTTCACTTGTTTCACTGCAGAAGTTATTGTAGTTAAGGTCTCTCATACACTAGAATAAATTTTTGGAAGCTGTATCAAAAAGATGGCCCTTCACCAGAACATTAAAATTATTTCCTGTTATTTCTTTTAAACAGAAGATTTATTATTTATACTGTTACACTGCTTCTGATCCTCATGCAATGTAATTGTCAGCATTATGTGCTAACATCAACAATGTAATTTAACTTATTGAAGTGGAACATAGTACCTGTCAGGATTCCTTCAGCCTTTGTGGTTCTCCTCCTAAGGAGAAATTGAGACTTTTTTCTTTTAGTAAGTAATAATATCATTTTGCAGGAGCATCTACCTTTTGAATACCATGATATCCATGATACTGATTGTTTAAAAATCCTTTTCCAGTGGTATTGTGCCCTCAGACACTTATTAGCAGTATTTTATAGTTTTTCTGGGGGTTCAAAATGCCACTGGAGGACAGATGACATACTGTAGTATACCATTACAGTCTAATGTGTTACTTTGTGGTCTCAGGTTGCTTTTCCTTGAGTAGTTGGATACTATCAGTTGTCAGTTTCTCATCTATTGTTTCTTTTCTGCAGAAGCTCAGTAAGTGGGAGATGACAGAGTGGAGGCACTGCCTGTGTTAGGGGAGCAACAGAACTCCAATACTGATATAAATTATTGGAACAGTGTTCATCTGGGGAACTGCAGACAGACAAAGCAGCTCTGAGGAAATGCATCATGTCAAAGACAGTTTGTTTCATCTGAGGCTTGAATAACAGCAGAAGTAAAAAACAGAGTTATCTGGTGAGGGGGAAAGCAAAGTGGAGCCACGGGATGTAAGTATTTTCAAATACTTTCTTACATAGTTCACTTGTCTGATGAGCAGATTACGCATTTTTGGACACAATTTTTCATCTTTGAATAACGAAAATTGTGTTTCCTCTAATGTGATGCATAAGCAGATCGTTTCTTTCCTGTTCTCTAAATATGTGGAATATTTTATTTGAAGAATGGCATTTCAAATATTTTTAGGGGAGTAAACACTTCTGTTTTGCCTCCAAGTATGCACTGATATTTTAATCCAAGTATATACTGATACTTTGATTGTATCTTTTACTGGGGCATCCTTACCAACAAGTAATCGTATTTAAGACTGGGTGTTTTTAATTTCTATTTATGGAACTGTTTATATTTCTACTGTTTTTTTCAAGAGTCTGTTTATGAGAGGGTGTCAATAGCAACAACTTACCTGCACTTACACATGAGCAAACCCAGTACTAAGAATTGGCAACCTTGGATGAGTATGCATAGAGTTTTATGACAGTCTGTAACAAACTGGGTTTTACAAAAAGTTTTTGTTTCACTTGACTCAGCAAAAAGGAGTGTGCGTGTTTATTTCTGATAACTAAGGAATAAGTAAATTCTGGCATTACCAAAAACTTTATGAGACCAGATTTGAATGGGACAAATCAGCTCCAGCCAAGAGAAAAGGAACTCTGCATTGTGCTACCAAACTCAGACTACCATGGCAAATGGAATAAACCAGGATCATTTGGATTTTATGAAACCTGGTATTAACCTGCAATTATTTCTCAGTACACTTTCCAAGCAATACTCAGCAATTAATTCAAAGCTTACGTACCTGTTATAGCAACAGCACTTCTAGTTTTTATAATATTTATGGGGAACTGCAGCACTGCACCAAGCTAGAGTTTTTGCATGCTTCATAAACTGATTATGATGCCTTTTTGAAGAGAAAAATGGTGGTATCATGACTGTATCTTCTCTGTAAGAATTTGATTTGACTGTATCTTGTCAGAGGCTCTAGTTAAATAGTGATTCATCTAACTAAATAGTCTCACAGAGACTGTTCCTTTTGATGGAAGAAATTTGGCCTGCACATGCATGTTACAATTTAATTGACTGTCTTGGAAGTAGCTTGACATTCTTGTCTGTACTTTTTCCACATACTTGATGAAGTGGTACTGGTTTATTTTTTTAAAGATACCTTAATGGTTTTAAGCTCATGATAAGGAAAGTCTCCAAAGAATTTACCTAAAACCTTGTACTGAGCTCAATACTTTCTATGACAGAAGAGTAGCTACTAAGTCACTGAGGAATTAATACCCGTTTCCTTTGTTCTCAATGTGATGGCGTGTCCAATTATAGTGCGTCTTTACTGAAATATTGCTGATTGGAGTTAAAACTTTACTGCTGATCTCAACAGGCCTTCTCTTGCACTTCTTGCCTTCATTGTTCTTAGAACTACTCTGGTATAGACTTAGTGGATGATGTTATGAGACATTATAAGTCTGAGTTTTTACAAGTATTTTAGAATAAATTGAGGACTCCTTATTCAGCCAGGCTGAATGATGACAGGGAATTTTCCCTATTGTTAGAGCTGACTAGAAATACTTTCCCCTAAAATCAAGTAAACTTCAGTCTTATTGCTATTAAATCTGCAAACTACAGCTGCTTGTTTGGTTTTACGATAAATGTGATTTTCCCCAAAAAGATAGGTTTTGTTTCAATGAAAACAAATTTCTCCATAAACTGGTTTAATTAAAACATTAACTATGACTGGAAAAGATCTTATATAAAATAGTATTAATCTTTATCTGTTAACTGTATCTAAGAAATTTTGCAGAGTTTGGTCCATTGGCAAGTCATGTTGAAATCCAAACTGTCTTCAGTGTGTACCTGCAGAACAAATCAATGCATTCAGTGCAGCTGTGGACTACATATAAGAAGCTTTTAAAATTTGTGTTAATCAAACTCAGTAATGATGTTTCATGTAGAAAAATCATTACTCTCTTAGGTGAAGGAATTGGGAATTACTAATGTTACGATTGTGTATTCTAGTGTTAAATAGCTATGATTGCAAAAGTGTTCTTTTGGATTCTGTATTTATAAAAAAAAAAAATCAGTAATGATGATCAGATAGGGTTAAATTCACAACTGAATGCATTAACTAAGCTGTATCCAAGATCTAAACCCATTCTTTTTCACTTTCTTTACTCTTTCCCATGTTTGTCAATGCTGTTTCAGTGCCTCTACTATTAGGGAAGGAAAGTACTGCTGCAAGTGCTAGGTGTGGGTACGTTTATCTCCACTTCTAATGTTCTGTGTGCAGCTGAACTTACCTTGTAGAAACACTTTAGAGTCTTTAAAGCTTTGCTTGTTACAGATTGAACTGAAACTATCAAAATTAGGAAACGATTTTTTCATTTAGATTTTCCTCATTATTCTATTTTTTATTCATTATTTTTTGTTTAAGGTTTATGGTAATCTGAAGCAATAGTGTAGTTCAGGGAAAAATCCAAATTTTCCATGAAAATAAAGAAAATATCAGGTTAAATGCTTCCATCAAAAGAACTTTGTGAAATGTTTTTATTGGAAGATCAGCTAGTTTGAAATAACATAGCTAATAATTTCTCAATTTAAATATTAAAAATTACGCATCTGGAATATGGTGGCTCACTCTAAGAAACAGGGAGACCTAGATTTCTGTCTCTTTGAAAAAATTGAAATCTAATTGCTTTTTAATAAAAATATAAACCTATTTATTTTATAATTTATATTTTATTAAATTTCACAAGCACTATTTTTAAAAAGAGGATTAAGCATCAATGAACTCATTTCAATTCCCAGGACAATTATATTTCTAAATGTGTTTGTGTACACTTGTGGCATAAATGACTACATTTTCACTAAACTTGGTGGAACATTCTTATGCTTCTGTTTCAGCAGCCAGTACTTGGGTGGCTCAGTACTAGCCAGCACTGTTTTGATGTCTGGCTGGCCAAGGATGAGAAGAGGAAAAGGGCAACCAGAAAACACTGTAAATTTATTCTTTTTTAAATAGTTAGAGCTGCATTTTATTCTTTCTTTTTTCCAGGTGAATAACATTTTATCACCTGGAAACCATTTGTGAATCAGTGCTGAACTTCTCTATAGTTTATTCAAAAAAATAAAGCAGGAATGTTTGACTTCTATTTAAAAACAATATTTTGAGACTAAATTTAGCTCCGTTTAAAAGCTAATTTAAAATCACTGGTCCCTCTTTAATAGGGACCCTCTATAGGAACCCTATAATAGGTTTCTTTATTATACCTCTAAAATAAACATTATTTTTTATAACCCTCTAATAAGAACATTACATTTTACCTCTAATTCTTGTTTAAATTTTGCCCATTGAACAATATATAAATAATGTGCATTTCTAAATCCAGGAAATTAATTTCCAGCTAAGGGATTGGCTTTTCAAGAAGTGTCAGATATCCTGTTATGTTGTAGTGGAAGTCTTCTGAATTGCATAGAAGAATGAATTTGGGATAATAGGCTGAAACCTGAATAGATGCTACCAAGAGAATGCAGCTGACAAGTTTGACTCCTAGTCACACCAAAGGTGAATGGAGTCCGTAAGAATGTACTGACTGTGATGGAATTAGTCCTCTTACTAACATCTGAATGCAGTTCTCAAAGGGAAGGCAAAAGATAAGAATCTATATTGCCAAAAATACACATTTCAGAGTTTAAGCTCCATGCAAGTGAATTCACACTGCTGAGTGGATACAGTATTTATTCCCCTGTTTCAACCCACAAATACACTTTGTCATGTGTCTATAATTCTATGATTTTGTGTTTTTAGGAGGATACAAAGGAAAGTATTGCTCCAAGCCTTTGCCTTAAAGATATACAGGAATCAAAGGAAACTCATTTGCTAATGGTTTACACCAGAAAACAGCCTCCTTTCTCCTTTAAACTGACCCATTCCTTAAGCATGTGAAGAAATTTTGTATGTCAAATGAGTTGCCACTTATCGGGCCTAGTATTCACTTAGCATTTATTAGTGTAAATTATTACTTCAGAGCACTTCTTACACCAGCAGAAAATATATCCCTTAGAACTGACATTTCTGTACAGAGTACTTAATAATCATGATGTGTGCATTGTTCTACTATGTTCCACTCCCACTTACATAGAATTTCTGCGTTGCAACCCAAATTTACAGATCAAATGGCCTAGTTAGGCTATATGACTTGTTACAAACACTGTTAGACCTCTTTTAAGTGTTATTAGAAAAAATGTAGGGGATTGTAAACACAGGCAAGGTAGGTGAGTTGATGTGTAACAGATAAAAGAAAGCTTTGTATTGAAGACACAGCTTTCAGTCTTTTTATTACATCTCTTATAACAATTCTTCAGCATTTGTATATATTTGTGAGCCCAGCAGTGTATCCTCTGTCTTCAACTTCGATAAAAACAGTCAGACAAAAACATTCTGCAGCCTACAGCTGTTTCTGTGCTGCATGGCCTTTTTGTTGCCTGAAGAACAATTGGGGAGTGTGGGAATTGCTTTAGAGAAATCATAAATTGTTTTAGGATTTACTCAACAGATTCTAATTCTGGATGAAATATGTGATTATGGAAGCACATAATAAGCATTCTCTCCTATACTCACAGAGTCTTTCAAATATTTTCAAATAATTCTCTGTTAAGAATACTCAGATTCTGTTGCATTGTATCAGCCCAGTTACAAGCTTCACTCAGCTTCCATAATAGATTTGCTAATGATAGAAAGTTTTTTTTTTTCCTTCTAAACAAATAAGCACACAGAATTCCTACCTATCCTACAAGTAACACTGTTCTTGTGACAGCTGCTACACAGTGATGCTGGCTTTGTTTCAAGTATGATGCCTTTCAGCCTTCCTTAGAACATGGAAGGAGAGTGAAGAGCACCATTTGTTAGAACCTACCTATAAGCAGGTAGAACCTGTTTCTCATGTAGATACTATTGAAGAATTAGCAGAGAAGGCCTGATGGTAGCAGTAAGTGGGGATATTTGGCCAACCTCCCACCCAACCTTCCAGTGCACTTACTGGATTAAGTCCTTGTTCTTGTTAAGGCCCCTGTCCATAATAAGGGACTGGGTGACAGAATGGGAAGAATCTATATCAAAACATGGGAAAGATGAGAACATGCTCTAAAAATTTCTAAACCATGGTAAAACCTATGAGGGTTTTTTTCATAGCATAAGGAAGCAGCTAAAAAGTTTATTTGATCTAACACGTCTTTCTAAACACATTTAATATCATGAGCAAAAACTACACATCAGTTGGCAGTGGTTGTTAGTGTCCTTCATTAATGGTAAAGAGGTAAAATAAAAGCACGGGATTAAGTGGAGAGATCCAGAGCACTGGTTCATGCCCTTTATATGTAAAAAAGTAAGCCCAAGAAGATCATATTTAAATTTTCTGAAAGCATGACTGAATTTTCTCCTGCTCCTATACTTACCCTGGTAGAGTATTTTTTCAGTGACAATAAAATAAAAAAAAAAAATGTGGTTAATAAATATAGAATATATGTTTTAGTGTGGTATTCCTCTTCCATATATAGATCTTAAGATAGCTGCAGGTTACTTAATGACAGCCTTTTGGTCCAGTGAATGTGAGTAAAGGAAACCAAGTGTTTACCTTAATAAAATGGCTTTTCAGCATCCATGAGGACACATTAAGTGATCTCTTTAGAAGTCATATTTAGTAAGTTAATTAGCATGATCAGAATATGCAGTCCTTCCTTATGATTAACTTCATGGAACTGAAAGGAAAACTCTAGGTAAGTTTTACAGTCATGCTAATACATGGATCTTTATATTCTATATTGGAATGCATGACGCATTGGATACAGTTTAAATAACTAAAGTATTTTGATAGCAGCAAGGACATAATTCAACTTAAGCTCTCACTTTTCCTCAACAGAAATACATACACAGGACATAAACAACTTGGGCAAACAGTCTGGAAAGTTACATTGTGGTTCATCTCTATACACTTGGTACTTTTTATGTAATGGTGATTTTTACCCTGAGTTTTACTCAGCAAAGCTGGGACTTTGGCTTTTTTAATGAAAACATAAAAATTTACACTAGTTAATCCTCAGTATTGTGATAATCTATTTACTGTGAAGCAAAGACAAAGCATATCTAAGTGATAAGGATCACTTTCATCCCAGTCTTTAAAGTTTGATATCGGACAGGTTAAGAATATTACAATATTAAGCACAGGAAAAAATGTTACTGATGGCATTTTTAATTTTTACAACCTGACATCTGAGTGATGTGGCCTATTTTTGATGCATTTGCATTGAAGTTAATTGGCACAGTGATATTTTTATAACATCCCCATGAACTTCCCATAGCATCATGCTCATGGTATAAGATTGGTACCGATGCTCAAGTATGCTGTTTCATATAAACCAGTATTACTGTCTAATCTCCGTTTATTTGACTGAACTATAATCAAATTATTGGAAGACAATAGCCTTTGGTACTATAATTTTTTTTTGTAGTAAGATGGAAAACGGAATGTTTTATTCCTTAGAGTTTGGGGCTGAAAGAGATGAATGGTATGGTGTTACTTAATACTGCATACAGTTTAGGCGATGAGTTATTCAGCAGAATTGCACAGCTTAAATATACTTTTTCCTCTATGTGTGATGTGGTATACTGACTGTCTGCTCTCCTTAGTTTGCTTGAACAGATGTCACATCGTAGCTATGATGAGCACATCAATGTAGCTCTCACTAATACTCTGATTTCTGTTTTATTGCTGGTTTATGCTAGCCTATCAATCTGTCTCCATTTGGAGATCACTGTATCTTTCCGCTTGTCAGATGGCCATTGCATCATTTGAGAAATTACTTCTAGTTGAAATCATACTAATATATTTCTTTAGTTTAAATTTCTTTAGATTTACTGATTCTGAGCCACCAGGTTCATACGAGAATGAGTGGCGTTTGGTAATTGAAAAAAGCTTTAGAAGTATCATTCCTGGGAAATAATTATTATCCTAGCCTTGAAAACAATGGTGAAACCAAACTAAATGAGCTTACCCTCAAACATTTGCCTAAATGTTTGTCCAGTTACGTAGGCTGAAGACATTTATTAAAGTTAGCCTTTAGTAATATAACTAAAAAGAACATGTGGAGAGGTTTAAGGGTAGTCTTGTCCACCTGAACCTTAAGAACATTGGTGAGAACGATTGAGAAAGAAGAATGTCAACATGTAAACCAAGGATTGTTTACATGAGTTTACTTGCTTGGTCTTGAAACAACAGCTGAGAGGATAGATATAGCAGGTGTTTCAGTGCCACCTCAAGAGGACTGGGGCTTTAGACTTAGTCATTGGGAATAATACCTGAAATGAAATAAAAATAAATTTTATTCCATTCATTTTTCTCTACCTAATGAACAATAATGCTATTAAAAGACACCTGTAGGTTTCTGTTTCCTTAAAGTCATGTCAGAGTTCCCGTTTTCCTTTTGTAAGAGCTGACTCCTGATTGCACAGTTCTGGACAGGTTGGTGAGGAGTCCTTGTTTTAAGGAGTAGCCATGTCTGTAGAAGATCATCCATGGGCTGGTTCTGAGGCGATGTCATTACCTTTTTGTTTGGACTGCCAGACAGGGGAAGTACAATTTTTAGTTTGTGTCATGGCAAAACATGATTATAGCCTTTGCATACTAAGTTCAGCCAGTCTTCCATGGGAGTGTGGGGAGCACTTGAGAAAAGTGCTGCCTGGAGGTAGAGCCATATCCCTTTTTCCAAATAAATATGTAAGTAACAGAAAAATGTAAGGCACAGCCTGCACCTCCACTTCTTGCTGTGCATCATTGGTCTTGAGAATGTTTTTGGCGTACTGTTACCAGTCGGTTCAGATTAGCAGAGGCTGCATTACCTTGCTGTAAAAATGCTGTCAAAGGCATGCACTGATTTAGTGATAGGTGGCTTTAAGGCAAGGTATTACCTGGTTTTACAGATTTGGGCTCATACTTCCTTCTGAAAAGGTACTATATCTTGAAGACTGGTGGAGTTCATGTCGCCCTACTTCAAGACATAAAAAATAGTATGGGTCTTACGGTCCCATCCACCCAAAGTAAGAAATTATGATCTAGGACCATAATGCCAAGTTATGTGGAACAAACTGAAATGAAACAAGTTCAGAATATTTTTGAGTTTTGAAACAAAAATAGAAATGTACTGTGTAATGTAATTTTACATTATAAAAAGACTAGCTTTTTAAAATTAGAAGATAACTGGTCAGGCAACAAACGAATAATGCTTTATTTGCAAAATAATTCTAATTATTAACTACTTAAAAGGACTAAATTGCATTGCTTTCAGTAACAAATAATTATTGATATATTTGGTGTTATGGCACTGTGATAATAAAAATAAGATCATAATGAAAATACAGATTTCCATCCTGACTCCTGGTTACTGAGCATTTTCTGATTGTGGTCATCAACATCTCTTTAAAGGACTAGCAGACTTGATGAAGACCATCATTTAGGTGTTAAAGCTGACAAATTAAAAAAAAAAAAAGCCCAACCACCAAATCAGTATACCAAGGGTGGTTTTGCTATTAAATTAAATCTGGAATCAGAAGAATTGTCCCCATTGTTTTCAGAACTTCAGTTGTTTAATTTCTTATTTGAAATACTAAGATCCCTGTGAGTTTTATCAGAGAATGCTACTTTATGGTGCAATTTAATTACAGATTAAGGTCTGAAGTTTTTCTGACAGAGCAGAGAAGGGGAGAAGGCAGTCATATGTTCCATTTTTACTGTTGCACTCCTTGGAAGGTGCTATATGTTTACCTTTATCTGACTTCAGATTTTGTGCCTTTGTGGTTGCTGGCAAGAGCGGTTGAATTCTTTCATTCTTACTGCTTGAATAAGAAATGTGAAGCCATGTACATAATAACACTAGAACACAACAGTATGAAGCACAAATAATCCCTGATGAGATGCATACCTTCAATAGGGATTAGGAATGCTTTGCACTCAATTCTTTATTTGGACTGTTACACTTGAAAATTCCAAAAGGGGGCAATCTTACCCTCTGCCTGGAAGTCTATAAATGCAATTCAACTGACAAAATACAGCACACTACTTTCTAAGTTCTCATTTACCTTAGAAAACTGAAGATTAGTGCAACGATTAAAAAAAACTTCTAGGTGTTTGGTTTGTTTTTTGAAAATTAAATTTTGCAAACGTTCCTGGGTTTTTAAACATTATTGAGTGCAATAGTATGAATACATGTGGTGATCCTCAAATTGTGATGGTCAAAATTATCTGATGCCCTTACTTGTAGAGAACAATCATGTTGTTGAGAGAGAGAACCGTAAAGAAAATAAATTATACACTTAAATTGCTCTTGGACATAAATCAAACACATTTATGATGGAGATTTAGGGGAAAACAGAACCTCAAATTCATCTTTTTACAGCTGATTGCCACTTACGAATTTAAGACAAAAACTATGTACTTTCTAGGAGCAACTCTTGGAGGAATGAAAGTTGTTTTTTATAATTTTTTTTCTTCCTGTGGCATAAGTAGGAAAAATGACCTGTAGCCTTTTGGAAAAAAAAAATTCAAGAAACGTGCTTGCCATTAATTTACAGTAATTATATATAGTATTTTCTTTAAGAAGTATGCCTATTTTCTTTCTCTGTGTTTTCTAAATAATGTGTTGTGAACCCATCTTTTGTAATTTGATGGCAACAACAATTTAACTATAAGAAAAGAAAATATTTCACGTATATGATATACATGCATCTACTCACTGCCAAAAAAATTGTATTTCTGTAGATATTAGAAAGCCAATAGCCACCCAGTATCATTTGGTTGAATCAAACGGATATTCAAAAGGAAGGCCACAAGAAGGTGATGAAAAGTATTCTTGCTCCTGACTATCACAGGATGCTAGAGTCACACCCTTTCAGTTTTCTCCAGGTGCCAAGTTTCTGAGTGTCCTGTCTTACTCTCAATGTCTGTAAAAAGTTTGTAATTCTGCCATCTTACCTATAAAGCCCTGCCTCAGAAATCACAGAATCTCAGAATGGTCAGGGTTGGATGGGACCTCTGGAGATCATCTAGTCCAACCCCCCTGCTAAAGCAGGTTCATCTAGAGCAGGTTGCACAGAGTGCGTCCAGGCGGGTTTTGAATGGCTCCAGAGGAGGAGGCTCTACCACCTCTCTGGGCAAGCTGTGCCAGTGCTGTGTCACCCTTAAAATAAAGTTCTTCCTCAGATTCAGATGGAACTTGCCATGTTGCAGTTTGTGCCTGTTGCCCCTTGTCCTGTTGTGGGCACCCCTGAAATCAGGGTGTGTCTTGCCAATACCCCCTACCTCAACTGAAGACCCAGTATGCTGAAGTGAAAGATCTGTATTTCAGATGTGCTGTGTGTTACAGGGCAGAAGATAGCTGTGCTGGGAAGGAAATTGAGGGATAAACTGAGAGGTATCTTCTGACTCTGGCTTTATCTTAAATTTTGTTAGAATAACAATTCTGATGTTTGAAAGATAATAAAGTTTTGAATGCTGATATTTAGGAACTGAAACATCATTGTTCATTAATTTCTCTTTTTACTTGCGGTTCATCTCAGTAACACTGGGGCTGTGTATCTTTCCATGATGAGGCCAAATCCTGTAATTAGTCATTACCTCATGGAGTCTGGTTAAAGCTGATAGATTATTTGTAGTTAAGAGTTGCAGTTTGTGATGTTTAGAGTTTGAGCTCCAGTCCGTATAGCATGAATAAAGAGGTACAGATTGTCAACCTGTGTATGCTGAAGTGGCTCTGACCCCTGATTCACAGCCAAGATTATAGCTGGTACAGTCACAGTTCTTATAAAGCATTATAGTTAAATATGTTTTTATAAGATGTAAATGATGCTAAAATAAATTATAGCACCACTTTATTTTTATTGTGATAAGCGGTACACATAATAAATTAATATGATTTTTTTTTTTGCCTTGCTTCACATTCATATGATGTAGACTATTTTAAACACAGCTACATTTTTTTCCCCTCTAGAGAAGATGACCATAGCAATTGCCTCACTATCTGTTTACATTCTGGAAAGAGTCATTTGGGATTTTGTCTTTCTGAAATAAACGTTTGCTTATGGATTTTTTTTATTGTCACATCCATGGCATTTTTAAAGTAAATAGGAGTACAAGGTTTATATTATTTTAAATGTATATTGTATTTGTCTTCCCAACACTGTGGTTTTTAGTACTGTGAATAACGTAGTATGGAGCCAGCCTATTAAACAGCCTGTTTTTGTAAGGAAACTGTTAGTCCACCTACAATATTCTATTGCTTACTGTGTTCTTCCAATATGCTTAGCATTCCACAACCTAAATGATCATTTGTTGAACAAATTCATGCTTTTATTAGTCAAAATACAGAGAAAACAGAGCCCCCCTGTTTCAAGATATTTGCTAATGCACGGTTAATTATCACATATAGCTTACTATAATTCATTTTACAGGGAGACCTCCTGCAGGTAACATACTAGCAGTTTATGAAGCAAAATAACCTCACTATAGATTAGAACTGTTTCACTACTGGTCAGACAGTTGCTGCTTCTAGGCCTTCTCACTTCACATTGCTAATTTGAACAAGGCTTTATTTTTATATTTGTCAGCAGCAAGACTGTAGCATGGTTGTTAAACCTCTCCCAGGCCTAATTAGAGTAGCAATGCTAGCATTCATAATGAAGCTCGTGTCCTGGGTTGGAGGAGGTAGCCGTGGTGCTACAGTAGCTTCCTGGAAGACAGTTGCTGGCAGGTTTAAGGTAGCTTGTGGCTTGCAATATTAAGTGACTGTTGAAATTCATTGACTCCACTGCGGCTTATGTGTCTAGATGACAACAAGTTTACACGGTTCTTTTATAGTTACAGCAAATGGGTCCATTTAAATATTTATTAGGTGATTATGGTGATGTGAAATGGAAAAAAATTGCAAAGTACAGTATTGCATGTATAACTGTTTTAACTGTTTGTACAAAATGGGCCTGTGGTATCATTTGAAATTACAGCATCTTTTTTTCCTCATAAATATTTATAGTGTATCAGTAGCTAGGAATGCTAATTTATTTGCATTTTGTTTCTTATTTAATTTGACAGCCATTTGGGTAGCCATTAAAGGCACTCACTCTGATTTGAATGAAGGATATTTCAATCAGCAGTTGAGTGGCATTTTGATTGGAGTGGGTGAAGTTCAGTTTTAGGAGTTCTTTTTGCCTTTATGAAACACAGAAAGGAATATTACCGGTGTGTGCTTGATGATGGGAGAACCCACAGAAGACCTGCTTCTCTGAAACTTACTTTTGAGAAATTGTTGGATTAAATGTAGTCATTTTATTTTTTTTCTTCATCTAGCTTAATCAAAGTGAAAAGAATACAAGAACCAGCTATAAATTTCTGCAAAAATTAACCAAGGGTTGTGGTAAAACATGAATGACTTGAATGATAGAACAAGCTATCTCAGGTATATAAAGAATTAAATGCATACAGGAGAAAAAGAAATCCAATTAATTGACAGCTTTGTAGCTACTGTTGACTTTTTCACAGCAACAGAAGATATGGAAGCGAGGCAATCAAGGGCATGAAAGAACAAGATAATGATATCCAGAGGTGTCAGAGCAAATATGTACATTGGAAATGCTCTCAGTGATAGCACAAATAGGTATAGTGAAGAGAAATCAAACATAGTACAGTGAATTTAGTCTGAATATATGAGTGTGTCTGTATCTATATATAAACTTACAGTATGAGAGAGACTTGCTTGGTGTAAAGAGAATAATGAAATATGCTACAGCAGCTTCACTCGTGATGCTCGCACTGAACTTTGCTGTTGTTTAGAAATTTAAATTTTCTGCAAGTCAGTAGCTTAACTTTCTAAATTTATATTTTATAAAGAACAGAAATTAACAACAGAGGTAACAAATCTGAAGTCAATGTTTGTCACGGGAACTGTAAGATGCACATCATTGTCAAGTAGAGGCAATGAACACTAGCTGAAATAATTGAACTGTGCTTTGAGATATTGACCAGTATGTATCCATAGGTCTGATTTGTGTTTTGCTAATTCTGTGCAAATAATTTCTTTGATATATTCCCATCAGTTTAGGCAGGCTTGAAATACATTCTATTTTCTTGTATTTAAAAGTTAATTGGAAATTAATTTAATCAAATTGGTCCTTTGTTGTTGGAAGAAGGGTTCGCCGGAGTCAAGAAGACACTCAATATGAGTTATGCATCTTGCTCAACTTTATTAGTTTCTAACACTACTTATATAGAACCGATACACATGCATATTCGTAAAGCAGAAATATAATTGGTTAGTAGTCTCTAAATATGCGCGGTTCTCACACCCCTAATTATCATGACTAAAATAAGCATTCTATCCATGTAGCTAATTGTGTTGCTGTGCTTCAGCCTTGTAGTTTGTTACTCCCTATTTTCCCATACCGGTCCCTATCTTTCTTGGCCCTGCACCTGCTTTCCCAGCAGCTGTAGCTTGTTACAGCCACGGCCTGTTGGCACAACATAATTACTTGGTCTCAGGATTCAAGAATAGCTCAAGGCTACCTTTCTTGTTAACTTCAGCACAGCAACTTCAGTACAATTCTGATTAGAGGCCTATTCTAATACCAGGCCTGGATTGTGCAGATCTTCAGAGATTCTAAGGCCATGTTTCTGCAGCCATTCTTCTACACTTTGTTCTCCTTCAGTTCTTTTCCTTCTTCAGTTCTGCCACTGTCTCTTCTATGGCCATCCTAGTTCTTTAAAAAATTGTGATTATTCTGTCTCATTTGCCAGGGATTGACATTAATATTTTTGAAACTTATAGTTGGAAGAAGCAGAATTAAGAATTTAGAATAGAGATTCAGAAGGCTTCCATGATTAATATGACTATACTAAGATTTCAAGAGACTAGCAGTGGAGAGGGAAATATCTTCATTATTGGAGCCTTGGAGCCAATTTTTCAATTGTACTTAAGGAAAGTAGTTGCACAGCTCAGAAACATTGACACCAATTTGAAATAGAGATGGAGAAGTTTCATACTTCTGAAAATGAAATGAGTTACTCTTCCAAACAGGATGAGAAATTTCCTGGAAGTGGAGATAATGAAGCTGAATTAACTCTGTCTCACTAAGCTATTGGAATGTCCACAGGCTTCCTTGAGACTTACTGTAATATATCTAGGATTGGGATTTAGTGTACTGTATAGAACACAAGACTGGCTGATATATTGTTACTCCACTAATACTTATTAATTACTAGTAGCAAAAAGCAAGACAGCAGTCCTATAGGGATATGTTTAATGCTGTCTTGAGCTCAAATTTGGTGCCTTTGCTCAAAGTGAAAGAGCTAGTGACTGAAGGCTACTACTGCAGTACAAGTGGTAATAGTGCTCAGTTGAGAATGTGTTGTTCAGTTTCCTTTCTGCTATGAGAACTTAAAAGCTCAGGTGATGAATTACTGCATTAATCAACTGTCTATACGATTATGTAGATATTTACCCTCAAGCTTAAGAAATCTATGCTTTATCTCTCGCTAGTTTTGAGGGAAGCCCTATTAATGTCCAAGATGATAAGTTAAACTTGCAACTCAGAGTGAACATACATCAGTGCGAAGTAAGGACACTGAAAATGGCTGTGTTCATGTGCATAACAATAACGCTCGGTCTTCAGGGTTGTTGATCTAATCCTTTACACAAGCACTAAATTCATTTAAAACACGACGAAGGGAGAAAAAAGAATATTCTTTAGCTTTTTGAGTCTGGAACTTCTGTCCTACTGTTTACTCAGATTTTCCAGTGAGATCGCTTCCTTGAATGGGGCATAATATGAATAAGTGTTCTGAGAGGCAGGTTCAAAAGCTAAGAATGAGAAACTGTCCAGTTTTGCAGATTCCAACCAGTGACAAAGCTGTATTTGGTTCAAGTTTTCTGGTAAGCTCAGAAATTTCACATGTGCAGCTTGAATAAGATGAACTTCTATTGTAACTTATGTGATAAGTTTCATTAAACGTTAAATTCTAACAATACTATTTAGATTTTAAAGCACCTTAATGTACATATCCACTTTGTGATTTAAGAAGAACATTTTGGTCTTAATAGAAAAATGTCAGAATTTCATTCTAAAAATACCTGCCAAATTGCATGGTTTTACCTCCTTATAAAGTGCTATTGCAAAGACAGATTGCAAAATCTGTAGTATGGTTATCATTCAATATTTTAATGGAAAATTTGTGTCCTAGTTAAAGACTAGGATTCTGTTCAAACACAATGCAAAAGATGTTAACGTACCCCTTTAATACCTTGATGCAAGCCTACTTGGACAAAGAAAAGATAAAATATCAATTTACAGTCAACCGGTGGTTTATCCTGGGACTCATATAGTTGGTTTTGCTGGTGGTAGTTTTTACGAATGAACTAAGAAATTATGTCTTTCTTACTTCCATCCATTGCTATTTGTGATTGTTTTCCTAAATTAGATGCCCCTCTCACTTTTACTTCATTAAGTAACTAAAACTGTTTATGCAGTATAATGAAGCTACCCTAATTACAGGTGGAGCACAAACAGACATTTCTCAAATATAGTAGAAGCATAAAATCAGTTAACACAAAGGTCTATGAAGACCAACTATAAGAAGCAGAACAGAGCTGGTCAAAGTAAGCTGCTGTTTTCTGTGTAGGCTGTTAGTTGGACTTCAGAAAATATCCAGGAACATTCTTGGAATGCTAGCTCTGGACATGGTTTTATTCCTGATTATTAAGCAGTAGTAAGCACTACATTAATTATCCTTTTCACTAGTTAAAGTGGCATCCAGATGTCACTTCCAATTTCTGCAGTACTTGCACCATCCTGGTGTCTCAGTTTCTTTAATAAAGCAGGTATTGCACCTCTTGTCTAGCCCTCCCTAGTTTTAAGAACCCTTGTTCAACACATGACTGGGGTTTTTTTGAAGCAATCTAGTATTTTGGTACTAATACACAGTCTGAATTTTTGAAGTAGGATAAATGAAATACTCACACACAAACATGAGATTGAACTGAAAAAATTCTGTATGTGCCTGAAAGCAGAGCTGAGTGTTTTGGCTTAGTGAGGCCAGGTTACAGGCATGTTGTTTTTTCTATTAATTCATGCACAGAGGCTTTCTCATGTTCAACTTGCTACCTTGGAGAAATGGCAAAATAAACAGATTTGCAAAAGGCCATGTTGGAATAATTGTTTGGTGTCCATAATGATTCATGGATCTCTGAAGAAAGGCTGGTAGAGGAGACAGTATCTCTTGTTAGCTGAAATTATATTTAAAGGGGAAAAATTTGGGAAAAAAACCCTGCAGAAGACCATATGGACACACCAAACCCTTCAGCTCCTGATTTGAAGGAATAATAAAGGGGAGAGGGAATCAGCAGATTTAATTAAGCAAATACTATAATTAAAAGGAGTGTTGGAACACATGGGCTAAATTAAGCTTGTATATACATTTTTGTCTTAAAGAATCTGTAAAGTCAAATATTTGAAGTGTGTGGGGGTGTTGTATGTGCATTCAACATACGGTTGACTGTTCATCCAGCACTATAGACTTCTCTACCTGTTTTGTGCTACAACTTTGTGATATCGTTACTCAAGATAATGTTAAAGGCTTCATTTTCAAGAGATTTCTGCAGTTTGGTAGTTGAAGTTAATATATTTTATACATTTGTCAGAATTGTTAGAGGTCTATTATTATAATCCTTATGTATCAATTCTAATAACACTTCGAAGTGGGAATGTACTGTTTGCCCTACTGAACTGATACAGAATCTAAGACAGAGAACTTGTTCCAGAAATAGAAACATAGAGTCATAAAAGCATACAATAATTTATGTTGGAAAAGATCTTTCAGATCAAGTCCAGCTGTTGACCACTAAACCATGTCCCTAAGCACCACATCTATGTTTTTTTTCATTACCTCCAGGGATGGTGATGCAGCTTGTTCCAATGCTTGACGACCCTTTCAGTGAATAAATTTTTCCTAATACCCAATCTAAACTTCCCCCGGCGCAACCTGAGGCTGTTTCCTCTTGACCTATTGCCTATTATCTGGGAGAAGAGACCGACCCCCACCTTGCTACAACCTCCTTTCAGGTAGTTGTAGAGAAATGTAGAGTTGCATATTAAAATCTGCCTCTCAGTACAAACCAGTTTTCTTGCCACTGAGTCCCTCTTCTGCTGACACTCCATGTTGTGATCCATTTAGATGAAAGACCTGGGGGGTGGGGCGACTGCAAAAGTGCATGCAGGCGTGAAAGAACAGCACTCACTGCAGTATGGCAAAAGAAACCTTCTTTCTACGCTATTGGGACAAATAATTTTAGACAATCAGTAGTACAACAAACTATATTCTATCTCTGTGCTTGACGCTGGGAAATAGAAATCCATTTTTCAGTTGAATGAAAAATAGGAGGTCCAAGTGTCAAAATCTTAGCACTAGGACAAGTTGGAAAATTTCCAGTGGAACATTTTTCTCTCAGCTAATGCTGGTTCACCAAAACCTAACACGTTGCATGAAAATGTCTATTCCAATGAAATTTTTGATGGAAATGTGCTTGGTTTCCTGCCAGCTCACCCGCTTTTCCCAGCTCTCAGCTCCCCGGCATCTCACATGGAATGGTGCCAGAAAGTAAAGTTTCTTCACGTTCTTGGCCTGTTTGGCAGACTGCCACAAAGGATGGGAGTCTGGGCTCACAAAAGTGGACAAGAAACCTTATACATGCACATACAACCATACAAATACTCTCACAGGTCATTTAAATCCATGTCAGTTCATTCAAAGTAAAGGTTTTTTTACATAGAGAGTCTTTTAAATATGACCCTCCTATGGAAAATTTCTTATGTCAGAATTTTAATTCTAAGTTGCAACTGAAAAAAAATAATTGAGGAATATGAAAAATTTTCCTTATAAGGGAAATACTAGTTCCTGTGCAACTGCATATTGCACTATTGTCATTGAGGTTATTAACAGCTCCATCTGCTTCTCTTTTTGATTGCATAACAGGATCTATAATTGTAACAGGTAAGGTGTTTAAACACTTAACCTTAACAAAACAAGATGATATTTTTAGAGTTTTGTAAATATTTATTTTAAAAATTCCTTTAACCTGCCCTAAATAAGGCAGGCAATCTTTACTTGGTCACTAAGTTTTAGCCTGTGGACTGAGGGGATAGAGAGTTTCAATGTTTTTGGCTGAATAATAAACAGAAAATAGGCTTATACACTGAAATTCTGACTGAGAGGTCCCTGAAGCAGGAGCACTGTAATGTACTTTTCCATAGCCTCACTTCATGCACTGCAAGCTGCTCAGTCACTTATTATATGTAAGTAAATAAATAAACTTCAATCACACTGTGTTAGGTAATTTCTGACTGGGAGTGTGTGTTCACATTTGAGACAAAAAGCAGTTGATTCAAGTAGCCATTAATGAATTCCTTTTCTGATTATTCTTAATACCTTGGATTAGCATAACAAAGTCAGACTCTTTAGGAGATCAGTGCTTGAAGCAGTTAATTTTTCAATTGAGCTTTTGAGAAGGTGGGATTTATAGTAATGGATAAAGTTCTGTTTTGTCAAAGAAAGGTTCCAGAGTAGAATTCCACTTCTGTGTAAATTGGCGTTGTGGTCACCAAGTCTGAGCCTCAGTGACAGTCTGTCAAAAAAAATGTTGCTTTTGTAATAATAGGCAAATATTAAATGTCCTGTATAAGATGCTAAAGTTTCTATTAAATGGAGAAAATATCTTTCTTCATCAAAATAAGGCAAAAAAACATTACTTGTCCTTTTTTTGTGCAGGACATTGTGTAGCAGAGCCAGGAGGCTGCATTGATGCTATCCCTGGCTTTTTCGTAAAATTGTAATGTGATCTGAAATTGCTCCCAGTGTCTTTTTATTCTGAAGTGATAAAATGGGAATGATCAGCAAAATACTCCTGTTTTAATGATAGCATTACGTACACAAATACTTGTAAAAGGCTTAGGAAGCATGCATTGTTAGACTCACTAAGCTTTAATTTGGAGTGCTGAAGATTTTTACTATGATGGGATTTTGAATGTTCTAAATGCACATGTTTTCGCCCTTGTCATTGTAATAACGCTGAACAAGGCTCCATGGGTTGCCAGCAGCAGAAGAAAGTGAGTAAAGAATTTATTGGCAGAAACTTTATTTCAGTCCTAAAAGCTGTTGTGTTCCTTGCTGTGGGTGCACAGAATCCCAAGATCCTTTGCTTGCATTCACCTTGGTATCAGTCCATCCATGAGGAGGAGAAAATGGGATGTGTGTGTATACGCACATACACATACACAGCAGGATTGAGCAATTCAAACTAATCCTCTGAAATGAAATTAATAAATAAAATCCCAACGTTTTTAATTGGTTTCCTATTAATTATTCCTTGCTGAAAATGATGCTGTTTTGTTAATGGTTGCTTTCCTAATGTCCCGAAATTGAACTCTCAGTTGCCCTCTCTAATCTCCTAATCTTTTGCAAAGGAGAGCAGAAGGGCCTCTCTACAAAGCAATCTTGACTGCTTTATTTGACTCATTGGGGTGAGAGGAAAAAGGGAGGGGGGTGCAACACATATCATGCTGCAAATACAATTCAACATGTGCAATGAAGTGACAGCTGAATTCTTCAGGTCTTTATGTCAAAGAATCACTGCTAGACTAGTGTGTAAGCAAAGACGTCTCGTACCCTTATCTGCCTAGTGTTCTCTAAGAGGAACAGTCTGACTGAGAGGGGGGAAAAAATCAGTTCAAGTCTCCAGAAAATAGAACACTGGCACTGACTTTCCTCAGCAGCTACCTTGCATAAAGTCAAGCTCAGGTCTTTACCGTAAGACTGAACTAGTTCTGACCTCTCTCCATTGTTGTAGGCATTCACAGCTGCTCTCTGGTGGAATGACAAAAACTGATTTCCATACAGAAATACATCATCTAAGATTCTGAACTTTTGTCTATTCACCCCGATGTAATGTAACACATTTTTCTGATTGTTCTCTGGATGTGTTAAAGGGCTCAGATAAGTTTATACTTGAAAATTTGGATCTCGATCTAAGTCTTTGATCATTTCTACATCATAATATTAAGGTATTGAAACAAGGAATGCCACAGAAAAAAATTACACTCACAGTGTTTTGGGATGCTGGTTTTGGTGTCACCTGAAAGACAGTGAGATACGATTGTATTGTGCTGTATGTTTTCATAAAGAGGCTGATTTTGTTAATGCAAAGAAAAAAATTGAGGTTAGACTTGAGGTGTTTCTGTTCCCAGTGTGCATGACAACTTCTATTAGCTCTTCATGTTGTAGGGCTTCAGACTCACAGTGAAGTCACCCTTATCCAGAAGCGCACATCCTGGTATATTCCATAAAGTCAGGGACAGACAAGCGTAAGAAGCAGGGATTCCTAACTCCAGATGCTGAATTGGACTGAGACCAATGGGCCTGTATAGAATGTAGATTCTCAGATATATGGGGATTCAGAAACATGGCCAGTGCAGTGCTGGGCCTGGGGAACAAGAGGCAGCAAGGGAAAACAGCCAGAGAGAACAGAGCTAAGGATTCAGACTTGGATTTTTATAGGAGCCTACAGAAGTAAAGGCATCTTTTTGGCATAGTCTGTCATGAATACCTATTAAAAGCTTCTATTTCTTACAATTAATCTCTCTCCATTTGCTGTAGTAAACACGATCTGATTCCTTGATCTATCTTTCCGTAATTGGCTACCTGGATCCCATAAAGCTGACTACAATAAATAAATTAAACTGTGTGCAGTGGTATGTTGTCCCATCAGATGGCACAGATGAGTTCTATGGTCTCCTTGGAGTCACTCAAATCAACAATTAATAGCTGGTTTTAATGTAGGAATTGCTAGGAAGTTCGGTTTTCCTTTGGTCATAAGATATTCTGAGATGTTCTGAAGGGTTTTTTTTTTCTTGTGAAATTGTTGTGCTGTTTTCAGTACTTAAGAGACAGACTCCAAATGAAGCAGCCATTCCTAACCTATGCAGACAAAGGGAGTGGTTCCCTTAGCAACAGAAACCATGTGGAGGTTCTCAGAGAGCTCTCTTTTCCCCCTACTCGTATTTTCTTTTAACTCAACATTTTGCACAGCATCTTGCATGGAGACTCCGACAGCTGGGCTGGAGGCAAATGGTTCTTCCGGCTCTATCTAACCACTGCTCGAAAGGCAATTGTTCTACGCTCATCAGACAGAAAAAATGATAATCATGGGTAAGTGAACTGGCACACAATCAGAGTTCACGCTGAGGAGGGGGAAAGTTTACTGGCTGGCAACCAGAAGTGTCCAGCACTTCCCAGTAGGCACGTATGTTTGAAACAGGGGTACTAACGTAATGCTTACCTTGTTTACTGGTAGGATTGTATGTCTGCATTTAGCATTTCAGGATTTGGAAACATTAGCACAACTGTGTTCTAGTCCTTAGTATGTTACTGACTTCTTTTATAACCCTGAGCATCTCACCTCACCTCTGTTTTTCTTCCCCATCCACTAAATGGAGATGATATGCCATAAGAATCTTGAAAGGACTGTAAAGTTCTGTAGAAATATACCATATTGCTTGTCAAAATTATATTTGTTTTTGAAGTTAATGATAAGGTATGCAGAATCTGAGAGAAAGTATTGCTCTCTCATTAAGATTTAACTCAATTAACTTTTCTGTACGTAGATCTAATTGCTTTTCTTCATGGTACAGAAGAGGAGATGTGTGCATTTAGTATCTGTACATAAATGTGTATATGCATAAAAATTTGTGTGTGCTGATGTATAAATAACAGAAATAGAGCAGTTTATTTCCTTCAAAATAGCTATAGCATTGGTAAAGTACTGTCTGTGTTTCAGTGAAATACAGCATACTACAAAATAATGAAATATAATCTTTGTATGTATTAAAATAAACATTTGTTCTGCTGTCCCTAAAGTGTTACGTATTACCAGAGCTCTTGCCAGTCTTAGTTGGAAAAGGCTAAGGCATAAACTCCATAAGTTTGTAGTCATTTTACCTAAAAAGAGACATCAAATTAATTTAATTTTAAGTCAGTTATATTGTGGGGAACTTGCATAAGTGATTAATTTCTCTCACAGTTCTTCCTAATTTAATGTACAAAGTTCCTCTGGCCACATTTTCTCATCATATTTGAATTAAAATTCCAGCATTCAAGTTCATATTTTGACAAATGGTGATGCCTATTGATATTTGGATGCAGGCTTCCTTTTATTCCACACTTAACAGATGAGCCTTCTAATGTCGCAGTGAATGCATTTACCACTACAGGCAACTTAGTTGCTCTTATTTCAAATGTGATTACTGCAGGAAAAATAGTCATTGCTAAATACATGCACAGAGAGGCTGCAGGAGTGTCATGGATCAGCTATCCACAGTCATGTCAATAATATACTGTTATTACTGTTCCTATTCCTTATGCAATGCTAACCTTCTACATATCACTTGCTATGTGCTTGTACAGGACCCAGTACCACTGAGCTTTTCCTAGGTTCAGGTTTCACAGGTTCAGACAGTCGTAATGCTCCCTTTTGCATAGCAATTTGTCTCTTAGCTCCCATTTAAATTAAGAAAAATTGCTATGTTTGCACCTTTATGAATACTGTTAGCTTTTGTGCCTGAATAAAGACAAAGGCAATAATGTAATGTCATTGAAATGAATTGTTCCCCTTTTCTCTCTGTGGTTATATTTCCCTCCTTTTATGCTCTACTTGGAACAATACTACTGCATGAATCCATGACACTAGCTAAGGTACAGGATTAAAATATTTTACATTTAGTAGGTAGTGCTTGAGTTCATAATTAAAATTCTATTTATATATATTTTGTAATAGAAGAAAATCCTAAGTTTAGGTGTTAGGGGTTTTTTTAGCAAAGATTTTAAGTAAATGCAGATTTATCTTTATTACTTCGCTATCCCCATTTCATGTGTAGTTCTGCAGTTTTCCCTTGTTCAACATTTACCCTATCTTTTTGGGTAGTGTATTTTCATTCAGATGAACAAAAATGTCAGTCCTTTTGCCAGGCCTGCTGTTAGAGGTTTTTGTATGAGTAAGCCACTGACAGCACTGTGAGTTATTTCAGATTTAATAAGTTTGTATTGTTATTAGCAGTAGCTATGCTGTGCCTTTCATCCAAGTGTTTGAAGTGGTGCTGCAAACGTAAATGAAGCCTCCATAGAAATCTGGAGACAAGGAAGTAACACTAAGGATCACTAATCCAGAAACTAAGTAAATAACAAGATTTCTAATAATCTACAGAAGGGCTACATATCTTAGAATAGGAAGCAAAGATCTAATGTCGAAGCAGATTAGACTGATACCAACACCTGTTTCAATTTCTTGATGTTTTACATATAGGACACATATATATACTAAGCTAGAACGGAAGAAAAAGTGGATGTTAGTCTTAAAGATTAAAGAAATGAATTATGATTGACCTATAGGAAGAGTTATGAGAAGCTTATTCATGTGGCTGGCAGCCAAGAAGTTGGAGAAGTTTCATGCTTTTAGCAAGAAGGATAATCTCATACAGATCAAATTTCTGGATTTTACCATTTTTATATACTACATGATTCTTCAACAACAAGTGGAAGGCATGCCTTATCTTTTTTTCAGTCTGATTTATTCATTAATCAGCAGGTATAACTCCTCCAGGATACTCTGGCTAAAAAGAAAACCGTATATTAGCTTGTGCATGGATCATGGCTTTTTATATTGTAGTCTTGAAAAGAGGACTGATGCGATAATCTGGTGCGATACTGCCTGTAGCAACCTGTTACCATCCATCCATGGCTAAAACACATTAGCACTGCATGATGGTAGACAGTGGGCATCCTATTCTGTAAAGACTTTTCAGCAGCTTTTGTGGGAAGAGCCAGAAAATCTAGGAATTGTGAATGGCTCTTACAGAGCTGTTTCCAATCCTGGAACTTGTCTGGCATTTTCAGAGAGCCTTAAAGTGTTTAAGAAACCAGGACTAGTGACCATATACAGTCTGTAGCTGTTGTTGAGCAAAGTAGCTACAGTCTTTATCCTTGTGTCATTTAAGTCCTGACTCTGGGTATGTCTACATGACAGATTTTGTAATGTAGCTAGAGACGCATGTGGGCAAATGCCAGTAAGTCCATGGGACTAATGGCCCAGCTACTTGCTTACATAGATGGAGGCCCTGAAAGTAGACTAAGTGCCCCAAGTCTTTCATCGCCCCAGCATTCCACTTAGTCAAGTCATATCACTGAGCCAAATACAATTCTTCTTCTACTGGCACAGGTGACAGCAGCTATAAAAACACTGCAACCTTGTTCCAGGTCGATGGGAAGACAAACTCCTCAAAGACACATGAGAGCACTCTAGTTTCTAAGGTATACTAAATCTAATGCCTTCATATCTTCATTGCTAGAGTCATCCTTGCTAGCTCATTTACAACAAAATTTGCGATAATGACATTATGTTAGCTTGATGTGTAGGCATACTTGATATGGTATGAAGTGTACTGAATAAACAACTGGAAATGGTTATAGCCCAAAGATTTATTGTACTGAAAAAACATATTCCCCAGCATTTAAGGTGTAAAAATCACAATGTGATGTGCTGAAAAAACATAATGGCAATGAGCAGTGCACATACACCTTCTGAAGTGCAAGAAGTAGGTGGGACATCTAAAGGAGTTCACCAAGGAGTTTGGATAAACAAGCCTTGTCTCAAAGCCTTTTCAAATTCACAAACATCATACATATGAGAAGAGTTAATGTTTCTTCTCTCTACCTGAATGTTATCAAGAGAGTTTTACCGAGAGCCTTATGCCCTCATTTTTAACCACCTGCTTCTATTAATTCTTTAGTCATGGGATTTGTGGGGATGTTTTCTCCTCTTCCTATGACAAATTGATATTACTTTAGTATAATTTTTTGTTTGTAGATGTTGCCTTTTCATACTTCCTTTCTCTTATTCTTCCACCTGGTGGATAAAAAAAGCATCTTTTCTTTCTTTTCCCTTGTCTACTCTTTCAGCACCATTATGAAAAGCACATAAATGTGCGTTGTAGACTCTGCTATACAGAAGCTATTCTGAATTGTAATAGATGTATTCATGAGATCATTCTTCTGGGACAGTTGTAGGAAAAGCTAAGTGGAAGGGTCTTCAAAATAAACAATAACTGTGGTTTATCATTTCATTTCTCTGTCTCTAGAAATATTTCTCTTTGGCCTAAAAAAGGTAAAAGCAAGACCTGAAAAAAGTTCTTTGCTGATTTTGTAGCATGTTTTTGTGTCGTCTTCAAGCCTGTGTTAAGGATCATCTCATATATGATTCAGATTAGGTTTGTTCTGTAGTAGTAAACCTTGAGAGTTTGGAGTGCATTTTGGTGGAAAGTCTGGAAGTTCAGTATGAGCTTAAGTTAATGTCTAAACTGGCCTTCCCCAGCAATATATCAGAAATGCCTGTACAATGGCGCTGAGTTCAGGGTTAGTTTCCTGCCTGAAGGCAGATGGTAAGCTGAAAAATATAGAAATCTGCTGAGGGATCCTAAAACAACCTGTTCTAAATCTTTTAAGGCTAACGTCTCCATTTCCTTTTGCATCCTGATGATGTTTAGTTTAATGATGTTTGGATTTAAATTTCACAATGAAATCAAGCTGAGAAGATGTACCTGAATCCAAGTTTCTTCTAAATACTAAGTTGCTGCAGTTTTTGTTCAGAGCTAATCCTTGTGTGAATCATATGGCAACACTCAGCATGCCTGGTCTCCTGAAGATGTTCCTTCAAGGTCAGCAGTTGTCTCAAGCAAATATTTGCCACTTCGTAAATCTCTGCTTTGTATAGGCTGGATTCCATAGTCTCTTTTGGGCAGTGCAAGATTGTACAATAGCTATTATGCATCACCAGAGGAGTAAAAAAATTTTTTTGAAAGGAGAGTAGATATTCAGACTGAAACACAATGCTTTTTGTAGCCAAATTTAAGTTTTAGATCAGTCAGACTGTCACTTGAAATAGATAGGAATTTCAGGTCCAACATTTCAATGACTAAAATAATATGTTGTGGAAGCTGACATTTGCAGTCAGTGCACTTTTGAAAAGCAAAGGAAAAAGTTTGAAATATTTCACTGAATATACGATTATACTGTTTGGGTAGGTTTCTGTAATAATATTTTAAATTATTACTATTTCAAAAATTATTATAATGAAGTGTATCAAATTTGTTCAGAAGTTAATGTTGAGTTAGAATTGCCATTTAGCCATTTGTACCTCTTGAAATGTATATATATCACTGGGCATTTTATATATGGAAAATTTGATCTATGGTCATTGCAAAAGGATATGGAAAAGAACTGGCCATTTTTATTGGATTCTGTCTGGTGTGACAATACTTTTTGGCTCACAAGTGAAGGTAATCATTCAATTTTTATTTAATATATAGCCAGAAAGTTATTCTTTAAAAATAATCAACATAGCTTTTTACTTTGTTTGAGTTGGAATTTAAACCAGATGATGGTTGTTAGGGGCTTTTGAAAACTAAATGGGCTGATACGTTATAAAATATCCCACATCCAATTAGTTAATTATGATTATTTTAGAAGTTACTTCCATTGTATAATTCCTTTTGTATAATCTGATTGATTTTCACTGCAGTACTGTGTACAAAGAAACTCTGATATCATTGGGCAGCTGACTGCCTCTATGTTGTCTGTTTAAAGGGTCCTTCAGATTTCTAACACAATGTTATAATGCTTAGACCGATGCTGTCTGAACTTGACCATTGTGGTCGATCTGGGATTAAAAACAAATGTCATAATAGCTGCATGTTCACTGCTTTCCAGAATATTCTTATATAAAGTATATTTTGTATCTCATCATCTGTATCTATTTTGAGCATTTAGGACAGAAACTCTGCAGTGTGAATGTTCACAAGGGTAAGGATAGAGCCTCAGCTGTGACATGTTTTGGCACTACCAAATTCAATTGAAGTACTACGCTTTATATTAGCTAAAGAACTAACTGTTCCTTGCAGCAGTACATTAAAAAATAATTCAATGTCATTTAGATAATAAGAGGCTGAGAGTTGCAACATTTGACGTCTTATGGTGAGACATATGTTTTTACATCATGTCATGCTACAGGCATGAGGTTTTATGCATTTTTAAAACTCTGTAAGTTGGTAGGAAGATGATATTTTGGACAGCATACCAGATTCTGAGCAGTGTAAGAGAAAAACAGGGTGGAGGGAAAAATTAGTTTGAGGAGTTGAAATTTCTTTCATTTTGTCACTGCTTGTCTGCAGTTTGGTGATAAGCATTGCTCCAGACAGCTCCCATCCTATCTCGTTATTGTCCCTTTTGAACAACAATAATTCTTTGCTATTTTCTATTTAAGTGAACAAAACAGAATGGCAAAAGTGTCTCTCCGATTGATATCTGCTGTTGTGTTCATATGGCTATTTATTTAAACCCACAGTATGCAACAGTAAATCTGTGAAAGTGGTACCATTTGCACTGAGAATTTTCAGTCCTCACAGCCTGAATAGAGTGCCAGTTAGGATTATAGTTACAGTCATCATTCAAGAAACAAAGAACTTGGGACAGAAAGAGCAGAGATGCTATAGGTGGATGGTAATGGGAAAAGTAAAAATGTTTTAGCCAATTCCTCCTAATCTACTCGCCACCCACTCACAGACTACAGTGTGCCTTTGCAGGAAGAGATGGCTAAGTGAGACATAAACATATGGTTTTACACAATCTTCATATCTTGCAGCTAAACATTATTTATAGATATCAATTAGTTCTCTGTCTCTGCTATTTTGTTATGAACTTCTGTCCAGGTTTCTGGCATGCTTTTTATGAGGATGATTAATAGTGGATTTTAAAATGATTTAAAAACTAACTCCCCTGCAGGTATCTGTAGAGAGAAGGTGATAGTAAGGCACTGTTTTAATGCGATACTGAGAAACTGTATATTGAGAATAAGTGTAGTCATTGTTGAGTGTGATTTTTTTTCCTTTGAAAACTTTTGCTGAGCTTAATATTGCTATTGAAAAAGGCAATGTTTTAGACTTCATATTTAAGTTGTTGACATAAAGTGTATTTAGTAGTAAACCCAACAAACTCCCTTTAAATTGTATGTCTCAGACCTTACGCTTGCGAACACCTACTCATGGGTCTTACCTCATCAAAATCAGCTATTTATACACATGAGCGTGCCGATTGGGCTTTCTTGCCTTAAATCAATGAGTTAAGAAAGACTACTCCTTTCAGGACACTGATTGATTTATGCATGTTAGCAGTAAAATACGTAATGTACCATAGTTCTTTCAAAGTGCCCAGCCAATTTTACTGGGGCTTTTATCTTGCTAACAAAGTTTGCCTTACAGGATCAGGTTTCAACAGTGATAGACTTCCCAACGAGTGGTAAGATTGTTTATTTCATGTTAGTTAGGCCAATACATTTCTTAAATAGAGTCTTTAGATTTATCTTGGGACTTCAAATGAGTATTATAAAAGGGTTTTGTTGAGACAGAAAGTGAACATAATCCAAAAACCTCAGAAATTAATGGAAGTTTTTAGCTGATTTCAATGAGCTTTGATTTCAACTTTCAAAGGTTGTTTTAGAGAATCAATTAGCTTATTTAAATAGATATCTCATTTATGAAGCTGATAACACTTTTTTTCTACCTAAAAACCACAAGGTCTTTAGGATCAGAATCCTGAAATTTCCAGAACTCAGTATTGTATCTGAAATAGTAGCTTATACTTCATTTTCCTATTCTTATTGGTGTTTTTTTGTTCTTAAAGAAAAGATCGAAATTATATGTAAAACCCAAGGCATCCAACTGGAACGGGCTAAGCAGGGTCAGCTGCTAATCATGTCTCCACCACTATGTAACTAAACCCACACGTAACTATCATCTCTTCACCTTGCTGTTTCCTCTGTGTGTTATTTATTTATATTGAAGGCTTGAAAGGCAAAGTATTCTCTGTTGCTAAGTGTTTGTAGGGCATATAGCTCCAGTTTCAGCAGGGGCTTATTGATACGATAGTAATAAAAATAAACAATTAAAGTCTAGAATAATTGCTTTAATTAGATGTTTTAGAGTTGACCAACTGCAGATTATGGTAGAAATGTTTCGTGCTGGCTGCTGTACTGGGTACAAAATAACTGGTTTGTGTCCTCAAGCTTGCCAACAATATTCTTTTTAACTGGAGTTATTAACCTTTATTCCCCTCACAAACTGAAATGTAATACCAGTACGGTAACAAACATAACAAAAATGCTTGCCATGTTTCCATGTATTACTAAATTGTTTTATTTTTAAAAAGTTTAATTATTCTTCAATGTACATTCCTTCCCTGATCCAAAATCTGTAACATTAGGGATCTCCACAGATTGTAATTCAGTCTTTGCTCTCAACATGTTCTCTTATTTTCTTTGTACTTCCGTATTGCAAGAAGAGTAATTTTCTTCAGATCTAGACTTTTTATTCTTTCTGGAAGCTCTGGCTTCTGTTCATCATTCTCTGTTTTGTAAAGCTGAAAAAAAATATTTATTGACAGTCGGTCATGTGCAAAGTTCCAGTTTGCAGCAGGTGGAAATTTTTGTACTAAATTGGTGTTGTTGATTTATAATACTTGAGTGCTACAACACAAAAAGGTGCACCATGTTTGGTAAGTATGGAACGCTGGAGAAAGAGACTTTGGTTTTGTGCAAAGATTTACTGGAATCTTCTGCTGTGCTTGTCTTTCTGGTGTGACTAGGGAAATTCTTGCAGACAATAAAAAAAATAGACTCAGGATTAGAAGTGTAGAGTAAATGAGATAAATTGTTTCCTTTCCATAGTGAAACATGAACAGTTTGTACATGATTCTACAAGTTTTGCTGTTCTTTGGTTAAATCTGAAACAGCAATGGATAGCTTTTGAAAGTTCTTTCTTAAAGTGTCTTACTATAGCTATTAATAATGGCTGCGACCATATATATGACAATGTTCTCCATGTGTGAGAGAACACCCAGTGTTGAGGGTTCAGCAGGCATTTAATAAAATAAAGAGCTTGCTCTTCTGAACAGAAAGAACTTTAAAACAGTGGGGTTTAGAAATCTGTCCTTATTGGGAGTCACTTCCTTTTTTCATTTAAAAGTTGGACTCTGAGATTTGTATGGGAAGAACTGGATTATTAACATGCAAAACGAGGCAGCAGCAGATCCAAAATATACCTGTTGCAAGATATTTTTTAAATGTCACCTAAAATAGTTAATAGAAAAATTGCTGCAAAGGAAGTTAAGGTGTTGGATTATGTGTATTAGCATATGCAGCAACTTTAAACACTCAGTAAGTACAAGACAGTTTATTCTCCTTTCTAAGGATTTGGGGTATGGTGAATGGATTAACACATAGAATTCCTGCAAAGTAATCGGTATGCTGTAATTTGCAGTAATTTCCTGAGTAGACAAATGCAACGGAAAATGAAATGGAAATAAACAGACAGAAGCAGAGCAACCCCCAATTTGTAATCCAGACTGCAAAAGTGGAAAAAAATACAAGTTTCCATCTGGCTGAATATAAAGGAAACACAATCCATAAAAGGGGATACTGAGATCTCCTACAAGTTCAAACTAGGACAGCTATGCATCCTTAGAGAAGCCATGACCAAACTTGTATGGGTAGAAATATAAAAATAGACTGTCAGCCACTTTGTGGTTTTGTTTTCATGTTCTGTAAGACAATCACTGGTGGCAGACAAACCACCCTAGTTTGCATCTGACTGATCTGTGTAGAAGGTTTCAAAATGAAATACAATTTTTACCTAGTTTCTCCTGGTCTGCTTAACAGTGCATGGGGAGAGCTTTTATGTGGCATATTTGGTCAAACATGTTAGGAAGAAGTGGTAACAATAAATTATCTGCTAACCACTATGAAAATTAAATGCAGTCCCCGTGTATGGGAAAGGTGGAGAAGATTTTTTTATGTACTTCTGTCTTAGTGTACTAAAGCATTTGACCCTCAGCAAAGTGCTGTTGATATAGGAGCGGGACCTAAAGGCCCACAGCCATCTTTTCTGTCTTGGTTAAATGTATTCATTGTAACTAGAAATACAAAGATAAAAACTGACTCATATAAGCCATGCACCTGAGCATGTCCTCATTTTAACTGTTACAATCTGCTCTTTTCATAAACACAGTGTTACATTTCCCTTTGACATTTGATTTTGATTTTGATTTTGAAATTTAATAATCAAACACAACAATCTGAAATCTTTAATGGGAACCTCAACAACTAAATCTCATAGGCTTCTTTGCAAAATCTTGCCCTTTGAACAACAGTGAAATATATGGGTCATTTCGACTTTTGGCAATGGGACAGTGGTGTATTTTTGCAAAGTATGATGATTCTCCCCAGATTTGAGCACCTAGTAACATCAGTCTTCAGTGCTCCTTGCAGGTTGGCAGGAAACAAATAGTCTCACAAATGTGTTCTGGTCACAGACGTAACGGGGTTTGCCTGTGCATACTGCGCAGGTTTATCTGGATTCATCACCTTCAGTGAACAGGAGCAAAAGAGGTTTTACTTCCCTGCGCCTGCTTCTGCACCAGCAAGGTTAATATTGCAAGACAAAAATTGTTCTGGCAAAGATAAAAAAGAATGCTTTTCATTGCAAAATTGGAAACTACAAAACAGAAGAGAAAAAGGGAAATAACAAAATAGACTAGGCTTGTTACCAGTTCTCTGAGGGAAGGAAACACAAAGGGATCTTTCTACCCCTCTTCTCTAGTTAGGCAAGACAGACCAACCAACGTTCATTTTTTACCTTGTTATCTGAAAAAGTTCTACAGGGAAATGTCTTTAACTGGAGCAGGGGAACAGCCAGTTCATAGAGGAGTTCAGTATCATCAGGTGACACTAATCCATGACTGATATATACTACCACACTATTACTACTAGTAATAGCTTCTACATAGTGTGTCAGCCTGAGTCTCCCTGTAGTCATCCCCAGCTCTGTCTCCTTGGAAATCTCTTTCAGAACTTCTTGTTGAAGAGGGGAAGATAACTTGGAGTTAATTCTGTTCACCAGGAATGGGGTAGTGCCCCTTCATTAGGTCGTGCAACAAACTCATAAGGAAATAAAAATAAATCTGATTTTCATTCCTAGCTTGTTTCAGACAAGTTCTTCTGTATGATTGAATGTTGTGGTTCTTTTTCCAAGAATTATGTGGCTTGATGGGATGGGGAATGGTATCTTTTTAGTTTATATGGAAATTTCCAAGAAAAAGATGAAACAAAAATTGTATTTTCTTAATTTAGAAGTCACTCCAGGAGGCTGATTTCTCAAGAGCATAAACCTCTGCCACGTCATTTGATTTTGTGCTTTTCACAACTGATCAAAGATAATACTGGAGAGCTTCATAGATAACAAAAGTCATGAACTAGAATAAGAACAAAAGCTTGGCTGTCATCTGTAAAGAAGCTGTCTCAATAGCAGAGTGTTCCTACGTCCTCTTCTCTTTCAGAGCGAAACCTAATTCAATATAGTTATTTTCCCTGTTTTGTCCCTTGAAAAGTTGAGCTCTGAATCTGACTATTACCACAAAAAGATTTAAAAATCACATCTGTGATGCTGCATTTAAAGCTCTTCCCCTTTCAGGTATCAGTTGACCAGGATATTTCAGCCCATGCCTAAACATGAGCAGATTGTGCTGAAATGGCTGTGTAAATTTCTAGTCTTAAAGAAGGACTTGTGCCTTCAAGTATCTTTTTTAACTGCATCTGAAATCTTCAACTGTTATCAAGAAATCTGCATTTCATAAAATGTATTTAAGGGTGAAAAGATTGTTCCAAATTTTTTTCAGATATACCTGTGGATTCATGGTTCAGTCCTTTGGAACGTAATTTATTTTCACTACAGTATGGATTTGCACCACTTTGCTTAGGTGGCAAAATGGGGGGCCCAGACTCACCTCCCTGGAGGTAGATGACATCCAGGTTTAACCAGTCTCAGTTACTCTGAGATGCTTGCCTCACTGCTCTGACAATAAAGGAAGCATTTACTACCCACGTATACACCTAAAATGAAGGCAGGGTGGCTGTCTCTTCCTCACAATGTCTTCCAACAGAGCTAACAGCATGGCATTTTGATTACAGGATTATCTGCCTCTCAGGTACTTGTTGCACTTTAAACTTTTATGTCATTGACAGAAAGACTGCATCTGTTTAAACTTAAGTGCATACTTTTAATATTTTACTGCATAGGAGGACAAAAGTCTTTCCATACTGATTGAAGGTGTGTTAGAAAAGAGACTAATGTAATGGGAAATTCTAATGTGGTGTTAAATGCTGTAGTGATGCTCATCTACTTGATCTACAGAATCAGGATCTGGGCCAAATTTTGTCAAAGTGTTATAGTCTAGTTTTTCACAGTTTGCAAATGGTAGAAATCTGTTGCTCTGAAACTTCTAGCTTGCTTTTCAGGCTGTCAATGCTCAGAAGTTCAAACAGACATTTGGCCAAGAACACAAAAACTTAAATTTTCACCAAACTGGAAAATTAGCTGAGTTTTACTGGGCACTGTGTACAATACTGATACTGATATTTACAGCAGAAAATACTCCTTTCCTAGATAGAATTGTAAAGCTTTTAAAATAAGGTTCTTCAATTTAAATACTGTGACATGTGCCAATTTTAACAGCAAAATAATTGGTTCTCTGGAAATAAATACTACAAGCCTCTTGATAAACCACTTTAGGCTTGAGAAACTTCCAACTTCCTAATTGTGATCAATAAAGAATTCTTCAACTGGCAGAATAACTTCCCTTTACATATATGCTTTCTTTACAACCCAATTTTGTTGACATCAGTGGAGCCTGCATGTGAAACAGTACTAATATACAGTGGAGAAATGACCTGAACAACAAGAACAAATTTTCAGTAATTGATCTTGCATATAGAGTAGTAAAAATTTGCATGGTTACAGATGTTGTAGAAAATTAAATATAAAGGCACTGTTACCTGCAGGAATGAAATCCTTCTTGTCAGCTAGTTGGAAGACTCATGAGAAGGAATTTCCTGTTGTGGCCAGTTTCATCTCTCCTTCCTCCACCCCCATTACATCTTTGCTGTGCCTGCTTCTTCAGCTCTATCCGAATATATTTTCACTACGGCACATTTAGTTATCAATCAACGGGAATCTCAGCTGCTGTTGTGCTTGGTGGACAAACTGTTCTTTCTTTACACCAACAAGGAATGCCTGAAATAGCCAGACACATAGCACTGATTGAGGCAGCTACAGTTTATGCACCTAGATTCAGACAGTCTGAAACTGTCAGAATTAATGGCTTATTATTAGAAAAATACTTCTGCTAGACTTATAATTTAAAACCATTTAAATGTCTCAGGCATAATCACTGAAGTTAAATTTTTAGCTCGTAGCTTGACAGTATGAATTAGACATGTCTGCCTGTCTGAGGTTCATTTTCTCTTAAAGTTTTTGCTGTTTTAAGGCTTTTCTGTATTTCTAGGATGTGGTATCTGGGATAATCAAGATTGATGCACAACTTTCTATAGATTACATCATGTCCCTGACCTATATTGCTGAGCAAAAGAGAAAATTGTCCTTCCACTGAGTCAAGCCCAGGCCAGGCAGGGTCTGGATCTCCTGTAGAATACGGCTCCCACTTTTCAGTTCTTGTAGACAGTGATGTTCTGGTGTGATGTTCAGGGAGGGAGGAATAATTAAAAAGTGAAATGCAAACTTCCCCACTCCATAAGCTACAAAGAAGGGGAAGAGAAGGACACAGCAAACAGCATCAGATGGGAGCTGTTCCTTGCTTATCACACTAGTGGAAATCATGTTTAGAGGCTCTTGGGATAAGTAAGGTTCTAAAGGACTGAGAGTGTAAAACAACCAAACTTCAAATCAGTTAGAATTCTTAAAGCATATTGACAGTCTTATTTGGGGGAAATTACAAGAAAGATGATGGGAGGCCAAAAGTTTAGGACTATGTAATGTTGTTGCACAAACAGAAAATGACCATAGATCTTCGCTTACAAACTTGAACTCTGGTTAGCTCAACTTGGTGAGTGCCCACTGCTCAGGGAAAACACCCCCTAAAGGCAATCTACATTTACTGTAGTGCTGGAAAAAGCAACAACTGCTTTTTCTCCTTGACTTCTTCTATGACATACAACAGAATTAAGGGCTTTGAAGAGAACGTAGTGGAAATGAAGGGAAGGTACCAAGTGAGATGAGATGAGTGAGATGCCACACAAACAGGGGCTATGGGACAAATAGCTCAATTTTGCCACACGCATTCTTACTGCCTTTGACTGTGACTCTTAACCTAATAGTTAGCCTTTCTGGTTTATGTATGAGAATTTAAGTTTGTGACTGGCTTTCATCATGAAAATGAACCATGATTTAAAAGCTCTTGCAGCACAAAATGCAGAATATCAAGCCATAGGAAAACTGTCCAAAGATTGTATTAGTACTGAGTGCTGCCCTGTTAGGTGAAATCAGAAAATATGAGGAACTAAAAGAGGATTGTGGCTCTAACTGAGATTCAAAGCATAAGGCTCTGTTGTCTAAGCAACAGTCGGAACTCAGAAAAAGCTATCAAACAGACCTGGATATTCTCATCACTGAGGGTGTTTTGTAACGTGCAGTACATAGCACCAGGATGCCCGAGCCAGGACAGTCTCTTACATTTTGCTGAACTGTAAATGGCTATAGCTTTGCTACCTGTGTTAATATAATACTCTTAGTTTGTGTTACCATATAAAATTGTTAGAGCACAATTATCAATGCGCTTAAGGAAGCTTTTAACTGATGGAGTTCTTCTGTTAACTAAAGTAACTTTTCTGGAAATACTCAGCATTTAAAAATATTGATGAAAGCTGATGCAAATATTTATTTATATACCATCTTATCTCTATTCTGTTGTAGCCTAGTCAGTCAGAACATCTAGTGCTTGAATCAGGTCAAGTTTTCCTGAACTGATAAAATAAAAAAGGTCATATATGCTGAACGGTGTATTTTTTTCATAAGTTTATACTTCAGCAACCATCAGTGCTGTTATTTTAGCAGTCCTCTTTATAGAGAGAATCTTTTTCATGATCCGCTATCCCATTCTCTAAGTCATCAGTTTTAAAAAAAGGACTCAGAACTACTGCATTTTCCCTTTTGATCCAAATGTGTGCTATTCATTGGCTTTCAAAGAGAGAGGAAGGACTTAGAGGCTAGCTAGGGAGAAGTCGAGGGGCTTCTATGTAATCTTGAGAACATGTGGGGCTGCATCCAGGGTTGCCTGTGTGCTGAGGACAGATAATGTCAGTCTGACAGCCCAGTTGAAAAACAGATTTTTCTCCTCCTCTTGCAAGGGACATCTTTTTTTTCCCAAGTTAGACTCCTGGTAGCTGAGCTCAATGTGTCTGTAGAGCAAAACAGTCTGAGCACAACAGCCTGAGCACTGGTGGTTATGCCAGACCATTGTTCCTTGGTTTGTCAGAGCACTAAGTCACTCTGCAAATATACATGGGGTGTTAAGTATCTCTCTGTTCTCTTTTTGTAAGAGCTGCTTCTGAAAAGTTTGTTGTTTTTTTTTAACTTGACCGATGGCAGGGAAAACACAGTTAATATTGATTTTGCAGGTTATCTGAGGCAAAGTCTTGTTTTGCTTTTTCTGGATAATTTGAGGCATCCTTTATAACCATGACTTTCAGACATCTCTCAGAAAAGAAAGCAATTTAGAGCTTTTTCTCCTTGCTTTTTTAAGAAATGAATTTAAATATAAGTCCTTTATATTTAGCCCTTCTTGGTGAATCTCAATACATCTGCTGTATTTAAATAAAACGTAGCTTTTTTTTCTGTTTATTTACATTTCATTTTTTTTCATGATAAATTCATAATATAGTCAGTGACAATAGGCAAGTGCTTCCTTTTTTAATCTGGCTCTGAGTAGTTAATATACTTTTATACAAATTAAGGCTAAATTAATGATATGTTTACACTAAGAACACTAGGACTGTTTGCACTCTCATTGCACTAGAAGTTCATGCAAGGACATATTTCTTATTTTTATTTAACATCCAAAATTTTATTGACTCAGAGTCTTAAGGTTAATAGGTATATTTATAAATATACCCACATCAATCTATATTGTGGCTCTCAGTAAGTGCTAGTGAGGAGTTGTTTGCACAGGAAGTTAAGACAAATTAACTAAAGATATGATTTTAAAGTATATTAGTTAAAGTGCATTAAAGCTTGGTGTGAATGTTCTCATTCAGAAGTGACGTGACTGTAGTTCACTTTACCTTAATGCACTTTAAATTCACACCTTTCAGCTAATTTAGCTTAACTTCCTGTGTGGACAAGCCTTAAGATTGTTCCCATTAAAGGGTTTTGCTGAGCTTTATTTTCTACTTCTTAAATGAAAACATGTAAAATAGTCTTACATTGTAAAGAGACTATGCTGTAAAAAGAGATTTTGTTATGAGTTTTCCAATCATGACATTTGTTTCAATGGGGTATTAAGTGGTACATTTTAGGAGTAATCATATAGTTTTAAAAAAAAATATTTTAGATACAAGATTAGTGAGAGATAGTATGGGTTTTTTTAAACAAAAAAACATAAGACACCATGGGCAGCACATGACACTGTGAGAACTCTTACTCAGAAGGGCTGGATTATTTTCACTTGGGAATTATTGGAGCAGAATAGAGTTTAAACTATTTTTTCAGGATTTCTGAACTTTCAGAGCTCTGGAGAAAAGGTGCTGTACATAGGCAGATTGACTCACTGGCACATACATAGTGACTTTGATGTTTTGAGAACGTGCAGAACTTGGAGTGGGGAGACCTACACAGACAGAGGTCTGCTCAGAAAACCTTGTCAATAACATGGCAGTGCATAGATATTTTCTGGTTTGTTTTTTTTTTTTTAAACCTATTTATCTGCATTATTTAGCAGTTATTTTAGTAGAGGTATTCCATCTTAAATTATTACAGTGTTTTTGTGTATTTTGGGGTACTTAAGGTTTATAAACTAATCACCTTATTGCTCAGCATAGATTTTTCATTAGTTTAGCTTTAGGTTTGTGTTCTTTTACTCTTATATTTATTATCAGATAAAAAATAATTGCTCTTCTCAGTTTCATTACAAGCTGTGTGTTTCAAGAAACTGAGCTCTTCTCACAAAAACTTCTGGCTTACAAATTGTTTAACGTCATTTGACGTAGTAGGCTCTTATTAATGTTGCATATTTATAATATCAAGGATATAAGCAAGATTGACCGAACTAGTACTAACTGAAGTGTAACACCTGTAATGTGAATATATCCAATCTACTTGTAGCAACATTATTTATCCTTCACAGAACTAGTGGTTCTGCTGCTACCCATAGGTTGTATCAAGCATTGTACAGAGCTGGGTGATCTAAATGTATTCATCTGAAAACAAGGATGTGAATTAGTGGTTGGATCTGCAAAGTCTGTTGGTCCCAAACCAGCAGCCTACCTGAGTTTCCACTTAACTTTTAAGTACTGAGGTCTTATTGTTTTCAGTGGAACTACTTTGACTTCTGAGGGGTTAAAGAAAATCATGTGCTTAATGCTTTCCAGGGTTAAGACCAGAATGCTAAACACATTTTAGGGTTTAGCACTATGCATTTTACTCTGCCGATGACATGAACTTTAACCAAGGAGTGTGTGTTACATTTGCCAGCTGTTATCCATGGTGTTCTACAGTTTGATCAGAGCTGGCGTGTAGCTCAAAAAAGACTGTATGGCAGCTGATAGTTAAGTATGTGTGTAATAAAAATTGTATTTTTGGTCCTCAGATAATGGTGAAAAAGCTCCAATTGTCTTTCATACTCTTTCCCCCATTTGTCTTATTATTCACATTTTTTAGGAAGTGGCAATACAATTTTTAGATCAGTCTTTATTCACTTTGAACATAACTTCTGTTCCCTTTTTGCATTGTTGCTTAAAGTTACAAATTGTTTGAGAAAATTTAGCTTTCAAGTACCAGTAATTACTGATGGCCTTTTCCATAAAAATCAAACCCTGTGTGAAATAGAATACATGAAATTGTGGGTTTAAAAAATGAGTAAAGAATAGTAGACAGGTACAGTAGTGAGTTACATTGCCAGAGATGAACACTTCCACACACTTAAATAAGTAAGATAAAATATATTAATTGGTGCTTGAAAATACATTTGTACCTGATATGTACTAAAAGATTTACAGAGTAAAAAAGGAAACAAAAAGCCTTTGGCACCATTAATGATCTACATATTTGTAAGGTTGTTTTGCCACTGAGAATTATGATGGTAATAATGTCTTCTGTGAGTTTGATGGTTACATGTTTCCATCTCTTGAATCATAAACATACAATATCATGGAGGGAACACATCCTAATAAACATAGGCAAGAAGCATTGTGCAGATATATTTGTGTTACAGGATCACCTACAGGCCCTCTTTTATTAGGTATTGCGTGTAAGAAAGCAAGCTTGCTGTGCAGACAGATGATGAATGAGGGTGGAAAGGGTCAGAGAAACAGGAAGCGACTTGGTCACAGTCACTAGAACAAGAATAGAAATGAAGTCTCCTCACTCCCAAACCCAGTGTTATCCAGTATTCCACACTGCTTCTCCATCTGTATGTTTAGGTATTTCTTAAGCTCAACCACTGCTTGAAATCTGAGCCCACCTACCCTGGATGTGACAATAAGCACCACTAGAGTTTTCAGTAGGTCAGTTCAATGTGCAGGTATAGCAAATTACTTAACAAGTGTAGTATCAGTTTTCTAATTTTATCTGCAGAGACCATCATTCCAGTTGTATTTTAGCACCAAAATAGCACATTAGGCAAAATGAGTTTGGCGTAAATAGTGAGTTTATGATCTCTTTGTTTCCTCTGTACATATGATATGTTCAAAGTCACATTTCTAATTTCTTCACAGATAAAAGTGTAGTGTGTAGGAAGGACTGTAAACTAGCAGTCTCTGCAGCCAAATATTCAGATTTAGGGATTGTCAAAGGACACCTCTTTTCAAGCTGTTTTAGCTTCAAGAATAATTAACTTGTACCAACTTTTAAGCTTAAGTCAGAACCTCTGTGGACTCTTTTTACTGGTACACCATGTCCATCTTATCACAAGCTGTCTTTTGTAAAAAAAAAAGAAAGTCAATCATATTGTCCTGAATCAAACATGCAATTTTATGGAAAGCTGAATCCCTTTTTAGTGAGAGAGGGAGTGAGATTGCTTCCTTTATGCTGCAGTACAAGTGTAGCAAAGGATACAGGGAGAGAGATGAAGTATCCCACAGCTACAAGAAACATTGTCCATGTTGTATACAGGTACATTATCTCACAATTCCAGTATGGGAATGTTTAGCTTGTTGTACTTAGGACATGTGTCAGACTAGATACAATTGACATGTTTTAACATTATAGTCATTACAGTGACTCAAGAATTTCAATTAGGAAACAATTCTTCACACAGGGGTTTACTGAAGAAGAAATATGGGATACCACACCTCCAGATTTTCCTCTTTCTGGATAAAACTCTTAGCTTCAAAGATTTTGTGATATTCAAACATTCATCTAGGATTTCTGGTAACACAGCAGGCCAACAGGAGCATCAGTGACTGCGTCCCATGAGGCAGTTGTAGTAAGCTGGTTCTTCCAAGAAGTGAGTAAGTGCACATGCACTACACAGTTGCTGTCTGTCTGCAATAGATCTGACACTTGCCGGAAGCTTTGGACAGACCTGCCCTACCACACATGTGCTTTCAATTCAGGCTGCACTCACCCAGTAAGTCAAGTTTTTCAGGAAGCATCTGACCTGCCTCACAAGCTCTGTGTATTTTTTCCCTGCACGCACAGATTTGTTCTGTTCCTCATGTGCACAACAATTATACCCCATACAGTAGGTCTGATACTATATTTTCAAGGTGTTGATCCGGCTGCACAGGTGTTGCACAGCATATGTGTATTTCAATCCGGACTTACTAAAGGAACTCCAGAAGGGTATGTTTTATGTTTAGCTGAAACAGTTGCAATCACAAACAGTTGCTATGGCAGGACAGGAGGACAGGGGGCACTGAATTGTTAACTGTATGATGGAACCAGAGATGAGGGAGGGTAGGAACACCTCAAGTCAACTCTGCTGCAGAGAAAGTGCTTCTGGTATGCCAGCCTTTATGTGCATGTGCCATAGAGTAATTTCAAGCATGTGTATTAATCCGACATACCTCATCAGACTAGGTGATCTGGTCACAAAGAGTCTGTACAGCACATGCACACTAGGTCTGATGATTCGCAGGAGTGTTGGACTTACCATCCATGTGACACACAGATCATATTTGCATAGGGCAGCCTTGAGTATAGACTCATTCATAGGCTGTAGGAACACAGAACACAACCATGTTCTACAGCCATAGTGGCTTTGAGTATTTAGGAGAGAGTTGCAACTTGTGCTTCAGTTGCAGTATTATTTAAGAATCGCTTTTCTTCTAAAATCGAAAAAGAAAATGTGTTCCTTAATTTCCATAGAAGAAATATGACCTTTATAAGTATGGTAGATTATTTTAATCATTGATGGAAATAAATTGCATTGTGTAGTCACTCCTATGCATGGTGTGTTTATATCACATGTTCTATCAACACACCAACTTATTAAATTTTCTGTTCACAAAAAGAGTATGGCCAGTATGTTCAGATAGGGGTGCTTTTTCCTTGTTTAAAACTTCGCTGTCTGCTCTTCCAAGAATTAATTTGCATCAGAAATTACACTTCGTGCAAATTGTTGGCAGATAATTATTACAGCTTAAACTGTCAGCCAAAATACACCAAAGCTACAGTTCTCATATTTGCATTCTGTATTCCTTCACTGTCCACTCAAGCAAATTAATTACACTGTGTTTCTTTTGCAAGTCAGCAGGAGGTAAATTGGTATGGTAGATATGAAAGGGAAAAGTCTAAAAGAAAATTGTCAACCAATTTGTTGTTTTCATTTCTCTTTGCTGCATTGTTTTGCAATATCAAAGCCTGAAAATTAAATGCCTGTCATTACTTTGGGCATTGTCCTAGAGCTGCTGACACGGGCACTGTTAGTGGTAAATGAAAACATCAGCTGGCTTTTTGAACGGCAGCTAAAGGGCATCACGAGGACTTACAAAATCTATTTTCTTTAATTTCTAATAGGCTCCATCATTCATTATATTTAAGAGATATAACTTAGCCTTAGTTTACTTTTTTGAGGCTTCTGGTTTCTTGGCCTTTGCACGTGGAGGGGTTCCATCTTAATTTTTTCTTAAAAATAAATCCTCTCTTTTGCTGAAGTCTGTTCACCACAGAGATAATAAGGGACATCTTCCGTTATATTCAATGGACTTTAGGCTTGGGTTTGTATATATCAAAAAGCACAATGTTGTCAGTGCATGTATTGCTCCTACTCTTTACACTTGTGTTTAGATTAAAGAAGCTGAAGAAACTCATTACTGAAGGATGAGGCAGAAGCAAAGTATCTATACACTGAGTGTGATCGAGTCCCCTATCCACATCCTCCCCTCTATTCCTTATTTATTACACCCCTCTTGGATCACTCACTCATGATTTACAAAGCGCACAGATGTGTGAGTATTCTCTAGGTTATCAGTAATGCAGCTGCAATCTTGTAAATTAAATATGATATCAACATCCTAACAATGCTTCTACTTCTAGAAATTCACCTAGAAATTTAGTTTTGTGCACCACTAATTGGTCTGATTGTGAGCTCATGTTGATAAAATTCAGGCAACCTCATTTTCTGTATATTGAATCATATGTCTCTAGTCCCAGTGAGAAAATAAAAATAGTGACATCCCCTATTATTATATATACAGACAAAAAATAATAGCACTTGCTTCAGAACTCCTGGGGTAACAAGACACAGGTCATCTTGAACGGTATAAGAATTTTTAGAGGTGAATAACTGATTTTTCATTGAATCTTGTTGTCTAATGTAGAAAAAAAACACATCCAAACTGGAAGGTCTCAGACCATTTAAAAAAATTTTTGGTCCAATATTGCTAAATTTGAAAGTAAATCGAAAAATCTTTTTTTGTTCCCCCAACCCATTGTGTAACAGGTAAAAAAGTAAACATGAACTTTTTATATGAACTTTTGTTCAAATTTGAGATTTCAAGGAAAAAAAAAATCACAATACAGCTAAAAATTGTTTATGTTTTGAGTAGCTTCAAACAATAACACTCAAACACAAACATTTTAATCTCTATAGTGTTGATTTTCAGTTATGTGATTTCAGTTTGCTGAGCAGATGATATGCAGTAATAAATATTTATATTTATATTTATATTTAGGGTCTTGTCTGGGGAGTTCACAGAAGTCAGGTATGTTAGTTCCCTTATATGCAACAATTGCAGCTCCTTCATTAAAGGGGCTAAAGATCTGACTCTGATCTGAACCTTCAATACAAGTGCAAATTGAAAGATGTAAATCTGATCTCACAAGTCTAGACATGAATGTCAGCTACTTTTAGACATTGTTCTGTATTGATTTTTATGTTCTTAGTTTTATTTAATGAACAGGTTATTTTCCCCTTCCTCTGTAATTCTGGCCTTATTCAGTAGAATCTCAATCTGCAACTCCCCTTTAACTTTCAAAAAATCTCTTCTATAACAGGTTCAGAAAGCAGTTTCCTGTGAATTTTTATGAGGATGTTATGAAAATTAGGGTTGCATTTTTGACCCCATTTAATCTCCAAGCATCTGGTTTGCACCGTTCTGTTTGGTGATGTTTCTTTCCCCCAATATGACTTTGATAAATACTTTTGGTAGGCTGCTTACCCTTTGCAATTCAAAGCATTAGAGTTATTTACTACACTCCTGCAAACTTTTCTATTGTTTCCACTGTCCTTTGTATCAAGTAAGTTGGAGACCAGCACCAGCTTTGGAGCAGATTGATTATGTGGCTGCTGATGGCTGCTTCTTTTGGTAGTTTTGAATTTCAGTTCAGAGTAAGAAGAACTGTGCAAGTACTATAAAATTATATCTTTCTTGCTTTTATTTTCCCTTTGCACATGATGCTTTTATTAAGATGATATACTATTTTTATTTGCCATGAAATCTTAGTTCTACAAAACTAATTTAGTTCAGATGGCAATTCTTGACATATGAATTTTTAAGAACTTTGATGTCCTGCAGGACAAAATTCTTTTCATGCACCTTTAGTCGATGAGCTGTATTTTTACTGTCAGTAATATTTACTTTTTCTTTCTTTCTTTCTTTTTTTTTTTTTTGTAGCATAGTAGTACCCCACTGTGAGCAGATACCCATTGTAGTAGGCACTAAACCAACATTTATTAACAGAATTCTTGCCCTGAAGAATTTACAGTCTGAACATGAACATATAGAGGAGAGGAAAGGAAGGACTGTTTATTCTTTTACAGAGGGGAAAACTTGAATGCAGAAACATGAAGGCTCAGATTCACAAAGACATTGATTCAAGATCCACAATAACTCTATGTATAAGTATCAAGAGGGAAGACACCAAAGTTAGATATACACTTCCAAAGAAAAAAACTGGGGAAAAAAAATCAAAATAATATAAACTAGCCAAATGTACAAATGTTTACATCAGGATGTTTCCATCTGTTGGTGGAAAACACCCTTCAGTATGAGTATTGGCAGCAAGAAATCCAGCTATATTCATGGAAAAATATAGCTCAGTGCTCTGATGATCGGAGAAAATTAAGAGGTGTCTCAGGTGTCTAGTTAGATTTTTGAGTTTTCTCTTTATCCTTGAAAGCTAACATTAGAGGCTTCAAAGTTCATTGACGCAGACTCATGATTGTGTGGAGGTTTTGTTTGTTCTATAACAGAGTTCTAAATACATAGTTTATAATGCTTTTGTTTGACACAGGGAATACCTGTTAGAAGCACAGAAGCTGCATATGTACAATGTTTGCTTGCAACAGAACGTCTCACTGATCTGCTAGAGATCTTGGGCTTTTGACCCACTCAGTGGATGCCCCAAAACCAGACGATAACCTGTAAGACTATAAAAATAAAATTCTGAAGTTTATCTACGGACTTGTATAAAAAGTCCTTTTCACTGACCAGCCTTAGAAGACTTAGAGAAGAGTCACTGAAACTATGCGCTCAACATGAGAGGAATACCTGGGAACCTCGTAATGTATCTGGTTATGCCAGACAAAAAAATGGGTTAAACACAATGCTTGAAAACCAAAATTATATATAAGCTTTGTTGTTTGCTGTGGCACTTATTAGCAGCCAAACTAATATAAGCCAGCTCATTCTGTGTAAAACAACACTAAAATTGAAATGGCATCATTTCATTGAGCTAAGAAAATTCTGTATTTTGAAGAAAAATAAATGTTTCATAATTTCTGAGAAACAACTTTTTTTATTTTCTTGACATGGATTACAGCATTAAAATAATGAGATAATTTGAAGATTCATGTAAAATCTTAGAAGTTAATGTTTTCCTAATAGCAGTTCTCTTACAACATATCTCTATAGTTAGCTTACAGATAGTTCTGTTTCAAAGTTAGGAGAGGAACCGTTCTTACATTATCTCACTGGATAACAGAAAATCCCCAATAATTAATGCCAGATCCTCAGTTCTGATAGTTTCATTGAAACCATTAGGTCTATGCCAGTTTACATCATTTGAAGATCTGACCCAGCAGGTATAAAAATGAAAATGGCAAGGCAAAAAATATGAGCAATTCGATATCAATAAAAATGTGCATGAGGTCAGTGGGGACAGAGCCTTTTCAAGTTTTCATTTGACTTTTTTCTCCTAAAGAAGAAACTTTTTTCCCCAGTCATTGAGCAAGGTAATGTACAGCAAATGATAAATTACAAAAGAAAATAATCTGTTGTAATAAAACCTGGGCAGAGGACCAAGTATTTGTTCCTAAAATATTTATTTTTCCCCAGCTGTATTTATGCCTGAATACACTGATGTTTCTAAAGCAAGTATTAAAAAATGCAATGCCTTTTGAGCAAGAAACTCATTTTAGATACACACATTTAAAAAAAAAAAAAGTTTTTCCTTTTTCAAAATTCAAACTTTAAACTTACTGAAATCTCACTATCACAACTGACAGGTTCCAACTGTTTTTATTTGACAATGTTTGCAGAAAAAGACATTTCAGTTCAGAAATCTGAATCAAATTTCTGACATAGAAAGTTACTTGATTGCCCAGAAAGAAATTGTAATACATCAGAGTACAAATTAATCTCTCACTTTGCATAGCAAATACATTCAACAGCTTGTATTAAAATTATTGTCACTATAACGTGTCTGGAAAAGATACATTAATGATTATTTATCAAAGAAAAATTAAATCAGAGACAAATGTAGCATTTGCTGTTGACCCAGAGAGGAATGTTTTCTTTTTATTTCACTGTGGTGGCACTGGTTAATAATAATTGTAAGGAAAATTACAGTTTAAATAATGAGCTGAGTGAAAAAAAAGAAAGCTCAGACCTGAGGTCTGAATGTAGAAAACGATAAGTTTGAATTTTACTGAGCCACAGGGAGAGAATATTGTATTAAAGAGTTGGGTGTGTAGCCCCACATGTGATTAATTAGCTGCACCCAGGTGGTGAGATAAAAGAACAACAAGAAGCTTAGTTGAGAGAGAGCTGTAGGGAATAGGGGGCTACTGTAGAAGTGCTGGGTCAGGGAAGGGGGCTTGCTCTACCAGCTAGATGAAAGGCCTTCCTGGGTACACCTGCTGTGTAGACAGCAGCAGAAGCCCTTGGAAGCAGAGGTCTTAAAAGAGGCCAGACAGCAGGATGTGGTTATCTGTTTTCTTTATTGATGACCCATGGCAGAACAGTAAATATGTTTACAGTGATGCTAAAGATGCTTCGTTAAAAAGTTTGACTGGCTTATATCAGAGTGGGGAAACTGAGTCAGGAATGTTGGAAGGTGGAGCTGCTGCTTGTATTGCAGTGAAGTGCTGTTCAGTTTTCCTAAGCCTGTGTTTGACTGCCCCCTCCTGCTTTGCTTTGCCTTTGGAGTGTGTCATGAGCAGTGGAGTAACTTGGACTGTTCTTCAGATCTCCTATTGAAGGTGAATAACAATGATAATACTGGCTGGCAGGGAGCTTCACAGAGGCTCTGGGCACAGAGTAAAGCAAGTGGATCCTATGGAGGTGAAGTTCCTTGAATGGTTTGGGTGTATGCTGGGGCCTAGCCTCGTAATAAGGAACGGAATATATGGAATCAAAGTGAAATTCTATATGGGACAAGAAATGGGGTGGTCTTTATAGCAGGGTGGTCTTAAACTGAGGTTTAATGTATGTACAATATACAAACATTTTTGACAGACCATTAACACCTATAATCTTGTAAATATTTGCAATTTTCTAGATCATAAATATAGCTGCATAAGCAGTTCTTTCAGGACATCATTTATACTCCATTAAAGGTTAATTTACAAGTTAGTACCTTATAGAAAGAAGATATGTGTACTTTTATGTTAACTTTCTGTAAAGGGAGACTGGTGTCTCCAGCAGCAATTTGTAATTCTCCTGTGACGCTCCCAGTGGCACTATTCAAAGCACTATTTGAATTCTTTTCATCAGCTCATGTTCACAGCAAACTTAATCTTCTGTTTTGAAGAAGGAGGGAGAAAGAAAAAGAAAAAAGAGCAAGATCTTAGGTCTTCTGACTGCGTTCCCAAGCATCTAACTGTTTGTTTAAACAGTCTCCCCTGACACGCATTCTCATTTGTCACAGTGCTGATGATACCTGCTGCTGTATCTTAGCCCAACTTAACTAGCTTGGTTGTGCTAGAGTCTTGGTCATGAAGGGGGGCAGGGAGGAAAGAGGTAAATAGTAGGGGATTGACTCTGTGGGCTATGACTTTATTCACTGTAATGGCATTTGTGCTTTCTAAAGATCAAAGGCCAGAAAAAGGGTGGGGGCAGGGGGAGAGAAAGAAAATTGTTCACTGTAGACCTAGTCAGGAGCTTTCAGAAGTGCCTGTGAGAAATTAGGTGCCTCTCTGAGCATTTGATCATCTAACTTTGAAACCCTGATGAGAGAGCTTAGAGAGGGATCTGAAGCGAAGGAAGAATAACCACTCATAATTTAGGACTACTGGGGAAGAATGAACAAGGAAGGTGCCAAATCTAACTGATTTTGATTTATTTTCTTTTTTGAATTGACAACTTTCCTTGTTGAGCCTGGTAGTTAAACAAATGAGTAGCTTTAAAAATAGCTGTTAGCTGCAAATATGCAAGAAAATAGAAATCCGTTCTAAGTGCATATGCTTTGTAAGTTATTGGGATAAAAGAAAACTTTCTTAAATGGTATGGCATGAATTCCTACAGTGGTCTGTATGGGTTTATTCACCTTCTGTACGATTTCCCATGAAGAGATGAAAGCTTTATGCTTGTTGCTTACTATGTAGTATATGTTTATCTTTCTTATTCATATCTTCATAGTGTAAAGATTTCAGCAGCATTTTTTCCCTGTTTCCAACTACTGTGCATGTTGCAGAACGTTCCAAGCTTCTGTATTTCATATACTTAGATTCTTTCAGCTGGTTTCATACACAAAATGGAGGGTGGTCATTATGGCACATCCACAACATGCTAAATAGGAGCTAATTAGGCATTTTTACTGTACTGTTTTCATTGGAAAGCTCTTCATAAAAATTGAAACTTTTGTCAAAATAGAATGACATCAACTCTTGGGTAATTTTCTCAGGCTCAGGTTGAATTTCTGACTAATGAATGTGGGAACTGGAAGCTTTGACCACTGCACATGGAATCTGTGCTCTTCCAATCCATATTTACATTTCTTCTCTGGAAGAAGCAGATTGAGGAGTAATTAAAAATTTGCAGGTTGTGGACTGGTGTGGAGAAGAGGGAATAAGCTTCCCTTTTACCAGCTTAGTGATCTAATTGCAACACTATAGAGTCAGTCCAATCTGTTGGAACTGCTCCATTTGTTTTAAAAAATTGCTTCTTGTCTCAAGAAGAACTTTCTGAGGTACTGCTTGTAACCTCACACCAGGTTTTCCTCAATACTTTTAAAAACACATCCTTATTAATCCAGTTGTACTTCTGGTGTTGAATGAAATAACTGCCTTCTTGAGGCCTGAATAAATTGGCATTTTAGTGTTAAATTCAGTGGAAGGATTTCTACTGTAAGCGTAGCTGCAGTCGTACCTGGCTCCAGGAGATAACTGGTGTGCCAGTGACAATGCTTTGAGTCCTAGTGTCATACATGTGCTTGGAAATTATTCATTTTGCATGACCAGGGAGACAACTTTATTTCAACAGAATCATTGATCTTGATGCCAAAAAGCAGCTGTGTGACATGATGTTGCTGATTAATGCCATGTGCTGTGTGACACAAGAATCCCCATGAGGGATATATGAGGGGCATATTAAAATGGCAGAATTACATCAGTCATTACATCAGAATTAGATCAGTCAGAATTCCAATCAGTGCCCTTAATAGAGCAAACATCTTCATGCCTTGTAAGTGGAGCGCTGGGTTTGCATATACACATCAAAAAATGTGGGTTTGCCTTGTAGTAGTTACCTTAAATAGCCCCATTATAGTTGAGGTTGTAAGTGGGTGGGGAAAACAAGACTAATCGTAAAGAAAAGTCTGAAATGTCTCATTCACTAGGGAACTCATCAAAGAACAGTTTCTTCCTACAATCACTAGTAAAGGGGCTGTGGTGAAGGAACATGAGGTTTAATAGCTGTGTAAGTGCTTTAATATAACCTAGCCTTACAAATCAGTTAACCTCGGTGCGTTCAAATCCCTTCGCTATTATTTTGGTACTGGGCTTGCTTATAGGTCTATGGCTTGCCATTGCACACTTGAGGCAGCTTAAAGAAATATTTATCTACATTAAGAAGTAGCACAAGTATTTCATGAGGACATTTGCCACTCACCTTGCAACCTGCAAAAGAACTGTCTTAATCATCTCTCTGTCTCCTTTTGTATCTCCTGAGAATTTCTCTCTTTCTGTCTCCTGCAGTAACTCCCCTCATATCCTTCAGAAATTGGAAATTTTTCCGAAGAAATCCTTTCTACTACCCTTTTCTCAGCCCTGCCTTGCAGCTCCAGAAACATGAAGTCCCCACTGTACTAGTTAAGGGCAAGGTCACAACGCAAAGAGGGTTTTACTTTATCTTACTCTGCCCTGCGCACAGCTGAGGGATGGCTGTGACTGTAAGCTTTGCTCCTGCAACAGCTTGGTTCATGTGTTTTGTGAAGCATGTGCTCATAATTTTGCAGGACCAAGTCCAACATGTTTGATCTTGGCCTTCCTCTCCCACATATGTAAAATTTAGTTTCCACTGTGTAAATTTATAAAAATATTCATTAAGAAGTAAATACTTTATTGCCTCAGTATGTGAAACCTTCCTGAATTCTTTAGGTTGAACCATATTTACACCAGTGCAGAGCTCAGTAAGAACATAGGCATTGCCGATTATAGTGCCTACTCATCTAGCTGCTCAAATTTGTGGAGCCTTCAGGCTCCTCTGCAGGCAATTTAAATCAAACATTAAGGTCATAAAAGCTGGAAAATATAGACTAAAGCAGGACTCATTCTATTAATTTTGTTTCCTAGAATGGAAGCAATTTCAGCTGCATTAAAACTTAAAGGGGTGTCTGTTAAGTATTAAATTCACAGTTTAAAAATCTAGTAGACTTACTTGGAGTTGCATTAAAACCTCTTTTGTTATATAAGTCGGTGTAAAAATATGTTCAGTTCCCTAGTCTTTGAAGTGGTGATGTGTCACACATCAGGAAGCTTTACAGAAGGGTACTTGAGGACACCATTAATGTGTAACATTTTTCTGCTGATAACTTTGTATGTTTTATCATGACTGCAGCTCTTACATTTATTGGACTAATATGTTTTCCCTTTTCATTTAAAGGGTAATGAATGGACATAAGAAAGCAGGTTTTCTTTTCTGTTGTGAGGGAAGGGCAATGTGCCAATGCTTATGAAATTACTATATTATGGTTTATGACATACTTAAGTAAAATATATTTATATTTTTATCCAGACATTGATCAGGAAGGGTTTATTCCTGCAGTAGCAAAATTAATGAGATACTAAGTTTGATCAGACCTCTCATTCCACAGTACTATTTTGCCAGTCCTCCAAATTACTTCTTTTAGAGTAGTGTGAAAGAAGACTTTTCTTTATGTTTTCCTGTTACTTCTAAAACTGCTCTGCTGTAATTCCAAATACAAGAAAGCAATTTCATAACTACAATTAATTTCTGGGTATAGTAAGTTGTTATTAAATCGTTTTAACTAGCTTGTTGCATGTTGACAGCAGAATAGTTTTAAGGGTAACAGTCAGCTTTGTTTTCCGAATAATAGTTTCTGTGAGTTGAAGGTACTGACAACTCTTGCTGAACGCACCACAGTTCTGCTTTTTCAATATCAGAGCAGTTTATCCCCAAGTCCTTTCTGAAGCAGTGTGTTTCACAGGATTATTGTCATGAATGTGACCATCAAAGCAGTGAGAAAACAAAGATCCTGATTTTCTAAGAGTGAAACAATCTTAGTTAAACATTTGCTTTAGGAACTCTGATGTAATTTTTCAGTCTTCTATTACGTTACAACCAGACAGCACAGAGGTAATAACTGGAGCATCTTTACACTGTAATAAACAGTTGTTAAATTGCAACAAAAAAAAAATCTGATTTTTGAACAGTTGCACAGACTTCTTATTGTATATCTTTTTATTACTCCAAAGCCACTAGAAAACTGTCTGTCTCTTCAGTAAGCTGGTATTGTTTGTATTCCCACGTATAATACTTCAGTCAAATGACTGACATTTTGGAGGCTTTGTAGAAATACAAAATGCTTTATGTATATCTACATACTTCAGGAGAGATCCTATGTTGTTTATTTATACTTTCAAGATAAAATAAATTGGAGTGTTGCTTTCATTGTTACACAAAGTCTGTGTAATTGTGCTTCACTTGGCTCTAGGAAAAGCAAATTCCAATTTCCTCTGTCATAGAATATATCTAAAGGCGAGGGTGTGCTATTTTTTCAGCTGGTTACAAACTGCTACTGTAATTGAAGAACTATGATCAAAAGTTGCTCTTAGAAGTCCCACGTATGTTTTCCTTTCCCAGATCCTGTTACAAATCCATTCTATAAAGATGAGTGTCAACTTGTCCTGGGCCATTTTTTCTTTTAAAGTGTTCATATTGAATGATTGAGATACACATCTGTTGGGACTTTAGAAATGATTTACCAAAACACTGGCTTGCTTTCTTCTGCTGACAGAAATTGTATCAGTTGAAACTGGTGAGAATTCTTTAAGAGTATAGCTTATTGTAAGACAAGAGATCATTCTATCACTGAAATTACATTTTCATCTATTTCTCTTTCACTATAATCTATACTTTGTCTGTCATTTGGTACTGAATTAGTTTCCAGCACGTTTCCTGCCTTGGTCTTTATCTTGGAAAAATACTGTAGGTGGAGTAGTAATTTTCTACATGACTTCTAAGCATCTGCCTTTTTTTAAACAAAATGTGTTTCAAGATTTAAAAAAAAATGTCTCCAAAACAGTAATAGGTGGATGCTGCATGTTTTGACCCCTTAACAGTTGCTTGTTATTACTACAAAGATATCAGTGGAAGTTAAAGAAGTTTTTAGCTTGGGTGTTCAGATTTCATAAAAGATGCCAATAAAAGAACATAGACAGATGAGTTGCAGGATGTTCAGTCTGTAGTTAAGGCAAGCCTTCCATGTCTTCTGTGCTGTCCAACAAAATAATTAAATGAATCAAAATACTCTCAAAACAATAGATTGGCTCAAATCCTGTTGCAGTTAATACTCGTCAGTAGCTTTGGATGAGTAATTCCTAATCCATGATAGGTCATCTTCATTTTTTGAGGCTTTATTTTCTTCATTCATTCTTAATACAGTGTTATTTCCAGAACAGCACAGATAATACAAATGCCATTTTTTGGACCTTTTTTAATCATGACACGTCAATTGTAAAGAAAGGAGATTTTTTTGTTTCATTTCTTCCTGGATTAATAACGGTGTGAAATCCTGTGTTACTTGAAATAGGTGAATTTGTATATCACTGTGCTGCCTTTTCTTCTTAGGGAGGGAGGTGAAAATGAGTGTACATAGGACTAATATAAAGTTCTTTTTATATAGAACTAATGGAATAAAATTCCATTGTAATTACTTTCAGACTTTCACATTTCACTTATAAACTTAATTTTCTCACCCATCTGTGTACACTAATCAGTATTAATTATTCCATATTGAAAGACACTGCTTGATAATTAGTTGGTTGTAGAATTTGAAGCAAATGCTGTAGTGAATTTTTCCTTTCTTTTTATTCAGAAATCATCTGCAAGCAGTTTTCTCAAAAGTATTACAGAAAATTATTTACCTGGTAGTTATAAATGAAGAAATACAATTGCTCTCTAATCATGTCTAAAAAGCTCATTGCGTGTATCTAGTATTTTCTTTTTAATAAGTTCTCTCTTGGATGCTTTTTATTAGATGGATACATATTGATACAGTAATTGCCAGTACAGTACTTCCTTCACTTTCTGCATCGCTTTTCAAGGAAAGGAGAATTTCATGAGTTATCTCTAAGAAGTTATCTAGTGTTACATAGTTGTTTGCTTGGAAATACAGTTCAGATGCTTCTTTGGATAGACAGATAGGCAAAAGAAATCAAAAGGAATTGACTCTCTGGAGCATACACTTTCAAAACCACATCTTGCAGGCAAACACCTTTTACTGCAAAAACTTACTACTGACATCCTAACTATTTTATTTTCTTGTATACTTGTGATCACTCATTTTCCACTTCACATTTCAAATGTATTTCTGGTACACAAGTGGCATTTAAGTCTTATACTGTCATCTATTGTAAGCGCCATGTGTGCAATTGGAAATAGTGCCTGAACTTAGAAACAGTTTTCTTCTACGTTTTGACAACTGATTGATAGCACAGAACAGCAGTAGCTCAGTACTGCCAAAGTTAGGATTGATGTTTCTTTTGTGATTATCTGGTTTTAACGGTTGAATCTGGTGTTAAAGAAAGTAGATATTTCTCATATGCAGTGAGGTTTCATGTCTGTAACCTATTGAGAGATTCTTCCTACCCAAACTTGAGTTCAAAGTGCTGAGGAAGCTTACAAACCACCAGATCTTTAGGAGATATCCGAAAGGCAATAACATAGAGCGGTGATTATTAATTGCCAGCAAAATAGGAGCCCCCATTATGGAATGAATGTCATATAGCATGGAGCTGTGGAACTTCACTTAAAATTAGAGAAGTTTCATTTCACTCTAAAGCCTGAACTCCTTATTTTTCATGAGGGCTGTATAATTGACTCTGTCTAGAACTAACCAGTTGTAGTATTCTCCTTATGCTGCATACTAAAATAATTCTGTTCTCCATAGATAAGTTTTTGGAAAAAAAACCCTGAAATTTCTGTTTTTAACATTGTGTAACTATGACTGCATTATTCCTTTAAACTCATATTAGAACTATTTGGAGTTCTGAGTTATGTTTTTTCTATTACTTACATTAAAAAGTTAAGTTCTGGTATAAATAGAAGAAAATCTTTGTGGTGGGCTAGTACTATTAAGCTTGTATCTGTTGCCTCCACTGTTAGAAGACATAGCTGCTCCACTTGTCCTTTTGCGTGTCCCACAATTTTGTATTCTCTCAGCACATTCTGTATCTGATATATCAGAGCATCCAATTTTTAGATTGCCTATCAGTTTATGTTTTCAGGAGGCTGGTAGCTAAGTCTCAGATATCTTACCCATCTAAAGAATCATTCTTTAAGGACTGAGCTTGTTTGAACATTTTTTTTGCAATTGTTTGGATGTTTTTCATAAAATATGAAGTGGTATTTAAACTGTGAGATTGTGATATAGTAATGGGTTCAGTAATCAGATTTTTCTATGATACTGAAATACTGGTCCTTTAGCTTGTTGCTGAAGTACAGGTTCATTTCTTAGTGTTAAGCTGGTTTTTAATATAGCCTCACTTAAAGAAAAAATGGCATTATTCATTACCCACTAATTTTGTTCTATTCTAATTCTATCTAATCTATGGGCTTTTCTAACACAAGTATCAGTGTAGCATGTCAGTGATTTTAAAATTCAGTTCCACAGTACTTTAGTGAAGTTGGGGGGTAAGTCAGATAAGCCAAGCTTGGACAAAATTCCAGCACTTCTGGTAAGACTTATGAGATATAAATAGCCATAAGAACAATATTAGTGTCTAATTATTCGAGCTTTGCCAGGAGTACACTGAGTAACCAATGGACAAATTACCCTCCCTACTTTCTTTTCCTGCCCTATTTGAAATCCAGTGAACTTTCAAGTATTGGTACTTACAACAGTAATTCCAGTACAAAATGTACATTTCTGTACTGAAGTCAGCGTGGAAATGTATCTGAGTTTTCTGATAGAATATTGTAAAAGGAATTACAATATTACTGTCATTGAATGCTCCTTCTTTTAAAAAATTAAATAGAGTTTCTGTATGTTTTTTCATGGTTGCTCTCTATGATTCAAGATTTGGGTCATTCCTATTGGCTTGACTTTCCCTCCCCCAGCTCTGTAGTTCAATATTTCTCAAGAAAATTCACCTTATTTGTATTGAACGGTAGGCAACAGAACCATCTGCGCCAGCAATTCTAAGAAGGAATCTTACAAGTTATGTTTAACATTGCTTCTTACAAAGTGCAGCTGGAATAATCAGTTTGACCTTCTCTTTTTCAACAAGTTGATCTGAAAGATGAAGCAAGACAGTAAATTCATCCTTTATGCTGATAGTGGGTAATTCTCAAGTTCTTTCTAATTGGGGCCCCTAATTAAAACAAAATACATGGTTTTATTATAAAGTACAGGCAATTGAAAAGATCAAGTACTTCCAAAGTATGAGAGCACAAGATTTTCTGTTAGAGGACTGTACATAATAAACTATTGTCCATCTGAAAATCTTAATACTTAACAAATATTGGTGAGGTAAGCTTCACGCTTGCCTATCTGCTCTCTATTTAACAGATCAGAAGCTGAGAAAAGGAAATTGTAACATACCTAAGACACAGTGAGGTGTCTGTAGTCATATTAGAACCGGTACTGCTGTCTGGGCATCTTGAACCTTCAACTTCATTATTTTTTGGGACTTCCTTTCTCTTCTTAAAGAAACAGGTTATTCTACCTAAAGAGCTGTTGCTATCAACTTTTAATATACCATCATCAGAGTAGAAGTGGTTTTGGTTAATAATATCATAACACGTGATTTTAGTCATGTTTTCACAGATCAACAACCTATCACCAAAAGAGGTGGAGAATAAGTGCTCAGGTTTTGACCAGGGTGTGCATATTTGCCAATACTGCTCAGATTAGTGCAAAACCAAAAACTGATCACAAAGAAAACTTCTCATTGCAAATACATGACTTTATTGCTAGCTGAGTAGCAACACTGGATGTTGTATGGAATCTGTTGCTATTTGGAACAGTGGATAGAGGCCCAGAAGCAGGAGTTTGCCCAAACTGTTACCTTCAAAGAGGCAAATTATATTCTCAGTTGCAAACATTCAGAAATCTGCACTAAGCAAAACAGTGCAGAATATGATCTAAAGCATATTATTTACTAATTGGAAAACACAAAAAAAATTAAAGTGTTCATTGGTGTGGTAAAACCAATGTGTGTTTGGGTTTTTGTTTTTGTTACAGTCAAGAAGAGCACCTGAATTAAAACCTGTGGGCATTTTTTTTCTGTACAAGGGCTCTAGGTGTCATTGATCAATGATACTTGATGTGTAATTCCCTTGCCAACACTTAATATCTGTAAGAGCTCAATTGCACTTAGTGTTGCCTATAGGAGAGACTCTCTGCATTACTATATAAGATAGTTCTGTGCAGGTTTGAAGGTTACTTGTGTACAAGTTATCTATGAAATACATGCATGCAGATCATGCCCCTTTTTTTAAAAAAAATGCAGAGAAAAGGTACTCAGTGAGAGGTTTCACATTGTGTGAATTCAGTTAATTTTTCCTTATAGCACCTCATAATTTTTCTGAACAGAGATCATTAATCACTCCAAAGTGTGAAAAAGTTTGTGTGATAGCTGTAAGACCACCAAACTCTGACCCTGGAGGAAATGAATTGCTAAAGGTGAAAAGCAAGTGTTTTCTTAATTAAGCCACCTAAGCTGCCTGGTTTTGCAAATATTTATTAACTCAATTCAGATGAAGTCAGATTAGCACTGCTAGCTGCAGAGAATGTTGTTTCATTGGACCATGAGTCCTTGTTTTCAAATCAATATTCAACCTTTTAACACAACACCAAATTATTATCCCCATCTGTCTCCTGTGACAACTCTAATGAACATAATGTCTGGATGGCGGTGTACAAACATTTTCTAAGTACTTCATTTATAAAAATACAGGTAGTAGCTACTTATAATAGGCTGTTGGGGTGTTGGTTTATTTACACTTTTTGAAGTTAATTTTTAATATTTGTTTCAATTTTCTGTATGTAACTGAAAGATAAGTGAATATGTAGGTAAAACATTCTTAATACAGTAAACTTAGATATGTGCGCTTGGTATCACAAAGGTTTTCCCAGCTGATGTCTTTGTACTCAAGGACTAGCAAGTGTGTTAGTATGAGTTGAAGAACAAAAGGAACTTTGAAATTTGGCCCAGCTGGTGACTGAACCAGTTCAAAGTGTGACTTAGAGCAGGCCATGCCAGTTGTACTACCTAGAGTGAACGTGGGCACTTGCTAGAGGGCTGTCGTGTGTTGTAAGCACCTTCTGCCCCAAGTTTAACCAGCACTGTTCTCCCTGATTTAAGGACGAGTGAGAATGCGTAAAGCCTGTCCCAGATGGCCTATTAACAAGATGAAAGGTCAGAGACTTTTGCTAACATGATAGGATTTGGCCTATAACACAATCCCTCATGAAGAGGGATTGGGGTTTTTTAAGTCCTGAAAAGAATAATAAGTGGTTTGAGGGCTGTATCCCAAGTATTTTGCTAAATCAGAATTTGAATCTGGGAAATAAAACCAAAATCTCATGGTCTGAATCTGATTCTTTGACCTGTTGGAAAACAGAGTAATGCTTGCTGCAACCTGGCATGGAAAGTAGAAATTTATTTTATATTAAATTCTCACCTCTGCTGTTGATTGATGTGTGCATTAGGACATGAGGAAGGTGCAGGAATGGAAAGTGAAGCTGTGAACTAAAGCCATCCAAAAAGTATATGCTCATTAGAGAGCAACAATTGCTTTCTATTCTGTTCTTCTTGGTGGCGGAGATGGGACCCCTGGCAACAAACTGAGGACTAGTAATGATGTTTATTACTGAGAGGTGAACATAACTAAATTGAAAGGAAACAGATTCATCAGGTTTAGGGCTTAAGGAAAGTGATGGGAGGATATTTTCATGAACTGCTATTTTAACTGCTGCATATTTTCAAAGCCTCCGCTGCAATAATAAAGTAATGATTTTTGGCAAAGTATGTTACAGATCTCTGTATTCTGCACTGCAAAGATTTGGTTGCACTATTTGCATTTTAATTTTACTTTTATTGAAATGTTGCACTTCAGGAAAGAACAATCACACATTCTGAGTTTTGCCACTGATTTTACTGTGCCGTGTACCCCTGGCAAAGTATACATAATCATATGTCCTTGTTTCTGTAAATTATAAAAAGGCTTTAACAAAAACTCTTTTATATCCATGCACATTGCCTCTGTAGTAAACCTTGGATCTTCATGATTTGAAAGCTATCATAAATGCTCAGCAAAAATGAATGTTTAAAAGTGCTTTTTAACTCAATGTGAAATAAAATTGCACTGGAAAGCCTGGAGCTACTTCATGGCAATCACTTCTATTCTGTTTAGGTTTTTGTATTGCTCCTGTGAGAGACTGGTTTGGAACTCCTCAGAGTTATTTTCATTTTAACTAAGATGTAAATGAACAGTCACATCAGACCAAATGATAGCAGTATGAAATCCAGCCTGTGTAAAACTATCACAGCTGGGAAGTGTGATGTTTCTCTGCTATGGAGATGGCCCATGGGGCTCTTCACAAAAGCTGGTGTAGTGAGACAGATCTCTTTGTGGTTCTTTCTCTGATAATGCAGACAAATATGCTCTTGTTTAGAACTGTTATCTAAAGTAGTCTGTCTGTTAGGATCTGGAAAAATTGTTCTCCTCAGGTAAATGTTAGCCTTTGAAAACAGTCCCCATCCTCCTACTCCTTGTCCTCAGGATCAAAATTTTTCTGAAAGAGTACTTTATTCTTACTTTTTAAATGCCTGATTTTAATCACTATAAAATACTTGTTAAAAAGAAATCGTTGCCCTTAAACAGATTTCTGCTTTTATCAGGGCAAACAAGCTGCTCTTTAAGGAACATCTGTTTAGTGAAATAAACACTGCTTGGGGTTCACAGAACAGTAGGAAGTTGTTCTTCTCTTACCAAAGTTGTTTCTTTACTTGGTATGAAAAGTAATGACACTTGTTTAGTTTTTTATAATAGATCCTCTTATACATCAGGTTTTGAAGAAAAAGGAGATTCACCTTCAGAAACAGGCCTTATATTACCAAGTACATTGCTAATTACTGCAGTCATACAAAAGTTGCAATGACACCTGTCTTTTTATTTATAAGTTATTTTTGGTCTCTTCAATGACCATCTCACAACCTTAAAAAAACAGTTCTAATCTTTGAAGACAGCATCACTTCAGAGCTATAGCTTAAAAAAAAAAGAAAGGGTGCTTCTCTGGAATTGTGTGTCTGCCTCTGTTCAGCTTTGTTCTATACTCAGTTTTAGTAAATCCAGTTTTTTCTTTATTGTCTCCTAATCTAGAAATGTCCAGCTATGAAAAGCTTGTCAATTTCTGTTTGTAAAATGTTCTGTGTAACTTGGATTAAATGCAGTGCAGCTGGGAGTAGTCATAGCTAAACAATACATGGCATAAATTATCTCTATATGGAGTGTCTGACTAGATAGTATAATCAACATGAGACTGACAAAACAAGAGTTTCACTGCTGTTGCTGACAACTTCATTATTTCTATGATGTTTGGCTGGGTAATTTGTTTCTGAGGAAGAGCAATATCTTCAGATAGGTTTCATGGCATGTATGTACTTTTATAAGCTTTCTGAAGATGGATGTGTTTGCAGAAGTTTAAGGTTTTTCCTAATATGGAGAACAATTGCAGGAACCATTAGCAAAGAGCATTCTGCTCTACATTGCTTTTGCAACAGGGCGCAGCAATTCCATAAAGCAATGTTGGTGAGCACATCTTGGATGTATGTAGATCACTTGGGATAACAGCAGCTGCTCTTTGGTTCCTTGTTTCAAACAGTACTGGCTTTAAGAATTTGACAAATTTCTTATACTAAGTATTTCTGTTTGCCTTAACTTACACTCCAGGTGATCCCAAATGACTAAGGAGTGTTCCGTGGCTCAAACACTCCAGGCTTGATTCTATTGCACTGCAGATTATTATTCTCAGGAATTCTCCAATTAAAAAGACTAGCGGAGAAAAAAAAAAAAAAAGGAAATGCCACTTTGTTAAAAAACAAACTGTACAAAAACCATGCCATCTTTAAAGAATTCTGACGAAACAGTTCTGGTTTCCTGCTAGTTCATCTAAAACCGTACTCAGAAATACAAGAAACCAGAGTCGCCAGCTCCAAGGCACTGCTGCCATACAGACTGCCATAAAGCTGGAGAGCTCCTGGTCTGCACATCCCCTCCAGCGGAAGCGGGAGTCTGCAAGCCCCAGGCATTGGTGTATCTGCCAGCTTCAGCCCTGCAGCAGAGCTGTATGTGTTGAAATCCAGGTTTTGCTGAGAAGACTGTAGATGAGGAACCACAGCTAAGGCAGGAAGCCTGGAGGAGTGGGGCCTGCCAAGCTCGGTTTCTTTTAGTCGCTTACATCATGGGTGTCTCAAATATTTCAAAACACTTGGGAAAATTATCTCATTAGGAAATTTTATAAACTTAGTCCAAACACAATTACTTTTTCTTCACTCACAATTTCAGAATTTCTTGAGTTTGATCATGCCTATGACTGATGCACTGGGAAATATTTGTCTTTTTTATGAATATACTGAGTACTTCTGTGTCTCTGTGGATAATAGGTTATTTGCTATGGATTTGGATCAAGAACACTGGCTGAAGGAACTAGTGAAACATAAGACTCAGATCAATGTCCTTGAGGAAACACAAGAAACCAGGGAATAGGACAGAGAATTAACAAATTGGCTAAAGGGTATGTATGAAAGATGATAGGTACACAAGCAGCCAGAGAGGCAGAAATTGCCAAAACCAGAGCTGGAATTTACTACAGTAGCTTGTATGTAGAAAAGTTTGCAAGAAAGAGTAAGTGTGAGTTCAAAGAAAGATATAGTTTTATAGACTTGTTTTGGGGTTGAAGGTTGGTTTGTGTGTTGTTTTTTTAACCTTTCCCACTGAATACCTTTGGCTATATGAGAAAAACACCCCAATATTGTTTCAAGGAGCAGAGTCACTTTAACCACCTTTCTAGTCACAGTTTTCCAAAATGAGAGAGCACACAGATGTCAGACAGAGTTGGCCTGACCATGCTACTTTGGGAGGGGAGCTGGAGATCCCATTCTCAAGTATCTGACCTGCCTGGCTACATTGCCTGACTCTGGCCATGACAGTGTACAGGATGTCAGATCTGACGTTTGAGCAGTGTTTGTTCTTTCAGGGGGATTATGAACAGTCTAAAATACAACTTTGTCTCTAATGATGATGACAGCTTTGCCATTGACTGATTAGGAAGTAAAGTCAGGTTCCATGTGAAGCTTTCAAATTCCAAATGTTTGAGTGAGTTTCTTTGCTCCAAACTTCCCACCCAGTTTCCAGATTGTTGGTTTACCAAGCGTTTTTTGCAAACTCAGTAGGCATAGTGCTGAAACATAAGGCACTGTAAAATATAGGAATGTTAGTTTCTGTATGTGAAGGACGTGCTTGCTACTGAAATACCATCTGCAATTAAACACTGGATATTGTGTACTTGGGACAGTGTAATGCCTGCGTGTAGCTGCTGCTCCATGGACCGGTCCAGCTTCTGAACTGGGTGAATAAACACTGCCACCTATTGATTGACAAAATGAAAATGAATGTCTTCAGCTGCCCTGAGATTTTATACAGAACAGCTTTGTGAGCTTCTCTCATCTTCTGCATGAGAACAGCCTGTCTCATCCCAGATATGTTACCTGTGTCCAGAAGAAACAAACAGACTTTGCTAACTGGAATTAATAGCCAATACAAAGGGCTGCTTGACTGCTAAAAATATCTGCAGTGGATAAAGCTGAGAACAATACAGGGTAAACATTTTGGTAAATGTGTCAGTCAATCAGCCAACTTGGGTGGCCTCTTTAAATGAAATGTACTGCTAAACATAAATCTTCATAGAAATGTGCAGCTTTACCAACAATAATAATAGCAGCTTGTGGAATCAGCTCATTATGTGTACTGCAGGTAGGTAAACTTTTAAAGTGATCAAACATGGAATGAGCATCTGTCACAACAGGTTAAGTAAGCAGTATAAGTATAGCAAACAAAATATTCTGTTCAACTAGTAAGTATGAAATACAGGCAAGTGAACTAATAAATGGCTGTCATCTTTGAGCCATCTAATGGAATCATCAAAGGCAAAGAACGTGCAGCTTTCTGTACAAGATCAGACTAGCGAACCTACCTGCGTATGTTTTATCATAAACCCTGTTTTTTGTTTTCTGTAGGTCTTTTAGTCTTTTTCATTTGCAGAGCTAGATGTTGGTGCCTCTCACACTTACTTACACACATTCATTCATCAATGGTTTTTCATTTGGGAAATTTATGATTACTTCTCTTACCTTACTGAGTGTTGTTTCATGTTTTCTGGCTTTTGAACAGCTTAATGAACCTAAATTCATATGACAGGAAGATTAGAAATATGTATAAACAAACTGTCTTTCATAGAACTAGTTTGGGCAAGAAAACATCATCTACTATTCTACTAAATAATGTTTAGGTGCAATACAGAAGTACTAAACATTATAAAAATTGAAGTGGCAACTGCAAAAGGTCTACTTTCTACCAAGCCGAAAGGAGAAAGCAAAGGAGAGAAGGGAGAGTACCAACCCGCAATGAGAAATTGATAGAAAATGTTTAAGAATTGACTGACTAGTTTCAGTAAGCTCACTTTAGCTTTTTCCCCTGAAAACAGCTGGAAACTGAGAATTCTTTCACGAGTGAGTACCATAGGTGGGGTCTATACAGACCAAAAAAACTTGATCTGGGATTTTGACTCAGAGGAATCATCCCTATTCAGCACAGCCCTGAAAATGGAATTTTTATGCTTACATTTAATTTTAACTAATTTAGATGCTTCAGATTTTCAGCATGCTTTTTTTCCCAGATATTATCCAAGTGACAGAGGGATTTGGTGGTTTTCAGAAGATTCCCAATCTTCCTTCTGTAGGCAAGGAGCAGTGACCTCAGCTAGCTGTCCTGCAGCCTTCTGACTAATGATCCTTAGAAGCAGCAGAACAAAAGAGGGACTCCTATACATGTACAGCCTGTGATTTTCACAGTATAGGAGGAGAAATGTTGTGTGTAGCATATTGTCACAGCACTTTGTAATCCTCTGCTGCAGCAAAACATGCAGGTAGTTGCATCTGATATTCTTGTTATGTCTTTGAAATATGTGTATATGCAGGTTTATGTATGCACCCACAAATATATGTATGCATATGGAAAAACTTTTAAAAAACGGTTTGGTCTGTATCCAGATTGATTTAAAAAACTCAAATACATACAAATGTCAGGCCCAGAACCAGATTTTTAGCTTCAGCTACTTTGGCAAAAGGACATTATTTGCTATGAGGTACAGTATCCTTAACTGTGTTTTAAAGGGTGGGAGAATCAGACTGGCCACCAGCTTTTGGGAGGTTTCCAAAAATTTTCCAAAAATTAAGCATTATGGCTGAATAAAACTAGTGAAAATTTTTCAGCAGATTGTAACAGTAGTTCTGGTATCCCTTTAAAAACAATAAAATATACATTTTCTGTAAATATTAATAATCATGGGCTGTGACAGACCCAGGAATTAGTGTGCTTTAATTTTTTTTCTATTGCCAGATGTTACATAGGAGTGTACTGGTTACATGAATTTAACCCAGTGGACTGTCCAAGAAGGATAACAATTTTCTGGATTGTTTCACCTACACTGTTTTTAGAATTCTAAGGCTGTGTATGGTTATTCCATATTCTGACTTTGTAGCATCTTTCTGGGTTTCTGTGGGATACAGCATTTGTGGTTTTTGCTCTATAGTAAAAACCCCTATATTCTGAAATATCACTGTTCTACTATTTTGGAAGCTCTTAAATGCAGACATTAAAGGATCTGTTCTAGCCGAGACATAGGCATCAATAAAATACATTTTTTTATTCATTTAATAATCTTTAAGTGTAACCTGTTCGGGCAGGGAGCTTTCAAATGATCTTGCAGATGGACATAGCTATGGATATGGTTGCTGCTTTTGTTGCTATGATTGCAGACAGCTGTAGTGATAGCTTGCTTGAAGAAAGAAGAAACAATACATCACATGCAACATGCATTACTGGACTGAGTGTAGGACGGTGATTTCCCCTCCGCCCCCCCCTTTATTGGTTTAACATAAAACTAACTGCTTTAAGATGGCTATATTAATGTCTTTTTGCTCATACTTCATGGCAAATTAATTACAATTGCAGTTTTGTTTACTCTGTCAGTAATTATTTTTTCTACTTGTGTGCTGTGCTGCTGATCAATTCTAAGGGATACAACAAGCTAAAAGCATACAGAAGTCACGTAATCTTTGACTATGGATGCAACAGCTTTATATATTCATCATTCCTATAGCTACAGAGGTAACTAGTATAGACTTAAGGCACCAAACGTTTTACCTGTGATACAGCACTATTTGCTTTAAATACTGTTTTGCTCTGAGATCTTATCAGTGATCTTGGACTTCAGTAATTGCTAGTAATAAGCTTTTTCATATCTGATCATTCATGCAGTATAAGGAAGAGGTTTACTCATTCTGCCCAGAGGCTGAACCAGCAGAGACAGCAAAGCCAATATGGTTCATTGAACGAAGACAGTGGATGATTACCAGCAACTTGTCACGTTTTGCCTTGGATAGCCTAAGCTGGTAAGTCAAATTTAACTCTTTAATGCATATATTCTTAACTCTTAGTTTAAAGTATAAATTTTTTTAATAAACATATTCAAGAACACATAGTATTGAGTGGTTTCTTAGAAACTGTGTTTTCCTAAAATCTGAAGTTAATGGTTTTACAGCTATGCTGTGTCCTGCTGGTGCACCTGTCTATACAGTGCAGCATGTATGTCACATACAACAGACAGTGATTTATAGTTTAGATTTTTTTCTCTCTCTGCAATATGTTTTTAAAAGGACATGAATATTGGGTCAGTATTAGTCAGTTAAAATGAAAAGGCTTTAATAAGGGTAATGAATTTATATTCCTTTGTATTTGAATTTGGCTGTTAAAGCATCCTGCTGTTGGGGAATAAAACAGTTATTTCAGTGCTTAGAAATGCAAGTAGAAATCTGATCACAAAGATGAAGCTACAGTATGTGCAGCATGAAATGTGTGTTGGAAGACTCTGGTTGCTGGTTTGGTACATGCTACAGCAGGATGACAGTCACACGGACAAGACTTTTGGTGGTTATTTCCAGGGTAACACAGTACTGCTGTAAGTTTTCTGGTTTTTAGTTATTGGAAATGCAAACTACTGTTAATTATAACTAGTTATAAGGGGAGCTGCTGTTGCTGTTCTGTCTAGTTCTGGCTTTTACTGGGAAACCTTGTAACATGCTGCTTACTGTAGTTCTTAACTTGCTGTGAGAATGCTAGTAGGGCTACTCTGAACCATATTGAGATGCCCTTATTGTTTCATTCTGACTATCCTAGGTATGTCCAGAGACTTCCATAGGTTAAAATCTCAAATGGATCTGTTCTGGACATCTCCTGTTTCTAAACCATTAGTCTTGGATATACTGTAACACTTTTGGCTGTGACAATGATATATCCTCAGGCTAAGTGCATTTCAGTTGAGAGATTAGCTATTTCAATCAAGACAATGCATATTTCAGGGTTCTACCCGATCGGTGAGGTGAGGACATGGCTGTAAAAAAATCCAAAATGAATGAATGATTTAAAAAAGGAGCCGGACAGCTCTTACAAAATAGTTTGTCTGTAAAAACAGAATATCAACATACAATAAAAAATAATAAGTTTTCAATCATAGAATCTTGTGAATTGAGCTGTCTAAACTCCTTATTTATTATACATTTTACCCATAATTTTGCCCAATATCTTTTCTGTTGGTGTCCCGGGAGTCATTTCTACAACCTAATAAGATCGCACTTCCAGGAGGTTTTACAGAATATGCAGCTCACCTTTATCTTTTCTTTTATAATTTCATACCTTGTATGTGAGTAGAAAATATGCTAAGTACAATAATATTCAGTAGCATTTTGTATCTTACTGTTTCAGCACGCTGGTAAAAAATGTGGTTAATTTGCATTATATTATGCAACCATATATGTATATATACACACATATATGTAACCAACCTATTGCTTTATTGTTTCACAGTTATTCCATGCACTAATTCAGTTCAGGATATTGACGGTTAGTATACAGGACACATTTACATGTTTCGAGTCATTTGTGATGCACTGATTCTGTGTGGATAGCAGTGATGCCACCTGGTTTATCATTGAATAGCTGCAATTTTTAGTGTTTACTTAGCTTCTCTATAGATTCACCTGCTTGACTTAAGAGAAACTTTCATGAGATTATAAAAGTCTGTCCTCTCCTTACATTAATGTTAGTCTTGGGGATCTGCTCTGGCTGTGTACTGAAAAAGCTTTCATGTGTAACGTGGACAACTTATTGTTACTGTCCTCAGAAGCCATTGTATAAATGGTTAGTAACAGACTGTTTTCTTCTGAATGCATAAATCCTGTTTCATTAACCAGATCAAGGTGAAAAGGACTCCAGCAACTCCTAGGAATTGTAGTCAAACTGTTCAGATAGAATCAATACTAACGGTAATCCATGCCATGGGGAACAGGCCCAAGCAGACCTAGTATAAACTGCTGCTAGGCTTTTCTGGGTTGGGAACATAGGCTAGCAGCCCAATGATACCTAAATTTGTTTTGGTTCTGAGACTACACCAGCATCCTAGAGTGCTGTAACATATTTAGAGAACCTAGCTTCTTTTTACAGCGTATGCATTGAAACAGAGAACTGGCTGCAAACCATTCGGAGTTTTGAATGTGTATTGGGAGATGTGTGGCTAGAACACCCTATGAAACCCTCAGATTTCCTGGAAAATTGTTCATGGACTGAGAGGTGCTTCTCCTTTGCTTGCTCATGTTAATATCATCTCATAAAAGAAAATGGTGCTGTCAAGCTGTTTGGTGTAAAAAGTTGGATTCTGAAAATAACTTGTCCACTTCTCAAGAAAAGCTTGACTTTGACTTTCAAGGCATTCTGTGAAAGACACCTGGGCACCTGATTTTAAGGAGATGGATACAAATAGACTTCCTGCATAGTGAAGGCTGGAGAAGATATTGGGTTTTCCAGGAGTCAGGCTGGCCAAATTTCTTTTTTAGTAATTACTTTAATCCTCGGGAGTATTGTCACAATACTAGTTCTATTAACTACAAGCACTACAGCTTCTATAAACATGACTTTAAATATAAATAAATGCCTCATCACATCAACACCAAAAATTTCCAGCCTGGATCAGCTCTTCTTCAATGGCTGTCCTCTCCACAGGCAACTTAGAGGTTTGAAGTCAACAAGCAGGTAGTTTAGTAAGATGGAAGGAGGACTTTATCAGCCTAGGGACGACTGATAAAGGCATAAGCCATATTAGCTTTAATAACAGGTATTCCTGTTTGGTTTTAATAATACCACAATAGGTATAAGACGTCCTATTAAATAGGTTTGCCTAGTTTACTTAATGTAAGTTTACTAAATGTCTACATAGCTTCTTGCTACGTTTTGGCATACAGGCTTGATGAAGCTTGGAATTTATCCATAATGCAATATTGTCCACTCAGAGGTGCTGAGCCTGTTGCTTTTTAAATAAAAAAACATGTAATCCTGAAGCAAACACAGTGGAATATGCTGAGCTACCTTTGAATTAAGTATTGAATGAGTCTGCTCTTCTTTTTTTGTCCTTGCCTTGATGATATTTCTGTTTGTGTGGTAAATGCAAACTGTTCTCTCTCTCATGAGCTTACTAGTAACTGTGTGGTATTTGGTATTCAATGACTGTACTCTTGGAATCAAATGATTTTGGGAAATTGAAGCTTCCTTTACAAACATGCCTGACATTTATTGGCCTATTTTTATCCACAAATTGGGACTGATTTTTGACCTGTACTTCATTGATTAAAGGAAGAAATTCTTAAGAACAGAGGTAAGAAGAGAAATTTATGTGGGATAATTTGTAGCTCTTGATACCCATAAAAACTGTGGACGAGTTACTTTAACAGAGAAATTATTATACTTGGTAATTTGCTGAGTTTCTTTAAAATACTAATAACATTGAACAGTGGAAGATGGGTAATCAGCTTTGGGGATAATCAACTATCTCTTAAGCTTATTTTGAACAAATATCTGAAAATAAACTGAACTGTTAAATCTATGCTAAACAGAGACAGATGTGAATGGAATGTTTTGACCATCTTAAAAAGAATTTTTTTCATGTTTATACTCCCAAATGGTTGCATGAATGTGTCTGTAAAACAAAAGGCTGTCTTTTAAGTTGTCCCATACTAAAACTCAACACTTTTCAGCAACTGTCATAGAGTAAAACCTAACCCACACTGATTCCAGCATGTGGTTCCAAATAATTCTGGCATGTCTGGAACATTGGCGAGTTGGCATTGGTGATCATACTTTTAGTGTTATGTTCTAGTCTGATGTTAACAAACAACTTCTCATGACAGAGACTTTGATTAAACATATTTTGCTCTGTTCCTTGGTTTCCACTCAGCCTTTCTATCTAGTCTATGCAAGCCTGCTGTTTGGGGCAGAAAATAAAATGCTTTATTTGAAGAGACAGTGATTCCACTTAGTCCTACACTGTAGGCACTGCTGAAATGCATGTAATAATTAAAAGGCAGGATGAATTGCTTGTGTGAGCTTCACTTCACCTTTGAAGTAAGGTAATTCCACAAGCTCAGAGAAAAGCAGTCCAAAATCATGGTAGTATTGTTGCTCCCTGAGACCCAGGGAACTTGTTTCCTCTCATATCCACTCTTGCACGTACGTTTCAGAGATGCAACTCACGTAATTACCTTCTGATTGTGCACCTAATTTAACAAAGTCTTCTCATCATATATGACAATTATGTTGACTCTGTCTCTTTTCATTCAGATTTGGTCTCTCTTCAATACCCTATGAGTCAGAGAATATGTGAGATTATTGTTATCAGATACTTTTGTGCTCAGGATGTGTGCTTCACCACAATTTACAAATGAGACAGGAAGATGTAGACAGCTTACAAGACCTGGGTGGTGTCTTTAATCTTAGGAACCAATTCATGATAACAAGCAGCCTCAACAGCAGGGTGAGCGTTTAGTAAAGAATGCTTTCATAATTGTAAGTAGTTATTAGAGTCTGGTCCTGCAGTCTGATTTGCTTAGATGCAGGCTGAGACCACAAGAACAAAAAGTTACAGGATTTGTATTATAGTACAAAGAATCTAAAACTTACTTCCACAAAAAGATAGTCTGAAAAGGTAGTCAGATTTCCTATTGCAGTTGTGAGGTTTTCTAGGGAGACACTGTCTTATAAATGTGTAAATACCCCTGTCAGGGAAAAAGGAAATATGAAGAAATTGTGCATTTTCGTCACCTTTCACTTATAGAGATCCCTGGGGATTGTTTCCTGTGCTTGCAGTTGAGTCAAATCTGGTTCTTAGTTTCCCTTCAGAAAGGCAAAACTATTCCCACATAAAGTATTTCCAGAGAGCTGAATATTAATTCAATTTTTCCTAATATGGAAAAATTATTGTAATCATACAGCATAGAAACTATTGTTTAATTATGAGGTGATATGCAAATCCTACTAGGCTAGACAGTGTTAAGAGAGAGGGGGCAGTCCCTCTTGGAAGAGTTTTTAGTCTAATTGGACAGGGCAAACAGAGCAGGATAAAGTTACACAATATACAGACGAAACCAGTGCCTGTCCACTAACTGAGGGAAGAAACTGCTCAGTATGAAGCTGGAAACAGCAACAGTTAGAATCACAGATTATTTTAACTGTAAAACATGGGGTGTAAGGGCTTTTTTTGCAATAACATAGGCATGAGTTGGCCATAGGTAGTTAAAACTAAAAATGCATATATGTTTCATTATGCCTACCACAGAGCTTAAACAGATTTTCCGTGTTTCAGCTGTTACTTGCTACAACTTAATGCCTTAGGAGTCTTGGTCACAGAGCAGGTTCCCTCCCTGCCAAATGCTCCTCAAAACTCTAAGAAAAGAACATTCTTTGTAGCAATGAACCTATATTTGGATGGTAACGTGTCAGCATCTGATGCAAATTAAATGTAACTTCACGCATTATTTCTGTAGTAGCTTGCGATGGGTTCAGAGATGAAAAAATATTTTTAATCCAGACATACTTCCCGAGTGAGAAATACTGCTTTGAAAGAGAATCCACCCACCCAGCTGAAAACATCACAGGTCTTTGGAGCACACGGTTTGCTAGCAGATAGTAATGTGGCAAATAAAGCACATCTTGCCACAGTTGTGCTTGTGTCAAACTTAAGTCACTTGACCAGTTAAAAATTTCAGTCCTGTATTGTGTTCTGTAATCAGTTAGATATTTTCCCCCCCTCTCAATTGCTTCAGTTTTGTTTCAAGAAAACCTTGTACTGACAAAATGCAGGTTATGTATATGTTATCCAAATTGTATAGTAACATTTACATTTGGGTGTGTTTGTTTCTGACACCTGTATTACCAGAACTCACTCTGTCAAAAGGCCATTTCCCTCACTAAATTAAACCATTTCTTCTTATACAAATTAGAGAATAGTTCTGAAATGGTCTGGTTTATTTTTCTATCCTTTATTCATCCTCCCCATAGATATCCATGGGACTAATTCCATAAAAAGCAATTTGCCATGGAACAAACTCAAAAAAATGTTTCTGAGTGTTTAAAAACTGTGTGTGTGAAAGTGAATTTTGCCACAGAAGCCTTGCAATGTGCATTTCAATGATACAGTTCTAATCAATAACATTCGCGTAGCAAAACGCTGTTAAACAGCTGTTGTTTTTCTTCTAGAAACTACTAGCTGAAAATGACACAGCAAATGCATAACTTAAGTCTCCTTCAGACTAAAAAGAACAGCGTGCCATCCTCTCCAAATGCTGCAAAGCGGTTGTATCGGAACCTGTCAGAGAAGCTTAAGGGGAGTCATACATCCTTTGACGAAGCATATTTCAGAGCTCGATCTGACCGGCTCAGTCTCCGCAAGACTTCAATGGTAATTACTTGATATTTATCAAATTGCCAGTTTACTGTCCTATTAATCTCCTTAATCGTTTTGCTTTTAATCTGTCAATTTTCATCATCTCACTTTGTTCCCTGACCAGTGCTGTACATTCTTCCCAGGCTTACCATTTATGATCCTGTGTCAAAATAAAGTCAGACCTTCTTGAAGGCTGAAGAAAAGCTACCTTACTCAAGTGATAATGCTTTATTTTAGGAATAAGATCTTAACTTGCCATTAATGTGACAAAATGTGGATTAAATACATATACACAAGTGCTTCTTTTAAAGGAAATAAGTATTTTAAGAAAACTGAAGATGACTATTAAAGTCATCTTTTTTTCCAAACAGTGCAAGTGGAACTTACATGCTGTGACAGATAAATACAAGGTTGTTCACAGACTGTGCTGATGATCGCTAGAGAAGATCATGGAAAAAGGAGATCACGCATGAAGCAGTCTGGCCTGGATTCCCTACCCTAGTCACAGAATACAGCTGGGCAATCTAGTGCCAGTACAGGAAAGTGTATCAGCACCTGCTGGACTTAACACTCACAAGTGCTCCTATTTATGCCAGTGCTGGTGAAGTTACACAACCTCCAGCACATACATTTTGAAGAATGGACTGTGTTGCTGAAGTAATGGCACAGTGTAAGTTCAGTGCACACAGAATCTTTTATCTTTGCTGGAGGAAGATGAACTTGCTGTTGATACTGCCAAAAAAACATGAATTCCCATTTTTCCACAAGTAGGAAGAACAGACACATCCCTCAGCTTCTCTGAATTATTTTGAAGGAAAGAGTTCCTCTCCTCTTCTGAAGAGCCATGACTTATAAGTGTCTGTGAATGCGCCAGGAGACACCTCTTGGAACCATTGTTGCACTAAGGCAGATGCTTAGTGCAATGCAGGACTAAACGCTAAATATTGTTGAGCCAGATAATATTACACTTAGTCAGAAGAAAAAGCACACTGGAATTATATGAATCAATGCAATAATTGAAAATAATTTTTAAATCAATTCAATGACCCTATCCCCTAGGATCACTCTCTTCTTGAACTCAGAGGATCCATGCATGCCCCATGGAAGAGCTAAGCTGAAATGTAGCTTCAGTGCATTAGAAAGTCAAGAGACTGTTGTCCCTCTCCTGTGAAGAAAGACTATGACCTGAAGGAAGCAGGGGATCATGGCTCCTTCCTCTCAGCTCTGCCACAGCCAATACATTTTGATTTACAGGAGAAGCCTGAAACCAAATCGGAGCCCGATAGTGGAGAATAACCTTAGCATAGTAGCCAACAACCGCGCTTCTGAGGTAGTGGGTTTCCAGATGCTTTCAGTTTGTAGGGATCATTTGAATTTGGGTCTCTAAGTATGAACTGTAGGAAAAGATTCTTAAGATGAATTTTTTAGCCACTATCTTTTCTTGCCTTTTCTTTTTCAATTGCAAGCTTGTGTATGGCGAGGTGAGTGAGAGAGAAGGATAAACTAGAGCTGGGGACCATGCCAGAGCAGACTGACATGTAGACTGAATGAATGCCTGTCTGTTAGATATCTTCTGACCAGTGCTTATTGAAATATACACTTCAAATTACACACTTCTTCAAATATGGGGCCTTTTGTCATACTTAACTAATGAGAAGAGAAATTGCAAATGAGAATAGCCCAAAGATTGAGGAGCAGCATATTGCTTTTGTGGCTCAAATCCTCTGCTATTCACAGAGCTAACTACTTAAAATCTCACTTTGTCTTCCCTTTCAGTCAGGTGGTGGGACTTCCTGTGCAATTAGTAATCTTAATTAGGAGTCTTGATTTTATGTTGTGATGTGGATGGTAGTTTAATGGGATATAGACTTGTGTTACTTTTGTTTTCCCCAACCTACTATGCTGTCATGGGAATAGCATGACTCTTGTCACTGCTGACCTACAGTGAGCATAGGTACCTCTCAGTATTACCCATCTGGGGTCTGAGCTGGTGTCCACAACAGTCAGGCTCCCACTGAACTCAAAATGCTTTGGATTCCATTCTATCCATTCTGCCCGGGTTTTTTTCACAGTTTTCCCTAGAAATAAATAGCAAGGAATCCATCAGTGAAAGAGTGGAAATACTCCAGCTCAAGTTTCTAGCTGATGTATTTTCTAATCACTGAGTTTCTGTGCTACAGAGCTAAGTCAATAGCTAAAATCATGTCTCCAGACAAGTGAGCAACATTTGTTAGAAATTGTTTTCTTTCGGCTTTGGCTAGTGAAGACTTTTCTTTCCATTCTCTCTTGCTGTGAAACACTTTCCATTCAGTAAATTGTTGTCTTGCTGCAGACATAGCAATGTCCCAAAATAGCTTTATTCTTGAACTCATGTTTATCAAAACAAGTCTTTGGAGAAACTGCTTTAACGTTTTTTCCAACTCCAGTAGCACATAGTGGACTTTTTCAGTCAAACCTGGAGCAAATATCTTGAAAGGGGCACTTCATTTTAATTAAGCTACATAAGATTGCATTTCTAAACACTCCAGCACTGAATCACTTACTGGAACATGGTTATTACTTACTGCAAAGCAATACTGTAGTCCTTTTCAGTATATACATTTGTGCATCAGAGCAACACCTAAATAAATTAATCACATAGCACAGCTGTCTAGCTAATGATTAGAGGCTGCAGGACTGCGTCAAGGAAAAAGCAATGTAAAAACTGCCCCTAAACTTTACCTGATCACTTGTAAATGTGATTCAGTTTCTCTTTGAATCCAATGGTTTTGTCTTTTCAGAGCAGGAGAAAGTAATCTAGTAAATGTAAAAGAAGCCAAGAAATTAGAAGGCTTTCATTAGTATTTGTGGCAATACCAGCTGGACTAAAATTAAGGACATGGGGTGTAAAAAATTAAGGACATGGGGTCTAAAATGTACTATGTCTTACCCCTATTTGTATTTCTTACCCGTGGGCTGAAGATGTCTGAATCATGCTGCAATACCAGAGAGTCTTTTACATATAATATGACGAACTTTTTGCAGAAAACTATATAATCTTCAAATATATGTCTGTTTTCTGTATGAAAACATAGTTGGGGAAAATTGTTCAGGTATATAGAACACTTTTCTGGACTTGGAGATCTAGCCTCGATGCACATTGCAAATGGGGCAATTTACTGGCATGGTTGAAAATGAGGTAGATGTTTTTGCTGTTTCACCATAGCATGGTTAGATGTGCACAGCTACGTGGATGAGGGATGCATACATGCCCAGTTAGAAAGCCCATATGCGGTTCCCATGTATTTATACCCTGAAGTCACGAGACCTGCCAACATATTTCAGCCTGTTTCTTGTGTCCAAATTGTTCATTTGGAAAACGTGATATTTGCAATTTGGTCTCATAATTCTTTGGATTGGATGAAGTACCTTCTAAAATTGATGCTCTGTTTCTTGTTTAAATCAGCATAGCTTTTTCAATCAGTTTTCTAATGAAATAAAGAAATAGAAATTTGCTTTTACTTTTCTCCTTTTGGTGAACCTGAGCCAACAGATTAGCTGGCAAGTGTTTATGAGGAATTAACTTAAGCATGCGCTTAGATTCTGTTCAGCAACTTAACACCAAAATTTCACAAATACTTCAGGTATTTCATTTGGCAAGCAAAAATCCAAAGATGCATTTTCAAAGGCATCTAGGCAGGTCTAAATCTTGATAACTGAATCCAAAAATAACAATTCAAATCAAAAGTTTTAAAATAATTCTACAATAATCACTCAGGTAGGTAAAATCTGTTGTTAAAGTGTGTGTGTATATATATTTGAAAAGGGCTAAATGCTTTTGTCAGCCATTTCATTGGGTTAATTTCAGCTGTAATACTGGAGTTAGCCATCTTTTTTTTATTATTTTTATGTAACAGGGTTGGGGTTTTTTGTTTTATATAACACAAGAAACTCCTGAGACGTATTACAAGATTTATTGAGTTTCACACAAAACTGGAATTAAAGCCAAATAATGGTATTGACCACTTAGGGTAGCACTCTACAAATGCTAACTCGTTTAACTTTTATGCACACACATAAAACAGATTTTAAAAAAATTACTATTCTGATTTCAAAAAAATGGGAAAACTGTATGTGTACCCTGTGCCACAGAAGTGGAAATGTGAACCAAGAAATACATAGTTTCCTGTCCTTAAGCGAGCACCACAAGCCTGTCATTGAGTAGTCTCACAAGCTGTACCTTTTGTTCAGCTGTCAGATTCTTAGCCAGTGTTTCCCAAAACGAACTTAACTAAAAGAAATGGAAACTAATAGTCATTCAATTTACTTCAGTTCCCTTTGTTAGTAAGCTCTTTATGAATTTACTGTTAAATAAGTAGGTTTTCCTAACTATAAGTAATTACAAGAGTAATACCATTTTGCTTGTTCTCTGACTGGATCAAAATGCAGATGCTTCTGAAGCATAATTACCCTTTATTTACATAAACAACACTATAGAGAAAGTTCCAAAATCAGGAGAAAAAGAATTTTAAATGGTTTTAAATTGTGATGAAATTAATGCTTTTTAGAATGTTGATAAATAGTTTTGAAGAACTGGTAAATATATGTTGCATTTCTAATTTATATGAAACAAAACAGTCTATCAGTTCACAGTTCTGCATTCATAATAATGAAGTTTCAAAGAATGAAGGAGCACAGTTTTGGGGTTTTTTCCCTCTAGGTGGAACATCAATGATCAATTTATGTTAATTTTGAATGCATAGTACAGTGATGTGCAGCTTTTAAATGCATGCCATTGTCTTGAGTGAAATTTGATGATGTATCGCATGTATCAGAATCATACCATTAATTAAAATATTTTTAATAATGTAATTTTAATATTTTTTTAAATAAAAAATTTAATTAAAATCAATTAAAATTATTTTCGTTTCTAGCTAGAGCCCTTCATCCCTTCAGAATAGGGACAAGACCCTAGAATAAGCGTAGGTTCTCTGATTTCAGGATAAGGTGGTGTTATATAAGCAATACAGCAGATATGTGTAGCTACTGGAATGAAAAGAAATATTGCTGCATTGCAGTAAAAAGTTCTGTCATTTTTAAGTTTTATCTTATGATAAAAGAAACATGTGTTGGCCTTTTTTTCTAAAATTTTCTGGAGATGTACCCTCTCTAATGACAGTATGTGCCCTGAAAGACAGATTTTTTTGCCTTGAATAGAGCAGTGGATAAAGAATAATAAATCTAGCTGCTTACCATTCAACTGTTCCTTTTTCTGATAGTTTTCTCTTACACCTAACACGGAAGTATGATCTAAGTATTTGATAACAAAATGAATCTGAATCTTACTATCTAGAGAAGAATCTGAAAGCAAGAATTGGATAGAGACCCATTTCGGTGAAGCACTTGTTTAAGTAGTGTCTTTTATTCTGCATAGAAATCTACAGAAAAAATATTTCTCCAGCATGAGCTATCTTTTATGCTTCTGTCTAAAAAGCAGATTTCCAAATTGGCACTGCACTCCTAGATTTGCTTTATTGCTGCATACATAGTTCACCTCATCCTTAGATAGTCATCTAACATAACTCATTTTTCTATATTGACAGTTTTGGGTAAAGGTCATCTTATGTGTATCTGTTGTCTTGTTCTGCTGATCCCTAATATTCAGCATAGGTGGGGTCCACATTAAAACTTTAAAATAACATCATCTTTGCAATTTCTTAGTGAGGCACCAAGACTTCACATGCAAAACAGTAGACCAGAAGCTCTCTGTAAGGCCTGAGAATTTCTGAAGACACTTTTAACTTCAAGCACAACTGAAAAAAAACAAACCCTGTAGGACTGATCGAATCCCAAGGTGTAGCTGTGGACTCTAGTTTTCAGAACTGCTTGCAAACCATTAGTTCATGTGTTTTAGGAGGAGACAAAAGACATTCCACCAGATAAGTGGTCTTTCAGAAAGTGTTGTTTTACTGACAGCAAAACTTGGACAGAGATGTGCTAAATTAAACTTCACCAATTTAAAAAAAGAAATGTAAGTTTTGGTGTGGCTGAAATGCTAATTTCTAATCACAGTAGAGAACAGTTTCAATTCAATATTATATCATAAAGAATACATTATCTTATAAGAATTTTCTGTGTTTCCTCCAGGTGGGTTTCAGGACACAGGAAGCTACTTTACATCATGTAGCTGGATCGCTTGCCCTCTTATGTATCCACTTCTTTAGTATGCCTATTGGCACAACATGTCTAAATAGATCTCAGTTCCTTTATGTGACCACACGCTGAGCCCTCCTTGTTTAGCTGGGCTTTTGCTTCTACTAATTCATTCTTAAGAGGGAAAAAAACCTATTGGGTAATGATGGCAATGGGACACTGGGAGAGAATTTAAAGAATCTTGGCAAATAACGTCATCACTGTAGGCTCCAGAAGGATGTTCTCATAACAGAGCCCTGCAGGCCATGCTATTCTCCTGCACCTGCTTCTCCCCAGCTCAGTTAAGAAACGATGGGTTTCTTTTGTATTATAGCATTCATTTATCTCCTTGACATCGGTAAGGAAAAGGTTCGGTGGTCCTCCCTGCTCGAAAGTCAGTGCCATGTATGTTCTTGGTTTTGTCTGCTTGTGTTCTCTGCCATTCAGACACATCACTTTCTGGACATGCACACTAGATAGTCAATTTTTTCAGTCTCATTTCTACTTCTTTATTTAAGGACCTTACATTTCAAAGCTGCTTCTAATTAGAAGTTAAATGCAAAACTATGAGCACCTAGAAATGACTGAAGTGTTTGAATGAACAGTACCGATTACTAGCTCACACCGGAGCTGTGAAGGATTTTCTCCAGAATAGCTTGTTTGATTTGGATTTTGGTCACCTGAGTTTATATATTTTTATATAAAATTTTGAGTTTGAAAAAATCAATAGTCCAAGACTCTGCCAAAATCACTTTCATCCACTTTCACGCTGAAAACTTGTAATGTCCTTCATGTTGTTTGATTACAGGACAGATGTCTAATAAGTATGGGTTTGTTTTGTATGAGTTTGAATCTTACTTGAATCTTCCCACAGACCTTAATTTCCATGAAATTTCCATGTTACTACCTGAACCTAAGCTGGGGCTGGAGATGAATATTTTTGGAGCAATCTCACAAAAATGATTTTTCTCAATATATTTCTAAAACGCTGACATGTGAAAAGTTTTACTGAATTTTTTTCTTTATTGATACACAGAATTTCCAGTGCAATGAAGCTATTTTTGAGGCCGTAGAACAGCAAGATCTGGATGCTGTTCAGATTCTTCTTTACCAATACACACTGGAGGAACTGGACCTGAACACACCGAACAGTGAGGGACTGACTCCTTTGGATATTGCCATTTTGACAAACAACGTCCCTATTGCTAGGACCCTTCTACATGTTGGGGCAAAGGAAAGCCCACACTGTAAGTAAAGAACCAAAACTGAATTCTCTGAGATAATTGTCTAATAAAGGAGATTAGATTTGCTGTTGGTTTTGGAAATTAGGTACAAAGAAAAACTCCCTGGTTTTATCATAAAGATGATTATACCAACAACAGTGCCACAGTGCTGGAGGACATTTGCAGCAATATCTGCTTGTTGAATGCATGCTCAGTGGATCTTTTTTGTTCTTCATGTCAGATACAGCAAGTGATGAATCAGGTTGGTGATTAACACTGGGGCAGTTGAGTTAATATCAATACAGAGAAAAAAATCTTTAAAAATACGGAAACAGGAACTGAGTGATTCAAAGATCGTGGTCTGAAATACGGAGTTTGTCATCAAAAATGAAAGGACGATAGGCTGTCTAGACTTTGGTTTATTTTGATTATCCTTTTGATTTTGACTATGCTGCCTTCAGGAGACAGGTTGTGTTGAAATCTATCATTTCCATTACCCACAGACTCCTCACTTAAGTGAGAATTTCAAAGTTCTACAGAACCAGAGAAACTCTAAACACAAAACAGACCTCCTTGCTTTACTGGAATACCAATATTGCTTGTAACTACATATTGTAGTTATAAAACTCCTTTGTATTCCTCCGTGGGCATTTTTATGCACAATTTGTGGGTTGGAGGGTGACTTACCAACCCAATTAATCAACTGTATACCATGACACAAACTCTGACGCCTTACTTGTGTCTAAAAATACACCAATGTATGCGAATTTGTTTTAAACTGTCAATGCCTATATTTAGGACATTCCCAGCAAGGCTATAATGAGACTGTGTTTGAGGGGTTCGGCCACTGCAGACTCTGCCATTAATTTGAAGTTAGTTAAATTAACAACATTTAGTGCTGGCATGTCAATCTCGGTGCTCCAGGAAATTGCACCTTGAGGCTACTAACATTGCCAGTTTTTTCACTGGAGAGTGTGTGTGCATGTGTGTGTTAAGTTTTTTTGCCAGACCCTCAGTGTTGGTACACCTTTATTGCTTTTCTATGTCCACAGCACTTATCATTTATTCTGGCCTCCTTTAACCTTCCCTGGAGATTTTTGCATAGTGTAGCTGCTCAGTGAAAAGAGTTTTTTAGTTTTATATTTATTTGTTTATTTTTCTGTCATGGTTCATGACTGAGGCTTTAAAAAAAAGTGTGACAGCATTTAGAGTACATGATTGACTGCTGAAGCAACATTCATTAACCATGACAAATCTAGAGGAAAACACAGTCTTGAGTGTTCTAAACAGCAGTAAAAAAGACTAAACTAATTTTTCATTGACCTCATCTGTAAATAAATGCAGTCTGATGGCGAGCAGGGGCAATCATAAATTAGTATTCATTTCCTGTAATTAATGCAAACATGCCTATGAACACAGAGAATATGAATATATAACCACCTCATTTCCATTTCAAAATATACCCACCAAATTTCCACTTCACTTATCTTGATTTTTAGTTTTTCTAATTGAAATAATGGATAAAGTATTCTCAATAAAAAGCAAATGATTGTTTGGTTTGCATTTTTTTTACCTTAAGGTTTTACTGTTGCTAGTTGAGAGCAAAAGGCAAAATGTTATTTTCAGCACTCAGAACAAAGGTTTACAGCATCTTTGTATGTGGCTTCATTCTTGTGGAACTGATAACAGTCACTTTCTATTCTCTCTAGTCTTTCTGCTTTGCTTTCTGTATTTAACCCGTCTTTTCTGTTTGTATGATCTCAGGGCTGCAAAAACATGATCCAGCACCCAGTGGGAGCATTTTTATTTCTCTGTGGTGGGCAGTTGAACAAGACTTCCCCAGGCTAAGTGGGAGGGGAGGGGATTTTGATGAAAATTCTAACTCACCCCAATTTTGCGACAGGACACAAACATCTCTTAATCTGATTGGAAGTGTATAGAACAGATGCACAGATCTGGGAGACTGCAAGGTAGAGGAATTCCCCATTCCAAGTGCACACAGAAAGCTTCCTACAGAGAAAACTCTTGCTTTTCTACCATACTAGCTGTAGTGATCAAACTGAAATCTCATTATAGGCCCTAAACTAACAATGTAGAAGAGAGGATCTGGAGGATAGATAACTTCCATCTGTATCACCTGCATTTCTGCCTAAGATACAGCAGCAGATAAAACAATAGAAAGTAAAACTATGATCTTCATTTCTGTGTGGAGTTCAGACAGTGTAAATCTTAACAGGAACCCAACATCTCTTAAACACAAAATAAGAAAGATCATAGAGTACAGCATTTAAAATATTAATTTAGTTGGGGAAGAGGCAAAGTCCACTGCATTATCTTTTCAGTTACCCTTATTCATCATATACTCATGGTTTGGCTTGGCTTCTTCGTGTGAACCCAAATAAAAGTAAGATTAAAATTTCCTGTGGCTAATTGGACACATTTCCAAGACCTGACAATTGTGGATCAGAATATTGATTGAGCAGATAGAGCCAGATCCTTAGCAAGAACTTGAACCAATGCCATTTCTCAATCACCTGAAGTTCTGGCACATAAAAACTCCTTCCTCAGTCCTGTTGTGCTATCAGATGTGTTATATGCTTATTGCAGGCATGGATCCAGGAAATCGTATCGCCTTTGGCCTCCCAGTAAATGGGCAGTTCTGAAGATACCAGCAGATTCCAGTAAGCCTAGCCATATGTCTCTGATGTCCATATGAAGGATGATCAAACTTCAAGAAGGATGGCTTCAAGCCAGCTTCTGAAAGCAAAGTCTTAGAGACAAACATTCTTCAAAAACAACCTTTTGGATGTCAGAGGCGTTGAGTAATTATTTGCTCTCCTCCTGTGGCTTTAAAGATCCCATGGCACTTTTCACATTAGTATGCAGGGTTATTCTTAGACTCCACTAAACTTCGGTTGTGATATAAGAGAGAGCAAAAGTTAAAACGAGAGGTTCAGAGGATAAAACAAACACCTTTTTCACCATAAGGACAGTAAAGCAGTAGAACAGGTTGCCTAGAGTTGTAAAGCCTCCATCCTGGGACGTTCTCAAGACCAGGCTGGTAGTGCCCTCAGTAACTTGGTCTGACCTTATATCTGACCCTGTTTTGAATAAGAACGTTGGACTAGAGAAGGTCCTTTCCAATCTGATTTGTCCCATAATACTAAGATTCCAGTTTAGGAATAAGACATTCGTGTGCGCAGACATCTTTGTTCATGTGGTGTTTTGATGTCAAAAACCTGTCAGAGCTGGGGGGACCTGGCTGTCCCTACACAGCAACTCCCCATCATTGTAGCTGCTTGTGCTGTGGCAGTGTTTTTGGTAAATAGGGGCCTTTTAAATTAAGGCTGTCTCAGAGTTCTTCTGCAAGTTATTTTCTGTGATTTCAGATTTTCTGCTCGTGTACATTATTTCCTGCATATTGAATGTCAGATCAGTGGTTGCATTTCTTTTCAGATTAAACACCTTTATGAGTCCTATTTTCTAAACTGCAAATAGTTTGAACAGTTTCAGGCTAAGAGCATTTCTGAAAAAAAGGAATCGATTCACCCCATTTCACTTGATAATTGAGGAACTGGTTTAGGGCAGTCTTGAGGACTTTGTGCTAAAATCAAACCTATCTTAGTTTGTAAACTATGTGATCTTCATTTTCACCTTTATGTAGCATGCAGTAGTTCATACAGACAATCTGAACTGCTAAATGTCAAATTAAATTGTTCTAAGCACTGGAGAAAAACAAACTCTCCGTGTGTGAAGCTGCTCGCTATCTGTCCAGCCTGTCAGTGGACTGATTAGATATTACATGGGCAAAGCTGTGGCACAAAGAAAACCTGGAAAGGGACCCATTCCATACCAGCCATGGCTCTTGGGCACAAAACTCTCATTCTTAAGTTTACCAATTAGATCTCTCTTTGCTTGTAGAAATTTATATATTGTATGTGTTTATAACTGCTACAACCTTCTCTTTTTCTACGAAAGCTTAGGATATTACAGCAAAGTAGGGGTTGGATAGAAACCAAATGCTGTATTATTTTATTCATGTTTAATATTCCACCAACTTAAAACATATATGCAATTTCAGTCTAATAAAAACATTTTTAAGCATATGAGAAACACTGGAAGAAAAATTTGCTCAATTTATGCATTTCATTAATCCCATTTGAGCGGCTAGATCCATAAGTGTCTAAATTGGCATACTGTAATCCACTTGATGATAAGATAACTCCCGGAAGACAAGAGTGTTCAGGGATTTGACCTTCCATGTGTTATACCAGTATGGATAAGGCCAGAATTTTGACACATAAGTCTACCAAGCAATTACTTATTTTTCCCTTTTCTTGGTAGTTTTTAACATGGAATGCAGGTCAGTGCATCTGAGTACATTGGTCCAGGAAGCACAGCAGCGAGTTACTGAATTGTCCGCACAAGTGATGAATGAAGGCCTTGGTACAGACAACACAGACAAAGAGAAGCAACTAAAAGCATGGGAATGGAGATACAGGCTATACAAGCGCATGAAGGCAGGCTACGAGCACGCTAGTAAGTAGAAGAAAATAGCTGCAAAATTCCAAGACAAGAACTCTACAACTGAGAACACTCTGACTTTGTTGAGCAAAGACACTCTCACTAACTGATCTCAAACCACTGACATGAAGCAGACGAATGTTAGGGTGGGAAAAATGAGGTATATGTCTAAATGGCCTTCCCAAGAGTGAGAAGGAAATTGATGTTAGAGCAATCGAGAACCAAATCTGAGAGCGGCAAGCACATTGCTCCTAAAGGAGTGGGCTGCCAAAAATTAGACCTCCAGACTCGGTTCAGGAACTAATGATTCTGTCCTGCTTATTTCTCTTCATTTACTCCTTGATCTCATTTAATGTGCTCAGAGTTTAAACCAGGATGATTAGAAAAGAATATATGAATAGGGAGAAAGAGGGATGGGAACATTGGCCTTTTTTCTGTTGTAATTTGATTTTTAAAAAATAAATGTATTCTGTTTTAGAAGAATGGAGTTCTAAAAATCTGATCAAACAATGCAATTTCATTTTACACACAAAAACTGTGAAAACATAATCATAATTTTGGCATCCATGTATAACATTTCATCAGCGTAGTCACAGAATGGGTTACTTTTAAACAGTTGTACAAATGAGTCTGTACCCAAAGTAAATGTGAATTTGGGCCCAAGGGAAGGAGTAAAACAGGGCTGAATTTTTCCACCTGTAGATCTTTTAGCCATATCATATTCAATGACATACAATCATCGCCATTAACATTTTTACAACCATATTTATATAAATTTACTTACAGATAATTTTCTCAAATTTATTGTATTCTAAGATTACTTCTTCAAGATAGATGTAGTGCTCCTTGTGTTAGATACACTACTGCTGTATTTCCTGTATTTAGTAAGTATGTGTAATGATTTTTTTTAAATCAATCCCAGCAGTAAGTCATGACTTTTTGTGTTTGGTTTCTGAATTGAGTCTGATTAATATTCTGCAAATCGAGCTTTTTTAAAAAAAAAAATAAATCTTGGGCCTCAACTGATAACAAGGTTTTAGAACTATTGCACTGAAACATTTGTGGAATTTGCAATTTCTGAATCACAGTAATGTAAAATTGTTTTCTGTTATTTGATAAATTTGAGTTTGTTAGTGAAACCATAAAGGTTTAATTAGCTCTTTGTGGTTTTTGTCCTTTCTCTCTCCTCCTACCCACCCCAAGAGATTTATAGAGGCTTTTCATTGACATAATTAGCATGAATCTGTTTTATTGGGTTACATATATGCAGGAAGATATTTTTAACCAAAAGGAGCCAAAAACCATGATAGAAACAAATGGTGTCTGCAGGATATTGTTAGCAGGGGCACTAATTAAAATGCTCAAAAGGCAGACAGCACAAACACCTACAACCCAAAGCTCACAATTGCAGGGTGATTTTCAGTGGGTTCTTTGAAGACTCAGAAACATTGTTTGAATAGGATTTGTTGTGCTGAAGAGCTGATGTTTTCTCTTCTCTCCCAGGAGCCCCTGAGGCGCCAACCAATGTCTGTCTCATGGTAACAAGCAGTACATCACTCACTGTCACCTTCCAAGAACCTCTGAGTGTCAACTCAGCTGTGGTGACCAAGTATAAAGGTACTGGATTTAGACATGTTTCATTTACCTTAACAATGTAGAAACTCTGAGGACTAAGTGACAAAGTTATTTATCTACAAGACATTATATTACAATGCCAGTAATGTTTGAATATAATTATTTTCCCAGTTAATAGCTGTAGAAGTGGAATTTTCTTAAAAGATTCCCCAAAGACAGTTTTTATTAAAAAACAAAAATAAATTAACCAAAAGCTTTCTCCATGAGTGCTTTGAAGAAGTTTGCTTGACTCACTGTGGTTAGGACTCAATGACTGGGTTGAGATGAGCAGTTATGAAACACAAGCTAACTTTTGGTGCCTGTGGGCTCCCAAAACCATGTGTATCCTTGTAAATGCCAAACCCACACCACCATTCCTTAAAGGAATGCCTCTGGAAGCTGAAACTTTTGGCAGAGGCATCATACAGCCCAACTAATTAGCTATTCCAGGGCTGCCACATCGTTCTTGGAAGAGCAATACATTTGGGGTGGCACCAGTTAGTTGCAAAGTGGAATGAATAGGAAAATGCTTCCATCTGAATAGCATTTAATAGAAATGGTTTTAAAACAGAATTTCTGTTCCACAGGAAATTCCAACATTAAAAAAAAAAAAGTTTTATTGAAGATTAGAACAAAAATGAGAAATTTTAAAATTTCCTGTTTAAAGGAACTTCCAGGTTTTCTAAAATGCTTGGAACAGTATGTTCTTCAGTGTTAAGGGCAGCAGTCCACAGCGTCCATCTTCCGGTGGGAGCCTGAGTCCTTCCACAGGTCAAGAAACTGAAAAGCACTGTTCTGAAGATCTGAGGCCGCCTTTACCTAGCACAAGGGAGTCAAGGGGTGGGGAGCCTGAAAATTCTTGGTTATTTCCCACTGTGCCTCTCTTAACGTTTCCTGTTGTGTTTGTTTCCTTGTATTAATAATCAAAAACTCATCTGAGAAGTACTTGAAACTTGGATTTCCATACATATAGCAAAAACATAATGGCTGTGCTGTGGGGCAGGAGAATTTCATGTTTCTCTGTGTGGGTGTCACAGGGATTGCTTCAACAGGAGAGATTCAAAAAGCCCCAGTCCATCAAGGGTCCAATAGCTCAGGGAGCTCTACTGAAGGTGGGACTTGCTGGTGCACAGGCTCTGCTGGCATCAAGTGCAATCTCCCAAAGGACTGCATGAGCTTATTTTGGAAAAGGCAGAGTCTGTCTTTCTTTACCCCCCCCTGTTTCTGGTCAGAGGTTCCAGTCATCACTGGCTATGTCCAGGAAAAATTTTTTTTAAAGTGTAAGGAAAAAAACCCAACCTCCCAGACATCAGTAAAGCCATCAGAGTGATTCCATTCCTGATAGCCTCAGTAGAAGGGTAAATTACTGTATTACACCTAGTCAGCTGTGCAGTGCTGCAGGAAGTGTGATTTTCAAAAACATCAAAGCCCTTTAGAAGCCTAAATCTAATTTTCAGCAATAGCTTGGGTTGCCAGGAAACTAAATTTCATTTAAGGGCTTCCTACTGTCTGATTTACTTGTGAAAACAATACGTAGGCTCCTAAAATACTTAAGGTCTCTTGAAAATATCAGCCTATTCTTTTTAATACATATATTTTAAACAACCTTGAAATATTGGCCACGCTCTAATTATAATGACTGTTGATATTTTCACAGTAAAGCAAATTCCCAAATAGAATTGATTTTTTAAAATATTTTTTTAAAAGTTGTAGTATCTTTCTTTTATGTATTCATTTAGGTTGAGTCTGCTTTGCACCATGTCCTCTTTTTGGTAAACACAATATTCAGACAAATATAATCCAACCCGACCTAACTTTCTAATCAGACTAGGTAGCATTGCTGTTGTATTTTGAGTTATTCTCATTGGTGATCATTTTATGCTTTATCAAGTTGACAGTTAGTTTTGCCAGAATGTTCTTTTTAAATCCGTTATCCCAGGAGACTTGCATATTTATGGTTAGATAAAAAGAAAGATCATTAATAGCTTCTTTTGGTGACTTTCGGGAATTAATTAAGCACTGGGTGTAGAATTGTTTATTACATTATGGAGTGAGATTCTTTGTGTTAGTTTGAGGGGTCATAAAATGAACCTTTCAAATGATCACTTGCAAGAATGATTAGAACCAGCTAGCAATTACTAGCCCTGAAAGGAGAGCTTGATAACATTGTGTGAGGATCTTTTTAGTGATATATATAAACCTCCTATCCAGAAAACCATCTAAACACTTTGCTAATCCACAGACAAAAATTAGCTGTTAGGGCGGGGTTTTTTCCCCTCAATAATTTATTTTCTTTTTCTAAGAAAATTGAAATTCAGGAGCATTTAAAGCAATATTTAGGGAATACCTGCTCATTAACAGAAGCTAATACCATACTGTTCTTTTCTCTGGACCTGAATTACAGAGGATAAAAACTGACATCACTTCTGTTTGGTTAGCATAGTTCCCTAAAAACAGTGAGAAACTGCCAATTCCTTTTTTCTGTGTCATCTTTTTTTCAACATAGTTTTTCCAAAGCTTTATTTGCCCAAATGTCATTTAGAAACTGGCCTTGGAACATTATCTAACTGTCTGCTATTTTCTTGTGTGTGATCTTTTCCCTTGTTAGCTGTATAACTTACAAATAATAATACAGGAGAATAATACTTTGCACTCACTCTCTAACCACTAAAACCATCTCACTTCATTAGGAGATTTAATTTTAACCACACAGGGTGAACGGGTATTGACTTTGGTGTCCCAGCTGGATGGCAGTTCAGTGACTGCATTCTGTTGAGCCATTGCTTTAAGGAGCCAGAGTATTCTTTACTTCCTCTCCTGGATTGTTGTTTAATGTTGCAGGCACCATCCTAATGGCTCCCTTCAGCTTCCCTCCAGAGAAGGCTACAGCATGGTCGTGGCTGATGTGAAATTATTCCTATGTATATTGTAACTTAGTAAAGTGTTTTGGGGCTGGAAGCAGACAGGCATGACATAAATCAATAATAACAGTAATAATCTGCTCCATGCTAGAGAAAGAGTCAAAGCCAGAGACACCTCACCCCAGCCAGTTTTTGGAAGGATGTGAAGAATCACTGTAATATTGAGTAGAAAAAACCCTGCCCTTGGCTAATCATGCCCTAAAGTCAAACTTCACATCCCATTGTGGAAGTACTTAAGACCTGCTTTAGTTTTACATCTTTGAAAATACAATCAAAACATTCCACACTAATGTACAAAATAACTTGCACAGTTGAAGCTAGGGTAAAATGTTCTGTTACACTGCCATATTGTTACTGCATGATGTATTTTTATCCTAGAGCTACACTGTTGTAACTGTCTTGATGCAAAGGAATCCTAGCAGCAACATAATCCAGATAGGCACCACTTGCCTCCCAGTAACAGTCCTAACAGAGCTCAGCAGCAAGTGCTTGTAGGGCTTTTAAGAGCTGTTGTCTTTCACTAATTAGCCTTTCTAGGGTTCACATGTTCCACACAAGGCACACACATAAGGCTTTTAAAAAAAATAATTATAAGTAATGGTAAGTAATTTTGTTGCACTTACTCTCTGCGCATTTTAAACCTGATTGTTATTTTGCTTTTATATTTAATAAGTACAAGTAAACCTCTTCATATAGCATAATTTTTTTTTCATCCATTTCCCAATAGAAGTAGTCTATTGGGACACAACAATGCTGTGATCCCCAAGTATAGGATAAGGAAGAAGAATGGACATAGCACATTACCTACTAAAAAGGATCACTATGCAATGGAAAATCTCCGTTTATATATTATTTACCATTTTTAAACAAATATCGATATTCCCTTTGGGCAAAAAAATGAAACAGTTTGTATAACCAAAGCTGAGCTAATTTATTTAAGAGCCTGAAACTATTTATGTTTGAAGAGAGAGGAAGAGAGAAAAAAATCTGAGCCATGTTTGATATAGCAAACAGGGCCAATCTTCTCTCTGTTTGGATGTAGCTGTGGATTGGATGCCAAGTTATTTTCCAGATAGTGATGCTAAGCCGTCTAGGCCACTTTAGCCCTTGTTACCTTTTTTAGTTTGATATTTTAGCAGAATATTTCATGTTTGTCAGGACTGCCCAGCTGCCTTCTAGGATTTCTGTTGGATGGAGATATTTTTTTTTTTTTTCTATGTCAAAGTAGCTCTTAAAAAAAAAAAAAAAATCATGTTGGCTTAGATCAGGAGAAGGAGTCTTGCTTGAATTTTGACAAAAAGTCGTTCCCTGCCTCCCTTCTTCCAAGGCAATTTGTGGTTCATTTCAGAATTTTTTGCATGAGAATAATTTAAATTGTCTTTAAATCACTGGTTCGGTCCTAGCTAGATATGCAGTAGCCACAGTTTATTGCTATCACATGTCTGCATGATATGGGTTGGTTATAGTCAAATGCCTTTGTACAGGAAAGGCTGGTGCAATTTGGTGTTACCATTGGAAGTCTCAACTAAAGGATGAATGGAGCTGCCTTTTATTAAGGAACAGCACCTGAGATCATGGGACGAGGAAGCCTGCCAGGTTGGACCTGTATGATATATGTTCTGTAGCTCAAAAAACATCTGTATTTGAGATTCTCAGTTGACATCTCACTGTGCCAACGGAAACTTTTAGTTGAAAATTTCGGTGTCAAAAACCTCAAAGATTTTACAAAAACTATCTACATATTTTTTGTGATTCTGTATTGGGTTATCCTTTTACAACCAAATAATCATCATTTTGCGTGGGCTTCTGCTTGTCCCTGTGAGCACAAACAGCATATTCCATATGTTTTGTAATTATGTCTTTGATTTGTCAATAGTTGTCTTGCCATGTTTGATCAAATTTGGATTTGTTCCATAGCAGGCTTCCTGCAGTGATCCTCCTAGTACTGTACAGTAGGTTTGACTCCAGACAGATTTAGCTAGTATTACAGGCAGAGCTTGCACAAAGCCTTAAATACATATATATATATATGACATCTCCAGCTTTTTTCCCCACTTTGGTGACAATTAACAGTGCACATAGCAGTGTTAAAGTCCAAGACAGCAAGTCTGTGTTATCTTTGATTTCTAGAAGAACCCTGATTATGGAAATGAATGCTTGTAGAAGTGAATCTAAGGTATGAAAATGTGGTGCTTTAATATTAATACCTATGCATCTTTCTAAAGTAGAAGTTATGTCACTGCTTGATCTTCTTCCAGTCTATTGTGGAATTAAGTAGCATTCTGCATTCAACTTGATCTTGAAATCTTGAAATCCTTTTCACTTATTCAAAGTTTCTTTGTATATTTTGAAACTCATTCTTTCTTTCCCCAAAACAGTTCTTACTCCATTAAAAAAAAAAAAAAAAAAAAAAAAGAATACATTTCTTTGTCAGACATTTGAATTTATCCTGCTGAATAGGTGTGGTCTGATATTTTTTACAGTAGTTCATTTATGGCATTTTATTAGGTCTCCTGGGCACTTTATTTGCACATTACATTTTCGTAGCTAACAGGACTGTGCAATTTGACTTCTATTTTTATGCCTAGCAAGTACAGAAATGTATAAATGTTAAAACAAACCTTTCTATTTCTAACGCCTGTGAATGTCTGTAGTATGTGTTGGACAACATAAAAATTAATAACTTCTATTTTTTAAGTTTGATATGTATTTAAAACACCTTTGAACATGGGTCACATATTAAGTGACAGTATATTTAACTGATGTAGTTGATCAGACACCAGTTACTCAATTCAATCATTCTTCTGCTTTGTGTTTTATAAGGATTTTGAACAGCAGCTCAAGATGAATGGCTATGAGAAAACCCAGACATACAGGCTCTAGTTTCTAAGTGCCTTTAGTGTCTAAGAAAAAAGGCTCATATCTTGCTGAATTTTAGACTTTGTTTTACCTTCTACGTTTACTTTGACTTATCAAAATTAGTATGGTTTTTTAAGTTATTTGCATGTGGCCAAGCATTATAGCTTCCAGTTCATAGGTATTTCATAGAAGAGGTGACTTTTTTTACAGTCAGTAGCCGGACTGGAACTCAAAACCTTCAGCTTCTGTCTTGGAGGAGGTTCCTGATTTAGATCTTTTGATTCGTGGGTTTGGGAATGCTTCCTCACTGGAGACTTAAACAAAACCAGAATGTCTTCAGAGGGGTTATGGCAAAGTTTTCCTGCTCACCGCTTTGTCTGAAGTCTTCTCTGGTCCATCATGAACTTTTCTGGACCATTTACAAGCATAAAGGGTCTAAAACAAAGTCAGTTTGTCTCTCCAACCAAAATCTGAATCTGTTCTAGTAATTAGATCTGACCCACAGAACTGATAAATGAATGTAAATTTGGAATCGAGCCTTTAGATCTGCTTCAATCTCTTACCTCATGTATTGAGCATAAATTGCAGGGTTTACCATTTTCCTGTATGAGTGTTCAATTAGTTCATGCATGAACACCTAATCAATTTATGTATGAGCACCCAATCAGTTCATGCATAAGCACCCATTTAATTTACTAATGCACACTCAGATGGTTCACAGATGAGCACCCTATTAGCTCATGTCTAAGCACCCAATGAGTTAGTACATAAGCACCTACTTAGCCCACGCCTGAGTGCTGTGTTGGGCATATATGACAGGTTTCAGTAGCCAAGGGACACTGGTGTGGGGGGAGGTCAGGAGTTGCCAGGTGCTGGTCACAACTTTCCTGGCTAGCTCTAAATGTGGTGGAAAAGCCCATTGCTGAGTGTAACCCCATGGTGAAGACAAGGGAAGTTGACAGTAGGAAGGGGGGAGGGATAGGTGTTTGGCTTAAGTTGAGCCTGGGAAAGGCAGTGGAAAGGTGTTCACTTAAATGTGTGTTTGTTTGTTTATGTTTTCTTTCCTCTCACTCTGAATGAGTGATCAGAAGTTTGTGTTAATTGGCAATAAATGAAATTAAGTAAAAATTCCTCAAATCAAGATCGTTTTGCCTACAACACCTGGCTGCACTGCTAGGAAAAGGTGAAAGCTCTTTAAGTTACTGTAGGGATTAGTTTGTAAAGAAATAAAAGCCTTAAATATGATTCATCAATATCTGTGCAGCTAAGTCCCTCTTTAAAAACATATTACAGGTGAACCAAAGGAGAATCCCCTTGAACGGGTTACTTGAATCAGCGTTTCTGTATTTACTTTCTTTGTTAACAGTGCTTGCTGGTCAGTGTTCTGGTTTGTCTCATACAGTCTGATAGATTACTTGTTTGCATTTTCCCAACTGCTCATTATTAATTAGATTTTAATGTATTATATTTTGGGGAGAAGCTGAGCCTAATCTATGCATGCTTCATGCAAATGAGTACTCCTTGTGTTCACAAGCTTCCCCACCAGCTTTGGTTACACAGATTACATGAGTAAAACATACCCACTGGGAGTGGAAATTTGCAGAACCAGAGCCAAGCCTGTTATACCTTTCTAGGATGTGAAGCCTTTGCATAAGAACCCCATTTATTCTCCAATTCCTTTCCACAGTTCTAATATGTATTTTCTCCCACTTTTCTTTCTACAGCCAGAGTGGGATATGTTTGTCATTGCAGGGCTGAGACCCAAATCTTGGCTGTTATTATAATCCATGGTAGCTTTTTAACCACTGGCCCACATTGGAAGGCAATGTGCACCCACATGGCACATTTTCTTAGTTATTTATAAAATATTAGTAAGATGTCATTTTCACTAGCAGAAAGGAAAAAATTTCTTTTTGTACTGGAATAGCTGACCTCATTAAAAATGGATAAAGAATTACTAATAGGAAAACACTAATTAAATACTTGAGAAAAAAAGGTCAATTTCTTAATTTTCTCCTGATGAGAATTTTATTACAATGCAATAAGAATAGTATCTTATAAATCATTTATATAACATAGATTTTGCTATAAGATGAACTAGTGAAATCATGATCAAGCAAAGATGTGTCTTTGACACCCAGCCTGCTGTCGTAACACTTTCCATAAACATCAAGACATAAAATACAGTGTTCTGATCTGGGCCAAAGGAACATCCAGAAAGAGGGCCACAAGAAAGGTTAGCTAACATTATCAGTTATCAGCAGGCTTGAAAGGTCAAAGAGCCCACGGCAGTTTGGGAAGAAGCTTTACTGCAAATAAAGTATTTGATACAAAACAATTCTCTGAAACGAGTATCATGAAGATTTATAGCCACAGAAGTTTCAAATGAAGATGTGCTCTCTAGGAATAGGCTAGGAATGCTCTTCTTGGTACTCTTCTCGGCACTATTCCTTCTGACTGTTGTGAGGAGAGGCCTCTGAATCACCAGTAGCTCTTTCACACTAAAACACAGCTGTGTTTTATCTACTTCAGGTGGACACAGTGCTGTCTGCATCTTTTTCATTCCTCTTCAGCCTTATTGATGCTTCTACTGATCCCGTACAGTCTTGAATAAGTTTACAGAAATAACTGAAATAGACAAGATCCAAAGATCCAAAACAATGAACGTTAGTATTTATAGCAGTTAGGAGCTCAGGTTTTTAGTAGTACCTAGAAATCTTAGTCCTAGGCCATGACTACGCTGTTTTAACTTCTGTGTTTGCACGGCAATATGCCTAAGTCCCTCAGACACTGTAGTAAATCCCAGTCAGAGTCCCAAAACGAACAGATTAGAAGTTCACCTGTCCCTTTTGTAAATGCTGTGGCTCATATCAGATTTTCCCTCTCTACACTTACTGAGCAGAATGCAACTGGTTCCAGGCGTTCTGTGTTAGTGTGCGTTTATGGATGGATTATACCCTTCACACAAAAAAAAAAAATCCATGGGAACAAATACGAACTCCTCAGTGCCAAACATTTGTTTTTTCCTAATGGAAGCACTATGCTGAGATCTCTGTCAGTACTCCCTACAGCTGGTATGACTTGTCTTTCTTCTATCATTCTTTGGAGAATTTCCAAACATGAGAATGGCATGAACAGAGCCTGAACGTAAATCTGCAAAAATTGGGTTCCTTTCTTAATTCAGGCTGGAAAGAACAGTTCAAGGCAGCTAGGAGGAGCTGACCAAATACTGCAAACTATGTTCTCTGAGCTGGTGATGCTGTCTGCACCAACAAACTGATTCCTTCTTTTCATAGTGTTCAATTCTCTTCACTTGTGTTATACTTCTAAATATTTGTTTAGGTACTTTCATCCTGATTTTATTCACATGAATTTTCAATATCCTTAAATCAAGTTTCTAAGACATTACGAGTGTAAATTATTAACATTATTTCATAAAGATCAGCAGGCATGGTGTGAAGTGGTTTCTGGTGTTAGTGCTCTCAGCTTTACAATTCAAAGGAAGCTATTGAACAATGCAATTATTTGTTTGGAGGCCCTTGGAAGCACAAGCTAAGATTAGTGTCCTTCAGCCTAGGCCCTGGACATGGAGAGGAAGCAAAGGAGGGAGAATCTTTGTTGCTTAAGTCTGGGTTAAAGGCCAGAGTGGCATAATGCTTTGCCCAAGGTCACATAGCAAGTCAGTACCAAATACATGAATAAAACCCAGAATCCCAGCTCAGTACACTATTCTGTAGACCCCATCAACTTAGCAACAGGACTCATGTCCCTCAGCCTAATTAATCTACTCAGCAATTCAGTGAGTAATTTAAGTGCAAGCAAAAACAAATGCCAAGAGAAGTGACAAATTCTACTGTGGCTCAGGCTATTTATTTGAGTCAGGAGGTGTGCTCCTGAATGAATCTACAATAAGGCCAGGAGATGTTTTGTGCCTTCACTTTGCTTCTTGTCTGTCTGTCAATCTCTCTGATAAGCTGTTTAAGGTGTGCGCAGTATAACAGAAAGATAGCAGATGGAAAAGAAACAGGTGAAAACAAACTTCTCCCTTTATTTTAAAGTGCATGAATTGAGCATTAGAAAAAAAAAACACCCTTGGCCACAAGTAAGTTACATAACTTAAGCCAGTCTAAAATTATGTGCCAGCAATTTACATGAGTTTTATGTAACTGTTTATACTGCTGTTTATTTAAAAATTACTACTTATCTTGGCGACCGCAGCAACACATCGTGCATTTGCTAGCTCTGGAATACAGGGCACCTTCATTAAAACACATAGTCACCAATATATTAAACACACAAAAAACCCCTGCTCTGACATAACGTGAAGTGTCAGATGGAAAGCCGCAACAGCAAAGACATTCAGCGTTCACAACAAAGCAGCCCTTTGGGGTGTTCAGAACAGGACTGGAACATGCTCCATCCTTAATTCACCCAACAGCTTTCAGGTCCTTTGCAGCACAGCTGGTACAGTCTACAAGACCAGCTCTTGTTCCTGGGCTCTTATAAAGGACCCTCTTCATCTTCAAGTTTCTACGCTTGAGCATTTTTATATTGAACTTTTAAAGTGCTGAGGTTAGTTCACCTTTTGTTCTTTCTTAAAGTCCCAAGTACTACAGAGTTACAAAAATGGTTGGTATTTTTTGTTTGCTACCAAAGCAGTCTCTTCCAGCACTCTCTCAGAAAGTAGGCAAAGATTTAGCAAAAACTTCATGATGGGTTGCTCATGCACAAAGTTACATAATTTTTAGATCCACATTAATCACAAGGGTAAGGCCATGGTTGTGTAGCTTTGTATTGGTACCAGAAAGAACTAAATATATATATCCCACACAGCCAGAAAGTGTGAGCAGCTCTGGCCCAATAAATGTAATACAGGTCATAGGAGTTTGTACCTTGTTGTTTTGCAGCCTGCTGAGTAAATGAGATGCTCTACCTCTCCTTGCCTCCATTTGCCCATCTATAAAATAGAGGCAGTGGTATTCACGTTCTTCTAAAAGGTTTAATACCCAATGAATTACTATAGCTGAAATTTATCTATTATTTTCAGATTACCATTATGGTAGAAAGCTGAAATCTGGCAATGTATAACAGGAGTTTAAGTGATAAATGACTTAATTTGCATTTCTTTAAAACTATACCATGTCATCCCCTTCTCACTTGATTCAGTAGAAATCATGGCAGAAAAACCCAACTTCTTAAAATTAAAAGTAAGCAAAAAATTTAAAAAAATTCAGGAGCTTCTTTATGACAGATATCATGAGTCAGAGAATGACATTTTGTCAAAAATAGCAATGCTTCAGTGTATACTGTTGATATGTTTTCAGCAGTACTTTGAAACAAGGGGGGAAAGAAGGCACTAATCCAACACAGCTGTTCAAAAAATATTTATTTTTCAGTTATGGAATTTTTTATTGAAATTGGGGGGCAGGTTTTTTTCCAAATGGGATGTTTTAAAATACATATATTTCAAAATTGAATTCTGAGTAACTTTGTATACACCATCTTGTAAATATCCTTTAAAAGGGGGTTTCTCAGTCATAACAATAACCATAACCTGATCCACAAGCTAATATCATGTTCCTATGTTTTCAATTTCATGGGTCTCAGCCACCACAGTGTAAGTTGAAGAGATAAGTGCAAAATGCCGGCATTACTGGCTGTATGATGGGAAGCCCAGCTGAGCCTCAGCCTAGCAGCCAGTGAAGACTCGGCAGGTTGAGGGAACCAGAGGGTCCCTTGTGATAGTGTCAGTACCTTGTGAAAGGACTAGCAGACCTGGCTGCTCTCCCTAGCGAGTAGTTGTCCTTCCAGGGACTGGTAGATCGTGGTGTCCCCCAGCAACTGGATGGGGGTGTTGGCCCTGCACTTGGTGTTTCACTAGCAGCATGAGTTGGGGCTACAGTTTGCCCTAGAACATCAGAGCAAAGCTGTGATTTATTGTTTCAGAACCCACTTGTTCAGCTGTTCTTGAGATAGCTTTAAAGGCAATGTCAGCCTTCTCTCCCCTTGGTAACAGCTTCCTCTGAACTCAGTGGTCCTTATTTCTGTGCACAAACTGACGTGCTGTTGCTAGTCATAACACTAGTATCATGATGTTGCTGCTGTACACGTGCTTGCAAATGTGTAGGATTGCAATCCTGTTTAGATTAAGGCAGTTAATTCCTCTTCAGGCAGTGTGTTATGATCTCTACATATTAGGAGCGCTTTTCTAAACACCAAAATACAAGTGGAAGGGTTGAGAAGGAGTCCCACATCAAGAACAGGGCTGCAATGTTTATTTGTGTAAGCTACCCAAATTTAAATATACTTCTTGAGCTACCAGTTTATGTTTGGGCAGTCTCCAGTCCATAGAACAGCTAAAAAACCGGGAAGCTCAAAAGCAGCTTAAAGCTGCTTATTTCACCCTTGGCTTTTGTTTTGTGCTGCCTGAAGTGCAACCTTACCACTGCCCCTCATGCTGAGAGGCGCATTCAGTCGTGCCTGGGGATTTCAGTGAAGGCAGGATTTGTTGGCAGAATCTGTCGAGTGACATTATCTTGTTTTACACGAATATTTGGGGAAAAAAAATGGTATTTGAAGTGACCACATGCCTGTTGATAACATGTTCAGCAGTTCGAACAGAATTTCTCCATTTTATCCTTCTGGAAAACAGACAACGTGTCTTAAGTTTGCAGCATGTATATGATGTCCTCAATGATTTAATACGGTGGAGTTATAAACACTAAACCCCATGGTTTACAGTGGAACCTCTGACAGGCCATCAAGTTTGATGGTACTTACAAGTATTCCTATAATGAAGTTGTCAACAAAAACCTACAACATGGTAACGTAACAGTCTCTACATTTTCATTCTAATGTACAGAGATAGCTTCCACTAAAGGTGGAAGTAATTGTACATTTAAAACCCGTGGAAAACTAGAAAAATATGCAGTGAAAAAGTTCAAAGACCATAGACAAAACCAATATCCTTTTCATTGCAGCAAACACAAAAATGTTGCAGAACATGCTGTGTATTCACAAACTGCAATCACAGAAAAGGAGCAATTAGGAGAGAAAGGAAAAATGAGTTATGCTATTAATACTTAGCTATTTTAGAAAAATGTGTTGGCAGTTAAATGCTGTATATGCTGAGCAAAAAATTCTGCGAAGCCTTTTTCTTTTAACGTGAAATACCGGTATGACACGGCCAGAAAATTGAAATTCCACATGCTGAAGTTAAAATATCTCTGTCCTCTGATTTATTCTAAATTAGTGACTCCAATACTAAAAAATATGCAAATAAAATATCTATAAATTATTTTGTGAATCTTGGAGGGAAACCTTTGAGTTGAATTGTCTGCTTCAGTGTAAATCCAGAATATTGATGGGATTTTCCCATGCCTACAGTAGAATAATTTAAGAGATTAATTTCACTATGTTTTTGAAGGTTTTCCTGGAAGTTGAGTCTGAAGGTACAAGTTACTAAATCCCAGAGGTATGACTCCAGGATTAACCTTTAATCATAAATAAATATTAATAAAGTATAGTTAAAGCAAAAGAGGCTGTTTTCCTACCTGCAGCCATCAGTTTCAGACATACTTTTTTTTAAGTCTAGTGGTTTTTCATGGTCTGATTGATACTATTTTACATGCACATTCATTTTTGCAATCACTGACAAAGAGTACTGACAGTAGGACTACTGATTTCATAACTCCTTAAGCAGGAATATGAGTTGTCTGTACAAGTTGACGGCAGCACTTTGGTGAAGGTACCCATTGTAATTTAGGCTGCAAAATGGGTTGGGAAGGATGTGTCAGCCCAGCACCACTGAATTCACTTCAACAGTGGATACAACTTCATAGGTGCTTGTGGAGCTCTGTAATTTCAGCAACCACAGCAGCAGCAGGCCTGGACAAGAGAGCCAGAATCCACTGAAACCAATGAAGAGACTCTGGTGAGTGTCGGATCTTAGTCCCGAGGAGGATATTTCAATACAAATTAGCCAAGGCCTGGTGATGAGAATTTTGTGAACCTGTGGAACCAAAAGGACTCTGCCCATGCCTAGCTACGTAGATCCAGTTGCAAAGCAGTACTTTTTATTGGTTTGGATGTCTAAACCGCCAAATGGGATTATCAGGCCCAAATCCTCTGCTTACTCTTTCCCACTGCTTCTCTTTCTTTGAAAGGAAATTGTTTAAATGAGGGCAAATGTTGACTGAAGGTAATTTGTACTGCAGTGTATTTTTAAGCATTCTTTCCTGAAAAGCTTGTGAGCAATATTTTGCTTTTCTCTCTCGTACACAGAGATATAATTTAATTACTGTGTGAAGTTTTGCTAAACATTACTGTTAAACATGACTTTTTGTATCCACATGGAATGGGAAACTGCTAAGAGAAAAAGTAACCTGTGAATGATTCGAGTACTTTGATTATTTTGCTTGGACTGGTATCTGATTTGATTTTCTCCTGCTATTTGTTTCCTAGTGGAATGGAGCTCTTCAGAAGACTTTTCTCCTTTGGTTGGTGAAATAATTATGGATAACCTTCAGTCTTTGAGGTGCACCATTATGGGTCTCAGAACAGTAAGTACCAAATGACTCGTTTAGATCTTGATGGCCCCTGCTGCACCAGTGATACAAAGACACTGATAATTCTCATCCATGCCTGGTAATATGTTGGTAATAACTGTAGTGTGCCATTCCTCTAGCAACAAGTTCCAGTCATTAAGCATAATATGTCTGGTATCCATAATCAGAAAGTCACAAAGGAATAAACAGACAGCATGAACTGTTTTATAAGTTGTCATGCTTAGGGGAGATCAGAAAAGCCTGGACTGAAAGCTGCTGTTTTGTGGATCACAGGATAACCTTGGTGCAAATCAAAGGCTCGTGAAAGATCTAGTCCTGACTCTGATGGCCAATAGCTAAAATAACATTCTTTCTCTTCTGCTTCTTCCAGGAACACACACATTGATGGCAATCATCTTCATTTTTGTAATGTATTTTTGTATAAAAGTTTTACACTGATAAGAACTGGGTCAGCAATAGAGAAAATTTATGAATACTCATATGGATTCTTAAGCAGAGTAGTTTTGACCATGTGTCTGAAAGTCTTTTTCCTACAGGCTGTTCAGGACCATTTTTGCAAGCAAATTTTGATTCACAAAATACCTGATGAAAATAAAGCTTGCTCATAATGCAACTATTTGCACTGGAAACATCATCAGAGGGGCCTAATCCAGCACCCACTGAGCTGGAGCCTTTCCACTGAATTCACTGCACACTGAATCAGGTCTACAAAGTTATAGAAGGGGGAGGTATGCATGTGACCCTTGACCAGTGCCCCAAAATATGGGCTCTCAAAATGAGAGAATTGACTTTGAATAGTAAGCAATGGACACAGTACAAAATCTTCTACATAAAATAGAAAAAAAAATATTTTTTTCTAGCCTTTTATTTGAAGAAATATTTGATACAAAGCACACCGTCTTTCAGGGAGCTGAGCCACAATATGCATTTACTCTGTTTCTCATTTTCTAACAACAAAACAGTATCTGTTCTTAAGTTAAAATCAAGCAAGCTTGCACAGTCACTTCCATAAGCAGTTAAGAATAGTGCTTACTGTGTGTTTGTCTTTTCTCTCCACAGTGTATAGCATATTTAAATTAAAAGTTAGACTTTTAAAAGTGCTTTCCATTAGCCTAGATTTATACATCAAAATCCGTGATAAAGGTCTGACTGATTTCAGTGGCAGCCAAACAAAGCCTCTTCCATTGCTGGGCTGCTAGAGAGACTGTTAAATACCACAGGAAAAAGGAGAGTCCCTATTCCTGAAGTCTGATAAGAGTTCCTAGGGTTCTGCTTTGGTAGAAGAGATTGTGGTTTGTCAGCTGGAATTGGTGTGTTCTGTTAATGCTCAGCAGATAACCTGTCCTGAAATCTTTGTACTATGTTTCAATCTGTCATGGTGCATCAGCTGATGCCAATGAAAGCTGTTCAAGTTTTTCAAAGAAAACATCTTTGGGAGGGACTGCTTTCCAGTTATTACAGCCAAGATTTTGAGTCAAGTGATAGATTTGACTCCAGTTGTTTCCATTTGCAGGGCCAGAGGTATTATGTCCGTGTTTCAGCATACAACATGAGAGGATGGGGACCTCCACGCAAATCTACTCCTGAAAATGCTTCTCCTTCAAGTAGGTTGAGTTTGTCTGCCCTCCTAGTTTGATTAGTGATGTTGCTTTGTAAGAATGTCTTCAGAAACAGAAAAAGACAAATATTCTGGAGATCATGATTTAATTGCCATGTCATCTTGGAGTGAATTAAATCAATAAAAGCCCTCAGCTCCTCCCACCCCTCAAAAATAAGCAAAATAATCATATATGTATACGTCTTACCTTTTATTCTTCATCAGTCTTTTGACAGTACATTTTCATCTAGTCACACTTAAAAAAACAAGAAGTATTTTGACCTTCATTTCTCTTAATAGAGTTCTGCTATATGGAACCTCATTTGTCAGTGCCTGAATGGATCAAAACATGAATTTGAACTGCTAGAACCAAAGCACATACATGTATGACATGTATCGTAATGTTATTTTATATTCTGCCTTGTAGAATTATAGATCCCATGCAATGGATCGTTCTTGGAGCATCCTGTATGTAAAACAATGTGGACATGCATGTTGATAGGATCTAACCCTTATTAAGCACTAAAATGTTCCACACGTGTCCAAAAGCCTTTCTTCCTTTTCAAACCTATGACAGGTTTTCTCAGACTCCGTTAGGACTATGATTTTTCATTTGCAATTTTTAATCTATTATAATCACATTGTATTGTTAGTTGGTTTTCCAGACTTAGTGTTCGCTGCCAAACTGGCTCAGAATATTACAGCTTCCCTTGTATTGATTGATGCAGTAAAGTGGGGCTTTTCATTTTATTGCATTAGCACTTGTTTTTATAAGGCTAATGTAACAATTTAATAACCTTGCATGCTAATGTGGGAAAATAAAGGAAGCTGTACCTATGCTCAGCAGCCATAATGGAAAGGGTTGGATAAACAAAGCTCTTGCAGTACCATTGTCCCATTTTGCTTCAGTTTTGCTCTTGTTTACCCCAGAATAAAGCCAGAACTAGGCTAAAGAAATAGTCTGTTTGAGAACAAAAATGTGCTACAATCGTGGGACAAAATTCTACTCTTGGCTATGTGGATAACTCACTACTCTGGAGTATGAGTAACTTCATAACATGCACTTACCTTGACTATAGCCAGGTATTTGGCCCCACAAAACAAAAGTTTACATCAGCTGAGGAACACACTCTTTTACAGTAGCTGCTAGTTATTTAGCTGAATATCCCTAAGGAACTTGCACTCCTGGAAAGGTACGTGACATTTAAGACTGTAGCTTTGTACGATATGAACTTTTGCTTTGAGCATATTGCATTGTCTTCACTGTCTATTTCTTGTCCACTATTATTAACCTTCTGAAATCTGACAATATGTGCCAGTTCAAAAGCTTTGAGATGTAAGGAAAGTTTTCCTGCAGATTTCAGTGGATCAACACAAAATCTATGCAGATATTTAAGTTCATTTCCCATGTTTAGTGTCTCAGGGATTCTGGGCTTTAGAGTAGCAGAAAGTCCTAGACTTGCTGGCATTAGGGCCATGCTGTCATGTGCAGCTGCTCAGAACTTGGTGAAGACCCTGCTTCCACCAGGGAGAGCAATACCATCCATGGGAGCACTACTGAAGTGCCTGGGACATCATTGTGGGGGTGCTTCTCTGAAAGGCAGCCAAGGTAACAAGAGCAGGCTTTTGGATCTCCCTGCAGGACAGCAAGAGCATCATGTGATATATATGGGATCTTTTTCTGAGTTTACAGCAAAAAGAAAGGTTTCTTCATGGCTATATATGTATATTTCCTTTATTGATGAACACAGAATCATTAAGCAGACTTAGCTCACTGTATATAGACAGTTGGCAAGAATGTGTTTTTTTCATTAAGTATCCTTAGTGACACATGTGTAAGCTTTACAGCAAGTGAGACCGTCAGAGCCTAAATGTAAATTCTTTCATTAAGTAATACTAACATCAGAATTAGAGCTTGAAAGAGAAGATGCTATTTAATGCTGCAGTTACTGGGGGAAGCACTTATTTATCCATGTGACTGCCTTCACCACTGGGTTTGAAAACCAGCAGATTCCTGCTTGGCAAGAAGGCAGCAACCTGAAATTACACCAGTGTTGTGTAACAAAATATGGCCCTAAGCTAAAAATTAAATGTGAATACATTAATACTCTGCAAAGTTGTCTGTAACGGCAGCCAGAAGAACACGCAAAGGAAATGAAAGCTTCAGGGCTTAATCCTCATCCATTCCAATCCCAGAGCACCAGAGGTTAATGACATCCTTGGAGATGCACCCATGAAGCATGGCAGTGAATGTTTGCCACTGTCCTCCTGTTTCCCCCACATACGCAGGAGCAGCCTGGAAAGTGGTGGCCAGAGTGTGCAGCTGGTCTGTGAAATCATAGCAGGTAGTAACATTGCTAGCTTATTTATTAGCATGTGAGTGGTGGACGATGAAGGAAGCTGGTCTGATTTCCATGTCATTTTTAAGGTAGTCAGCAACCTGGAGGCTCAAAAAGTTTGGAAACCACTGACACAGAGAAACCACGAGGTTGATTGAGATTGGTTGATTGACTATCAGTTGGTTCTTCTGGGCTGCTCACAGGAGATCTAAGAACTGGCCTCCCTACACAGAGCTATAAATGCAACTGGCCCGTGATCTCTGCAATAGCATACGACGTGCAGGACAGCCACTCTGCAGCTGTTACAACTGCCCACAGGCTATCAGGATAGCAAATGTCTTCTCTTTCCACCCTTTCAAGGGGCTTACTCTAGCTGCTATACCAAATGGCAGTGAATACGTATTTATATCCCTGGCATAGTCAGCCCATTGGAAGGAATGCCTGACTCCAAACTTGCACTAGAAACTAGATCTGTATATTTAGTGAGTGAGCAAACTGTTTGTTGGTGGCTGTGAATACATACACGGCCTCTATGCCAGCAAGATGGAAGCATGCCTGCCTTGCAGACAGATCTCTTAATACCTTGATCCACCATTACTTTGAATCAGGAAACTGTTGCAATACTTTTTTCTCATTATAATCAAAGTATGAAAATAGTCAAGTCTGGAATTTAAAAGCTCCTCCCTGATACGCACATTTTCATCCTCCTGTTTGTTATGAGATTGTCTGGTTTTTATGATCAAGACTGAGATTGTAGCTAGCAGCAAATGAGTGAAAACAGTCTTTTGTAGTTGAAGGTATGTGGGACAGAAACCGCAGCTTCTTGCCTCACGAGTGCAGTGCTGAGCAGAGCGTAGACTCCAGGGCAAGAATTGCCAGCGTTTGTTCAGGCCTCTGCTGGGAGCAGATTTTCAGAAGTGATTTTACTCAGAGCATGTTTCTCTGGCTACAGAGCTAGCTCTAGCTGTAGGAAGCTGTTCGTTCTCTGCTTTGCAATTGCTTTTGCTATAACTGTAAGAGAGCCGTTTAGGCTCCTGGTGTCTCAACAAAATGCAGAAGGAGCCGCAGTGTGACCTTAGTGAGGTACTGAGAGTGTCAGTACAGTACAGGCTGAGAGCAGCTCCGGCACTGTGGTAACAGAGACCATTTATGCACCGAAGAGAAATAGCCATTGTCTAGTCAGTCACTACAGGAGCTTCTAGGAGCTGATTGTGAGCTCTTTGTTTATAATTATTATGATTAATTACCTAGCTGGCACAAGGCAAAGGAAACTTATTGTACACGTAGCAACAGCAGATTTAAAAACAACTGCCATTTTTTCCTGCATGCCCAGATGTAAAACTCCTCTAAAGCCAAGAAGTATCAGAGGCAAGAAAATATTTTAAAATCTTCTGCACCTTTGTGTTTCATTTCTGTTTATTTCCTTTGTTAAATAGACTGGAAAGACTGCAGTGGAAGAGAACCTCGGCACAGGGGACACACTGAGGCCCTGGAACGTCTCCTTCAGCAGGTTAGAGCAGCTCATCAGCATTATAATTGCAGAGGTAAGTATAAATATCTATGTGGTAGGGCACCAGCTGAAGCCTCTGTGGCGCCTGTAATTTTAGCAGTTTTCTAACTAGGTCATACCTTCTCATTCATCAGGAAAAGAAAGATATTAATATTGACCCATCTGGAATCACTTTAGCGCACTATCTTGCTCTTAACCCTTGAAATTAGTTGGATGAAAACATCTGAAAGCTAGAATGCACACAAGCTCAGACACACCCTTTCTCCCTCTGCCCCTACACACCTATTGATTTGTTTTTTCCTGCAAATTAGTTTCACACAGGATTCCACTAAAATGTTTCAAGGATCTCTCTTTTATTTTTTCATATAAAGAAATACTTTAGAGAGTTAACAACTGTTTTGGATCAAAAGAGGAGACTTGGCTGCCTCCAAATGGAAGACGCTAAGTACTCTAGTGGATGTGATGCCAATCTATAATGAAAAATACTTGCACAATGCAGTGGAAAGATAAGATTGCTACATTTTCAAATAGAATGGATCAAAACTCGGAGAAAGTTCAAATCTCAGCCAGCTCTGCTCTTCATTCATGAGAAACAGACTGTGCCTTTAATAGCTCAACAGCCAAGGCAACAGCTTGGCATTCTTTTTAAAGCATATATAAAAACTCCGGTTCTATACGGGTTGTTGAAAAGTACTATTTATTTTCTTAAAATAAACTTCTAACTGGAATAATGCTTCATTGCAAAGGAACTTATTTTAAACTGAGAAGTTGAACTACCATGAAGTTTTCATTTTTCTTCACCTAGTATGACTGTTATGTCAAGCTGCATCAATTGATTTTAAATCATAGAAATACTTCAGGCTAAAATCATTTGGCTGAAATGGAAAGATGCAGCCTTTGTTCTTTAAGTGCAAATATGTCACTATCACAATGATCCACAGTCTGCCACAACCCATTGTAACCATAGCAACTTAAACTATTCAGCTATGTTGCTGGGAAAGGAAAAGGACATACTGCAAGAAAATGTTGTTTCTCTAATTAAAATTCATACAAGCATTATCACTTGCAGGTGGTCTTACTACTGAAAATACAGCTGATGTATTCTCTTACATTGCTTTTTCATGCTATTAAAGAAGTCTTTTTTCCATGGTAGTTTTTCCTTTCTGAAGTTAGTGCGTATCTCAGGTGGTTCGAGCCACCTTCCTAGTCAACAGGGAATAAGTGATGGAAATCTGAAAATACTCTTAGTATAAATTGTTTTACTGACATAGCAGCCCAGAACAGAAGCAGTTATAAACAACATGCAGAAAATCCCTTCTTTTGAGAATCTGATACCACTGCCTGGTTCTTATAAAATTCCACTGCTCCAGAAATTAACCCCAGTCTCAAAGCAAAGCACAGACAACTCTGTTGTTGATTTCCTAACTCCTTTTCCTTAAATAATAAATAACAACAATATAGGAAATCTGTTTAGCTCAGAGCATTTTCTTGCATGTCAGAAAGAGGATGTAGGAGCTTACATGTGGCAGTACTACACTGTGGAGTCAGCTTGAGCAACGCCCTTGCCTCCAACCAAATAAAAATCTCATAATTGCTTGCAATGCTAGCATTACACAGTAGAATGTTCTGGATAAAACGGGACTGTAACATAATAGGAGAGCCTTTGGAATTTGCCTTAAATATATGACTGATGTCAATCCCTTGTATTGCAGTAATTTGGTAAGAAAAAAGACAAAGAGTTTGCAGAAAAACTAAGAATTATGACACCAGTTTGACTCTGAAATTTGATTCTGGTATTTATGAACGCCAGTGAAATCTGAGGGTATCAACCTCAGTGAAAGCTGAGGAGTTTGATCAAGGACCTGAGATAAGCTACTGTATATGACTGAAAAGCCCAAATAATGGCTTTCACTTCATATAATGCAGAGGCCTGAGCTAGAGTCTTAATTAATGTAAATTAGCATGACTCGTCTAGCACAGGCAGAAGTCAGCATGGATATGCTGTTATACATAAGCTGAGGACCTCCCCAGGCATTTATTTGTTCTTTGCCATGCTTCTCTTTACCACACTCTTCTTTGATTATATGTTAATACTGTACCCTCTCTTTTCCTTGTTTGTCTTAGAGGTGTCAGTAAATAGCTGGACATTGTTTGTAGAGTATGCCTGAATCTGCTTACAACCACTGATTTGTCATGGTTTATAAATGAGAGCAGAATCAAGTTCTGCATGAATTAAAGCTGGTGAAGACAGAGACAGGACTCAAACCTGGGCTACTGGCACCTTGGCTTTTCACGGAGTGACTTCTCTGCGGAGTATCACATTCTTGCTGCTCAGGCTGGCTAAAGGAGAGTGGAGGATGAGTGCAAGGGAGTTGGAAAAAACTGAGGGTAATTGATCTAAAAGGTCTGAGATTACTTGGATAACATGGGCAAAAGCCTCAGAATACTGAGGAGCTAGAAAAGCAAAGCTATGTGCTACTGCTCCAGCATGACCTGGGAGGTTTAAATTGCCCAGATTCCAGGCAGATCTCTTGCCCAAGTCTGTTCATTCAGGCTTTGCACTGCAGCCTGCCTTTTGCCCCATGCTTTGCATTGCAGGGGCTGAAGAAAACAAGCTTACAAAAATACCAGGAAGAATACATTGGAATGTACAGTGAGTTTAAGAGCTTTTGGAATTAGATCAGCTGTTACTTTTGAACCTGCTCTGTGATATGATGAAATCTCGGGAATTACTTAGGAAGCTTTGCTTTCATATGTTTAATCTTCTGGAAAACCCTGATGATTACAAACAACAGTCATCCATTTGTCTTCATAATACCATGCTACAGACTATCATAACTGAGTTACTACAGTTGTATGTCCTGGCAACACTTCAAATGTATTTTTTAAGCATTTTTTTCTTGTAGATCATTCTTTCTAAACAATTCTGAGTGGATTAAGTAATTGTGTAATGCTTCGTTAAGAAAGGTTACCAGACATTTTCTTTCTGAAATTTCGTTGAAATGTGTTTTACTAGGCAAGTCAGAGGTGAAATAAAGATATTCTAATTTTAATTTGATTCACAAGCAGAGCACCTAGTTTTATTGCATTTAACAGAGAGAAGGATCTCTGATTCCACAGGGTATTTAAAATGTTTAGATTATAATTATTTGTGAGAATCTACAAAAGCAGGCTTGAGAACCAAGCCATAGACTGAGAATTTCAGGGGCAATTCAAGAAGCTACAACTTCAGCTGTTGAGCCTGTCTTTCTAATCCAAAATATGTCACCCAGTAATATGACTGTCATGCAAATAGCTTCATCATGAGATACAGAATTTTCATTTTGAAAGAAATCCCACCTAGAGGTGAGGTAATACAGAATCTATCATGGTCTCAAGCTATTGAGGTGTCTGGCCACTACTTATGCCTTTAACTTCTGTGTGGAATTATGTCTCCATGCACATTATCCCAGTGTCAGTTGTCTGCACTGCTAAAAATGTGTGGCTTTAAATTGAGTTTGAATTTGTCTGGAAGTTTCCAGCTATTTGATGTATTTTCATAAGGTTACACAATTCGTGAAAACTCTAAACCCCATTTTATGCTCTCCAACAGGACTGGGATCTAGCTCATCTTGTGCTAATTTGCTTCCTAATTCAGGGTCACCCTAAATGATACTTGGCTGTTCCACGGGCTGTCTGATTTCTGGGGTTAAGATCTCAGATAATTTTGCGCTGAGGTAATTCCATTTACTCCACATCTGCCCCACTTGAGGAGAGGCACCCGCTTGTCTAGTGATAGGACAAAGAATTCCAGATGATCTTCCTCCTCAGAGAAATGGCATGGCATAGCAGACATTCCTCTAGAGCAGAGACCCCAGATGCACACTAGTGGCCTGAGTATGCAACTTTATTCTAATTTTTCCACAACCAGCTTGTGTTGCTTTTAAGTATTTGTTGTATTTAACTGAATGGCAAAGAAACATTTATATATCCTACCTGAGAAGAGAAAAACTGCTAATTTTGTAAATATACCTTGGTAGTTAATTGCCTGTTTCAATCCAGGTTTGAATACTTCTGATCTAAATCTAATCACTGGCAACCCTCTAATCTTGGCCACTCCTGAGCTCCTATTAAAAGAGCTCACAGCTCTATTGCTGTATCATTTATTAATGTAAACTTACTTTGTTGTTACTGGTACTTTTCTATACAGGTTACTCTATGTTATTTATTAGTTAATTAAATAACAAAGTTCGATTTCCTGTAGATCCAAATTATCCTCTAATCTCAGCTCCATGTTTTTTGGCTTCCAGACACACTATACTGTAAAACAAAAGCAAATAGCAATGCGGGAGAGTTTACAGTCTCCATCTAGTTTTACATTATTTCTTTTGCTGTTGGCTTCTGCAAAGCTGTGGACTAAACCCAAACCACTGAATAGCCCAATAACATATATTTCACTTGTAATGTGCCCTCTTATTTTAATACTGCAGTCTCTGGGTGTTTTATACAGAATTATGTTGCTTTGCCTTCAGCAATTTCCTCCTTCTTTCCCTCCATCCTTAATATAGAAGAAAATAAAAATTGCAGAATTAGAATGAAATTTATATTCCTAAATTGGTCTTAACCTCGGAAGAAGGAAACAGTAAGACAGGAGTTTTCATGCAGCATTTGGTTTACATTACCATGATAGACTGAAAAAAGTTCACAGTAAAATAAAAATTATCTGAGGAGATGTGGATAGAAAAACAAATTAATTTTTTTTAAAAGGAAAAGAAAACAAAGATCAGTTGCATCAAAGGAGCAGTGGTGGATTTGGATGAGTATTGAAACAAAACTGAACAGTATGTTAGAGACTACGCCATGGAGAACAAGTTTGCACTGGAAATACAATGGATTTGATGATCTAATAAGTCTCATACATCTGAATTGTATGATTTCACCCCCAATAGAACCTTGTTCTCTTTGTACTTGCTGTTCAGCAGAGTGGTAATTATTGCTAACAATGTGTCTTCTTTCTCTGGTTTTCAATGTGCAAATTATGGTGCGAATTTATTCATCATTTAAAAATATGTTGAGCACTTCTACAGATGGGGTTTTGACAATAGCAAATTTAGATGTTCTTTAAATGTTCAAACTTAGAACTCACTAGGGAGACACAGACAGACACCTCCTATTCTGAATTGGAGGTAAGTGGGAACTGTGTTACTCCAGAAACACCTAAGCAGACCAATCAGCAGCTTTCAGCAAACAGTTCTTCATGAGCCATATTTTTTCCCCACTGGAGAAGGGTATCCCTCAAAATGTGTCATATTTCAGTCTGGATGGGTATCCATGCTTCATCCAAATAAACAGTCAGATCCTGGAAAACTGAGATGTAGTTTCACAGTTACATTTTTCTTTTTCTCTTTCTTTTCAGATCACAGTAAATATCTGAAGAATTAATCCATTTTGTAAATTAAATTTTTCTGCTGTTTCTCTTACAATACTATTAAATGGGAGGGATATCACTAAAGACAATGCAAAAAAATCCCGAACGGTTCCTTTTAAATGCCATATGTGGACAACAATGGGCAATATATTATATATCATTAAATCCTTCATGTTCCAGGCTGCCATCTATTGGCATACCCTCTAAAATCCATTTACAGGTATACAGGTGGACACAGCTGTTTCACAGAGCTTGTGAGGTGCAGTTCCCACTGGAAGGTTTTTCTTGGGCTTACAAGGGAAGTCAGGGAATGCATGAGAGAAGGAAAGCCATTATGTCAAATTCATGAAAGGTAAAAATAATACCATGTATAAAAATGTAATCACCTATTTTAGAATATTGGGCAAATATTTGAATTTATAAAATTCTTCTGTTGAGAGAGCTGGTCCAGAAATCCTTGTGGGCACACAGCAGGTCTCAGCTTTGATGTGAAGTGAACAAATGAGTTAAACACCTCTTCCTTGGAATCCAGTACTAGGGAGCAAATGTGACTGTGAAAGCTCTGAAGCAATACAGGTGAGTGGAAGTTGTGATGAGGTAAAAAAACAAACAAAAGCACATGTGTTTAATGTGATACAGAGAAAGTGAGGGTCAATTTAGTTGTTTCCTTAAAGCTTACTTAGGCTAGACTGGTGATATTGTGATGTTAGTCATTGGCAGGGCACCAATTACTGAGTTCTTGGAAACTTAAGCTATATATGGATAGAAACTGAGGAATTACAGCACCCTAAAATGTTGACTGATGGCTCAAATCGCTTCTTGGATTTTTGAGACCACTTGCAAAATTCATAACCATTCTGAACATTAAGAGTACATAGTATTGGTTCAAGCTATACGTTGTCTAGGAGCAAAACATTTTTACCAACTGAATTTGCTGCACATAAGGAAATTGCTGTTGCAGATCACTAAGATAATAAAAATACAAGCAAAAGGTTGTATGTGAACATGTTTCTAAATGTGGTCTTTTGAAAGGAACATAGTGGGCACGGCCTGAAATGTAGTATTGTGGTTCAAGAGACAAAGATTCTTTATGAGATATGAACTCAAATTTAAGTGCTGGGTTTGGTTTTCTTTTTCTTTTCTATTTTAGAAAGTTCTAAATTACAGAATGCTGGTCGCAAGCAATCCGTTTCCAGAAGCCTGAAGCACCTTTTCCATTCATCGAACAAGTTTGTGAAGACTCTGAAACGGTTTGTCATTCATTTTACCTCCCAAACATTCTGAGTTTTAGCCAGAAGTTGTTGATCTTACAGAATAGGGAAAAGCACCTTAGAAATATATGTGAAAGTTCCACTACCAATGAAAGAGCAATCAATCAGAACGAACCTGATCAAATCACATACATGTAAGACGGGTGCAGCTGATAGGAAAATAATGCTCAAGTTCCTACTGAAATCAACAGAATCTTTTCATTGTTACTGTTGGAAATGGATTCAAATTATAACAGAGTGAAAAATTCTGTGCCGACACAAAGTGCAATTACTGAGGTATTTTGGAAGTACTGCCTCTGCTGCTGCTTAGTAATGAAACTATGGTGTGTATTTCATTCATAACATAAAACGCAGAGCTCAGATAACATGTTTTAATAGCCCATTGGCCACAAGCAACACTTCCAGAATACTCTAACATCTTTGGCTAGGTTGGCAACCCAGTGTGATTCAAACAACCCTCAGCCCTGATAATTTGTTTAAGCAAACGGAAGTTGCTTATGCTGTATTATTTCTTCTTTCATTGCCAGGAGTGTTCAGTTTGCTTTTTCTTCTTTGTATTTTGGTAAGAGTTTGATTCTTTCAGAAGAGCTCTCCAGAGTCTTTAAATTCCCTAAGGCAGCTACTTAACGTATGTAACTAATTGCAAGGGTAAATATTGAAAGGAATGATCTCTATAAACAGTTGTGCAGATATGCTGGCCAAATTACACTCAGTTACACTAATGTAAATCCAAAATAACCCACCTGATTTCAACTGAGTTACTTCAGATTTACTCTGAAGTAAAGAGGGCAGAATTAAGCCCTCATTTAATGACAAAAAGTTTCAGTAAAACTTCTGGTTTCTAAAGGACATAAAGCCTCCATTGTATACCGTTTACTCTGGCAAAATTCTTACTAGAACTGATGTCAGTGGCTTGCACTGATTTGTAATTTCTTAGATTCCTGTAGTCTCCCGTCATCTAAAGTGATAAGCTTCCCAAATATTTTTCAGAATTCACTGACTGAAGTTGCATGATCTGTATAACACACAAGTTAAGACCAGATGATTTGATTTATCTCCTCAGAGCTTAACATCTACAATTCTCTGACTAAAATTGAGCATGGATGTGAACAGACATGAAAGGTGTTTGACAATGTTTCCTTCTTTCTTTAGGGGACTCTACTTATCTGTTATATTTTTTTACAAAGACAATTTATTAGTAACCAATGAAGATCAAATCCCAATTGTGGAAATTGATGATTCTCACAGCAGTTCAGTTATGCAGGATTTCCTATGGTTCACAAAGGTAATGGCAGCCTGGTTAAATATGCTTCTAGGTATTTGCTGCTAGCAATGCATAGGCCTTCATCATTCTGAATACACAAAACAATGTTATTACAAAGCTAAATGATGAAGTGCTTTATCATTCACTCATGTTAAAATGCAGTTTTCACAAACCATTTATATGGTTTAAATTCTGAGTCACTGACAGTGGCACAATTAACTTTTTTAAGTATGATCCTACATAAGTGATTACTACTTGGGTAAATAAAGGTTTTATGAACATTTAAGAGCAAAAGCCTAAAGAAATAACTAGAAATTTTAAAGTTGGTATTGTGGTTATGCCATCATTCAAGATATCTTCACACTTTTTTTTACACCCCAAAGTAAATCAATTTCACGCAATCAATGGGGACGCAATAGTCCCAAAAGCGATTGAAACAGGTGCATGACGTTTACAGAACAACTTCTGTGTCTCACTCAAGATCTGTTTCATGTTTATTTAGGCTATTGCCATCCGCAGAAATTCAGAATGAGCAGTATCTACTGATTTTTCCAAGTCCAAAATGCTTTTAGTTTCATTTCTGCTTTTGTAAATGCTGAGAACAAAAACTGACTGAACTGGTTATCTTTTTGCAGTTGTCTTGCATGTGGGACGATATTAGATGGCTAAGGCAGAATATGTCTATATCTGTGTCCTCATCAACAGCACTTCAAGCCAGGCAAAAGATGCTTTCAGCCACAGCACAGCTCCAGGTTGGTTGCGTTGCATATTTCTAGCTATCAACTTAGTGATTTCCTGATTGCTAAGGGATAGTACTGCCAGCTGTCCTATGGTTCCCCACTCCCCACTGGCCTGTTCTTCGGAGCAGCGCTATCGTCTACAATGAAATGAGCCACTGAGCCTCCCTTGCCAGCTGGAAGGAAGGAGTTACATTAAAAGTAAAGAGTAGGAAAAGGAAAGGAAAGAAACAATAGTGGCAGATGAAGAAACACAGATATGAACCAGTAAATAATGACCACAGATAAGCCCGTGGGTTTGCAGATTGGGAATTTAAGAGTTATAATGCTAATATTTGCTACTCAAAAGCCTCTTAGAAGGCCTATTCATTATTAATTATTAATATATTAATGAAATATTTAAACTGTGGGGAAGATTTAGCACTCCCTTGTGCTATATGGGAAGCTGCAGCAATAGATAGCTTCTGTCCCCAACAGGAAGGACAAGTAGGCTGCTGAAGTTGCCAAAATAATACTCTTGATTCACCCATGGCTTACAAACGGCTCAAGTACAGCTTCTAGGGCAGAACTACACTGTTTGACTAGCAGGATAGCTATGGTGTTGTGGATTGTCAGGGGGGGAATAAAAACGGATCTTTCATTAATTTCTTAATTGAACCACCAAAATTTTCAAGGTGAAATGTACCTTTGTGCAGAGAACTATTTCGACCTATAAAAACAGAGATTAAGAGAGATTAAGTGGCGCATAGATCTTGTGCTGATGCCTCAGCACAGTGGGTAAGGACAGCAGCGCTACATGCACTATTCATAGCACATTGTTAAGGCATAGCCGTGACTCTCAGGACAGTTCCATTCCAACCTGTGCTACAGATACAACCTGAGTGGTACTGAACAGGTCAATTAAACCTGTGTCTCAGTCCACTATTTGTTATGCGAACAGTGATTAAACTTTCTCCGGCAGAACATTCTGGCATTTGTTGTAAAGCTTTTGAAGAATGGGTTTCATGATAACATGAATTCTCTAGCTGGAAGGCAGACGCTTCTATAAAATACTTACTTTTGTGGCAAAATGCATTATTTTCAAAAAGATGTGTGCATGATTCTTACAGAAAAAGTATATCCAGGCCTCACTTTCTCCTGCCTTTTGTTTGAATGAAGTCACTAAAGCTTCCCAGAAAATTCTATGGTACGGTCATGGAATTAATGAAGGCCTTCATATGGCCTGGCTCATGTATTAGCCATATAGCCATCCCTCTTGTTATTGCCAGGCCATGCAATAAGCTAGGTTTTATAGCAGCTACGAGAGCCAGATACTTTGTGACCATTATTAAGAGTATCCATGTGGGGTTTGTTTTACATCTTTTGGCAAAGCATGCCGTACAGGAGAGTAGCCTTCCTGGGCAACCACCTGTCTTGACTGATTTCCCCAAAGTATCCCGAAATATATGGAATGCCCGTCCGCTGTACCTTTATTGGAGGACCACCTGTGCTAAGCAGCAGCTGCTTGTCAGTCCTTTGAGCTGTCACTAGAGCAAGTTTTAACTATATCTGCTGAATGGTCCCTCCAGTGTGGTTAGCTCAGCTTAGGTAGCACATATTCCTTTGGTTAGCTCAGTTTCACTCCCTCTGTGCACTGCCAGTATGCACGGACTGCATTTCGAGATAAACAAGACTCCTAGTACACTGAGTGTATTATTTGCTGCTGGAGATGTTAAGAGCAGAGCTTGAAGCACAGAGATATAGGAAATGTGTCCATGTGGTATATTGCTCTGTTGAATTTCTGGCAAATTTATTGTCCTTAACATTTGTTCTGTTCTCTTGGTCCCCTGACAAACACAGGGATTGTCACCGATCTGCCAACCTCCAACGGTGTGTGGCCTAATGGGATCCACCAATGGAAGGATCTCAATAAAGTTTATACGGTTGAATGCATTTTATTGAGGCAGTTAATAGACTGGCTCTGCAGGAATTTAGGACAGAATGGAAAAGACCAGTGACAACACAGCTGCTAAGGGGCTAGATCAGTAGATTTAGAGACAACAGGGACTGTAATTTTGCCTGTTTTTACCACTACACAACTAAAGCAAACAAAACACAAGTGATGGGGTGCCAAACTAAGCAGACACAAAATGTTTTTAGTATAAGAATTAGTCACATATTCATAGTAGTAGGTACCCACATTCTCTATGCTAGAATGCCATTCAGACTATACAGTCAGTGACAGTAAAAACTGTTTTAATCTAGGCACATTCCTATGTTGCAGTGATTAATATGACAACTAGATGGCTAATACCTACCTGCAATGATTTGTCCCACACACAATGATTTGTGGACACACGGATTAACACAAAGTGTATACTCAAGACACGCAGTGTTAAGCAGTGATGGAGGCTAACCTCAGAAGGCAGAACAGTTAAAAAAAGAAGAGGGAAGGTGTTATACAGACATCAGCAGTATCCCCTGGAGAGGGATGCATAAAGCTGAAATAGCTAAGTTATGCCACATAAAGGGCAGTCACTGTGCTGACTACCTAGAGTTTATAAACAATTTAATAATACAGTTTATAAGTAAATATTGCCTGCTAAGTACAGATAAATCATTTCAGGATAATTTATCCATTTACAGTGTCATTAAGTTAATGTACGGCACTTCCCCAAACATACAATGTGCTACACTGTGAATTCAAGTTTGCATTCTAAACTACCCCCATCTCTATCCAGCTTACTGTAGATCTCTTGAAAAGTCACAAAGTAATGAGCATATTTTAAATGTTAGGCATTTTTCTTTAAGACATCTGGGAATCTCTTCAGTGGCTGGTCACTGGATTGAGTGTGTTTGCACCTATAAGCAGATGCCTTACTGTGTGAGGAAAGGGATTTTGACCAAAATATGTATTTTATGTGGAGTCTTTTAAAATTACTTTTCTTTAATCCTCACATATTTTCCTGGAGAGCTTTGCCCTGGTAGTTTGTTAGTTTCTGCCAGTTTTGTCTAGCACATTCTTGGTATCTGAAGTAAAAGAAACAGGGTTTGTGTCTCTTCAAATTCTTCTGTGTTCCTTCACAAACACACCACAATTTAGCTATAGAATTATTTGCATTCACCACAGATATGAGGGCCTCTTTTGTTGCTGAAAATAATCTGAATAATTTTAAAAACAGAACAGAAAATGGAGATTATAGTTAATGACCCTAACAGAAAATATTTGAAGTGTCCATTATGAATAATTTGGTAGAGGAATAATTTTGTATCATCTCTGACATTTGGTTACAGGGAGGTTAAGATAAGCACCTAGCTCTTCAGTAAATTCACATCAGAAGGGCTTCATAGATAGCAAAGGAATATCCACTAGACCAACACTGAGTGCTTTTGAAAATTGCATCCTTTATCTTTACATTACTGGGCAAAAATAGGAAGTTCTGTCAAAATAAGTGAATTACTTTGCAGTGTTGCCTTCAACAAAGGCTTTGGGTCGTAAGTCTTTCTGATGTTCTCCATTAAAAGTTGGACTAAATACTGCTGGACCAAATACATCGGAGGATCCACAATTCAACCCACAAACACAACCTGGGGAAAAACTTTTCCTTCTGTAACTGAATGATATGACTGTAGGGGAAGGGTTTGAGAAACATTATGTGTCTAGGGTTTTTTTTTTGAAGTCAATAGAACTGATGTCAGTGAGCACAAAATTTCAAAAAATACCACTCTCCTGATATGTGATGAATAACTGTCATTTTACAATTTGCATTTCTTCTAGAATTTGCTGGGAACTCACAACTTAGGCAGAGTTTTTTATGAGCCAATCAAGGATCGACATGGCAATATGCTGATAGTTACTATAAGAGAAGTGGAGAGTCTTTATTCATTTTTTAATGGCAAATGGATGCAGGTATCCAAACTACAAAGCCAGAGGAAATCCCTTTCAACTCCAGAGGAGCCAACAGCATTAGACATCTTGCTTATAACAATCCAGGTAGCGCTTTATTTCTGTATGTATTTTACTTTACTGTATGTTATTTGCTTTTGTAAAGCCTGTGCCAGAGCCCTGATTTTTGGAAGAGTCTTGTAGAATTTTAGGCCTTAATCCAGTGCCCAATAAAATTAATGGCAAGGCTCCCATTGAAAGCGAAGACTTATATTACTTCCAGTGGGTCTGGGATCAGATCCTTAATATGTAAAATATCCATGAGATTCTAAAGAAATTACTTCAAAGACCTAGCAGAGAATAGTAGTTTCTATCAGTTTCGGGAAATCATGCTGTAGAATTCTGTAGCAAGGGATATAAAACCCTTTAAAATTCTGTGGGATGTTCTTAAGCACCTATACAGACACTTACAATTTCTACACTCCATAAGATTTTTCCATCCAACCTTGAACATTAAATCTAGGTTTAAAACCTTACTGTTCTACTTAATAAACTTGTTCTGTGAGGTTCAGAGTTCCTTGGAGCCTGGTATAGTTGCTAAAGAATTCTTTACTGACTGTAAGTCTCCTTTAATTTCTGCATAATATGGCCCTGGGCTTCACAATTAGAAAAATACCAAGGTAAGGATCGATCTTAGAAGTTGTTTTGCATAGTCAGTTCAGTTAACATCTTTGAGAAGTGTGGGTTTTCAGCCCTGCAAGAATCAAGGTATCTGTGACCTCAAGTTAAGAATAGATAGCTCACATAAAGATTAACACATGTCCTCTGTAGGTAACAGCAACCGATTCCTCACAAAATGTCAGGAGCCAATCTCTCTAAAACTCAGTTGCACGGTTACCCAAAATACTAGAAGACAAGCCATTGTCTTCATCCCTTCTTTAGCACCCTCAACTAGATGATGACTGCTGTGGTTAATTTTTGAATTAAAGGCACTTTCCTGGGCAGAGACTGTGCTTTTTGTACCGGAAACTGACAGGCAATCAAAATACACATTACCAGGTTTTAGAAACGTTAAAAAATTTCCAAAAGACAATAAAACTTACCTGATCTATGTTAGATTTAATGTATTAAAATGTGTTAAAGGTGTAGAAAAATGTCAATCTGGGCAAAAGTTTTATATTAGGAAACCCAAAATGCAGGCCTGATCAGATTTCCACAGAGATCCTAGTGGAAAAAATGTTCCCCTAATGGTTTACACATTCCTATCTAATGCCCACCCTTTCTTCTATTACTTGTTTAATCATCGAATGGGTATTTTGTTCATGAAGTGCTTGTGAAAATGAGGGTCTAATTGCATTGGTCAGAGCCAAGCATAGCACTGGCAGATAATTTGATGGTTCCAAGAGTAAAGGCATGAGGCCAGGTGTCTTAATCCTCACCCACTGCAGAAGCACACATTTCTCAGGATGGCAGCGGACATCATTTTTAGGGTAGTTTTGGGGGACTGCTATACACAGCCTTAAAAATGTCTCCTGGCTTCTGCAAATACACCATTGTTATTAATTCCTTGTAAGCTCTATTTGTTGATAAATACATCTGTTCAGAAAACATAGCCTTTAACTAAATTCTGCAAACCAGCAACCTCCATACTCATAGAGCTCACACTCATACTCATACTCTTCCTGTTGACAGCAGGTGATACAGAAACAGTTTTTGAGAGATGTAGGCTGGGACTCCACAGGGATTTCTTTGGTGACAGTACTGGCTTATGCAGCCCCTCTCTCCCACCTTCCCCAGGTGACAGTTTTTTCCCAGTGCTGCTCTGCTCCATCGGTGTAGCTGTGTACCAAACGCAAACTAGGGAACTGCTCTGGCTGAAAAATGACTGCTCTTTTTCCTGAGTTGTTTTTCAGCTGAATCAGTTTCGTGACCCAGCTCCCTGCTGAAATGATCAGACAGGATCGCAGAGGTGGGTGTTATTTAAGCTAGTTTAAATACTACAGTTGTAGAAGATTGAAACCTCAGGGTTTTAGGCCCAATTCCTGCATGACGTGGAGGGAACCTGTGTATGGCTTTAAGTAAAAACTTGTCCAAGTGCATCCAAACTACCAGAGATTATTTATACCTTCAAGCATGTGCTTAAATGTTTTGTGAATTGGGAACACTGTTGAAACAAAAAGACAGCTATAAAAACATTTGTTGCTTTTTGATCCCAAACTCTTCCACTTATGTGGAGAAAAAAATAAGATTTTTATGTAGGACTGTTTCTCTTAAAACAGGACATACTTTCCTATCACAAACGAAGTCAGCAACGCCTCCCTCCCGGCTTGTATCTGGGTTACCTTAAACTCTGCAGTTCTGTGGATCAAATCAAAGTGCTTGTGTTGCAGAAGTTGCCTAACGTCCTGTGTCATGTTAAAATCCGAGACAACAGCAATGTCTCCAAGTAAGTGAATATATACATACTTACACACACATATGTAGGAAGAGAACATTTGCTTTAAGTTTGAAACAACTGATCAAATCTAAACACTAAGGCAATTCTGCCATTGCAAAATGATAGGTGCCAGCAAAGTTTGGCTCGGGTGCGTAGCATCACAGAGATCAGCGCTGAACCAAACAGGCACCCTGCGTGCACCCAGCAGTCTGAAGGGCTGTCCAGAACACGCACATATGAGCCCTCTGGCTTCCAAGGACGGTGTCCTGTAGTCACTCAGATTCTGCACAGTGGTAATGATCTTCATGTTTCTGTTAGGAAGATCACAGCCTGAAGCCCTGATTCAGCCTCCAGTGAATTAAATGTCACCCTTTCTACTGATTTTCACTGACCATGCGGTGTTGGTGATCTTTCTGTGTATGCCCTTGTGTAATATCTGGTTTCTCACTCTAATCCACAGCAAACATGCAGCAACTGAAAAGACATATTCAGACAAATGCTATCAGCCCTTGAACTGCTGTGCTCTGGCAAAGCCGTTCTCCCCCTTGGCCATTGCTTCCCTTGTCTATTGGGCAAGTGCACTTCTTTGTGCTGCCTAGTCCTTGCCCAGTGGGCGATGCATTTTACTGGCTTTTTTCTGGGGCTTTTTAATCCCACATCATTTCAGCAACCAGCTGATAATTTTGCATGAGGAGAAAGGTACTGGATAACTATATGGATAATAAGGATATCCAGAATGTAGTAGTTAAAGCTAACAAAAAATTTGGAAGAAATATAAAGCCTAATGCTTCAGAGTTTATAACAATCTCTGATTCTTGAAGTTTAAGATCAGATCTTTATTTAGGAGCAAATTGTACCACATCTATTACTCATCTTGTAGTGGGGTTTCCTGTAATTTTTTTTTCTTGAATGTTTGGTGCTGGCTGCTTTTCAAGACTGAATACTGGACAGGGTGAATTAAGGATTTGATCCAGAAAGATGATTCCCATGTTTATCTGGTCTAAAATGGATATATTTCGAGCAAACCAGGAAGTTCTTTGGCTCCAGTGAGTTCAAGAGAGTCTGTCACAGAAATTAAACTTCCTGCTAATTATCACTGTTGGGATTTCCAATGCATGTTTTTTTTAAAATAACATGGTAGATAAGGAATGAAGTATGCAAAAAAGAAAACCGGAGTGTGAAGCCTTAGTGAAATATGTCAAAGGTAGTTGGACTTTCAGAGGTTTGCAAGGAATGTTCAGCCTGATGTACATGTGCTAGAAAAATTGAACTTTTCAAGTCAGATTTTTAACCATAAACAATCAGGATTGCACAAGTTTAGAATGTTTTGCTGTATGAGGATTAAACTATCAACAGATCCCAAATGCACATACACTGAATTCCTGCTTGTGCATTGAACTTTTGTTATATTTCTAATTTTAACTTGACTCAACATACAGAGATGAGTGGGAATGGATCCAAACACTTTCTGGCTCAGAATCTGTGGAAAGTATGGATCATACTTCAGACTGCCCTACTCAATTGTTCTTGTATGAGCTCCAGATGGCAGTGAAAGCTCTCCTTAAACAGATCAATCTACCTCTGCATCAGGTATTTTCCTTTATGGTATTTATCACCTTTTTAAAAACTGATTCTTAAGAACACAACTAAAAGCTACAAACTGTGTAACTTGCAAGTAGGTATTAAATGTTACGGCTACAAGAAAAGAACAGCAGAGAAGTTTTGTATTCCATTATCCTAAGTGTGCATGCAGGGAACATCTTCAATAAGACACGTATTTTCCTGCATATGTGAACATACAAGTATTAAGACACAAATTTTCAGTGAGTTCCTATTTCTGCATCTGCTAGCATATTTGTGCAACCTCAGGCAGGTGCAAATAAGCACTTTTGAATGAAACTAGTAGTTGCGAGCACCTTTACCCAGCTGGCAAAGAAAAATAGGTATTTTTCCAGGCAAGCAGGGCAACTGACTGTTCATTTGGAGGTAATAGTGAGGATGTATGGAAGCCCTGCCGAAGGCACAGTGTTTTGCTATTCTTTTACACACAGATAAACATAGCACTTTTAAAACACATAGTTCCAGACCTCCAGATTGCTGTGGGTGAGGAGAGGTATCTGGCTTCTGGCTTTACATTTAGGTACAAGAAATACGTATGTGAATAAATAAAGTCAGGGAGGATAATCTATGATGTGAAAGATCCATGAAGAAATAAGCTAAGGAGTTTGTTTCTTGTTTACATGAATTCCATTTTATTTTTGTCTACAAGGGTAAAGAGGGCTTGAAGTAGAAGTAAGTAATCTTTATATTTAGTTCAAGGTCCATTTGTGCAGCTAGAAAGATGTGGCCTTAAAATAAATTAATCTAGTTCTACATTTCTTGATTTTGAAAGGTTTAGGTTTTGCTTTTAAAAAGGAATCCATCAGTCCTGCACCGTCTAGCCTGTGAAGAGCCAAGTAAGACTCAAGTAGATCCAAAATTAAGACAGATGGCGTGCTGCTTTGTGGTCAGTCACTGTAATTCAATAGGGCTCTGTACAGGTCTCTGTGCTGGTGTATTTTCTTGGAGGTTTGGAGGTTATAGCTTTTGTGCCTTTTTTTTTTTTTTTTTTCTTTTAAGCTAGGGACTAAAATATTTCAATGTGCAATATGTTCCTTAGGCTGCAGTTCAGCCAAGCATTTAAGCTCATCTATTGTGCATGAGAGAGAGACATAAACATGACCTTGCAGTTAACATAGTTGTAAATGTTTTGATGACTCAGGACTAAACTTCTATGTTAATGAATTGAATTTTTAATTCAACAGATTTATTTAAGTATTTTTATTATTTTTGTGGTAAACCATATCATGGACAGTGACACCGGTGCATACCCAGGGCAAAATGCAGCGCTGCACACAGCAGCTCTACGGCAGCCTCAGGCCAACTCCTGTGTGTGCCATTTTCTCGTGCTGCAGCACTTGTTAAACCTTTTCAGTGCTGTGTTGAGGGAGAGCTGCATATTTCTCTTAACCAACCCTAAATTGAATCTTAAAGGTTTTTAATTGAATCCATTTTCATGTTTTCACATAATTATGCAATCATAATCTTGAAAAGCACATGGCATGTGATCATTTTCTGCCTAATAAGAAACATAAATGTTGTTTTCAGGGGGGTTGTGCCTGTGTGTGTTGTTTTAATGTGGAACATTGCAGCTTTAAATCTTTATTTTATGTAGTGACATGAACCCACATTTAGCGCTCCCCCCCCCCCCCAAATATTTATGTTTTATAAAAATTCCAAGCTTGATGTTGTGCAAATTTTCTTTAATGTTTTATATCATTTGGGGTGTTGTTTATATAAGTGCCATGTTGTAATTCTCTCCTATTTCTTCCCCCGCGCGTGTCCCTCTACAGGCTAAGCACTTCCGTCTGTATACACAGGAGGTGTTGGAACTGGGTCACAATGTCTCCTTTCTTCTCCTGCTCCCCGCCTCAGACGACGTCTGCACTGCCCCAGGACAGAATAATCCTTACACCCCACACTCAGGATTTCTTAACCTCCCTCTTCAGATGTTTGAACTCGGTATAGTAGCTTGCTTCACCTAGAAATATTAACCCAGTCTCCTTATAATAAAATCACAAAGTTGTATCTGTTTTCCCCCTTGTCCCAGTGGAGAGTCAATAAATCACACGATGGCTTTGGCAACAACACTACCTATAACTGTGTACAAGTTATAGAGGGAGCAGAGCGGTTAAAGCATATACTGTAACCATCATTATTGAAATGCAAAGCGTAGACCAAAGCCCACAGTTATCCAGTATGTGCCTATAAGCTTATTTGGAAGATGATGTTCTTTAAAAAACAGAACCAAAAATTACACACAACATAGCAAGGCTGGAGTGTGAAAGGAGATGCAAAAAAAAAAAGAAAAAAATCCCTCTAAATTGTCACAAGAATAATCACTAGTTTTGTAGAGAATAATTTTTACAGTTCCTTATTGCAGATGGTCTGCAAGGTCTGACTGCCCTCACAATTTAGTGAAAGGTCTGAGTGGAGTTTCCCACATGAGGGTCATGTTTTTCCTGGGGAAATGCAGAAGACTCAGTCCTATTGCTCTGGTGCAGGAAAAGCCTGTCGTGAAAAATGCCAAAGCACTGGACTTGAATCTGCTTCTCTAGGGAGCTCATCCTCTGCTGTAGCAAATTCAACCCTCTTGTTCCACTGCATTGCTGACTGGGTAAGAATTCCCTAAAACAGAGTTTTCCAGCTATCTCACTGAGGCATAAGATGCTTTAGCTTCAAGGTCCTCTATTTCTCATTTCTTCTTCTTCGGTCCACAGAGGAAAGAAAGGTTCCACATAAAAGCAGCTCATAAGGAATTAATAGCTCTTTATAGGAAGAATATTATAAGTATGGGGACTGCTGAGCCTTACACATTAGTCTCTTCTGTTTCTTTCTGGACTGTAAAACTGGATTTCTTTCTTTCCTCTGCCTTGGAGAAGGCACAAAGACACGAGCCAAAACGGATGGAGTCAGTACACAAGGAGCCACTACAGAATACGTGTCTCGTGGCAACTGTGAGCTCAGTGATATCTCTCTCTGGTGTTTATGTGACACCACAGAATCAAAGAGTCATAGAACTGTTTAGGTTGGAAAAGACCTTTGAGTCCAACCATTAACCCAGCACTGCCAAGCCCACCACTGAACCATGTCCCTAAGTGCCACATCTACATGTCTTTCAAATACCTCCAGAGACAGTGACTCAAGCACTTCCCTGGGCAGCCTGTTCCCGTGCTTGACCATTACCACACTATTCCTGATACATCATTGCTAAGCGCTGTTGGAGTCACTAATGTAGGAGAACAACGACTAGACGTTAATGGAGGGTCTTACCAGGACTGCATTTCTGCAGTCACAATAGATCCATGACCTGCCATCATCCAGCACCACAAGCCTTATTTGGATCAGGCAGGAATACCTGATTGTGTTTATGCCACACCAACCACAGCAAAGTGGTGTCTGTGACAGCACTGGGGTTTTATGCTGGTTGTGGGAGGACAGATGACAGCTGAGCTGCCACAAAATTGTGAGTTGTACAGACAGACAATACATAAACTGGTGTAATCTGTCAAGGCAAAGTTACCCCCTCAAAATAAAACTAACATAACTGAACTAGAAGAGTTAGTTCAGTGCTTTGGGTCATATAACCATGGCTGCGGTGCCCTAAAGCCAGACCTATTACCGTCCTGACATGCAACCCTGAAGCCTACAGCTGGGCTGTGTATTGAGCCCATGTCATTTCTCCCTGTGAGAGGTGGCTGCTGCATCTGCTGTGCAAATTAATGCATGAAGCATCTTCACCTCTGGTGAAATTAACCTCCACACAGACTATTTAATGCTCTTTATATGGTATACAGGCCAGGGGCAGGAGTCGTTCTCACTTCTGCGACGTATTATGCATTGGGCTGACAAAGCAATAGACACTGAATGGGACGATGCAGTACAGCTAAACGTGACAGAGTAATCTCTCAAAAATCATTCTGGGTGCAGACCTCTGTTTAGCAGTGGAAAAGCAGTTCATGGTGGAGAAAACAGTATGGAAAGCTGGATTTTACTTTTGAATATTTTTTTTAAAGTAAGCAATCATCTGGCCAAAGGCAGATGACATTTCTGTATGACTTATTATATATGTATCCCTGATGTTCTATAAAGTGACTGTGATTCACATCTCAAATATTAGAAGCTTCCATTCCCCATTAGCTGGTGGCTACCAAATATATAATTGCATAACCACAAAAGACTATGTTGAAGTAACATTTGTTAAAGTAACATTAAAGGGTCTGACTTAAAACCACAAAGGCTAGAAACTTCAGCACTGAAGCTGAAACCGCAGCTGTAATTCACTCAAGAGTCCACCACATATGGCATATGTACTGTAAGACCACACAGTATTCAGACTAGATCCCTGCAATATCTAGGCATCATTGAGAAACCAGAATGTAGAGTTCTTTCTTTCACTCTTTTTTGTGGGATTTCTATGTTCAGATTAAGCCTTTATTGTTATGCTAATTCCGCTTCTGTGATTGGGTTTCTTAGTTTGAGAAATTCTCTTCAATTATTCTTACCATGTTGTTTGCAAGGGACAAGTAGACATATAACACTGGTTTTGTTTCTTTTTTAATATTTATGATAAGGATAATATATGCAATTTACACTTTAAACACCCTGAAAAATATGCCACAATCCATACAAGCAGCAGTAGTAACCCAACTGGCGTTTGCTGCTATAACAAAATCACGCTGTATGCTTGCGTTTATTGAAGCACCAATGAATGGGGAGGTATTTCTGAAAACTTGTTCTCCCTCAGCAAGCTTTGGTATGCCTGTACTGCAGTTCATAGAGATAACTGGTAGGTTTTGCCTGAGCAATTGCAGATTCTGGAATAATGTAGCTTTAAGAGGCCAGGTAAATTAACATTTGTGAAGCTCCATGGCACTGCAGCCGGACTCCGTTATCTAGTTACCTCTTTTAAAGGCAGCTCAGAGAGCTCTGTGCTGCTCCAAAGTCAAATTACACAAAGCAAGAGGTCATGCCTGAACTTGCTGGGTTACCCTTCTGCATCAGAGTTCAGAGGATGATGATAACACCTAAAAGAGTTTTGTTTCACCCAAACTGTGATATCACTGAAATGCTTTTACTACTGAGTCATTTACATTTAAGTTACTATTTAAGCTAGTCTAGCCCATGAGAAAGTTATCATCCTTCAAAATGATACTTTCTTTCTGAAACACTCAATTAAAAAAATAAAAGATGAGTTCCATTTTCCAGTCATGTCACTACTTTCTTGATAAAAGAAATTATGAGCTATAAAAGCCTTAGAAAGAGCCTTTCTAATTAAAGCTATCGAGGGCAAGATAGCCTCTGGAGTTGCATACTACGGACCTGATTATCCCTTCACTTAGATATAAATTAGAAATTGCTCTTTTGAAATCAGTGAAGTTACAGAGTAAATCCAATGTAAATGAGAGGAGACTAAGAGCTTGTATTATTTATTTCTAGCTTAAAGTAACTCACCCAGAGTTGGCAATTGTATTTAATAAAGTTTGTGTACTGAAGACTAAGGATTTCATATTTCATAACCAGAATATAACAATGTTTCCTTTGCACTTGGTCTTTTCACAGTTCATTTTTGCTGTTACAAGGAAAAATTTATAAGCCTGTATTGCCGCCTTTCTGCTGTCATAGAGCTGGACTCTCTGAAAACCCAGCAATCCCTAAGGGAAGCAATTTCAGACAGTGAAGTCGCTGCAGCCAAACAAAGACACCAGCAAGTTATAGACTACATACAGGTAATAGTCTGTTTCTGACTATTCCAAGGAGATTTTAAGGTGGCTTTCTTAAAAACTGCATAGGGCTGTAATTTGAAATCTAAATGGAGAATTATTCACAGACATCATAAAAAGAGCAGTTGTATCAAAAGTGCAATTCTGTTTTTATGAAATTCAAACCCAGAACATGATTTCCTTAGTAGTTGCTTTTATACAAGGATTTTTATGGGTAAAATCAAATGACAGTTATACTAGACTGTTATAAAGAAATGTGTCAGTCTGCCTGTAAAACTCCCTCCCATCTAATGTAAGTAGCACTATGCTTGGGCATTCATTTGTGCAATCGTTTTTCTCCTTTGTCTTCCTTAATTGAGAACATTTTTCATTATGATAACTTGCCAATTTAAAAAAATAAAATGAAAATTCAGACTAGGTTGTGGAGACAATCTTCACCAACGATATCACAGTGAAGAAAGCAGCTCTGCATTTAAGATGGCAGTTTAGCCCAAAAAGCATCTGTAAGTCAGTCCAGCACTATGCAGTAATATTGCTTCAGTCCCCCAACGCAGAAGGACCACAAATGTTACCATACTTGTCTACTTTGCTTAGCCTTTGTCTCTCACACTGATTTTCCTGTACTGTTCCCAGATCAGGACTTCAGCTGCTCAACTCAGGGATGTTCAAACTACACCCCACTGTGCAGCACAGCCAGGCCTGCCCTTTCGCAAACCATTCTGGCAATTGCTTATTTATAGATAAAATTCATGACCTTTGCATTGTGCATCTATGGACATAGTTAATTTGTCATTCTACAAGTGAGGTGCAGATAATTTTACAGCTCTATATTCTTCATATTCAAGCAACCTTCTGTTGGAATAGAGGCCAAGACAACCATTTATCCCATTTATAATGGGATTCAGCCCTCCATTATTACGAACAAGATGATAAGATTTCTGTTCTTCTTTGCTTTGAAGTCAGATCCTCTTTGCCTTGCCCACTTTGAAGCTTCTGGCAACCTGGCATGCAGCAGAGAGGAATCTTCCATTGTCCTTTCACCGCTCAGTCCTCTCCTTCCTTCTCATCTTCCCATTCTCACTCAGAAAATCTAGCTTTTTCCCAGTGTGCAAGAGCATTTGGAAAAATCTTATCCTTCACACCAAAAATAAGTTTATGTATATTAATATGCGTGCACTGTACAGACAGTTCTCTTCTCCATGTGACTTCTCCATATGACTCCATGACGTATATATGTGACTCAGTGTTTGAGTCAGATACATACGCTGGGAAAATATGGGAGAACATTTTAAACTTCAGTGCTTTGTGCTGAATTATTGTGACAGTGTATTAGCCTTGTCAGGTTTCCTCTCAAATGAAAACCAGCTGTATTCCACCTATTGGCAAAGTATCTCAGCCCACCACATACCGCAATCTTCAATGGTGACCACAAAACCGCAAGAGCATTTGTGTGATCCTACATCTAAGACAGTGTTGAAGTCACTACACAAACCAAACATTGTAAAGAGCAAGGGAGTCTATATAAATGCTGTTCTGAAAAGGAGTCAGAGCGCAACTGAAAAGTAAAAATTAAAAAAAAAAAACCAAAAAAAAAAACAAAACAAAAAAAAACACAACCAAAAACCAACCAGCAGATAAGATACTTCGAGTGTCTTTACCAGAATATTACACAGCCAGCAAGAAAAGAAATATACAGGCACTGAAACTAAACCTGAAGTTAAACTGCAATTTATAATGCTTCAAATAATTTATAAGCATAATGCTTCAAATGTTCCTAAAGTGTAAAAGAATCATTAAAATGACTGGTCCATTATCCCAGGAGACACTACAGAATGGCATCAGGATTAGCATTTTATTAAACTGCATGCAGTATTAATTTTGTTCAGGGCTGAGGGAGGATCACGGAAAGGAAACCTAAAATCTCCAAAATCAAATAGGTGGGACGTTTGCTAACTGACATTCTCTTCATGGAGCTACACTGAAGTCTTGAAATGATGTAGGATTATGAATTAATTCTGAACCATTCACTATTCTTATCAGTGTATGTTCTTAGCTCAAATTGACTCAGTGGCAAGGCTTGCACTGACATCATTGGAGTCGGGATTTCACCTTTATGTAAAAGTGGCCATAGTAGGTCAAAACAAAGATCCAGCTATCCAGCTATCCTGTCCCCCAAACCGCTCACCAAGAACTACCCTAGCTAATCTGGCATCTACGGTATCCCTCAGCAATGAACTTCACACTTTGAATGTGCATTTTAGGAAGAAGCATCTCCAGGTAAGAGTATGTGTTGGAGGACTTAGAATGTATCAGTCTGCGGTCCCATTTTCACTGACCCCTCTGCCACTGCCCGATTTGATAATACTGCACGAAGTACCCCTCCCTCTTGCCTGTCCCTTTACTGACCCAGGGCTCTCGTTCTTGCATTCCTGCAGAATGCAGCTTGTGTAACTGCATAGGGCTGTAATTCCCCTGAAACATTGCAATATTACTATGAAGGATCACTTCTTTAAATGCAGAATCTTCTGTAGAAAGAGGAGTACAAGGGAAGTTCTAGAAGGGATACTGGAGCAGAAGGACATGATACAGCCACTGTAATTTGCTGGTTGCAGCAGCATTTGCTCAGTCATCAAACATCTTGAATTACTTTGAAGATGTTAAGTGTTCCATTATTAAAAGACTCTCAAGACCCACATTAAACAGCATCTTTCTCTCTGCAGATACTTAAAGCTATATCCTAATATTGATTCAGGCATTTGTCTCTTATTGCCATCAACAGGCATGTCTTAGAACTGTCTTAGTGTAGATTTATACTGTTAAAATGTATACAGACCGGAATGATGGTAAGGGAGAAACCTGCAGTTTGGCTCATACCTGTGCTTCAACCCTCCATGTATATACATATTCTTCCACATGTATGTATATTCTTCTGTTAAGAACTAGGTTTGTTCTGAGCACTCTGCTTTTGAACACAATCCTGGATTTGCAAGGATGCTCAAGAAGTCTTGCTTTCATTCCAACACAGAACGAAACCAACTTTCAAGTGTGCTACAAAATTGATCAAATTTCTTACTCCATCATAAGACAATTTTCATTTCCTTTCCATGTCAGAGTTTAGGCCTGGATTCACCCCTGTTAACTACAGGTTTTTAACTGAGGTACCTAATTTGAGAGTGTGATGGCTCTAAGCAGCCTCTGCAGTGGTGGAAGAGAACAAGCACCTAACCAAAGGCAGTTCTAACACCTGAATCTGAGTGTCCTGTCAGGGGATCCTGCTTCTGTTGGCAGTGACTACACACCTACTTGGACACCTGAAGAAAGTACATACTTAGATAAAATTAATACACAGACTTCACTGTACTTTTTCACCATTTTTTTCCCTACAGCAAATTGATGAGATCTGGAGAGAAATGAGATGGATCACAGAAGCACTGCAGTATGCAAGATACAAGCAGCCAGCAGCTGGCCTACCCATAAAGAAGCTTGTGGATCTTTCAGAGGAACACTCTCAAAAGAAAATCAGTTCAACCTCTTCACATCTAGATTGTCTTCCTTCACCTCCCCCTTCACCTGAGGCTAGGACACAAAGGAGAAAAGCTGTGAATGGTAAGAGAACTTTTCTTTGTTCGTCAGGTGAAATCCTTGAACTCACTTGTAACAGTTCTTTTTCTAAAAGGAGTGAACCTTTCCCATACCTGCCAAGGTATTTTAACAATCATTTTACCAAAATTTGCAACTCGATACCCTGAGATCCTTCTACAATCTTTACAACCATTTTTTTGTTTCAACTACTCGGAATAATCACTCATCAGCCAACTGTGTCACCTCACTGTTCCAGATCATTTAACAAACAGGTTGGAAGAGACAAGTGTTATCACTGACTTCTCCATGATGTCCAGAACTAGTAAAATCCATCCACAGTGAAAGCTGGCTACCTCACTTGTTGTCTACACCAAAAATCTGTGATTAATAAATAAAGGGAGCTTTCCCTTCATCTCAATTACAACTTCATTGCTTCAAAACCTGTGGTAAAGAAGCCTGTCAAATGCTCTGCGGAAATCTCAGGATGCCTGTGTATTAATTGTGCAAATTCAGCATTTTATTAGACTGGTGAGACATGAGTTACTAAGAAAAAGCTATTGACCCTTTTTCATCACTCACCTATCTACTCTACACTATAGTTTGTAATAGTTTGTCCAGAATCTAAGTCAGACTTTTCCATAGTCTCCATGTGTCACCTTCTCTTTCTCTGATCGTCATTTTCTTTCCTTGCTTTGAGTGTTCCTCTGCTTTGAAGCCATTCTTTCCAATGCTCCTCTTGCTTTGTTTTGACAGTGCAAATTTTAGTGCCAACAGTAGTTTGATTTAACACTCATTTTCACATACCTCAGTGTTTTCAGTGTCTTAGACAAGCACTTTAAAACACAGAATTAAACAAGTAAGTACCCACCTCATTGGCCATTATTCCTTCTCTGAACAGTGGGAAAATTAAACTGATGAAAGAAATGGATCACAGCAAATAAAGATGAAGCAGATTAAACAGTAATACCCAATTTGCTAACAGAATAAGGACTTTGGAGAAAAATGTAAACCATCATTCTGCTGAGCTGTTTTTAAGCAACAATTAAATGAAACAGTAGAAACAAAAGCAGCAGATGCTGTGTTAAACAACTGCCGTGAACATTTTTGTAAGGTTGTTTTTTTAAAAAAATTGGCAGGTTTATACAGTTAAGAAAAATTAATAAATCTACTCTGAATAGATTAGGTTAAGAGGAAAGAAACCCAAAGATGGTGGTGCTTTAATTCGCTCCAGCACAGTGGGGTTCTTTCTCAGTATCTCTCTGTGAGCTATTATTTTGCCCCGTATTACAAGCAGAATAATCCTTAGGTCTCGCACCATGTAAAGTAGAGCATTACCTTGTCCTACATGGGCTTGGTTCATTATTGCTGTGCTACATGGTACCTTAGGTCAAAGTGAATAGTCAGCACTGTATAGAATCTACTTTTTTTTTTTTCTTGGATCTAATATAAACCATCCAGCGCATCAACCCATCCTGCCACATATGCCACTATTTACTATTTTATTGATCCTTCTGTAGCCAAAAGAGAGCAGTGATTTCAGTGCTAGCGTGAGTTTTGGTCAACAAATTCAAATGTGAATCGTGCTTTGGATTTGAACATGCATAAAGCACCTGATGGGCAAAAGGGTGGGTTTTGCTCATCTGCCTCCATGTCTGGCCTCAAGCCTTTTACACACACATACAGTTGCACCCTACTCACAGTCACAGAGGTATAAATCTGAAGTAACTTAACTGACATCTTTAATAAAACCAGAATCTGGATTAGAGTTTTTCTCTCTCCCAAATCTCCATGTCTAAGAACTCTGGTGAAAACAACATAAAAGAAAACAGATCCCTTCAGAACTTAGTCCCAATTCAAAATAAATTCTTCCCTGTACTTATTATAATAAATTAATCCTTTTTGGTTTTGCTAATTCTACCACCACCTCTCTAACACATCTGCAAATCCTCCCTGACTACTGTCTTTGCTGTCACCTAGGCCCATGCACAGTTCCACAGAGGAAACACACACACATTTTAAGATTTGTAGATTTGGTTCTAAATTAAGAAAAAAAACCAAAAACCAAACATAACTGACAATTAAGCAATTTCTCTCCTGTGCTTGTCTTCCTAGTGTTAATCAGTTCTCTTTGCAGGTTCCCAGCCCTGCTCAGATGAAGAAGGCTGCTCTGAAGTTTTCCTTCCGACCGACAGTGACTATGACTCCAGTGATGCACTAAGCCCCAGAGAATTAGACCTGATTTATTCCTCCTCACACGACATATCCCAGCAGGCAGGCAGTGGCCTGGGTGGCAGTGCACCTGACGTTCTCCAAGTCCACGACATGAAGCCTTGCCTAACATTGAAAGAAGGCCTGACGGAGGGTAGTGCCTTTGATACTAACGCTGAATGTTGCACAGAGAGTATAGGCAATCTAACGATGTCAGGGCTTACATCAAAAAGCATTGATAAGTCCTCTGGCTCCAAGCAGCCACTGAGCTTTTTAGGGAAAAAAAAGCTAGGGAAACATCAACATTACAACTACTTCAGCCGGCATCATCGTTGGCTGCGTGTGCACAGCGAGACACAGTCTGGCTCTCTGTCTGAAGGTGTGTACACTCAGCATCTCATGAGATCTCCAGACTTGTCTCAAGAACCTACCTCCAGTGAGCAGTTAAAGATTCCCATCTATGGGTCTCGGAGCACTTTCTTACCTCATGCATCCAGCCTTCCAGAAGATGGGAAAGGCAAGTATGAGGAGTCAAGGCAGAATGTCCATAGGATACATGTGGAACCTTGTAAAACACCACTTCTGGGTGAAGAGAACAAGTCCTGGGCAATGAGCGCACAGTCTGTAGAACACAGGGATGTGCACAATGCTATGCAACAGATAATGGGTCCAGATGACCAGTCGGGTTCTGCTGTCTCAGAAGTCTTCAGCAGCACGCTTTAACCCTAGACTTCTGCATTGCTTCCCATTGCTTCCCAATGAAATAGTGAGCATTACGCGTGCAGGGCCATTACTTTCAAAACCATTTGTAAAAATCCAGCTTCTGAAATGGCAACTCATGCCACTCAAAAGAACTCTAATCTTTGGACTTCACCGGATTTCTGGTCATACAGGGGTATCTGTCATGATGCAAGCACTATTATTGGCATCTGCAGCTTTTGCAGGTAGAGTCGTAACAGTCACCACATAACAGAACGGTCTGTGGCTGCAAATCTAATAATCAGGTTTTGCAGTTCTCTTGATTTTCATGTTTTTCTGAGCATGCAAGATTTTAAGCATGAGAGGTTCTGCCTGCAAGTTAGCAGAAACTGTAACATCCTTGGTGTCCTCATGTTAGGGCTGTGTCCTAAACTTCTGTTAACCTGTTTTCCACCATTTCCTATAAATTTTTCTACTTCTCACCCTTCTTGAATGGATTTAGGTTGCATATAACTGAAGTGCTAACTGTTCTAGTAACAGTCAACCCAGAGTTTCTAGCCACTTACATAGAAATGAAAATCCTTTCAATATCTAGAAAACGCTGTCAACACCATCTCTGAATGCTGTCACAGCCTGACATAATTATCACAGTGGTTTTTTGCAGGAGCTTAGATTTCAAATTATATAAGTAGCAAGTTATTTTAAAAGCTTAGGAGGTGAACCTTTGAGGTCAAGAGCAGGCAGAATGAGGACAAGGAATTCCGAATATTCTGAAGGAATAATATGTGGGGTCTAAGTGAGATTGAAGTGAAGCTTGGTCTTTTCTTCTGCCCACCACAAAAGAGCACATTTCTTTATATTGGTGGCACTTTCAAACACCCATTGGAAAGAAATTCCCCTACTTTTGTTCCTGAATATTCATGGTAAACTTCCGGGGTATTTGGTCACCATGTCTGCAAGTGGGATATTCTGGCAATTCAGATTAGGGAAATTTGGGGTGCATTTTAAATCTAAGATGTTTTATGTGGGCCACCAATAAATATTAATATCATAAGGAGGGTGGGAGGTGGTGTTTTAGCATGCTTTATTTGTCTAAAGGCAGATCACAGTGAGTCGTGATTTGTCCTTTGCAACCAGAATAAGACTTACAGTACTACAGAAGATGATTTCAAAAATTAAATCTGTATTAATGAGAACCATAACATTTGAGTCACTTAAAAATGAACTAATGTAGAGAGAAACCCCAGCTGTTGCACAAGCTTTAGTTTTTCTTAAACAGTTCTTGAAGTTTAATTTTATAGGCCACATTCCTGCTGGTTAAATTCCCTCACTCCATGTTTGCGCAGCCTTCTACCTTTCAATTTTTCAGCCTCCAGATGGATACATTCTAAGGCCTCCAATAAAGAGATTTGAGTTAAATAGTTGAGTTTACAAGTCCTTGAGGTAAAGGTAAGGATTTGGGCCCATGATCTGTGGTCCTTATTAAAATAGCACTTCCATAACCCTGGTGCTATTAAAATCCCTGTGAACTCAATCCATAAATTCAAAAATAAATGTTATTCACTATTTTATGCTTGGTCAGTGTGTGGAAGCCAAGAAGAGTCTTCGCAGTGATACAAGGGCAAAAACTTTCTATAAGGGATTAAAGTTTGTAACTTTTCTTTCTGGGAGAGGGAAGTTCACTTTTTGCACCAAAAACATTCATTCATTAGCTGATCCAAAGCTCAGTGAGGATGGAAAGACTTCCTTTCACTTCCACAGGGTTGGAATGAGACCCATACTGAAAATTCCTGTGGGTGAGAAGATGCAGGGGGGGGAGCAGAAGTGTCAGTGCCAATTTGCAGCTAGAAGGACATACATTGTATGTTTTATGCCACATGGAACTGCACGGGGAAAACCTGACTCACACACCATAGAACCGAACAGTGATGGTTCACTGTCCCTGAAGGCAGTGACAGCTTGCTACATTAGATTACATTCATTAGCAGAAAGCTTTTCACCAGGGAGGGCCAGAACAATGTAATGCTCATATCCAGAAGTCAAACTAATTTACACTGTTTTCCAGTGTACAGCACCTAGCCCAGGCTCTCCCTAATCTATTTAGCCTCTAAGTAAAACTGCCGTAAAACTGTCTATTAAAGAATAAAAATAACAATATGCTGAGGCCATATGTTTTTGCAGGAAGCGATGAGATAAAACAAGATGTTCCTAAATGAAACCCACCCTGCTTTGCTTTGGCTCTTCAGGAACAGCGAGGGCAAGAAGTAGAAAAATCTACAGCAGAACAGGTATACACTGCTGGTTAGATTAGGATGTAAAAATCTGTTGCCTACTCCGTCTGCTGGACTTTTCCAGAAGTAGTCATGTATCTAACAAAGTGCTGGATCCTTTTCTAGTAGAAAGGGCTTGACTTCGTCATAATCTCCTGTGCTAAGATGGAATTTGACTCTGAGAGTGCCAATGCTAGCCACGGTCTACCCCATCTTGATTTTAACCTTGTCATACAGAAGTAGTGTTTAAATGATGGCCACAGAGGCATGCTTCCTTGATCCCATTACCTCCTGACTGAAGTTCTTCCACACAGTTTAATAGTCAAAATAGTAATTGATGGTTCTGACTTTAAATACTCCTGGTTATAAAGTACTGAATTATCTTTTGATAGAAATACGTGTTCTTTGTTCAAAATTGCTCTCCCTACCTATTCAGCGGGTGACTGACTAAAGCAGCTCCTTAAAAGAATAGTAACGAACACCCAGAGACAAATAATAGTAGAAAGTGGTGCCTTTCAAGTACTGTCATAATACTAATCATAGTACTTCTGCAGTTCCCTTAGGAAGATCGCTCACATTTCACAAGAAACTACTGCAATTCAGAAGAATCCTGCAGAACACTTACCCTTGTCCCCACTCCATAAAGGCATGAGTGACTCTTCTGAGTAGAGCTTAGAGGTAAAGGCTCACCATCAAGAATAAAATTAATGTTAGAGACTCAGACGTTTGCTTTAATTACTAGGAACCCTTTCTCCAGGTTGAGCTAGAGTGCCCCTCCAAGGATTCTTGCACAGAAATGGGAAACGGTGTGGCTCAGAGCCCACTGCATACTAGAATTTCATTAGCCAGCACACAGCTCATTCAAGTGAGTCTGTACCCACCTTATTTCAGCTGAAGCTCTGCTCTAAAATGGGTACTTAGGCTTTGCAAATCTCTCTCTTATTCATATATCTTGCCACAGAACCTTTGTCCTGCATTTTTCAGGGAGTGTGTTTTCACCTGGGCTGAACCCAGTCCCTCCTATTTCTAGGCATGACTTGGACTGGCTAGAAAAGAATACAGTGCTTTAATATTATGACTCCACAGGGAAAAAAGACGTGGACCATATCTCCCCATTTAGTGGTCTAAAACTTTCCTGTTTCTGCTGGTAGGAAGCAAGATATAGGTAAACTGCAAGGTTTACACTCAGAATTCCTTGCATCCGCAAGAAGGCAGTCTGCCCATGGACAGTTTGCCTCAAGAAACCTGTGACTCAAGCATTTATTTCCCATACTTGTTTTCTGTTTTTTTTCTTTCCCTTTAGATATTAATTAACAACTGGATTTTTCTATACAGTAAGAGCACACACAGAGAAACCTGTAATTAATAGTTTGAAATGCAGACATTAAAGCGAGAGGGGGAAGACGGAATATTTTATCCTGAACATTTATGTTTAGAGTGCTTTGGAAAGAGATAGTGCATCTTTAAATTCTCTATGGCATAAAGAAACGCATTAAGTTGCTGGTCAACTCCTTCAAGGTGTTTAAATGCATGGCTCATGACTGTTATGTAAAACTTTAATACAGCCTTACAAACAACAAGGGTATAGTGTACTTGAAAATACAGTGTACAGCTTGGAAACTTACTCTGAATTTCTCTGAGGTGTTGAACTTTGCCATCAGCAAAAAGTATTTTTAGTAAAGAGGCCTTGAATTTTCAGACAACAGAGATTTCATCAGGTTGAGTCTGATTTTTCCACTACAGAAAAACATTAAATAGCTAGAATAGTTTATTTGTAAGTATAATTTATCTTTCGACTCCATGAAGTAGAATTCATAAGGCTAAATCATGCCCAGAAGTGAGAAGCAGAGCTGTTCGCCCAGTACACTCTTTGCAAACCCCAAGGGCAGCGCTCCCCGAGGTGGGCTGCACGTGCCCCTCCGCAGCACGCTCTGGCCAGCAGCTCCCCCTGCGCGGGCGCCCTCCCTTCTGCTAGGCAAGCACTCGTGAGGTCACGAGGAGCCCTTGTGTGGGTATGACGGGCTTTGGAGCTGGCCCCATACATTGCTGAAAGTTGTACAGATCCCACCAGTCAGAGACCACCCCTCCTCGGTACTGGTGTTTATGGGCTCCTGCCCAGCCAGCTCTCTCATACTGGGCTTTTGGAGGGAAGTAAGAGCCAGGTAGAGTATCTTCCTCCGTCTTTCTGTACTACAGCAAGTACTTGGGCACGATTTAACCTTTAAACCAGTCATCCTATATCAGGGCAATGTGTTACTAAGCTTGTCTGTCACCAGGCTACAGAAAACCTCTTTTGCTTGTCAGATAATATTTTTTATGTTTATTGTTATTTTTCTTCTCCTTCTTGGAAAAGCTATGTGAAATTGATCTAACATTAGAGAAAGTGATTGGTGTAGCACTGATCTACCTTATTACTGTGAACTGTAGTAATTTATTCAGCAGATCTTAAGCTAAATGCACAGACTTCTTGTGGTTGACTTTATTATATAAAGGTCAGTTTGGGCCCAATCCTGCTGTCCTTGGACCTCATTCCAGGTTCTTTTGCACCAGTGTAAATCAAGAGTGGTTCCACTGAAGCTGAGTCAGGCATCACCCTGTATACATCGGCATCCCTCCGCTCGCTCACGGGGCTGGCGCAGTACCAGCTGAGGATCTGGATCAGTGGAATCATCATGACAACACATTTATGCTGGTGTAAAAACTGGTATGTGTAAGGAAGACAGAAGGGGTTTTATCTCATGGAGTATTCCCCCAGAGGTCACAGGGACCATTGTCGGAGGTGGGCCCAGAGAGCGAGCCCACCCTGCTGCTGTGTTACGTGTTGGGGGAGTGGGGGGGTGGGGGAGGGGGATACACACTGCATAATATATTGCTACATTTTATAATAGGGACCAAATTTCTCTCCCTTATTATGCAAATGAATCCCCTACTGAATGCAATGGGAGTTCCAGTTTTTTTGCTGATAAAAATGAAGACTGTTTAGGGTTATTGGGGACTTGGGGGAGGGGAAGAGGGCTTGTTTGGTTTTTTCCCCTCAGAGAAAAAGTAATTTAAGTGAAATGTGCAAGGCAGCATTTAATTGCTTCCTGCCTTGTTTGTACATAGCAATTTGGCTGTTTATTGGTTGTCTTTGTTCAGATTTTTATTGTAACTTTTTGCTATATATGCAACCAAGCGTATGTTAAATTTTAAACTTTGGTACACAATAATGCACAATTTTATGTGCTTTAAAACTTTGTAAATACATAGATGAACAATGTGTGCTGTGCTAACTGTGATCTTGGGACTTGACACAACAATATTTTCATGCATATGTACCTGCAAATGGTTTGAAAATAGCAAAATATATATTGAGGATGGCCATGAGCCAAGAGTAAATGAGTGCCGTATGACTCATGCTTCTTTAATAATTCCTGAAAGAGGCATGTATAGTACATAAAATAGACAATAAAAATAATTTTCAGGACTACAAATATTTTTTATAACTTCAGATATTAAATACTATTTTAGAAAAAAGATTGGTTAGTAAAAGAAATCTTAGGTTTATTCAAGTTAATCGTTGTCATAAAAATGTTCTTAACATAGATTTTTTTGTTTGATCTAATATCATAGAAACCTAGCTCTTTTAAGATTTAGAAGACTTGAAGTGCTCTTGCATTCTTACAGCTCCTGTGATCTTCTAAAATTATATACTTTGTCTTCTCCCTCATTAACAAAAAAATGCTATTGTATACATTCACATAATCCTAAATACCATGTGTACTTGTGTATAATCTTTAAACTGTATTTTTTGAAATACATTCCATTTGATTAGCTTCAAGTACCCATGTATATGAGCTTTACAATCCATGGAAATCTGAATGTAGTTTGTGTTGTTCCCTGAATTCTTTTATTTTTATTGGGAAGTGACTTTTTCTAAGGCCAAGCTTTCAAATATGGTCTCCAAATTTTGACTTTGGTCTACATATTCAGAAACCTAAATGAAATAGGCATGGCTTCCAGAGTCTGTGGGTAAAAATAACCTCTCATCAAAGTCAACAGAAGTTGAAACTCAAATTATATAAATGTAAATGCCTTAATACAGAAGTGATATCTGGGCAGTCAGATTTGTAGTGGCACCCTTCTAATCCATGCATTACAACCGCAGAAGTTGCTGCCACGCAAGCATCTTTGCATCAAGGCAGTGAGCAGCACCCCGACCGCGCAGGCCGGCAGGCTGAGCCCTCTCCCCCAGCCCAGGGCTGTCGCAGGGGCTCGGCAGCTTTCGGCTGCGTGTTTACAGTGACAGCCTGGCAGAATCCGCTGTGCGTTCCTGGTGTGAATCCCTGCTTCCAGGCCACATTGCAACAGTACCGTGTTGCAGATATGTATAACCTGCCTGTAGTCAAGAAACACCCCAAATATTACCTGCTGAGGGAATTACCTTACAAAAGTGAAACACAGTCTTTTGTTGTGATTCCTCTGTTTTTCACATATTCTTGTAGACAGAAAAGCACAGCAACATTTCCCATGTAGTATAAAATTAGGTTACGGTATGTAAGCAAGAGAAATACGAACAACTCCACATTTTGAATACTGAAGTAAAACTGGAAGAATTCTGCTTTGGGTCACTGTTTACCTTATTTCAAAGGTGGGCAGGTTGCTAACCATATTTTAACTACCATACTGTCTGAGCCTCTCAACATTCCATGTACTGTTCTCCCTTTTGTACAGATAATGTCATAACTGGAGTAAGTGACATGCCCAAGATCACACAAAGAGCTTGTGACAGAGCAGGGACACAATTTTCTGGCTGGCATCCTTATAAAATCATCAGTCGATTAGCTGTATCTTGTGCACAAGTATATATGGTAATGTAAATGTTGACAAATGTCTGTATTTCAGCCATGACATGCCAAGGCATTGCAAGCTTCAGAATAACAGCATCTTACTGGAGTTATCTGTGGATATTTTCACATGGAATATATTTTATTCAAAACACAGCCAAAGCGGAATTAAGCAGCAGAGCAAAGTAATTCTTAAAATGTAAGAAAAAATGTGACTGTCAGTCATTTCTGATTCCTTGATTTTTAATTTCAAAACCTTAAGATTGCTACCACATTTACTAAGTCAGTAAAAGAAAAAAAAAAACCCAAGCCAAATGCAAGTAATTAGGCATGTACAGTAACCTAAGAAATTAATTAGAAAAAACACCACAAGACAAAGAAGGAATTTTGTGTGCATGTACTTAAATTACTTTGCTGCATTTTTGCATGTACCATGCATTTTTAGAGCCTGGTTGTTCGTATGTTTTGCTTGCCCTGAGCCGAGATTTCTTCTTTATTTAAGAAGATAAGTAGGTGAACAGTGCAATTCCTACAGACCTTTGCAACAACTTTGCCATGGTTTCTTGAAGGACAGTGCTGTTCTATAATTGCCTCTGTGTTCTATGCTGTTTTACTGAAATGCTTTTAAACCAACTGGAAAGAAGCTAACAAACTCTTATAGGCATGTTTTTGACTCGTTCTTCTGACAGCAAAAGATAACCATTTCGCTGCTCCATTCAACTGTATTAACTTATATAAACTGCCATCTCGCTGAGCAAACTGTTAACTTATTTTTTAATTCTGTCCTTAAATAAAAGCTTTGGGTTTGATTTGGGGTTTTTGTTTGTTTTGCAAACACAGAAAAAAATGTTATTAATAAGCTTCGCCGTTCTCTTCCCCAGACTGTTGTTTTCAAACTCTTTTCAAACAAATATATTTTCATTTAGACAAGGCTTACTAAAATATTTCTATTTTCTTAAGAGTTTTTAATTAATAAATATTAAATAATTAATCCTAATTAATCAGTAGGGCTTCTGCTCCTTACCTGTGTGAATAACGGGTCTAATTATTCTGATTTTAAGTTCATCTTTATCATGGCAAGCACACAGGGGAAAAAAATTCAGGTAGATTCAGCTGCTCATATACACACTCAGTTTTAAAGAAAAAAATGCTAAACTGAGCAGCAATTTTTGAGCTTTATAAACTAACATTAAAGTTAATTTAAAGATTAAGCGTCCTTTCATACCAGTAAATATAAATACTTTGTTTTGGAAATATAAAAATAAAATCACTGAATTTGGTGATATGGGGATTTTTTTTACTGAACTGATGTGATTTTTTTCAAAATAAATTATTTTACAATTTCAACCAAATTTGATTTTCCAAAAAAAATGCAATGCCAAAATGTTTTGCCTGGCAGTGTTTGTAATCACTTTCTGAAAATCCTGAAGCAAAACATCTCAAGTGTGGATGCCTTCATTAAGTGGTAATAAATAAATCTGTAATAGTTGACGAGGTTGAAACACCCTTCTGTACGAAATGCCGACATCTGCCGCTGCTGTGGGGTTTAGTGGTACTTGGGAGTGCTTCTCACTTCTGAAAATCAGGCGTCTTGTTCCAGCACTTACCATTAGTCACACGTGTATGAGAATGTGGCTCTAGTTCCCCTCAGCTGTGATCAGTTCTGGACCACAAAAGACTTTTCTACCTACAAGGAGTTCTTCACAAGAACCTGCATGGCCTTCGCCTTTTCCCATATTGCTTTTTAAAATGTTTGCAAAAGGAAAATACTGGGGGTTTGGGGGGGTGGGGTTTGGGGTTTTTTTTTTTGCTTATCTTCTCTTTCCCTGAAACAGTTGTAGAAAGAAGCTAAATCAGAACTTGGGCTTGAATAGTTTAACATCCAATTCTCATGGCTATACGTGCTTTAAACCCGGCCCCAGCAGAACAAGGATTTTTAAGCTTTCTTCTGGGGCACACTTGCTCCTTCCCCCTCTGTGCCTTGTGGTTTCATTCCGATCCCCTGCTCTCTCGTGGCTCCATCCTGATCCCTCTCTTCCTCGAGTCTGAGTCACAAAAGCAATAACCCTGCCTGCTTCGACCTACTCAGTGCCTCAGCTGTTAGGGTAAAGCCCACGCTCCCGAGGGACTCACGTTTGAGTACAACCCCAGGATTGTCAGGGCTCTAGCTGGCAGTGCTGCCGAGGGGACAGTCTAAGGCTCTATTTTAATCTTCTGGAGTCCGGCCAAACACTGGAACGGAGCTGCCAGCACGAGGGGGGCCCTCCTGCTCACTGCGCCTGACCTCCCATCAGGAGAGGTGCTGGTGTGTTCCTTCTCAAACTACTAGGGCTCTTTCATTGCGCCTGACCTCCCATCACGAGTGCTACCAGGGATCCAGCTCCGACTACTGGGGGCTTAACCCTGGCACAGGTCCAGCCCACGAGCTACGCGCCGCCTGTCTCCAGATGTGAGATGCACCATGCGCAAACGCACCCGCCACGGGCTCAGCCGCAGCGGGCTGTTCCAGGGACTCTGTCAGAGCAGCCACGGAGCGCCGCCGGCCCCTCGCCCCGTCTTGCAGGGGTGGCCGTACCCCTGCACCGTTCTTAGCTGCTCGTTGTCTTTGCATTCGGGAAGATGTGTGCAAGCAGCACTTTGCACGTGTTCACGGCCCCAGCCGGGATGCGTCCCCCTGCGGCTTGGCTGCATTTCCCTCCCGGCAGCACCCTCCGCAGCCCGTCCCCGCAGGCAGCGAGCAGGTAACCAGCCCTGGCTGTGCCGCACAGGAGGGCAGCGGGCAGGTGCCGAGGGAGCCCGTCAATGACTGCCAAGCACCGCGCGTGCCTCACCCTCCCTCAGACACCAGAGGTGGGAATTTTACAAAAAGTCACTACAAAGGCTGGTGGTTCTGCTAAATCATGCTGGTTCGTGCTGCTCAGCTTTGCAGCTCTGTCCTTCAGTACAGGCAGCAAAGAGAGCAGTGGTCTCCTCCTGCCCCGTGCTCCTGCTTTGCTGCGAGCGCCAGGGCTCGCCCCAAGCCCCCCCTGCGCACCCAGAGCTTCCCCTGACGCCAACAAGAGCTGAGCTGGGAGCTCAGTCACAACCTCCTATCCCGTCTTTTGCATTTGCTGCATATCACAAATACCCACATCATCCTCCATGCCAACCTAACACCCCTTGCAACACTACCGGTATTTTTCATTGATATATATTTAACAGCCTAAGTCAGTTCGTCCTCGTTAACTTCACCACTTTGGGGCAGCGCTGCGGCTGTGCAGGTTCACACCTCAGCAGCCCCAAGCCCTGACGCTGCCGAGCCCGCGGTGGCGGGAAAACGCTGTGTGCTGTGACGGCGGGAAAACGCTGTGTGCTGTGTCGGCGGGAAAACGCTGTGTGCTGTGGCGGCGGGAAAACGCTGTGTGCTGTGACGGCGGGAAAACGCTGTGTGCTGTGATGGCGGGAAAACGCTGTGTGCTGTGTCGGCGGGAAAACACTGTGTGCTGTGATGGCAGGAAAACGCTGTGTGCTGTGATGGCGGGAAAACGCTGTGTGCTGTGACGGCGGGAAAATGCTGTGTGCTGTGACGGCGGGAAAACGCTGTGTGCTGTGATGGTGGGAAAACGCTGTGTGCTGTGATGGCGGGAAAACGCTGTGTGCTGTGGCGGCGGGAAAACGCTGTGTGCTGTGATGGCGGGAAAACGCTGTGTGCTGTGGCGGGGCAGGTGGGCGCTCGGCCGCGCCGAGGCTGCCCGGTGCCACTCGCTCTGGCTGCCCGATGGCCCGCCTGTGCTTCGGGGACCGGGCCGGGGCTCGCTGCCCGGGCGGCACTGCCCCCCCGCACCGCGCCCCCCCGCACCGCCCCGCACCGCCGCCCAAAATGGCGTCTCGCCGCCGCCGCGCGGCGCCCTCTCCTGGGCAGCCTGAGGTAATGGCGGCCTCCAGGCTCGCCTGGGGGTGCCCTGCCCTTGAGGTAACGGCCTACGGTGCTCTGCGGCCGGAGGGGGGAAACAACCAAGGGGTCATAAACGAGGGCGATGAAAAAAACCCGCCCGATGTTTTCCACAGCCCCTGGGCCCTTTGACGCGACGTTATGGCAGGTCCCCACCCAGACATGGTGCCCCAGCCCGCGTGGATCACCTCCTCTACGCCAGCCACCGACAGTCGCTGTCACCTCTCAGGTACTGGTCGCTTTCGGGGCTCTGAGGCAAGCGGGGCGCTGAGGGCTGGGCTGGGGCACTAGTGGCGGGGACAGGCCTTTGCCTCATGGCCGCCCTGAGCCCCCCAGGCTGCAGCCTGCAGCCATCGCCACCCTTCAGCTCCACCACACAGGGATCCGCGTCACGCCTTAGAAAAGCGGTGAGGGTTTTCAAATCGGAAGAGATTGAAAAGCACGGCCCTAAGTGGCTGGGAGACACCTCCTGTGCAAGAGCATTCAGGCACGGGTCCGCGTGGCTGGGCAGTTCCACAGCCAAGGGCAGCTGGTGTGTCCTCCGTGCGGGTGAGTCGCTGGGTGATGGTTTGCACATGCATTCTTGGCAAAGTTAAACTCATAAAGATTACTCTGTTTGAGTGATGGCATCACCACAGGTTTCTGAGCGACTCCAAACGCAAGATGCATATTTTAAGTCTCCCCTGCTGTTGCTGATAATTTGTTCCATATTTACCATATTACTTAGTACTTGCAAATGGGGGTTTTTTTAGAACGTAAATGTTAATTAAATTAGATAGCCGAAGCCACAGAAGGCCAAACTCATCTCTGACCCTTAGTGCCATTGCAGTCCGTGGTTTTAACATTCAGGATGAATTTAGCACTGTTGACTTTCTCCCTTCATTAATGCATTGTACTTGAAAAGTGATGGAGCTTTCTCTTCTGTGTAAGCTCAAGTGGTAACTATTTCTGTGTCGAGCTTCATGCTGGCATTGGGTCCTACAAGTTTTCAAAGAGTGAGGCTACTGAAACTGTACTGCTTTTTAAAATACAAATACGTGATGAATATATACAATTCTGGACTTACTCAAAGACCATAGTTCTTCTATCTGCATCTGTCAAGGTAGGATTTGGGTAAGAATGTAGGTAAAATAAAAGGCTTAATGCAACAAGCTTTGAAAAGCCCATTTACTCAGCTGGAGTTTTTATGGTAATATTTTTGCTTAAAGTAAATCAGCAGACTCCCGCAATATTGGGGAAAGGGGCAACACAGAAGAAAATTTATCCCATGCACTCACTGATCTCCTATGTTCTGCAGAGATTGCGTCCAGTGTCCAATATTGTATTTTTTAAATCCATTGAATAAAATTATGTTCAAGGAAATGTAGTTACCATTTATGAATAGAACATCCTTTACATACTTGATGATAGCTTTCACTTTGGAGCAAGTATGAAGTAAATGAGATCCATACTGTTGGGCCACTAATGTGCAAGATGATGAGAGGTCCATTGTTTTTGTGACAGATAGCTTTATTATTTCACTTTCAACATGTTCCATATTATTTGCTAAATCAGTTTACAGAAAATCAGTTCAACCAATGCTGAGGAAAAATATTTTCGTTTTGGCAATTAATTTTAAAAACAAACTGAAGATTCATTCAAGCATCCACTGAAGCCATGAAAGCTGGAGAGAATGCAGCTGTACTGAGCATCAGCTCTTGATTATATTCCAAGTAGGCAATAATCTAGTTTTCAGCTTTCATGTTAAAAATCTAATTTGAAGAGACAAACAAATGTCTTTCACTGGTATTTTTCTTGCTAACTGTCTCCTCTATTTCGGGTTTAACCCATTATTTTAACTTTAATTCTTTGCCAAATGACCAGATTTACCACATACAGATCCATACTAATGCAAGTATTTCATCTGTTCTGGAAGTCAGACTTCAGAAAGGTTCAGAAGTATCAGCAGAGATTTGTAAGAATGATTCAAGGACTGGAAGACATTCCTTAGAGCAAGATACCTAGGCAACTCTTTCTAGTTCATTTAACCAAGAGATGACTAAGGGCTGTTAGCTCCTGTTCAGTATGTCTGTTCTTGAGAAGGGTGCTTCAGATTGTAAAGGTGTCCCAACAACAAAATCAAAAAGAAACTGCATTGTGAGACCCTGTGTCTTGGTACTGGAGCAGTTTTGTGTAGAAATGGGGAGTACAATTAATTTTTGGAGAAACTTGCTGAAGATTGATTGGCCCTTTGCACTAACTGCCCCTCTAAATTCATATTTCTTATTAGATGGGGGGTGTGGGGGGTGTGTGTAATAAATTGTTTGCCTCCCAATACCTTTTTTTAAGTATGGAAAAACAAAAAATGTGAGTTATGATGAACTCTAAAAGTGTATTTGATGTACCATCAGATACATATACCACAGTATGTATTCCCATGAAAAAATTTAGGAGGAGCTGTGCTCTCAAAATAGTTTGTGTTTGGCCCTGTGTATGCATTATTCATGCGCACGCATAATTTCTGTGAAAGTTGAGGGAAATGAATAAAGATGAAGTCATTAAAGGAAAAATCAATTCAGGTGGTCACACTTCAGCCGAATTTGCGTGTCCAAGTCTGGTTTGGGGTTTTTTTAAGGCTATGTGCAAAGTTATAAGAAAAACTGAAGGATGGATTGAACTTTACCTCTGGAAAATGTCTCTTGTGTTGGCTTATTCTTTAAATGAAAAAATATCTATTGAATGCTTTTTCATACTGGATGGTACAGTATGGCAATTCTCTTTTATGTGAAATTTGTGGAAAAAGAGCCAATGTCACCATGTACATTTGGTGTACATATTTTCAGCATAATTTAGCGACTCCTGCTGGTGTAACAGTTCTTGTCTCCCATGCTTTAATTCATACAGGAATTATTTTGGTTTACATTGTTAACGAGTCTAAATAGCCTGCATGTTAGCAGCCACTGAAATTAAGCAGTTTTAGACTCCACATGATGCTTAGCAGTTTATTATTAGCTTCATATTTTGTGGACTTTCATAACACACAGTCACTACCCTTTTAAAAGAAAAATCCACAGCTGTGGAAAAAATGGTGCAGTTGTGCTGTACGTATTCCTCTGCGGCCTTTCTGTCCCTGTCCTAATCTGCTGAGCTGTGCTGGAGAAAGCAAAGAGCCCAGCGCAGCAGTGCACTAACACTTGTGTGCTGCTTCAACAGTTTGAGGAGTGAGTAGGTAGTCTGATCAGCTGGGTTGTCATTAGTCAGGAGTGAGTACTGCCCGGACGGTGGTGACGTTGCCATCTGGGCAGTGCCCGCCCGGGTGTGGGAGCATCTCCTCCAGCTCCTGGTGCTGACTTTGCCCCAGTCTATGGCCACAGAGCTTGTCCTTCCCCTGCGACCTCTGAAAGGCCATTGGAAAACTATGGGCAGCATGAGTGGTCATGACTTAAATCTTCCAACCTGAACAAATACACAGCTCTGGCTCTACCTGCACCCTCTAGGCTGGCAAGAAGGCATGGGCTGGAAGTGCAAATTAGCGTACTTTGAAGGTGGTTTTGGTGTGAATTGATGGGGGGCAGGCAAAAACACTTGCAGGAGCACTGAGGCTACAGATTAAAACAAATTGGGAGATTAAAAAAACCCTGGATTTGTGCATCCAGTTTTACTGGAAATGACATTGAGACACTTTTTGAAAGAAGTGACAGATACTGGAAGTTGAATGGCCCCAGTAAGAGTGTTGGTTCTGGGAGATGAACACAGGTAAGACCTGCCTTTTTGGATGTGCTTTGGCAGGAGATAAAGTTGGCAGAGCTAAGCTGACAGTGAGTGCTTTAAAAATGCCATCCTGGCCCTTTCAGTTCTCTGGGTAATGCGTTCCCTCGGGCTGTGTGACTGCACACAGCCACACACCTTTAAGTACTTCCTTGCTGGTTTTGAGTATTGGCTCATGTTCTTCTTTAGTTGCCTGGAGGCAGGTTTGTAAATTACCCACTGAGGCTTATTTTGCTTATGTGATTTCTTGAAACATGGTTAAACTTAGATATTTAGTCAGTATCTTTGTCTCTTTAAAGACGTTCTGTTCTATTTTGCTCTTGCTATTAGCTTTTGGGTTTCACAGAAACTTGTGAAAGCCTCTTGGCCACCAGATCTGCAGTACAAGTCTGCTTGCCGTAAAGACTGGCCGCCGACTTGCTAAACGTGTGCTGTTTTTCAGGGTGCCTCTTCGCCCCTATTTCATCAACTGAACTTTGTTGGCGACAGTAAACAGGTAGCTAAATGCCTATTCAGTGAGTGGCCTGCCAAGTTACCGATGCAAGCATATTTTTGTAAAGAAATATGCAGCTCAACTTGTGGTGGCCATTGAGAAGCTGAGCTGCAAAAACATCAACACCACAAGGACACAATATTTTTCTCCTGATTACAACACGCTCATTTATTTTGGAATTCTTATGCCAGCTGAGGACTACAGGGCAGTGACAGTAGAAGAGTTGTCCAGATGCCAAGGAAAAGAGAGAGCTGTATATGTACTCCTGTCCTGAAATGGTAGAGGGTAGGGAGAAAGGCTGGGTAATGACTTGAAGGAATACATTTCCATGAACTTTTCAAGGGAGTCCGCAGATTGCTCCCACAGCAGACACCTGCAATACTTTGAAAATATGTATAAAATCCAGCTGATTACTAAATTCTCTGGACTGCTTGTTCACTTTGCAGAGATCAGCAGATTCAGAACAACTTTTCCTTTAAAATTAAGAGAAGTGATTACCTTTCAAATGACCTGGGAAAGCCATCACTTAATAAGGTACCGGTGGTGAGAGCAATCCCTATAGCTTGTATTCCTAGGGCCTGAGAGAGTGGGCTCTTCACATCTGACTGGGTTGGCCAGGCAGCAGTACAGAGAATAAACAAATAACTATAATAGAGACTTTGTTTTGTTTTAGGTGGAAAACTCAAGCTGCCATGTCCTTCCGTAGTATATGTAGGCAGGTTTTTTACCTCTTAATATGGGATCATTTCTGTATGGAGGCAACCTCTCCAGCACTCAGCATTATTTAAAACAGATTCACTGGCAGTTCACAGCACTGACTTTTTGAAAGAGACTGCATTCATCAAAATGTACAGAGCACAGGCTGTATAGCATAGTGCACAGGCTGTACAGATATTTTTTTCTGGGTCTTACTACAGTATCTGTATCTTTTAAGCCTTCTCTTGAAAGCGTTTTTTTCTGTTTTATCTGAAAAAAAAATTATGAGCATAGGTGCTGAGGCACAGGTGTGCTGAAGCAAACCAGCAGACAGTACTGTTCCATTGTCTTTCTTCTGTCATACCATCTGTTACCTCATGGTTTTAATTTATGCTATGAAGGCAGGGATGCCTTTTTCTTACACATTTGTAGAATACCAAACATGGTCAGTCCATGTGCAAGCTTTTAGGTACTGTGATAATACAAATAATAAATCTTTGAAAGGATATATTTTTTAATCTTCTAGTATCACCATGGGTGTGATGTCATTTTATGGCTGGAGAACCAAGACATAGATGATCTACAGTCAAAATTATCGAGTATCCCCTAATTGTGGGTGTGCTTATTCAAGCCACCTAAGAGCTGGTATTTCATATCAGGACTTTTTATGTTCAAAGCACAGTTCCAGTTGGCTTGAATTGCAGCTGTTGTGAATGCACGCCCTGCTATGAATGGAGTCCCAACTGAGGCTGCATAGCTTAAGCATTGTCGAAAATGAGACATACACATTAGTGGCCACCTGTGGAAGAGTTTTCAGTGGTTTATATGCTACTGCACAGGGATTCTTTGGCAGAACTCAGAGAATTCATTTTTTTGTGACGATGGTCAGTTCCTGCAAGTATTGCCTTTATCTTCTTGCAATCTTCTGCTTCATTCACTACTCAGCATCTAATTACTGTAATAAACCAGAGAGAGTCCTATTTCTGCAATAGTCTCCTTTCGTTGCATATTCATTGACAGGTATACGATCGGCGAGCTCCAAAGATGAAAAAAGAAGGCCACACACTGGCTATAGAAGTACAGCGGGAACAGACAGCGTTTGCTCAAGTAGTGAAAAGATGCAGCGTGAAGTGTGAGAACAATTCAGGGCCATTTCTCAGACACTAATGGCACATGATAGAACATGCTTCATTTCCAAAAATGTGCTTCCTCCACATGAAGGCCCTTCAGCTTCATTCCTTTATATATCACGCTTTTGACTGAAGGCAGTTGAAGGTCCTCTATCCCCAGGATTAGTATTTGAGAATTCAGCTAAAATAGTGAGAAGCTCCACAAAAGCAACAATTACATTAAATTTAGAAGGCTGCTTCTGAAGTAAATTTTGTCTGTGTAGTATTTCCTTGCTGCAAGGATTACTTTGAGAAGTTGAGCAGAGAGCAACCAGTATTTCACACACTGCACAACTGTTCCCTGTAGCTACAGTTCTTATTTTGTCATGTTTGTTGCCAGCTGATAAAGCAGCGCTGTTGAGTTTTGCTGTTGTCTTTCATGAAGCTTTGATTTGGATCTCCCTTTCTAATTGATGACTAACTTCTACTGTAATGAAATTAGACGATGCTATGAAATCCATGAGGCCCCATGGCCTCTCTCTGCCAACATGATACTCTTACAAAAGACAGGAGACAGTCTTAAGCAGGGAAAGTGGAGCCCTCTTCTCAGTTTTGCTGTTTTGTGACATTGGACAAGCCGGTTTGGTACTTTGTGTGCTTTTATCTTCTCACTTTTCATCTGTGGAATCTATTGAGAAGATCCAGAATCCAGACCTGGAGCTGCCATTCAACACATGCACAATGCCTCCTGCAAAGGGATCCTGATTACACTGCACTAGCGTTCACCTGATACATTTAGCTGAAAAAGCAAGGTGAACTGATGGAAGAGGCTGAACTCGACAGAATAATCACTGAGCAAGCGCTGAGTACACATAGCATGGTGCAGAAAACATGTGCCGGTTTGTATGAAATCTGTTGGATTCTCTTCCCAGTGTCTGTGATACATCTCTTTAGAACACCACGGCTGTCCTTCTATACCACTGTATATGTGTTCTTGATGTTCTGAAAATTTCCAAAACAGCCTTTCAACAAGGAGCCATTATTTTCCGACGTGCTCGGTCCATGATACAATAGTCTTCTCTCCTTGTACAAAATGGCTTCTTTGCCCAGTGAATGATGTAGTTTGAGCCAATCAACTCAAAGTCAAGTTGCATTGTGTCAAGTGTGGCACAGCAGGGTTTTAAAGCACTGCCTGGGATTTCAGAGCTCTGAGTTCAGACCATCCCCGCTCAGGTGGTGACTGGCTGCACCTGTACCAGGAATGAGCCGTGCAGCCCCGCGGGAGAACAGTTAGGCTGGCCTGGGCCTTGGGTGAGAGTCAGACAGGGTCCTCGGGCTAGGCAAACCCTGCGGTTCGCTGCCAGCTGTTCTGTGTCACAGCTCAGCATCTGGCTCTTCCCCTGCACACACTGTAGTTTTGCCACTGGTTTGAGCAAGCATTCAAGCTTGAGTCCAGTTCCTGCTGACTTAATAAACATGACCTATGCCAGGACAGTGATTCAGTGACAGGAATCTGGAAGGAAGCTATTCCCTGAAGGGTTTGTTCCTCTCGGAGACTGGCATTCGTTGGTGCTCAGTGGCAGCAGCATCCCTTCTCGGGATACCTATGTGTGTAGGCACACTCACGTCTGCTGCCTCTGAGTATGCTTTTTCAGCAGCTAAACAAACAGGGATCTAAGGGAATCAAGAGGCTCAGTTGCTCTTTGTTGCTGTCTTTTGGAAGACTCTGTTGCCCATTAAAATCCACGTGAGCTTTTTCTGTTACTTCACAGGCTTCTTGAATGAAGCCCTTTCCAATGTCAGGATGTAAGCTGCAGGATCAGGCTCTTACCTTGAAAATCTGCACGCTAAGCTCCTCATATCTTATCTATATAGCTGTTGAACTGATCAATAAACACTCTAGTTACATTTACCCTCCCAAGCTGCGGGATCATGCACCACTGCCATTGAAAAGGCTGAATGATTTGCCCCGGTTCATGCTTCTGAATAAAATTGACAGCTATGAGATGGAAATGTTCGGCTCTTTTTTTTTTTAATTTGCTGCAGGAAAGATTTATCAGACAGAGGTGAAGTCTTTGACCCAGTTTTGTCCCGCTGGGGTCTCTCTGCACGCCTTTACAAGCTACAGAGGGAAAGGAGTCCCAGGCACTGCTATTTCAGGTATCTGTCACTCTCCCAGTGACAGCCACCACAGCCCAGCAAGCCAGGGGTGCCTGGGACTGCTCGCTGTCCCTGCATTGCGGCCTGAGCAGAGCCCTGGTGCAGGATGCGTCCCGGCCGGCCTCGGCACGCTCCCGCCATCCCCAAGCAGGGAGCCCGGGCACCTCGAGGTGCCATCCCCTCGCACTGAGCAGGCAGGAGGCCTCGGGGGGCTGCCGCTGCCAGCTGGAGCCTGAATGGCTCCGCCAGCCCCCGGGGCAACTCGTGGGGACCCTCACTGGGGGGAGCACGGGATGGGATGGGGGTAGGAGGGCCCGGGGGCTAGCAGGGGCTAGTGGGGAGGGCTGAGTGTGGCCCAGGCGAGGGCTGTGCGCCACGCAGGGTGCCGGCGGTCCGCGGGCCTGGGGGCAGGGCGGCTGTCTATTTTTAGTGAGGGTTTTATAGAGTGGATCCCTGCGGTCTGGCTCCACACTGAAATATTGTCCTAGTCTCAATGACATAAACACAGGGCCAGCCTGTGATCCTGGCGCCAGCTTCAGCTTAGGGAATGTGAATGAAAGTACCAGTGGGGTCCAGGCAAGAAGGAGAAGAAAAAAATCCCGACTGTAATTACAAATAAATCCCAAACCCTTTCGCTCTCATGGCTCACTTAGTACAGCAAATAGCCTCTGATTCTCTACAAATAAGTCCCAGCTTAGTTACTGACAGATCTACCAAGAGGCAGTTAATGGAATAATGACTAAGGGAAGCTTAGGGTAATTTACAAACAGTTCCCAGTGTTGGAGGGCGATTGCCCCCACCTCGCCCCCTGCCCTGCTCCCCCCAGGTCCTGCAGCAGTAAGCCACTGGGCAAGACCTAAGCCTAGGCACACAAGGGCTCTCAGGCTGGTGGGGGAAAGCTGCTTATTTATTTATTTAAGAGATCTAACACAGAATGATGACAGGCAGACTCTGATATCTGGAGCTGAATTGTCCCCCTAGAGAGAGTGATTTAGGTTAGGGTCTGCAGAGAAAGGTTATTCCTGCCTTCTTTTTTGATGGGAAAAGTGGAGAGATATTAAGTCAAAGTGGCATAAAAAGCCATCTCTGCCATGAGACATTTTAAATGCAGCGGTGTTCCTTTTGCTACTTTTTCTGTTACAAAGGCATACCTCTTCTCTGAATCCCTTGTCAAGTCTGTTTCAATACCTAATATTTGAGTTAAAGTGCTCAGTTTGCTTACAAAAGTTAGCCTTCATGTTCAGTGTATGGAGAACTCTTGTGGAACTTCCACAGTGGTAAGGGCAACACTCTTTTCTGTTTGGTTTTGATCTTTTTGTAAATGAAAACAGAATAGTGTTCCAAAGACACATTGACTTATCAAGAATGGGAGTAATGGAAAGGCTGTTCCTACATGGGAACAATTGCACATGCATGCACACGCATATAGAGAGAGGGAAAACAAATCCAAATAATGGTTAAAATATGGGCCATTGTGTCTGGCATCTTATTGAACTGCTGATGTGTTCATTATGCAAACAAGTACTTTAAAAGGTGATGCGGCTTCAGAAGGCTTGCTAAGCAGCATCAGTTGAAGTCCTCTTATTTCAATGTTGCTTGAAAGAAAATGATCCTAAGACCAAGGGGTATGTGGGAAAGTCTAGCTGATCGTGAGTCCTATGATAGGTTGTTTTTTCTTACTATGCCATCTTAGACTTTCCAAGTATTTGTATTAATAGGAGAAGGGTAATGGTTGCTTGTTAATATTTTTGATGAAAAAAAAAAAACAAAACAAAACACCAAAGTCCTTACTCAGGCTTATCAAAGGAAGTTTGACTATACGTAAGTGATGCTTTGCTGTGAGAAAAGTAGCAATTTGTGACCACTTCTTTCTTTGCTTGCTGTGGGGCTGTTTGTCTTATACTCCTAGTATACCCTATATACCCTGTGTCAATTCTCCTTTAGAGATGGTGGTGGTGTGGGATGTTGCTCTATACCCAAGAATGGCTCTGAAAGCTTTTAACTCTATCCTGTAATTGATGTGTTGTGTAAACTGCAATAAAGGAAGGATATTAAAAAAAAAAAAGGAGGGGAACAACATATTTAATGAGGAAGAGTAAACACACCCAAGATGTAACTGTAGATATAAGAAAAATAAAAGCAGCTGGGGGGCTTCTGAGACATTGTTTGTCTTGAAAGTGATGAGAAGAGGCACCATCAAAAGACTTGTTTTACTACAGTCATGCTTCATTATGGGGAAGGAGAGTGTGGGGAAGGGGAGGGGTGGGGGTTCCCTACGTGACCAGGTTGCCAGAAGAGAGAACCTAACTCGTTTGCATGGCCTAATTAATCCCTGAACTCAGTCAAAGCCTGAGTCAGAGGGAGAGAGCAAATGTCAGACCTGTGTCTGGGAAGCCTAGATTCATTATTTTACTCGCCTGGGTCCCTTTGCCTTCACAAGCAAAGACTTGAAACTCCCAAGCCAAAGAAACACATCCCAGAGATTCATACTGAACATGAGCAGGTTTGGAATCAGTCTCCTTTGTCTATGTTTCTGTATCTGAACTAATCCCATACCCCCATGTGTGTGTCTGCCTCATCATTTGTGAGAGAAAGGGGAAATCATTCCATTTGCCACTGAAGTTACAGGTTTCTTTGAAAAGTATCCTATTGAAGATACAGCTTTTCACAGCCAGCCCTGCCACTGGGAGTTTGTATTTTGTGACATTTTGTTAGTGGCTGCAAAGATAATGCTCTGCACACAACTTTGGCTGATCATTGTGATCTTTTGAAGAGATCAGATTCCCTAAAGGGATAAAGCATAAGAAGCGGGAAAGAAGTGGTAAATACAAAATGCTGGGGAAAGACATGCAGTTTAATCTTTTTCTAGTTATTTAAACTCCTTTATCCTTGCAGATACTCTAGCCAGAGCAAATTTGAAGACTGCCTAATAAAGCAGCAGTTCTGAATTTGTGGGATCTTCCTCTGCTGCATTTATTCTTGAAGCAAAACTATAGTCAGGAGTTGTTTTACATATTGGGCTAAATTCTGCTCTTTTATTACCTTGTAGCCAAAACACTTGTGAGCACAAAGTGCAGCCATTCTAGATTTAGTCCGGGGTTTCTGAATTAGATATATTTGTGATCCTGCTCCCCCTGGCTCTCTGCTCAGGATTAGACCCTGCCTTTGGGGTTTTGTGCTTCCAAAAAACTCCTGAGTCTCTTGGAACATTTTGCCCCAGCATCTGAGGCAACATTTACTGAGTGCAAGGGACCTGGGGGCTCTGGACTTAGTTGATAGAAGTACTTCTAAAAGAAGTTTAATTTTCCTTCATTCATAACCAACAGGCTAAATATGATGTAATGGGATTTATTTTTTCCTCTTCACCCCCACTGGAGCCAGGAAAATGAAGTAGTTCAGAGAAAAGGGGTTGTCATTTTCAGTCAAGCAGCCATTCATCACATAGCATTAGACAATTAGCAATAAAACATTTGAAGGGCTCCATTGGTGCTAAAAGGGCGAGGGGGTCTTTTTAAATATCAGAGGTGGGAAATGTTATGTATCAGGGTTATTCAGTAGCTGGCATCGATGAATCACTCACATGCACACAGGGCTTGTTTGGGGGGTTGCTGTATTTTTCAGTTCATTGAATCCCTGTCACTCAGTTGTCTTTAGTGTTTCATAAAAAAGGAATAATAAAAACTTGGTTTATCTCAGTAGTTGTTTATCTTAATAAGCAGGCTGGCAAAAAAAGGATAAATGCATTCCTACTTGTCATGTGTGTATATATGTAATATATGCTGCTACAGGGAGTTTGTTTGGATAAACAATGTTGCCTGTGTGGAAATTCAGATCCCTGTCAGGAGCCATTGCTTGTAAATATAAGTGTCATTTTTTAACATAAAAAATACCTTGGTTTCTGTTTCATGTTTGCCAGTTCTCCGACTGGCCTCTCTCTCTATAATGAATTGGTCTGCAAACTGTGAGACGCTTAACCGGCTCTGGTCTCTTCTCTTGACTGCTGAGATGTTAGTATTTGGCACAAAAAGCAGGATAGTTAGGTGGGGTAGAGGAGGGGGAGGAATTAGAAGAACCTTGGGTTTCCTCTGTTGCAAACCTTTTGCGTAAATAAATAAATAAATAAAAAGACCTAATTCCTCCAAGTGGGGTTGCAGCCAAGAAAACTGTTCTGAGAGATTCAGATTTACGGCAGAAGACGCTGCTGAGAGAAAAAGCGAGAAACAGAGACAGTGGAGTTCCACCTCCCATGATATATAGAGCCAAGGGGAGGTATAAATACCCGTCACTTCCCGGACCCTCTTTTAAAAAAAAGACAAACACCCAGGATCCTGTCTCTGGCTGGCTTGCAGCAAGGCGCCCTCATAAAAGCTAAGATAAACAGTTTATCAGCAGATGAATGCACAAGCTCTGTTCTAAAGACAAAAGTCTATACCTTAGGAAAAATGCAGGAGCAAGAGGAGTGGGCTGAGTATCAAGGAGGCTCAGTATTTTAGGAGCAAGAATGACATGAAATGAGAAAAATAGAGCAATTCTTTAAGGACCTTGCAAGAATTTATTCTCTTCTTTTACAGCCTCGTCTTTTTTTTTTCTTTTTTTTTTTTTTTTTTTTTTAGATAATGGATACATCTCCACGTATAGCTGTACTTAAAGTCTAAGAAATAACTAGCTTGTTTTATTTGGGAGGGTTTCCTTTTTTTTTTTTTTTTTTTGCTTTTTTTCATTGCTTTAATGCATCAGTCATCTTAGAATTTACTCCACTATAAAACATTCATCCCAGAGCTTAGTTTCAAAATACAAATTATTTATACATCATTTATCACTGCAGATACAGGTTCTTGGCTAAATGTATCCTTCCCTGTCTCCATTCTGTTGGGATTTCAAGGTAGAACTTTGCTCTCTCAACAAATGTTTACCTTCCATGTGATTCATAACTGTTTTCTTTCAGAGCAGCTGATCACCTGCTAATATTGTGCAGTCTGTTAATACGATGGTTGTTCTGTGGCCCTTTCTGTAAATCAGGAAAAGGGCAGGGAAATGGATGAAGTACCTTGAGACGCAGCACCACATTCCAAAGGTCCAGCAAGATCTCCCTGAGTCTTTCCAGACTAAAGAATACAGCTTAAAAGCAGTAGAACAGTGATTTTCTACCTGTGGTGCATGGATTCCTGGGTGAGGTCATACCGGACCTTTGATAGCTAATAAGGTAGACTGGGTAGATTGCCATAAGGCATATATATATGAACTATGTAAAATGCCTGAAAGTTGTGCATCTCCTTTAGAATTTTTTTAGGGACTCACAGTTTAAAAAAAAAGGTAGAAAATTAATCCGTAAGGATTTTCTTACAAAATATATAGGGGTGTGACCAAGGAAGAGGGAGCTGGTCTAGCAGCTCATTAGACCTAAAACTTAAAATTTGTCTGCTCTATCAATCACAAGTTTCCTCTATAATTTTAGTAAAAAACTGGATTCTTTGCTCTGCATTGATACGGATTTACTGGTAGCATCTAATCAAACTCTCCAACATCTCGGTGCAAGAGGCAAGGATTAGCATTCCTGCTCTACAAACAAGGAAAGCACAAAGCTATGCAATTTATTGCCCAAAGCCATATGAGAAATCCGCATGAGAGCTGGGCAGAGGACTCACTCAGTTATGTTGTTGGTTTTCCTTTTTTTAAGAAACAATCCTTGTTTCATGCCAATGGATTTTTCAAAGTAAGAAGTGAAAAGCAATGAGATCGTGAATTAGATCTTAATTTGAATGATCTTTAGTGTAGGGGAAAAAAGAACAACTGTGAGGAAGCCTCCACTCCTAAGGAAGGCACAGCTCTTCTGAGCATACCTGGCATATTTCTTCCTCATCCCAGTTTTTTAGTGTTTTATTACTTTCTGTGACATTCCCTCCGTGTTTTAGAGTATTCCATGCGTCAAGCTTGAGACTGTTGCTCATAGACCAGACTGATTCGACACCATGGGCTGAACTCAGTGGGATGTCCCTGAGCACTGGGTCAGGTGAAGTAGGTCAGGCCATTTTCTGTTAGTAGAATTAATGGGAAACAAATCTATTCTGAATTCTTTCTGTGCATCCTTGCTGTTGCAGACTGAAAACAGATCCTTACATAATGTGTTTTCAGAGCTGTGCCTCCAGAGTCATAAGCAGAGCAGTGCAGGCTGCATACCTCTTCTCTCCTCATCAGAGATGTGACCCTGCAGAAGTGGCATCTTACTCTTGCCCACATTGGCTTCCTGTGTGCCTGGAAGGTCATATTTGCCTTGTCTACTGAAAAAACACATTTTTACTACTGACAGCACTCCAGAACCAATAAAGCTGAGGCAAAGGGAGTTGTTTTCTCCTCTGCTTCATGCACCATTGCCAGTAGAGTGACCAGCTAAGGCCTCTATGAGCTGCTGGCCTCTGTCCCTATCCCAGGAGGGGCTGGCATCATGCACAGAGTCTGGATCAGGCCCTTTACCTCCAGGTCTCATTTACTGCTGTTTTCAGCAAACCCTGAAATAAACCATTTTCTTTTCCCTCTGACCCAGAGGCTTCTGGCAGAGTTGTTACTGGCAGCTCTTCCCCAGTCCTGCTATCAGCCATTCCACCAAGAAATTCTTGGGCCACAAGTGACTTCTGTCACTTCTGCATCCCTCGAGCTTTCACAGCCATGCCAGCTGCCTGGTGCACCCTGTATGGACACCTGCGCTTGAGGAATTACTGAGCCCCAGCCTGCTCTGCTCAGACCAAATCTCTGTACCTTAAAGAGGCAGTCTGTCTGAACCAGCCTCTTTCCAGAAAACACTTCCTCCTCCAGGTAACCCAGGTCAGGAGAGAAAGGTCTTCGAGTGCTTGCTGAAGTTCACAGTGTTGAGTGTAGAATCCTAAACACAGCTGGCGTGAAGTAGACAGGACATAGGCCTGACAGGCTTTATTTTTAGACTTGGAGACTGGTAATTAAAGAATTGTTTTCAAATACCAGCTGAGTAAAACTGGATTTATTACTAATGAAGAAATACAAGACATTAGGTGTAACTTCTGAATTTTTGCTTTCTGTTCAAAACGCTGTTATTTTAACCAAGTATTGTTATTTGTGCCTTTGTGTTTAGACAAGGTGGTTTAAAAGTGGATTACAAAATATATGCAGTGACTTACAGGTGACTTACTGGCTGGAGGTAGGAGCATAGTGAAGGAAGACAGAGAAAGAGACAGACAGGCACCCCAAAAAAAACATTAACACCTTGTTAGGATTCATCAGCCACCCTCACAACTGCTCCCTCCTGAAACCAGTCACATCAATCCTTCCCAGAACCACAGATCAGCTGACGAGCTTTGAGTGCGGGCTTATGCGCCAGTGTGTTAAGAAACATTTTGTCCCACAGGGTGGGCAAAAATATGGGCTGTGTGTGAATAATGGAGGGATGAATAAAGTCTCCCCAGCTCCGGCTGGTGATGGAGGAGCAGCTTCCGCAGGCTGCCTGCCAGGAGGCAGGAGTGGAGCCATGGTGTGAACAGGCCAAGACCTCGTGAGAACCCCAGCAAGAAGCAGCTTGTGCCTGAGCTCACTCACTGGTTCTGTGCAGACCTTAGCACCTCCCTGCTCTCTCATATTCAGTTTGGCATCAAAGTCATATTCAGTTAAGTCCTGAATTCAGCAGAATGGCCGTCTTCTGTTCTTGATAAGTTTTCTACTCTTTGAATTTTGGGAAAATTTATTTTGAAAGATAAGAGGTATGGCTTTTCACTTATTACCAGGGACAACTTTTATGGCAGGTCTCAGCAATGAAAGTTTATCTGCTTCTAGATGAAGGCAGAGACCAAAATTTCCAGGTAAAAATCTCCAGCAGATCCTTGCGTGACATTGTAGTAGCAAGTGTCACCATGAGGCTCCTTCTGTGGTGTACAGCTAGGGTCAGTTTTCCATCTTCTTCATGGCATTTATTCCAGTGATGTATTATTTATCAAATGCCCTACATGCTCAGGAATAAAGCAAAATAAGAATTGTTTTAAATCTAACTTAGGGAGTGAAAGTAGTTGAAAAAATGTAGTTCATTTTTAGAAAAAACACTCAACCTGGGTAACACGATCCATGTATTACTTTCATCATGAACCTACATTTGAAGGGTCACATTTAAACAAATGCATAAATAATTTAGGCGAGATGGCTAAGCTTCAGTCCCATTAAACTCAGGCTCCTAAGTGCCTAAATAGCCTGCAGGAATGGGATTCAAGCACTTCAGGAAATTTTACTCAAACCCTAATAGAGCGTTTGCCTCCCTTCCAGCCGCGCCCGGCGAGCGCCCTCGGGCAGCCGGGAACCCCGCAGCGCAGGCCGCGTTTCCGCGCAGCTTTTCAGCCGTTTGATGCCTCTGCTGTGAGGTGGGCTACCCGCCCGCGCTGTGCGGCGCGGGGGCGGCACTGCAAGTGCTGGTTCTGCGGGGCTCCCTGGGAAGGGGCTAAGCCCGTGCTGGGAGGACCGCAGCGGAGCCTCGCAGCCCGCCGCAGCCGCTGCAGGGGGAGCGGGAGCGGAGCCACCGGGCGGCCCCCGGGGCATGTCGGACTCGGGCCGCCGGCGGGGGCCGCGGGGCTGAGCGCCGCCCGCGGGAGCCGCCGCCCCGGCACCGTGCGCCGAGCCCTGTGCGCCGCCGCGCTCCCCCGCACGGCGCCGGCAGCTTCGCCCCAGGAGCCGCCCCGAGCGCCCGAACCCGCCGCCCCGGCTCGCTCGCCCCGCGCCCACCGCCCCGGCCCGCGGCGCGGCGCCGCCAGCAGAGGGCTCGCTCCGCCCGGGAAGGCGGCCGGCGGCTGCGGCGCGGCCCCGGGGCCGCGGCCGGGCGCGGGCAGAGGAGGCGTCTGCCGCGGGCGGGCGGCCAGCGGGCGCGGCGGGCAGCGCACCGCGGGCCCATGTGCGTCGCGGGGCGAGCAGCCCCCAGCGGCCGGGCAGCGCCGGCCGCGGCGGGGGGCACAGGCGGCGGCGGGGCGAGATGCCGCTCGGGCCGCGGCCGCTGCTGCGCGGGGCGAGCGGGGGAGGCCGCGCTCCGCCGCCGCGCGGGCTGCGCGCCATGGGGTGACCGGCGCGGCGGAGCGCGGTGGCGAGGCCGAGTGAGGAGCCGGCGGCGGGGCGGGCGGAGCGGGGCCGGCCGGCGGCTGCCCCGGCGAGAGCAGCATCTCCCGGGGCGCGGCGGGCTCGCGTGAGCGGCGGCGTGCGGAAGGCGGGGGGAGGCAGCGGCGGCTCCCGCCTCAGCCTTCCCCAGCAGAGGGTGCCTGCTGGGTGGGAAGGGGGAAGCCGCGCTCTCCTGGACTTTTGTGGGAGTGGGGGTTGTGTTGTGTGTGTGGTTTTTTTTTTAAGGGGGGTGGGGTGGGTTAGGAGAGAGTCTGTGGTTTCCATGGAGATGAAGCTGAAAGTGCAGGAAATTTAAAGGCTTTGGGTCCTTGCAAAGCAGACAAACTGGTGCCAACGTGCGTGGCTGCTGTTGCTGCTGAGGAGGCTGCTTTGCAAACGGCGGAGAGGAGCGGGGAGGAAGAATCGGCAGCAACTTCTTCCATACGCACGGGCAGGCAACGAGGAGCGGCAGCGGCAAGCAGAATTTGCAACAAAAAGAGGCATCTCCCTTTCCCGGGGAGGGTGAAGAGAAGCAGCGGCAGCAGCAGCAGCAGCAGAATTTTGGAGCGGCTCCACCACGAGAAATTTTATAGAGAAGCCTGCGAGAGAGAGTTTGCAGGGGGCTTGTTCTCCGGGCTTATTAGGGGGCTGTCTTTGCCGGTGGTGCGAGGAGCGGCGGTGATCCCCCTTAAAGACAAGCTATTTTGGATATCCCCGTACAAGTTTTCTGATGTATTTGCTTGCACCTTCTTCCCCTGCTGTTTGGTGAACCCAGCCCCCCTCTCCCCCCCCTCCCCCCCCCCCCCCCACCGGTCTCCCAAGGATGGATCATTCCCAGTGCCTGGTGACTATATACGCCTTGGTGGTTCTGCTGGGTCTCCGGCTAGAGCAGGGCGCCTGCCAGCACTATCTGCACATCCGACCGGCTCCCAGCGACAACTTGCCCTTGGTGGATCTAATCGAGCACCCGGACCCTATCTTTGACCCCAAGGAGAAGGATCTTAACGAGACCTTGCTAAGGAACCTCATGGGCGGACACTTCGACCCAAACTTTATGGCTATTTCCTTGCCCGAGGACCGGCTGGGAGTGGACGATCTAGCTGAGCTGGACTTGCTGCTCAGGCAGAGACCCTCGGGAGCGATGCCCAGCGAAATCAAAGGGCTGGAGTTTTACGACGGGCTGCAGCCGGGCAAGAAGCACAGGCTGAGCAAGAAGCTGCGCAGGAAGCTGCAGATGTGGCTCTGGTCCCAGACCTTCTGCCCGGTCCTATACACGTGGAACGATCTCGGCAGCCGCTTTTGGCCCCGGTACGTCAAAGTGGGCAGCTGCTACAGTAAAAGGTCTTGTTCAGTCCCAGAAGGCATGGTTTGCAAACCTGCCAAGTCCGTGCATTTAACGATCCTGAGGTGGAGGTGCCAGCGCCGGGGAGGGCAGAGGTGCACATGGATACCCATCCAGTACCCCATCATTTCGGAGTGCAAGTGCTCCTGCTAGGGCTTGCACTTACCTTTTCTTGCCCCTTCTCCAGCGGACTCACGTGGACCTTTGCTGCAACAAAAATAAAAAAGACATTTGCTTTCTGGTTAACGTTGTAATGCACTGTAACGTGTAGGAGAATGTATATTGTGTGTATATATGGCACCGTTTTAATATACTATTAAAAGGTCAGTATTATACGTGAAATAATCAGCGTCTACTGTATTTTTAAGACTATTACCCTGATCGTTGCTAATGTATCTTTTTTTTTTTTTTTTTTTGGTATTTATATTCCTGAGAGAAGTCGCTTCGCTTTCGCGAAGTAGGTTTTTTGTTGGGGGTTTTGTGTTTTTTGTTTTTTTTTTAATAAAAGGATTAAAAAATACAAACCAAACTTTTTGATAAGAAAACGTTTTAAAGCTGTTTTCCATTATTCGGAAAGCGTGTGTGTGAGGTTTTTTTTTTCTTTTTCCTTATGGACTTTAGATTTTAAATAAAAATGAATAAACGCCTAGAGCACAACGTTATTGTAAATAGAGAGAACAGTTTGAATGACTTAATCCTATGTAAATGAAGAGTATCTGCTATTTATTCTTTATATCCTTGTAGTAAAAAGTGCAGTGCAGAATTAAAGTCAACCACTAAAACACGAGCCGTTTGGATTCTGTTTGCTTTTTGGTTTGGCCGCCTTCGGGGGGGCTTTCTTCTCTCTCCTCCTCGTTCTCCACGCTCAGCAGGACGTTTCGCGGTGGCAGGGGGAGGTGGGAACCTGCTCGCCGCTCTTCCAGGAGGGACTCTGGCACCTACACCGCAGGAGTGCGGCGGGGATCCGGCCCCTCATGTGGGGCAGGCGGGGAGCGGCTGCGGGGGGGTTCCGCTGGCCCCGCGCAGCGCTGCGCCCCCGCGGAGCCGCGCACCCACGGCCGCGCAGGCAGGGCGCGCTCGATGGCAGCTGGGTTGGGATTTTTTATTTATTTTTTTTTTAAACCGCTTGACATTTCATTTACAACGGGACACGTGTCTTTCACACCTACCATTGTGGTGGGACACTGCTGAAACTTGACCCTTGGGCTTTGGGGGTTTTCAGCGCAGACACGTTATTAGCCTGATCCTATGACAGCCTCGCACACCGCCCTGCCCGGCCGCGGTCGCCCCTCGCTGCCCGGTTAACTCTTTGGGCTCCCGCCAGCGCCGGGGCAGCTCCGCGCCCGCCCGCTGCCACCCCCGCCCCGCCGCGCCGCCCGCTCCCCCCGGCCGCCGGCTCCAGCGCTGCGGGGCGGCCCGCGGGGCTCCGCGCCGGGCAGCGGGGCACCCCCGGGGGGCGCGGCCCCGGGCCGCCGCGCTGGAAGGGCCCGGCGCGGCTGACCAAGTATTTGACTTTTACGTGCTGGGAGACCCGACGGTTCGTATCTCATAGATACCAACTGCAAAAACAAACGCTCCACGTGTTCTTCAAAGGCGCCCTGACAGTGCAGAAAGCCTTTTCCTTATTTATCTTGGAATCAAAAAACTACCACCCCCCACCCCCCCAATTCGGAGGGAATCTATGCTAATTATTTTAAACCCGTGGCGCTTTCATTGACACAGCCCAGCCCTGCTTTCTCTAACGTTTAGTTCGCGTATCTCCCAATGCATATTCATCCTCTCTCACACTCTTTCGGTGCGTTTTACCGCCCGTCTCAGTGCTTCTAATTTCAATAGTTGGGGGGGGGGGGGCGGTAAAATCAGATCTTGGGACATTTAGGGTATTCATTAACCTAGTGAAGAGGAACAGAGGCATTATTACTCACATAGAAGGCACCCTGCCCCCATGTCTATCTAAGGGTTCATTGTAAAAGGATTAAAAGTTAAAGACCTTCATCTTATGATTCTTTCATTTAATCTTCGTGGCGCCTGAAAGACATGCTGGATGGATGATCACATTTAAAATATTCCTAATGTCGGCTACCTTAGGACTCCAGGCAGGGCAAACAAACGTAATTTATTTCTAGAAGAAAGAGTATATTGAGATGTTTAAGTTTATGAACCACCACTACCATGTATATTTGTTAGGTTCTGACAAATACCCAAATAACATTAAAATCAGCCATTCATCACATATGAATTTATGCAAAACCTTCTATGCCTGGGGCCAATATTTTTTTAGACAGAGTTTCACTGGCAAAAAAAAAAAAAAAAAAGTTTATTTAAAAAAAATGCCAAAAGCAAGAGTTTTTCATGACTGGTAAACACAAGAATTATGTGAACTGAAACTATTTCATGCTGGGATGGCAGCCAGGGACTCGGGAATGTCAACAAAAGTTCTCCGAAGGTTGAAAATGTCACTGGATTACAATACAAGGTCCTTTGCCCCATTAACAAACTTTACTGAAGTAATATTCCCACTACTTAGCGAGGGGACGCACCCTGTGATTTATCTGCCTGTGATCCAAGCAATGGGGCAAACAGAGACTTCATCTGGAAACACCTCTGACTGTTTGCTTAAAGATTTTAAATTTTTATGTGTCCAGAGATGTGTGTGTAGTTGTGTGATGTGAGTACAAAATAAGTGTGTTGTTAATATAGTCTAAATATCCGTCACCGTATCTGGCTTATTTTTAATCTGATAGTCATTGTAATCAGTAAAACATAGGTACATACATGCTTTCTCCACTAATAACACCCTGTTACTAATAAATTTACAAGAATATTTGGGGTTAAAAAAATCAAGTTTCACCATCCACAAGGCCCGTGATTTTTTTTTTTTAAATAAATAACTCAATTTTGTCAGCTGGTAGAGCAAAAATAAACTAGTAGTTTTCACTGTTGTTTCTGGTCAGGTTCACTTTCTGGTCCTCCTGCCCTAGTGTTGAAATGTTTGGCTTGTAGTGGAAGTGTTTCAAGCCAAACAAATAAAATATCTTTCTGATGAATGTTTCTATGCAAATCTTTTTAATATTAGATTTTGTAATATGTTTTTAAAACAAAATTGAATTATGGCTCTTTTAAATTGAAATCAATTCATAACACAGCCAATTTTTGTTTGCTGCTCTTTGTAGTGGCATCATAAGACCTCACAGAGACCACTGTGGGGAAGAAATAAGAAGGGAAAGGTTGAAAGTTTGCTTTTACTTACTCTTCAGTTTCTTCTTTTGCAATTTTAGTGTTTTAAAGCTTAATATTGGAAATGTAAAATTATTTCTACCTCTGCCATAAGCTGCATAACCTCAGTTGAGTCATTTAACCTGTGTGCTGCAGCTCCTCATGACAAGTACAGGACTTCATCTTCTTTGTCAGTGTAGTTAGTGTTTATCCAGAGTAATTTGTTCTCTCACACCATGTGTTTATTCAAAATCTAGTAAAGTTAAGGCCCAGTGTTCAAGGGGGTTCCTTGATGGTATTTGATTTAGCATCTGAGCCATTATTTTTGCCAGGGCAGAACAGTATCTTACATAGCATTCTCAAGTGTTTTATACTTGCTTTGTCAGGAAAAGCATGTGACTTTTAATGAAAGTTGTGATGCTGTAGGCTAATCTGAAAGTGCTAAGAGTAACGTGGCTGATAAAAGCATATAAAAAGTAGACCAGAGTAAGTTGTCCAGACGTTTGTAATAATCTCATTCAAAATGAGTCTAGATAGTGTGAAGAAAAAGAACCAACTAGGACAACTTTGTTACACATACCATTAGTGTTGTGTCCTCTCACACGTACCTAACTGAAAAAGTCTATTTAATTCATTTTGTCATTTTCAAAATACCACTGCAAAGATAAATTCTTGAGATTTCATGAGTGCATGATGGAATCATCACAAAAATAACCACAGCTAGAAATTAGAGCAGTAGTGTTTGTATAAATACTGGACAAGTTTTTCTCTTCCATAGTTTTAATAGAGAAATAATTTAGTAATGTCAACAGCTGCTAAAAAAATTCCTAGCAGTTCACCTTACTTGGGTTGTGTATATAAATGTAATCTGCACCATGTTGGCTGGATCTTAGATCCATTAAAAAGAAGATATTCCAGCTTAGAGATTTGCCAGGAATCTTCACTGAAAGTTGAAATAAATATAATGACGTCATCATATAATATAACATCATAGCTTTCAAGGTAAGCCAAACCAAAGGTATGTTGGCAGGGGAATGCTGCCACCTGGTAGATCCATGCTAGGAATAGATACGACGCTCTCATCCAGCGGGGAGGAGAATAGCCACACTCTTCCTGGAGTGCCCGCAAGGATCCTGCAGCCTTTCTGTGCGTGCAGGTCCTCTGGGAGGCTTACTACACACGAGAGCTGCAGGATCTGTGTCAATGCTCTCTTTTAAGAGAGCAGCTACAGCAAATTTGAAGAGACCCTTTCATTCCCTCTTCCTTGCTCCCAGACCAAGCAAGAAGCTCCAATGGTTAAAAGGAAGGGAATGAATACATTCACTTAAAACAACTGTTGGAATGGTTCAGAGGGGAACAGAAATATTCAGCAATCAACATTAAAGACTCTAAATCCTTAGAGGTGTTATTGCAGGATCAGCAGCTTACAGCCCTCTTTGGTGAAAGCTGGGTACCAATGTATTACTGTTAAGTCTCCTGCAGCTCGTTCTCTGTGAGGAAAAGCAGCTGCTCCATGTGATGTGCTTTCTGAAGAGTCTGAGAGAAAAGATACTGCAAGAAAAATCTGCATGGGTGTAATGTCACAGCGAGCCACTTTTCTTGGCAGAACTGGAGGACAGGAGCTGCAGAGATGTCACAGTTTAGCCTCTAACTCTTTAGGTGGATAGTTTAGGTGGAAACCAGCTGAGAACAGATGCTCTGGGGACTTACTGGTGGTACATTCTGCCCTCCCCAGGGGTATGTTTATGCTGCCGTTAAGCATGGCTCTGAGCCAGCGCTGAAGACCAGGCTAACCTGTGTGTGCACAGGTCAGCCTGCAGATACCCCGGCAGGCTTAGAAGCCATCCCCGTGAGGGCCTCCAGCAGCGTGGGTGCTCTTCGGCAAGAGCTACCACCACGCTGAAGGCAGCAGTATGGACTGAAGGTGCACAGAGCTTCGCGCTGACCAGGCTGGAGCCCACTCTTCACCTAAGACAGACACTCCCCAGGACTCCAAGTCTCTCCCTTAGAGAATCCAAGAGTACTAGCTGCATCAGATAACCATAACAGAGTTTGAAAATAGGTTTCACACTCCCTCCTCATGTGTTTTTTTTTTTTCCCCCCTCATGAGAGGGGGAGTGGCAAGACTCCCATCACAAAGAACGTTACTCAGAACCAGAACAGATCTTAAGGCACAACACTAAAAACCTGTATGCAATGGAGAAGGACTGGGTGGCTCGGGGGATTGGTAATGGTATAAAGAGCTTTTCACCGCTAGGCTTCTGGCTTCAATCCAGAGGTAGTAACTGAAAGCCACAGTCATCTGATGCCTGCATAGTGGGCTGTGTAGAGTGAGTTGTTGGTCTCTGCATAGATCCTACCAAGCAGGATCCAGATCACAAAGCCACCACCAGAACTAACATGCTTGCAAGGATTCTCAATCCAAAGAGCAAAATGCAACAGGAATGAGGGTGTTTTATCTGTGTTAGTGAGTTAGTAGCAATAAGGGCATATTGTTGTTGGGGGGGGGGGGGTGTGTTTGTTTTGCGGGGGAGGAGTTAATGTGGGAGAACATAACCAGTATAGTCCCTTGTATAGATACAATGCTAATAGTACTTTCCTCATGGCATAGTAATATCTTTATATTGGACCTTCACCCAGCAGCTTATTGCATGGCTTGGATGCAAAACTGTGGTCCAGAGGAAGATGCAGCAAATGCAAAGGCCATACTCTGCAGTATTGATCAGAAGTGCCTGCTGCACTGTGTGGTGCGGTGCAAGTTACCTTGTAGTAAATGCATCTTATGCCTACCAGTACAAATACATTCTGCCCGCTGGGTCGGTCTGTTTTAGTTAAGGCAGTGCAACTTTCCAGGGCTCAGGTTAGAGGTTACCCTTCATAGGACCCCCAGTCATGCAGCTCTGAACATGCATTTCTCTGAACAAAGGCTGGAACAGGCTGTGATTCAGGGTACGCTTGCCAAGCTGCTGTGTTGTACCTGTGCAATAAAAAAATCCAGCACCTTTTCTCAGCAACAAATAAACTGATTTTAACTTCAAGTATTAGGAAAAAGAAGTACATAAACCCAATACGTATTTATATAAGGACCAGTGTAAACATCTCTCCTCTGTTTCAAAATGAACCTTCTCGTATTCCAAGCACTTTATAATATTGTCTGTGAGTGAAAAATGGACAGAAAATAATTTTCCTTCAGTCCCCCTCCTAGTTTGCTTTGGACATTTAGAGACAATTACATATCTAGTTGGTTTTATTTTGCTCTTTGCATAGATTTGTTCCTGCAAGGGCACTCTCTATTTCTTTCATACAGAAACAGAGTAGTGAGAAATACTGCATAAATATTATTGTAAACATGCATAAATTAGTAGAGGGACTTTACAGCCCAGTGAGACAACCAGAAATACTGTCTTTTAAAATTGAGTGGACTTCCAAGTTCATCATGTTCTTTTGAAGTAAGTGGATAAAATGTTTTGTAGGTAATACTTGCACAATAAATGAGATCGCTGACTTGAACCTTGAAGGTCTTGTAAGTAGGCCTCACTGTCTTAATTACAACCAAGCCCTAAATTAAGTCTCAGTGCTACATTAGAATTTTTTCTCATGGCCTTAGAAACAGTTTGGTGGCTCTCCTCTGCCTGGTATCTGCTCGTAAGCTATTGGCTTCAGAAGGGTGTGAAGAGTTCCTTTTCACTGAGCAGTTTACTGGATCCAGATCTGGTGCTGTGGTGAGCTGACCCAGGCTGGCTGCCAGGTGCCCACCAAAGCTGCTCTATCACTCCCCTCCTCAACGGGATAAGGGAGAGAAAATATAACAAAAGGCTCATGTGTCGAGATAAGGACAGGCAGATCATTCAGCAATTACTGAACCTGGCAAAACAGACTGGGCTTGGGGAAATTAGTTTAACATATTACCAATCAAATCAGAGTAGGACAGTGAGAAATAAAACCAAATCTTGAAACACCGTTTCCCCACCCCTCCCTTCTTCTTGGGCTCAGCTTCACTCTTGATTGCCTCTATCTCCTCCACCCGCAGCAGCGCAGGGGGTCGGGGAATGGGGGCTGCGGTCAGTTCAGCACACATTGTCCCTGCCTGCGCAGGAGGAGGGCTCCTCATGCTCTTCCCCTGCTCCAACGCGGGGACCCTCCACAGGAGACAGTCCTCCATGAACTTCTCCATGTGAGTCCTTCCCATGGGCTGCAGGTCTTCACACACTGCTCCAGCGTGGGTCCCCCACAGGGCCACAGGTCCTGCCAGGAGCCTGCTCCAGCACAGGCTGCCCACGGGGTCACCACCTCCTTCGGGCATCCCCCTGCCCCAGCGTGGGGCCCTCCCCAGGCTGCGGGTGGGGATCTGCTCCCCCGTGGCTCATGGGCTGAGGGGGACAGCCTGCCTCGCCGTGGGCTTCACCACGGGCTGGGGGGGACTCTCTGCCCTGGTGCCTGGAGCCCCCCCGGCCCCTCCTGCACTGACCCGGGTGTCTGCGGAGCTGCTGCTCTCACAGTCTCACTCCTCCCGTCTGGCTGCTGTTCCGCAGCAGGCTTTTCGCCCTTCTTAAATGCATTACCCCAGAGGCGCTACCACCGTCACTGATGGGCTCAGCCTGGGCCAGCGGTGGGTCCATCTTGGAGCCGGGTGGCGTTGGCTCTGCCAGACACGGGGGAAGCTTCTTCTAGCAGCTTCTCACATCAGCCAGCCTGTAACCTCCCCCCACTACCAAAACCTCACCATGCAAACCTAATACAGTTGTGTATATACACAGTGGAGTATTCTAGTTAACTGGAAAGTCTAATAAAGTTCACTAGGAACTACATGAAGAAGGCATTAAGGCTGGACCACCAGGTCAGGGATAGTTATGCTGTACTTAAGCTGTCTTCAAAAGTGCAGAGCCTTCTGGTCTGAGCCAACAAAGTCTTAGGCATGTACTCAACCGAGGCTTCATGAGCACCTCCACAGGAGGACTGCTCACCTGATTAACGTAAGACACGTACATAGGTTCTCTCTTGGATCGGGCCGAAATGCTCAGCACCCTGTATCTGAGTCCCGGGGGAACCGAGAGCAGCTTGGGTGTTCAGGGGAGGGCTGTTTTACCTAACCAGGAACAGCTGAGTGTTGTGGTTTGTATAAACTGTTTGCCATGTATGTGTGGCATGTGGCAGTAAATGAAACACTTACTTTAAAACTTATTGAAGTTCTTTCAGCAAAAAAATTAATGTGGGGTTGGCTTTTATGCGTTGTTTCAAATGAAGCAGAGATTTATACACCTAATTATCCTAATTTTTTTCCAGACACTGCCCTGAATATCTCTCATATCTTATGGGAAATTAAATATCAAAGTTTTTAAAAAGATAATTTTTAATTTCCCATCTATGGTACGAACAAAAAAATGAGTAAGTCTAATGAAGTGGCATGTAGTCAAATGTTCAGACTGTAATCATCCACAAAATATTTAAAGCAATCTGAATGAAACTTTTCAGACAGCCAGACTAGGTTCCTCTTAGTCCTAAGCTTCTGAGAGATGCTAACAGACGTTAAGGTTAACATTTTCAGGCCTGGGTGCCTAAGCTTAGGCATCGTGTTCAACAAGCAGACACCTATGGGGGAAAAACCCTACGGTTTGAGGTTTGGATGCAGAAATTCCCAGCTCTCAGTAGGAGGCAATGATAATACATCACACAGTGAAAAACAGCAGATATAGCCCTATTGCTTAAGTTTGTATTGGATACTGTGCATTTTGTAATGGGCTATAGTAAGATTTTATGTATTGTTTTTCTAATAAGAACTATTAGATGCACACAAAAAAGTGGGATTTAGGTACATTACTTTCCTAGGAGCCGCAGGAAATCCCATTTCCAAATCTTCTTACTCTGAAGTCAGTGACAAAAAGAAGACAACTTGCAGTTTCTCACAGGCAAGAGAATTTCTAAAGCAAAATCATTGGATTCTAAGCCCTATCTTCTGCCAGGGTGGATTTGTAGGGAAAAAGGGAGGATGATGTGTGTGTGTGTGTGTATGTGTGTGTAGAGCTAAGGCAGTGTTACCCACTCTCCACTTTTGTCCTTCCTCCTGCCTCCCACCAGCATGGTTGATGCTGTCACATGCTGAAGGAGTGGTTGAGTCTCCTCCCTCCTTCATTTTAGCCTCTCCATCAGCCCCTGCAGATGTAGTGGATAAACATACTGACTTCAGTACAGTTATTTTATGCAGACTGAAGATCTTAATCTGTTTATAAAATAAATGAAGTCTTTTTGGAAGTCTTTTTCTGTTTCTTCTTGCCTAAAGTCCTTCTGCTTTGGCACAGGAGTTAGTTGTCACTGAAGTTTCTCTTTGTCTGTTACCATATTTTCCCTGAAGGTGGTCATAATATTGTGATTAAAATCTTTTTTGACCAAATAGTAGACGTTTTGTGAAATTGCATGTTTTCTTTTGCAAGTTTAGCTTTGTGGAATTTCTTGAGCTTTCTAGAAAAACGAAGGGCTTTTTTATCACCCTTTTTTCTTACCCCTTATTTCTTCTGTAAAATAAATGGACTCTAAAGCTATACTTCCCACTCTTGTGGAGCTCATGGGAAACTTCCAGTATAGCCTTTGCAGTTTTGCTGGAGTTAAGATGAAAAGGGGCTGGAGTTAAGATGATAAAAGGACTCCTTTGGTCACTTCTAGTGTAAAGCAGTACTGTTGAGGGGCAGAGCATAAGCATCATGTCACTGTTAGGTGGAATATCTGGTATAATAACCCCTGTCCGTGTCTTGCAGGATCTTTAGTATCTGGAATATCTGGTATAATAACCCCTGTCAGTGTCTTGCAGGATCTTTAGTGTCTGTGCAAAGACTGCTACCACTTGACCTGAAGAAGGCTGTTAGCTGGCAGCAGTAGGAGGCTTCTGTTTTCTCTGCAGACTTAACTTCAGAAAATAATATAATTTACGTATTTTACAAGTTTGCTAGAGATCTTCCTATGTTCAAGTTTGGGACAGCTACTACTGCAGCCTCTAGTGACCCACTGTGCTACTCACTGGAAACAATAATTTGAACTCTGAGGGGAAATTGCAATATTTATAATACATTAAGCCATGGAACATGTGAAACCTGGTTTCCTGCAGATTTATGTCTTGAAAGTGAATTTCTGGAGCTCATTTGCCAAATGTATGTGGAGCCAAACCTGGACAGCACTAATCTGACCCTCCCATTTCTGGGGAGCGTTGTCTTGCCTGTGCACTGCAAGCCAGGTGACATCAACTTTGAATAGGCTGAGCGGCACTCTAAGAGACATGACCTGAAGCCTGATCGGTCTGTCTGTCTGTCACACTGGGCAAGGCCTTGTGGTGGTTCCTTGATTTTTAGTAACAGCTGAGCTTTAGCTTACCTTAGTAGTGGCAGCTACTAGATCTCTCTTCCCAACATAGCTTTTGGGTTTTGTTATTGTCAGGAATTCAATATTCCTAAGTGAGAGAGCATGTAGACACATACACAGCACAGTCCAATAAACCTAATCTCCTCTGAAAACAAAAAAATGTTTTTAAATTGCTGTAGCACTAAATAATACATCTGAATCCCCTGAATCCATGAGTAGCTCTACCGCAAGCATTAAATAGCCCTGTTGCAAATCATTCCCAAATCTTCTCCTGCCTCAGATGCTCTTGAGCATCATTTCTGCAATGGCACTTGCAATGTGTAACTCATATTATTTATTTCAAAGGATTTTGCTGCCTTCTATCCTTACTGGGCAATTCTATAGTACATGCTGTAACCCTTGTCCCTCTTCTTAGTATTTTGGATTAATTTAATTGTACTCAAATGCAACTAGATTGAAGGTCCCCTTGAGAAAAGGGGACCTTTCTGTATTTCTGCTGTGCATTTCTCAGAATAGTTTAGGTTCTGTTAAAACAGTAAATGCTTCTGGCCCTAGTTGTGCAAACTGTCTTACTGAGGTCAATAGATTTATCTACTTGCATAGCTGAGAAAAATATTTTAGCAGGTTTTCTGGGGCAAAAATGGTGACTTGGTGGCAGTGTAACATTTTACAGATTCACATCAGCTGGAAAATGTGGCCACTTTCCAGCTTTGAAAACATTAAACAATATTTTTTTAAATACTTTGTTCTGATGTTTTCTGAGTAATAGCTATTGATTTTTCAATTTGAAATTACTTTTTTCATTTTGAAAGTTCTCATTCAATTACAAAAATCCATTCCTTTTTAACCTATGTAAGCCAAAATCCCATCTCCATCAAAATTAAACCCTTAAGATTGAACAGAGCATTTTGTGTGAGTCTAAACCAGTATTTTTAATTTTTCAGCTCACCAGAATTTTTGAAAATGTATTATTTTCGGTGAGCTCTGAGCATATATTTAAATTATTCACCAGAGCTGTGAGGAATGGAAAAACTAGATTGTCTCACAGCTCAAATTAGATGCCAGATCCATAGCTGCAGTAAATCAGCAGAGCTTTGCTGGTGTAGGGCGAGCTGTTCAGTTTTATGCAAGCAAGGAATCCAGCTCCATTAAGTACTTGGTTCAGCAGGACTGTGTGGACGGACTCTTCAGGTGAATATGGCTGGTAGCTGAGATCCTTGTGAGGGAAGACTTTTAAAACAAACTGTTACCTGACTTACCCATGGCATTAAAATGAATGCCTGTGCTCTCAGTACTAAGTAGTACTATAAATCCTGGGTGCGTGGCCATGTATTACGTGAATTTACTTCTATACTCCTTCACTAGGAATATTAAAAGTTGCATGACTTCCAAGTCTTTCTATGTGCTGTTGATTAGCATTCCACCAGGATCACTAACCTATTAGTGTGTCTGTCACTATTGGTGGAAAAGTGTCTTTTATTTCCTTCTCAAATGATTTTGCTTTTCTTCAATGGTGACCATAGCAACACATACTGGTAGTGATGAGTCCCTGATTCTGTTGCAGGCTTTCCACAGCAGTGTCTTGCCAGTAACAACAGTTGACCCGACATTGTAAGGCTGCTCAGAGACACGTAGCCACGCTGGTTCTCCTGATGAATGGGAAGTATCTTTCCTTATGTGGCAGGTCAGTTCTGGTAAATGAAATGGCTGATTTCTGATCAGACTAGCATCTTATGTTGTTCTGAACACAATTATGGGCATCGAACTTTGGAAAGTCTTTTGACTGAAACTTCTTTTCTGAATGTGTATGTGCATACACGTGTTCCTGTGAGTGTATGTAACTATTTCTATGAGTTTGCCATTCTAAGCCAAAAGTTTGCTTTAATAGCAGTCTGTGGAAGAGATTGTCCAGAACATAGCCAGGGGACACGAAAAGCTTCATCCCTTAATTTTCTCCATCTTCTCTCCTTGTTTTTAACCTTTTTGTCTAGGTAAAAGACTTTTCAAGGAAAGGAGTAATCTGCAGTATGGACTATCTGTGCTGCAAACTTTGTATTAGAACCAACTATCTAACATCAAACTCAAATAAGAATGACTCCATTACTTAGACTGAAGCTGGCAAGGAAGACAAAATGCTCTGCTGTGTGGTCTCCTCTGCCTTAACCTAATACTCAGAGCTAATAGGAACAAGTCTTGGACTTGGTAAGAGTTGGCTTTGTATCACAATGTGCATAGAGCAGGGACCAGATCCAGTGACCTTTCTTCATGCAAGTAATTCTCACTCACATGTGTAATCAATGCGATGATTTGCTTAGGTAAAGATTCTCCACATGTGTAAAAGGGGAAAGGACCTGGACAAAATTCTTCAGTTTTTCTTTCTCTGACTCCTACTTGTCTCTGGATTTGCTTTGTGTATGTATTGGCACTGTGGTTGCTTCCAAGCCCCAAGGACGTATCTGCAGTTCTCTGTGTTGTATTCTGAATATCAAATAGATATCCTGAGTTTCTCGTGCACCCATCGAAGAATCTGCATTTTGGAAGCAAGAAGTCTTGACCAAATGCCTGTTGCATGAAATGAAAATGATTTGTGCTGCCTGCAGTAGCCCTGCAATCTCCATTTGTGTTAGCAGCGTGTCATTTCTGGGCTTCAATGTAATTTCTTCCAGGGACAGTGTCACCCTGATGTCTTGGTGTAAAGGCCCCATCTGAGCTGGGGCCAAGCACAATGAATGTTGTGTTAACAGATGGACATGGCTGCAGTCAATAGACCATGCTTAAGTGTGAGCGCTGAGAGCCGAACTCACAGGTGGGAATGGCCAAATGTCTGTCTGTACTGTGGTTACGGGGACATACCATTGCTAATTCTGCTGTAGGCTGACTTAACTGAAAAAAGAAATCCTTCCTTCACCACATAAGGAGAGGTTTTGGCCTGTTGGAATTGCCTGGGTGGTGCAAAGGAAGGTGGGGTGTAGAGAGACATTCTAATTAAGTCTCTATCCCCTTTTGTTCATATCTTTTTAGGAAAGCCCCCATGGAATAGACCAAAATAAGCTCCTACCCCTAGCTGAATAGGTTGTCAGGGTGCAGAACTATATTCTGCAGACTTATGCATGTGTAAGGGGTGTGTAACATTTTTGTCTGAATGGAGCCCTATGTTCTCATAATTTATAGTAAGTAATCTTATTTGCAAAGCATGCCCTTACAGTTTTAAAAAACAAGTTAATTGACTTGCATAAAAATCAAACATGTCAAAGTTTTCCATCTCGACACAAACACCACATTGAGCAGCACGTTGCTACAATAGCCATGATGCAGTCTGGGCTACCTATTGAGATACTTCATAAACCAAAATGGAATCTTAAAAAGTTTGTCAGTTTTGCATACCTCTGAGTTGCTGAATTTAGGAGTCCATTACTCGACTAATTATACAATGTTTTATTTTTTTCCTTGTGTAAATAAACAAACTTGTGTCTGAATTTTGGCAAGGGGCACTAGAAGCCAATTAGAAGGTGTTCCCAATGTATTACAGTATTACAAACAAGATGCCTTTTCTTAGAAAGGCGAACACACCATGTTTCTTTTAATGAGTGTGAAAATATACCAGTTGCTTAATCACTAGCAACTTATAAGCATAAGTGAGTCCTTTCTCAGGAATGAAAAACATAGCTTAGTTTCTTTACTAACAGATGACATTTTAATTTAAAGCTCCAGTTTTTGTGTGGAAGGACTAAAACATCTGAATTATTTGAGAGAGGAATAAGGGGCAGAGGGGAAGTATGAGAGCACAGGCAGGATTTTCTTATCTGAGTAGAATTCAACCCCGGCTTGTTTGAGTGGTGAGGGTCACGTGTCCCCTCGGTTTGTGCCTGCAATGCCATCTAAGATACTGCGTCATTCCTAGTGCGGTTCATTCAGTCTTGCTGCACTTTAGCCCTACACTGGATCCAAAACCAAAGCACTGTTGAGTCACTGATACACAGTTACCGAAGGGTGGATTATGCTTTCTGCATGTTGTAGGTACGGGTTGGAGCACCAGAGCATCCCAGGAAGAGCGAGCCCCGGGAAGCATGGTGACTTAGCTGCAGTTTCTTCCCATGCTCCTCTTCTGGGTAAAAACCAGGGATGCAGCCTGGTCTTTGAAATGGTAAAGCTTCCTCCTGTACAGTCTAGGCAAATCACAGTATGTAGGCTCGTTGTGAAGCAATAAAAATATTAAGCTGGGTAAGAGGATGGATAGAGCAAATAGCTCTATATAGAGATCCTTTATCCTTGTTTTTCTTGAAATGTTTGTCTAGAAACATAAAGATCGCTTGATTTATGACTTGTTCCACAAGCTCCAAATCAGATGGCGTTGGATTCAAAGCAGTGAATCTGTCAGCCTGGTATTACTCCGCAGCCAGGGGGGTGGTGCAAATTCCACACAACAACACATCCCTAGCAGCTACTCACTGGTATTATGGCAGGAGTATGTTACTTGTCAGCAGATAGAAGTGTGGAAGAATATGGCCCATCATGATTTTTAATCCTTCTCATAAAAATAAAATAAGCTTTGGGAAAGCTATCCAATGTTATTTAAAAATAGAAGAATGAGTGTTAGTGGTTTTATATGGATTACATAAATTACTAGTTTATTAGAAAAAGGGATAATTATAAAAAGTGAGAATTTCCCTCGAAGGGAACATTTAACTTCTTTGGGTTACTTTATGGATAATTTATTTTACATTTTAAATTAATTAAATCTTTTAAAGCAGAAATTTTCTTTTTTTTTTTTTTCTCAAAAAATGCTTTTCCTGCTTCAGAGTGACACAGATACTTGTGAGCCAGCCTCCGTGCTGCTCAGCACTAAGGCATGTGCTTGTGAAGCCATAGCTCAGTAAGTTATTGTGCGGAGCTTGGGTCATAGTCTGTGCATGTATTCTTAATTCAAGGCAAAGGTGATGTTGACTAACTTAAAACCCAAACACAGGAGATATAATCCAAAGGCACCTATACTGCCCAGCTTTAGTTATGTCAGGTACACAAGTTAGATGCCTAAGCCAGGAGTTTAGTGTCCTTAGTTCCAGTGGAGCGTTTGGAGAGGCAGAGCACAGTTAACAGCCCATTTACCGCTTAACTTATTTGCTCTAAAACATGGTCAAAATTTTCACACAGGATTTATAACAACATAGCAAAAGCAGTTCAGGAGTCCATGAAAGTTAAATGAGTGCAAATTGCCCACTAAACAAACACACAGCCTAACTCTTCTGAGATGCAGGGAGTACGGGCCAGTGAACCTGCCTGGAGCGGAGTCTCTGGACATGTGTGCACCATCCCTTTGGAGACAAGGTGGTGGGGAGGGGCTGAGGGGGAGAATGCCATGGCCAGGAACCCCTTGGCAAGGTAGGTCAGTGCAGGTGTAGATGAAAAGCAATTTCTGCTCCCTGCTCAGTATGAGGAAGGGGCTGTGGCTAGTGCCAGGTCTACATGCCTTCCTCCCAGAGCTAGTCCTAGAGCGGTGCTGCGGGGACGCAGCCCTTTGCCTCCCTCCTTCCTGCCACTCACAATTTGGATGAAGAGGAAGAAAACATAGAAAAATTATCCCTTTTGCCGTGGCTTTTAATGGAAACTTGGTCTTGTAAAAAAAATTGCTTTTAGTTCTTTTGGTAAGGCATCTGAAAATGTTCAGGTTAAGATTCAGAAAAAATTGTGAGACTCTGGGTAACAAACTTTCTATTAAAACCAGGAAGAAAATAATGTTTTCTTGTAAAAATTCTTTAGTCCTCTGTACCCAAAAGTGGAGGGGAATAACTTTGTCCAAAACTAAAACATTTCAGCTTTCTGTCACTGAAAACCAAAAAGTTGTCATTGAATTTTTTGTGGTGAAAGTAATAGTTTCTAATCTAGTCCTGAGATTTTCCAGGACATTTAGGGAATAGTAGGTTGTGCTCTGCATGGGGACACAGGAGGCTGGAGCTTAGTTCTCAGCTTTGTCAGAAGTTTTTGACAAGCTACATAATCTAATTGGGTATGTCTACATGTCCGGATAGAGGTGGCCCAGGGCTCTGCTGGAGTCACTTCTGTCTGGTTTAGTAGAAAATAAAAGACAGTTAATGAAGTGGTGGTTTAAAGCTACTTTAGGCAAGCTCAGCTCCCTGTCATTGCTTCCCCTCCTCAGAGACACCCTGCCACCTGCTCCTGTTCAGCTCAGCAGGGCATTTTCCATATTTCCGCTGTTGCCCCCCTGCTCCCCCTGCTGAGGCTGCCCCACCAGGCTCGCCCGTGGAGCAGGGGGCTCGCCTTCAAGATGCCTCCAGATGGCTGAAGCCTTCCCTCTCGATCACACAAGACCCCAGGTGTCCGAAGTGTCAGGTGGATTATCGTGCTTCAGAAGGCATGGTCGCACCAGCTGCCCACAGATTTCCACAGTCTCCAGGCTGTCTACAAGGCTCCATGTGGTCAGAAGACAGCCAGGTCCTTAAAGCCACTCTCACAGTCCCATATAGACCACTTTTCTGTTTCAGGTTTTCTTCTGTAAAATGGGAATAATATCTTTGACCTGTTTTCTCACTTTAGTTTGTTAGGGCGCTCCGACAGGGTCTGTGTCTATATATACTGCCTTGGCAAATTAGGTTCCTGTAGTAGCTGCAGAGACACGGCTGTCAAAGTTTCCCTGGTATTACTGCTAAGGAAAGAATATAAATGCGTCTAAATACTCCCTTTCGTTCAGATTTTTATAAGCATTTTGCTTTACTGGGAAAGATCCTCAACTGTTGTAAATTTGGCAGGCATCCACTGAAGTGAGAGCAGCTCTACCAACTTACACCAATTGAGGAGCTTGGCCCCAAAGTAAGCTTGAAAAAAAAAGTAAGCTTGCTGTAGGAATCCTTTTGTTAATACAATTAGCATATTTTGTGTTTGCAGCATTTTTAAAGGTTCTGTTAAAAATAAATTCCTGAAGTCCTGGATAAATAAATAGTTGTACAGAAGAGTCCTCTGTAGCCACGAAGTTGCCAAAAATTATCAGTAATCCTCAGTCAGATGGAATGTACAGTTGGCAAGGGGATGGCAGGAAAAAGTCCTCACCAGTTCTGCCTCATATTCCCATACAATGAGAGATGCCAAGTTTTTCCGTTAGTGTCTGTGATGCAATTGAAGATGGGAGTGTTTGTCATTAAGGAGACCTTGTTTTAGTTAAATAACCAGTGAAGGGCTCAGTTCGGTTGCATATTTTTCCATCACTATAGACATTGTTTTCACACAAGCTGCTTTATTTTGTTAATGAAATGTGACCCTCGTTTCCTCTCCCTCTGCATTTAACTCAATTTAGGTCAAAACACAGAATATGCAAATGAAGAACCATAAGTCCAGCCCACTAGTGATGTGGTTTTAAAGTCCTGAATAAAAACAAAAATTATTTACAGACTAGTCTGGGGCAATACATGCCTTAAAAACTGACATCCAGGATCTTGGCAGCTGACATATGTATTTATTTAGGCTTTGACATTGCTAGGATTTATAATTTTGGGGGGTTTGGTTTTTTTGGAAAGTGACTAGTGATTTTAAGGGCCTTTATTCTGAGTGACGATATTCAGACAAATGAAACTGGCACGTGCTCCCTGCTGCCTGAAACACTACTTTATTTAAGCCCTATGTGGTAAAGCTTTGAGCTTTTGAGGAACCCCAATCCTTGTCAATTCTGTGTGTCTTGGCCCCTGGGCACAGTGCATGTAAGTGGATAATGGGCCAAGACCTGTTTTTATTTAAAACTGTGGAATTCCCACTTGGTTCAGCAGGAATTACACCTGTTCAACCCAGGCCCAGGAATTGAAATCTAATCCTGCTGCATCAGAGCACAGTCACACCACGCCATCAGAGCCTCCCCACGCTGTTTTGTTTCAGAAGTGCCACCACGAAGATGAAATAACAGAGTAGTAAGGAAATGGGAATCTGCTCAACCAGAGGATCTCCAGTCTGTTTGACTGGATCCAGCTCTAATAAAATACACCTACTAAATGTTCCACCATTAGATTTCTGTGATGGTTCTACACCAACAGGAAAGTTATAAACACTTTGCTGCTTAGCAAAAAACATCTGCTGAAAAGTTTAGTAGTTTAATTGCAAACTTTTAAGTGTGTAGAAACGTTCAATAGTCCGAGGAGTAGAGCTGTAGTTACAGGAGTGACTGTGTCTGCCTAACAGTTGCAACTTTTCAATTAGCCCTGAAGGTAGACATCTGAGAACAGAAAATCAAGAGAGACTGAAAGGATTTGCCATCATTGCCATGATTAAGCTGCCTTTGTACTCAATTTTTCAGTGTTTTCCTGACCACCAAAACATAAAGGCAAGGTCTGAACTATTTAAGGACTAATACAGCTCCAGATTAAATTAATATCTACATTATAGCAGCTACTTACTGTGACTGTCAAAAGTTAGTTTTACCCCAGAGAGAAGGTACAAAGAAAACAATGGAGGGTCTTCTATGTGAGACCCTGAAATCAGATACTAACAGTCACGCAGAGTTGTGCAGATGTAATACAATCTAACCTTTTCATGTTTAGACTAAAGCATTTTCATTTAACAGTATACTTAACGGAACAGCGTTAAACCAGCCACAAAGAAGTGACCTGGCATGTTTTGACTATAATAAGCATTGATTCCATGCCTATAAATTTTATAGTTGAATCAATTATACTCGTTCTTTATAGGATTAAAGAAAACGTTCCATTTCAAATGGAATTTTTTTAATTCTCGTGACAGAGAGGAATTGAAGGGGAAAAAAAGAAAAATGAGTGAGCAATGCTAAAATTATTAAGAAAATGCCTAGACTATTTTCTCCCAGAATAAAAGCTGTCTAGATAGAATATTTCAGCCTGTGGAAAGATCCACAAACACTGAAAATATTTCTTATTTCCCATGAAGTGAGAGAAGAACCAGCTGTGGTATTTCGCTTCCCAGAGCAGTTAGGAGATGACACTCAGAGCTCCCTGTGGATGGTCTGGATGGTCCTGTGCCATCAGACTCAGCACGGAATGGGAAGGCACGTGTTCTTCTGGCAGAAGCGGCTTGGGGGCTCTGGGAAGAGCTCAGTTAAATGTTCATCTCTGCCACAAGCTTCCTTGGGCAACACACCTTTCATGTGACAGTACAAAACATATTTATAGAGTGCTTGGTCAAATGGGACTTCCAGTCTTTGGTGGGACTGCTTGAACACAAATCCTAATTATTTCTTAATGGATGCAATTAAATGATGTCTGTGAAATGCATTGTTCTCAATTCTTTTTGCCTGTTGAGTGGTAGAGTTGCAAAACCGAGCAGCAGGGAAATGATACAGCTCTGAAAATCTTTGGGTTTGTGGTTTCTGTATTTGGCTACTGAGTATGAGGGTTTTCAAGTACTTTTCAAATTACCTATCATGCTACCATTAGAAAGCAGACATATTTCTAATGTTCACAGAGAATTCACATAAATATCAAAGGCCGTTTAGAGTCCGTCACAAAGCAAGGAACAGAAGCCAGAGTAGAAACTCTTCCCTTTGAGCCACATCTCCTTCTGGGATGAAAACACCCACTTTACTACACTGGAGACAGATTATGAAGTAGCTTGTGACAGATACCAACAACACAAACCATAACTCTTCACAGTCTCCAAAACTCAGACAAACTTGTGCACTACAGGAGTCTTTATTTATAAGTGCTGCAAGTAAGGTGCCAGTCCAGAAGTGCTAAAAGATTACATCATATGTAAGGATTGAAATCATATCCTTGGTTTATTCAAAAGCAACTAGGACACAGTTTATATCCTAAAGTTTGGGGCATATGTTACCTGTTCCTGTGTATCCACACAAAATTTTGCTCTAAGACAGTAAAATCTAATGTGTGACCCAAACAAAACCAGCACAGTGAGCAATAAATTTTCAGTGACAGGCAGTAAAACACTAGTATGGGTGCACACCTCTGAAAGTTCTACTGAGAGCTTAGAAACCCCTGAGCAACCAAGTGTGCACTCACACCCTAGTGACGGAACGATGTCTACCAGCATGGAGGTGGGAACCGTGGTGGTTCCTCCTGCCATTACAACCACTCAGGGCAGTATATGCCCGTGACTGCACAAGCATCACTGCAGCTGCACGATCCCCCTTGTCAGTCCCTGTACTGCAAAGAAGTACCAGTCCAGCGGGCAGCAAAACTTGTTGCCCAGAGCAGCTCACTCCACCCTGTGAGGGATCCTCTAGATCAATGAGACATCATCCAAGGAGAAGAAAGAAAAGGAGCTGTTGGCTGCTCTTTTGCAGTTACTGGAGGCCAAGGCCTGGGGCAAATGCAATCATTTTGAGGAACCAAGTGCTGTAGCTGATCAAGGTGGACTAATTTATGATGCTTGATTTTATAGTTCTAGATTAATTATACTTTTCCCCCCTCCCAATTACTCTTAAGTACCTGATAAAACCATGCCCAAGCAAGTTTCCATAAAATGAGGGGGTGTGAGCAGCTTCTTTTGAAGGATACACCAGAAGTTTTGCATCAGAAACAGTAAAACACCCTTGAAGCTTCTACAAGCTGCTGCTAATGACTTTTCAGTTATTTGGACTGTATTTTAAAGTAGATGAGATTTTAAAAACTCTCCTGGCCTAAAAATCTGTGAAAAGATACTGATACCTCTTTGCTTCTTTAGTTGGAAACAGCATAGTACAGACAGTATCGTAAGCATCGTCAGAATAGCAGGTATCAGGAGAGCTGGGAATCCATGAGTAGCTGGGAATGCTGAATTTCTTTGTACTCAAAGCTGTATGGCATTATGTCTGGTATCTGTGTGAGCACGGATAGGCAGTTCAAGACAACACATATGCATGTATTAAAATCCCATTTAGTCAATGAAATTCTGTAAATGCGTAACCTTTAAGAGCTGCTGCATGCATGCAACAAGCCTGTAGTTAAAGATGCCCTTCAAAGATTTCCTGAACTCAGGCTGGAAACTGCAGTAAGGTAGGTTCTGACCAGGTGAAAATGGATTCTTTTTGTAAGGAGTTTTATTTCACCCACAAATAGCATGCCCTGGTTTGCCATCATTAATAGCCTAATATGGTGTGTGATAATGTAACATTTCCCTGATTGTTTTGTTTTTTATTTTTAGAATAGTGGCATTTATATAACCGTCTTGGTAGAGATTTAGGGTACAAAAAACCCCTAACCAAGGCTGCAGCTATTAACCTCATGTGTTGTGTTTATAAAAAGCCACTTTAATACGGTGCTGTATAAAGTATGTATAAAAAGAAAAATCCATTACAACCAAGGGGATTTTCAATGAAGTATTAGCCTGGTAAGAGGGTTAACAAGGTTGGTGCTTTTTTCCCTTCCTTTTTTTTTTTTAAATCAAGGCACAACTTAGTATAAGCAGTTAATGTGCAGTTTCGGTGCCACAGATTAAATTGTGCAGGCAAAAGTACTGCAGGGTTTTTGTAAAGACATATATTCAGTTCATTGATACATATAAATAAGATTATACCCTTTCCCCTGTATTTGCATTAGCCAAGACAAGTATTAGACATCATAATACAGAATGGTTATTCAGAGTTCACTAATTATGGCTTCGTATCTTTAAATGAGATTATAATATGGCCAGCTCTGGATCCTGGTACAGCCTGACTGAGTTATGCTGTGACACTTGGAGGCAGCAGAAAAAGAGCCTGGAAAAAAAGTTCACAAAATAATTCCGTATCGAGTTAGTAAGAGTATGTGTGTGCAAGGCAGGAGAGAAAATGGATCTTAACCTGCTGGTTATTAACAGTTGCTCCAGAGCTGGGATTTCTGATGCTGTCAGCTGACAGTGCAGGTGCTGAAGGTAAATAATAGCAAACTGCATTAAACCAGGCAGCGAGGAATCGAGGGTGGCTTCCTCCCAAACGCTCCCACGCTGCTCCGGTAAGAGTGGCAGTTGCTCCTGCTGGAATGCTTTCAAGGACTATTCCAAAGATTTCCAATTCAGCTGAAGATGTGGCCATGCAGTTGTTACACTGGCTCAGACCTTTCCCAGTTCTGTGCTGGCCAGGATGGCCTTCGGGTGTTTGGGCAGACAAAGCTCTGAAAAGGAGAATGCAGGCTTGCTGAATTTTTATTTTGCTTGTGACTTTTATGGGGATGATACCTACATATCCTTAATTTTCCTTAGGAGCCTGTTGAGTCTCTGGTTCTTTTCCCCTCTTCCACCCTTTACAGTTTTTGAAATCTCTGTCATGCAGGGTGGCAAGGGGAGCAGGGCATTGCAATGGAGGTGGCCAAGTTTTCCTTCCATTCCCTATTGAGCTACAGCCCAGCCTGTTTAACATCATGTGTAAATCACAAATAACATCACAGAATTCAGTGTCACTGTAGTAAGATACAGAGGAAAAGACTCGGGGAGTCCGTCATCCCTGCTGCAAGCGGCTCTATAGCATTGCTCCGAGCTGCTGCTGCTAACCATGCTTCAGCCCAGAGCTGGCTGCGTTTCAGAGATGAATGAAGCCACCCTGTGTCCAACATATCTGTTTTGTTTTAATTCTGCAGAGCTCTTTGGAATCTTCTAGGATGAAAGGTGCTATATAAGTGTGAGATTGTTGTTTTTATTTGGATTTGGAAATAGCCTTTCTGAAAATAGTATCTAGTAGATTAAATGCCAGACCAGGATGAGGCAATACCGCTTTGTACACAGAGAGGATTATTAGAAATATTTCTTTAGAATGATACCCAGAATGTGAATTACTCAACTTGCCAGGTTACTTATGAAACAGACAAAGTTACAGAAGTGCTTATGTAACATTGTTTTTCCAGAAAAATAGGTGCCGATTTTTCTCAGCCGTTCCATCTGCTAAATGAACTAACATCTTGCAAAACCCCCTCACTGCTTTTCCTCCCAGAACTTCTGTAAGGGGACACATACAAAAGCATATCCATGCATAACAAAGAGCAATCTCAGATGTTTTAAGTAGGCAATCGGATACAAGAACAAGCTTGGACTTTTTGATGGGTGAGAAAGGTCAGTTTGTTTTTAACTGCTTTGCATATAAATCATGTATGAAAAAGTTTGTTTTGCAAATGTCTTGAGCAGTACAAACAAGGAATACAAAGTTCAGTGATTTGGGGCGGGGCAGGGGGCAAGTTGGCCGAAAAGGTCTCTTGACACATGTGGCTTCATCCTTGTTACACCTGCGCTGGCTCCCTTACACCAGTCTGGCAGCAAGCCCAGCGGAGCCCCTTTCTGCACAGCAGTGATGTGAAGAGGTTCGGTGGCCATGCGGAGTGACTCTCGCAACGTTCACTTCTCCTGGGTGCAGCAGTATTTATAGATCAGCAACTGCTCCCTCTGCTTTTGGACGGACTGGCTGGAATGCTTAATATTTGGGGCTGAATTCTTCCAGAAATGTAATTATTATTTAACACGGAAAAAGGCTTAGTCAGCTCCAAGTAGTCTAGGCAAATATATGGGAGGCCCCTAGTGATACAAAGTTGTGTTGTGCTCACTATTTAGTCTGCCTAATAGCATGTTCAGTTTTGGGTGCTGAGCTGACAAGAGATCTCTTTCAGAGGGTGTGTAACTTACCCCTTCAAAACAATGCTTCTTGATGTTTATTTTTTATAGTATTTTAAAACTTGCTACAGATCAACAACAACAAAGAAACCCTCCTTCTTGGTTCCCCAGTAAAGCTCCGAGTGGGTGTTCATGTCACTCCTTTAATGGGCATTTGTATCATATGCCTTATTTTAAAAATGCAGTTACAGATTTATTTCTAATTAAATTTTATGGGTGAATTTACTGCTCATGAAAGCGAGTGATTAATAATACTGGCTCAAGTCAGATGTAGTGGGGTAGGCATTATGCAAACTTCCCTGCATGGCTCTGCCAGGGCATCTCAGTCTTGACCTATTTTACCCTGGAGAGCAGGCTGGCCAGTCGTGTGATAGTTGTGGCACATGGTGTGACTTTTTCATCACGTGCCACCAAGCAAGCCGCCAAGGAAGAATTTTCCTCTGGAGTGTCAGTGGCTGGCATGGTTCTGTTATTTCTGCTGCTGACATACATGGTGCAGTGCTGGCGTTAATAACAACAGGAGGACCTGAGTGGAGCTTTGCGCTTGGCTCCCATGAAAACAAAGAGTAGCCTAGCCTTCTTGTCACTTGGAGAGGGTCTGAAACTTCCATACCTGAATAACTTCAAGGATGTAAATAATCCTATTGCCATTAAGAGGAGAGTCATCTTCTTAAAGTCAAGCACGGGCTGAAGCCATTTGTTGCCTATGAAAGTCAAAAACCAGCAGAAGCAGTAAGACAGGGGAGGTAAGCGTGCCAAAGACTTGAAATCAAGCCATTATAACTAGAAATCAGTGTATCACTAATCTGTCTATACTAAAGCATACCTTAGAAATGCAATTAATAAAGATTCCCTTATTAGTCGTTATGTGCTATTCCTTGAGAACCCCTATGTTTTGTATGTTCAGAGCAATTCATGGCAAATACTAGGCCGTTTATGACAACACAACCTAGTAATTATAGGAATAACTCCATTTCCAAGAGCTTGTAACGTCCATTGTATTTCCGGGGGGCTCCTTTTCGGTCCTGAAATGCATGTTGACTTTCATGGCTGTAATACAATTCTGAGTCGATACTGTGGCATTTTCAGAAATCTTGCCAATACCAAAACCATGAAGTCATACCAGCTCTGAAAGGTACAGATCTGAGCTTTAATCAGTATGACTTCTGAAACCGTAATCTTGAAGATCACTTGTTCTTTGACATTTTCTGTCTCACAGAAATCCCCACCCCTTTTATTCATCTGGAAAGGAATCTTATCTTTGCAATGACTGTCACAATAGAGCATTTCTTGAAAGCAAAATTCCCTGTGACAGCTGTTCCAGTCTTTCTTTTCCTATTTTTAGACAGTGGACACATCCCCCCAGCTGATATAATCTCAAGCAGCACTGCAAGTTAAACTTATATTTCAGTAGTCAGAGTTTAGCCCCATCCCTTTAAACATTTCTTCCAAATACTTTCAACTGTGACAGTCTTTAGCATATTTCATTTATATGCCTGTTACATTTTTGTAAAATAGGCCCTCTCTTCACCACATACTTTATATTAGAAGTATTGCCAGCCCTCTTAATACTTAAGTGTTTATACATAAAGGCTTGGCTTTGGGATTTGCATGAAGACATTGGAATAGTAATTTTCAAGTTTTATGTTTAAAAATATTTCTTTCACTACTGTGGTTATAAAGTTTGGACACGTTTCTTAGGACAAGAAGGCAAACAGAGGTCAATAAATATTTACAAACTGTCGTAAGAGTTGGGTTTTTTTATGAAAAGACATTATAATTCTGAGTCTGCTACATCATTTCTTCGAACACTTTGTAATGCTGTAATAGATATAAATTACTATCAGGAGGCAAAAAGGGCACTGGACAGAATGAAATGATGCTACAGTTAAATGAAGAGAAATTAACTGCAGTGTATAAATAATGTTTGTGCTGCTTGACCAGAATTAGCCAAGCCTTACACAAATGGTCTGATAATGTTATTTGTTGTTTTATTTTTTCTCCCAGAGAGAGTTCTGCTAGTCCAGAAAAGGCTAATGAAAAGTCTAATGTAAAGACTAATGAGAGTCAATGGAGATCTAAAGTAATGCTGGTTAATACTTTACCATTAGACCAAGGAAGGTTGCTGAGACATTTTTAGAAAACAGAAGTTGATCCAATAACATTGGTATAATGGAGAGATGTTCTCCAGACACCAGAATCCATGCTGGCACAGCAGCAGGTTGCACATGGAATGGGCTTCTGCAGGGCAATAGTCTGTAATGGGGTTTGAAGTATGGACTGCACCTTCACTCTTAAAACTGCGTTGGGGTACTGAATAGAGACCCTTGTGTTGCAAGGCTTCATATGGACCGATGGTGCACTCTGGGATGTACTTGCTGCATTATTTTCAGCACAGATTTTAGGCCACTTCATAGGGAAGTGGCTATTTACATGTGGAAAATGCAGCCATGTCTTCCTAACCACAGACAGGATTTCCAGTGAATAGTTAATGTTAGGCAAAGTAGGCATCTACAGTAAATAGCAGTGTGGTTTCTGAAAGTGCATATTTTATTAATATAGATATATTGCACCCACATTTTCTTTCCCCTTTTAAAAATTGAGCCTTAAAATTCCAGGTTACCAGACAGGATCTTTATTTCTAGGGCTTTATATAAATGACTTCCATAAGCTGCTTGAAGTATGTCTATCTCACAATGATTAAACTATAATCCACTTTATTACACATTATCTTTAATGTATTCATACCATGTTCTGCAAGGCAATTGTTATGGAAATTGCTTATGAAGGATGTTCCACTAGGCAAATGAATTGCTGGTTGAGTATCTTGAGGGAAACTCTGATTAAGTAAAAAACCTGACTGATCATAGAATAGGTTTTGTTTCCCAGTGAAAATTATGCTGTCTGTACTGAACTGCTAGGGGTTTTTACAATCACTCGTCGCAGAACTCCATAAAGAACCTTCCATGACTTTTCCTCCTGGCTTTCACTGGTGTAAATCCAATCTAAAACCTGGTAAACAAAGAGTCTTCTTGAAAGAATTTAACATTTGTTGCTTGGGAAAGTGTAAAGAGTGACTGTCAGATAGGACTTTGCAGAGAAAATATTGACCTGCAATGGCACTGATGTCTCAGTAACTGCAAAGAGCATTCTCCAATGAATAGTCAATGTTTGTCTTAAACTCAAGTGGCCCAACAGCTAATTCAAGTTGGCAGGCTTTGTTGACCGGCAGACCTAATTATTTACACTCTCCAGGTATTGTGACCTTTAAGGAGCACATTTCAGATTGAAGTAAATGGATATATGCCAATTTACACCAGCTGTGGAACCAAACCTTAGTTTTACACCATGTTCTTAAACATTCTAAGTCAAAACCAAAGTACAAGGATTCATGGAATTTAAGTAATTTCTGGATCCATATTCAAGACAGCTTGGCCCCTTCTCTTCCATTCCATCACTATCAGCTTCAGAAGATGTCTTCAACATAATAGTTTATGCCTTCAGAAAGGCCACCATTGCTGTTTCAGTAATTCCTGTCTACATAAAACATTGTTTGTTGAAACCTAGTCCTCTACTGGTTAATACTGGTGAAAATCAGGAGGAACGTCACTTACCTGGCTACAAAAAATTGAGAATCTTTCCTAAAGACCCCACCTAAGGAAGGAAGAGGAGGGAAGGGAGTAGGCAATATAGCAGCACAGAGCAAGTAAACTATAAAGCCAGAAATAGCACTTTTTTCCAAAATTCTCTTAGCACCCTGTTCACTGGACTACACGGGTGTAATTAGGAGACTGAATTAAGCTGTAAACTAAATCTGTGGGAACTCAACATAGAAGAGCTAGCCAGAATATCAGGAACAAAACTTTGTTGTTGGAATTTGAAGGGCTCTTTTGCCAAGTTCACAGAGCGCTTCTGCAGTCCTTTGCGTGTAGAGCACTTAACTGTGAAGCTGGCTCCAACCTCTAGATACTAACAGACAATTTGTTTTTATCCCTTGAGCAATAGTACACCTACAGTGAAAAACTCTGGAGAAATATACAGGTATTAGTGCAGAGAGCGCAGCTGTCCAACAGTTACTGACTGGAAGTATTAGAGAGGAATCCATTGGTGAACTTGTTGCAGAAAGTCATCAAATTCTGGTCATCAGAACTTGATCTGTTTTCTTCCAAGTAATCACACTAGGGCAGATGAGAGCATTCCAAATCTACTTACTTAAAAAATGGCACCAGATTTCTAGAGACTCACTCTTAATTTTGCCATGTGTTGCTATGAGAAGGACATCCAGACACACCTAAGTTTGAATGGTGCCGTTTTAGCCCATGGAAAAGGGCACATCTCCAAGTGCTCTGCGGTCAGGGGAAAGATTTCAGGGGTTCCTGACTCAGTGTAAATCCAATCTAAAACCTGGTAAACAAAGAATCTTCTTGAAAGAATTTAACATGGGTGCTTTGACAAAAGCAATGGTTATTACTAACTGCAACTGTCAGATTATTTTTCCGTAGAAAAATACCAGTTTATCAAAGCAGACTTTGAATCTTGATTCAACATTCTGATATTTAAAAAGGAATTTTGGATCAAAATCAGAGAAGGGCAGAGTGAAAGAAACTGTTCCTTCCACCCATTTCAAGTAGTCGGTAAGGTAGCAGTTGGGACAGTTACTTGGAACGTGAGACAACTGGCTTCTAATCCCTGATTCAGAGATTTAAAGCTTATCCAGCAGCTTTACACTAATTGTTACTCTGGAATTGTTAGCTTTTTGTTTTCTTCTCTGATTCTTGCACATGAAAATTCAGAGGGACTTATTTTTGTTCTGCATAAGAAATGCTTAAGAGTAGGGGCTAACATTTAGCAGTTCCTACAAAGTACAGTTCTTATTTTCTAGCTTCGATTTCTCTCTGAAGCTCTCCACACAGCCGTCAGGAATAGTTCCTGCACTCTTCCATCCCAGTTTCAGCTATGAGTACACGTAGGGCCAGGGAACCCTAAGTGTATGCACTGAGATTTCTTAGCAAACGCAAAAGTAACTTTGTTACACTACATAGGAAAGACTAGAAAATATAAAAACATTATTTTAAAAATCACATTTTTATCTGTTGGCTTTAAACTTGCAACCATGTGTATGAGGAATTGGGTGTGCCAATCCCATTAACAATAATGGGAGCAGAGGGCTTAATTCTCCACATACTATGCTGAAAATGTGTCCCCTTAAGAATACTGCGTGTGTAATTGATTTGGGCTATTTGTTTGAACTTGCCAAATGGATTTCTTGAATATTTGTAGCTAGTTTTGAAAGCACTCCCATCCTCAACCAGACACACACATTATTAAAGGATTTGATTTGACATTTAACAATTTTGTATATTAATATTCCCCTCTTTTTCCTAAATCGACATAATCCTCCTAAATCCTAGCATCAACAGTCATTACACCAAAAGAACAAGATGTTGCTGCTGTCGCTGTGTTCCAGTATTGAATTTTGTATGAGCTTGGCTGATTTGGACAGATTTATATTCTGCGATTTCCTGAACTGTGAGCAGGACCTCGCAGGTTCAGCTCTTTGAAAGCATTCACATAAACAATCTCACTTCATTACTTTGAAGGAAATAGATTCAGTGGCATCTGCGAGAGTGGTGATATTCTATGACACAGAAAGATATCTTTTCACTCTCAATCACTAGCTAAATAAGACTCAACCCTGGGTACCAAGAGACTGGTACGTAATGGAGATCTGATCCCAGATGTAGTAAGGATTCAGGTTATTTTGAGCTACTCTGGATTTCAGCTGTTTTGGGTAAGAATGACAGCAAGAAGCTTAGGTTCAATTGATGTGATGATTGATAGTTCTTCCCATAGCCAATGTGAGTTGCAAACCAGAGTTCAATGTTTTTTCCCCAGCTTTTCCTAGGACTTTTTTAATGATAGGTCCTTATTCTGTCTCACAACCTTAAAGTGCTTTTCATGTCATCTCTTTCAATGATCACAAGCTTTAAACTACATTTTGCTGTCCTGCCTGAGTATTGCATCACTCAGCAGATAATTCCACGGCAATGAATTGGGCTACTCAGAAAGTTTACCCTACGGCTTCAGATCTGGGTGTGATGAACAGGATTCACTCATCAAGTGACTTCCTTATTCCAGTAGGTAGAGCAAAGAATGAATGTTGGCTCTAATTTTAGAGTCACTAGCCAAAATGGCAAGCTCAGCATAGCAGGAAGATGTTGTAATTAGCTGCTGGTGTAAACCAGCAGTAAGTTTCTACCCCAAAAGACCAAGAGGAAGTAATGAAAGAATAGTGACTCAGAGGTGTGTCTCTGAGTCATGAATGCCCTGGGGATTATTTTCAAGACACTGTGGTGAACACTTCAACCCTTGTTTTGGAGGCTGTGCCCAAAGGCACAGTATAGCCTGTATCTTGAAGATTGATCTACCCATTCTGAGTCATAATTGCTGTTACATTGAGTAAGGTGAATGCTAATCACAAAATCAAAATGTTGAGCGGAAGTAGTACAACTCAGTCAGCCTTTAGCAGAGGAATCTTTTGAGAAATGAGAATACCTGAAAACTTCTGTGGAAGATGCTTAACTTTTTTTTTTTTTTTTTAAACTCTTGTCAGACACACTTCAAACCCAGGCTGAGGAGCTTGAAATAGGTTACTTCAGATACAGGTGAGTGTTAGTTGTAGCAGAACACTGCAATGGGAGAATGAAGGACTGTGTTTAGCACCAACCATTTATTGGCACTGTTTTGTTCCAGTATCTACCCTTACATTGACAGTGCAGTGTTTTCCAGGCCTTGTTGCAATTCACCAGGCTGGATCTATGGCAAATGGGAGAGAACAGCTGGCGTTCTAGGAAAAGGCCTGTCTTCCCATCCCCTCCCTCGGTCACACTGCTCCTTACGGAATATGCCCCACTGAGCACCTCAGGGAGCTCTTTCTGACCCCTTTTGCCTTTAGGTGTTAGTTCAGACTTGAAACATCTGGGACCTTCTAAAGTTTGCTCATCATATAAACCAGCAGTAACTACCAGCATGCATATACCTACCTCTTCCCCTACCCCACACCCTTTTTTTTCTTCTTTTTTTTTTTTTTTAATAGACCATACCACTCTTCACATTTCTGTTATGATTCATGGAAAGACCTTGGGTCTATGATTCATGTATATTAAAAATCACCAGCGTTACGACCTTTATTTCCTAATGTTCTGCAGAAGTTGTGGTCTTGGTTGTGTTTTGTAGTTTCCTCCTATTAAAATGTCTTTAGAGAAGTTGTGGTTGAGTTTGTTATGTAAAAAAGGCTTCTCACAGTGAAGGTGACTAAGAGTGTAGCTTGCTCACTGGGCTCAGCAGGACTGAGGACTGCATTAGCGGCCCAGGCATTTGCTTTTTAAGGCTACTTAGGATGAGCCATCCAAATCTCAGTAGCATCTCCTTAACCTTTTCTGCCTCCAAAGCACATGAATTAAGTACCAGAGAGCAATGGAGTGAGAGCTTAAAGTCATCTAACCGATCAGAAACATGTTTTATTTTTAACAAAAGCGAGAGATTTTTTTAGTCAAAATACTGTGTTTGTGCTGATACTGTTGGGAACTAGCTGTTAATGTTGGAGCCTCATGGACCCCTAAAAGAATGAAAGTGGCCATTTGGCCATTAAATGTTACCGCTGTGGTGACACGGCTGACTTGTCTGGCATGAGATGGTGCAGCCAGCACTTGCCTCCATCCTTCACCTTTATGGCAGTTACCTAATCCATTTTCTGCCCTCAGCAGTTACAGCTCAGCATAAAAGTTACATTATCAACTTCAGGGGTAAGCCAGATAATGGCTCTGGCGTTGTGCTATCAGCTGCCACCAGCTCAGTCACTGCTAGGGAGAAAAAGGATTTCCCCTGAGAGCTAGCTCTCCTGGGGCCAAAACGGTTTTGTGACACTGCTGGTATGTGAAGAGTGATACACAGCAAATAGTATCGGTACATCCCTGCAGAGACCATTCGGGGCTTCCTGTACCGTAAGTGTTGAAGAGACAGTGCTTCTTGGGAGGTGACATTCAGTGATGTCATATTCCATTCCACCCTCTCCAGGTTAAGATGCAGTATTGCAGCCTTGAAGGAGTATTTCCCCTCTACAGGCTTACCCTTTTCATCTGGGCTTGCACGTTTGACTTACAAAAGGCTTGAATTAGGCAGGAAAAGAGAGAACTCTGAACAAATGGAGCCCGTAGGGGAAAATAATATCTCTCTCAGATTTATTTGAGCAGAGTTTAATTACTCTGTTAACAGCCTGTCTTTGGCAGCAGCCCTGAAGCCCTGTCCCAGCTCCTGGAGAGAACAGGAACCGGCTCACCCAAGCCCACCTCCCCTCCTGCATTTGCTGGGCAGGCCGGCAGCACCGCATCCAGCCCGGAGCTGGCTGCTGGGGCAGGAGCTGTGCACAGGAGGAGCCCAGCCCTCACCCACCTGCCTCCTCTCTCCCTGCAGGGCTGCTCCTGCTGCCCCGACACCCCGTGCAGGGCACAGCCTCCCCAGGCTGACAGGCACCTTGCGTGGAGTGCTGGAAGAGAGGCTGCCGGGTCAGGCCCGCTGGGTGAAAATGGAGCAAGGAGAGCAGCAATATTGATATTTGTGGTTTTGATCAATGTGGTTATTTTAGGATTTTCATGTCTCTAAAACCAGTATGCAGCCCTTTATTATATGTCAACAGTCTGCAGCTTAGCTCTGTTAGCTCCACTGAGTTTTGTACACGTTCCATAAATATGAATCATATAGTGCACTTAAAAAAAAAAAAAAAAGAGGGCTGATTTATGCTTATTTATTCTGTACAACTACAAACATCTGTGTAGAAAATAAATATGGACACTGAAGAAAAAAAACACTTCACCCTTTTTTCCTTCACCCCTCTTATTTTTAAACCTTACAAAGGCAAGCCATGTGGTCAACATCTGGAATGTATGTGGGAATTATTCAGATGAGCCTTAGTGGTAGTTGCCTTGTGCCAGGCTCCTGAAGTGGCAAGCAGTGACAGCCTGCCACGGCTGTGTACATGCCACACTTGCGCACCACATCCACATTCCAGTTGTCTTCTTGTTGCTGGGTTTGCCACTGGTGGCTCATAGACCTGGTGGAATGTAACTTCACCTATTTCATAGCAAGTATATTTTGCGTGTCTGTGGTCAGGGCTATTCCAGGATGCCTGTATTTGATAGTAGGCCATTTTTGAGAGGGAGGGAATGGGTACTGTTACTGGTTTTAGTTTGGAAAGATAACGATGAGCCACCTGAGCAACATGCCCTTTGCAAGGCCAAGGGAGGACGGGCACATCCCTTCTTACAGCTGCAGAGGCCCCCATACAGCCTGCAGGAGAACACCCATATCCTGGCAAAGCTGAAGCTTTGCTGGGGCTCTCACTGTGTTACAGAGAAGCAAAATGATGCTCTTTGAAAACTGAATTTAGTGGATCAGCACCAGGAACACGGCCCACTATGGAGGCACAAGTCCAGCTCATTCTAGCTGTGCCCCGGGCTGTGCCCAGGAGGCCATGGCACTGGAGGTGAACTGCCACCCGGTGAGGTCTGCAGCCCTTGTGCCTGGGCTGGTGGCTCCTCACACCCTGCTTGCCCAAAGCACACATCACAGGCTCCAGCTTCAGTTTGCCTCTCAGCCGTGCAGCCAGGTTTGTAACGCCCCACCATGCTCTAGTTGGCTTCACTGAACTTGAATAAAGGCAGTAGGAAAATGTTTCCTGAGTATGACATGCTTATTTGCTGTTTCTAGCCTTGTAGCTGGAAGTCCTTCAGCAAGAGGCTTCATCTTATGCTGGCAGGGGCTGCATTTAGTATCAGTTTTGCCTGTTACCATCAGCTAAGAGCCAGCATCCATACTTACGGCAGACTTTGGCAAAATCTGTCCTTGCTACTGTGAGAATTGCAGAAGACACACTGGAACTAAACAGACTTTCTCTCCTGACCTGACAAACCTTGTTGCTTTTCTTCCCGAGCAGCCAGGCATCTTGTACTTAGAAGCTGGATTGTGAATGCCTTACTCACATCAGCAGCTCATTACATCAGTCATCCCACTTACGTCGGTGCTAGGCTAATGCTCTCCCTAGTAACTTCAACAAGAATAAACGCCTGCGAGTAACTCACCCTGCCGAGCTACAGCTTGGCCCGCCAGCCCTGCGCGGGCAGCGGGGCGTTCTGCCCCGCCAACTGCGGCTGCGGCTCCATCAGCGGAGCGGGACAGCGGCGGCACGGGCCGCCCCGCCGCTCCCAGCCCGGGCAGCGCCGGCGGGGGCGCGACCCGCCCCGGGGGGGCAGCGGCCGGCGGGGGGCTGGGGGGGGGGCGCTGCGGCTCCGCTGCCCCCGCTCCTCCGAGCGCACCGCGGCTCCTTGGCAGCACCTCCGCGCCGCGACACGGAGCCCGAGCAGCAGGCAGGTGAGCGGGCCGGGGGCTGCAGCAGCGTGTCCCCCCTCCTCTCCGCGCCTGAGGCTCCCCCCGCCGGGCCGGGGGCTGCGGCAGCGCCCCCCCCACGCTGCCCGCGGCCGCGGGGTTCCCGCACCTCGGGGGCCCCCTAGCGGCGGCGGCGCCCTCTAGCGGCGGCGCCGGTGGCACCGCGGGGCCAGGGCTCGGCCTCGCACGCACCGAGGAGCCAAAGCTTTCCGTGGTGCAAAGCGGCGTTACGCCGCTGGCTTTATTGCTAATTGACTCCAGCTGAGGATCTGGCCCAGCTTGTTCAAACAAATTAAAAACGATGCAAATCAGCCGCAAGTACTTGATGATTTCACTGTGCTAAGGGGAATACAACTATTTGGCACCGGGTGTGCTGTCAATGGGAGGATTGCTAAGTATTTTGCAAGCGCAGCACTTTCTAAGTGCAAAATGGCTCACTTATGTTAGGGCTGATCAAAAATATTTTGTCAAAACTGTTTTTCAGTGGAAAATTGAATTTCCAAAAAAAACCCCATCTTTTTCACAATGGACGCCTGCTTCTGCAGAAGTTTATTTCCCTCACAAACAATTGAGCCAAAATTTTAAACTTCTGTTTACAGGCTCTTAGTTTCTGTTGAAATTATTCATATTTTGTTTTTTAAAATAAAAAGTTTGCACTTCTGAAGCAGAAGAGGAGTCATTTTCCATACAGGTCTATGAATTAACTCTCATAAAACCCCAGCCAGCAACACAAGCATAGTTTTCTTTTTATGGATGAGAAGCAAAGAGGTTAAGTGATTTGGCTCCAATCCCTACAGGCACCATTAAAAGCTCCTGGCTCCCAGTTCTGCGCTCAGAATGTTAGATCGCATGACATATCTTTGTGAGGCAGTTAAATGCTTTCAGACTCCCTTGGATTTCAACAGGAGAATCAGTCAGTCTACCGAGAACAAAAAGAGTGATGGAGTAGTCTTGCCTCAGCTCACGGGGTGAGGCCTCAGCAGCATGAAAGTGAGGGCTTCTGACTCTTAGGTCTTTGCACGGCACGTCACGCAAGGTGGCTTGCCATACACAACACTTGCACCTTGCACTTCCTTCTGGCCCATCGGGGCAAATCTTACAGCTCAAGGTGGAAAAGCGGTGGCTGTTCCGTGGACAATGGTGTTGACCCTGGGTCTGGAATCTAGTTGATACCCATAATTGCAAATGGAACTGTGGAGTCTTACTGAGTGGTTAATAGTACAGTATTACACTGTCAGCCCCCAAATGGTGATGGTCAGCAACAGAGAGGAAATCAGAAGACTCAGTAGGTTGACAAGGTGACTGAGGGTGTCAGTCATGTCTTGATAAGAGCCCATAAGCTGAAGCACTGAAGCTGTATTTCCGGTTCTGATACTTTCATAATGTCTAAAAATGGTTAAATCAGAGCATTTCCCTATACTTCAGTTTTCATACACATTTATGAAGTTTTTCCAAACCTTGTGAGAAAGCAAGGGCTTACTAAAGGGAATGGTATTTAGCTGGGCAGAAACTTAGGCTGACCACACTGGGGTTTTTGTGTATTCTCCAAAATTGCAAGAGGCAAGATTACCTCCCACCTGTGCTCTGAACTTGCATGTGTACCTCCAGAGGCCGCCAGCTAAGGGTAGGTTCCCACTGTAGTTAGGCATCAGAATGTGAAGTGACCTGGGGTCTGGTGGTTTTCATTAGCATATGTCTCTTCTCAGATGTTTTGAAAACTGAATCACTTTGTATATTGACTGAGTATCAGACTGTGAGATGGAAAATGTTACTTAGATTCTTCTGTACACGGCATTCGTTCTTGCATGGTACAGATCTTTTTCACTCAAGTGGCTGTGTATGCTAATATTTTTACACTGAGGCTTTACTATCTTCATTCACAATTTCTTTATCTTACAACTCGTTATCCCTTCTCTTGACATTTTTCTTTTATTCTGGACCAAGTATCTTGATGAACCAGGTGGAGGAACTAGACTATACTGCACGGTATTACAGATGCCTTACCAGGTTGCAGCACTACTACATCTTCTCACTATGCCAATCAAGTCATTTGTGAACTAGCTAGAGAATGGTGATTTTTCTACAAGCAGGTGGTGTAATGATCTCGCTGACAAATTCAACTTGCATGATTATCACGTTCAGGAGAGTTCACGGTATGGCAGTTCAGAGGCCACTGACTGGAGCATACCCTTTATCACAGGAGCCAGTATAAAGAAGCCAGCTTTTTCTCCTTTTCCACTTCAAATTGCTTTTAAAAATATGGTTCCAAAAATGTCAGTGATTTATTCTTAATTCAGAAAAAACGGTTTAAGTAGTCCTTACATCCTAAATACCAGTAATTTTTTATGAGCAACTTGAGATACTTTTTTTGCTGTTCCTTAGCCAGTTGTGGAGTTGATAAATATTGCTGAATATTCTAAATTTTAGGGAAAAGAAGAAAAGATACTTTTTTCCCCACAGAAAATCTCTATTCCTGTTTTTCCTTGACCTCTAATTTCTGGTTTTCCCCTAGCAAAAACTGACAAATGTTCTTTCTGTCAGGGCCCTACAGGTGCTAACAGGCCTTCATCACCCCAGCCAGCCTCACCTGCCCCCTGCCCACCACAGGTCCAGGAGCTGTATTTAAGCTCAGCTCTGGGCTCTGCCCTCCTTGTTTGTTCCCTGCTGCTGCTGGAGTCACTAGCCCTGTCGTGGCTCTGTCTGGCTCTGGCTCCCTGTGATCTGGCCTTGCCTTGCAGGCTGTTTTCCCTGCTTGGTCTTGGACTTGTCTTATCGCTGTGGGCTTGCCTGGCAGGCCCGTGACAATGTCTGACCTGGTTAACCTCACCGGAGCTGGTCCTGGCTTGACTTCTCAGCCTGACCTTGTCACCAGGGACCCCCAGATGTGGAGATGTGGCTGCCACCCTGGGGCTGCCTTGCTCACCTGGCTCAGGTACTGTGGGACAGGGCAGTGGCTGGCAAGGTCATACCCCCCCCAGTCTTGTTATCACTTCCAGCCCCACATCCCTTGGGGAGCAGCCAGCCCAGCTATTTCAAACACTTGGAAGCAAGACAAGTGTTCATCTGGCTGTTTTACTGTACGCTTCCTTTTCCTTGACAGTGGGGAGATGGAAAGAGTAGGCTGCTAATGCTAGTCTTGTTCTTTTCATCCACTGTCTAAACTATAGACATTTTAAATGTTCAAATTGGAATTTATATAATTAGGAGATTTAGAGACACACAGAAAGAAATTACTTACGCAGTAGCCTGCTAGGAAAGCTGGAAATGAAGCTCACTTCTTGAATCAGTGATCCCCTACCCACTGAACCAAGCTTAAAACTTTTTAAGTGCATGGTCACCTCACTTGGTAAAGGGAACTTTTAGTAATTCAAACAGTTTTTGCGCCACTTGCCACTCCTCTGCTCTGTTAACAGGTAGATAGATAAATTGGCTCCTAGTTCCTGGTATTTCTGCTGGTTTGAATCACAGACTTTGTGCTGGTGCGACCCACTATACCTTTGTGTGAGAGGCTTGTGTGTTTTGTTGCACTGGAATTACTTTTATTATAAAGTCAATTCAAATTTGGTAATTTTCTGTTAGAGTTTATTTACTTTGCAACTCAGCAAGCAGGTGAACAGCTTTGTCTGGACAAACCTATAGATGAACCCGGGACTGGTATCTAACAGTCTGCTTAGTGATGTTCAGGCAGTGTAGTATGTAGTGTATACATTGTGTAGCAATTCCCGGAAAAGTCCATGTTACTGCTTTCATTAAGTCTTAAAAGTTAACATCAGCCAAGAAAGTTTTGCAGCCTCAAACTAAGGAAATACAGGCAGTTGGACTTACAGCAGTATGAAGTGATGAGTTGGTAGCTGCTAGGAGAAAGTAACATGTCACATAGCGGTGTCCATCACGGAAATACTCTGCAGACATCAGCCCTCATAATCCCTCTTTCAAAGATACACAGAGGCAGAATCAGTTTAAAATAGACTGTGCTGTGACTTGGCCAAGAGCAGCCTGGATGAAGTCACCGGCAGATGCAACACAAACCCAGGCTTTGTTGGTCCTGGTACTGTGCCCCCAGTTCCCCCTCTCTGGTGTGGTGGCTTTGTCCTGTTCTTGCCCTGGCTGGGCAAGCTTGAGCTGGTAACCTCCGTACTGGGAGGAGCTGGGAAAAAGGTCCGATACTGGTGAGCCCTGAGTTGTGAGCTGGTGACCTAGACTGAAGAAATTCTATGTCAGTGAATGGAAACAATCTCTGAATAAATGGGCCTTGCCATCTCACACAAATGGAAGGAAAACAATATTCAGTGTATCTGAAGGACAGGGCAAGGAGCACTTCCCAAAACCTTGTTTCAAAAGTTTTGTGGGGGTTGGAGCTCTAGAGTCAGGAAAAGGCAATTCATCTAGGTTTTTGGTTTCCTTTTTGCATGCTTTATCATAACTTATTATTGCTGAGGTTTAAAAAGGAGTTGTGTAAGTGGCCAGAACTTTTTCAGGTGAAAACTGCTAAAATTCCCTGTAACTTGAGTAGTGGCACATTGATTGGCATGGCCTGGGCATGGTCTCTCCGGAATTCAGTGGAGCTCCACTTGCATCAAAAGCAATTTTGGTCCAAGATGCACTCTGCTTTGTGTTTAAGGTGCCTGGCAACATGGTAATGAGCAGCTTTATAAATGACTCTGTATTATTATCTTTATGTCTTAGTAGTAGTATTGTTATTTTTATGGTACTGTAATGTTTATTATGGCTATTTTATGGTGTAATTTGATTAGCGTGTTACCCTAATGTCACGTAGAAAAGGGGAGGGCATTCCTGTCATACTTCTGAACACTGCCCCTCTGTTTTCATCTGAGGAACCCAAAGCCCTTCGGCAATCATTAATTGTCCCACACCGTATAAGTAAACTCAAGCACAAAGAACTGAAATGATTCCCCCAAGCCCACACAACAAGTCAGTGGCAAAGCTGAGAGTGAGACCTCAAGAGTCCTGACTCCCCGATGTCTGTGTTAACCACTAGAAAACATTCCTGTCACGGTACCAGCAGGTATAATAGAAAGGAAGATTGCCACTTTGGAGATTTTTAGGTCAGTTGTAATGAGAACGCTCAATGTTTTATAAACCCTTTAGGTTTCCTGTTTAGGACTTGATCAAACCATAAACTGCTCGTTTAAGTAAGCTCCAAAAACAAAATGTACTAGAAAGCGGAGGAGTAAGGAGACAACATCCAACAGCAAACTTATGTTTATTGCTCATTTGCTTTCCTTGCTGGGATGATGCCCTGTACTTAGATTAAACATGCAGAGCCAAATTTATCCCTAGGGTGTAATTTTTTTGGACTCTGAATGACACCAGGGTGAATTTGGCACATTTACACTCAAAATTAATATGGGGTTTACGAATATTTGGAATGGTGTCAAAATGTTGTGGGTTAAATTCTGTTCTCCGTTCCACCAGTGCTAACGCAGGTTAAGGCCATTCTGATCTCGCGCTGGATTTACAGCAATGTAATTCCGCCGGCCCGGCGTTCAGCTGGTGTGAATTAGTTTATCTGCACTGGAATGCAGGCAGCTCAGCTGCTTTACACCAGCTAAGAATCTGACCCATATTTAAATAGAATTACTCCTAAAATACACAATGGCAAATGCGATGTCAATTAGGCCCACTGTGCCCCTAATTTGCGCTGGGGAAACACAGCTGAAGCTGGTTGGGCAGCTGTGCCGTGCAGCAAGGCAAACCTGAACCTGACCCCCGTTCAGGCTTCTGATGCTTTCTAAGTTTTAAAATAACACTGCAGCGTTACACATGCTGTGTGTGTGTAAATCATCCCAAACTGCTACAAATCATCGTCCGTTCTCCTGTTTCAAAGCAGAGATTGGGAAGTGCTTGGTGATATTTGGGCTCAGTTCAGATATTCCCGAGCTTGGATGGATGGATTGTTTTGATTCTTTCTTTGAACTCCTTTCCCACCCCTGCTAAAAGAAACAGACAGATCCACTCAGTTAAGCGACAGACAAGTTGGAGACAATGTGCCACTGCCCTCCCCAGTCCCACCCCCCACGTGCCAAATTTGCAGACATCTGCTAGCTGGAGCGGTGCTGGTGTTGGTGGGATGTACTGCCGTTAGCGTTCGCAAATGACTGAAATTAACCTCTGTTCAGTAGGCCTTAACTTGGTTTATGACTGGGAGTCTTTTGTTTTACACTACTCTACCGAGGTGCCTTTGCCATGCTAAAGATTTAACTAAATTATAATGAATGATCCTCACCAGCACTGTGCCCCTAATTAGAACAAGTCGCACAGACATATTGTCTCCTTGATTTCCTCTGTTACATTTCTCTCACTCTCTTTCTCTGCCTGAGACACATGGGTCCCATTAAACATTTTAGCATTTAATGTGGTTCCCTTAAATGACTTCTCAAGTTTTCAAGTTCCATTTAGAATTGTATGTTACTCTCCTGACTGTGGTTTTGATTTTGTTCTGTTTCATGCATTTAGCCAAAGCAATTGCTCTTCTCCCCCCTCTAGTGGGGAGCAGCTTGGGTCTGTGGAAGCTTGTGTGTGCAAGTATAGCATCGCGTCTACCTATACATTTTGTAGCCATTCACACAAATCTCTACATTTTTATATGTAATACAGAGATGGTGAAATAGCTCCTAACGATTGGTGTGCGCAAGAGTGGTATGTTTTTTTCAGTGCGGTGCAGCTGATTTGTTAATGAAAGCAATGTGTCTGTTACCACTATATTTCTTTCAAGATCTCTGTGTTTTTGTACTACTCAGAGCTTCTTATTAATCTCTAGATATTTCCAACCTAAACAGAAGTGATTAACAAAAAACTTTTATAACATGGTTATACATATGATTCTGTGACGTGTATTACCCCCATTATGTATCCCTGTTGTACAGATGGAGTGCTGAAGGACAGAGATTTTGTTGTTGAGCACGTTGTCCGTCACGCCCGTCCTCAGTAACCGCTACAATGAGAATACCAAATTGTCCTTTCAGAGAGTATCGAGTCAAGTTCAAGGTCTGGACCCTAATCCTGAAGGTATTTTGTGGCCTGGGCCCAAGGTGTCTCATAAAGCCTGTCTGTGCTTGTCTTAAAGCTTGTCTATACCACTGTAGTTATCCCATTTCAGATGTATGCCTGGATAATTATTTTGGAATAAGAATGCCTTGTTTCTCCCACTCTTTCCCCATTTATCTTGCGCTCCTCTGAAAAGGCTATATACCTGTTTAAAGGAAAAGGGCATTCTTACTCCAAAATAAGCATCTCTTTCCAAATATTGTCGTAACTGTAAAGAATATTATAATAGCATAACTTAGCAATATAATTATAAAAGGTAAGTTTTATTTAAGAGAAAAGGTCTTTCCATAGTCGGAACAGAAATCTGTTACAAAAGTGAGAAGAAAATCTGGATTTCCAGGTTCCTAGTTACATAAGCAGCATCGTATTGAGGACTTGTATCTTTAAAGCTGTTGACTTTCTCGGTCCCAGACTGACACTGGTTGCTGTTAGGATACTGTTAGGACTGTGAATCCAGAAGCTTATTCCTTCCTGTTAAAAGCATTAATACCCTGGTTCTGATACCATTGTCACAGTATTTTAGTGGTGGATTTTGACATGCTGTAACAAAAACGTAAGGCACAATTTCAGTGACAACGTCTTGCTTCTTAGATCCCTCAGATGTGAAATCAGCTAAGATTTAATTATGGCAACTTACCAACATGACTTGTTCTTTAGATAATTCTTAAAAGTTTCCATGATGTATTGGCTTCCCGGTTTAAGCCACAAGAAGCTTGAAATTTATCTCTGGAGCTGAGATTTAGGTTTCATTAACAGTTAAGCCTTCGTCTGGAGTGCTGATGTGTTCTGCAATGGGTAGCTTGGCTTGTTAGTAACATTAGCAGATTTGTGAGTCCTCAAACACATCCATGGATAATTGTGTTTCAACCTTGTGTTCTTTATTATAATCCACTGTCTGATAATGGGTGACAGGGTAGATAAGAGAAGGAAAAGTGCCAGTAAGATTTCATTCAGTCTTGTACATTCTACCCGCAGCTGCTCTTTCCTCTAAGGTGATGGCTGACTTGGCATCTTTTGTTTTCAATCTGAGAAAGCCACGATTGATGGCAGACTTTTAACGCGTCTCTTGCCAGCCACTCGTGGAGACTTTAAGATTGCTGTAAAGAGGTATCACAGGTCTAGGAGCTGCTTTCTGGACTCATTCTTCTTGCAGTAGTGCAAACGGACAGCTTTTGTTTCTATCACAGCAATGATCACTGTTTAAATTAAATAGAGCCCTTTGAAATTGTATCAACAGAGCGGTTTGCTGTTGATAAATGCAGTTTCACTAAAATTGAAATGCTTCTTCAGAGAGGGTATCAATTTTGGCAAAATTTTCCATGGGGACAGTTAAAAAGAGCATCATGGTTTTGTTGAGAGAAATTGTATGAACTTGAAGTATTTTAATTTGACTTCATCATTTTAATTAATGCTTAGATTTTCATTTTTGTATTAAGGTTGCAAAGATAGATATTTAATAACATACAATGCATTAGTATATTTTGTTGTTTCTACGTAATAGTAATTAAAAAAATGGTTAGCTAATTCTAAATTTTGGAAAGTCTTAGAAATCTTGATTTATGGGGAAAATCTGACATTTAAACTTAGAATGAAAATAAATTTTAAATACTGAAATTTCCTACTAGAAAGAAATCCTGGTTTCTGACTAGTTCCTGTATTAATGCAGACATTTTTAATTTCTCTAGTTGATCTTTCAGTTCTTCAAAGCTCTGCAGCCTTCTGAAAAAACTTCTATTCATGAGAGCTGTTCCCTAGAAAAGGTTATTGTAATAAATACTTGTCTTTCTAAACTGTAGAGTAGCATTACTTCATCTTTCACAGAAAGGTAGCCCTGTTTCCTACTGGACTTTTTTCACAATATTGATCATTTCACTTTTATTAATAACTTATTATGAGTGCTTTTACTGTCTCTGCAATATATTATAATCACAACACTGCTGTTGCAGTACAGATTAATTTAATTTATGAATTAAAAAAAAAGGGGGGGTATCAGAGAATCTAAAATCCAGACTGAAAGACTCTTATGCTGCTTTGGCTCCATGTGACTTGCTCTGTCACAGTCCTCCTGTATGATCTTGGGTGAGGAATTAACAGTCTTACGATCCCCGACCGCTTTGTGGTAAGCTTCTAGCAGCAGCTCTGTGCCTCTCACGGATGACAGCCCATGCTGAAAAATCCCGATTCATGTCATCTAAAGGGTTAAAAATCAAGGAGGTGAACCACCAACAACAAAATGCCATGCCTTTGATTTAATAAAGAGATAATCCTCTTTCTATTAGCTACGATAATAATGACTCACCAGTAGTAAATGAAGGAATATACACAGAATGACATCATGTGAACAGCGCAGTGTCTGTGGGACTTAAAACGAAGAGGATTATTCCAATATATCAGTTCTGAGCCTAAAACTGGCAAGGATGGATCTGGAGTAAAATTTAACATGAGAAATGTTTATTGAAGCACTAACATGAGAAAGGAATTATATAACTGAAGTTATTAAAAACAATAAGGTCCTATTTCAAAAGCTTTAATTTCGATAGAATAATATACACCCAGATTGACATAAGGCTGTAATTCTATTGAGTCATTCCAATGACATCATGAACCACAAGAGGGGATGTGCCATGGTTTATCGATGTCTGCAAACCACACCCCGTTCCCCAGCTGGAATTACAGCCTGTGTCTTGCACTGGAGACCGGAGTCTCACTGGTTTGTAATGTGGAGGGAATTACCCTGAAATCCCCAGAGTTAGGCTGGACTGACACTGGTGTAAAGGAGGAGCAGTTAATGCACCGATCACTCACAATTCTGAATTTCCAGGCAGCCTGCTTCTAGATGGCCCATCAACACACTATCACAAGAGTTTCCAACTGCTTTATATGGATCGGAGATTATTTAAAACAAATTATAAACCGTAGCAAATTAATGCTTTGGTTACAGGGTCTTAATCTGATTTTTAGAGACAAGGGACTTGCTTTAAGTTGATTTTGTGGGTCTGGATTGTCCCTGATTGCCCTGCCCCCATGAAGTGGGAGCTGGGGAATGGCTGGAAGCAGCCACTTTGACCGACTTTAGGACTTAAATGGTGGTTCTACTAAATGGTGAGCAGAGAGAGGTTCCTATAGAGAATGATTCAAAGCAAAAGCTGAGTAAAATGCAGATGAGATGTTCAGGCTACACAGTTGCACACTGGAAATGGGTGACACAACCGACTCTTCCGTGCCCTGATGCAGGCTTGGGAAGGTTTCTCTGGCTCTGGTGGCCCCGTCTGGAGGTACGCACCTGAGTCTGATCCCACAAAATGCTTTTGACCAATCTTGCAGCACACCTATTTCTCTGTCAGAAAGTGCAGATAGTATCACTCGTGTGGTACGTAGATAATTGGGCTGGATGCCAGTAAAGTTTTACTCATATTAGGCTTGGTTTTAACATTTTACTGTAACAAGTAAGGAAATGCAATTTAGATCTAACGGGCTAAAGCCTGCTTCGGTTTATTATTCTTATATTTAGATACTAAATCCTGAATATCTATTTCTGGTAAACTGAATTCCAGTGTCAAGCAGAAGAATAACTCAGAGGTCAATGAGATTCATGGTGGTGCCACTAAGGACAGATACAGTGAGTCTTGCTTGTGCTGATGTCAACAGCAGTGCTGGGGGGGAATCCACCCTGCTGCACTGCACAGAGGGTGCTGACAGGGTGTCTTTTATGAGGAGCTTGAAATATTCTGGAATCCTGGCTTCCTACCCTAGTCCACAGGAGTCCAGATTTGGTGACTTTCTAGGCGTGTTGCAGAAGACATCCATTTGTCAGATATCTGGAGAAAGCAATAGTATGCCTCTGTGCCCCTGCCCTGGGAAGGGGGTGGGTGAAATGCTGGGGAGCTGGTGTCTGGTTATTTTGTCCATGGTGAGACACCTGGGCAGACAACTTAATTAGCTGAAAACTAAACAGAAAATATATACAGACTTGATCAGGGAAACGAGGCAATAGGGAATTCTGCCTAGCGCTTTGGGGTAGGAACAGGTCCGTAGACTCTAGAAAGAAGGAATTGTTTATAAAGGACTCACATTTTCTGACAGTCCTCAGCAGGGTCATATCTTCCCTGTCTTCCTCTTGCCTTCCCCACCTACCTCTCCTTCTCATTGAATGATAAATGTAGAAGTATTTCGTTGTCATTCAGTGAGCTGATTTCTTGTTTTGGATGTTGGTCTTTGATAACGTAAGTTTCTAAATGCCTGATTAAATTTACTCCACTGTACTGCTGCAGATCGTGTTAGAAAGGCGATTACTAGATGACACCACATCAGTAAAAAGGTGGATAAATAAACGAACTGGGAAGAAGACATTTTGGAGCAGAGCTCTAAAACTTCTAAGTAGGGTCATTTTTCTAATTATAGGATAGTGAGGCCGAAAACTCTTAAGTGCCCAGGCAAAGGATGAAAAAAAGTATCCAACTGAATAAATAAATCTCTTAAAGAAAAAGATAGTTGTCTGCCAAGAAACTTAATATGAAATGTTGAGAGTGCAGTTCTGAAAAAGATCTAATTGGAGATATACTCCTAGGAATATGTAAATAGTTTCTTAACTAAAAGGAGAAACAGATGCCAGCTCTAAGATCTAAGATCAAATATGAAAAGTACTGAGGCCTCTAAATGTCACTTTAAATGTATATAATTAGATTCTTATCTCGCTAGGAGGTTGGCCAGTGCTTTTCCAGTGGAAGGTATAAACTCTTTACATTCTTTTACAACAAATGGTTCGCTTGTCTACTTTAAGTGCAGCAAAATTCAAACATCTAGATTTTAAAATAATTTAAAATTTTAGGTGGCCTTAAGTCAAAGCAGTGATACGTCAGTTTTGAGTAACTGCTGGTTTGGTACTCATTGGTCTGGACCTATTGATTAGAGACTCAGTATTTATTTAGTGTTTGGGTACCCCAGTAGTAAAAATTTCAGTGATGGCACGTGGACTTGAGTATGATGTCAGTTATAGATGGATCAATGAATTTGAATAAAATAAATAAATCAATTTTTATTCATTTAAGGCCCCACTGTTCATCAGAATCTTAGTCTTTACACATGAAGGACGACAATTCTATGGGCTTGGAGGCCAGTCATAAAATTGCAGATATATTTTTGCTCTCCCTGACTTTGGTAGGGACCATCGAGGAAAACACTGAACCATAGAGTGAAGATTAATGTTTACAGAAAGGATGGCTCAGTCATTGCCTGACATTGCAATTTTTCATTTACATGAGGATATTAGATAATTCAACAAAAATTACTATACTCCACTATGCCTTCATCACCAGCCAACAGACTAAGACCCAGGAGTTTATTTTGTTTGTCTGGGGCAACAGCTCTGACTCCAGTTCTACTGAAAGCCAAGACATAAAATGATTGTGACATTTCTGATCCAGCAGGAATTTGTAAGTACCAGAAAACTCAGGCAGCTTTCCCTCCACAAGTCACAGGTTCAGGTAGGAGGCTTGGTCTTGGGCTGATTTTGTTCAGTTTTGATTACTGCAATAAATCTGAAATTAAACTGAGCTTTCCAACACTGAGTTTCCAATGATGCCAGGCTAGATTTATGGTTCTGGGAACAAACCATACAGTTTTGCAGAGATTGTGGTGTTGCCATAGAATCATAGACCTAAAGTCTAGCTCAGTCCCTCTGCCTGCTCTGAAACAGAGCGAACTCTATCTCAGTCCTTCCTGTCAGATGCTTGTCCAGGCTGCGTTAGAGACTGGTAATGGTGATTCTCCCTAGGTGTTTGTAGAGAAACACTTAGAAAATTATAATAATGTAGGCCTGCTCTCTTATGGTGCACCCAGCTGGACCTCAGTGGCAGTCAGCGTTACGTGGCCCATGCATGATGAAACCAGATCTTCCTTGCATTAAACTTTGCTGTTCAAAATCATTTCAGTGAAACAGTTTGTACAAAATGACTGGGGGGGGGGGGGAATGGTTGAAACTAGTCCTTTTCCCTTATCTTGGGGAAAAAAAAAAATCTTGGTTTAAAACTTAGAAAAATCACTACTTTCTGGTTTTTCCAAATAAATGTCCTACTGTTATGAAACTGCAACAAAATGCAAAATTCCCCAAAGCTGGTTTTCCAAGCATCCCCAGCAGAAGGTCAATGCAGTGCTAGAAAAAGAACTTTGTACTGATTCCCTCCTCACCCCTGTTCTGTTGGATGTGGTTCTCACCCGTACTTCAAAGCTGCTTTAGAAAGACAAGGAAAAAAATGGCAAGTGAATGTCATTGTCCATAAAGCCAGCAGGAAACCTTTCCATTGTCTTCTGTACGCTCTGGAGCAGACCCAAACAGAAAATCAGGGAAGGATAAGGATTGCCTAATCCTGCCAGCATCTTCTGTGTGGCCTTCTGTTGTTCCCAAATACAAACTGCATCCTTACCAGCAAGCACTCCTGCCTCCACTCCCTGCCCTCGGTGCCACTGTAAATCCACCCCATAATCCCAGCGTGCCGCTCCACTGCTGTACTATCCTTTTTGGAATCGACAACAAATGTTTAGCCTGGCCAGGAAAATATCTGGGAGGGATTTTTTATTTTCGTGGGGACAGTAGCAGTGACCTTTGCGCGGGCAGACAGATTGGCACCTCTGCAAAAGCCGAAAGCATCACCTTTGCCTTTGCTGTCTGCCTCAGTACTCAGATCTCCCACACGGGCCTGGAATGTGCCTCTTGTCTACTACCGGCTGGCTTGGGAAGTTTTGAAAAGGTTTAATTTAGCTCTCATTTGAGTCCCTGCGCGCTGCCAAAAAATCTGAACTTTGGTTCCAAGCAGAGCTTAGGAATCCTGGTTCCCAGGAGAAAAGAGGAGGGGAGGACAGGGGAGAAAAAGTGGGGCATTTTAAAGGGGAGAGAGAGATGATACCAGATAGTTGGGTATTTTTTTATTTTTTTTTTTTTACTTTTTAAAGGGACAGCTGTTTTGTGTTCTTGTCTGCTCCATGCTGTAGCGGGGAGGATGAGTGACCAGCTCCAAAACTTGGGGTAACAGCGCCACCCCGTGGCCAGTTGCAGCCACCCACATAGGGCTGTCCTGGGGCCCTGGTGGCTTTGCTAGTAGGTGACAGTTCTCTGGTTTATACTTATAGGACATGTATAGATGGGTAGGGCCAGCCTGTGCCCTGAGGAGCACCAGCATGGTCCTGCGCCTCGCTCACAACAGGCTGCTTCGTGGCATCCCCAAGGCAAGAGAGCTGTGCCTCACGTGGGGGACGGAGGTGTCCCAAGTGACTCCAAATGCCAGACCATCTCTGTTGTGCTGCGGTCGTGCACCTCAGAGCACGGGGAAGTGGGTGGCAGGGCAGCTGACCTGGCTGCATCTGGGGTCACGGAGCTGGCACAGGCGAGATGCCCAAGGCTCAGGTTGGCAGTGAGTGCCTGAGGAAAAGGACAGGAAAGTGAATCTCATGCTTGTGCCACATCTGTGAGCACGTTTATATATATATATATATGGACAACTGTGAACGGTATCTGGCCTACAAAACCCTATAGGTGCAGAGCAGAATCAAATTTATTGCTTCATGGACAAATCAGAGACCACTGTCTTGCCAGGTGTAAATTACCACTGCTCAGCTGAAATCAATACAGTGATGGTAAATCGTGGCACGTTACTGGAAGTCTAACAGTGTTTGGTGCATTGCTTGGAGCCCCAGTCCTGTCTCATATGGATGCACAAGAATCTCAGCTTTCATTTTGAAAAGTCCTTGTACTTGTGGGCAAAAGCTTGATAATGTGACCCAAGCACTCCATAAGGACTTAAAATTTATCTAAAGGAAAATGGAAACATGGAAAAAAAGGGGGGAAAAATATGAGTTTTCTGCTACGCTTTCAAATTTTCAAAATAGCCTCCTTATTCTGGAGATCCTGGTGGCTGCTCTGCTAGTTGGATTGAAATTAAATTAAACAATTTGCAGTGTCTTAGGATTTGATCTAAATATCCCTAATACAGTAGCATAGGTATGGAAATAAATTCTTCTTTCTTGTAAGGACATGTATTAAAAACTGTATATGCCATTTCTTACTAATCTTCCCTTTTTAGACTGTTTTCCCCCTTGTCAGTGACATTAGCATATCCAACCTACATAAAGCACAGCAGCTCTGATTTTTTTTTCACTAGCTCAGGTAGACAGTCAACATTTGCATTTATAGCTATTAATAGTTTCTGGTACCATCCCAATAATTAGACAAACAAGATACTTCATGTGTGCACATAAGGAGCAATTGCACAAAGCAGCGGTCACCAGGACCACGTTTGTAGGAGGATTTTTCTTTCCTATCTGGTTACGGTATCCGTGGTAGGCACTTCAACAACCAGCTGTCAGGGAGAAAACTCTGAGACTCCTCAGAAAATCAGCAATGGGACTTTTCCAATGATCTTGTTGACCTCAGATGTCAAACATAATCGGGTTAACACACCGAGCAGGGAGCTGCAGAGAGCTGTCAGCTTACTCCAAAACTAACACCCAAAGGACGCCGTTCCGCAGCCTGCTCAGCCGCCAGCGGGACTCCCGGTACAGAAGAGGGCTGCAGCAATGGCCCCCAGGAGGGATAAAGAGGAGGATTTCATCAAAAAGAGTTCCATATGAAAATATTACTGCTTGTTAGTTTACTAATAGCTGCAGGCTAAGTTATGACAGAAAGCAAGAATAAAGGCATTTGTGTCTAGAGAGAAGAGGTTTCACTGTGAAAGTTATTCGTGCCCTGTGATGAGGGACACCAGTGGCCAAAGACTGACAAGTTCTCAAGCTGACTACAGTGTAGGATGTGAAGGTGGCACCAGTGCTTATGCTGGAGATGTCAAAAGATCTTAAGGGGTTGGGGACCTACATGACAGGCACATCTGAATGGTGGTTAAGTAGAAAATACAAAAAATCTCAACTTGCCCTGTAGAAGTGCTGAGTTTCATGAAGTCCTCTGCCACCATGAAATGTAGATTGCAAAGATCCAATTCACAGATGATAAGTGGAACTATACTTCAAACTTGTATACGATATACTATAGAAAATTCTATGTTTATATTTTAACTGAGAATTGTATCCCCTGCTACTGACCATTTCCAGATGTGAGAAATATTACCAGTTTTTGAAAGTGGTGTAAGCCTGGACTAGGTGAAAGCCTGACATACGCTGTGGGAAGGTGAACTGCCACAATAATCTGCTGCTGGATAAAAAAAGAGAGCCGAGCAAAAATCTGGGAAGGAAGGGGAATGGCATGGATGTCTGGAATAACCAGCTGGGGAAACTTGCTGGCCGTTTCAGCTTAAAATTGAACTACCCTCGTAACTCAAAGATCTTTAGTCAATTCTGAAAGCAGGAAATTTCAGCCTGAATCTTTCCTTATTACAACAACATAAATAATTACTTTGGAGACTTGTAGTGAAATAAAGCTGATGTCATTAAGAGGAGAACTGGACCCTCTTGATGGTTAATGAAAAGCTCCAAAATTTCAAAGGAGCAAGCATCGATACTTTATGTTTCCATGTAGCTTTTCCTTGGAAGTTCTTGAATGCTTTGCAAATAGTAATTAAGCTTCAGAATAGCTATTTACAGATTACCAGAATAAGGTGTAAGGAGATTAAACAATTTGTCTTGACTGACAGAGTGAGTGAAAGCAGGGTTGGACTAGATGATCTCCAGAGGTCCCTTCCAACCCTGACCATTCTGTGATTCTGTGAAAGCAGGACAAAAAGCAGGGATTCCTCCTGCTTGCTTTTGCAATGCACTAACCAAAGTGCTGCCCAACACTGTGAAAATCCATTATTTGTGGAAGCAGCATCCCATATGATTGGAAGACTGGTGCTATTTCTGGGTATACCCTATGCATAAAGCTAGTTATAAATTTCATCTTCCAGGATTATATTAAGATTAGCAAATAGCCCATAAGAGGCCTGAAATACTTGTATTGGTAAACTAAGCTACTGCAGTTCCCAACAGCATACAGTGCCTCCATGTATACGACCACAAATAATGTTTTATAAAGAGGAGACTAGGAAAAGAGCTTTCTAAGAAGGGGGTTTCAAAGGTGTCACAGTTATAGCTCTGTATAGCCCAGATGCTGCATAAACACCACTCACATTTAATGCTTCATTAATTTCTTTTGTAGATTAATCCGTGTTTGCACAGAATGCTTTAAACCTGTCCACTCTGATCCCACATTCACTGCACGCCTTGCAGCTGAAGGCTGGTTGATCCCACTCCATGAGCAGTTTTGTGAGCCATAGGATATGAACTGGCCAGCAGGTACATGCACGTGGGTATGGACAAGGGACAGAGGTGTGACTTCTCAGATGCCTTATTCATGATAGATATTTTTCTGCAAAGTCACTGTAAATCACCGTCATTCTGAGCTGGCGTGATTTCCCATTTCATTCACACTGCCCTGAACATACTGACTTCAAGTGCTGTCACACCTGATTAAAGCTAGGTGGGTAGAAAAGGAATTGGGTTCAAGTGTAGCTAAACATCTTAAATTCATGCTGTGGGCCAGATCTTGGGCTGATGTATTTCAGCAAGGATGTTATTCTATATCTGCTGAAGACACAGCTTCTGTTTTTTGATTAGGCAGAAAAGAGTTTCTAAAAAGCCTGGGAATATAATATGCTGGGAATCCTTCACAGACTGTTTTTCCATTAGAACTGGCTGCCAGCCTGCTTATGAGGCTGTCTGACATCAGGTATATCTTTCCTAGGAAGTCTCCATTATCTGATACTGGTATTATTTTTGTGCCAATAATTGAATTAAACTATTCTGTTCTTATTTTTAAATGAAACCATTCTAATGTAAAAGCCATGGACAGATAATATCCTTTAATTCAGGTGGCTGAAGATACTTCCTTTTGTTTTAACCGAAAAGGAATCTAAAAACTGAAACAAAATTTTGATGGTCAAGAAACTGTAGTCCAAAGCAGCTCACGTGTTACGTGACAGAGAGCTGATCAGACAGCTGTCTGAGACGGTGGAAGTGAATACTGATCTAATTCGTGCTGATCTAAACTTAGAGTTACATGATAAAAGTCACAGAAACCACTTCGATCATCTCCAGGCTGAGATCGTAATCGCCAGCTATCTAACAGCAGCATTTGGCTGTGGCTGCAAATTAAATCTTACGTCTCTGTAAGGAAGCACCCTGTCCAACTCCAGCAGTGACTTCAGGAGCAAGGAGTGTTTGGGGATTTTTATTTTATTTTTTTTGTCAGTGACTAGAGTTGAGGAGAGACTGATGAGGTGTTATGCTGAGACGCCTCAAAGGAACTGATTTTTGGAAATCCTCAAACTATCAGGCTGTTCTCAGGGCTGGCTCAAGTTAGGCAACCCAGAACAGGCATGCAAAATCACTAGTCCCTTTTAAAAAACATCAGTCTTCATCTGTCTAGCAGACATATTGGGGAATCAGGCTAATGTAGAAATATTAGCTGTAAAAAGCCTTGAAAGTTGTACAAATCTAAAAAAGGTACTTATTAGAGCCTGTAAAATCTGTGTGTATAGTGCAGGATTTCTTCTTCCACTGAGCAGCAGAACACGCTGTACTGTAGCTATCATCCCCATAAAACTGCTAATGATGCTGTATTTATGAATAGTCATTAGAAAAAGTGAACTGTCTTTGCCATTTTGGTACTCAGCCAGCCCGCCCACTTGCCCGTATTCTAATAGAACTGAATGCTGACTGTGATGTGTTGCCTTTGAGGATGAATTAAGGCAGAGAAGGAAATATTGCAGATAATGATGCAAACTGAAAATGGCTTGGTTTGGTTTAAAGCTGTGCTCTAGGCTGTTTGGGAGCCAGCCCAAATCAGTTTGAGCCACTCACACAGATCAGTTTATACACATTGCTCTCAGTGTTATCTCCTAACAGGACTAGTTAACATCAGTGAGATAATTTATTAAATATTTGACTTCACTTTGTAGTTGGAGACCGTGTAAACAGGAGTTCCCCTGGAAACATGTTAAGAATGACTGCAACACGTTAATACAACCACATTGTACTTTCAGCTTGATTCTAGGAACATGTAAAAAGGTATTGGTAATCCACCACCGGCAACTGAATACACTGTGATACATTTATTCAGGAGTTGGATTATTTTTTTTTTGCCATTTCTGTCTCTCTCACCTCCTCCTACCAGTCCCACCCGTCACTCTCATCCTGGGATTCATGTGTTGGCTTTGAGAGGCAAAATTGTTCTACCCATCTACGATGATAGTAGCATTTACTAAAAACTAATGAAATGGGTGGCATTATGATGTCAGGAGGATCAGAGCCAAAGGTGGTTTTCTGAACGGAGACTCTGCATGAATCTCCCCAGACTGCCCAGCAGTCAAGGAGATTATATTCTCAACTGTTAAAGCTGTTTACACATACCAACCAGCACTGACTGCCTCTTTGTGGCAAGTTGTTTACATGAATTTATTTTGGGAAAATTCCATTAGACGGGACTAAGATTTCTTCATAAATCATTGAATTTAGCTTGTGTACTGATAAAATCTGGTTAGTCATTTATTCTTCTGAGCAGTGCTTAGTTATGAGTGTTCATTATTTGTAAGGAGCAACTTACATGGGTAATATAAAAATAATGGATTGCCTATGGCTGTTTTCAGTGGTGAATATTTTACTCTGCTAGGAAAGATGTATTAGAAAATGACCCTCCTTACCAATTCATCTAATAAAACAAAGGACTCATTAACTGCAGTCACAGACCTAATGTATGCTCTGAATTTTGCTAATTTAGCCAGCAAAAATCTCCCAGTGAGACACTGAAACCACTTTGAAAATGGTCCTGCAGATCTGTTTGCTGTAGCCTGTGTTGCTGTGCCCTCTGTAGCAGTAGGGATCTGGCTTGAGATATTACTGCTGCCGCAGTGCTCAGCTCTTTCTTAATCAAAGGAGAATCGATGCTGTTGGACTGGATGGCAGCGTCCTAATTTTGTGCACTAGCAGAGAGTGAGTTTCCACAAAGTACCATTTACCAAATCATGGGAGAGATGTATAGAGTTTGAGAGGACAGAAAATTCACTCCTTAGTTTTGAACAGAAACTTATTCTTACTTTGACCTAGTGTATCTGCTTGTTCCGCAATTTCAGGTGAATATACAAAAAGTCTGAAAAGATCTAATACTCTTAAAATTCTGTAATTTATAAATCATCTTTCTGCTGATTTGTGGCTTCTTTACGAGCATTTGCTGCAATTCATTTATATAGCAATATATCATCGGTATAAAAATATGCATTAAAGAAAGGCCCAAAATGCAAAGCTAGGTTCTAGCTGTCTGTTTTAATACAAACTTCTGGCATGTTCCGACCCAGGATTTTGGTTGCTTCATTTCAGGCAAACGGACCAGGGTCAGATTGTCAGGAATAACTTTCTTATAATTAACTGTCTGCATCGGTTTACACTAACTTGGGATTTGACACCTTGCCACCAAATGGAAGGTGGCTTTTCATCCTCTAAATTCATACAGACATATTAATCCAACACTGAGGTTTGGCATAATCTCTGATTTTATATAGCACATTTCTTCTCCAAGTGCCTCACAAGTATCGCTCGAATGCAGCCATGCCAGGTAGGGAAGTTAGAAACATTCCACAATGCTCACCAAAGAAGGCAACTTAACGCCTCCTTTTATTAAAAATAACATTAATTCAGAGAACCACAGTTTCAATTGTGTTGGAAATATTCAGTCACTCAGACTAAACGGCATGAAGCTCAGTTAATGAGGTGTTTAGCTGCTCCTTCCAGAACCTGTACCTCTGCTTCAGCAGTCTCTGTGTCTCTTGGATGGTTCTAGATCTTTACCTTGAATTAATAATTTGCACGTAAGGGTCTTTAGAAGATTGCTTATTGTGATGTCGAGTTCCCATAAAGACAAAGCAATTATGCCTCATGCAAATAAGGCTGCTCCCACTGAAGTTAAATGATAGTAAGCGGTTGGCAGTAATGATCAAGCGCAGGCAGTATTTTGTTGTGGAAGAAATATTTCTGATATTTGACAGATTTGGTGATGTTGATTTTCTTGTCCCACAATGTTGTATCTTCACCTTCACCAGGAAGCCTGATACACCAGTTACTGTTTCTGCTTGTATGTCTCAGTCCTAGAAGCTGGTCTTCTGAGTAAGGTCTCTCTGTGTGCAAATAACTCGGGTGAAGATTCAGGCTGTCTTCTCCAGATAGAGGAAGAAACACAAAGTCCTGCCTTCTAGATGACAGGAAAAGGCTAGGATGACAGAGGTGGTTCATAAATTAATCTTTGGGTTAATTCAGTCAAATAAAGATGATGTAAAGGTTGGTAAAGGCAGACTGGCAGAACTGGAATCTAGATGTTTGTTGCCTGTGCAGGTGAGGGAGAGATGCAGGAAGAACAGCCATAGTGTTCCCGTAAACTTCCTCCTTACGCGTGCTGTTGCAGATGCTGATTTCAGCGCCGCTGTGCCCCTCTGCGGTGGCCGCAGTGGGTGTCGTAAGTGGAAAGCCGGTTCCACATGTGCAGCTCCGGGTGGAGGCATTCCCCTTGCTGGATTGCAGGCTGCCACACTGCTGCAGCTGGTGTGCAGAAGGACTTCCCCACGTGAGCAACAGCTTTACTTTCCATCTCGGGTTCCTGAAGGACTCTCAGAAATCTCTCCCTGAGAAATGCACAGAATCAGCCAGCCTGTCGGCCAGCTCAGCCCTGAACTCTGCTTGTTTGGCCCAACCAGAACTGGAAGAACAAATGTTGCTGAGGCCCAGAACTTGGGTGCGAATTGGACCCCAAAAGAGTACGCTTCCCACTTTGCTTTCACTTAGCACAATGTGGGAAGTTCTTGAGTAGCAACAAGTTTCAGGCCAAGCAGTTACTTGATTATTTTTTTCTCTACTTTTATTGATTGTTTGCTTTTAAAAAAAAGATTGGCGAATCCAGCGATCATGAAAGCCCTGGATGGATCCAGGTGTTGTGTGGGCAGGATTTGCATGAGTGCCTCCCAGAGCTCTGCCAACGCACTTTTGTCCTGGCCAATTCCTTCTCTTGCTACCTTTGGCCTCTCCAATGCAGACACCACCAAGTCAGGAAGAACTGAGACATGTTATTAGGTGGTTTTGAGCTGTGGATGCTTGCCTACAGAAAATGCTATGCTTGCTTTCTCCCCTGACCAGACGCAGTGCTTATGCTAGGCTTCCAGAGGCAGAAAGTGGAGCAAGACTAAATGTGACTAATGTGGAAAGGAAATGGTGAAGAAGGGCCATATTCACACCCCTGCTGTGGGAGTTCCAGGGGATGTTGTGCTTTCTAGAGCACTAAGGCAATGGTGGCTCCGGTCTGTCTTGGGGATAGGATTCCCCTTGCTGGCTGAATGTGGAGACCTCAACCTTTCTTTAGGTTGCTGTGCTATGCCTATCTCTGTGGTGTCCAAACCCATCACTGGCTGAAGGCAGAACCTGCAAGTCCTGCTTCCAAAGAATAAGGAGGACCATTGTGGACTCCCCTAGCCCAGAGATGCTGGCTGCTCTTCCCCCAGACAATTAATATGCACACATGCTGGAGCTTGCTATGGCCAGGCCCTAGAGAAGGTCTAAGAGGCACAGTGTCAAGTGACCAGGGCGTTGGACCAGAGATCTGGACAACTTGGTTTCTGTCTGGGTCTGCCGGATTTTCTCTGTGACTCTGGGAAAACTACTTAGCATGTCTGTTTCTCTTCATCTTCTTTGCCTTTTACATGATCCTTAGGATAGGGCACGGTCATATAATCATATGTACTGGAGGGGGCTACTGTGTTATAAATGATGAGGCATGAAAGATCATGTTCTTCAAGCTGGAAAATCTCATGCTGAAATGAGTAAATGCAGAAACTGGGAGAGCTTTGATGTTTTACCCGATAGGTAGCAACTTTTCACTGATTAAAATCACAAGATTAGGGAAAACTTTAGCTCCCTAAAAACAACCAAAGTAAAGATAAGTAATTAGAGGAAAGCTATCTATCAAACAAAATACAGAACTCACAGAAAACAGTTTCCCCTATGGCTAAAGGCATGGGCTATAAAACAGAAATTTTTTTTTCCCTTCACAAATCATTTAAACATAAGTAAGAAATCAGTAGCTCCCTCTTCAGAAGCACCCTAAGGAATAAAAATGCAGTGAATCATGGGTATTTTATTACTAGCCTGTGTGTCTATCTGATGGCAAGCATCAATGGCTTCCCTTACACAGGGTGCCCAGGGGGATAGAAGAATGCAGGGAATAGCTTACTAGTTTCTGTGTCTGTCTAGTGGCAGAAATCCATGTTTTCTTATAGAAGACACTGCGGTAATGCACGGGCAGCATTTCAGCGTGTGTGCCTGTCTTTCTGGTGGCAAAGCATAAAGTGGGATTGAAACGTTGCCACCAGTGAAGCGCCTGCTGTGCCAGCGCGGCACGGTTCTGGGGCTCAGCCCCTCGCAGTGCAGGCAGAAGCTTCTGCCATGCAGGTTTGTAAGGGCAGCCAAGGACAAACATTAGGAGACAGAGAATGCTGGGGGGGAATAGCCAGAGTCTGATAACAGAAACAGATACTGGTACAGGAGTTTATTCTGCCTTGTGGGGAGGGAAGATGGGTAGAAGGAATCTTCTCAGGTAGTGGCTGACGGCTGACACTCTGGTTAGGATGGAAGTGCGGTAAGGCATCAAACACGTTAGTTTCTCACTAGTTTTGAAGAAAGCTGCTTCTGTGTGAATCTTGAAAACGGTGCAAACTAGGAAGGTCCTGATACTTCACTCCCCACGTAGCCTGGTTCATAAACAACAGAGGGCCAAAGCCAGCTAGGTCCAGAGGAGGAAAATTTTTATCCATATCGGTGAGTGATCTATCAGCCTACAGGGCTTATCTCTGAAAGTGTTTTTATCTGCTTACTCTTTAGAAAGGGACTGTCTACCAGGCCATGAGCATCATCCAGTGATCTCTCTATGAAGCCCATATCTATCTGAGCTTTCATACTTCATCTAGAAAGTTAGCCACATTACATCCACGCCAGAGACCGCAGGGAAGAGTGAAGATACATAAGGTAACTTTAAATAAGCTGGTGGGGACAGAGAGCAGTCTAGCTGAACTCAGAATGGGATAGTTTACCCTACCAAAAAGCTAGATAAATTGGCCTAATTAACTTGTATTAACTCTGCCTTTCTACTGCTAGACTCATGTTACTATGTGAGCTAGGTGGTTTTAAAATGGCTCTCACGTATCTGCTTTACATCGCAGCGTGACACACAGACATATGCCAAGTCTTGATTTAAAGACTGTAAGTAACAGGAATCTTGTTCATCCCTAGATAAGATACCGCAGTGATTAACTGCCCTCATTGTTAAAATTGTCCATGTTATTTATTAATATAGACACAGTCTCTAATGTTGATTCTGATCTTAAAGGGAAAGGGTTTCTAAGGACTATGGCTGGTGCTCTTTAAACCTTTTGGCTGCTTCTGAAGATGGCTTTTTTTTAAAAAAAACAGTGTTCCAAGATAGAGGCAAGAATAGCTATTTGCTCCTTAGTTTGGTTCACGCTTCTGTTCATAATTTCCTTACAGCAAAACACAATTTAAAAAACAAGCCATATAAAATTTTGATCCTCTAGTGATTTATTTTATTTTCACGGTGTCTGGAGACTTGATGTACTCCCATCCTCTCAGAGTGGTTATTAGCATTTGGCCTGGCTGTTTCTTGTGGAAAATCATAAAAATATTTGGTGAGCAAGAGAGAGATGCTAAGTGCTTTGGTGGTCTGATCAGGGAGGATATTTAGAAAGACTGCATGTTTTGTTTTGAATGAAATGACTAGCTGTGTCCTTCACTGATGGCAGAGACACACCAAATTGCAGTAGAGTTCTGTATTTTTCTTTTAAATCATTCTTTTCATTTAGAATGTTTTGCATGAAACTCCTGACTGGTATGTTTTCAGATTAAACTACTTCTGGTGTTTTGGTGAAGATAAATAAGCATCCTGACAAGGCAACCCTTAGAGCAGGCCAGTAGCCAAGGCCAGCTGAAATTTAGTAAGACGGTTAGAGGATGAATAATTTCAAGTGTCATGGAAGATCGGGAGACATGGATAGTGGGTCTGAGTCAAAGGACTAGAGATCAACCTCAGCAGGCTTTGGACCAGGCAAGTAAGAGAACTGGCCAGCTGAGAGAGGACAGCTTCCCAGAGGAAATTTTTAATGCTTCAGAAGTAAAAAAAAAAAAAAGGGGGGGGGGGGGGGGGGGGGAAAGCTGTAATCAACCCCTATTAGCACCAGAAATATCCTTTTCGCAATGTCATAATAAACATTGAGCTTGTAGGGAACTAGAGGTACTACTTCGGTGAGTGTGTTTCCTTAGTTCATTTTTAACAAGAAAATAAAATTTTGCTGGATTTTTCAATGCTTTTGGTGTCTGCTGTTTTTGAAAGGAAAACAGTTCAGAACTCTTTTGTTAATCTGTTGAAATCCATAAATCTGAAAGAACAAATCTGAGAAGAGCTATCACTGAAATTATACTAGTATAAGACAACTGAAGCTTAAAATATTCAGTTGCTCAATACCAAATTAACACCTTCAGAATGAAAAACAGGAATCATAACAGATTATCAGAAAAGCTAAATAATTTCATTAAAATTGCAGATAAACTATACAAGTCCTAATAAAAAATTGAAGAAAATGGCAAAAAATACCATTCATTATAAACACTCTGGGACACGGCTACTTTCATAGCTGCGTATGGATAGTAAACTTATAAATAGTCCTAAGTCACTTGTGGACCAGCCATGGAATTACTATTACCAGCATTGGCACTGGTGTCGTTATTGTAATGGCCTAAAATAACATGAAACTGCTTCTTCTAAGGACCCTGCAGGAGTCCTTAGGTCTCAACACATCCTAATTTTTTCTGTTTCTATGTTTTCTGCAAAGATACTGTCTACCTTGTAATCGAGTGGCTAAAGAGCTTGATTCTTCCCTTGGACTTTGCATTGCAGGCTCTCAGCTGATTCAGGGAAGCATTGGCCCACAATTTCATGACTCTTTCCATAAACTGATGGTCAGGAAATTGCTTAGGAAAGCTGAAATTCCAAGTTGGGAACTCAGACAGTATCTGCCAGTTCTAGCCCAGAAAGATGATGTCTTAAGGAAAGCGGAAAACTTGCGCACGCAGGCAATATTTTGTCCATATTCTGTATCAGTCAATATTCCGTATCAACCCCTTTTCACTATAGTCCATGCTTTCTATCTCTAATGTATATGCATACACATATGTGTTTTGATTTGCCACTTCATTTAACTCCTCTGTGCTAAGAGAAATACTAATATTTATTTCTGAACACTGTAAAGCTTTTTTGCTGCAATGTCTGCTTTCTGATTCCAGCAGAACACTATCATGTGAAAGAACCTATTCAAAATCCATTGCATTCCCGTCCTTTTAATTTATGCAGTCAGATTTATACTCTAACTTCACATATCAGTTCTTGTCTGCTCTTGAGTTCGTTTGCTTTCATAGCAGATGGAGCTGCTAAAGTGGCTGCATACATACCAGCCTTCTTAACACTGGAATGATATTGTCCCTAGGTGGGTTTCCTTGTAATTGCCACAGATCCTCCCAGAAATTCTTGCAGAGTGCAAAGCACATCACAAGTTCAGCAAATGCGAGACGATCGGATGATAAAAGCCTGTTTGTGCTGCTCTTAACTCAGTAGGAGTAATAGCTGATTCTTCACATGCCCAAAATGAAATTAAGGGGGCTACTCAAAGAGGTTGTGGTTACACGGTTACTTTAATCTGGCATAAATCTGGCTGCTGCTGAAAAGGGTTGTTCCACTCCTCTCCCCTCTTCCACTGCACCCAGTCACTTTTTTTCACCCAATCTTGTCTGGCACCAGTGATTATACGGCTGTGCAACGAGTTGGACCATAGAACTGATCCAGCTGAATATCAACTCAATTAATTGTATGCTTTTTTTAATTAGTTTCTTATGGTTGTACAGCCACATGAATGCTTGTGCTGCGTAAGAGAGCACAGAAATGAGTGTCTAGGGGTAGAAGGAATGGAAGAACCACTTTTTCAGTAGCAGCCCAAAGGGCCACTGAATGATGGCCTGATTAAACTAGCAGCATCCAACCCACACAAATGAAACTATCTAGGCTAGGCTGTGAACTTCTCGTGTTTCTTGGTAGCTTCCATGCTCCTTTCTCATAAGCACCTTCCCATTTCTCAGTAGCCACTGAACACTTACGGTTTTCAGGCACTCTGTCATGGGAATCCTCTGCCCATCTCTTCAGCAGTCAACAGTTATCTGTCTTGCCTTCTTTTTCAGTTTGTAATTTCTACAATCCCCCAGCAGTCCTACCCTGAGCTTGTCAAATTAATTCAAATTTCTTGTTTGTATTCATTTTTCTCCTTTTTACCACAATGTGCATGCCATCCTAAACTTTTCCAGAGACCAGTCAACCAAAGAAAAACAAGGTATTTTTCCAAATTATCTAAACAATGAGCATTTCAGTTCTGAGACACAGCCTAGTGATCATTTCCCAATCCACTGAAATATTGTCCTAGTTCTGTTGGGCTTAGGGGCAACATGCAGTATCCAGTTGAGTTATCCCAACAGCAAAGCCATGCTTCAGTTGTGGCTCCTGGGTTTCCTCCTTTCCAAAAGAAGCAATCTGTGTTAGCATTGTGCTTGGCTCCGACTGCGTTCCCCTCCTTGCTGCCTGGCTGTCTCCGTGTGCAAGGGGTGCCAAACCAGAATTCTTCAGCCCCCCTTCCCAGCCCACCCGTTCCCCACCCGTCTGTGTGGGAATGGGGAAGGGCCACTGCTGGGACCTGCTGCACTAGCAGCCAAGGTAAAAGGAAGGTAAAACTCCCACTCCCAAACTCTACCACAAGACAAATATTCTCAGACCAGCTACCCAGACAGGGCAGGTTCAGACCCATGGCAATAATAACTTGTGTAGCATCTGTGACTTTTTCTTTAATGTGATGTAAAAAGCCCTTGTCTGTGGCACATTTTTGCACGAGGCTTGAGACCAGAATGCGCTGGCAAAGGGAAGCATCAAACCCAGTAACAGAACAAGAAAAAATGCAGGATCATCCTGGAAAGATACAAATCTTCCAGGTCAGTGTTTTGCATTTGTTATTGTTTGTTTCAGTTTTATCACAGAGCTGATGGTAATTATTGCTGGTTAGATGCATCTTCTGAATCCAGTTGACTGGTGCGGAACAGCTTAATAAACTTCACAAATTTCATCCTCTACCATTGCTTTGATCGTAATAGGTGAGAGTCTGTAACACTTGCTAGCAGTTAGTACTGCTGTATTCCACAAATCAGCCCATTCAGTAAGGGCAGCAGAATTTGGATGCAAACTGGTACACGGATTTGGTTTTTTTTTTTTTCCCCTGCCACAGTTGAAGGCCAATATGCCTCGATATCCCTGAAGTCAGTGATCTCCCCAGGTTTATAACAAATGAGGGTCTGGCCATTCAACTTAAAATCCCTTGTTGGAGAAAAAACATAGTCCCAAAGCGGGGTTTTATTTTCAGATAGAACCTCCAAACTCAGCTTGTTAGGACTTGCCATGAAGAGTACTATCATAATACTAAAATTTGGTCCGATGGGAAATACCTGCACTATTAGGATAAAACTTAAGGTGACAGTAAGTTTTACAGCTTTACTGTCACTATGCTCTGAGACAGATAATACACAGAATTTAACAAAAGATTTTATGATACATACTGGATGTTCCTGCAGAGATTTATCTTAATGGTTTTAATAAAAACACAGGAGAAAGACACTTAGCTTCTTACTTGATAATTTTTTTTAAAAAAATGTGCTTTCTTGCTTTTTAAAAAAAAATTTTGGTAGCTTGAAATGATTGTTATTCTCTGAACTGCTCTGGTCTGTTATATTCCCTTCCTGCTCTTGGAGCTAATTTCTATTTCTTTGTCTCAAAAAATGATTGTATTTGTATCATCTCCAGACAGGTCACAGGAGGTACACTGAGTGCACACTGGATATGTTACACATCTGGTTTATATCCTCCTCCACTGGGCCACTTCATATCCCAGAATGCAGCATTTCTGTATGGTTGCCATATATCAAAACACAAAGACAGACACGCAGACAGTGAAGCTAAGTGGACACCGCTACATGAGACAGTTAAAAATTCAATTAATTTCAAATAGCCACTTTCTTTTAAGTGCAGTTCCTGAATCTTGAAGTAGAAGCAATATTGAACTGTAAAACTATGCAACACAATGTCAATGTCTCCATTAGGCAAAAAAGGCCAACAAACTGGGTATTCTGGGTTTTCTTTGCAACAGCCCGTTGGCATTTGTATATAATCCCAAGAGACTCATTTTAGGGATGGAAAAAAGAAATGTCTATTTAGACAGAATCTGTGGCGGTCTCTCATTTTCATGATATGCACCACAACAGAGATTTACTAGCTGGTTTTTTAGGTCACTTCTTGGAGGCCCATGGACCATAGTTCAGGGGCTTCAGCAGAGGGGATAATGTATGTCCTGTAGGTGACCAAAGCACAATCGCAGTGAGAAGGCAGACCCTCGGTGCCCTCAGGCTGGCATCCACTGCCCCTGCTCTGCCAATTCATCTACTTTCCTCTTATGAGACAGGACAAATCTTTCTCGGTCAGCACAAGACAGTAGCTCTGTGAAAGGGCTGTGCCAACGGTAATCCCTGAGGCACCACCTCTGCGGGCCAAGAGAGCCTCCGAGCACGGGAGAAAGAAGTACTTGATGCTGCCTTGGGCTTCTCTGCTTCTGGCACAGTCTCACTGCCAAAGTGTTTTGTCCCATAAGCAGGTTTGGGTTGGCCTTTTAGCAGTGACAGAAGCTTTCTTTGGGTTATCTGTAAGTTCAAACTAATCTTTACTCAGATCCGCGCGGCTTTTCAGACTCGTGCAGTGACAGAAGCCAGGCAAGGTTACAGCCATCACTCGATGCAGTGACCTGACATGGAGGCAAGCAGGCAATGCCATGGACTGGCAGACAGGCCGACGGCCAAGCAGACGGCTGTGCTGGGCAGCCCCAGAGCAAGCAGGTCCGTGAGTGACGGGAGCGTGTAGCCCCTCGGCACTGCAACCACCCTGTTAAACGGCAGTGTCACAAGGCAAGCGGGCATCCCAAAGATCAGCGCTCAAAATTCAAAACTCTGCTTCTATAAGCTCTTGGGGTTGAAAAAAAGGTCCCCTGTGTGTCAGACCTGGGCCCTGGGAAGGTGTGACAGGAACGGGAGCTGGCTGGGGCAGCACAGGGATGAAACGTGCTGGGAAGAGGGACGGCACTGATTGCCCATTGTCTCCATCCTTCCATCCACCCCCCCCAACGTATGTGCACACCTGCACCTACACACCCAGTTTCACTATTGATTTGTCCCTGGATTGAATTAAGCTGAAGGATCAAAGAGCAAAGCTGGGACGCTGTTTCCACACAGACCGTAGGCAGGGGCTCTGCTCTCAGAAGCCAGCCCAGTGTTTGTCCCTGCTGGCCTCACCTGATTCAATCAAAATACAGCCAAAGGCCTTGTGTTTCCAGCCCTCGCTCCCTCCCGTCACACCCCCCTCAGCTTTATTCCCGCTTGGGCTCCTTCCAACTTTGTCCCCTGTTCTCCAAAATGCCAGAAAGTGTAATTCCTTCCCCCAGGATTGGCATGTTAAAGCTGGGAGCAAAGACATTTCTGCCTGGTCAGAGGCAGGGAATATCTGTTCCAAACACTTTTAAATAGGCACATCAAACTTTATGACACTTCTTCTAGAATAGTGGATTCTATTTTCCTTGTATAAACTTTGGTGGAACGATTTTCTGTGCCTGCATACATGTGGACTGCCTTATTCCTGGTTTGGGGAGGCTGGCTCTCTGGTAGTTGAGTGGTGCACACAGTTTCTTAATGTGAGCTTGCGTTTTTGGAAGCATTAAATCTTCAGTTTTACCTTACGGTTCTGTTGAAAGTATGGCTCTTAATAATAATACACCATTGTAGAGCTTTTTAGTTAAATGCAAACTCTTAGTGCTAATTTAAGCAGAAGTAAGATACTTTATTTACAGGTTTGCTCAGGGTGTGCAGTTCATTATTCCACCCTGAAAATTTTAGGACAGTTGAGGTGATGTATTTATAGTTCCCAAGTACCCCAGCCTAATAACAATCAATTTGAGCTGTGGCATGCATTGTTCCTGTGATAGCAAAGGAGATCAGAAGGTGAGGTTTGGAGATAGTAAAATCTGGTCATGAGGCAAATGAAGTGAACAATGTCTGAATGCTAATGTTATGGTAAATGCTGATCTCCCTGATTGGCAGTAACCACTATAATTGCAACATCTAATCAACTCTGTCACCACGTGGGTGAACGCAGCCATTGCAGTCCAAAGTAGTAAGTTGTCTAAATAATGTATAGCAACGTTATATGGGGAGGTGTTTGTACACCGCACCATAGCAGGACCTGGGTTTTAACAGGGAACATCACTTCCGTAACTGAATTCTAAAAATAAAAGGAAATTTCCAAAAAAAGCATAAGCTAATAAATGCACAGCATCTTTTGTAGTCATCCTCTGCTGATAGTGCTCTGTAACCATCTCTCATAGGATAGAAATAGCAGAAGAGCAAAGCTGAAAATAAATGGGACACGTGCTTAAACTGGAGCAACAGTTAAGGAAAAAGTCACCTTGCTGTCATTTCATATATTTTCTTGTCTTGTTTAATTTAAGGAATCATGCTCTAAAAAAGCACGTTTTGGTATTTCTGTTGTCCTCGTGCTTCTCTCTCTGTGCTGGTGATTTACTGTGTGTAGCCCAGAGCTGTAATCCATTTCTTCTGCTCAGGCAAGTCATTCCGGGCACATGTGTGTCCTGCCGCTGACAGACTGGTGCCACAGGTGCTGTTCGCTTCAGACCTGCTCTGGAGAGACTGTGGTTTCAACAGCAAAGCTGTCGGCGCATGGGGAGCAGAATTAAAAGCTTGCGAATGAATTACCTAGGTGGCTTGCACATTTGTTATCCCTGGTAAATAGGAAATAGGTGAGTAACTGAGATGATAGAAGTAGCCTCCTCCTACCCCTTGGCAGCCATGAATTTCAGACCGTGCAGGATGATTCCCTTCCAAAGTGGAACTGAAGATGCATCAGCAGTCTGAGTCCGTAAATAATGCTGCAGCCCTTAGCACACCCAGGCAGTGTATCATCCATGCTACCCCATGCCTCTCGGGGTGGATCCCAGCCAAAGTTAAAACAGTGCCCTCTGTTCAGTGCACCATTTGAAATCTACTGTCAGATTACTTTGAGAGAAACCCCTCTTTCTTTCTTCCTTGGGTAGGATGAAACACTGTGAGTATCTTTGGGGTGAGTTGCCCCTAGGTGCAGCTGGCGTGATTATTACACAGGATGGCCGGTGGCTGAGCTAAACGAGACAACCACAGCATGCACTCTTGGACACGTTACTAGTAATGGGTAAGAAAGCTTTAACCTCCCTGGGCAGTTTAACCACAGCTGCAGAATTTCCCCAGTGGAGGAAGCTGTGCAGCTGATAAAAGCACCCTTAAACAGCAGGGAAGTTTCCCAGTTCACTAAAGCTGGTGTGGAAGAAAGCACTGGGATAGTGCGCTGCATGCTTAAAGCTTGAGGTGAGAAAACGAAGACAAGTCTGACTGCAGAGCTCATAATCTATTGCATCTGTAAGTAATTCTTTACTGAGGTTGAACTGGAAAGCTGTGATACAATCACACATAATGAGTTCTGTAGGCATGCACCAAAAAACAAATAAATTGGCTTACTGTCAGCTGTAGGGATTTTGGTCTTACTCTATTTTTGTGATTGTTCACTTTGCCGAAATTCATTGCATTGAAGTGTCTCTTAAGAAATGCTTTTAGCCCCAAAGCAGTATTAATATTTAAAATGTTTTTCTCAAGCAGTGCAACAGCTGTGCAATGTGAAATAGAAGACATTTTTCTCTCTTTCCCTGAGCAGCTCTAAAGCATCAAATGGTAAACAGAGAAGAAGGGGAAAAAAAAGAGAAATCTTTTTTTTCTGCTATGGCTCTTATATAAAAAACAGATATTAACACCCCACCCCCCCAAACCTCCTCCAGTGCTATAGATCTGACGTTAGCAAAACTTTGTGTATCACTGAAATGCCCTCAGATATTGATGACTTTAAAAAAAAAAAATTACTCTGGGCAGAAAATGTTCTTGAAAACCTTCATTTCTGCAGCTGGAATGCTGAAATGCAATTCAGAACCACCAACTGTTGAAACTTAAGCTTAATGTCTGTAGTTTAGAGTACATTCAAATATATGTAAATACATACATATATAAAAATAAATATAGACACAAATCTCCTACATTTATTTGTTTTGATTTTTGCTTTGAACTGAAGTTTGTTGCCTGTGAGCCTAAAATTGTGGGGTTTGCAACTGGAAAATTAATAAATGTGCATGCATGGTTGGCCAGGCTGACAGCAAGCTATGACCTGCCATGGTGTCCCATGCTGCCTCTTGCCCTCAGACTTTAACCTGGCCCTCTTCAGAATTGCCAATAAATTTCAGAATTGGAAAGAACAAGGTATGTCACATATCTTGGAACTGCTCCCTCCCTAAAGACACAGGCAGGATCTGCTGTGTGCAATTCGTATTTCAAGCTTTTCTTTGTGTCCATGGGGGCTAGAACCATGTGTTCTAAATGAGAGATTCTGGTTTCTTCATGTGGCTCTAGGAGATAATGACCAGTAGTAGTTCAGCCTTGTCCATGTCAGACAGATCTTAATACCAGCCTGTTGGCCTCTTCTGTGTTAGTAAGGAAATGAGTATATTTAGGAGTTACCGGAATTGTATTTGGTAACAGAAAAAAGAAAAAGGTTGAGTACCATGTCCCATAGCATCTTTATTCCTGTGGAAGGTTGGACTTCCAGGGACAAGAGTTACTCGTATTTTACAGAACCAGATCCTGATTATTTATTTTTTAATTATACTTCTAAATTATTTCTTTTTCAGGCTCAAGGCTTCTGATTCTTGTGGATCAGGGTATTTGGCTGTTGTGCAGTCTGAGACTTCTGCAGTGACCTATTTGAAATGTGACTCGCGATAATACAGTATCGCTGTAGTGTAAAATAGTAGCGGTAGATAATGCAGGATAACACAGTGAGGACAGCGTGGAATAACCTAATATAGACTAGAAACGAAGCAAACCTACAGCTGCACAGTATTGCTACGAACAATTCCCTATACGTATGTATGGTTGTGGGCCACAGGTCTAGCTGGTGTTCGAATGAAAGGGCATGTCTCCTGATACACTTCATTTGCTGTGCAGAAATCTTATTTAACCCTAAATACCTGACAGTTGCTTCCAGGAAGATTTTACTTTTTGAACATAACATTTGAAAAGATTTTTGGTTTTTAAGTCATTGCAGTTTCATTTGTAGAAAGGCGAGGAATCCAACACATCCGACTGAGCAGGGCTCCTTGATGGGTTGGGATGCTGCATGAATAATAAATACATCCGCAGACTCAGAGTAAATACTCAATGGCACATAACTAAGGTATAAAGGAGTAAATTTTCTACAAGTTGGCCACAGATGCTTTGTCGTTTCCCAGTAAATTAAAGAGTCTTCCATTGGACCTATAAATTTGTCATACTGGTATTCTTCCATGACTACAGAAACAGCCTGACCCTGCTTTGATGGAGTGTTCCATTCCCTACAGATAACGAGAGTCCAGTGCTGTTCCTGTGTGTACCATGGCACCAATAAATTGAGCATAAAACCCTTTTTGCAGCTCATCCTGTGGCTGCCACTGAGTGTTAGTCTTTCTTTTTTACTGGGTTTTTTTTTCCCAGAACATTGATCAGCCTTTGCCAGAAAAAAAAAAAAAAAAAAAAAAAAGTGCTCTGCTCATTACTTATAGGCTTATGAGCCATGTTTTGATAACAGAAGTGTAGGAGTAGGATGGAAATCTTTCTCCCATTATGAATCACGGTAGGTCACCAATATTCCAAGCACAAGCTGATTCAGAGGAATGGGGCTGAAGGCCATACTATTAGCCTGGATTAATTTCAGACTTCAGATTTGTCTGTGTCAGAGGTAAAACTGCTACCTATTTTGCTTAAAATCCTGTGGGTTTACATGCCTTACCCCTCCTCAGGATACTCTGAATGTCAGATCTTGCCCGTGGTTGCAAAGGGTCTCCTGGGGGAATGGATCAGTGTTGTGCTTTGCACAGGAGACTTCTTGCACGGCGCTGCACTTATGGAGCAATCCCTGAGCAGTGCAAAGAGCAGGTGGAAGAGCTGGGAGAAGGAGGAGAGCTCTGTCCTTATGCCAGGCAAGGTAAGGCCAAACCACGTGCTGTGAGGATCTGCCACATCCTGGGCGAGATTTGCTTGCACAGGAAAATGTTTGGGGTTTTATTTTTATTAAATATTTATTTAATATTTTATATATTGCTCTGTGGTTGGGGGTGGGGTGGGGGGGTGAGGATTCTCCCTCCCAAATGTTCCACAGGCACCTGCCAGGCTCTTTGGATAGCTATGGACAAAGATGCTGCCACGTGGAATTCAGAACTTGACAAGTGTTGAATGGTTTTCAGCCCCAGGAGAAAAATGTTCAAAGTATCACAAGCACAGGTGTCTGAGCATAAAAATAGCCATGCCAGTGCTGCACAGCGGTTGTTTCTGCATAATTACCGAGGATCAGATTTTGAGAAAGCTCAAAAAGTTACAATTTTTGTAGATTTTGGGTACCTCCATAACCAACAAAAATAAATGGACACTAGTAGAATGCCTATTCTGAGAATCTACTTTAGAATTAAAGGAATCATGACCTAGGAGGAGCAGATAAATCCCACCTTTGTTCATTATTAATTTAAGAATGCCTTATTTACATTTGATCCGTTCCTATTGCTGCTAAGGCTTGCTTTTATGTTCGGTGCGTTTTCTATGCAGGAATGCAGCAAACCCTGTTTATTTAAATCACCCACGACTGATTGCTCCTCAGATCCCTGTGAGGTAGGTGAGCTCTACTATAGTCATCTTATGGACCTTGCTTGGCCCAGTGTCTCCCAACCAGAGAGGGGCAAACCCATCGTTCTGCAGGGCTTAGTTTAAGCTGTGCCTCTTACGGATCGGTAGAGGCTGCGACAACACTCAAAGGAGTAGATTTGTCTGTTAGGGCTGGTTTTGGCCAAAAGTAAAACTGGCCCACCAACACACGAGCAATCTGCTGGTTGAACTGGGTAAATCTGTGTGCTGGAACTGCATATCTTAAATAACTAGGACAAGCTCTTACTCTGCAAATAATTATGTATGAGAATAATTTTTCTGATCTGCTTGAAGTTTATTACTGACATTGGAACTAATCCTATACAGTGTATGGGAGGTATATAGAAGTACATCCTGATCGCATTAAGTGGAATGTTGGGCTCTGTTGGTGTCTGGACAGTAGAAGTGCTGTGGATCTGATAATTCAGGCATTTTGTGGGCTGGATTCTGGTCTCTGTTCCATAGGCACTATAGGCATATATTCAATTACACCAAAAGAGTTCAAGAGCCAGTCTCTAAGCTGAATACGTTGTGAGCATTTGGAGCATTTTGCTCAACTGATTTTTTAAAGCCAGTCAATACTTGCTCTTCTCTGAAAAATGTAAAATGAAGCAGTAGTCTGCCCCACTTTTTCCTTGGTCTAAGATCTCCTGTATTTAAGGTTGGCTTACTCAGTTTAATAAAGGCATGTGTATGATGCTTATGTTGCATACATTGTGCAAGACAGAAATGCCCAAATGAATCCTGGGATCCAAATCCCCCCAGATTTGGAAAAAAAAAGTACTTCAACTGATCATCACTGAAATATCCGGGGGGGGGGGGGGGGGGGGGCGAGGAAGATGGGAAGTACCAAGATGAGCTTGAGATTTGCAGCAATACCAGTACTTCAAACTTTTGGTTTCATGTTGAGCCTACACTAGGCTGGACATGCCTATTTGATAGAATAGGCAGTTGTATTAGCTCAAAGTTCATTGAACCTTTTCTGCTTTTTACTGTTTTTTCATTTTAGTACACATCTTTACCCCCAGACCTGAAAAAGGATTAAAATGCCAGAAAGGAGACAGATCACTCAGCATTTCTAATCACATACCAGGAATCTCAAGACACAGTTCTCACAAGATTTTCTACTCTTTATAGACCATAAAAGGCTCGGATACCCTTCTGAAGTCCACTCTGATCTCTTTAGTCATTAAAATTAAGTTTTTACTGAGAATTTAAGCTAGTTTCCTACTGCAGTGATCACAAATCCAGTTTCACCCCACAGCTTCAGAAGTTATTTATGCATTCATTCATTCACTAAGACAGAGTAACAAGTCTTCATTCAAAACAAGATTCTAACATTCAAACCAAGGCTGTAACTATTGCAAAAAAAGCCCCAAAGCACTGCAGGAAAACATTTCTGTTATTTCATTTTGGAGTGTTATAGGCATTTGCTTTGTCTCTGTCTTTCAGGTTCACTTTCAGAAATGCTCCAGAGAAGCAGTACTGTTGTCATGGGCAGAGGGGGACACTCACTTGCTTGGCCTCCATGAGAAGCAAGCAAATGCTCTATCATCTAAAATATGAACTGGTGAGTTTAATTTTGCATTTACCATTACCTTCACCACTGTAGAAGTGCATTTCAAATAAAGCAAGTGATTAACTTGCTTTGAGTGAAATTTCTGGAAATTCCAGCCTTAGTAAGTAAGGTGAACAGTACTTCTAGTACATGTTCTCCTGAACAGTAAACTGGTCTGGTTGAAGTAGCCCAGTAGTTGAACTGCTGCATTGCTTAGTGGCAATAGTAGAACTGCTTAATACACCGTTTGTCTGACTGTGATAAAATCTTCTAGCCTTGGCCTTGCTGAAGAAGTTGATGCTTTCAAAAATTCCAGCCTTTGTCTCTTTGCCCTGAACAGTTGTGTATTGAAATTACACTTGATATTATTTATCTACTCTTTATAGAGGTGTACTACATTTCAGGCCCTGGGCACAGTATGCTTTTTCAGTTTGGGTTTGTACAGCACCTAACACAGTCCTTCAAGCTCCTAAAGATAATAAATGTAGTAAGCTAATGTCATGCTGTGAAAAGTGATGTTTTTACCATATAGTAAAATGTCTGCAGATTACATTTTGGGCTTACTGAAGGTAGATCAAATGGGACCTACTCTGAGAGGGAAGAGCTCCTGCAAACACACAAAATTCTTTCTTAGGATCTGTGTTTGCATGGCAGACAGTAAAAAGTCACAAGCCACTACAATGTACTGTGCAGAAATCTTCAACCATTTCTTTCTATGGCATTAATTAAGCGTACTCACATAACCAGGCAGATCCCACACTAACATCCACAGCAGTCTTGGATCCAAAGGGGGAAAAAAATCAGCCATTTGCTAAAGGTCTTTTTTTTTTTTCTTGTACGGTTCAGAGGTGACTTCTTATTTCAATCATCTGAGCTGAACATTTTAGGAGAAGAAGTAAAAACCCAAGAGGGGAGAAGGGGGGATGCAGCGTTTGGAATCAAACGGCCGTTGGGGGCTCTGATGCCGTTTATACGCAGAAACAGTGGCATCTAGTGGGCTGTTTTTCAGATGAGAAAAGACAGCAGGCACTGAAATATAAAACAAGTGAGCGATTAAAGCCAGTGATACGTTTATCTCTTTCACAGATGAAAGATTTTCCCAAGTCTGTTGTAATTCTTTTCTGCAAAAGCATTTGGAAACAAACTATTTTGCCTCTTTTCCCATCTTCAGTATACAACTTTCACAACACTTGTTCTTCCTATTTTCATTATATTAAGCGCTCCCATGGCTTTTGCTTGCAAATTCTAATTACTTAATGTCATATAGACTGTCATAAATCTTCACCCAGTAAGAAAGCTAATGGTTTGTGTGCATGTGCACAAGTCTAGCATTTTCCCCCAAGATGTGACATGGAGAAAAATAAACCTCCAAGTAGTCCTTGAACACACTTGGTCTAGTTCAACTTTGGATGATTTCAAGCACAACATGGCTTTGAAGGAAGGATCTGTGTAAAGGAAGAGAATAAAAACGCAGCAGAGCAGCCACACTAAGGGCTCTGAAAAGAGCTTGATTACATAATTTCTGTAGCTATAACTAAATATAATGTTTATGCAGTGTTAACTTTTTATGCTAATTAGTATGAGTTTTTTCACTGCTGAGTCATAATAAATGTTTGAGTTAGTTTATTTATACCTGACCCTAAGATCCTGCTCTTTTATTAGTCTGCTGGATTACATGTAAAACTTGTATATATTATATGGACCTACAGAAATGTATAATAAGCAGGGTAAGGGGCTGCAGCATCCGTGGCAGGAGTTTAAAGTAGTCACACTCATGCCTTCCCTCTGTCTTTATACTTCACTGTTTGCCAGTGCTGAGCAAACTTAAAGTCTTCTGTGCTGTCTCTCCCTTGGCTGTCTCTCAGATAGGTTGAAGGGTGTTTCTCTGTTTACTTACAGGGCCCAATTTAATTTGTATGGATGGAGAACTTGGCTGCTTAAATCTAGCAGAAGAAGTGGATGTCTTAAAAAGCAGTATCTTGGCTACATTCTTCATGATCACAAGATTACAGAGGCACTGATAGGCTTCAGACTAGATTTTTCTTCTTTTCCCTCATAATTTTCTGTTCTCTCTCTTTTTCTTTACACTTTTTTCTCGTTTTATTCTCTGTGTTTCAAACTTTCCTGTGTGATATCTGCTGTTTTTCTGGTCTTGATGTACCAGGAGGTACTTCAATGGTCAGTTCTACTGCAGAACAGAAGTGCAGATACTTTTAAGAGAGTTTACTTTTGTAAAGAAGCCGAAGTGCTGGAATTCTAGAAACACTGGTAGTGTTGTTATTTGAATCTGAGTGCAGATACGAGTTGGCTCCTTTCGCCTGACACAAACTGTGACACAAATTGCATTGGCCTGGCACAAATGTGGGCTAAAGACTATTAAGACTACACCAAAATTTTTCCTCTTATGAAGTGGGAGGGAACATGGAACAAGGACCTGGAAGTACTTGACCTTTCTATGTTTCTACTTTTCTCCCTGTAAATTAGACTTAATAATACTTTTCTCTGGAGCTACCTATATGAGATCCTTCAGCCCTAATGCAGAAAAACAAATTTAGAACTAATAAACAATCTCTATTCCACATGTTTGCTTTAGGATTAGCTCAGTGTTACTGAGGTGGACCTAGAAGCTACTATTTAGCCTTACTAGTTATCTAACTCATGACTGAATATAACTAGGTGGGAGTTCTTTTATTTCAGATAAGTACTTAAATCAGTTTTCACTGGGTGGAAGTTGGCACAGTTGGCATTGGCATGAATTTTTCACTGCACAAGAAAAAACAGAGACAGGATTTCACCTAATGACTTTAACTTCAATAGAGATATGCAAATTGATATCTATGTATTGAGAGTAGTATGAGCGAGGCACACAACAGCAGCCTGATTATACATTTTTACACTCCCAGATTTAATCTCTGATTTCATTTTGACAGTAGGGGAAAGCAAGCCTTTGATGCTTTGAGATTTAAATTATTTCCTTGAGTCATCTAGGAAACCTCTTACTGGAAGGAAAGTATACTAAAAGGACTGTTGATCTATTTCAGCTTATCAAATGCCCTTTGCAGCAATAATTACCTTATGCATCTTCATAAAACTGTGGTTTATTTTGCTAGCAGTCCTCAGGCTCTCAGTGTGACTGCAGTGAGGAACTCTGAAAGTTACTTTGGTCCATTCATAACTAATTCTATTGCCATTACGGATCATACAAGAGCCATCAAGACATTCATGCTGTTTTGCAGATGTCACATGTTTACCACCTGACTTTACAAGATATTCTATGCTAAGACATAAGTTACCAAGGCATACAGGCAGAAAAGGGATGGCTGGATACATGTGCCTGATCTGGCAGAATCATAAAGGAAAGGGAAAAGTAGTGCAGAGAAACTACAAAATGATTAGACTACACTGCAGTGCTTCCCAGCTGATGATCCTGGGAAGTCCTCTGACATTTCCTTAGGACTTCACAACACCAAGCCTTGCTTCCAGTGATTTTTGTCAGCGTATATTATGGGAGGCAAAGGCCATCTGAAAATGGATTTGAATCAAGCTTTTATTATGAAACAATACATGAAATACTCATCAGGCAATTAAACGTAGATTAGTGTTGCATAAATGTTATGTCTTCATACAATGTTGTTTTTAACCTAGGAAACTGTAATTAAGGATTCCTCCAAAGTCCAGAAAGCTGGTCTTCTCTTCATGCTTATATTCTCCAATTTCCTATGGATCTCTCGCTCCAAGTTCCTTTTGCTTCAGGCAGTCTAAACCTGTACCCTTAAAAAGCATACTGTAGGACTAATCAGTGATTTATTCTTGTCCATACCTCAGAAACTGTGGAAACCCTTGGTTGATTTATTCATGCATGCAATCATTACTGGTAGCAAATATATGGTGGTCTATAACATATCTAGCCATTTATAGTTGGAAGTTTTGCTGTATCACTGTATTGCAAAGAGGTTCGGCTCTACAATGAGCATGCAGCCAACGCAGGAATGATCTTGTCCTCTTTAACACAACCGTAATATATATCCTCTTCAGCGCCCATGAAGAGATCTGCAGGAAAAAAAGAAAATATAATTAAAAAAAATGCTGACATTGGCCATACTAATAATGTATAAAGGGCTTCAAACCATTTAAGCACTTTTCTAACATTAATTCTTCACAATTGCCTGTAAGCAGTTATTGTGAAGAAACGCAACAGCTAAGTGAGCCAGCTTTCAACTGTGTCTCAGCTAGAAGATTTTTTTAAAACTGCCAACTTACCTCCCAGGGCTAAGGTCTGGGAATTTTATGGTTTTCGTTTTAAATAAGTTTCAGACCTTTGTCTTATTTTGAATTAACATAGCTCCATCAAAGTCTACCACAACATCCAGATCTTCAAAGGTATTTAGATATGCACAGGTACAAGTAGATAGCAGAATTTTAAGCAAACTTTCTGCCTCTTGAAACAGATCATCCCTGTCAGACACCATCTCTGTATTCCACTGCTTAAATTCTTTTGAAAGTACAGAGCTAAATTTGCAACTTTTACATTAAAAAGTTAACTGTGAGTGATAGAGCATCACTGTTATGTTGATGATTCAAATTTATCCCAGTTGACAAATTTCATGTCTGCTTAAAGAATGCAAGCAGGAAGGCTTATCCTGTGATAAAAATACACAGATGTAGGTGTATCTTCTTTTTTTGGCATCACAAACAGCTGTTGGGTAATTGGAAGAGTTTATGATTAATACTTATCGTTTACAATCCTATATGCTCCTTACCTCAATACATCATTTTTTTTAATGTAGCGGTAAGTTGATAGTGCGTGCAAAAAACACAGAAGGAAAAAAAAAGCATGACCATATCACAAACCTAACGTGCATGGGGTACTACTGGGATGTGTCATTTTGTCACTGATTGGCTTGTGAGTAGTGCCTGGTTTCTGAGCTGTGCTTTGGAGTCTATTTTCCAATTGAATTCTGTGATGCATATGATAAACAGAGGCAATAAAGCAAATGATGCTGCCTGTTACACTGATGTTGGAAATCATAAACAGAACTAATAATCTGTGCAACTTCTGTGAAAATGTTCTATGTTAATGTTTACCAGCATGTGTACTAAATAATGAAATCCATTTAAAAAATCAGCAGCTAGCAAATTACTATAGCTGTGATACTGCAGAACAGGCTCAACTCCTGGCAGGTCAGACTGCATCTTAAGTATCTCAAGGATGACAAGATTAATCCTGCCATGGTCCTACTAAGAGTTAAGTGAACAAGTACAAAACTTAAATAGATGAGTTGGAAAAGGAGGACAAGCAGACAGGAAAGAAACATTAATAAGAATGTTGTGCAGTCACCAACTTACATCCATATAGCAGAGAAATGCATAACCAAATGTCTTATTAACACAAATAGAACTACACTGACACAGCTGATCCTAGGGCACTTATGTTCCCTGCCAGTGCTCTGTTGCCAGGCACCTTTCAGCACAAGGTACTTGCTCCAGCCATTAGTTATTTGCTCCTCTTCCAGTTTGTGGCTCTGCCTGTTATGGAGAAAGAAATATGCACCATAAAAAAAAAAAAAAAATATATATATATATACCAATTGAAAGGTAGACAAAACCATTAGATCGGATGCACTAAATCCCTGTTGCAGTGTGGGTAGCAATGTGGGTTTAACCAGTGTTCAAGGAATTGCTCTTCTGATCTCTGCTCCAAGCGCTGGAGGTAAAGCATATACTCCTATTTAAAGAAAAGAAAAAGTAATTTCATTATGACATTTAAGTCTAATGTCAGGCCAATGAACTAGGAGAATTTTACAGCTTACATAAGAGCAATTAATTTACCCCTTAAAATTATCAAATATAGTGAAATGGTGTTGCTAGTCAGCTTGCTCAACCTAGCAATATGTAGTGAATGATATCACCCAGATCATTAAAGGTGTTGCACCAGAATTTCACAACAATATTTATAAATAAGGAATTCTTCATACACATTTGCATTTCCACACAGAAGCCTTTCTTGGTGCTGAGGGCACAGAAGGATTCTTAGACAGGTCTGTTGTAGCCTCTTTTGAAAATTGATTCCTGCTGATTAAAAAACATTAACCCCTTATAGGATCATGTGGCAGTACTCTGAAGGCTTCTAATAAGTAGCATGCATGAGCGCTGATTGTGCTTTCTGTGATACATAAAATAATGTGAATTTCCCATACTCCTTTATAGGAGGCTTGGTGTAAGCAACAAGTTATTGAACTAAAGTGGGCCGTGTACCAAAAACTTGACCTTCACAGGACTTTTAAAATGTTACGTCCCAGCGCATGTGGGCTGGTAAGCTTTGTGGAAACTAGATTTTGCAAAATAACCCCCCCACTGCTTTGCACAGTAGGCGCCGTAGGAATGGAAGCTGTAGCATAAACCCTTTGTACTGGCCAAGAATTCCCGCTGTCATCCAGTTCTCTGCTCTTTGTGCTGAGCAGAGGGTGACTGGGTGCCAGCAGGAAGCATTGGTATCCTGCCTTTTACTGTGCTTTCTCTCCTTGCGGCACAGGGCGACTTGGCTCGAGTCCCCCGTGAGACTGCATTATGAACTTACGGAGAACAGAACTATATGACTGAGAAGATGCGACATGATAAAAAACAGGGTCTCAGTCAAAGTAAGATTAAAACATGCTGATAACATAAATGATATTTTTAAAATAATCAGAGATGGCAGATCTTGCTGTCTGTAACTGAACAGGCTTTTTGACTGAAACAACACTGTAGAAGTCAAAAAATGTCACAAAGAATTGCAAATTAAATTCCCCAGCTCAGCATGATCTGGCCTAGTACAAAAAGCTTTTGCTTAAAATAGATGAACGAAGGTGGGTTCATCCCAGCATTTCATTCTGCTACAAAGAACCCATACAAAATCAGTTTTTCTCCTGCAGACAGCAGTAGAACTGTGCACAGGGGTACAGCAGCCATGCACCTTCATTACAGGGAAAGTCTTCATGTTCCACAAGGCAGAAGGGGATAGTTTTTTTATTGAAAGGTGGTTCCTTTTCTACAGAAAACCTCGACATTTAGTGAGAAAAACAAATACTCTTACGTTTGAGGTTTCTTACAGAAAACCAACATTGCTGTATAGAAAAAAGGAAAAAAAAAAGAAGGTTGGAATTCCTCAAGTGTTTGCTACTAATCACGTTAGGATGGGAAGTGGCAAGGACAGAGCCACAGAAATCAGCCATCAGACACACCTCTAGCCCTAACTCCCTCTACTCTCCATCTAGAATCATCACCTATCTCAGCTTGGAAGACCCATAAGGATCATCTGGTCCAACTCCCTGCTCCTCACAGGGCTACCTAAAACTAAACCATAGGCTGCGTTGTATGTACACATGTAACTTCTCGCAGTACAGGATATAATTCAATCCAACTTCTCTACTGTTCTATTTATTTTGTATTTAATACATGTTATATTTACTATATAGGATGTTATATAATTGTGGTGGTATATTAAACATAAGCATAGATGGGAGCTGTATTCCTGCTGATTTCTAATTTCTTACCCAGGTGGCCAAGGCGGCAAACAGCATCCTGGCTTGTGTCCAAAACAGCGTGGCCAGCAGGACCGGGGCAGCGACCCTCCCCCTGCACTCGGCCACTGGTGAGGTCACACCTCGAATCCTGGGTTCAGCTTTGGGCCCCTCACTCCAAGGGGGATGCAGAGGGGCTGGAGCGTGTCCAGAGACAGGCAGTGGGGCTGGGGCATGAGTCTGATGGGGAGCAGCTGGGGGAACTGGGGGTGTTTAGTCTGGAGAGGAGGGGGCTCAGGGGGGACAATACCGCTCCCCACAGCTGCCTGACACGGGCTGTAGGTGGGGGGGGGTCGGTCCCTTCTCCCGAGTAACAAGCAACAGGACAAGGGGGAACGGGCTCAGGCTGCAGCAGGAGGTTCAGGTTGGATGTTGGAAACATTCCTTCCCTGGAAGGGTGGCCCAGCGGTGGAGCAGGCTGCCCAGGGAGTCAAAGCACATAGATGTGGTGCTTAGGGACACGGTTCAGTCAGGGCCTTGGCAGTTCTGGGTTAACAGTTGGAATTGATGATCTTAAAAGTCTTTCCCAACCTACAAGATTCTATGATTCTAGTTTGCAAAAACAAGGCTCATTTAACAGCAGCTTAGAAACCAACCCAGTCCCGAATGCTGTGGGCAGCAGTGAAGCCCGTGCCTCTGGGTTTTGGCTCTGTCGTACAGTCTTCACGGTGCAAGGTGGTTAGCAAGCATGGTGCAGTATCCTTGTGACGGCTTTGATTTGTTGTGGCCTTCACACTCAACAGAGAAACGTGTGCATCGAGAGTGCTGTGTGGCCTGGTGGGTTCTTTTTGGCTGATGTACAATAACCACTGGAAAACCATGAGCTATGTCCACAATCCTGGCACACAGTGAGCTCAATCCTGCCAGGCACATAGCACTCCGTGTCCCATGGAGCTCAGAAGTGTTCAGCACCTTGCCGAGCTGAGCACCTCGTATTCATCACACATGCACAATCTATTGTGTGCTTTCTAGCTTCTGTGGGTTTTGGCTCTTCAGAACCATGTAATTTTAGCACAGCTTATTTACTTTGGAAAGAAATAGGCAGTAATTTTAAAATACCTTAAGCACCTCTTGAGAAGTGCAGAATTATATGTTACATCTTGTCAAAGCAAGTAAAACAGAAAGCTCTTTAATTCTTCTTTTGTTATAATATGATTTAGAAATAAATAAATGTAATTATTGCATGCAAAAACAATTTAGTTGCACTAAAGCTAGCAACTAAAAACTTGTACACTATCATAACAAATCATCCTATCTGTAGCATTCATAAATAAATGAATGAAAGTAAGTGATTTTGAAAGCTAGTCGAGAACTACCTCAATCTCCACACTGACCACTGACACCTACATCTCCTTTCTGCCTTGAGTGCAGAATGTACTGTAAGCAGAAGACATTTCCTGTTATTTAGTTTTTCAGGAACAACCTGATGAAATCCACATTTCTATAAATGAAAAGCTACTTTCTTCTCAATAATTTAATCGGCATTTTTAAACCATGATAAATAATTTCCACATTCTGCAAGCGTACGTTTCCTGAGCAATATTCAGCACTTACAGAATGCTACTTAACAGTAATTGAAAGAATGTAAAAAAGCTTTTTTAATATTTTACAGAAGAAGAACTCAGCTGCTTAAAAGGGTGATAATCATAACATATTGCTTGGAATTAAATCTATAGAAATTTAATACTAAGCACAAATGTTTTGGAGATTTTGTTTGTTTGGGGTTTTTTTAAGTTAATGTAATTTAAAAATAAGTATCATCATCACCCTCATTGGCTCATCAGGGAAACCAGCTTTTCTCGGTCTGTCTTCACGACGAGTTCTCAGAATCTGTTTGGCATCTTTTTCAGTCAAAATTGGTGAAGTGTCTAAAGACAGAAAAGCAGAAATCAGTTCTGAAATTACCAAAAAGTTAATATTTGATCTGTCAGTTGTAAAATGAAATGTCTCCAAACCTGATTTTTGTCTATATACAAAGTGTTCTTTCATTACAGCCCCTTCCCAGGGGATACTGCATTCCAGGAGATATGAGTGGAATTTTAAACCATTTTTATACTTGTGCTTTCTCTAGTTCTACCAGTATGAAGCAAACCCTACATATTCATGTTACTCTCTAAAATGAGGAAATATAACAGCACCATCTAACCACTGACATTAGTAACTCTTCCAATTATTTGTTCTTTTCTGTGTTGCTTTACTTAGGATTATTTTTCAAAGTAATGAGTTAGACTTTTGTTGCAAAGGACAGATTGCATTGAACACTTAGCTTGCAGGACCTTGGTAAAATAATATTAAAATAGTTAAGGTAGTAAAATTAAACTTTTTGATTTTACAATAAATGACTACAGTGTGGTAATGCAGAGAGCGAAATACGGAATACAATAGCATGATTGTTAAAAATCAAATCATGGAAAGCATGCAATGCAAAAATAGTTAAGTATCAAAAATTAAACAGGAAGATACTAAAATACAAGGCTGACAAACTAATAGTATTATAATATGCTCTGCAGCTCTACATACGTACACAGGTTTGTTTTATGTAAACTCCTACCTGTAAAAGTGGTCATCAGGACCAAAAAGGAGACAAACACAAGAAATGTCTTCATTTTGATTCTGCTTTCTCTCAGTCTGTTCCAAAATGCGTAACGCTGACTGAGGCATTAGCTTATTTGACGTAGCTACGTCAGTCACAAATGTTTGTTTATGCTTTAACTAATTTGAGCGATAGTATGATTTTGAAGACATCTGGCCTGAAGCTTTGAATTAGGCTATTATCTGCTCACACATTCTCAGCATAACTCTGTTCCTGAGGGAAAGAAAATAGCAGACCTTTTTTCCACTTCAGGCTTCAGAGTTACACTGGGTATTTAAAATTTGTGAAAACAGAACAGATCACCTTACTTTAGCGTAGCAAGCAAGAGTTTCGGGTGCCTCAGGTAAACGATTGTTTTTGAAAAGAACCAATTGCTCGTTACTGACCGTTAATCTCAAAGGTGGCTGCAAAGGGGCCCCTTTTGCAAAAATTGTCTCTTCTACAGCACAGAAGTAGGTATTAATGTGGTTTTACTCTAGCAGAGCCAGATTACCACTGCTGAAAAACACAGCAGAGATATTTTTTATCAAATTAATAGAATGTTACAAATGAAAACTCATACGGTTCTTCTATTTTCAAGACAAGTTAGTAGGAAACAGGATTATAAATGTCCTTACTAATAAGCACAGTGTGAAGTAAGAACACAGGTTAACCAGTGTCGTTGCCAACAGCTTGTTTTGGTTTTGAGCACCACTGGCACCACCATGTGCAGGAGAAGAAACGTGTCCCTTTGAGAACAGCGTATGAAACGGGCACCCAGCACGATCGGCAGCTCTCGCCCAAGGGACGTGTGCCACTGGCACTTGCCCTAGGAGGGGACCGCGCAGCCGCCCGCATTGCCCAGCACATGGGGGCTGGCCCGCCGCTTGCCGGCCTGGCTGCCAGCCGCCCCCTCCTCCCTGCCCGTCTCCTAACAGAGCAGCGTTCATCCCGCCGGTGCCGCTGTACCCGCACAGGGCAAATGGAGCGGTGGGACGTAGCACAGGGCCACAGGGCTCACCAGTGTTCTGATTCAGGAAGGTTCCAGAAACGGGAGCACGAGGCCAGCGGGAGGCCTGGCGCTGCAGCGGGCGGCTGCCTTGGCCTGGGCCCACGTCTCCTGCCTTGCACCGGCTGGCGCGTTACTGCCAGCTCCGAGCCCCATGGGCACAGCGGGGAGGGCTGGGGGGTCGGGGGCCATGGAGGGGCCGCTGGGGCTGGGCCGTGCCCCGCTCTGGCCTCGGGGGCCTGAGGCACCCCAGGCTGCGGGGGGGGGTGCCCTTCAGCGCAGGCTTTGAGATACCGACAGCCCAAATCCCAGGCAATGCCGCGCGGACGGCGTGGCGGTACGGAACTGTTCAAGGCACGTTCCGAAGGTGCAAGGCCCTGCGCCTTCTAGAAGCAGCAACTGTTTATTTTTCGACCTGCGGCGGGGGCAAGCGGTTACGGCCGGGGCGGGAGGGCGAGACGGTGTGACCACGCGGCCCCGGGCACAGCCAGCCGCCGCCGAGGCCGGGCCGCTCTGCGTGTACTGTCGCGACAGCCGGTCAACCCCCAGTCGCGATAAAGCGCCGTCGAGCCCCCCGCCCGTTTCGGGGCGGCGCCCAGCGCTTGGCAACCGGCCGCTTCCGCTTCCGCCGCCCCGCGCATCCCCGGCGGCCGGCGCTCCCCCCTCGGCCCAGCGCAGGCGGCCGCGGCCCGGGGAGCCCCGCCGCTGCGGGGCGGGCAGCGGGCGAGTGCGGGCGGTGGCCCGAGGGGAGGGGGCGTGAGGGGCCGCCCCCCGCCCCCGCGGCGGGGCCTGGGTGGGAGCGGGGCGGCCGGGGGCGGCGCGGCGGCTCCCTCCTGGCGCGGGGGGCCGGGCCCGGCCTTGCGCTTGACCCGGGCGGGCAGCGGAGCAGCCCCCCGCACCTGGCCGGCGCTGAAACCTGCCGCCGGTAGGCCGGGTGCGGGGCAAGGAGGCGCTTAGCCCTAATAAGGGATTAAAAGATGCTTAACGAAGCTGCGCAGCGGCCCCTTGAACTAGGGGGCCGTTCCCGGGCTCGGCCCGCTGCCCGCCCGGCCGGCGTGAGGGGCGCTAGGCGGGCCTGAGGGGGTAGGGGTGAGGAGCCAGGTGTCGGGGGGCCAGGCCGGCGTGAGGGGCTGTGCGAGGGGCTGTGCGAGGGGCTAGGCTGACGCGGCCGAGCTGCTGAGGAATGGCAGGGGCGGCGGGCAGTGGTGGCGCTTCCTCCTCGGCCGTGGCGGACTGGAGCTTGGTGTTCTGGACTCTCTGCTCCGTGATCCTGCCGGTGCTGATCACCTTGTGGTGCAGCTTCCAGCGGTCCCGGCGGCAGGTGCTGATACGGGACATCTTTCGCAAGAGCAAGCATGACTGGCACTACACGGACCTCTTCGGGCAGCCCTCCTACTGCTGCGTGTGTGCCCAGCACATCCTTCAGGGTGCCTTCTGCACGGGCTGTGGGCTGCGTGTCAGCGAAGGCTGCCTCAAGAAGGCTGACCAGCTCTTCCTCTGCAAGGAAATCATGATGAGGAGCGATGGTGGAGCCCACAGCTCAATGCCACACCACTGGATCAGAGGCAATGTCCCGCTCTGCTGCTGCTGTATGATATGCAAACAACAGTGTGGCACACAGCCCAAGCTCTGCGACTACAGGTACTGCACGGGAATTTGACTGTATATGAGGAAAGTATGATGCCAAATCAGTATGGTATTTCCCACAGGGTTATTGGAATGCATTACCCCAAAGAAGAGCCTGCTGTAGTCAAAACATGAAACTCTGTTAAAATTACAACTTCAAGAATGAAATTGATTAAATTAAAATTGATGCTGGTGGGTAATTGGAGTCATAGATTGTGTCGTTGCATCTCAAGTCCGCTTGTTCTCTTAATTGCATGATGCACTAGCTCCTGCATAATTACATATGAAAGGCTCTCTGTGTCCAAGAGAGCTTATTTTTTAGGGGATGACATTGGGAAGGTTCTAACACATTTGCCATTCCTACAGTGGGTAGCCTGAGCAATTTGGGTGGCACAGCTCCCACTTCAGAGCACCAAAATGTGTGTCTCTGCAAAATTGGCATCTGCTCAGTGTTATCTAGAACAAACAACCATCCTATAGCTGTTTTAAGTTCATTTCTGGGGGTACTCAAAGCTAATGGGAACTTTTAAAAGCTACTGTAATATAATCTATTGTTTATAGGTTAGACAGGTGGTAAGAGTGTTCAAAAAATTCAAGGGACCATTGAAAGGGCTTGCACTTTCATCAGTAAGGCTGCTTGCAAAGTTGTCAGCGTGACACATGGTAGCACATTATGCCAAAATACAGTGCTAATGGCCCAGGTCCTAGGTGTCTGTGTGTTACTTCAGCCTTCTCAAAGGATGTCATCTTCCCAGCGTATATGCTACTAGCTTTTGCTTGGCTTCTGTGTGATACTGTCAAACTTCTTGGTAAGTAAGCAGAATTACTGTGTAAATGAGCATACTATCAGAAACAAAACCTTGAGAGAGAGTGGGTGTGGGAGAGGAGGGAAGGAGAGGGTTTTGGAGGCAAAGGGAGAAGAAGAGGAAAAGGAAGTCACAGTACATGGCAGATATCAGTGCCACTCTAGTTGTGTGCTGGATTAGTCAGAAAGACTCCAAAAATAGCTTGCACAGCTGCTTAAACCGAGGGTTTGGACGTAGCAAATGAGGATTAACATTCTGCAGGGGCTGGCAGTGCATATTGCAGTCTTTCCTCTTGTTCCGATCTGTTTTCCAGGACAGCTTTTGGAATAGGTCAAAAAGCTGAGCAGTTTTGCATAACAAAATCCCATCAGCCTTGTGCAGTACTGCATAACCTTTTAGGTTTCAGACTTAAAGGGATGTTTGCATTCTTAAGAGATACATTAATTAATGTTACTAGTAACACTTCAATAAATTGAACTCTAGCGTTTTAAGTGTGCTCTTCAAGGGTGAGGGGGAGTTTCTCATACAAACTTCCAGTGTAACCTAATATTGCAAATAATGCAGGAGGGTATTTATAGCACCTGGTCTGGGAATTAAAAAGAATAGAATTACTTTAAAACTGTTGGGTTTTTTTCCACAGAATTCAAATGCTTTTCTAGACTTGCAAGTCCATGACCTGGTTATGTAATTTTCCGTAGCCAATACGTAGTCATGTAAACTTCCGAGTAATGCATGGTTTTCTCCTTCTTGTGCTTAAAATGTTACTTATAATGTGCATGTGAACATAAATACTTTGCAGAAGGTTAACCTGTCTAAAATAAATGAGCAAAATCGATGTGCCTGTTGTTTGAGGACTTTTTTTCATGTATTTTTGTCTTTTTCCAGATGTGTGTGGTGTCAGTACACTGTACATGATGAATGCATGATGGATTGTTTAAAGACTGAGGAGTGTACATTTGGAGAATTCAGAGACTTAATTATCCCACCATACTATATGTCTACAATCAACCAGATGCGTAAAGACAAAAGAACAAATTATGAAAAGGTAATTGCCTACTGCTTCTTGTTTTTTTAATATATTAAAAAAAACCACCCCACACATTAAACTCAGTACCTTGTCAGGTTAATAACTGTCAGGTAAATGTCTCAATGTACATGAAGTACTTGGAGTGTTAATTCAGAGGTGTTTGTCATGTTCTTAACATCGTAGTCGCAGCATGAGCAAAGATTAGCATTTTGTTACTCCAAAACACTGAGATTTGGGTACCTTCCTTGAATGTTTTGTGATTTCTCTGCTGCTGTGTTCATAATACTGCAGTATTTATCATCCTAGGCACTGTAGAATGGAAATCTTCAATTCGGTGTGTCAGAAGTATTTGTTTCTTGTTTGAATGCTTCAGGCTAATCGGTAGTTTCCTCATTTCAGCACTTAGAGGGGACAGGTTTTGGAGCAAGGCTTTAACCACTTTCAAAAGTGCAGTGCTTGTGTGACTGACTGACTTTTACCTTTTTCCAGGTAGTACCTTACTGCAGAAAACACTGGATGCCAGTAATCATACTGGCTAATACTCGTAGTGGAAACAACATGGGTGAAACTTTACTAGGAGAATTTAAAATTCTGCTGAACCCCGTTCAGGTATTTATGGTGAAAAGCCACTATAATAAAATAAAAGTTTAAATTAGGATAAATGTAACTTTGTTTACACAGTGGCAGTAGGATCACAAAGGAAGCACTCATGCGTTTTATTCGTTAAGAAAGAATAGCTTTATTTAGAGAGGTCAAAAGTGCAGAAGGTCCTCCTACTCCCATGTTTGTTACGGTTCTAATACTGGTACATTTTTTTTTTTTAATTTATGTTAATACATGGCAGTAATTCTGTTAAAGATGGGTATCTGGCTCTTGAAACCGTGTACAATTTTTAGAAAATGAAATACTGAGATCTTAATTTGAGACCTGTGTTTGTTTAAATCCTCACTTCACTTGTGAAAACGTCAGTGTTTACAGTTGCTGCTTTGTGTTGCTGCTTTCCCCTTAAAATCCACTGGGATGGTACAGGATGTTGATGTAAGGCAGTTAGCTTCTTGGATTTCCTGGCTGCACCTCAATACCTTTCCTTTGAAGTTCAAAAGCCAGCCTTAGACTACAGCCTAATAGAAACCACTATGCGTTTTGTTTTGAATGCATCCCAATAAGGCTTTAAAGAATAAACCTCTTTGTATGCTATTTAAAAATAGCTTTTAAGTCTTCCATGTGTACAGAATTCATCATAATGCCTCTAGATACAGACTTTTCTTAGGACAGTGTTAGCTTGGTTTCTTGGTGGCATTTATTCCTAGTGAAGCAGCTGGAGCTCTACTGTGAATTTGGGAAACCAAATCCTGCTTGTAAAAGCCACATCGGCTCAGTTGCTAATGTAATATTGTAAATGGAGAGTCTTTGTTTTGCATTAGAATGAGCTTCTTGAAGTTGTTCGTCTGTGAGGCAAATCCTGAGCCATGTTCTGTGAACTTATTTTCCTTTCTTCTAGGTATTTGATCTAAGCAAAATTGCACCTGCTAAAGCACTCCAACTTTGTACCTTGCTGCCTTGCAATGCTGTCAGGGTTCTTGTCTGTGGTGGGGATGGCACAGTAGGCTGGGTCCTGGATGCAATTGATGAAATGAAGATAAAGGTATTGTGTTTTAAATTAAAAGATGTCTGATGGCAAAATGAGTTTTGGAGCTACAGAAGCAATACACCTAATCTCTTACCTGCATTTGTTGTTTTCATCTTCCTGAGTAAGCCTGCAGAGAAATGCTGGTGGAATTGCTTATTTGTGTTTGGGAGTAGGGGGAAACGCATCTTGTTATGAGTCCCTGTAGTTCAGGAAAAATATGAAAGCTTTAGATTTTAAATTATATTTAAAGTCGTTCTTTTCTATAAAACAAGAAGAGAAACTGCAGAATATTTTATGCGTTGTTCTTTCCTCTTTGTCTAAACAGATTTACTTTGTCGTAAAAGGCATTGCTAATAATGGCTAATGTGCTCTGAGTTCTTATTTCTCCCAGCATGCTCAGTCTTTTATAATAACCTCATAATTTTGCTGGCTGTACTGGTTATATCACTAGTATGTAAATGAGTGCCATAATTTGCATCTGCTCCTTACAGTATGTTCTAAAGAATCTTACCAGTCTGCAGCCTTACCTATTAACAGCAAGTAGAGAAGGAAAAAATAAGCTGTATGTTTACTCTTGATTTGAAATGGAAGATATTCCCATTTACAGGGTACTACTAAGAACTCCTGAGAAAGTTAAAAATTAAGAACAATTACTAGGGCTTTAGTGCTTTACGTAGTAAACTTTTTCTCTAGTGATATAAGGAAGAAAGTTACTCTCATATTGATGTGTTTTGCTTTTTTTTCCTGTGACTTTCTTGTTAATAACTGAAATGCTGTGGTTGAAGACCATTATTACAACTTCATGCATAGTCAAACTGAGCTTCTTTGAGAATTTTTATGTACGGATGAAGTAGAAATGCAACCAAGTTTAACTGTAGAGGTTAATGAAGATAAGTACGTGGTTACTTGGTCTTGGACAGTTGATATATTGTCCCTCAGAACCAATATAGTTTGATGAAATCTGGATTCTTTGTTTCCAAGTATTCAGATTGAGTCACATGACACACAACACATTGGAGTTAGATACATACTGTTGAGTTTATCAGCAAAACCTTTTTATTATCAGCAGTAGGTTATTTGCTCCCTTCATTTATCTTGACTCTCAAATACAGGTTACCTGGCTGATAACTCTTCTTGAAAAAATAGTAACCATAATGCCACTTCCTGCAAGTACTTTTCACAGCTGAATTTCAAAGGCTGTGGCACATCTGAAATAACTGCTCACCCTTCTGTGGTAAAGAGAACAAAGACCTTTGCTAAGGTGGCCAGTTTTCAGTGTCTGCTGCTGTTGCTCTGTGATCTGCACAGGTGATTATCATCTGCTCCATCTGTCTATGACAGCTGGATCAGCGTGTGTATGTGGCAGCTCTGAAGCTTAGGTACTGACTTTCCTCCTTTGACTATGTGAATTTCTGTCTGTGGTTGAATACTCTACTATTACGTGCATCTGTTGTTTTAGACCTAACCTCACTTCAGTCTGTTCAGAGCATTTTGGTGTCTTGTTATGGTTCACAGCCTTGTGTGTTACATCTCGGTGTCCATACCGCTTTCCAGAGGTATGTGCAGTATCGGGGTGAGTAACTTACCACCGCTGCAGCAAGTCAGCAGTATATAATCAGGAAATCGGATGAGAAGTTCAGGCTTTGACTTCTAGATCCAAAGCGTCCTTCTCTTGAAGGAATACTCTGTTTGGTATTAATAATGCATTGTTTCCATATTGTGTTTGTGTTCTTTCCTTCTCACAATTTCCTTCCTTTGCGTTATCCCTGCAGTAAGTACTCAGATGTGCCATCTGCTGTACTAACGCTGCCAGCTCTATTGCTCTGCACTGGGTAACAGGCTGCTGTGAAGGCTAATGATACTTTTCTAACCTGAACATTGGGGGTAAAATGGGGAAAATGAGTGCTGGAGAAGGAGCTAATACACAGTGCTTTTGTGTTGTAGGGGCAAGAACGTTATATTCCACAAGTTGCAATTTTACCTCTGGGAACAGGTAATGACCTGTCTAATACACTGGGCTGGGGTGCAGGTTATGCTGGAGAAGTCCCTGTAGAGCAGATCTTACGAAATGTCATGGAGGCAGATGGAATCAAACTAGACAGGTAAGTAACAGTGAAAAGATAAAATCTGTACAACCAAATACTACTATAGCTCTACTGATGTCCAGTTGGATCAGTGTATGTAAAGAAATACAACTATTGCTGAAGGGAACTACAAAAATACTGAGGTAAAAAACTAGTCTTTATTTAGTTGGTCTGTAAAGCTTAACTCTTTCATAATTTATATGAATCTCTTGACTTGATGCCAACACATATAAGAGCTTCCTAACTACAACTTTGATACTAAGTGAGAACAGTCTGTTATGAGTCTAAGTAGTGGCTGTTTTTTTTTTCAGGTGGAAGGTTCAAGTGACAAACAAAGGATACTACAACTTAAGGAAACCAAAGGTATCGTTTTCAAGTATAAATATGGATTTTATGGAATACCTGTATGTTTATACTTATTTTTCTGGTTACCTACTTCCCATTAAACACGTGACTCTTAAAACATAATAATGATATTTAATAGGATCATAACTGGAAGTTCTGTCTTACAGGTATTCACAATGAACAACTACTTTTCTATAGGACCTGATGCTCTCATGGCTTTAAATTTTCATGCTCATCGTGAGAAGACTCCCTCTCTCTTTTCCAGCAGAATTATTAACAAGGTGTGTTTGGTAAAGTGACATTGTCTCCTTGTAGTTGTTGACTTGATTTAAGGCTATTTTTTGCTTTATGTTGCTTCGCTGCCCTACTTCCTGTCATGCCATTTTAAGCGTTCACTCCTTTTTCTTGGGAAACAGATTCCATAAGTAAAACATGTTTCCAGCCCACGCACAAGTGTTCTTCCTTGCCTTTTCTTGCTTGCTTATAGAGTGTGGCTGTTTGGTCAGTTTTTTGTTTAGAATGTCTCATTTTCTTTGAAACATAATGATTTGAGGACATTGCCTGTTTCCTTTTAAAGTGCAAATTGTAGCCTATCTCACGAAGAAAGCTTAGTTGAAGGCGTGCAAATACGTTGTGTATGAATTCTAGAAGGGGTTTGCAGAACAGTAACTATACATGAATATTTCAAATAGTCTTCATATGTATTGTCTTTCTCTTACAGTGTTTTCTGTTCTCCCTGTTTGGTTTTTCTTTTTTGTATAGGCTGTTTATTTTTTTTATGGAACCAAAGACTGCTTAGTACAAGAATGTAAAGATCTTAACAAAAAGGTTGAGGTAAGTTTTTTTTTAACTTGCTTATTCTTTGGATAATCAGTGGAGTATAAAAACATACAAAAGTTTTGGGGATTTTTGTTGGTTGTTCGGTGTTTTTTTCTTTTCAAAAGAAAAGGGGAAAAGCTTTGCAGTTTGCATGTATATGATGTTTGTATAGGATGGCTCTGGACTTTAAGTATTTTTGATGTTCCTTTTGCGGTCTTCAGCTTACTTCATGGAATTAATGTCTTTGAGCTTACTTGAAAAGTCCTAAATTTTGGCCTTGACTCAGTTCTGTAAGTTCAAGTACTGATATTCAAATAAAATTTGCCTTAGCACCAAATACTTACATAAGTGACGTTCCTTTTTTGCTTTATTAACAGAAATTTATTACAGCTTAGGATGTCTTGTGAAACCAGAAGTCATTTTTTAAAAGTATGAAAGGAAAACATGTTCTATTTATACAGGGCCAATTTTTCTTCAAGTGGAAGTCTATTAAATGCATAAAGAGAATAACTAGCTAATATTGAATTACTGAATTTGATCCACAGTAATTAACTTGTGTTTGTCTTTTAAAGCTAGAATTGGATGGTGAGAGAATCGAGTTGCCCAATTTGGAAGGCATCATTGTCCTGAATATTGGATACTGGGGAGGTGGCTGTAGGCTCTGGGAAGGAATGGGCGATGAGCCATACCCCTTGGCAAGGTACACAGTGCATCTTCTTTTTCCTTTAACAGTTCTTGTAGTGCAAGCATTTCCTGCAGCAGGCTGTGCTTATGTAGCCAGACCTGTCTGAAAGTCAGAAGATTCCTTGTGACAGTAGGCTATCTCAGATTATTTTTCTCATGTTAGAGACTTGGACTAAGTGCATCCCACATATTGAGGGTTTTTTTAAGACTTTTTTAAAATGATGTCTGGCATGATTAAGTGATACTGTTGAAGAGGCTATTAAAAATAAAGGTAGGCTTCAAAAAGCAGAAGATATGTCCGCTTCAGAATATAAAAGAGCACATCTTAACGGAGGTTAAAATATAAAGTAAAAACAAAGCAAGCAAAAAAGTTGACTCCCATGCTTGAGTAAGTCAGCTGGAGCAATACTAAAGAGAACAGGTGAGTATATTAATTATTCCCTCTTGTGACTTCCTTCCTCAGAGGTCATATCAATATACTTCATAATTCTGTTACAAGGCTTATGATACTGGATTTCTAAAAAATACTTGGGCAAATATTTACCAAAAGCTAAAAAAATTAAGCCATGAAAAGGCTTTCCTGTAGATCAATAACTGAGTGAAAAGACGGAATATTGTACAAATTTATGGAAGTGAAGTCGACTGTGGGCCTTAAATATGCACAATGAACCTTGGAAAATCATATAATTTCCAGAAGCCAGCTAGGGTATACCAGCTGCTGTATTGCTCTACGCTTGTGTCTTTTTTTATGGCTTCTTTTGCTGTTCAGTGTGATTTGTTGTCCAGCACAAATAGATAGTTTCAACATATTTGTAGAATAACATTAGTCTTCTCTATAGGAATAGCATAAAAGGACTGGGGTTTTTTGGTAATCTTTGGACAGCCATTATAGAGCTCATGAGCATCACTAAAAGAGTCTGTTTTCTTAATTCATAGACATGACGACGGACTTCTGGAAGTTGTTGGTGTTCATGGTTCTTTCCACTGTGCCCAGATTCAGGTGAAGCTAGCAAATCCTGTTCGCCTGGGGCAGGCACATACCGTGAGGGTAAGTGGTGTTTATCAACCTGTTTCCCTAAATTTTTTTTAATAATACACACTACAGACTCTCAAGCACTCAGCTGTCTGATCTGAAGTTGCAGTTGAGCTAGATGTTTCTCTTGCTTAGTAAAAATTAATTACTTGATAATCCACAGTACTTGCTGTGGTTGGTGGCCTATGAGTGCAACTAATTACATACAAAGTTTGTCCCTGGTCAGACTGAAAACGTGCAGCATCAATATATTGTAGTTGTAAAAGGTATCTTCAGAGCTCCTTTGAACTGCTATGATGGTGTGTTCTTCTGTTTAATACTAGCTGATCTTGAAGAGTTCAAAGATGCCGATGCAGGTGGATGGAGAGCCGTGGGCTCAGGGGCCCTGCACTGTTACCATAACTCACAAGACACGTGCACTGATGTTGTATCACTCGGGTGAACAAACAGATGACGACGCTTCCAGTGTGTCTGAGCAAGACCACATTAGAGAACAGACGGATGAAGACGTATAGATGTCATGGAATTAACATAGTGCAATGATGAACTTCAGCTCACTAAAACACTGAAAGCACCTAACCTCAGATGAAGGTTTATGCCCTAAGGTTCATACTTGTGAATGAACTAGAACTGAGGAAAAAGCCATGCTTTTACGTCCATGAAAACTTTCACAGCTAAATTACCGTGAACTGTTTCTTGCCTTTTTGATTGGTGGGGGATGCCCGCCCTTTCTAGGTGGAGCAGTTATTTATTACTCCAATGGCCAGAAAGAGACGCATATTGCAGCCCTTCTTTGCTGTGGAGTCGGATCTTCTGCACATACACAGTATAGAATGCAAAATGTTTGATACCCTTGGAAAGGGGGAACAGCTGGCAGTTTGGCCTGTTTCCCCCTGCTCTGTTCCCCAGAACAGTCCCAGAACAGAAAACCAGACCAAGCAGGATGTGGGCTGGCGTTCTGACAACAGGCCCGCTCCTGGCTGCCGTCTCTTCTTGGGAACAAGACAAGTACTCTTCTGTGCACCTGCCGGCGCAGTGCCTATCTCATAGGCTTGATGGAGAGAGCAGAGGATCTGGGAGCTCTTGGGAAGGTGGTTAGCAAGAAAGATGATTTTGGACATAGGTTTCTGGAAATGTTCTGTTAGCAAATGACCTTTTTCATTGGCTTTGTAAGCCATACGTAGAGTACTACTGAGGTCCCAAGTACCCAAGATACAACTTACGAATAATTGTACCGTGACTTGTACTGAATGATCCTGTGGCTCTGCTTCTGTTCAGTGAGAAACTAATTCTAGTTTTTGTACATAGCAGCATTGTAGTTCTTGAGGAGGCTTTTTAGGGGCTGTTTAGAGGAGGATTTTAAAGAAAAAATGATGATTGGCAAATGTGGGGGTTTTTTTGAAAGCTTGTTAAAGATCTTGCTTCATAATTACCCAAAAATGATCAACAGTAAGTCAGTCTGTTAACTATTGCAATTTTAAGTGTGGAGGCTGAGAGCTAAGTTTGCAGAGGTTAGCAGGTTCTGGCATTCACATGTATAATTTCTCAAAAAAACATGGAAGCATTTGTTTTCCAACTGGCTCTTAGGGGGACAAAGATACCTTGTTGGACCTGAAACTTCATTTCCTATATGAATATAGGGCAAGAAAAAGATTAGTGGCCCATGCTGATAGTAAAGGTTAAGAACACATACAACAATACACAGAAACTGTCAGTTTGACTTATCTGAAGCTTCTCAGGTTAAAAGCTTCTCAGGTGAAAACATCTTCATGGTTACTAGAAGTAAAAATCTGCTTCCTTTTTTCTTTTCTGTTGCAGGTATTTTAAGCCCGCAGCAGTTGAGAGCTATGAGTTGAGGTTTAAAATCTGTCATTCATTTAGTTGAGTCCAGTTGAGTTACTGAAGGTGATCTTCCAGGTAGGGAGAGAATTTATGCTAAATGTATACTGCATAAGCTAAGATCATAAGAAAACTTGAGAGCTTTGGTCTGAACTTTGAATGTTGCTGCTTTTGTCAGAACTCCCCCAATCTTTTTCTTTTCTTTTTTTTTTTTTTTTTTTTTTTTCTTCTGGTGTTTCTGGTTTTGGTGTTTGTTTTTTTTATGCTAACTGAAAGTGATACCATTGGGTAAAGTAGGCAATGTTTCTAGGTTTTGTAAAATGAAACTGTTTTTCAGCTGTCTATAAAATGACATTTGCATTAACGGTGAATGAACTATTTATATTTTAAAATAATTTATTGAAACCTTGGCAAAGTCAGTATTTTTAAAACCTTCAATTGTAATCCTCTTTGGAGAGCATTTTTTTAACTTGATGGTGTTTGTTGTAGAAATTGTATGTACTAGATCTTAAGTACTACTGATTATCAGTGAATTTACAGCTGTCCGAAAATGTGATTAGAGTGTAATGAACTGTAAAGCAGAAGCCATTTGTAAATTCCATATTCATTAGCCTTATACACATCATCTTAGTTTATTGTATGTAAATATAGAGAACAAATTAATAGTTAAATCTATGTAAAAATATCTATACTATTATAGTATACTATGTATAGTATAGTACACTACCTTTTTTTTTAGTTACAAGGTTCAATTTATATTAGCTTCAAAAATCTTACTAGTTATTAATATTTTTTTAATAACTTGTAACAGTATCCTAAAAATAGTTCTGTGCTATGGTTGTGTAACTGTTGTTTACAAACAAATTACAAGTCTCTGGAAAAGCAGGGTATGTGCTATGAAAGGCAGTATTTTCTCAGAGAAATGACACCACTGGCTACTTAATCTAAACTATTCATAAAACAGTTTAAAGAGTTATCTGAAGTTGATAGATTTATAGCCTAAGAACCTTTAACTATTCAAAAGCTTCACTGTGAACTCCTGACATCTAGAAAAAAAATAATCAATGCAAGACTTTGAAAGTCTCCCTTTTTTACAGTAGGTGAGCTGGCTTCTCTACTCGTGCTTTGCCTGAGTGGGTGCCAGTGACGTTGTACTGTGTTTGTGCCAGCAAGATCCTCCCCCTTACTGTGGCTTACTAGGAGTCAAGTTCTGTCCTAAATGCGTGAAATCCTCTTTGGGAACTGAATCCATCATTCCTTTTGGGGAAGCGTAGGAGAATTAGAAGTGAAAGTAGCATCTAATGGGGCTCTTGTTTGGGGGGACTCTCAGTAAATGGTCTTGTTTGTATTGGACCGATCATCCCCTTGTTGCAGGTGGACGTTAAGAAGTTTGTTTCACAAATTCACTGTTGGTGATTGCAGCACAAACGATCCATAGCAAATGTAGCCATTGTAAGCATGGGGAAGCCTCTTGTAAAATTGTATTTATGGTATGGAGAATATTCTGTAAGATTGAAGTGCCCAGTCCCAATCAGACATGGGGTCATCCTTCTATTGTAACTATATAGCTGTCATATGCATGACCAAAAAAAAAGTTATTTTTAAGCGTACAGTGTTAGCACTAGAGTCTGTTGGGAAGTCTTGCGATTTTCAACACGCTGTCCTTTGATTTCAATGAATCCTCCTTTCCACTATGTTGCAAATTGCATTAAAGTCTGGTTTGAGTTACTTTTATGGAACTGTTTTAAGTTTTAGTCCAACTGCAGACAGTAAATGTCAGCAATGGGCTCCCAGTTTCTAATGCTAGCATAAATGAACTTTCCTAATTTGTAATATAGCTGTAGTTGCTTAATGTTGTCATGTGTGTGTTGTGACTGTAAAGCTGTTACATGCTTTTTTTAATGTTGTAGGTGCATAAAGCACCAACCAGTGCAAATAGCTACTCTGTAGCTCTTTGAAAACAGATTGGAAACCTGAGAATACTGCTGTACATTCTCTATCCAGAAGAGGGTACTCTGCAGCTGGATCTCACGTCCTGCACTGAAGAATTTTCCTTTACCCTGTAAACGATTAACATTTGGAAAAAGAGTGAAAGCGATGTTTCAAAAAGACGGATAATGAATAATTTCTTCTGGCAGTTTTGATACGGTATACCTTTGTGTAAAATGTACAGGGTGAATAATAACATCAGTTGTCAAGTGCTCAAAAGTAAATTCACAAAGTTTTAAGTTTTATTGCTGTATATGCTAGCTTAACTGAAGTTCGGTCCGATTCAGATAGCTTTACTGTAGGTTCTCAGTCCTGTGACATGTAATAGGAAAAACTCGAACTTGTACGGAGAGCCTGTGAGTCAGCTTGCTGCCTTGCTCAAACCTCGCTTGTTTTCACGCCTGTTGAGAGGATGTGTATGCATATTTTGATGTGTGTAGAATTTCTTGTCATAGGCTTTGTTTTACTTTGTGTTTTCACTTCAGCAATTCATAGCAGGGTTAAACAGCTTCAAATATCACCTGCGTTTTGGATCTTTCTCCATGTCTGGACTTTTTTAAAAAGGTATCTGAAGCCCAAACTTGCATTCTTTGTCTTCAAAAACAGCTGAGGTGAGCAGCATTCACTTGCATATATTTTTTTTTAAGTATGTCTGTTGTGCCTGGTATTTAAAGCAGGTTAAGGTAGTATTTAGAGTGTACTTTTAGCAACAATTTGGAATTATTGCAGTTATTACAGAACATAGTCTTGTGGTTTTTCTACTGCAATGGCAATATTTCTGTTTCAAATTAATTTGGAATTATGCTCAAATTTGAACATTTCTCCCAGCTAGCACTATTATGAATTGCATTTCTTGTTCATAATATGAAGACCGTATAGCATAATTTATAGATTTGCTACTCTTTTTATATGTTCACTTTCGATGTTGCCCCTTCATAGGGTGTTTTTTTTCCCAGGTCTTGCTTTTCATAGGCACTAAGGAACTTGAAATGCCATTTACTTTAGTTAGAAGCTTGAAGTACTTGCTCTTGGAAAACAGACTTGAGTTTCTCCTGGTTGCAGAATAAAGTGCTGCCATGTTTGCACAAACTTGGGGAAAATAATCTTGTTGAGACAATGCTTGTAGCAAGAGTAAGTTAGAAGTTTCTTCTGTATAACTTCAGCTGACTCAGGTTGAGAATTTGTTCCCCTATACGTTTTGTCTTGCTGATGTTTACAACTATTCAGTAAATACTGCTTTCCCTCAGTCATTTAATTACTCATTTCATGCTGTCTCACTACTTTCAGCTAAAAACATCATTTGGGACAGTATCAAAAGCTCTGCTGAAGCCAGGATAGTGAGCCTGGCATCTGTCCATTTTATCCATGCCAGCTAGCTTGTCAGAAAACAAAATCGGAATGGCTTCACACAGTTTATTCCTAGCCCAGTATTCCCCACTGTTTGGCTTTTTCAGTCACCATAATCACACCTGGAAGGTAACTAGGAAAGACTCCGAAGGTTCCTGGTCTCCCTGACCTATTTTCAATGTACAGTTTTTGCTCTTTGCTGCTGGAGAGGAACCTCCCCATTCTCCACAGGTTCTCAGAACTGGTAGTTAAAGGTTCTGGCTTGAGTTTGGCCAGTTCCTTCTGGTTCTGCATTATGTTGCACAGAAGCTCACAACTTTTATGGTGTATGCTATTGTATCTCACTGGTTTATAAAAAAAAAAACTGAAAGCACTGTACTTTAGCTGTGAACGGCATAATGGCATCAATGTTACGATAGTTACTCTTTTTCACTTGGCAACAAATGCTTTTTGGTAGAGCACCACTGTAACCAAGTTAGTTAATCTGTAGGTAAGAGTAGGACACTTGGGAATCCTTGCATGTGTTCTAACTGAAAATCCTTTTTTGTTCTGTATTTCATACCAACTACTGGCAGTTTTCTTCCTTTTGGAAAAGAAGGAGGATTTGACCCTTCAGTTAGGAGTAAACTAGGATATTTTCAGATTTAAAAATAGCAGCATATAACTGATCCTGTTGAATGTGAACCATTTATTTAAAATGCTCTGACTTTTTTTCTGAGAAATGATAGCTTGCTGCTTGAACACAGGAATGAGACAACAGAGATCAGTTGTTCATTTAGCAATTAAGTATATTGAGAGAATTTATGCATTGTCTATTTCAACTTTGTTTAGGTCACAGTTCTAAAAGCACGACATGTCTTTGTCTCACTAGCAGTGCTGAATACCCAGTTCAGGTTTTGGGCATCTCAGGGAGAGACTTCTAGCTGGAGTAAAGCCACATGCCTTGACTAAACCTAGTGATGTTATGCGAACTTACATTAGTTGAGGTTCCGGCCCTTAACTGTTCAAAAGTGTGAATGTATTCAAATTTTTACTTTGTTTCTTGTTAATACTGCCCTGTTTACTGTGTTGTATACCTTTATTGCTGTATGTAATTAATTTCTTGTTGCATTTGCAACTTGTTTGTAGATTTCAGCATAAAAATAATTTTACAAGTGGGAACTTCCATTGTGAGTTTATTGCGTTCTGTATCTTCAGAGTTTACATCCCTCAAAAGCCATTTTGTCTGCTACCAGCTGTTGTAATCCATAGAGTACCTCCAGCCATCTTCTCTTTCTAGGATTTTTATAGTTAAACAGAATGGATTTTTATTTTTGTAGCTTGTAACTTCAATATGTATAGTAGTTATTTCTATTTAGTAATTAGTGATTAGAATACTGTAAAAATGTTACTTTTAAGAGCGGTAACTTTAAATTAGTAATAACTAATTACAAGAAAATACCAGCATGTTAACAGTTTAGAAAAAGAAAAGTTACTCTTTAGCTTGGAAATACTGTGATGCTGTGACTTGGGATTTGTATTAAACGTGTTCATGCATATATTCTGAAGTTGCACTAAATAGGGAAAAAATGAGCTTAAAATGCAAGTAATAGATCAAAAAGTAGAATTTATAACGTTGGGATTTGTTTTTGTTTTTTCAACTGAGAAAGGTGACATTTGGGATTCGGGTTTTTTTTTTTTCTTTTGTTTTCCCACAAAAGAGTAAGGAAGGAGTGATCAGTGTACTCTTGACAGAACAGTTGGTTTTTTTATGGTGCAGTTTAAGAGATGTATTATTTAGTGCCCAAACATAAGCAAAAGCTGTCTGCACCATTCCTGCCTCTCAGAAAACAAAACCTCAGTGCAAACCTGTCTGCTCACAGCTATAAAGTATATGAGATCTCACTTGCAAGGAAATAACTAACTGACATAACACTGAACCTCCAATATAAATGTTTAAAGTCAAAATTTGCTAATTTTTTCTTGACATCATGATGCTTTCAAACCCAAATTGTTTTTCCTTTGTGTTTTTTTTTTAAAGAAGGCAGGTTGAAGTGAGAGGGTAAGGAGGTACTGCTGTAAAACTCTTGGTCATAAAAGCCGGGAAGAGTGTTCTTTATTTACCCTGTAGGCACAGGGTGTGTGCGTGTGGAGCGTCTCGTAGAAGTCTGCTTTGTTTGCGTTCTCATCGGCTTCATCCAGTGTTTCGGAGGAGGGTAACAATATTATGGCCCCCTATAACTGTGATGTTTGCTCCAGCCGTTACACGCGGTGGTGTCTTAGTTGAGGAGCTGGGCCAGGTTCTGTCTGTCAGAAGCTGCAGCCTCAGTGAAGTCCCAGCACTGCCCCTGGTTCTGTGGTGGTCTCACCATTAACACAAGTGGGACTGAAGAAACCTTTTGTCTTCAGTCAGTTGTGTCATGGCCTGCCTGTTGTGACCTGGGCTTCCAGAAGGCTCTTTTGAGAAACATCTGCTCCATATTATTCTTAGAAGTTTGTAAATACAGATTCTTCACAGTGCTGGCTCTGTTACTGAATTTTCCTAACACGTATTTTTGTTGTCTTGTTATTTGTACTGTATTTCTCTGTAGATTAAAGTGTGTGGATTAAAGTATTTCAGCTCAGTTTTTCCTGTTCCCCACTGTGCGTAACCGCAAACGTGAGTTTTCAGCTCTGCAATAACCTAGTGAGGATAGCGACTGCCGGGCCCGCCGAGGGCTGCAGCGTGATGAACTTCGTCATTTTGAGAACGAAGTTGCGTTCCGTTGAATGCTGCAACCGTGCTCCTGCCTGAGATCCCCGCCGCAAAGTCCAGGCGTTTCAAACCTCAGATACGTGAGAATTTCTAGACAACACGGTAATGTCATTCAGAGGCAAAGTTAATACTGTTTGGTAACCGACAAAGATGGCTCGGCAGCCACTTGCCTGCTTCTGATTCAACCTTCTTGAGATGTTCACACCTGGGGAAGAGCCGACTTTGTACAGCTTTATAATGGATGTGTTTAAAATGGTTTGAAAACCCCAGGCTTCAATAGTAAGGTGAACTGTCGAGATTGTCCTTGTCACTGATTTGGGATCTTAAAACAGTTTGTGATGCACGCTATTTAGTCTAAGGGGGAAACAGGCATACGGATTTCTTACCTGTAAAGAGCAATTTCTGAGTAAGAGTTTTAGCGGATGTTTTGGCGTTATGTGGTGCTACTGTAAGGGAAACGCGGGAGGGCTGCTGGGCACAGGTCAGCAAAACACAGACGGGGCTTTCCCCAGCAAGCGGAACCGCTGCTGGACGACGTCCAGAGATAAGTGGCGCAACGCTTGCTCCTGATGGCAGCAGATGGGTTAGTTTGGGCTTTTGGAAGTGAATAAATCCTCCTGTGGGGCCACTTCATCATAGTGGCAGCTCCTTCCCTGAGCCCTCTGTGCTGTTCCCCAATCTCATTTGCATAAAAGAGGGAACGGGCTCTGGCCACAGCTCCTACATTATGCTGCAGTCAAACCTTTTAAAGATTATTTGTGTGGTGTTTTCCGTTCAAGATGGGGTCAGAGCATAGATATTCAGCAGGCTTTTTCTTATACGGGTAAGACAATAGTTTCACAGAGCTTTGAGGGTCACTGGCACTAATGTTAGTACAAGATACAGGTTTAATGCATTTTTATAAATATTATGCGTGGGTTTGTATTATAAACATCATAAATGTTTGTAGAACTCTTGGAGTGAACCGTGCCCGGCACCAGCTTGAGCCTAAAGTTGTGTGAGAAAAGTCATGTTGCAGGTACGTGTGGGGAGGAACATGGGGTCCTGGAAACGCGCAAGACTGAAATTCTATTTCTGCCTTTTGATAGTAAAAGTAAAAATAAAATATTTGATGAATGAAAAGTAAAAGTAGTTGTACGGGGATCCAAATAAGATTCAAGGAGTTCAGTGTATCTGAGGACTAAAACTCTGCTTTTGTGCTATCTCCTCTAGCAAACGTATTTTCCTTTTACAGAAAAATCCCTGGTTGCAGAAGCACCGCCGACAAACCCCGCTTCGTTCCCCACGCGGCTGCAGGCCATGCGAGAACACGCTGCCGCCCACAAGGTAACAGATGGCCGGAGGGCCCGAGCGCATCGTGGCCAGCGGTGAACAAAGCGGCGGGGCCCTGCATGTGCCACCCAGCAGCACAGCCGCTGTTGTCCCGGCCGGCTGCAAAATCCCGATTCCACGCTCAAGGGCTGCAGAAAAGCGCCTGGCTCCCGCCAACCTGCAAAAGAGCAGCTCCCTATGCTGTTCATTGAAAATATGGAAAGGTGAATGCATATAGAAATCTAATTATTGGCAGCACAGCCTGGCTGTTAGCATGATAATCGCGGCCCTGGTGCTTTCTGGTGCACGGGCGGGAGAGGTGATGGTGTAATAAGTAACTAAGGGTAATTTGCTGATCAAATGGGGTTTTAACAAAAGGAATGTTCTTGCTGCAACAGATTTGAGAATGTTCTGTCTGGTGAGAAAAGACTTAACCATGAGGTTGCACGATGTACTTTCTCAAGGCAAATGTTAAACCATAATCTCGTGTTACTATGACAACTTTTGTCTTTGTTTAGACCTTAGTGTAAAAATAGATTAGTTTTTAATATACAGCTTCTTGCTATGGGACTGAAAGCATAACTGTTTGCTTAAACCGGCCTTGAAGCTGAGGATAAAAGGGCTGTGTTACTTGTCGGAATTTGCGAGCCTGGATGGAGCTGCGACTCCCCGGCCACCCAGCGCGCTGGTTTTGCTTTCCTGCCTTAATAAACACCTAGTGAATTTATTTCGGACTCTAGTTATTTCAATTCAACTCTAACAATGGTGCAGGCGGGGTTAAACGCTGGGCCGTGCACCGGCCGCCCCGCGGACCGGGCTTGTGCTGGCGCCGCGTGCGGCTGCTCCTCAGCCCGAGCGCGGGAGCCTGCGCGGGGCTTCCCCGCTCGGGGGCGGCCCGGGGGGGCCGGGGGGGCGGCCCGGGGGGGCCGGGGGTGCCGGGGGGGCGGCCCGGGGGCGGAGGCCGGCCCAGCCCGGCCGCCCCCTCCCTCCGCCCGCGCTTATATCGCGGCCCGCGGCGGCCGCCCCTCAGCGGCGGGGTGGCCGGGGCATGGCCGCGGCGCGGGGCCCGCGCTGCCTCCTGGCCCTGCTGCGGCTGCTGCTGCTGGCGGGCGCCGACCGCTGCAGCTGGCGGGGCAGGTAGGCGGGGGCCGCCGGGGGGTACGGCCGGGCGGTTGGGGGGCGGCGGTGGCTCGGCCGGGGGGCGGGCGGCCCTGCCCTCGCCGCGCTGGTGCCTTGGCGGGCCCGGGCTGGGTCCCTCGGGCGCGGTGGGCGCCGAGGGCGGTGGGGCCGGGGCCGCGCCGGTTAGGAACGCTGTCTCTGTGAATTCTGACGGGAAACGTCAATAATAATTTTAGAAATTGCGGTTTATTAAACCCAACTTTCCAGGCGTTACAGCAGCGCTCGCCGTGCAGCTGCCCCAGCCCGCCGGCGGCGGGACCGGCCCGGGGTGCCTGAGGCGGGGAGGGGGCCGGGGCCGCTTGTCCCGAGCCGAGCGGGGCCCTGCCCGCCCCAGGCACCGCCGCTGCGGCCGGGGGAGCCTGTGTGCGGGCTGCTGGGGTCGAGTGGGAGCTGGGGGCCGTGTCTCGGGGTCCTCAGTGATGGATGGGTACGGGGCTGGCGCACAGGTCTGATGGGGGGGGTTAGTCTGGAGAGGAGGGGGCTCAGGGGGGACAATACCGCTCCCCACAGCTGCCTGACACGGGCTGTAGGTGGGGGGGGGTCGGTCCCTTCTCCCAAGTAACAAGCGACAGGACAAGGGGGAACGGGCTCAGGCTGCAGCGGGAGGTTCAGGTTGGATGTTGGAAACATTCCTTCCCTGGAAGGGTGGCCCAGCGGTGGAGCAGGCTGCCCAGGGAGGCGGTGGGGTCACCACTACTGGAGGTGTTAAAAAAGCACGTAGGTGCTTGGAAAGTGGTTTAGTGGTGGTGTTACCGAAATCTCGGAATGAAGAATTTACCGACGCCAATGTGATGCAGATAAGCAGACACTTCTTTATTGACGGCCGGGTGTGTGAGTGAGTCTTCTCACGATCAACGCACACCAAACTTCAATATCATACACCTCATATAGAACTTATTCATACATATTCATTAAATATTCATGCATAATCATAATATTTCCTGAAAATCATTAACATATCCTCCTCCCAAATCCGATTCTGCGCAGTAAAGGTTAGAAAAGTCTAGAAATGGGTCTGGGTACGATTTGGGTAGGTGGTATATGAGTCGGTGGTCGCGATCTCCCCCTGCCAGAATTACTTTTTACTAAAGTTCACGGTTTCTTGGCAGGTAACCACAAGTTGTTCCAGTCGACTCTCCCCAGTTCCCATTAATTCTATATTCTGACATTTCAATACACTTTCTACATACAGAAGACTAGTCAAATACAAAGAAATCTCTCCCCAGTCTACCTGTAAATACTGTATCCAATTATCTTCAATCATCTTGAATATTAAGTCTGTTATCTAAGTTCTAATCATTCCTACTAGGTGATTCTGACCTATTCTTTTGGCCTTGCTACAGGGCTGTGCAGAGGATTTCATAGCAGCTTTTGCTGTGCAACTACAAGTTTCATTAAAATATATTTCTTATTCCAAATGATTTTATAAAATCAAATAAAAATTCTAACTTATTAGCAGATCTGTAACAGTGGGTTTGGCGGTGCTGGATTAACAGTTAAGACTTGATGATCCTGAAGGTCTTTTCCAGCCTGAGTGGTTCTGTGATTCCATTGCCTTGGCAGCGGTCTGAGCTGGGAGCCCCGATCCCGCGCGGTGGAGCAGGTCCATCTGCGCTGCACCGAGGGCTCCCTGGAGTGGATGTACCCAGCACGAGCCCTGCGTGTCCTCCTGGAGCCCAACCTCGCCAGCGCCCGGCACACCACCGTCTGCATCAAGCCCGCCAGCGACTTTCAGGGTGCCAGCATCTACGTGGAACATGCTGGGCAGCTGCATCTGGTGGTAAGCGAGGCAGGAGGAGCTCGACCTCACCACGTGTCTTGCTTCAGTGCCCACGCACCGCAACGAGTGGCCCTCTTCCTGCAGGCCAGCCCACAGAGGGACATCAGCCGCCGGACAGCCAGCTTCCAGTATGAGCTGCTGAGCAACCAGAGCACTACTGGCTCCGACTTCAAAAAGATGGCACTGGTCGAAGGTAAGAGCAGGGCCAGACCTCAGGGCTCCCCCACTGGGGCAGATCCACGGTGGCATTGGTTATCCACTGACCTTGCCTGTGTGGCCCTAGTGACAGCCCTGAGGGGTTTGTCATTGCAAGGGAGGTCCTTCTCCTGCTCGCTGACTGCTTGGTGCAGTATATAGTCAGATTTCTACCGTGGGGGGCATCACGTAGGCACAGGAGGGAACACTGCAATGTAAAAAGCAGCTCTGCCTTTCCATTAGCAGCCAGCTTGGTCCTGGATATATGCACTGTGAACATGGGTGTCCCCAGCCCCTGGCGGTACCATCACTGAGGACAACTGAGTGCCTTAGGAGGTTTATTAGGTTTTAGGAGCCTAAATCCTATGTTCAGAAGGGATTTAAATTAATCAGGTCCCAAGGTCTCAAGACAGTTGCTGAAAATTAGAATGAGAGTTTGAAAATGGGATTAGCTGGCTAAATTGCTTGAAACTTCATTTACCGTTCTTTCCTATTCTCACACCAACGCAATCCTGCACCTAATAAAGCTTATATACTCCCCCTGCTTTATGTATCCAAGGAGCACTGAGGATGAAGGGGCTCTTTTTCATCCTGGTTATTAAAAATCAAGACCCACCTACTGCTGCCGTTATATCCCTGCTGCTGAAATAAAGAATACCCTGGCTAAACCTGCTGTTAAAAAAGGGGAGTATTCAAGCCGTGTTGCAATGACAAGAAGCTGCCCTTAAAACGGAGGGTTTAAATAAAAAGAGCAACTATAGTGCGTTTGGGTTGTCATCTCTCCTCCCCTCTTTGTTAACCTGCCCAAGGTGCTGCTTTGCTGTTTGCTGGAGCTTCATGGCATTAACTGGGGGAACATGCTTATTTTAGGAAGTGCTCAATAGCATCACCGGCCTGATGGCCCAGTACTCAAGGCAGGAGCTTTTGGTAACAAACGTGGTATATACCAAGTGTGTGGATAACAAATGACGTTTATGGGGGAACAGAGCCTGATTGATTCAATGAACCCTACAACCTGGTGTTAGACTCATGAAAGCTTCAGGTGTGGCGTGCAGTGTTTTCTTTTATCGCTAATATATTGAATGACTTAAGCTGCTACCTCACACTTGAAAGAAAATTCGGCCACGTCCACGCTGGATTGCTGGTATTTCAGTAGACAATACTGGAGCGTTCCCTGGCTGTGGGGCTGCACATTGACTGAAGTTGTTGTAGCTCCCAGCACACACATAGATGCTTCTCTTTATTCTTATCTTTCGTAACCTAGAAGTAATATAGGAGGTTCTTCCCCTCTTTCTGCCAAAACAGAACCAAATTTGAAAAGGTTGAAAAAAGATGGAGGATAACTGTGTGCCAGGTGCTGTGTTTTCTGCTATAGGTTTTGCATGCTTCGTCAGCTGGTAGAGGTATTGTGTGCTGCCAGGCCCTGTTGTCGCTCAGTGACTCTTACAAATCATCTGTGCTTGTTTCTTTGCTTCGGTTGTATTTGCATAACAAGAATTCTGGTTTGCACCTGATCATGATGTTCTCTAGGCTAGTAGTTCTACCCCATTTCCCCTCATAATTCACCAGTCCTTCAGCAATGAGACACACTATAGTATTAAAATAACTGTTCTGGTTTTTTCTAGCTATGTGCCGGCCTTGTGACAATGTGGAACTGCTTATGGCCATTTGCAGCAGTGATTTTGGTAAGCTGACTAAAGAGAAGTCATTTTGCCTTTAATTATGCATTGATTATTTGGATTTATTTGCTTCTTTTCTTAAAATAACAGCATGACTCTGCTCTTTGATCTGAGAAAGAAGTTATCTGTGTGGAAAATAATTCAGACTGGGGAGGGGGAAATGAAACCTAGAAGGAAGAAGCTTTCTTTCAAGGCACTTGTTTCCTGCAGGCAGAAGGGTTATGGTCTAAAAACGAACTGGAAGTAATTCTCACCAGTGTGCTGCTGGCTCTCACACAGAACAAGTCACACGCCTGTGGACATGCGTACACACAGGTTATACATGCTTGGTGTGTTCCTTTTTATTTCCTTCATCCTTGTTTTTTTGTTTTGGTGAGTTTTTTCCCCAGTGATTAATATGTTCTCTCTCTTCCCTCACAATCTGCGTACTTCCCAGTTCTATCTGTACAGAGGTAGTAAGTTGTTTGTGACCTAGCTAAGGATTTCAGGTGATTCAAACTTCTTCCAGTGATTACTGGTTAGGTTTCATGCCTTATGAGAAAACAGAGTTGAATATTCCCTAAGGGAAGAAATTATAAGAAATCCGATGGTACATTAAAAGCTTTTTCCATTTTCTCTACTTAATAATGCAAGGTATTTTTTTCCTTTTTCTCTCGATCGTGATTCATTCACTTTATTCCCATAGTTTTGCACGTGGAGATTTGTACCTCTTTGATTATGTCCAGTAGCTAAAGTGGTAGAGCTGCCACGTGGCCACAATTATATTGCCGTAAATATACCTACATAAAGAAATAAAATTATGAGCTATATTTAACCCTATTCAGCGTTTAAAAAAATCCACCAAATTACTGCTTTCCTACTAGAGGTTGCCATACTTCAAGGCTACTGATAAAATCAAACACCAAGATCTTTGTGCTGATAGAAAAACAGCGTGTGGAGCATGCTTCCCTTAGAGTGCTCCTTAGCTGGTAATTTTCCTTCTTCTTCTAAATTAATTGGTGCAGTCCAGCTCGTTGTTTCTACTTCGTGAAGTTATCAGTTCCCAGGCACTCTCCCCTCGCACTGCCTGAAAGCCCAGAGATGACAGATGTGGAGGCCCAGGCACACAATGGGGGCACTTACACTTACAGCAGCAACAGACCAGAAGAAATGGCCCTTTGAACTGACTCTATTTATGGCCTGACTTCCCTGCCCTAAGCTCACAAATTGCCATCATCAACGTTTTTGATTAGAGAAAATAGCTGCTAATGAAAGTGTAAATGGCACTGGGAGTGAATAGGGGCTTTATAGTTATTCTGAAGGTGGAGGTCTTCAGTCACTAGGCCCTGAGCAGTGCTGGAGCAACTGGGAGCACCAGGAGCAAGTGCATTATAGCTTGTCAATAGACTTGACTGCATCTGATTAAAAATGATCACACGGAGAGGCAGACAGAGGGCAGAGACATCTGTTACGCAGAGTTCTGGATTCCACTGGAAGTGCCATTAAATGAGGAAGTTCTTGGGAACTTCAGAAATAAGCCTTTTCTGCCTCTTGACTTGTGGAGTTCTCTGTCCCTGCATGAAAGAGCTTTGTGGCAGAAGCGTGGTGGTGTTCCCCTTGCATTCATAACCCCTCGTTTGCTCAAGAGCTGTTGGCTCAGACGGTGGCATGTTTCAAGCCTTCTCTGGATATGGGATTGAAATTAGTTTAGTTAGTAGAAGAATAATTCATTGCTTTGAAAAATGGGGGTGGTGAGAATAAGAGAGATGGCTTCAGGACAGCAAACACCTGTCAGATGGGACGTTTCATTCTCCATACAGTTGATGCAAAGGGTGCTTTCCATCAAAAAGTCTCTGGCTTGTTATGCTTTCATTCCCAGAAGACAGCTAGGATCATTGTGGGAGAAGGGAGTATGTGTATGCTATGTGTTTTTTTTTTTAAATAAGGCTTCAAATAAAGTCACGTTAAGAGTTCTGCTTGTTGTTTATCATCTCCCTAAAGTGTCTTTTCGTGGATGGATGACATTTTCTTTTGAGGGGAAAAAAAATGCCAAACCTTTAAATGAAAAAATGTTTAACAAGCTCTTATTTTTTCCAACCAAGCCATATTCTGATTCTTCTTGGATCAACCTCTGTTACTGCTGTCAAAGGAAAAGCTTCAGAGCCCCCTGGAGACAGGAAAGAGGTTGTCTGTGACAGTCATTGTCATGGAATATAGACTGAAAAAACCAAATTCCTGGGCTGACCTCATTTCATGTGCTTTTTTATCCTTTACTGCTACTTGGAAGTATCAAGCAAGTTATATGCTTTTTCCTCAGATGCAGCTTGAGTAGTCATAAAGCATGCTTCCAAGCACATAGCACTGTGTGCGTAGGGATCCTCCGTGTAAAGGATGCAGTGTGTGCTCAGAAATGTGCCCACCTGTGGGTGGTAGGTGTCCAGACTGCACAACAAATCTGCTTCTCCAGTTATTTCATTCAGTGAGCTCCTAGTACCTGAACTGCTTACCTGCTGCTCCATAACCAACTCCTGTCTTGTTCACATCTAGTGGTGAAAGGATCTATCCGAAATGTTTCCCACGATTCAGAGAACCACATGTCACAGGTTGATATCAGCGTCCAGAAAGTCTACAGACAGAAAAACAGAATTTTCCAGCAGGATGAAGCAAGTGGTGAATGGCGAGGCCCCATCCAAACCCTGCTGCAGTGCAAGGTGAAGAAGGGAGGTGGAGATTTCCTTTTCACTGGAAATGAACATTTTGGTGAAGCTTGGCTGGGCTGTGCTCCTCGGTTTAAAGACTTCATGTTCATTTACCAGGCTGCCAGAGAAAGAGGAGCCAACCCATGTGAGTTTCAGCTCAACTGACAGGAGTGACACTGGAGTTGAGAGTGGAAAACTTTCAGCCCAGCTTTTGAATGCTGAGTCTTGAAGTAGAGTTAAAACCAAGGGCTAAAGCTAACAATTTCACCAAAACTGGGACCTGGAGACTTTCCTGAAGATAATGGCTCTGTGAGCCATGTAAACTCTGACTTTTAATCCACATTTGCATTGGTTGCATTATTTTCTCCTTCGCATCTTCTTTGCCTCACAAAATAACTCTGAATTTTGAAAAAGTCTTTTTTTTGTGGTTAGAAAGCAGCTTGGGCTCAGTGTTACAGAATTCTTTCCAACATCATCTGCTCTGTGTACATACTGTGTGCTTTTTCTCTAGACTTTTTTTCTCTCCTCCCCCATCTCTACTTGATTTCCCTTCTGAATAGCTCCTTTGTTTGTTTGTTTGTTTGTTTGTTTGTTAGATGACTGCTAACTATAGTCTTAGCCATAGTTACTAACCCTTCAGACAATTGGCGGGTTTGCCAGTTTTTTTGCCTTCTGTGTGTTAGCAGAGAGATTAACCCTCTGGGGCAAAATCACAGCTGGTGTAGTTCTGGTTTCTGCACAGCTGACAGCATCTTATTTTTGCTCCTCACACAAACAGGCCAAGGAGGGATACAGCACTTTAGCTAATATGAACACTAACACTGTATCTCATCGCTACCACATGAGAAAAGGTGTTTGGGAAACACATTGAAATAGTCGGAGGTCTTGGTTGTAGCATTGGCTGTGTGAGAATGTAATGTTCGGTATTGATGGTACTGGGCCCACAACTACCTCTGGTTCCTGTTTAGGGAACAACAGGAGAGATCTAAGTGAACTGGTCGTTGTAAAGTTGGAGGATGGATGGGGTATCAGAGTACTTGGGTTTTGAGAGCTGGAGGTCAATGCTACATTTCAGATTTTAAATGGAGTACTCTTCTTTGGTTGGTATTTGCACTGAAAATATGAGATAAAATGTTTTCTTTTAGTGTAGATGGGAGGTACTGCATTTCTTTGTCGTTTTATATATTTGTCTATGTCAAACTTCTGTGGGGTTTTGCCTTTTAAAGGGGCCTTAGCCATTTCCTATAGCGTTAATGTCATAATACTTGCTTTCATAGAGCATCATGCCTTTGAAGTAATGTGTTCTTTTTAAAGCATGTAACTAGTGTAGTTAATGAGCTGTTGAAAAACTAAAACAACCCAGTGTGAAGTGAAACAACATACTTAGAAATGCCTGTGATCTGGTAATTTAATCCGCAGCCTTGTGGATTCATCAGCCTTGCAATGAGCAACCTGAAATCCTTGCAGCTGGTGAGAATAATGAAAAGCTTATTAAAGACCGTGGATGTGGTATATGTTCATTCTATTTGACTGTAATCTCCCTATACCGCATAGATTTGAGATAACTATCACAGTATCAGTAACTAGTAGAGGTACCTGATGTTTCCATGTGGTGGGGTAAAAAGCTTTTCTGTAGAAAATCCTTTTGTTTTCATTTGTTTCAGGTTTTAAACAAATATTCTGACTTTTCTGGGGAAAACGTGTAATGTATAGAGTGCCTACACTCAAAAAAATTTCTGCTGTGCTAACATCAGTAGTGCTACTGCTGTTCACGTTTGGTCCAAATTTCTCGCAACATCAAGTCGGAGGGTGTTCAGATACAAACACGAGTAACAGTGGGGCAAAGCAGCCAGTGTTTCCACTGGGATAAGATGAAAAATTTGAATCAGTGGAAGAGCAGTAAAATGGTTAAGAGTAACATACGATCAGGCCATACACTCTTTAACTTCACTGACTCCATCAGCGTGACAGGGTGGACAGCCATTATCGCAGCAAGGAACTGTGATTACATCAAGGCATTTTAATTTCATCTTTCGGTGTTTTAAGCTCTGTCAGCCTAAGTACTTAGTTTTGAGGGCAGCAAGCAATGTTTCTTGCTCTGGCATTTTACCTCCCATGGTTCCTAACTGAACTGTGGAGTCCTTTCTTCAGCCATAGTAGAATAAAAGCTAAAGGGGAATAATCTTCCTTGCACTGGCCGTGTTAGTTTATGTATAATAGGAGCCAACAGTTGCATTTAGGTACTCATTTTAGTCTTCTCAGACAACAAGAGGTTGAACAGAGACAAAACACGTGAGGCAAGCAGTTTGTAAAGCCCACTGCTTCATTGTGTGTGTCATTGGATGTATCCCAAGTTCACCCGCACTGCTCTGTTTGGTGGCCCCCTTGCAAAAGAACAGGCAGAGACCAACTGTATTGAGGGCATGAAGCATTCAAACCAATGCAAATCAAAACTTATAAAGACAGAAACGTGGACTGGGAGCAAGAGTGGTGAAGAACAGCAACAAGGAGTTCAAGCTGCAACTGACCATAATTTTTGCTTAATGGTTAGAGTAGGCATCTTCCATAAAGCAGCAGTCTGCCATGTAAGATTTGTTCTGTTGCTTGCTCTCTCCATAGATGATTAAAACCTTTCAAAAAAGTCCTAGACGTCCTAAAGGAGATATAATCTACCGTTCCAGAGATCTATTACAGGAAGTCCCACATCCCAGGAGCTTGTCATTCTGTGTTCAGCAGCCATATAGAAGAGAAAGCGTCTTTTATGACACCAGACAAACTCTTTGTTCAGTTGTTTCTCAAAAATTCTGTGGATTTTGCTCCTTTCAAGATGGATAAATAGGGCCAGGCAGCCTTACAAAAGCACAGTGATTCACGTATTCAGGGAATGGGTACCTAAACAAAGTAAGGATGCCAAAAGCGTCTTCATGTTCATCTTCATGGGCTGTTTGTTCTGCCCCCCCCCCCCCCCCCCCCAGTCTTTGGGGATCAATTTCTTCAACTCTGCATACAGGCAGATGGGGCCAGAATGGTTTCACATACGGAGAGCTGAGGTGATGAAAAACAATTCTTGGAGGAATTTGGGTGCCGGCTCTCATTAGTGCCAACTTTAAGAATTGAGATAAACCTCGTATGGGGAAGGGGAGGACCTGAGTTACAGTCAAAACACATTTGTGAACACCTGCAAACAACCAAGTGATCTTTCTTAACTGTGGTTGAATTTGACCCAATGAATTATCTTTACCCAGGAAAGCATGTAGAACATTTTTCCCTTCAGCACTGCAAGCTTAGGTCTTTCAGCCTCTTCCAGGAAGGAAGCAAAGCCTTTTCCATAATCCTTCTGATGTGTAATATTTCATAAAGCAGCAGGGCTCTTTACACACTCAATCATTTGTTCTTTGCCAGGCTTGTGCCTGATGTGTAGATAGAGAATCGAAGGAGGGACAGGACGTTTCCCCTGTTTGTTGAAAGACAAAAGAGCCGCAAGAATCTCTGCGAAGTCTTTGAATGACTGGACCAACACCGTGAAGTGAAGGTTTGTGAATAGACACCGTGGGTTAAGTCTTCTTGACTGATTTGAATGAGGTTTCGCCTGCTTACACCAGAGTGGATTTGGCCCTTTTTGAATGCAGCTGGCCTTCTCCTCGTGTCTACCTTGCCTCTTCTGTGCAGTTTCAGAGGCACTGAATTTTCAACATGTCATTCTGTAGGAAATTAATTACACGAATACAGGCTTATTCCCTTTGTTAGAGGTTTGACTCATTCACTCTCTTTCTCCAATTTATGACTGTTTTTAAGGTAAATGTTTCAATAGTTTTTGCTGCAATATAAGCTCAACTTTTGTGTCAAACAAAAGTATAAGAACTGTGTTTGCATAACAAAGTAGGGTAAGTCTTCTGTCACTGTATGAAATGGCAAAGTCATGGCTTTCAGAGACCTTGACAGTTCTAGCGGGAAGGCACAGGAGCTGCGTGCCAAAGTCTTGAAATCAGGGGTTTATGCTGAGCTTTGCCACTGAGTCAAGTACTTAATACCTTCTGCCATCAGTGAGAAAGCCCATGCTTTAATACCTCTTCTAGGAGCTCATTCTGCATTAAGATTTGTAATCTTAACTTCAGCGAGTGAGGAGGAATAATTTTTTTTTCTTTCTCTGTCCTTGACCAAGAATCCATCTTTTTCTCCCTTTTTAATGGTCTTGATCTCATTCTGTTGAAATCTAGCAAGGCTTCCAAAGTAATCATGGAGAGTCAATGAAGAATATTTGTAGTTTTTCTAAATGGTTTTCTTCATTTCAAAGTGGTGAGTTTTGGTTTCAGTATGCCACAGTGATAACTTAGAGATAATTCATGCTCCTGTAATATTTAACATATTTATAATTTTGTCTTAGGATATAATCCTAGTAATGTTTGAAAAACTATTTCCCTGAAGGTAGAGCAGTGGCTGTCTCACTAGCTAAAGGAATACTCTCACTGTCATCTGTAGGCAAGTACCTGAAACGAATCGGGGGCTAACAGGGAATACAGGGGCTCCAGGGATGCCGTCAGCGTGCCACAAAGCAGCAGCCCTCTGTGCTGTGGGCTCGAGAAGTTACAGCAAAATTCCCATGTCCTTACCTATTACATTACCTATGCCAAGATTAAGGATAGCCGAACTGCTTGTCGATCAGTTTCACGCAAAATGAATGCTTGACTTGAATCCTAGGGGATTTACTTTTGCAGGAATGGTATTCCTGACTCCAAAAGAAAAATTGTTACACTTCATTGAAAAGTGCTGCTGATAATTTCATCTAAAGTTTTTGGGTTTGACTTCATATAAATGGACCTGTACACAAATTACCTTGTTACCGTCAAAAGTAGGATTTGCAGGATCAGGCTTCTAAGGCACAACATTCCTCTACAGACAGATCTGGAAACTCTCTCTAAATCTGGGGAAAAACCTAACCATAAAGCAAAAAAAAACCCCCTTCCTTCCCCCACCAAGAACTACTTGATTTTTAAAATGGAACATAGGTGCTGTAAAAAAGGTGCTGTACAAATTCTTTTTTTACATTAAAAAACATTAATGACTTTAATACAAACACAGACAAAATACAAGTAACTCACTTCCTTAAAGTTCTGTTGAACTCATTTAGGATCTAGAATTGCTCACGATGGTATTTTCAGCTAAATTATCTGCCTCTTTTCAGTTACCTTTTATTATTTTAATGGTGGCTCCTCCCACCTCCCTTATTGCTTTGGCCAGACTCACATAATTGCCTATATTTTATGTAAATGGAATTGTTACACCGTAAAATGGTATACAAATGTGTCTACCACACAAAGTCCAACAAATGGTGTGAATAAACCCATTCTTTTCAATGTAACAGCATCTGATAGCAGCCTGCGAAACAGGGGGCTGACAGATGTGAGCCCATGACAAGGCCTAGGAGAAAACTGAATGAGGAGCACTCTGACAGGCCACAATTAATTGACTTTTGAAATAACTCCTTTTTTTCCACAGTTCTACTTGACTGAGCAAGATTCACAAATTGCTGTCTTGAACTTTTTAATGGGACAGAATAGCTGCCAATGAAAGTCTAAATGACATGGGCTTTGAATAGGAGTCACACAATGACCACACCGTGACACGTTTTTAACTGACATATCGATGATTTGAGAAGTAGCAGCCACTCAGCTGGAAGGGAAGCGAAGAGAAGAGATGGAAAGGAGTCAGAAAACTGGCCATAGAAACACACTTTGGTAAACATTAGCCAAATGCAATTTTGTTTTCGGAAGAGAAACAAGTATTAGGTTTCTTTCTGATAACACTTTCACGTATGTTCCCAGAGACTCTTTGGAGTCCAAGTCTGTTGTACCTTTTGCTGTGAAAAAGTGCTCCCAAAGCTAAATCACGAGGGAGTTACATTAGTAAGTAAGGAAACAGACCTCGTACGAGTGACGAGCATGCTGACTTCTGAGGTTTCAGTACCTGCTCAAGACCCAGGCTGTAGTCACCGTCAAGTTTACACAGGCTCAAAATATCTATTTGTCTTTCTTTGAAAAATAATGCCAAACTCTGGCAGACCTAATTGACCTCTTAATCCCAGGGACGTCATGGGAGAAGCAGTGAAGAGGAGGCTGGGTTGTTTTTCTTGGATTTTTTTGGTTTTTTACCACCTGCCACACTGATCGAGCAATACTGTTGTCTGACTGGGAACTCTTTGGAGTTTATTCCAAAACCCTCATCAGCCTAAGTCACTTGGAGAACTTTTAAGTGGAAAAGTCAATTTTTAATTTGTTTTGTGGGTCCCTTTGTTTTGGCTAGTCTTTAAAAGCCTGTTGAGCCACCAGAACAGCTCCCTGTTGAGCTGCTTTCCGCTGGCCACATGGAGAGGCAGCAGCTTGCAAACCAGAAATGCTTTAGCTTGATTTCACTGAGCAGTGTAAGGAATCGTCACCTATTGCTGCTTCTAGAGCTAACTTAAGCTGGCAGATGCTGGACGTCACCTAAGGCTTTTTTTTAAGCAATCCCACTGCACATACTGAGCCCCTAGTCATTCACCTTCCTCCAGCTATTGACCATGATTTTGCTTACCTGAAAAGGTCCCAGTTTTGGTTACTAGCTAGGATGCAGCGTTACTGGTAAAGGGTGCATAGCTCAGGTGAAGGAGATAGTTTAGGACAGCATTTGACAGTCCAGAGGATACCACAGCTGTCTCCCTTTTCTCTCTTCCCCAGTTCTCGTGTAACTCAGCGAGTTATGCAGTGAAAGACCTGTTGTTTGTACGCTGTAGTGTCTTTATTTCTGCCTTCCTTACTGCTTGCTTCAACTTTGAGCACGGAACAAAATACTCAGAGTTAGGGTTTACCATGAATATTTATTGAATTCAGAACGTCATCGTTCATTCACTTTCTAGCTGAAAAGATCAACAGTCAACTTCTAGAACAGGTACAAGCACACACATAAAACAGATGGCGTAAAATCTACGTCTACTGCCCTGACAAGGATGTCTAGCTGATAAATATATATGAAATAACATGAAGTACATGGCTGATATAGCAGAACCATCAACAGGTTTATTATTACATAAGCATTTATTTTTCTGTATTTTACTGATGGGTTTTATTGAAGAAAAGATTAAATTTAAACAGATAGTGTATTTTCAGTGGGAAAACGTTTCTCTGTTTATTCTCAGTTGTTCATTAATATGCAAATCATTCCACATCTTCATGGTTTTATTAACACCAGAATTGGTTCTTTTTCTAGACTGGATAAGTTGGATACTTCATACTGTTAAAAAAAATAAGTATAATTAAAACACATGCTTGTATCTACATTTTGTTTAAAACCAGTACAGCTTTGCTAGTTACTGGCTGAGTAAAACACTTCAGTTGTGTTGAAAAGGCTTTTGCACCATTATTTGTCGTGCTGTAACTGGTATTTTTTTTTTCTAATGTTTTGTCACCCTGATGTTTCAATATATCCAAAGATATCTGAAGCTAATGAAAATAACAGTTTTCAGGAGCGTAATTCAGTTACGCGTTTCTCATTGAATTCCAATTTAAAAGAACCTCATTCTAGCATTTCTAGTCGTTCATAGCACAAAACAAACAAAAAAGAGAACCAGGAATACAGCAGCAGGCTTGTACCACTGCCTGTGGTAATCCCACACACCTTAAATGTTTTACAGTGTTGGTCATACACCAGTGTCACAGGTAAAGCATCCCACCTTGTCCAGTGTGGCAGAATAAAACCCCTCTCCTTTACTCTGCTTGAGTATCACTCCAGACTGTAGCTAAAGAAGCCCATAGTCTTAGAGGTTGGTATTAATCCCGCCTGAAAGTCAAGAAGCAAGCAATAGGAAATGTGGACTTTCTCCACTGCACAAACTGCCAGAGCACTTTTTTCCCCCCCGTGAACAAGGGGGCAGCTACTCCTTCTGCAGCCTGCCAAGGGGATCTGCAGCCCTGCGGCACAGCCAAGCGGCTAAAGGGCCAGGATTTCCCAGAGGAAACTGCTCTTGTCCCTCGCTGCTGAAAAACTGGAGGTGCAGGAGGAAAAGCCTTGTGTTCATTGTTGCTCCTAGCAGGACACATCCTCCTTCCTGCACCTTCTGGAGTCTTCTGCTTAGTTTGGTAGTTTTAGTGCTGGCTGTGCTTTGGGATGCTGAGACCCTTGAGACAGGACAGCCCTGGCACGCTGAGGTCCACCACCGATTCCGTATCCTGTTCTGCCCAAGGAACTGGAAGCCTCTTACTAGACTTACACTATCCTTGACAAAGTACTAAGAGTTTACAAACCAAGTAAAAACAGAGATGCCAAGCCTGAATTCCTGCAAGTCTCCCTCTAAAGCACTTTGGCGAATGTGAAATGTTGTCCCAGAGGTTCTTCTGAGCCTTCCGACAACTCCCTTCAACACTGCCAGCAGCCGCTGGTTTATGTCACCCAGTCCCGTAAGGGGGAGTTTTGCAAATCAAAGCCCAGGAAGTCTCTCAAGCGAGCTCCCCTGTTCTTCATGGGCTCCTACAAGAAATCAGAACTAGCACAGTGATTCCAGAGGCATTAACAAGTTACAGGCCCAGTTACTATGAGATCCAAATACCTTGATTCCCTACTGGTTGTTTTAAAGTTGTAAGAAATGCAAAAATACAGATCCCCCTGTACAGAGCGAGGACTTCTGAAGACACCACAACCCAAAGAAAAGGACACCAGGAGAATTAAAAATACATCCTCGTGGGAATGGACATATACTCTCCTTTGTGCTAATTCCCTGTACGTTTCGAGAGATTCAGCTCTCTGCCTACAGGCTTCGAACAGAGATGAAACAGCATTTTCTAGGCACTGTGCATACTGTCTTGAGACTCCTCAAATCAGAGTGCCAGGAACACGTAGGAAATCCAGTGTCTGCCACCCAAACTACTACAGATGCACCAACAGAGAATATCCTGCCTCCCAAAGAGGAAAAGCTTTACAACAGGAGACCCTGCTTTAAGCAAACAGCACCTTTATGCTCCCTACACAAGCCAAAAAAAGCACTCCCTGAACTCAGCACACAAAGAGCCTTCGGTGTGAAGATGTGAAGCAGGTTCTGGGTCACAACATGAGACAGAATGCTTCATCCCACAAACTGTATTACAGGGAGCACACTACTGCTTTGCAGGCTGTCTTCCTGAAGACTGGCGTACTCCCAGTCTCTGAGTCAATGCCATATATTTCCTGGTGATTCTGACACCATTTCTTATCCATCAACTCTAGAAGTCTCTGCATTTCCATTCTGATCAGATTTGACATACTAGCTTTTATAACTTAGCATCATAAAACCTGAACTTAGTGATTTTAATAGTTCACTCTGTACCATCTCATGGAGTCGTACACTGGCAACGTGTACATTGCAGATCCTGACTATGACCAGTCTGCGTACAGAGAAAAAGGCAACACTGAGACCTACCACAAAGCCTGGAACCTGAATTTAGCAAGGAAGAATTCCTTGCTAAAGGGGTTACTGCTACCTGTGAAACACATCTAGACCTGAAAATTAATTCTGGAGATTCTTTACAGCAAGCCACAGAAGGCACTGAAGACGTTTAACAGTTTGTATCGTAACTTTGCTTTCAGAAGGACAATCAAAGTCTTTGCTAAACCTTTCATCATTATAGTTTTTACTATCATCAACATTTTACTGAATCACTATATCTAAAGGCTTTAGCGATTCAGACCAAAGAACCAGCAGATTTCCCAAGCTGCTGAAAAGAGCTAATAATTTTAGTCTCGAACAATCTTCGAGACTTCTTAGACTAAAACATACAAAGAGTTGCTGCAGGACTGATTACCTGCATGTAAGCACTTAGGTGAAATAAATAAGGACAGTCCTTACTGTTTCATTTGGCATAGAGAGAGAACAGTGCCACTGGAAAATAACCAGAAGGCAGGGTACAGGGCTTCAGTGAACTCAGCTTTGAATTTATAGATCAAGTTGTGCTTCTTTCCAACAGCCATGAAAATCACAAACCCTCCCTCACAGTGGAGCAGCACACCGATCTTGGTAGTGTGCACAGCAGGCAAACACTTCTCAACATCATTATGCCAGGATGATATTTTGGAATTAAACCACTCAATACACCAAGAGCTGCTGTTCCTCCCCAGGCGACTCTCGGGCCCCTGCCGGTCCATGCTGCCGTAGCAGATGCCAATGCCACAGAAGTTACTCTGTTGCAGTTCCACTTCCCAGTAGTGGATGCCCTTCTTGAAGCACTGCAACCCCAGAACTTGGAAACAATCGGTGAAGCGCTGAGGGCTGTTATTATAATTCAGGGAGGTGTCTGAGACAGACATCCTGGTGTATCCGTCAGACAGAATCACTTTGTTATGAGCGGTGTTGCAATCCAGCATGACGTTAACAGCATCTGCAATGACGTGAATTGTTTGAATTTACTGAAGAGCAAAGCACTTTTATTTGTACTGTCCCACCTAGGCACTTGTTCCTAGACATGTTTATCTCCCTTCTCTGCTCTCCTCCACACTGCAGGCAATTCTTCGGGCCACAAGAACAGCTGTTGGGTTCAACTGCAGCTCTGTGTTACACCTCAGGCAAATGGAAGGCAAGTTTCCTTCCTCCCTGCATCCCCATGGGATTCCTTCACCACGTATATATATATGTGCTGGGAGAAGAAGGGGATTGTTGATCTGGCAGCAAAAGGTACACCGTATCGTATGCCATCTTGGACAGCATCTTAAGCAAGCCATCATGGCCTTGCATAAAAGCCTACATGTCATTTCAAAGAGAAACCCAGTTGTGTTACACATCCTGTTTCTGGGCTACCTTAATGCAGTCATGTTGGGGGAAACCAAAGCCATTACTGAGAAAACTTCATCTCCCTTTGTAAAGATACATGCATACCAAAGATAAATTTGATTCGTCTGGCAAAAGAAACACTTAGAAACCTCCTGCCCACTTTTCCTCCAAAAATTTCCTTCATTTGTAGCAACCAATTGATAACCTACTAAGCTAACTAAACCCCCTCAGAAGTCTTTTTGCAGATAACTACAGAGGGAATATACCACCAGGGCAGTAAGTGCCAAACCCTCATCTTTAAGTAATGTAACTTTTAATTAGTAAACTCATCTTTAAGTTGGGTGTCTTACACTGCAAAAGCTCCTCTCTGGATTTCTTCAGAAAGCTGTCAATAAGCTCCTTGGTTGAAACGGCAGCTGCAGCATTCGGTGTTCCCACGTCTGGTGCTGTGTCGGCAGAAGAAGAGAGAGTTGGGAAGTTGGGAAGAAACCCTGCATGCTTAACAACCTGAGCGCGTCTGTGATGGTGTGAAGTGGACCTCTAGAAGTTACCTGGTTTAGCTTCATGCTCCACACAGGGTTAACTTCAATATTAGCTCAGGTTGCTCACCGTCTTGCCAAGTTTTGAAAACACCCTGTTGTCTCTGGGCAACCTCCTTGGGCGCCTGATCGCTCTCAGAGTAACTAGTAAGAGCCTTCTCAGAGCAAGAGTTGAACCTTTGCTTAATGTACCAACACTAGTGACCATCTACTTATCATTTTAAGAGCAGTCAATGAAAATTAGAATAAGTATGCGGAAAGTTTGGACTCACCAATTTTACCAGGTTTCTTTTTCTCCTCTGGAGGCGGGGGGAAGAAAAAAAAAAAAAAAAAAAAAAAAAAAAAAAAAGAGAAAAAGGTGACCTGTGAGCTCTACTGAGACTGAAAAGCCACTGATAGACTCTGCCAGCTCTGACACCATCGTCATGGCTCTTCTGCAGCTGCAGCAGCATATGAAGCTGACAGTGCAGCACACTGCAGCACACATACAAATACACCCATACCGGGAAGCTGCACGTGAAGCACAACCTCCTGTTCTCTCCGTTTCACAGGGTCACAAGCCCAGAACGAGCTTCATCTCCACTCAAGGATGCAGCGTGTTCAGGCAAGTGGCAATAAGCCTCTTCCCATGAGGTACCCAGACCTGTTCCTTTTCTTTTTACAATGGAACTTCTGGTGCAGCAACAGGAGCCAAAAGTCCATTCAACTCCAGCATCCCCCACAGACCCCGCCGAGTGCTCCACACCCGGGACTCGCGAATGGAAAGGACCAGGTGTCAAGGGCTCAGTAGAAGGGTGTGTTTAACACTTGGATTTATTTCAAGACAGTATGGAAGATCTTCTGAACAGGCTAGAGTGCCACATTAATACTAGTATCTGGACAGAAAACACTGAGGCCCTCGTATAACCTGCCACAGACTGTCTGCATCACCCCAGCCTTAGACTGTAGGCAAGATGTGGCCAGCAAAACGTTTGAGTAAGGGGCTGCTGTTCATCACCACTTACTGGTATCTGCCTCGACCTGTGAAGCGGCTGGAGTCTGGGGAAAGTTCTTCTCTTTGGAGGCATGATCTTGGGAGGGGGGGAAAGAAAAAAACAAAAACCAAACAACGAGAACATGGAACAGCTTGTAAGCAGGATTCAAGACATACAAATCCATCAAACGTGCCAACAGACGTCTAGTGCAAATGAAAAAAAGTCTGCAAGAACCCGAGGGCTGGGAGGCTCCGCTTTGCTTTACAGCCTGCTGATACCGCTGCAGGTGCACACGGAGGCTAATGCGCCATCGTATCCGTGCAGTTTGCTGCTTTACAGCTCACAAGGCATCCAGTACTAAATAGCCCAAGCCACCCTCCCTCCCTTTCCCATGCCAGAGCACTCGCTACAGGTAGTCACTGCATCACTCCTATAGCAAAGGGCTCTTGGGTAACTGCTTGAATTCTTATTTAATTAGGAGAGGATGATATTCTTTAATACTTACATGGTCCCAGTGTCTGTCTTCCAACAAAGGTTCTGTTTGGAGAAGCTAGTGGAGGGGCTTTGGTTTTCCTAGGTGTTAGTTTTGCTGCAATGGTGATATTTTTACATTACGGTTTGTATTGCCAGGAACATTAATGCATTAGCAAGGACATTTTCTAATCTTATTTTTCAGTTATGGGAAGAACTTATGTGACACACAGCAGAGATGGTAACAGCACAGAAGACACCCATACCCCAGTCCAGAAGACACTTTTGCTTAACCCGGTAAGTAGAGCTTTGTTCTACACCACTTACACAACCAGCACCTTCACAGCTGGGTAGCCATAGTCCTGTCACTCTAAAGCATTTTATGACTTCCCTGAAATCCACATCCTAACTGCATCCAGCCCTGCTACAGAATAAAAACATAGATTACTGTAGGGAGTAAAGGCTGAGGTGTGCCAGCAGGGCTTGGTATTGTACTTGTCAGCTTATCCAAGCAGAGATAAAAGCGAAGAGACACTGATGCAATTTTTTTCTCCTAGTTTAGCCCAGACTGTAGCATTTTTGTGTGGAAATGCAGGACTGCAGGAGCTGGAAGACACAATTTATTTTAGCCAACTGTATGTGCTGCACTATTTTTTTTTCCAATGATACTTGGATTGGAGAGGAAGATCCCTCATTTGTGCTCAAAGGCAAGGCAGAAAATGCCAGTTCTCCCAGCAATACGTTACCTTCCACTCTTTCCTCCCTACACTGAGTCACTGCAAGTTTCACAGTGTCTTTAAGGTTAATGGCAGACTGGCAAGTGGAATGTATCAGGTTTTGGTCCATTTCAACTTCAGGAATGAAAGCGTTTTTTGTTGGTGTTCGTTGCAGTGCTGCTGCTTTCTGAAAAGGCAAATGGAAGATCTTGTACAGACCACCTTATGTAGCAGAGAGAGAAAAATACAACCAAATTATTATAAACAGGGTGGGTTTTGTACATTTATTTCAAATTTAAAGCAGCAAAGGCTACAGTCAGACAATGACCCATGGCAAAACTTCAGCAGCAACCCACACACGATTCACAAGTGAGAAGGATCCACCAGACAGCATCACAGCACAGAGCTGCAACACCTCACGGGGATGAGCTCTCTCACCCACTGGCCCCTCTGCGGGCTGTAGAGGTAGTAGCTGACTTGGGGCGAGTTACCAGACACCATTGCATCTCTCTTTCATTGGTATTTATGTACTTATCAGGATATCCTTTTGTAGCAGACTTTTGCACACGCCTGCATTACCATTCGACTGAAAGTGTCTGGAGAGCAGGACTACCACAGCAGGTTTTTGTGATTCCACATTCTCGAAATAAGAAGAATTGGATTTGCATTTAAAGGATATATTACCTTCAAAAACAGAACGTCATCCTGTTCAGTCAGTGCCACCTCAATCTGATCTCTCAGAGACTGAATGTCATTCTTCTTATTTCCCAGAACACCATAAATATAATCAAACTTTTTCCAAACTCTTTTTTCTTCATCTGCAATTACTTTCAAAATCTGATTTTCTCTTTCTTCAATTAAAGCTTTAATTTCTGAAAACTCATTTCTGATCAAATTGATCTTTCTGGAAGCTGTCTCCTGGAACAGATGAAGAACAGACAGACACTGGCTTCAAAAGAACAGTCTGTGGACAAAGTACTGCTTACTACTACTACTACAAGAAAGCCTTTGAGGAACATGTAGGCTTGAATTACTTGAAACAGGCCATAGAAAAGCTGTGTATTTCTGTGTCATTAGGAAAGAAAACGCATTTACTCCCAAGGAATGAGGACACTTCTTGGTCTCCAGATCCCGGCTGCGGGCAGAGGCCGGGCCATCTAGGGGGCACTGGCACTGGGACAGGGCCATGCCACCACTGGCACACCGCTGTCCTAGGTTCGGCTGGGATGGAGTTACCTTTCTTCTTAGTAGCTAGTATAGTGCTGTGTTTAGTACCGTTGTTGCTGGGTAATGTTTATACTAAAGTCAAGGTTCCTTGGGCCCTGCCAGCGAGAGGGCTGGAGGGACACGGAAAACTGGGAGGGGACACAGCCAGGGCAAGTGACCCAAACTAGCCGAAGGGGTATTCCATGCCATATGACATCACGCTGAGTATATAAACTGGGAGAAGAAGAAGAAGGAAGGAGGGGGACAACATCTGACATTATGGCATTTGGCTTCCCAAGAAACCAATAGGTGTGATGGAGCTTTGCTGTCCTGGGGATGGCTGAACACCTGCCTGCCAGTGGACAGCAGTGATGAACTCCTCGTTTTGCTTTGCTTGCAGGCGTGGCTTTTGCTTTACCTGTTAAATTGTTCTTCTCTCAACCCTTACATTCCTTTCTGATTCTCCTCCCAACCCCTTTGGGCAAGGGAGGAGTGAGCTGGTGGCTGTGTGGTGCCGAGTTACTGGCTGGGGTTAAACCCTGACAGCCACACACCCACTTGGACAGCTGTAGCCATTTCTGCCTCGGAGATGCGACATCTCTGGTTCATACAAAGTTATTCCTGATTCTCCAAGAGATGTTCCAGAGGAGCACAAAACTACTAACAGTTTCTTGGTCTCTACCACTCGGTTCAGAAAGGACGGTGCAAGTGACACGTACCACTGATGTACCATCAGTACAAACAGCAGCCCCAATCGTCAGCTAAGAGCAAGGATTAGCTGTGGTCATTTATGGGGCAGAACCATCACAGATTTCTGCACCGGTGCAGCCATTACAGCTCACTAATCCTTTAGCTTGGGCTGCACGGACACACACTTTCTGGTACGACAGGGAAGGAGGGGTTTGAGCCCCGTTACGGGCCGGGTGTGTCAGCACATGCGGCTATAAACCCCTTGCACGGTGGCTGGTTTACTCCCGTCTCCCACGGAGCTGCCTGGCTCTGCCAAAACGCCTTTTCTGTTCCTTCCCAACCACATCTTCTCCTGCCAGTGCTATCTCAGTACTACAGCCGTTGCCACAAGAGTGTGACCCTCAGTGACACACAGTGGCAGTGTATGCCAAGCAACCCGACAGCATTTTGAACGGCCACTTACAGTAGTTTGGCTTTGATGTATTTTCACAGCCTTCATTGCCTGAGCAGCTTTTTCACACTGATTATGCAGCTCCACAAGTCTCTTCTTCAGCGCTGACTGCAACAGGAGAGATCAGAAGGTCGTTCAGCGCAGCAGTTGCCATGCCTGCTCTCAGTCAGGGCACACATACTGCAGCAAGAATCATATTTACAGGACGTTTTAAATAACCATTGTAATCATTTAGCACTATTGGTTTAAAATCTACTGCGCCTTAAGCCTTGGGGGACGCAGAAGCCCTCTCCCACGTGTGTTCGACTCGTGCAGCAGGTGCCTTCCCCGCAGCTCCACCTCCCAGCAGCAGGAGCAGCTGTTGATTCAGTCTCTGTACGATACAGCCTGGGTGTTCTCATCAGCCCAGGGTTTCCCAGTGCCAAGAATAAACTTTCTGTTGGCTCTCAGGTTGGACTTTGGGCACTGGGTTGACATGACTGTTCACCCCACTTGTTTTAATTGAGAATTTTATCACTCAGATGGGAGTTACCTATCCCTTTAGTTCAATATGCTGCCAAGCTAAATCAGGGAGGACTTCTGAGCATAAGAAGGACACACACTTGCCAAACAGATGGGAGACTGGCCACCTAAGCTTTTCAAGCACACCTTACTCATCCACCCTCTGACTTTGAGCTGGGCTGTAGGAGAGGAAGGCTAGCCTCCCTTCCTGCCACTCCTGCCAACCTCCTCCCGCCTCTTCTCCACCTGCTAGCGAGCCCCTGGGCTGCTCTTGACACATCATCGCTTCTTAAGGACGTACACAGAGCAGCGCCTGCCTACGGTCCCTCAAACGGCTGACAGCGGGGGCCCCGGGACACAGGTGACGCCCGCGGAGGCCCCCTGGCCGGGCCGGGGGCTGCCAGTGCCGTAGACCCCCGCCCCCCCGGCGTGGGGAGAGGAGGGAAGCGCAAGGAACGACCCTGCTGAGGCCGAGCGGGCTCTGGAGGGCCCATAATGTGCTGCCAAGGCCAGGAGTGAGGTGTGCCCTCCGCGTCTTGTCCAGCCTCCCCCTGGCACACCCAGGGCCCCGGGGGAGCCCCGGGGTGCCCCTCGCAGGGCGCTGCAGCCCCCCCGGAGCACGCACCGCTCACCTCGGCGTTGGCTTTGGCCAGCTGCAGGGGGCTGGTGTCGCACAGCTTGTGCCCGAGGAGGCAGAGGGAGCAGATGCAGCAGCCGTGCTGCCGGCAGAAGAACTCGAGGAGCTTGCTGTGCTGCGGGCACTTGCGCCGCTGGAGGTCGCGCAGGGGGGCGCAGAGCTGGTGGTCGCGGAAGGCCGGGCTGTCCTGGTGCGGCCGCAGGTGCTCGGCGCAGAAGGAGGCGGTGCAGGTCAGGCAGGTCCGCGCCGCCGGCGCCCGCAGGCAGCTGTCGCAGCGGACCGGGAGGTCCCCGGCGGCGTCCCCGGCCGCGCTCCCCGCCTCCCCCTCCCGCTCCCCCTCCCCATCCCGCTCCCCGGCCCCCGCGCAGCCCCGGAGCTGCTCCACCACCCGGCACAGCACCGTGTTCTTCTGCAGCTGCGGGCGGCCCGCGAAGGTGGCGCGGCACTGCGGGCAGCTGAAGTCCGCCGCCGGCCCGGCCCAGGCGCTCTCCAGGCAGGAGCCGCAGAAGTTGTGCCCGCAGGGCACGGTCACGGGGCTGCTGAAGAGGCTGAGGCAGATGGAGCAGGTCAGCTCCTCCTCCAGCACCGCCAGGCCCGGCTCCGGCGGCAAGCGGGCCATGGCGCGGCTGCCCGGCCCCGCGGCGCCAGAAACGAAAGCGGCGGTGGCGCTTTCCGGGAATTTGCGTGGCCCGGACCCGCCCCGGCGGGAGGGGCCCGGCACCCGCCCCCCGGCGGCCCGACCCCCCGGGGCCGCCTCTGCCTGAGCGGGCGGCTGGCGGGGACCGCCGGGGAACGTCGTGCTACGTCGTGCTGAGCTGTCTCGTGTGTCACCAGAGAAGGGCCCAAAGAGCACCTGTTGATGTTTACATTTTTTTATTTTTCTGTAGGTGAACAAAGCACTTCTCCCTGGGCTTACCTGGGGCAAGGCACCGTCATCTTTCAGAGGCTCGCAGCCGCACTGTATTTTCTCAGCACTCACCTGGTGTCCACCCGTGCAGACAAAGGTATGCAGATGTAAAGGGTAAATACACACCCTCACAACTACAGCTTTTGCTTCTGGAGCAGAAGATGGAATGTTTAGAGCTCAGGTGAGCAATTTATGTTCTGCATTGTCAAAGAGGGCTTGAAATTCTGTTTTGAGTAAGCTCGACCTCTCCTGTTGTCTAAAAACCCATAATGTTTAATATTAAAAATTACTGAAGAATTTTACCATTTAAATAGCTGCTGAGGTTCCTACTCCCTTTGCTTCCTTGCAATTACTTGAGAACTTCTCCATGTGGTTCTGAGCTAAATCTATCCCTTTGCCCAGAGAGTGCGGATTCAAAGTGCTGCTCAGTCAGAGCAGGAAGTTAGAAGCACAGCAGAATCAATGGTTCATGTACATGTGGCTGCACAAACATCGAGACAGCTGTTCCAGTAATCTTTGCCTTTTTTGGATTTAATATTCAAAGTGGTTTAAGTAGGTATGATTTGCCTATCAGAATTATAAATTACCCCAAATTCGTACAGAGCAAGCAGTATGTATAGTTGCAAGGTCTGTAGTCACAGCAGCAAACTTTCAGATCTAAGATCAGCTCAGCAGCTCTGGCTTCAGCCTCCTGCCGGGGCTCAGCTGTGGGCCTGTGGCACGTTGTGCCGCTGGGCCTGTGGCTCGCAGCTCAAACACATCCTCGTTTTGAGTCGTGAGGCTAGAACTCGTCAAAAACTTTTAACAAGCTTTTTAAACAAACCCATAATGCTAAATTGCATAGAGGAGGGTGGCAAGGAGCCCCCGTGACTGACAGTGGGGCTGCCCCAGCAAAGGGGCTCACAAAAGACGGGCGTTTGTTCAGAGCATCACCAGCTGCTTCTGGGATTCACACGCACGTTCCACATTTCTCACCATGCAGCGCCTGGGCCCTGCCCTGGCTCCCCAGGTATGAGGAACCTGTGTGTGGCTGTCGAGAGGTGGGTGGTGTGACAGGAGGGGCAGCCAGCCAGCTCCCTCACCCTGTGTTTACTTGATTTGGTTGAAATTGAAAATTGCATTGAAACCTGCAGTTTCACCCAAACTTGGTAACAATGGATAAATAAAACTCAAGATTGTATCTTCAAAACATCCTCTCTCTGAGGTATGTTTCTTTTCAACCATCATGTTAAGTCACAGCCAGAGGGATTCTGTATCCATTTAATTTATAGCCCAAACGCACAGTAGGCAAAGGAACAAGAGGCGAATCCTGCTCTAAAATGCTGTGAAATACTTGCATTTTGTTTCTGCAATTTCTTAAGAATACAAAATTAATGATTTCCTTTAGAAAAAAGTCTTTCCAATAACCCCAACTGGCTCAGCACAACTGTGCTAGAAGCTCTGGAATTTTCTTTTTACCCAGTTTGCAAGAATATAGATACATGAATCTAACCATCCCTTTCTCTAAAAAACAAGCACTAGCATGAAACAATGGCAACTGAAGAGAACCACAATACACAGATTAGTTTTACTCATATAAAAATGATTCCTTTGCAAACAAGACATTTTAATAGAGGTAATGCAAAGGTGTGCAGCATTTTAATGTAGTCACGCCCTTGTCACGACTACATGTTAGCTAAACCATGACATACAGTTTGTCAGGTATGTGTTTGTATCTAGGGGCTTTTTTCCATGTCTCCTGTTTAAGAGTCAACTACCCAGGACAGGGAGTATCTAAAATTTTAAGACTTGCCAAGATGCAAGTACTTCATGGGTACGAGGTGCTGCCTCAATGCTGGTAACTAGCAGAGATGTCACTGAAGCGCAGTGCTCTGGTGAAGCGCAGAACCTGGCGAGCCATTCTGCTATTGAGAAAGAAAGAAGAAACTTTCAGCACTTAAAAGGGCAAAAAGGTTTGCTTTAAAACAAACCAACAAACAGGTTTTTAGAGCCTACACAGATTAACACACTGGGACACACTTTTGCCAGGAATTCATGTTATATTCCACAGGCTCTAGGTGAAGTTGACAGTTCCTAGTACTATTTCTCTGCCTCCCAAAATTACAGAAGCTTGAAATCCACAGGCTTTTCTTGACACGTTCAGGTAAACCCTGTAAATAACCACAAGGTCATGACATTTGTATCATGCTCTGCAGCTGCAGAGGAAGTGATATGCACATCAACAATATTTATATTTAATTTTTAAACGCTGGGTTTAATTACCCCTACAGCAAACTACCTATGGCAGTTGCATGGCTCTAGCCAAACCCAGGCATTTAAATGGCATTACTGCCCATACAAGGTCGTATTTTTATCTTTTTGATCACACCATTCCAGTTTTACAGCTTGCAGCAGTAGGATATAAAAATTGTTATTAAGCTTCTATTAAGGAAAAAACCTCAGCAGACCTATATTAAAGAGTTCTCATAATAAACTGTATTCCTGTATTACATAAAAACATATCCTAGAAAAAAAATGTTTCTTTTTCTTTTGGCATAGTTTCTTTTTTAAACCATTTATTAAAAATATCCACCAGTGCATCTGCTGCCCTCAGAACTAGAAGGCAGCATTTCACAAAACAAGTCCATACAACTATTTACATTTTTTCACATCGTACATTGTTCAGTGTTCATTTTCAATGCTGGATCCATTCACTGGGGGCTCAACAATCAGCCTTGGCTCTATCAGTGCATCCCAACGTTCAGTTATCTGAAAACAAAACGCAGGCAAGACTTAGCATGCACCGGCTATAACGGCAGATGCAATTTCTCCTACATTACGCTTTGTCTAGACTCAGAACAGCACCAGTGAACAAAGATCACAGATCCTTCCTGTGATGCATCGGTCTTGATGAACCTCAACCTGGCTGATATCCTTCCTGGGTGAGGAAAAATGCAGGTTTAAAAAAACCAAGTGTGTGAAATTAATAACCTGATATGAACCAATACTCTATCTACACATGATACTGTCTATTTTATTAGCCAAAACAAAGCGTTACACAGTTTGATAACTTTGAACATGCAAGAAAGTGATTCTTTTGTAACAGTTAACATTCTTGCTAGAAAGAAGAGTTGGTTTTGCTTCCATTTATTTTAATCAGATGCATTATTATGAAGAGAATCTCACTGAGATGAACGGAGTCATAAAGCAGGCATGTGTCAGCTACCGAAAACCTGTAACAGGCTCAAAGCAGGACAAGCACGTACCTTTGTATCCTGAGGAACAGCATACTCTATCAGTTCCGCTCCATCCGCAGACTGGTAAACCAGATCAAATTTCCCTGGCTCTTTAGCAACTTAAAAAACAAACAAACAGACCCCATTGACTATAAAGAAAAAAAAAAGAGTTTAAATGTTTACCATCTTTAGAAAGCTAACGAAAACCAGCTGGTTTTCTTAGCTGAGTGTTTGCATTCCTAATTGTAACAAAAAATTCTGAGGCAGAACCGACTACTACACACCAACATTCAGGTAATTATCTGACTATATGCATGAAAAAGTTAAACAACAATATGCTGCCGACATTTGAGAAAAATGCTCATATGGTGATGATTCATGAATTCTGGCTTAAATGGCAATAGGAGTGTGTGTATAATTATATACACACACACACAATTTCAGAAACATTGATAGTTTCAGGTCTCTGAAGTGCACTGTCTCATCGCAGGGACCCAGTTTCACATCCACTGAAGACAGTGGCTTCCCTGACCCTGCAAGGAATGGCATTATGATCAAAATTTCTCTGTGTAATTCCATATGAAGATTTTAACGTTTTCATATTGGCTGGACAAATTTCATTTTGTAAATACCTACAAGCATCTTTAAAATAACTAGCAAGTGTTAGAACATCTCCATTTAAATACTTTCTTGGGAAGGATGTTTTGAGAACAAACTGGAGGAAATTTGAAATACTCCTGAAACATAAGCGTGCCTTGGACTAGCTGTTTTCCAAGTGACGTACATGCCCACAAGCATTTGGTGTCCCAGGGTACATACATTGTGCTGGTGATGACGAAAGGATCTCAAGCTCAATCTGTTTTTTATCAGCATTCCAACTGATTATTTTTCCCTCCTTCATAAAACAACAAGAAAAGAATCAGGTAAGATACACTTCAGTACTGGGTAACTATCCCGTATTTACAACCGCCACGGTACTTGATCACAGTTAGAGGAAGCACAACCGTCTGCAGAGTTTATACACAGAGATAGGAAAATCTGACAGAGTATTAATGCTCAGCAATCTGCAGTTACTGGCATCAATAAACCGAAGTTATTCATTGTCACTGTCTTGGTAGTTTAAGTCAGTATTTATCCAGAAACTAAGTTATCTGAAATAGCTAGAAAATTTTACTTGTACCAGTTTCAAGAATTTGCCTTGACTTCAAACAGCAGCAGACTTGAACACAGCTGCGTTTTTCTGGTTGAAGGGCGGCATTTGTTTGTCATCTCTAAAATATTAATGATCATTAAGGACGCCTGTGTTGTTTTTTTTAATCAACTGCTACACCTTTCAAATCTTCAGTTAGTTTTGGGTTCTAGAGTTTTCATTTTTACTCCTGTACCAGGAATAGCCAGTGGAGTCAACTGGGTGAGAAGAAAAACACTGCATAACCTCAAAATATTTAAGCCTTACCTGACCTATAATAGTTTTGTAAGTGAATTAAGGGAGGAAAGAACAACAGTACCTTATAGTCTGAAACTTCAGGACTGTAATTTGCCGTTAGTTCCAAGCGCTGTCAAAAGAAATGCAAATAAATTACAGCTTCTCCTGACCCTCGATGATGCCACCTATACCCAGACATGATTTCCTCAGCAAGGGGAAAGTGCAAGAACAAAGTCTCCCGCTCCCGGATCCCAATGCCGGTCACAGTCCCAGGTTGTCTTCTAGGACTCACTGCTCCACTGACCTACGTTCAGGTCAGCCTGTGAGAGGAGATGAAGGAGATGGATCCCAGTCTCCTCAACTGCAGTTATCTTTTATTTGACAGTGAAATGTAATTATTTGTACAGTAAGATTTGCAATAGCATTGCAGAAATGCTACAGAGAGAAAAAACATCGAGATTTTTTGGTTTTTCCTTTTTATAGCATCTCATTTTAATGCTGACTTTCCTTGCGTGTTGGGAAGAGAGGGGCAAGACGCTTCTTTCTGACATTCCTGTTTAAATGTAAACCTTGAAAATATGCCCACATTAGAGAGAGACTTTGTGAAGGTGAACCAAAAAATTCTGTTATTTGTGAACTGACCTGTGTGCTAGCTAAAAGAGTCACTATACAAATGTATGTGGAAACGCACACTGAAATAACTGGAGAAAACATTTCTTTCTGTTACACAAATAGAAGAAGTCTAAAGAAATGCACTGAGCTTACGCACCTCCTCCAAACCTTCCTAAAAATCAAAGTCAGGCTTTACAACAAGAGAATTTTTTAAAGCCAACAACAAAAACTGTTAACAGTTTCTGTTGTATGGGCAACTATTAGGTTAGACAGACAGCAAAAGAGCTGTGAATGCTTTCAGAGATGCCTACAAACATCTGACACAAGGCATGTGCTGAACTGCTTAAGACAAAATTTTTTACAAGAACAATTAAGTGGGATGAAGACCACTTCCTAACTCTTACGCTTCTAGGATAACGGTCCCAGAACAATGTAAGATTAAGTTCAGTGTAAGCTTTTAGCTGTAAGGACTATGCTATTAGTAGCGTGTCCTGCAAAACTTGCAGTGGCCCAAATGAAACAACTTTAGCCCACCAACATTCACTATTCCACAAGTTCTTTACCTTAAAGGCAATTCTTTCTCCCACTTGTGGTGGAGCAGCTAGAAGAGGTAACACACTATAGTTTCTCTTGGGGACCTCCACAGGATTCTGTGAAAGAAACAGTAAAGCCGTTGATTTTTAGTTACGGTATTAATAAAAACAAGAGGCAATGTTTATGCTGTATGGACTGTAAGCAGTTCTGAGAAGAGTAAGGTACATATTAAGAGTGCTTTGTTATGAGATATATAATACAATCACTTCCTCACACTGCTAAATGGAGATACAGTATCAGATTTACTAAGTTAAGATCAACCTTTATCCTACTAATCTATTTCTGGTTTTAGGAATTACTCTCATCCTATACATTTTTCGTAGTTACAGCTGCAAGAGAAAGGTGACCTATGACTACGCAAGTCACTCACCTGGACAAGAACAGAAGTGTTTGTCGCAGTTTCATTTAACTGCCTCTGTTTCTGGCCTTCACTGCTGTAGTTATAGAAGAAGTTGGGGTTTGCTCCTCTCCCATGGCCTTGGCCCCTCATCATCCCACGAAACCCACGGCCCCTAGGTCCTCTCCAGAAGTTATCCTCTCCTGTTCCACGCCCCTTTCCACGGCCTGGGCTGGCAAGTGGTCCTTGAATACTGGTTGGGGACTGTTTAATAGAGTTTCTTACTATGGAATTACTCAGTCCAGCATTTGCTGTGGATTTTTTAATAACAAGTGTTTCTGAATCTGAACTATCAGACTCTGAAGAGGAGGTCTTTGCTTTGGGAGCCTTGGTGGTACTGGTTTTTACAGCTGCCGCGTTGTTAGGCGGTGACTTCTTCGCAGTACTGTCTTGTGCTGTTGCCACTTTCTCATCTTCTGTACTCGAGTCAGAATCTGAACTCGAGGACTGGGATTTTTGAGCATTTTTACTAAGTGCAGTCTTAGTGCAGTTTCCAGCGTTAGACTTTACAGTCACTTTATTAGAAGCAACAGTTTTCACATTAGAATTTGCAGCAGCTTGGAATTTGTCTTTGGGAAGCGTTGCCACTACAGGTTTACAAGAAAATTTATTTTGCTTTACGTTTAATTCACTGTTGTCACTGTCAGTTGATGTGCTGGAGGAATCTGAAGTTCCCACCCTCTTTTTTCTGCACTGTGTTGTGGTTTTTTTTGTGTTACTGTCACTAGAATTTAGAGACAAGCTCTTATTTGCCTGTTCTAAAGCCATCTTTGCTGCAGCTGCCTGTGTCTGCTTTTCATCCTTCTTTTTTGTTGGCAACTGTTTCTCCCTCTCCCTTTTGTTAAGCTTTTTAGATTGGTCAGTAGAGCTCTCTTCCTTACCTCCTGTGAGTTTATTTCTTCCACTAACTTCTTCCTTTTTTTTTCTTTTCTTGTACCTTTTTTGAGACTCCCAAATATCTACAGAGGCCTCTTCCCTACAAGAGGAATGCTCAGGATTATGTTTATTCTTTTTCTTTTCCCTTTTACGCCCATCATCTTCATTTATAGATAATTCTTCTTCCTCCTCCTCCTTTTGCCTTCGCCTTTTTTTGTCTTTTGGCAGGTAAGAGAAGCCATCATCTGTCTCTTTGTAATCCTCTGCAACTATCTCTTCCAGTTTGACTCTGTCAAAGAAAAAACACCAAGAAGCCAAAGCCGCTATTAAGGGTAATTAACACCATTTTCCTACACGTCAGCACACTCAGGGACGCGGGATACTGGGGATGCGCCGCCCGCCAGAGGACGGCGCGGGGATCCCCCCGAGGCCCGCGCGGGCCGGCGGCAGCGCGCTCCTGCCGCCCCTGAGGCGATGGGGAGCGCCGGGGCCCGCACGCCCCGCTCCCCGCGGTTCAAGCCGCCGAGGGGACACCCCCCGCCCCGGCAGCCCCCCCCCCCCCCCGGCGCCGTACCGGAGCGAGTCGTTGTCCCGCACGAGGCGGGCGCTCTCGGTCGGGGGCAGCAGCGCGCCCTCCAGGAAGAGGCTGAGGCGGGCCCGCCGGCTGAAGCCGAAGCGGTGGCGGATGAGGCTGACGAGGTCGGTGACGAGGCGCACCTGGCCGGGCTCCAGCAGCAGCCAGCACAGCGCGCAGCCCGGGCTGCCCGGCGGCGGGTAGTCGAAGAGCAGCCGCAGCCGTAAGGGGCCGCCGCCGGCCGCCGCCATCTTTGGGGGGGAGCGCGGTGGCACCGGCGGGCGATGGCGCCGCGCGCGGGACAAAAAGGGCGGGAGGCGCGCGAGCTGTGGCCGCGCCCCCGAGGGGCGGGGCGAGGCCGGGCCGGGCCGGGCCCCGCGCACGTGACGCCGCGGGCGCCGCGAGCTGTTGGCGGGATGGGGCCGCCGCCGCCGGTGCTGCCGCTGCTGCTGGTGCTGCTGCTGGTGCTGCCGCTGGTGCTGCCGCTGGTGCTGCCGCTGGTGCTGCCGCTGCTGGCCGCAGGTACGGGGCTGGGGGGCGGGGGGCTCTGCCCCGCGGCCGTGCCTCGGGCGGTGCCGGAGCGGCGGCCTCGGGCCCGGGCTGAGCCGCCGGGGGTCCCCAGCCGCGCCGGGGGCGCTGCCGGGCGGGAGCGGCGAAGGGGGTGCGGGCCCGGCGGCGGCAGGGCGGGCTCGGGGCGGGCCCGTGCTGTGCCGGGGGTCCCGCGGCCTGGGCAGCCGCCCCCTCCCGCCCCGGCTGACCGGGGTCCGCGCTCCCCGCAGCCCCGGCGAGCCCTGTTGGAGCAGGAACGTGGGAGCTCGGGTTCCAGCGGGGCAGCCCCCCCCGCCGGGGTCCCCGCTGGGCAGCCAGCGTGGCCGTGGCCGTGCCCGCGCCCCGAGGGTCGGACGGGGGCAGCTTCTGCTGCTTCCCCGGGGGCTGCTCCCTGCGGGCACGGTCCGGGAGATCAGGGATCTGTTCCGGGGAAGCGGCCGTGGCCCGGACGGAGGAGGCTGGCTGCTCAAGTCGACGAGACTCTACCGACCTGAGTTTGGTGCTGGCTCCTGGGTTCATTTAGCAGCGGCCTCGCTGTGTGCCCAGCGCTCCCCTGGGGGCTGGGAAATGATTTGATCCTCCCAGGGACTAAGATCAGAGTGTCGGACCCCTGAAGGAGCACCACTGGTGATCCTGAAACTGGTGTGAGTTACCCCATCGTGCCTGGTGGGGCTGTGCTTCCAGCCCAGGCCTTGAAAAAAACTTCAGATGTTTCCCCGATAGAAAAAAACCACCAACTATCCGAGCTGTCAGGCTGCCATTTCGGCAGCAGCTGTAAGGTCAGGCGCTGATAAGTAAGCACTTAATTACACGCTTAACTTCATTCATTGATGATAACTCAGCTCTGTGTGTGGGTGTAAGTATAGGCAGGTTTCTTACAGTAATTTTTTGTAATGGAAGTAGTTCTAATTATCACACCCAAGATGGAAATGTAACATTTTAGAACAAATCTGGTGGGCAGTCCAAAGCAGAGCCTTTTTAACCAGCTGATTTTGATTTTTATTTCCCCCACAAGGTGTAGTTTTGAGGCAATCCCAAGAACCCAAAGAGCTATGGGGATACGTGCAAGTGCGAAGTAAGGCCCACATGTTCTGGTGGCTCTACTATGCAGATAACCCAACCAAAGACTTCACAGAGCTGCCTCTCATCTTGTGGCTTCAGGTAAGGTTTGGTGAAAGATGCTTAAAACCGGTAATTCTTTCCAGTTCAGTCTGGTAGATATATTGCTTCTCTACAGAAACAGGACTCAAAATCGTCTGATTCTAAATGATTCACCTTGTGAGTGAGGTATTCAGGTTAGGAAGAAATAATGAAAATATCATTCTGCAGTTGCAGGGTGTCCTCAACTGCTCCCCTTCCACCAAGCTAAATTGCAGAAATAGAAGTTGTTCTTATCTTTACAGTAGTGCTTTCTGTGCCAGACACTACAAGTACGTTGTAGCGTCACAGCTCCTTTCCTGAAGAGCTTACAGTCTAGACAAGGTTTAGAGAGAGAGAATCGATACAATAATCAGAGATTTAGAAAGATTTCTATGTGGAAACAAGAGAGACTCTGATTGTTTAGAGATTGGTTGCATTCAGTCACAGCTTGATTAAAAGGCAGTGGCGTGTGCTCCACGTTCACCTCCAGCGTGACATTTCAGAAGATAATGTTGAATATAATCACTTGATGACTTGGTCTTTTTCTTTCTTGGTTATTTCTTCAGAGCGAAATGCATGCGCTGTACGTGCTGATAAAACTAATGACTTGCAAACCTCTGTAGGTAGCTGACTTCTAAATTTGGTATTAAGGGAATAAGGGGAAGGGTTTTCAAACTGCACTCATACAGCATGCAACTCATTAGATGCTTTCACAAGTGGGCAATTACTTCTCTGTTAATTCTTGCTTTCAGAAATGGCATGTGTACACATAAATGAAAGATGATGAGGAACAAAGCCTGCTTTGCAAATTAAAATGTAGTGCAAAAGCCATTTTTAAAAATTTATAATCTTGTCATTCTACTTAACTGGTTTGCTTATATTTTTGTCCTGTCTGTCATATCTATACCATGCTGCCTTTTAACTTATTTGTCACTTGGTATTTCCCCACAGGGAGGTCCAGGAGCTTCAGGCTGTGGGTTTGGGAACTTTGAAGAAATTGGTCCGTTAGACAAAGAAATGAAACGAAGAAATACAACCTGGGTATAGTATAATTACTGATTGCAGATGTTTGTTGCTTGTGCAAGCACATGATTGCTATGCAAAAATGCAAAGAACAGTTTTCATTTAAAGTTCAACAGAACTCTTAAGATTTCATCTTAAAATAGCATGGCTAATAAATTGGCTTAGAGGAATAGCATTGTTAAGAAATGAAGAACAGACCTATTATTTTGATTTGATGGAGTATCTCTGGGGTTCCATGGACTTGTGAATTGCAGATGTCTGGGAAACTGAGAGCAAGGAAATTCTAGAAAGATGTTATTTCAGGTCATAGCTTCATTGCCTACAGTCATAGCGGTTTTTCTGGATGGCTGGCAACATATAAGCAATGGCTCATAATTACATTTCCAGTATGGCCTTCAAGGGAAAACAAATTGCAGCTGCCTACGAGGGTGGAAGTTTATTTAATGAAATCTATTTGTCTTCTGAGCTACCAGTGGTCTAACTCCTTTGGAGTTCCCTAGATCGTATGGGTGATCTGCCTTTGGATCACTGGGATTTTTTGGGTGCCTTTCTTGTTGCAGGCTGAGCAAAGTGAAAGACCTTATGTTGTACCTCTTTATTTGTGAGCCTTACTGCTTTGAGCCATGCTAGCTGTGTGCTGATCTGCTGATCTTATTTGTACACTTGCAACTGTACAACTGTAGCATTTACTGTAGTGATTTCACAAAACCCCCAAAAAGAAAACCCTCTTATTTTACATTCTGATGACAAGTCTCACCTTTACCATTCTCTCTTTGGACTTGCACCTAATTTTTTGGCAAGTTCTTTCTGGGCCAGAGATTTGGTGGCTCAGTGAATTATTTGTACCATCAAAACTAAGTTTTTTGCTGGTGCTGAACTGAGTTTTCATACAAACCTTCTTTCTGCTTGTACAGTTGCAGGCAGCCAGTATCTTGTTTGTGGATAATCCTGTGGGAACTGGATTCAGTTATGTGGATGATTGCAGCTTGTTTGCCAAAAACCTTACCACGGTAGTTTCTGATATGATGGTTTTTCTTGGAGAATTCTTCACACATAGAACAGAATTCCAGGTAAGTGAATTGAATTCTTGGTTAGAATCATATCTTTTCTTTGCTTTTAAACAGGTCTCAAAAACAATTGGTGAACAGGTTTTGCTACTAGGTAGCATGCAGTTGGTGGGAGTTAGTGCAGGTATAACCACTGCCTCTTACTTCTCACAGTTCAGAAGTTGTATCTTGAATCTGATGCTAGATAAGCAATGGCGTGGATTATTGTCTGTCGTGTGATCAGAGGAGCATAAAGAATCACTGCTGTTTCTACTTCCAAATACTGAAGTGCCTGCTTCAAAATTTACCCTGGTGATTACACCAGGACGTTACAGAAATCTTATCTGCAGCTTAGAATCAGAAAAATACCCAGTAATTGTTAGTGAGAGGTGAGCAGCCAGTGCCTGGGCTCTGTGGGATGTAGGAGATGGTTGGAGGTATCTTCTGTCCTCTGCCCAACAGGTTCATTGTGTGGTTTCTCTCTCTCCAGACCATCCCATTCTACATATTTTCCGAGTCTTATGGAGGTAAAATGGCTGCTGGCATCGCTTTAGAGCTGCATGAGGTGAGCAGTTGGAAGATGTAGCTCACTTTTTACTTTAAAGTGTGGTGGTCTGCAAGTACTTATATTTCCTGAAATACACTGTCCCTGTTGCCTAATTCAGCCTGCTACTTCTTTTTTTCACTTAAAGGAAACTGGTTCTAGAGTCACGAATATTTAACTAAAAGTTGATTATTTTTGTTTGGTTTTGTTTTCCTTCTTGCTCACCAAGGCTGTTCAAAAAGGGACCATAAAGTGCAATTTTATGGGGGCTGCTCTTGGAGACTCGTGGATTTCTCCTTTGGGTACGTTTAAAATCCTCGGACTGTGGGTGGGTATTTGTTGTTGTGTTGGTTTTAAATCGTTCCATGGATACCGTGGGTAGGTGGTTGTTGTGTTGGTTTTTAATAATTCCATGGATACCTAGAGTCAAAAATGCCAGTACTGCCTTAACTGAATTAAATCTCTAGTGAGTCTGGTAAATCAAAAAGAAATACTTCAACACTGCAAGCTGTGATTGAAGAATCTGCCTTTAGAATGTACCTAGATTATGAAAAGTCAGAGAGTAAAAAATAAAAAAAGTCAGCGAGGAGTATACTTGCGTTTGAAGAGGGGTGGTGGTGAAATGTCCCTGTACATCTCTACAGCCTCTGAGGTGTTTTGGTAAGAGTACTGCACTTAAAATGTGGCCACCGAATGATTGACAAAACCTCAACTGAGGTTTTCTCTTTCTTTTCACAAGAAGACCTTGTGCTGAGGAACTGATGTGCTCTCAGACTTGGAAGAGAGACAGTGTGTGTCTGGTGGAGGACAAGAAACAAATTAAAGGACTCTTGATCCTTCAACAAGATTAGCAAGGGCAGGCTTCACAATTCTTTGCAGCATGGGACAGTATCAAGCAAACACCTGTCTGTCTCCTATCAGCTGATCCCTGAGACCTTGTAAACAAACTTGTTATAAAACAAATCTGTTTTATATCTAAGTTTATTTCCACTATAACTTTTGCAAACAGATCAGTTTAGACAAAGCCCGTTCACTTGTCAGATCTCTCCTCATGTTCTGGCAATGTGCTGCAGTGTTGGGTTGAGAACATTTTGGTAAGAACATGTCTGTTGCTTTAAATAAATTTCACTGATTAATGTTTAGGGGCTGAATGACATTGCAATGCTTTTATTTGTTCTCAGGACTTGTAAAGAACCTGCTCTGTGGTACGTAACCTTCGGGCTAAACTGAGCTGACAGTACCTCTTTACTGATTAGTTCGTCTCCATATATGGTTACAATCATTCTTGCTACAGTATAGGAAAACATATGTCAAAACCAAAAGCAATGTTTGAAATCTGTTCTGTTTCTTTAGACTCTGTGCTGTCTTGGGGGCCCTACCTTTACAGCACTGTAAGTACCTTCTTAACCTCAGTCCTCACCTGACTACTTGTACTGCCATGCAGTATAAATGGATAGTATAGTGATTTTTAAGGTTAGCTCTTAGCTGGAATAACACCTTGAAAGCATGGAAACTGTCAGTGAGGAATGAATGTGAAATTACAATTAAAGCTGTCCTCCTTTGTGTTTGTCTTTAAGTCTCTCCTTGATGATAAAGGTCTAGCAGAAGTGACTGGTGTTGCCAAAGAAATAATGGATGCAATAAATAAAAATCAGTATGGGCTGGCCACTGAGCTCTGGGGCAAGGCTGAAGATATCATTGAAGAGGTGAGATCTTTGACCAGCATTAGTATCTAACTGGTGCCTGGGGAGGCACAGAACTTCAGGTTATCCTTTCTGTGAGCACTGGGCTGACATGAATTCTCCAGCACCCCATCTAGTAATTTTTGGAAGTGTTTGTTTTATCACAGTGCTGATGTAAAAGAGCTGTTTGTTTGCAGCGCACCACTGTGCGATTTTAAGAGGAAGTGGGTAGGGCAACCCATACGGGCTTGCAGTATTGCATCAAGGCTTCAACCTGGCACATCACTTAAGTAGATCCTTAATTTTTAGCGTGCAGTTAGTCCCATTGATTTCTGTAGAACTCAGTTTCAACTTAAATGAGCTGTGTCTCCTTGAAAGCTTTGTTTTGGATATTGAAAACTATGAAGCAAGACACAAATTTCAGGTTAAGCATAGATCTCTGTTTAAAGAACCATAGTAGGTGCACAGGATGGAAAGGAACCTCAAGTTACATTCTGTTACTGTGGGTTACTGCATCTTGTTACTTAGCACGTTCCAGCTTAAAAGATAGGTAAAGTTTTACTCATTTTTCCCGTTGAAGTGTTGCTCAAAAATCTCATTCTTTCTTCTGTTGTTTTAGTACAAGTAAAGCTCTGGCTTCCTCAGAAAGATGAATCTGGATCTGCTTCCTTTTGTTGCTCTCGCTCTTTTTTTTTTTTTTTTTTTAACGATGCCTTGCAAATAGTTGGTTTCACTTACTGTTTGGAAGGAACTTATGGTTCCTATTTTGCCTTTCTTAAGTCTGTTTATCTTATCTTCCCAGTTGTGGTATTGCTGTCAGGGTACAAGCACTTCATTTCTTTTAGGGTTGCTGTTTTCTGTGCATCAGAGCTTTTAAAAATTCAAAAATTGAATAAAGCCAGGCTTCAGGGATCTTGAGTAACTTACTCTTATGGCAGCACTGATCATACTTGTCCTTTTTATGCAGGCAGCCTGGTATGTGCATCAGAGCTGCTATTCTTCAATTCTTGGTTGCATCCAGATGTCGGCATTTCCAAAGAGGGGTGGCTGATGCCTATCACCATGTTCTTGAGGAAGCAATTTGGGTTTTGAAGGGTTGTAGGTTGGGAGGATGTTGAGCAACAGGCAGCATCAGGTGAGACTAGGTCTGGCAGAAGAGACCATGTCAAAGCATCATCTGGCATTGCAGCTCCCTCCATGAGTAATGAGAATCTGCAGGGTGTCAGGCTTCCTGTAGCTTCACGTCCGCTTCAGAGAAGTAAACAGCATCTCTGGCACAACCCATGTGCGAACAATAAAGACTTGAGAAACCTCTTCCCTACTTCTCAAAGCACACGTAGAACCAAAGTTTTTTCCATAAGTATCTTCCTGACATGTAGGTGAAATGCCACATCACAGGGTCCTTTATTTAGTATTTACTTACCCCTCTTTTTTTCAGAATAGTCTGTTCCTCATATCTGAGAAATGTTTTTTTACAGTGTTACTGAAATTATCTTGTGTTTTCAGAACACAGACAATGTGAACTTTTATAACATCATGACTAAGGAGGTTCCAGAAGTGAAATCAAATGAACAAGGAAATCTCCATCTCAGTAAGTTGTACTTAAGTACTTGAGCTTCTGAGGCCCTGTGTTTGCATTTATATACCTCCAGCTCTGACAGTGGGAACAGCCTCAATTTAGCACATCCTTAAAATGGGGCCTTCAGATCCGAACAATACTGATACTCTCCTGAGCAGAACTTGTTTGCTCTTGCATAAATAGGGTTAAATAGGAATGTGGAACAACCTTTCTATAGATTACACCTCCACCTATTCATCCTGCACAAATTATGCAAAGGAAGCAGTCAGTATAATTGCAGCAAAGTCTTATGACCTTTAAGTTACTTCCTCTTAATGTCTCTCATTTCTGTCTTCAAGCTAGGACACAAAAACATCTCATCAATATAGATAGTCTGATTGACTCTTTTGTTCCATGACGTTTATGCATCAATGTGAAAAACACATGTATAGAATTTCTTCCAAACTCTTTATCTCTTTTTGTTGGCTTCAGCAGGGAAGGTGAGTGGCACAGTTACCTCCCAAAACTAAAGCACTGCAGCTCAAAAATAACTGCTCTGTTGAGAAGAAACCGTGTCTAAAGCAGAAGCTGATCCCCTGAAAAAGTGCTGTGTTAGCCAAAAGCAGAAACGGGTGGTTGGGTTTTTCCCATATCATCCCCTGACCTACATAAGGGGTGACTTCAGTGGTTTCTAGTAGAAACAAGCAAATCTCTCTCTGATGTTGTATTTTCATTAGAAAAGAGTTGGCTGTGACTGTAACACTGAAAATTGTTACCTACGCAGGATGACTGTCTTAAATGTGCTGATAATCAGTGTGTTCTCTCTTTTTCAATAGGACTTTACCAACGCCATGTCAGAAATATGCATAAGGACAGCCTAAATGAATTGATGAATGGACCCATCAGAAAGAAGCTAAAAATTATTCCTGACTGTGTGAAATGGGGAGGTACTTTCCTGCCTGCTAGTGTGCATCTAATGAGTCTGTTATTGCTGTTCACAATATCACAGTCTGTAGGAAGATACGTTACTGTAGTAAGCAATCACATTCAATTGTCATTATCCTTGGGCCTAAGAAGAGGTCTTATTCTCAGAAATAACACGTAATGAGGCAGGCCCATGGCAGCAGATGTGGTTCTGATTCTGTATCTATGTCTAGTGAAGCAGCTAAAAATACAGGGGGAGGAAGAAGATCCTCTGTATCTCAGCAGCTGGTTTGTCTTTCGTGCACTCTAAAATCCCTGTTGGTTTCTCTGCCAGAAATCTGGTATCATGTAATGCTGCATGGTGGGGAGGGGAGGGTGTAAAACAGGAAGGAAGGCTTAAAGCCTGCTGCCAGCACCCTGTATGTGCGTAACAGGAGGCAGAAGCTGCAGTGCTGTCTGTGAGCTCCAGCGGGAGCGTGGCTGCTTTCTGGTCCTCTTTAGTTCCTCAGATGGATAAACCAGTGGCTGCCCCTTTGGGCTACAACTGGTTTCTGTGCAGCTGTGAACTGCACTTTAGAACCCTTAGCCAGCTGCTTCTGTCCCAGCTTGGGGATGGCATTCTTCATCAGTTAAAATTTGTCATCTTTTTGGTTCCAACCAGGTCAGTCCATAGAAGTCTTTCAGAACATGGCTGAGGACTTCATGAAACCTGTCATTGATATTGTTGATCAGCTTTTGGCAGCCAATGTCAATGTTACGGTGTATAACGGGCAGCTGGATCTCATTGTTGACACCATGGGTAAGGGACTTCTTGACTGGGGTTGGGAACAGGTGACGAGTAGAATGTGAAGTTGCCGGTAATATTGGTACCGGGATCTCTGCAGTCTTCTGTGGAAATCTCTTATCTTACTGGCAACACTTAAATAGTAGTCACAAATTAGCAGCTGTTAGGATGTTTTGTTTACATCTCTCTCAGAGGTGATCCCTTTACCTCCATTATACTGTTGGGAAACAGATCTGCAACATCACTAATTGCTTGTTTTACTGAAGCCTGTAAGTAAGTAGGTAGCTAATAATTCACATAGTTCTTCTGGGTAGACACATATATATGTATGCTCATTCATAAATGAAGAATGAGGATAGATGAATAAATACATGGCGATTATCCTCTCTCCTGCTGTGCCTTGAAGATCCTGTTCTCTGGGGCAGAGGTCATGCCTTGCTGTAGATTTGTGCACAACACAACCTAGTGGCCTGCCGCAGAGCATGGTGCCAGCTGAGGTGGAACAAGGGTGTTGGTAGTTAATCAGGGAGGGCGCAGCTGAAGAGCGGTCACACCTGCTGCTCAGTAACCTGTAGGCTCCTGCACGACTTGGCCACTCAGGGACTTTGTTTGCATCTTGCAAGCAGCAAGGGACAGGCTTGATCAAGTGGCAGTTTGGGAGCCAGGCCAAAGGTTGCTGAAATGCTTTATGTTGCAAGACTGCCGCGCTCTCTTCCATTCACCTTTTCTTACTGATTTAAATAATCTGCAGTCACAGACTGAGCTAAAATTGAGTTGCAGTTAACATGTAAATTCTTCCAGTAGTTCAGAGGTAAGCTAAAGCTTTGTCCCCCTTGGAATTGTCCTTGGAATTGGGGCTTTTTCCTGTCTTGACCTCCACCTTTTCTAGCCAGCACCTGAAAACAGAAAAATTTCCGGTCTCTCCGTATGACTGACTAATAAATAGAGAAGCAGTGTCTCTTCAGATCTCTAAGAAGGGGACTTGGTGTGGCCGATCCTTCTCCATAGCAGGACATTCAAGGTGATTAAGGAGTAAAGCAAAACATGTCAGAAATGTGGGAGCTGCAGAACCTCTGAGGCACATGTTCAACTTGTGCAATCATAAGTGCATTTCACTTAAATCTTCACTGTTTGCTTTTTCCCTTCTCCCTCCATTGGTTTGTTTCAGCTTGTCCTGAACATAGCCTTGGTTGTTTCTGTAGACATAGCAAAATTATTTTTAGAATCTGAGCATACAGAGACTTCCCACTGACTCTGCTGTATTGGTATCTGGTACAGTGGGCATCCAGCTGAACTGGGACTCCCAAGTTGCTATGTCAGTATTGGTGTAATCAAGCATCTCTCTTCTCTCTAACAGGCCAGGAGGCTTGGATCCGGAAACTGAAATGGCCGAATTTGAACCAGTTCAGCCAGCAGAGGTGGAAGGCACTCTATGTGTCTCCAGAATCCACTGAGACAGCTGCTTTCCACAAGGCCTATGAGAACTTCGCTTTCTTCTGGATTCTTAAGGCTGGGCACATGGTAAATAATGGAGTGGGATGCACCGTTATCAGCAAGAAAAGTGAAGATGCATATATGCTTGCTCTCTGCTTCCTTATGGCAGCTGCTTACCTTGTGCTCTTATCTCTGTGCTAGGTACCATCTGATCAAGGAGAGATGGCGCTGAAAATGGTCAGGGTGGTGACGCAACAGCAGCAGTAGGGAAGGGGAGGCCAGCTGGCCTCGCTTCCTGCTGAATGTCAGTGCTCTTGCAGAATGTGAGTCCAGAGTAACAAGTCGCAGGAGGAACAACAGCTATTTGGACCCATAGCCTCTCTGTTTTTGCTGATAACATGCACAAGCATGTATGGAAAGGCATTTTTTTTTTCCTTGAATGAGTTTTTGCTTTTGAATTTGTAAGCTGTGATTTGCTGCCTTAACACTGTTCATAATGACTCTTCCAGAGGGAAGTCCACTGTCATAAACAACTAGCCTTTGCCTTTGACTTGGAAGGATTTTGTGCTTTTGTAAAAAAAGCTGCCCTTCCCTGAATGCTCTTTTGCCTGTTCACACACCAAGGCTAAAACTGATTTGAATCCTGATAGACCTGTTTGTTCCTCTCCGAGAGCTAACTGTTTCATGAGGCCATGGAGCGTTCCTTCCTTTGTCCTCAGGCCTCTGCTTGAGTCACCTGGCTGGATTACAAGCTGAAGACATGGAGATGCTAAGATAGAGGACCTGCCCTAGAGCAGTTACAGTCCATCTCATCTTACTGAGCTGCCTGAGTTAGGATCCAAGATTCTGTGCTATGGAGAGAGAAAAACACACAGACACACGCATGCACAGAGGAGGATTTGATTTTTCTCATCTGATCGTTAGTTTCTTATTTTGTCTTCAGTGACCATTACTCAAACTTTGCCTGAAGCACATCCAGCAGGAATTCCTGCTTTCCTGTATGCTGAAGCAGGAGCCCTGTTAATACCCTCTTGTACCGAAGAGAGTCCTAATGGACAGAAGCCTCTTAAAACCTTCTGAGCTCAGCCTGGAGAGTGGAAAAGGAGAGCATTATCTGAGCAATAACAGCGTAATTCTGAAAGATAATAGCAGTGTTTAAAAGAAGGATATACAAGCTAGAACAAATACCTTGATCCATGCTTTTTTTAAGTCTTGCAAAGACCTGTTCTTTTGAAACATTTGGTTTATATAGTACACAGTCAAGAGGAGACTTGGTCAGGCATCATTTGACTTCTGCTATGGAGCACAAAGTGATGGTTGCTTATTGGTGTCTGATAGGAGGCACAAGAGCTTGTTCCAGTTGTCAGAATCCTAAATAAATAGCAACACCTCAATTACTCCAGCAACTGAAACTGTCATGAAATGTCTGATAGTGTTGGCTTAGCAAGGACAGACGCAATGCTATGTAAACACATGCACTCACCTAGCAGCTGGAGTATTGGCGTCTAATAATTGCTGCTTTGTGTTCTTTGCTTGAACTGTATTCTTGAGAAGTTCAGCAACGCAAATACAGATTATTTTTTTTAGAACATGTTTTTTCAATAAATGCAGTAGGTCTAATTCATCTTTCTTCAGCATCAAATCGATTTCACTGCTTGAAAATCACATCTTTTCTGTTTTGGCTTTTCAGTGTAAAGCCCCTGCCAATGGGAGCAGATAAAGCCACGCTTGAGAGGGAAGTGTACAGATGTGTGCTCTTCCCCATGACTGCACTGCATGGTAAGGAGCACATGCACTGGGAACTGCACCCCCTCTCACCCTTTCCACAAAATGCACTCCTTCAGAGCATGAAGGGCAACCCCGAACGGCTAGGCAGAATCAAACCAGCAATTGTTTCTATTCTCTTTCTTGTTGAACATTAGATGAATGAGAGGAGGGTCCTAGAGATGTGTAAATCTGCATCCTTTTGAGTATCTTCAAATAACTTGCCAAGCAAGTAAGTGTCTGAGCCTGGACAGTTTGGGTTGGCTTGTAGTCCTGAACCCTGTTATGTACAATACTTTGTATTATGCCTGAACAACTAATACTATAGGGCTTGACAGAGGGAAAAAAATGAGAAGATGATATCTCCAGAAAGCAGCATTTGCTGCTGTTCTTACGCTTCTTTATCAAATGGGACATTCATTCACGTTGCCTAGAGCCTGTGCTTAGTGATAGGCCCGAGACATCTGTTTCTTCTCCTGCTTTGTTTTAGTTCTGCAGGTTTTTCTGTTGGCAGAGAGATGGCTTATGAGGAAAAAGAATGGTTTCAAGAAGGCTAGTGGTAATGATTTGTTGGTTTTGGGGGCTATGCCAAATCTAAACATGTTAGAATAAAAATACTTGCCCATGAAGACAGGCTTTTAAATAGCATCCATTTAAATGCAAACAACAAAAAAAAAAGCAGCAATCCTTTAATATCAGGGAAGATTCCTTCCCTTTATTTCACTAAATGCCTTGTAGCTGGCATCTCGCAGCCCTAGATCATCAGAAAGGTAGGTCAGCTGTCCAGCAGATGCTGTAAGAAATCAGTTGCTTTAAAAGGAGTTCAGGTTCTGCTGTGTATCTGATTAGTAGTGGCATACTTTATCCCTTTTGATTTCATGTAGTATGCTATTTCCAGATAAGGGCTCTTGCTTGGCAAATCCATTAGAATGAATCATTCTAGATATTAGTAAGATTTTTTACAGGTGCTGGATCAGTCAAAAGAAAACTTCGTCCTCTGCAGCTGCAGGCTTTGATTGTGTAGATGTCCAGAGAGCCACTGACTTGTTTTGCTCCATCAGCTGAATCATCCATTTTCATAGAAACAAGTCTAACTGTGTTAAAAATCAGTAACTCGGCACAAACAATTTTGGCTTTCTATAACTACGTTTTCTAAACTAGACAAACCTAAAAGTTATCCATTCTGATAAACAGGTGTCTCTGTTTTTTTCCTTTCTATTTTGCCGGATCTGGGAGGATATAATGGGGAAGGCTCACTTGATGCATCCACTGTGCATCCACAGTGTATACCAGTGCCTCATAGTCAGAGGTGCACAGACGATACAGGACAGATGGACCTTTGGTCTGGCCTTTACAGCTGTTCCTATGCAGTAGAGGTTGAGACTGTTGTGGACAGATGAACGCAGGGGCCAAGAGACCTGCTCCGTTTGCCACCATAGGGTATCTGTGCAGGCACATATTTGTGTCTAATGGAACTAACCTGGCATAGAATATATTTGCCGCAGGAAAAGTGCATAACACAAGCTATTTCTAAAGCGAATTTGGCACATAACGCTCATCAATTTTATGTTTTTGAAGTTTGAGGCTTAATGGTGGGCATGTAGCTGTGTGTTTATCTTTTTTCAGAAGATGAACATTTTTAAATGTTATAACATCTGCTTATCTGAGGATTCAAAGCCACAACACATCTGTGTACTGAGGTGGGATGGAGATCTTGGAGCACTTCCTCATTGTCATGTTATGTCTGTTATCCTGTAAACGTTCTGCTGTATGGCAGCACAATTTGTGTGTGTCACTTCTGAACTCTGGGGTATATTTGTGTTTTTCCAGAAGGGATTCAGGAAGGGAGTAGTAATTTATCTGACCTACAGACAGTGATGAAGGAATAGTAAGAATTTAGAGCACAGTTCACCCTCACAAGGTTTCTCTGAAAACTGGTTTTGGCATTTGCTCTGTAATAGATGTGGTAGTTATGGAATAGCTTTAGCTCTTGTGGAGGAACAAATGTACCATTTTGTCACTGTTTCAGGGGGATATTTTTTTTCTTTCTCCCAGCTGTGGCTGGTGATTGAAGTAATAGGGAACTATGCTTGATGTTTATCTGTGGGAGTAGAGGTGTGTTAGCATGAATGGCCTAATGCAGTGGTTTCCAACCGATCTCAGTTTACAAACCCCTCACCTAAAATATTTCCAAGGAAAGCAAAGCATCCTTACAATTTTCATATACTGACCATTACTCTTCCCTTGTATCTGATAAGTGATATAATTCAGCAGCTAGCATTAGCAAAGTATTTGCAGAATCAATGCACTAACCATACCAATGGTCTAAAACAGATGGGAATACTGGCAGGCCAAGTCCCATAGGGGACTTCAGAATTTCCAGCCTTGGTCTGAAATAGCCCTAAAAAGTTAGTCTTCAGGACATAGTCTAAAGCATACTTTGCCTTTTTCTTTTCTTCTCTCCGCCCCTCCCAGCCCCTTCTCCCAGTAACCTACTAGATGTTGGGGGGCGGGGGCGGGGAAGGCACTAAAGGGGCATGGCATTGTGCTAATTTATCATAGCTAGCTGTCGGTGTTGGGTGCTCCCACAAACTGGAAAGCAAGAGATGGACTACAAAAAGATTTGCCCTATGACAGGGACCTCTGGAACAGTCAGCCAGCCAATAATCCCTCCATGCCCACTGTTCCAGGGACTGGGCAAGCACTGCAGACAATCTGCCTTGAGATTAGTGTATCAGGTCTCAGCTCGGAAAGGGGGCTTTCCACTTCAGTACTTTTGTGGTCCAGAGCTTTGGTTTTCTGTTTATTCTGTGCTACAATACTGCAGGGAGGAGGCTGGGGCATCTCAGAAAACCAAAAACATCCAAATAATTCCCACTTCCAGCAAATGTCTCTGTGGCTCTGCTGTTCGGTATTTCCATCTAATACCTTGCACAAATCCGAACCCAAAGTACCCTGTGGTGAGGCAGGGGTTTAGGATGTAGAACTTGCTCATCCAAAACATTCACTTGGATGTCATGTTGGCAAAAGCAGCTGCAAACTCAGAGGGGACTTGCACAAATAAGGCCAGAGTGACTGTATGGCAGGGAGGCAAAAATCATACTTTTATTGAAGCTGATTCAAATCCAGGAGTTCATTTCTGTTCTCCCCTAATTTTTATCCTCCATTTAATTACCAAAATTTATAGGTAGATACTGTGATGAATAGGGTTGTATCAATTTTAAAATGCTGTGAATTGTCTAAGCGTGAGACAGCTGGAATAATTCCATCTGCAAGCTGTAATCAGTAATTTGATAATGCCTACCACAATCATTTTTGAAGGTAATTAAAGGCTGCTAGGACCAGCCTGGTTAAGCTGCTTTTCTAATTGCTTCTCTGTTCCTAAAAATGTCCTCTTCAGCACTGTTTGTTACAAGCAAGCTGGTTGCAGTGTGTCTTCGAAACAGCGAGACTGTGCTTATCACCTTTAGCCCCACAGCCAGGTTGGTCCATTGATGGTCACAGCAGTAATGATGCTGCACCTACATTCTCTTGCATAAGTATTTTTGTTCTGCCCTTTACCTCCCATTAGTCAGCCAACTTAGACTCGTCTCACACAATCTGTTTCAAGACACAACAAGTAATCACTGTTTGGCTTTAGCATCAGTATGGTGTATTATGTTCTAATTTTATTGTTTTGTCCCAGATCTTGCTAAATACAGCAATATCTGGGAATTACATTCCTGTAGTCAGCTGTAATAAAATTGCAGATGGAAGATATTTATTCAGATGTACAGTCCATCTTGGATAGGACAAAATAAGTAAAATTTTAGAAACTTTATTTGAAGCAGTAAGGGATAACTTACTGAACAGTTCATATACTGTGTTATGGGTGAGTTAACTTAAAGAGAATACACTGGCTGGTGCATCCTTAGTCTTTAACAGCTGCTAGATTATTTTATTTTATTTTTTAATAAATTGACGGAGGAAAGGAAAAAAAGTTTCCCTTCAAGAATCTGGGGCTTAGGTCTGTTAATGTTGTTTGCTTGTTAGAGCCAGAGAGGGATGTTTGTGTGTCTCTTGACAGCTCTTTTGGGGGTATAAGTTGAAAATAACGACTGTAACTACTACACTAGGTGTCCTATTTACATGATTGTCTTGGAGTCTTAAACATTTCATTGTACTGAGAATCTCTTGTGAAGGAGTGAAGATCTCTTCCTGAAGCACTAAGGGACAGAAATGACCTGGTAGCCTGGCAGCTGCTGGATGCTTTCTAGCATCATTAATGCTTTCAGGAGGTTGCCAGTGCCATTGCACATTGTAATCTGAGGCAAATGTAAGTCTACCCAACTACTTAGAGCTCATCAGAGGAAAGTTGACAGGTACTGTCTTTCCCTAGGAGAAGGCAGCAGGGAGGCTTCTGGAACGTACCAAAAAGAGGTTTGGTCCCAGGGCATTTGGAGGACTGTGGGACTTCTTGGAACTGGAAGAAAACTTGCTTTATCTCATACTACTCATTCACCTTGCTTTACGTAATATTTTTCTTACCAGCCACAGTAGCCTCATCTTGCTGCCCCACGCAAGGTGGCCGTTCTCTTGGCTGAGGACAAACGTGCAGTGAAATAGCTGGCCACTGGGTGGCGTAAGGAGACCGTGGGGACACGCTGGCGTCTGCAGCCGCGCTCCTGGTGCTGGCCCTGGAAACCCGGCCACCACTTGGGAACACGAGTTTGATCCTATGAATTCACAGTGGAAATGGTTTATGTGAACCAGTAAAGAGGATTACTTAATTTTAGCAATAACTTCATAACAACAGGTATTTTGGTCTTTGGGAGCACAATCCAAGTTACAACAAGGCAGCTAAATTAGCCTGCTTTAAGCAGAACGTACCATTTGATATTGTGGTTTGTACTTACGCAGGCACTTTTGCAAGTGGTATATTCCCTGCCTATCCCTAGAACTTTCTGATCAACGTCTCTGAGGGTAGTAGCATGTTGTAAGAAGAAACAAGGCAGTGGTGTGTTTGCTGAGGTAACTGCAGTTAGCTGTCCAGCTAGGCTCATCTAGCAGTTATGCACGTACTTAATTCATAATCTGGTAAGGGTGCTGGTAAAATCAAGCACGAATTTTCATACTATGTAAAATTAAACCACTAAAACTTTTACAAGGTGAGGTCCATTAGCAACTAGAACATTTGAAAGGAAGATTCTTGCTTGTTGAAACGTTTCCTCAAAATTTGTAAGGTTTCTTGTGTTCATATCACAGAAAAAAGATTAAAGAAAATGGCAGTAAAAGAATCAAGTATCTTGCTTTTGTGCCATATTTAATTAAGCTAGCCTGAGAAAACTACATTACCTCAAGTAATGTTTTTTAAGTTTTCAGGCAGGGCTAGTTCTTGCTGCCTGTTACTTGTTCTTTATAACACTTAACAGATATGCTTTTTCAGTTGGATATTCTCTTTTATGCTGCTAATCGGAGCTACAGAATTCAATGGGAAACAGGATTTGATTCAAAACACAGGAAGAGTATTGCAAGCCAGACATTCAATGAGGGTATCCTGGTTTAATCCCAGCTGGTAGCTAAGTATCATGCAGCCACTCGTGCACCCTCCAGTCCCTATTGGGATGGGGAGGAGATTTGGAAAAAGGTAGTAAAACTTGAGGGTTGAGATAAGAACAACTTAGTAATTGAAATAAAGTAAAATATAATAATAATAACAATTATAATGAAAAGGAGAAAGAGAGGGAAATTGAACCCAAAGAAAAAAAAAAAAAAAGTGATGCATGATACAATTGCTCATCACCTGCTGAACAATGCCCAGGCAGTTGTTGCGCAGTGATCAGTGGCCCCTGGCCAACTCCCCCCAGTTTATATACTGAGCATGACTTTCTATGGTATGGAATATCCTGGCCAGTTCAGGTCAGCTGTCCTGGCTTTGCTTCTCCCTGCTTCTTGTGCACCTCCTCATTGGCAGAGCATGGCAAAGTGAAAAGTCCTTGCCTTGGCGTAAGCACTATTTGGCAACAACTAAAACATCTGTGTGTTACAGTTACGCTCATACTAAATCCAAAACATAGTATTGTACCTGTACCAGCTACTAAGAAGAAAATTAACTATCCCAGCCAAAACCAGGACAGAGGGTTACATTGTGTATACTATAAAGAGAAATTGTGCTATGAAGCTGTTCTGAGAAGCTGGGTCTCGATATTGCTCCAATATGCTGGAACACAACCAGAATTGTAGATGAGGTCATCAGCCTTGGGGAATGCACTCCTTAAATGCTGTTTCTGGCACTGGATTAGAATTTGCTATGTAAGTGGAAGTGACACTGATGGAAAAGCAGCTGATTTTAAAGAAGTCCTGCAAATGACAGCCATGGCCTGTGATAGTCAATGAAATGTTTCCTCTTGAACGATTTATTTTTAACAGGCAAATATGGTAGCACCACCACTAGTCATATTTCAAGTCCAGAAAACTAGATTTGCAGAATGTAAAATATTTTTTCCACATAGTGCATGTGTCAAATGAAGAAGTTGCCAAAGATCTCCGATTAAACAAGTATTTTGATATAATACCAGTAAGGAAAAATAGCCCACTGTTATTAGCAGACACGTTCTACATAGACCTGGAGAAGCAGAGATCAGCAAGGAGTAATGCCAGCTACATCCACTGGCAATAAAAATTGACCTCCTTGATTCGACTTTACAAACTGTACCTTGCCAGTGCAGTTGCCCAGCAAGTGTGTGGCACGTTTGCACATGGTGCACAGCTCAGTGTCCTGACTTCAGCACACTCAGGGCACCGCTAGTTTTCAGACCCTGGACCTTTACTGACAGCATCTCAGATCCCAATTCTCCTGTGTTCAGTGCTGTCAAATCATCTCCCAGCTGTCAGATTTTTGCTCAAAATATTCAGCTGTCTACAATGACAGCTTCTATAGCCTCTTCAGCTCTCCTGTCGGCTTGATTCCAGAGCTTTCTGGCACTCAGGCTGTCTGTGGCAGTCCTCAGGCTTAAGTACTAACTTCCCCAAACTGTAGTGTCTATACTTGGAGCTTTTTTTCTCTTCTCCCGCAACCCCCACCCTTACAGATTAATGCAAGAATTACACAGATTTTAATGCAGACAGGTTTTGTTTAAATCTATGTTGCCACTTACTTGTGTATCTAAATGATGCTCCTTCTTCCTCCACTAGAAGATGAAGTAGAACCAGTGGAAATTAACTGGAATCCACAAGACAGAGCATTATCCCTCTGCAGTGTGGAAATTCTTCCTCTGGTCATGGCAAATGTGAATAAGTATTCCTTTTTTTTTTTTCCTCTCCCCATAATACTTGGTGTGACTCCACTTCTCTGTCTGAGACTACCACTGCCCACCTGCACACAGAGAGGTGAGCTGGAGGCTGTGAGGAGGCACTGAGGCAATTTCAGCAATCAAGGTGGAACAGTGACACAGATGTGCTCTGAAGCTTTGAAGAGGCTGAACTCCACTTTAGAGCAGTTAGACTAACAGCAGCTGATTCCACACGTGTGCTTTCCACAACTTTGAGGGGTATCAGCTCACAGATTTTTGAATACTTTGAGTAGGTGCCCCTGATTGGTGTGCTAAGCTCGGTCCCCACGTAACATGAAGATGAGTTGACGGGTCCTGAGATAAAAGCTAAATGTCCCCATGTCCTAAGTATCCTGCTCTAACTAGGTAACTTCAGAGAAGTTTGCTGATCAAATATTTTGCTACCCTTTTCTCTTTCAGATTTCCTCACATTTCTTCATAAATTCTTTGCTTCCCAAGGCTCGTATGTGATCTCCACACTTTGGTGTTTTTCCAGTCTGGAAAGGCCCTTTTGTACATCAGTGAGGCAAAAGGAGAACTCCTCCATATTTGTTGTAAAACTAAAGGAAGTTCAAGGTGGCAGAAGCTCTGGGACCAGCTCCTTATCTCTGTGTCGGAGGGCTGATATGTGGGGAGCTGTATTGCTAGTGCAGTGTGTGCTGTCACTCTGTTGTTGATTGACAGCTGACTTACAACCTACAGGGCTGTCAAGTCAGCTTCTTCCCAAACCCTGAATTTGCACATAAGAGACATGTGCTCAGAGAAACAAAACTTCCTGAGGAGAGCACCCCTATCGGTTCCGAGAAAAGAGATTAATTTGCCAAGCTTGCTGTAATCATGGGATTTTCAGGTTGCTAAGGGCCATGTGGACCTCTCTTACTGCAAGAAGCAAATGAATGGATACTGTCTCAGTTCAAAACCTGCTGCACTTTCATGGTCATTTAAGATGGACAGCTATATCAATCACCTGCAGAACACCACTCAGTGATGGATGGTCACCTGTGCTCAGCAGCCACAGTGGGCACGTGCTGGCAGAGGCAGTAAGTACCTGAGCCTGACTTGGCCAGTGCTCCTTCCTCCCCAGGGCGGTGTCCCAGCATTCCTGATCTGAGGCACAATGCAGGAACGAGAACCATTCCTGGTCTTCCCTCTGGCAGCTCCTGGCTATGGGCTTAAAAAGCAGTCCAAAAGACTGGAAAAGGGGGACAGAGCAGAGATCAAATTAAAACCCAGCTATGGAGCACAGCAGTTGCAGAAGGCTTTAATGCGGAATCCTGCACAGGCAGGGACATCCCTTGGTTATCAGCCGTGTCTCATTAAAGCCCGGGTGAACAGTGCCTGTTCTGAGCCAGCTCCAGCCACAGGGGTGCCTCTGCCTGGTCACTTGAGCTCAGTGAAGCAGGTGAAGCTCTGCTTGTCCTCCTTTTCCTTAATTGCCCCTTAACTCTTCACGCTCTGTTTTTCTCCCGCTAGCCTGGACCTTTTCACACCAGGATCAATGGCTTTTTCAGGGAAATTTATAATGTGACTGGTGTTTTATTTGAGGTGGTGGGGAGGAGGGCTGAGGAGCGGGGCAGCGAAGGGACCGCGAATGGCTCTGTCACAGCCAGGGAAGGAACCCAGGGGTGCCAGGCCCGCTGTCCCTGGTGTCTTCATCCTGCCTCCCTCGCTGCCCCTCCCCCATTCCCTCCCTGGGGCGATTCTGCATCCCAGGGGAACTCCGCACCGGTGCTGCCCCCAAACCGTCGCTCCTCGCCCCCCTGCAGGGTGGTCGCTCTCGCACCTCGCCCCGCCGGGCTGCGCGGCCGCTTCCCGCCGCCTCCCGCCCGGCCACGGCGGCGCCTCTCCCCTCGCGGCGGCGCCCCCTGGCGGCGGCCCCGCCCCTGCCGAGCGCGGATCCCACCACCCCTCCCTCTCCCTCCCCATCCTCCAGCTCTGCCCTATTGTTCTCCCTTCCCTCGCTCCCTCCCTCCGCCCGCGGCTCGCGTCCTCCCTCCGCTCTCCTCCATCCCTCCCTCCTTCTCGCCGTCCCTCCCGCTCCCCAGAGCTGATGTCACGCACCCGCTGAAGGCGCGGGTGATCATGGCTGCTGCGGCCGCGGCCGTGCCGCCGGCCTCCAGCTAATGCCCGCGATGGAGCCGGCGAGCCTGCTGCGATTCCTGCGGAAGCTCAAGGAGGTTTTCGACGTGTGCGACGAGGATGCGGACGGCTTCATCCGGGTGGAGCACTTCGTCGCCCTGGGGCTGCAGTTCGGCCAAGGGGATGAGGTGAGTGGCCCCCCGGTCCCGCCCCTGCAGCCGCGCAACTTTCACCTGCTGCGCCCGCCCCGCGGGCCGCGGCCCCGGCTCTGCCTGGCCAGGCCCCGCCGGGACCACCCGGGGCGCCCCGTCACCCACCTTCCCTCATGGCGGCCCGGATTCCCCCCGTCCCTTTGGGACCCACCCGCCTCCGCCCCTCAGAGCGGCCCAGACCCTCTCCTGGCAGGGCGGCTTGGACTCCCCCGGCCCCTCAGGGGGTCCCAGAGCTGTCCCCATGGCGGCCTGGAGCCGCTTTCCCTCAGGGCCACCCAGCCGTCCTCCCCCATTCCCGCAGTCCTCCCTGAAGACGGCCCAGAGCCCTCCTTCCCTCAGGGGGGCCCGGAGCCTCCCCCGTCCCTCAGGGCGGCCCAGATCCCCCGGGCTGACCTGGCTCCCGGTCCCCTGGGGTGGAGGGGCCGATCCTGCTCCCCCGGGCCGTCCAGGTGCCAGGGGTGCTCGGGGTCTCAGTGCCTTTCGGGGAGGTGTATTTATTCTGGTGACAGCATGGGCAGCATGGGTTTTCTCCGCCCTGGCTGGACTGTGTCCTTACTGGAGTCCCAGGCTTGGTGGGGTACTGGGAGCAAAGCCCCGGGCTGAGGGAGCCGCAGCGGGGGCTGCCCGGCCTGCCCGCCAGCTGGTGGAGTACGGCAGTGAGGGAAGCACCAGCCCAGGTGAACCCTGAAACCTCCAGGTGATGGGCTGGAAGCGAGGACTCCATCCAGCCCTTCAGTGACACAGCGTAAATCTGGAGTCGCGCCACTGGTCTCAGTGGAGCCGTTGCGTCAGTGGGACCACTGTAGAGCCGTGACATCAGTGTAAATGAGAGCAGGATTCAGGCCAGTGTCTATGAGGGTAGTAACATGCATTGGGTTTGAAACAGTTCCCTTAAGTGATTCAATTGGAGGCTGCAGCTCCAAGAAGATTAACCAGCAAGAAATGCTTGCTTTTCCTAGGAGAACTCCCAGGATATTGCACTTAACTGTTCAATGCTTCACAATATGTCCCAGCAGTTTTGGGTGCTGGGCAGGTGGAGGGGCATTGGGACTAAGACAGGATTCAGAAAACCCGTGTCAGCTGACCTTTTAAAGTACAATAAAACAAATTAATGTGAGGAGCTGATAAAGTGGTAGTTTATAAAGGGTTGCCAGAAAGGCAGCAAAACCAGAGTGAATTCACAGTAATTGTTGGAGCAGATTACTTATTTTTGACCTACTGCTGGTAATGAAACACAGCTTGTGAATGAAAGCAGAAGACCAGGAGACAGAAGGCTTATTGCTTGCAGATAGGCACAGGTCTGTTAAACATTTTCTTAATGAGATGATGGAGTTACTTTTTTTAACAAGAAAAATGAGGAGGAGAAATGAGTAACAGTAGATAGCTTTATTGACTTCTGATTTTATTTGTCTCCTGGTAAGTTTTGTAATTCTATATAAACTAACAGAAGTATTTTTAAATCCTTACTGCCAGATACACTGCATCAGAATTGCTTTTTGCACTGCTGCATTTATTCGGAGGCAGATCAGTGGCTTTCTCTTGCAGCACTGAGGAAGACTGGTGCAGTTCTACTGCCTGTTTTGCAGCAGGATGGCATTGATGAGTGTAACAGTCCTCCTTCTGTCTTAGAAATCTCTAAGGTTGGGAGAGAGGAGCAGGTTGATGCAAAGGAGGGTTCAGGTGGTGATCTCATAAGCTTAGAGTGAATTGGAGCGTATTAGTTGGAAAATAATGCGATGGAAAGAAAGAGAAAACTGGAAATCTCAACAATGATGGCAGTAGAAAAAGTACCACTCCTCGGTGGTAGTAGCCAGGTTTCAGGATGTGATGGCTTACTGGGCAGGCACAGGAGAGATTACCAGTGATGAGAAATGCATCCTTTGTGTTTTGCTCAGTTGTAACTGGTAGTGTTCAATAAGATGTTTTCAAAACTGTGACAAAGAAGTCTTATCTATATATCTATCAGGGTTATAATAAACTTGTTCTGGTTTGCTTCCCTGTGTGTATTGTAGTCATTGGCTAGCAGTTCCTTGACTTCAAAGGAGCATATGTCAACTCATTAAATGGGATTTGTAAATCACCAAAAGAGGCTTGCTAGGGAAATACAGAATCAGTTTTCCAAGTGCAGATTTACTGTAGAACAACCACTGTAGGTGAGCTAGTTTGGTTTTAAGTCATGTTAAAAATGAACTTTATGTGTGATGAATCAGTTGATGTTTGGAGACGGTGAGAATCTATTCTCCCACATAGCATGGTGCTTTCAACCTTGCATCTGCAGGAACCTAATAAGCTCTGTGCAGGAACGCATCTCATGAAATTAAAGTGAGGAGACACTACTAGAGAGGAGTTCCCTTTAGCACACTAGAACATACTTACTGTCATTGAAAATTAAGTATAATTTGAACATGCTATACTTCTTGATACTTATCCACCTCAGCTCCCTTTACATTCAAAAGAAATCTTTCCACTGGCATTGGTGAAAGATTGCTTTGCCCTCCTGTGTAAGTTATATGCTCCCTCTGTTTATGTAATTCATCTGGCCACAGGAAGGATCCTATTTTGTAGCATTGTGGCCTGAATAATTCTGACTCTTACCAACAGTAGCCCTGGGTCACGTTTATGAAATGATAATACCTGATACATGCAGCTTTCCACCTCTTCTGTACCTCCTTGGGGCCACTGCCATCCAGAGTTTGGAGTCTGTAAATTCTTGTGTCTGGCATTTAGCTTTTTCTAGTTTTTCTGTGCATTTCCTTTTTCTTTCTTCTTTGTGTGTTGTGTGTGTAGTCACCATGCTGAAATTTATCATTCCTGAAGGATAACAACTGTCTGAAAACTGCCCCAAGGCAAAATGTTGCAGCAAGGCAGCAGCTTTCTGTTCAAACAAAGCAGTCCTTACCTGCACAGTGAAATAAACTTTAACATTTCGGATAAAATTTTTCACTGTTTTACTTTTAGTGGACTTTTGAGGCCTCTGCTTTTAGTAGCTTGATGCTATTCTTCTTTAAGACTGCACCATCCCTACTGTAACTCATTCCGTTCTGCCTTTCCCATGCACACTGAAATCCTCTTCTTGCCATGTGGTCATGGAGAGTCCACTGCAGCAGAACACCGAGTGCCTGAGCGCAGCTGTTTAGGTAAGGTGTTTTGGCTGCAGAAGCACTTCTAGCAAGTTTGCTTGCGAACCTTTGCTTTGCCCTACCAGGCATGTGGTTCCACTAGAGGAAGAAATGACTTGGCCATGTTATTTTGGCAAGCCAGGAGCAGAATCATGTCTCTCAATTCCTGCTGTGTTGCCTGAATTAATAGCAGACCAGGCTAGCTGTTGAGCACTGCTTGCCTGTGCTTTTAAGCACTTTGGCATTTTGGCCTCTGTTTATCCCATCTTGATTGAGGGCATTTAACAGAGTTGTCTAAACTAATCTTCCTCCATGGTCATTGATGAGCAATTGAACGCTTGGAGGGTGTAGCAGGACCCAGGGATGAAATAAAGCCTTAGATGTGCTTCTTTGTCTCCACTGACAACAGAAACGCCTAGCTGAGACTTTTGGTTCAGTGCTTAAAAACAGCAGGCTTGGGCCTTGCTTTCCTGTTGAATGGTCTGTTTGTCGTTTGTGGAGAAATCTGAAGAAAGATGTGAAGAGCTGTTGCCAAAGCGACTTGACTGGATGGCATGTACTCACTAGCTGAAGAAACACTTCACATAACATTGAAAAATGCCAAGAGTCACTCACCATCTGGTTCCCTTTCACTGGGAAGATAGTTGCGCTAACAGCCAAGTGTCTAGGAGCATTGTGAGTGACATGTTCAGCAAGCCCCAGTTCTGGCACCAGATTGTGCGAATGTGTATTTCAGGATAGTGCCAGTTGATGTTTCATTATGCCAGATTCTATTTAAACTCTACATTCAGTTTTCAGCAACAAGTGAAACATGCTGAACATGTTGATGACTCCTTTTTGAGGTATGTAATCACCTCTTGGGGGTGTGCAAACTATACAGGTGCATAGACAGTAGTCTTTGTCGCAGTGAGATTAACTTGAAGCAGTGTCCCACCTGAGAGGAAACTTGAGCAGCTAATAAAATTGGTAGGCCAATATCAGCTATCCTTGTGAGTGGACAGTAATTCACTTGAAGTCCATCGATGGTTTACTAGTGGTAGAACAGAAGTAGCTGAAAACAAGTTCACATATTTCACGTGAACAAATGAAACTTTCTGGCCAAAAGAAACGACTGAAATAGGGAGATGTTTGTTGCTAATTTTAGTCGCTTCCATTCATCCCCATTCTGGGCAGAAATTAAAGACGACAGCCTCAAGTAGGTATCTAGTAGCCTAGGTAGTAGATTGTGGCTGCTGGCTGAGTTTAATGACGCTCCTGATGGTCCATTTTGGCCTGTTCTCAGATGTCTCCCAGGGACACCTGATGGAGTCACGCTCTAAACACAGCCCTTCTACTGTAGCGACCCCATACTAGCTTGTCCTGTAAACAGCAGGAGTGTAATTTCACTGCATGACAACATGGAGTCTATCTGAATGGTCTGGGTGAATTTCAGGCTCCTAATTGTAGTGTTGCAGTTCAGAGTTGCACCCAGAAATTAATGGAATCACTGCAAATTTACATCAATGTGCATGATGACAGAGGCTAATTCATACTTTCTTGATAATGTGCAGTGTGCTCTGGACTTATTACCAGCCACGAGAAAAGGAGAATTTGGCACTGAGACATTTAAATGAAAATATTAGGGTGTTACCAAGTGATAACTGCCATTCTCATAATGGAGGCAGAAGAAAGTTACGACTTCTTTCTTCTTTGCTTTTCCTGGAAATAATTACTGAAAGAAAAAATAAAATATTTGCCTAGATGTAGTGAGGATGCAATGAGCACTCCAGTGTGATGGTGTTCTCTAGGTAGCAGCAAGGCTGCCACACGTTTAGGCTCCTTAAAACTGTGTTTGCTAATGACCCAGATATTTCATATCATTTACAGTGACTTGGAAAAAATGCAGTTCTGAAATGGCATAGTGGGATACTTAGTTCATGGATTAGTCAAGGTACAGTCACTGTAGCCTTCCTAATTCAATACAAACTAGCAGCAAAATGTTTAAAATAACCTTTTGGTATATCCTGAAACTAAGCATGTATTTCTAAACAGCTGACATAAAGCAAGCTTAGTACTTACTGTTAATCAAACATTTTCTGAAACACTGTTATGAAGAGAGAAGCGGTAGGTTTGCTGTGCATTCAGGAGTTTAATACATTATGTAATATGTTTGTATTTCAGAGGTAAGAGCTCTGAGGGGGTTATATGTATAGTTAAGAATTGATTGTGGCTGTGTTTGCCATACAAGTCAGTGATCTGAAATAGTAAATTCTTAATGCCTGACAGAAAGGCAAACAATTTTGATAGCAATTCTTGATATTTAAATGACTGTGGTTTATAACTACTGTGTTTGCATTTACTACAGGTACAGTGATACTGTGTTGTCTTATTAAACACGAAAGTAAAGAAAAAAGTTAGCATATGGATCAAACATAGAAGAGAGTACTGCATCTTTTGTGTACAGTATGGAAGGTACCATATGTAACTGGTGAAGTTAAAAGATTCAGTGGCCTAGCAAGACCAGATATTTATGTAAAGTCTTCTCCCTTTCCCCCTTTTCCATGCCTGATTCAATCCATGCTGTTGTGAAATTTATATTCTTTGTCTGTTGCATGTCTGCTTGTTCTCCAGAAATTTGGTCTTGCAAATCCTAGGGAGGGTTTCAGATTTCCATCACATACCGATTTTATTTCTTTAATATGAGTTAAGCTTTGAGAAGTGACTTGTACAAAATTGCTGCAAACAAGCCATTGCCATATAGTATTTGTGGGGGTGATCCCCAATACAGAATTTTCCTTGGTTTCTAAATTGCATTGTTAACCTACAATTTAGCACAATTGACTCATGCTCAGCAGCAGTGGTTTTATAGCAACAAAGTGGAAAAAATCAATGTTTAGATAAGTAAATGTGATTGTTTTAATTCTCTGTGTAGTTGACAATATAGTTTCCTATTAATTTTATTTGATTTTAATGCTAATATTCACAAACATTTTAAAATCCCGGATTTGATTTTTGAATCAGACAGTCTGCTCAGGAGCTAGAGTTGAAGTTCTAACAGTTCTTAAAATACACAGTATTTCAGGAGACACACGTGATCTCAGACCTAGATACTTGCATAGGCTTCTGAATAAATACCCATCCATGTGGTGAATGTAGTTAACTCAGTGCAGGGTGTGATTGAGTACATGAATGATAAAAGAGAGCGTCAGACACAATCACTAGTACTATAACATATGGTTTTACAACAGCAATGTGAGTGTAAACAAAGCACTGTGTAATTCATCTCGGTTCCTTTTTACTGAAGATGTAACTGAAGGGTCTTGCTTGGAGGGAATGCAAGTGTTTTCACATATTTTGTGCAGTTAAAACCAAAAATAGTAGGGCTCCTCCTTCCTAAGCCTTGTGTCCAGTTCGGTCCTGTGGTATGTTTGGCCCCAGAGTGAGTGACAGGAGTGAACTGTGGGGTCAAAATACTGCAAGGGAGACAGGGTCAATGCACAGGGCAGAGACCTGGAAAAATTACAATATACTCTTTAGATTTTAAAGCTCCTTTGAGAATTTAGTTTGGGTATAGTGTTATGGTTTTAGGTCAAGTGAAAAGCTTAGAAATGCTAGAGACTTTTCTCTGTTAAGTTTTCTAAAATTAGAAGGAAAGGTACTGAATTGTCTGTTATGGAGTGGAGAGGCTGTTGGCTTGGTGGAATGAGAGGTGTCAACCAAACCTACTTGTTCCTCTAGAGTGGTGGCAGTTTTAAATTTTCTACATTTTGATGCACAAGTATGTGTCTTCTCAAGTGTTCCATAACATCACACGTACACTTGCATTGTCAAACTTCTTTTTTTCCACTCTCAGTTCAGGGCTTTCCTTAGAGAACAGAGCCATTCCCTGCTGCCCTGCAGCAGCCTGTGTCACACTGGCCTCCAACAGAGAAGCCGAGTCCTGGTACAGCACTCCAGCAAGCAGTCCTTGGATAGGAAGCTTGCAAGGAGTCATTTTCTATAGCAGATATTCAGCCTGTGGCAGTGTTCCGTGATGTTCCAAACTGGTGCACATTCCTGGTGTACCTGCTGCAAATTTGCTGATAAAGCATGCTTCATATTTTTCCCAGCATGTGGGTCATTCTGGACATCCTCAGTGCCTGGCTTATTGTGAAGGTTTGCAATGGGACAGTGAAGACATTCTGGTGTGGTTCCATCCCTTCTGGATAAACTGACCCTTCCCAATGGGATTCAGATGGATTTTGGAACATGGGATATTCTTTCCCAATGACGCTTCTGTTGTTGTGATAAAAAATCCAAACGAATGTGCAGATACAACAGCTTTGTCCATATGTTTGCAAGTATTAATAGAGTTGAGAAACTGTCCTAAAATATTGGTGATTTCACTGTTTTTGTGGCAAGTTGCTATAAAGGTATTATACCCAATTAAACCATGTGATGTATATGTTAGATACAGTAGCTAATGGCAATACAGAAAGTGAAATGGCACAGAGATGTCAACACAGAGACCATTTGTAATTGTTGGCACTTACCCTTTTGTCCCTGTGCAACAGTATATTCTGTCACCATAAAGTGGTACAGAATCCTCTGGTAATGGTGTGAAAGCCGCCTTTCTTGGTGTTGTTAGCTGCTGGGAACAGTAGAAAGCTGTAGGACTCTCATTAGAAAAATTTTGTTGCAGGAGTCTCTTGTGTGCTGGATTGGTGTGGTGGTGTGTCAAAATACAATAGAGACTGCTGGGAAGAGGGCTAAAGGCAGCCATGGAGGGCTCCTAGGGATGTGGGGTGCTAATGAAAGGAAAAGGGATCTAGTAAGAGAGAGATTCTGCGGTTCTTCCCAAGCATCAGTGAGAGCAGGTTTGGCATTTTGACCCAGGGAATTGGTCATTTCATTGAATTCAGCAGTGTGACCATTGTGTGGCGTAAGCGAATGTGACTGACTAGCATTTGCAGCCAGGTAGTAAGGACTAGCTTTGTTGCTGTTTCTGTTGCTGGTTTATTCTGTGGTTTTGATGTTCATCATACAACAGACAAAGCACTAGCTTGTGGCCAGTGGTACGGAACAGACCCCCTTTGCATCCAGCCTGGAGAAGATGGGAGCCTGTAGTTACCCTGTCTAGGTGTCGTGGCTGCTTTCATTCCCATTTTAAGAACATTGTGCTCTTGAGCGCCCTGGTTGAATTGCTGTGTTGGTTGGCCAGCATGGCAGCTGTTGTGTTCAGCGGTGCATCTGGGCATGTAATGTGGCCATGAGCTAGCCGACAGCCTTGTCAAGCTGGGATGGCCTCGTGTTGGCTGCTGGGCCAGCCTATTTGAACTGGGAGGGTCATGAGAGGAGATGTGTTGGAATGGGAGCAAAGCCATCTTGTATCGCATAAAAGTGTATTTCATGGGAGCGTAATTTTTACACAGTACTATTTCAGGCTTTATGCAGCCTCCGTAACAACTGCTGTATAACCTTGTGCTTTCCTCTGGATCCATGCACCACCGCATCCAGTTGTGCCTGGGCAAAGAGTGCTAATTCGATAGACTGGATCTGTCCACAGGAGAGCTGCGCTCAGTGAGTGGAGGGACAGCCCCGAGCAGCAGCTTTGAGGTAGGACCTTCAACGTCAGAGGCAGATTGCAGTGCTGTACAGAGTGAGGGCATTGATTTGAGGATTTAGTCTGAGGCATGTGTGTAGTAACAACTGGATCCTGAACTTAAAACTATTCTTCAGGTATGCGTGCAGCAACTTTAGGTAAATACAGATGTTGTCATGATGCAGTAAATTGACATTTGTTAGCAGAGCCAGCAGACTGGATAGCTTTGTAGAACAGAAGGGAAAGTGTTTTGCATTTGTTGTTAAAGGGGAATCTCAGGGAAAAACAGTGCCAAAGAACTGCTGCACTGGCCTATTGACTTTTTTGGAGGAACCTAATGCTGCTGGGAGGGCTAAAGATAACACCTTGATGAGAGTGCTCTGAAGCTGTGTGTTTGCTTTGGTCTAACAAGAACTGGAATGTTGAATAATGTTTCTGCTTTTCTGAGTGGGTGTCTTTAGGGGTTTTTTTCCATCAGGTAATTCTTTTTCATGATGAAAAAAACAATGCAGGCAAAGCTGTTCCAAATCAGGAGTATCCTAACTCTGCCACAGGCATACTCTATAGAGGCTGGCAACTCACTTCAAACCTGTGTGTTCCCTCCTGATGTCAGACAGATCTGACAACAGACATATGTGTTGACAACATAAAATTATTATGGTAGGATGTATACAATTAATTATGCATTTATTCAGTGCTGAGGAACTTAAAGTGTTGGCTCATTTGGAGCATGTCAGCATCTCAGCAATACAGAACCATCTAACAGTGTATCAGCTGATGCTGATGTTTTCTTCCTCTCTTCTTTTGGCAAATAACATATAGACCCTGAGTCTGGTTTTTGTGTGAAGAGTGGGGAAAAAAAAATCCTAAAATTTCAGATGTTTAGCAAATTGTTTTTGCCTTAAAAAGGACGGAATGTAATTAACGTCTCCTTTTGGATTTTTTAAAAGTATGATATCTTGTTTGTATCCATTTGAAGTTAGCTTTTTATTGACAAAATTTAAATTGAAATATTTGGCAAACAACAAGTGAAAATGCTCTGAAACATAAGATTTTGCTCAACATAAAGCATTTTTTTTTCTGTTTTCTTCTGAGAAACATGAAAAAATACGTTTTGATTTCAGTTACTTGGAGAGAAAGCTGAAAAATCAATTATTTAGCAAGTTATGTATTGAGTAAGTGCGGAGACTTTGTGGATGTAGGAGGAAGAGAAAATCTACTATTCAGTACATCTCTCCTCTGCCTAATTTGAGTTATGTTCAGCCTGCGGTTATCCAGAGCTGTGGGGAAAATAAAGCAACAGGTAAAGCAAAACCATTGATAATGCCAAGCTATGTAAAAGCCTAGAAGAATGTAAACTCTAGGAAAAGAACATCTGTGCATCTGTGCAGGAAGCAGGATAAAAGTGTGGTACAAGACAGCGTAGGATTTTGGCTCATTAATTGTTTATTTGGCTATTGGTTTTCATAGCTCATGATCACAGTTGCCTGATCATTCCCTGGTCTTGAGCAAATGAAGTCTGACTTAATTTACTGCAGCCAGACATTGGTGAAATTTGTGAATTTTAGCCTCCAGTGTAAAGAGTGAATTGTATGTTTCATTCCTCAGTTTTCTTTGGGATTGTTTGAAAATAAGGAATTGAGGAGTGTTTTGGGATACATCTTCAAAGGAGCTTTGATAATGTCAGTTTTGCTTTCTTACTAAGCAATTACAAGGCATGGAAGTTTCCACAGAGGAAAACTGCATCTTTCCTTCTCACCTGGGAATTGTGTGCCCCTTACCCAATGCAAGCTCTTTTCACAGTTAAACACATTTACTGGAAAGTGCTGTGATATTTGCTCCCAATCAGACAGTCCAATGTGTCTTGTTTAGAGAATGAAACTGGTTTCAACAGTCTGCTGTTGACAATTATCATTTGGGAAAGTCTAAATTTGTAGGTAAATACATCTGTATGCCAGGGTTGCTTTGGTGGTGACAGATTGCTCTCTCTGTTAATAATCTACCACCTCACAACTGTCCTAGTAGTCACCTCGCTGGACGACTCTCCTGGTAATGTGGAGGATTTCTGGATATCTATCAGCCAGATTGGAAGCTTTGGCTCTAATCAAGCTCATGATGTCTTTCCAATGGATGAAAAGATAATTTGCTATGTACAGTGAGTTTGTCATAGGTCAAGTTACTGTCCTGGTGCAAATGCTGGCAGATGCAAATAATTTGTTTCTTGATTTAGGAAGTCACCCAGGTAACCTCAGGAAAAGGTAAAAAATTCACAAACTACTTTCATTTTGCCAGAACTACAAGGCACATATTGCTTTTTCTTTGTACATTGGCCATGTGATTTCTCTTACTGTGTTTTTCTTTTAAACCTGGTATAACTATTGTGAACTACATTTTTTTTTCCCCCAGCAATAGTTTTCTTTCCTCCATGGCATTCTAAATACATTTTCAGAAACTTGACAATCCTGCTGTGTGGAAGCATCCTCTTGGTACTTCTGATTTATTCTTGGTGTGAATGAACCACGCTGCTCCCTGAGCAGGTGCAGCAGCTGGTAGAGGTTGGTGATCTTCTGTATCAGCTGTTCTTTTAGGGTGGGCACTGAATATTCCGCACATTGGCACATGCTGGGCCAAATTACTGCTCTCGGTCTGGTGCCTGGGGCCACAGAACAGGAGGAGGAGGAGGGCACCATGCAGCAGGGATATTTAATGGGTGAGAATCAATGATGCCTCAAGGGAATGCATAATGAACGGACTGTAATCACCACTGTTATTCCACAGCATCACAGCTCTGTCTGGATGCTGTGTTTTGGTGGGGACTATTTGAAGTAATGCATGACGTTCTGGCCCCGCTGTGTTACTCTCCCAGTGTATTCCTTCCTTCTTCCGGGTCAGCTTCAGTTTTGGACTTGTCACTGCTTGTGTTTTTTGGTGGGTGTCTCCTGTTTAACTGGTGGTGTTCAGTTAGCTCTAGCAATGTTACAGCATATCAGCACCTGTTTGGAAGGGAATGGAGCTTTGGAGGAGTTGGTCTAAGTGGTAATAAGCACAAATGATTTACACAACATTTCAGGTGAAAAGCTTGCTTGATTGAGTTGGTGGAATAATGTGGCTATAAATCACCTTTGGGTTTATTGCAGTTGGCTGCTGCAGCAGTTCTTTAGCAATATGTTCTGTTCGATGGCACTTCTCCTAATTCAGTACTTGCCATTGCTTGCATTTTGTAGATGTTGCACTATTCTGTAGCACTAATTCCCTGGATTTACAGTACAGGATGAAGAGAGTAGGAGTGTAGACTCTCCTCTCATAGCAAGAAATTGCTAGTGTCTCTATTTTGTGGAAGAAGTGTGAAGAGACACATTTCAAATACCTTTTTAACAGGAGGAAGAGTTGCCATGGATTTGTGAAACACTGGGTCTGATTTTGCGCCCGCCCACATCGCCCCCCCCCCCCCCCCTTCACTTTGTTCTGTGATGAGATATGAGCATCAGGTTCATCTTCCAGACTCCTGTATGGCACAGAATGGCTGAAGGGACTCTTGGATTCACTGTGGTTGGCTTCATCAGAGATGGTCCTGAGCCAATGACACCAAGCTGAGCATCCTCTGGAGTGCCTGCAGAGGCAAAGGTGCAGAACTGGCCTTTTATTCTGAGGATTTGGTATGAAGAAGTGAGACACCAGAAGAGCGTTCCTGGTGTGCTTTGAAGGTGCCTGTGTGATCTGACCTCATTGAGCTGGTACCTTTCTTTCCCTTCTTACACTGTGTAATTAACTACTTCAAAATTCACAGTGTTTTAGGAGCTTGTGTCATTCACTGACTAGCAAGTATGCCCGTCACAGAAGGCATTTCTCTAATTAACCGAATACCGTTATTTCTCTTTTTTCGATACTTTCTCTCCCATGTTTGCTACTGATAGGAACTTACCCATTTTACAATCAGTGTTAGTCATTATTCCTGCTTAATTTTGGTGAACCTGCTGTCAATAATGCTGATTTGTACCACCAGCAACACAAACCTGTGGTTTCTCAATGATCTGGGCAGAAGGATCCCAGTGGGAAGGGGAAAGAAGGATGTTCTCAAACAGTTAGATTGCAAACAGATGGACAGCAGTGAATGAATACAAAGGAAATACAGGTGAAATGCATGAGGCTGTAAAACAGGGTATCAATGTTTACATTATTTAAGTATGTTTGTGTGTGTATGTCTTAATACCCACATGCAAGAACTAATTTCTAGGAGTAAGCTGCCAGCTTGGAGTGGAAATTGATTTTAAGACACAAAATGTGTGCTCAGTGCACACTGTAATTAGATTGTGATGGCAGTTTCAGCACAGGACTGAACTTTAACCTTTCAAAAACTCATTCGTCCTACAGGAGCTCATGGGGCTATTTATGATATCAGCAATGAACTCAGGGAATGTTATAGGTTATCAGATGGGGAGGAAAGGAGAAGCTATTAAAAGATTACATTTTGATGGCATTTTAAATGTAACCCCCCCAAACTGCCTCTCTAATTCTGCTGAAAGTCAGTGACTCCAAAAAGCTCCAGTCATTTTTGAAAATGTGATTTTTATTTCCCCAAGTAGAGACAGGCTTAGTGAAATTTTAATGTGGCCCTAGGAAAAAGCTTCTAGCACCTGGGAGGTGCTAGACTCAATAACATGTTGTTCTCAACAGAGCAATTTTCCCCACTGTCAAAACTGGCTGTTGTGCTTTCTGTTATTAATGAGGGAGTTACTGTTCTCTTTAGGTGAGGTTTCCATGATATCTGCTGCTTGGCGCTTCTGAGATCTTATTAAAGAGCTGATGTGATTCCCATGAAGATTTTGTGAAGGCTCTGTTAAATGGGTCACCACATGCCAGATAACATAAGCAGCATCTGCACCACTTCTTGGGACCAGCAAGAAAGGCAGGCTTAGTACAGTGCTTTATCTGTGTGTCAGCCACTGCTTGAAAGAAACACCACACACAATTTTAAAATATTCACCTTTGTTCAACTAATATTACCAAAATTAAAAAGACTTTTTTTTTTTTTTTTTAAAATTGGTCTGTGCGGGATTAATAGATTTAGGTCACAGGCTGTAAGTGAATGTGACTCAGCTGTGTGAATAAACCAGTTCACTTTATTGTGGGATGAATTTACACTTTCAAAGCTTTTAATAAGTAATGAATATTCAGGGTCTGCCACATGGTAGGAGATCTAAAACAAAGGCTTAAGATTCCTACAGCCTTGGCTCTCACTTAGCAAGTGTTGATACAAAAAAGAGTGTCTTGGAGTGGTAGATCCTGCTGCTCTGATCCCTGGGTTTTTTTCCCCTCTTTGCTGTTGCTAATAGGAATGCAACAGTGCTATACGCTAACTGGTGGCTCCAGAAGACAGGTTTTATCATGCTGTATTAATGCGCAGAGCATGTTGTCCTCTTAGCAGTATTTGTAGACATCAGATGGAGTTGCACATGTGTCAGGGAAGGGCATTTGAAATCTCTCATGGCTTACAGCCACTGGGAGAATCTGGGAGCAATTACTCGCCCTAGCCCTGCAGGCAGAGAGGCAGCACCAGACTCTGTTTTTCTTTTAGGATGAAATGCTCAGCAATCCTGAAACTCATTTTTCTTAAATCTTGTTCAGCATACCCAGAATTGCAAGCGGCTCCTGAGAAAATCAGTAAACTCAGGATTTTGTCTCCTCTTGGGTATAGTCTTCTGTATATGTGTTGGGTTATGGGCTCTTCAAGGTGAGAGGAATTTTGTTCTTAATTTGTACAGCCTGGGGTGGACTGTACTCTAGAACTTTTGGCACAAACACTAGGCAGATAATAAACAATAAGCCCACATTGTTTCTGGGGAAACTATCTCCCAGCAAATGTGTATTTGCTTTGTTGCAAAAGAGATTATCTTTGATTCTGATTAATTGCAAGGTGGTTCATCAATCCTGAAATCTGCTCAGTAACAAGAAGTATTTAGTGGAACACTTACCAACTAAACTCATGCCAAAGAAGACAGCACCCCTGTGTTCCCATGATCAGATACAAGCTTCAAGGTGGTAAAAACCTGTGTCAGTGAGAGTCATGACATTGATTTGCACAGTAGAGCTCATGCTCGTGCAGGAACCAGTCAAGAAATGCATCAGACTTTCCTGGGCTCTGCTGAGTGACTCAGCATCCTGTAATAATTCCTAATTTGTTGCTGTTTGAAATACTGTTCACAAGAGTGGTGGGGAAGGGAAATAAAGGTGCTGGTTCAAAGTTACCCAGGTTAAGAATAGCCTACAACATGGCTGTGAAGTGTTTTGATATTTTTGCTTGCAATAGAGATTTCTTGCCAAAGCTGTCTGTGGAATTAATTTGAAAATTGAATTCAAGGTAGCTGGATAAAAATAAAAATAAAGATTTGACAGCACTGTGAAAATCTTTAATCAAAAAGGGTCTACGCAGCACCTCAGTAGAGTTCTCCTTGGTACAGCCTTTCACTGCTTTTGCTTGTGCCAAGACTTACAGCTGATGAAGTCAAAGAGGTGACAGGGCTGATATGGAATATGTCTGGATGAAGTGTAACATGCATTAGCCTGCCACAGCAACTTTATTACCAACACCAGGACTGCTGCTGATGGGTAACGCTTCCTAAAGTAGGGAAAAATGAGAAACACATTGTTATGAAAGTTGAGCTGATGATCCATGTGCAACTGGGAGCTTCTGATGTTTCACTGATAGTACAGTGCTGCAGTTCCAAAGTTCATGATGCTGACAAGCTTGGTAAGAAGCTCCATTACTTGTGCTAAAAATCCACCAATACAAAGAAAAAGAAAAAAAAACCCAGCAAAAAAGAAAAAAAAAAGGTGTTAGGTTTCTAAAAGGCAGGGGAAGATCCCTTTAACAACAGCATTGTTGCAGGGAGGTCTATTACAGCCTGCACAACTGCTCCTCCTCCTCTGCATAAATATAGCCAGACACTGATGGGTAGCCTGGTATGTGTGGCAGAATTTATACCATTGATAAAGGCAATGAATGCGAGGAAAAAACATATGCTTTAGTTGTGCCAAGCGCTTGGCTATGTGCTTTGATCCCAGTGATGTTAGCAGGGTCTGGGTATATGAAGACAAAAGCACTGATTATTTCTGTTGAACAGGAATGGAGTTGAGTAAAAGGTTCAAGTTGAATGCATATAGCAGTGATTTGTTGAACTTACACCTTATTTTTTTCCCCTTAAGAAGTCCTGTATAATTGGGGGCATCCATTTTAACAGGATTCTCTGGAAATTAATCTGAAAGCACAAGGGATGTAAACCTGACAGCTTTCTAAGTTTTTGACCATGCTATAGAATTCCACAGCAAAAGTACATTTCATTATCAGATTCTACAAGCAGAGTAGAAATCTATCATTTCCATTAACTGCTACAGGGTTTTTCCAGAAGGGAGGTTAATGTATTGTTTGATTGTGTTTTATCATCTGTAAGGAGAGCTAAGCAGTGGAAGAAGTTGCTGAAAGTAGTTGTAAAATTCTTAAGATATTTAGAGCTAGGCTAGACGCCTGCCAGGAATGCTGAGATATTATTAAATCAGTCTTCCCAAGCCATAGCATAACGTTCCTGATGAGCCATGGGCTACCTCTTTGATAAGGGAATAAGGCTAGGAAACAGAAAATAGAGAACCAGAAACTTGTGTTGATAGACAAAGAGGATTTGAACCTGCAAAATTTTGAACCAAGTGCAAGCTTGGCTATGTGCATGAGTAGCCCTGACTTCAACAGGACTATTTGTGTCCTGTTAGGGACTGGGGAATAGGCACAAACACCCTGTGAGCATGCTGCATTCTTCCTTTGAAGCACATGCTTTGCAGTTGTGCTGAATTGGGGCTAAGCTGCTCAGCGTTCCTGCAAGGTGAGATTCTGAATAGCAGAGCAGGGCTGGGTAGGAAATCGGCTCGCTGATCAAGATGTTCCAAAGTATATCTTCAAGGCAGGTCTGAGTCAACACTTGGAGATAATGCTGTCAGGCTAAATGGTAACACAAAATATTCTGACAACCTACTTGGTCTGGAAACTCCGTTCTTTGGCAGTGATTTCTGATTAAACTGGGGGCTCTAGCTGCCAACAACCCAGTGCTAGCCGCTGTGACTCAAGCCGTTGACTCCTCTTGTTTGGCATAAAACATTCAAATATTTAAATTAAATAAATTCAAGTGAGAGACAGGAAGCATCTTTTTGTTTGGAAAATTAAACTGCACTGTAGCTTTAGTAAGGGTGTCTGAGACCCACCTGAATCGCAGACAGCTGTGAGGAAGCTCACATACACATGCCACGAAATAAAATGTGTAAGAGAAGATCTTTGATACAGGTACCCTCCATCTACAGTTTGCAATTATATCTGACCTTTTAAAATAACCCAGGTGCAGAAAAGGTGCTTGAATACGTAACACCCAAGATGAACTTCATACATACTTCCTGGTTTCCTGAGAGCTCTGCTCTTTGCAGTAAAGAGCAATCAGGTTAATCAAAATAACTGAGAAAAAGGAAATTATATGCAGGAAATTCTCCACTAGCTCATCCAAGTGTACAGCTTGCTTGTGCTGCTTTTGTAGTAGTCTTGCAGACTTTAAGGGCAGAGACCTGAGACACTGAACAATCTTAGTGTGTGTGTGCGACTTTTCGTGAAAAGCCCATGCCAAACATGTTGCTGATTTTTTTTCTTCATGTTTTGTTTCCTCGCCTGGTTCCTATTTCTGTGTCGTCTCTTCTTTTTCTTTTGCTACCTCTAGCCCTACCTTCAGGCCCTTTGCAGGATTTATATTCTCTCTGTCTTGCAGGGACAGTAGTCTTTCTGGTGACTGTTGTTGTACACCTTTCTGTCCTTAAATCTTTCCTAGCTAGTGTAGGTTTAGAACTCTTAGTGAAGTTCCCATCTTCTGTGGGAGCCGAGACCCTGGCGTTCAAAAGTATGAACAGCTTTATTTATCCAGACCTAAAAGAACACCTCCACCATCTAGACAGCATCCTCGAATTGAGACCGTACCTGCATGTTGGATAATCTGTGCATTGGGAACAAAAGGACATAAGCAGTTCCATCAAGTTGAATTACAGTGGGAGGATTAACAATAAAACAAACAGGTTCCTATTCACTATATGAAGGTCTGTCAACATATTTTGACTGTTTGTTGCAGTAGTCAGCACAGCAGCTTGTTATGTGAAAGTATCATACGTATCTGGCAGGAAATTGGCCAAATTACCTGTAACTCTCATGAATCTTGCTGTCTTTAAATAGCTTTTTCTTTTATGCATTTTCCCCGTCCCATCTTCTTCCTAAATCATAGGCGGGGTGTTGTCAGAAGCTAAAGCCTGAGACGTGGCATCTCATTTTCTCCTGTTATAGAAAGACTGAACATACCTTGCTGAAGTGGACATAAAGCTTCTTCTCCATGTCATTGTCTGGTCTGAGTGTTTATGAACAGAGCAGGACTGATTGACTGGAAACCAGCCTGTAATGTTAGAAAAAGATGGTGTGGTCATCTGCCACAATCTTCCCTATTGCTCTTCATGAATATGTTGCTCATGCCAAAAAGAGCAAACCCAACTGTTACGTGGAGTGAGACCATACCCTACGCTGCAGTTCAGGGTCATGTTTGCTTTCCATGGAAAGACTGAGCGTGTATGAATGTGGCTGAGTATCTAGTCCATCTGCACATGTAACTCAGGTGGTGAAGTTCATATGTGCCTGAGTGTTGGCTTCTTCTGCATGGGCTCCTCTCTGAATACTGGAAATGTCTGCTAGTCTGTTGAGGTGACCAGTAGGAAATTTCCTCAGACAAATGAAAATAACAATGAAATTGCAAAGCCCTGCATTGTTTCGCACCTTTGCGGAGCTCCCTTGACTATAGGAGGGCTTTCCGTGTCCACAGAGGTTGGCCGGATCTAAGCCTAGCTTACTTGCTACAAGTACCTTGAAGAGGAGGGGAAGAGGATCGGCCATGTCTTTAGAAGAGCATCCTTTACCAAGGGCCATGGTGGTTTGAACTGAGTTAAAAATAGATGCAAAGAAAATTAACATGCCTCAGAATCACTGGAATAGAGCAGAATAGAGTAAGATACCTTTCCTGATGTCTGTTCAGTATGCTTAAAATTGACTTGGATTTTAAAGTTATGGGACAGACTCGGCAAACAATCAGTCCTGACACTTTCAAATCAGCTGAAGGGCACTTAGAAATGCTAATGGATGAGTTGTAGTGAACATAGAAGGGAGAAGAATGGAAATACTGTCTCAAAGGGTATCAGCAGATTTCTCTGCAGTACTAAATGCAAAAGCTAATGACCAGTGGCTGAACACACATGTGACCGCTGCATTTATTGTAGATGTCCTTCTGCAGTGTTCACTTTTTCTTATTCATGACAACTGTGATTTGCAACCTCTACCAACTGCTTAAATGCAGATCTTGTTCCTGCTTTAATTTCTTGCTCAGGAAGAATAAGAACTTATTATATATAATAATAATTATTATTATTAGCTCAAGCCTGTATCTTTACAGAAAGAATAGATGTGTCTGTGACAGTGAAGGAAGCTACAGTTCTGATTCTATGCAAGATTCACAATTTTGCCTGGACTCAGCCAAACTTGGACCAAAATGCCTGTGAGCTCTGCATTAAAACTTTTAAATGCAAACTGAGCACTTGTTTAAATTTTTTCAGTGTCTTTGTCCTTGTGGTAAGATTTCACTGATCTTTTCAAACAAAAGTAAAGATGTTTCATCTTAGACTGACTGTCTTTGGTCTTTACTGCAGAAAATCCCAGGAGTTTCATATTCTGTTTTTTATTGGCATAAAAGAGATAACAACAGGGAAAATGTGTCTGTCCTTTGATAGTCTTGAAAACACTGGAACATAAACAAAATAAATCAGAGGGTTTAGAGACCTCATGGAAAAGCACCTGGAAAAATTCAGAATTTCTCTTTGCATGTTATTAGGTAAGCAAATTCTGTTTAGGATTTTTATTCCCTTAGATTAAAGGACACTTGAAGGTCTAGCTCCGTTCTCCATTACTCTAGTGCTGATGTAACTGAGCTTTAATGACATTCTGATTGATGCCACTCTGAGATTGGAGTAGGGCCTGTAATGGTTCTGTTAGAGTATAAGGAGCTGTACCAGTTAATGCTTAAAATTCAGGAGCCCTGTTCCCAGAGCAGTTATATAACATTTATACAGAAGGAACAACGGAAAAAATTAATAAAATCTGGTTTAAATATTTACAGGTCTCTGTCTTGCTTCCTAGAGATGCAGGTATGAACAGCTGTTGTGGAAAAACTGCTCAAGCTCTTTGTCTGACCAGGAATTGCCCTCTTTTAGTGCGCAGGAGACAGTCAAAGGGGTGGATGCCAGCTCAGCTGAGAGCTGCTGTGCTGTGCACAAGTCCTTAAGCAGCTGGCTCCAGCCTCTCAGCCCCCCTGCACAGGAGAAAGCAGTGTGTGTCAGCCATCCTTAGGAAACCTTTAGTAATCAGTACCATTTTGGTCACATCCTGGTCTACCTCCTCCCTAACTGTGGGTCCAGAGCTTCACTTCATTCACACTCTTGCTTTTCTGGCCATGTATGAAAGTAGCAGAGCCAAAGGAGAGCAGCTCCAGGGAGCATCTTCCCAGGTATGCCCAGAGTGCTTCCTCCCATTCTTTGTGAACTCCACACAACCCCTGCTAAACATGGCATTTGGACTCCAGGGTGGAAGGGTGGAAGGCAAATGAACTGCCAGACTAGCATTGCTTCTGGAAGAGCTTTTCTGTGCACATTGCAGCTCACCAGCTGTCCACAGACTTCTCGACTTAAAAATCATAATATGCTTCTCTGTTCTGCAGTGGAGAGTGGGAGCACTGGTGTGATCAGTCCTTCTGGTGGATAAGTGGGAGCAGTAACACCCGGTTAAGGTACTGTGACAGACAGGTATGGTCTGCCCATGCTCACCCAGTATTCAGACTGCATCAGTAGCCCAGTGCTTTAGAAATATACAGCACTTTAAAAGCTCTGTGTGTAATTTTTTTCCACTTCTGAAAGTAAATATTTTACATGAGTTCCATGATTTTAGTGTCACTGATCCCTGTTTGTGCTCAGCTTCAATGGCCTATGCTTGAAGTCTTTCCCTCGTTCCAAGTCTTTACTGGTGAGTTATTTGCACAGGATTTGCTGCTACTGGGTTTTTTTTGCTGTCAGAATTTAAACTTTGCTGACTGTATGCTATGTGCTAGGTGGTGATTTCTTTGGCATATTTCCTTTCTTCTCTTGGCAGATCCTGAGTTTGTTCCATTCTCTTTATGAAGTGAAAAATGCTAAGCAGAATTTGCAGTGACTTTCTCTTTTATTTATTCAGTGCTTTATCTTGACATTGTCTAATGTGTAAAATTTGCCCTTTTGAAGACCAGGAGTAGTTGATGTATGGTAGCTTTGTCACTGGGCTGCACTGGCTGTAGTTACCTATCTGCTCAGCAATTGGTATGTAACAAAAGTTTATTTCTGAGGTGGGGGAGTGGAACCAGCATTACAATTTACTAAGATTATTGAACAGAACAATTTATCAGATAGCAATGCAAACTGTGATGTTTTATTGCTGCCACCTGACCCTCTGAATAGTCCATTGTCCTCAGGTTCTTACACTTCACCCTTCACTATTTGCTCTGAACAGGCTGTGAGTTTGCAATATCCTGTGCCTCTGCTTCCCTGTCTTATTTCCAAAAGCTGTAAAGGGCAAAATCCACATCAGTGCTGAGCCCATATACAGGGCATATAGCTTGCACTTGGACAGGCCAGGTGCTGCCTGTGGATGTTGGTCGGGTGTTTTGGGTAAGTATAGGGCATTAATCTGCAGCGTGATAACTCTGGAGAGCCACTGTTGCACACTCACTGAGATCAAAACCCACAGAGATTTTCCAGAAGCCTGTGAAATGACAGCACAGATCCGATCAGCTGCAAGAGTGGAAGTAGTGTTTGCTATATCATGTAAGCCAAACTGTTTATTGTATGCCATGGTGAGATGAAATGAAATCAAATTGTGTAATGCCAGCATTTCTGACTGCATGGTTTGAAGCTTCCATGTGTGTTTGAACATGTGTGCTTGTGAACGGAGTACTGCAAGGACCTGTCAATCTGAGTGGACCATCCATGTACTGTTCATTAGGAGAAGCACAGCGCAGTTTACCCTGTACAGTCTACCCGTGTCCTTGGTTGAAGTATGTGTAAATGCCATCCACAGAGCAGGACACTTAGAGCTGCAGCATGAACCATAGTCTAAGGCTGTAGGGTAACAACTGATTTTCTGTACAAATCAATGACAGTAACGTTGAAGGACTGAGACCAAGGTAAAAACAGTTAGAGCTGTTCCCAGGTTTGAACTGAGAGCACAGCTTTGTCATGTGTTTTGTTGGGAGAAAGAAGAGCCTACAAATCATTTCAATCATGCAGTGCCCTTGCTAGAGAAGAGCAAGTTAATTGTACATCTGACGCGGCAGGAGCCTTTCTGGGTTGTCTTTCAGATGAGGTGACAACTGATAATTATGTGAAAGCTACAGGCTGTCTATCCTCTATTACTCCAGCATAGCTCTCAGTGCTTCACTAGGGGAAAAATAGTACAAGGAGTGTGAGAAAACCTTTGATTATAGGGAAGGATGTAAAATTTGTTGTCATTGCTTGCTTTTATCCTAACTAGCCAAATGTTAAATCTTGCATCTGATACAAATTGCACAGTGTTGGGAGTGTTGCTATTGTGTTTCAGGTCTTACTTACTCTAGTGGGTAGCTGGAAGAGATCTGCACATCTAGCCAGACTTCTGTGTTTCTTGCTCAGTCAGAACGTACTCAGTTTGCAGGGGCAGGATTTGGGATGCAGTACATCTCTCTGCTGGCTTTAGTGGTATCTCATGCCTAATCTGCTGTCACCATATCTGCCCATCTCTCAGCAGTAACCTGAAGTCAATGTCAGTGATAAAATACAAGGTAGTTGAAAATGTTAGATGACATCTGGGTGTTACATCTGCTTGCAAATTTTTCCCAGGTACTGTATAAACTTATCTTTGTGACAGTATAAAATGTGCTGTATACTCTGGGAGCAGGGGCAAGGGGCAGCACACAATCTGAAACACGGGGAGTTCCATCTGAACATGAGGAAAAACTTCTTTACTTTGAGTGTGACAGGGTACTAGAACAGACTGCCTAGAGAGATTGTGAGTCTCGTTCTTTGGAGATATTAAAAACCCACCTGGATGCAATCCTGCACAAGCTGCTGTAGGTGAACCTGATTTAGTAGGGGGGTGCATTAGATGATCTCCAGAGGTCCCTTTCAACCCCAACCATTCCGTGATTCCATGACCATTAATCTACATAGACCAATTAAATTGCTTTCATCACTTTTCTGAGTACTTGACAGGAAGCCTTTTTCACTTATGCAGCACCAATTGTGCAAGAATTGGAATATGCTGTAGTTAAATGAGAATGGGACTGGGAAGGGAGGAAGAACAATATTTGTCCCAGCTTGCCATAAGCTTGTGACAGGACCCTGTGACTCAGATCTGAGCCCTGGGTAACAGTCCAGCAGAGGAGGAAAGCTTGCACACAAGAATATGGGTTTGCATTGGCTTCTCCAGAGTGTTGCCCAGAAGCAGAGGGCAACATATGAGTGTGATTTTATTTTTTTTTTTTTATTATTATTATTATTATTATTATTAAATCCAATCTGACAGCTCATAGAAGAGACCTCTATCTAAACAGGCTAGGGACTAGATTCCTGTTACTGAATTAGCAGCTATGTATATTTGACAGCGTCAGGGTGATGTCCTAAATCAGTTCACTGACAGCTAGATTTTGTCTTGTGTCAAAGCTCTCTTTTGGCTGAATTGTGACTGTTTCTGGTCTGTCCTCAGACTGGAAAAATCCCTTCTTGCATGTCTTACATATGCATTTAGGCCATGTTAAGTTTCCATAAATGGTCTTGCCACCAAGACATTAGGAAGTGCAGAGCTGCTAACAGAACAGGACTGGAACCAGTTGCTCCTTGGGCATTGTGAAGCTGCTGCCCAATCTGTCGGCCAGGCCAAAGAAACATTTTCTTCCTCATCCCTCTCTCCCTTTCCCTGCACTGGTTATTTTTAGAATCTCTCCACCCCTGTATGTTGGTTGTGAGAACTGTTTTGCAGCAGATGACAGCACAGGCCAAATAGGTTCAAACCAGCCAGGCTTGGTGTTTCTGATGGGTTTTATATAACACTGCATAAGGCATTTGCTTCTTTTCATATGTCTGTGATACATGCCAACTACCTACTCTAGTATTGTTCCAGTGCCTGAAGTGGAATAACATTATATTTTTCAGTAATGAGACTCCTTCACACAGGACCTATTCTAAGAATAGATCTGGGGACAGAGAAGCATTTGCTTGACCTCTTAGAAGTTCTTGGAGTGCTGTAATTGCTGGAAGAAGTTACTCTGATGTGTACAAACCTATGTATGCCCACAGATTTGGATTAATTGCTGTAGTGTCTAAGCATCTCAGTCAGTACGTACTTGGTTTCACTGTTCTGGGGGTTTGGGGAGTGGACATGCAACAGAACTAATGACTTGTCCATGATAAACACACTACTGAGTCTGTGGCAGAGTTGGTAATTTAACACACATCTGCTGAAAGCTGAGCTACTCTTTCAAGAGCTGGGGCTTATTTTGTATGGAAGGAGGCGCTGGGATGAGTGTGTGTGTATGTGTGCACCATCCAGACCATTTCATCACAGAATTAGCCTTACTAATTGCTTGCCCTTCTTCCTTAATTGAGTATTTACTTAACATTTTACCTCCTTTAATGTATTCAAACAGTCTGAGTTGGCTTTCTCTCAGAATTCAGTCTGCAGCTCTTTATTCGGGCAGAATTCCCTTTATACTAGTTATGCTTACTCTGGAGTAGGGCCAGTAGCTCCTACCCAGGCTACACCGTGGCCTTTTAGACAAGGCACAGATTTTTTCCATCCTTGCCATTAGATGTTTTGTATGCACTTTGAGAGTTTTATGCACTTTGAGAGTTTTGCTTCAGTGAGGACAAGAGCAGCATCTGGGGGGGGGGGGAGTCTGTTTCTGTATAGCAGGAACTAGAGAAAAATATATCAGGAATTGTTTCCAAAACTTACTCTCTGGAGACGTTTTTCCAGCGTCACAGATGCAAGAAGCTTGGAGCATCCTGAAGTATGGATGCTTGCTTGATGCAGACAGAGGCAGTGCGAGTGCAGATGAGATCTGACTGCATTTAGTGTTGCTGTGCCTTTTAGGAAAAGAAATCTCCCTCCCCTTCCTACTTTTATTTCCCATCCTTTTGCTCTTAAAGCTTCAGAGTCTCACCTTCCCTCCAGGGGCAGTTTCCTGGCATTATAGACTTGAGTGATGTTCCTTGTCTCTTCTGAAGGAAGTTGCTGGTGTTGCTGCAGTTTTGAATGATAAAGAAGGAAGACCCTGGGGCAGTAAATGCCTCAGCAACGTTTGCAAACTTCCACAGATGAGCAGTCAGTGTATGCAGCTTAAACTACCATGAAAGGACAACAGGAAGAGTGCTATTTTTTTTTTTTTTAAGGATAGCATCGTATTATATTCTTCTCTGAGCAGATAATTTATTCAAGGAGTGACAGATTGTCTAGTCTGTCTGAGGCACTGGCCTGCGACTTGGCTCTAGCTGTGGTTGCCACAGATTCCCTTTGCTGTCAGTATGTGGTGTATCCAAGCATAAAATGAACCATCAGACCACATTTTAGAAGTGCTGTGTTAGGTTTGAATGGCCAGGATGAGAAACCCTTGAAAGTCTGTTGCCTGCACCTGATTCACAAATGCGTTTAAGGCTTTGGTCTGCAAGGCTTTAATTCAGCATGCTGTATTAGCACTGAATTTATATCTATATTAAATGTCCAGTAAGATATTAATAGCCCACACAGCAAGTGTCTTTTTGAGCAAGCGTAGGCTTTTCTGTTTGAATCAGCTGTGTATTGATCCTGGAATACAGGCACAGGAAAAACGTGAAAACTGATGAGAAAGGCTAGAGTTTACTCTGAAAGGTCACCTCTACAAGAATGTAAAACTTACTTAGAGAGCTAGTGCAGGAAGGAGCTGTCCTAGAAGCGGAGCATCCCATTTTATAGGGAAAGTTTTCTCCATTGCCGAGAGAAACAATAGAAAATCAAGAACAGAGAAGCAGTTTTTCAGGAGTCTGACACTGAAAAAGTGAGTGCAGTTTGCAGCTTCTTCCTGATAGATGGCAAAACTTCTGGCAGAGCTCCATGAAGCTGCTGATCTCTGTCAAATCCCTTGGTAAGTCTCACTTCTACTGCTGAGTGCTGCTTGTGAGGAGCTTGACCAAGGGTGAAAAGGCCTTGCTATTAATTGGCTTATCCTCACTGCTGATCCTGCACACTGACCAGAAGATATTTAGGTCAGTGGAAAGGTTCCTATTCACTTCTTTGAGCTTTGGCCCTGCACCACAGCTGGCCTGTGCAGGGTTACACTTGCATTACTGTACATCTGTCCTGGCTGTTTGTCTCTCACTGTCTCAGGACTCATGATTGTCCCTGGAATATGGCCTGTCTCTTGTAGTGCCCCCCAGCAGGATAGCCAAGGCTTGGGGGGGGATCTCTTAACCCATAAGAGGTTTGGCAATCTTCCTCTGGTGCTGAAACCTAAGGCACTGGTGAGGTGGGTAGCACTTGCTTAGCTCCCAACCCATGGCATCCACCCCAGCAAGCAGACCTACAATGAGCCTTTGGTTTTGTGCAGCTTTAGGCTGAGGTTCGTTGGTAGAATGCTTTTGGATTAAAACTCCACAGCTTCCCTTGAGCTCAGCACTTGCCATTCGTCTTCCCTAGTCCTTTGTTCACACACATTCCATAAAATTGATAGTAACAAGGACACAAACATTACCTTCTAATATTTCTTCCGAATGTTACCTTCAGGTTTTTGGTACGAAGATTGATCTCAGGCTGGTGTTGATGCTAGTGTTCAGTAGTGCACGATTCAGTGTTCACTATGCTCTGAGATTCTTCTTCTGTTAAATAATTATTTGTTCATTTTTATCCCAGACAAGACTTGTGCTAGTGCAGCAGCCTTTAAAAAGCCTTGCTGACATTATCTGCAAGTGTGGCAATAATTCAGTTATTGCACCTTTCCATAATTCTCACCAGTGCAACAGTGTAAGTAAACAGGGAGCAGTGAGACATATGATGGGAGCCAGAAGTGATTTAGCCACAAGAGTTTGTCATCAAGATACAAACCACCCTGGAGCTGGGGAATTGTCTCCTTTGCCAGCTCATGGCTTTCTGACTGCTGGCGAGATAGATGATGCCCTTTTTTATCCTCTGACAAAATATTCCTTTTTGCAGAGCCTTGGTGCGTCCCCTGATGTCATTGCTGGACACAAGCTACATGAAAGAGCTGTACTGATGCTGTTCCAGAGAGACATGGAGCCTCCCTCTATGCAGGGTTCAGCAGGAGACCAAAGATACCTGCACAGAGTTATATATTGGGCAGGCTTTCGTTTGGTGGCTGTTTTGAGAGGCATTTGCAAGACTTTCCTGACAGTCCCTTTAAAGAGGGATTCCTATTAGAGTGAAGAGCAAAACCATTTCATAAACTCTGTGCAAGAAGTGATGTGTCCTGTTCTGTGGCTTTTCATCCCATCTAAGTCTGAAAAACAATGGAGGTGATGAACTCCTGTTTCGTAAGGTGTGTGGAAAGATACCCTTTGTGTGGAGGCTGGGAACAACAGTCTGTACTGGTATTTCTGGACTCTAGGATGATAAGACAGTCCAAACCCAAGAGTTTACTGGGTAAAAACACACAGCTGCTGAGAACAGCCAGTATGAAGGTTCAAAACAGGTGCCTATTTGTAATTCTCAGCACTTTACTATTGTACTGGTCCTGCCCAATGAGGCTTTGACAAACCTGGCTGTCGAGATTCATTCTGGACCAATGAAGGTGGAGTATGTCCTGTAATACGGGGAGGCCTGACTGCTGGACCGTATCTGAATGATAGCGGCCAGTGGAAAGTGATATCCATCTGGAGAGGGTTAAAGTCCTAGTATGAGACCAGTTTGATTTAAGTCCCACATCATAATGATGCCTTCCAGCATCTCTCAAATAAGAGGCTAAGTGTTGTTTGCCAAGGTTTAGAAATTTATTGCAAAAGCACTTTTCAGAGTTAAATACATCCATGTGGTTTTGATGATTTATAGATTTTATGGCCATTAAGTTCAAGTCCATTGCTTATGGCTTTGTTCAAGGTCAGGTGGAGCTGTCTACCCCTCCTGTCTACTTCCCTCCCCTTGTTAACTCTGTCTGGCATGATGGGAATCTTTAATGATGCGATGGCTCTATGGCTGCCTCACTACCTGTATACCGTCCTCACTGCTTCCCTACCTGGGCAGCACTTGGTCATTTAATAAAAATGTATCAATTTTTATTTGTGAGAAATCTGAATTCACGTCTAGAAAGAACAGCAAGGCTGAGCTGTCATCAGGTGCAACGCTCCATTGTGACTCAACGTACTTGAATGTCAGTTGCCCTTGTCTAGATCACCTTCATCCAAACTGCTCCCAGAACACCGTGAAGCATCTCCAGGACCACTTCCCCATTTCCCACGTTTGGCAGACTGTGCAGCTCCAGCCCATCTCAGTTAGGCAGAGAACTGCAGAGCCGCCCAGCTGGTGGGAGACATGGTGCAATTTGTCCAGGACATTGTGTTTGCCTCTCGTCCATCCAAGAGTCAGCACTGGCAGGATGCCCGTCTTTGTAGTATCTGTACACCTTGCTTGTGAGGTTGTTATTCCTACTTTTACAAAAAGTGCACAGATCCTGTCCAAACCGGTACAACGGAGAGCTATGGCAGCTGCTGGCTATTCAGCAGGTCGGTCTGCAGGGCGAGGTACTGCAGTGGGGCTAGGAGTGCCTCCCTGCAGTTAGGGAGGCACCAGCATATTTTTCCTTTGGTGTTTCTCTTTATATATTGACCAAGCTGCAGCCCTGAGATTCAGCACCTCACGGAGTCAGTGTCTTCATACAGAGATTTTAAGAAAATATGTACAAAAAAGGCACCGTGTCCATGAACATGTTAGGCAGAATCAGTCCATCAGCTGTCTCTGTGGAGAGCCCTCATATGCCAGGCCACAGTCAGCAGTGTCAGGTAGACACTGCCATTGCTATGCGTTACAAGACAGTTTCATGCTTTGTAACTACCTACTTTACTCCATGGTGAGGAAACTGACGATACGCTGCCCAGTGAGGATTCCTTTATTGAACTGGTCCAGTGAAAGATGTTCTCGGAAGGCTCCTTTTGTTCTTTCAAGCTCTCAGCATACCACCTCATGCTTCATACATCTACCTTTGCTACAGGGCTTCACTGAGCCTTATCACTGAAGGGTAAATTACGGCCCTGTTACAGTAACAGGTATCTGCTGAGCACTTGCAGATAACACACATCAGAAATTGTGCTCCTGGAAATGCATGAGGAGTAACCTGTGGTTTGTTGTGGCTGGTACATATATAGCTATTAGCAGTGGACTGGCTCCTCAGGTGCAACACTGCAGCGAAATGCAGTAGGGCGAGGACCTTGCAGTATAAATCTATTGTGATTTCTGCATTCTCTCACCTCTTGATTGTAACTCCTACAAGATATCTTTATGTTGGAGGAAAACAGATACAAGCACAGTTTTGGCAGGTTGAAAGGAGGCAGCAGCAGCTCCAAGCATTTGAGAGAAATGTGGAACGTCTGGCAAATACACAACAATCAGGTTTTGCCTATTTAGGTATTTCACAGGGGATCAATAAATTGCCAAGAACATTTAAACTGCGAAGTGAAGAAAAGCCTGTGAACTGAAAGGCCAAGAAGGGTGTGTAAGCACCTACTCTGACTTTTAAAGGGACTCAGCTACTTTAGAAATAATAGTTTACTGTATGTGTTATACCTGGAATTGGGGTATGGTGTGGTGGAAAGGATTAACTAGTCCAATCTCCTCTTTTGTAGATGCTCCAAAGCAGAACTATGCGTAGTCTGATCGGCAGTGGGTAGCAGATGTTATACACTGGAGTTGATAATTTGAGCTCCAGTGACCAATTCTTTATTTCTGGGGGTCCATCTCAGGAGAAACTCTCCCGATTCACTGTAAACAGTGCCTATTCTGTTTTTACAATGAAAGGGTTAGTTGGTTTTGCTTTCCAAGCAGGTCTTTTTCACTGATTGGGACTCTGGAGGTGCACAGCACATTGACAGGGGCAAACACGCACACACATGCCTGATTCCACAAGCAGTAGTGCCACAGTCCAGCTCATATTTCTGCTCAGGAGAGCAGGGGTTTTCCATTAGCCAAATCTCTGTTTCAGAATCTTCTGTTTCTACTCAGACCCTGGGCTCAGCACTCTTCACAGTCCATCTGTTTCTGGGTAAGAAACAGTAAAATCATATGCCAGCAGAGACAGTTACCTTTGTGTCAGATACTATCTTTTCAATAGTGTGTACAGTGAGTGGAGTATACTGGGTCCAGTCCCTCACTGAGATTCTTTCAATACCAGTACTAACTGATAACAGTTGAATTGGGCACACTTCTGAAACACAAAAGTAGCTGTGCACTTCTATTTCCTTTTTCTTTGTATTAGGCTTTGGACCTTTCTTCCGTTCAGCTTTCTAGCCATCATCCAGACTGTAATGAGGATGCAGAGTATAGGAAATACTGTAACATGAAGCAGCCTTGTACAGCTTCTAAGGCTAGAAAGAGCATGCGTTTTCTATGCGCACAGGCTTTGTCTTTCATCTATTCCTTTCTACACAAAAATGCTGGCTAATTATCATTCCTTCTAATGTCTTTCCCAGTGTAGATGAAAGACCAGTGTGGATTTCTACATGTGATTTTATACAGTGAAAATTTCCTCCTTTGCAGTTTGAATGATTCATATTCTGTATGCTCATGACATGGGAACGGGAGGTATGAAGGGGGCTTCTGGGCTGTTACATTGCCTGGAGCTGGTAGTTGCAACAAGACACAGGGGAATTAGGAAAGATTAACACTGCCGGCTGTGTGAGTGCTATGGTCAGGAATCTGCCTACTTGTGCAAGCTGATGCAGCAAGGACTCCCTCTTTCCCTCAGCACCTGGTGGCTTTGCTCTTGGTGGGTTTGTTGCTATCCGCCCTTAGCATTAGCTGTTCTGACTCATGCTGTGTCACAGTCTGCTTATCTGTGCTTCCCTTGTCTTGACGTCAGTGGAGTCAGCTGCTGTTCAAACCTGTCAACCTCATTTCAGACTTGGTAATTATCCCACCATAGCGAGTGGTGCTTACTGCACATTTCCTCCTCTGTTTCTTTGGGTCCGATGTTATCTCCCAGCAACACTTTTCAGAAAGGTTAAGCATCTTTCTTTTCAACTAAGGGGAAGATTGCTCCTTTAATCATACCTTTCTGCCTGATGTTTGTCATCTTAACTAATTGTGTGTCCCTGTGCTGGATTCATCCAATACTCATTCCTCCCAAGATTTGTGTCAAAGCATTAATTTGCCATGAAATTTCTTTCATTCAGTTTAATTTCAGGACTGCTGCTCAGGCATTTACATTTGAGATCGGATCTCTAGACCTACATTTCATCCTCCCTATCTGTGAGCATCTCAAAAGCTGACCACATTCCCTTTTAACAGCTGGGTTCAAAAGTGATTTCATGAGATAAGGCTTGGAGAGCTGAAGATGCCCAAATTGTGCTGCCCTGAGCAGGCCCCTGGGCAGGTCTCTGGCTGGCACTCAGACCACAATCTAAATTGTTTTTGAAAGTAGATGTTGTGTGTGAAACAGAGCACTGTGTTCTGGTTGCATGTGGTTGGTTACTTTTATGTGTTAAGCAGAGAAAGTAACAATGAAAACAGTCAAGAGAAGTGACTGTCTTAAGTGTAATACTTGCTTTGTATCTTTGAGGCTAGAAATACAACCCATAAGGATGCTGCTGACAAAACGGGGTGATACCATGTCTCAGGAACCTGTTATTGCACTTAGCTGTGGTTTTGACCTGTGAATCAGAGATGAACAAATGAAGCACCATCATATGGCTGGCAGAAAAGTGTCTTGTTCTGATTTTGCGTAAGCTGTGCAGTCTGGAGTCACTACCTAGATTGCAGCACAATCCTGCAGCACACTTGTAGCAGTGGCACTAGCTTTATGCTCTGGTTTGGTGAATTTTCTACAGCTTCTGTTTGGCTTTAGGTGCTTTGTTTTCACTGGAATAAAGAATGTCTGAGCTGTATGCAGTGACCTACCTGCCAGTCATGGTTCAGGCTTGCTCTGTGCTCCCCACCCTCTCCAGCCTCTTCCTCCTAGTCTTTGGTGGTTTGTTTGTTCTTTGCGCATGATAACTTCTCAATTAAAATGTGACTGCAGATGTGTCAGCAAGGAAGGTGCTGAGAAAGTGTTGGCTGATGAGCTTGCACTGTGTGCCCCACTTCTCTCCCTAGTTTTACATCGAAAAATGGTAATTATTTGTGGAGTAGATCCCATTTGGCTGATGTCTCACAACTGGAAGCCATGAAAACCATTATTCTGCATAAGTCCCCTTTATGTGCTGGTGAGAACGATCACACCACAAGCTGCAGAGAGAGAGAAGGAATATTTTCTCTGAAAATAAATCCATGCTGTATCACTTGTAGATAACCCAAATATTTTACTCTGCATTGTTTAAAGGCAAAGTGTGCTGCACTGAGATCTGACAATTTCATGCTATATTTGACTTGCGCTAATGAATGAGAATAATGGGCTGTGCTTCCTTTCAGCTTGTTACGACGACTTCTGCTAACAGCTTTGTTTTCCAGGAAGCCTTGGTTTCAGTTCTGGTAGCAGTGGAGAAGAAGGTGTTAATGCATCCCTACTTATTTTAGCAAGTGAGTGAATCAGTGGTTTTAGGAAAACAGTTCAACACATTAACCCATTTGTTTCCGGAGCAACACAAAAAAAAAAAAATCACTGTAGAGTGAACAGATGGCTCTGGCATATTTTTAGCCTTGCTCTCTGTTCCCATGGTATTCCAGACTGTGTGGGATTCCCCATAGACTGTTGTAAGATTGGTGGGTCCAGCCAAATGTCTTGTTTTGCAACACAGCATCAGAGGGAAGGAAGGAAATGGAATCCTGTTCAAATCATCTCTGTTTAAGTAACCTTAAATGAGAGGTTCTCACATATGGGATCATGGATGGTGGGGGAGTCTGTGGAGAGATGTGGTCTTAGGATTCTGGTGCTTGCTCATTGTCAGCTGCTCTGTTACGTTAGGAGGGACAAAATAAATGAGAAATACTATTCTAGTGGTATTGTCTGTATGAGCAATTGATGCATCCAAAGGTGTTAGATGGCAGAGGAAGAGCTCCCCAGGATTTTGTTGGTCTCTGGCTTGCAGATAGGATGGGAGAAAGTAGTTTCTGTAGTTGTGAACAGTCTCTTTGGTATGTGTACTCTGAGGAAGTTCTGAAAACTTTGTAATTCCAGGCAATGATCCTTTCTTGGGTGTGGTTGGATTCAGAGCTATTCATGTGCACTCTTTTTCAAAGTTTATTGGTGAATCTGTGTGGTCATAAAATGTTTGTTCTGTAAGTACAGAGCTTAGCCAGTGAAGTATATGGTGTAAGAGAAGGGATTCCTTAGGTGTAATAACTTATGGGTGTCAGCTATGGTTAGAAATCCTAACTGTAAGGACGTTAACTACAAAATCTGGGAATGTAATATCACAAGAATTGTATTTGTTGTTATCACAGCTTAGGTTTGTGTCATAATGTGCATTAAAGTATGCAAGTAATTTCTCAACAGAGAACAGGAATCATAGCGTCAATTTTCCTGGCACTGCCTGGATTCCTGTTACATACATATTCATTGAGGTTCATGGAGTGTTATGTTCTTTTAATAGCTTATTTGCATATTAGAATGTTTTAAACAAACCCATCCCTAACGTGTTCTCTCTGTGCAGTACTGTATGGCTCAATCTTTTACTGTCAGAAGATAATAAAATTATATTTGACAGAATAAGAAAACGAGACAATGGTAAGGGTCTGGCCAGTGGGCAAGTTTCATTGCAACACAGTGGAGTTCAGTAATACCTGTGTGTTGTTGTATCAGGCCAAATCATTAGCGTGTTTGGTGTTCCATGTAGAGTCAAGCAGATGTATTAAGGAGGTGACAGACACCAGTCTGTAGTACTGAGAAATTAAAAGGCAGACTATAGCGGGCAAGTGAGGGTAAAAAACCCACCAACCTACAGTGTGGACCAGCTTGGTGCAGATTTCATTGCTGTCTGCAGTATCATCAGCTTTATAGTGCCCTTTTAATGTGGTTTAGGTATTGCATAGACATTTTGAAGAAGGGGAAGCCAAAGCAGATAAAGTCATTTGCTGGTAACAGCAAGTTACTGGTAGACTTGCAGCTCTGACCCCCGTGCCATAGTCCCATGGTCTCTGGATACCTCTTTCCCCAGCAGCATGGGTCTCCAAGTCTAGACAGTTAAACCATCCTGTCGTGGAGGCCAGGACATGAATCCTATAGCTCCTGCCCTCATCACTCCCATGAGCTGTGAAGCAGCATTTAACTGCTCTCCTCTCCTGTTTGTCACTTCTGTAAAGTGCTCCAAAGCTTCTGCACCAGACGTGAGCAGGTGTGGCTCAGCAGATGCAGAGCACATGCTGTCCTTGCATTTTTGAAGGAAAGCAGCTGACCCCCTGTGTGTGTGCTGCAGATCTGCAGTGCTCTGCCGTTCCTGTTTCAGTAGTTCAACTGCATTCACCATCTGTTGCCCACCTGAGTCGAGGTGATGCTTACACAGGGCATTAATAACACATGAACACTAGAAGCTTCCCTTTTTGCTTTGAATGCATTCAACACCTGCAATGCCTCTGAAACTACCTCTTTCTTTCTGTGGCTTTGTAATTCACTGATAGATTTCACACACTCAGCAAAATGACGCATCATGGATGGTTTCTCCGTCTGGGTAACTGGTGAATGTGTTTCTCCCATTGGACCAAGGCCCCATGTACCCAGTTCATATTTGGAAGAAGAAGCAATTCCATGTGTAGATGCTAAAGCCGTGAAAGCTGGTGAATGGATTACCTTGAATTCGATCAGATATTTTGCATTGGAGACATTAGTAGGTTATGGATTTGACAGATTTAGGATTTTGCTCAAAGTCAAGATGAAGACTGTTCAACAAATTTGCTTATGTCATTTAGGATACAGTCCCAAAATCTGCCTCCTAGCTGGTAAATTGGGAATCCTCAGTTACAGCAGAAACTGAAACAATTGTTTCTGTTTACAGAAAACCTACAGACAAGCCAACTTTCAGGCTTGAAGCCTGCTGATGAAGTACCAAGGGGCAATGATTGATGCTTGAAATCAAAATTCAAAGCAAAATCAAAGGCATTGTTTCCAGCAATGATGTATGTACCTGCATGTTTTGGGATCAGACAGCAGCTGATGGAAATTCATAATGCTGTTTGCAGTGGTATGAATTATTTACAATACACAGTCTGCCAGAACTGAATGGCAAGGGCAGGCTGTTTGTTGGACTCGAGTTTCCTAAATATTGGTCTTCCATGCCTTGCATACGTGACTAGGAATTTAGTCCTTCATGTGCTTTAGGGTGAGGTTCAGGGAGAGCATCAGGTCATCTAGTGTCATTCTTGAAATGGTGACAGCACAGTTTTTAACCCACTTATTCTAGGCTAGGTAAATCTGTCAGGTCTCATTGTCTTCTCAAAACGCCTCAGATGAGGGAGTCTGCTCCCTATTGATAGTTCAAGACCAGTCCCATTTTATAGTTCTTATGGGTAAACAACCATGCTGATAAAAAATTGTGCTTTGTTTTTAATTTGAGTTTGTTCAGTTTTAATTTGCAGGTAATGGTTCTTTATGTCTTTCCTCTGCTAGACTAGGGAGTCCTTCAGAACCTGAAAATTCCTGCTTGCAGAAGTCTTTATACCTAGTAACAAATCACCACTTTGTCTTCCTTTTGCCAAATTAAACAGGGAAAACTCTCTTTAAATTTGGTTGCATAAGGTGTTCCCACAGCACTTGAATGTTATGTCAGTTCTCTGCAACTTGTCTGGGTTTTCAGCATGTCTTATGGAAGTGGGTACCACAACTGTGTTAGTATTGGTTTCTCCAATGCAGTGTTAAATAATTTCTCTCATCTTGTTCTGCTTCCCAGAATTGCCAGAATATCACAGAGAAGCTTAATTCCTCTCCTCTGTATCTATAAATCCCAGCTCATTAAAAGACAGTCCTCATCTCAGTAGATGCGTTACTCCTTTTCCTTCTCTCTTTATTCTTTTCTGTTTTGTGACCTTGCCTGGCAGTGCTTAAAACATACTCTGTGTGTATGGGCTTCACTTATGAAGGTATCCAGGGGAGTGTGAGACTGTCTGCATTGTTGTTATTTATCAGCCTGTCATCTGAAAATTTCATCATCGTGGTTTTATATTTACTTCCAGTCTGTGGATGCAAACACCAAATAGTTTCAGAGGAGGACCAATCCTACTAAATCCCAGTACAGACACGGATATCCTGCACTAATGGGGCTCTTGAGCACCCATTAGCCTGTGCATCTCTGATACGGCAGGTTTGTTTTTAGTAGTAGCCCTTTAGAGGGAACTAATGAATAGCTAGATTCATCATTTAGGATGTATATGTAAGCAAGGGAACAGCAAAGTCTGTATCTAGGGTTGCCTGTAAGGACTCAAGGTGAAAGATTGCTGGTGTCTAGATGGCTGTGGCCAGCTGCAGAGTGAAGTAGTGGAAGACCAGGACCTGCAGAGCAAGGGGAAAGCAGGCTGGGAGGGAGGAGGGTGGCAAATTTTGAGTGGCGAGTAATTACTGACCCACAGCAGCAAAAGTCCCCTTGCTTTGTTACTCAAGGCTCTAGACTGGGATCAGGGACAAAACAGCAGCCAGGTGCAACAGCCAGGGTGACTTACTGAGGAGGACCCTGACTGAAGAGCTCTAACATCCTGCACCACAGGGAACCCAGGGGCTGGCTAAAGAGCTGTGGGTGGGTCTCAGCACAAGTGGTGGCCACATTGCCTGGCACAGCTCAGCTGGCAGAAGTCCTGCCTTTGCATTTCATACCATGAAGGTGTAAGCTGACACCCCTTCCGCAGATGTGGAAAAGGCCAGTCTGTTAAAATCAGGGTGAGTGCAGTTCTGCTGCTCTCTCTATAAATCATGTGTGAATTCTCTAATTCTACCCTGCAGCATTTGCATATTTAATCTCCTTTTGCTGCTTTTTGAGGTTTCTCATAAATGCTTCTGCTTCAGGAGATCATGCCCAAATGTCGCTGCTGCAGCACAGCCTGACCTTTCCTGCAAGTGCTTGTCTTGCCATTCTCACAGCTCCCAGGTGTTCCCTGCTTGCTCTTCAGGGTGAGACGTGCTCACAGACTCCTGCAGTATGAAGGTGAACTGCTGAGATGAGTTGTTTATTTCAAATGGCATCTTCTGGCTGTGACTTGGATCCTGCTGTAAGATTTCAGTGGATGGAGCCAGTGTGGGGTCCCTTAGAACTCAATTACATCTAAATCTAACAAATTTTCTTTGTGTTAACAAAATCTCTTCTGTGCTGGTCAGTTTTTGAAGAAAATTAAGTGAGGTCAGCAGGGGTCTGAGTTTCTTCTTGCCTGGAAATGGAAGCAGGATTCATTTCCAGCCAGAAAATCTTTGCTGAAAAAGAAACAGACCCCTAGCTGTTTTGGCAGCATCAGTACGAGAGCTGGCAAGGGGTCCTGAGAGGGTTCCTTGGCTGGGTGGTACCTCTGTATTGAACTCACTTGCAAGGGAAGATCAGTTTCAATAAATCTCTTCCGAAGTATGTCAGTGACCTCTCCTCTTCCGTCCTCTTCCTCCACTCCATCTGATACAAAAATCCTTTCCCTTCTTGTCGTAACAGTCAATCAGATACCTGGTCACGTAGAGCATGTGGTCATACTCCAAGGTACTGCGAGACCTGGGACAGCAGGCATGCTCAGTGCTGCTGGGAAGGGAATTAACTTGAGCCAAGGGTAACAAACATTCCCCTTGCCTCTAGTTCGAGCAGTAGATTGCAGTGACTGTGCTCCCCTGTACACCTTGGTATGTGCCTGTGACTGGATCCTTGCTCTGTTTCAGGCGGTGTCTGAGTTAGTGACAGGTTCCTCTTTTGCATCCTTGGTGGGATGGCGGGTGCTTTCAGTTTGGATGTGAATTTTGGCCCAGGTGGTATGGCTACAGAGGACTCTTTACAAGGCACTCTGGATTTCCTTTCTTTCCCCCATAGCTGGTGCTCTGGTGTGCATGTAGGAGATAGGAGGGAATTTTTCTCGCCTTCGCTGGAGCACAGCTGGGAAATGGAAAGTTCTCTTCTGCAGTAAATTCAAAGCTGCCCCCAAGATAGTTAGGCGTGCCTCTAGCTAACATAGCGAGAAACTTTGGGCAGAAGAAACTGAGGAAATGCATTTCCTAGTTGATGCATTAGGTGGTTTTGGCAAAACTGAAATCTTTTCTTCATAACCCAGATGGCACCAAAATCAAAAAGATTATAATATTTCCGCAAGCTCATTGCCTTTGCCTGCTTCCCTTGGGTTTTTTTTATGAGTTAAAACAAAATGACTAGATGAAGTTCAGAGAAAAATGCCCTTCTTCCCTTGGAATTTTTAGGACACTTTGAATTCAGTACAAACACTAGGTCTTCGGAAAACTTCAGACTTCAGGGTTGTGTGGCAGGACACCGTCTGAAATGCCGGTTGAAGGAAATGAGCAAAGGAGAGCACAGCTGACTGTATCTGCAGGCACAAAAATACCTCAGTGCATGCTGGATTTAAAACCCTTGCAGGTAAATTTTTGAGCGACCCTAGGACTGACTGTGGGTTTCTGCCTTGGCTTCGCTGCTGCCAGGATTTCACCTCTCCTCCTGTGTCTGGACTCAGCCATGTTATCACTTCTGGCAACCAGCTGGTTCTGCAGCAGCCTAGGTGTCTAAGTGTTAAGCCTTTCGACTCAGTTCCTCTCTCTCTCCTTTCCTGGGTAGGGTTTAGTATGACAGATTTCCTACTGAGCCTGTCTGCTGTGTTCAGTCTCTATACAGAGCTGGGTTGTAAATCATTTACTCGTAGCCTTGGAGCTGAGAAACCAGCCCTTCCTGGTTCCTGACCTAAGCCAGGCTGCTTACCTACAGCGTGTGCCACAAAGCCTCAGCCGTTCACCTCCGTGTTGCATCTAGAATATCTATTTCAAACCAGAGGCTCTCTGGTGGAAGAATATTCTGCTTCACTTTAATAATGTCTGCTGCTTTGTACTACTAATTCCTCCTCATTAATATGCATCTTTGCCTTGGTGAGTTTTGATTTCAAAATGGTTTCTTCACACTGAACTTGTCCCTTTATTTTCATTGTAGAGACTCTTTAAAAATGCTCCTGTCCTACTCTTATGTGTCTGAAAGCAGCAGGGGGCAAACACGTCTCTGCAGCAGTCAGTGTAGCTGGGGAACCCAACAGAGAGGAGGCAAATGTGCTGTGTAATAACAGGCTGAAGTGACCTGTTATTACAATGGGGAAATATGTCTGCATTGAAAGGATAATTCATTCATTCATCCAAGCAATTTAAACAATAGGGACAGAGAGTTTGGTTTTCTCTGATTGTTTCCCAAAGCAAAAATGATTTATGTCTTCTCTCTGAGAATATTGGATATCTGCTGAAGGGTTCATTAGAGAGATCCTTGCAGCTGCCAAAAGAACTGGCTGGATTATTGAGCCTGCAGCTAATATTTTCTGTCCTTGTCCTCATCCTACAATGAAGAACTAGTTTGCAATCCAGACCTTGTTTGTGCTGTCCCACATGGTGGGGGACTGCTTTGTGTAGCAATGCAGAGAAAAGTGGCTGTCCCTAGCCCAAAACACTGTCTCTAGCTCATTGTGATGGCTTATGATGTTAAGCTCTGGAGCACTTGGTATTCCTTATGCTGCCTGCAGGTATCACAACAATCACATGCTCATTTCAGCACTGAATTTTGCCATCAGTTGGTTTTGCAGTGCCGTGTCCCTTGCAACGGGATCAGCAGAGGAGGCAGAGCGCAGCAGTGCCTGGCGATGCCGGGGGCTCCAGAATCTGGCTGTGCCCAGGACTGGTGTAGCCCGTGTATTCCACATGTACAAAAACGGGCTGCATTGCCTATTCCATTAACTGGGCTGAAAGGCTGCTGCATCCTTTTTTGCTAGCCATAGCTGTAAGCCCAGGGGGTTGTTGACTGCAAAAAAAAAAAGGCTTCGATGTCATGCAGCCTGGTAGTTAGGCTGACAAGCCTTTAGTGTTTCCTGAGGCAATAAATAAGCATTACGACTACTGATTAATTGCTGGAAGCCAACCCTTTCTGAGAAGGAGGAGGGTAGGACATTATTTCTCTACAAAGTAAAGCAGAAAGATGGTTGACACGGTATAGACAGCAGAGAAGATTTAGGGGTAGCTGTGATGGAATAGTCTATTTGGCCACAGCTTGAAATTGAGCTTAATTCTAAGTAATGCCTTCAGTCTGGAATTAACTAGGAAGAGCTTCTTGCCTTATCTCAGAAAGCTACTGGTAGAACTGCATGCTCAAGTGCACTACAGGCTCAAAAGTCTGTGCAAATATGCAGGGATTTATGTACAATACACGTATGTATGATAATGCACAAACTCTATGCAAGTATCCATCTAAATGTAACCCAGTTGATAGAAATCCTTGTAGCCCCTGACCTCTGCTGAGAGCTGTGCTGATTAGTGCTGGCTGAAGATGTGAGCACTGGTGGCATTAGTTCCATCAGGCTGTTCTGTAAATTCTTCATCATCTCTTGCACAGAATTCAGTTATTTGCATTATAAAACCTAATTGAAAACCTGCAAAATTAGATTTCAGGGAAACTGAAGCACTTTGCTCAGGTGATAATTTAATTTACTTTTAAGGCATTGCTTAGACCTAGATGTGAACGTATTCTCTGTTCTTCCATAGTACACACACCCAGGCATATCACATCTTACTTAATTTTATTTTTAAAATGTGATTTTTTTTATGGCTGAACAACTGGTTGACTAAAATAATTGGATCAACTTTGAGAAATAAACTGAATGTGCCAGATTCACTGGGAACACCCAGTGACACTGCTGTGTTGTAGCACAATATTAAATAGTGTAGAGGCTTCCCAGCTGGCTGCATCAATCTGTACATTAAAACCTAAAACACTATTTGTTGCCTCTTAGCAAGAGACCTACAGGAAACAGGATTCTCTAAAGCAACCGTGCAAGTATCTGAATAGTATTTACTTATGATGATGGGAGCTTGCCCTTTGTCAAAGAGAGTTACAGGCTGATACTGTAACCTAGAAGACTGGTGTCTGGTTAGATTTTATTGCTGTATCTGTGAGGGGACATTGGCCACACCAGGGTCTCCATCAAAGCCTCTGGAGCCAGGCTGAGTTACACCAGCTGACGCATCTGCCACATACTGTAAGCTACTACAGTGGTCAGGAAGATTTTCAGCAGTAAAATCTTGCTGCTCCCAGCATCAACGGCCTGTTTGATTATACTGCTTTGAATGCACCCAAAAATAGTTCGAAGAAAGGAATTTCTGCCACTGCTTCATCTTTTTATAGCATCTATATTGTTTGTGAAGGTGAGCAGGGGTAACACTGACCCAGCTTTCCTGTGTCAAGCATGCCTCTACTTAATTGATTTCAGTAAGGATTTTGAGTTAGTGCTGTATGCACTAAACACACACTACAGTTTCTGGTGAAGTGGCTGTTTTGGACACAGATACAGGTCTTCTCCTGCTACAAATTAGTGGGTCTACAGTAATCGCTTGTGATACTAGATGTAGGAATCCGATCATGAGTTGCATGATAGCTGGCAGCTGGGTTCTGCTGCCTGGCTGGCAGGACTGGAGTTGTTGAAGCCTTCTGAAATAAGAAAGTTTTAAGAAGATCTCTAACTTGTCACGGGCTCTGAACTCATCATACTGTTCCTTATTTTCCCTGCCTACATGAGCTAGTTTTTTTTTTCTCAGAAAAGGAGAGGGGAGAGGATTTGATGTAAGGATCAAATTGTTTCTTTCTCAGTCAACACAGGATTTATATGTGGGTAAAATTTGTATCATTTTCTCATTCAGACTTGCTTGTTCTAAATGAGGCCTTTGGCTGATCATGGCATTTATTGGCACAGGGGTAATTTATAAGCACTGAGGGAATCTGAAGAAAGAAGTGTCATGCGCACACATTAGTGCATTATCTGCAGGGCTTTAAGAAACTGCTAGGGTTTTGCTAGCGTGTTTAAAAAAAAAAAAAAACACACCAGAAAACTGAGAAACTGGGTCATCTGGATTCATTTGCTGCATATCTTTCCAGCTGGGCTTTTGTTGCTGCTCAGACTGACATATCTGAGCTCACACTGTAGTCGCCAGGATTGTGCAGCATCCTACGTGCCTGCTGTCCTTGCCTCCTACACTCACCTTGTTCATACTCCAGGGTGTCTGGAGGGCCCAGATCAAGGTCAGAGTTGTGCTGTAGCTGACTGTGAGCTTGCTTACGAGCAGCAAGTGGCTGCCTCTGCTTCAGTGAGGGTACCAGCTGGGTACAACAGGCAAAAGCACAGGGATGTGAGTGGACTTATACAATGTCATCCAACATATTTATCACCAAGGAGAACAGCTATCTGGGGTGTCAGAGCACTGTGCCCACCTCCCTGGACTGTTCTGCCTCTCTGCTTATTCTTCTTCAGCTGTTTTGTTTCTCTTTATTCTAGACAGCACAACACACAACAGCCTCTCCAGTCTAGACTGCTTTTCTCCCTCTTCCCCAAAACCCTCCTGAAAAATATGCCAGACCTTCTTTGGGGCAAATGCCAGTTTGGTGAGTGTGTTTAAATTCAATGTAATCTCATTTTATGATGAGTAGTGATCAGAAAAGCTAAACTGTGAAGCTGAGATTATAAGCAGTAAGTACATTGCTTGTTTGCATACTGTACAGAAAAGAACTGTTCTGTGTCTTATCACAAGAATCTTTCTGTGCTGTTAATATACTTCCATTTTCCTGTACAAAACTTACATTCTCTGCTGCGGCAAGGAAGTTTTGTGTGATTCCAAGTGCCCAATGAATTTTCTCTCTTAGAGTCTGTATTCTTCAGGGAATGAGGCTACTGTGGGTTGCATACATCTTTGTCTGATCTTTCTCCTTCCCTGATAACTTTTGATAAGAGGCATGGAGACCAGAAAGGTTTTAAGTTCTTATGAGCTGCATATACAGCAAGAGCTCCAAGGGAGGGAGATTCTGTTAGCACCCTGCTCTAAGATGAAAGGCTAGGTCACAGTTTCATCCCTTATTAATAAGAGCTTAAGCTCTTGAGATCTACATAGGAGGGTATTAGCATGTCCCAGCTGCAGAAGTTTTGGTAAGAGCATGTGCCTTAGTACCAAATAATCTAACTATAAGATCTAATTTCTCCTTGCAGATCGATCTATTGGCTGATTCAAGTGAATGTTACAGGTATTCTTCCACTTGGGGTCTTCTGTAGAAGATATAAACCAACTGAGCAACAGATGATGCACCAAGCTCAACACGTATTTTATGATCTTTTCTTCTAGGTGGAAAAACTGGCAAAGTGCTTGGACCCAAATGATTTGGGAAGAATCAATTTTAAGGACTTCTGTCATGGTGTTTTTGCTATCAAAGGTATGTGCATATTTCTTAAAAATAATCCACTTCAGTTCCACTAATGTTTCTCTGGTTGCAGAAAATGTAATCAGCAAAGACATCGTCTCTTTTGACTGGTTATTTGTAGTGACAGTAGGATAACCCTGGGAACAGAACAAGTGTATTTTTCCTTTTTGTGCGTCTTGTTTATCAGTGGTGAGCAGTGCTGGTGTTCCTGCATCTGCAGATGCGTGTGTATTGGTTTACTGTTAGTTTTTCAGAACAGAGGTGATGTGTTTTAAAGACAAAAGTAGCAGAAGAGTAGCTTTGTGGTTAGCAGGCAGTACCCAAGTCTGGTACTTTCAGGTTCTCATCTGGTTTTGCTGTTGATTTACCCAAGGAAGTTAGGGAGCCCTTGGGCTTTAGTTTCTCTACTAGGAAATTTCAGCCTATTATACTCTTGAGATGTCTGCAAGGTATAGTTAATTCATGTTTTCAAAGTACTTGGGGAATGTATTGGAATGAAAAGTGTTAATTACAGGTTGGCCATGCAAGCTCTGAAGGTAGAAACCAGGTGGATCAAACAATCTCCTTTGCAAGGAAACACAGTCCTTGACAGAAAACATAGACATTATTATGCTTTATAGCTTAGCCAAAGGGCAGTGAAGCAAACAGTGAAAAGGGACTTTAGCTGTTTTGCTGCTGATTAGTTTTCTAGCTTCTCATAGCAAAATAATCCAGCCTGTCCTTTTCCAGACACGTAGTATGTCCTTAGTAAAGTGCCAGAGTACTGTCACAGCCCAGAGGCTTCACTTCAGAGATAGGATGAATGTCAAAGTGATCATAGTGTGATTCCAGGAGAAGTCTCTGGAGAGTCTGCTACAATGAGATTATTACGAAGCCATAATGATGCAAGAACATAACACCACAGCAATTTTCATTAAAGCTTATGGCAGCCGAGGACAGTGTATAATTATGTAAAATAAAACAGTGAGAAGCTGTTCTTAGTCCATGTTCATGGAGACACCTTCCGAGGTGGCACTGATGTGTTTAAAAAGAAGGCAATAGAAAGCCCAGAAGGAAAGTTAATACATTAGTGTGTGGACACTTAAGTCTGTACTAGAGGTTTTCCTTGTCCAGGAAATGCTGTAGCAAACTGGATTCTGGGTTAAGTAAGACACAAGCTCTGTAAGTCACCTGGTAGTAATTCACAGTCTAAAGATGTGCACAAATGCATCAGGAAAGGGTAGATGTGACCCAGAAGAACATCTCTAATAACTGTGCTCTCTACATTGTTCGTAGTGGGCAGTACCCTCAGTGAAGGAGTGGGCAGCTGCATTTCCTTTACTGTGATGTGCAGCATGTGCTTATTGACACATTGGGGGGTGATGATGCCTTGGGAGCTTTCATCCTTGCTCACCTTGTGGGAACTGTTTGATGTATTCATATCCTAAGGTCTAGTCCTGCAAAGATGTGACCAAATCAAACTTTTTTGAAATACCTTGTACTCCAAGTTTATGAATAGCTTAAAGCCCTTATGTGGAGTATATTATAGGTAGGGTCCAAATCATATGCTTGATGGTTATTTGTATGTATATGTGAACAGTTACAGAGAAAACATCCAATTCTGCAGCATCACCTAGAGCTCTCAGCACATCATTAGCATTGTCAACACTTACATAGTGTCAGTGCCAAGCGTGTATAATCGCAGGAGCAGTTGTATCTGTTTCTGATAAGACGTTATTATGCATGCTTTCACAGCATTTCTTTAGAAAAGCTGATTCTGTTGCTCATCTCACAGCATGGAAGCTTTATTGGTCTTTAGCTACCAGCCATATTTTTCTTAAAAATTAAATTGGGTCACATGAAAGTTCAGAACAGGTATGTCTACCTTTCACAATGGAAAGTCTCCACCATGTTGTTACCTCTCACTTCAGTGCAGTCACATTCCAGGGGTAGCAGCAGGCTTGTTATCAAATGAAAGTAATTTGTCTTGGCAGCAACAGATTATAAATATGATACTTTGACATCTCAGCCTATTGCAATTACTTGGGGCAATCAGATTAATAGAGCAAAATGAGATCCTACTATAAATCCAGTGGGTTTTTTTCAGTAATGGCATATGAAGCTGAGTTATTCTTAGCACTGGAAGCCAAATATTTAAATTCAAGCTTTACTATCCTAATGCCTTGCCTTATTTATTTATGAGACTTCAGATTAATTTGTCTCATAGATGCTTGCCTTTATAGTATGCTGAAGAAATTTTTTGCCGCACAGAGATGATGTAGTGCCAAGGTGGTGGGGTTTTTTGTAGTTTAGTGCCTTGAATTTGTTTAAACCATGAGGTTTGAAGCATCTAGAACAAAAGATTCAAATCTCAGTGGTAAAGAACTGACCTCTGATGACATTGATTTGAACATTTCAGATCCAGGTATGGATCTTAGCAAACCCCTAAATTTTAGAACCTGAAAAAATCCCAAACATTAGTGTTCAGTGTCTGCTCTGTAACTGGTTGGTTGCAGCTCTTGCTGCAAGGAGAAACTCTAAACCCTGGATCTAAAATCTCTGGCTTGGCCTCTGTCCTCCATAAACCAGGGCATTGTTCACTCTTGCATGGTACAAATGAAGTGTTGTGTTCCTTTGTAAGTGGACATCAAGCCTTGCCTCCTCCTTAGTGCTTCTGAGCTGGATAAACCTCATGACACATGAGTCATGTACCTGCACACCAGCTGCTGGGACTATCGGGTGGAAAAGACAATTAATCTTCTTCAACTGCTGAGTAGCAGGAACTGTGGGGAAGGATGTGCTGAGGAGTCTTATTAACAGCTGGCACCTTTGGAAGTGATAAAGGGGACTTTTTCAAGCAGCGGTATCTATGCTAGAGGGGAAAAGTGTGCTGGAGGAACTCTCCCACTGTGTCTCTGGGGTGGAATACTAGACAGGCAGGGTGCTTTCTGTTTATGGAAAGCTCTGCTGCTTTTTGCTGGTCCTTTGTGGATTAAAAGACTTTGCCTCAGCATCTGTGCTGAGCCCCTGCTGCTTTCCCCAAGCAATTAGGCTCTGCCAGAACCAGGGACAGGCTTGCCATCAAACTTAAAGCTTTGCAGCAATTTAATTGGAATGCCAGAATATGAAGGTTTTAGTCCTGCTGAAGCTGCCCTCTCTATCTACTCACTGCATGGCTTTGGCTTTATTTCTAATAACTGTGTCTGGAGAGCAATTGCCATGAAATAACACCTGTACCCTCTTACCTAGCAGCTGTGTCAAAAACCAGTGTAGCCTAAGTGGCACTGCTTAGAGACTTTGAGAGCAGCCAGAACATCACTCAAAGGCTGAATTCCCATTGATTTCAGCAGGGTCAGCGTGGGATCCATTACTGTTTGCTCAGTAGAGCCAATAACTGGTTTTGCTGTGCTGAATTTATTGTACTAATCCAATAAATATTTTCTGCCAGTTGTAATACTTAAAGGTTTGAGTGGAACTGTTACTTCTAATGTGCTGTGCAGGCTGGTAGGTTCCACAGCCAGACATGTTTGCAGGACCAGGCTCCTGGTATGTTTAGCAGGCTCTAATTAAGTCTGACCTGTTCCTTCTATTTTAAGATTTCTGTTGTCTTTCCGATAGCCTCTCTGGTTTGATATTCCACTAAAAAAACCCAAATCCTGACAAATAAAGGATGAGCTCCCCCTAGTGACCTTGGTGTTGCAGCCCACAGAGATGAGAGGGTACAGCAGATACAAATTAATACAGAATTAAAAGATAAAGGCAAATGTATTCTGACTTTATAGAATATTTTAACCTTGAAAACACCACTGACCACTGTGTACTGATTGGAGGGTAATGGCTTTCATAATGGGGAGACGGAGCCATGTTAGCACAGAGCATTTCTGCAACAGTGAATCTTTGTGCTCTAGAAGAATTACTGGTTTTTCAGATGAAATCACACAGCCTGTTTTTCTCCTGGAGCAAGAGGGTCTTTTCCTCATCTTGTAGAAGCTTAAGGACATTTAAGTTATGCTCTGTTACAATATTTGAAAATGGAAAGTTACAGGAGCTCTTTCATATTTATTAATGGTTTGGAAGAAGCATGGCTGTGAATTTATACGCTTCCCCACCTGTAGCAATGGCAAACTTTGAATCTTCAAAATAATGACACAGACCATTGTGTGCCTTCAAAAATCCATCTCTGTGCTTTCCTGGATCTTTTGGCATCTAATAACTGTAGTTGGCTGGAAAGCTTCTAGAAGCAGTCTTCATGTGAGCAGATAAAAGTTAAAAAAGTAGATATGTTTCTCCATGAATTCCTAGCAATTTTGATGAAAATTCCAAGAATACAGATTTTCCCAGACCTTTAAAGAAATGTTGAAAAAGGGAAGTTGGCTGTTCTTGTAGCTCAGATTGTGACAAGTTATCTGGACACCAATATTTGCAATATATACCAATACCTAAGACCAGGGTAGCTGCACTAGCACAGGAATTTCAGTAAAGCACTGCAGAAAAGCTCAAGAGTCTTGATATATCCATTTAGGCTCGTACCTATAGATCTCAGACTTCACAGTACACCATAACTGGAGATGAGTGGATGAATCTATCCATTCTTGCAAGAATAACTTACTGATAGGAGTGGTACTTGGGATGGTTCCAAGGACAAGGACTGTCATGTAAATGTGAAGAGCTGAGCTCTCCTGTTGTAAATTACACTCTAGCTGTTTAATGAACTGAAGTTGGTTACACTTAAAAGTACTTCAGAGTTTTGTAAGACTCGACTAGATTTTACTAAATACAGCCTGAAACCATAAATGAGTCTAATACACCATTAATGATCCAAGGGTAGATAAAAGTAAAAAGCTATTACTCTTAGGAAAAGTGCCAGGAACCAACTACATTCAATTAGGTACCTAGGTTTGATTTCCTATAGTATTAAAATTGCTTAATTGCCTGTGAAAATTGCCTGACGCAGTAGGGGTTAAATCTCCTCCTTGGAGCATTTGCAGGAAATAGCTTTGATACAGTTGTGTTTGTATGTGGCCAGAATGTCTGTCTGCAAATTCAGGGTTTGTTAGGGTGTGACAACCAATTTTTTAAAAATGTAACTGAAGGTAAATTTGTAAAATGATCTCATAAGTCATGTCTGGCATCATGAGTGAATTGAAACAAGTTAAAGGTTCATGTCTTCTCCTTCAGTAACTTTTTCGTAAAACACTTTCATTGTCTTTGCTGAGGACTAAAGGTGATCCTGTCCTGCCTCTGGACAGCCAGCACCGTTTCGAGAGTTTACGAGTCTTAGGCAGGTATTTTCAAGAAAGGAAGTATTTTAGCTGGCTCTTTTCACAAAGAGAAGGGATACGTGACCCACTGATTTTGGTGCCACTTAGAATTCTTCTTCTGCAGCAGACTTCTGACCAGGGACAGGTCACTTGTCATTTTACTTTACTTTGTCCTGCAAAATGCAAATAATTCCAAGTTCATATGCTACTTCCTAACCCAGTTCTGGCCGAATGAACTGTGTTTACTTATGCATTTTTAATATTAGGATAAATAGGTTTTAACTCGGATAATTTTGACAGACCAGACTAGAGAGTGATTTAGCGTTTTATCAGGTAAGTACTCATACACATCGATGTGTCAGTCTTCTGAGTGGCACAAACTAACTGCCTCGGTGCTGGCTCATCAGATGTCTTCAGCCGGAGAAGAGAATTCAGCAGCTTCTGGCCACTCTCATTTCATAATCTCATAGTTAAGTTCTTTCTCCAGATATAAGGTTGTTCCTGATCTGTGTTACCCTGCACAGTGATTTATATAATGTACAGCCTTTTAGCAGAGCGTTCCTCCAAAAAGGAAGATTTTTTTTTCTTTTTCTTTTTCTTTTTCTTTTTTTTTTTTAATTTTGCAGAACTGCAGCAGTAAATAGACAAGGACTTGAAACAATTCCTGGGTTAGCTCTTAGCTTCTATCTGCTGCCTCACAATGATTGCAGTGCAGCTAAGTCTCCTTGGCAAGTGCTGCCCAAAAATCTAGATGAGGAAATTTTTCCAACCCTAGCAAGGGAAGAGGGAACATTGAGCACATTAATATCTTATGATAAAAGTAGACATCCAAATGAAATAACTCTAATCAGCCATGTAAGTAGCTTTTGGTTTTACCATTTCCTGGAAAATGAAGTTATAGCAATAATGGGACATCTTAGTGCAGAAGGTCCTTAAAGTAGCCAGGAAGTATTCCTTTGCTTATTTGCAATGGGTTATTTATGGACAGATTCTAGCCTTGGGTGCATACTGCTGCACAGCGTGAAATATCCATCATGGCAGTTCTGCAAGCCTAGGCAAGAATGTTTCTTCTCAAGAGGCGTACTGGTAGCAGAGAATACCCTGTGTGCCTGACTAGACTGCTCCCTGTACAAATTGTTGTTTGGTACCTTCATATTTCCATACTAAGATTTGCCAGAGTAAACTTTGATTTTTCGTTATTTTCTGTCTGAACTGTGACATGCTAATTTAGCTCACTGGCATTTCCCAGGCTGCAAGCCAACATATATTCTGGTAATAAACAGACATATGCACAGTATTTGAGACCTTCCAGTGTCCTTCTTTATATTATTCCCCTCATGTACTCATGGAGTACTTGGAAAATCCAAATTATCATTTAGATAAGGGGAGCGAAAGGTGAGATATATTAGCCCTGTTGCAGAAAAGCACCAAGAAAGCTGCTGCATTTTCCAGCAGTGTGCCAAACCCCACCTTCCTGGTGATAAGGGACGGCCCAAAGAAAAGACCAGCATCACAGTCCCCCAGAGGTATGAGATTCTGATTTGTGTCTTCACAGGGAAAAAAAGCGATAGAGAATTTACTCTTTAAACAGTTCTTAACAGAACTAAAACCAGTGGCACAATCCTAAGATTCTTGAAGCCAGTGGCTGTCTTTCCATTGATGTGATGGATGTTGGAACAGGTTCAGATGTCCACAAGGTAGCAATGATGTGTTTTAGTAATCTTAGAGGAAAATGGCTTCTCAGCATTTCCTTCTCTCCTTCCCTTTTTATGGAGTATAATAACATGCAGATCTTCCCTGCAGGATGAAGACTTCCAGGCTGTCACGCCAGTTTGCATGCTAGACAAACCTCTGGTTGCTGCACATTCAAACATCTTCCCACCAAAAAGTCACTTCTGCAGGAGGAGATAGTCTCAGATGAAACTACATCCCGAGTCTGTCAGTGCCAATGGAAACTTGGTCTATGACTTCAATAAACACAAAATTTGGCTTCATTTGCCATTTTAAGCTGTGCAGCTAGGTAAACAAATTGGATTAAATGCCTGGTGATGTTCTGGAAATGGGTCAGATGCTTGATAAGCTTCTGTGGTTCTGGATCAGAACATAAAAGCCTGTGCCAGGTTGTTTTCATGAAGATCTAAGGGCTGCCCCGAGTAGGTTAGGTACAAAGGAGACAATGCTTTTCTCCCCAGTGTTTTTACTGAATAAATGATAGGCTTGAATTTAAATGTCCAGGGGCTGTCATGAAGGGGTATGCCTTAATGAATAAGGAAAATTAAAGAATGTAAACAGGAATAATCTTAGGTAAGAATTGAACAGCAAAGAGGGGACACAAGACCTTGCAGCCAAATGCTAGATTTCAGACCCTGGAGATGTAGGAACCATTTGTGACTCCAACTCTAACAGATCAGTCTTGCTGGCATTTCAAAAGAAGGCAAGGCAGAAAGGTTTCTGACTGCCCTTGTTTTGGGCAGTTAAATTCTTCTTTGAAGACCCACAGCCTTTGTGACTTTTCCCCACCAAAGAAAAAAGTTGGGGAAGGTGATAATTTCTCACCAAATAGGCTTACATGAAGATTGACTGTTAGAGGTCTTTAGCTAGAAGCACTGTTGTTAGTAACACTGAATTAGGAAAACAAGGCTTGAAATTATGGCTGAAGATATCATTGTTGGGAATTTTTAGAACTGTGTAAACAGGTCTCCTTCATTACACTAATCTGCATCCATTGCTGTATAGCACTTGGCATTTATTTTCTTTTTTGCTGGAAATAACTCATTTTATTGAGTAGGTACTCCTTATCGTGCAAAGCCTTTTAGCAAAGTAAGCAGTTCATACATGTAAAGACTGTCACAGTGGGTGCTGGCATAATGCAGTTTGAGTAATAAGCTTTGGTTATTAACGTCAAAAGGTACAAACAGTAGATTGAATTCTGCTCTGTAAGAGGACTAGAGAATGACCTCAGTCTAGCACAGGCTCTGACACAATGATAAAACCAAGAGAAAGAAAAGGATTGTGGCTGGGTGGGAAATGCGAGAGTCACAGGCAGGGCAAGTTATGTAGAAAGATGCCTTCTCTCGGCAAACAAGTTTAACACCTTGCCTCTATCAGCCAGTAAATTATTTTTTTGAATTGTTATTCCCAGGTGAACTCCGCTTTAGGAAGTGACCCTAACACACCATTCTTGCCCACTGACTTCTCCAGCAGAGCAAACAATGCACAGAAGTATGCAATTAATAGCTTAATTTATTCTCTGCTCTGTGCCACTTGAGAATCTCGCTTTGCTGTAGAAGCTGGAAAAGGGAAAAAAAGTCCTGCTGCCTGTTGTCCATGTGACACTCCTGAGATCGTAATAGTTGCTTCATTCACCATGTACTGCCTCTGACATACGCATGTGTGTGAGAGACAGGGACAGCATATTGATTCACCATATTAGGCTTTCTTTTAAGTACTCCTTTCCTTTGTAAGGGGCTCCCTTCCATAACCACAAGGTAACTTCACCCCTACAGATGTTATTAATTTATTTTAAAAACAAGAGATAAGATCAGCTAACAGTATAAACCTGTGCATTCACACTGTTTCTCCTGGTTTACCTGCCTTGTATCAGTGGTGTAATGTCACAGCCAAATGTATTGCACTAGTTATGGGAAGGAAGAAAGAAATAGAGCTGGATAGTTGCAGCTTCCAAGTAGGATAGTGTACAACACATGCTGAGAAGGTTTCACACAGTTTAGGCCCAAGGCTGTAAGCTGGTTGTTCTAAAATAACCTGGCCTGATACTAGTGCCTTCTGCAGCTCAAGATGCCAAGTGCGGTAATTGGTAATTAATGGGGAATGAGGCATTTGGTGATTTCAGTGTTTCTATATTTGTCTCAGGTTTTCAGATGAGAGGACTGAGGGAAACACAGACATTGATTTTTCCAGCTGTTAATGTGCTTGTTAACAAAAGCAAACACAGAAGCTGAAAATCTCCAGTTGTGGTGCATAGATGTTTGCTTGCCAAACACTGTATGCTCTGGGACCCAGCTCTTTTTGAAGGGGAATTTGTGACATTTAGGTATGGCCCCTTTGTAGCTTAGACCAGAGAAAATCAGAAGCAGCTCCACCGACACTAATGTGCAATAGCAACTGGCTTATGCCAAGCCTGCAAATCCAGTGTTTGACTTCAGAGTTTTGGGTTGGTCAGGGGTGGGTTTCTATCCCACAGGATAGTTTGCCAAGCGGTATTCAGCTTTCATTGCAATGTAGCATATCCACGCCGAGAGTCAGCATTAGTGTGATTGCACCTATGTACATGCCACATGATGAATATGTGCTGTGCAGAACTCTGAAGGCAGGACTTCGTTACAGTTATTTAAACATATTCCAGAGCTAGCTTTCAAGGGTTTGTGCATACAGATTAGCTACAAACCTGTGTTGCTTCTTCCATTGTCCATGCAATCTGTGGGGATACAAACTCTTAGCCTGACCATTTGCTCTTGTTTCTCTTTGCCAGGCTGTGAAGAGTTACTAAAAGATGTCCTGTCTCCTGAAAACTCTGGGCCTCGACACTACGAGCCACAGTACGTTGATTACTATTACCAGGTAAGAGAAGCGCTAATCTTGTCTTGTGTTAGCGGGCTGAGGAAGCCCCTGGAGGGATGTGTAGTTGGGTCATTGCAAATGCTGTTTTTTTACTTGGCCTATTGACCCTTCCTATAATCATGACTGCTAGCAAGCCTTCCATGCTCGTTTAAGCTGCATTTAACACAAGGTGGCCTGTTGTCTAGTGCGAGAGTATTTAGGACTTGGATAGCGTTCCTCTTGCAAGCCTCAGTATTCGCGTGGCTGTGAAGGGAGATACCACATACAAGCTCACTGGCACCACACAAGCAGAGAACACTGGTTTGTATCTAATTAAATCGGTCAAACTTTGTAGGTGAACAAGTCCTCAAGAGACCTTCTGCAGAAAATAAACAGGGACACGACAGCTGTTGGGAAGCAGAAGCAATGCACCTTTGGTAACCTTGATAGTATTTTGGCTGGTGGGTATTGCATATTTTCAAACCATTAAAGGTCTTCATTTGTATCCTCTGATTTGGTAGTGTCCGCTCAGTCTAACAAGCAGGGCAATGTTAAGTTTTCCTTTAAACATCTTTGTCTCTCCTTCGTTTTGCTTTGGTTTTAATCATCTCCACCCATGTAAATTCTTAAGATTAAAGTTAGCATTGTATGTTCAGATATGGATTGCATGTCAATGCTGTTATGAGACTGCAAGTGACCCTGAAATCAATAGAGAAGGCGTTCTACCTTCCCATGTGAAGTGTGAGAACAATACTTGTGCATTGAGGAAAGACATGATAAGCATGCTGGTGTTACACTTCATGGTGTTACTATACAAAATGGTTTCCACTGTTCATACAGAAAGTACAGAGACATTCCTTCACCTCAGTGCAGACGATGTCTGTCACAAGACAGAAGGAGCACTCCATGACTGCAAACAGGAGGACAGAATTTGGTCATAAACTTTCTTCGTAAGGAAGAGTTGTCTGAGCTTATTGGCTCTTTTTGCTTGATGAAAATGACAGGCTGGTTTTAGTACCTGGGCTGTGGCAGGCTGACACCACCATCACTCTGCTTGTTTCTAAAACTTTATTTTTATTGTAACTGTTGACATAGATACCACCATGCTGTTGCTTGGTTACCTTAATAGAGATCATAAACTAAACTCCGTTCTGCAGTAGATGATGGAGGCTATAAAATGGAAAGCAGGCTCTCTGCAAACACTAAATGTTCCCCATTGCTATGCAGACATTGGGGGCTGGTTCTGACACTCTTTGAAGGCAGGCAGCATGGTTGTTGGGTCTTCATTCCTCAAGGATTTCACATCTGCTGTCACTCAGAGATGTGCTGTGGAGAGTGCTTGAAGACAAACTGTGAGATGGCCGCAGACTGCACCTCTCCTGCCACCTGTCCTCCAGGAGAGCCTGACGGTGGGAGTTGCAGTTGCTAATCCTGATAGCAGCAGATGAGTTTCCTGTCTGAGTTCTAGATTTGTGCCTCTGGGAAAGGAAGGGGGAAGAGGGTGACCCTTCCTCTTCAGAGAGTCGATCTGGCAGTGCTGTGGTGGAAGCCTTGCTGATAACGCCTAGGTAGGACTTGAGGACACCACCAGCCACCCTGTATGGTCCCTACAGTGGGCAGCACCATTGCAGCCGAGTCCATTAGCTGTGTTTGCCCACTTTAATTGGGCCAAGGCAGTACTTCTGTAGCCTCTGAGCAGAACCAGGTTCTTCCCCACCTGCCTACGGGGCAGATGAGCTATTGTGGTGGGGAGAGGACGGGAAACAGTGCACATTGTCGTACACCCCATGCTCATCCCACAGCTCCTCTGCACAGCAGCCCTCCGCGGGGATCGTTCCATCTACAACCTCCAGGTCTTTCAGGTGCAGTTTAGCAACTCTTCGCTAGATGTCAGTTAGAGACTGGGGAAAGGCTGTGAGCAGCCTGCACTGGCAAAGATCCTCTGCTGTGGCAGAAGGTTGGAGTTTTCAATCTGATGAAACAGAGACCTGAGGCCCGGGTGGATTCAGGGTTATCACTGTTGATGAAATTGTTCCCCATTCCCAAGGAAGCACATACTGAAAACGTACAGGCTATCCTTGCATCTCCCAGACCTTACTGAGTGTGAATTCCTGGTGATGTAGTGAAGTTTATGGGCAGCTCCCAACGGCACAAATGGTAGTTGCCTGTCTAATCTGATTTTCATCCCAGTATACCTTTTGCATGTCTGTTTAATTCTCAGGTGTAATCAAATTCTCAGGCAGCAGCAGGATACGTCTGTTGTGATGGCACTAATAGATATTTTAAAAGGGAATGCATCTTTTTTATTCCACCCAGAGGGTCATACTTGCACAAAGGCAGGTACTGAGCTGGTTCATTATTATGCTGTCTTTGTATTCACAGTGTGATTTCAGAGGAAGAGGAGATTTATCCTTGTGCCATGTTATATCTCCTGTTTTCACTCTTGCTTCCCCTCCCAAGTGCCCACTCCTGTATTGTAGCTTTCTGGAGCCCAAAGGCAGAAACCTGAAGAGGTAAAGGTAGTGCTAAGCAGTGGGATGAAGTGGCAGGAGCTGTGGTAAGGTGCTGACCTGATCCAGCTGTTTATGTATGTTGAGTCAAATGGGGACGAAGAAACTGCCAACCCTCCAGCCTTTAATTGCTATCAACTGGATGCAATTAATTTAAATTGATACATAAAATCCCTTGATACCAGGAGCTTGGGGCATTTTGTTTGACATTTTCTAAATGATCTGCTTTTAATTTTTATTTTCCTTCAGTGTAAACAAGAACAAAAGGCAACAAGCTTTTAACTCTAAAAAGAGAAAACACTGTTCAAAAAGAGAAAAAAATCCTGTTGTATATGCAATTTGAAATGCAAAGACCATTCCATGGAAGCTTTCTAATGGTCTATAGGGAGAGGCTGTGTCAGTGATACTTCATGTGAATGGAGAGCTCTTCCTTTGAGCTCAAGTCTGTTAAGGTGTGATACACAGAAAGCAAAAAGCAGCACTTGCTTGCTACAGGACTCTCAGATCAGTGGGAAATCTCCCACTGACTTCCATCAGCATTGATTCAGGTTGCAAACAGTACGTTTTCTTTTTAGACAGACCAGAGGAAGCTGGTCCAAACTTAGGAGGATGGGATTGCAGTTAGGATTTAGCAGTTGTAGAGCTCCTCAACTCCGGGACCTATGTATAAACCTGCCCCTTCTGTCTATGAATTCGGAGTCAGTTGATTTGGTTAAGGTCTGTAATTGTGCTCCATTTGAGGCACTGCTTCAGTCAAGTGCTGTTTATTAGTATAATTCCTGTCTCTTACAGCCTTTAGAGAGATAATAGAAATGTTTGAATTTGCCAGAAGCCAATTTATTGATCTTGAATTCCTTTCACAGTGTTTGCTGCTATGGCCTCAAGTCTTGTTTTGGCTCCAGTTTGAAGGGAGACAAAAGTCTCCCTAGGCCAGCATGCAGGATTTGCTTTGTGGCAAGCATCTGGTAGCACTTCAGAGCTCTTGGATAGCCTTTTGGAGATGGTAACCAACCAAAAGTCCACAGCTGAAGGATGTGTGTGAAAACCCAGACCCAGATTCAGCCAGCTCAAACAAAGCAAAGTGCCTGTGTCTAGTATTTCCAAATGGCTGGCTCTGGGCCTTCCTGGGCATCTAGCCAGCTAGGAGTGCTAGCCACAGGACTCAGAGGTAATTAGGCTGGCGGCGTCTTCAGCTTCCTGGCCAAGATGTGAATTGCAGGCCCTGAAAAGAGATGACCTGGGTCTAGGTGCTCTTCTGTCTGAGCATCTAAGTTTAGGGAAAAGGGTGTTGGCGACAGGAGCTGGCTTTTTCAGCTCTTCACCTGGTGTATTTTGGCTGTTCAGATTTGAAGGGAGCCTGAATCTAGATCACCCAAGTAGATGACAGAAGAGGCTGAATGACAAATCTTAGAGCCTCTCACCACTAGGTAGCAGGGTACCTATTTGAGTAACTGCTTGTGAGGGAGCAGACTATGTATTTTTACATGTAATTACCTTTTCATCTGAAATCAATGTCCAAATGCCATACGTGCAAACGCAGTGGAAGAGCATGTTGCAAGATATAATAATAACAGGGTCCTTGTTTTAAACAAGGCTGTTCCTTTCTTCTTAATTATTGCTGTATTGAGTTGCCAATTTCCTTTTTTTTTTTGCTGCTCTCACCTGTTAATAAGAGAGTGAATCTGCCTCTTAACAAGGTACAGGATGATTGCTGGATGTCAAAGATGGAGCTGCCTTTTCAGTCCTGTGTGTGTTTGCCTGCCTGCCAAGTGATTAAGTACACTGTATGAACAGCAGAAAAATTGTTGAAACATGACAAATAAATTGTGTTTGCCTCTGGGATGGAGCTGGGTCTACTAGCTGATCAGCTGCTGTGAACATATTTTCAGTAGCAATTAGGTGTCCCCCACTGGCTTCTGAAAAAAGTTTTTCCCCACTAGCTGCTTGAGAGTATCTGCTAACACCTGTGTCAGAACAGAGGGGGTCTTCCTGCACTGGAAAAAGACTCTGATCCAAATGGGGTTTTCATTAGGCTGTGGAAGAATGTAGCAGTCAAGACACAGCTGGACTGAGGAAAGGTGAAGGGCCATTTGCCTTTGTCAGCCTGGGATTGCAGTTATCATCTCTGATTGTGCTGTCTCTTGCTATTTATTGAAAAGCAAGCCCAGGAAAGCATTGACTATTTTATTGAATTCAAACCTGCAGTTCTCTTCTTCTTCTTGTTCCCATCTTAAATAAAGCTTTCCTTTTTTTAATTCTCTACTAAGGACAACCCTTTCACCAGGCATGCTAGCAGCTGCAGCAATGCTAATTTGCTAGTGAAAAAATTCCTCTGGATTGCGGAGCAAGTAAAGACATCAAATCCTACCTGACCCCAAGAAACATCTGCCCTGTCACTTCTAGTTGCCCAGAAGCCTGTTCTGCCTAGTTTGGGGGGTGTCCACCAGGAAGACAGTGACAGTCAAGGGATTGTACTAACCTGCCACCACAAGTTAATGCAGATCTTCACTAAAGATAGCACCACACATTCCTCAGAGCTTGACTGTTGATGTATTTTTATCATTGGTGCAGACCTAGCAGTGCTGAGCCTCCAAAAAAATGTCTTCCCACGTAGTTTGCTCTGGGTCTGTGCACCCTTGCTGTACTGAGCTCACTCTTCCTTCTGGAAGCTGTAGCAAAGTCATGTGAAGGATGTCAGATCTAGTGGGGAAACTTTGCAGAGTCCATAACCAGAATTTTTTTTTTTGTTTTCATCTCATATATGCTGTGTTTTGAAGCAATGACTCCACCTAGACCATCAAGTTGCCAGTGTTCTGGGGCAAAATGATTGACTTTACTTGTCAGGAGGGTTTTCTTGAGACTGTTTTTCCTAACATTAAACCTAGGTGTTGCCTAACAATGCAAAATGCATCGTTCCTACTGCCTTCTGCAGTAGCATTAGCAGAGACGCTCCTGTCTTAGCAGAGGCAAAGCAGCTAAGAAGTTACTAAGTTGGAAATCCTTTCCAACTGATAGCAAAGGGGAAATAACAGCCTGTGAGGTAAGCAGAAGCAGTATTAAACACAGCAAATGAAGCTCTTTTTTTTTTCTGTTTCTTATCAGCCTGCAGTTTTCTCCACCACCCATACTCAACCATTCTTGGCTCCCATGGTGTTTTCAGCCCTGCAGATGCTGGATGTCTGCTTTGTATGTGAAGACTTCCCTCCCTGTGCTTGAGACTCTTGGGGTGTTTATGTTACACGGTGATCAGCACAGCGCATGTTTGCAACTCGCTTCCCTTACCAAGCTGCTGGTGGGCTTTTCTGTCCTGCTGTCGCTGTAGGACCCACACTGTGGTTATGAGCAGCTCATCCTAATGTTTTTCAACAAGAAGCTGGAAGAGAGGCTGCATCTTAATTCCTGCAGTAGCCAAAACCTGGGCCATACATGTTCCTCAGTACTTCAGCTGGGGAACGTCCTGGCTCAGGCCTCTCTTTTGGGTGTGCTAAGGGAAACAGAAGGTTCCCTGGTTTTATATTTGGTGCTCCTAAATCTGCCAGATTGTCCTTCCCCTCAGCTTCTGCTGCATCCCCTGTGAAATAAGTATGCTCAACATCTTCAGGGATAGCTGTTTGGGAGGCCCAGCCCAAGGATTGATCCCAGCCCCTGCTGAAATCAGTAGAAAGACTTCTTGGACCCTAGCAGGAGCTAGGTCAACACCTTGGGTTGTTTCTGAGATGGTTGTTGCCTGAATCCCTCACTGTGGGGTGGGGGGAGAGAAAAGCTTGATAAAGCACAGCCTTGCAGTTACAGACATTAAAAAGTCCATGTTCCTAGGTAGAACTAGGCAGGATTATACACAGGCAACACACTGTCTGCACCGATGAGAAGTTTATTGTAACCTCTAAGGGCAACACTCTCAGGAATTCATTTTTTTCCTATTTTTTTCCAAGCATCAGAAAGCAACTTTAACTACAACTGCTGAGGAACCCCCAGTGAACGATTACCAAGAGCAATGAAAAGCACAGCATGCCCCCATTTGGGACTAATTTACATGGAAATTGCCTGCTTTCACCTGACAGTATTCTGAATTATATTTTTTGGGTTTGTGCATACATGCAAAAATAAGTGTCCTTGGTACAGAACACCTGCATAAAAATAATCTGCCTCTCCGGCTGCTCAAGCTGCCCTGAAGAACTGCTGTATAGAGAATGAGCAGTTTTGCACTCAGGGCAAGGTAGGTATCTTTCAACAAAATAGATGCTGACTCCTCCAAAAACAGCCATATAAGAGATTGAGGATTATTTTCTTTTTCAAAACCAGTCTGAATTTTTGATTTGGTGGAACATCACACACTGACATTTTTAAGGGGGAAATTACTTTTCCTCTGACTTGGTTTTTTTGCTCGGTTTTTGTATAAAACACACATAAAATGATACAAAAGAAGTGAAATGCTCTGGCCCAGTGAAAAAATATTTCTTCCCTTTCTAAAAATGTGTTTTGGATTTTCTTTTGAGAAAAATCCAAGGTTTTGACCTTCTCATCCTGACCTGGGCCAAGAAAATACTTTGAAATCTAAAAGCTCCCAGGCTGGGAGAAATGTTTTCCCACCCAGTTGTTGCCCCAACGCCTCCAAAGCAATCCCACTGTCTGAGGCCAGCAGGACACTGCCCAGGGCTGGGGGTGACCTGGTAGTGAGGTTGCTTGAGTTTCCGTAGTCCTCAGAAGGGAGTATCTCAGTGCAGTAGTATTTATTCAGATACTGCCATCTTTCTGGGGTTGGGAAGCTGGGCAGAATTTCTGTAAGTCAGTGTTTTTTCACAAATTCTGCCAGTTAGCTGGCTTAAATTTTAAGCACCTGCTCTTTCAGGTGAACTACTGGCCTCCTGTAATAGAAGCTTAAATCAATGAAGGTCCAAACATTCACTTCCCTGTCTCAGACAGGGACTTGTCTGAGTCAAAATTTACCATTTCTTAGGACTATATTTGGCTGAGTGGTTTGAAACAGGTGGAAGGGTGATTGCCTGGTTCACCCATCCTTGCTGTGACTTGGTGACAGAGTTGAAGTTCTAACTGTAGTGTGCTTCCAGCATCTGTAGGAAAGTCACCTCATGCACTTATTGTTATCTATGACTCTTCTTAGAGTATTTATTTCTATTCAGTGGCCCAGGTGGGATTTTGTATAGCATTCAAAAGCTTTACCATTTTAAAGTGTGTCACCTATCTCTTTGTCAGAACCTTTGTTTAATAGACATTTTCTGTCTCATCCCTATTTTTCTTTCTGAGGCATTATCTTCAAGCTTTTCATCTGCTGATTTTCTGATTGAGCACAGTTTTGCGGGTGGTTTTTATGGAATTGACAGTTGCCATGGCAAAATATTCCTCCTGTCCTTGTCTTTCCATGGATAAACCAATTTAGGCTGTGGCTCAGTCTTTGGGTAGGGGCTATGAAATGACTGAAAGCTAAAAGTTGGTCTCTTTCAGTCAAGGAAGTTACATCCCTATTGATTTAATCCTTCAGGTAAGTATGGCTTTGTGGTTTAGTCCTTCTTGCCTTTTGTTTGCTGTACTGAAAATCTGTCCACTTTAATTTGTAGTGTGTCTTGAATACAGCATTCTTAACAACATCAGCAAAAGAAATATTGTGACAGCACTCACTGTGTACTGTACTGCTGTGGAAGAAATAAAACTGTTTGGGCAGAGGGTGGTGAGCAAGTCTTGACTCTGATATATGGCCTTTGGTGACTACCAAAATAACTGTAATAAAAGTAGCTACGTAAGAGGCAGTACATGTAGCGTTTGGTGGGTTTCTTGACACTTGTGTGACAAGATGAAGGTATCTTTGCTCTCCAGTTCATAAACTTGAAACTGGCTATTTTTTCTTTTTTTTTTTTTCTGTTTGTTTGTTTCTGCTTCATATCTTTTCTCCTTGCTGCTTGGAGAAATCTGTGCAGCATTTATAGAAGATTTTGGGACATAAAGTGTTCTTGGAATATTTGCAGTGGGAAGGCTGTAAAATTGAAATGTAGTAAAATTGTTTAGTAAAAAGGACTGGGTTAAGTAAGTTTATCTTTTTTTTCTTTTTTTTCTTTTTTGTTAGAAGAAGAAAGTTCTGTATAGACCTGTAAAAGCTGGTTGATAAAGCCAAGATTCCAGGTTATTATGAAACTGTAGAGAGAAAGTCAGCCACAAAGAGATGTTCTAGCTAAACAAAACCAGTGAAATCCCTCACTGCACAAGCAAACAAAGCTTCTTTTCTGCCTTCTAGCCTCTCTGACCAAACTGAGAGCAGTGTATTTTTTTGGAGGCAGCTTCTCTCATTTTTCAAAACAAAAGAGCTGCACGTACTGCTAGGAATTTTCCTACTCACATCAAAAAAGTCCTCCATAGGTGAAATCTTACAGGAATACTTTCTGTCATGCAGCTGTTGCTATACTACCCACAATATTTTAGTGTTCAAATATGTGATTTCAGTAGCCTCGAGAATCGCCACCAAAGTGACCCATGCCGTTCATGACATTGCCCAACACATTTCTTAGTTATGAAAGCTCTAAGACACCGTTCCCACTTACTTCTCTTATTTCACACTCAGCTCTTGCAGTGTCCAAAAATCCCCACAAAACTGCGTGGACTTTGGCCTGCCACTTCAAGTGTCTCCCCCTGCTTGGTTTTCTGAGCCCTGCTGAGCCCTGCCTCCTGCTGTGGGACACTACCCCAACGAGGTGCTGCCGGGGGGACTGTGCCACTGTCCTCGATCAGAGGCAATGGAACTGTTTAAAATTAAACCATTATACTCAGCTGGGCTCATAGAGCTAAAAATTAGATCTTGATTATCTTGTCTATTTTTAGAAGGTGGAAAAGAATCAAAATGTTATTTTTTTGTATTATTTATTTATTATTTTTTTTACAATCTGCAGTGGAGAATGTATTTGTCTGTGTAGAGGCAAGCTTTTCCAGGACTGTCACACATCTGGGCTGTGATAAGCAATTTGTAACTGAACAGGAAGAAAAAGTAGGCCAGCCTACAAGACAGTATCTAGGAATTACTCCTGAGGGATTTGTGCTACACCGCCTCCAGCAGCTGAAATAACAGCATGAAATTGCGATTAAAAGTTGAGGAGAGATATGGGCTGTTTGACCTTCTTTCAATCAGGGACACGGAGGCCCTGTCTAGATTAAGGATGCAGAGAAATGCAGCTTCTGTTGAGCAATTGCATGCCGAGGAGAGGCTGCTGAAGTTCATGCTAAGCTCAGTGGAACAGAGAGATCGTTTCTTTCCATTTGACAGGGTCCTTGCAGAGCCTGGACCGGTTTCAGAGTGGTGTGTGGGCTGGTGGGGAGTGCCACCAGGTGTGGGGACTGCTGCCTGCCAGGCACTGTCTAGTAGTAGAGTGAAACAGTCCTTGCTCCAAGAGCTACAGTCTAAACAGATGAGAAATAGGAAAGAAACTGTCATTTGTTACGTTTTCTAAGTTTACAGAAACCCAGGCAAGATTAATTAGGCCCCTGAGAGGTCTTGTTAATTAGGAGTTTTGCTATTTGGCTCACCTTTTTACCCAGACTATTACTGTAATTACCCAGTTGACTCTTAATACCAGTTGGGGAATAAGCCGTGAGATAGAGTAACCTGTTTAGGTGGATGTGTACACTGGATCCCAGGCTTGTTTTGGTACTTGGCATTATGATAAGCTAGAAGGAAGGTTAAGTTGGAATAATAATGTAGCCATGGCAATATTGATACAGAGTTGATGCAAATGCTGATGAGCATTTTGGGCTGACAGTGTGAACCTGGCAGCCTAGTCTCAAACCAGCATGACTAGGAAGTGTTCGGGAAGGGAATGCATAAAAAGTAGACACGGTAAGGTAAAAAAAGGCGTATCAAAAAGGATGATTCCTTGGAGCCAGCCTGTGTAAATAGGACTGTGATAACAAACAATTTGGCTTTGCTGCAAGAGGCTTTGATTTGTTCTTAGCTGTGGAGCCTGAGAGCCTGCAAGGAGACATCCCTCATGTGAATCCTGTTCATTTGTTGCCTTTCTACGTAAGTCTCTGGTAACTCGGCATATTGTTTGGGGCAAAGGTTTTCTCAGTATGTGTTTGTACAGCACCACGTAGAGCCAAAGCTGGATAATGACTGGAGGAGAGAAATTTTGCAGGTTTGCACCCTTTGACAGATACATCCCAACTACATAAATATGGTGTAAATATATTGTAGAGCTTTGGCCAGCCACTTTTATGGAATAGTGCAGTACTCAAAGAAATTTTCTTGCCCATGGTAGCAATATGTTCGTAACACCGTATACAAAGCCTGACCTCATTTAAAATGGGGGGAATTTCTCAACTCACACACACCGAATATGCTACCACCTTCTTCCAGCAGCAGATAGGACATGTTTAGCTTTGTTTGGTCACAGACAGAACAATAGGCAGAACCTCAAGTATTTTTACATATTCTCCACAAGACGTTTCCTATATTGGTAACTGTTCTGCATTTATTACTGGTATGTGTATGTTCCAAAAAAGATTATTGCTGTTTGTTGCTCCAGTGAGTTTTCCATTACTGTGTCCTTGAAGGCTAATGTCATTGAGCAAGATTTGTTGGGGGTAACTGGGGCATATGTCTTTCATCAGGAGATGGACCATATGGTTACAATGCTCTAAGGCATGCTTATGGAAAAGTTTAGTGCATGTGCATGGAGGATGGGAACCTGTCCAGACAGGGAGGGGTGTTCAGGAACCACTAAGAACTCTTGGTCAGATTCTTAGATGATGAAAATCAACCTAAGAACATGAAAGAAATTAGCCTGTGTTCCTGCTGAGTTGTTTTTTCCCCACCTTGTAAGCTTTTAGGACTGTTACTGTAGGAACTTTTCCCATATATATGCCTCCTTTAAACTCTTACAGCTTCTTCTCCAGGGTTCTCTTTTGTCTTTCAGAGTTTCAGAACTTAAAATGGCTTGTCATATTTAGATTTCTAAAAGGTCTCTGCCATAAATCTCAACATTTTAGACTAGCACATTTCTTGGGATCTTTGCTCCACTGGCTTCTTGTTACACTCTTTGCAATATTTGATAGACCAGTTATTATTTCACTGTGTTCAACAGAATTTTCTCTCAGTGCATTGTACAAGAGAGCTCACATCGAGACTGAATGAAGAACTCATGTCCTACTTTCCCTTCATCCATTCACAGTGCAGAACTGTCTCTGAGCAGAGTGCGTGTGCAGAACTGAGCTCTGTGCGCTGAGGAGATGGGTATGCAAAGAGAACTTACCGAAAATGTATACGCAGAATGACTGCAACGAAGAATGCAGGAAAAAGGGAGGGGGAGATGAATTCTCAAGAATCAGATGAGACTAAAGCTAAGGCCACAAAAAGGAAGTTAAAGTTTGGGAGATTAAAGCAAAAGCAATTGGGAAGTCTGAACTGTAATTAGAATAGTTTCTCTTGTTCACCTGCTACTTATGGAGAATGGATGTTCTGCAAATAGTTAACTTTATCTAGTACCCCCAGTTGTCCTAAAGGATCCCATGCACCGTGCAACCTCTAGACCAAATCTCACAATCTTAATTGAACTAGAAGTCTTTACTCTGGTTAAATTGCAATCAGTAAACTTGGAGGAGGAATTTCACAATTTGGTCTGACATATATGAAGCCTGTGTCTAAAGTGAAAAATAAGTGTTCCCTCTTTGTTTCTCACCACTCCCACCCCCCTCACCACCACCTCAATCATAGAAACCAATACTGTCGTGGGTAATTTGCATCCTTTTTGTGATCACCTTATCAGCAACAACCCAAAAATGTTAAATTCTGAGGATGCTGAGTCCATTGTTCTGAGGTGTTTAGGCCTTGTCCAAATGACATCAGTCCTGCCCATAAAATAATGCAAATCTTTTCTGGAATGGGGGAGGAGGCCTTTCCTATCTGTGTGTCTGTGCAGTTCTACACACATTTTAAAACTGGATCCATGCATTTTCTACCTGCTTGCTATAGCTTTGCCTTTTTTTTTTCTGGGAGCACAGAGTGTGTCTCTTGAAGAAGAGATGCTGAGAATCTGTTTGGTGTTCTCCCTCCCTTTCCAGCAGGACATTTGCTACATGCATATGTACTGCAAAAACCTGAGGGCTCTAGACTGGTAAGCAATGTACCCTACCTCGACATGGTATTTGGGCTTTAAGAGTTTGTGGAAATCTTAGCATAAACCAACAGTCTTTGCTTTATTAAATTCTTGGCTTTTTTAAATGAGCTTGCACAGATGTTACCAGGGAGAGATTCATAAGTTGCTATTTTCCCTGTGGAAAACTGACGAGGGAGACCTAAATAATGAATGAAGTCAGTATTTCACTGTGTCTCTGAGATCTGATTTTTATGGAAATCAGTAACACACAGTATTTTGTGAGACTAATAGATAAATATTGCCTTTCATAAATATTTTTCTGCTTCTGAACTCTTCAGCACAAGGATCAACAGCCATCCCTTTATGAATCTCTCTTTGCAGGGTTATCTAGCTGCAGGAGCTGTCACAGGTTTCTCATCTGAGAAGCTGTCAGTTCAGTGAAAGAGTAATCACTGGCTTTCTATGGCTTTCTATTTCCACTGTATTTTGAAACTGCACTTAAAATCTTTCTGTTTGTCTCATTGCCAAGCCAACAGTGTGATGTTACAGGGGAATTATAGAAGGGAGTTTTGTGCAATAAATTCAGAGTTTTCACCTGTTGCCTAGTACAATTCCTTGCCTATAAAGAAACCGAGTAAGACTTCTCCAATTACTGCACCATGACAAAACTTTGCTATCAGGAGACATCCCTGTGTCATGTCGTGGTACTCAAATCGAAGGGGAAAGGGTTTGTACTCAGATACCATAGAAGATGCGCTGCCAAGAGTAACTGATATCCTGCTGGTCTATAATAAAAAGTTTTAGCAGTGAAATGTACTGAATAACACTGACCCATGTGCTTCATGAAGCAAAATCCTAGGGCCGGGGATAGTCCAGGAGCACTTTCTCTGCAGTGATTGAAAATTACTATTTTTCCTCATTAACAAAATTGTCAGATGTTTCTTGACTTAGAGCCAGGTCATTACTTGCTGTGCTGCTGAGTGACGTGCTTTTCCTTTAGCTTGTGTATAGTCTCATTAGATCAAAAACCTTTACAGGAAGAAACAGTCTGTCTTGATTGTATTTTGTAGTGCCTGTCATGTGGAGCTCTTCCTTTCTCTCTCCCCTGGGAAGACAGGGCCACTTCATTTTAGACGGAAGAGATGAGAAAGGGAAGAAACCAGTACTCTTAGGGTACATCAATATTTACTGTACCAAATGTTCATATTTTGTTTGACTTAGATGCTTGCATTATGTATAGACTTACCTTTATATGCAATATCTTCTTTCTTATGAGGGAACTGATACTCGAGAGAAGGATTCTTCTGAATCAGCTCCCAGGAGCAAAATCTGCATTAGGACATCCTCCCTTATCTGCTCACAGCTCATCTCTGTTAGCACAGCTCCCTGGGACTGGCTTGTGCAGGTCCACTTGGAGAGGCACAACATCCTTTCCGCAGCTCCTGCTTTTTTCCAGCAGGCTGGGGCTGCCTTCACACTCCTGCTGCTTCCACGAGAACCGGTGGGTAACAAGAGCCACATGGACCACACGCGTTTCTGTTTCCTGAGGTAATTCACCATCTGTAACTGTTTCTTAGATGATGTGGGGTCCCAAAGCTTCCCCCCGGCTGACAACTCACTGCCTCACAGGACCTCTTTTCTCATGGTATCTAAACACTTCCATATTGAATGTGATTAATTAGAAGGGAGAGGTGAGTGTCAAGGGCAGGGATCACTGTTTAAGAGTAGTTCAGTATTTTAATTTGACCAGATTATGGAAACAGAATGTGAAAGGTAACTGGAGGTAGTTTACTCCCTGCTGAAATGGTGGAGAAAGCCACATCACATTTAGCATAGGCAGGAGCCCTTCCATGACCTGTTCTTCACAGGACATGGGGCACTGCAGGGCCCTAGCTGGGCTCTCTCTCCCTGCGGCCACGGAGTGTCTCGGTCTTGCATGGCTGTTTCCAGCCTGCACTGCTAGTCTTGGTGCAGCTGCTGGGCAGGAATCTTCTGCACTGGGTTCGTTTCCTTCTAATATTGTATATTCAGAAGTATCTGTGCAGCACCAGGGCCACCGACAATACTGCTGATTACTTCATATCACAATTTAATTAGGATGAAAGACAGGGGATGAGCAATTGGAGCTTTTACACTTGGAAAAGAAATTGATTTATGGAACAATCAGTCTGTTGCCTCCGACAGGCTTTTCTTTAAAAAGCAAGGAAAGTATTCTTGCCACTTTTGGGTTCATCTGAATCAAGGAGCTTGTGCAAAACTATTCTTCTCAGCCTGTGATTGCAGAGACCTAACAATGGAGCAGAAATTGATCTCTGTTAAATTCTGTGCGGTACCTTGGGGGCTGAGGTAGGGAGCCCAGGCCCTCTCTGAGCCTGGAGTTCACAATGCCTTAGTGGGACCCTGCTGAAAGGCCCTGCCTGGGCTGTACCTTTTCAGTCGCAGAGGACTGCTCTTGCTATAACTAAGAATTTCTGCTCTTTTGCCAGTGTAGAATTTCCTGGGAATTAAAACTGGTCTTCAAGAAAAAAAAACTGATCTTTAAAGGAAACTATGGGATGTACATAGATACTGCGCTCCTCTATTCCTTGTATAAATGTGAACATTGCTGAAAAGCAGTAGAAAATTAATGTGATGGCACCTCAGAAAGGTCTTGATAGTGCTAATATTGTCAAAACTTTGCCCACACTCATGAGCTTTATTGGACTGCTGTATGTTTCTCCTGAGCTGAGAGTTTTCCCTGCAGCATTCTGAAGAAGTGTTACGTGAATCAAAGAAGGTATCCTGCCTCCTACGACCGATCTGCACCTGCTGTTCCCTGCTCCATGTCTAGGGCCCAGCATCATCTAGCCTAGCATCATCACACCCGTCTTTTGCTAGGCTGCCAACAGCCCATATGCAAGGGCTGGCCTCTGCTGTCTGAGGTGGAATGTCTTTCAGATCTTCCTCACAGTTAAGCTGAACCAGAGGTTATGTTTTTCCTGATATGTCTGTGTTTGTTGAGGAATCTTCTCTACAGTTACATTTTTACTCTTATCCGTGAAGGAATGGTAATAGAAACAAAAGGCTGTTTTCTGTCACTCTCTGAGGCTGCTGGATCACTTGTTGCTTCAGAGTTCCTATGGGAAACTATAGGTTTCGTTCAACTATAGCTATGTTGCCTTCTCTTCCAATTTCTGTAGCTAGAAAGGGACATAATTCTGTGACCAGGATGGAGAGAGTGATACAAATACTTGGCTAATGAACATTTGTCAGATAAGAAAAATTAATTCTGACTTTCCTGTTAATGAAAGGAAGGATTAATGCTATAAACACAGGACCAAGAGAGAAAAAAGCTGAATTCATTTTTCTTTTGCTACAAACCTCCTGTGATTTTTGGGCAGGGCAGCTGAACCATGCCCTCCATCATATTGTGTTGTCCTCCCTATCAGCAAAATAAGGATAAAATCAGTAGTTCTGCCTATTTGAATGGCAAGCTGGCTAGCAGAGTGCATTCCCTGACTACCTGCGGGCTGTGCTCGGCAGAATAGCCCCTTACTTGTTGACTAGCTCCAGGGAACTGTTGGTGAATTAACACGTTGTACCCCACAGCCTGAGAACAGCAGCCATGTCCCTCAGCCAACAACTGCAGAAGGGCTTGACAGTTAAGTAATTGCCTCTGCTGCCTGCCTTTTAAGAAATGAAGTGAAACTTAAATGAGAGTTCTGCAAAGTTTGATAGCCCTTCCACTCCGCTGGCATCATTCATGGTGGCCGTTCAAGCTTCCAGCCTAATGGGGATTTGTGAGAAGGCATCAACTCAGAAAAAGTGTCAACAGCACCACAGGTCAGACAAGGACATATTATTATGCACCTTTGAAAACACAGCCAGACTTCACATCTCAGCCCAGCATGCAGCAATCATTAGTCACCCTGTATAATCCTCTTGACCTATTTTTTTTTTTCCTTTCACAGTGGTCACATTTGAAAATACTGTCTAGAGCTGGTGGGCTCACACAAAGTTGTTAATTGGGAGCTGTCTAGCTAAGGGGTAACACAGAGGCAAAGTTCAACACAGTGTGCTTGGCGCCTGGGTTGCAATGCTGAGCGTTCCCAGGGAGGCAATGGCCAGGAGACCCGGGAGGTTTTGTGTCACCAGTATGCACAGGGACTTGATTTCTGTGGTTTCCAAAGGGACTGGTCGCCCAGGTGCTTTGATTTATCTGGAATTAAGGATAAACCCAACAGAAGGGTTTGACTGTGAGATGCACTAATAGCATTTACATTCCAAGCAGGAAAACACTAGTTGGAACAATGGATCAGCCAGGAAAGGCTGCCCACACATCTCTGTCCCAGAGAGCTGGGTGAGTGTGGCCTTTGTCATTAAGGGGTGAGCATGGCCTTTGTCATTAGGGGATTTTTAAAGGGGTTGCCACCCTGGTTGCTTCCCCCTAAGGCTGGTGCAAAAGATGTGCAAAGCAGCATAGTTCACAGGCTCTGTGCACTGAGGCAGTCACTCACCATCATCTTACAGTAGGCTGCTGTCAGTTATCCTGGAGGGACAAGTGTAGGGTGGCCCTACAAGGGTGGGGAGGTGTGAAAGTGATCTGCAAACTCTGTAAGGAGACTTGTTACTTCTGAGAGATTTATTCTGCATACCGTGTATCTGTTAAATTCCTGGAGGCGGCAGCCACAGATATGTAGATGAAGGAATTAGCATAAAAACTATCTACAATACTTATTCCATTATTATACTATCAAAGTACTTCATAGGCTCTACTGAATTCATGTCACAGCTTCTCTGGGAGCTAGGAAATTGTTTTTCATCCCAAGTTTGAAGATCAATTGAGCTGTTCAGTGATAAGGCCCAGGTAGGTGGCAGAGTCAGATTGGTTTCCAGAAGAGCCAGGCAACTACATACCACTGAGGTCACAGATCTCCATCACCAAGTGGGAGCCTGTGCCTACGTCTCAGCTGGTGCCCTGTCTGCTAGCCCAGCTTTTAGATCAGAGCATGTATAACATTCAACAGTACTTCTGCACATGTAGGTGGAATTGGATACTGAATTTCATGGGTTAATAATTTTCCAGAATGTTTTTCCTTGTTCCTCTGTCTGCAGAGCCTGCCCAAATGAAAGGTGGAGTGCAAAGCAGGGCTCCCTTGACTCAGCCAGGGAGAAGATCAAAGCTCTGGTGTGATGGTGCTTAAGGCATATGCCTTTCTTGCTTACCTGCACTAGTTATGAAGCTACTAGCCTAGCAAGATTAGTATTGTCAAATCTGCTTTATAAAAATAGTCAAGGGTGGCATTATAAGTTTGCTGCACCCTTGTACAAACAAGCATGTTCTAAGTAATTAGGTCAGTAATTAGGTATTCTGCTGGAAGGAGCTAGTGTGGGAAATCTTGCCTCTCCCTATCATATCAGCCTTCCTGCCTTTTCCTGGTGTCTCGGGCCAGAGGTGTGTGTGCTGTTACTCTCCAATCCCTGAAGGCATCTATAAAAATTTGCAAGGCTTGATTCGGAGCTGATGGTCGTGAAGTGTGGTGCCCACGCTGGCGTACACAAGTGGCACAAAATTGCTTCTATCCCACTGTAAGGCTGCGTGCTTGTCGTCAGGAGTGGTGCATTCACTGTATTTGAGGGATGGTGCAGGTAGGATCTTACTTGGTTCTTGGACTCTGTGAAGCTATTTCCTTTTCTACTTTTGTCCTGCTGTGACAGGACTGGGCTGGGTCAATCTGCCCTGCATATTTCTGGCTTTGTTAAGTCCCTGGGTACTGAGTGCTACTGTCTGTGCTCTTTTGCTGTTCATTTCTGTAGGGACTTAGGGCAGAAGTGCTTTAACTGCCATCATCATCTTGTAAGGAGCAAAGAAGAAATGCAGTGTATTCCCTAGATGTCAGGATAATCGTATCTTGACAGCATACCAATTAATCATCTCATAATCAGGTAATTATTTCCCATGTTGCTGTCTGATTACCATTTAGTAGCCCAGACTTCAGCCTGCAAATAACTAACACTTTCAAGCAAAGGTTTAAAGGAGAGGAACACAGTGGGCCATGACTCCTGGTGTAACTCCTCTGTCTTCCTTGAATTACTTCTGGGATTGATTTGATCCACCAGTTCTTTTAGCCTACTGAACCACCCAGCAACCCTAATTATTGCCATATTGGCAACAAGAAAAGAGTATGACCAACTCCATTGCTCAGTGTAATGGGCTTAGCTGCTATACTACAGCTGTTAATGTGCTCAGAATTACATCCATATGTTGGCTCCATATGAGCTCTTGCTAACCTAGCAGATTATAAGCTAATGAGCTTGAGCCATACTTTTGGGATCAATATACAAGATGCTCTTAAAAGGTGAGGTCATATATTAGAGCATGCTGAATGCCTCTGTGGTAGAGGAGAGATTTACTTGTAAGCCAGGGAAGACCACAAAGATAAAAATTGTGATCTACAGTCAAAGCTTAATTAACATTCATACCTTGAGAGTGTTTTTGTCCCTACCTCCAGATGATTCACGTCTGGTTTAGTTAGGCTTCCCAATGTTTGTGATGTCTTGAGTGTGTGTGTGTGTATGCATGCATGAGTCCCACTTCTTTCCATCAAAAAGTGTAGACTCCTTCCAAAATTTTAGCCACATTTGGAAGAGAGGCAGGAACCTCAACAGTATTAAACTCTTATGTTTCATAAAAATAGGCTTTTGTATGGGTATAGTTAAAGCAAGACAGGTCTGCATTCATGTGACTTTACTAGTGTAAAAATGATTTAATACATTGACGCTATTCCTATATGTGAAATAAATCAATATAGGCTGATACAAGGCACTTTCCCACTTGCAGAGCCACCTCTTGGACTGGTAACATTATTAGGTGCATGTGGTTGGGGTTGTTGTTAGCTATGTCCCACACTATCTGTGTCAAAGTTATAAAATTAATCCTTAAGACAGAGTCCAGCTCAAACAGAATACATACACCTACCATGATGTTGGTCATGGACATGCCAATGAGTTAATCTCCTATTTTTTAAAGCTGTGTGACCCTAACAAAGAGGTAATTTCATGTCAGGTCAAATTTACCCCAGACGAATTGCAGTAATTTTCTCATGCTTTTTAGTGCTCAGTTGCATCCATCTGCTTCTGTATGTATTTGCTGCATGATTACGCCTTCAGTTTTGAATTTCTATTCATGTGTCCAGATCATCAGACCTTTGGCCAACCCAGCCTCAGGATGGCCTTGCAAACACTCTGAGAAACTGGTGTGTGTTTGATTTTCCTTGGCTTGTTTTCTTTCCGTTATCTATCTTCATGGTGATAAAGACTTCTGCTGTTGACCTCAGAAGTGCTGTGACAGGTTTGCTGTGTGGAAGACATAAAGGGAGGAATGATGTGCAAGCTCTGCTCTCAATAGCTGGCATCATGGAGCTTCTCCCCAGAGAAGCCAAGAGGAGGGAAATGGGGACTACATAAATAGCAGGAACTCTCCAAGAACATGTGCTGAAATAAAAGCAGCTAAAAATAGTCTGTAAGGCAAAATGTAAATCATCTGGAGAGTAACTAGCAAAAGTTTCTGCAAAAAAATCCTGAAAGGAGAAAGCCATGTTTTCAGAAGCCATGGTGCAAGCTGGAAGCAAATAAAGTCTTCCTATGAAAAACTGCCACCTCCAACATGTGCTGTTGGGGAGGCTTCATACCCTTCCCCAGGTCTACCTTCTGCAGTTACGCTGGGGCTCAGTCTCATTCGTACTAGTGCAGTTTTCAATTAAGTCTTTCTCAGAATAGGATTTTTTTTTCCAGATTTTGATTGTTGCAAGAACTGGAGCTCCAGCGAGTGGAATCAGGCTTTGCAAGAATAACAAGTCCATGTAATTTTTCTTTTCCTCGATGGTCAGGCAGCTCCCAGGTCCCAGAAACACGGCAAGGTGGTAAAACCTTTTTAAAAACGGTGGTTTTCCTTTGCACCCCTTCTCCCAGTGCAAATGCTTATCCACTCCTGTCTTCCCTTTTTGCCATTCATTCTTCCCTTTTTGCCTGCTATAATCTGCTGCTGTGGGTTACCAGAGCTATTTCCAATGCAACATGTTTAATCCGAAATTGAAAAGTCTTTGTGAGCTGAGGCCTCAGTGTCATGCGGTGAATATCTTAGATGCAGAATGGGATCAAGGTGGCTTCTTAGTTACCAGTGGTTAACACAATCTATTGCGGTTTATTTAATTGCCATTTATACATGTCTTTGTGCCTCCTACTAGGAAGAAGTGCGATCTGGAAATAAGATAGCTTATAAATAGCTGTAGTTTTGCTTTAGCACAAGGAGAAACTTCAGCTATAGTACAGCTTTAGTGCGTTCTGACAGGCATTGAGGAGGCAGATTGAAGCCTTTCTGCTATACAATGCTGGGCTACAAAAGCAGCATTAGGGCCAGCAGCCCTTGCTAGGCGGGAGTAGCTGATCGCAGATGCATCCCATAGCATGCGGGGCAGCGTTGGCTTTCCAGAGCGGCACACGTCATGCACAGCTGCCCCAAGAAGTGATGGGAGGAGATGTGGTTCCACAGCTGCGCTGCTGTGCCAGGAGCAGGTCCTGACCTGTCTCACGTCTGCGGGAGGAAGCCTGGACCTTCAGACCCTGCTGCCACCAGTCCCGCGCCTCTGCAGTCCAGCTTGGTGTGTTTTGTTTTTTTTTTCTGGGTATCTTTCAGCTTCTCTTTCTTGTGATGGCATTTCTAGCTGAGACACTGGATAGAGTGCCAAGTCCAATGGTAAAGCTGTTTTCTGTCAAAGTCAAAATGTTCATAAAATACTGATTTTGACAACGTTTTGGCTTAAGAGAAAGCAATTATGTCTACATTTCAGAGTATCTAATTTTGACAACTTTCAGAATGGAGAGTTTCAGTTTCATTTTGACTAGATTTTTAACAAATCTGTTTAATCACATAAACATTTAAGAAACATTTTAAGAAACTGATTGACCCCAGTTCTTTAAAAAATTATTTTAGTGAGAACTTCCACATTGTCCTTTAATTCTTTTTGAGAGTATCAGAATTTCTCTTTCAGAATTCCTATTTTCAGCCTGAGGCTGGTGAAAGACAGGGCAGCTATCCAGTAAAGCAATCTAGGAATATAACAGGAACCATATTTCATCAGAAATTGTTCTTTTCCATTCAGAAGAAGAATGGCTAATGCGCAGTGCTTTTCTACTAGCTGTTAACAATGCATTTATTTTTTCCTGACGTGTTTAGAAGAATGCGACAAGAGCCGCAAGACGTCTTCTAACAAAGAAACGTATCACTTGGCATTTTTACAGTGAACTGAGGCTTTTCTGGGTTACACATGTCAAAACTAAGTAGTGGGTGTAACTGCCATTACCCACCAGAAAGGAAACAGAAGGAAAGAGTCTGATAAAATCATAGTGTTTTATTAGGCAAATTTTCCCATGTAAGGCTAAAAGATTGCTGCCTGCTGAATTTATTCCAGACTTCAGGCCTGCTTTTTAAAAAGCCTGAAGTGTGAACAGATAAGGAGTTAATTTACCTTCTCAGATTTAGACCTTCTGGAAGATTAACGGAAATTGTGAATGAGAGAGATACATTTTTAATCGTCCTCAGCTTATTTAATTGTAATCTTTGCCAGTCTGCTGTGGAGTGTGGAGCTCTTCCCTGTTTGCACTGTGCACCCCAGGCACATCCTAATGCTGTGGGAGAACTGGCTTCATCCCCTGCCCTGTAGCCCCTGGCTCTTAGGAGAAGGGCCCTGAGCTGCAACGAGCTCCATCGCTGCTCCTGGTCTGGGCTGCAGGGACGCTCTGATGGCAGCCTTGCTGCAGAGCCGAGCAAGCTCAGCCTGCAGTGGGGCTGGCAAATAAGGAGTAAAATTTGTTTATGGTGGGATATTTCCAGGCAAACTCCAAATGGAGAGCCACCAAATTAAGAAGCTATAGACACTTACTATAGTCCTAAATTTTATGGAGAGGATGCTACATCAGGCCCAACTATGCAGTGATTTGACCTAGAAAGCTGAGCCTTGGCTGCTTGAGAGTGATGTGCCTTCAGCATCTGTATGTAAAGAACACGAATTGTCTCAGGTGTCTCACTCCCTGGGGTGTCCATAACTAGTGTTATTAACAGACAATCATCTTTTTTGCAAAACTATTCACACTTAATCTCTTTGGGGCTGAATGATGAAGCTAGTTGAAGGCTGCACACCCAGGGCTCAATGCGAATGTAGTGCCAGGAGCAGGCAGAAGAGCAATTCCAAAATGTACTGCCTCTGGAAGTATAAAGTGTGAAAACTCATATGCAAAACCAGAGTTATCTTCCCTCTGTACTTCCTTGACCTTATTGCCTGCTTTTGCTTCACACCCTCCTTTACAACACTGTTATTTGAAATCAGGAACTGAGGGTGTACTGGGAAGGTATATTTAACTGGTTTAGTTCAGCAACGCTACACGTGGTCTTGTACAAGGAGTTCATTTTAAGTTACTTACACACACGTAATGGTAACTGTAGAAGGAAAGAAGAGGATTAAAGTATATCCTCCCTGAAAACTCTAATCTTTTATGTGTTTGACTCTTCCCACTTTGAGCAACCCTCATTAGCAAAATTAAGGGTTCATAAATTTCAGTTGTTGCAGAAATCTGAATGTTCATCTAGTTTATGATTAACTAATAGGAAAAGGCAGGAAATGTTTTTTCTATACCATTAAAGATTGAAAGATACTGAATAATGTTGCCTGTATTAAGAAAAGAAGTCATTTTCAGAACTGTTTGCGATCCATATAGAAAAAAAAATATAAAAACAATCTGTCAGATCAGTCATACTGATAATTTTTAAATGCTTTCATGTGACTTCCAAAATGTAAGTCCTTTCATTGTAATCAAGCTACCTGTAGAAACAAAGATGAATGTTGAATGAGGAAGCATTCAGGATCGACTGTAACACAGGACCAATGGAAAATGCGATTCTTAAATGCCTATTCATCTCTGGCTTTACACAGGCTTCCATGAGCTCTGTGAACCTTTTCCATCTTAAAATAGAATAGCCATTAACAAAATTAACCTGTTATGAAAGGGGCAACAAATTGAAAAGGGTAAGAGCCCAAAATGTCACCTATTATACTAGTTTGAGAGGTAGCAGGTAGGTGGTATTTTTTCAGATAGGCAGTTTGATTTACTCTGCCCTTCAGACTTATGTTTTCCTTTTATCTGGTGATTTTTTGCTCTCTGCAGCTTTGTACATCTTGTATTTGGACTGTGAGATCTTTGGGATAGACCTTGTGAATTTGTACTGGCATCTGGTATCATGAGACCTGACTGTCTAGGATCTGTTGCCATAAAGCAAAAGTTTAGTCATGTGTGTTACTGCAGCAGCTGATTTTATGAGTTCCCTGTGTTTCCAGGTGTCAAGAATCTTGCAAATGCAGGTCATAAAATATTGGCATACCAGATTCTTATAGCTGTTTAGAAATAACTGATTCCACTGCAGGCTTCAGCATCAAACCTGAAGGCAGACTTTCATCCTGCCATCGTTTCTGTGATCTCCTCTGAGCAGCTCAAAGCAGAGGGGTGACCAAAGCAAGACTAATGTAGAGAACTTGTTACAATTCCAGGTAGAAAATGTTTTGTTAATAAGCAATATTTCAAATTGGTGAAAGCACTGCATGGAAGTTTAGCTTTACCTGAATCAAAAGAAAATGATGCTGTGTGCAGCTCTGTGTCGTGCCCGTGGCCATGCTGGAAGCTCCAGTTGAAAGGAGCATTTGATTAGGAATGCCTTAGCCAGGGCGAGATCTGGAGGCTTTGGAGTCTGCCCCGCGTGTCTTGGCAACGATACACAGTTGAGAGCCCTCATCAGCACAGACAGAGTGTGTCCCAGGTCTGGCTTCACATCCCACTTGTGCGAAGGCAAGAGAGAAAACGTAGCTGCTACTAAGACGGCTTAGAGACCCTGCAGTTCCCTATAGAGGCATCCACAGCTATTCTTAGTAAGTATAATTTCAAATTAAGAAACGATAAATTTTCTTCCCCCAGAAGTCATCTTTTGTTAAGTGTGCCATAGATCGGGGATGTAAATCAGGCTAAAAGCCACAGTTAAAATATCCAGAAGTCTGCTTCCAATTAGTGTGAAACTGCTCTAACTAGCCATTAACTGAATGGTATGCATTTGAAGGAGATGAGTCTTAGAAAAACCTTACAGATTGGGAAAGCAGAGCCTGACCCTTCCCCCTTTTGTCAGCTTTTTCTTTTCAGGAGTGAGCTCGTTGCATTGTGTGTGCAGTGCTACCTACAGCAAAGCTGTCTGCCTGAGCTGAGGGAACCGGGACAGCCTCCCCGGAGTCCTGCATGCCTTTTGTGGGCTCTGCAGATCTTGTCCTGCACTGCTGACGCAACAGGGTAGCCTGGCCGTGCAGGGGACAGCAAGCCATTTCCACTCCTTAGGCACCAAAGACAGACACTGTGATAAAGCGGTGTCGTTTTGAAGATGAGAACTTCAGCTGGGTTGGACTGTATTTTCTGTCTGTTTTCTTATGCAGAACTAGAATGCACGTTGAACTCCTTGTTCCCTTTCCGCTTTCTGAATTGTGTTTGCTTTTAATGGAGTAAAAAGTGATGGTAGAAATACAGGCCCTGGGGAGGTATCCCAAACCAGAGGAGAGGGCGCAGTTGTGGTTGTGTGACTGGTTTAGGACAGGAGTGTCTGAACTCATCTCCAGCCTGTCACAGCTTTTCAGTGTGACCTCAGGGAAAGAGCTAATCTCCCTGTGCGCTGTAGCTGCCGCTGTTGAAGCGGGCCCACACACAGCCTTCTCTCCCTGGCATGTGTCGTGCCTGCGTGGGTTGGAGGTGGGGTGGGTGGGCATGACTGGCTGGTTCGGTGCTCATGGCAACTCCTCCCCTGCCTTGGATGCAAACAGCGATCACTGCAGGTATGGCTGCGCTCCTGGGTTTCAGGACGTTTCAGGGCAGAGCCGTGCACAGGCAGTGGCGCATCCTGTGAAGAAGCATGTTTGTATGAAGTACATGTTAGTGTAGAGCTGAGGGACTCACAGGCACAGCAGAGTTCTGGGCTGGCTGCGCTGCCTGCCGGGGCTACTTGTGGTCCTCTAGGGAAAGGCCAGGGCAGCGGCATGGCTCCCTCATCTGCGCTTCTTTCACAGCTCAGTTCCCTAAAACTGTACCCCCAGGAAGACAGCTTGCAGCATTGCGGAGAGGAGAGCCGGTGCAGCTTCGGTGCGGGGCGATGACTCATGCAGCTGCCTGCGAGATAAGTGTATCTGCTTGTCATTCAGTGAGGGGCAGGGACCGCTCTGTGCCACCCATCCTGAAATGGCAGCACTTCTCAGCAGCTCCTTTTGTAGGGATGAAGGAGATTAGTCACAGGGTACAGTGAGTGAAGAATTCAGATCGGCTCCTTTGGGAATAGTGAACGCTGCCGTGGGAGGAAGAGAAGTCAGGACTCGATTTATCGATGCTCTTTGATCGGGCAATCGTACAAATGCTTTTTGTTGGGGAGGACTCTGAGTTTAAAGAAACTTAGTTCAAAGGCTTCACACATCTGACGGTCGGGCCAGATCCCTGCAGCTTTGGTTGCTTGTTTGAATGAATGTGTAGTTCAAGGAAAGGCTGTCGTACTTGAATGGTGGCCAGATGAGACTGCTGCACCTCATCAGCTCTCCTGCTGTCCAGAACTGCTCACAGCAGAGCGTCTGCGGGAAGCCAGCTGTGGCTCAGTCTGTGACCTTGCTGGCAGAAAAGTAACAAGGATTTGGCTGGCCCAGCTCTTCTCCACATGCAGTATCATTTGGGAGATGTCAGACCAGAATCTTGCCGTTTAAATCAGCAGAGTTCACTGAAGTCAGAGCTGGGGTGATACAAGGTAGTTCAGAGTCTAGCTTGTCCTTGTTCAAGAAAGAATGTAACAGCCATGGCGGGTTAGAGGTGTGTCCCTTTGCTCCCTCGGGCAGAGGGTGGTTCAGGTGGTGTATGCAGAACTCCTTGTGTGTAGTGTGTTACTGATTAGATGGTTTGGGCTTTCCTGGGTCTCCTGCCTTGGAGAAACACTGGGCATTCCATGGCAGTACCCCTGTGGATATTCCTGCTGACTCCCTTGCAGCCTCTTGTGATGACCTCAGGAGTATACTATTGCTTGGTGTTGAGTCACTGGGCCTGTTGCCACAGAGCACTGCTGTGTGTCATCACCCAAGTAACCTGTGCTCAGAGGTGCCAGTTGCCTCTGAACTGTGCTTCTGCCGTGACTGATGGGGGATCATTCTGGGAAAGATGCAGAATAGATCACATCTTTATCATGCCTTGCCCCAAGTCACTGTAATACTTGTTTCCTACAAGGCTGCTTAGGGATTCCTAACCTGTTTTTTCCCCTTAGAGAAAAACGTGGTATTTCAGTAACAGCAACCAGCATGGATATTACTTGTTCACTCCAGATCCCCACAAAATGCGATGTTTCACGTCTGTTTCCCTCATTCATCTCAGTGTGTAAAACATGCTCCACGAGGAGACTGTCTACAAGCATGGAGCAAGTCCCCTTTCATCTCTGCCTCCCTCATCCCTCACTGAGTGTGCTCATGCATGTTAAATAAAGCGTCAGCATTGGTCAGCTTTAGCTTGGACTCATCTGCTGAGTATTTAGGCCTCTCTGTCTCACCCGCCTTTATCTTCCCCTTCCTTTCTTTCTGTTCCTTCTCCTATTCTCCAGTATAACAGTGCCACCTAATTAGGTCATGGATTGTTTCAAACTCAAAACCTTTCAGGAGGTTTTCCAGTAGCTGTGGGTTGTTACTCAAAGCCACTTGTTCTGCTTGCCCAGCCTTCCTGCTTTGTGCCTCTCTTAACTGCTCCCAACACTGAAATATTTCTTATTCATACGGCTGCAGCAGTAAAAGACATGTTAGCTCCATAACAAGCTGCTACTGACTCCTCAGGGAGCTCCCAGAGAAACATTTCACTCAGATTAATCTGCTTTTCTGCATTCCCTACTGTTTTATTAATAGGGATATTTTCATGAGAAGAAGACTCTTACATGAAGCCTTCTGCAGTTCCAGCTGCGGCTCCTCCCTGGAGCCCCAGCGCTGCCTCTTGCTTGCACAGGCTGTTGGGAACCACATCTGGGTAACAACACACACGTTGCTGCTTTCAGGGCGAGACCAGCCAAGTGAGGGGTCAGCAGCACGTGTCCAGACCTGGGAATATGGCCTTTAGATCACATGAAGCAGACTTAATAGCAGGTCTGGTTGGCTCCAAATTTTACTGTATCTGTACTCAAAGGTCTCACTTAGCCACCATAAGGTATTATTTTTCCCTACAAACAAGTTCAATTAAGCCATAAGGAATAATTCCAAAGGAGGTGCTGGTCAGTATAAGGAAGAATGGTAGAATGGGGGGTTTTGTATCTGTAGTCAAAATCTAGGAAAGGCCAGATACATCGGATTCAATCAGCAGCCAGAAGTCTGTGACAGGATGGGCTTGGACTAAATGCAGACCTTGCAGTGGGTATTTGTGGGAGACTCCTACCTGCTCCCCTTGGAACAAAATACAAATTGTCTCCTGTTCTCTAATCCTAGCTTTGAAACATGCAGTTTAATACATGGTCCCAAATTATGGTTGTGAATTATGGTACCTCTGAATATTCTTAATAACTGTATAAATATCTAGACCTTTTAAAAAATCAGTTGAAAGAAGGGCTGATAATTCAGAACAGTTGAAAAGATTTCAACTTTTCTTCAGAGTTAATTGAGAGCAAAGACTGTTACACCCACTCACTGCACAAATTTCAATTAGGCTGACCAGGAGAGAGCTGGTCACAGTGGCTGAATCTGGCCTGTAACAAATTGTTAAGGGAAATCTTTCCTGTTTCAATCATTGAACCTTATTAAATCAATTTCATACAACGTTTTAGTCATTGCCTTTCATTCGTGCCCAACTAAAGCTGCTATTTCAATCAGTGGCAACAGGGTTTGCATGCTGGAAATAACAAGACTGGCTTTGCCTGGTCACATGCTGCATAAGAGACTGTCCAGAAATTTTCATCCTGGAGTCTGCTGTATAAAAGAGGGGCAGAGGTGCTTCCAGGTTCTTCACCAAGGAAGGTACCAGTCCATCCAGGTGAGATGGTTGTATCTAAGTTCTTAGCCTTAGTAAATATTTTACCTGGGATGTTTTGTAACACTTTTCAAAGTGAAGATAACACATGGCTATGGAGGGACTACCTTGGCTGGCTGTTTTCATGTGATAGTTTTTTACATTGCTTACTAAATGTGACTTAGTAAAAGAATGGAAAGATACTGGAAGATGAGAAATGAATGAGGGAGACAAGAAAGCTACATGTAAGGGAAATAAGAACGGGGGGCAGTTTTTCAGTGCAGTTAGGATGTCCCAGATCTGAGCACCATTCCTGTCTCAAGAAATCTTAGGTAGGTCACCCAGTAAACTTTCTGGACTACTAGATGACATTTCTTTTGTGGTGCATTTTTTCTCAAATTTCCATTTGGGGTTTGTTGTGCCACCTCTGATTTTTTTAGAGATGCATTTCTCATTCCTTAATCACCTCAAGCACTTAAACTCAGTGGGGATTTGGAGGAAGTCAAGAGTTTTGAGCTCGCTCTCTCCTGCTGTCAGGCTGCAGGAGCTCATTGAGATATCCTTTTCGAGCAGGACATCTTGTCAGGTTTACATGGAAATAACAACTGTCCTGATTTTTTTTTTTTCATTGCTTCATGTCCCTGCTGCCAGCAGCACATCAGAAATCAGGGATCCAGGCTGACCTCCTGGAGGGAAAGGCATGCTGCCAGGGAAGTAGATCTCAGGTCTCTATAGAAGGAAGTGTCACATTACCAGCTGATTAAACAGGTCTGACAGAGCCTAAAGCATAAAGCACTGAGCCCGAAGTAGTAATCCAATAACTGTCTTAAGAGGAGCCTGTGTAGCCATGGGGAGAATTCCCAGGTGACGGCAGTGTCTGCAGCCTTAAAGAAGCGTCCCCTGGGTCTTGTGCATTCCTCTGGGTTTCAGGTGGAGGAACTTAGTTGTTGCTGTTTCACTTAAATTGCACTTCCCAGAAGGGGCTGAGGGAAGAATGGATTACACAGCTCAGAGCATGCTCAGGTTATTTAAAAGGGTGACAGCTCTGACTGGGCACCTTTAGCTCCAGCTACACAAGCATCCTAACAAGCCCAGCTGGGTAGTGAATTGGTGTTCACATCTTGACCTGAGCCTGTGGAGCCAGTTGCCAAGAGGGGCCCTGTGCTGCAGCACCCGTGGAGGCTGTGCCTCTTCTCACCTGTAGCCTCTTGTCTCCTGGGCGCCTGTGCCAATAGTGTGGTGCTGCTGTGTGGACGTGGTCTCCTGCAGGGGCTGTGCCACATCTGTGTGAATGCCTCGCTTATCTTAGAGCTTTAGAGTGGCATTAGGTGTCTGCATCCAGGTAGCTGAAGCCAGTCCAGTCATGCTGGCCATCAGATAGGTAACTGATGATGCTGATCCGTCCTTGGGTTGTCAGTGCTGCCTGTGCCTGCCTGGGGCTGAGCCACCAGGAAGGAGGCAGAGCAGACACCCCACATCAGGGATAATTGACAGCAGGGGCCCTATGGGGACACTGCAATTATTTCCTTCATTTTCCTTTTGTCTGATTGTAAGATGCATGATTGCCATGGGGGGACGGGGACCACCTACTGTTACGCTACAATTTGAGAAAGCCTTTGAACTTGTTTATCCTGAGGTTTGGTCACCCGAATGTAAAATAGAAGCAATTAAAACATGGGAGAGGTGAAAAGGTGTGGAAGACAGACATGTAAGTAAGGCTGGTCTGAGCATCCTCAGAGCCAGGTCTGCAAAGAGCGTGGAAGAGAGGGAGGGCGGGTTTCTTTCTGGAGTGAAGGGCATCCATCAGGCCTTACACCAGACTTGCAGTTCCCATGTTGTTTCCAGGCAGAGCAGTTGTGTCTGCAGGACAGGTACCAATGCAAACTCTTCTGGCAGAGCTGCCACTCAGCCATCTATCTGAAGCATTTGCTCTGTATCTGTTGCTATTCACAACTGCAAAAAGCTGCCAAAAGACAGAAAGAGCACTTGCCCTCTGTGAGCTTAAAAGGTAAAAAATTATTCCTGGCAAGACGGGGCTAGTGGCTTTCAGAGAGTTGTAGCAGCAAAGTGGTCTGTAGGACACACTTTCCATTCCCCTTTAAGCTTGGTGGAAGGGAAGGTACCAGAAGTTTCCAACCCCATCTCCCAGCCTTGGGGAGACATTCAGCCTGGCTGAAGGAGCCATCGCTCACATGGTCAGCACTGTCCCCAGGGAGGCAGCAACAGCACCTAACAGGGAAACCAGTTCAAACCAATGGAAACGTTCATGAAGGGACTTATGCTGGGGCTCAACACGTGCAAAGATAAGAGAATGAGAGCCTTGAGGCTAATGCAAAATGTGTCTTTAATGAAAGGAACATTGCTACTGATGTCAGTAACTTTTAGACCAGGTTTTGGCAGAAGTGCTGGTACTCACTGGTTCATTGTGGGCTGCCTGTATCTGGTAGCCAACTTGCTTTAACATACTCGGATGTCAAAAAATCATTGCTTTTCCCAGGAGCAGCAGATGAAAAATTAGTTTCAGCTGAGGAGCTCTCTGATGTACTTTACTCAGGCCTTGGGGAGACTTCCAGTTTTGATGTTAACTGTGATTTAATGATAAAATGCTAATATCACTTGGGAAGGAAAGACAATTGGTCCAGCCAGCCACCCTCACAAATAACTGCTGTGCTGTGTGCTCGGGAGCCAGAGCGCTGCTGTCGCTCCAGATCGCTGCCCACGGCTTAGTCATTTGTCTGAGCACTAGTGAACAAAAACACAGATGTAGAAGGAAACGCATCCTCTCTGCCATAGCAGAAAATAAATTGTGTGAAATATTCTCCCCCTGTAGCTGCCCGTTGCTCAGGGAGGAGGGAAGGAGTGAAGCCAAATTTGTGAGGAAAATATTTTCCAGATGAGGATAATTTTAGACCTGTGCAGCATCCATTCTAGCAAGGTACTTCATCAGAGTCCTGGGGGTGGCATTGCAAGAATGGGGGAATGAGCATCCAAGTCCTAATTTTTTCATGGTTTTTCTGTCTGAGCTTGGAGAAGTCACTCGAAAGTAGTTTTAGGGCTAGAGACCATCTGGGCTGTATTCCTGCTGTTTAGCAAAGCCTTTAAGTGTTTCTTTGAGCTTTTATTGTACAAATATGGAACAGAAGCAATTAAAGGTTAGGAAGTAGGTGTCTGAACACCTTTAAAAGCCACAGCCTGTCTCTGTCAGATTACTTTCCAGTGAAATGGCAGTAGCCACTCTTTCTTTTCATGCAAGTATTATGAAATTACATTGATAGTATCTGAGCTGTGTTGCCCTCGAACTCCTCCTTTGTTCTCCTGTGTTTGCCCTGTAGCTCCAGACAGCACCTCCAAAGGGCCAGCTACTGAGCAAAGCTTCTCCTGGGGCAATTTGGGGATATCAGTGCAGATGTTTGTTCACAAAACAGCAGCGTTGCAGGTGAGCAGCACAGAGCCACCTGTGCAGGCTCCTTGCGCAATAACCCCAGGTTTCCCCATGTCCTTTCTCATGCTCTCCATCTAAAAATGAGCTGCTATTGGAATAAACTTGTGATACGTAGAAACAATTCCAACAATCCCAGAAGAAACCACAAACTATAGAAGTGAAATCTTGACTGCTTCCAGTTAAACACAAACAATAGGTCCATTTTTTGTCAGCTAGCATTTGTCAAGCTGTTATCACAGTTTATGTTTATCACAGTGTTCTTTTGGGAACCATGAAGATTGCATGTGTAACTTAGGGAAATGGCCACAAGAATCAGATTCAAAATATTTGCATTGCTTACAGCCAAGGTTCACAGCATGACAAGGTCATTTCACTGTGTTGGGCTTTTAGAGGTGCTGGAGTAGCTGTGCTAGACGTATTGAGCTGGGACGTAAAGACACGGCAGAGACAGACGGTGGCTGGGATGCCGTGCACGTTCTGATCCGTGCTGCTGAGGCTGGGTTGCACACAGCCCCATCTTCCCTCCTTGCTGCCCAGTTTTTACTCTCTGAAAAATAACCACAAAGACACAGAATCATAGAATCACTTAGGTGGAAAAGACCTTTAAGATTATCAAGTTCAACTGTTAACCCAGCACTGCCAAGTCCAGCACTAAACCATGTCCCCAAGTGCCACATCTACACTCTTCTAAATACCCGCAGGGAAGGTGACTCACCCACTTCCCTGGGCAGCCTGTTCTAATGTTTGACAACCCTTGTGATGAAGAAAATTTTCCTATTATCCAACCTAAAGCTCCCCTGGCACAATCTGAGGCCATTTGCTCTTCACCTATTGCTTGTTACTTTGGCAGGAGAGACTTGACTTCACTAAAGACACTTGCATTTGTAATGTTTATAGGTCAGAGCCAGGTCTTCCTACTTAACTGTATCATGAGTTAATCCATTCATTTCAAGAGCAAAGCCTGATTCTGAGTTTACATGAGAGTAATCCCAGGTTAACTAAGCTGCAATCATTGAACAATCCCAGTTACAAGAATATCCTTGGGTGCTGAGAGAGAAATCAGGCAAGGTGTACGGACAAACACACTTTGCAGGTAGTCAGACCAGCACAAATGCTTACAGACCTTACTCTGAAACAGGAACGTGAGGCTGGAAAGAGCTTGTGATGTGCATGTCTGCGTATTTAGAAAGACACTAGCCTCATAGCTGGAGTATAGTGGTTTTATATCAAAGTGGGAAGTTTGAGAAAAAGTGCTGATGAAGGCCAGGCTAATATCCCAGTACAGACTAAAAATACATTCCATTTGTCATTATGAACATTTGCACTTATTAATAGCCAATATTAAAAAAGTCCTCTGAGTCCATCTGTTACAGTTTCAGATTCAGGCGCTGAATATTCAGGGTATTTGGCAGGTTTTAAACATCTCCGCCTTGGGAAAGATTTTTTTTAGCTGCTTTTAAATGATGACAGAATTTTTCCGAAATCTGTTAAGAACACTTCACTTGTTCAGGTCAATAAATCAGGACCAAATTCTCACTGTTACCCACTGTCTTGAACAGTGTCTGAGGAGTCCTGTGATCAGAGCTGGACACAAGTGGTGAATCCAACCTTATATTAGTATGGTTAGGAATACAGCCACCCTTTTACCAGTAAACAAAGAATGTGCATAAAACAGTGAGATTATCAGGTTTTGGATAGCCACTTATGATAGGGGATAGCAAGTGGATTTATGTGCTGGGAGATCTATAAGGAAAAAGGCCCTTAGATTTTCCACCTGATCACAAGACATCACTGTTGTGGGACATAAATCTAAATGACAGTGTGTGCATCTGGTTGTTAAACAATTATCTCCATACGAGTGATAGTTTGGTGCGGAATTGAAGGGGCTGTACGCTGCAGCTCTGGTAGCGTGACACAGAGCCAAAGGGAATCTCTTCGTGTGACCCATCCAGGCTCTTGCAGTAAAGAGACAAGACACAGACTGCCACTCTGGCTTTGAGGAGCCTGTTGCGGTATTAAAGCTGCCATCACTTGTGTTGTTCCAGGCAGCGAATGCATTTGAGGGTGAGCATCTCTTATCAGTAGTTCCCATGCTAGCGACTGGTTTGTCCTGTTGATTGACAGCTGTGATAATGAGGTTATTGTGAGGAGGCAATCGGTGCACTGAAATGTTTTTATGTCTTGTGGTCTGGGATCTTGGGCTTTTTGTGTCCTGAGAGGCTCTGTCTCTAGTTGGCTGGGCCAGAGCAAAGGGCAGAACATGAAATGACTGTATGAGAAAAATCCCTGTTGCTTTTTCATCTCTGCATTTCGTGGTTAGTTTGCCATAGCCCTTGTAGAGCTGTTTGCTGTAGTATCAAGACAGAGTTTTCTAAGCCTTTTTATATACCTTTGGAGTGGAAATACCTGGGGAGCAAGGCAAGTCCATTAGACCTTATGAACAACTGGTTGTTCATAGATTCTCCATTACTAAGTAAATCTCCCTTGCTGCTCACTCTGTTGATGTTCATTGAACTCTGTTGACTGAGCTGGTTTTCATGCAGCTGACTTACTGCAGTACGGAGCTACGGCCCTGGAAAGCCTTGAATTTGGGTCTTGGCCTATACCAGAACAAAATACTGAGAAAGGGATCTGATGACTGGGCAAGGGTGCCGTGGAGGAGGAAGGTGGAATTCTGATTGCAAGGTTCCGCGAAAAAGTTTTCTGCTTATATCTTTTCTCTTTTATTCTCTGTTTTTGTCTTGCTAGAGGTTTGAAAGGTTGCTTTCCAAAGCACCACTTCCACTATGTAAAAATCTTGTATGTATGTATGTATGTATGTATTTATTTATTTCTACTGATCCTCTCCATATTCTGCATCTGTGAGTTGCAAAAAAACCCAGACCAGCAGTGGGTGGCAGTTCCTGTCTCTTAGGGACAAGATTCAAGTCCACCAAGATGAAATGTCGTGGAAAGTATTGAGCTGTCATTCTCAGGTGCTACAGAAAATTGACTTGCTGTATGTTCCTGCTGCGGTGCAGAGCTGATGGAAGTACCTGACTTGCTAGGTTTCAATATGAATGCAAAAGCATGGTGAGTAGGAACCATGAATCACAGAGGCAAAGGAATGTGCTAGGGATGGTCCAGGTTGGAAATTGTATCTGCTTCATATCTATAATGAGTCATAAACGCTAGAATGCGATTCATGTGTCAGCTGGTAAGACCATCCATTTGTGGCTTTTCAATTAAAATCTGTGTGTTTCTTACTGAGATTGGACTTCCCTCTGTGATACTCAACCATGCCTCTGAAATGCTTTGTAGGCATTACTTACAGTAAGTAGTGGTGGTTTTCCATCCATATGTTAATATTTTGGTGGTTGCTATTTTTTAGCCATAGTCAAGAATGAAAATCCTGTTTCTGAATAGAACTAATGGTTGAGCCCATTCCTGACTTTCTGTATGACCTGTCCTGGTTTCAGCTGGGATGGAGTTAACTTTCTTCTTAGTAGCTAGTACAGTGCTGTGTTTTGGCTCTGATGTGAGAACAATGTTGATAAGGCACTGGTGGTTTTAGTTGTTGCTGGGCAATGTTTATACAAAGTCAAGGACTTTTTGGTTCCTTGGGCCCTGCCAGCCAGAGGGCTGGAGGGACACGGGAAATTGGAAGGGGACACAGCCAGGACAGGTGACCCAAACTAGCCAAAGAGGTATTACATACCATAGGACGGCATGTATAGAAACTTGGGGGGTTAGCTGGGGTGGGGGGGATCATTGTTCGGGGACTGGCTGGGCATCGGTCAGAGGGTGGTGAGCAGCTGTACTGTGCGTCACTTGTCTTCCTTTCTCCCTTTTCCTTTGGATTTTATACTTTTCCCACCTTTCCATTATAACATCATTATTGTTATTATTGTTGTTGTTGTTGTTTCTACCTTTTTATTCTGTTTAAATTATTACATTGTTCTTACCTCAACCCTCGAGTTTTACATTCCTTTCCAGTTCTCCTCCCCACCCCTCCAGGTGGGGGGAAGCGAGCAAGCGGCTGTGTGGTGCTTGGTTGCCAGCTGGAGTTAAACCCCCAACAGTCCTTTTTGGCTACCAACCTGGGGTGATTGTTCTCACATCACAGCCAAAACACAACACTGTACTAGCTACTAAGAAGAAAGTTAACTCCATCCCAGCCGAAACCGGGACAGACCCAAGATTCTAAACCCAAAAGTAGTCCTGAACCAGGCATATGCAAATTTGCAGCAGCTGCAATTTAGACTGAAATGATTTTCTTAATATCAGTTACCGAAACATACTTAACCTGACAAGTCAGCTCCTCTGCTCACAAATATTGCAGTGTCTCTCAGTCAGAAGGAACTGAAAACATCTGGTTCCTCCTTTGGTGAAGCAAAGAGCCAGGAGTCTGCCAAAAAGTGAAAGATAAGGAGCACAGCAGCTGAGTGCCACGGCATCACCAGTGTGCAGAGTCACGGGAATGGGCCAGTTCCTGTCTCTCTTGTATCCATGGTGACCTAGGGACTGTAAGAGGCTGGGATGTTGGGGTCTGTCAGCAGTGCTGTCACCATGCAGCCACAGGTGACAGTGGAAGATGGGACTAAGCGCCAGTGCTGTGAGAGCTTGCAGATCACTGTAAGGCAGCAGAGTCCCAGAGCCCCTGATGCAGGCAGATCCGCACCAAATTAATCTTGTGAAAACAGTCAAACACAGCAAACAGTTCAGCTCCTGCACTTTATAACCTTCTCATCCCTCTGTCAAGCAGCTCCCTACTTAGCCTTGATGGAGTGAGTCAAGGCCACCTTATTCCTGATGGGTGTGTCTTCCCTGGTGGCAGCCAGTTCGTGGTGTTGGTGGCATTTGTCTAGATGACCAGCTCTATTTAAGGAGCCCCACTCACTGGAGATGGCACTGGATTGATAAGGCAGAGAAGGTTAATGGCCTCAGCGGCAATTTTCCAAACAAATAAAACTAATGTGAGTTGTAATTTAAATTATCTACATCATGTACAGTTTGGTGTAAGAATCAGGACTCTCAATTGAAAAGCATTTGCAGTGGCACTGTTTGGTGTCTTTCAGGGATAACAAGTGAAAAAGGCTTTCTTTTAGTTTCCGTGTCCCTTTCTCTCCAAGTTTCATTGCCTTTCCTAACTGTATGCCTACCTCATTTATTGCTAAAAGCCAGGGTTGGAGGCAGGAGCTTGTATTAGGCAAACCCGTGTGCTAAGCGATGGCTTTCTGTGAAAGAGATCGTGAACTGTAGCAGAAAAGAATGTCTATGTTGCATTAAAAAATCAACATTTTTATCAGATAAGTTTTCTTTTGAGATAGAAAAGTGTCCATTTTAGGACAGAAGAGGGAGGATCAAACATCCTGCAAGCTCTGATCCATCATCATACGTTACATGTGGTCACATTATCAATCTAAACACTGTCCTGGATTTGCAAGTCTCCATAAGCATAGATGTGCTTTGGGCACAGTGGGCTCATTGTCCCAAGAAAAATCGAAGGGAGGTCTTGAGTGATGTCTTGTTATATAGATGTTGCTGCTAAAAGCAAATTCTCCCAGCAAGTAAGTGCAGATTGTTTCTGTTATTGATTGCCATGGTCTCTGCTTTATTGAGACCACATGGCCCACTTTGTTTTTGTAGCTGCCTTTTATTAAAACTGACAAAGAGGTATCAGCGTTTGAAAAGATGAGTCTTGAGAGTCCCCTGGGCGGCATTTTCATGCTGTAAAGTGATACTGGCACATTTGATCCACAGATGCTTTTAACATACTAATAAAACAAAAGCTTTCCTTCCCAGGGTGGTCTTCTACACTACAAAGCTCTCTGGTTTTGTCCATGCTTAATGGGCCAGACCCCAAGAAGTGGAGAGAACCTGCAATTCCTCCTACCTTAAACTGTGCTCTCAGGATTTGGTCCTGTGTTGTAAACTGCAGAGAAAAATTCTTATGTGTATAGTTCTTCAAGCTATATTTTGCTGCTTCATTGAAGGCTCATGATGTGTTTTATATTCACATGGGTTACCTATATTGGTTTTCATATTCCTGAGAGTGGCAGTTGGAAAGCTTTCATTCTTATTTCTGGTAACTGGCATTTACAGTTCTTAATCCTCTCCTGTTCTTGTAATACCTGACTTTGTAAGGAGCCAGGTACAGCTCTACCAGAGCAAACCAGAAGATTTTTGTTTTGGCATTATATTTGAAGATATCTAAAATAATTTAGATCTGAGACATTTCCTATTAGTACCTATCATGAAAGGAAATGTTTGACCTCAATCTGTCTATGCAACAGCTCCTGATCTATAAAATGGGAATACCATCTTCTCTCATTTTGAAGAGGCTTTATGAAGATAAATTAATCTTTGCAAAGCACTCAGATGTCAGAGTGATGAACACCACAGAAAAGCTTGGGGGAAAATAAATAGTTCTGTCTATGGAGCAGGCTGTTAGTAGTAGCCGTAAATAAGACATGAAGCAACACTTTGATCAAGGAGACTAAAGCAGATATTGAACAGTTGCTGATAAACTGAGCACCATCCAGCCTATGTCCTAAACAAATACAGACCAGTGGAAAATAGTGGGTGATTGTGTGATGAAAGAGATATGTTAATGCAAGCAAGCAATAAGACTAAAGTAAAGTTGCAATTGTGAGTTCAGTACAGGGTTTTCATTCCTTCAGGATGTTCTGTTCTGCAGCCACGTGTCATGTGAGAAATATTAGCCCCTGGTGAGCATGAATTATTCTTGTCCTGGCCAGGACAGCTTATTCTTTTTCTTTTCCTTTCCTCTGCTAACCAGTTATATTATACAGAGTAGGAGCTAAAAGTTTAAAACCATGTAATGAAAACATGCACAGAGCTGAAACTACCAAAAGGTCTGTTCTTCAGCCAGCAGCCTGTTTTTTACAGACTATGCAAAGCAGAATCCAGCAGAGCTACACATCCGTCAGAGGGGCTGTCAGAACCCTCTGCTCTGTCCACATCTCCAGGCTCACCTAACTCCTGGCCAGTTGCTTGCTCGGGAAAATCAGCCAATAAAGCCTACTGTCACTGCAGCCACAGAGTTTATTTTTAAATTATTTATTATAAAATTATAAAAATATTATAGAAAAATAATAAATAAAATTATTTATTAAACAGAGGAGTTTATTTGCCACAGTAGAGACAGCTGAGTATATGTGTGTGTGTATTTTTGGTGCAACGTGGAGCTGCTTGGCACCACCTTGGCTTAAGCTTTAAGTTGGTTGAGGGATGCTCACACTTCCCTTGCCGTCTTCTGTTCTCTTGTCTGCGAATTGAATGTGTCTATGCCCTCAGCCTGCACAGTCCTCCCAGCCCATTCCTAAAGGACAGGCTACATATTTTTCATTTAGATTTGCTCATGAAACCTGTTGTTTTATTTTAATCTTGTATTATTGGGCATTTTGACGAAGGCTAAGTAGAACAGGTTTTGTGCCGGGCATGTTTTTGTAATGCTTTTGACAAAGGCACTTTAATTGTGAATTCACAGCTACTATTAGGAGATACCTTCAGAGCCTGTTATGAAAAAATTATACAGTTGCAGTGATGAGCAAAAAATAAACTGCTTTAAAGAAGGGGGTGCATATCCTGTTTCACTGTCAGGCCTTTGGATTTGCAGTTCTTGACTTACTGTCCCTCAGGCTTTGGAGAGGAACACAGAAATTTTTTCCAAATGCAGCCTCATTATGCCACCAAAGTGTAACCTACTGAGGGCAAAGAGGTTGCAAGTAGCTCATCTCTAGAGAGCAATGGGTAAGTCTCCTGAAACGTCTTTGTGCTGTAATTGCATGCCACAGAAGTAGGTCCAACTTCATTGCTCTTGTCTGTGCAGAGACCTTCATTTGCGAGCCCTTCGTTTGACCCATGCTGTTTGATCTGCCAGGCTGCTTGCCCTATTCCTGAGGATAGTATACAAGCACACACTCTGCTTTTGTTAATGTTTAACGGGATCATAGGGAGAGCAGACCCCCATGGCCCGTCCCATGGCGTAGAGCCTGGAGAGCTGCTTCCCTGCTTGCTAAAATAAGCCTCTCTGCAGAGGGGTCTTGTTTTTTGGGAGTGGGAGCAGGGGTTGAGCTGAGCCTGCTCCCACCCGGAGCAATGTTCCCATGCAGCTGTAGTTTGGAGCTGACCTCCTCACCCTGTCCTGGGGTGCAGGGATGGGGAGGGCAAAGGGGATACTGCAGAATGCTCTGAAGAGGCTCTAGCTGCTGTAAATGTAGCCTGCTGCTGCTCTCTCTACAGTCTGCAGCTCAGCAGCTCCATGCTTTTCCTGCTTTCATGCTATCTTAGCCTCCTCCTGGCTTCCCCTTCAGAGAAGTCATGGGAACAAACTGTAGTTGGGAGAGAGTTCACTCTGCACTCCCTCTGTCCCCTCTTCCCTACCTGAAAGTCTGTCTTTGCCTTTTCTGATTGTAAGATCTTTGCGGCAGGGACTGTACGCTCCCTGTGTTTCTGCAGAAACAAGCTTAATTAGGGATCATTCTTGGTTTGTTCTGTCATAATAAAAGGGATTCATAGTAACACTGCAGTAATTCACACCAGTCTCATTGCGTTTGCTTCAAAGGAGACGCTCCAAAATAAGATGAGAGTAGATGAGATGGAGATCAGACCAGCTGTAATTACTAGTCTGCGATATCTCATTTTGAAGCAGAGCAGTTACGTGCAGTAGTAACTTGGCCGGCTATTATTGTAGGGGAAAAACCCACACAAAAGGTATTTTTACATAAGTATCTGTGTGAAATAGCCACAAATATTCATCAGAGAGAGCATGATTAAAGGCCCTTGAAGCATGATTGGAGTTGCCAGTTTTCATGAGATAATTAAGATGCGGGTTTGGTATATACATTCTGGTGATCTCATTATCTTCATTATTAATTAGTCTCTGTTCTTCACATTTCAGCTCCAGTTTCTTGTCATTAGGGTGACTAGCCTATAAGCAATGCGTTAGTAGATTCAGAGGAAGGATTTTTGCCTCTGGAACAGTAGAGGAGGTGCCAGCCTTTGTTCAGAACTGCTCCAGAAGAAATTGCAGGGCTTTGTACAAGATCAGGAGGTGTCCCTGCCGTAAACACTTTCAACAACGCCCCTTGCCTGGCATTTCCTGGCCAGGAGCCCCTGGTTTCAGCAGGCACTCTGGCTGCCTCTACTGGAAATCATAAAATGGTTTGGGTCGGAAGGGACCTTAAAGATCATCTAGTTCCAACCTCCCTGCCCTGGGTGCTCCAAGCCCCGTCCAGCCTGGCCTTGGACATTGCCAGGGATGGGGCACCCACAGCTGCTCTGGGCAACCCATGCCAGAGCCTCAGCACCCTCACAGGGAAGAGTGAGTAGTGATTGTGATTTAGGCACTCAGCTCTGTATTTAGTAATCTTCCTCTAAGCACTCAAATATGAGTATTTTGCCCAAATTTCCTCTGGCATGCTTCTGCAAGCACCTTTTTTCCAGGATACTTAGCATTATTAATCTGGCAGTACCAAGCATCCTTTTGCCAGTGTAACCATCTCTCTTCTTCTTTTCTGTGGTAATGGGGATAAAAGTCTACTCTCCACTAACAGAAAGGTGGTTGTCACCATCCTAACCTCAACCCTGGACAGGAATGAAGAGTACTCATACTTTGCCAATGCCACCATGTACAAGTAGGCATACGGCAGATGAGATTTAGGAAAAACTAAGATGAATTAACTAAGATGAATTAAGATGGAAACTGAGTGTGAAGATATGCCCTACCATTTCCAGGGGCCAGCTGTTATGTACTGGAGGAGCATGTCTGCCATTGTACAGCTTTCCTTTGAAAAGTGGAAAGGCTGCCATTGATGGAGTCAGAAAATACCATGTTCATGAGGGTCTCAGTGGGCAGATCCTATTCATGTGAACTGCTCACGAAGCCTGGGGTATCTTTCAATGTCTGTGGTCACCTGAGCTGTTACTAACGTGCACAGATTCTTCAGCTGCCTGAAATCACAGCAAGGGAATAGACCTCCAGAGTCTCAGATGGGAAAAACGTATCATGCAACATCTCCTTCTCTGGCACTGACTCATTGAGTTGCAGCTGCCAGTCTTACTAAGCAGAAGCTGCTATCCTGGGCATTTCGTGCAGCCGTGCAGCCCTTCCTCCTCACCCTGGCTGCTCTCAGGCAGGAAGCAGTTCAAGGTCTGTGTCACTCCCGATGTAGTTCTCATTCCTCCAAGAAAGGCAGTGATAGCCACCTTCCCTCCCTCAGCCGTGACAATGTGCTCTGGTTTTCCCTTTGTAGGAAACAAATCATAAGCGTTCGTAAACAGAAAACTATCACTTTACCATGAAATATGTAAAAAGTAAGGGGTTTGTCTCAATGGAGATCAAAGCCAGCCTATAACAATCTCTGCTTAATCAGGCTTAGCTTTAGTGAAATGAGAAATGGACCTATATTATAGCTATGGTTATTAATAAAGTCTTTATACAGTCATTCCTTAATAAGAGCTGGTTGTCTAAAATGTGTACGTTTTCTGGGATTTTAGTGAGGAGCACTTCTATCAATGAGACATTTATGCCTTCTCAATTTTTACTATGTAATAAATGGCAAAGCCCTGGGTAGCATACTGAGTAATACATCCAGCAGGTGTACCAAACAGTTGTGCGTATGTTCTTAACATCTCTATTAGAATACTGGTTTTAACAGTAGCTGCTTGACCTGTTGAAGATTTATTTTACGTTTTCCTCCTCACAAGCTATTGAAAGGATAGCTGTATTGGGAAATCATTCTGTAAGTATCAGGAACTGTTTCACGATGTGTCATAGTACTGCCTGAGCAGTGTAACAATAGAAACACTTCTTATTTGCGTCTTTCAGGAAACCATTAAAAAACATACTGTGCAAGTAATTATTTTATTTATGATTGTTATTTATTCGGCAATGAACCCCTGACATACAACTGTCTTTCAAAATGAAAGGAAAAGCAGATTTTAGAAGTGTCCTATTTAGTAAGCAGTGAAGTTGTCTGTCCCCAGATCTGTCTTGTAAAAATTGCTTTCCTGTTAATTTAGATTAATGAATAGAAGGATGTCTGGGAGGTGTTTTTGATCCCTGGTACACTGTTCATTATCAGCTTTTGCTCAGCTTCCCTGGAGAGCTCCCAAACAGGAGGGCTCCGGAGCCTGCTGCCGCTGCAGGGAGCCCAGGGTCTGCTGGCCCTGGTGTGTGGGGACCTTGCTGAGGCCGAGGGACCTCCTCGGACACGTGAGGGTGGCCGTGTGTGTTGGCTGGAGGTGCACTTTGCTTTCAGCTGTTGCTGTTACACTTTATTACACTAAACCTAAGGCGTCCCCTGCCCTTCCAAAGCTTCTCTGTTCAGCAGAGACAGAATTCATTTTCTTTTGATGAACTGGATAAAGGGTCAAGTTCAGTGAATTGCTTTAAGCTTTATGTGTAAGAATAGAGGCTAATGAATTTCTTTTGCTTTTGCTTTTTTAACGACAATATTTTGCACTTAGAAGTCGCTGGCTGCGATGATGATGAGCACGGGCTCAGGCAACACCTGGGACATGCGACATTAAGCTGGTAGATGGATTTGAATGAAGCATGAACCGATGGGCTTGTCACTGCCCGCTTTGGTCTGTTTTCTTACAATTTCCTTATCTTCTGCTCCAAGTGACTCCTGCGCCTTTCTCCTCCCCAGAAAATGCCCTGTCTTTGAACACTATGAAGTCCAAAAGATTTGAGTATAGAAGTATAAAGTATTTAAATGACCTTTCAATCATTTACATCTACAGCATCTCTGTAACTCTGTATATGAGCACTGTTACTAAAGTACAGCGCAAACAGCTTTGTGTAACTCTTTTGAAATACTCAAAGCTACCTTTAAAAATAGGATTTGGAATGTGGCAGGATCCAGTGGGAGGGTAACGACTGGGGATTCTTTGCTTTTCAGAGTCTTTCAGTGCCATTAGGCTGGCAGGGAGGTGCTCACTGTGCTCAACCTTCAGGACTGTGTTTCCTTCCGTGTGTAATACTCTGGTGAAAACGGTGACAGGGGGTAAGGGTGGGGTTTGGCTCCAGGACAGCAGTATTGCAGAAAATGGTTGTTGGAATACCACCCCACTGCCTTTGAGTCCTCTACTGCAAAGCCACTGAAACAGATTTTATTTCTTTAATTTTTTCTTTATTAGCACAGACAGCACAGGCAGGACAATTCTTAGGAGGTGTTGCTAAAAAGGAAGTTACACAACTTCTAAGAAGTGAATTTAAAATAACCAAGTCAGTGTGCATGTTCTCAGCCTTTTGTTTTGCTTTTCTTTATCTTGTAGCTAAAAGGATTAAAATCAGGGACAGAACAGACATCACTTCCTACTAGGATCTGTTTTGCTTAGTAGCACACTGAGGGTGTTTTACGTTGGCACCACCATCACGGGGAGGCTGTACCTGTGTTGTGTCACACCAGGCAGGCGAGGTCATCTGCAGTGAACCCCAGTGTTCCCTGAGGCTGTCCCCCTCTGGGGACCTGGCATCCCCACTGCCCTTGGGGGCTCTGCCCTCCAGGGCAGCCCCTTCACTTTACCTGAAAATCGGTCAGTAAAAATTCCTCCGTTGGCGGGCTGCTGGCCCCCGACGCCGGGGAGGAGAAGCCGGTGGGTGCAGCAGCCCGGGGCGCAGGCGATGCATCACCCACCCTCACCTAGGGCAGCCCTGGGACCCCTTCCCACTGCGCCGGGCCAAACAGGTCTCTGCTGCCCGAGGTTTGAGCACAGGGATATGCATATATATACATAATACATACACACACATATATATATATGTATGTATAGATATATATATATTTAGAATTAGGCGGGTTTTAAGCCACATTTCATTTCTAGGGAAGGCAGCTTCCTTTTCTAACCATGATCACGGATAATTTTGAGCCAAACTGAAGAATTACGGCACCACCACCCCCAGCAGGGTGCGGGCGACTCCCGCCACGAACCCGGCCTCCCAGGCGCAGCCCCCCGCAAACCATCCGCAAACCAACCCGTTGGGGATTGTTGGTTTGCACTTAGGAGTCGCTGGCTGCGATGATGATGAGCGCGGGCTCAGGCAGCACCTGGGACATGCGACATTAAGCTGGTAGATGGATTTGCATGAAGCATGAACCGATGGGCTTGTCACTGCCCGCCCGATTGTTGCGGCTGAAGGCCAAACCCCCCGCGCAGCGGCGTCACGGCGCCCCGGTACCACGCCTACACCAGGGATACACACACCGCCCCCCCCGCCCCCCGCGTTGCCTAGCAACCGCGGGGCGGGTCGCTCCGCCCCCTCAGCGGGGCGGGGCCGGGCCGTGGGGACGGCACCGACCTCCCGGCGCCGGGCCAGGCGCGGGCAGCCCGGCGGCGCAAGGCGGGAGGCGGCCGGTGTCTTCGGCGCGGGGTGAGGGGCAGCTTCGCGGTGGTGCTGGGGGTTTCCACGCCGTGGCACCGGCGCGAGGGATGCGGGGGGAGACCCGTGCGGCGGCACCCGCCGGTGGTCGCGGCTGGACGCGGGTTGCGGAATTCCCCCGGACCCGCGGGGTTTGCTGTGGGCAGGAGGGGGAAGAGCATCTCGGCGAGCTCTGCCTGCAGTACCGGCGGGTTTGTGGTTGCAGGGAGCGTTTTGCAAGCGGGGAAGCGGGCAGGTACAGCGCAACCGTGCCGGGTTGTGTTTGGGGTTTGTTGTTTTTTTTCTCCTGTTTGCCTAGGGAGGGGTTTGTCCCTCCAGGGCCACGTCTGCTGAAAGAAAGGTTGGGCGGGCAGTGGGAGAAGTGAGCAGGTCCGGGAGAGCTCTGGCAGTACTCTTAACGCTGGGGAGAAATGCAAACCCATGTCTTGGCCAGCCGTGCGTGGTGAAACGGGGTGTCGGGGAAGAAGGGGGGCTCTTCCTGCGTAGCTGAGCCTCACGCGCTGCTCGGGGCTCTCACCTGGAGATCACCCAGTATCTGGGCTTTAAAATCTTTAAAAAAGAGAAGAAACGAGTACTTTTTAAGGGTAAACGCAAGCAAGGGGCTTGTTGTGTAATTGTTTTCTGTGGCACTGGTGATGTGTTTGGATTGCCGTTACTTATTGTTAAATATTTTTTAACACCCAACTGTGGTTCTGAATGCATTTGCTGGCTCTGGGATGCTGGTGACATAGTCGGGAAAAAATGATGCACGGTTAGTATGTGGCTGTCACACAGTCTGGTCTGTAACTACGGGGTCTCGTAAATAGCCCTCATGCGGGACCCGCATTACCCTAACGTGGTGGGTGAGGTGGTCCTGCCCCTGCTGAACTGAGTGGGGTCAGGCCTGTGTATGTGCTCGGCAGCATCAGCGAGCGGTTCACGGCAGAGCTCTTCCTCTGATGCTTTCAGCGGTGGGAGCATAGGAGGTATCTTGGTGTGGAGTTGCTTGTGTCTCTCTGAAACGCAGGCGGGCAGTTGTGCTTTTCTGTTATGCAGAAGTGGCATGTGGCAGAGATGCCGGGGCAGGCAAATGCCATCCCTGCTCTGTGCCATGCTAGTGCTGATTTTTGGGTGGCAGTCTAATGTTACTGCTTTGCTAGTAGCAATATTCTTCTTTCGTTTTGGCAGATCTATAGTTAGTGGCTTTGGGGGCACAGATAATTTATCCTCATGTTATTTGGCTGATTTAACTACTTATGTTAAGGAGGAGGGACAGTTGAGAGAACACTACTGAAATAGGTTCAAAATACGTTCCCTGAACGTGGACTTCATGGCACCTGTATTCAAGCCCTTTATACCAGTATAATTTGTGACTCTTTCAATCCCTTTTGATACGCTGTCACAGCTGTTCCCATTCAAAATGATCTTACTCCAGTCAGGTGGTGTGCTGAATGTGGGGCTGCACCCCAGTGATGGGACTAGACTGCTGTCCCTAATCATTTCTTGGTTCTCAGTAAGAAGTGAAGCGGTGGTGTTGGTGATGCGAGAGATTTTTCTGCCTGTGGCCCTTCTGACTTTTGAGGAGAGGGGAATAACATGGTGTCCCCACCGGGTGAGTTCAGTAGTGTGGAATATTATTCACACAACTGGGTACAGAAGGGGACAGTGGATTTTCTTCTGGTTGTTTGGCAACATCTGCCCCAACCGAAAGGAGCTTGAGCTGTTCCCGATGCTCGATGTGGTAACCTTCAAGCAGTTTTAAAACTTCTTTTATTTGGGCTTCTTTTAACTTGTTGTTTGAAGAATTACTGCAAACAGCAGCAAGTCTCCCAGAAGCCACCTGACATACAGATGTTTCTCAGCTGTGGTTGCCTTGTCACGGCTCTTGCCACCATGGTGGTTGGGGGATCTTAGCCATGTGCAAAGGCTGCAAAACAGAACACTTTCCATGCCAAGATGGGAAGGGGAATGAAATAGCTTTGCTTCAGTTATTGATTAACCAGTCCTGTCACATGTTAAGCACACCTTGAGCTTAATTCTTTCAGTCTTTTGAATACAGCGTCCTAGTGAAAGATTTTAAATGGTTATAAAACTAATCATGTGTTGCTGTTGAATTAACCGTTATTCAAACATTAATATTATCAAATGCTTCCCATATTTGGTTAGCTGAGCCCTTAAATTCTGAATTGCAGCACAACGTAATTCCTTTTGATCTTACTATAGTCATTTAGGTTGATAGCTGTACTGAACACAAAACCATGCTTTGGGCACTGTGTTGCAGCTAACACCACTGGTTAGTAGTAGGGGTCTCTGGGTATGGCTCTGCTTTGAACCCTGTTTTCAGTGTGTAAACTAATGTTGCTACAAATGTTTTTTACTTGATTGCCATCTGTTTTGTCTGTGCAGGTTCAAGGGTAGAACTACCTCCTGCCTACACATAGCTGTAAACTCTAAAATAAGCCATGTTTTGTATTTTACCATATAAGTGAAAAAACAGTTTGTTGACTGTGCCAGAGTTTATGATCACTGGGTTCTTCATTTGTGTTTGTCATTTGTCGAGTGGTATGATGTGCTTGGCAGCCCTTCTACAATACAATTCAGTGCTTTCACTTCACTGTAAGAAACTAAAAAAGCAGGTACGTGAGAGCCTTTCTTTAAAAATAAATAAAATTACTTTTATAAATAGATGGGGAAACTGATTTTTTTAAAAAAAAGCAGTGCTTGCAAACTTTGCTGGATAAAGGCTGCAATTCCAGTTATTCCTGCAGCAGAGACGCCTTAACCTGCGGTTTGCCCAGCCACCAGCTGAAGAGCAGCCAAGGTCCTGGAGCTCCTTCCTCCTCCTAATGAAGAGCTCTTCAGAGCTACTTCAGTATTTCTTAAACATGAAGTAAATTAGTTTTTAGGCTTGTCTGCATTCACACTGACCAATGAGCTCTGGGAAGTGTTTCTCTATAAACTAGAGCAAAGCCACATCCTTAATGATTTCCCTCTGCTTGCCAACGTAAACTATTCATCATCAAGCATGGCTGGATTTCTTATGGCGCTGGGGAAACTCGAGATGTTTCTCTACCTCTTGGGGTCTGAAGTTTCTCCCATTCCCCAGTCATTCCTCCCCTCTGGAGACTGCAGTGTAATCTAGCCCGGGTGGGTGGGAAGACAGAAATACGATTTGTGAGGCAAAAAGTCCTGTTTTCTTTGTTTTTCTTTAAATGCCTTTATTTCCTTGTGTTTGCTGGAGGCCAAACTTCTGCAGTATTATACAAAAGAAATGCAAATATTATAGTTTCCAGTTTCTTTGGGGGAAGGGAATTTGATCAGGGCTCCTGTAAATAATTAGCTTAGACATAGGCAGAATTGTGCCTGCCTGGGACAGCGTCTGCCTGTTCTTCACACTGTTTGTACCTAGCAGTACTCTTGGGGACACTCGGAGTACCCTCCTCCTCGCCCAGGTGTGGAGCAGCGCTAAGTCTGCTCAAAGAGCTCTTCACCCATGTGCCTGCAGCACCTGTGGGCGAGTATGATGCAAGGGTTTTTTTTGCTATTTACTGAGTGCCCGACTGGGTGACCTTGAGGCTTGTCAAGGAAAACAAGTTAGCGTGTGAGCTCAGCTGTCTCCTGAGCAGCAAACACCATTTGCAAAGAGCATCTTGTAACTTACAGACTCGGTTAATTAAGGAACTGAACTGAGAAGCAAGCACTGGACTGTGCTTCAGGCTTAAAATAAAGACATTTCTTTGCAAGCAGCCTCCAGCTCTCTTCGACATGGTAGAGGTGTTCATTTGTAGTATTGCTTCAAAATACCATAAGCTGACCTTTACCTCTGGCCCTTGGTTTTGAAGGCTGGTCTACGCTGGGATGTTTTTCGCGTGCCTTTTGCTGTGAACTGCAGCTCTGCGCTTCCTGTGCACGGGCAGCGCTGTGACGTCCTGCCTGCGGTTGGCTCCATGGACCCCAGACATGGTCTGCGTAGTTTTGTCACACACTGTACGTGTCAACATAATGGTGACCACTGCTGCCTGAGATGTGCCACCTTGGCTGGCCCCACTGCCCCCAGGGGCAGGTTTAACAGGGGCAGGCCTGCGCGTCAGTCCTAGGAAACGGGCCTTGGTAAGAGTTTGATATTTTCTGTCTTCCCTCCCTGTTAGTGCTGTTCTGACTTTAAAAATAGAAAGAGATTGTCTCATCTCAAGGCAAAGGCTTCTCAAGAGGGTTAATCATGTCATGTTTATTATCTGCTGCGTAGATCTTTTTAGGCAAGTATCGTGAATAATTATTTCTTAGTTTAGTTGTATACCAGCTTTTTTAAACCAAGGGCTGCAGCACCCCTACGCATGCGATGCAATGTTGACCATGGCTCACTTCAGCGGCGGTTGCTGAACTTTGGTGCCGTGCTCTGGAGGAGGGGGTGGCAGGCAGGTATCTGCTGTGGTATGTCCTAGCAGTTCCCTGCATGGGAAGGGCTGTGCCACCAGTCTGCCGAAGTCTGGCAGCTTGCACAGCACCTTAGGGATTCCTGAGTGACATCCTCATGGTATACCAGCATTGTGCCACTTCGCACCTCTTTTTCTAGGTATGTGAGAGAGAATGGAAACTGTCTTGCAGCTCAGAGCTGAAAGTGCCCTAATCAATGTTGGAACAAGATGCCAAACAGTCTGGTGGGTTTTATTCTGAACTGTGGTTGATGTGCTGGCCCTGGCCGTGCTGAAGGTGAAGGGGATGCACTTTTCTTCCTAACACAGCAGTCTAGGATGTTTTTTCTTTTGCAAAGAGATGCTCCTTGCTTTGAGCCCCTGGTGATGGCTGATGAGTGTATGGCTGTCTAGTAGTGGGAAGCAGCCCAGGGAGTGATGGGGAGCAACTTCAAAGTAATGGGAAAGAGCCTTCCCCCCTGCCCCCTCTTCTCTTTAGAGAATCAAATTAGCAGCCTGCTAAAGTCTTTTAATGTTAAAACTTTCAGAGCATGAACAATGACCTGTGAAAAGGAGTGCTTGGATCTAGACCCTGTGCGTGATGAGGTCTGGCGTCTCTATTATGGCCAATTAAAGTGACAGGTAGCAGTGTAAACACTCCTGACTCCTGCCGTTCCCTGGCTGGCTCCAGGCTGCACACTGCCTTTCTCCTCTGCCTTGGAAAAGGCATGTCAGTTTGAACTTCCTATCCAGAGCACAAAGCAGTCTTTCAAAACCTCTGTGCCCTCCACTCGTGTGGTTCAGCATCAACAGCCCAGAAGCTGAGGCTTGGTCTTTCAGTCAAAACCTGTTGTCCTTGACTTGCACGATTGTATGAGATACAGATGTTATCTTGCAAAGGAAGCAGGAGGCTGGCAGTGCGCTGCAGCACAGGCATGGCTTGCTCTCATCTGGGGACTCTGCCAGCTTTCCAGCATGCTGTCCAGCACTCGATCCTATATTTGGATTTTAGAAATAAACTTCCTCCTAGAAGTCCTTTCCAATACCCACAGCAGCTTTGTGTGTGAACCTTTGCCTTAAACTGAGCTTCAAATAATAGATTTGGGTAACCAGTCAGTCAGAGGAAGATGTTCTGTTGAGCAAACTGACTTGTAGCCCTAGAATAGCTGCTTATTTGAGCAGCTTAGTGAAATAACCATGATCTGCATGCTGATAGGAACTCTTGAGAGATTTTGAACTCCCAGCTCTGTGGGGAGACTGGGTGCTCTTCCATGCTGCAGCAGGAGATGGAAGCAGTTTCTATGACTTCCTCCCTCCCCCGTCAGCCTACCTGCAAGCCACGCCGCTGCGCATGGCAGCCACTGCTGCGCCTTGTGCTTGGCTGCAGCTGTGTGGGTGAGAGCCGGCAGTGGTTTGCTCGGCTTCCTCATGGGCGCAGATGCACAAGTGTGGTCTTACTTAGTGCTTCTGCATTTTCCACTTACGTAAGTTTCTCCTGCTCCCAGTCAGATCAAAGGGTAGATCAGCATCTTCCCACCTGCCTGACAACTGAAGAGGAAAGGAAATATGTTGGGGGAGAATCTGTGCTTTAAAAGAAGTTCATAGCCCACTTGGTGTAAATATGCAAATGTTTGTAGAGGAGTGGCATTTCTAAACACACACTGGTGAGAAATGCTTCACGCCCTTCTTTGTTACCCAGGAATTAAGAGAATGCTTGCCTTCCGATGCAGTGGCTGCTTAAATAAAGGTGAGAGAGCCTGGATTTTCTCTGTGATGGATGTGCAGCAGTAACTAACATTTCATCTGAGACCACCAAGCCTGGCACACCTCCACGTGGCACCTCTTCCAGTTGCAGTGAGGAGACTTTTCCTGCACTCTTGCTGGGGAAAAAACCTGGATGGTGGGGGTGCAGAGACTCAGACTTGCATCTCCCCCACAGCGAGCAGATTCAGCTTGTCGGATGGGTGCAGGTCAGGGGTGTGATCCTGGTGAGGGACATGCCATGGCTGACGTGCATGTGGCATTTCTTGTTTCTGGTTGCACGTGAGGGTTCCAGCTCTCGCTAATCAGATTGCCCAGTGATGGGAGACTTGGATCTGCTTTTCTTCCCTGTCTTCTCTGGAATACTGGGAGGCTGTCTAAATGTCAGGGGTGCTGGTGATTTGGCTGCGATGGGAGTGAATTTTAACTAGTCTTGCTCTTCAGCATGAATGTATTGATGTAGGCATGTCATGTAGCCTGTCTGTCAGCCAAGTTACTAGGATTCAGCTGCTTTATGTGCATATTTTAGGGATTGCTTCCAACCTGGGAAAGCCCAACTAGGTCACCGCAGGGCAAGGCAGAGCTGTTTTCCCATACCCACCTAATGCTGACGCCGCTTTCCTGCCCCACAAGGATCTGAAGGAATCTATGGGAATCCCTGTCTTCTGGCTCCTGCTTCTGTTTGGGGTGGCTGTGCAAAGGCAGGCTGTGCTTACTCATCTGGCTTCAATGCAGCCACACAATTGCCTCTTTCGAAGAAGGGAATTCATTAGTTTCTGTGAAGTGGCCTTGGATCTTTGGGCAGCAGGTGCTTCTATAGAGCAAACTGTTGCTGAATATTCAACAGTTGCTATACAAGCGTCTGGCCGACTGCCTGTGAAGCACTTGGGAGTTATCTTGAGCATCCGATTAGATAAAGCACAAAGTACTTACTGCTTTAAAGCTACCTGCAGCTATGTTGTGTTGGTGATATTTTAATGTACGATTGGTTTTGGTTTTATGTGAATCTTGCAAGATCATAAGCAGCAACTTATCTCTTTTGACTCAGCCAACAATGAAGGGAACTGCCTAGCAGGATGAGAAACACCGTGATTCATATTCAGGTTGTCAGAACCTCATTCTCTTACTGGTTTCAGCTAATGGCATGTACACTGGAAACAAATGACTCAGGACAGAAGTGTCGCCTAGTCTTTAACACACTGTTTAAACTCAAGTTAGCTCTTTCAAGGCTACCTGAATAACACCTGTTCTTGCTAACCTCTAATTTGATACATGAAGTACTGTAGATGCCTAAACTGAAGGAATAATTAGAGAGTTTAAGATGTGCAATCAGCCTTTTCTTTTTGTGGGGTTTTTTTTCTTTCAGAAGTTTTGTTTTCTTACGTGTGGTCTGTAAGCAGCTTGTGCTAGATGGCATCATTGAAAGTATGGTCCTGTGCGAAACTGTGATCACTGAACAATTACAGCTGCAAATATCTTACAGCTTTAGTCAGTAAGGTGTGGATGCCTTTATATTCTTTACTAGCAATGTGCCCCAATTATGACTTCTTGGAGGAGCTTTCTTAACCTGTATTAGTTGTTTTAAAAGTGCTTTGTTTCCTTCTACTGGTTACTTAGGCAAGAGAAGGAAAACTTTTTGTTAAATGTGTAACTGAAGGCTGATTTCATCAAGGGAGCTGAAGAGATACCTCGGTGGTGTTATCCAAGACCCATGCTTTACAGGATTTCTGCGCTGCACATCAGAGCTATTCTTTGTGCCTAGAAATGCTGCATTATTAGGGGTGTAGTGATTCCCCACCCCTAAGCTCTTAAAACTTAATAGCTAAGCACATAATTCCTGCCCACAGAAAGCTGTCATGCAGGCTTCAGCACGGTGGCTGTCACTGGTCCTAGTTTCTGTACATCTTGCTGGAGCAGCGATCTTCAGCACTGATTGTAGGTGGACCTTCAGCACTTAAAAGCATGAATAAGCAGCTGATGCAGCTGCTGGAGCTGAGCCTCCCTGGCAGGATTGCTCATCAAGCTGCTTGCTTTGAAAGAGCTGGGGTCTTCAGTGTGTGATTTGGCTGCCAGGTACTCAGAAGAGCAGCTGAGATGTGCCTCCTAAACACCCACTTGGTTTGTGCAGGTCTGTGGAGGAGAGGGGGGCTGCTGTGGTGTGCTGCGTGGTGTCTGCTTTCCTTGCTGTGAGGGAGCAGCGGAGGGCAGCTGAGGGGGAGCTTCTCAAAGGAGCTTGGCTGACCCATGTTCTGCGTTTATCCAGTCCCTGTCAGTCCCTGAGCTCCCCACAGGCCGATGGGACCAGCAGAAGGGAGGACCAGCTTCCAGGAGGAGTTCCAAGTCTTGCAGAGAGGCATTTCAGAAGCTGTAAAGCAGGTGTTCAGGCTTATGATGGGTCATTGCCTCCAAAAGCTCATTTCTTTCTTTTTTTTGTTTGGTTTTTTTTTTTTTTGTGGGGCTTAGAAGTGAAAGTTTAGGAGCAGAGTAATTACGCTTTTTAAAATTAATAAATGGTACTGACCAGCATGGGTACTGTCTGCACTGTACCTATAGATCAGCACTCTAATACAAGTAAATATGTGAAGGTTAGGTTACCAGAAAGTGACAGGAAAGAAAAGTGAGCCCTTAGCCTTTATAGATGACACTGCACATTTAATTGCTAATGGACTTCTTTTAAAGAGCATCTAGGCTCCTATTATTAGAAATAGCAAATGTGTGGTGTTACCTGCAGGGAACAAAAAGGGAGTCTGTCATGGTTTTCTTGACCTTTACTTTCTTGTGTTAATTTGTTTAATGCCAGTGAGATTTTTCCTGCTGTAAAAACTTGCTTAAGCAGAGAGTTCTCCAAGACCTCTGAAGAAGGCATGCTAATGGCGAGGTAGGGCTGAGCAAGAGCTGTTTCTTCCTTTCCTCCTGTGATTTGCATACTCCTACTTCAGTGCTCCACTGTGTGCTCTGTGCCTCTCTCTTTCCCTCCTGGATCAGACTTTTACCAGCTGGTGCAATTCCATAACAGCAGCCAGGGCTTTATTGCATTAAACTTTTAAAGAGAAACAGGAGCTCTGTGCCTGTGGGGCTTAGTGTGCAGGAGAAAACTTTGGGGAAATGTTAGATAAAGAAAGACTCGTGGATACTTCTGAAACTTCTTAATTGCTCTTAATGAGCTCTACTTTTTTGACACCTACTGAAAAGGTCTTATTGCTTGTGCTGTGTATTTGTGGATCCCAAGGTACTTTGCAAAGAGCAATGGTGTCATTATCCCTGCTTGCGTGTGAGGATGCGAGGTGCAGGTCAGAAGACAGTGCTGAAGAACCTGGGGCTATAGCAGGGCCAGGGCAGACTCCATGGCTGGTGTCGGACCTGGCAAACCACCAGCTTCTTGCAGACAAGGGATAGTGGCCGTGCTGAAGGTGCAGCGGCTCAGAGCTATCAATTTGATTGCATGAGGCAGCATTGCTTCAATAAATACTACATGGCATAGACCAAGAATAAGTCCTTTTGGACACCTCTTGGAGCAGTACCTAGGGAAAGTTTCAGGTTTAGTAAGGCTGATGCAGAAAAGTGGGAGAAGGCATGTGCACACACGTGTGCTTATTATTGTATGGTGCTGAAGTGACTTACTGGAATTACTTGTGTACCTGGAAGACCTGTTGAAAGCTCACCTAGAAAAGCATCCAGGTATCTGCTCTGAGTATGTACCTAGAGATTCACACTGCAGGTGAAGCTGACCTTTTCACTGCTTGGGTGTTCATTAGTTAACTAGGTTTGAGCAGGTGGGATGGTTTTGAATTTCTTAAACCTCCATACGCTAGGAGTTTTCACAGTCACATAAATTGGTATTTCAGGAAAAGTGGAAAGTGATACCTTCTAGCAGCAACCATTTCTAGTAGCAGTTTTTGCAAATCTTAAAAACCTGCACCGTCTGGCTGACTCCTCTCATGTTGAGGTGAAAAAGGCACTGAGAAAAATTGGTGTCATCAGCATAGAACATCGCTAGTTCTGCAAAAGGGGATTTTAGCCACCGTGGTTCTAGCATAGGAGCGTCCAGAGGCTACAGGGGTTGACTTGAAGCTACTCTGCTGCAAGCAATGCCACTGTAAATGTGTCCCAGTGAATGTGCTTGCCAGAAGGGCAGCTGGTGTTTGCAGTGGTGCCAGGCTGCCAGCACCGTGGGCTTCCTGGGGAAGGAGCTGGACAGGATGACAGCTGGACCTAAATATGAGGTGTATCCATGAAAGAAATGCTTTGTTACTTGCACTAGTTAACTAAGCCTTAATTGCATGATTGTCTTAACTTGCTGGCAATAGTTCAGTGGTATAGCTGCCTGTGGAGTTTACAGGTGAGCTTTGCAGCGGAGCTCTGAGTCAGAGCATTTGCAGGACTTACTCTGGAGTCATTTGTGTCACGCTGAATGGGAATTGTCAAAGCAGTATTGTGTTGTTATGTATCGAAGGATAGAGTAAAATCTTAAGACTGTATTTTTTTCAGTTAAGAATTTTTATTTGTCCCTCAGGGAGAAGCAAATAGAGAACAGCTTATCTTGGCTATTGTGAGTGTTCATGGGGCAAGAAGGGGAGGGAGGAGACAAACAGCTAGAGCAAAGTGTTGCAGTAATGAGAATGATGTCTTATTTTAGTTGATACTTAATCAAGACTTGCAGCTCCAGGAAGCAGGAACAGATGGCTTTGGCTTTGTTTTTTTTCCCTGCTCTCTTATATCTTTGATTGTCACCAAGACTTACCATAAATGTTTTAACACCTGCCAGCTTTTTTTTCACTGTATATTTTTGCCCATCCTCGAAGACAGAGTAAACTGTTAGACTTTTCGGGCTTGCTTTTGTTTAATTGATAACATTAATCACAGAACAACTCTTAGTGACTTTATGTATTCTTTCAAAGGATGCCTCTTTTATAAAGCAAACTTTGAGGATATTTATTATTTCAAGTGCGTTTTGGTAGTAAAATAGGGCAAAGCTGACTGCCTTTTATACCTGGGTGTTGTGTCCCTCTGCTATAGAAGAGTCAGAGATGGTATTTGAGCCTTTCTGGAAGGTGCCAGGTTCCTCAGGGGCTTAAAGAACTGGCTTTGTAAAGCACGTCAGCCTTTTTGGTTTGTGGCTTTTATCTAGTGTTACTCTTGCTTACCAGGGCATCCAGAGTGGTTTATTGCTTCTCCTGTATCCGTCTAACTGCCTTGAAGGATGATCTGAATTGACTCCCGATTCTTCTTTTGCCAGGGTAGCGAAATCCAGGACTGCACCTACTTGGACAGTGAAAGCGCCTACAGTGAGTCGGAGCTCTTCCCTGATGACGACGCGATGACTCTAGCACAGCAAGAAGTTCACCATGAATCTGACATGGACAGTGCTATTGAGAGCGCCCAGAGCTCGGAGGCCTCCGACGTGTGCCGGAGCGAGGAGAAGGACAGTGTGCTTGGTGGCCTGTTTCTGCCTGGTGACAAGTGAGTGGTGGTTTTGCCTCATGGCACCCCTGTTTTGAGGCATGTGCAAAAGGACCAGGGAGGAAGGAATCTTCATGTGACTAAACCATACTGTGGGAGGCTGAGGATGCCTGAAGGATTTAGAAACTTAATATCAATTTACAGTGTAAGGGAGATGGATGTCTAGGTCCCCTAAGTGGCTTAGATAATTCAGTCCTGGCTCCTTCTGGCATGTTCTGCGAGCACTCATGGGACTTGCATGTTGTGTGTTGAAGTGGAAGTGTTGGGTCTCTCCAGAATGGATCGCTTCATTAGCATGCCCCAAAACTTGGGATCTTCTGTGTTCCCAAAACCTTTATATGCTGAATTAAAACAAATACTTCCTGCAAAGGAGTGCAATATGGGCAGTGCTACTTTAGTCTTTTGTAATCTAGTTATCCGAAAACGTGGGCTCTGCAGATTTGCTTTGCAGCTTTATGTACCAAGTTAATTCTGTGTTTCTAATTTTCCATAACCTTTAGTGTGCAACAGTAAATTGTGTTTAACACGGGGTGTCCTGGCATGTGTGTGTGTAACCATAGCTTGCTGTTAACACAAGATGTCTCTGTAATCCTAACTTGACTCTTCCCAGGTGTGTACCTGGGGCTGTTGCTGAAAGCTGACTGGGGGCAGGGAAAGGACCCAACTTGATTTAATCCTGCTTTGAACTGAGTTAATGCAGTACCACAGGACGGAGCTCAGCTGGGCTTGCTTTGTAAGCCTCTGCCCTGTCTTCCCTATTTTTGCTTGTCTTGATTTGTGCCTCTTGAGCTTCTTTCACTGCTAAGACAGTCCTCCTTCTCTCTCCTGGGACTCCTCAGATGCTCTCTGTGCAGCCTCATTCCTACCCTCCTCCCAAATTTCCCAGCTAGCTGAGATCTGGCCTTCTCCCATTTGCCCAAGCAATCCCAGAGACTTTATCAAGATAATTCCTGTTTTCATCTGCTCTTTATCAATCCTGTCTCCTTGCCTTGTGGTGCCCAGTTCTTCAAAGTACCAATCCTTGCGGTGACTGACTTTTACCCATACTGTGTTTGAAATTAGGATCTTTCCTCCCAGCTGTGCTGTTCAGGCTCTGGTGAAGGGGGTGGGGGAGGCATTGTGCATCCTGTACTCTCCTTCTACTGAGGGCAGGAACTACTAAGAGCTATTGTGCTACTACTGATAGATCTTGGTTTGTCCTCTGAGGCCCCCTCAGCTTTGGTAAATCTGTGGGAAAACGCTTGGGAAGCTTCAGGCTTTTATGTTAAAAGACAATAGAGATTTTTACCTTGGCCAAACTGTGATAGCTGCTTGTTGAAGAAGCAGGTGGGCTGTGTATCAGGTGTGTCAGCCCTGTGAAGCCCTGCTCTGAAGAACAGGAAAGAGCTTTTAAAAGAAACAAACCTGAAAAGCATTTTTGCAATCAGACAGTGTTAGAATGGGGAAAAACAGCTTTAGAAAAAAACAAACCTGAAAGCATTTCTAAAATCAGAAAGTATTAAAATGGAGAAAACTGGCTGCTTTTAGCAGCTCCCTTGAAAATGACTGTGCAATTCCTAGACAATTTCAGCCTGTGGCTGGTTATGAGTTCAGGATCTACCGTGAGCATGGACTTATATAAAGTTTGGCAAAGTTTAGGAATAACTACAAATTAAAAGTTCTAAGCAGCATTACCAGGCGGATCCAGCAGTGGTGACTGTTTGTGTAGCTGCCGTAAAAGAAATTTAGCCAGGCAATGCATGAGGGATAATGGGCTACTGTTCCAGTCTGTTGGCAAGTGGTGATGTTCCAGGGCTGTTATGCTGGAAAGTGGATTTTATGGACAAGTATGTGTGATCAGTCCTCAGCTGGGGTGGTAACTCACCTCTGTCTGTGGTGGAAGTGTTATGAGGAGCTTCTTCCTAAACTGAGTTGGCGTAACAACATGGAGAGATGCAAACAGCAGTTGGAGTTACCCAGATCTTAGCAATACACAGTATGTCCGTGGCACAGCAGCTCTTTAAGAATAGATGTTTGTGTGATGTGTTGAGCTTCTCAATAATATATCTCCCAGCCAAGAAGCCTTGGTAAGTTCGATCTATTTCTAGCATGAGTATTCCTGTCTTCATCCTTTAATAGTGTGCCAGGCTTGACTTGCCCCAATTTCTGTTAATGTGAATTAGATAAATGAATTGCAGGTTATAAATGGATCTCATCAAAACAGGAGAAACAAAAGAGCATACATCTGAAAAGTTGGCAGGCTTCCTCTTCTACTAATTGCTTTTGGAGGAAGGGGTATGCAAATAATGCTTGCACCATAGGCCAGAGGAACACTGTTGCATCTCTTGTTTACAGTTCACAAATGTAGTATTACGGGAAGAGGAATCTCCCTGTTTGCAGAAGTGCAGGGTATGGTTAAGAGGCTCTAGGCAGATCCAGAAGAAACCTAGGAGGCAATACTGTTGAGCTGCTGGAGAACATCAGCTGGGAGCTACTGTCCTGTGGCTCAGCTAGTGGAGTTGAAGATGCAGGCACTGTGCACTGAAGCAGAGGGGGTGAAAAATTTAACCCAATCCGCACAGTGTCAGCGGACTGAGTAGGCAGACTGTACTGTATTGAGGCACTGGATTCTGTTTTGTAGTAGGGGCACAGTAATGTGTTGGGCAGCTCCAGGGCTTCTGAAGTGGAGTGTGTGTTTCAGGTCTTAGACTTGCATTTTCTGTAGGGAGAAGTTTGTTTATAAGAACTTGTATGCAAATTTATTGGATTGTCTGTCGGAATGCCTTACTGAGGTGGGAGCTGAGCAAATCTGTGTAAAATATCTGCCTCTGCAAGATAGCATGCTGCATGACTGCAGGGTGGTCTGGACTCTGGGCAGGAGAATCACCATGCACCCTCTGCAGCAAACTTACTCTGTTGTACTAGATGTGATGTGCTCAAAACTGCTCTGCCAGGTGCTTTCCTATGGTGCCTGGCTCTGCTGATCTATACCTGTATGCCCTCTCTCTCTGAGGTCACAGGGTTCTGCCATTCCCTGTGGGTTTGGCATTATTTTAGGTACTTCTCTGACAGTAAAGCAGCCTTTTCCTGTGGCCCGTATCTCCTCTGAAAGACACGTTTTGTCATGATGGAAGGAAGGGTGGGAACCCAGTCTCCGTTAGGTCACATCAGTAGGTGACTCTGGCATGCAGTGAGCTGAAGTTTGTTTCTGACCACACAAAAGAGAGTGTGGCTGGAACTCATGGGGTGTGGGAGAGGGTTTATGGGGATTACTGGGAAACTCTGATTGTGGAATAGAGTGACAGCCTTTGTCTTGTACCTGTTCTTTTCGCTACCCCGTGCATTTCAGACTTATCTGAACAGTTCCTGCATTCAGATCAGAAGTCCCATAAGCAGCGATCTTCACCACGACATGGACATGGTGACTGAGGATTGTTGAGGTGTGCTCTTTAAAGTGAAATGGTTTGTGTTGATCCAAACCTGTCTCACAGGTAGTTTGTTCATAGATTCTCATGCTCTTGTCTTTCAAGGCAATGTCAAATACACATCAGATGTATTTAGGGCTCTATAGTTTTTTAACACAAAGTGGGTTATAACCTCAAATGAGGAGACAAGCTGTAAAGGCGGAAGATTCCGTGTGAGGTGAGATGCTATCAAAGTCTGCCTTCGAGACGTTTTGACCTCTTGTTTCAGGTCAAGTCCTCACAACCCTTCTGCAGCATCTGACCTCTCAACTTATTCCACCGCCTCTCTGATCAGTAATGAAGAACAGTTTGAAGACTATGGGGAAGGAGATGATGTGGATTTTACTCCCAGTAGCCCATGTCCTGATGATGAGACCAGAACCAACGCCTACTCTGACCTTGGCTCATCTGTATCTTCCAGGTTGCTCCTTATTCATTAACAAACAGTTTTTCAGTTTTGTCCTTCTCTGAGCATGGGTGACCATACCAGAGTTTACACTGGTTACATAGACTCATCTTAAAAGCAAAATGTTATCCATTCATTTTCTGCCCTCCAACCGACAGGCTACATTTATTAATAAGAGATATAGTAAATATGTTGTTTCTGGTAACCTCTGTTGGATTCTGTTGAAATAACTGGGCTGTTTTGCTTGTAGAGATTTTTCTATTGCAAACTGTGGGTTTCACAGTTATCTGCTGCAAACTGGAAACCAACTGAATGCTATCCACCAGCCCTGATACAGTGGAGGGAAGATCTGTGAGAGAGCTGCTTCTCTTTAGTGTTCTGATACTACAGATCCCTTGCACTAACCTGTAAGGTGAAGTGCTGTGTATGGACAGGGGGTTATTTGAAATAAGCATCCATATTGACTTTGAATGTCTTGGAAAACATAAGCAAGTAGCTGCTGTCTATTAGGAGCTGGAAATGCCACTACAGTCCACCAGATTCCTGCATGTGACCTCAGTCTCTGTTAACTTTTACATCCTGTGGCCAAGTCAGTGGCTGATTGCCAAGCAAGGGAATGGGTGGATAGGGTTGGGGAAGAGCCAAGTGTGAAGATGCTCTAGGATTTGTCTGCTTGGATCGATAACCGTGAAGGTCTTGTGCTTCATTGCCAACACAGGACAAGCTCACCGCATCCCTGTGTTCCGCATGCAACCCCCATGTGCTACCCTCTGTTTCAAGCACTTCTGCAATCCAGCCTTGCCACCTCTGTCGTGCATGCAGAGCCAGCACCCCTCTCCAGAGACCCTTCATGATGATGGCTTGTGTCCTTCATCCCCTGTTTCCTCAGGTCTATGCAGCCCTTTCCATTCTCATTCCTGGGGTTCTGTGCACTTCATGCCATGATTGCTGTCTTTTTATTTGAGTTTATTTTCTCTTTATCATGCCAAAAGCTACTGCTATCTCCTCTTTAGACCTATGTGCACTTCTCCCTCCCTCCCTCATTCTAGGGTTCCTTCCGTCCTACCATCTGAGGGGGTTTGTGTGACTACTTCTTACCAGACCACTCTGTTTTTCATCTTCCTCTCTTTCCCTTGGAGAAAAGATTCTTCAGGTTGCATGCCAGGCTCTAGTCAGAAGGTGGACAGATTTAGGGGGGAACATTGCTGAGGTGGGACATACTCACGTAGCTGCTTTTGCTACATGCATCGCATGGACTCCGTATACCTTTAGCTGTTCTTCTAGTCACCCAAACTGATTCTTTTCACCGACACCCAGAACATGTCCTGTAAAGCCTCAACTCGGGTAGGCTTGCCCTAAGACTAGCATTCTCCATCAACAGCTCTGTGTTAGATGAGCTGTGGTTAGAGGTGGCTCCCCAAGTCCTTCATCTGCAATTCTGACACACAGACATGCAGTCAAGAGGAAAACCTGTCGTGAGTTGGTTACTATAGCCAGTAACATCTCTCCTTTCCTGCAAACAGCGCTGGCCAAACACCCCGAAAAATGAGGCATGTTTATAACAGCGAGTTACTGGATGTTTACTGCTCACAGTGCTGCAAAAAGATAAATCTACTCAACGATTTGGAAGCCAGGCTGAAAAACTTGAAAGCAAACAGGTAAGCAGCCTATTGCACTGCTTTTAGCAATGCCTCCTTGAAATGGGACTAGCTAGTGGCAGGAGGAGAGGAAGCAAAAGTCCTTTCCTTCCCTGTGTCCCATTCTCCCATTCTGTCTTACATATGTGGTGTTCTTACAAAACAGTAAGAAATTCAGACCTTGACATTTAGCCTGAACCAAAATGCTGGTATTCATTACCTAGTAAGTATTTTTCCGACTTAAGGTGCAGATAGCATTAATAAACTCAAATATTTTAAGCAATGGACTCCTGATTGCAGAGTGAGAGTGCTATTTCCAGGATTTTTTTCTCAGGAATTGGGGTCTGCTGTGCAGCTTAGTGCAGATCTACAGTTAGCTACTCTTCTCCGGGTGGGAAGGAGTGACCTGGCAGATCCTTAGCTAATGCATGCAACCTTACATAGGCCTCTCCTAAAGCTGTTGGTCAGCAGAGGTACTTCATTCCTGTAGGAATTTTTTTGTCCTCAAGGGAACTTGGAAAAACAATGAGTCCTATGGCAGAAGTTACTTTTGGGGTTCTGTGCAATTTCAGCTTTTTCCTGACACTTCTATCTCTGCCACTTCATCCACTTCTAAACTGTACTGAGCACTTGGAAAGAATCCAGTGCTTACAACAATCATCTAAGGTTTTTGATGGAATTATTTTGGTGGGCTTCTAGCTCCCCCTAGAAACTGAATGTAAATCCTGCCTGTCTTCATAGTCCTTGGCACAGAGCGCACTGCACTGCTTCTTCTCTTGATGACACAGCAGCATAGTATTTGATATGAACAATGTTCCTGCCCTAGCAAGGAGTCTGCTAACACCCAGACCGTGACCAGCTGGAGCATTGGTAATTTTATGAGTGAGGCTATACGTACCTGGCTGAAAGAGAGCAATGCTCTGACAAAGAGCTGTGGGTCTGTGTGCTGCACACAGAGATGAGACATTCTCTTATCAAGATATGCAGCTGGATATTTTGATTTGGTTTGAGTGCTTTTGTCTGAGGTCTAGTCCTTCATTTAGGTAATACCGGCCTGTGGCTGCAAAAGGGAACTGTAAAAATGGAAAGGAAGCGTCTCAGTTCCTGTGCTGAACTGGGAAGCATTATGAGGAAGGATAAACTGTTTATAAAATAATCTAAAACCTGGGCATCCAGAATAAATGTCCATCACTAACTCAGTGTCCCTTTGTGGTGTTTCTAATGTTAGTTTCACTCTGATTTACACTGACAAATCTCTGCTAAATATAACAGTATTTGCAAATTGACTCATTAATGATCACAGTAATTTGTGGCTCCACTCATCTTAATGTTGTTGGTAACTGCAGCTTTTGATTAAGTTGCCTAATAGTACTGTTCACGGAATCATTTTCTTACTCTGCTAAAAAAGTCAATACTATGTTTCATTGTGCAATTCAGCCGAAGTTTAAGATTGAATCCAACACTCAAATAAGTGTTTAATTCCTGTATCATTCCCTCTGTATCCATGTAGCCCTAACAGGAAAATATCAAGCACAGCTTTTGGAAGGTAAGAGTCTTCAACTTTTTTATGAATACATGTGGAATCAGCTGTAACAATTCCATAAGTGGGGGTGGGAAGGGAGAGGAGGAATAAGTTTCAGAAAACAAAAATATACCAAGACAAGTTCTCAGGGAAGGGGCCTGTATTTGGATAGAGATGTTACAGAGTACTGAAGTCACTGCTAGTCTTGAAGCAGGCCCCTGAACTGGAAAGAGCTCTGTTCAGAACACAGATAGTTGCTTTCTTGTCTGCCAGCTTTCTTCCGTTTATACTGCTATTCCACCAGTCCAGCTATTGCTTCTTTCACCCTCATAATGTGGCCCTTTTTGTTATTGTTGCCAAAATGCAAAGGAAAGCAAGAGCATCCCTTTAAAAAGGACTTAGAGAACTGTAATCTTCCTTTGCATGAACCAGCCCTGGGCTGGGGAGGGCTTTAAGTTTCAAGAATATTTTAGATGAACTCCAGTGTTGTGTATTTGACACAAATCTATAGTGGTAACTGCTTGATACTTCCTTTTTTCTGTTTCTTAAATAAGTTTTTACTGTGTGAAATCTTCTAGATTAACTGTACCAACCAGTGTGCAGTGGTGGCCTTATTTTAAGTTTCTAATAAGGCAAATACAACTCAGTACGCAGTGTGAATAAGGCTGAGTAATTTTTAAACTATGTTAATGCTGGTGGCAGATTCTATCAAAAGCAACAAAGAACCCTAGAACTAACGTCATTTATTGTGCTCAGTATGACTTCATTTAGTTACCAGTCCCTTGTAAGACTTCAACAATTGTAATTGTCACTGAAATGATTACACAGATTTTAGCATCAGACATTCAAAGTGCAAAGCCAGGCTATAAGACAGTGCCCAGGCTTTCTCCTTCATCCTCATCAAGTAAAATAACTACCCTTCTGATCTTTCAGACAACTCTTCCACAACAGTAACTTCAGCAGCAGTAATGGCAGCACAGAAGACCTGTTCAGAGACAGTATAGACTCCTGTGATAACGATATCACTGAAAAGGTGAGGAGCTGTGTGCACTAAGGTTACTGTACCCAGCAGAATCCTGCTGGAGACATGCATCAACTGACAAAGCTCTCTTGCTCACAGTTGCCAGTGATCTGAAGTAGCTCATTGAAAACATCCTTAATATTTCATTAATATTGTGACTTCGCTTCACAAAAATGCAATAACTGTGCAAGTACACACCTAGGCATTGTGTTACTTCTTTACTGTATATTTACATTGATAGCCTTCAAGGAAAATGCAGGGTCTGGGCAACTCAAAGTTTCGGAGCTTGATTTCATCACTGGGTGAATTTGCAGGGAAATATGCTCCCCTTAAAAAGGGTAGCGTAGCTAGATGCCAGTTAGGAACAGTGAAAGGATGTATTAAAGTTAGATTCAAACTCTCAATTCTTTTCCATGCCCCCTTCCAGGTAACATACCTAGAAAAAAAGGTGACAGAACTGGAGAATGATAGCCTGACAAATGGTGACCTGAAGAGCAAGCTGAAACAAGAGAACACACAACTAGTTCACAGGTAATAAAGCACGGAGCCAGGTCTCTGCCATGTCAGAGCAAAGCAAGAACAGAGTTGTAGGGAAGGAGCAGCTGTACCTGTAGACTATGACCAATTCTTCTGCCTCAGTGCTGACGGGTAAAAGAAGGCTTTATCAGAGAAATCCAAGTGGATTATTTTCAGCGAGCAGAGGCCTTACAAGCAAGTTTCTTAGTACAGAGATGTTACTGACTTGTACAGAGGAAACTTGTCTCTTACAAGACAGGTTGCCCCTGGTTTGTTTTTCTTGCACATAGCAAGACAGAAGGCTGGGTCATAGTCCCAGCTTCTTGAGACAGAGAATGAAAGAATAATAGATGAACTGATACTACTTAATTCTAAATGAGAGATATTAGAGGAGGTTAAATGCTAGCAAAGGTGGTGAAGTAGAATGACATAAAGGAATGGGGAGGAAAGGGAGAAGCAGTGAAGCTGCATGCTTTTGTTTTTTTAAAGTACTTGTAAAGCTGTTAATGAGATCTGGTTTCCTTAGAGTTCATGAGCTGGAAGAACTATTGAAAGACCAAGAAACATCAGCAGAACAGACCCTGGAAGAAGAGATAAAGAGACATAGAGAAGCATATAGCAAGTATGAAAAAGAGAAGGGCACTGAAATTGAACTGCTAAATACAAGGTAACTAACATCTTGGTGCCACCCAGTCAGAACAGAGTAAAAATTCTTCTTTTCTTCATTTTACTTTGCATGGAAATGTAGGCTGTTCACAACCAGACAGTGCACAGATGGTTACAGGTTAGTAGTTCGGTAGAGTAGCTGTGCAGTTGCATGTCTAATGCCCAAAAGCTTGGAGGATGCTTTACATTAATGCTTTAATCCACGTGGCCCATGGAGACAGCTTAGCTGGGTATTTGGCATGGATTCAAGGAGGGAATTGTGACCAGCTGTAGCAAACACTTGTGTCTGCAATTGTTTCTTCATACTTAATTCTTTTTAGATACCTGTTGTTAGAAGCATAACAGTCTGAGGGTCAGTCTAGCATTTTTGGCCCTAAAAACAAACAAAAAGCACACAGTAGCTTGTGATTAAAAAATACTAAGATTAGAAGGACTGTCTTGTCTGGTCTCTTTATCAAGTGCAAGTGAAATGACTTTTTAAAGCATGCTGTTTTGTGTGTCTGCATTCTTGAAGAGGCATTTGCTGTAGGATTTTTGTTGTTGACGCAGGGTTCAGCAACTGGAAGAAGAAAATGGTGAGCTGAAAAGCACTGTCACACGACTGAAATCGCAAACTGAGAGATTAGATGAGGTAACAAAACTCCTGTGTGCTTGACCAATTTAACAGTACCTTGATTTGTGTAAGAGCAAACTCATATAGTGGTTGACCCATCTTCTTTAGTTTGCCTTCCCTAAACGAGGTGACTAATGGAATTGGAACTTTGGTTACCTTTAGTGGCAGGAATGCCCTGAGACACATGCCAGCCTTAGGACCAGCTGTGTCTGTAGATTTGTGTTGTAAAACTGAAGATGGCTCATGTACTTACGAGCTAGCTATGAAGTTCCCCATTTGTTCTAGGAAAGGCAACGCATGTCAGATAGGTTGGAAGACACTAGTCTGCGACTGAAGGATGAGATGGATTTGTACAAGAGAATGATGGACAAGCTGCGGCAGAACAGACTGGAATTTAACAAGGAGAGGGAAGCCACACAGGAGGTAGGTGTCAGGAGTGGTGTAAGACCAGGCAATGGCATCTCATCTGCATGGAAGCCCATCTGAAAAGAATGGACAGGCAGAATGAACACTGGAAATGCAATATCCAGTGAATGTATTACTGGATTGTGTTTCTATGGGAGGGGTACCCATAGTGCAATGAATGCTGCAAGAATATCTGATAAATGGCAATCCCTGACCCAAAGGGTTTACAGCTCTTTGAGAACTTGCAGCCTTGAATGTGTGCCCTAGCATTTCCTTTACTATGTTTGCAAGGGGAATTATACTGCTCAGACATGAAGCTTAGAAACCAGAGCCACTTTCAGCTTTCAAGAGGTTTAAGTGAACTGGGCTTCCGTAGAAGAGCATGTGGCTGTATTGTAGGACTGTCCGGCCTCAACCAGGCTCACAGAGAGCTTGTGTCAGAGTACAGAGGTGCAGCACAGAGATGGGTGCGTACAGGGAGGTCTGGTTGTGCAGGGGCTGGAGAGACATGGCCTGCTTGCATGCCCACAGCTCATTGAAGACTTGCGGAAGGAACTGGAGCACTTGCAGCTGTACAAGCTGGAATGTGAGCGTCCTGGACGTGGGAGAAGCTCTTCATCCAGCGTGAGCGAATTCAATGCCAAAACCAGAGAGGTGGAAATGGAGCACGAAATAAAACGGCTGAAGCAGGTGAGCAGGGAAGGGCCTCTTGATCCATGTATACAGGACTGTTTTGAAAAATGTCTATACCTGCAACCTCTAGCGCACTGTGTTTAGATTCTCACATAAGCACAAGACCTGCATTGCATCTGACAAGGACTTCTTTGCAGGTGATGTAAATTGTGCACATAGGAGACATCTATGATTCAGGCAAGGAGGACTGGTCAGTGCTGATAGGAGAGTTGCTGTTAGCTTGCAAACTTGCAGCCTTACCGTATGCCATCCAAGCTACCTGTGATTTTAAAAATTTATTTTTTTAATGAAGCCTGCTAGGAAGAACTTAAAAGCAATGTCTCTTCATCCTTAAATAGGAGAATCAGAAACTTCGTGACCAAAATGATGATCTTAATGGACAGATCCTAAGTCTTAGTCTTTATGAAGCTAAAAATCTCTTTGCAACGCAAACAAAAGCCCAGTCACTGGCTGCTGAAATTGATTCTGCATCAAGAGATGAGGTAATACGCTTTTCTTAAATCAAGTACTGCATCCAAAAATATGCATTTTTCGGTGTAATTAACTGTCAAGGTTGAACTATCTGAAGCTGACAAATGAACAACAGAAAAAATCTGCTTTGCAGATCAAGTGTGTTAGAAGATTGCCTTAAATCTAAGTGGTTTTGGATGCTGCTTTTAATATAGCTCTTCCATTTGTGTGTCTCAAAATACTGGCATTATTAGAATCTTGGTGAAGTGCTTTATAATGGTTTTATTTTAACATCTTCTATCTTACAGGGTATTGTGATATTATGACATTAATTTCATACAGAAATTACCATAGCTAGTCATTTAAGTTTATACTTTGTGTTCTAGATTTAGTTCTAAGTTCCTTCAGTAACAAACTTGCACTTAGATCTAAATTTGACCTATATATTCCCTGTAGCAGAGCTGAATTCTTGGCAAAAATAGGTGGTGTGCAAATAATAGTCTGATAATGCTTTGGAAGATATTATCAGAGACCCATTTGTATATGGGCTGAGTCAAGCTGGTATAGCTTCCTTTAAGCTCTAGGACAGATCGTGAGATCAGGCCATGTAAGAGCTCCCAGGGGAAAAAGACAGGTTAGTGATAAAGGAGATGAAAATAATTGTTTGCCTTTTATGCTTTACTACTTCTGGACAGAACTTCCCATTTCTTCTTCAAGAGGGGTCCTGAGCCAGACTGTTTTACCCAGCCTGTACCTGAATGACCCTTTTAGCCTTAGGTCCTGTGCAGTCCCTTGACCTGAAGTGTGTGCTTGAGTTTCTGCCTGAACCAGAGCACTGTGAAGGAAGGCTGTTTAATTGTCGAACTCTAATCGGGTGAAAGCAAATTGGGCTTTTGCTATTGTCAAGAAAAATCTTTATTTCTCCTTCTGAATCTCATGACTCCGGCTCATGCAAGGAATGCTCAGCACTCCTCTGAAGGAGTGCTGTACAGCTGTGGCCCAGGCATAGTAAACCTCACAGACCGGCACAGACTTTTCCTATTGTGCCATTTGTCCTGTATAATCAAAATGAAGGTAAGAAACTGCAGATTCAGGGTGGGACTTCTATGAAGGCTAATGAAAATGGACACCTAAATCACATCAGCTTTAGAAGAATCTGGGGTTCTGGCAGTCCTGGGCAGTTTTTTCAGTTTGGCATTAAGCATGCAGAGTATAAAAGCAAGCAGTCTTCGTCTTTGGAGAGTCTGAGGGGCCTTTCACAGCTCAAAGGTTTAGTGAAACACATGTATTTAATATAGAACATAGAATATTCACTGGGTTGTTCTTGAGGAGTATGTAGCTGTGTTGTTTGGGAGTTTTTTGAGAGAGTATGCACATGGTACAGAGGGAGCCCATATTGTTTCCAGTGCAAAATACTGAAATCCTTGTTCTGTTCAGCCTTTCATGCAATGTACTTCAGATTTCAGTAGATAGGAAAAAAAGTTGTCATGAAGCTCTTGAATGAGCTCCCTCATCTCAGCGCACGGTGTGGATGCAGGAGGTTGATGAGGAATTTATTTCAAACAACCTGCCAAAAAGATCCTTCTGTAACAGTAAAGGTCTTTAACATACAGATTGTTTCCAATACAGATACAGGGAGGAGCTGGAGGTAGAATACCTATCACAGAAGGACTTGGTGATCCCAAGCAGGCACTGGTCTCTCACCTGTCTGAATTTCATGCTATTATGTAAACTAGTGAGAATATTTCAAGAGTAACTTCAAAATGTTACGTTTCAGCTCATGGAAGCCCTTAAAGAACAGGAAGAGATAAACTACAGATTGCGACAGTATATGGACAAGATCATTTTGGCAATCCTGGACCACAACCCATCTATCTTGGAAATAAAGAACTGAAGAGAATGTGAGAAGAAAAAGCAGCAACTGCCTGATATTTCTGCACATGCCACTGGATCTAAACAACACTCTGATACTGTAAATTAATCTATAAATATATATATACACTACGTGTGAGTGTGGGTGCGCGGGTGTGTTTATATGATGTTTGGTACACTGTTATTTGTCATTGGATTGGCTTGGTTAGACTTTTTCCATGCACTTTCAATACTTGTGATAAGATGGATACTGTATATTAATGTAATAACAATATAACTGGATCATGCTGGTTTAGATACTGGACAAAATGACTCTACCTCTAGTTGTAAAGGTAAAAAAGACAATGGAAACATATGGATGTGGCCCTAACTTTAGGAGCAAGAATTGTTCTTTCGTTCTTCCAGGAATTTGGGTACCACAAACCAATTAGCATACCCAGGTTCAGTTCCTGACTGGTGCTGACTGTGTAATTTCCTATCTGATTTAGTTTTAGTACTGAAACCACATATAAGATGATAAAAACAAACTTTGGGGAAAAGGAAGGACACCAAGTAAAAGGGAAGAAGAGGAAGATATTGTAGAACTGTTGCTGTTTGTGAAAAATCACCCTCCACTTGTTTGCCACTGTCAGCACAAAGTGCTTTTTATGCGAGATCACTTTGAGGCCTGCTTTGGGATGCTCTGAGCCAGCCCGCTCTTCAGCGTGTATGCGCATGTGTGTTTCTTACGTCAGGGTTCCTGTAGCAATGAGGCTAAGAAGCTCTTCAAATCTGTTCCCCTATTTTCAGGGGTTTATTGTGGGCCATTAAGGTGAATTCTGAGATCCTTCCCCTCACCCTTAGTTTTAACAATTTCACTGAAGGAAGACATTCCAGTTCTTACAAAAAAAAAAAATAAAAAAAAATACTCACTTTAGTGGGACGAGCAGCCCTTGAAATTATGTCTTGAGTTGCTTTCCCACCCGAGATAGACATTTTATGGGCAAGCTATGGAGAGGACTGGCTGGGTCCTAACACAGTGGTGGAGAGAAGTCTGATGTGGAGTGACTTTTACCTATAGGGCAGTAAAAAGAAAAAGAGCTTAGTCTTGCAGATGTTGCCAGTCTAGACTGAGTACACACATGCATACCTAAAACTCTGAATAGGGAACATCCTGATTTAGATGAGCAGTTGTGCAGGTGCTTAACTTTAAATGTGTACTGTGACTGCTCATAGAAGTCAGTGGGACAGGACATAAGCTTTAAAGTTGAGTGAATGCTTAAATGCTGCCTTAAATAGGGGTGGACTTCAACATGTCCTGTGTTCTCCTGAGTAGGATCTGTGTACTGTAGGGCTAGGACCTTTTTAATTAATAATGTAGCTTATATAAGGAGCTTATGGAATTGTTTGGCTAGTTGAATGCTAAAAAAACCCTTTTATTCCATGCACTTTTTTTAAAGTAAAAATTTGACACTTTTAATTCACACCAACTGGCACAGAAAAATAGGCCCAATTATCTGGCTTTCCCCAGTGCATAGAGATGTTTCCTCTATTGAATACACTCCCCAGAAGAACGTTACAGTAGAATGACTGTGCTTTTCTGTGTGTTTCTTGCTGTCTTTTGCCCCTCGTATTCTCTTGATGTATCTTGGTGTGTACATGTGATGCATTTTTCCTGAATTTGAATACATAAACACGTATTCATTATGAATGTAAATATATTTTTTTTTTCTGCAATCTCTGTGCTCTTGCCTTCAGTGATGTGTTACTGGAGTCATGGGAAGCGGAGAAGTACTGAAATCAGGCTTTCTTGAAGGCAAGAAAATAAAACCAGTTTGTTTCTATGGTCTGCATTAGGCAGGTGTGAAGTAACTGGAAAGTGAAAAGGACCAGAGGAATAATTATTGGACACAACACCCCAGCACACAAAGATGTCTCAGACTTAAGTGCTCTGGGAGAGATGGTACAGTCTTGTTCAAACAGTGATGTCTCGGGGCTGGTTTCCTGAGGCTCTAGGATAATCTGGAGGAAGGGATTTAAAAACTACTCCTTTGTCACCTGGGGCTGGTGTAAAATGTCCTGTGCTAAACTGCAGCAGCTTCTGTTTGTGGAGAAGCAGGTGGAACACCATGGACACCGCATGCATGCGCCTTTCCCACCTGTAGCTGCTTCTGGATGTGCTGCCCAGAAGGTAGGAGAGGAACAGTTAAGCCAGCGTGGTGCTACTTACAGTACGCTGCCTACAGGACTCTTCACCTGCACTTTAGTGATGGCGTGTCCCTCTGCATGGTGCATGTGAGTGAAGCTGTTGCAGGTCAGACTGGTAACTGAATGTTTTCCCCTAAATATTTTTAAGTAAACTGGACTTGGCTTCAAAATGTTAATAATCTAAGCCCCATTCCCATTAGGTAGAACATCAGCAAATGTTGAGGACTGTTTCACTGAGAGTTATGCTGAGCACTTGGGAAGCAGAGAGCCTGGCTTATTTCACTGAGACCACAGAGCCCGTGGACATGAACAGAAGACAGGACTGTAGCGGTAGCCAAGTTTCTGTGCAGGTAATTATATGTAAGAGGTGAACAGTCACAAATAGTGACAAATAGTCATTAAATCTGGCTGAAAGCGGTATTCTAGCCAAGGTTATCCAGCAGTGGATTTTCTAAGACTTGCCGGACTTCTTGTTTACCTGTGTACCCATCCGCTTTTAGCATTTAGAAGCTCTTCCTTGCTCCAGTGTTTGCATTTGAAGAGTTGCCTTACCACCATGTTGGTGGTGTTTGTAGCTTTGTTTTATTGCATAAAGGAGTTATACTTCTGCTCCTGTGGTGCCCTTGGTGTAGTGCTGCTTTCTGTTATTGTTCAAATACATATCCAGGTACTTGCTATGAGTTGGAGGTGAGAGAGGCATTTCACTGGCAGATACATTTTCTTCTCTCTATATCTACCTACTAAAAATACTAATTAGCAATTGCATTCTTAGACTGAGTAACTACAGATACTAGACCAATTTGTCTTGCAGTCTAAGCCTTGGAGAACCCTTCCATCCCAGAAGAGTTGTCACGTTTTATGACATGCCAGGTAACTCAGTAATAAGGGATCACTTGATGGGTCATTGGGGAAGAGAGAAGAGTAATCTGATATCGACGCTGCGGAGAGTGTATGTTTTGATCAAGTGTCAGACACATTGGCAGAATGGACAGGAGATGTGGGAGATAGGGAGGCACCAGTTTTAGTGTCCTCTGGTAAATTTCTTACTACTTTACTGTGGGTTTCCTTTGTGCTCACAGCCAGCTGGGGAACTGCAGGCTGTGTCTGTTACTGTTGGTGGAACAATGGCTTCGCTTCTCTGGGTAAATAACATCAAACACAGAAATGTGGTATCATCGCATTCTAGCAATACTCAAACGCAGTGAACATTGTTGTGTCAAACCTGTGCTTCTCATTTAACCCTTAGGGGTGCAAACACAATCCAAGGTACTGTATCTTGATCTGCTCCTTAGTTCATTCTACTGTAGATTATGAAAAGCTAAGTGGTATTACAGTCAAACCAGCTGCAAACCACTGCAGGTATTTTTGTACAGTGAAAAAAAAAATTACTTGCTTCTGGCTAGAAGCTGTCCATCAGGCTAATCCCACATACAACCTGCTGCAGAAAAAATACCTCTTTCAGAACCTGCACTTAAGAGTACCTGAAATGTAGTCTCAAGATTTTTCTAATGTTGGCTGCTTCCCTCCAGACATGAACCTTCAGCTGCTGCCTAGTTCTGGTTTTGGAGTGTGATGCTGATTCAAAACTACCTTGACATCCAAGGAGTACTTTTCAGATTTTTTTAATAACTTCTATTAAAGACTCAAGCTGTTGAGTTTTTTGTCATGTTTTGAAGTGCAACAGTGGCAAATGCAAATTGTAACCATCCCATCTATTTTTAAAGAGGTTTTAATATGCAAATTTGTAGCAAGTCTAAAAATAAATAATCCAATACACTTTTGCTGCCAACTTTCCTGTTACAGTCTTGGGAGAAACTCAGATGTTTCTCAGCCAGCTCTGTAGGGAGTTGAACACAGCGTTATCAATTCTGAAAGATACGTGTATCAACAAATATTTTGCTGTCTGAAGGCAGCAGTGCTCCATTTACTTCAGTAGAACTGCATTACTCTCCAGAAAGGATTTTGGCCTATGGTATTTAGGCTCCCTAATCTGGTTAGCAATTGAGGGCTTGGAAGCTAATATATAAACATACATTGTGGCCTGCTACATCAGTCATTGTTCAGCGGTCTCTGCATCATAGTGCTAGTGACATGTGATGAATCGAAGAACTAGAATTTACAAATAAATGAATACTTTTTTTTTCTTCTTTAATGGCAGTGAATATACAGTGGTTTTCTCTTAAAACAAATACTGTATGGTGTGCTCTGAGGGATTTTTTCCAAGGAAGGAAGGAAGTAGCAGCTGATCAAACACTTGCCAAATCAGTGGCTTGGCTTATATTGATTTAAGTGAAAATTTGACTTAAACTTTAACTGAGTAGTTCCTGAATTGGTTCTGTTATAAGTAGCAATGCTTGTATTCTCGTTATGTCATTTGTTATCGAGGAACATTGTCAAAAAGGCATGACAGGTGATGTAACACAGCTGATTTCAAAGCATATAGTTCAACAGTTGCTGGCATTTGGTTCCTTTGCAGCATCCTCTGAGTTGTTTTCTCACTATTTTTCAACTCAAAATATCGATCCTAGGAGCAGTTTGCTGTTGAAGCATGTGGCATGTCTGGGTTTCTTATTTAATGAAATTCTGCATGTACCTTTAGAGTTTGATAAGGATTGCTGTAGGTGTTTGGTCTGAATCCTGTGATCCTGCCTAATGCACTGGGAGTTGCTCTCATGTGCAAGAGAGTTGTTTCTTTGTGGGATTCTTCCCCAGTATATGTTTGCTGACATTTGCATCCTCGGTCTTGTCCCCAGCCACTGTGCCCACTATCAGAGTGTCTGTGCACCTTGGAGCAGCCACTTTGAGCAGATGGGAGGATCAGTTTGCTTAAGTTTGGCTTTAGCTACTGCAGCAAAGAATTTTAGCCCTGTCTTTATACCAGGCCAGTTCTGTCTGTGCGTTTTGTGTGGTTCTGAAAACAATTGGTGTCCCATCTATGTGGCAAAATGTTGTAGCCGAATCTCACTGTGTGGAAGCACATGGGGTGAATAATCCTGAAGTCCATCCAGGTAAGGGATCATTGGGATGTCCCCATAAGTTTTGCCTTGATTCTCTGTAGCTATCCAATTGCATGCTGTGCTTGGACACTGCAAGGCACAGCCCTACTAGCTCAGCCTAGTCAGCATACCTTACAGATAATGACAGAAACATCTGCAGCTAGGGTCACTGTACCATAGTTTGCCACAGTGTGGAGCCAGCTAACAGGCTACATTGTGTTCTTAAACTTTTTTTTTTTTTTAGCTTACTGGCTTAAGTCTCCAACTTTTGTTCAACTGCGAGAGTAGTACCTATCCAAACATATAATGAGAGCGAGGTTACTTTTTACTTAAACTTTAAACCTAATGAGAACATATATTAACAAACATGGACTTCTGTGGTATAGTTTGGATACCTACCCCTAGAACCTGCATCTCTCTTTTATGTAGGTGTTCTTAGTGGTACAACTGTGATATCTGAGCTGTCAGCTTTTGCATCACCATTCTCAGCAGTGATACTCACCCTGGCAAGCCTCCGTAAAGCCCGTTGTGCCCTGGTGAAGGGCACAGAGGTGATTGTTCTGGCAGGCACACGTTCAATATGCAGATGGTAGGGGGTGCAGGAGGGCTGCAGTTACTCTTCCACCCAGACAGAGCACTGATCTTCTTACACTACCCAGCATCGGCCCCGTTTTATTAAATACCTTATCTGTAGCTGAATTATTCTGGCTTTGGAGAAAGGAAGTCAGAAGGGGAACAAAGAATATCATACAATGTGAACACTAGTGTGCTACAGGGCAGTAAATTTTGCACTGATGTATGTTTAAATACTGAGATATTTTGAGAATTACTGTAAAATCAGTTGTGGGAGCCATTTGTTTTGCTTTGTTGCTGTACTTATATTTTTTGCATGGTTACATATTTTAGTACTTGTGCCTTTCACTTCTCTGTTGTGAAGAATACATTTTATTTTCACATTGTATCTCCCGTTTGGGGCACTTTTTATATACACCTTTTCATTTGATCTTCATCTCTGGTTTTCATGTAATGTACATGTGTATATATAAAATAGATCAGATTTGTATTCATGTGCCTATGAGATGTAAAAAATACTCATTTTGTACAGGTTTTTTTAGAAGCACTAGGTCATGGTCTAAATTACGTAGCAAATGAAATTTTACATAATTAGCAGTTCTTTGTCTTCTTTTAGAAATGTTGTGTCAGATGGCTGGTCTCTTTTGTAAGGCAATGAATGTCACACACACACACTCCCCAGATTTCTTGTTCAAGTGTTGTTATGAGACGATTTCCATCCACTTGTTGGTTTTGCTTAATTCAAAACAATAAAACAGCTAACTAAAAGTTACAGTCCTAACTTGGTGATTATAGTTTTTATTCACACTAAAGCCAATTTGTTTTGTGTTATACTTGAAATGGACACCAGGTCAAAATCTCATTTGAACACGTTGCCCATTTCAGGTTAACTTCAGTTCTGGGATTATTTTTGTGGGAGTAGGCAAGTGATTTACTTTACCCATTGAAATGGAAAGAGAAATAGCATTACCTGTTCATAGACTATCCTTGGAGAGGGTAAAATGCTTTACATCTGTTACCTCCCTGGCTTCTGTGGCAGCTTTTCCTGAGGACAGGAGTCCTGTATGACTGGAGATCTTCCTCTTGTGGCTGTGAGAAATGGGGTGTCTGGCTTTTCACAACTTGGCAGCTGTAGAATAAGCTCCTTCCCTTGGGGTTTGTAGCACTGCACTCTCCTGCAACATTTGGGAAGCTAAACAGATGTGTTATGATGGGCCATCTGTAACTGGCAATCGGGGACCGGGTCCTACAAGTGTCCTTCCATCCCACCAACCCCTTCTTGAGCCGGTGCTTTCGTTTCTTGAGCGTTGACCCCCTCATCTGGTGAGATGCTTGAATTGTTCCCTCCCTCACACCTTGTGGTTTATGGATACCCCACGCACCAGCCCCTGGATGCAGGGAGACAATAAACCGTGGTAAGTCACAAGAAAGAAATCATCAATATCCCCTAAATCTCCCAAAACACAAAGTTTTAATCTGTAAAATAATATGTTCCATTCTCATGAAGCAGAATTCTTTAAAGTGAATTTGGCACCTGCTTGACAGGTTATAAAGCTGCCTTAGAAACAAGGAGGTGGGTTTGTTTTTTACTTCAGAGACTGCTTGGTTGAAAATGAGCAAAGTCTACTCACTCCATTGTTACTGAAAAAAACTGAAAAAAGCAGGCAGCAAAAGTGTCATATAACTATTTTTAATCTCGTTCTGTAATTTATGACACGAGTGAAGTGACATTAGTACTGTTGCAATGTGCCATTACACTATATTCTCTGTATTTTCTTGAAATACTCTCTGGGGACAATAAAGAGGTCCTTGCTCGTGTGGATCCTTTCAGGTAGCTGTAATGTACAATCAGACATGTAAATAAATTATTTGCGTTCCCTGCATGACTAAAGCCTTGTCTGGAGTGGGTGCCTGGCCATCCCTGCTCGCCCCGCATCCCTGGGCGTGGCGGGCACCCTCCTCTGCCCCTGTGCTCGGTGGAGGCAGGACTGCGCGGTTCTGCCCTCGCCTGCCCGAAGGCCAGCTTCGCCTGAGGTACACGGATGTCACCAGGGAATGAGTTTGTCTCGGTACGTGCCTTATCCGACGGCCACCGCAACGTGAGCTTTGTGGGTCACACAGTGCTGAAGCTTCCCGGGACTGACCTGTTAATCTCTCCACCCACAGTGCTCTCCTGCGCAGCTGATGGGAGCTCCAGCTGTGAGCTGTTGGCAGGGTCCGGAGCCAGCTTTTTAATCTGACTTACATGTAATTATTTACTGACCCATGTGGCTAATGAGCATGTGCTCTGACTCCTTTCCTGGGGAGCAGCGGCAGGAGGGTGCAGCCTGAAGCCATGTCCTGGGGTGGGGATGGCCTGTGCCTGGCCGGTGCTGCCCGCCCTGGCGGGCCCACGGGGCACTGGGGAGGGGGGGTCACGGCCAGACTGATGGCAACAGCTCTCACCTGCGCTGGGGGGAGGCCCCACGGTGAGCTCTGGCCGTTGCCAGGCCCCTGGGGCAGCTGCGCTCCCAGGTGTGCCTGGGTGAGGCCTGCTGGGAGTGGGAAAGCAAAGATGGCCGTGAGGGGCCATGGTGGTGGTGGGAGCTGGGGCCTGTTGGTGGTGTGGTGTGTGGAGCCGGTGGGGACAAGCAGAGACCTTTGCTCTGGTGTGGGCTCAGGCTGGGACACCCCTGCCACCATACCCAGCGAGGCGAGCTGTGCATGAGGCAGGAAGGCGGAGGACATGCCAGTGGCTGCAGGCCTTGACCAGCACTGAGGTAATTTTTTTTTTAATCTTCTCCTGTTTGAGCTGCCAGACCTACCGGCCTCTTCTCTGGTCTTTATTTTAACTGCTAGAGTGGAAAAAAAAACCAATCTCAGTGGCTAGCTGTTTAGGTTCAAGGCTACTTTTTGCAGGCCTGTGTGGTGGAGTGAGGGGAGGGCACCATGGCGTGGTCACCTCAGGGGCACTGGCCCCGGGGCTGGTGTCTGTGGGCGCCATTACTGAAAAGAGGGACCTGTTAGTCTGAGAAAATGCTGCTGACAGAGGGGCAGCCGCAGCTAGCCTACAGAGGTGCTGGGTGCTTCTGACTGGGAAAAATGGCGCCTTTCTGTGGTGTGGTGGGAAGACTCCCAGGGTGAAGCGTCTCTTCAAATAGCCCTGTGCAGGTCACCGCCCCATCCTACCTGCCCAGCAGCGTGCCAGAGGGAAACCATCAGGGTTAGCCTGGAAATGCCAGCAAAGTCCATGCTGACGTAGCCGCAGGGTGCAGATGGCTCATGGCTGTCCTCCCACAGGAGGCTTCAGTGGGTTTAAAGTTTGCCTCTTGAAAAGCTACCGCTGCCACCCCCAGCCTGCTTCTTTGTCAGGTGTCATTTGCACCCTTGATGTAAAAGAATGTGACTGTTTTGCACCCATGGGAATGACATTGAAGGATGTAAAGCCAGAGAACCAGGCCTGTGGGGTATTATTTAAGGTCTGAGGTGGAGGCTAACATGACATGCTCTCTGCCTCCACCTGGGCTCAAAGCAAGGAATGGGGGAAGGGAATTTTTGAAAGACTTCACTGATCAGTGCAAGAGTTGCAGGGCAAATGTTTTCCTTTAAAAAGCATTTTTATGATCTTCAAGTGATCGTAGCCTGCAGACTCCTTTGATTTGGCTGTCAGTAGTTTCTAAGCCCGGTATATGTCTTTTACAGGATCATCCCATGTGGTTGCTGGGCAGCTTTTCTCCCAGTCGGTACAGATATTTGGGGAATCAGAGCAAAGACAGCGTATGAATAATCTTTTGAGCAACATACCTGTGTGTTATGTTCTCAGGCTTCCCCATTCCCAGATTCCTCACAGCAATGAGATGTTGGATATTCAGATTTATAACAGCAGGCTCAAAGAACGCTCCCTGCTGTGTATGCTAAACCGCTTTACCAGAGAGACACGGAGCAGTTTTGTTCCCAACTCTCAGCAGCTCAGGCTAACATGCTGTACTGCTGACCTACTTCCAGATCAATTACTCACTGGTACGCAAGAAAGACACACTGGGAAAGTAAATCAGCTGTTACTCGGGGGATAGGAATACATCAACACCATGTATCACAAAGTCTGTAATAGTTTCTAACAAATTATGCTGTTCCTCCTGGGCTGGGGAGAGCAGAGACTCTTGGGTCATTTTGCAACCAGGAATTAAAGCTCAGAACTCCCTGGGAGGTGACTTATCTTGCTCTTATCTTTTGAGGGGGAAGGGAGGAAGGGAAAAAGTTTGAAGCCAGACAGGTTAAATAAGGCAGCAGCAAAGTAGGAAATAGATGGCAGGAGCTGACTCCTGAAAACTTGGATGGTGGCAAGGAGAGCCATTACAAAGAGGAAATACACCTCGCGTGAGCGCAAGTGAGTACACTAGCCAACTCCTCTGGTCTGGCAGCAGGCTCTGATCTCCTCATGTTGTCTTGGCAGACACATTTTGTTGAACATAGCAATCTCAAAGCCATGACTTTGATGCTTTCCCTTGCTCTGTTTGCTGCTCTTGATGGCCCATGTTTCACTGTTTGCCTAGATTTCCGATGGCAGAGGTCTGGGATGTGTCACTTCACTCTAAATGTTTTTTGATGGATGTAATGCAGCAGGGACTCTCCTAGCTTGCATAACTCAGGGTAAGTTTTGTCCTTGGACCCAGCTGCTTTTTGCATGCAATAGAGGGGTTAGAGCATATGACTAGTAAATGGAAGACTGTCCCAGATGTAGAACTATAACTATTTGGGTTAGTGGTGACTTTAAAGCAACTTTGCAGTGATACGTGTCAGCACGTCTTCTGCACAGTGCTTAAACCCTTATTCCCTCACACTGAGATCTTTGTACCTTATCTTGCTAACAGACAAGGTAGTTAATATTTTGATGCAATAGCATATAACATAAGGTTACAACTCATAGTAAAGACTGTTTCTGAAAAGAAGGAAGACCTGAGCTGTGGTACCAAATGAGGTAGATGGAATTTAGCTGCTGAAAGGCTGCACTCACGCTCTCCCTGTTGTACCATAATGCAAACAAATAGCAGGTTGTGGTTTATGAAACACTTGTCTCTCTTGGCCACTGTGTGGCTTTTCTTAATGTGCTCAGGCTTTTATTTAAAACACAAACAGTCACCTGGCAGGGTTGCTGTCAGCCCTTCAATAATCCTCTGGTCTGCCAGAGCACTTTTCCTGTGTGACAGAGAAATAACCCTGACCAAACCTGTCCTTTTAGCCTCTCGGATCAAAGGGTGGACTTTGGAGCTGAGTTCTGGCTGTGCAAAGCAATGAATTGCAGAGTTGCACTGAAGCAAAGCAGGAGCAGAGGAGTTTGCTTTCACTGGTGGAAATACTGTATGAGCATGGATTTAAGATGCAGCTCTGTTGCCCCCCCCCCCCCCAGCAGCCCCCAGGTGAGCTGCTGGCCAGGACAGCGGGTACAGCAGAGCTTCCCCGCAGCAGAGAAGGGCCAGGCTCTTCGCATCACCGCTGCCAGGGCTGATGGCTGTGGAGGGATGTGGTTAAACACCTGAAACGCAAAAGTCTAGAGCCATGGAGGGTGCAGGACGTGGCTGAAAACCAGCCATGAGTTCTGCAACCCCCATGGCTCCTGCCATCCTGCTGTTCTTGGCCTCTGGGTATCGCAGGGATGCTGGCTTCCCAAGCGACTGTACCATCAAAAAAGCAAACCTTAGCATCAGAGACCAGCTTGGAAATATTTGGCACAATATTTGTGTTAACACCTAAAAAGGGGACTTACCCTTAGGAAAGCAACTGTTCCTCTTTGGCATGAGCTGTTCAGACCTCACATGTTTTATTTATTTGTGCAAGGAGCACACTGCAAACGCAGTATGTGTTCTTGCAATAAAGGTTGTGCAACTTGGATCTGATGGGACAGGCAATGATGTCTGGTTACAAATTCATAGGTATATGGTGCAAAGAGGGATTATGAGATGTCAGCTCGATAGTGGGTTCTAAGTGTGCCTGGATTTTTTAATTTTCTTTTTGTTTGCTGAATTTGGTTTGTGTTATTCAGGAGAAGTATGTGAGCCAAAAAATACCAGATTACTTTCTGCTGCCCAGCAATGCCTGAAAACTAGAAACCAGAATTAAAAGTTTCAATGCGAAGCTAAACAGTGGTTCAAAACCACAAACTTCAAATTCTTCCCTCCTGCCCTACAGCTAGTGGTGATAAAAATGAGAGCTGATTCATTTCTTGGGTTTTAACCAAGCATTAGCCATAAGACTAAATATTTGGTAACTGGAAACCCGGAGGAGGAAATATTAATAATGTAGTATTGTATTTATGATTGATGCTATTATGATTTTACTGTGTAAACAGAAAATAAGGGGGTTGAAGTAAAACGTGAAAATTCAGTTTGAATATAGGGAACACTTCCCGACACAGCCCCCTGTCAGGCCGCCCGATGCCGTCCCAAGGGACGGGGTGGAAACGCTGTTGCTTGGCGCACGGAGGGTGCGGGGCGGTGCGGAGCGCGCAGAGCTCGCGCCCTCCCGCGGCTCGCGCTCCGGGGGGGCCTCCCTGCCCCCTCGCCGCCCCCGAAGCGGGGCGCGCCCCGCGCCCTCCCCAGCGGGTGCGGGGCCCCGGGAGCGGCCGGGCGGCAGGCGGGCCCCGCAGCGGGCTTTTTTCATACCAAACAGCCGCTGTTCGTGCCGCAGGCGGCAAGGCGCGTCCGTAGCGATGCGCGGCTCCCCTCTGTCGCGACAAACACTAGCGACTGTTGGCTAGGAGGCAGGAAAACCAACGTTCACCGATATGTCTTGGTCTCTCCCGAGCTGCCCGCGCCGGTGCTGCCGGCCGAACCCGGCGGGATTTGGGGGGCTTCTGAGCGGCGTCGCTCGGGGCACGGGGGCCGCGGGCCGGCTGGGCCCGCGCCGCAGCACGGCCCGCTCGCCCTCCCGCCCCGCCGTGCTGGGCGGTTCCGCGGGGCCGGCACCGCCCGGTCGCGGTGCCCCGCCCCGGCGCCGCACGTGCTGCAGGAAGCGCCGCGAACCGGGCGGGCGGCCCGGCGGCGTGCTGCGGTGCCGCGGCCCCTGCCCCGCGGGGCGCGGGCTGGGCGGCGGTCGGTGGGGGGTGCCGGCCCGTCCCGCCGCAGGTAGCTCCCCGGGGCGGGCGGCCGGGCCCGGCGGCGGGCGGGTGGCTCGCCGGCTTCCACTGGCGGCGCGGGGGTGCTGCTAGCCCGTCGGGCGCGGTGGCCAAGTGGTAAGGCGTCGGTCTCGTAAACCGAAGATCGCGGGTTCGAACCCCGTCCGTGCCTGCCGAGGCAGCGCGGTGCGCTGGCAGCCCCCCCGCGGGGGGGCCGCGGACGCCGCCTCGTTTGCGGCTCCTTTTTGCTTTCGGTGGCGGGTGTGGGAGCTGCGGGCCGGGGCCGCGCTCTGCTGCCGGGGCGCTCGGCGCGGCGGGTCCCGCGGAGCGGGGCAACTGACCCGCCGCGTGGTCGCCAGCCCCCGTGGATTCCCACCGTGGCCGCGATCCCCGCGGATCTTTGCCACAGAGCTGGGGGCGGGGGGGGCTCCACGGGGCGGAGGCCGCGGGGGGGAGCTCCGGCCCCGGTGCGGCCCCGCTGCCGTGCACCGCACCTGTGCGAAGGGGCACGGAAAGCGCCGCCTCGCCGCAGGGATCTCGCCGCGCTTTGTTCCAGGACGGTTGTCTTCACTGCAATGAATCATAGTTAAAATAAAGCTGATGTTTGTGCTGCCTTGCTGTGGGGGAAGTGTTGGGTGAGCTGGGGAGTGATGGATCCCTCTTGCTGTTGCTTTGTAGGTGTGAGGATTGGTGTAGTTCTCACATAGAGAGTCCTTAAATGATAGAGGGAGGCCAAATCCTGGAGTAAACAAATACGGCTAGGAAAAGCTTCGTGCAGTTGTACTGTTTACACCAGAATTGGCCTGGATTGCTTGGTTCTTAATACAAGTTTCACACATGTGCAAGGGCATTTCTGCTGGCTCTGTATAACATCACTTAAGCTGCTTTCAGACAGCTTAAAATATGTAAAGAATAGAGTCATTTCATTGCAAAATTGCAATAGCCAGATATCTCGGAAGAGCTGAGGACCCTGTTCCAAAAAACTAGCTGCTTCCTTCGATGCGTAGAAAAAGCCGGCTTTTGTTGTTTTATGTGCCACACTTAGCCTGGGACTGGGTGGGTAGGAGGCTATTTGTCTTTCTAAATAAGCATTGGAAGTGTGTGTGTGTAAGATGTTTGGGGAGGTTTGTGGAAAACGGTTCTACAGTATGTTATTAACGAGCTGCAAAAAAAGCCACAGTACATTTTGATATAAAAACAGGAAATGCAGTTTAGAACTTTTTTAGAAAAATGTAGACACCATTTTACTTGGAAAATGCAGTGCTGTCAAAATCCTGTCAACTTTGTTGGAGGCCTTTGAGGACGAAAGTTCTAGCTTTGAAACACCCTATTTTGACTTTGTATTATTATTATTTTTCTACAGCATCTCACATCAGAATGTCAAGCCAAAATGTTTCTAATGATTCAAAAGCTGTCTTGCAGCTTTTGCAGAGAATTTCAGAATTCTGTGGGTTTGTTTCTGGTTGAAACCAATTGTGAAACCACGGTCCTCCCTGAAACAGGCTTGCCATCCCGTAAACCTGAGCAGTTTAGTCTTGCCCAAACGTGTGCCACAAACCCAGGACCAAGAACCAGATATTTCAATAAAGCTCTGGCACTGCCATTCCCTGTGGCCATAACACATCCAGGCAGCTTACCAGTTGCTTAACTTCAGTCTCTGCAGAACTGGAATATTCACTCCTAGCTCCTGGGTGTCTTGTCAGGAAGGTCCTTTGCAGACTCTGTATATGGCTCCTTGGAGAGGAGCCCACAGGAAAGCTCTGTACCAGGACTACTGATGTACATCTTCACTCTTGGAACAAGCTCACCTGCCCAGATCCTTTCTGTTCTGTAACATGTAGTTCTGCCTTCAAGGCTCCCCAGTGTGTCTGTGAAGAGCTAATCCCAGGGCAGAGGTGTTTTTTCCCAGTCTTCAGGACCATCTTTTTTTGGCTGTTGGTTTTGCTCAGCACAGCACAGTCCTGGTCTGCGATACAGGCCCCTGCTCACCCTCAAAGTGTGACTGAAAAATGGTGTGTTGGTTGTAGGAGTCAAGAAAGTCCAGACAAAGCTAAGGAGGTGTTCCTGTACAGCAAAGAATGGGCGGGGACCTTGCTATAAATACCACATTTCAACAGGTAAAGCTTTCGGAGGAGTTTGTCACCTCTGAAAAGTTCTGGTTGGCTTGTTAGAAGGTATGCAGCTGTGCTTCGGGGCTCACATGTAAAGTTTACACCAGGGCAAGGTGCTGTGCTGAGCCTGCTGGAGACAAAGTATGAACAGCCCTGGCTGAGGCAAGAGTGGAGGCTGCGAGTTACTTAAGATAACTGGGGGAATACTTCCAGCAGGAGCTCAGGGTGTGAAAGTCTGGCCCCACGCGTGTCTGTCACCTGGCACGCGTGCTGTGCATGACCTGCCTCCTTGGGACAGGAGCACTGCATGGTTTGTTAACAAAGCTGGAAATCAGCAGCTAGACCTCAATTGATGTGAGTTAGCAGAGAGCTGCGCAAGGTAATTAGACTGTGTCAGCTGACCCTGTGTGTGAGCAACATCCAGCCTGAAAATAAAACCCGTATAAAATTTTCTGCCCATCACACCTAGGCAGAGCTGGTCCTGCTACTCCCTCCCTTCCTGGGTTGCTGGTGTGGGCACCAATGGGGCCTTTTGGTTCTCCTTTCTCCCCTCTCTTTGGTGTCTCCGCACCTTTGCTTTTTGCGGGAGCTCCCAGCATGACAAGGTTGTGTTGAGGCAGATCACGTGTTTTCTCACCTCCCAGATTCCTGGCCCCCTCTTCTGACTCATTCAGGCAATAAATTTGATTTTGGCTTTAATTTAATAGCTAAAGTCCTGAAGTGCCAATGAACTTTAATCAAGATGCTTATGATCTGATCATAGCTGTGCTGGAGATGGTTTTGGTTTGGGTTTTTTTGGTGGGTGAGGGAGAGCTGTTTATTTTGGATACAAGTCCTGACCAAAAACATAAAAAATTTTAGGTGCCCCATTTGAGTTGCTTTAAGATCTTTGATTTTATTCCAGAAAATACTGAGTAGCCTCCCTCTGAATATAACACCTCTATTAAATGAGGAGTTATTAAATGAGGCCCCTTTTAATTACCTAATAAAAACACATTACAATGACTGTACTTAAAAGATGTGTTAATGCTAGAAATCTTGGCCATATTTAGATACAGAATTTCCTGACGTTTCTGGTTTGACAAACCAGTTATTCAGAATCCAGACATCTTCATGACCCCTTTAAAATAAGTGTTAAAATGACTCAATTTTAACAGCAGTATTTCTGAATTGTGTATTATATGTATTTTTGAAAGGCTGACAGAAAATGCTTGCTTTTGAAAGGTAAGATGTGAATGGGGACTAAAAGCATAATGTTCTTTGTTCGGATTATAATAACATTTTCAGTTCTTTGCAACTCTCCTGAGTGTCTGTTGCGTCCTCCCCAGGGTCAAACTTCAGCAACTGAAAACCAGTGTGTTAGCAACATAGGAGGAGCTGTGTGTCTGGTGCAGAAATAGTAGTGAGATCATTCGAAAGCCTTGCGCAGATCTTGCTGTATGGAGCTGGGCAGGGGGATTGCCGCAAAAGCTCTTCAGACCCTCTTCTCCCATTAATAACGTGTTAGATTGTATTCCAGCCTCTCTTGCTCTTTGGGTATCCCTCCATGGGATGGCTGACACCTTTTTTTTTTTTTTAAAAAAAAAAAAAAAAGAGAGAGAGAGAAAAAAAAACCCCAACAACCCAAGCCCTGAAACCTTGAACTTCGAAAGAAAAGACATGTGCCGAGTTGTGCAAATAGATCGTGGTGTGCCAGGGGTGAGCAGGCTGCCTGAGCCAGCTGGGCCATGTGCTGGCGGAGCCCTTGCTCTCTGCAGCGGGGCTGGTGTCGGGGCAGCCGGGCCCTGCCTTTGTACATGGTAAATAGCAGGGCCAAGCTGGGAGGATGCTCGGCGTGCAACGCGAAACTGCAGTGACATTTCCTGCAGATTAGACAGCTAAGTGTACAAATATTTTGTAACAGTGCGGGTGCTGACGAGACCACCAACAAACAATTGAGGAGGAGACAGTGATCTTAGATGAGGCAGGAGAACACTATAGGCAGTATTGTCTGAATCCTAAATATATGGCTGAGTAAATTAACCCATGAGTAAATAAACCTCAACTGTGGAAATCTTCACATGGCTACAGCAATGTGATTCCCATTTCCATTATGCCTGGAATGTAATGGACTGCTGAAGTTTGACCAAAAGGCATTTCTTGTGTCAAAATGAAAAATTACAGATCAAAAGGGTGACTTTGCAGACAAACATATCGATCTAAAGCCTGGGTGACACAGACTTCCTGGAAGAGAGCCCAGAAGCATGTCTGTGTTTAAAGTCAAATGGCTGTAGCCTTTTACCACTGATGAATAAAAAATGTTTTTGTCTGCATGCCGAAGGCTCAAGCAGAAACAGAAATTACTCGATTTGTTCTGCCAGAGGAGCAGGTACGTGTTTGCGAATAGTAATCCATTGAACCCTGCCGTTTTCAGCAATTTAAAAAATGACAGTAAGACAGGAAATAAAAAAATTTCCCCCTTGAAAACTCTGTTTATGGCATCAGTTGGAGAGGCAAAGAGAGTTGTCTCGTTCTGTGTTCAAGGGTCAAAGCTACTGGTGTCCCCTTCTCTAGAAACGTGATGAGGGCAGCAGTTGTGAAGCTCCTCCGTGAGGATCCCAGTTGTATTTTTGCTTTGGTACAACACCTGTAGAGGTCCAGTCCTGAGGATGGTACTATAGATCCTAAAGAAAAGGTCCAGGTATGCCTCCCTGACCAGGATTAATGAAGAGGTCAGCGCAGCATGCTGATGCTGCTGCTCCTCTGAGAGCAAGGTGTAACATCACGAGTGGTGGCAGTGGGACTTTGTGAATGAGCAATGTGGGCAGCAAGGAGAGGGAGTGGGAGTCCTTATTGCCATGCTGTTGTAGTGCAGAGCAGTCTTCGGTGCCTTGCTTTTCCAAGGGAACCCGTGAAAACAGAATTTAAATGGAAAAAGTGGTGCTGAATGGCAGCGAGTGCTTCTGTGAAGCCCAGAAGATGCCAGCTGACATTCCAGGCAGAGTGTCTGAAATGAACTGCAGTTATGCAGGGAAGGAGGAGTAAGGGGGATGGATGGATGGATGGGAGATTTCTAATCTCACCTCCTCCAGTATGTTTAACCTCAGCAGCACGGGGCCTACTGGTCACAGACACCCTGCTCCTCTCCCTCTTTCTCTCTCAGGTGCTTATTCATGTTCCTGACTGTAAACTGCGTGAAAGAAGCAGAGGCTCAGAGCCCAGGCCTAGAAGGTTTTGCATGGGGGTTCTCCTTATCCGTGTGAATACCCTCTTGCATTCACCACTGAGTGGTTTACTGCAGTAAGCAAGCTGTTGCAGGATGAAGGGCAGTAACATGAGTATAGCTTTTTGTTATGACCTTGATGTAAATTGGAAAACAAATATATTGGAGCTGATGAAATTATATGTTTGTAAATGCAGTGCCGTGGGAGCAGAGTCAGATTGGATTTATATAGCTTCTGAACTATTAGTCCTTATATGAATCTCGTATTATGGAGAATGATTTCCTTTGCATTCTGCACAATACAGCTCCGCCTGCCTGGTGATTATGTTGACAAAGCTAGGCTTCAGATTCCAGCCCGAGACGTCACGTCAGCAATGCAAAAAGCATCAACAACAAACAGAACAAGAGACAAAGGGCACAAAGTGAGACACAGGAGGTTCCGACTGAACATCAGGAACACTTTTTCAAGTGAGGGTGACTGAGCTGGAACAAGTTGCCCACAGAGGCTGTGGAGTCTCCATCCTTGGAGACACTCAAAAGCCATCCGCACACAATCCTGAGCAGCCTTCTTTAGGTGGCCCTGCTTGAGCAGTGGGTGGACCAGGTGACCGCCAGAGGTCCCCTCCAACCTTAACCTTTCTGTGATTCTCTGAAACTCCTTTGCCTTTGAACTCAGTACTGTTTGCTGCTGCCTGAAAGACCCAGGGTCAAACCTGCCCCTGCACTAACAGCAGCGGGGCTTCTTCAGGGTGTGCTCCCTGTGACTGTGGCTTGCCATCTCATTTGTGGCAGCAGTAATTCAAATTGTAGTGCTGAGTTGGTGCAATCATCTAAGTTAAAGTATTTAAACTGTATATGAATTCAAGGCAAGGACAACCTAATATAGAATTTAATATTTACTGTCCTCGAAGAAGCTATAATAAACTTAGACAGGAAGCTCAAGCAAGAGATGGAGCAGTCAGCTAGCATTGCAGATATGTTGGAGGGTTCTTGGGAACACCAGCCTGAAACTTCTGTATGTTACTGCTGGACACTGCGGTCATCAATTGAACCCAGATGGTCCTAAGAGTTTGATGGCATTGTGCAGTTTGCACTTCACAGCCTTATTGCGACTGTGAGGATTGTGCAGCTGAATGGATGGATTCCTTGTCACTAATTTCACAGGGACTGTACCCAGGTTCAAACGTATTTCATCATAGGAAAAGGAAAGCAGAAGGCATGTGAGGCTTTACTGGTGTAGCTGGGTTTAAAGCCTCATTTCATACTCCCAGTGTGTAGATGGGAGGAATAATACTGTGGCAGCATCTTTGATTTTAAGAAAGCATCTTGTATAGCCCTGGGAACACTGTCCCTCTCAGCAGTCACTGTAATGCCTTGGTGCCCATGTAAGACCTGTGCAGTGAGAAAGGAGCTTCCACTCTGAGCCTGATCCTGCTCCCTGTGAGCCTCTGCTGGAGCTGAATTCCTGACTCCTGTCCTTTCATCACTCTGGGCCCAAGCAAAAGAGTGCTTGTGAGCTACCAAATATAGAATGTGCGCAGCCTATTTCACAACTGGAGCTTGCAAATGCTGGAGTGGATTTCATGGACTGAAGCCCCCCAGGGAGGGAGCATTACAGTAAATAATGTTAGTGCATTTGTTTAATCCCTGGGAATTGTGGAACATAGGATTAAAGTGGGCTAAGGGGATTTCCCCATTGACAGCTGCTCCTCTGTGCACAAACACACACACACACACACTATTTTTTTATATGTAACTTGTTCAACCCCAAAGAATTTAAACTGCATATGGCACTGTGCATAACATGACTGTTGTTTCCACATCTGGTTACACATATCTGTCTCCCCCAGTAATTGTCTTTAATAGACACAATTGGGGATGAGGTAGTTGTACTAAGAAGAGACATAGCTCTGTGTTTGAACAGGAAACTGTTATTTCTGAGTGTAATCGTAGCTCATCAGTCCTGTGATTTTCTCCTCTCCCCCATACACACACAAGCATATTTGCTTTAAATATGAAGGCCCTATTTATGGTGGGGCACTCGTGTTGTACTGACAATTTGCCAGAGGTTCTTTGGATGGGCAGAGCCTTGGCCAGTGAGCAGAGCACTGGACCACGTCTACGCTGTGACTGGAGGCTGGAGCTCACTGGTGTTACGTGGGTGCTCAGAGCAGAACAACCAGGTCGTAGTAAGGATCTCAGGAGGACTGCAGTTTCTAGAAATCCTTAATGGACTTGGCTGCTCAGTGTTCCTGCAGAGGTACACAGGGTCAGGCCACCTCCCTGCAGTACATCATATTTACACATTTCAGAACTTTTAATCATAAGCTTGATATTCCTATGGTTCTGATAAAAAAAAAATATTAAAAAAAATCTGAGACTGTCTCTGGCATGAATCCATATGTTCAGGTGAAGACCAGAAAAGTTCATCCTGTGCCATCAGTGGAGTTTCAGTTATTTCTCTCGCTACTTTGTGTTCAAGTTTAACTTCGTTGACAATCCAGTCTCTTTGTCAACAAGGTCTGATGCTGAAATACCAAGCTGTTGGCTACAAGCCACGCTTGCTTACATGCTGCTTAGTACCACACACTGGAAAGTTAACAAATCAATGGCTCTACTTGCAGAGAAAGGTATTGCATAAGCGCGGGCAGGATCAAGAAAGAAAAACTCAGAATAATGCATGCATTCAACTAGACCAAACTGTGCCCGCAGGGTCTAAGCATGTCCCAGTCAGCAACGTGCAGTCCAGTCTCCCACCCATAGAAGCTCCCTTCTGACTTCAGAGGTATCACACCAGCCTTCCACTTTGTGAAGCCTATAAAGAAGCTACTACATCTGGTTCATGGCTCTTGTTAAAATGTTTCTTTTTTCTAAACAGGGCTATTTTCGGAAGTGATAGAATCTATTGTTCCATAGTTATTGTTCTGGGGTATTGTTGGTCTAATGTTATTAATATATTAGCCCTTTGGCTGCCAAACGGTTTGAAACAAACTGCTTATATTTATTTTTAGAATTGTAAAAGTTGTGATGCTTTACAACTTGATATGCTTGTGATTACATCTGAACTGAATGCAGAGTTAATCCTCTGCCCAGCTCCTATCCAGACAGGGGCTGTAGTCATGCATTCCCAGCACACGGGTTCTGCACACCACAGAGAGCAGCCAGCAGGTATTTGTGAGAGCAGATGAAGTCCCGAGGCCTGACCTTCTCAGGTATGGAAGTGCCTCCTGCCACAGGAAGGCATGCCTGAAACAGGCCTTATCCAGTTACCACCGCAGGACTGCCAGTGCCGTCAGTGGGAGTGGGAGCGGGCTGCCAGCAGCTGAGCACATCTCGTGGGACTAGGCTCCCTGCGTAAGACCTCCCGCTGGGCAAAAATGTGTGAAAGTCTTGCCTTGCTCTCATGGAAATTAAGAAGCACTTCACATCAGTACCAGTGGGGGCAAGATGAAAGCAAGAGGCAACATGTATGAGGCTGCTGAAAATAGCAAATTAAACGGTTGGTCAGGACACCAGCTAAACAGTATGCCATCAGCTTAATTTGGAAGAAACTTCTCCATTCCCTGGCTCACGCCAGGAATAAGAGGTTGCTGGATGTAACTTGCAGTCTCTGTAAGAGTAAAAATCTCTTAGTTTCTAAAAGCTGTTGAGGACTTTTCTGGTTCAACGCAAGTGATTTCTACAGCATCCATGCCCTTCACCAGAGAAAAGTTTAGTGTCTTTTACACCGGTTTTGGAAGTCTTCATTTCTATCAGTTCTCACTGGGCATTGTCACTACAGAACAAATTGAGTGTCACCATTCCAGATGATCAAGAATTTCTTCATTTCTGTATCTTCTGCCAGTACATCTTATTTCCAAAATGCTCATACAACTTCTTCCTTCTTTCAAACCTTTTTGCCCGTGGTCTGTGATTCACTTTGCGTTCTACTATCATTTTTAAACGACATGTTCCTTGGCTCTAAATATTCATCAGGCTTCCAGCCAAGGAACACGTTCTTCTGTGTAGAGAGTGGCTTTGCAGTGTTGATCAAGAGCAGTTACATGACAGATCAAGTCCTCTCTGTTATGTTCTATCTGCACAAACCAGGTAGAGTCACTTGCCGCATCCACAATGATGCTGATACCATACAGCTCTGAGCACACAAAGCCTTCTAGTGCAACCTGCTTACATCTGGCTGTCTTATGTGGCCTCTGTATAGACACAGGAAAAATACCCAGTGTACACAGCAGGGATGTGCATTTGCATCCTGCTGAACCCAAATATTGAAAAGATGAGTCCTCTGGATGCTGGCTTTGATTTTTGTTAGCTTTAGCTTGTGAAGCCCAGTTTGGAACTTCTTGCTAGCAGAGTTTTTCCTACCAGGTACAGAAGATATGGTGGAGACATTTCCATGTGTTGGTAATCTTGTCCCATAGCCTAGGCTCATTCTAGTCTGCATCTCTTGTGGACCTGCTGCTCAGCTCAATGGAGCTGTGTTCCTGCTGTGGTTTTCTGTGAACATCACCTTGGTTGCTGACATCTTGCAGGAGCAGTGAGTGAGCTCCTCTCTTTTTGTAGGACAAAATGTTGCAAGCCATTCCTCATGTTTCTGGTGGCTTCAGCATGCTGCTGGACTGGTCACTACTTTGCTGTGATGCTGGAGTAAGCTGTCCAGGGGTATGATCATGCAAAGAACTGAAGCTGTCTGTGGTGTGTGTGTGTTTTGTCCCCTTTTCCACAGTTGAAAGGATCTGTAGCAAAGATTAAAGGGAGGTGCAGTAGCTGGCCAACCCCTATGACCTGTGGGCAGGGCCCACACGTTGGGTTGGTATCCAAAGCACACAAAAGTTTCATTCCAAAAGGTCTAGAGAGCTGAAAAACGTGAGGCAGGTAATGTGAGAGCAAAAAGCAGGAAGAAAGAAAGTTCCCTTTTTCATGGCATTTCAGCTGTCGCTTCTGACTTGACCTCACATTACTGAGGGCCTTGTGGCATTTTCTTAAAGTGCTTTTTTTAACTGCATGTACGTATAAATGCGTGGGTCTTTACCAAGCCCTGACAGACTGTACATCGCAGGGCCGTCCTCAGTGCCCAGGTTTTCTCGGCCGTACAGACACGGCCACGCGGCCCTATGGCTATGGCACCGACGGGGCGCGGGACACGCAGGAGGGTGCAGCATGCCGCTGACATCCCGGTGGTGGTGCAGGAGGTGAGGTGCCTACGTGGCTGCTTGCAGGCCCGCAGGAGAGGGCCGGCCGTGCAGGGCCGTGGCCGGGGGGTGCGCGGGGGGTGCCGGCAGCGGGCAGAGGCGGTACCTGCGGGGGGTGCGGCCGGGGCGCTGCCCGCGGTGGGGCCGGGCCCCGCGGCGCGGCCGGGGCTCTCCCAGCGCCTGTACCGGCGCCGGGGAAGGGAGGCTCCGGCAGCCCCGCCGCGCAGCCCAGCGGCCGCAGCTTCGTCGGGGTGGCCGGCAGCCCCCGGCGCGGCGCGGCCCGCGGCCGGCAGCGAGCGACCGCCAGGGGGCGCTGTCCGCCCTCGGTGGGCCGCGGGGCGCGCAGGTCGGCGCGGCGGGGCTGCCCCGGCGGCGGCGCCGGCGGGAGGAGCGCGGGGAAGGGCGGGAGGCGACCGGCTGCGCGGCGGCGGCGGGACGGCGGCGGGCACCGGCCGGCAGCAGCCTCGGCGCCCACTCCCTGCCTTGTGCGGGGCCGGATGGGCCAGCGGAGCGCCGGGGCGGGCCGGGGGTGGGGAGGGCAGCCCGGGAGTGCCTCCAGATCCGCCGAGCTGGGCTGCAGCGGGAGCTGCCCGGCGCAGGGGTGGGGACTGGCCGCTTCCTTAAACGGCGCGGGAGCGGCGGGGAGCGGGGCAGCGGGTCCGCACCGCCCCGGTGCGCCGGGCCGCGCCGACCCTCCCGGGACGCGGCCGCAACACGTGGAGCAAACTTTCGAGGGATGTGTGCCTGCCGCCGGACAGAAACGCCGCCGCAGCAGGACTGCGCCTTAGGGGTGCACGGAGCAGCTCGCCTCTCTCTGGTTTGGTGGTTTTTGGGTGTTGGTTTTTGGCTTTTTTTTTTTTTTTTTATTGCTGCTTTTGGGTGTTTGGGATTTTTTTTTTTTGCTCTTTCTCCTACTTCTCTGCTGCTTGTTGGGTCGGGGCTTCCTAAGCTCGCAGGGGCAAACGCAGCCTTTGAAAAAGCCGAGAAAAATGTTGCAATGTCCCTTGTGGCAACGAATTTTTTTTTTTTTTTATTTTGCCTTTTGCAAGGGCAAAGACGAAGCGTGGAAAAAATCCCAACGTGATCGATACCAGTTTAAATACCCATCTGCGAGCAGCTGGGCTGCGGGAGGCAGGAGCGGGGACCGCAGCCGCCCGCTACTTCTCCCCGCTCGGTTGCAGCTCAGCCCGAGCCCTTCCCGTGCGTAATCCCGGGGACCTGCGGCGCCGGGGAGGGGAGGCGGCCGCAGGGTATCCCCGAGCCCCGTTCCCGTGCTCCCTCCTTGCTCGGAGCGGGTAACGGGGGGGCTCGGGCTCTTTTGGCCGTCTGAACCATAACGGGGTGTTTTCGCTTCGCGTACGAAGTTCCCGCAGGAGCGGGCTCGGGCTCGGCGGTGCCGAGTCACGACGCGCGTCGGAGCTGCGGGCCCGGGGGCTGCAGGCCCGGCCCGAGGTGCGGAGCTGGCCCGCGGGCGTCCGCGGCTCCGGGACCGGGGGCCGGGCGACTCGCCCCGCCGCGGGCCGGGCCAGCTCGGAAGTTCGGGTAGGGGGCGGCGCGGATCGCTGGCTGCCCCGGCCGGGGGCGGTGGCTGCCGCCGAGGGGATGGCCCGGCTCCGGCGGGGTCCCGGTGGCCCCGGGGCGGGGGCCGAGGCTCAGCGCTGGCGGTGGGCACCGGCCGGGGAGAGGAGGGCGGTTTACAAACAGGCGTAAGGAATCGCAGCCCGCGCCTGATGGGCGAGCTGAGGGCTGGGTCTTTGCGGGCGAGATGAGAGCTCTGTGTCTTCAACTGGCCTACAAAGTCCCAGTTCTCGGCTCCCAGGACCTGCCGGGCTCGCAGCGGGCGAAGACGGAGCGCGGCGGCGCCGGGGCCGCTCCCGCCGGGAGGCGGCGGTCCCTGGGGCGGCCCTCGCCGCTGTGCCCGGACCGCCGCTTCCCCGGCGCTGTGCCCGGCGGGTGGCCCCGGCTCGCCGCGGGCGGGCTGTGGGGAGAGGACGGAGCTGGTTCTCCGCGAACCGTAAGTGCATTTTGTTTTCTTCCCCCGCGGAAAGGGCCTGCAGCGTGCGCGTCCACCGGCGCTGCGGCCATCCCCGCGGGCCCCGACGTGCGCGGCCGCGCTGGCAGAACGCGGTGCCCGGGCAGGCAGCGAGCGTCCCGGTTCGCTCCTGCACGGCCATGTGCATCCTTGTCACCGCTTTCACTTTCAGAAAACACATCTGTTTTCTTTTTTCTTTCCCCTCTTCTTTTTTTTTTTTTTTTTTTTTAATAAATGTAGTCACCATACATACCAAGTGGCCTGGCTCCCGGTAATTCTCTTATTCACCCAAGTGCTTTAACCACCCCTGCCCCTTCTGATGTTCCTTATGATTTGTCTTTGGTTTGGGTTCGGTACACTGTTCTTCTGGAGGCACTGGTTTGTGCTCCTTCTTTGGGCACAGTATATATACCACTCTTGTATGTTACTCTTTGCTTATATCGTATTTATATCTCCTGTGCCCTTCTGTGTTATGTTACATCACATTTTAAATTCTTAAATTAGAATTATTTTGAGGGTCCTCATTTTTTATTTTTTTTTAAATGTAGGTATGTTTTTACTTCTCTCTTGTAAAGTCAATTGACCTAGAATAAGGAAAAAGGCCAAGCAGCAACAGTATTCTCATGGTTAAGGTTTATAAAAGCAAATGGAAAATTAAAATCTTCCTGCGTGTTTTTTTGAGCCACTTAGAATTTAATTCTCTCTCTGATGTAGTATCACAGGAGTCTACATGCTGCATGTGTGTACACAGACATTTACACACGCCACACAACTTTTATCCTCTGATCCCATGAGACTTTTGCAAACAAACACTGTTTTCAGTGCTATATTCTGTAGCATTTGCCCATAAAAATAACAATATTTATTTAGTTTTTCACAATTAAGAGGAATTTGCAAATGGTGTTGCAGACGTCTGCATGCTTTTTTTCTTCTTTAGCCTTCTATATCCAAACACTTGTGCACAGCGTCTAAAATGTTTATTAATAGCTGTTCTTCTGACATGCATTTGGGGCATATGGATCTTGATATATCAGAATTATTTTGTGTGTGCAGTCCCGCAGTTGCCTGTTTGACTTGGGGGACAGCACGCGCGGTCAGGCCTGCCTTGGGCCTGTTCCCTTTATAAACCTATTCGTAAGTACTGGCTGGGAGCTTTCTCTGAAACCAAAATTTAAAGCAAATTTTTTTTCACACTGCATTTCCCCATAGGCCCATTTTTCCAGGGAACTGTCTAGTGGCCACAAAAAGGAAAAGTATGTGAAAGTAAGGAGTAAAGGCAAAAAATACTGTTGCCCTTTTAGGAGACAATGCTGTTAAAAAGACCGTTCTGCTGGCCTATTTGCAGCCCTTTTCTCCCTGCAGATCTGTAGCTCTTAAAGAAATTAATCTGCAGTGAAATCACAGAAATCTGATTCTAATCATCCACCCTGGAACAAGTCAGAGCTACAAGATGACGAGCATAATGTAAAAAATGCTTTCAGCACGTGGAGCCATATCATTAACATTAAAACCTGATGGTGTGAAAGGGGGGAAAGGGGAGTAGATTTCTGTGCCTCTTTAGCATGTTCCAACTTTTTGTGCAACTTTGTAGGCAAGCAGAGATTTTTGTTGAGGTTGTTTGTGTTGCTGTTCAGGCTCTTGGACTAGCTGCTAGGCTAAACTGAAGTTTTCCCTTTCATAGGAGATTTTCTTAATTGTGGTTTGCTTTGTAAAGCTGGGTAAACTGCTGGGTTTAGCTTTTGTCAGGTTTAACATAATCTGGAAATTTTTTTTCCAGCAGTAATTGGTTTCTTCCTGCCTTTAACTCTGGCAAGTTTTTTTTCCCCCCCAAACCTATTTTGGAGCACTACATAGCATAATTTGAGTTATGATCTTCTGATTTGAGTGCATCATACAAGATTCAGTCGAAACTTGGCTTCTGTAGGGAGCGAGTGCTCAGCGTTTTATGGTCATTGGGACTTGTTGAATGTGTACATTCGAGCTTCCAACTCCCCAGTCACTTTTAGATATTTTTTTTTCTTAATGGCATTTGCCAAGGTGAAAGGACACATTTTTTCAAGCAACATTCATCTGTTTGAACTAGCATGGATGTAGTTGTTTATAGCTGCTAGAACTCTGTTGACAGACTTGCTGTACTAGGAATGTATTTTTTTTTTCTTCATCTACATTATTAGCAATTATTTAGATCGTAGCTGCACACACTGCATTGACAGGCACGTCCCAACTTCTGTTTGTGCCCCAAAGAATATACAGTGCAACGCAGATGTATTTCTCAGCATCTGTTTTACACTGTTGAGTTTAAACATTCTCTCTGAATTAAAGTTCAGGCCGAAAGGGAACATTCCCTCATGCCCCAAATGACTTTTTGCGGGTCAAATTACAAAGTAAAAATATTTTATTTTATTCTTAAATAATATTGCTCTGAGGCTGGATTGGGGGTAGGCCATGGTTTAGCACTTTCCAAATGCTAAAGAAGATGGTTCAAGCTTCTGCTGCAAGTTGTGGACAAGCTCTTAAATTACTGTTTTAGCTCTGAAGCTTTCATAATGTCCTTTGCTCTCTGGGGTGCAGACTCAATTATTCCCCCCCTCCCCGGTTAATAATGGGGCTTTGTTTTATTTTCACTTCTAAACTTTATGCCTCTCTTGCTAATCTTTCTGTGTGTACAAATATGCTTTCTTCATCAGTCAGACTTGGCAATATTCAGGCCACACTAAACTAGTTCTGGGCAGTACAGCAAGGCGCTCTATTTATCAGCGCCTTTCTGGGGAAGTTTATTACACTGTAGGAGTGACATTTTCAGCCTTCTGAAAGACTTGGTAAATATTTGGCAGGTTCTACTCCTTCAACAAAAAAAGGGCCATATTTTATCTGTGATAAGGTCTGAAAGAAAACTATCTAGGCATTAAGGGCTTGAGTTGTTGGGCAGAAGGGTGGGGTTCATGCAGGATATTCTTTGAATTGCACTGAGTGAAGTCAAATGTTTGCCTGCAATTTAGGAACCGCTGTTCCTCTATGTTTGCAAATAAGAGACCTTCAAGCCAGGGTTGTATTTTAAGTATGCATGGAGCATAGCGAGTTTGCAGTGTTTGAGTTACAAATATATGTAATCAGGGGCAGGTTAGATTCAGACGGTGCCTGGTAGCAGCTCTGTTCCGCACAGGCCTTTCGCAGAAGCATGGACATGCTTGTGTTAGAATCTTGCACCCTTAGTGAGGACTAAATTTTGTAAGCATGAGGCATCCAGCATGTACCCAGCTTGCAGACGCTTTCCCCTCCACTCTTGGCCTCGTCCACAGATGGCAAACCCCGAGCTCGGGGCATGCTCTGTGCCAGCTCACGCTGCAGGCCAGCTTTTAAGCACACACAGGCAAACCAGACGTGGAAGAGAATGTGCTTTTCCCTTCCCGCTGCTGGCCTGCTTGAGAAAATCTTTCCAGCTCCCGCTGATTTCATCGCTTCCCTTCCTGGGATCTGTCCCTTTCTGGTCCCCAGAGGGGAGAGGAGGAGGGCAGGAGAGCTTAGAAGAGGCTGTGGGGTGGCTTGCACTGGCCGGCAGGTGAGGACGTCCCTGTGAGGCTTCAGCCCCTTCCTGTAGTCCAAGTGACATCCCTGTAAAACGAGAAAGAGTGGTGGCATCTGTGTGACTTTCACAAGGCACAGCTGTGTCCCTTTGCTGGGTATGATCTTTGCTTGGTAGAGGGGCTTCTGCTTTCTGCTTGGGTTCGATCGCTTTGGGGGAGCGAGCGAGAAGGGGAGTGTAAGCATGTGGTGGTACCAACGGCAGGACTGCGACTGCTGGGGGAGTGTCTGATGCTGCGGTAGGGAAACCCTTCCTTGCTGAGGGCAGAACAGGCCTTTCAGATCCCACTGCCAGCCTGCACATTCGCGTGAACCTTAGTGTGAGCCAGCAACAGTGTGGGAAAGAAATCATATGGCTGCAGACTGAAGGAAATGAGCCGGGGTGATGCTGGTCGGGAGATGGCTTCCTCTTCCCTGTGTAACTGACGGACTACGGATTCATGGCATGTTTCTTTAGCACTGAATTATCAAAGTATTTCCAAGACGCTGCTTGGTAGATTTGATTTTGTATCGGCTTCGTGGGTTTCATTTGGATCTTAGTGGCCTGTTGGTTTAGAAGGGTTAGGCTGTTAGGATTTTTCCCCTTCTGTGGCAGCAAGCAACAGGCCTTTGTTCTTCCTCTCCTTTGGCAGAAAGTCCTCCATGGTGTCCTGAACGTCCACGTGGGTGGATGATGTGCCCACATTCCACGGCATCATGCAGGATTTCAGTATTTTCCCAATACAGATTTGTTAGTGACACCATTTCTAGATCCAGGATTGGAGCCTCGACTCCTAGATCGTGCCTGCTAGTGTTGTTATTCATTATTACTATTTTAATTACAAAGCGTCCCATCTGACCAAGGCTTTGGAGTCTCGCTCAGGCAGTTACAGTACTCAGACAGTTGCAGTGCAGATGACAGACCACAGAGGAATGCGCGCTGCTTCAGGCATTATTTTGAGTAGCAAATGTTACCCTGAACTGTCCGATCTGGTGAAAGGGTCAGTCCTGTATAGCTGGAGGTAGGGCAGGGACCCTTCCTGTCCTTTTCCTGGTGAAATTCATCTATAAATGAAATAGTGACATACTGGTTTTTACAGCTGTTTTGAATCTCTTTAAATGTCTAAATGCATTTTACTTTTTTTTTAAGTATGGAATTTCCTCAAACTATAAAATTTGAAAGCAGATTTCATTTAGCAAGATCTCTCTGCATGATAACTTTTAATATACGGTGAGGAACACAATTCGAAACACTTACATTTAATTCAGTCAGCAGCCTGTAGGAACTGATCTACAAGTGGCCCAAAGGCCTGCTAAAATTAGTCATGGTTTTATGTTTTTGGAAGAAAACTCTTCAGGAGTGGCCCTGTTATTTTACAAAAAAACAGGTCTTTTGAATGTGATACTGTCAATAGGGTTAAATTCAAACATGCAAGTGCAGTAGTTTAAAGAATAAATTCCAGAAGCTGTTTAACGCTCAGCTTCGTTACAGAGCGATGATCAGGTTGGGTTAGACAGAATTGCCGTATGCTGAAACATCTGGAATAATATCACATTTCTCCAAAACGGAATTTTCTTTAAGAGCAGCAGCAATTGCTGATATTTGAGAGGGTGGAGCTAGCAGCAACCTACAAATGCTGGAAAATGAATTAAGAATTTATAGAGCAAAATACTGAGACTTTGTCAGGGATTGTGATTTTGATTATGATCTCTTGTTTAAAACATCAGGTAATTCTGAGAGCTGGGACTTTCCAGGCTGCGGTGGTTGGTAGGACAGTTTACGTGGGGGCCAGGAGCTCGGCTCCTTGGCACTTGGCTTTTTAGTCTTTTGATGAATTCCAATGAAACAAGTTGTGGCAAACTGATTTGAAGCTTTGGAGCCAGAATATGCATGAAAAATCTTGCATGAAAAGAGAGATTGTTTCATAAAGAAGAATTTGAATGTAGTTCAGTTAAAATATGCCCGATTTAAAACTGTGTTATTTTGATATTTTATAAAAGATAAAAGTTTCCTCAATTCTAGCACTATGGGTGTATTTTACACCTGAAGGATACTATAAAAGTAGACTTGAAGCCTCAGTTGCATTTTAAATGGTTTTTATTACAAAATCTGCTTTGACTACAAAGATATTTGGTATAATTGTGACTTCATCTGTTAATTTTGAAGGAAATATTTCTGGAGGAGGAGAACATTCCCATGCAAATACAACAGTTGTAAAGAACAAACAGAAAGGTGCTTAATCACAAAGGAGCTTGCCCATTTTAACTTACCTTGGACTGTAAAACCAAACAAATAATGTAATTTGTGAAAAAACTTAATCAGATATTTACAGTATCCATTTTTTTAGTGCTGTGGATTATTCAGCAGTACAGTTAATGGTATTTTACGTATAGCTTTCAAATACTGAGTGTCTGTTTCATATGGATTATCATATGCCCCCCCAAATTGGCTTGAATCTACATTTTAAAACCAGCTTTTATTATTTTTTTAAACAATTGCACTAAACAACAAAATTCAACTGAGTAACTTAAGCTGAATTTCTTAAATCTGAGTTAGTAAAGAGCTTCCAAAACTTCATCCAAAATAGATCATAACAAAGGAGCAGAACTTCACTGAATCGTTTTGCAATGTTTGTTAGCTGCAACTCAAAGCGCTACACCGAGATTTGAATTATGTTACTCCAAGTCCCAGCCTAAATTTAGCTGTAGGATTCACATACTGCACTCGCTTCACTGGAAGAGTTTGGTTCACTTGTAGCATATTTGAGCTAGTTCTGCATCTCCTTGGGGAATAAATTGCAGCCTGAATGAGAACATTCACAAACACTTATGACATTAATGCTATATGCAGTCGGAGGTTCTGCATGCATTCTGCCTTTGAAACTATCTCTAGCCTCCGTCCAGGACTTTATATAATTTCTGTATCAATGGCCATTAAGGACAGTGAGACACAATGAAACATTTTCTTCTGACAGTGTTTCTTCGCAGACATCTTTGCAAACATAGTAATAAGCTTCTCACTTTAGAATTTCCACTGGAGTGAGCTCTTTCCTCCCCAGCCCAGCCCCATGTGAGTAACTGCACTTGTATAGCGAGTTGTTTCACATGCCCCAAATAAAAATGTAATAAATCCAGAGTAAGGAAAATGCTTATGAGCCAGTTTATGGTGTTATGTAATACTAGTTACATAAAGTTTTGGATGTCTTTATACTTTTAAGGTATTACTGCCTTCAAAAAGAACATAAACTGTAATTTCATCTCTAAACATCTGATAGGAGTTTGATCTTAAAATATAAATTGGGCTTGTATATTGTTTACATCACAGAATGAATTTACAGCTCTCCAAAGTAACAGCAAGTGTGCACACTGCTAAATAAAACATCTCCTCTAAGGCAGTGGAGATCTGCTCATCTGCACCAGCTCAGGATTTGTCCCATACTCTGATTTTGGTGACTGGTAATGTTTTTGGATGAACAGCCATGAGCACTTCCGTCACTTTAGAGCATTGTTAATAAATGTTTGGAAATTCTGTGACTCTCAAACCTTTTCTAACTTCGAAGTGCATTTTCCAAAATTAACTGTTTTATAACTAGCTAGCTATCAGTGATACGTTAATGCTGAATTATGGTCAGTTGCTTGCAGGCAGCAAGCAGAGGTTTAAGTGCTTAAAATACATATAATGGGGTTGTTGCGAGTGCTGTAAGTTGGTGTAAATGAGCACGGGTGCTGACTGCAGTGGAGTCGCACCGATTTATTCCCCCTGACCTGATGGGCTACAAACATAAGGAGCTGGGGTTTTTTAGAGAGCCAGCTCATGCAGCCAGGATCTCACCCAGGGGGGAGGACTTGCATGAGCGCTACCTGTGTGTGGCCTGTGCGGTGCGCAGGAGATGAACAGCATCAACATGGTCACTGAGCTCTTCCCCTCTTCTCTCCTTTCCTCCTTAAGTAAATCTATGCCTGGAAGGAAACACTTCAGTCCAGGTGAAAGCTATGTACTACATCCCAATACAGCTTCCAGAAATAGTCTCCCACCAGAATGATTTCCACAGCAACTAACGATATGGCCAAATGCTTTTTTGTTTTGTTAAATGAAATTTGCTACAACTTCGCTATTCCAGGCATGGCTTTGAATGCACTGCTGAGCTATTACCTGGCAGCCAGGTAAAGCAAAACATGTTATGGTGGCTGACCTGGTGTCAAATGAGAAGGGCAGCAGGAAGCAGGCAGAAAAGGCACCAGGTTTCCACACTCAGCATATTCTTGCCAGCCAGTCCTCATGCCTGCCGCTTGCAGGCTGTAATGTCAGTAGTCTGCTAGGGCCAAAGGAAAAATACCGTTAGATGCCCACAGAAAGTAGTCTGAGCCCAGCTCTGATGAACCAAAATGGTACTAACCACAGCAGGGGTAGGAGCAAGGCATCTTGTTCATGAATAGCATTTTTAAAGGGATAGACTTTCCCCCTTTCCCAACATTTCTTCCGCACCCCATGCAGTAGTGAACCCGGACACTGGTAGTGTTTTAACTGACAACATCTCGTTCTCATTGAAGTATCTCATAAAAGGTATCTAGCAAAACGATTTCTATTTCACCTAAGACAGAATTCAGTTAACTTCATCACTCTCAAAACTGGGTTCTTGGTCTGGGCTCCCTCCCGAGTCAGAGGGAAGGGGGTGATGGCTCCAGGGTCAGTGTGTCTCACTGGGCTGGTTCGCCACTTGAGGGTAGGAGGTGGCACCCTCTGAAGTCCAGCGCTCATCCGCTAATTACAGGAAGTTTGTACAATCAACTTTTAGTCACAGATGCTAAGACTTAAGGCTTCCCAAGCCACTTAGGCAAATGACAAGGCTTTTAACTGCCTATTTCGCTTAACTCTTAGATGTGCTCGATGGCTTTGGTATCAGAGATCTGCAACTTGCAGGTATGAAGCTGCTGCGGTAACAAGTCACTGGTGGTCAGGCACTGGGCACCAGTACGTGCCTACACCAGTCAGCTTTTATGAACGCTGCTGTGCCTTTATTTGAATCTATCCAGCAAGTGAATTGGGTTTCTCTAACCTGTTCTTACGGCTTGAAACTATCAGCAATTTTAAGGACACTAGCTCAACTTCATCTTGCCAAATCCTGTCTGGTTTAATTAATGACATTCAGCAAATGAGGGGAGGGGTCCTGTGACTTTCACTGCTGTAAGGAGTTTCTGGATATACAGGGCTGGATCCAAAACCAGTGGGCATTCCCAGTGGCTACTGAACCTCTATCTGGCAATCTGATCTCTTTAGAAAAACATTTCTGTGAAGTAAGTCTGAAACGAGAGAAAAAGTAATTTTTTCTCCCAAACCTACAGCATTAAGGCTAGGTTCCCTACTAACACAGACTTCATTTTTCTGTGGAAGATTTTACTGCGTTCTGTGCAAAAAAAAAATCTGCAAACTTGCAACAAAAGACCAACGTTTTAAGCAGAAAGCAACATAGTTTAGACGCTTGATGTCACCATATTAATGGTGTGAGAAGAGTGAGGGCACGCAGGCTGGGCCAGCTGTCTCTCTGGGAACCGTGGGGTTTTTTTCTCTTCCCTGTTGTGCCCTCGTATCCAAAATAGGCACTTTTCATGAACATACTGGCAATAAATAGCATGTGATGGGATTAGTTAGAAGGAGCTGCCAAAATGTTTATCAATTATTGTATCTGTTTTCTTCCTCAAAGAAGGTTTCCTTCAGAGACACGTGCCCCCTCTCTGGTAATCAAATCTTGTGTGCTCAGTTGGTTGTTGAAAATTGATTTGTACATGCTTTGCTCTAATTGAAGTCTGTTGGCTTTCCAATATTAAATGATTTTACTGGGTGAACTTGGGCATGGGTGTTCCCTGACTTTGCGGTGCTCCAGCTGGCAATGCACATGGGTCACACGCTTGTCTCGAGAGGCAGCTCTTGTCTGGTCCATCCAGCCTCCCCAAGCGGGTATTTCCTTAGTCATAAAAGAGGCAGTTGTGTCTTAAAAAAAATAAATGGAGCTTTCAGGTCCCAGTCTCCTCTGCTTGCTCTCCCTGGGGAATGGATACAACTTGACCTTCCTGAAATTATTATGAACTAGCAATAAGCCTTTGCTGAAAAGGTGGAAAAGCGCAGTGAAAAAAAAACCAACAACCACCATCAAAAACCCAGGATCATGTACGCTGTGGCTAATGAAATGTGAATTTACGTGACCACCCATAGCTGATGCACATTTTATGCTTGAGTTCTTCCATGTGATGAGTCCACTGCTAGCAGGGGCAACAGTTTTAACGATATGCTTCATATTTATTTTTAGGAGTATGTACACTGCTCAGACATAAGGGAACTAATCCTGAAGGTGTGCAAATAAAATGAATGCAAGTTCTTACCTGAAGCCCTATTCAGGTAAAGTAAAAACCAAGGCCAAAGCTTTTTAGAAGCTTGTGAATCACAGTAATTAGCTCATGTTTTAATGCTAATACATTCTGATAATATACATACTATTGTAATACCCATAATCAGTATTCATGAGAACATGGGGAGAACAGGTACAGAAGTTGTAATTTAAAAAAAAGAAGTCAGAAACCAGACTTTGGGCGAATTTTTTGGAGTGCATGACCATGGGAATATTCTTCTATTCTTTCCACTTATCGAGCCTCAAAGAACTGGAAAATGGGGAGCACCAGAGTACCTGATAGATCCACTTAAAGCTCCAGGTCAGTAGCATGCTTAAGCGCATGCTTAACTTTAAGCATATGATTAATCACATCCCTGGTCCACAGAGTAATTAAACATGTACTTATGTACTTTGTACAGTGTAGAAGCAGCCTGCAGGCGTTCTCTAAATACTGGTGTGCCTGAGAAAGTGGTGAATCAGAAGGTGATTTTTGGCTGGAATTTGGAAATGAGCTTAAAAGAGTTAGTTAGGCACCCAGGACTCATTATATTTGAATAGCTATGGAAAAGCTGGTCTTGTTAGCAGAACCACGTCAAGTAGCAAGCTATGGCCATTTACTTTATGGTAATGCTTTAGTTTTGTTTAAAGTGAAATGATTTTAAAATCGCTTCTGCTTGGTAATTTCCTGCTGCTCTCCTATAACTCTTTGCTTCTCTTAATGCCGACCAGACCAGATTCTGTTCACCAAAGCCCAGGCTGGGCAGCCTGTGGCTGGCAGCTTCCCTCTGAACTTGCTGGTCAGTTTAGGTAGATGCAGAACTGGCGGCAGCGCTGGCAGGTTGATGCCACCAGTACAGCTGCTTTTCCTGGCAGTGGTCAGTCCGGGCGCAGCCCTGCAGTAATGCACTGCTCCGGGACGCGGCGGGCAGCTCTGCAGCGCTGCTCGCTACCCATACACACCCCAGCCTGCTCGTGCCCTGTGCTGGGGGCCGTACCCTGGGCTCACAGCTGCCCTAGTAAGCCCAACAGCTGGTAACCGTGTTACTGAGTGTGGTCCTGGGCAGAACTTCAGCCTGGGACTCTTCCAGCCAGTCCTGGATATGGTCTGAGAGTCAGCATGAGCAAGGGACCGTTATCAATAGGCTGTCTGCATGCGCCCCCCCCCCCCTTCTTTTCATGGCTAATAGACTTTAATAGGACAGCTGCGACCAGACTGGGCTGGTTGGCCATGCCCTGGTTAATTTACTAGCAGTCTTGTAGCCTCTTCTAGCCAGAGCTCCTCCCTGGTGGTTTTCTCCGAGCTTTCTCCCTTCCTGTCCCCTTCCTTGTGCCAACCAGTTTAATGAGTTAGTCATCACACCAGCAAGCTCCCTTCCGAGCTGCTCTGGGTGTGTTTTGCCAGCGTGCTTGTTTGGCTGTGTGATCTGACCAGGCAGCGCCGCCATCCTCTTCTTTGCGAGCCTGAGCCAGAGAGTGGGTCTCTTGCCACTCAGGGTAGGTGTAATGTGGCAGCCTCTAGGAGGCTTTTTGATGACTAATTGTTTTATTTTATATACTTAAAGTCAGTTAGCTGCTTTAATTTCCTTGTTCTCCAAGGCTTCTGCATATAAATGCTAGTGAGGTCACTGCAGTGAGGCAAGTTGGTGCAGCATCAAACGGTACTATCCAAACTATTGGCTCCTACGTATCTGAATGGTGGGAGGCTCGTTTTCAAAGCAGCCTCCATGGAAAGTCTGCGTAATGTGTTTGATTATCCAACCCTGTCACTTTCAGAGGGACCCAGTCAAGATTAACAGAGCCTAAATGTACCCTCTCCTAAAAATAACTCCGGCTTTCCAGCTCCTCTGCTGATACTGGGGGTGGGAGGGAGGAGAAGTGACGCTCCAAACTGAGGATTGCAAAGAAAGTGGAAGTGTAAAAGGCACGTGGCCAAACCCACCCCTTCCCTGTCCTGGAGGATGGGTGCTCTTGCATTAGTGCTCAAGTGTTCCTTCGCTTTCGGGTCCCGGTGCATCGTCCTGTGCGTTGGATCTTCCCAGGGACGCTGCTGGAGCCGTAAGGACACGGAGCTCAGTGCTCCGCACAGAGGTTGGGCAGCTCTCGCTGCTGGAGTCAGCAGCAATGGGGATGCTGTCTGTTCCTTGGCAAAGTGAAAGACTTCTGGAATTTTCCTAATGTGTATATTTTTATTTTCTTGTGGGTGAGGGAAACTAATGAACGCAGTTAACACTGGCACTTCTGGAGCACGCTTGGGCCTGCACAAAGGACAGCCTGATGAGAGCCACAGTTTGTGCTGGCAGGGCCCAAAGCCAGTAACTGCTGCTCTTAGCAACTTGTTCACGGCTGACGGCACTTCCCAAACGCCGGCTGCAATTGTGCTGTGCCACAGTCTTGGGTGCAGGGCTGGCTGGGATAGATCACAGTTAGTCATGCATGCGTTCTCCTGCACTGCACAGTTAGTATTTTCTTGGGGACCTCTCATGTCATTTTCAAGATGGCAATCTTGGTTTTGAGAGAGAAATCTGAAGACAAGCCTCTTTTCAGAAAGCAAACCCCACACGTAAGTGGTTTCTGGAAGCCTGCTTTGCCAGCATTTCTCCAAAGCAGCTCATTAATTTCACGGCCACGTTGGTATCAGTAATTTTCTTGTTATGTCCGTTGGCTCATTCACCTGGAGTCAGCTCCTGGTTTAGGCAGTGCACAGCGCACGGCGTGCTTGGAGCCCTGGTGCATTTTCAGCCGCTCTGAAGGCGGCCCTTCATCCTTTTCAACCTACCTCGAGCCAGCGCTGCTGCCATCTAAAACCCCAGGCCCAAGCTCTTGTCTGGGAAGAGCAGGATCAGCAGCTGGAGTTAAAAGGGCCAGAGTCTCTCCTGTGAGTGGGTGTTATTCATTTGGTAGTACCAGTCCATTCCAGCTAGGGATCTGTCCCTTTGTTTTGTGTATAGGACAATTTGTTTTCAATTTTTGTTTCTGAAAGGAAACTGTCAAGACAAAATTCACACTTAAAAAAAATTAAGGGAAACAGCCCTTTGTCCTTTTCTAACAATCCCCCTCAATGACTAAAGCTGGAAGAATTGTAGAAACTGCGATCATTTTCTACCTTGGGTTTGGTTTTGTGCTGTTCTTGCATTCTCTGAGTTTCAAATCCAATGCACCAAAAAGACTTCAGTCCCAAATCACCCTGATAACATCAGTGTAACCTAGAGATCTGTGCTCTGATGACTAAAATCTGATTGTCCTTTATTTAGAAGTGGAACCGGGGCGGCAGGGAGCTGAGAGCAGCCTGGGCAGTATTCCCCTTTTCTTCTAGCACACACAGTCCCGCACTGGCTTTGCAGTCTGAGAAAGAACACGTAAAGCCTCCACAAAGGGGGTCCCTGGAACAGCACGTATACATCCTCGCTAGAATCTGCCAGCGACCAGATGCAAGTAAAATAAAATCGGGGGCGAGATAGCTACCCAGGCTGAAATCTGCAATGGTGCCGATTCCCTGTTTTGCTGTACCCTGGGTGTGCTCTGTCTGCTTGTGGTGGGATCCTGGCTGCTGGGAGGCTGTGGTCTCCCTGGGGCAGGGGCTCATCAGATTTTCTTCCGTGTTGGTACAACAGCAAGTGCCGCAGGGACCTGGTCCTTGCCTGGGGCTCCTTGCAACTACAAAGAGTTGTTTATTGTCAATCCAAGAAAAAGAGGGGGGGGAGGAAAAAAAAAAGAAGAACTTTTGAAAATAATAACAGCATGCATCTCATTTAATCTTAGTCCTAAAAACTACTTCATACTCATTACAAAGGAATTGATTCCTTAAATGAATGAAGCAGCCATGAGTGCTGCTTTCAGTGTGGGACTGCTGACGCTCTGACTCATGCTTTGCTTCTTGCAGGCTCTGGCTTTTATGCTTCATTTAGGACACCAGCGTCATTAGCATTCAGAGGGCTGCTGCTTCTTTTTGGTTATTATTATTATTATACTGCTGTTGTAATTTTTTCAAAAGTGCAACTCATATTTGGACCAGAATCATGGCTGATGTTTTATTACCAAATCAGGGCATGGGGTTTGCTTTCGTTTGACTTGCAAGCCATAGAAGAAATGCTAAATGAAAATAAGGTGTAGCTTTGTACGGTAATGCGAGGATCTCAGGGTTTTTTTGGATGCCAGGCTGCCTGCTACTGTGGAGTGTCATCCTCTGTCAGGATGGGTGAGGATATTTTGTCTTGTGTTGGACATGGCTGGGATCCTGGTGACTGCCCCAAGCCTCGGCATTTCCACTGCATGCAGAGCGGCCGCGCCAGCCTGCCGTGCGTGTCCCTGGAGATGGCATGTTTGAACTGCAGCAGCTCCAAACAAGATGCTGCTCTGTGTGGCTGAATGTGGCGACTCGGCCTCTTTATTTTGGAGCTGAATGTCAACACCCGGGCTGGGGCCAGCGAGTGCTCGGGCCTGGGCAGGGAGCAGGGGAGCTGTGCCCTGGGAGATGGCTGTGCTGCCACTCACAGCTCACCCCGGTCCTCAGAGACGCTCAACCACTGGTGGTCTTCCTAGCCTGTGGGAAGCGGGGAAAGGAGCCTTTGCTGAGGGACACAATGTCTTTACTGCAAGGGGGGAGGAAAAAAGAAAAAAAAAGAATGTCCCTGAGAGTCTCAGGGGTTCCTTGCTCTGCCACAAGCACCCTGGAAGCCCTCGAGCATGTCACAGAGTCCCTCTCAAGGGCGATAGCTTGCAGGGACACTTGCAAGCCCACCATGGGGATGGGGCCATCCCAGCACCCTACAGACAGAGGTCATGGGGAAACAACAGGGCAGAATTGTGGGAATCTGCCTATGGTTTCTTTTGAGTCCACCTCCATCAAAATTCAAATTACTGATGAATTAAAGGGAAAGTGTTGCTCCTTGTCCTAAGGACATGCTGGGCTGGGCTGGGATTTCCAGGAGGACTTGTGAATGAGAGTTGAAAATTCCCGGCCAACGACTTGGCACCTTTCTAGGAGGGAACCTATAGATCTTTTTTAGATATTACTTAAGCTGAAAGTTTTTGAGAAATCAGTAGTAATTCCCTAATTAAAATCCCGTCTTTATTAATAAATTAAAAGCAACTGCTTCTGCATTTGGGCAGACGGGTGTGACTTGTTCTTGCTGGGAGCTGGGTGCTGCGGCTGGGCAGCCCTGGGGTCTCTGCTCCTGGACAAAGCGCCAGTGCTCACCTGACAGCCAATACCACGTGTATTTGCAGAAGGTGTCCCTGCCTTTTGCCCCAGGGGTTTGGGGTGTCCAGGGCTGCTTGCAGCTGGGCCAGGCTCTGTTTGAAGGCGTTTCTGCCGAGCAACAGACGAGCCATCTGGCGTCACACCGAAACGCAGCCTGGCCTGGCGTGCGCTGAGGAGGGAGCCTGCAGGGATGACAAAGCAGTTCCACACCTTCCACTGGCCGTGTCATGGCTGGGCACCGGGGCTCGGGGCGGCTCCTGGGCACGTCAGCACAGCCGGGTGTGCCAGCGTAAGACGGCAGAGCCATGCTGGAGAGAAAGGCCCCTGTCAGACCTCTGCCCTTCTAGGGATGGACTGAGCGGCAGCAAGAAAAATGAGGGACTTTCAGGGGCAGCTGTGTTTTACTAACCCAGTCATAATGCCCCTAAAAATCCTTATTGTTCTTGCAATGGTCAACTGTGACCTCCGGCACGGGGAGGCCTGGAAGGAAAACACTAGCACTCGGGGCTTGGCAAGCGTGGAAGGGCAGGCCTGCCCTGGGGAAGGCTGGCTTGCAAGTCGGGGCAGTGTTTCAGGCCCCAACAGAAAGCGTTTCTGTTGGAGTGGAGCTGAAGAGATGTGGTGCTGTGAGTCGTACCGAGTACGTACTTGTGTGAAGCTCAGGGCAAGTGGGGGAAACGAAACAAACCGAAGCGCTTCCCCTCCCTGCTGTGTGTGTCTGGCGTTTCCCCCCAGCAGCGAGGACTTGCACCCGCAGGGACGCCCAGCCCCGCCCCAGAGAAGGAGCCGTACCCAAACCCTTCGGCCTCACCCCCGCAATGCCCTGCTGTACTCCTTCAGCTGACGGCGCTGTCGCTGCGCAGCTCTCCGCTCACCCGCAGCACCTTTCTCTGCGCTTTATTTCTACTCTCATTTTTCAGATCAGACCAGGATGCAGTAATTGCATGCAAAGAAGCAATTGGATAAACAGAACCATAATATTCAATTACTTGCCATCTTTATGCATTCTAATGCTTCATTTGCATTTCTGAGAGCTTCTATATGTTAAGCAAAAGTTTGTATTTTCATTGAACTCTGCAACAATGTTCAAAGCTTTTATCCTTTAATAACGCTACCTTGGGGTACAGATAGTCAAATTAATCTGGCCCCGCAACAGAAACAGTCCCTTTTCCACTGTCTGGTTGGTTTACTCATTACCTTTTTTAAAAGGCTTTGTTTAAAGCTTTTATTATGTTTATCAATTAATTGATATGCTTATCAATTAATTCTGCTTCATATGTCAATGGATTAGAAATGCATGCTTTTTTTTTTCACAGTGACTACACAGACTTGCTTTACACATCACTTACCTATCTTTAATTGGGTTATATGGCTCTGGAGCAAGATTTACTAATTTGTTATTTGTTATTCTCAGGAGCATTTCAACTGCTTTTCTTAAAGCTGAATTCTTTGTAAACGAGAAATGACCAGAAACCCTGAACCGAGTCGCAGGCCTCGCTTAGCTCTGTAAGGCACGCTGCCGTGCTGACGCAAGGCCAGTTAAGGTATGGTATGAACGGGAGCTGTACCAGCTGCTGTGGAATGAGTATGTTCCTGTGGAGTCATCCTGCACAGCTACTGCGGAATCGCCAGCTCTGCGGTGTAAGCAAGCCCTAAAAGACAATCCTTGTCCCAGTGACTGTGTGACTAGATAAGACGAGACAATGGGCGGGAGGAAGGCACCTTGCTATCAGTTCAGGAGGGGCACTGTTCAGCCAGCTGGGAACAAAGCAACTGGGGCGCTCAAGGCCCCACAGGACTGTCGGAGTGTCCTTCCCTGCAGGCGGATTCCAGAACGGGCCACTTCTGGAGCTGTTTGTTTCGGGGATTCCTGCCTTGACACCTTTGATTTCTGAGACTGCCCCATCGTGGGAAGCCCCAGACTCTGCTCCTCTCCATGAGGATTTCTTCCTCTAGCAACTCCGTCTTCATTTGATACTGAAGAGGGATGGAAGGGCTTGAGTGCTTCCTTGGCACGATGGGCGGATGGAATTACTTTAACCTGTTCTGATTCTGGTACCTACCAAGCCAACTGGACCCAGTCACCTCAACTGCTAACAGGCTGCAGAGCGACGGCCTACTACAGTGGAATATTCTTTGTGCTGAAAACAGGAAGATCAGGAATGAGGGTTTGTAACTTTTTTGGAATGTGTTTCTGTGTTATAATTTTTATCTTTATCACCACCACCTTACTCAAAATAAGAATATTTAGATGTTAAAATAAATACATTTTTGCTCTGAAACGCTGGAATACACCTCCCCAGCTTCTTCCTCTCTCAGCTCTGCCACTATGAAGAGAACCCACTCATGGATTTTAGAGTCGGAAGGATGAGCCTGAACCTCAAACAGAGTCACTCCTGCAATTCATCCTGAAGCCAGAGCCCTGATGAACGGATCTTTTTCTTATGTGCTGTGGGATTTCTGCCTATATAAATGTCTGACAAGCTGTTACAGTGCTTTATAACCTTGTGTCTTGTACCTTACGGCAAGCTGCAAGTTCCTGCTTATGCATCTCGTACAGCCTCTGTGGATGAAACCCTTCATGTATGTGACTGCATGTGGTGAACAGGAGAGCAGGGTGGTTTGGTGTTATTTTTATTCTGTCTGTTCCCAAAACAGCTTTCCCAGTCACGCAGGTCACACACATCCCCTCCAGTTGCCATACTGCCTGTCGGCATGGAGGGAAGTGGAGCAGAGGTCTGTAGGGACACTTGGTAAGTGGCCGGGGCTTATATGCAGGATCCCTCATGGCTATCTTGCAGGTGGGATCCAGCTCTGCTGGTCTCTCTTTAGGACATTCTCAACAGACCCATGAGTCTGTTTCTCAGGGCCCAGGCTAAGCCACTAAGATTTCAAGAACAAATCTGGCTGGTTTTGGTTAGGGTTTGGGTTTTTTGTTGGGTTTGGTTTTGTGGGTTTGTTTGGTTTTTTTTTTGAAGTTCAGGGTCATTTAGCACCTCCAATTTGGCTTGGAAAAATACAGAAATAGCTAAAATAAAGGTGCTTTGAAAAGTATATGTAGGCAATCATGGTTTTTTTCAGACTCAGTCTCAGGTGATGTCATTTGTTTTCTACTGCAGATAAGCACAGCCCCAGACTTCCTTCAGGCTGCCATCCCTAGTGTATGCTAAGTAGTATGAACATCAAAGTAGATGCTACTGAAATAAACCGCCCTGGTATTCTCATGCACATAATTCTTTCCCTGAAAAATGTATTAACAGCAGATGAACTAAACTTGAGCCACCATTCATGCTACTTTGCACATCCATGAAGGGGCACAGCATCTAGATCGGTAATTGTGTTAGAGACAGACCTGAAGCAGCAAAGACCAAAGGGTGCAGGGTCAGAGCTCAATAGGGAAAAGAAAAAAAATCAAATTTCAAGTACAAGCAATTCTATTAATGTCTTTCAAGCACTAGTGTTCTAGGCTGCAAGGAGTCTCTCACTGCAGGGGACACTTTCTGAACGGCCCTGTAATGTTACCAGCTGCTTTTAGTGCACAACTCCTGTCCAGTATGATGTGGTACATTCAGTCAAACAGAAATTATATGTCAGCCACGTAAACAGAATAAAAACAGTGCAGGAAATACATTTTGCCTGCAAATTTGTTGCTTGCTTTTACTGAAGCCCTTTGGTACTTTGCTGTAGTTTCTGATTAACAGCTGCATCACAAAGGAAATACAGTTATTTAGGCAAACTTTTGTCATAATTTAAACACTAAATTTTCAGCAAGACTGAAGGAATCCAAGCTTTCAAGGAACCTTTAAGATTTAGCAGGTTGTTGTTAAGGTTGGTCTTTTTGGTCCAGAATTAGCTCTGTTTAACTAAGAGAACATTTGTAGGAGTTGGTGGGAAACAAGTAGCAACTTCTCCAGTGGGATCACTGGGCCGACATTCACAAGAGCTGGACACTGTTCTGGTGCCCAGTTTGTATTGCCTGGAGTTCAAAGGTTGATATTTGGTACTTTTTAAAGAGGAAAACCAAAACAAAACCCTGGCAAAGTGAACAGACTTCCCTAAGTCTCAAGTTAAGCACACAAACTCATCAGCTGATTTAGGGTAGTGTGACTTGTGTGCATGCCTTCGTCTCGCCAAGTCTGAAACCTCTGTTAGGGCATTGGAGCAGGATTTGTCTTCCTAACCTCAAAGCCCAGCAGATAGAAAGTCCGCTTGTTACTGAGGCAGATGCTGCTTTATATGCAGCTTTTAAAAAAAAGAAGAAGAAGAAGAAAGTACATGCTTTTTCCTGACTGTTAAGGATACAAGAAAAAAGACTGTGGTATTCCAGATAAACAGCGCTGCCAGGTGTAATGGGTTAAATCCCACATTATAACTGTCAGTAGTCCTCTTTGACTGTTTGTCATGGTGCCCGTGACCTGACACAGTGTGACAGACACTGAAGGGATCCTTGTCAACTAGTGTCCCTGCAAAACTTTCCCCACTTTTTAAGTTCATATTCCTGTAAACTTCATTTACTCTGCATGTAAATTCAGACTGGTTCTTTAAGCTCAGTAGCAGCATGTTCATAGACAAAGGATGCAAACAGAGAAATTTATAGAGTCGTAGCAATCCTCTTTGTAAATCGGGGTACCAGTGAGCCCACGGAGATGGCCACGATGCATTTATTTATTAGTCTGTAATTAAGGGAAGGCAATGAAGCTTCCTCTGCACACCCCCGGTCTCCTCAGGCTGCTCATCTGCCTCATGAGAGAAGCTGAGAAGTACAAGAATTCACTGCACTCCTGAATCTGTGGATGAGCAGTTTGTTTTCTCAAACTGCCTGTGACTTTTGTTCAGCATTTTTAAAGGAAAAATTAAAAAAAGACTTACTGGTTCTACAGCCTATAGTTTACAAATACACTCTTAGTTCATCCACTTCAGATGATTCATTTACTTCTCCCACAACAGACTGACATCCCCTAATTAGTGCCAGCATATACAAGAGGCATTTTTAATCATTACATAATAAAGTGGAAGAGACAAGGACTAATGATACGGTAGAGCCCAATGACATTTCCAGTGCTCCATTATGTAGGACAGGTTTTGGCCACCAGCCTGTAGGCACAACAGCCATTACACATTCATACCACACTACCGGTTACGGTATCTTCTGATTCTTATGTCTGGCAGCACGGATCTTATTCTACGTGTAGTACCAAATTTTTTGCTCCACGATAGATGACAAGCAAATCTATGGATTCCAGTGGACTTCCAAGTAGTTACAGCTTGCTCTTAATTAGGGAAAGGAAGCCAAAGGAATCATGTGCATTGGAGTCAAATACCATTTATAGGAGTGGGAACTGCATGGGGATTTCAACAGTGATTAAAATAGCCAGGGACCGAGGCACACTAATGATTAATGGTCTCCTCTGAGCTGAAGACATGTCCTACAGAATCTGGCCCTCCTGAGAGACACTCCCGAAGTACAGTTTGGCTGAGCCCATTTTAAAGGCATGAGCAGGAATTGGTTGGCTAGGCTTTATCTTCCTTCGTGTTGTGGATCAACTGTCACGTGGCTGGAATCATTAGATCCTATTTCTGACGTGTGTGATGTACACAAGTAGCTCTAACCCAACCCGAACCAGAGAGCAGTGGTGTTTCCCCACCCCCAGCCTGCCCGGAGGGTGGGCAGCCTGGAGATGGTACCGTGAGCGCTCACCCCTGCACGCTAAGCCTGGTGCTGCAGTTGGACTGAGACCAGCCCAAAAGTATGTTAAAGCCACTCAGTTTTTCTGACTCTGTTCTTGTTCACATTTTGTGACAGTGCTACTTCCTAGACCCCTGCCTGTCCCTCTGGCCAGGGGCTAGCTCTACCACCGAGGAGTGACATTCCTCAGCAGCAGCAGGTGATCTCCTGATGGAGAATCCTGCGGGACGCATGCAGGTGAGTTTTGAGCGGCCCCGACTCTCCCCTGTCCCCGTTACACACAGCCGGGCACCCCAGGGCCGGCTCAGCCAGGCCCTGGAGGAACAGCTGCTCCAGCAGCGGCTGCGAGCGGGCAGGGCCCGGCACGGCAGAGCTGCATCGAGGGCGCTGGGAAAGGCTGAAGCCCACGCAGGAGGTGAGCTGGAGGGGGCTGAAACCCACGCTCCACCCTCACGCGCTGTGTGGCAAAGACTACAGCCTTAACCTCGGCGTGCCTCCCACCCTGGGTGAACCAGAGATAGGAACCTCTGTCTGTCTCAGTGGGTTTCTGCAGTACTTAATTGATTTGTGCTGCCGAACAGCCTCGCAATAAATGAGTACAAGGTGTAAAGAAGGCTGCGTTAGTGGGAAAGATCCAGCTGAAACAAAGCTTAGATAGAAAACATGTGCGGGCTGAGAGCGAGCGTACCCTCTCCCCGTTCCCGCTCCCCAGCCCTGCACAGGGTGATTAATGCTTTACAGAAACACTGGCTGCTTTTCAGGCCGCTGCCTTGTGCTTGAGCATCTCTAGGGCCTGACCGTCCAGTGGGGTTTCCCGCTGCAGGAAGGAGGCCAGCTAAGGAGCTGAGTGACACCAGTTAATGCAGCTGCCCTATTCCAGCATCCTGACACATTAAGGGTCAGCCTTGCCCATTAAGGGTGTCTTTTCCTGCACAGAAACAACAGTACAAGGCATTACTATAAGAAAACTTGAAAAGGACACAAGTGAGGAACTTCTGGGAATTCCTCAGGTTTTTCCAGCTGCAGAGGAGGGTGAAAACTGTCAGCTATAAAAATATTATAGTTTATGCTGTTAAAGAAATCATCATTTGTTAACAGGTAGCTGAATTATATCCAATTCTGTTGGCAGAGCTAGAATTAATTTTTTCCCCAATGCTATTGTATAGTTAACAGCTGGCAGAAAACTGGCAACCAGGGCTGGGCTGGGCTGATAAATAACGCAGTGAGCCTTGGAGCAGAAGACACAGTATCTCATGGAGTGACTGCAGCTCATGCTGGAATGTGTTGAACAAACACTTGTTAACAGTCTATGCACAGGCGGAAAATTGCCTGATGAAAAGGTACTAGGAAAATGTTATTTAAATAAGACACAGATTTCCTAGGGTTAGCAAAAGAACAAGCCAGGGTTTAGGTCTAAGAATACTAAACCGCAGCAGCAAAGCAGCAAATATTAGCATTTCTCGCTCATTGAAACTGAGAGTCTGGTAATAATGAGTGAAATGTCCCAAGCAGTTCTAAGATACGAAAGGCAAGCCAGAAAACCAACAGAGAGAAATATTTTTATATTTGTTTCACAGCTCCCAAATTCTGCTGGAGAATTTTCCACTCTTCCAGATGTTTTCTGAGGCAGATGCAGAGAGAGAGAGACACACACACTGATTTCAAACGTTGTGTTGCTTCTAAGCTGACCAGACCACACTGCACCACCCGGGAGAAGGCAAGGTAACAAGTGAAAATGCCCCACCAGGAGATACTGCTTCAGGCTGGAGCTCAGCACCTTGTAGAGCAGCATATCGCTGCCCTGGGTTCTGTACTTAACACTGCTCTGGTTGTGTCTCTGCTTTGCAGGCATTTTATTTTTATCATGGGTAAGAGCAGGAATGTGTGTGTCTCTGTGAGAGAATGAGCATGGGGCTGCAAGCTTCATCTCAGTGCAAATAATATTTTGGCAGGAAACCTGCGGGAGATTAAATTAGGGGCCTAACGACTGAATATTAAAACATGTCAAACTTGGTGTTCCTTTAAATAAGCAGCTTCAAAACAAGGAAGCAGTCTGACAAAATTAGCAGGTCCAGAGTGCTAAAGGAATCCACTATGGGTCACTTGTTTACCGATGCAGAATTAAAAGCACCTTTTTTATTATTTTTATTGGTAGCTGTATATGTCAACATGCTATTTCCTCAATGCATTTTGAGTCCAGATTAGCTAAAGTTTTAGGTGTTGGCAGACTTGCTACAATAGAAGGGAAATGCCAATGGAATAACTTTAAACATGATCCAATCCCTGATGATTCATTGGATGTGTTAAAATTTCCTTTGAGACCATGTAAGTAATGCAGGGACTGGAGTGCAGAGTGCCTGTGACTCAGCTCTCTGCGAGGCAACAGGAGGATGTCAGAATTACTCACTGGGACAGGAGGAATCTCATTTATCTATTTATAGGCAAGGCTGAGATGAGCTTGTACCATTAAAGAGCCCAGTTTGCCAGTTCCCGTAAGGGGAGAAGGAGGGAAGGACCTCACTTTAGCTGTTGAGATAAAAGCTTTAGTATCAGCCTTCCTCCCCCCCTATTTCCAAACCTGACGACTGGCCAGCTGTATTTTCTCGCGCTTGCCCAAGCAGCGCAGGGCTCCTAGCCCCGGGCTCCTCCCTAGCAGTGCTCTGGCCGGGGGCACTGGCTGTCGCTCCCAGCCCTCCCCAGGGGCCTGTGGGATTGCCCAGTTCAGTGCCCCAGGGTCCGAGGAACTGCCGCCGCAGGAGCATTACTGTGTCGTGTACCCGTCTACCAACTTCATTAACGAAGTGCTCGTTAGAGGCCAGTGCCAGCTTTGCCAACATCCTGTCTGCTGCACGTTTCTCTCTGAGGGGGCACAGCGTTACCCCTTGGCCGGGTGTTCTGGCTGCCAGCATCAGAAGAGGAAAGGGCTGGGAGCTGAGCGCGTCCCCTGCTCCCAGCCGAGAGCCAGGGAGGCTGCAGGGAGGCAAGGCAGCGATGCTGCCAGCATCAGGACAGTGCTGCCTGAAGACGTGGTTTCAATCATGTAGACTCAGGCTTGGGAAGAGAAAGATGATGACATTTTTGGGTAAAAAGCAAAAGCTCAAACTCACAGAAAAATGTTTTAGAGGAACTGTTTCTGTAATGCAACCAGACCTCACAGCACTCGCTTTGCCGTAGCTTTCTCAGCAAGAAAGAGATCAGCACGTGGTAGGGGCAGTGTGAGTCTCAGTTACTGCGCTGCTTCATCGCTGGGAATGCATTTGTGGTCTTAACCTAGGCCGTTCCCTCCAATTCCCTGCACGTAACCACCACCGTGGCTGACTCCCTACCTGTGGAGTTCTCTAGGAACACAAGGCTCTGGATTACCGATCCAGTCTCCCACTATTACAGTCAATTACATCATATCACACTTCTTGGCAAGCTATTCCAGCACTTCATTTTAAATTTCCAGCCTTAATATCATTTGTTCTTGTGCCAGCATCATAATTTAGTTTAAACAATTCTCTTTTTTCTCTGATCTTTACCTATCAGATGTATTTACTGAAAACAATCCTATCTCCTCTAGTCTTTGTTTTGAGAAACTAAACAAATGAAGCTCTTCTAGTCTCCTCTTGTTCTAAACCCTCTGATCCTCCTCAATGGCCTTCTCTGTACCTGCTAATCTTCCTTGAACATGAGTGAACCTGTATCTTCTAGGATTGTGTTTGCCTTTCCGTATCAGATCAGTGGCTCACAGTTATCCCTCGAAGCAAGTAATTCTCTATATGTTTTTTTTTCCACCACCCTGCTTTTGTCATTCTCAAGTGAGTAATGTGATATTCCAGTTACTAACTTTTAACTGCATTTTTATACCTCGCCTATTCTATCTCAGACAAATTCTGCCATTCAGTTATTGCTGATTGATGTCGTGATCCTCCTCTGTATTACCAAAGCCTGGGTCCTCAGCAAATTTCTTTACTACATTCCTACAGCTGTGCCAAAGTCATTAACAAAACAAGTAAGACTGGCTCAGGACTGACCCTTGAGGAGTTCCAGTTATTAACTGCCTCTGTCCGGCATTTCTCCTTTCCACAGAGCTCCCTGTCATTTGCTTTAGCAGTTCTGCATTTGCTATCCACACTAATCCCCATCTTCTCAACTTCAACTAGTAATTTCCCATGTGCTATAATATCAGATTCTTGACTCAAGTCTGGATAGAGTAAATCACCTGTATTTCATTTGTCTAGGAAAAAAAAAACCACCAACCAGTCATCAAAGAGAAATACGAGGTTAAGCTGAGCTCCTTTAATGTGCCAGTTCTTTCCAAATCCTGGGATGGAAATCTGCCAGTGCACCTTGATCTGAGCACACTGAATTCTTTAAGCCTTTCCTTCCGTCTTATATGTGATAATTTTCGTTCCCTTATGTACGTTCCTGCTAGACATCCTATCTTTGCTCCACTATTCAACAAGATCATCTCTATTTAAAATGTAGGCAAAGTGGTTTTGACTCATTTTTAGACCATATGTAGACTGGCCTAATGTCAGCCCCATTCTCACCCCATAATGACCACATTTATTCTCTTTTTCTCCTCTATTTATCTAGCTGAAACCTTCTGCCATCTGTTTAATTTCCTTTTCAAAGCCTGATTCACAACTTTACTTCTGACATTTCTCATTCTACCCCTACATTTCCTGAGCTCAGCAAATTAAAATCGGATGACTAAGGCAAATCCTGCCTCCGGTCATCTGCCCCACCACTGTTCTCTGATGCCGCCCTTGTGGCAAAGATGACAGGGTAGCTCAGGAAGCAGGTGCAGAGCGGCTGGACTGCACACATCACTGGCACGACGGCTGCTCAGGACCTGCTGTGTCAGCTGCTTACTCAGCCCCTGTGTCGGGGTGATGGGCTCCAGCAAAGAGCCGAGCAGGTGCGCGCCCCTGCAGTGGTTCCCCTCCAGACATCTGATTTCAGTCCCTGGCCGCATGCGGACTGAGCGCCCTCTTGCCGATCAGACCCTCTGCCCACTCCTTGCCTGCTCTCAGTTAACTCCCAACATGTGTTTGGGACTGGTTATTTATCCCACCCGTTTTGGAATGTTTCCCTACAGGGTTTGTCCTCCTGCATGTTCCAGCTAGTTTTGGAATCCAGTTTCCACCACATTCGACTCCTCGGCTCTTCAGTGCATTTGATTCCACTAATTAGTTCCCTTAATTTCTCAACATTTGCCCTTTTTGAAATGAATGTGTTTGGTGTATGACTACAGACAGTGCTGGAGATTCACCCTAATGAGGTACATTTCAAAGCTCCTGTTTCTTAACCAGAGCCTTCAGAGGCTCCGGATGACTCCCAGAACTGCACTTGCCTTTCCGTGTGTGTGAGCTCAGTATCACCGAAACACTTCTCACTATTAACTGGCATTTTCATTTTATGGACAACTGAGACGTAAAGAGCCTAAAGATCACATTTCAGAAGATACGGCATTGTATGAGGAATTAGTTAAGCACCTAAGGTGAACCGCAGAGCTTCCTGACCCCACTGAGATCACTGCAGCAGTCTGACCTTGCTCACTCGAAAACTAGGTGTCTGTGCTTTGAATTCTGTCCAGTTCTTGAAGAGAGCAAACACATCCAGGCTGCAGATGGACTTCTCTCAGACGCACAGCCAGGACAGGTCACAGCCGACAGCGGACCAGAGGAGCCCTGCCCCCAAAGCACTTGGCAAAACCATACTAGTCACCTAAGCCCCTTTACACGTCCGGGCCTTACTGCCACGTAGCGTAGCGGTATTGAAGGTGGGGTTGGGACCTCCGCAGTGGGCCACCAGCCCGCAGACGGATCTTCCCCACTCCCTTGGGAACCACCCTGGGATCCTGCCCATGACAGACGTCCTCGCTTTACCTGCTTTCTCAGCTGCAGAGTGGCAGCAGCATGGCCCTCGCTCCCCAAAACAGCGTAAGACTGACACGACCACAGCACTAAGGCCATGTTGCCATCCTAGACAGACGGAAGCGATCTTCCACTGGCAAACTGGTGCGTGTTCAAACCCAAAGAAAGGGACGAAATGGCAGAGCAAAACCGATTTCTCTCCTTTCCTCTTCTCTCTGTTAATATACTTGAAGATACCTTGGAGTGAGAGAAGGATGTGCCCCTCTCCCAGAGCATGTCTGCCTTGAATGCCCACTGCTCCGCTGGGCACCTACTGGCCCTGGCAGTGTCACAGGACTCGTGTTTTTCTAAAAGAGTAACCTCCTTGTGAACAGGCTCTCTGCTTTAGGAAACACAAAGCACTTTTGTCTTCCAAGTGTCCTAGCCGTCTTTTCACATCTGTTGATTCCTTCACTAACATTTCTTTTTGGCCTTGGAAGAAAAACACAACTCCACATTAAAGGGATGGTGCACTGTTAAACCCACGGGCTGCACCACCCTTTGCTCCCCCCCTGCAAGGGAAGGCAGTGGAGGAGACCAATAGGGGGGGAAAAAAGAGAGAAAAATCTATCGGCTGCTGGGCACAAAACTGCTTTTGCTTTCTAGTGAAAAGGCAGCAAGAGCATCCTCAGAAGCACATAGCAGCTGGTCAAACAGGCCAGAGCCTGGATGCCTGAGGCTTTCTTGTAATCGTAGTAACAAGTCCAGGGGCCACATTTCCATTCGTCCTGGAAAGCCTCTGCAGCTGGGATTGCTCAGGGGAGTGAGACACCAATGTTCCACAACGCCGTATGTTGTCTGTGGTGGGGATAACACTTCGGCAATCCCAGACTTTACAACATCACCTATCAAGGATACCAAATCAACAAAACACCCTTTCGTGCCGCTTCCGCACTGACTCCACAGCCCTTCTGGCTACTGGAGAGCCGGCGCTTCGCGACAAGGCTTCTTACACTTCTGGAAGAGCTTAGGAGGGGTTGCAGGTGATCTCTGCCTCCTGAGACCCGTACCAGCTGCACGCACGCTGCTTCCCCGCTCAAGGCTAGCGCTAAGCCAAACAAAAGCGCTGACGCTACCAGTGGATTACACTCACCTGTTTGACTTTGCAGAGAAGTATTCACAGACCCAGTGCCAGCTCCATGCCTGTCACCTCCCAGCAGAGACTTGCAACTGTGTGTGGCCTGATGCAGCTGCAGAAGGGCCATCTGAGGGCTCACAAAGCTGAAGTCCGAGGCACAAAGTTCAAGGCGAAGGTCCTGTCGTGACAGTGTGTGTGGTCAAGACCTGCCTGCCTTTGGGGAGAGGCAGAGGAGAGCAGGACTGCACCAGGAGCTCTTTGGGCTGGACCCGCAAGAGGCAATCAGCTCACTTTGGCAACAGCTATATGTTTTGGGGCACCTGTCGGCACTCAGCATTCCACATCAGGTGGCTGTGCTCCCCTCCTGTAGCGTGATGACTGAGCTGGCACCTGAGAACAAACTAATTAAAGCACCCTGCTCTCAAGACCTATGTGACAGTGACTGCAGCCCTGTTCACTGAAATCAGTGGGACTCTGGCCACAGGCCTGATTCATCTCCCTCCTACATCAGCACCTTATCTTACAAGTCCATTGACTTCTACGAAATTAGAGCTGTTGGGCCCTGCGCGTCCGTGAGGGCATGGCTAGGCCAAAGGAAATGGGGGCAGCAACGCTTGGACATGATAGAAATGGAAACCTCAGGAAAGACTGTGTCTGCCTTGCACGCTTAGCAAGTTAGCAGAACATTAACGATGTGTCACTCTAATAGAGTAAGTGCTTCTAGATGCTTGGCTGATTTTGGCAAGGGGCACTTTGAGAAGGATAAAACTGCATTTTCATTGCTGAGAATCTTCCTCCAGTAATAAGATGTGCCCCATGGGATGCTGGTAACATTGGTATTGTCTGCACAGAGTAGCTAGGGGCTAGGGTCTTCCATTGCTCAACAGTATAGACAAAACACTTACCCCTGAGTATCACGCTAGTCTGGATCCAGGATTTACAAGCACAGGGACAGCCACAGGTAGGCTGTCCTCCAATTAGCCCATGAATCTAGAAAGAAAAAAAATGACGTAATTTTGTATTCTTTCCTTTGCATATAAAACATTATTAAAATAATCAGAAAAACAGATGCATTGTATCAGTAACTGACAAATCAAGAATTTGGTCATAGTTGCTCAGGAACCCACAGCCTTGTTGCAATACCAATAATGATTATTTATAGCCTACTATGCAAGGAAAGTAGTCCAGAAAAACTTGATTATTATAATGTAAGAGCGTCATCCCAAGGGAGGAGTCTAGTGCAAGGTGCAGGCAGCCAAGATCTCACACCATTTTCTTGTCTTAAATTATAAACTTTATTGTAAGTACTGTTTGTGTATTTTGTACAGAATGTCTCAGTTCCTCTGTAACAAACACCCATTTTATTCCTGCTGAATTCCATTGAACTTAACCCTGATTTATACTTAAGATCAGAGGCAGATCCGTATTTCTGCTTTATATATAAATCTCTTGGCCGCCTGTTCACAAGGATGGGTTGAGAGAATGAGCTGGGTGGCAGAGTAGCTATTAGTCTTGATGATATTACCATAGCATCTGGCGAAGTTACATGCAGTATTAAAACAAGGTATGAGAAATTCTCTGCTCTTGAACAGAGCTAACAAAGAAAATACACAGAGGGTGGGAGGTAAGGAAGAGCCACAGAAAGAAGTAGCTGTACAACACCACATAGCAGGCAACTGAGAGAGGCAGGAGCAAATCCCTTGTCTTTCAGCCCTCCCCAGCTTCACGCTGCCTTTTGATCCTTTGTGTTTCTGCACATGGACGCATCTTTAACGACAAGCCCCGTCCAGAAAAAGAAAATATTTTTTTCTTATTGTCAAGAGAACTAGCTTTCTGCTAGTAGTGCAAACAGATTCTTTCCCGTGATTAATACCTGTCTCCTGTGTTGAAGACGTCAGTCTCTGCATGGATCAAATCCTAATAAAGCAAAGCTCTCTTCTTAGAAAATAACATGTTTTCCATTTTTTCTGCTAACATTCCTCCTCACAATTGCCCTTGTTTAGCCCTATGATAATTTTATGATGCAGTCCCAACATAACTCACAGTACTTCCCATTATTGTGTGCCACAAGTGTTTACAGAGCCATTTTTGTGGTAGATACCAGCCTTTAGACATTCCACATTTCCTGTTTCACTGGAGCCAGGCATACACTGTTCAGTACTGAAATGCAAGTTCCTAATTAATTTATACACAGCAAAGTGCTTCAGTCATTGCAATGATAACGTAATGGAGAGCAGCCCATTAGCAAAACCTGGCTATCTAGCATGGACAAATTATTTTCTTTTCATGTTTCTATCAATATTAAGATCCATTAATCATCTTGGGGGGAAAAAACCCTACCCGAATCCCAAACTGCCTTTACACTTTTCTACCAGTACTGTATGGGATCCCAGGGCCAGTCTCGCTGCCTCTTATAGCCAGGAAACCCCTCTGATGTGCTGGGAACAACTGGGTTTTTACCACCACAGGGGACTTCACAACTGGTCCAACTCCACTAATATTCTCTTTACAGAATCAGCACGTAATAGCCCAGTTTCAACAAAAAGAAATCAAGACTAAATTCAGTATATTCTGAAGGAGTGAAAATTCCTAGCAACAGCTAAAAGGGAAGCGGAATTCATAAATACCTCTTTCATCTTTATCAAATTACCATTCAGTGCAGTTACATTTATTAATAACAACATCCCTTAAACCACATTGTGAAAATCCATTAGCAAGAAACGCTTTAAAATGTTCAACAGGCTTTAACAGATAATTTATCAAAGGCTAAAACAATTAAATACGATAAGCAGAGTGGGCATTTTTATGGCCTATGGAGCTTGCCAGGGGGCCATTATGACATACTCAGAAATGGACTGTTTGCGTGGCATAACTCAACTTTTTTCTTTAATTCGATCATCTACATTAGCAAGGGGTGATGCAAGCTAATAGTATTCTTCGAGTATATAGTATATAAGCTAATATAGTATTCTTCATCTTATGTACTTGCCCCTGAAAATGCTGATGGCCATTTCGGAGCTGCCACCTGTAGCGTGTGCCGCGTGCCGAGGTACCAGGCTGCTGCTCTGAGCCGAGGGCGCAGGGAGGGAACCCGCGAGAGCAGAGCACGGCTCGCAGGGGAAACACTCTGTAACAAACCCCAACAAGAAGTTGCTGAACTACCCCCACGAGGGTCGGCCTTACCAAGGCTGACCTGGGGCAATCGTCACATCATTCTCCCTTTCAGCACACCCTGCACTTGCCCTGGAAGTTCACTTATTCCCCTCTTTCATTACTTGTTTTTTCTGAAACTCAGTTTAAATGTTGATCGCTGTTGAGTAATCACTACCAAAATACCAGATACGGGGACTGAATCCAGACGAGGGGTTTTGTTGTTACCTTCATGCAACAAATTGCCAGTCTCCACTGTTGTGCATACCCTGCAACACCGAAGGTTCGTTCAGGTCCTGGGGGGGCTGTTACAGAAGGACCGACTGCGTCCTCCTCCTCCTCCTCCTCCTCCTCTCGGTTGCTTCCAGCTTGCAGCAGAGAACAATAATGGCACAGGCAGCTCGGCACTGCTCCGCACTCATTCCCCAGCCGTGACTGTATCTGTCACAGCCTCCTGCTGCATCAGTGCAAGGAGGCTTTTGATGACATTTTCTTTGTTGCTGCAGAGGGCAAAGCCCGAGTCAGGGATTACAGGGAGAGGCGAGGGGGAAGAGGCAGGAGATGCAATTGCAGCTGGGGAGCGAGTGAAACAGCAGCTCTGGGGTCTCGGTCCACTTTCTGGGCTGCGCGCAGGGTGGCTGTGGGATGTATTAGGTTTTTGCTTACCTGCTGACAGATCAGCCCATGCAGGCTCTCCTTCCAGATCTGATCATTTCCTAAATCTGTAAAAAGCTGCCCGAGGCAGGGGTCAGATGGGTTCTGAGGCAGACGCACACACTGCCGCCCAGCTCCTCTAGAGTGGAAAGTTCTTTGCACCTTGAAGCAATATGTCTAATTCACCCCAGGCACAGACCAGCAGCACTCAAGTGTGCATTTGCTTCCCCAGTTCATTCCACTTAGGAGGGTGAAACAGTGGCAGAACAAATTAGTGGCAGAATGTATCTTCTGTAATCGCACAGGAGCCAACTTGTTAGATGATTTTCTGTCCCAGCTGAGATTGCAGCTCCATGATTACTTTCAACTGAGTGCAACTGGAAAACACATAATTGCATGGACCAAAGCACAGAGATCTGCAGCTACAGACGCCTGGTGCTCAGCTGGTAAAGTGCAGCGCACGGCGGGGGGCGGGGGGAAAGGAAGTCAGAAGTGAAGCGTACCTTCCCACCCCACCACATCCCCGCCGCAGAGCTTACGGCTGTCAGGCTTGGGCAGAGCAAAAGGCTAAAATTTCTCAGGTGTAATGGCAGATTGTGTGGCATGAAACACCAAAACCTATGTCAGTGCTTGAGCTGGCGGGTTCGACTCATCCAGCCAGATGAAAGCAGCCCAGACCAATGCTGGTGAGACAACACTTAGCATCTCGCAGGCACAATCATTCTTAGCTGTAACATCCCCCTCCTGGCTCATTTTCTCTGTTGTTGACCTCCAGTGATGGAGGAAAGGGGCTGGACGTGGAGAGGAAAAAGAGAAGGCAGTGGATGGTGCTGTGAGCAGGAGAGGGGCCTGTAGGAACGGGAAAGAGGGAACAGCTGTGGGGCTGGGAGGGAAACAGAGCCAGGGGGATGAAACATACGCTTCCCCTTTGGGAGGATGGGCTGAGCCAGTCTCAACAAAAAAGAGCTAAAATGAAAGGGAGGAAACCAGAGAAGAGAAGAAAGATGGAACAAGGGAGATCACAGAGAACAACAGGAAGCAGTGCTAAGAGGACAGAGATGAAGGCTGGGGCTTGTTGGGGAAAAGCAAACAGAGAAAAAAACCTTCAGGAATATTGTGCAAAAGACAGAGAGAGAGAATAAAAAAAAAAAGCCCTATAAAAGTGCCAGCTACCCAGCTGCTGCAAGCGAAACTCCAGTACACTTACGTCAACACCACACCACTGATCAGCACCAGGGGAGGAGGTTTGGGGTTGTTTTTTAATTGCATGGAAAGGCTTTCAGCGACGCAGAATATGAACTCCAGCTTCCACTGAAGTCAAAGGGATTTACAGGTGCCTCCAGCCACAGAAAAACAAGACCCAGCTTGATAAAGCCCATGAGACAAGATGCCACGTTACAACCTGGAGAACAACCAGCCTTTCACCTTGTCCAACTTCCACCTCAAGACCCAGGGTGGTAAGACCAGCACGTGTGGGGAGGGGGCACACAGCAGCCTCTGCACCCACGCCAGGGACAGTGCCCCAGCTCTACCCTACCTGCACCACAGCAGCCATTTGCTCCGCTTTCCCTGATGAGCAGTGAGGTCCCTGATTTACATATCTAAGCCTGAGTAGGGGTAAGAGGCATCCGCTTTGCTGGTTGAAGTTAAATGTTTGGCTTATTGGCATGGCTTGTTTAATTTGGCTCTTAGTGCTCAGTCGGTGTTATTAGAGAAAGCAATAAAAGCACATTAAATACTAGGAACTACATTAAAACAACATGGAGCATGCAATGCAGACCAAAAAAAGCAAGAGGGCTGAGTATGGAGACTGCCATTCCCTCCTTCAGTCACCCTCTTCCATGTGAATATGGGGAGTGTTACAGGGCTGTTTGGAGTGGTCACCACGTGTCTGGGAAGTGTCAGACCTGTACCCGAGGTTGGCTCCTTCCCCCAATGCCAGGGTGGCTGCTGAAGTCAGAAGTAGGGGCAGATATTTAGCTCTGATGCAAGCTGACAATTCAGAAGCAGTGAGCTCTCAAAACCAAAGGCTCTGTCCCAGTTTTGCTTCAGTGCAATCTTCCCACAGGCAACAAGTGTCCATCCTCAGCCTGTCTCCCTCCAAGCTACATAAACCGTCATTAAAGAGAAGTCTGTGCTCCGCTGTGCACCCAAAGTGTTCTTCTTCTCCAGGCTGGCGGATCGTCTGCCATCTGCCACCAACCCCAAGAGTCGCAGCAGCTGCAGAGAAGGACGCAGAGCCATGCACAGGGAGCAAACACCAGCAACAGAGGCTCTGCCACTCCACTGGCAGCAGCTGGGACTTGTGGCAGCCTCCCAGGCTGCACATATTGACTGGACTGTCACAGATGTTGAACTTAACTGGTCATTTTCAAATCCTAATTCACCTCAGCCACGCTTCATACACTGCTACAGTTCATTAGATGCCTTTCAGCTCTTCCACTGCTCACTCAGGGCTTCTTCTGCAAAAGACAGCCCTCCATCTCCGCAGTTCTTTGCAAACCTTGAGGCCCGCTTCACACAATTTCCTCAACTTGCAGCCAGTCTCACCCCGAACAGCTGCATGCCTCAGCTGCCCACCCGTCAGCTGCGCAGTCTTAAAGCATCTGGGTTCACCACATGGCTCTGGGGGCAGTGCCCAGGGGCCTCGCGGCCAGCTCCGCTGGGGAGCAACACTTGTTGCCTAGAGATACCTCCCCACGTAAGTCAGACGACAGGGCAGAGTTTTGACTGTCTTTGGCTGACCACATACAGCCTGGCCACGCTTTTAGTGGTGTCTACCAAAGACCACCAGAGCCGCTGAGTTGTTGCATGCAGAAACGTGGGAGATGTCTGCTCCTCTTTCCCCCCAGCTAGTGGTTCTAGAAAGGCTCTGAAACGGTGCGATCAGCTCCTACGTGTCCCTGCTGAGCTCCTTCCAGGCTGAATTCTTACGCTTGCCATGTTTTCGCCAAGACATCATTTTCTTCTCACCATGTAATAATGGGCAGATCCCCACCACCACAGGGAGGGACTGAGAGATGTCAGAAATGACACATCTGTCACCTGCCCAGGCCCTGGCTCGCTGCTCTACCCTCGCTTTTTGCAGCTCAGACAGATTTCTTGGTTTCTGCTTTGGCCTTGAGATAGGACTCCTGAGGCCGTGGGATCATTCCTTTGCCCGTTTTGTTAACTGATTTGAGCCACAGCTGTATCCTTGCATTTCTTCTGCACCATGAAAACCACAACTGCACATTAGGTCTGGGCGGATGGCAAGGTGGTTATTGCAAAGCCTAGATGTCCTGAGCAAACAAAGCTTTACATGTCATCACAGTGTGTGTGTGTGAGAGCGAGAGAGAGAGTAGTTCTTGAACATACCAGACAATTTCAGCGAGACAGAGAAAAGGATTTCTCAAAGCTCTGAAGCTCCCAGAGGTGCACTGGAGATGACAGATGGAGGATACAGACACCTTTAGTATCCCCCCGGGAAAAGGCAGCAGTGAGTGCTCCCTCCACATCAGACAGCAGAGATGCCACAAGGTGAACACTGTTCATTAGACCAGCACATCATGAAATTACTCATTAATAACCTCGGCGTGCCTGATCACCTTCTCCTGCCTGGAGCCGGGCCCCACAGAGCTGTTAGTGAACAGCGTTCCTCATCACCTGCCCATCACCCTGAGGCCTGGATCTGTGGCGATAAGGGTACCTCAGTGCCGCTGCAGAACGGGTAACCGAGAAAACGGCGAGAGGATCAAGACACAAGATGACGAGAGCTGCAGTGGGGCAACAGCTGTCCCTCAGCGCAGCCATTGTTCCTGCTAGGAGAAGCAGCCTTAAGAAAGTGGTGTTAATTACAGGAACTGGATCACTGGCTTGAACAATGTCAGCACGTCCCTTTGAGGGCATTCACTCCCCCTACACCATGAAATGACAAGTTATTATTTAACAGCAGACCTCACACAGAGGAATGTTTTTCTCTATTCATGACCTCTAACAAGTATAGCAATTGTTTACTACACTCTGAACAATCCAGCAGTAGCTATAATGTAATAATTATAGAGAAACCTTCCTAAAAATATATTTCTGATGCATCAGCAAAAACTCGGCAGGGCCCTCCAGCTGGCATTGAACATATGAGTAAAGCCCACATTGAGAATCAGATCGTGCACTACATTTTGTGCAGCTGTGCAAAGACTCCAGCGAGGACTCTGGAGCAGACGCCTTGCAGTGATGGAGGGAAGGACACGAAGCAGCAGAGAAGCAGACAGGGCAGGAGCCACAGGTTCCTGTCTCAGTGGTTAATGACAACAGAAAACATCACGCCTGTTTTCAAGCTGGATAAACTGCGGTTCTGGAAATCAGAACACCAGCACATTCTGATCCGGCTACTGACTTGCTAGTGTCTCAGCCTGAGTCCTGGCTGTGCTGGCATTTTTCATGGAGTGAGACGATTCATTATATTATTATTTTCATCCCTACACACTACAATAGCATCTGGAGGTTCCTGCAAGAATCAGCTCTTCTCTGTGCTCCTGTTGGCAAACTCCAGCTCATGTTCTTTGAGGAAGGTCCTACAAGGGCTTCAGATGCTGCTACCTCGTAGCAGAACCACCAAAACACCACCCGTCTGCCACTTCCATTCCCTGCCCCGAGGCTGATCTAACCCCATTACTTTGATTTCAGCTAATCAGGCTGTGAAGGTCAATGCCAGGGTACAGGTGTTTCTTTTCTTCTTCCAGCACTGGTAGCACAGCCCTTCCCTGGAGACAAGCTGGATTCTTAGAGACTGTGGTACCTTGGTAGCCCTAAACGCTTCTGTGCCAAAATTTCTTCACCTGCAAAAAAGTCCAAGAAGAAAAACCTTCAACCTAGGGCCACGTTCAGGTTTGGAAAACACTTCTAGCACCTTGAAAGAAAGTTTCTGTGGAAAGCCAAACTGTAATTTATTGCTTCGATTTAAAAAGTGTGTGTTTTACAATCCACAGTCTGTTTACACTTCTACTTCTTACAGCTATCTCTCTAAAAAGAACTCAGCTCTGGTAGCTCATGGATTTGGCACAGCTTGTCAAATAAGCAGGCTCACCAACCTTTCCACGACACACAGTGCTTCTGTGTAACTTTGCAGGCGGTGTTTGACTTGTCTGAACTTGAACAGTCACCACTGATTGATTGGCTTCTAAAAATACCCACCCGCCATGGTTCGAAGTCCAGAGGGCTCTTGTTGATTTAGATGGAGACCTTCTCGCTGGTCAGAGGCTAAGACAGACATCTGACACCGGGGTGCTGCTCCGCCTGGGCTCTGCGCTCTGCCTCCGGCCCCGGGAGGGGCTGGCAGAGACCCTGCGTGCTGCGCAGCACCCGCGCCCGGCACAGCCCTGCCCCGCCACGCTTGGCAGCCCTTGGTGCAGGCCAGCAGAGCCAACGGCAGGATGAGAGCAGCTCTATGGGTCCCTTCCCTTCCTGCATCCCCGTTTCCAGACTCCCCTTGCAGCTATTGACTGTAAGTGGGATGGAAAGCGGTTACCACCAGCCCAGGAGGTGCTGCTCAGTGCCCCCCCAGCGACGGGAGAGCTCTGAGAGTCAGGCATGCAACTCCTGCCAGAGGAAGGCATGGCAGCACACCCTGGGGAAAGCTGCGGACACATGATTATTGCTACAACAGCCACAAGAGAAAAGCCAGGCTACAATCTCTACCGGAGGCAATGGATGCCTTGTTGTTTTATAAACCTGTCACTACGGGCCACTGAGCATGCTGTGGTGCAGTTCCCAGATCCCATCACCAAGCCAGCTTCAGGAGAACGGCCTCACGGGGTGTAGGCCCAGGGTTCCCCCCTTAGGGATCGTGGGGTTTGCACCCCCAGCTATGCACACCCAGATCACTACTGCAGAAGCCTCAAAATGCATTTTGGAATGGGAAGGGCGTGCAGGGACGGGGGGAGCCATGGTTTGGGAAGAGGAGCCCAAGCAGCTGAAATCTTCCCCAGCAGCAAACAGCAGAAAGGCAGAGAGCACGGATACACACAGGAGTGAAGCAGTGTCTGCGCTTTCCAGCTGAGAGGCATCGGTAGCGGTGTGCCGGGTGCTGGTAAGGCATGCAGCAGCACCAGGTTTGCAGAAGATGTAAAACTCGGACAGACTCAGCACCACGCACCACCACCACGTGGCTGGGGCCACGCTGATCACTCACCTGCTGACGTGGGCGCTAACAAAGACAAAGCAGAGTGCAGTGTAACATATACACTGGGTGTTGCCCCGTTACTGAATGCATCTTAACACAGCAGGGTCTTTTCTAAATGATGTATTATAGCTGAGCTAAAACCTAAATAATAAAGCCTACTTTTGGCTCTCTGGAAGATCACAGCTAGACAGTTGCCTATGGAACACCAGGCTAATGGAAGAAATTAATGGTATTCTGGGAGCGTACAGGGCTGGAGATGATCGCTGCAGCCAGACTCCACCTGCACAGCTTCGCAGGCAATCCCTTCTGTGTATGGGTGACGCAGGGCGACACTGGCCCTGCTGTCCTGATGCAAGGCCTTGCAGAACCCCGCTGCTCTGAGGTCCACAGCCCTCCTCATTTCCAGCCTAAGTGTATTCCATGGCAGTTTATAATCATGCTGTCAGCCAAAGAGCTCTTTTTATTTATATAATATTCTTCCTTCTGTTGCATCTACAGAAAGCAGTGCCCTCACTTCAGCTCTGCTGCACTGAGTGACCCACGCTCCTTTGGTTACTCCTTGTAAGCATCACCCGTTGTCCCAGGCACCTTCCGAGTTCCACTTTGGATTTATCCTTCTGATATCCTGGCTGATGAGAACGGACCATGGCTTTCCAGACGAAGGTTCAGCCCTTCCTTGTGCGGTGGCAGCACGGCTTCCTCTTGTTTTCTGGAAATATCTTGCCTGATAAACCCTCTGATCTCATCTGGCTTTTGTGTTTAGTTTTAAAAGGGATATAAAGCAGGCTCTCCAATATTTCACTTCATTTTATTTTAGTGTTTGTTATCTGGAAAGAAGAGGGTAGTTAAACTGCCTTTTTAATTAAATTCCTTTAAATCTTTGAAAACAATAAAGAAAGAAAGATAGCAAACAAAGTAAGACAGAAGAATTACCATGTGTATGAGCAGAGGTATTTTTTCCCGTAACACATCTATATATAAATCTCTTTCCCAAAAACCTGCAACATTTCTCAGTTGCTCAGTCTGTCTCCTGGGTAACTTGACACATCACAAGAGGAGCCTTGTGCCTCCGCTCTTTAGTGGGACATAAGTCTTGGGAACTCTATTGAAATTATCCTCTAAATAAAGCGTATTCTTAATTTCTTGAAGGTAAGAAGAGCTCGTGGTATGCATCCTTCTCTCTTTGGTTTCTCCATCTTCACACAGCTTACGAAAATAAAAGGCTCTGAGCAGCAACAGCCTCATTAAACCAGGGGGTTTGAGCTGTGGTCCCTTCAGGCACACAGACTCTTTCCATAGGTCTGTGAAAAGCTCCTAAGAATTTACATGAGCAGGGAGACAGTAAATAAGCTTAGGTTTGCTGCAGAAGGGTTCAAACCTGCACTGTCAAATGTTTAGAGCTCCATAAATTAAAAATAACGTTGGAAAACACTAGTTTAACTAAAATAACCTGACAAAGGTCCTCTGCAGTCAGCACAGCATCTACAGGATGAGATCTCACCACTTACACTGGATGTGGGAAAAAGTGCGTCTATCTGAAGGCTCAGATCTGTAAGTCAATCAAATCCATGGTGCAATGGTTCTGACCATAATGGAGACTTCTGAGCACAGAGCTCCATCCTGACTACACTCCATGTATCAGAGCAGCAGGAGCATCAGCCCCAAGAGATCAGGGCAGCTGGAAGCACCAACTTGGCCAAGCTTGTCATCTGCCACTGCTATGGCTAGTGACAAGTAGCACGGAGTGGATGTAAACCACTGTAGGTTATTGGCACCTAAACTCACAGGGCACTTTAAAAAATCACGACATTAAGACTGGCACATGTTTGCCATTTCCATTGGAACTGGGGAATCAGGAAGACGCTGGTGTGCGAGTTGCTCTCAGTGACCTGTGCAGCCCCAGGCACCGCGTTGCTCTCTGGTATGGTTTGTACTGCAGCAACACCCCAAAGCTCTCTCCAAAGCTGGACCTTTGCGGTAGCTGGTGCTGTAGAAGCACAGAGCACTTTTAATGCACATTCAGCCTATGTAAAGCAGATCTCAGAAATGTGAGACCACTGCGTAGTGAGGGCCACTTCACTGCCTACTAAATGGCTCTCAAACCTTGCTTGCTGCTTGCCTTTTAGCAATATCTACTTCATTTTCTCTACAACTTGCCTAATTTCTTTCTTCTTTTTTTTTTTCCCAAATTGATTTTATATTCCTTCCCCACCCCCCGAATAAGGAGACAATGCTTTCTGTGTCTCCTTCCTCAGCCACCACCACTCTCCCAGGGATGTCTCAAACACCAAGGCCAGAAACCAAGTCCAAGAATTGTAGGTTGCAGTTAATCTAAAATTGGTGACTTGTCAATTTTAATAGTTTTAATTTCCCAACTGTCTGCTTGGGTTACACACATAAAACTTTTAAATAATATGCCTTCTCTCTCTCCCCACATAGAAAACCACTGTGTTTCCCTGTCCTCCTCACAGTACGTGACCTTTAGCTGCTCTCCCTTGCTTATCAAGTCAAGGAATTCATTCAGCTTCTCAGCAGCTCCAACCACTGACTCTCCATTCACATCCCTCTAAAGGCCCCACCAGCTCCTTGATCAGTTTAGAAAGATTTATACTTGCCTGCCCCTTCATGTCCTTCCTCCTTAGGCTTTGATTTACCATCCTGGCTTCCTTATCACTCTATAGCACTTCCGACATGTTCGTCCTTATAGCTTCTCATTTTCCCTCTTTGAAATCACCAATGAGTTGTGTTTCCTTAATGGCAGTGGGAAAAATTCACTCAGCAAAGAGGCCTTTGCAAGGAGCTGTGCAAAACGGAGCTCCAGTGGAACATAAATGGCATTTTACTTCTGACACTGACCCTAAGAACAGGAAGGACTTTAAACCCGTATCAAACTTCCTTACGCAGCTCTCAGACCCTCGCCTGCTTTTACATTTCCTGTGCATTCATTAAAGGAAAGCTTTGTGCCTCCGCAAGACATGAGGAAATACGACCTTTTTCACCTATTTTCTTAATGTCTCCCTCCACAAATCGCTACTCCAGCCCAGCGCCACTTTCTCTGGCAGAGATGGTGCCACAGCTGCAAAATGTTGCTCTTCATTTTTTCCCCTCCTGGGGTTTGTGATCAATTTGTTACACGGTTTGTGTTACCCCATTAAAGAAAGGGGACTAATGGAAAAACGCAAGGTCATGCTGGAGAGGACTCTGGCTGGGGTGGCCACCACCCTAAGGATCCCCATTAGGGTCTCTTGGAATCACAGATACACCAATCTGGAGGAAAACAACGGACCAAAGAAAGCTGCAGACTCCTCTGCGCTCAGCAGCTTGTTGGCCAGGCCTGAGGTTCGAGTTCCTGATCTTTTAACTCAGCCTTTGAAGTTAATTTCACGTTTATTCTCCGACTCCTAAATATTCCCCTCTGCAGGGATTAAAGCTGGTAGTAAAATACCTCACAAATGTTTACGATCACAATTACACCTGTTCCTAGAAGAATTTCACAGTCAATTGAGTCACATAATTCTTTCATATCGGCCTTTCCTGCCCTGGTATCCAGACTTCCCCACCACACGCACCAAGTGAGAGCCTTGCAGGTTACGATTTCAGAGTATTCTTTAAAGTCTTTCAAACTCAGATCCTCCCCAACCACAGACATGCAAGTCAGGCAGATAATGAAATGTCTTTAGCTAGCTGAACTGCAAAAAAAAGGGGGGGGAAATGTTTTCTGTAAACACTGTCTCCCTAAAGGACTGGGGGGTGTATGGCCAAGAACGCAGGCCAGCTGCTATAAATGTTGCAGATTCCCAGATTAGATCAATTTTACCCAAATTAAGGCATTCTTACTTTCGATCGCAAAACTTTGATCCCTTAAGGGGGTGTTTCAATTCCCAGTGTAAGTCAATACTGATCTGGGTATGACCAATACTCAAGCATGCAAGACACTGGGCAAAAACGAGGGGAAAATTTTAAACTGTCCTTGGCATTTATTCAGCCCGAATTTCTCACCAGGAAAACAGAAGATCGGCACTTGTGGGTGAAATTCCCCCATGATACAATAAGGATCGCCTGTTAAACAGGAGTTAAGGCACGCACAACCGGGCCGTTTGGAGGTGAGCCCTGCAAAGCCCCGCTAGAAGCAGGAATAGGAAACAGTCACCTTCACAGGAGGCTATTGAGTCCCCCACTCCCATCAAAATCACCTGGAAGTCCTGGGTCTTGTAAGGAGAGAAGAGGCTCGATTTGTAAAAGATTCCTGGACAGAGTTCAATTTTATGTAAGACCACTGCCTATCAACTTCCAGCTCCTTTTCTCCTGTAACCTCCTTCAGCTGTTAGCACCGAGCAGCAATAAAACCATATCCATGTTCACTCAGAAATCATCTTGAAATGCCTTTGTGCAAAGGGAAATAGTTTCACATCCTGCACGTTGGATTTCACATAGTCTTTCAGATTGCCAGTGTAGGATAATTTTTCCAATAGGAAAAAATCAAATCCTACAGTAAGGGCTAATCTAATCACAAGGATCATTCCTCACCTTTGAATGCCCATGAAATAAATAAGGCTGCTGATGATTACACAGTCTAACTGCATGAAAGGGCTGACAGACCGCAACGGCACCAAACCTCTTTGCCACAGAGACTGGGATATCACAGTTCTATCCTCCTCTAGTTCTAAGGAAAATACAGCTTATCTCTTCCACTGGGATACAGTAACTTCCAGCAAAATGTTCAATAGTTATAGCTCTGTCCTAAACGTCTTAATTGCACAATGCAGTAAAAATAGATGCAACACTAGCACTTACAAAAAATGTACTGCAATGTCAAACAACACTGCCAAAAAAATACAATGGCAGGCCTTGGTTCTGCAAAGCCCCACATTTAGTCACCCTGCTTTTTCACACATTTGGAATAGCTTTTCTAAAATCATTGAAGCTGTCCGTAACAGGCAAGGGCCTTCGGAGGGATCAGGGGACTCCTTCACTTGCTCTACTGGTAGAAAATCAGCTCTGCTTGCTCCTATACAACCTTTTTCAAGTAATATTGAATTACCTACAAGTTACTAAAATTAGACTAACAAATAAATTACTTCGTAGCTGAGCTGATAAAATGTGACTGTTTACATACGATTTAATCCTATAACTAAGATTAAAGACTACTTCAAACAGAGCCTTTGCCCAGTATGTCATATAAAATTCTGTTTGGTTTCAGCAGAGCTGAGAATGACTTTAACAACCTTGTTAATCACAGATTAAGAATGGAAAAGATCCTATTTGGCACCAGGTGTGCCATTAATAACAACTGGGGATGCAGGGGAGCTGCAGAAATGACCTAGCTCGGACGCCAAGGAGAAGCTCTGAGCCCTGGAGCCGTGCCACGCCTGAAGTGCAGCAGCCCAGACACGGCAGGACAGCGTGGCACTTGTGCTTCCATGCGCTGCAAGCACGCAGGCACACCAGCCTGCAGGGACAAGAGCCCTCTGAGATCTGCTATGCCACCTCTTCTCAGCTCTTTTCAGTCCGAACTCCTGTAAGCCTATGCTGGATCCATTTGAAAGGTCAGGAAATATCCCTGGGAATCCAAAGTTTCCGAAAAGTTTTCTAGCCCTAATGAAGCCCCCTCCCATTTTGACAGTTTGTGCCCTGGATGAAACAAGGCACGAGGCTGATGTTCCTCAGACCGCCTTTCCTTCGGCAAGGGCACCACCACACACGTTCCTTATTAAAGTCCTTGTCCACCTCCAGGCCAAGCGCAGCACTTGTGCGGCGCAGGCAGAGGCTGAGGCAGCAGAGCCTCCCGTGCTGGCACAGCCGGCGGAGATCCCTGCCGCCCTCTGCTCTCCAGCCCACAGACACCTGCCCTTCTCACAACAGCCACCGGCCACCAGCATCTCACCCGGACACTCCCGTACCTTCTGCCCTACCTTTCTCCAGGGAACTCCTCTGCAGTGCTCCATGGTTCTGGTACAGCCACCTGATACCCTCCAGCTCCCCTCCCCAAAAGCATTTTTCTGCTGGGATGGGAAGTCAGCTGCTCTCAGTTTATGCACAGTCTGGTCCATGAGAGACTTGCAGGCAGCATCTCATCACAGATGAGGTGTAGAAGTGTGCCAGAGTAGGAAGAAGGTCCAGGCCTGCAGGACCCTGAGCCACTGAGCGAAGCCCTGCAAGGTCCTTTCCACTCATCCAAGGCAGAGTGCCAGCACCTCAGGCTTTCCTAGTCCCACCAAACTGCACAGGAGCAAAAGAGAAAATCTGTTCCACACTGAATATATCTAAAAATAATTTTTTAGCACACCCATATAGGCTTTGCCTGAGCAGCCCTCCTCATCTTCACCTCCCATGCAGCCCCAAGGTCCCCCCAAAATGGATCAGAGGGACTTTGCACATCAGAACAATCTGGTTACAACAGCTGCCCCATGGATAAGCACTGGGCAATGACAAGCTTTCCCACCAGCAATCCACTAGAGAAACTTTACAAGGCCATCTTTCAGGTTTTAGCTCTTGCTCTGCAGAGACAAGGTCTATACGGTGGCACGCAGCACAGGAGGCTGCTGCCCCAGTGTCTAGCCGGCATTGCCCACCACAGCTCATTTCCAGCAGGCACACACCACCGAAGCCAGCACAGCTAACACAACCACTTAAGAGTGAATTATCTCCCAGTTGTTTGTTTTAAGAAAGACAGAAAAGGTAGGGAGGATGGACATTTCTTTCCCTGTGATCTTTTAAAAGATGTTTGCCATAAATCTCTTGAAGGTAAAAAGCAGAAGAAAAGATCTGGAATCCTCCCTTCTGCTATGCAGAAGATAAGCTGTGATTCAGCATGAAAGGCCTTCTGAGTTCTTCCTAGTTCCCATTACCACAGTGCCCAAATATCCCATTGTGAAACAAAGTCTCCCCCAGTGAGGTGCAGTGCCAATGCACAAGAAACATCAGGGGGTTTACAAAAGCGAAGAGCAATCCTGGCGCCTGATATTTTGAAAACGCTGTGCAGCCGACCTTTGAAAAGCAATTCCGAAATCCCTCTCATCAAAACAGAGGCTCCTAAAATCACTTCTCGTATTTTATAATGTTGGTCAGATCTCTGCCCTGACAGTTTTGCAGTAGAATTCACGTTTATGATTTGTACTCCATAGCCTTTAGTTGCTGCAATTTAATGCATGCTTAAGACCCAGACAATTGCAGAGAGTATGCACAGAATTCTATTCCTGCTTATATTGCACGTGTTTTACAGTGTTTAGTTTTTATCTTATATTCCGTGCTACTAATGCCCTGAGTTTCTATAGCATCTCCCAGGTGAAGGGCTCAATACACTACAGAAATGTAAATGAAGGTGAAGAATACCACCGAGACTGGCAGAACCTCCTGTTCGTAACTACTTTGAGAACTTTAAGTTGTCTTGTAACTGCTGAGTCGTGCTCTTCCACCCTTGCATGAAGCCTGTGTTCTTCTGCAAAAGGCTGCCAAACTGGTGCAGGACCAGACTAGTTTATCCCTGCAGTCCCTCTGGCAGGCTCTGGGGAAGTGACTCAGGTTTCTACCCTTTTCACAGTGTAGAGCCATGGCCTGCATGTTTGTGTTTCCTTGGGAAGCCTGGAAAGGGGCAAAACTTAAAAACCCACTGCTGTGCAGCCAGCCCCGATCCAGTTCTTCTTCCCCTGCTAGTCCAGAGGGCTTTACCAGCATGCTGCTGTCAGTACCAGAAATGAAATTCTCCTGAAGGTGCTGTGGAATAGCAAGAGTCTGGGAGCCAGGACTGAGTGTGCTGACAATGATATTTTCTTTGCACAGAGCTCCCATGTGTTCAGGTTTTCTCGGATACTTCTTTTTTCCTCATACCAATTGTGCCTGGCAGAAGTAGAGGACTTTATAAATTTGTCTAGGAATCCTAGATACCCAGAGCCAGGTTGGGAGTAGCTATTGCTGGACTCCTGGCACTCCTTGATTTGTCACATACACAGGGATCAACTCCCCAACACGCATGTGGCCCTGGAGATTTGAGCCTGCTCTGTGCTTCTACAACAATCCCAGTGCCTGAGATTATCACACATGTGCCGATCAGCTGCACAGAACACACACGCTGGATGCTTCCCGCAAATGCTGCATTCACTATGCCAATAAACAGATTTCTGCAAGAAAATATTTACTTCAACTTGACTTTTAGCAAGTCTTCGTGTACCTCAGTGTGTCAGTGGGATGCTGTCATAAATCTACAAAGTTCTGCAAACGCCCAGGACACGTATCATTTCAGCTGAATTAAAAAGGTCACCCAAGAGCAGCACAATAACACAACCAACTCAATCACACGAGGTATTTGTGAGATCTTGTTCCTGTGTGTTGCTCTCAAACACGACTCTCTGTGGGTTCCGATTGGGCCATCACACTTCTCACTGTGCCCCCGGTACTCAGACATATGTTCAGCTTTGGTTAAATTTGACTTCTCGTTGTGTTATGCAACTGAGCTTTACTCAGTGTTATCTTTTGATTGACTCCTCCACTATTCCCCTTCCAATGTATTTATCTGAGGCCAATGACAGCCAGCAAATACTAGAACTCTTGTCTTTGGCAGCGCGTTCTGGCACTAAGTGTTTTCAGGCAGTTTGAGAAGTGGGTGTCATTTACATTAGCTCACTCTAAAATCTTGACTCACCCTTCACGCATATAATCCCTCCTGCAAATTCTAGGCCATGGATTTTAATAGAGTTTCCAAAGTAGGTGTGAGGGCCGCTGGCTGTGCTAATTTAGTTCCTATTGATTTATCTTGTCTCCTTTCATGGCAGCAAATTGTAAATGCTTCCTTTGCTTCACTCGGTGTTTGCTCCCTGTGTGACAAGTCTCTAGCATTGATGGAATGTGTTAGTAAAAAGTGCCTTGATGTCTGTTTTCAGTATCACGGAGACAGAGCCATCATCTAGTGACAGTCCCACTTTGGGAGAGCTGCCTCATTCAACCTCTACCTATTTACTCAGGGAGGAGAGCTGGGCCCCATGACGTGAAGGCTCCATAGTAAAAGACACAAACCAATCTCCACAAGATACGAAATAAAGCTGCCTTTAGCATTGGCGGCAACACTAAACTACCGACCCATCACAGCCTTTTACGTGCCCCATAGCAGAGGCTAAAGTGGTTACAACCATGAATTTCTTTCTTTGAAGCCAAAATCAGTAAGACAGTTGTTGCGGGCTCCTTTCGATCAGCAGCAGAACACACCCTCCAGCGAGAGTCCTGCTGCACACCCAAGTCCTTTATGGATTTTACTTAAAAATTTAAAATCCAATTTTACCTTCAGTTAGAAGTGGCTAAGAACTAGTAACTCTTGTTTTTATTTCCAGTTGAGCTCCTATTTCTACAATCAGAAGGGACATGTTCTTTGAAGTTGCTGCAGTTTTAGAGGGGTGAAAGGAGAGCCTGACACTCAGGTTCACCTGAGCGGCCACCTCCCTCGGGGGCTTTGATCAAGACCTTCCAGGTAACACTCCTGGTTAGCTGGTGGCAAGTCGTTATGTGTTTATTCCCTGCAGACCTCTGTGATGCAGCTGGAGGCAGCTCTGGGACTGTGTACTTGGGGAGGTATGCTGTGTTGTGTCCAACAGATAAGGTGTCCGTGCAGAAGCTTGAAGCCCACATCAGGACCCGGCGGGTCATCCACTGGTTTGAGTGACAGAGCTCGTCTAGCAGGAATATGTGGACAGAAGCTGGGAAGGAGATGGAAGAACAGGATCTCCCTCCTTCCAGCAGCAGCAAACTATAATGTGGCTCCAACCACATCAAGAAATCACACTCGAATTCCTGTTCTCAGGAGTCATTTAGGCACCAACCTCCAAACCTGCTCAGGGGTGGAGAGGAAACTGGTGTATTAACTTGCTCTCAGTACTGGGGCAAAGAAGTGGAAGCCCGTGGTATAGCAATGTGATTCAGGAAAGCTGACGCTTCATTACTGTGAGTAAAGGCATCTCAATCTAGCCTTTCATATGCATGTTTCATTACGTCTTGATCCAGTCCTGAGCTCTCTGTCTCACACAAGAAAGGCTGGTGTTCCAGTTGCTTTCAGTTCTCACTCATGACTTGGGTACTAATCACATATTTTTTGCAAATACAGCACGAAGTACTCTCTCTAGGGAAGGGGACATTTAGATGGAGCCTACAAAGAGCACGCATTCTCTCTTTGCTTATACTTGCGTATTACATTAGTGCTGGTTTTTTTAATGAACAAAACAAGCCACCTAATCTTTATAATTACACATTTGAAAGAAAAAAAAAATTGTTATAGATGCCTTTTGCAGCATGCTTCCCCTGCCTCCTTCACTGGGAATCCCAGCATGTGCCTCTGAAACAGATAAGCTGGGACTGGCATCTGCCAGACTCAAATCCACAAACTTCTGGTTGTGCCAGTTCATGAATTACAGACCTGATGTCTGCAAATGACTGGTTTCCAAAGTGAAGGCAGCCATCATTTCAAAGGCTGAGAAATAAATATATCATAAATCAGCATATGTGGATTTTATTTACAAAGTTCTAATTAAATTTTGTTCTATAATTTCAATATGCAGTATACATGTACAGTGTGTATTTTTTTTCTCTTTTGGCCATAAATACGAGCGATATACCTTATAATTCTCTTCCTCCATTATGTGCTTGGTTTTTGTGCTGGTAAAGTAACATCTTAGCCTTTTGTAGTTTGTTACAGTGCACTATAGAATTTTTATTGTATGCTACAGTCTGGTTTGGAGATCATCCAACAAAGAGATCTGCTTCCTTTTAAAAAATAACATAAAATACAGCATTTTTCATAATGTGTATAAAGCCATGCAGAAATCCAAGCATGGAAAATAAACACAGCATTGCCAACACCAAGCACTTAGCAGTCCTGTCTTAGGCCACAAAATCATGAGTTTGCCTTACAAATCTTGAGATTTCAAAGAAATGTAATTTTGGGTTTCCTGTATTTGCCCTTCTTCCTTTTAAAACTTTTTGGTTGTTTTCAAGCTATTCTGCACAATCACAAAAGTTGTCAATGTACCTTCAGCTTTACAGAATGCTGAAACTCACATAATTACAGGGTATGAGGAACCAGAGCTCTGAAAAACAACTGCAACAAAACCCGTGGTAAAAATGCAAAAGCTGGTGCTGCTGCACGCTGAAATCCACTACCTGGCACAGGGCTGACACATCCTCATCCCTGTTAACCCTCACTGCTGAGATGTTCAGAGAAACAAGCAGGAACCAAACCTGCCCTGGACACATGCAGCAGTTGCTTGTCTCAACTTTTCAGCTTACTGTTTGACAGACTTTCTGCTACCAAACCAAATTGCATCCCCAGGCTGAAAAGAGCATTTCAAAATAATATGAAGTATTTGCTCCAACCTAAAATACAATTTTCTTCAGCAGAGTTTTAGATTTGTTTTTGGTGGGGTTTTTTCCCCAGGAAACACTGAAAAAAAAGGCATTATTGATCCATCCAAAGCAGGTACTGCTTCCCTCCAGTTTTCTGCACAACCCTTTTTCTGAAAGGTGCTGTTCTCACTGCTCTTGTGGGGCTTCTGGTCCCTGATGGCAAGTCTCACTGTGCAGACCCATGTGCTGGTTCAGCTCTCACGGGCAAAGACATCCACGCACTTGCTCAAAGGAAAGGCACCGGCCTGATGTCAGGGAGTGCTCAACTAAACCACGCTGTGTGGCTGGGACTCACCAAGGGATCGGAGCTGCACAAGGGGATTTTGTGCCGTTGTGGTTTTATGTACAAGTGTTACATGGAGTTACCACACCTCTACAGGAGACTTCTAAGTTATTGTGTTTGTTAAAGGGTAGAAAGAGGCAGCATACCCTCTGCAGCGGCACAGCAACGGCTCCTGCCGGGACGGCAGCTTGTGAAGGGCTGGGCTGGATTCCCATCCACCATCTGTGCCCAAATCCTTAAAGTTCACAGGATGGGCCTGCGTATGAAATGCTCAGGCTCCCCTGGTAAAACAAAAGCATTTCATTGTAGTCAACAGGGCTGGACAAACAAGCATTAAATGATGGATCATCCGTCTTCTTCAGCACAACCTCAGGCAGGATTCAAAGGCGACGCACTAACAAACCCAGGTGCCAAGCACCTCACCTTGGCTCTGGCAGTTTTCACAGGCGCTAAGGGAAACACTAATTCCTGTGCAGAGCAGGGCACCCGCTCATCACTCCAGGCAAGGCTGGTTTCAGCTTTCTGAGACACTCATTTTAACACCAGGATTCAAACATGAGATCTTTTTTCCCTTCTCTCTTTCACGATTTACCGGGGATAGGAAATGCACTCTGGTCCATCTCCCCCTCTAGTCACTTCCAGGGTCAACACAAAGGGATAGGGAGACCCACAGCATCCTTCCCACCCTTCGATGCTGGGTCATGGGAAGGCTTTCTGCAGCGAGAAGGGAAGACTGTATGTTCATTCTAATTCAGAGAAACGGGCCAACTCTGAACTCACTTCAGGCGTCTCTATCCCTTTCACTTAGTTTGCTGCTGTTGGATTTCTGCACACAGATGCAGCCAGGGGTGCAACCTTCGTGTGGCCTGGCACGTCCATCACGGCACCCACACACCAGCACGTGCCCATCATACACGTACCCAGCTGTGTGCCTCACACAAGAGCGTGTCAGAGCACAGCCAAGCACGGCCCATGCCACTCTGCAGCTTGTTTCTGCTCGGAAGCAGCCTTGGTGAGTGAGGCAGTGGTGTCTTCACCAAAGTATGCAATAAGCAGTTGCAGATTGGGCATCTGGAAACCAATTTTACTGTCCAGGGTCAAACGCCCAAGACCCAGTTGTGCAAATGCAATGAGGGGCCTTTCCTCACACAAAGCAGCCCTACAGCACATGCAGGAGCACCTGCCTCCAAGCACAGATCCATTTCCAGATGACTTGTTATGAAGTACGTTAATTAAAGGGCATCTTTCACTGTGGTGTTCGTTGCCAGTAGATGGACTGCATGCAGCAGAGATATGCTTTCAGTGTTGACATGTAAGGGTAGCATCGCTTCAGCAGTGACAGGAAGGTGTTGATGGGATAAAGCCCACCCTCCCAGTAACTCCATCTCTATAATTGTAGCAGGTCATAAGCCAGCCAGACATAGGTTTTCTCTGTTCCACAGTCCCAGCATTAACACTAAGCAAGTGCCTAAAGACCCCAGTGGGATTGCAAAGACCTCACTCTGTGCTGGGTGCTGTTCATAAGGTAAAAGGCAAACCTTATGTGCAAACTAACCAGCAAAAAGCAGCTGGGGAAAGAGAAGCAGGGTCAGATCCATTTTATATGCCCAGTTCCTACTGACAGATCACCTGAAGTTTGAAGGATGCACATTCACCTGCAAACTCAGGGCCTCAGTGCCTTTGTGGAGTGTCTCACGCTGACCTTCCTGAGATCACACAGCGGGGTGCAGCAAAGCAGGGAAAATCAGGCTGCTTCCTCACCCTCTTCATCAAATCACACCGGTGTGAGCTGGACAGGTTCACCTTGGCAAGACTGAGGCAGCAGGGTGGAGCACTGCAGCAGCTAACGGCACAGCTCCCATGTCCACGGCCATCACAAGGGACCCCCTTGGTCCCACAGGGCACCATGCCCTGTCCCCATCTGCTGATAAAGGCATTTTACCCCAGGGGAAGAAAAAAAAAAAAAAAAAGTAGCACAATTCTCTCTGAATTTCAGTTGTTCCTTAAATATCCCCTTACATCTACATCAGGTCACACTGTGAGTCAGTTTGACACATAAAAGAGCCGTTTCGCAAGGCAGCGTTATGTGCTGTACAGATGTGATCAATCACACAAAGCAAATAACCAGCTTCAACAACTACCCAGTTCCAGCAAGGGCAAATGTCACCCCTGTGCCAGCAGTGAGCCCGTGAGCCGTCCCACTCACCTGGGGCAGGGGCTTCAAAGGAAATCCCAGGATCTTGTGAGAGATGGGCATTGTGAGCAGGATCCTAATGCCACGTTCCCAACAGTGAGTGCTCTATGCAAGAATGATTTCTGTCCTGAAAAAAACAAATCGAGTTCTGCCCAACTTTTAGGCCAAAGTGGCTTCCATGTCCACAGCGAGGCTGCAAGGCTCCAGAAGCTGTCCTAATATTTACCTGTGCTCACGGGGCACTCACAAAGTCATGACATTCTTTTGTACGTGGTGGATAAAGAGCCTGAGAAGGCTGTGAGGCTGCTAGCATAGTCCGAGCTCGCATGCTACAGCATGTAGAGTGGGTTAGGGAATAGATCAGGGTCAATATGAAGTGAAGAACTGTTCAGGAACATCTTGCTGAAATAGCCCCTGAACTCTACGAAGATTTTGTAAGCAGCACTGTAAACACTTTTCTTCTAGGCTTTAGCCCCCAGCTTGTAAGGGCAAACCCACAATTAAAACAGACTACAAAACCAGGGAAAATAGCGACGCGGAGTGCCACAACCCCCCTGAGAGGAGAATTCTTCATCCTGTGCCTGGGCAAAGACTGAATGCAGATGTAATGGCAGAGGCTTCTGCGGCCTCTTCTGCAAGGTCTCCCACCAGGTCCCCCCGCGGCAGGAGGGCAGCCCTCGGCGGAGCCTGTCCTGCTGGCGCTGGAGGCGGTGGCAGGGCAGTCTGGGGACAGCCTCCAGGCCTGCCTGGGGACAAGCAGGGAGCTGCCTTCCAGATCAAGGCATCTTGCTCTGAATTCCTCCTGCGATGCATGGTCTGGCTCCTGGTCTGAGCCAAGGGTGGGTGTCTCAGGCCAGGGCTTAGACCTGACCGGGGTGGGTGAGACACAAACCCCCGAAGGTATTTCCAGCATTACACCAGCCAGCACTCGCCTTTCTCTCCCAACATGTGAGAGGTTCGACTTGTATCCTCATAACCTCTGCTCTAAAGCAGCAAAACCATGAAGTAAGACAAAAACAAATGAAAAAAAATCTGGATGGTGAAAGATCCCATGTGTGGGGAAAACACAGTATTGACCCAATAGGGCAGGGAGCAAAAATTGCAGCTAAAATCGTCGCTTGGGACAGCATAGATTGGCCTAACCCGTGGCAACACATCAAGACTCCTGTGTCACAGAAGCTCCTTTTCTGCAAGGCACCACACAGCAACACGTGCAGTAAGACGCCCAGCAATAGCAGGTGTGAGGATGGCAGGGGTAAATCCTCTCTGGGGAGGAGCCAAATGCTCCAGAAGCACTTAGCCATGGCAGAAATAGAGCTATGGCACACTCTGCAAAGAGCTTTCTTGCTAATTGAGCAAGCGAAGGCTTTTCTGGAAGAAAAACAAAGATATCTGCAGACAGGCTAAAACAATAAAGGCAAATTTAAAAGGCTGAACAAAGGGACTGGAAAGTCAGTGACAGAAATTAAAAACTCAGAAGCAGCTGCCTGCAAGCGGGCAGCAGAGGCTGCGCAGCCAGCGAGACCTTGCTGCCTCCATCCTCCCGGCCAGCCGAGGCCCTTCACCTGCCGTGCCGGGGCAAGAGAAGGCGCAGCAAGAGGCTGCCAAAATCAAAAAGATGTCCCAGATAGCCATCAATTATCAACGCCATAATCTGCGTCTAGGATTCAAAAAATGAGAAGTGTTGAAGCTATGCACTCTCCTTGGGGAGGAGCCAAACACCAGAGAAAGCCAAAGCTGTCGGGGTCCGAGCCGTGAAGAGAGGCATGTGGGTGACCTGGGGACAGGAGGTGGCTGCAAAGGCACCTGTGAGCACAGCAGGGAGCTTGAAGCCCTGCCTGCCCCTGCCCCTGCCTTTGGGAGCAGGAAGGATTATGTAGCTTCATCATAGACCTTTTCCAAACTGAAGGATGCACACTTTATTCCTCTCATGGTTCAACCAGCTCTAAGTCCACAGAGCTACAGGGTGGGGATGTAAAATCCTGAACACCCCACGAGACCTTGTGTCACCGTGAGGCGATGGCTGGCGATGGGAGTGCTGAGGATAGCTGCTCGGCAGGGAAGGTCCCAGTGCCCCGTGAGGTACCGACACCCAAACTTGCAGAATGTAGGAATTAGTCACTGAGAACAGGGCAGAGCAGATCACACTTCTCCAGCAAAGATCTATCTACAAGTTGGCCATTTTCTTGAACACAAGCCACAAGCCGTTGACAGATTTTTAAGGAGGATTATACTGAGATCTTCAGCTTCAAGGAAAATTATGATGTGCCTAAAGCCCTTTACACTGCCTACATTTCAGCAAGGTGCCTGGGTGTAAGGGTGTGCTTACAGCCCTGCATTTTCTTGTATGTCAGAAGCAGAGAAGGGCTCCTTACCACATTCCCAGACACAACCCTCAAAAGCACCATTAACGGAGCTGCTTTGCCCCGGCCGTAGAGGAGCTGGAGGCAGGAGGGTGCCTGGCCTGGTGGAGCAGAGCAGAGCGAGCAGCCCCAGCCTTGCCTGCCTCTGGAAGCAATTACTTAATGCAGGAACCCACCTAGATCCTGGTCTAACTACTAAATTAGATGCTAATTATTCCCTTGATGTTCTGTTCTTCCTGACGCCACAGCTGAAAATTGCTGCCTGTTGCGTTACTGTGGGGCTGCTGAAGACGCTTCAGTTGAGGGAGTGGTCTGGTGTGATTAACGCAGACTGTGTCTTTTCACACACATTGGGCCAGATTTCTCTGGTAAAATCCAGAGTCATTCCTTTGAAATGACATATTTCAAAGGTATGACTGAAAAATACTGGCTTATTTCAACAGGGTTATTCTGGATTTACAGCAATGAAACTAAAAGGAAAGTCAGAATTTGCCTATCCCTGACAATTAGGCATAATACAGGGTGTGAATTTAAAGCACGATAGTTATTACTGAATTGCTCCTCAGAATACAACTGAATTAGAACAAAGATACCCTCCGTTCTGGAATAAAATGGTAGGATTTAGGAATAGGTACTTCAGAGTAGTATCTTCTTGTTATTTCATAACTCTGGAATAACAAGTGTAGCAGTGAAGATTGAGCAAGATGGCCATTCTAGGCTTTACTTTCTGGGCATCAGAGAAACTATCCTCCACCTTATTTTTTTCAAATCCCGCTGACTCTCCTGAAAAGAGTTTCTGTTCATAAATACAGTGCAGAATTCTAGAGGGCTCACCCGCACCACTTCCTTTCAGCATTAGTTTTTATTACTAAACTCCTGCTTTATTTTAAATGGGGAAAAATAATGACACAGAAAAGAAAAACAAGCATTTATAGGAGTACGGCAACGTTTTCCATACATGCTTTCCCCATGAGTCAGGGTCCATCCTGTGTACTGACACATCCTGCAGACTTGCACTAACTTGTGGGGCAAAGCCGTAGGTGCACACAGCCCAGTCACATGGAAGACACCCAGAGAAACCAGAGAGAAAAAAACTATGCGTTGCAGGAGCCGCCATACAGGACACCATCTCCCAGTAATTTTTTCCCGGGGTATCAGTGTGCTGCTCATTTTGCTCCGCACCATGACAAATGCATATGTACTAGAAACTAGCTCCTTGGTGTTGGACTCAGGACATTTTGGAGAAGCTGTGATGTCTCTGCAGAGGCTGCAATTATAATAACCATAATCAACATTGCCCTGTGTATCTTGCAGCACTTCTGCTGAGACTGGGAAACAGGCTTGTCTAAGCCTGAGAAGTGATTCAAGCTAAGCCTGTGCACTCAAAGCACAATGGCTGTGCAAAATGCACACCTGGACACATTTATTCTGGAAGAAACTATGACTTGATACTATCCACTTTATCCCTTTGGACAGTTTAGTTGCATTGGCTTTAAAAGCCGATTAGGCTAACATAGAATAACGCTCTATTTATTCTACAATGAGTTATGCAGGAATATAGACAATGGAATGACTCCATCCCTAAAATTAAACCCAGAAAAGCACACATTGAATTGCATATACTTACAACCAGTATATATCATTTCAGTGCTCAGAAGACCAAATGGCCCTCCTGATTAGGACAACTCAGGTGACAATCTGTCAGCAAGATCTCCACCCCCAAAATATCACTATCTAATCTGAAAGCTAGGCAGTTATTTTTCAGTGGCTTGGACTGTGATTTATAGCATGGTGTATCAGCCCAAACCTCCTGAATGATCTTAATTAAACTCTGAGGGTGAAAAATTAATCACTATAGTTATTTTATTATGCATGACCAGTAAAAAAACTACTTCAAATTTACATAATGTCTAACTGAAAATTATTTAGTAGTCACATTGAGACTCGGATTATTATTAATTATTAACTTGTCCTTTTATCATCGGTGAAGAACAGGCACTAAGTTTCTGTATGAGGACAGGGAAGGGGCTGCTTTGCTATTTCTGTCTTTTCCCACAGGTGGCCAGGCTCCATACCTGCTCTGCAACACCCCGATAATGCCAAATGTCTGCTCCTCTCCCCAGAAATAGCTCTTTATCAGCACTCCATCTCAAAAAATACTTTTACTGGTAATATATAACATAAACTGTACGCCACTAATTAATTTCCAAGCCAATCCTGTGTGGAAATGACTGTTCTCAGTGCTGAGCAGGATTATATTCAGGTTTCTCAAACAGGCAAGAGAACATGATGGGACAGGAGCCTCCCTGCCAGATACCTGCCCTGCAGGTGCTCCCGAAAGAGCCCCACTTTGTGTCACCGCCGCGTGCACAGGACCCAGCTCCACCATCACCATCCACTCACTTTGGGATGCCTCCGACACCTGCATAGCTTCAACACTTCTCATTTTTTGAATCCTAGACACAGACTGTGGCGTTGATAATTGATGGCTGTCTGAGACATCTTTTTGATTTCAGCAGCCTCTTGCTGCGCCTTCTCTTGCCCCTGTCCCTGCAGGGGACACAAGCCCTGCACAGGGCTGCTGAGATGAGACCGTTTCCACCCCTTGGGTCCTTTCAAGGCACCTGAGTGACAAACTGAGCCTCGAAGAGCAGGCTGGTGCCAGCCAAGCCCTTACCCTGCTGCTGGGGTGAAATAACCCCTCTCCACTGTGTGTGATTTTGACTTCTCCTTGAGGGAAACTTATCCAGAACATCCTCACGGACCTCTGTCACCTCCGCAACCCACTGCAGCATCTGACTTACTGAAGAAATGGGCTCTGCCCTGAGCAGCGGAATAAACCCCTGCCTGAGGAGTCAGGGAGAGGCAAGGCCACAGAGGGGCTCCCCAGAAACCTCCCCCAGCCTTTTCCCCATGCCCCATCCCCAGCTTTTTCCCAAGACACACCCTGGTGCCTCTGCCAAGCGTGCTGCGCTGGGGCTGGCAGGCTGCACCAGGCCCATAAATCACACTGCGGGACGTGCCGCAGCACTCGCTGGGAACAAAGAGGTGCATATTGACAGGTCTGTCCACAGTATCAATGCATCAACCCAGAAGAGATCCCCCAAGGTAAAGACAACAACCTGCTTTATCAAATTATCACCTTAATGAGCCAAGATTGCAAATAAGAGACAATCATGTGGGCTACTGCCTTGGTACGAAACCAGATAAAGCAGAATATGACTGGCATGATCTTTGCAAAACGCAGCAGACTATTTATACTGAGTTTCCTTAAGAATACCAATGAGAAATGTTGAAATTGAGCAAGTATCCCAAAAATTAGCCTGATAAAGAAGTCAAGGAGCACCTGGTAAACTATCACCTGCCGCACTGCAGTTGAAAGCTAAGAAATAAATAAATAAATATTACACCATGAGAGTCCTTACTGCTGGTTTCATCAGCTGTAAGAAATCATTGACCCATGATAATATAAGCCGGAGATCAGCCTGGACGGTCCTTTCCAGCCCTGCCGCAATGGCCTCCAGCCACACACCCCATGCCTGACATCGCTCCTCGATCCTGCCGACACCGCAGCGGTGGGCTCAGAGCCGCTGCGCCGCTCGCAGCTCCTGGGCACTGACAAAAGACACTCCCAGCCCTCCAGAACTTGATGAAATGATTTAAAGAGCATGAAGGTGTTTAGCATCACCGGCCTTTACCGGCTCCAGTGATCCTCAATAATACAACGTAACAATAATAATCATTGGGAAGGTGGTGTTTTTGTAATCGCTGTGCCTGCTCCAGCCTATACTCAGTTTTTCTCTCTTGGTTCAAATACTACGGTGACAGGGAGAAGGGTGCTCCTGCCACAACTTTTTAAAACGCTTGTCTCAGCATTTCCTTATTACAAAAGGGCAGGTTTTTTTCATGAATTAAAAGCACTCAATCATCACCTTGATAACAGTTGGTAAAATGGACAGTGCTTTTAAAAACTAGAATAAAAGATGAAATGTTCCAGTTCAGGACTCTGTACAGGAAAACAGGCTTTTCGTTGAGTTGTCTTCTTAGATGTGATAATGACTTTTTTCTTTTTTCTTTTTTTTTTCTTAAGTTTTGAAAAGCAGCAGAACAATACTTAACCTAGAGCTCTCCTTTACAGGTCCCAAAATGGGGAAATCCTCTCAACTCAGGTAAGGAAACTGAGGCAGAAATCGATTAACAGAAGAGGTCAGAGATCATGTACAGGGACAACAACTTGGAGATTCCAGATTTTCTGGCCACCTACTACACTACTGACAGGATCACCACACAGAGGAAGTTTCATTTATAAGAATTCATAAGACTTCTAAAGTCACCAAAGTGACAGCACGCACAGGGGCTGTGTCCTGACACTGCTGGGGCTGGGGCCACCCCTGCTGCAGCAGGATGGGTGGCATTTCCAAGTTTTTCTAAGTAGAACAGTAAGTGGGAAGGTAACAACATAAAGCAACTTACACACAACTAAATCCCCTCATTTGATAGCCCCAAAAGCCAAGCTCCACCTCACAACACGCTACGTGCCTATGCCAAAGTCTACTGGACCAAGGCTCAAACAGTAAAACGAAGATCTGGAGGTGAAGATGGCATTGGACCTGTAACAGAGAAGAGACGTCGTTAGTCGGGCCAGTATATATTTATATACCAGTCTCCAGAGACCAGCAATGCTCGCTTGTCCTCATATGCTGGTATGCCTGGGGAGAGGTTTCCAGTTACACAAATTTATTGCAGGGTGACACTAACAGATCTGATTTCTTGAGAGAGAGAATGAAGTCCGGGACTTGCTGGCAAGGAGCAGAAATGTCAGTATGACAAGCTGATCACTTACTATACCATAACTTAATACATCCTGTGCGTGTTTGGGAGGATGTTTTTGATGAACTAGCAACCCAAATTAGCAAGGAATTTTTAGCATATGCCTGGTCTTCTCATACGTCAGGTATCAGGAATCACCTTGAACAGGGAGATCATTCCCTAAACATGACTCCATTTGCTCTAGCACTGCAATTTATGACTCCAAGGTGCTTGGAGGGATGAGTGGAGAGGTGGGAATGTCCACAATTATTCAGGGAAAGCAGATGCTATCAGACAAGGCTGCACCATCAGCTTCCAGATCACACAGCTCTCTTCAAAACAGGACGGCAGAAATGGCTGCCAGCACTGTCTGCCTCTTGATGGCCAGGATGAAAAAAATAGGACAGTAATATCCTATTCTCCAAAATGCAGAGGACAGTTTTGGAGTGATGTGGAGCACTGCCTGACCCCAGACAGTTAACTAAGTCCTTCTTTTGTAAATCCCTGCAAGAGTAAGAAGCGAGGCTGGTGATTTTTGATTCCAGCAAAGGACTCTGCAGGGGCAAGTTAAATATTGCAGCGGTGGACTTAAACACTGCAATGGTGGATCACAGAGGGATGAAGCAGAATGGCTGACATGAATGTTGGCAGTTTACAACTCAAAATGCATAGGAAGAGGATAGGTTTAGGCCTCCAGCTTTGTTATCTTACTGTAGTCAGAACCTGTTTACAAGACTGATGAACACAACAGCTAGAGAAATTCAACTGTTTACTTGTAGTAAACTGCTGACGCTCACTGCTTTTGCTCCATGTGCCTCTCATGTTGCTTTCCCATCCTTCCAAATATTGTCTTCGGTGACAGCCAAGATCTGGAAGGCTTTTAAGCAGGAGTCTCTTCCCAAAGGGCACTGTGCACTGCAGTTTGGCCTTTGCATATCACTGGCACTCAGGACATAGGAAGAAATTATTTTTCTGGAGATTAGACAGGAAACTGTACAAGCTCAGAAACAGGAAGATTAATTGATGGAAATAATACTACCAAACCTGTATACCATGTGAAGTGCATGCTTGTGCAGGGTGTTTATGTATACGTGTGTATCTACTTGGTGTATGTACGTACAATCTGCCCATAATTTCACAACTTAATTTAATTGGGTGGAGGACAAAGAAGGCTGTGGGAAGGGAACAGAAGGATGCATCCATTTCTTCTACAGACCAGATGATCTGTTAATCCAGAAAATTCTCACTGATGTGCTAGCCCAACGTGAGTGCTGGCCTACTGACCCAGCCTATGAATTCAACTCATCTTCTTGTAGCCATGGGAAAGTCCATAAACATCACTTCTGCTTCCTCTTTCCAGTGTTACATGGATTCAGATCTAGAGCTTCTGTAGTAAACGAACCAAACGATTTCCAAGAGCCAGAGAGAAAGCGCAGTGATCTGAAGACAAAAAAGTAATGGTTGTGACAGACAACACCTGCAATTTACCAGCACAGAAGAGGCACCTCAGGTACTGCCAGGGCCCATGAGGCTGCCCACAGACTAAATATGCTTTAGGAAAAGCAGGTGAACAAGATAAAATATGTGCTCCTTACATACAGTACTAAGTGAAATGCTGGCCCACTGAAATCCATGGGAGTTTTGCCTTTGATTTTACTGGGGCCATAGTTCCACCCTTGTCCTTTAGTCCTTCTGTTGACAACACTTGTAAACAGCCTCACTAAGTTATAAAGTGGAAACATGCCCAAGGCACTGCCAGTGATGAACTATGTTGCTGTAGGTGGTAAGTAAACTGTAAATAAAGCTGTCTCTTTGGACTTTGCCCACAACAATGTTTTTTCCTGACTAGAAATTAAGGCTTGATACAGAGCAGAGAACACACCGACTTTTAAAAACTGCCAGGGCAGACTGACATGGAAGACCAAGCAGATGCCAGGAACACAAGTAACTGACCTCTCCATCTTAGAAAAACCTATCTGTGCTCTGCAAAGCTCCAGTGTATAAAACGTATATAAGCAGATCTGGAAAAAAAACCACCCAAAAAACCAAACCAACCAATGATTCCCAAGTAAAATCTCTGACATCAGCTGAAAAAAGAACATGCCAGATAACAGCCCTCTGGGCCTAAGGCTTTTCATTCCTTTCCATATAGATATTGCTGGAGATGAGCTGACTCGGTTTTGGAATTGGCTGCTGAGCCCAAACCTCCCAAATTGCTGGACTCTCCAGGAATCTTCCAAACACCCAACACCTTTACAGAGAAGGCACCAAATTTTCTACTTTACAAGGGAGAGCTGGGCATAATCAGACTGATAATTATAAGCTTGGATCTACCATCCTACTATTGCTTATAATTTGGGCTTTCTTGTGAAAAACTCTTGTTTTATTTCCCAAAGCAGTACTGTCAGAGCCTAGCAGCTGGGTGAACCAAGCCTGGGTGCCGACCTGGGGAAGGGATGGTGAAAATCATAGCTCCACTCAGAAGTCAGGCAACAGAAAGAGGAGAGCAACAGGTCCAACATATCTGTTTAGGAGAGAATTTAGTTTCAAATTTTAAACAACAGAAATATTAGTAAGGACATTATTCTGACATTTCTAAAAGCTAGCCCAAAATCCTGCTGAATAACGAGGTCTGACATGGTGACCCCTGCAATGAGTCTTTCTTCTGTGGTCCGTATTGCAAATTCATGCATTTCTAGCCATTGTCACTCAGAAGAGCAGTACAGTTTCACAAGACAAGTTTACTAGGTGTCATGCTGACCATGAAAACTCCTTGAGCTATGTCAGCAAACCCCTTAGCATAATGCCAGCAGTACACAAACCTACACCTGAAAGACATACAGGTGTTTAGATCTCCTAATCTGAGCTCCACATCTCACTCAGAGCCATCTTTGGTTCCTCATGCATCTTTTGATCTAATCCTTGTCCTGACTTGTATTGGTGATATTGCCACTGGCAACAGGCAAAGTCAGGAATGTAAGAACAAAGAAACACAGAACAGAGAGAGACCATCCAGGCCATAAAGCCCAATTTCATGAAAAAAACTCATGAGCCTGGAAATTTACCTGTTTCTTCTATCCATTTCTTCTACTTTGTCAAATAAAAGTTTTTACATCACCCTGTAAACAGACTGGTACAGACATTTTTCAATTTGTTCAATGAAAGTCAGTTTGGCTGGTTTTTTTTCAGTCAAAAAAGCCCCCAATCATAATAACGAGACCAAAATTAATTGGAGTACTTTTATCTTTCAGATTAACAGAAATCTAAATTATTGCTAAAAAGTTACTTTAGTAGGTTGATGCTGATTTAAATCAGCGAGTGCCAGAGGAACTGACATCTCAAAGCCAAGCCTGAAACGCCCGTAAGAGCTCCACTGATTTCCCTGGCCTTGCACAACCACCCAGCTCCTGCGTATCAGTCCCGCACCGGGCATTACAAGTGGAGAGAGAGCACTTAACTATCCTGCACACGTCTGCTCGTCAAGGCAGCAAACAATGGAAATACTAACACTGACTGTCCAAAGGAAAGCGAAATAAGAAAGGAGACTCTGAGACTCAAGGTATTATAGAAATAGATGCCTGTAAAGCAGACAGAAAAAGCAACATCTATTACTGATTACTGGGAATCCTATTATTTCAGTAGCGTCACACACAAAATGCCTGCTCCTGTTCCCATCAAAGTTAAAAGCAGAATTCCCACTGGCTGGCCTAAGGATCAGGCCCACTATATATTTTAAAAAGTTAGATCAGCAGCTTTCAAAGTCTCTAGAGGGTTTTTATGATGCTGCCTAATTAATTCAGAAGCAAATAGATTATTTCTCAGGAGGTGAAAAGCAGGAATTATTTAAAAGCTGCCTTTAGGCAAACTACCAGGGAATAAGAAAAATGTAACTACTGGTTATGTCAGATTTCATTTTCCAGATCAAAATTCATTGTGTCAGCTCCTTTTCTTTGTTGCAATTCTTTAAAGATGTAAGGAGAACCCTGGGTGTGCAGGAAAAGAAGGTGCTGCTTCACAGAGCAATGCAGCTCCAGATACCAGAGATCTACGTTTTACTGTACATTTCCCCACCTAATAAATATCTTCCAAATGGGAGTATGTGGGGCTGGCCAAGGCAGTCAAGGAAACAGGAGACAGAGGTGCTTTCCCCTCATTTCCAGGTTGCCTCTGCATGGGAGAGGAAAGCTTTTCAAACATTGAATTGTGCAATGCAAGTGCTATTATGTGTCAATTATTTAAGTGGCACATGACTGTAACCGCTTAGATTAACTCCTGCATAAAAGAATAATAAAGGAATCCTTATCCAGAGGTCTTGTCTTCTAAGTAAGTAAAGACAGGGTTGAAAGAACAGCAGAGCTGCAGATGAAGTCCCACAGCAGGTCAGTGACAGGGCTAGAATTAGCCAAGGTCCTCCACTTTTACCTGCCAACAGAGGCTGCCTCCAGATTTGCAAATGCTCTAGTTTGGCACAGATCTGCTGAAGCGACTGAAACTACACCTGTCCACACCGGTTCTGATTTTGGCTTAGGAAGGTGGGAAATGTTTTTAGAAATTATGGCTGGAACATCAGAAAACCAAAAAGGCATTAAACAGCCAAGTCCTAGTGGAAGTCAATAAACTCAGCTTCCATTATATCCCTTGAAACAGCCCTGCTGAGATGGAGAGTGATAGGAGAGCTCTCATCTTAATACATCATGCATTTGGTAATTTAGAAAAGCTTACTTAGTATTAGCTCTGTGTGTAAGAGGTTTGTGCTTAATCCCATCTAAGCCTTCTAAGACAATGCTTTTTAATTCAAGATTTTACAAGGGAGAGTGCTAAACCCTGTCCTAGACAAAGAAGCAAATGGTACAGGGCTGGAGAGCAAAGGACCCTGACAAGAGCACAGCAAAGTCCAGCACGCTGCAAAACTCAGCTTTGTGGCAGCCCCCAGGGATGGGCAGAAGGAAGGATTGCTGGGCATAGCACAGCCTGGCCAAATCCTGCCAGAGTGAGTGGAGGTGCTGAGGCTGATGGAAAGGGAAGCTGCCAGGTCAGCAGGTCCAAGCAGGAGAAAGCCTGGAGTACTTGCCCCCGAAAGTGCTGCAGGTTAACTCCAACAGCTGCAAGAACATATACACAATTTCAAGCATAGAAATTGCCAGATGACCAAGCGGGAAAAGAAAGCATCTGGCCAGAAGTCTTTTATACTTTGCAATATTTTTTCTAATTTGCTGCAGTTACTGCTGCAGAGGCTCTTCAAAACCAATCCACTCTGATTTGCCTGAAGGACGTGGGAATCATTCCTATGCAACAGGACTAGCAAAGGCCTCTGCATTATTCAGTCCCACTACGCAGTCAGCCTTGTTGGTTCTCTCCACGCACAGTACGAATTTTACCCACAGCAATAAAAGCCCAGCTTCTGGAAACCACTAGGCTGGAATAACAGTGTGTCTTTGCAGCAGCTCTGGCTCCCAGCACCGCCGAGGTGATGGCTGACGCTCCCCGACCACGACTGGGTTTACCAGGGAGCGCTGCTGCTTAGCTGGTTTTTCTTCTGGGGTGGGGGGTGCTACATGGGAATTTTGAAGATCTTTAAATATTCAAACTTGGGTTTAGCCAGTCAGATTCAGAAAGCACTTAGAAAACACCAGCGTTTGAGAGGGCTGGCTCAACCTCCTGTTTTTCTGGGATGCCCTCCAGGTACCTGAGGACTGTAAAGCAGAGAAAAGAGGAGAGTCAATAATTCACGCTTTTACAGGACAAAATTCAGATAAGCCTGAGCAAACCAAGCCAGCCATGCACTCTCCTTAAAAAAGCTTAGCTGCTTCAGTCCTTAAATATTTTTGGCTGACGGCTCCTTTGAATTCTAAAGGAAAATTAAGAAGCTTGCTGTTTTAAGAAGTTTTGCAAATCTCTTTCCTTTAATTCTCCTCATCTACTCTGTCTGGGTGTGTTCTCATTACAACTAGGAAAGACCTGAAGATCTTGTTTCCAGGCTCTTCAGTGTGGGGCAGATTTGAATTCAAGTCATAAGAATGTGAGAACAAAAGAGCAAACGTTGAAGAATTTCCTTACTCACCAGCTTTCCCTAGTTTTGAGTTAGATCTTGGTGACTCTACTGACTCTATCTTTTCACAACTACAAAGACAAAATTGTATTTGATGTGAATGTGCTGAAGACAAGAAGTTTACAACATTTCTTCACAGAGTTGTCTATATTTGAATATATTTGCTGCCTGGGCCTTAGATGGTCTTGAAGAAAATAAAGGGCTGACCCAACACCTGTGGAGTCAATAAGAATAATTTTTGACTGTGGTGGGTTTTAAATCTCAAGTCTATACCACAAAGCAGGTGCTGCGGCAGTAAAGTGAGAGTTGTGACTTCAGTCAGAGATGGTCAGGGATGAAGGACTAAACCCCTTTGTGCAATTCACTGATCCCTCAAGAATATCTGAGAGACGCAAAACTCCTTTGCAAATACTGTACAGGTGAAGTGCTGTGCAGGGGACAGAGCTGTGCACAGTCACTCTTCATGTGTCCTCCCAGGAAGTCTGGGGTGGGATGGGAAGATGGAGGGACAGGGAACATCACTTGGCCAGGCAGCTTGCAGTTCTCCTCTTTTCACAAAGGGCAAAGAAAAAATAAGGAAAAACAAAAAAAAAAAAGAAAAAACTCTGCCTGCTGAGAGGAAACCCTCATTTAGCCGTTACTGTGGAAGCCTTGGAGTAGTCTAAAGGAGATTGAGACAAGGACATCTACCTATGACTATTTTATAGCCTTCGTAATGTTCACAGCGAACTAATGCAAGCAAGGACTCATTTCTGTTACATTCAAGAAAGTGTTTACATTGGCAGAAAATGTATCTCTTCAAAGCCTAGTAACGCAGCATTACAAAAGACAGAACAGTAAGTTACTCAAACTGGAGATCAAACCTGTTTACTTTGATGAAAGAAATGGTTAAGGGCAACAAAGGGCGCAGCAACATCTGACAGGCCAATACACTGAGCCCAATCCTGCAAACCCTTCCTCTTCTGAGAGGCCAAAAACCTAAATAAAACAAACTATATGAATATGCGCAGCAACTCTGTTATTTCTAGCTGTAGTTAGGAAAAAAACCAATCAGGCCATTTGTCAAGGTGCAGCCGAGCAGAACACGATGGCGTTATCTCAAATGATATGTAAATAAATAACATTTCCATTAGTTTTTTTGGTTGCTTTAGCCACATATTCGCAGTCACACTTGCTAAGCAGAAAATGGTTGGGTTTTAATAGGCTCTCCTGCGAGTGCGGGACAGTAGGGACACTTCAAGACAGTTTAACCGTATTCTCTCACTCTCAGTCTCCCTTGGGTGGCTTCTGCATTAGCCATGCCAGGACAGAGACACTTGGGCTGCCTCCAGGCAGGACAGCTTGCTTCAGCAGAGCCTCTCCGTTTCTGTGAATGTGACTGTGCTGCTCTCAGCAGGCAGCCGGAGCGTCTCCGTCCCACATTCCTGACACCGGGACACCACTCCCATGCTGGGATGTGCACAGCACAGACATCCAGGCACGTTGCGTGGAGCCAGCCTGAATAGGAATTGCCGGCGCTGAGCCAGAGCTAATAAGGCTGGCGAGACCTGAGCTGACTCCTGCCGTCATGAGTGCAGGGAGCCAGGTCAGGGCCAGCACCGCACCGAGGCACCATCCTCGCCTGGAGCCAGGGGTGCTGGGAACCACGGCACAGAGCGTAGCCCAGACCCAGCAGAGTTCAGTAGCACCAGCTAGACTTCTGTCTACAGCCCTGCTGGGAATTTCATACTACTCTTCCCAGTATTCGCAGTATCTAGTTTCTTTCCTTACCTGAACTATCCTGGCCTCTAACATGTAATGGTGAGCTGGCAGTGTTTGAAATTAATTTATAACAGAATTAAAATACTCTGATGAGTTAGAGCCAATCTGCAGTGCAACAGTTTTCAGCCAGATGGTCAGGCTATCATGACCATCTAGTCTGATCTCCTAATTAACATGGGTCACGGAATTTCCCACAGCCGGTTGGTAGGATTAGCTCTGAGAGCTATTAGTCAGCAAAGCACTGAGCCGGCGTGGTTCTCCATCACTCACATGGTGGCTGGAGCAGTGCAGCCAAGCCGGATGGGTGCTTTTGCCTAGTGGGCAGCATCGCTGTCATGCAAGATTCAGAGAGGTGCAGAGGGCTCCAGTGCACTGGCAGTCTGCTGGCAGCTGCAGGGCATGGGCGCCGCACGCCGGTGCTGAGGTCCTGCCGCCAGCTCCCATTGGCAGGGGGGCTACATCACAAAGTCCTGCCTCCATTTGTCATGAAATCAGTGCAGTTTTGCTTAAGTAAGGGCTGAGTCAGTCATGAGTCAGGATTCATGGACTTGGCCCAAAACACACATATATTTAAAAATAATTGCCTTGAGTGCTTGGATAAGTTTTCAGCAACACTGGGGAGATGTGAATAACTTTGGTCCAGTAGGAAGATCAAAGAATGTTGAAAACATCCATGTTACCCAGCCTCACGGCCACTGTCCAGCCCAACCACTGGAGCTGTTTGCTTCCCAGGGTGAGAAGCTCAGCCCATGGGTGTCAAAGAGTGAAATCATAGCTACTCTTTGATGTATTTATATGGGTGGAGATTCCAGGTCATGCGATGAAATGGAATTACTCACACCCTTTTGTTCCCAAGGATTAAAGCCTTTATCTTCATATTCTCAGCAGGAATATCATAATGTTTTGGGAAAGAAACCCTAAGATCTATACCAGTTATACACTGCTGTTCTTTTAAATATATATGATATGTGGTTAGCCTTCAGGATAGAATACAGCAGCATAAGAGCAAACGAATTAACAGTAAAGAATGGCATATGACTGTGAACAACTGAGTACGGCCTATCGGTATGGGCCCGATCTTCTTTTTTCCTCACTCCCACGGAGCACTCATCACTTGTAATCATATGGGAAAACTACACCAGCAAAATAATGTATTGTTAATATTCCTATGTTGATTCTTTTCTGCCTGTGATATCTTGCCCTAGCTTGCACAGCCCCAGGCACATCTATTACGCTCATCCAATGGAGATAGTTCCTTATGGTTTGAAGGTAATGAAGAGCTCCATGAAAGTGTGTGCCTGCTTGGTACCAAGTTTGTACCTTAGATGATGATGAGCATGACCCCAGCACATAAAGTAACTCTGGGAACAAGAATAGTAACTCCAGTTAACAGGTATCAGTTATTCTGTATTAACTATCCCTGTGCTTGCTCTGCCCCCTTGGCAAATACAAGTAAGCCAAAGCAGTTTTCCCCTTCCACGAAAAAGGGGATAGCTGCATTGCCTTTACCGGGGTAAAAGCATGAACAAGGCAATTGCGGTGAAGAACCTGACATGCAGGAGCTCGTTACACTGCAGTAACTCGCCTGTATATCCGAGCCCTTAGCACAAGCAAGGCTCAGAACCAGTGCAGGTCATAAGCTGGAAATGGAAATATATGATACTGGGCAGGCAAAGCTACAGAACCCTCAGCACTTCTGTCATGGATCGTGCACGCAAACCCTCGTGCTATGTACTGAAATCATTCAAAGCCATTTGGCACTATGGTAATTACTTGCTTTGGTGACACCTCCTTGTGATCTGTCTTGGCTAGCTAGAAGAGGTATGAAACAGAGCAGCTATTAGGACTAATTACCATTATTTGCCTTCAGCAGGTGCTGAGAACCACAACACAGAATGCTAGGTGCTGTACAGGACACGGCAAGGAACAGCCATGCCACAAAGAATACACAACTGAAGTGAGCAGTGTGTGTCAATTCACAGTTTCAAAACACATCTTACAGTATCTATGTGCTTCTCAGTCATATAGTAAATCAGACCTTAAACATAGTTTCTGTAGGACTTTACTACATAGCAGTAATAGAGTACATAATTCTATTTTCATTCCTCAAGTCAAGCCCTCAAGGTGAACATCCTGTATCCACTGCAAAAGAACATGATGTCTAGTGCTCATACTTTCAAGGCAAAGTGTAAGTATCTTGAGTACACTCCAAAGCAGAGACAGCAAATCCCAATTAAAGACTTAAATTTAAATACCTCTCTCATGATTTTACAAAGGTAGCTTTGGTTTTGCAGGGTTGTTTTTTTTTGTTCTTTTGTGTTTTTTTTAACATTTGAGCAAGATGGAAATTTGATAAGGCTCAAAACAAGTCAGAGAAAACAGCCGATGGGACAGGCAAGTAACTGCGAGTGATGAGGACAGCACAACACACAGCAGCCGTGCCACAGGCACTTTACTCGCTGCTCAGCATTTTGCAGACATATCTAAGAGCATCTTAATAGGGGATTTCATGCTCTATTCCTTCATTGGACAACCACAAATTCCACTCATCTGCCATCAGAGCAGACCACTGACGATAGGCTCAGAAAAATGCTTTCACAGAGATCCCAATGAGAGCCTCTTCCTCATCCTGACATTACTTGGGTAATCAGCGTGACCCAGTGGTGACTGAGAGGGCCGAGGACATGCGGAAGACTTAAGCCCATGCTTAAGACTGAGCACAGGAACAGCTTTAGTGAAGTTAAGCACATTTATGAGTGATTTTGTAGAGATGGGCTGAACTCTGCAACTGCTCGGCATTTTTGCTGATTGCATCTGCATCAATAAAAGGATTGTTTCAAGAACAAGTATCAGCTCTGTGTTACATGGAAGGGAAAGGTGAAGAGAAGAGAAATCAAGGAGGAAAGTTGGTTGCTAAGGGAAAATCAGGGTCTGAAGAAAGACTTTTTGGCTCTTCCAGCAATTACAAAACCTCCCCAGCTCCCAGAAGGGAGAGCTCAAGTGAGCTGCCTGTCATAGTTGTGACTCTAGTGTTCATAAAGGTCAGCCTGGCCACAGGAAAACGCAGGCACAGCCAAATGCCAGGCATTCGTTTGGCTTTAAGAGTCACTTACTGCTTTAAGAACTGCAAATGAAACACAGCAAGAAGCTAGGGCACACCAATACTTGAGCTTTCTCCAGCAGCATGGAGCACATGGCAAGCTGCCTCATGCCAGCAGTGCTTGTGGCTCACAGAGGTAAGGCCAGGCATGCATGTGGGCTCCTCACCTCCTCCCAGGCTGTTGCCCAGCCTGCATCACGCAGCGGCCTTAGGAATGCCGGTGAAGACTCAGTGACTTGACAGAGGTGCATCCATGGCAGAAGACAGAGGAGAGGACGAGTTATTGATCTGAGATGTGGCACTGGGACCTGATGAGCGGAGCCAGGGCTCACAGGACCTGGTTTTTGTTCCTGGCCTGCCAGGTGATCATGTATAAAAGCTTGATTCCTCAGTTTCCCCCTCTGTAAAACTGTGTTAATGGTATTGACCCTTGTAAAGCTCTATCAGACAGAGATATTCTCATATTTCAGATGAGAGGCAACCATGCTATGCCTGGCATTTATTTACATGCTTTAGGGCATGAATGGCTTTTTCTCTGTGTGTGTGTGGTGCACCATATGATGGGCTGCTGTCTCCACTGGGCTCCGCAGAGCACCACTGAAACAGAAATCACCAGTTAAATGAACAGACACTGTGTGTTAGGGTCTGAACTATTGCATTTGGTCAGTTATTGGATAGATGACCAGATTGCAACAGAAATTTCTTCTTCTTTGAGGGCAGGCAGCCAAAAGATCAGCATTTACCAAACAACGTGCAAACAGGGCATCCCAAGCATTCCTCACGGGAAGCGTAAGCCTCTGCTCCAGCCTGTGCGTGCTGGGGCGGGCACAGCACCATGCAGGGTGCAGGCAGGCCAGGATGGGCCCACACAGGTCACCCAGAGACATGGAGATCGCACTTGACTTGCTGGGCCCAAGACTTGGCCCCATTCCCCATGAGGGTATCCAGAGCATCTGCAAGCAGTTGAAGGCACCGAGCAGGTCCCCAGCTCTCTCTGGCTGGCAGCCCCCCCGGCAGCTCAGCCCCCCCATGCAGGCACTGTACCAACGAACTGAACGACTTCTTCTCTCTCAATATTTTTAAAAACTTGTTTTCTGAGTATTTTTTTTTTAAAAATCTTCGCTAATTGCTGTGACCCTTCAGTCCTTTCATGTTCTCCTCTAATTTTGGAAGTCCCAGGGGTCAGGTCCTGCAGGCCCACGGAGCTGGACAGCATCCATCCTCTGGAAGCCAAGTGAGGAGAGTGCGGATGGCAGGGCTGGAGAACACCGGCGAAATGCCCCGCTCCGTGGGGACCCTGGCAGCGGGAAGGCGACAACTCCCCGGCTTCCTCCAGCACCGCAGCTATTCCCAAGCGCTCCAGCCTCGGCAGCGTGCGAGAACCCTGCCATAAAGCTCAAGACAACCGGCTACACGCAAAGCCGGCAGGCAGAAGCCCTGCCACGGCTGGCCCGGGCTCAGCACCGGGGCCCGGACCCACGGCCCTGGGCCGGGGCACCTGCGGGTGCGTGGGGCGGCCGCCAGCCGGTCCTGCCTCCTCCCTCGCCGCCACGGGCAATTCCCGGGTGGGATAAGCCACCCCCTGCTCCAGAACAGACCGAACTGGGGCTCCAGTTTGCCACAAGAGGGAGCAAAGCTGTCGGCAGGGCCTGGCGGGGAGAGCTCAGCCCCCCGGCTGGGGACCCCGGGCTGGGGACCCCCGAGCTGCGGAGCCCTGCCAGCCCCCCGCCTCTGGCCGCACCTCCCGGAGGGCAACACGCGGCACTTCCAGCAGGCGACACAATTTCTACCAAAAAACCAAGGCTGCACAAATACAGAACAGGCCCTGGAATGAGCCATGAAAACCAATCACGCAGGGAAAGCCGATCAGCGTTTCCAGATTTCACAACTATGTATGCGTGTGTATGTATAAACGTATACATATATATAAACATATACATGTCTACATAAAATCTTCCATTATCCCTTAAGGCATTTGATTGTTTTGTTAATTCCCAGGATGTAATCTGTTTTGCATTAAGTGGGATGTTAAGCATCTAATTGTCAAGTGCTGATAAGCCATGGGAAATTTTATTACAAGATAGGCATCAGCTGAATGGAGATAAAACACATCAGATGTTACAGTGCGATTTCCAGGTGAGATCAGTCTAGGTACTTGTGAATACCACTACCCGGGGCATGCCAGGGATGAGCTGCAGAAGAGCTACAGGTGGAAATGGACAAATTGAGGAGTTACAGATCAGAATCTGCTATTACCAGCGGCTCCATGTTCCCAGCTGTGCACAGCACTAACAGTTTGCACCTGGGCTGATGTCATTTGGAAAAGGCCCCCGAACGTCATGCATTTCATGTAAAACCTGTCATTTACACCTACAAGTACCACAGCATCTAAAAATATCACCGAGCACCCATAAGTACCAGAGCAGAGACTGCAAACATGTTTTTCTGCTCCCTTTTATCTCTTCAAATGAGGCAGAATTCGCAGCTCAGCCCCAGCCTGCCATCTGGGAGCCAGTCCCTCACCAGCCAGCCCTGCCATGTGTAGTTCATGCCCTTGTAAGTTAAGTTCAGTCATATTTTTGCAATTCAAACTGAGCTTATTGTCAGCCCAAGTAATTGCTTGATCTTGCGATTGCCATTACCTTCTGCTTCCTCCTGCCTGCGTACATAGCGCCATACCTTAGCACAGGCAGCAAGGTCTCTGAGCAGAGACTCTCTTCTCACGTCTGCCATAGGGGCCCCAAGGCTGCGTGACTCACAGCATGTGCCATCCATCTAGTACCAACAGCCAATATTAGGGTGTCACAGGCTACTCTGGGTCCTAGTCCATTGGTTTTACTATTAAAATTCTTTAATTATCAGTAGGCTGTTGAGCAACTTTGTCTGGAGCGGCACAAACCCAAGAGAAAGGAAAGTGTGTTCCCCTGGCACTGGCACTTGGGTAACAGCTCCTCTACCAGACAGAGTTGCGTCAGCTGGGTCCTACTTATCTCCATGACCTCCTGATACTTGCTGCTCTCTGCCATGATTTTGGAACGGCAGAAGCAGATGCAGAGATTGGGTTTTGTGATACTAATGCACTTTAAGCTTTTTAATGTCAAGTACTATTTGTTTTGCTTGGCACTTCCTCTATGGCCAACCACGCAGAGGTTGGTGCTCCGGAGCAGCCCTGCGGTTAGGAGCTTCCGACCAGAGACTGGAAGTGACTGTGAGCCTATCCCTCACCCGCCCCACCACGAGATCTCCGGCTCCTGTTTGATAAAAGCCCAACAGGTAAAGGCAAGGCCTTAGAAGTGCTGTGAACTTTGTGCATTTACTGGGAGGTAAAGAAGAAAAGCAGTATGCTCTGTCTGCCCCTGGCACCTGGCTGGGGCAGAGGCCACCTGCTTTAGCCACCATCCAGGCTCAGCAGGGACAAATCACCAGCTTGTACCCTGCAATGTTCGCACAGAAGTGGGAGATAAGGACCGTCAGGAAAACCTCACTAGCTCCCCCAGAGCTTCGAAGACCAGCCACAAGGGAAGCAGCACAGCTCTGGGGAAGAGGGAAGGAGGCTGTGAGAGCTCTCCTGGCACCCTCCACCTCTGGGAACACACCTTCACCCTCCTCACAGCACCTCAGCCAGCAACCGGTGGAAAGGTACCCCAGAAGCTTTGACAGGGGTAAGAAGGAAACACGTCAACTCTGACTTACGGAAGAGTCAGGAGCTTTAATCCATTGAAACAAAACTTGACACATCATTCTGCACTGCTGTTCACCCCATGTTATAACCTAAGCCCAGCCAAAATGATTCTGATTTCTTAATGTTTTACACCCCTTCACCCAGCTGGGAATGGCCACTGCAGGTCCCATGCTGGGCCATTTCAGGTCCCTGGCTATTTTGATGCCAACTGCATTAGCCCCTCCAGAAGCAGCAACTGCTGTTGATGAACTCACAAACAGCCCTTCCAGAGCATCCAGCTACTCCAGAACAAGTGCTTAGCACATCCCACCACTGCTTGAATCGCACCAGCGCAGTGGAGGAGTGCAAGCCCCAGTCTGGTGTGCTCCTGCGCTGCTGAAACCGAGGTCTCCTCAGCAGCCTCTGCCCTCTTGAGAAATTTCACACCAAGTGAGTCTCCATGTATTAAACCAAAATCATCTTCTCCTCCTCTCTCGACTGCCCTGACAATTTTATCATATTCTTTAGCGACTGGCTGGAATGTATTTCCTATGCACATCTTTTTATTTTATTATGTATAAAAGATGACCATGTTCAGGTTCCTGAAATTTCCTAATTATACACTGTTAAAAAGCAACTGGCAATAAGTTCACTTCTTGTTCTTAAGAAGCCGCTTTTTTTCTTCTACTTTCTTTTCCCGTTTTGCCACAGAAGGTGGGAGAGGAAACCAAGGAGGAAACATTGTAAAATTCCCACATATTTTAGGAACAAAAAGCAGTTGTCATTTCAGAAGGTATTTTTAAGAAACATTCACTTCATCAGTTGTCAGGCGATTCTGTTAGGCACAGTGCCACTGCAGGCAAAGTAACGACACAAGCCAGCATTATATTGTGTGTAAAAATAAGCTTATATTCCCAGCTGAATCAGAGCTGCCTTCAAACTAGGGCTCTGACAGTCCTGACTGGTACTCAGGGCTGGTGACTCAGCAGCTGCTGGTGACTCAGCACCCACGGAAATCGATGGAAGTGCCTCCAGCATTTTTTATAAGAGCTGAATCAGGCCCTAATTGCATTTTAGCCTGATAAGTGAAATGTGCTTCTGACAACTTAGCTTTGTAGCTTCAAGTCATTTTTTGTATCTGCTCTAAACTAGCTTCAACTGTTTTTTGACAAAGACAGCATTTCCCCACTGGCTTCTTGACCTGAAATGGGTTGAATTTCAACACTTGGAGCTATTTGAGCTCAGATCTTCTATGTGTTGCTTGCAATTACTGTAGGGATCTGAAAGACTTTTGACATGAAATCCTCTGGCTCCAAACCAGCATTTACGGACACAAACCCTTTTTTTCCCCTTTCTCTTCTTCTTTTTTTTTTTTTTTTTTTTTTCTTTTTTCTCTTTCTTTTTTTTTTTTGCCTCAAGGTGGAATGTGCATTCTTTGGGTCAGAAAAAGCTATCTACTGCTATTAGGACTTGTGGTACATTGTTACTAAACAATGCAGTGGAGGTGTATGTCTGCCTCTCAGACATTTGCCAATTTTCTCTAGGATGAAATTCTTAGTGGTAAAAGAAGCTTGTTAAAAAATGTGAGGGGGAGGGAGGAAAAATATTCAGTTGCTTTGTAAATAATTTTGCTCTGCTTTATTGCTCCTTATGTTTCTGGCTGCCTGTCTGCAGCCCAGCTCTGTTTCTCTTCCTGATGTACCACCCACAGGAACCCCACAAGCAATGGCTCAATACTGAGGTTACCCTGAGTCAGTTCTGGTAACCCCACAGTTCAAGGGCAAAGCACCACCACAGTGGTGGGCTCCTGAAAGCCATGTGTGATACCTGAGGCCATCCTGAAGAATCATCCTCCTGAGTTACTGACCACCTTTGGCTCCAGATGGAGATCACTGAGGACCTGGCATCAGTTTTTGCTCTGCCAGGGAGGAGCAGCAGCAGCCAGGAGGCAGGGATGCCGCCTCTTCTGCTATTTAAATCAGCAAGGCCCAGCCCGTGTGTTTTGGGCAGCCCCTTGTGCAGATACCAGCCCTGCCACTCCGTGCCAATGCTCACCACTCAGCATGCATGTGGGAAAAACACAGCACACCCACACTCAGAGTCACAGGCTCCAGTCCCAGCTGAGTCAACTCAGCCCCTTATTTTTGCAGAGGAGGTACACAGAATCTGATGGAGCTTATCACGTGTGTAAGGGGCAGGGAGTGGCTCCTTGGCTTCAAAGGGCAGATAAAGCCATCAAAGTGATTGCCATCTTTAAACGCTGCCTACTTGCTCACTAGACCTGATCACCTCTTGAATGAAGACTCAAAGCCTCTCACTCCAGTAACCACGTGGATGCATTTACTGCTTGCCACTCCTGTTCGCTTGCAGAGTCAGCGCAGCCCTGGGGAGAGGAGAGTCATTCCTGCTTTCTGCTTATGCATCAGCAGCACCTCGGTTAGAATGTTTGCCCTGAGATGCAACTGTTGTACCTACACAGTGTAGTACAAGGAGCCTGGGGAGCAGGAGCCCTGGGAGGACCGCCAGCAGTGGGCTTCCTGCCCTTCTGTTCCCCGAGAACATCACATGGATATGTTTGGGAAGTAAAGCAGTTATGTCAGGACACACTGCAGGTCTAGGCGGCAAAGACGGCCGCCTGGGAAGCAGAAGAGTCCTGTTTAATTCCAGGGACCCGTTCGGCAGTGCAAGTGGAAAGAACTAACCAGGCAAGATGACAAGTTCCCCGCCCTGGTGTGAACAGGAGATGGGAGGCACCACCCTTGGAGGCAGACAGGATGCCAGAGGGGAGGCAGAAGTAGATGAAACCAAAATGAACCTTCTTGGTTGACTCAGGGGCAGGAGTAGGGACAAGACAATCTCCTGCCAAGGGCTCCGTTTCACCCAGCACCACCTCGGGAGGACTCAGATGGAAAGAATTTCACTTGCTGGCAGGAGGGCAAGTCAGATACAGTATCTAAGCACACTACCCCACCCTTCCCTAGGCTTGTCCTAGGGTTTGAGATGCAGTGTGCAAATCTGGAATGCATTCACAAATAAATGTCAAATTCTCAGATGTATTACCAGCCTTAAAGAAAATGAACAGACTTAATTAAAAATCCCACTGTTTCTTTGACTCATGACCTGAGTCACATCTCCAGCCTTGCTGCTTTTTATATATTTAACACACATGCACAGAAATATAATCAATACTTATAAACTTAAAGAAGCCAGCAAGATGATACTACTGTGTTTAAGAAAGTCATCCGTAAGCTGTAGCAACGAGGGGATCATGATCTTTAAGGAATCCTTGTGCAATACGCTTATGTGATAATGATACGCAGATTGCCATTTACTGAAATCACAAGATGCCACGAATCCGCTCCCATGTTTGCTATCCAGGGATTATGTATTTTGCTCCATCAGGTGACAGCACAGACCCATTGGGATCCAGATGTCTATTACTAAAAATCTCCTCGTAGTGGGCTGACACATTCAATCCTTAAAAAATGAAGCCCATTTGTTCCAGATTTGTACCTCTATGTTTGACCCATGGGAACGCAACGCTCCCGCCTGGCACTCGGCATTAGAAGGAAGTCAGTTCTGACCACCGACAGCGCAAGCCATTCCCATGGCTGGTGATGTCCCATTTCTTTTTGGTTTCAAAGGAGTGGCCAAGGGCTGCAGACAAGATGCCGTTTGGCAGGGCAGGTTGGGCTGCACTCACCAGCGCTGCCCATTCCTCCTCCCGGGCAGCCAGGCAGGCTCTGTCCCAGCACAAAGCCCCAGCAAGCCGCTCCTCTGCCCCTGAGCAGTACCCGTATGCACCTTTCCAACTAGGATAAAAGGTGCTCCAGAATCCCACCCCTGACCACAACTGACAGAAAACAAAACCTGCAGAAGGCACCTAGCACCTTGCCAGTGTTACCCTGTGAGAAGACTTCATCCAAACCACAACAAAGTCCACAATTTCCACAGGCTTCAGCTGAGGACTGTTTTAAAACCCTTCCTTTTCCAGGACGACCTCACTCCAGACCCATTTTGGCTTGTCACAAAGCCAGTGGCAAACCTCCAATGGCTTCAGCAGTAGATGTGTTTTAGCAAAGCTTATCACAAACAGGGTTAACTGGAAGATCACAGACATCACCTAGCCATCAAACACAAAAAATAACCCTCTGGCTGGTGCATTCTGCTGCTGGTCAGTTGGCAGCAAACTCTGAGGAATTCAGCCCGCTGCAGGCAGCGCTGTGCCCGGCAGGCTGGGCAGACACACAGACTCAATGACCTGCCAGGCTCTATTTCAGCCATATTTTCTACTATTAGAGTTTCATCATTTTACTGCATTTTATCTGCTGCTAACAAGGTTTATCATTAAGGCTTGCCACTAGAGAATAGGCACTTATACCTGATAATACACATACAGAAAACAAAGACAACGGGCCAGCTGCTGCTGCGGTGATACCATTTTTCAAGAATGGCAGAGGACAAGTAAGAGCAAGCAGAATACACCTTAGTAATTTTGCAAACCAGGTTGTCAAGCTGCAGTGCCAGGAAATCTACCTGTTGCAAAATGCAACCTAAACACCACGTTGTTATAACATCTGCACTGCCTACTCATCATTATGTTTAATAAAAACTAGCCATCTCCTTTTTCAGTAAAGCAACGTGGTTTGTATTTAGGCCTGTGTGAGGAGTTTAGCACCTCTCTTACGCTGCCTTTCTCCAAGAGATTGGAGCTCGGTCATAAAAATGTTACGGTGGAGTTAGCAGAGACACTGTCTTGGCTCAAACACAAACACCTTTTGGCAACAAACAGAAAAAACCTCCATTCAAGCACCCAAGTGCCCGGGCTGTGGTATCAGTGTAACCATTTTCCCAGAGAGGTTATTTGCCTTCTCATCTGTTCTACAAGACGCAGGCCCATGCAGTAATTACAGCCTCCTTTAAGGTTCACTGAAGGGCAGTTGATATTCTCCCATCACCTTCCAAGACCCTATCAAAACATAATTCACTGCCCAATTTTCATTTGTTTGCTTTTTTGCTAAACATTATTTTACCTAAAGCAAGCCTAAGCTTAGCAGGGTAGCTCGCCTCAGTACAGCACATGAGCTTTAGTCCCAGGATTTAAGAACAGACTTAAAAGCTTGGTTGATACCAGAAATGAGCATCCATTTTGTTCATTATTCATGGCCCCGGCAGTGTTGGAGCTGCCTTCGGAGGTTGCCTGCTCCACAATACCGCTTCTGACACGCAGAATCGCCAGCCCTTGTTGGCAGCCGCAGTAATCCCCCTCCACTCTGGGAATGCATCATTAATTGTGGAATTTGGATACTAGTGGATGTCCTTACAGTTTCCAGACTCTCACTGTTGAGAAAGCAGAGCCCTTAAAAGGACTTGGTGGGGCTATTTCCTGCTCAGAAAACAGAGAAAATTAAGATTCAGCAATTTAGTCCACTTTGGACCTACTGAAGATTGAAGGTCAGGGTCTAACCTCAGCTACCCCACTGCTTGTCCAGAACACATGCCGAAAAGTTAATGGAATTACTTCAGATGTTCCCCAGCACGGCTGAGATCAGACACTGGTCCGCACTGTCTGGGGCTGAAGATATTCTGAGCCAAACTCTTCACCCTCAGCCTTGGGAACGTTTTCATAATGGAACACGATGTTTGCAAAAACTAGTCCAAAGGTGGCTTCTCTGTCTGTAAATATGTCAAGAGCGAATTGGCAAGGCGACTTCTCCATCCCTGGAATGCGCAGGAAATAGCTGTGACTATACTTATCCATAAAACAAATAGCTTAATTCCCACCACCAAAATGGTCTCTGACATGTCATGCTCACAGTAGCGTTGATAAAAGGTCATAATACACCGTATGCCCTGTAAATGGCTTTTAAATCTCAGCCCAAGCGTTTCATTACAAGCTCATTAAAAGATGACTGTTCCCTCAGACTGGCTGTGGTCACACAGCAGAACAGGAGGTAATTGGAACCACTTCCCCAGTCTTGTATAAATGTGTAACGTAGCAGTCAATGTAAACCTTCGCTTTGGTTGCCAATGTTGCCATACAAATCAGCACACTAGACTTGGCAGGAGTTCAGGCAGATTTGGCACAAGCTCTAAGCCAGTTCGTTTCACAGTTGTTAAGAAAAACAAATCTGTATCATGAACGTGCTTCAGAGCACTCAAGTTTCTGGTTTGTTTTTGGAGAAAAAAAAAAATAAGGGCCAGGTTCTGCTCTGATTTACTTTGGTGCAAACCCAGAGTAACTCTATTTGCTTTGATTCTTCCAGGTTTATGCTGGTCTGCATTCAATCACAACGTGGCTCTCAATCTGACATAAGGGATGATTAAATTAGGCAAGGTAAGTTCTTTTTACCATGCCATTACCATCAAAATCTTATTCACACAAATTAACAGCATTTTTAGTAGGATTATTGATTTTACTAAATTCTGTGTTGGAACTTTTATTTTAAGAATCTTGTTTAAAAAGTTCATTAACTGCTGGCAACACTCCGCTCTGGATTAAGAAAAGACAAGCAAGAAAGAACATAATTTGTTTTTAACTTTGAAATAATTTTCTAATTTACATCCACTGAGGACAAGTGTTAGTTTTTGACTTGTGGTTTGGGGCTTTTTTCCCCAAAAATATTACTAACTCTCCGTGGAAAACTATCACTGTCTTGAATTTGTGTTATCTTCTGTAAGGAGACAGATACTGGAAATTCACTACTTATATTTTGTAACGTCAGATAGAAGAAAATAAGTTAAATAACTGAAAGTACAAAGTGATTTTGTAAGGGATTTTAAGAGAAATCAAAACTGGATCAAAGCTATGTTCAGTACTACAGCATGTTTACAGCGAGCAATTTATCATTCTTCAATTAAAGTGGGCTAATTTCAACAGTCAATAAAGTAGGTTTAATTTTATTTAGGCTCTGATTAACTTTAGTAGTGAGGACTGGATGTTATTTGAATTACATATATGTTATTTAATATAATGTTAATTAAAGGCCTAATGCTACACTTGGTATACTAGCCAGCCAGTGTCAGCACTACACAGCAGCAGGGAACTCTTGAGAACAGTTAGAGGCTCATGGTAACATCCAACAATACGCACCTCCTTAAAATATCTCATTATGTGTTTCCTACCAACTGTACTAACGTTTAGGAAATGGACTTTCTATACTTTAGATGCTTACAAATAATGCACTGGCTCTAAACTGTGCCCACTTCAGATGCCAGAGCTGAGCATCCTTCTTTGCAGGGAGGGAGGCTCAGGTTTGCCAACCCAGCATGCCATGTACTCCGCAGAACCCAGAGCCAACACTCGTCCAGTTCATGGCAGTACATAGACATACTCCTACTTTACAAAGCAAAGTAAAATACAGCAAAGAAGCAGAAACTCTGAGGAAGAAGATAATCTGAGAAAGCAGCGAGGATGCCAGCCCAAACACATCAAGCCAATCACAAGGCACAGTCACAAAATCTGAGCAACGCCAAACACTGAAGTTCAACCATTAGAAATCCATGTCACTGTGGCTTTCAGGAACTTGTAACAGCACGTGTTGGAGAGGGAATGAGAGCTCAGCTAAAATGCAAGGGGCTTAAGAAAAAGGTATTTTAAGCATGTGTTCTGTAACAAAAAGAGTAGCATGACTGGAAATCATATGTCATCAGTACAATAACAAGAGAGCTTGTTAGGTGAAATACCAGACATTGTGGTGCTTGTGTGAAACCTGTCAATAGCATTTGTCACAAAATATCCCCCAATACTCAATAACTTGGACATATATCATCTTGAAATGAAGCTATGCCGGAAGCGTAAAATAGCAGTTGCCTAAAATAGGGTTTTCTGCACAGCAGTTGCAGGAAAAGAAGGAATGTGACAGGCCAGTGCCCCGCTGCCTGGCTGGTGTGGGCCACTGGATGGGAAGGGACAGAGACTTCTCTGCTATCGCACCCCCACCGCATTACATGGACTCCTTTTTAGCTAAATCAAGCTCCGTCTTAATAATCATTAAGACATTTCTGCCACCTCCCCTTTCACTGAAGGTGGCTCCAGAACCTCTCTCTTCTGTACTTGGAGACCATCCTCTAGTTTCCAGCTTAAATTCACCCATGGCCAGCTTATAAATACTTGTCCTCTGGCCAGAACTGGGGTTCAAACTGATTCAAACCTATTGAAATTAATGAGGTTTTTTCCCCCATTGACTTCAACAGGCCCTGAATTAAGGCCCTGTGTGTGGACAAAAAGGTTTAGGGCAGTTTTTGTAAAAGGAGAGTTTTATCCTGTTGATCTTGGCCTCTCTCCTCAGCCTGCTGTGAACTGTCTGCCTTATTTTAATGCTGTGTTCTCATCCTGCTCTAGTGCAAAACTCCTATTGAAATCCAGGATGGTCTTGCCAAGTTGTTATTAATTACTGTGGTTCTCGAGGCTCAGTCCTGCAAACTGATCTGCATGAGCTCAGAGGTTTCTCTTCAAGGATCTCCTTTCAGGATCTGGGCTTAAGGGCTACAAAACCGAGCACCAAAGGGACTGATCCAATCTCCTTCGGCTCTGCCTGCCACCCTGGTGCCACTGCAGCCCAAAGGAGCACACAAGCCTGCGCTGCTGTTTTCGTTGGAAGGCTTGGGGCCAGCAGGGAAATGGTCCTGTACAGGCAGCCTTGCCTTGAAACAGAGCGTTGCAGGCCAAAATAACCAGCCTTTTTGCTTGTCAGAGTTTAAGCACAATTCAGCTGTGCTGGAGGAGGGCACAGCTGAGCTCTGCTGCCGAGGACGGAGGGAAGAAAGCTGTGTTTCACTGCGAGGGCTGAGGAAGGGAACAACTGCTGCTGAATTTGACTTCTGTGGCTGGAGCACAGAATATTTCTTATCCTAAGAAATGGCAAGATGTCGCACAGGGCGCACGTGAGGTCAGAAGTATATCGATATGTGGGCAATCTACTGTGTTTCCAGCACTGGGAAATCCTTCTTTTATTACAAAATGGGATGTGGATAAGTTTGCCCTGCCTTCATTACCAAACCTAGTACTTAGCAGTGCCAGGACCACATTAAAAGCAAGTTTTGGACACACTTGTGTTGTTCATTTTAGCTGAATGGTGAAAAAAGCTGGAGAAAGCTGCTTTGCAGTGGAAACAGAAAAATCTCAACTAGTTATTTAAAAAAGTTATGAGCTCTTCAATTAGACCACAGGCATTTTATAAGGCAAGCAGGTCAGAATGTACTTTACTTCCTGAACCTGAAATGTTAAAATAGTCATGGTTAGGTATTTGCATAGAGTTATTTAGGATGAGTTTAGATCTCACTAATCTAGCTAGTCAGATGCCTGTAAAAATAAATAAGAACCTAAAAAAGAATGACATCAGCCATAACTGCTTATTCTGCTCCAGATTTGGCAGGTAAAAATCAGCAAGAAACCAACTGCATTATGCTGCCTGGGCTCTGTGCCTATTTCCCATCATGTAGGGAGCCAGGCCAAATCCTTGACACAATAGCAATTTTTGCTCAATGCCAACTATTCCCAGCCTGGCAGTGTGAATGCAGAGCCATCTCCTGAGGTCATGGAACTGTAATGGCATCCAAGCTGCAACAAACTTCCCTGCTTTAGGAGGTGAAATGGCTGTTGCATGTAAGACCTCTTCCACCGAGTCACCGGATTCAAACACAAGCTGTCAGAAGACAAGTTACAGTGACAATAGACGAGGGCACCCTTAACGGAGTCACAGCTCACACCAAGCTGCATGTAACACATGGAGCGGTGGCCTCCAGAGAGCCTGCAAAACAACTGGGCCAGAAGAATTGCTAAACACCTCAGTATCAGCTATCTGTGTGAGCTACGACATAGCAACTGTCAGTCATGTTAAGTGACAACTGACTTCTACTTAGATGTGCTCCACTCAGTCGCTGCCATGATAACAAAAGCACTTTACTGCACTACATCCTTCCATGGGGACAGGGACACCTGACAATGGCACAGTAAAGAGTTTAGCTGCTACATTGCTATTCACTGCAGGCACAGATAGCTTTTCTTCACCTTTATGGTTGATCATCATGTCCTCTATATTGAACAGTGGGTGGAATGACACCGGCTTAATAATATACGCCTACTGAGATGGAAAAGCTAAAAAAATAAAATTATGTATTTATCTGCCACTAACCAGCACGCCCTTGCATGTGTTCTGTCTGTAAAAGGAGACCCTTGTCTTCATGCTAGAGTCACAGCAACAGAGAGGAACTTGCTCAGCTGGGAAGGTGCCAAGCCCTTTCTAAGTAATTCAAAGTCAAAGTGTCCTTAAAGCTCACTGTGGTATGGACTTACGGTGTCCTCAGAGGTATATGAATGCGCTGGAGCACTCAGAAAGGCAAAATATAACACCGCTGAGCACCTGCATCCACAACACACATGGGCAGCACACACTGGTAGTACTAACTACAGGTATTGTCACCACAAACCACAGGACATCCCTCGCTGTGCAAAGTCAGACCTGTGCTAAGTTGTGCTCAGGGCCACAGTGCCTCCACCCTCCCAACACCACCGACTGACACCAACAGTGCTTCTACCTGAAAAGCAGTTAAGAGGCTCCGTCCCACTGCGAGGCAGACAAGCCACAGCAGGACAGGACAGCTGCAATTTTTGGGAGCATTGCTATCTATTTTTTTATTCTAACATCACTGATGATCACTTATCATGCACATTTTAAGCAGCACAGACTCTGCAATGCTGCTTCAGACAATCCACTCTTCTCAACCACTGCTGCCAAGCTCTCCGGCTCTCTTCAGCCATCCTACTCGTAAGCCCTACTGCAAAAGCAACATTCCTTCCTGTCTTTGTCCCCAGTTGCCTCTCACTGTCCTTGTGCCCTCCACCGTAACACAACAAGGTAATGCCGGAGCAGCCTAGAGCATCACAATTAAATATAGTAACCAACAACAGGCTGTATAGCCGGTGGCACAAAGTATTTTGATTCACATCCCTGTGAATGGCAGTATCTGTACAGACTGGACAGAATGGAAATCAGGTTCTTCTCCATGTACCCTGGCCCTGACAGTAGCAGTTTGGAAGGTTTCTGAAATCCCACGGCCTAGCACCAAGCTGGTAAGAGAAGAAATATCCCCATCACTCTCTCTTAGCAAGGGATGCAATCTATATTCTTCCGCAGTCAGAAGAGAGATGAAAGAAGAGTTCTTGGAGCTTTGTGGAAAGTGGATTGAAAACTATCCAACTGTTTAAAAATTACTTTAAGAAAAATCCGCAATAGCAGCTCCAGCGATGAGCCTCTGCAGAAAGCTCCTGCTGCCTGGGCAAAGCACGTGTCCTGCCCAGCTGCAGGGACTCCTCAGTGGACAGCCCCATCTCACACGTGGGCAGTGTGACTGCTCCTCAGCTCCACGAGCAGGTTACCGGCAGCAAAACAAACACTGAACACATGAGGTGACCCCACAGCACCTGTAATGCAATTCAGGGTAGCCTGGCCAGCAGAGATAGCGGGGTAAGAATCTGCACACAGGGAAACAGCGAGGAGTAGCTGGGACCCACCGTAACATGTAATCTGAAAGAGCTGATTCACATGACTATAATCTACTTCCACTTACAGGACTCATGGCGGTTCTTTCCAAAGATTAAGCAAGAGTATTACACTTTATGGCAAAACTATCTCCCACTGGCAGCGTGGAGCACCCCAGCATGCAAACTAGTCAACTGATGGCATATGCTGGCCCCGGCAGGCGTGCATGAGGCTAGCCCATGCTGAGAGACCATAATCTGCCCACATGGCAGAAGGCAGCGGACAGGCTGCTCACATCTCTTGCTTCCAGGGCACAGCACCCACGAGGTGCTCCTCTGCCCCCAATTCTGAAGCTTCTGTCCTCCACTCTTCCTGCTCAGCTGAGTTAGGTGGGAAAGAATTCCCAACACCAAATAAGCCTTAGGCAGACAGCCAGGTTTCCAAGGCCGAAGGGGAGACCATGCTTCTGCTTTTTTAAGTGCTCTGTGATCTTGCACTTGCAAGGCTTCTAGAGGCTTTTTCCTCCCACTGCACATTAGCAATTCATTAAGTGGTTTCTACAGGTCTGAAAGGGAACAGATGGCCAAACTTTTAACGTATGGAGAGATGGAGCGGAAGAATTGCAGAAACTTCCCCAAGAGACCATCATTAAGCCCAAAGCAATAGGGTCGATAGCCTGCTGCACTCTCCCCAAAAGATGGCACACCCAGAGGGAGCTAAAATGGTCACAGGTAAAAAGCTGGTGTCTCCCAAGGAAGAGCTGTGCATCTTCCAAAGCTCCCCAGACGTCTTATGTGACCTCAGGTAAGTCACTTTTCTTTCCCATTTTCCTTCTCTGTAAAGCAGTGATAAAACTTCAGTTCAATTCATTAATCCTGAAGACATTCCAATACAACAGCAAAGATTCTCTATAAATATGCAAATCTACAAATAAATCAAGTATTCATAGGGCAGGAAAAATCCTGGGTGGGGGCGAGAACATCCAGAATTTGAAACTTCCCCTAGCAAGCTCCTCCCGCTGCAGTTTCCCAGAAAAAGGCTTTCTGATACACACACTGCTCTTGTAATGTGAATTTTGTTCAGAAGTCTATATTATTATTTCTAAATTTACTAACACTGGATACAAAACCATCTCTATTCATGAAAACTTGCATGTTTACAAGCTCTCACACATACAAACAGAAGCCATTCCGAACACCGTGCTGTATTTAGAAGGCTGCTTTGAAAATGTGGCTCTTAGTTATCACCTTTGGTTGGTAAACAAACCTGTCTGGAGATTAACCACAGCCCGCACAAAAATAGTTACAAACCATTTTATGACTCTGAGTAGAAATGGGTGTTGGTAAAGAAGCATGCTTGATTTTTTTTTTTCACTGAAGTTGAAATGTAAAAAAAATACAATATAAGCTCTGTAAGCAGATTCTTCATGGTAAATAAATATGCAGAGATGCAGAGAATGCTAAGTGATCATTTTTAGAACATTTATTTTTGGCAGGATAAACACTTTCAGACCCCAAGCAACTTCTCTGTGTGTACAGAATCTCCAACTGTGAAAAGAAAACAAATAGCAGAGTTTCATTTGTTGTAATCAGGATTTTTTTCATGACTGTTTAGAATAAAGCTGGATCACATTTGGAGTGGCTTAGAAATTCATTGTTTAGACATTAGTCTCCAGTGGTAAACATCCTACAATATGCGTATAATACAGCAACTATTTTTGTACTTCAAAGTCTTTCCTCATAATTTGGGAAGGTGCAGGATACAAACAACCTCTTTTCCCTTCTAGGGAACGCTGGTTTCATTGCTTGTCTTTACTGAGCTGAGATCCCTCATCATTCTGCACTGGACTCCATCTACTTGTGTAGAAATTAAGACACACAAACACCAGACAGCAAATTGCACTTCAGAAATGTAACTCTCTTGAGACATAGTATAACTGGGGGGGCTGTACAGTCCAGGAGCCTTATTATTCCCCCACTCCTCTGGGCACAGGGTTTTTTTAATACAGGAACTCCCTGTTGACTCTTCAGGATTAAATATCCTGCAGATGAGGAAATCTGGAACAACAAGGACAGATGCTCAGCTGGTATGAAAGATCACAGCTCCATGGCCAGCGCCCAACTGCAGTCCCAGCTACCATCACACCCTTCTCAGAGGAGGTAACTTTCATCACTCTAGATAGAGGAATGGAAAGCTCAGGAGCAGACTGGAAAACGTATCTTCTCATTTTGAGCAACCTCATGGAAATCTGGCTGTTCAACGCTTCTGAAAACACCCGTCTGAACTGTCCCACACTTTAGTGTCCAAGGAACAAACAGCCAATATTAGTCAAGGATCTGGGAAATACTGGCTTGCCAAGGTCACGTAAGTCTGTGGCAGGAGAAGTAACAGGATCATCTGGCTCTTCTCCTGTTTCTCGGCCACAAAACTTTCTTCCTCCCCTAACAATTACATTTGTGGGTTTCCTTAACAGTTTCTTTTTACATTCCTGTTTAAACAGCACAGGGAAAAGGAAAAGGAGACTTGATGTGGAAAATTAGTTTTGGAAATGTCGAGCAGTGTGGATTTGCCAACTTCTGTTCCTCCAGTCAATTCATTGTAGACTCTCAGCTCTCACCGAAATGCTATTTTTAGGCTGTACGTCAGTTTTCACAACTGAGACTGACAGGATTTTTCTAAAGGCTTTTCCCTGAGCATTAAAAAAGAAAAACAACATGGAAATTCTGCTTCCCTCTTTGTGCTGCCGAGGCTCCACCACAGCTACTCCAGGACAAAGCTTCAAAGGGAGCCAGCCCCACAGGAGTGGCTTTTTCGGCAAGCATCAGGAGATTCCCAGCATGAGGAAGATGTGCAGGTCTTTTACATCTAGAGAGACACACGGAACCTGAAAATGTTCTGGGGAGACGCTCTGCAGCACAACAAAGCACAGACATGTGGGGCTTCAGAAAATGCAGCTTTCTAATAAAACCCTTCAGCTGTTGCCAGAGCTGCCAGGCAGGTCCTCAGGGGCAGAGGCAGCTGCAGAGCCGCAGTGCCAGGAGTTCCTGCTGTTGCCCCCAGCCCAGCTCAGCACGAGGCTCCCCAGACCTTCACCACCACCTTCTTCACGCTGCTCGCTGGTATCCACTGAGCTGTAGCCTTTAAATGAGAAAGCCAGAAATGCAGAGGTGGCACCTTTTGTTACAGTGAAATACCAGTAATGCCTCTGGCAGCAACAGCCGTCTCCATTGCATTATTTGTTGAGCACTTGTCATGCTGTTGGACATGCACATTAAGAAATTATAGTTTCTACACAGTTATTTCCTGAAGCTAACAGGTGTCTAAAGCCAGCTTCCAGCGACACTTGCCATCCAAATACAGGGAGCTTGACACAGGTTAACTACTGGGGCTTTTTTAGAGACAGACTCTGTGCTTAAGATCTTTGCTATGGCTATTTTATATTTTATATTTATATTTTTATATCAGGATATGTATTGACAACACATATTGACAGCCCTTGCTGATGGAACGGGGCTGCAGTGAGGACATCTCATCCACACATAAACCCCATGGCTCAACCAAAAAAAATACTGCTGTAAAAGATCTGCTATTGCAATGTTGCTAAGCGTTTTTATTCAATATCCACATGGATATTTGAGAATGCCTGATGATAATGCAGATTGTTTCAAATATTCCAGGGCCATTTATCCGTAAGAGGCTTTGGACAAGTAATCCAGCTAGATTTCAGTTTGCAGATCAATGTGTCGAGGTATTTGATCGCACAGTTCTACAGAGCAAATGCAATGTCACTCTGCTAGCTGAGGGTGGTGAGTTCACACAGGTGTAACTGAGTGCAGAATCTACCTCCCAAAGGTTTTCTGGTGCTTCCTGAAGCTGACAAGATTCATTTAGTGATTTGAAATCTGTTGCCAAGCCCAAGTCCCCAGAAGACTGCAGAGCAACAGGAAGATTAAAAGCAGATGGTTCAGCAACCAAGGTTTTATAGTTAAACTTTTAACAGACTTAAAATTCCTGTGCTTCATATCATCTTCATTCCTTCCTTCAATACAGTGTGTGTTAGTATCTCTTGAGCACTTCTGTAGGATGTGAAGCCAAGCACATCATGCTAACAATATGACCTCAAAAATATATATACCCTTACGACAGACTTAATAAGAGGTTAAGGAAACGTTGATTCTAGCTCAACCAAGGCTTTATGCAATTAGACCATCTCCACATCATTGTTCATTTCCACAAAAGGATGCTGGAATTTAAAATAGGAAAAGAGAACATTTACAGGAGGTGCTTTAGCAGCTAAACCTGTTAAACACAATTTAAATGCTATTGCAGTTGACAAAGAGGCTCCTTCATTAAAGTGAGGCATTTGAAAAGGGTTACGGGTTGCTCCTGTGAGCCGATGGCCACACACTGCTCCTGAGTTCCCATTCCCAGAACTGCTGGAGTCCTCTGTCAAAGGTGGGGGGAGCAGGGGTGATGTGGGTCAGGCTGTTGGCATCCCCAGGCCTCTGAAGATCTCCAATGAAGGGGAGCAAGGCAGGAGCAGCTAGAAGCAGTAACAGTTTGGAAGTTACTTAACAAACTCATAATTTTTCTGTCCAGCCCAGGCCAGGCTCTCATCTTCCACTGCCTTGATATAGCAACCATACAGCTTTGACCCACACGAGGCCAGCCACAGCTCCATCGCCATTGTGCCAAGGCCCCCACCTTGGGCTCCCCTTCAGGTAAGCAGGATTTAGATCCTGACCAGTCCAGCCCTAAGCCTCAGCACACTGGGGTGATCTCCTCTCTAGATTTTTCAGTCTCTGGTGCTAATCCTGAGCACTTGTGTGAGTGGGACAGAAAACGAGGCATGTCCAAGCAAGAACGTGCCTGGCTGAATCCTCAGCAACTTGCTCCGAACTCCCAATTAACATCACAAGTGAAGGGAGGACAAGTGTCTCCCATTTGCCTACTAGAAATCTTTCCTCTCTGCAGAAGCAGCGGCTAAAACAATCCCCCAGACTTTCTACATGAGGCCCAACAAATACCAAATACAAATCAAACACACTGAATCTGTATTGGGCATTTCTTCCTCTCCAGCACCTTAGAAAACATCTTTATAACATAAGCCCAGGATCTCAGATAACTTCATGGCCACCCCATCCAGAAGCTGAATGCTGCTGCAGAGATACCAAGGACACTTTCTTCACATCATCTGCACTGAACAGCTTCAGGATTTGCTTTCTAGAGGTCATTTCAGTTAGCTGGTACAAAGGCACTCGGGGGGACCAACAGCAACTCTCCACGAATGACAAAAATAACTTTGCATTAACAGCCTGTCTTGCCTAGAGTACCCTGTGATACCAAGGCAGCCTTTCACACTGCCAGCCTCAGGGTCCCTGGCTGCCAAGGCCAAGGCAATGCAGAGACTGTTTCCATCTTTCAGGTCAGGTGTGCTCCCCACTGAAGAATAAAGCAAGAGAAGTATCCACAACACCTGACACTGAAGCCTCCAGCCAGAGAACACAGCTGGCCTGATTCTTCCCATCCCTGAAAAGAGACTTGCAGGAGTGTTTCAAACCCATCCCACATTTCTGGGTGCCCACTGTGTTGTGCCGTTCTACATGCTGCAGTGAGTCCCACTTTACCCTCTCCAAATATCATTTGGAAGACAAAGTTAGTTGCAAGGACAAAAAACGGCACCTGCAAAAGCTGAGGAGTCCTGCTTCAAAAAAATCCAACCCCAAAATACATTTGGACACATGAATATAGCAGCCAAATCTCAACTTAAATCTTCCATATGAGGTGTAAGGAATCAAATAATCATCCAGAAAAGATGTCTGCAAAATAACTTGGCTCATAATATTTTCATTTGGGTTAAATTAGAATCATTGTAAATCTTCAGTGCACAGCACGAGAGCTTCATTCTGTGTAACACCGTACGTATCCCATTAAGCTTTATACTCAGTTCAGTCCTACAAAAATGCTTTGAAAACCAGACCAAGGTGCCTTTCCTTTGGGCAACCAATTGCAAAAACTGCATGAAATAAGCTCTGTGAGTGAACTTTCTCCACTGCCGTTAACCAGAGCTAAAAGAGGCAGGGGAACAGGAGGGGCAGAAGAAACATTCCTTGGAACGAAGTGGAAAAGCATTATTATACACTGATCTCTTGAAGCTGCGTTAAGCCTCAGCTGTGCATGAATTAGAAGCCAGTGCCAAGTTGACTATCTCACACATAAACATGGTTTATCTAATGATCCATTCATAATGACTTCCAAGTTGTGACTTCCTGGGCATCCTGGAGATTTCAGGAAAGAAGGTATCTGGCCTTGAAGGCTCCTCACACACAAAGCACTGAGCCCTGCTGGCTGCAGCTCAGCTCTGTGGGGAGCAAGGAACTTTGGACATCATTTTCCAGGCTTTTTGCTAAATTCAAAAGACCAAGAAAAGCAAAGAGGTGAAAAATCACCTCCATTCATAACCCTATTAAATCATTGCTCATCACTACAGATCACGCTTTGATAATGTGATCAGAAAGCTCAATTCACACATTGGGATGGGAATTTACAGCACAACACATGCAGTTGCCTGTGAAAACCATGCTAATTCCTGCTGTTCCTCCCCTCATTATGGATCATTTTTCCTCCACCACTCTGTCTTAACAACCCAGACCCCTAAGGGTATCCACATAGCTGGTGTGAGCAAAGCATGGGAAGAAGGGTGTTTGCACACCCCGCCTTCACTACCCAGGCTCAAGGATGGCCCCAGCTGGGTGAAACACAGGCATGTGATGAGACTGCTTGGCCCCTTCCCATACACAGCACAGTTGCATCTGAACGCATGGGATGAATCCACAATGCAGCTGCAAAGGCATTGCCCATGTGGTACTTCTGGACCACCACCAAATCACCTGAGCTCTGGTCTCCACCCAGTACAGGAGCTGTCGCAGAGGCCAACATATACTCTGCCCTGCATAGCATGGGAACTCCTGCAGGCTCACCACAGTGTACTGTTCTCAGGTGCTTCCACTGCATGGAGACATGCATCTAGCTCTGGCAGTGAAACATGCTGGTCTTCACTCCCAAGCATCAGTCTGAGCGCTCCTGGAACCCCTCAACTCCTCCTTTCCACAGCACTGCATTTTGTAGGAACTCAGCCCTAGCCACGTGGGACAGCAGAGCTGTCACTCATGCTAGGGTCCTATTGAAGCTCTCACTTACTTGCGAGGCTTGGAATTAATCACTCCATTTCTCCAGTCCAGCTGTAAACAGAGTATTAAAATTCCCACCTCACAGTTGTATTGGCACCAAGTGCCAACCTTAAGGAGGGTTTAAGAATCTTTGCTAAAGGTGGCACAGAAAGGCAAAGGTTAATTATTAATTGGCACAGTTCTGCTCATTACTTCTTGTAGAGGAAGAGTTCAGAGTAAGTTAAACCCCAACACATGAATTTATTTCCAGAGCTCTTTCTGAAGTTGCTCCTTCATATTGGTGTTAATAAATCTTACATTCCAGCCATGCTTCTCTAACAGATACAGGCATAAATTCTTATTTCTATTTGGCCAGATTCACAACAAAGAAAAAGGGAAGAATAAAGCAAAAGCTGCAGCTAGCATTTATCTATCTCTATCCTGCAGCCTTCTCTCTCATTACTCCTGCAGCTCTCCCATTTAGAGGCAGCCAAGCTCTCTACATGCAGTTTTAATGGAACACCTATTCCCCAGCATCCAACTGCAGTGTTCAGCTGGGACCGCAGCTGCAAATAAAAAACATTGTACGTTTCCCGAACAAACACAGCAATGGTAGCACAGATAATACCTTGTACTGCTGAAACAAGAGCTATTCAAAGATTTCAAAGTGCTTTACAGACATTCATAATTTAAAGCAATCCACATCCTTCTAAAGGTGATACTGGATCCTCACTTTGCAGACGAAGAATGGAGGCATTAAAAGATTAAGGGATTGAGGGGCATGAAAAAGTAAGGCAGCACTGAACAAGGTCCTGCTCACAAGTGCATACATCACAGCAGCTGGGCTTTGTGATGGTTTTTGCAGGCACTGTAAGCATCGCTGTATGCTTCTGAAGTTTGCTTTACCAATTTCTGTTTTATTTCCTAAACTAAACTCCTGGATATTGCTGTCCCTATTACCCTCATCTTTTTCTCTGATCTGAACCCTATTGTTTCATACCAGTACCAATTCCACAGTCCGTATTACACTGTCTGGTACTCAGCAGTGCCACTGGAAACCAAGGGCATCTGCTATTTCCACATCATTCAGGCATGACCTGCTTTGGAGAAAGAGCTACAATGTTTTATCTCTTTTCTATACATTAAATATTACTAATAACTTATTAAATATACCCTACTTTCCTGCCCAGGCTGTATACTTTCTGACACTGTACAAGCTAGGGCTTTAATGAGATGAGCTATCCTTTCCAGAAGGAATCTGGGGTACCAATCTTGTTAACCAGGGTCTGTTCTAGCCTAGGGTTTTCATTCAGCAGAGGTTCTGTTTACTGAATAACCCTCAAACTTTCAGACTCCGGTTTAAAAGTTTTAATTGATGCACACAAAAAAAGTTAGATGAGGCACTGTCTCTCCTGATGGACCTCTCCCTGCAGATCATGAGACTGTGGAGTTTAAAAGCAAAGATTCTCCTCTTCCACTTCACTGCCATAAAACATCCATTCTCGCTCTATAATTAATCCCAGTGAAATGAAACAAAGCAGCCTAACAGATAGACCTGTTGTGGTGCAAAGAGCAAAAAGGCTGACTGAATACACACCTTCAGAGGTGCAGTTCAACTTTTCTAATGTACCTCGTTAATGAGAATCTTGTACATGAACATCACAGAACACAGGACAGGCCAGAGAGATGATGACAACAAAAAGCTTCTACAACACTAGACAGAGGTGAAGCAGCGCTGCGGTATGCTGAATTATAAATGAGAAAAGCAAATGTAAAGATAGTCTGTCTCATGAAAAGCCAAAACCAAATACGAGGCTTACTCCAGCCAAAGTACAAACTGAAAATAGAGAATCCAGTTTGCTTCTGAGCTGGCCTGAAACAAAAAGCTAAACTCACACCTAAGGAAGAACGCTGGAAGAGAAACCAAACCTAGAAAATGCCAGGGAATACAGTGGTATTCTTGCTAAGTGCAATGGTTTTCCTTGCTCCAAGTTGTAGGTGTATCCAGCTGTAGTTGTGCTGAGAGGGGAGGGACACGATCCCTGCCGCAGTGCTTTCATTTGATGCGTGCATGGTTCCACCTTTGGGGAGAAGTCCTGGGTACAGTTAATACATCGTCTGCAGTCCTTTCCAGTTCTGTGATGCTGAAGCCGTCACTGGTAACTTTTAAAATTAGATACTTATAAAGGCTGCCGGAGGACTATCAAGGGCGCAGGCAGAACAGCTTCATGAAAGAATGATCATTACAGCTACTTACTTAAGCTTTCCACTGAGTGTAAATAGGTGTAAATCACAGCAGGCAGAGAACCACTGCACCTCTAAGCCAGCTGCTGGCCACCTTTCCCCCTTTCTGCCCTTCCATGGTCAACAGCTGAAGGCAGGCAGAATCAGGCTCTGCCTTTCCCCACCAGTTCACCATCGGAATAACCCCTGCACAGGGATTGTTCTAGTTAAAACGTCAGGCCCACGACTCTGGCTGAACAATGGAAGCGATGTAGTCCTGGTACAAGGCCATGAAGGCACAGCTTATCCGGTCTAGGAATGTCCAACTTCTAACTTGTAGGTCAAGACAAGGTCACAACCAAGCATACACACCAAGGACTAGAGGAACAAAGCAATGCATGGTGCTGAGACTAGGGACGTGTGCTTTTACCTGCACCTTCAGGTGCCTCTCTCGAGCAATTCCAAGCATGCCCTATGAACTAGCTGCTGGCGTCTCCTCTTATCCAAAATATATCCCTTCAGATTCCAGTTTCTTTAAGAGAGAACAGTACCTGAGACCAAACAGAAATCAGTTAGAAGTTCATGGAGCTTGAGAGCAGGGAGATCCTAAAAGACAGAAATTTCCCCGCCAGAAATCAAGAAAAACAACTTCCTCAAGGTTACGTAGCACTGTGCTCACCAGGTAAGCCACAGGCTGACAGCTCAAATTCAAGTGCAATACTTAAGACTTAGTTCTTGATAAATATACACACAGAAATGATAATACTGGTATTATCTGGTAATGATGCTGGTAAATAATCGTGCAGTATGATTGAGAAGAGACGAAAGATAAACAGTATTATGGAGATGTGGAGATGAAATAATATTTTATACTTCAAAAGAATAAGATACAAAGCTGAGATTTTACTGATGGACTTTGGTTAAGGAATTAGTCATCATTATACGACAGCAATTTTACTATTCTAGCACAGCACATGTCACAAGAAAAGTCATTCAAAATTTGGCTGCATTTTAGTTGTATCAATTAAAGTTGTACAACACAGTACGACATCAGATAGCAAAACTTACTCCAAGCAAGTATTTATATAGTGCTATTAAAAGACAAAGATTTGGTTTAATTGGTAAGTAAATGGAGCTGGAGCTTGCAAACTAGTCTCTAGCAACCAAGAGGATCACTGGGGCAGAACAAATTGTTTTACTCTGATTTGTGCCTGATTTTAAGCCTTCCAGACCTTATAGTAAATGTAATAATAATATTGCATAATGAAGGTAAGTTGAAATAATGAGTTTGGGGTGAGAGGGTGAAACAGTGACTGGTATAACAGTATTTCAGCAGAAAAGTAGAGAGAAGTTGTCAGAGTTTCTGCCCGGAAAGGGGTAAGAAAAGTGGAGACACTGCAATAAACTAATGGAAATCCCCCAGAAACAAAGCTGGCACTTCAGGTATGTAGGACAGCTTTACCCAAATTCAGTACCAAGAAAGATTAGTGGTACTGTTGGCAAGACTCAAAGCTTTAGGAAATGGTGAAAGAGGTTTGGAAAGCACAGACAAACCCAGATTTTTTCATAAACTTTCATGCAACACTCACATGAATGGACAAGGCACTGCAGCACCACCCTTTCCAACAGAGCCTGACCCAGAGACCGCTCTGGCAACATAAACATGTCCTCACAAATACTGAACACTTCCCTCAGCATCTCTGTTAGCAAAGCTTCACTACTCCATGTCTCCAAAAGAACGTGCAAACACCGTCTGAACAGATCTATGGGCCAGAATAATTTACACCAGCTGGAAATCTGACCCACCTATTTAATGCAACGGAATCGGCATGACTTCTTTCCTGCTGCATTGACTAATACCTCCCCCATCCTACTCTGAGAACTCTAGGCATTGGGATATCAACCACAGAAAACTGAGTGGAAATCCCCAGCCAGGAATAAAACATATGTTTAATAAATGGTTCTTCAGAAAACACACACACAAAAAAAAAAAAAAAAGAAAGAGGGGGAGGCGGAAGAAAGGAAAAGGTTTGTAGTTGTGAGATCATGAGTCCAACCATGTAAGTGATGACTAAGTGTAATCTTGTGTTTCAACAAGATGAAGAAAAACACGTTTCTTGAACTGTTGAGTGTGGTGTTCCCAGCCAACAGATATTCTTCTATTGGCCTGTGAGTGACCCTTTCAGCTTGGGCTTTCCTCCAGCCTGTGGGTCCACAGCAATGATTAGAGTAGAAAATCCCTGCTACTGGCCAGCTGTGCTTCAAATTACCTTACTCAACCATGCCTATAAACGTAATTGCTTGTTTCCATAGAATTGCATCAGAATGACCTGCTCACCCCTCGCATAATTAATGTATCTGCGACCTCTGTCTCTGTGATAAAAATCTCTTTCTTCTGCACATGTATGAAAGCACTGTGAGGACAGAGACAATTCTTCATTAACCAGGGGAATGGAGGGAACAAACAACCAGACACAGCAAAACTGTGAAGAGTGCAAAACACAGGTAAAGTACATCCTAAAATGTTTAATAAGAACATGGAAGTAGGGAAGAGTTTAGTGCTGCTGCCGACTACAGACCATGTATCAACATAAACCAGCAGGTCTACAGCAGGCAGCACAGCCCTGCTGGCTGTGGCGTGTTGAGCACAGCTCAACATCTCCAGTAGTTGATTACCATGGGGACAATCTGTCTAGGGATAACTGCAGCTCATGCTGGTGGTGTACAAACAGTGTGGACAAACACTGAAAAACCCCAAGTCCCAGTTCAGGTGAGAGTGGGACCTGTGGACTCGCAAGAAGTGTCTTCCAAACCGAGTAACTGAGCACTCTCTCCTGCCTCAGCTCAGCCCCTCCTTCCCAGACTCGGCACTCCCTCCTTTCCATGCCTCTCTTCTCCTCCCTGGCTCTTCTGCCACAAGCTGAAGGAATTGGTACTTGTCATTTCTATTCTAAATAAGTGCTGTTCTGTCCCACAGCAGAGCAGGCTTTCCTGTGGCCCAAGCAAAGGGGAAAGTCACGTACAAGCAGAGGCATAGGAGGAGGTTTTGGTGACTCCAATGACGGAAGGGTGCCCTGGTGTGAACTGTAATTGGGGCCACAGCATGGTAGGGAAAGGAGAAAACTACATATCCTCAGATGGCTAGAGGACAGTTGGCAAGAGCCTAGGTGACCTAGGTGGAGAATTTTGGATCTAAGACAATGGAAACCCATAGTTTAGTTTCAAGATGAGTCAGGTCAGCCATGAAGAGAGATACAGACAGAGAGGAGGATAGGTGAAATTCACCTCCTTTCCTTTTGAAGAAAAGCCAGAGAAGAGGAAAATCAACTAGATCTAACAGCCAGCGAAATTTGTAAAACATCTGGGAGGCTAGTCTCTTAGTAGCAAGATAATGTAAGTAGACCTTTGTATTAGGACACAAATGCCACTTCCGCAAAGATGTAAGTGAACTCCCTTCGTTCAAAGGCTGCTGTAGGATGGACAGTCTCATGGCACTCCCTCCGTGCCCCACCGGACCCATCACCAGTTCCTGTCAGGCCCTTCACACGGCAGGACAGTCCCGCTCCTGACAATGACTGAGGCTCAGGACTATTGTAACCAAAAAATAAAATATGTTCCCATTAAAAAATGTGGATGATAGCAATTAATTCCACATTTTTGTGAATAAATATAATGTGTTTTGTGCCAGAACAATTTGGCTTGTTCACAGAAGCTAACAGTGACACATAAATCTAGTTTCCCTGTTGCTCAACAGACCAGCTCACTCTGCTGACCAGATTTTGCAGCAGAAGAGGTTTTTTCTTTCTGTCTTTTGGTCAGCACCTCAAACGATACTTGCTACCCATCTTCATGCCAACCTCTGGGTTACAAAACTTGCTCAAAGGTACTGGAGTCAAGGTCGTCCTGTGCCTGCCTGGGGTTTTCACCAGCCACTGACAGTGGTTATTTTGTTTCCAAGAGCTGCCCCACCGTGTCCCAGGAGTGATTCAACTGGAGTCAATGACCAGGATCCCTCCCCTCTCCTGTAGCCAAACGCAGCAGAATGGATGTGCCGTGAGCATCCCTGCCACCACAGCTATGCTGAACGACCCCATCCTGCTCTCGCTGTCACACAGCTAGGGAACAGCTCTCCCCAAGCACCCATGAGCCTGGGTTAGCAACAAGGACCGACCAACAACTGAGCAGAGAACGGTCAAACGATCCAGAAGAAAAGCTAATACACCCCTGTCTTTTCCCAGCTGTGTTTACTTTGCTTTACTCCACTTACTTCAGTGTATTGAATTGTAGAAGTGTAAAACCAAAGTAAAGCTGTATGGATTCTGGCTGTTTTGAAGCTTCACAGATGTTTGCCCGCCTGATGTGGGAGAAGCATCGCTGTTTTATTGACCAAAGTCTTTTTTGTTTTAATATGGAAAATCTCAGTGGCACTTCACTCCATTTGTCTTTTTTTTCTTCTTTAGTCATATGATAATGTACACTTATAACCGGTGAATCATCCCCCCAAAAAGTCATAAAGAGAAAAATAGCTCGTATGTATGCCTCAGCGGTCAATGAATCATTGACGACAGGTATAATGGGAATAATTATATACTGCTGAGAAACTTTACCCAAAGCCCAGCTCAGAAGGCTAGTTTCAAAACTTCTGAGTTATGCAGTTGGATCCAAGGTTGCGAGTGCCAGGTTAGGAAACAGCCAGGAGAATTTCAGATTTGTGTTACTGCAAGAAAATATCCTCTCCAAGCGTCTGTTATGTGTTGACAAATTGTTTATACTTAACCAAGCAATAATAATGAACAGTCTAAATAGACATTGATTTTTATGTTTTTAATTCACTTTTAGTGGGAAAATATCCTGGCAACAGAAATATGGATGTCAAGCTTTGGATGCCAGCCACTGCTTTATAACTATGCTATTTTAAGCAGTAATATGCATTATTTGGTATAACAACATATATTTTTAGGGTCTAATCCTGGAAGTTCCTACTCCAATGAGCTCCAGACTTCCAATCAAAGTTTCTAGGATTACACATATGAATTTGTAGCAGACACTGTCCAGACAAAAAAAGGTTTCAGTCTCAATGCACTTTGCCTGCTGCCTCCTAGAAGTAGTCACAATACAAATGTGAGGCACTTGCTCCAGAACACAAGTTCAAAACTCCTCCCTAAGCCAGCTCAAAGAAATGTAGCAACTACGAGACAACGTGTCCATTGCATGAAGTCCAGCTATACAAGAAGGCTTTGATATCCCGGTGCAGTGACCATTCTGAAGATTGTGTATTATTACACAGAGCAGGCAGTCTGTGCAGGCTGCTGACTCCACTTTTCAGCTGGATTTGTAACCTGGCAGCCCCCAAGCTTTTGTGTATCAGTGTGGAGCCAGGTCCCACAATCACCCTTTGAGGGCTAAGATAGCAGCTATTTTGTTCTCAGATCTGCTGAAGCCTGTTAGAGAGAAAAGATGCACAAGTGTGCTCCCTCACAGTACTCTACCTCTGTCTCTGTGTCCACTCTCATCAGTGTATGATATTAATTCTTTTAAAGTGCAGAATTCCTCACACAAGGAAAACTAACAAAATGGATTATGGATGAAACTGATCTGCTGTGTGCAGCATGAGCCCTGCCATATGCCAATGGCAAACAGAAATCCCTAAGCACCAAATATCCCCATGGTGCAAAAACCCAGTGATCAGCACCATCCTGCTGATGCCACAGCAGTACAGAGCGGTGGTTACAGGAGTCCTTCCTTCACTGGATAGAAACAGGCACCTTCTGAGAGCAATTAATCTGATCCATTTTAGATGTCTGTCTTAGGATAAGCTGAACCACCCTCTGGAGGTTCCATTTCTCCTTGTCAACTGGAAAGGGAGCATGGCTCCAGCCACAACCAGCTCAAACATAAATGTCTGACTTCTGGATGCCTTGAGATAGAGCAGAAATATCTCACCCTTAGCTGGTAAAGTAGTTGAGAAGAGACGAGTGGCTGCTGTTGCATTTCTGGGAAATGTGAGATATTATATGACCTGTTAATTTATTCCAGAGTTTCCCTTTATGCTTTAACAATACTGTTCAGTATTCAATTCAAGCCATAACATTTAATGGTTTGTGGTCAGTTAAGCTTATCCTGCATTTCTGTGCCAGCTTAAAAAATAAACAAAGCTGTGTCTACTGAATGGCACAATTAGAGGGATTTATCCTGCTCCTACCCCAAAACCCATACCAGAACATACAAATACTATTTCAGTTCAATTCAGTGAAGATGGGAAAGTCCTTTACATCCTGCTGTAGGAGGCTGTGAGAGTTGAACAGTTTGTTGAGATAAGAACATCACTATTTAGAGGACCCAAACACTGGGGACAGCTTCAAATTAACACTACTTCCACTTCAAAAATGTCTACTGGCATCAGAAAAGATTGGAGAGTCCATGTGTTAGAGGCTGCACAGTTACTCAGGACTTGTTTCCACCACTGAGTTAACTCAGCTAATAACATGAGTCTTCTTCTCGCTTAAAATACCATTTTGAGTTTGGAGGGTGCTTTTAATAGAGGCTAGCTGTCCTATGTAGGAGCAATGTGGCATCATTATGTATGAGCCGCCCCTCTCCGTCAGTTCCCTGTACAGCGCACTGAGGAAGAGTTAACTCCACTGCAGAGTTAATTCCATGCTGCAAATAACCACTCTGGAAAGAGATAATCCCTGTCCTGAAGAATATACAGCCAAAACCCCCATACAAGGTGTGGCAGGAGGCACAGAGACAAAAAGAGGTACACCAGCTCTTACAAAAGCACATTGGTTGCACAGTCAGGAACAGTATTTAATACTTAGCTTGTTAAAAAAGTAAAACAACCAACCCTCAAAACCCCAACAACTTGCCAAAGATGCGCCATATCTTGGGCAATGGGATCAAAAAAGCCTCTTCAGCCTAGAGATATTTTTCTCTCTCAGTGTTGCCAGCTCTTAAGCAAAATTGAGATTACAAGATTGTTTGAAAGTAAGGCCTGAGGTTGACAAGGTTTACTCTGAGGTTTACTCCTAACTCCCTGGGTTTCTCTTGCAGGCCTCTTCTACTATGCCCAGTTTCAGGTGTCAGTGGAACAGACCCTTCCCATACTCAGCTGGGTCACTGAGTAGTCATCCTGTATTGAGACACTGCCTGAGCATTAGCTTGAGTGTCAGCGAGTAACACAGCCAAACCTCAAACTCTACGGACGTCTGAAGATATAAGAGCGGACCAGCCACTGCAGGTGCCAACAACATATGGAGCTCTCCCAGATGCACAATGGTAAATCTTGACAAAGTATGGTCCATGCCAATCTTCTCTGGGTAAGCTCCCCAGTAAGCCTTCCTCCTTGGCATCTGCATCACCACACTTACAGGGTCTATGCACACTCAGCTGCTTCCATCACAATTGATGAAGGTAGACAGTAATTTCTTTGGCCCCAAAACAGTTCTCTAGACATACCCAGTCTATGAATTGGCAGCATGGACCTTCTCCATGTACTCAGCTTCCTGGTTTAAAAGCCATCAACCAACTTAGATGTCTCAATTTCTTTAAAATCCTATTTTAATTTAATTTCGGCAAATAGGACTGTAACTATTTAAAGCTGTTTTGTGGGTCATGTGCTTTGAAGAAGAAACCACTGCAAGAGACTTTAGAAAATCTCCATTTATCCTCTATTGTTTCTCTGCCCTTATGCACCTTTCCCACCAGCCACTGGAATGCCGCCTGCCATCCCACCTCCTCCCGCTCCCACATTCCACATTCAATGGGCTCCTCTGCAGTCAAAAGCTTTCCCCTACCTTGTGGTGCCTTTATGAAAGCCGAGTAATTTGTTTGTTACATTCAAAAGGGAATTGCTTGGCTCTGTCTTTTAAAATGTACAGCATATTTACAGAGCCTATCTATCTTTTTTACCCATTGCTTGGAAATCTGTACAATTATGATCTTAGAATGAAAGTGCATTTTTTAGTAGATCATGCAGTGAGACAGGCCATTTTATCATAACTGCCTATACAGAACCCTGAGTGGTTTCTTAAATCTATCATAATAAAAGCACAGAACAAAACTATGAGGCCATGTCCAAAAATTCAAACTTTTTCCCTATCTAAAAGAAACTCTGTTTCTGCTAAACAGAATGGAGTTGGCTGATTTGCAGGCAAGAGGGTGAGCAAGAAAGGGAATATCTTAAAATATATATTCTACATACCCTTCCATATACTAAGCTATATAGTTCAGGTTTCACCCAAATGGAGGCACTTCCCATTGCATGCTATCCTCTTTCCTTCCTGTTCCGTGAAAAGCAGTAGTTAACTACTGAGTCCTTTGCTTCCTCCTTTAATGTCTTCAGCACTACAGCTCCTGCAGTTACGTCCTTGTAATCTACAGATTCACATCTAATAATACCAGAGTTTTTCTGTAGCATCTTCTGAAGCAGGATTTCCAAGCTGTGCGGTGAATATACATTAATTTGCAAATGAAAACTGTCATTATTATTGCATTAAAAATCAGCTTGGTCAATATTACACAATGTAGATTCAGCACAACCTTAACATCCAGCCCTATGAAAGTCATCTGGTGAATAACTTCATTTCATAGAGGGGGCTCTGAAACTCCTCAGTGACTCCTGCTAACCCACCAGCATCGCTGCCTAGTTATGGGGACTGGATGACACACTGCAGTTCTGTCCCATGACCAGTATGTCCAAAGGGAAAAAAATAAATAAAAAAGAAAAAAAACCCCAGCCTGTGGAAGGGCTCTTGCTCAAATATTGGAAGAGCAATCTTTCTTCTCTTCTGGAGGAAAATGTGGTGCTCAGAGCCTGTGGCAAAAGTGTCACACAAGCAGAGGAGATAAGTGAGGGCATCTAGCAGCAGTGTCTGATATGACAACATAAACCCAGGTGCTGCTGGCACAGCCCCAGGACCGCACCACTGCCAAGGCGGCAGCACCAACAGCAGCAAACACGGTTACCAGCCTTCTCTTACACCTCCGCAAAGGTTCAAATGTGATGAGTTTTGTCAGAAGACCCTCGGTGCAAGAGACCCTCTGTATTGGGGGGCAAAATCCCAACCAGCCTTTGCTCATGTTTCCTGATTGCTGCTAAAATCATGTGCTAATCCTGTCAAAAGCTTTCTGCACGCACTGGCAATGGTGCACCCACAAATCTGCTTCGCGCTAGCAACCACTACAAACACACATGCAGGAGAAAGTCTTTTTTAGCACGGCTCTGCTTTCAGGTTACCCTGCTGGGTTATGTTACATACCCAGTCACAACATGCTGAAATACAATATCACACCAGAACAGATACACAACAAATTCTCCTTCAACCACCCAACAAGTGCCTTATCCCCATTCTGGTCCAAAAGACAGTGCTGCAGTGCTCCCCCAGCCACCCCAGGGGCACAGCCACACAGGCACGACATGAGCTTGAGGGGCGGATGGCACTCCAGAAATTGGGTAGGAGGAAGAGATGAAAGATATATCCTCTCGTTTATCCAGGTTTCACCTGCAAGCTCTGTTTGGTTGTGAGGAATTCCATTTCCTTCATAAAAATGGACCAAGGACTAAGCACCTGCCAAGGAGGGTGGCTACGGTGTGCAGCAGGAAGAGGAAAGGATGGGAGCACCACCAGCATCCTACCGCACACTCCACAGCTGCTAGTAGATTAGAAGCTGTAACAAATCTGCTTCACAACACCTATTGCTTTAAAATAGAAGAAAGGCAAGGGGCTAAAGATGTAGGGAGGACATCGTTAAATACCAATGACATGCACAGAGGCAGAAAAGTGGAAAAAGTTTCATCACTGAGAGTCAAGGGGTTTACTCTGAAATCCTGGCCCCATGCACCAGGTCGCTGGAATTCCTCAGCTTGCCATTGACAGCTGTGTGGCTACAGGGCAGGCAAACCTCTGTGACTCAGTTTCCAAACCTGCAAAGGTAGGAATATGAGCATTTCCCCTGCTTCAGCAGGGCTTGTTGAGGCTTGGAGGTTTTCAGTGTGCTGCAAGATCAAAGGATCAGAGTAATAATACATATTCAGTACAGGTCCATGGACTATTTGCAACGTCTAGAGGTGTGGCAGGTTGCTTAGCTTGCAAAGGAAAGCAGGGAAACCGAGATTTCACAACCCCTTATATTGCAATTACTTGTGCTGGAATTGGTCCTCTATGAGATGGGCATGCAAGGCTGTTAGCTCCCAAAAAGCACTTACCTCAGAGGTACCAAAGTTTCCAGATTTGCCCTAATAGTACCCCTAGAAGGGAAGACACAGAGCTGATTCTTTCCTTTGTGAAAACACAGGGGTTTTCTGAAGCTTGTGAGTTCCCTCTAAACCATTTGCCCCTTGCAAATTTCTCTCTCTTTTGGTGGCCCTTCAGTTTGTTGGGAAACATAATATAAATCCTGGCATTCACAACACTGCCATAGATTGTGGTACTCTTGAAAGGTCTCATATTTCTAGAGAAGTAACAACTCTTTTGCTTGTCACAGTAAGCCAAGGTCTTTCTTACAGCAGACACAAATGCAGAAGAAAATAAATGTATTCCAGGAAAGCACAGGGACGAGTTCACAATTACAAATGGGAATCAGTGTTTTTGTAAACAGACAAAAATATATGACACACATCTCTTGTTCCAGCTACCACAAAAGGTCACAAGTTAGAAGACTTGACTGGGGACCTGTGATAGCAGATGGACTCTGTTCTTCTTCCTCTTCTGCCTTCAGAAAGTCATGCTGCTGCCAGTACACCCACAGCGGGTGGGCTCTGTCCTCCCCGGGGCTCCTTCAACCTGCAGTCCCCCAGGCTCCTGCCTCCCAGTCAAACTAGGGGTTTGCTGTTCACAATAGTTTCAGGATTTTTATATTTCTTAACTTGTCTATCATAAGTGCTCACAGCGCACACATCTATCTTGCTAAAACCAATCTCCTGCTTGTTTTTAATTCTTCCTACTCACCACTCATGACGTACAACAAATGCAAAAGGCAGCACTGCCATTCCCACAGACACACACACGTATGTCCACAGATCTTTGGTCCATCTAAGGAGGTCCAGCAGCCACACCTCTCTTCTTTTAAGTATCTTAAAATGTTTGGCAGTAAAGTGTTTGCCAAAGAGTGAATGTTGATCCAGTGCTCAACAAAATCAATGAGAGCCATTCCATTGACATCAGCAAGCTTCAGAGGATTGGGCCTCGAATGCCTCACACAGCTCTGAACACACACAGGTCACGCGGACTCCAGCCGCAGCACTCAGCACTTGGCAGGCTCAAAACCTGGTCTTGCCAATGCAAGCAACTAGGACAAAATGGAAGCAAAAATCAGGACAGGTGTTCTTTTATAATTTACCTAGGCTCCTGATTTAGGGCCGAGACACACAGAGAAAAATTTGTAAAAGGTACAGAAAATGCAATGAAATAAAACTGCAAAATGCAGCTGCCAGGAAAAGTTGGGTTTGGTTCTTTAGAAAAAAGCACATTATCAGAAAATATGAGCAAATTGTGGAAACCTGTGGAGGGAACCTGAGATGGTGGAAATGACTAAAACTTTTACACGAGTAGTGCAAGAATATAAAGCCTTACATGAAGAAAAAAAAAGCAAGAAATGTCTTTCTTGCAAAACCTTGGAAAAGTAGTCAAATAAAAACACATATTAATGCCAGCATTACCTGAGACCCTCATTACTGAAACAATGCTCGTGAGCAGACAACAGCAATCCTGGATTACACTCAACAGCAAGGACAGCCAAGATTTTATAAAAAAGTTTCTCAGCTGATGTAGATAGCAAATGAGCTTTTTGGGAATGATGCCAAATGCAAGAGTAAGGACAATGAAAACAGATCCGAGAACCAGGAAAAAAAGTTTACATGGATACTGCCTGCAAGCGTGACACAACACCCTGCACCCCATGCGCGCACAAAAACCCATAGGTAGTTCCACATACCACGACCTGAACTGGTCATCTCCCGGCTGGAATGACACTGGAAGTTTTCACCATCAAGGGGCCCAAAGTGGACCAAGCTACATGGCGTCTTAATCTGCTACCTTAGCTTAGTCAAGCAGAAACAGCTCAGTGACTGCAAACTGAATCAAAAACTACTGAGACATGAAATAATGCAGAAGCTCTTCACGCTAATTAACAATTGTATATGCAAGCTGTGGGACATGGTGGCTGGTCCCTCACCTGAAGTCTTTCAAGTTGAAGTACTCCAAGGCTCCTGTGCATATCTGGAATATTGGAAATTCATTTCCTTCTAACTCTATGAGGTCCTTTTTGATAAAAGAAGCTTAAATTGAGATTGGATTTTGTTCTCAGAGACATGTTCCAGTTCAGCCACATGTTAATGGCTGTAATACAGAAAACACTGGATGAAATGCCACAGGCTGTAATATGCAGGTGTTCAGGCAAAAGAATCACAGGGGTCCCTATGGGCCTTGAAATCATTGAACTGTGCAGAGAGCAATTAAACACTCTCACAACTGGAGATGACTTCGGTTTCCTTTGTTGAAAGCCTCAGAGTGCAGCTGGTCACCTCTTACTCTGAAGTTTTGCTCAGCACCCTGAGCATGAAAACAGAACAGAATCTGACGTATATATGCATATATATCTGCACACACATGTATAGATATGGCCCTTTTGCGTGACACCAAGTGAAAAGGGATCAGAGAGATAAAGGAGACTATCTCATGGAGCATTTGCAGCTGTGTACCACAGCACAGTGATTTACCAATGTCATGCTCCGTGGTGATGTCAGACCTTCAGCTTCACAGCCAAGTAACAGCTGAAGAGAAACTACTGGTCAAGTAAAGTAAGCCCTGAGACTCCAGGAGCTCTCTGCATCCCTTCTACCTGGCTGTTACTGGTAAGTAGTTCTACCAACTGAATCAGATGAGCCAGCAGTCCAACCAGAACATGTTCTTACTCCCAGTGACTAAAGAAATGAAGCTCTGCTAGGTAGCCTGTACGTAAGTATTATTCCAGTTTGGGAAAACATCTCTATTCACAAAAGCACCCAGAAACATGCTTAAAATTACACTGTGTTTACATGCCACCCTGAATAATGAAGGTCTTCAGCATACACTTAAGAGCTTTCTTATGCTGGGTATTTGGACATATACTGGGGAGCCAAGGAGAAAAGGAATATGCTTGTGCTCCTGGCAGGTCTTTTAAGGAAGACCAAAAAAACCCCAGACATCATTAAATAGTAATATCATGCTGTGAACATGAACTAAAAAAAAATGCGCCAATAGAAGACTGAAGCACCGAGATTTACAAAACTATATGCTCAAATGAGGGACAAAAAGAACACTGCATAGTCTAATGAGTACAAAGGAATGTTAACACTGCATCTGTACAGCATTTCTCACCCTAACATTGTGAGAAACTGGTATCCTCATCTTCCAGAGAGAGAAACTGAGGCAAAGAATGGTTATATGACTTGCAAAATGCCCTATCAGATCTGGAAAGGCATTCTGTGAGGCTGACTCATTGATCTCTACACCAACACACCACCAAGAGGAATTGTTTCTAAGCTAACACCCCAGGTCATTGAAGCTGATAAAGAGCCAGGCCAGGGACGCCACTGTTTGCCGTGATCGCAAGCATGTGTTCAACTCTTGCAGATACCTGTTTTAGTACAGAGGGTGACTATTTCTGATAAAAAGTTTAGAGTATAGTACAGCAAGCCCACACATCTTACAGATCCCAAAGTCTCATCTGGAACGAATCAGTATCAATTCAGACTTTATTTAAACATATTGTTTAAATACAGTTTATCCCTCTTGATGCTGGGTTGAGAAGTTCAGTCTTTCAAGTATACCCTTTCTTACACTGAAATTTTCTTCTATTTAAGAACAACTTGAAAACACGTGAACACAGAATTAAGTGCTCAGATACCTTAATCCTATTATCAATAATCTGCGATGCTTTTCACAGGACATTAGACTGACATGTCTGTAGGACTATACACACCATGCCACAGCAAGTACAGCAGTGTCTGGGAATAGCTACAACAGCGACTGTAGCAGCTAACAACATACTGTGCCACATGCATAATATACATAGCTTCGTATCTGGAAAGAAAGCTCCCAAACTTCCCAAGCCAAAAGAATTAAAAGCAAAAGGTATAGCTCAGCTATGTATTTTTATAACATTCTGTGACAAACTAGTGTCTTCCTAGAAATTCACAGTTCAACTTCATATAAGTTTATCCTCTGAACAATGTTATTTGCTGTTTCTCCTCAAAATCATCTCCCATTGTTCCCTACATTAATTCCTTCTTGGTAAAATACCTAGTATGGTCAAATGAATGACGAATGGCAAACTTTCTAAATTTGAGCACAAACTTGTCCAGGAGTAAACCTTTTAAGGACACTTTAAGGAGATAGAAGCTTAAATCCCGTTTTCAATAGTAATCTGGGGCCAGATTGTAAGGCTGCATTGGCATCTAAAGATTTACAGCAGTTCCTATTTTTATCCTAAATGGCTATATACCCTTCAAAAATGTCTGCTACAAACCAAAGACTGTGTTTGCCCTGACTGAGAGGGGAGGGCACAGAGATCTCAGAAATAGCTACAGAGCCCAATCTATCCACATGCTGAAGGAAAAAAACATACAGGACTAGAGGCTCAGGCCTTGCAAGCCACACAGCCGCACTAGAGGGGCTTTAAGAACCCAGGACAACTGCTCGGTGCCACAACTCTGCTTTCCTGAGTTGGGCTGGCTGGTGCTGCGCTTCACTGGCCCCAAACCCTTCTGAAATGGGCTGCCAAAATCTCACACCACATCCATCAACCTCCTTCTCTACTTAGTACAGCTGAGGGTCGTATCTTTTAATAAAAGATATCTAATAAACAGTTAATAGAGGGTTTATACATGTTTATCAGCTGTTATGAACATTTACAGGTGTGAGCTGTGTGCTGCTGAATCTCATCATCAGTAGATGATTTACTATAAACTTAATTTTTAAAGGGATGACAGAGGACTGTGGACACTACCAGTTTCAGTGGTGTGACAGGTCCCAGAGAGGAAATACTGTGTATGGGGCTCTGCTGAACAAGGGTTAGAGGTGTTCCTGTCCTTTGCAGAAGCCAGTATCAGACAACACAGGTGTTGCTGTGCCCATGGGCACTCGCTTCTCCTGCAGCTCCCCTGAGTGCCAGTGTAAAAATGCTGGTTGTACTGATGGTGCAAGATGCTCAGCCTGAGACAGAAAACCCTTTCATCGAATGCACTTACGCCTTATCCAGAGAATGAATGACCTGCTTGCCCAGCTCTAGGGTCAGCACATCATGCAATTCTGTTTGTCCCCACTCAGCAAAGCAAACACACAAATACTGAACAGCAATAAGACTAATAAGCCCATGCCTCAAATTAACCATGTGCTTAAGTATTTCCAGATTGAATCCGGACTGCAGCCTGAGGATCAACAGAGCGCCTTATGCCACCTCCCAGCACACAGAAGAGTGTACCTGGCTCTGAAAAGCAAGTGCCTCTACTGATTTTCACAGCACTTTTCCTCTTGGGTAAGCATGGGCAAAATCCAGCTCAAGAGTACCACCTAGCCTTCCTACAACATTTTACAAACACTATCCAGTGAGTTCAACATCACCAAATTAGGTAGTTACCAGCTCTTGCACCTGTCCTACAAAAGACAGATTTAAAAGACTGACTGATGACTAGGGCAGGTCTAACTCTACCACAGCATTCAGGAGTGCAAGAATTACAGATGTCCCACATAACCTTTGCTTAGAAGGTGAACTCCCCCCTCTCCCCTCCTCCCATGCTCGCTGCAGGAGCTCTGCCACATGTACTCCTTCTGAAGAGCCATGCTGGAACTGAGCCGATGTGATTGACTAGGTCAGCAAGGGATGCTCAAGCCTTTGCTTGGTGTGAGACACACCAACACCGGTCCCATGGCAGTGGCACACCTTGGAAAGCAGACAGCTAGCTACAATGCTTTCCCCCCCACAACAATAGACTGGAGAAGGTTTGGATGTTTCAGGAATAATCACAGTATAGAGTAACAGCTTACACTTACTATTTTACAACCCCTGAACCCCTTTGATTCATACACACTCAGAGTGATACCCAACCTCTGCAAAGGCTCACTATCTCCACCAGCAATTGCAGTCACTTCTGAGCTGAAGCAGAACAATGGATAACATCAAACAGCAGTCTCTTCTTATAGTTTAGCCTAGGAAATAGGGAATATGAGCCCACTCCAGGAAATACAGGGCATGTCCAACACTACCGGGTACCTACAGCCTAAATGCACAGTCTTCCCACGTAGCCTGGTAAGTGGGAACTACAATATAAAAGCACCTGCATGGTGTGCTGCAATTGCTGCATCATGCTGGCCAGAGGTGAGTCAAACTGCCTGGCAGCAGCACAGCTGCCCTTGTAACAGCATGGTCACAAAGCAGGAGCAGCCAGGTGACTCCTGGGCACAAGTTAGGAGGCCTGAGCAATGCTGGTTTTGTGCCCTCTGGACTTACTACTGGCTGTAATCTCTGATCTCTCAGGAAACCTTACTCCAATGCACAGCATAAACACCCGGAGTAATCCAATGCAGAATCATGCCAGACCTCTGGCATGAAATCTCTTACTTGGGGGGTGGGGGGTTAAAAAAATTAACATGATCTGAGTGAACAAGAAGGGACATGTTGCAAAGGCAACACAGGAGATTTGAGTTTTGCTCTTAGCTCCACCCAACCCTGCTGATGACAATCTTTTGTTTGCCTTTTTTCTCTACCTAGATTGTAAGTTCTTAAAGACAGAGACAGTCTCTTGGTATTTGTTTATACAGCATTTATGTATCAGTCCCAGGGATTACCGCAATGATTAGAATAATCTTAAATGACCACAAATCACTGTGATCCCTGCTTTATGAATCCTCTAAGGACATGCACATCAAATAGGTGTTCAAAAAGAGGCTCTGAACTAATTACAAAGTATAAGATACACACTACAATATTTCTCCATGCTAGTTGCTGACCAGTATATCCAGCTAGGAATCAAATCCCTGTATTATTTGCCGTAACCTACTTTTAGAGGAAACTGGCAAATGAGCCTTAGCCTGACTGGGAACTCTGTGCCTTTCCTCCAGCAGGCTCACACTTGACAGAATTAAGAAAAGTCACTTCTCTTTTTGCCCTATTAAAAAAACAAAACCAACAAAACAAAACACCCACGCCCACCCACCCCCCAAAAAACCCAACCCAAACCCCAAAACTAAACCAAAAAAAGCCGTACATCTAGAGACAGAGAGAGATTCAACAGCACTTCAGGGGAACTAAGATAGACAGAACCTTCTTGTAACTGGGAGCTTTAAATTAAAAGTAGGGAGTCCGAGGCAGGGCTGCTGACTTTAACTGTCTACCTGGGGCACAGACAGGAGGAAAAGCAGAAAGGTGCCAGGAGTGGGAGGGATTCATTGATTGGCATCTGTTAAACCCAGAGCTGCATTTTGAATTTGCTTTTCACTTCTGAGTCTCTGCATCAAGAGGAAGTGCCAAGGGATGGGGAGGAGAGGAAACGAGCAGCAAACTGTCTCTCAGACTGGCAAACCCTGACTCCAGAATGAGCCTTTTTGGCAGATTTGTTTCTCCAGGATAGTGTGCCTTTCTCCAATGGCTGACCACAGCTCCTCCAGCTTAACTCATCTGCTACAGATTACTTTAGCATAGTCCTAGAGCTAGAATATATTAATAACTGAATTCCCTAGTTACATGTTTTTTCTAACCAACAAAACCCTGGCTCGGAGAAGTTTCCACCCTGTATGTTCTCCAGGAGAAGTGCCATCATGAACACTGCAAGCCCTGTTCTTGAAGTCTGGTTCCTTGCAGCCACTAGCTGACCTCTCTTCAGTAACTATTGCCCGGTTATGGGTGGCAAGTCCTTCAGCATATCCAGCCTGTCGCTGCTTAGTCAAAGGCCGTTGGGAGTCACCAAAAAGGCTTTCATTCCCTTTTTGCAGGCTTTGGCTCAGGCCATGGAGAAGCAGCTTTTTGCTCTAATGACTTGTGACACCTATTTCAGCTGCTTCTTGTACGTCTGTGGTGCTACCCTTCCCCTCGCACAGCGCAGTCCTGCGGCTGCACCAGCTCCTGGGGAAGCAGAATCAAATCCAAACAGAGCTGTTCTGAGATTGCACAGATGAAATACAGATTGGCCTGTGTGCAGACTGCGGATCCAGGATTTGTTTAGAAAAAGGACTCTGGTTTACTTCATGTGTCCATCCCTACATGCTCTTCTTCCACTTGAGATAATTAACGTTCTTGAGGAAGCATTGATTGGTGCCTAATATTCATTCAGTCCTGTAGAATGAAGCTCATTTTGGTTCTGAAGTCAGTCCTGTTCAAGTAAAGTGTTTGTTTGCATTTAAGATCTTACTGGATGTTAAGATGAATCAAGGTGCTTGGGGCTGTCAAGTTGAAAGCTTAATATCTTCAAATTGCTGCCCAGGTTACTTTGAAATATTTATGTAATGTACCTTTCTTTTCTGGCAAATTACCATTAATGGGAAAGGAGCTTAGAATTACCTAATAGAAGCTCCAAAGTCCCTTTAATGGAAACAACTATTCATTCTAACCTTTTTTATATATTATTCTTCCTGTAGTATCTTAAAAATACCTGCAATTCCAAGCAAAATGTTTTATGTTAACCTAAACTGATTCCATCTTAGTAATTTTTCTCAAAGCTGCTGCCTTGAGGAACCAGACAAAGCAATAGATAAACACTGATTTCACTCTTCTGAGTACACGTTTGATTTGAAAAACCCTTTTACTAATGTAGGTTGTTTTTAAAAAGGCTGAAACCACTTCAGTTGGAAAGCATACTATCATGGTCTCAATCCAAGACCTATTGAAGCCAAATAGAAAAATTCCAAAAAGTACTCCTCAAAAGAGTTAATAAGTCAACAGCAGATATTTTCATGAGGAGTTACTCAATTCTAAACAATTATCATAGAAAGGTCAACAGGCTTTCTCTTAGCTACCTAAAATACTCAATAACATGTTTATTCAAAGATCAGTTTGTTTAAAAAAAGCATCAATTTGAACAAAATAATGAGTTTTCAGTGAAATAATGAAGAACAAGATATTTCCATGCTGAAATGCCTACACAATGCCTCATCTCCTCCTCAAGGGGCAAAGTCTCCTATTGAAACTCATTTAATAGAACTGCAGGAAACTGGGGAATCTAAATTATAACGAAGAGGAAAGGTGGTTTGGGACTGTGCCAACAGGCAGGACATTCATATGATCTGGGTTAATTTCCCAATATTGCTGCAGACTTCCCGCATGAGCTTGGCCGAGCTGCTTACCCCCTGCATGGTACCCACCCATAACACAGCCATATCATCACCTCTCCCCTGCTCCAGCCCTCTTCAGCCTTCCATTTCTTTGGAGCAAAGAAAGACTCCCTCAAAACGTATCAGCGCAATATTTTTTAGCACAAAAAGGTTTCATTTTGGAATGGGAAGCTGGCCGCCACTGTAATTGAAACAGCAGCTGCTAAATGCAGTGCAAGTCACTGCCCTGGTGTGAGTGGTGCAACAAAGCCAGAGAATGGCAGAGTTCTGAATGGCAACAGTTCTGCCGTGTTATCAGCTCAAAGCAATTCATCTAGTATATATTTTTTTTTATGTCCCCTAGGCAATTTTTGCAAGGCCCACTAACTCAAATTGTGGTCACAGAGTAACTTTAGCAGAAGCAATGAGACAGACCCAGTTCTCCTGGGCCAACCAGCCCCATGCTAGACTGACACCATGGCATAGCATGGCTGATGCTCCCTGAGGGACTAGGACCAAGGTAGAGAAAACATCATCTCCTGTGGGAGTTCAGCAGGTAGCACGTGGGTGATGCTGCTTCAACCCACATGTGCAACACCAAACTGCTTTCAGTCGGTATGTCTGAGTCTCTGATCTATGGAGTTCTTCATCTGCCCTGATTTAAGGCCTCCCATGCTATGGAAAGTCTATAAAATTGCTAGGTCCTAATATGGAGGTTGATGAAGCTACCGGAGAGGTGTGGAAGCCAAAGGGACAAATCCCTATTTGTTGCCATGCGATGCACTGTTTACTGTTGTCTTGATATTCTGCCAAAGCATCAGGCTGGGGCTTTTTTGATTCAGTCCAAAACAACAGGGAAAAGCTGCCTGTAAGTTACTTGCCACTGCTGAGCTGGAGAGTATTATAGAGAAGATGGAGACCTAACAGGATAAACTCTCATCACTGAAGGGTTGCTTGAGAGAAACATGGGCAATTCAGGTGCACAAGTTCCAGGGACAAAACAAGCTCTTGCACACATGGATGTGAAAGCTAGTATTACTATCCTCTAGGACAGTAAAAGAAATGTGAAGATGGAAGAAAACAGAATAAAGTTTTGGGGGAAAACACTGAGCACTGCAACTGCTACAGGCACATTGTAAATAATCAGGCAAACAGCCAGCTCAATACATGCTCTACTTTCTTCCTTAAGCTGATTGCAATGAATAGTAGGATGCTAAGATATTTTCATATCAGAACAAAACAAAATAAAACCAACAAAAAATTGCACCCCTCCCAGGAACTGCTGCCTGTTTATAAAAAACAAATCCATTAAGGCTCTTAGAGAAATGGAATATTCTGGTCCCAGCAATAGTGAGCAGGTAAGTAGGAGGCGAGATCTAAAAGCTATGTAGGACTCTGCAGCAGAGCTGCAGCTCTTTCAGTCGAGCATAAGTACTTACCTTTCCCAGTTATTGGTTTCAAATCAATCTCACATGCCCTATATTTACCCATCTGTACTTGTGCTCTGGCCTCTCTCAGACTGCAGGAGAGACCGACCTTTTCTTTTTCTCTCTCTCTCTTTTTTTTTTTTTTTTTTTTAAATAGATGTCTAGACAGTTGTCTTCACATCAGACAAAAGTGGTCACACAGGAAATTCAAAGGAAAATTGATGCTGGCTGCTGCAAAATAGAGGTATTCAGGATGAAGATGGCAACTCTGTTCCCTGTCAAGGCTCCCAACGTGGAGTGGGTGGCCCACCTGCAAACTCCGACCACCTACCACCACCCCTGGCTTTGCCCCCACGATGAACAAAGTCAAAGGAATCATTCAATTCTCATCTGAGCTCCACAGAAACCAGTGAGAGATGCCCCATATAAAGCACCGCTATGACACTAAAGATCAAAATCACCCACATGGGTCTCAAGTCAGTACTAAAAGAGCGAATCAAATGGAAGTAAGCGTAATTCCCATCAATTGGTAGTGAGTTGAACACAGACACTAAATTGAGCTTCTGCTCCTTCCCTCTCTTAAACATAGTGTGTACTAACAAAATAGATCTTTGAATCATCTTATGATTCATCATAGCATAATATGAAGTGTTAAGTTACCTATCTGGTTACACGGACAGGTGACAGATGATTGGAGCAAAGTTTCAAGACCAAAGAATCTGGCTATGTAAATAAAGCAGGTGTGAGCTCGATTCATTTGTCTTCATAGTAACCATACCTCTATATGAGCTAATAAAAAATTAGAATTTTAAAGTATTTTAGATCTTTTTGGAGCTACACAAATAAAACAAGCGCAGCTCTGATACATATTTTATGTTCTGATTTTTTGTTTTCTGCCTCAGGATGTATTACAGTCAGGATGGGCAAAAATCTGAGACCATCTAATCAAAAATTGTCCAAGTTGTCCAGTGTATTAAATGGATGGATTTTTTCAGGTTTTCATTGCTCTTCTTTAAATTTATATATTATTTCAAAATGTTAATGGTATTTCTCTGTAATGGAAGCTATCTATAGACTTCGGTGACATTTTAAATGAAAACTTAAACTACAGTCAATATAAAACACCCAGTTCCGAAGAAAAATGCATTTTAGTGATTTTTTTTGTTTGTTTTAGATGAAAGATTGTTTCTTAATGAAAATCTTTCCCAAAGAAAAACTCTGTTTGTGTTATGCTTTCAAAATTCTAAAAACCACTTAGGAAACATGAGTGGAAGGAATCAAGGAGAAAGAGGTTCCGCCAGGAAGTGGGCCCCCTCCTCTTTAAAGACTCTATCAATTTCTCTCAAGTTCTCAAGCCAATCTAATTTACAGTGGTGGTCTTAAAGACATAAAATTCATCTTCAAACATAACCATAGTTAACTATGGAGCATTTGCAAATAATAATAAAGTGCTTAAATCCCGCAAGAAAGCCCTATTGTACTAATAGGAGCACCAAATTAATATGACCATTTTAAGGCAAAAAAGATTACTGAATTACTGCTGTCACCCATATGACAGTATTTTAAGAGACTCTAGGAATAACTCTTCCAGAAGCAATTGCTTCATCTTCTGTAAAAAGTCGTGCAAGGCATTCAGTAGGGCAGTATTCGTATCAGAACAGCTGAAAGTCCCAAAGCAAACATGAAATGAGGATTCCTCACGATCCTTTTAATGGTACCATAACATTTTTTTCTTGCCTTTTTTGGTTTTCAAATAATATACATCATTTCTTACTGCCAATAAAGTTTACTGGTATTTTCAGGGCTAACGGTAACTCATAGTGGAAATCAGAGCCAGGGATTAAAGAGGATGCTATTTTTATAGTTCTTCTGGCAGAAATTGCTTCTCCTCCATCCAAGGAAGTGAGCCGTGGCTGGCATGCTCTCCTACAACAGGTAAAGCCTGGCTACAGGGGACAAAACCAGAAAGCTTGGAGGGAGGACTTAGACTTGGGGGTTGGTTTTTATTAACCATGGTGTGCCACACAGGGTGAAATCCATCCTTTTAACAAGAAACAAGCAAAAAAATTAGATAGTATCACATACACCTTGTTTGGAGAGCTTAAAGGGGAGATGAGTGGCAGGCCAGCTTTGATTTCATCTGACTTGAGTCAAGCTCAATTAATAAAAGAACTGCAATATCAGAGTAGCGGGCAGAAAATCCTCATTTCCTTGCAATAACTCCAACAGGGGCAGGCAGGGCAGCAGCGCGGCAGTCCTGCTTCCAGTCACGTGGGTGCTCCACATTGGGGGTGCCAATTATTTGTTCATTCAAAAAGTAAAGTAAAAAAGACTTCTGTTGGAAACGATCATGCTTGGAAGTCTCTAACTAAGCAGTGACGTGATCACACCTGTGCTCCCATGTAGCTTTGTCATTTTCCTTTCCTTTTCTTTGTCATACATTTGCTAAACTTTCTCAGTCTTTTGCAGCTGTGGCTGTTTCCAGTTCCTCAGCCAGCAGAGTCCTGCCTAGGTCACTGTCTTAGCAGCAGCAACAAAGACAAAACCCATCCAGTTATCTCAGGAGAAGTATTAACTGCTCTGGTGTTGAACGAATGTGAAAAACAAAGATCTGAAATACAAAACATATGGTACTAACAGTGCATAAACCAAGGAATCACGATCAGCCTGCCAGCACCTTGCAGTGGGACAGAGCCCACGCGGGTGTCCCTCAGTGCTTTGCCAGGCCCTTTAGCCTCTGGTGCCTCAGTTTCCTTGGCAGGAGCGAATGCTTGCCTTGCCTTGCGTCTGGCCACGTGGGGAGTCTTGGTCAACACTGGGAGGCAGAAAGGAGCTGGGGTAGGAAATAGGTGGAATTCCTGAGCCTGTTGGAAAGGCTGGTGGCAACAATCCCACAGACTGCGTGGAAACAGGCATGTTGCTTTGTTTACCTCAAGCTTTATTTTTTAAAGCACCATGACAGCTCTGAGACTCGTTCTGTCTCAGACTAATCTATTTTCCCCTCAACACCTTGCAACAAGCCGTCTGCCAGCTTCCTGTCCAGACCAGGGGTCAGAATCTCCCGCAGGGATGTACCCGGCTGCTGAGCACTGGATGAGCCATACGGGAGCAGCAGGAGCAGCACAATCTGACCCTCTGGTGTCACCTCTCAGTATTCAGCAGCTCCCCAGATCTCAGGCTCAGTACTCGGCAGATTCCAAAACTCAACGTACAGAAGTCCCACCTCCTCTGCAAGCAAGGTTTTGAGGAAACAAAAGCAGCTGAAATTAAATTCTGCCTCGTTTGCTGGCACTTCACTTTTGTGCAGGTTTGAAACAGGAATCTCCTATTTCTGCATTACACTGAACAAAATAAACTGTGAGGCAGAACAACGAAAATCCTATTAGGCAACAAGGATTCATAAGCCTCGTGTTACGCTGGATTTATCTCATGAGCATTTTACCAACATTTCTAACACTAGACAGTAAAAAAGTCGTGAGTCAGGCTTCTTAAAATCACGAATCGGGAGTTTTTCAACATCTCAGTCATGTTTTCAAGCTCCTTCAAAAACCACAAAGACAAGAAACTTGCTTTTTTTTTTATGTGAAAGCTGAGTCTCAAGCAACATCTTAACTCTAGGTGCTGGGACTTTCCAAATAATACTAATTAACACAGCACTCATGATAAGATCCTGAGAACTGATCCTATAACTTCTGTAGGATAAACAATAATAATATTAATCATTACTATAATTATAACTAGATGTGGGGCTTCAGATATTAAAAAAAAAATAAATCACTCATAAATGGGAATCCTTTTCCCAAGTTTTGCTTAATCCCAGTTTGTTTTCTGTTTATATGGTAAACTTGCTTGGGCTGAATCTTTCCCTGCTGTTTATACAGCATCTGGCATACAGGGATAGCGAACCTGTTGGGAACTTCTGAACATTGACATAAACCAAAAAAATATCAGCGTGCAGGGAATTTTATTCTGGATCTCAAAATATGGGTGGAAGTTCCCTGTTGAGAACTATCAAGGAGTTATTGTGCACATTCAGGTTTTTTTATTAAAGCAACTTTTTTTTTCTGGAGGTTTTGGATTTATCAGAACACAGCCAAGAAAAGATTCTTTCACTGCAAACAAACAGATCAAACAAAACAAATCTCTGCCACTTGGGATTTTACAGCCAACAAGCCAGAAAAATGTGCTTGAAGCAAAATAATTTTCTAGGTGTTTACAGCTCTTCTTGCACAGCTGCCCCCCATTTCATGCAAAAAAGTTTAAAAAATACAATCTAACTTGTGACAGGGACCTGTAAATATTAGCACACCACCAATTAATACCCATAATGTGATAACTGAGCTTTGCTGGCATAGTGCTGGCATAGGTGGAACGCTAATTATGTCATTAGAGGAGGAATGGGTAAGTAGATTTGAGCTGCAGGACGCTGGCAAAGGCTGGGAGGAGGCGCAGCGCCTGACATGGCCATGGCAAGCAGGCGCCGGAGGTCGAGTCTGTGCTCAGAAGAGTGCCAGAGCTGCCCTGCTTTTGCCAAGGCACGTGTTGGCCCTCCTAGACGCACCTCCCTGCCAGACAGAAACGACACGACAAACACAGCTTCTTTCCCCTTCCCGTTTGGCTGGGCAGAACTGATCCTTTACCGTTTCTATGATGTGGCACCATGAACTGTCCATGGAGCACACACAGTTAACCGCTCAAGTTAATAGTTTAACCTGAAAAATCCTAACATTTCTCAGCAATGGATGCAATGCAGACACAGCAGGGTTTGCTAATTAGGTCATTCTTTACTGGACTTAAATTTGAGTGGTGTTTTGGGTTCTCTTAAAACTGCAGCTTAATGAAGCAATTAATAATTAGTATACTTTCATCACTTAGAAAGATCATTATTTCATTTACAGGATTAACAAAATCTAAATTTATGTCCAATATTTTTCTTTAACAGCCACATAATCTCAAAGCAGTGAAGCTCACAGACCAGCTTCCTGCTCAAATTCAAATTTATATACCAGTATAAAAGGTAAAAAAATCGAGCTGGCAGCTCACGCCATCAACATCCTCTCTGCTACCACAGCCCAAAAGGAATCAAGCCCAAGAGAGATCAGAGTAGGAAGGAAAAGAATTCAGTACCATTTAGGGGACAGAAAAGCCTATAAATGAAGTAAGGAGCATGCCAGGTCCTCAGCAGGACTGGTACCAGGGCCGCTACCGATGACATCCAGCGAGAGTCCCTGCTCTGGCTCCTCTCAAAGCCTGGATTTCATCTGGGAGAATTCAGAGCATTTCCATCCCTCTCCAATATACATCTGTGTTTATTATTTTTTTGCCTGCATGACTGACAATGAGCAACCCTGTTCACATATTTTCTAAAAGGGAGCACAGTTTGTTTATCTGTCAGCTATAGGTGCCAGTACTTAATATGTCTGGGACGACAAGAAAATAAATGGACTTACTATGCCATATTTAGATCCCCTTCCCATCCCTCACCAGTCCCCCAATGTGTTTGTCTCCTTTTTGCTCTCACGGGGGACTTGCAGCACACACTGTGCCCTCTCCTGTATTCACTTTGATGGTCAGAGGGCATTTTTTAAAGTATGGGATATTTTTTCAAGGACTTGACTATTTATCATCCCAAAGGAAAAAGTTCTCTGTGATTTCTTGAGGATTGGTCCTTCGTCAACGACTGAAACAGCTTTCACAGACAGACCAGATTCTGCCACTTCAACCACTTCCTCACACAGAAGCAACGGAAGAATTTCATCAGATTTAAGGCCTGAAGCGATTTTTCTTCCTGGCATAGGAACCAGCCTGAAGGGAGGTGAAGGTCCCTGAGGTGTACTTACGGAACAGCTCAGACTTTTTTCTGAGCATTCAATTCTTAGACCTGTAGCCTAAAGCCTGACAGGAGTGCATTTTTCCTCAAATGATTTTTTTTTTTACACATAAAATACGAAGAACTCTAAAAATTAAAATTCCAAGTCAGAAAGCGTCATGTCAAAAAACTGGCCCTGGCTGCAGGTTTGCACTGCATGCTCCCCACGCATTGGGGCTCCTCTGCTTTGGTGTTTTATAGGGACTGGCCTGAGCCGAGGAGTGCAGGACCTGCCCCAGTCCTCCCAACAGCCTGTGGCAGCGAGGGATGCCTGGAGCACAGTCAGAAATGCCTGCTGCATAGATATTCAGCTAAAGGAGAATTAAATGTGTCAAATACTCTATTTTCCCATCCTTAAGGAAGTGTTCTAAAGGTCTGTCAGTCACATCCCTCTAGATTAAACTCATGTTTAGATGTCCACTCTTCCTTTGTACTAACATAAGCAGTAAGTCTAGTGTCAACCTACAGGCTAACACCAATGTGAACATGATAAAGGAAAAATGCTCTGAATCAGTTTTTGAAAGTTACTTACAAGACCCAGGGTCCAGGGGGGAAGGAAATTCAGCAAGCAAAGTTAATGAAAACATTCCCAAACTACCAGCTTAATTAGCTTCAGCACAATATTTAATGTGGTTGAACAGCATGGGACAGTTTGGGAAACTCAGCATCAGCTGCAGCAGGCATGCAGTGCCTCAGTGAGAAATGGATGAAATCTCTTTCTGGTACACAGCAAACTTGCTGGGAAATGTTTTGTTTGCTGGGAAACAGTATCTGGCTGCAGGATGAATCTGCTGCCCAGTTTTGGGCAGTGGAGAGGACGGAGGACAGCATACATCCTTAGCTGGCCATCACACAGGGCTGCAGAGTCCTTTCTTTTAATGTCCCAGCATGACAAGCAAAGTGGGGCACTGGAGAGAGCCTAAGCAAGTCCCCCACCTTGAAAGGGCTTGCAGCCTAGTAGGAGGAGATTAGGACATCTTTTAAACAGAAGGCGATCAAACCTGGGACTCCCAAATTAGATCTGAGCCTCTTACCCAGTTAGTCAGAGCACAGAGCAAGAGCCAGCATTTCATCTGCCTCAGGCACCTTTGCAAATCTTGCTTCCCTTGCCCTAAGTGCAGCAGCCCAAAAGTGAAACATCTTGTTTGGTGTGGAGCAGTAAATGGAATGTCTTGCTGGACACAAAAGGAATTACGGGTGGGGTTTTTTTTCCTTTCACTTTTTGGTTGTCGAGGCAGAAAGTCATGCATGTATACAGAGCATTAGCGAAATATGCAAATTATTAAAAAAACCTGTAGCATTGAGACCAATAAACTGGCACTATTTTCTACAACCCCCCCCCCCCCCCCCTTGCAAACAGTATCAAGAGATCTTTAAATGATAAAAACCCTGGCTTTGTAAAGGTAAGAATGTAATGCCAACCAAGAGTCCAGCCCCAAATTGCCCCCATCTATGCAGTTTCCTAAGGAGACTTAAGAGGATCAGATTAAAAAGATCTCTGCAAGACCAAAACTTTTATCTTATAAACTGGCGCCATTTCCTGAAGACATCCAGAAATGCTAAGCTCAAGCAATTTGTCTTCTCTACAGTCATTTGAAAAATATGTAAAAAGAGCCATTATATTAAAATCAAGATTAAAATGGCTGAAAACTTATGCAGCAAGCATCTTCTGGTGGGGGGAGGGAAGCTATTGAGCAGAAACAGTAAATCCCTGCTAAAGTAAATCCACAGCGACATTTATGCTTTTGCACCATCTGAGGATTCTGGCCACATAGTTGTTTCAAAGGAGGTCAAGGAACAAGTCTGAGAAGCTATGTACCAGTTTCCTAATAAGACTGCCTTGTCTCACATTTCTGCTGATTTCTTTCATACCTTCAAAGTTGTTACAGCAGCTCATAAAGAGAAAATAAAGATTAGACACAAGCCTTTGCCCTTGAGACCATCCCTGACCTCTGGTTTGCCATTTACATTTATTACAAAAGAGCCTGAAATGTTTTCAAGTCACAGAAAAGCATCTGATGGTTACAGAGGGTTTTGCACCAATAATGCTCTGTTCACCGGGTTTCCTCAGACAGAACTTTGCAAGGATATTGAAACTCCCTCAGTCACAGGCAATAAACACAACTATGCCAAAGTTGGGAGGAGGGGAAGGAGGGGGATGATTCCTTGCACACCACTGTTTTCTTATCCATCTGGAATTAGGAAAGCATGCCTGGAAAGAAAGAGCCAACAGCTTTGGATAAGGCAGCCCAATTCCTCGGCTATGACATACTCATTGTATGCACGCGGAAGAGAGAATGCAAGTAACTAATTCGTCTGTATTCAACCATTATTTAAAATAGAATAAATTAAAAGAGTCACCATGGCAGTAGCAAAAGCCTTCTTTAAAGGATCTGCTAGCCCGCCTGATCTGGGCTGCGTTCCCCTCCTGCAAGAAGTGAAGCAGTCCTGAGTTCAAAATCAGATTTAGGAGAACTTCAGAGTGTTCACATCTGGTAAAATCTGACCCCAGATCAACACTTCCCTGCAGGCTTGTGCCGTTGAAATCAATAGGAATTACGCTGGAGACATGAGTGTGGTTAGCTGGGAGTCACAGCAATGACAGGGCAAGAGTGAGCTGCCATGACGGGTGGGCTCCTGAAAAGGAGCATCCTTCCCTGCTTCCCGCCTTTCTAGCTTCAGTTTTCTTCATTAAACTAGCTATATTTTGTCCTTGCAGAGAGCTATAGCTTTCTTTCTGTCTGCCACTCACAAACTGCCCATTGCTACCACATGCTGCACTACAGCCTAGAGGAGAAAGCCAAACTGTTTCTCAAGAGCGTTCATATATTCGTTTCAATTCAATTTAAATGTGAGCTTCATTATGACCTTGTTAGCACCCCCTCTCCTGTTTACTTTCCATTAACATTCAGTCTGTCAAACTTTATTAGCACAAATGACCATAGAAATTGTGAGCTGCTTGAATTCTCGCAGTTTGAAACATATTTAGTGGGTGAAATTCAATCTGTCCAGTAGGCCAGGGGAGCTCTCTGCCATGCCCCAGCCTTCTGCTGACTTGCAAATTTTAGAAGTGTTCACAAGCAAAATGTGATGACAAGAATAAGTCTCTCTGAGTTAGGGAAAACAGAAATGACACACGTGACTCCCAGGCAGCCAGCCACAGGTACGCTCATTCGGGATTGTCACAGGCTGGAGAAAACGTAAAAGGGAAGGAGCTGAATTTTTCTCCCCACAGATTAAAAAAAAATAATAAAAAACTTAAAAATTAGGACAAAAAAAGACCTCAAACATAAAGATATTCTACAAAGAGATAAGGGGGGGGGGGGGAGTCAAAAAAACTATATGATTCGTAGAGCTCTGCAAACCACACAAGTATTTTGTATGCAGCCCACACTGTCACCGCTGTCTCAAGAGAAGATGACTTCTTTACTGAACTCACCCTTCCCTTTAGTCTCAGCTAGATTTCTTGTCCCCAGAAGAATATTATAACATATGGTTGGCTTTTTCACATAATACCTAGTTCACAATCTCACACAAAAACTTCCACAATATATGTCATTTTGACATGGATTTAAACATGATAAACAGTGTAATACAATCTCCAGCTGTTTGAACAATTCTGGTCATAAACTGCCTCACTGCACTGTCATCATGCTCGTTTCTGCATCGAGCCTTTGTTCTCTTTTATTCCCTACATTGTTTCCCTTCCACTCTGAGATGTTTTGAAATAAAAACGTATAAATGCAACACTAAAACCAACATTCCCTTGGGTCTTTTTATCTCTATGCAAATAAGAACCTTGATTTTAATTTTTATTAAAGTCAGAGATAGAAAAAAGTGGCTTTTTTTTTTTTTTAATCTGGTCAGGACATTCTGCAACGTTATGCGTAACTTTTCAACAAATGCTCGTACAAAGCATTTTGAGAGTGAGAGAAAGTATATGAAAAAAAATGCAGGAAAGTAAACCACTCCAATTTTTTAGTTCAAAATATCCAGGTCAATATTTAGTTAACTTTTATTAAAAAAAAAAAATGTATCAAAAAGCTTGCAAACAAAACATTTTGTCTGTTTATTATTTGTATTGTCACAGAAAAAATACTTAGCTTTCAATCAATTGCAGTGATTTATTTTTTCATTTTTTGTAGCGTAGCCTATAAGATCAGAGAAAAACCTTCAATTTTTCTGTGTCGTTCTAGTAAAATAAATTTAACATCTAACAGTGAAGCAGATGTCGATTAGAAGAGGTTAATACGCACTGGCATGTTATTTTCTAAGCCCCATTTCTGGAGGTTCCCTGCGCTTGTCAGTTATGAAATACTATCTGCCTCTGCTCTAACGACAGACAGTCCTGGCAGAAAATGCCTCTGCTCTGAATGCTCTTGTGATACTTGAAAATTCTGGACAATATGTGTTTTCTTACTATTCTTCTATGATAGCCCAGGATACGCTGAAACACTGAAAGATGAAAGGAAACAAAACAGCAGATGATTCCCATAAAGGCAAGCCCGTATCTCAGTCTACAACCGCCTGCAGTTGCAGGGGGTTTATTACAAACCCTTTCCCATAGAGTTACCAGTTTCTTCAGTGCTCCAGCCTGGCTGCAGAATTAATTTAAATCCCTCCCTGCCAATCCAGGTGTGGAAGAATATATTTTAATATCATAAGAAACACAGAGAAAAGGGAAAGGAGTATTTCACTTCATTAGTGTGCTTGAAAAAGGAAAGATCTAAGATAAAAGATGAAGGGAAATTTAGGGGTAGGCTAAGGAAAGAGTTCCCGAGGGAAACCATAGAAGCCCCATCAACTGCGATGTTTAATTTTAAACTCAATAAAGCACGAGAAAATACATGGCACAAAACAACCCTGCATCAGCAGAAGTATCAGCCACACAAAGTGTCTTTTTTCACTCCTGGTTCCTGTTGTCTCCTCTCACTCATGCCCGAGTGTCCTGGGAGCATCTGCTCCCACCCAGCACCCCGTCACTCCTCAAGAAGCTGGGGCGCAGCTCCAGTTAATTTAATTGGTTTAGCTTCATGTTAAATTCCTATCTATAAATGCATATGGACACATTATTACGGGCTTATTTGAGCTGAGTAACAACTTAACTCTGGCTTAGCTTGTAACTTTACACTTTGCTCTGAATAAGGACTTCTCAGGGAAGAAGGAACTGAGGCGTCCTGCTAGTTCTTGCCCTTTTCATCTCCCTCTGGCCATAAGACATCATCTCGGGGACCGCCAGCAGGTGCCAGGGACGAGGCTTTCAGACTTCACGCTGCTGTAAGTCACCAGAGACTCAGTGGCAGCCCCTGACAGCAGGCCAGCAGTGAAGAAACAACGGACAGGTGCCCGTGCAGAGAACTCCCTTTCACTGTGCAAACCTGGGATAGTTCTGGTTTGCAAATACAATGGGGTTATTCCTAGTGTAAGAGAAAGAATTACCAAAATCAAATAGATTAAAAACCATGTTGGCTCATGCCAGGAAAGCCATTTATAACTAAATACTGTTGACAGGGAAAAAGATAAAAATCACATGTCAAAGCTGGGGAGAGGAGGATTTGATTAAAGATGGCCTAACTGATTCAGCAGCAATTAAGGTTGCTCTTCAAGTGGTGCATTTCATTCCTGCCAGGAAGGAGGCAGCGGGTCTGACTCTCTCCTCACTTGCACCGGCCTTATGCTGGTGAAAGCCACCACCTCTGCTCAGGCAGCTGCTGCCTAAACTCAGCGCAGAGCAGAGCAGAATCCAGCCCCCAAAGGCCTGTGGCAATTGTACAGGATCAGATAAGATACCTCAGGAATGCGGCACTGAGTGGAGCACTTCGGTAATGCTTTAATTTCCATCCTTGGCTTACTCAGTCCCAGCTTTCATTAAGAGACTACACAGTGGTTAGAGAAAAAGTTTTTACATGAATTAGTTTAAAGGGCAGGAATTACGTTCGCATTTTAATGGTGTGGAAATGAATAATCTGAACAGGGAGCAACAAATGTGGGAAGGGCTGCTCCATGCTTTCTGTTTACCTAATTAAATTAACACTCGATTTGCTTTCTCAACTACCTCTTTAGTTAGCTGGCAGCAATCAGGTAGACACTGAGACTCCAGCCCTGCAGAGCGCAGAGATGCCCTCTGATGCAGTCCTGGGGTAGCAGCTGGGAGCCCCAGTTGAACTCAGACCTGGCTGTGCTGGATTTTGCCCCACCACACAATGTCATAAGTGACTGAAGGGTCTGGTCCAACACAGTGGGTGATGCAGCTGCAGGAGAAGCAGGTAGCACCCTCTCATGTGGGAGGCAAAGCAGAGTCATCTGCCCACCTTCACACTGTAGCTCCATCGACAGCCCCCTCCCTAGTACAGCATCCAGACCAGATTTTAGTGAAATGCATCAGAGGACCAGAACGAATCACACCACTTTCCAGGATAACCTGTATCATACTGATTAGTCTAGAAGTGCTTTACAACTAGTTATTAATTCCAAATGCACCCGTTAGGGAGTTAATATTTTTATTTCCCTTTTATCAAAATACAAGTTGAGGTCCAATGCATTAAGATGTTGCAGTGATCAATGGCAGTCTCAGAAACAGAAGCTGGGGTCCTGCTCCAGCAGGTGGTTGTTCATCAGATAAGTATGTGTTTGCATGTTTGGTTTATACATGCATAAACTAAGGGAGACAACACACTTGCCTGAAGTTTCACAAGTCACTGCAAAAGCCTGGAAAGGACCCCAAGAATTCTCTTTAAAAACAAGAAAGCTTTGCTTCATTGTACACATAAGTCATGTGCAGCACCCATCCAAAAGCTGTGTCCAAGACGGAGGCTCATTATGGTTCAGTCAAGAAGAATCCCACAAAGAGGCCATGATTACATGTCGCTCTGGCAAAACAACATGCTGCTGCTAACAGAGACCAGGCACATACGGATGACGGGTTTCCTGAAGTAGCTGGCAAGAATGAGCAGCCAAAGGGAGGGAAAGATCTCGGACATGGGGCAGTGGAAGCTCCATCCTTGTGCTAACAGAGGCAGCCACATTCTCCTTGCAGTTTGCCCTCCATGGCCAGCAGTGCATCAAGCCCTCCAGTAGCCCCAGGAAGCCAACTGGGCTCCAGGGTCAGTGGCAGGGCTCTTCCAGTCACTGCACAGAGTTAGATTGCAGTTGCTATCTTCTCATCTACTTCTGACATGCAGCAATGAGCCCGTTTGAAACATCCAACCCTTGTGTTTCTATAGTGGAAGGTCCTGGGTGGAGCTGGTCTATTACTTCCTTCTTTTTGTTGCTGTTAAAGCTCTCTGGACTTCTGAAATCACACCACATACACTCAGGACACAAGGCCATAGACAGCTGTTGTATCTTATTTGTGCCTTATTTCCAGTCAGGCTCCTGACTGAAACCTCAAAACCACAATATCTGCCACTTGGAAATACACAACAGTGACCAACACGGCAGAGTTCCTTGTTTAAGACCAATAAAATATGAAATTGGATGTATGCCTCCCCCCCAGAGTTGATTTTCTCCAACATTTCCTAGACAAAAGCCTACCTACTGACTTCAGCTGGAATTGTATACATGTATGGTTGCAAAGTCTGAATTATAGTTCCTGGAAATGAGAAATAAAAATGTGTCTCCAGCATCAGAAATACAATTTTGTGGTTGTGCAGGTAACCAACCTGCACGTACACATGCCTGGTCTATATGAGAAAGTGGACAAACCAGCCTCCCCTCACACCCACATAGCAGTTTCTCTTTAGAAAGGAAAATGGTGCCATCACATCTGGAGAAGGGGGTTGGTTGGTTGTTTTTTTAGTATAACTTGATTTTGGTTGCACTACAACTCTTAGCCTTTGAGGAGAAACGATCACAAAGAGCCTGCAAAAAAACTCAAGCATGACTGCCTGTTCCCCAGGGAGCTCTCTATCACATGAACTGAATCTACTCAGACAAATTAAGGGAACAGCAACTCTTGCGCTTGGCTAGCTCTCCCAAAAGAGCATCCCACCCTACAGCAACACCACAAAGGATGGAAGTGTGGGTGCACATGTAACAGTGCCATCTGGTGATGGCTGCCCAAGCCAGGCATGTGGTTTGCATATGTGTACTTACATGACATATTCAGCACACATGTACTGTAATAGCTTGTATTCAACCAGCATTTCAACTTTTTCCTAGCTGTGCAATGGTCTTAAGGTTGGCCACTGGCAAAGACATCATGTAATTCTACCACCAATTTTTTGTTGTTGACAGATGCTTCACACTAAAATAAAAGTGCCAGATTGACTTGTCTCAGGGGTGCTGATTCCCTTTATACATCAGTATTCCTTTGGGGATGAGGCCTCACTGGCTGAACGTCAGCCTCATGATTAGAAGAAGCAATTTTCAGCCAGCACAGAGACACACCCACTACCTGAGAAAGACCCAGGGACACAAGAGGAAAGAAGCAGGTACAGCTTCACTTACTTACTAAAGTTGCTCTCTGTAAAGTGATGAACATGAGCTCTAAAACTACAGGCTATAACGGAAACAAAGAGACTTGAGAACAGCAGAGTGATCTGGAATAGATAAAGGGAATTTTGTGTTTACAAAGGGCAAGGACAGGAACAGCAACTACGTGAGCTGGGAAGATGTTCTAGGATGGCACAGAATATGTAACTGATGGTCATTAATCTCTGCAAGAGAAGGAGCTCTTTTTTTGTACCATCCGTTTCTAATTACTGCCCCACTCAGCTCTAGGCCCACATTGTGCAATTCAAACTCAGCTCCAAACCACCCAAAGTGCTAAAGGTTTTGGAAGGCACAGGAATGGGAGTACCGGGCATAAATTGCAGGGTTTATGGTATTTACACAAGAGCACCCAATTAGTTCATGCATGACTGCCAAAACAATACACACAAGCACCCCATCAGGTCACGCATGAGTGCCAAATTACTTCACCCATGCGCACCAAATTAGCTTATGCAGGAATACTCTACTAGTTCACGTATGAGCACCCAGTAAATTAATGCATGAGTGCCCAGTTAGTATACACGAGTACCTAATCAGTCTGTGCACGAGCAGCCAATTAATTTATTCAGAAGTGCACAATTAATTCATGCATGAGCATACAATTAGTTTATGCATGGGTGCCCAGACTGGTACATGCATGAGCACCCAATTAATTTGTACGTGAGTGCCTAATTGGTATATGCTTGAATGCCCTATTAGGTCATGCTTGAGCACTCCAATGCTTCATGCATGAGCACCCAAATAACTTACACTTGAGGGATGTATTTTATGCATGAGGACCCAATCAGTACACGCATGAATGCCCAAGGAATTTATGCTCAAGGACCCAAATAGTCCACGCATGAGCCCCAGTTAGTTTGTACATAAGCACCCTGTTAATTTACCCCCGAGGGCTGTGTTGGCCATGCATACAGGTTTTCAGTAGCTGAAGCTGCACTGCTGCCTCTGCCAGGTGCTGGTCACAGCCAGTGCACAGCCAGCTGTGAAATGGGTGGAAACAACCAAAATGCTCCAAAGCATCAGCCCATCAGAAGAGGCCCCAGTACCCCAGCTCAAACATATTTGAGAAAGAACAGCAGCTGCAAGCAGTGGAGACACTCAGAGGGAGAGATGGCTGAAGAGATGTGGGGCTGGAGATGCGCTCTTGGAAGGAGATACTCCATGTGCAAGGTGCTTCTTACTCCAAGGGACTGGCTTCAGAAAATTCATCAGTATTTTTAACTACTGTACTTCTGCATGTCTCTTGCAGAAGTGTCAGAAACATCACATCTGGAACCAGGAATAGAGCTGTCTAGAAGCACCGATAGAGCTCAGCTGCTTGTGATTCTGCAGCATGCCCACAAGAACTCAAAACCAGAGAGTAATGGGTCGTAGTCTTCTCGAGAGAAAAGTCTCACTAACAAAATGTATTGGCTTAAGGAGGATAAAGGATGAAGCTTTACAGCCTGTGCTACACAGGAGCTCAGATAAGATGATATAATGACACAGTGGCCATAAAGTCTATGATCTTATCATTCTGACTTATCATTCATACTTCGGTCTTTTAATCACTGGTAAGTCCAACTTGCACAACTTGCCTTGTTCAGGCACAGAGAAAACAAGGTGGTATGTATTATGCCTCACTCATGCCAATAAAAATGTACTACAGGAATGAACATATTTATTAACTCTCAGCAGCGATGCCAATGGTTTTGGCTCAAATACAGTTTCCTGGCTTTGGACACAGGGTCACAAATTTCTAAGACTGTTGAATCTTGCCCTGGAGTAAGGAAAGTTCTAAAATCTGAGCTGGAGCTGGCTGCCACAGGGGACAGAAAGCAAAGTCTAGGTGCCCTTGAAAGAGTATGATCATTTTTTCAGCATTCAAACAGAAGAATTTAAACATTTGCAAGAACAGGGGAAAGGCTGGCTTCAAGATGTTTTGGATCATCTCTTTATGCTTACATGCAGTTAGATGCAAAGAAAGGGCCCAGCGAGAGCACTCTGCCTGGGAGACCCTGCTGCTCCTGAAAGGGGAGGCTATTCCTGAAAGCACGCAGCAGTGTGTCAGGACAAGGCAAGTGCAGGACTGGCTGTAAAGCAAGAGGAAATGTGTGTCTACTTGGCTGGGAACCAAACTCACAAATGCAAAATTATTTATTATTTATCAGAAACAAATTATCTCTTGATGTAACTGACAAAACCTACAAATTCAGTCCTTTTAGCATTTTATTAAATATTCAGAAAATTACCACAGAAGAATGGCAAGAAGACATCCTTACTACATAGAAAACAGCAGATGTGGGCATAAACAAGTATCACTATTATGTATCACTTGGCCATGATCATCTCGTAACTGTAAGAGTGTTGTCATTAGCTTCAAACACCACCCCACCCCTTCGTTGCACACCGGAGCTCTCCTGTCCTTTGGACCAGGACAGGACATTATTTGTTCATTTGATTGCATATTCAGTATCAAGTGCAATGACAGGCAGATAACTCTGAGACTACTCATGCTCTAAACTAACAACAATACATTTAGCATTTGTCCATGGCCAATCAACCAGGGTCACTGTCAACCTCAGCATTTTGAATGTGTTCCAACAGGCGTACCATACACAATCGTAATGCTGCCGCATCACTGAAAATAACTCACTTTGGAGTCCTATTTCTAAAGGTGACCAAGTTATAGAAGCACACATCTCTGTGAAAGACAATCAAAATTATCTTCCTAAGGCTCAGACAATCAAAATTTTACATTAAAAAACCCGATGCCCAGTGATTCCTCTCTGTAAGGCATCTCTTTAGGTCACACCCAAACAACAACAAATAGCAGGCACAGGGAGTACATACTGGCTGAATCTGGTCTGAGGAATCTCTTCTGAAAATGGGTCTTGGCCTCTTAAATCCCTAAGCTGTTACTGAGAAAGTAAATACAATATTAGATTCAGAGGTAAAAAGACTATATATGGCTGCAGAAGGGAATTAGTCAATGGGTTTATGCAGGAGCATTTGGAAAGATTCAGCACATGCTCCAAGCAGAATTTGCCAAACAAGGTTTACTGAGGCTCCTGCTCCGCTCTGAAACCAATCCTCTTTCCTAACTGAAACCTAGGAGAACTAGAGATAAGTTTCTTCTAATCCAAGCAGGAGCTGCACTTGGGAAGCCATTAACCTCACCAGATGGACTATTCAATGCATTTTACTGGAAATTTTTTCAATTGAGGTTTCATTTACACCTCTGTCAGCTCAACATAAGGGAGCCTTTGCCCAGTCTGTACAAACTCTGGCCACAGAAGCAACAAGTTTTACCTTTCTCCAAGAAGCATAGAAGCTTTTTTCATGTCTAAAGCAAAATCCATAGATATTGAACATTTCTTCACGTGTCGGAATCCCTGCTGTTAGTGCTGAAATTTAACCTATCAGAATTTGCATTTAAGACGACCATCAACAGTCTGTATTTAAATCCTCAGGGGGAGATAAGGTACCTGAACACCTGTGAATGCCTGGATTTATAGACTTTCAGCAGAATCTCTTTCTGCCCATATTGAATGTAAACATGAGCTGTATGGAGTGCCACTGAACACCTCACCTTTTTCAAAAAACAGCTTTCTTCTCTTGGCCTCCTTACCTGCATGGGAAGCTTTCAGGGGAACCTTGCCAATCATACTGTAAGCTAATAACATATTTTGGACAAAGAGCAACGCTAGCTAGGGGAAAGTAAAATGCAAAATAAAAAAAATACACATAATTAGTCTAGGATGTGATGTCATCAGTGATATGAAGCATTATTAAATATATTTGGCCCAGCTAATGAATTGCAGGCTAGTTTTGCAGACATAGATAATCTTTATATAACTAAATGGTTCACAAATCACTGGCATTAAATCTTAGATTTGACTGTCAATGAGTTTCCAGATGAAACAGATGGAAAGGATGTTGCAAGAAAATCAGCAGGATGACGTAACAGCCTGCTGTCTTGATTGTTTTTTAAGCAGAGTTTTGCAATTAGGCAAGAGGATGCCCTGTTACATGTAAACTTAGCGGGCAGAGTCAGTGGTTGAGAAATAGTATGTCCTATAAATGGAGGTTCAACCTACTGCATACAGATGGGCGAGAGCCCACACTCCCGCTCCCTCTCAAGATGAAATAGCAAAATTCAGACCACGCACATGGGGAGCTTCTCTGTGTGCCTGCAGTCTTAAGTACTTGCTTGACCCCGACTACCACATCTAATCACTGCTTCGCTGTGCAATACATTCTAGATGCATTGGTCCTCACAATAATGCTGTAAGGTGGAAAACGCTTTCATAGCAATTTCACAGATATTAAAGGGAGGCATCAAGAGATTAATCTACTTGCTGAAAGTCACAGACAAAACCTGTGGAATAGCAGGGAACTGAACACAGGTTTTTCACACTTCGGATCAAAGTCATAAGTTTGTACTTCTCTTCAGAGCTATGCGAAAGACATCTTGGCTGTAGCTGTTAAATTCTCTCCTTATCATAACAACTGATTTGTTTGTAGAAAGATGATGCATGTGTGCAAATGTGCCCATAAACTATGATGAGGTTATTTCATTTTCAATCAAAAATTCCAAACATTCCAGAGTTAAAAATAAAAGTTGCATTTAGCTCTACAGCGCATGTTTTTTGTTCCAGAAAAGGTTAGTACTGCTCTTGTTTCAAGAAACTAATAATTTTGGTTTTATCATTTGTATACAAGGTGTTTCTGAGGGTGTGTTTGGCCCCCGAACAGCCCTGGATCCAGCAGCAGTGCAACACATCCTTGCTGGCAAATGAATCTCTGCACATTTGGGAGCTACAGGCTTGAACGAAACATAAATCTCTTTCTGTGTGAGTGCCTGGACTCTTCTCCAGGTCTGTTACCATGCAGATAACAAGAGTGGTCACTGAATAGTACAGAAGAAAAGTTCGCATGGGGCTGGAATATGTCAAGCTTTACAATAAGACATAAGCTTTAAGAGATTTGTACTTCCAGTGCACTTGGACTCTTCTAGAAGCATCAGCCAAGGGACAAAGACAGCAAGGAAAAGATTCAGCAACTGCCTCCATGCTGCAGAAAGCCGCAAGGCTCGGTCGGCAGAAGTACACACATTATTCTGTATTAGAGCTACACAGGCTAACGATTTCCCAGAGCTTCAGCAGTTGGACACTACCAGTCCCGTGGCTGGAATGGCTGCTGTGTACCCGCTTCCTCCTCACTATGTCTTTTGTTCTTCTCAAGGAAGGATCCACACAAGCATGAAAGAGTGCAAATAACAGCTCGAAAGGAAACGCAGGAGTGAACCTCTGGTGATTCGCAGCTCTACCTTCCCGCTGTTACAGAGCATTCCTGAACAAGGATCCCAAGAAGAAAATACAACCATCTCTAACACAGGCAGTATTTTAAAACCTCACCACAATCCATGCACATTTCCAAAAAACCACAAATCTGCTTCACACTGACATACTTTTTTATTAAACCTAGCTGAAGCAAACTGGATGTGTTTCCTAGTATATACTATCTGACCAATGTCCCAGTACTACTTATTGCTTTTCAAGGCGCATTGTGGCTATTACGTCAAATGACTGCATTAGGCATTCTGAAGAGCTCTTTTCTTTCCACATCTGAAATTCCCTGTACAGGGCAGATCTTTGGAAAAGAGAACACCAGCAAGAAGTGAAATACTTGTCAGAGGGAAAAGAATCACACACTCACACTTTACTAAACCTGCTCTTATCAAGCAAACCTTCTTCTACAAAGAAATATTCACCGCTCTGTAAAAGGAAACACACTTATCAGACCAGTTCTGTTTGCAAAGGAAATGAAAAATGGTGAATGTTTATAACTTAGAGTGTTTCTAATGAGCTTAACTGCTGTGTTTTAGTCTTGGAGGAAGAGTAAAAATACTTAGAAAAGTAAGCAGTACAACAGAGATTATGAGATCTGCTAATACCCCTTGAACCACTTTGTACAAGTATGTATTCTTTCACCATCTTTGCCAGTCCTGTTTTATGGCATGTGGGATAACTGCAGTCTGGCACGGAAGGAACATGCCTTTTGCCAAATGCAAAAGTGAGCTACTAGTACCTGTCACCTCCCTGTGGGATTCAGTAAAACTCATGACTGAATCACCAGCCACTTGCTGCCAGCCTGCTCGCTACATTTAACTTTCCAGTGGGATTCTTGCATGACAATCTCTTGAAGGCAGCAAAGCATGTTCCTATTTTCTTGCTTCTGTGGCTAAAACACATGGGCTGTGTTGCAGGTAACAGCGCAGATGAATCAAAGTTTGAAACCAGTTAGAGACAGCAAGTTAGAACAAGAATCTGGGAGTGTAGCAATTTCATTAATCATCTTCATTATCTTGGCATACATCAGGAACTTATTAGCAAAAGTTAGGAGCTAAGCAAAGGGGTATGAAGACTAAAAAAACTGCAATTAAAAGAGGACAACACACACCCAAGGGAAGATCAAATAAACACTAATCTGTTAAAAAGGAAAGGAGAATACAGAATATTGGAAAATAGGTCCTTATCACTAGTATATACCACAGCCGGATCCTTCTGCCTCCACTGCACCCAAACAACTTTCACTGCTCCCCCATAAATGCAGAACTGGACTTGAGTACTTAGAGAATCGTGTACACCACAAATAGGCAGAGACTGACCATAAAGTAGGGTTGACCCTAAGCAAATAGTAAAAGACAAAGAGAGCAGCTGGGTCAACCTATAGAGGGCTCAGCATGAAGCCTGGGACCTCAGCACGTTTCCAGGTTGCCAACACATCCTTAAACACTTACTGGCCTCTACAATAAATGCACTTACAGACTGAAGGGAAAGTCCAGCCCATGCTGTCGGTCAGTATGAATGACAGCCGGAGATAGAGAGAAATCTCCAACAGGATTTTCTGGAAGAGAGGTTCCCTGACAAGCATTAGGAAAAAAAACCCAACTCTCATACAGTATGTAGAATTGTGCAAATTTGGACACACACAGAAAGCCAACTGGTTGGGGATTTTTGTTTTGTTTTTGTTTTTTTTTTTCAAGATGTAGCTTAAAACACTATTCTTGCTTAAATTTTACTAACTGAGAGAAAGTCACAGTACCAACCTGGTTTTAACACAGTGAAACCAAGGCCTGTCTGTTTACATGAAAACACAGAGACATGAAGGAACACCAAGCCATCGGGAGTCCCAAGGTACTACGATGGCAGACGCTGAACTCTGGGCAGGCCAGTTTGTTGTAGAAACACCAGATGCCAATTTTAGCTGAGCTACATTGGCACATGCTACAGTCTGACATCCCTAAATATTGCAAAAATTTCCTTTGAATGCCAAGTGACTGGTGTTGCAAGGACTTTTGAAAGCCCATAGCAAAAGAACCCTTATTTCCTTCAACATAACAGTACAACTGGAAAAGAGAGAGATGCCTCCCCTTGTGACATACTGAAGTAAAGATGGAAGGGGGATATTCCCAGCAACACAAGCTGAGACACAAGGCAATCTCATGTACTGGGATTTCAAGTGTAGGACATCTTGTCTTTCAGGAAATAACAGGCAGGGTTCCCGTTAACTTCAAAATGAGGAGAGCAGGCATCCCTCAGAACATGTTCCTTAACCATGACTAATGAAAATTTCACTTTCTAGAAAAAGCTTGAGAGAAGCAGTTGGGCTGTTTCTGATTAAGATGAAGTCAGACATCCAAAGAGAAAATAAAATAGCAGAGGACATCTAAATTGGCTTATACATAAAGACAATTAAAAGGAAAGACAACTCCCATTCTGCTTCCTCCTCCAAGTACCCAACAAGTGAGTGAAATGCTTAAACATTTCAGATCTAACCTCATATTTAAACTCATACCAGTTTACACCACCTTGGGGGTACATAAAATGGCCTAAATATAAGTATAAATAATTATGTGTAATCAAGAATTCAGGCTCCCTTTGCCTGAGGTGGAAAAAAACCCATCTTCATTCCAAATCCAAATTCATTTTGGAAATGAATTTTCATGACTGATCAGCATATCTGCTAATCAACATATCTACAGTCTAGCCCCACAGCATGAATGCCAAGAACAGACAGTACCGATGACAAAAGATGATACAATCTGCATGTTCATTGAATTTATCAGAGTTTGACAGATACCCTGTGCCCTGGGCAGATAATTAAATGTGATTGATTGGGGTTGAATGGACCAAGTGGAAATCCATTTCAAAAATCTGTTTTTTTTTCTCAAAAGCAATAGCTGACAGCAGCGACCAAGTCCCCAGCACATAATCCTTTCATCCACGGCAGAATTTCAAGGTCGTTCTGCTCAGTCGGAGAGCCACAGGAAGACCTGCTGTGCCTGTGTAACAGCAGGTCGTGACTGCAGACGTGAACGCTAAAGATGCAGTCTCAGAGCATCTTGCAGTGATGACAACAGTGCTCTCACCACCAACTTTGACCTCTGACAGATGTTGCCAAGACAAGGCCACCTGAGATACTCAGGACTTGGCTCCTGGAATCTCTTTACCTTACGTGTTGGAATAAAACCGAGGTAAGCTTCAGAACACAATAGGTAAGCAGTACAGACCTTCCCTGCTATCCAGCCCTGATCTCCTGCAAACACTGGTCTCAACTCTGTGCCAATAAGGTTCAGTTACTGCATTTTAAACTCCTGCCACACATCCTCCAGAGACTTTTAGCCTAAATCGTTGGCAGAGAAGCATTTATAATGAGATGATGGCTGTGAAGCAGGGCCTGGACATGCCTTAGTTTCCCCAACGTCATTAGGAGAGTGATACCCTGCAGCGGGTAGGCAGCCCTCATCTGTCAGAGCCCTGCACAAGCGATTCCTCCATCCATTAACTCACCTGAATTGAGAGCCCCCAAAATCACACAAGTGCTTTGTACAATTAGAAAGACAGCAAGGAAGCAGGCAGACAGATATTCGTAACATATTTCTGAATATAGTTAGAGCTTACAACCAAGGAACCATAAGAGAAGGTATCTCTAGCATAAACCTTAGCAATTTTGCATAAGCTTTTTGAAGCGTTAGCAGCTGAAACCTAGAAACTCTTAACTACAAAACGCAAGCCAAAAGCATCTGACTAGTTCTCACATGGACACCATCGATGATTAATTAGGATTTAGAATCTGGCCTTTGTCACTCCTTCCCAGTTTAACTACCTGCTCATTACAAAGGACTAGTTCACAACTAGAAGGTTCTTGTTAGCTTGTCCTTGACAAATCTCCCTTTGGGGTCTACCATTTTCTACACATTACTAAGGATGAAGAAAAGCTGGAGAGAGAATATATAGATGAACTTTTGTTTTGCTGCCTCTTGCTCCCCTTACTTTCTACAGCCTCATCAAAGGGGGTTTGGAAGGCAAAAGCCCAAACACGTGACAACATTTCAAGAGTAATCTAGTTAGTTACTGTAGGTCTGGATCCTTTGCATTCTTGGCATCCAGCATGTGCAACTGCATATACATGAAAACCAGCACAGAGAAACAGGGATTATTTTTCCCATGGCACTTCAAAAGAAGGTAAAGGTTGAATACTGCCTGGAAATTCACACTGGATGAACCCATCTGTCTGCAGTGTTCAGGCTGTAAACATCAGTGCTGCTGAGAAACAGGAAAATTATTATTTAAAGGAAGAAATAGCCCAAGTGTGGTGATTTGCTGCACTGTGCCTGGGTTTTCTTCCAGTACTAGCAGACTGCAGCAGTAAATGAACACTTACTAATTATTTAAATCTAGAAATGGGAAGGCAACATCTACTGGCCTAATTCCCATGTCTATCTACTCTGTGGAAATATTTTACTCTGAACTTCGACACCAGTAACTCTCACAACAAACTGAGTGCTAAGGTGCATGATCTTATGGGTGCTCAAATTTGGCTCTTACTACTTTACTTGTTATAGCAAGCATAGAGATGTGACAAACCTCCTTTCTGGCTCTTCATTCCCATCCACTGACCTCGGATCTTGTAACGCACTTGCTATGTAAAGTCATCCATTATTCAGTAACAAGGATTAGCTGCTACAGCTAAAACCTGTGGGCCCTGACATCAGACCCAAGTGCGAAGCCATTGAACTGGGAAACTAAAACTTTGTACTATAGTTTACAGTAGAGATAATTTAAGCAATCACTCTGTATTTGAAAAATCCTAAATAAACAGGAGGAACGGGTTCAGCATACCCACCTCGCTCCATATTGCTGGCCACTGTCACAGCTCTATCGGCACATCAAGGCAGCTGCACACACAGCCTTTAAACAGGTACTTCTGAGAAAGAAAAGCTCTCCCTCAGACAATCCTGGCCCTGGCACAGAATCCGCCGTTAGCTCTGCTAGCTGAGCACACTGCTGCTTATCCACTTGGCACAGCCAAAGGAAAGTGCACTTTATCCTGCATCCGTCAGCATCAGTGACAAGCAGATTCCACATAAGGGCATGAAACAGCACATATCAGAGACTAGGTATTCATAAGAAATGTGCAAGATTTAAACAAGAATTTCCATCTTTGCACTTCTGCCCTGGGAGAATGGACTTGAGATGCAGCTCAGGAAAAGGAGAGATTTTTCCAGAACTGCCAAAGAAGCTTCTACAGAGTGACAGCAAAGTTTCCTCTCTCTGCACAGTTCCTAACATACTTACAAGTGCCGTGAACAGTGCTGAGCCTTCTGCAGCTCACCTGTGCTCTCTTATTCATATCAGAAATCTCTGCGAAAAAAATGCAAGCTCCCGTCTTCCCAAAGGAAGAAGCCCAAATAGACTAGCAACACCTCAAGCTGAAGTGGAAGTTTTCAGAGACCAAGGTCACAGACAGACCGACCAGACTGCACAGCAAGTGCCTGGGCTCTGAAATGGTGCTTGGGTTCTGCTCCTGAGCTCTGCCACCAAACAAATGCCATGTCTGGAGCAACCCATTCAGCTGGGCTGTGCCTCAACCTGTCTTAACAGGTCTGACAGCACTGCTCTGAGAAGCAAATCCATGTTTGTTCTGAAGCCCTTAATACTGTCATACAGAAACCTGTTCTTTTTTAAACAGCAGATAATTACTAAGATACTACAAAAGCCAACAGTTACTTTTTTGGTGGCTCACGTCACCCTTTATACACACGCTAGGAAAAAAATAAAATACTGATTAAATTAATGTATTTGCAAAGGCATGCATGTTTGTAAATGCACACATATATATATGGACACTGCTGCCTGCCTTTCCTCTCAATTCCCAGGCAATTCCACAAGTTCTTAAACCCCTTTTGCTGAATCAGTTCAGACTATATATGGGCAGCCCATTTCTGGAGTAACAGATGCTCCTCATTTATCTCAACATCACGCCTAGAAATTGTCACAATCGGAGGCCAGAGTCCCTAATTTGGAGCGTTGCCTGTTGGAATAGGGATGGCCATGGAAGAAGCTTCAGAGCCACTCTGCCATTCAAAACAATGTAAACTATTAAAAAGGAAAAACAAAAAGAATCAAGCCAGAAATCACTGCTCACTAACACACACTGCAGGGAGAGGGCAAAGCTGCAATGACTTAGCAAGAGCTGAAATTCATGCAGAGGAAAAGAAGAACCAAAAATAATTTATTAGTGAATCAGAGACAAAGAAGGAAAGACAGTGAGCAATGGAAAGCACGTGGAGGAGCCCTATTGGAAAATAAATGCACACATTATCATGTATAGAAAATAGAAAAAGTGAGACTGAAATAGAGCCACTCCAAATATTTCTGTGAATAGAACCATTTTAGAATAATTTTCGTCATACTGAATCCACATGGTTCTTTTGGTATTTACTCTGTGTGACTCTTCTAGCACATAAGGTTATAAGTAGGAATGTTGTAAACAAGTGCATTTTAATCCTGTGTTACCATATACTCAAATAATTCACATGCAAAAGCATTTTCATTGAAATCCTAAGAGTTTAATTCATTCAATCCAAGAAGAGAAACAAAATCACACGTGTAAAGCAAAACAGCATATTATCAGAGTTCAAAATACAGTATTGCCAACTCCAGCCATTCAAATGCCAGCAATGAAAACCTCTGCTTTCCATTTTTCTCATGGAAGCTGATATTAATGAATTAAAAGGACAAACTCATCAAACAGTGAGGCACAGCCAAATTTGGCAGTGGCCAAAAAATTGCTTATCTTTTTCCAGCAATTGTAACAGCTGGTCTAATAAAAGGTATTACTTCTCCCAGCAAAATCGTCTATCACCCCACCTAGGTAGGTGGAGAAAGGAAGAACGAATTAGCCTGAAAGACGTGCTAGGAAGATCATCATTTGAAAAGGCAGACAAGTTTAGCAAAAGCTGGAACCCAGTTACTGAAAAACAAATGAAGATCTTAGATGAAACACTCCTTGAGACTGTCTGAGTCACTTCCCAGTAGCTGACCCCAGTGGTCTTCAGAGTATGTGGCAATATGAGGAACTGATGGCACATCATCTTTAAAATATGTCAATGGCACCTAGGCAGTAGAAACTGGAGACATTTTTGCAGCCATATGTCACATGTAATGAATGTAAAGAAAACCTTTTTTAAAAAAAGTTGCAGGTTCTCTTATGTGGGAATTGAAATGAAAACATTGATTTGCTTTGCAAGGAATCACTGAATTATGCACTACTCTCAAGATATCAAGGTGCAGCAATTAAAGGTTTCTAGACCTGCAGCAATTCCATCTTGGAAAGGTTTACATTAACTGAGAGCAGGTGCATTTCTCAGCCTATTCTAAAATGAAGAGCTGATACAAAGGTATGTAAAACACAGGCCCTTTTTGTGGGATAAAGTCTGATTAACAAAGACATGGAAAACAGCAAAGTTCAGTCTAAGATGCCTGCCAGGTCTGGCTCCTTTTGGAGTGCCTCCATCAGTCATGACCAGCCCACACCCCAGCTGAGTCTCTCTGGGGAGTCGCTCTCACCTCTTTGGGGCACATAAACCAACAGGAGCTGAATACAGCCAAAGCCCTCCTGTGCTCGTTGCCTGTGGAATCCCTTGAAAAAAAGCTGAATTTGTTTTAATTTTCTCAGATGATTTGGTTCCACATTTAACAGAAGTAGTGGAGACTTTAAAAAATGAAGTGAGTCATATACTGCGGGTTTTGTTTACTTCTGCATTTTTATATATAAATAGTAAAAAAAGCAATTTTTAGTATTTATTTCTCAACACCGATAAGGGAGTTACCATGGCTACCAGTCTCCAGTACCATGGTTTAAAAGGACAAAAAAAAGGAAACCTGGCTGAAGCTTGTAATAAACAGGTTGCTCTGCCCAATACTCACACCATGCATGTTATGATAGAAACAAGGGACTGAAATCAGTCAGGCTGGAAAAATACGACACCGAAAACAAAAACAAGGAAAAGGAGTTAAAAAGCTATGAGTGCCATGCACACAACTTCAGATTCAATATATTTTCAAGTACACAGAACATCTCAGTGGAACCTAGGCAGACCTACACTTAAAGCAAACCCTGTAGTAAAGTCCCTGAAACAAATTCAGACAGCTGCTTCACAAGGAGATTAATTCAGCTCCATGGGCAGTGCATGCAGGGTAGCCCAGTCCATGGGATGAATGTCCATTTTAAGGCTCAAGTACAAAGATTAAACACTGGCCCAGCTCCAGAGCATACCACAGACCAGCTGTGAATGACCCAGAAAATTGCTCATCATGTCCATCCCCTACTTTGTCCCCAAGTAAAAACACAGTTAAAAAAAATTTCCCAGCACTACAGGCATATGCTGGAAGTTCCTGCTTTTGATGTGCTCACATGCCCTGGCAATGAAGACAACAAGGGAGTGCACAGTAACACTGCTCATCCAGGCTGTGCCAGTTAGGATGCTGAATCGCAATGCAGCGCATTAATTAAAGGGCAGAGAATAATGTTACGTTTGTATTATGGGAACAAACTCCAACGAGAGAATGCTACTACTTTACTACTGGGTGAAGAAAAAAAAAAAAAAAAATCAGTTTAACACTTTCATGCCAACACATGCACACATCACAGATGGTTTAGAAGAAGTATACAGCCATCTTCCCCCTCCAAACGCCTGAGGAGCCGAACTCAGGCCTTTCCACTTCAAAATCACAGCAGCTCCTCCAGTCTGCAGACCTATCCCATACACATCTCCACCTTGCCATGAGGTCCTGACAGCTCCTCCCACTGTGAGGCATCACACCAAGGCCAAGGGGCACCCAACACTTTCCAGTCCCCAAAGCCTTTGGTGGCAGCTCCAGTTGGTCCCTCTGGGTGCACATCAGCTGCTGTATTCATACATTAATATTTGTTAACAGGTCATTCACCTGCACAATGGGAGCAATGGCACTTTGGTGTACCTCCACTCAGAAGCTGAGCCAGCATCACTTGTGTCTACCAGAGTTTTTTCATCCTTCTGTTTTTATTACAGAAGAAAGTTCAATTGTCTCGGAGTCAAAAAAAATCTGATGCTTGATACACTTGATTTTCTGATATACCGAAGGCCTTTAAACAGATGTTTGAACTATTTTATTGATATGATACAAAGGACTCTTTGTATACCAGACTTCCCATTAAGAATAGGCAAAGATGTATTCTTGTATTTCAAAAGCTGAGCAAAGGAGGTGTTAAGTAAAGGCCTGAGAAGAATGTGTGAGCGTGATTCATTTTCTATCAATACACACACTGTTCACAAAAATATAGTCTCATTTAAACAGTGTAATATATTTGCAGGAGGAAAAAATTACCTGGCTGCACAGGATGATGCACTTTCCAATTTGTTGTCATATGAGTGAGCTGAGTGTAGTGATAATTTATTAAGAAAAAGATAATTTGTGTTTATATGATTGGGACTTTAATATTTAAATCATAAATAACTGTAAGCCTCAGTTTTTTTCAAAAGTATCTTTTTTCTTCCCCCTCCCTCAGGTCCTTTAATATCATCCTTACCACTACTGGTATCAACTATTTAGAATGCATTCGCCCATCAGGCGACAGGCCCCATTGTGTACATGTCTGAATGCTGCTCAGCAGCAGTGAGGAAGGCTCAGTCCTTTCATAGGATTTGCCTCCTAATTTGTCCAATTCTGAATTTTCTTGTTACTTTAAATCATATGAGCAAAGAACAAAAAGATGCTCCCTTGGCAATGCCAGCAGCATCAGCAAATTTTAACAATAGTTCGTTTGTGTGCTTTTCAACCTCATGATGGCCTCTGCGTGTTTGACTCAAGAGCCTGATATTTGTTGGAAATTCTGCACTGCCAGAAGTGTAATCTTTTTCAGAAAGAGTTAGGAGTATGAATTGTTTCCAAAAGCATCACAAATACATCTCTCTGAAAGACAAGGGGACAGGGTTTTTTATATGTTTAACATTTAAACAGTCCTAATCATACAAGCAAAAATTATCTTTCTGTCCCTCACTAATTTATTCCCACATGCCACTCAGCCACAGACCAATGAACTGCAGAAGTATTGCGTCCTATGCAATGAAGCAATTTTCCCTCCAGCTACTAAAGTAGCACCTTGCACAGGGACGTGACAGTTCAACGTGTGCATGTTATTTTAATGAAATATCATGATAGCTCGTTAAAGAAAGATGGCAATGAAACTGGATTCTCTCCTGTTCCCATGTATACAAATGAATGCTCACTTTCTTCCAGAAGGTACAAGCAGAGTTCAGCCGAGACAGATGTCTGCTGCATCAATTGTCCTAACAACCACCTCTGACAGCCAGCCTCCAGTATGAGGCTCTGATTACCACAGCTAGACCCAGCCTATGGGTCACCTGGGAATTATGATTAGACCATATACATTTTTCTTAGAAGGCAGAAAAACAGGATAGGATGAGTAAGTTTTGGCTCACTAGAAGCTTTTTTTTTTTTTTCCTTTCTTTCCTCAGGATGGAGATGCTCAAGTTTCTAATGAATAACACTTTGTAAATGGCTGAACATGGATGGAATAAGGCAAAGAGGGACAAAACCCAGCAAACAAGAAAAGTAATGCATGCTTGTAGACTACAATCTGCAATGCTTTCTGGAAAACGACATGGGGACTGACTTTAGCAGAATGGAACACACAGGAGAAGCACCTGAACAGCCCATAATTCAAGCAGAAAGGATGCAGAGGAGATGCGCAAACAGTCCACCTACAAGTTTTGAGAATACCAGTTCTGATAGTCAGCAACCTTGTTCTTCCAGTTACCTGTGCTGCTGTGGAGAGCTTCTTCAGGAAGGGCGCTAGCAGGAACAAGATCTTGCATTGTCAAGGCTGAAGACTGTGAGCTTACAGGGAACCACCCTCCTACGCTGCTCTCCCCCTGCAGATTTGCAGTCAGGCCAATGAGAAATCCGTGGTGAGGATACACTGCTCCTTTGTACCATGCCAGTGAGTCCCTCGGTTCTGCTTTTGGCCTTACCATTCAGCAGCCACCTCAGCTTAGGAATAAAATCGGAAGCGAGAAAGGACAGATCAAGCCCTTCACTTCTTGAGCCTGCATAAAACAGGGAAACCAATCTCTGCTGAAGCCCTGTGAGGCAAATCTCTGTAGGTCTTTGAGATTTTCCTTAGCTGAAGAAACTGCAGAGTTCAATTACCATCCTGTAAGCATCACAGGAGCTGAAGAGGACAAACATATATATCAGGTTTATTCCTTGCTATACTACCAACTTCATGTGTGACCTTAGCAACTCATCAGCCTCTCCTGAGCCTCATTTCCCAATTCACTTTTAAAAAGCCTGTGGTTTCTACACAGACAGGTAAGATCAAATGATCCAGATCTTTGCCATTATAAAGTTCCCCAACTCTGTTTTATATCAGCAAGGAATTTGGCTCACCATTTCTGCTGGAATAGTTCATTGCTGTTGCAAACGAAATAGTGGAAAATAGAGAGGCTGAGAGATTAAGATGACCCTTAATTTAAAACCTACATGTTTAAATGCTAAAGGCCTGGAATGAGTGACACAATTAAACACTCTGGCCAAGGAGATGCCTAGGAAAAGTCTCCAGAACAGTAAGAAAATGGTTTGACAGGAAAAAATACCAGCAAAAGTGCCTGAGGCAAGTTGTGCCTTTTAGCAGTCCCTTGGTCATCTGTTTCCATACTGAACAGAACAAAGGAAAAGGTTAAAGGCAAAATAAGATCATAGTTATTCACAAGATTTACTGTAAAATATATAACTGAACAGAAGATAAATCATCATTATCATTATCACACAGATCAAGAAAAGCATTGAACAGCCTGCAGCAGGTTCACTCTGGAATACCTCACTCTGCCATGCCAAGGAGAATCACAAACCTCCTCCAGGTTCCTACCAAGGTGCAGCACATGCAGCTTCACAAAGAGAGGTTGGAGCAATTGGGTGAGGTGATCTTAAGCCAGATTGGCACTGCCCCATGGCTCCCCAAGGAAGCTGAGCAGAGAAAAACTCAACTGGCACCATGCATCTCTGCACTGCTATACTGGGAGAGATGGGTTTTGTCAGAGATTAAGTCCTCTTCAACAGGGTCAATTTTAAGTGTTGCCTCTTGCCTCCTGCCAGCCTTCTGGGTTTCTAGGGTCCTGTGAGCACCTGCCAGGTGAGGAGCAAATGTTCCTGTAGGCTCGTTTGTTCCTTAGGAATGGATGCTTCTAGCCCTTTCCCATATATTATTCTGGTCTAGCTCATCCAGAAATTGTAGGTTTGTATGAACCATTGCACTGATACTGTAGGACTTTACACACTGATTTAATGCAGCATCATCATTTAAAAAAAAAAAAAATGAGTAGTAGACTAGTATTTCATATCCATCCAGTTTTTCCCAAAATCAACCTAATGGTTCAATTACATTAATAATAAAAAAGAAAGAAGAGCTTGATATGTCACAGTACTCTGAAGGTTACATTTAGCTGCAAACAAAAAAGAAACCACTGTAGAAAATAATGCAGAGACCATGCAGGAAGGGGGAGAGCAAAGAAGACAACAAGAGGAGTAAATTTGCAGGGGTTTGGGTTTTTGTAACCTGTCATTTTCCAGTTAGACCAGACTGGGATGTAGAGCACACCAACCACCCACTTCAGGTGCAATCCAAACATTTGTGAAAGGATCTCTTTCTGGCTTTGTTTTGGACTGAACTTTCCCAATGCGTATACTCAATATGCCCTCCACTTTCCTGCTAAGAGGAGTCTGTTCCCTCCACTGAGGCAGATGTGACAGCTGGCTCCTAGAGTCTAGATCAGAAAGTAGAAAAAACCCAAATGATTGCACAATCTTGATGAACACACACACAAAAAAAGAGTTGCTTCACTGAATTCTTAAAAGTTGTCAACATTTTGCTTAGAAATTACATGCTTAAAAATGTAGCTAATTATTTTTCTATGCATAAATTAAAAAAAAAAAACCAACCAAAAAACCACTACTTTGGTAAAATGAAGCACTTCAGGGATTTGTTCGTTTCAGTATAAAAAATATGGAGGGGAGTTGAATCCCAGCACATTTCTTTGCTTGCTTGTTTGAGCATTGAATTGACAAAAAACACCCAAACCAAAACAAACAAAAAAACCTCCACCAAACCAAAAAAGGGTCAAACCCCCAAACCTCTCCACATGGCTTAGGATGCAGAGTCAGGATATATATTAACCTCCACCAGCACATAACTGCACTGATTGAATAAAAGTGGCCTTCAGGATGAGTCTCAAGAAAAACTCTAGCTCACCACTCTGCCAAAATATTTTAAATTACTCATCATGGCACCTATGGCTCTCTGGTTTTCTTAGCTTTTTCTCACCACACAGCTATAAAAATGAAATGTCTACCCCATGGTTACAGATGTGAGGCACAGAAAGATTAAGCAACTTGCCTACCGTCACACAAGAGTTGTGCCACAGGATAAGAAACGTTCCCCAGGCCAAAGGGGTACTTGGCATAAGGCTCATATTTAGGAAGGAGCTGAGTTCCAGTTTCACACAGGCACTTAATAAAATAGAGAAAGTGTTCTTGAGAGGAGTGCCTTGGAAATAAAAAGTACTGTTGTTACTACCCAAGTCTTACATTTTTATTTATACTCAAGTGATCAAATTAACTGTGCTGTCTAATTGTATGGCATGTCTAATACATCTCACCTTATGAGTTCAATTCAAGATTGAAAATAAATGGATTTTTTAGAATATCCTGAATAAAGTTTTGGCAGTTGCTTCTGCAATAGGATCTTTCTAAATTAAATATGAATATCAATATGAATACCCAATTCAAAAAAGAAAGAAAACACTAAAAAAGTTATTATTAGGATTTGACTCTCTCAGTTTCTATCCTAATTACTGTGGAATCTCTAATTCATATTCTTTATTACAAAATGTTATCAAATTAAAAATGTATCTTCACTGTTAAAATCTGTACTTTGATGCAGCCCCACAAAAAGCAACCAGCATAATAAGAAGGGACATTGTGAATATTAACAGCCGCCTCCTCCTCCAAGTCATTAATTTTCACTGCCATGAGGAAGAATTCCTGAGAGCATCATTCTGGGTTAAGGCATATAGTTCATTGATTTATGTATAAACTCATTTAAAAGAAACTGAATCTACCTACATAAATAAAGGTTATAAAAAGTCAGTTCCAAAAGACTTTTTATTCTGTTAATCCAATAATGCATTTCCCTTTTATTTTTTTTGCCTTACTTGATACTTTTTACATCCATATTTTAAGGCTATTTTGTGACAAGTAAATCCAGGCAATAAATATTTTTGTTGAGTCTGATCTGTGAATTATCAAATCTAATGACACACTGACACAGCGTGTTCTTCCTGCCATGCAAAATTTATCATATGCAACTCTAGCACCTCTGAGCAGGACGAGTCCACCAATTTTGATTTACATGGCTTGAAAGGAAATGGACACATATTAAAGTTGCAAAGCTGCAATTCCGTTTTGTCTTCTGCTGGGCGTGTTTGATCAAATCAGAGCTTGCAAACCAAGCTCTCTACTGCGGTCCACGTTTCAGAGGGGAGAGAGTTGTTTTTGTGGGAATGATCTAGCTCGGGAAAAATGCCGAGGTTAGCACACCCTTGTGTAAAACACATTGTCGGCATTACTTGGCACTGCTGCCTGCAGGTCAAGCTTCTGCTCATGTCAGCAATCTTGGCAGGATGACGGAAAAAAAATGTACATCCCTCCCCTATGAAACCTCTCCTCCTCTCCTCGCCCTCTAGATATCAGCAGCAACACCACTATAGCTGGAGGTGCTGCTCACCTGGGCTAGAACATCATCTAACACTATTTTTAAGCATGGTTTTCCCACTAGGGAAATAGAAAGATTTATTCAGAGTTTCCTTGGCACCTTTCAAAAAGTGTAAGGGATGGAAGAGGAGAAGTAAAGAAATAAAGAGAAAGTACTACGAATCACAGGAAAAGCAAGGGCAGATGGAGACACGTTAAAATTGCTTGGTTAAGTGGATGATTAGAATTGAAAATAAATCATATTAGTATGCTGTGACCACAAGCAAATATGCTTTGATACACTAGCAGACATCACTTCAAATTCAGTGCATCTAAACGGTGACACACATTCACATGTTGCAACATCACCTCTTTCAAAGAGCATTAAGTATCCCCAGTGAGTGTGGCACCAGCTCCGAGAGAAACTGCTTTACAGAAGGTGAGGCTGACTTGGTGAGAGCAGGCACAGTGTCCCTGCCTCAGAGGGGATGGGAAAGACCAAAAAAAAACCTAAAAATAAAGGAAACTAAATAGGACTATGATTCAAGAAAGAAAACTGCTCTAGCAAACCACAAGGCTGTCTTGATGCTTTATGCTACAGTGAAGAAGTGTTAACACCAGAGAAAAACAGGATTCAGGTTCTCCTGCCCTGTAAACCCGACTCTCAAGCGAAAACAACATCTCTGATCATCAGCGGCACTGGGACCAGGCACACAGCTGAGTTCTCCTTCTATCCACGGGAGGGCAGAGCCGCTCACATGTTAGACATATGACACAACCACATTTTTACATAATTTTAAGCAAGTCTGTAACTCAGTACCAAATATCCTTTACACAGCTTCAAACAGCTTTGGTTAGAGAAAGCAAAACTCCTCTCTTTTTAAATAGATGTCAGACAGCTGGAGGAGCAAACACACAACTCTGTTCTTAGGAGAGATCTGCAAGAGAGAATTTAATTGAACTCTATAGCAGCTGCAGTCCCATAGCCAAGATTAGGAAATTCCAAGAACAGATGAGTGAGGTGGCAATGAGATGGCAGAAAGAGTATTTACCCAGGAGAAGAAAAGACTATTTACACAATGGTATTAGGGTTCTTCTTAAGCATAATCATAAAGGCTTTAGTAAAAAGAAAGGGCAAGTAAAGAACTTCCTAATCAAGATGACACACGATGACTAGGATTGCAGAAAATGTAACTTTGTTGTATTAGGAATTAAGTTACTGAGACTTCTTTGCATAGAGGTTGAACAATCAGTCCTTGCATACACAAATCTCCAAAATAATGATCTAATATAGCTAAAGCATTTTTATTTTAATTCTTCACTAAGTGCGCGTGTTGCTGTTTGAAAGAAATCATAGGCTAAACACAGATCTCAGCAAGCATCATGATTTCAGTTCATGTTATTCCTTACACTGATGGAATGGAGAGGACTGACTAAAAACCATGTGTACACTTCTGCTTCTCATACTTAAAAATAACACCTTGTACCTATTTTGACTTACAAGGATTTTGTGCTTTTTATTCCATATGGAGTAAAAAGGTTAAATTATTCATTCAAATTATCAGGTCCATCAGTTCCAACTCGGACAAGAAAATAAAGCAAAAGACACCATGCAGACCAGTGCACAAACACAGAGCATGAATCTTCTTCTAGGAAGAAAAAAAAAAAAAAGAGAGGGAAAAAAAAAAAAGAGAAGAATGTCCTTTTTATAGGGCAGTTACATTTGTTTATATTATTTTCATAAAGCAGATCCAAGTTCTGCATTTGGCACACATTATTCAGCAGGCAACAGAAGAATTAAATCAATATAGTTGGCAGCGTGGAGGCCCAAACAGCTGGCCAAAGTAGTTATGTGTGCAAACATGCAGCTGCGTGCATTGCTAATCCGTGCAAGCATGCAAATATGCATATATAGCAGAAAGGTTTAAAATAAGTCACGTCAGTTTATAATACCTCAGGTATCTGAACTGAACCGAATGCTCCACTGTGGAGTGTTTCAAGGAAGCCAAAGATTTACTTGGCAGCTCCATTTTCTCTTTGGGGCTCCCCACCTGCCAGGCCGCAAGGTTCTTTGTGCATTTTATCTGAACACAGATTTCTCTTTTACTCAAAAGTCAAAGGAAGCCGCCCAGGAGTTAGCACCTCCTGGAGCCAGGGCTGTTAAATGAGGTAACACCTCCCAGGTTTTGCTACATAGCAAGCAGAAGTAAAATAGAGCACAGGAAAGAATCTCCAGACTTCCTGACGGTCTCTCTCCTATGTTATGCAAGGACAGGTGGAGGAAGGAACCTCCTTGCTCAGATGTTCGCCTTGAAGGGCCAATCCCCACAATATTGCTGAAGGCTCTTTGCCTTTCCTTCAACACATCTACTGAAATGGTTATTTCACTGGTCCCTTCCCTGTTGTGCCTTCAACCTTTAGTTTTGGGAACAATTGAGAAGGCAGTGTGCCGAATGTCTACATCTGTGACCCTGCATGCTCCAGTGAAGACAGCACAGAAAGGCTGTTTCCAGGCTGAGCCCACTCTTGCTCAGCAGCTTCAAGAATGGAGCACTGAGGAGAGGGCAAAAGAGTGCACAAAATTCAACTGACCCCAGGCAGGCTTTGCTCCACCACCTCCTGAAATAAGAAACTCTATAACAGGAAAGCACCTGTAGCACTGAACACCACAGAGAAACCACCTAAATTATGCTCAGTGGGAATGAATGGGAAGTTGCTCACATCACATTTCTGCCACTGTACTGGAAAAGCAGATCAGAGCTACGGACTACTATGCTGGGAGTTAAATAGAAATAGGAAAGGGTGGAGGGAATCAAGAGCCAGTTTGCACTGACACTGAGATGCCGTGCTCTGGGACCTGTTTGGTAAGCCTAGCCCTGAAATGCACACCAGCCAGGTTCTCCTCAGGTCCCTGACACTGCTCAGATGGTCATTGCCAACTTCAGGCAAAAAGGGAGGGATGGCATCTTGTCTCTCCCGTACCAACTATTTGATATAACTCTCTGCCCTGTCAGCATAATAGTTCAGGACATCATTAAAAAAAAAAAATTACTAACGTTTAAGCAAGCCCCTCTCCCCTCCAAGCCTCAAGCCAACGGACAAGACAATGCACGGAGCCAGATGAAGTTAGCAATAGGCAATGCTAAACCACTCCTGAAGAAATCTGAGCTTAAGCCAATATCCACAGAAGTCACTGTGAAACGTTGTTCTTCAGTAGGTGTTGGATGGGAGCTATACAGTTCATCACTCATTACTACATTATATAGAGGGGGATAATAATTCCAAAACTAGGACCCTTGGGGATATGATGCTTTACATGGAGACAGAAGATTTAATGTTACAGGCATGATTTAACACTACTTTTACAGACAGGTGTTAACCAGGAGCAAACCTATTGAAGTCAGTGGACTTATGCCAGTGTAAAACCTGCACAACCAAGAGAAGAGACAGGATCAACATTAAATGGAGATAGCAGACGCAGGGATTTTGAGAACCGCCTGTGGAAAAATGTTCACACATACTTTGCACACATCATTGCTATGATTAATTTCTTGTGCATGCATGAAGTACTCAAAACGTGGGCTTGAACTTGCTAACTCCAGCAGTATGAGAATAGACTCACACAGCAGATCCTCAGCTGGAGTAAATCAACATAACTCTATTGAAACCAAAGGAGCTACATCAATTTATAGCACCAAAAGATCTGGTCTGGAGGCATTCAAAAACCGCATGAGGAAAACAAACCCACCAAAAAACAAAAACAAGAGGAAACACATTGTTGGGAATGTGCTTTTCTATCCTAAAAGGCAACTTTGGTTTTCTTTCCCTAAAGATGTACTTATTCATCCTACTCCTCCGGGAGTTGCTCACAAAGCTTTCTTACATTGCTGTCCATTTAGCATCAGGTTTCACTCCCACCAGCCATCCAGTTCAGGGGCTCCCTTGCTGATTAAGAGACTTACAGTAATTCAGTAACAGTCCAGATGCTAGACACTGCCTCTCTAGGTAGCTATTTGAGGCCTGGTAATTTGAAACCTTTTATTTAAACTCCCATCATCTTCCAAAATACAACTTTTGAGATCTAACTCACTATGCCTTCAAATTACTGAAAGCAGCAGGTGGGCTATAAGGAAGCAATTTGTTATAAACATGATGCTGCCTACATAATGGTAGCTGTTTAATCCCTGCAGTGGTTAATGGCCAGCATGCTGGAGAAGAGCACAGAACAATTTATGAATTCCAAATAAGTTTTTTGTAACAGAATTCTGGCATCCAAGAAGAGTAATGTGATATATGGAGCCGACTACTCTGATTATGCCTCAACCCTTCTTGTAGGGCCTGAAGGAAAGATTTTAGGCTGTTCATAACCTACAGTTGTTTAGCAGCCTAATCTGCAGATTGGAAACACCTTGAATCCCTGGGGTCAATTTAGCTTTTCATCCTTTCAGTGTACAATAGGGGTATTGAGATTGGGAGGCATTTCTGAGCATAAAAGCTCTGCAGACAGTACAGGAAGCACGTCTTGGATTAGATGATACAAATCAAGAGACTATGTTGCTTACAGATAGATACCCACAGCTTGGTGGCACACATGGGTGCTGCCCAAAACCCTGACACACACCCCCTGCTCTCCAAACAACTCTGAAAACTGTTTTCTCTTAATGTATTTGAATCTTCAGCATCTTTCCTGCAGTCTCTATATGTGGTGCTGGGCAGTGAAACATGCTCCTCTCCTCTTTGAGGAAAGGACATTTTTCAGATTTCACTAGTGATTCCAGGAGTCCCTCTGAATGCTCTCATCCCAGCAAACACACTGGTGACTGACCATGGCTCACTAAAAGGAAGAATTGTGAGGCAATTGAGACATGTCAGACCACAATGAACATTTCTAACTGCTGCCTTAAATTATTATAACAATGATAAATGCGTGCCGTGGCCAAAAACTCACAAATGCTTCCATTCCTAATACTTCAGACAGGTGTGAAAAGCAAACTGATTGCATCTTTGAGTCTGTGTGCTGCAACTGAAGATGGAAACAAAACAAACAGCCATCGATGTTATTTCATACAGCAAATCCAGTAGAAAAATAGCATTAATAGCCGACACCAGAAGTTTTGTTCTGTTTTGGGGGGTTTCAAGTAAACATCCCGAGCAATGAGTCTGAACTATACTGATAATGCATCACTGAAGATCGACACTGCGCAGAGGACAGCAGAGGCTCTATTTATGAATCCTGGATTCAGGACTGAACCAGTAATTTCCAGTGTGTACAGCAAAAAATCCAAATGCACAGAAGAGGAAACAACCCCACAAAGAGAACAAGGGAAAGCTTGAAAGTGATGTCCCTTCTAAACGAACTGGAAAGAAAATGCACTTACCGCTTTGACAGCAAATCACAAGGTAATTGTTTCTTCCTACAGACATTATTGTAACCTAGACGAAAATTGGTCATCATTAAACAAAGTTTACTCAGTGGCATTTTTACTGTTCTGCTGATGGGCCAGTTAAGAAAACACTGAATAAATTATGAAACAATAGAAGGAAGATGTCTCTTTATAAGCAGCGTTCGATATAACAATTTTAAAAGGCTATAACACAAGATTATTGAATTTGGCAGGGCTTATAAATCCTAACTCCCATTACTGTGCTGCAACTTAAAAAGTATTCTTCAATTTGTCACTGGAAATTTCAAGTTTAAGTGGTCCCAGTGCAAAACAATAACTTATTCCATGTTCAAATGTTTCCATGTACAGACCACAGGTCAAACATCTGGCTAAATGCAGGACTCCATACTGCAGCCTATCCTCTGCATGCAAGCACATGTGAGACATTGGTCTTTACATATCCAGCTGACCAAATACTCATCTCACTTGAGATCCCACTGGCAGTGGTGTTTTGTTGTTGGTTGATTGGTTTTGGTTTGGTTTGTGGTTTTGGTTTTTTTGTTAAGAATTCTGACCCTCTTGAACAGCTTTTAGCATGATTTGGTGTTGCACAAAACTCAAAAGGAGTGCCAGAGCATTTCAGTTCAGATGCCCCTGAGTACACCCAGCTGGTTTCATGGCAATTGAGTAACCAAAGGGCATTTTGGGAACCTTTAACTCTGGTGCAGAAACTGAAGCGCTTGCCTGCAGACTGTTTCTGGCATGCAATGATCTCATTTTGTGGAGTAATGCTCCCCAGTAGTTAACCTGGGCTCACAAGACCTTCCTCCTCCTCCAAAGATCTTGAGATCTTTAAAGCCCTGATTTGCAGCAGGGAACAGGTGAGACACAAAACGCATCTGGCCACAGGCAGAACTGTAGAACCAAGTCTGAAGGATTTCAAAGGCAGCTAGGTTCTTTCCCCCTTTCGCTACATAACAAGCATGCCAATATGAAGGTGCTCTAACCAGACAACTCTTTTCTAGACTACTGTCTTACAGGCATGTCCAGTTTATTAACAGCAGAACAGGACTGGATAATTTAACATTTATTTGGAAAGTAGTAAAAATTAAAAAAAAAAAAAGTCTTAACTAGTGGGAGCTGCTAGAAATGTAGCTGCTCCAAGCCTGAAATACCAAACTGTGACTAAGTAAATTATTCCAAAAAAGTAAATTATGCCAAAAAAGCCTGAAGCTTTCTACTTTGCTTTCATTCTATGGAGGATATATGGCTGTGCACAGACTTCAAATGAAAAAATACAAATATTTTGTAGTAACAAATTCACGTCACCCTTTTGTAGTTTTTTATTAATTTCTGCTTTGAATTTGCAGCTGAAAAGCTGAAATAATCTATGTTGCAATGAACACGCATAAGATCTTCCTATAGGACAAGATCACCTTGAAAAATACTTAACCAGGGAACGGCTTGAACAAAAGGCCAACAGGAGCTGATGAAAAAAGTCTGTACGCCTTCAACAGTTTCTGAATCAAGTCAATGAAAGTTGCAATTGTTTCCAGGTTTTCATATATATATATATATATACACACACACACCCCCACACACACCCCCCTCTGCAGGAAAGACAAACTGCATTTTCACTGTGACAGCATGACTGATAAATAGCGACTTTTACAGGGACTAGGCTGCAACATCTATTTTTTAAATCTAAAAAATGCTTTCCAGATTTATACACTCTAGACCTACCTCGAATGAAATGCAGCACCATTTAAAAAGAGGGATGAGAATATCCATAGCACAGAGACAAATCTCTTCCTCCAGAGACACAAATAGTTAAATTAGAAGCCTGATGTTCATCACGTGTTTGTGTGAAAGCACACCAAGTGAAGTGACAAGCTCCAGGTTTCTAGCAGAAATCAGTGATGTTGTGATAGTTCTTTGGCTGTACTGGCTTCTGAACACTAGCCTGCATTTAAGAGCTTTCTTTCAATATAAGCAATAATATTTGGACAGCTCCAATAGAGCAGGATTTACCACTCTACTTCTACAGTCCCCCTCTCTAGAATGAGTGCTTTCAAACTACTAATGATTTTTTAAGCCTCCTTTTCTTGGTGAGGCACAGAGAGTAACAGCGTTGCCCAAAGTGAAGTGAAGGGAGAGGAAGGTGATACTCCTCCAGGTCACGCTGAAAACCCAAGACAGACTAAGAGCTCCTTTCAGATCATGATTCTGAGCTCCAGAAGCCAGGAGCTGCTGAAGCCAATGCAATTCTCTCTTCTGACTTTTAAGGGGCAATAGACCAGGACCTTTGGCCTTAACCCATGGGTTAATCCTTGGAACAAACCTGAAGATAAGTAACTGCAGAGCAACTATGCTTCTTACAAACCAACATATCACGACAACAGCCAAATTTGCTTCATGTGGACTGGGAACATGCAGTCTACTAAAAAGCACAATTCTCATTGTTATCACATCATTGAAACCCTTAGATATTTGAAAGTGTGGTCTGCTGCTTTGAAAAACCATCTCCCCATGCACATTTCATGTCACGTTCCTTTGTTATTATAGGGCCATGTGCTGCCCGGGATCCATAGGCTCTGTTGCTGTTTCAGTTTGCTAGACAAGACCTAAAAAAAAAGGACACTGCGTCTCTGCTGTTTTCTCACCTAAAAGTGCCAATACTTTTTCTAATTCACGTAGACTGACAAGGATTGCAAGTTTTTGTATGAAAACAGATGAAATTATGGTACAGATTATAAAGAGGGAGATTTTGCTCTGAATTTTTGTTTATTTCAGAACAAATATTCTCTATAAAAAGCATTGAACTCCTACACATCTGAGAGTCCAGCTGTATTTTGGATTAAAGGTAATCACATTAGCACAGACACTGGCTGTATGCTAACAAAATCTTTTTATGAAATGTGCTCTAAATAACACATTCTGAGATGTCATTAGACTAAATGCAAACAGAACATGAGCCTTGACGTGCTCTACACATAAAAAGAAAGGATTCCTAGAAGTTGCACTTTATGGGACATATCACACACTGCTGACGCCGTTGGATGCTTTGCCAGAGCCAAGATTAATAGCCCATTTTAAAGCCTGAAAATGTTTAAGAACTGCTAGTGCTGATGGCTGAGCTCCCTCATGTTCCACTGAGATCAATGAAATTGAAAGCATCTGGCATCTTACATGATGGGTCAGCTTTGCTCTAGCTACCAAATCTTGATTAGTCCAAAATAGAAGAACTTTGAACACAGTCTTGGAAGAACACAGAGGAAAATGTGAGCTGTCATGGAAGAGGAGTAAATCTTGTCCCTGCCAGCCACAGTAAATCCTTCTCTCATCAGCTTCCCATTCCCTCCATGACCCCAAATGAAAAAAAAGAAGGTGATCTTAATAGACAAGAGTGGACCACCTGATAGGGTATTTCTGACCAGCTACCTACAGTCTCCTGGGAATTTCAACAAACATCATAAACAAAACCAGGTGGGAAACTGGTTTCATTTACTTTCATTTTACAGAGAAGTTCAGGCTGAAACTGAGTTGTTTACAAAACTACAGGACCTTGAGGGGCCAGGAGAGAAACTTATGTCAATCTGAAATCCACAGTCCACAGCTCACTAAAAGCAACAGTATATTTATGTTATGTGCCCAGAATTAGAAATAAATAAAGAAACTCTGTTAAGATGCAGAGGCAAAAATCCTAGTTTACACAGCTGCACCAATTCAAAGCATTTTATAAAACTATGCAGTGCCTGAAAAAGGTTGAATTGCAGCCTCCTATGAAAGGAAGTTTCACAGCAGTTTATAACAGGATGTGAGGGTCATCAATAGAGTTATAACTGCAAAATAATTTAAAAGTAGGTAGAAGTAAGAAGCTGGAGTTTAGCCTGAATAGAGGGATGCAACATGAGGTCTTTCAAGCTGACATGTCATTTAAAATTAATGTTTCATCTCAGTGAGAAGATGGAGAGTACCCATTTGCACTATGTGAAAAAGGGCTCAGATTTCAAACAGGAACATCAGCTACTAGTCATCCCAAGTACTCCTCCGAAATTTCTCACCAAGGCATCTCCTGAGGTACTGACACTGTGGGTAGGAAATACAAAAGGAAAGCTTTCATCTCCAGGGTTGTGCTTAAGATCCATCTGTGGCCATACTTACATTTGAGAACACCATCATCCCAGCTGGCCGTAGCTAAGATTACCAGCTACATGGTATTACAGGCCTCGCGGTACCCAAGGACAAGTTAAGGCTGTGACATGAACTCTTTCAACTGACTTATCCCTTTGCTTAAAGGTCAGTAGCTCTACAGCAAATACGCACCAACAGCTGAGTCAGGTGCATACTCATGCACAAGCAAAATTTCAGAAAGGAACATGTGAGGCTCTGTGGCTTCCCCATGTTTCTTGCTTATGAATGGGTGAATCTTAACTGCAGAGCATGACAATGAGCCTTAACTGCAGGGCAGAGACATCAGCATTTTCCCATTCTTCTGGGCATGACAGTAAGTGTGTGTCAAAGAGAAAATGGCAACACTTCCTTAATCAAAGCAAGGAGCAAGTTTTCACCAGCTGAAAACGCAGGTTAACACTTAACTCTGATGAAGCTGCTGTCAGACCAGTATGATTGAAAAAAGATTCACACCCTTGCAGAAGTAGACTAGAGAATGTCACTTAAGAGAAAAAATAGTTTGCCAGCACAAGCTGACCTGTGTGCAGCTCCTCTGACATTTTTCATGCAGATTTAGAAAATGCAATTTCATGAGAAAAATAAAAATTGCAATTTTGTAAGAGCTGAAAATTCAAAAGACCAGATCCCTTTTTATATAAAACAGCCCCTTTTCATCATTTAACTGAGCAAAGCAGCTTACAAATACATTAAACATAAATTTACTTTAATACCCTGTTAAGACTACTGGGGTGGTACAGCGCTCCACATAAAATTAGGCATTTGGGACTCTGCAACTTGCAGCGTGATTTGGTTCTGAATTATTAGCACAGAAAAGCAACACTCAATACCAAATAGCCTTCCACTGAGCTCTTCGCAAAGAGGCATAGTAATGCAGATCTCACCTATGCAGCTGCATATATTCGCCAATGTCTTTTGTGATATTTCAAGGAGAGGAGAAAACAGCCCAAGTGGGCAGGAAATGATCAGATTTCCACAGTCAAGAAGCGAGCCACTGTGTCCAAAACTACTGCTGTTAATGGACTAAGGTAATGTTGGGCTCAGTGTTGCCCCGTATCAGGCAACACAGGGATGAATGTGGCAGTGTTTGCCCAAACAGCACTGCCACCCCCCCCCCCCCCCCATTGCACTACTCTTTACACAACTCCATTGCTATTTCTCCTTTCATGGCAACGAATAAATCTCCAAGTTTCAGTCACAGGAAAGGTTCTCCCAAAAGATCGTATGAGTGTATCAATTCCAAATGTTTGCAGGTCACATAACAGAAAAGAATAGAAAAAAATAGAAAGATTAACATAAGAGTCAAGAAAAAAGTACAGAGAACTGATCAATATGTAACCGGCATGCCCCAGTGCTTGAGGCCTTCCCCCAGCACCACTAAGTTCCAGCTAGTTACTTCAGTGTCAACTTGATAGTCATGCAGCTGTCTAGTATGGAGGAATTTACTGTGACCTTGGCCACCCTCCACAGCCCCAGCTTTGCCAAAAGCTACCTTCCTCAATCACGTAGCACCTCCCAGACAGATTACCTACAGATGTCTATGATGTCTCTCACTTCCCTAAAGCTGAAAACAGATGTAAGTCACAGGAAGCTGACAGAAAATAATAATATAAAAAACCTAACCAATTTGCACCAATATTCAAGAGGAACACATGGAGCTGAAAGCACCAGGTAAATTCTTGCACTTTGTAGATTTTTCAAGATTAGGACAGGGCCAAGAGCAATAGATTGAGGGCTGTGTTGGAAGAAATGCAGATGGATTCTCTTGTACTAATATGCTGATGTTGATCTCTGCTTTGGTGTGAGTGTTCTGAAATGAGATATAAAATAAACTTCAGGAAGATTGTGTGGCTTCCCTGTGCCTCAGTTCTCTGTCTACAGTTCCCTAACCAGCAGGGTATGATGAACATGCTAAAAGTCACAAAGCATTTCTATCCTACAGCAGGATCCATGCAGGGGTTCCACAACTCTTGTACAAACTACACTTAGCAGCTCCCTTCTCAGATATTTTTAATAGATATGCAAAAGGCTCATGCAGTTCCCAGGGAGTACTGTGATAATTTTCAGCTATGAAGAATAACCAATTATTTCCTGAAAAGTACTCAGGGTGCGTGCTTAGATCTTAACTTGAAAAATAACAGATTTTTCAGCTAAAATATGACAGTACCACAATAATTTTGACAATTTATGCCAGCTGAAGTTGTAACCTTGGACAGTGTCTTTTTATTTGTCCTGGTATTTGGATTATGCATCTACTGCTATTAAAAAAAAGGACACTTTGGAAATCTTACTTAAAAAAACGCAATTATCTCAGAACAAATTTAGTTTAGAGAAGAAAAATTAATTTACTAACAGCTGAAACCAAAGCCAGATTTGTGAAGTAATATTAGCATCAGACACAGCACTTAAATGACCTACACTGATTGACACAGCAGAACTAATACCAGTGGTCATTACAAGAGGAGCAATCATAAATTTGCAGAGGCATCTTCAACTCAGGCAGATGAGTTGTCCCTGTTACATTCTGAACATTAACCATTTTACCTTCATAATGAAGGGCAGTAGTTCAGCACTCAAGGTAAGAAGAAAACACCCACACATTCACTAACAGCATAGTTTGTATCTTCTTAGCACATCTCACATCTATTTGTCAACTCATTCCTTTTTGCTTGGAGACCTCCAAAGATCTTAATGCAGGCATTCGAAGGAAATTTTGATCTGTTCCCCTGTGTCTCTCCCTTTCTTTGTGTTCACAAAGAGGACAGATCAACTATTTGTATTAGGGAGATATTTGTGGCCCATGATTCAAGCCACACCTCAAGTAAGGCTTCAATCCATTAGATCTGGAAATAACCACAGTTCTCATGCTCTGGCTAGAAAGTAATTTTTCAGCAGAGTCCAACGTGCATTTTTGAGAACAAAGCATTTGTTTCATTTGCAACATGCCTGCTTTTTTCATGTTTCATTTGCAATATGCACACAGAGAAAAACTAGTAAACCAAGACTGAACATAACAAACCTGTAAAATTTACAAGTTTATAAGGTATACGAGGCAGGTTTAACCTTTCTGCAGTCAGTATCTATACATGCATGCAACAGACACTTTGCAGTCCACATTCTCATGATGGTCCAGTTATTAGGTTAATTTACTGATACAGTTTTGCATCATTATAAAAATACATCACATTATTCACAAGATGTAAAAATAAAAAGAACAAAAGCCAATCGCACCCCCTCTGTCATGGGTAACATGCTTTTGTTGGAATCCACTGAGTACTAACCACAAAACAAAACTGCAACAAGGATGACACTTGTGGGAAACTGAAAAAGGCCAGTACACAGAATAACACACAGAGGTATGGGTCTCACTGCTGCAAACTCATTGCCATGATCAGGTGACAATAAGGTGCTTAGTTATGTGTTTTCTAGTTTGTCATTCCTAGTTTTCCAGAAGTTTCTTGCCTTGGGACTCCAAGCACCGGTTTTTCTAATATGCATTCTCAGTTTTGTTCATTCAATGAAAAACCGTTGTGTTTGTGGTAGGCCACAGTCACACAAGGACAGTTATGTTTCACAGAATCTCCTGACCATCGGAAACAAATTCAGTACAATCCCCCCTGAAGTGGTAATGGATAGAAACACTGCAGGTCTGAAACACAGTGGCTTGCCCCAAACTTGGAATTTTTATTCCAAACAGGATCTCCAACAACTCAATTAAAACACTCCAAATATATTGAAAATTTTAGTTACAGGATAAGACATCTTCTTGTTAAAGTCAGAAGAAAGTGAAAGCTCTTTCAGACAGTTTTTCCTAAGGGTTTCTCCCTCCCTCCAAGTGACCCTTCTGTATTTCCTGGAGAATCAATTTTTACTGTTATAACATCTACAGTCCTCCAGTTCCCACTTCCACTTGAGTCAGCTGCTGATACATTCCCAAAGATTTGCAAGTGCAGGCATTTTTGTCCGATTAAAAAAAAAAATAAAAAAATCAGGGAGTTTTGTTGTCTGGAGGCAATCCTGTAGGCTGCAGCACACAAAGAACAGACTAAGATCACTATCTAAAAAAGGCAAGTAGCCAAGTAACATACATTGGTCCCACAAATCAGCCCAAAAGGCTGCAAACTTTGGTTGTTTTTTTTTTTAACTATTCACTAGGCCTGCACATATGGTAATTTGGTGAAGTTGTCAGAGGGATCTCAAACCAGACATTTATTCACAATGTGGAGCCACATAGATCAGAGGTAGAGTATGCAGTGAAGACTCACACTTACTACAATGATAAACATCTCCGAAAAATCTTCATGAGTCACTCAGACACTCCTTATTCTTAATCCAGAAGTTGCATTCTTAAAAGTCAATATAACCTTAAAAACCCTGACATGATCATTCTTCACAGTGTCTCTGAAAGGATTTATCTATCTTTCTGCACATACTGTCCTGAAACTTCAGTCTGATGCTGAATGTACATGAACTTGAAAAAGTTATGAGATACGTAATTTTATATGAAAAGCAACCCTTCCTAGTCAGTCTCATAAGATGTTACTTGTAATGCTTTGCATCTAATGAAAAATTAACAATACAGAGGAAAAAAAACCAGCTAGCTCCAAGCCAGGTTCTCTGCTGAGTTTAGCTTGCATTGATCCCCCAGAGAGAGCTCTTTACATTACAGGTTCCTCAAAATGCATGATCTGTAGCTAGGGTCTACTATGCTGTATTCTGACAACCTCTGACACAAACGAATCTTACAGCTGAAACACAGAACAGATTGAGAAGGGAAAGCATCATAGAGAGAGATTTTTGCAGTGCTCAGAGCAACCCAGTAGCACTGCGGGAACAAGATAAAGAGATCAGAGTGCAGCTCCATTCATTACTCAGGGAAGCCCAGACAGAAAGTTGTGCTGCTTGGACCTTCCCTCCATCCCAGGACAGAAGACGACCTCAACAGTACTGCCAGCTTCCCCCTGAAACTCAAATTGGTTAGAAAAAAACCCCGTAATGTTTAAATTTTGCCAAAAATGCCATATAAATGGCCTTTGACAAAGAGCTAAGTGGGTCAATTTTGGTATTATAAGAACAGCATTTAGTTCTCTGTCCGTTGTGGATTGGCCACAGTAGATTATCCTCCTGACACTTGTTCCCTTTGACTGCCTTTTTGTCTTGCCCACAGTGCTGGAGCTGCACTCATCCTTCCCTCCTCTGCTCCACTTTGCTGCTCTCTACCCAAGATAACACACGGTTATAAAACAAAATAGTGCCACTAAATCACATTTCCAACACTTGCATCATTCACTGTACTTGCATGTAACATCTTTTTCTCCCAGACTAAATCAGTTGTGTCTGTTTTGGAGAGGTCTGCTCCTTAATATTTACACTCCTACAGCACTGACAAGAGCTTTATCCTTGTCAGTTCCTAGGCTCTAGCATAACAGAGGTAACAAATCTATTGAGGAGACCAACTCACCATGGTCAAAATTTCAAAAAGTTCGCATCACATGATGACCCAAAGGGCTATTAAGGCACCACGTGGCAATATCCATGTGCTCAGCACCTTTCTAGACCAGACTCAAATCCATTCAGCTTAGCAAAACTCTTTTCATTCAACTGGAAATAAAGATGACTCACTGTCACCAAAGTAGTAGCAGAGAACAATCAAGAAGATTTAGTGCTTTGACTGGTATATCTCCTAGAGATGGTGCAAGGCTAACCAGACAATCCAAAACTCACATGCAACACCCCAGCTACGTGTTTAAGGCCTCTGTGAGTCTTCAATAAATCTGTCCTGAAGTTCTGGCAGGAAGTTATCTCACACCAGAGGTGTTAGGAGGGAACAAGCATAGCTTCAGAAAATAAATCATTACTGAGCTGGTGTGTATTGTTATGCAACTCAAGAGCATGTAGTGTACCTGGCATCCAGTGACACCTTGGAACGAGATGAAAGACATTTGCTAGCACACCAAACAACCACCACTCATTAAAGTGAGCTTCCTTCCTTCTACTATCCCCTTCCCTTACGGGATGAACAATTTCTACTTTTCTTGACATGACACAAAGTACTAAAAGTGAAAAGTTCTCTCCCATTCTCTTTGCTGCCGATGCACAGCAATGGTTTATGTCAACAGCCATTAGCTGACAAGTTGCCTAAAGGTTTAAACCCACAGATACAGTATGCAAACTGAAAAGACATATCCTTGCATCTTCAGTCATGCACACATCAGAAGGGGCAGTGGCACACTGTTAAGATCAGCCCGATCCTGGGATTTTCCACAAGGGTTGGTTTACTCACTCAGACTCTGCTTTCATAAAGCCCCCTGCGGACATGATACAGTAACTGCTCAAACACATAAAAATACTTAATTCCTCCAGCCAAGTTTCTCTAGGAGATGATCTGATGCAGAACAGAACAGCTCAGGAGTTCATCCCTACAGAGTAAACTGTAGCCAATACAAATTCTAACACACTTCTCTCTCCCCACTTAACACTCTGGGGGGGGGGGGGGGGGGCGGGGCAGGGAAGGTTTAAAGGTAAGGTTTGTTTTAGTCAAGGTTAGAGAGGAAAGACACTACTGTGCTGGGACGAACGACTGAAAACTGAACTCAGTTATCCCCACTCCATGTATCACTGAGAAAGTTATTCCTGGTCTCTGTGCCTTAGCTGCCAATCTGTAAAACAGAGTAAGACTTACTGTTTTTCCCACCTCTTGTCCACCTTGTCTTTTAGACTGTAGTTCTGCAGAGTGAACTTTCATTTATGTGAGCTAAGAAACAAAACAAAAATAACAAAAAACCCCAAACAACTCTCCCTCACCCACTTTTTCCATTTCTGGCCTTTTTTATTTTTAAAGTATGTTTTGAATGTGGCATTTCCATGGAGATACTGTCCAGATGTCACCCACACAGAGCACTGGCAAGATCCCAGGAAGATGCAGCGCTGATTAACAGCTGAGCAATACATTTCTTCAGAAGGAATAATGCTGCACTGCTGCTTTACTGCAGCTACTGCCTGTTCCCCCCAGCCTGTCCTGCTCCTTTGACTTCTGTTGGGGCAAAGAAAGGAAAAGATCACTTCTCCATGATGAACATCAGTCACAGAGACTGCAGCAGGCAGGCTGAAGGTGACAGTTTTCTACGATCGCTACTTCACAGAACACTAGCAATTCAGAACCAGAAGCTATGGCAAATGCCATGCTACTGTGTTTCCATCACACCAATGCTCTTCTTTGATCTCAGTATTTATTTTCATTGTATATGCAGAGCACTCATCTTTAGAAAACAAGAAGTTAATTCATAAGCAGTTTCAAAGCTACAAACATCTCCAATATGCTGCTTTCCCTTTGTCTGCAACTTTGCCAGCGATCTGAAGGCCAAGCTGGATAATACCATTAACAGGAATAATCAGTGGTTTAAAAGCCAAGGATCTCAAGGTACTTTCACAGAAAATAAATTAATAACATCTATAGGAGATAAGTGTAATTATTAGAGCATATTTTACAGTGGGGTAAAAATTAGTATAGGTTAAACTGAATTACCAAGAACATTACTAGGGCAAGCCAGAAATATAATGAAAATATGATTCTCAGTTCCCAGCACTGTCTGGGCTGGTGCTGCTTCCCCTTTTGTACAATTACTACAGAATTTTGCTCATCTTCACTGCTGCAGAAACTGAGGAGAGCTGCTCAGAAGCAGAGTTCATCACAGATAAACAGAAAGGCATTTCTAGTGAAAATACAAACAAAAAAATGCCCTTTGGCAGAAGAGATATTTTCATTTGGAGACGATGCCAGTGTATCTTACGGCAGCTGTAGCCAGGGCCCATGAGAGCTGACAATCTGCTACTGAATGGCTGCGTTCTTACCCTGACACAGTTTTAACTTCTTAGGCAGGCAGGACCAGAGCCTTCAGAAATGGGAGACAGTATGCAAACAGGCATACTAGGGAGCCCAGTCCCAGAGAATATAACATGAAGTGCCTTGGAAGCAACTTGACATTTCCTAAAGGAAGCACACTCCATTTCTGAAAGAAATTTCAGATCTCAGAAATGAGGATTTTTTTTAAAAAAAACAGATAAAACTTTTGGCAGAAAGACATTATTTTCACTCCCCCAAAAAGACAATGATTGTAACAACATATAGCTTTATTTCCCTGAGAGTTTTGTTTTGACCAACAGTACTTCTGAGCATTTAAACTGATGCTTGGGAACACAAATGGAAGCTCTACACCTTAAAAAAAGCCATCATTTTTATGCAACGCATGAGGATAACACAGCCACTATGATGAACTATTTTTCTCCTTCAGCCCTTCCAGTACTCTAGATCTTTTTGCCTGTTGTGTCCACGTCCTGCATTCTGTTTCACATCTAAACTAAACCCTAGGCACAACAACAGCACAATGAAGCCTTGATCGTGTGCTCTACTGTAAATATATCAGATAGGATGAGATCTTCCCATTTGCCCTCTATAAGCTCTGGATCAAGTCCAGGATGGAGAGAAGTTTATTAATGCACACACATTCTTAGTGGCCTTTGAGCTCTTTGGCAAAAATTGTTTTACATAGGCCCCTGCAGAGACTGAATGAGCAGTATTCAAATATTTACATCGAACAGAGTTAATTACACTTCAAGACATTAGTAAGATTTACTTTGCTGCAACCTCAGCAACATACTACGGCAAACCAGCAACATAAACTATTTTCCGCAATCGAGGCAGGCAGCTTTCCATCTGGGTTTCAGCTAAGGCAGGAATGTTTCTGTCGACAATAGAACCTCACTAATCAGCACTTCACTAATCCACACATTTTATTAACTTCGCCAAAAAACTCACAGCCTCTCCCTGCCCCTCAGCAAAGATTTAATAGCAGAGACCTCAAGCAAGGTCTTTCATTACCAAAACACATTTTTTAGTCAAATGGTACGTGCATTTGAGTCAGTCATTACAAAGCAGTTTGATAAATAATTTGAGCAAAACTAGCATTGTCAAAGACAGAGCCAATTCTCTTGCATATCTGGAGAAGAAAACCCAAGGCAACTTGAAGTTGAATCTACAAAAGAACATTTTATCAAAAAACACTTAATCCTTAGTATCTCTCAAGATTTGGACTTTTATGAACAAAATAACATTCACAAATGAAATTTACTTCTTTCAAAGTTAACACTACATTTGTCCACTTACTTGTTGGCTTACAAATTCAGTAACTTCCAAAGAAGTCTCCCTCCAGCCACTTTTGACACTTCATTCTTCCTTTCATATAGTCGTCTGCATCTTTTAAATGTAAGCCAATGAAAAAGCAAAGCCAACAACAACATTTAACTATACACTGGAATGAAAAGCTCTGTCGATCCCAGTGTCTTAGCTCTGTGTTTAGCAACTCTTCATATCTCTCTGCCCCAACAATTAGCACTTACAAGTTTGTGGCTATGGCAGCTTTATTTTTCAAGCCCATCAGGTATGCACATGCCATTCTTAAAAATGAAACTAAATGACAGGACACCATTCATTAGTCTTCCACTTCCACGGGCATCTTTTTAAAAGTGAGAAGACTTGCTGGGGGTTTTTCTTCCCCATCAATTATGCTTGCTATTGATATAGAATACGAATACTACAATGTACAAATTACATACATGCACTTATAGAGAAACATAAGGGAAATTCCCATACAGAAAACCAGTAAATTGGATGGCATTTATATTGATCCATTTCTACATTTTTGTATGAAATATTTAAGACCACACAGAAAAGAATGCCATTTAAATTCTAGAAATGTTATTATAACTACTGTTGACTATTTAGTTGCAATTTTTGTTAAGACTCAAGCAATTCATTTTAGAAGCACGGATAAGTGCATGCAAAGATCATAGTTTCCATTATTTTCTTCATTCCAGAAAACTTATTATAAAAACTACCTTCAGCTGTAAGGAAACAGACAGGAAAAAAAACCCCAACAACAAATCAACCTACAAAACACACAACCAGCAATACAGAACTTCTTATTTAGTATTACTGTGTTCGGTAGTGGAGGGAGAAATTAATTTGTTTTAATGTATATATTTTAAAACAGTGTAGTGCTAAATATTTCTTCACTGGGTTTAGTTAAGAACCTTATGAACAGTGATGTACTAGGGCTCCTCCATGTGCAATGACCAGCACAAAATAAAGTGAATGGATCCAGCCATCAATGATTTCCGAGACTGTCTTTTCAGATCATCAGCTTCAATTGGAAAGCTATACATACCGAAATCTGTACATTCAGCCCAATAACTCGTGAATGTCTGTTTTTCAGCGCAAAGGCATTCAAAGCCCCACAATTTATACCTTTGCATGGGGTCTCAACAAACTGGCCAAGCACTGAATTTGCACAAAGATGACAGGCAGAACGAAGGAATACACGAAAAGCAGCTTATTCTCTCACATGAATTAAACCAATGGATCACAGGCCAGGTTTGTCCAAAATACAGTTGGGCACCTCTTTAAAAATTCACCTGCTCAAGAGATTTTGTTCCCCATGCAATGCTCCAACTGCCCTGCCAGTCACTCAGAGGGACTGTGAATGCCTGAACCCACAGGAATTCTGCCAAGTCCACTTAGGCTATGATCAGATTTGCATCTTACCAAAGCCACCTCTCCCCCAGCTCCCCTGGTGTATAAGTGTAAGCATTCACAGATTCTCCTTAGAGTGCCAGATCCCAGTTCTAGGCAAAGATACAATATAGAGCCCATATACTCTCCTTGTGAGCCAAGGAAAAACAGAAGGGAAATCCCAGGAAGGGGAGGAGGGGAGGAAGCTGTGGTCTCACATGTTCAGTCCAAAAGCTACAAACATCCCTGCTTCACATAACATCCCCTGCATTGCCAAAGCCCAGAAGAGCACAGAATGAGGGCGCTTTAACACAAGCTCATTTAGAGAGCACATCTTTCAATTAGCATCCAGTGGTCAGAGTAGATGTGCATAGATACTGCCAGAGAACGAGACATCAGTTTGACCATCCCCATTCAGGTCTGAGCTCTTCACAATCTTACTTCCTCAATCTAGCAAAGTTCAGATAGATACATCAAAAGCATGGTTACTCCAGAGCTCTGAGCCCTGACAGCATTCCTAGTTGCAGATGCGTTGTGCTGGATTTACAGCAAGTAGAGCCACAAGCCTCAGGAATAAAATGGTTTATGTCTGTTAATGATCTAATTCAGTTTATTACACAGATCTTTACACTTAAAATTAAATTCAGCTCTTAAAGTAAAGAAGCATACAAGAAACCCTGATGAACCATAACTTTAAGTGAGACCAATAAAAGTAATCCTTGTACCAAGCAGTAACACTGTTGTTTGACTGCATGTTCACCCACTATCATCATTTATTCTCCAAGTCAGGATTTCGGTTCAATCCTTGCAATTAGCTCAGTAGGTCAAAATTGGAAAATACCATGTTGCATTTGAAGAGCCAAACGCTGCTTCTGTCCTTGAGAGTTAAAGCAACGTTGAGATGTTCAGGCTTTCTAATCCAATAGTCCCCTTCGCTTCTACTTGAAAACATTGGAAAGACAGGTTCTGTGCATCACTAGTGGAAAGATCCAGACACCCACTTACTTATATATCATTCTCAGCTTCCCACTAATGTTTATTGGAGGATATTTTGATTTATTCAAATAAATGCCCTGCAAAACACCCACCTCACCAGAACAGACCAAGATACTGCGGCAGGCTTTGACTTTGCACATCACCAGTTACCCCCAAAGCCTGTGTTGTCTTAATTTTGGAAAACTACACTGCTCATTGCCTCTTTATTTGAGCTGTATTTAATAATAACATACATTTTGAGCTTCCATAGCACATACTGCTGACGGGTAAAAAATTAGCTCACACACAACTCTACTGCATGAGATGGAGATTTTGTCAGGATCCCAGTGAAAGGAGTCCAGAGAAATTAAAAGATGTGTCCCATATGCACAAAGCTACATGGCATAATTAGGAACTGAACAAGAGAATAACTCATCCTCCTGCTTTAAACTTAAGCCTACCTATCTCTTTTAAAAAGGCAGATGTACTCCCCTCACAGGCCCATGAGGAGCAGAGCACACTTGGTAGCAATCCTTCTCAAGCTCTGAACCTGCAAGAAATCCCTTCTTGAAGAGTTGGTTAAATGGCTTCTGAGTTCAGGTCATCTGATCTACCCTGACATGTGGGCTTCTCTCCACTTCCTCCCTGCTGGGTTAAACTCCGCTTTGCATTCTTGCATCTACCTTGTCACAAACACCCACCGCCAACTAAACTCTGTCTTTTAAGCAGCATAGAAACTTTCAACAGACCACTCTGACGTCAATGAATGAGGGAAGCCTTCCATGATCTGTGAAATCACAGGGGTTAATATCAAATTGGAACCTTAGCTGAGCATAAGGGACAGATGCGACAAAGCCTCCTCTCCTAAGGCAACCTGCTTTGCATCCAATAGAACAGGAGAAATATACCCTGCACTGTTTTATATCTGGAAATGCATCTCTGGCAAGACTATTTCAATCAACCTCGGTACACATGACATGATGCATATGGCAGAGACCTCCTCTACCAAAGAAGCATATAGCAGCCCAGTGTAAATGATATTACGGAGAAGATTAAAACAAAAATATATCTACAGATTATTTCTTACTTGAAACAGCCAACCAATGGATCTGAGAAACTTGCAAGCTCCATTTTCCTTCTGAAAAAGCTCATAAAACCATCTTTCCCACTTTATGGATTATACCCCATTTGTTTTCACTACTCCAAATTACACTGTAAGATTTCAGTTAAATTTAGGCAGAGGCAGGATGCCAATGCCATATTCTGTGTTCCGGCAAGCATGCTGTAAGCATGCAAACACCCACCTGTAAACATGCACAGGATTTACATAAACATACATACATATACAAATTCACTTCATAAACAGAGGCAGACCACACCTCAATCTTCCAGTCTGCGCAGAGATCCAACTCCTACACCACTGGCAATTTCTAGATATGTTCAAACTTGAAGTCAATCCTGGGCGTGCTTTGACCTCTAAATTTCTGGGCCTAAGACAGATCTGAACTTGCACAGAAAGGTTTCACAGATACCTCCTCAATATCCAAATCAGACCTTATATTTGAAGGAACAGATTTGTCGATAATAGCCAGCAAAAGAATTACAGCATTTAACGTAAACATAAATTAACAGCCTTTGGAACAAAATTGTTTGATATTTGTTATTTTTCTAAAGGAATTTAATAATACCAGAAGTCAGGAAGGACCTAGCATAGCTAATAAAGTCAGTTTGAGGAGACATTATAAAACTCATTATATTTTCATTAGGTCTTTGTCTCCACCTACTGTATGGAGGAATAATATTCATAACTCCTTGAAGGATAAAAAGATATTGAATACCTTTCTCATTATAAAAACCCAACATCTATTCCACATAGAACACAGTACTTCAACCTTTACTAATCGTTACAACAGCTGCTGTTAAAAACTTAATATTGAGAGACAATCACAATGGCTTCTTTTACTTGGAACAGAAGAGATCATTAGCCCATAATTATTGCAAAGTAGCAACTGTTACCATTTTACAATACACTGTTCCTTTCTAATAATAAGGTTTTGAAATACAAGAAACAGTTGAAAATAACTTATGTAAGTGGCAGAGGTGATCTGGAAACTTCCTGAACAGGAATGAAAATTAAAAGTCTTCATAGTATTTACTTCAATTTTTTTTAATGACCAACAATTATATTAAAAAAAAAACTGCAGGATTGCAGTGTAAACCTCCATAGGCCTGTGAACGCTCTCGGGTGTAAAGGCAAAAGGAATTAAACAAAACACTCTTAATCAAAACTGTCAATCTGTCAAAATCTGGAAAAGATTACTGGTAAGTCTGATCTATGGTTGCTCTATACTTTGCACTTCCTAATTTGACAAAACAAAATGCAGGTTATGAACTTTTTCTAAAGATAGTGCTTTCCTGCTATTTTAGCACTCAACCAACCAGTTTATTTCTTTCCTACCTGTCACTAAATTTCTGTACAATCAGAAGCTAAAATAAAGCTTTTCATTGCTATGGACTTGGAAAGACTGGTGCCAGGCTCTGCTTGAAGAGAAACTGGGGAAGCCCCAGGAGTCCATTAAATACTTGATTGAAATTGTCAGGCTGATGGCAGAGAAACAGGCAAACTGCACAGCAAGGGGGCACAGATGCACCCCAGGCAATTTGGTGTTTTTATTTATTCAAGCCACATGATGTTTCCAATCCTCACAATGTGTTCAGGCAGCGGATTCAAAAGTGCCAGGAAATTGAACTTTGAGACACACTGGTATTGGCGAACAGGTCTTTCCGAAATACGCCTTAGATGTACCCAATTACACACTTGTAAAGGTGCATATAGAAATCACTTTGCTTTCATAAGTAACTATCTTGACTGCATGCTGCCAATCTGCGAGGGCTTTCAGCTATTTTCAAAACTGTTTGTAGGATTTAAATAACCAGTACCCTGTTTATTTAATATGAAAAAAAGGATAGATATGGCAATTTCAAATTTTAATCCCTTTCTTCTCTGTGTACAAAATTATACAGATTTTACTTACTTCAACTAAAGAGCATGCAAAGCGGATAAAGGCTCTTACAGAAAGATGGACCTAAGGCTATCAAATGCTTAAAGAAACATCTTTCATTCAACTCCTTATAAACCTCAGGAAGATTGGTATAGCAACCACCCATATATTTCACCTGAAATAAACAAGTAGTTTTGCATAAGGGGTAGGAGATTTTATAAACATTTCCAAGCTACAACAAAACTCATAGCCAATATTAATCTTCATCACTTGCTTCTCATCTTCACTCAAGGAAGCCTTCAAGGCACTTCCAGAACCCAGACCGATCCACTATGAATCTGGCCGTGAGTGGTACATTAGAGACCCACACCCTCCTCTTCTGTGGATGCAGCAGGCTGAAAGACACCATTGCACGCCCCTCCACCTGAACCAGCCCAGCCCACATCAGACAGGACAGCATGGAAGGGAATAGGGAATTGTGTCACCAGGAATGCCATGGCTTGGCCAAATGTGCACACTCACAACTAACAACTGAATGCTTTCATGTGCCTTGTCAATTGTTTTACTGAAGGACACAAAGCTTTGCAGCTCTAAAGCAGATTAATTCAGCAAACACTTTCCCTCCATTAGTTATTTACACAGGCAGGTATGTACATGTCAAAAATAGTTTCAAACCATAAGCAAAAGCTCCTCATCGGAGAAAAAACGTTTGATAACTTGCAGAAAATATATGGCCACAACAAGAGTCATCTTTGCATAACAACCCTAGAGGACACAATGGGAAATGCCTAAACAGACACTCTTCTGTGCTCAGTACAAAGGGAACAATCCCTGACAAAAGTAAGCAGTGTCAGAAGCACTTGATCTTTGACCTTTGCTGGGCAGATGTGCTGTCATTGCAGGCCAGATCCCAAGATGACAGAGCAAAACCCTCTGGTTTTATTTCCTCTGCTTCATTCTGTATTGGTTTTATAACCTTGCTAGTATTATAATTTATTGAGCTCAGTGAGGAAAGCTGCATAGGAAGCGTCTAACAGGATCTCACCATGGAGCTTATGTCCATCCCTTCACATTAAAGTAACAGGTTTTACTTTCCAACAGACCCACAAACAGTCTGCAGCAATCAGCCATGATGACAATGGTGGCAGCACCTGCAGCTTCAGGGGAAATGAGCCCTAATGAAACAATAATGGCATATCTTGACCACAGAATTCATTTGTCCTTAACCTTGTCATTTACTAGTCAAGGCATAATTTACAGTAGAAATATTCAGTGGTGCAAGACCTGCTTTAAGAACAAGTGGGCATAAACCTAAGCCACTCAAACGCAAACGTGCGACTAAGCATTCTCTTAATAACGCACACAGAAGACCCACAGCAGTATCTGCTAGAGCTCTACCCATATTCAATGGGTCACTGTGAGTCATACTTGTCCTCCCAGACACAGGATGGTTACCTTTGTCCTACAGTACAAACTGAAGAATATGACTTAATGAGATTCAATTCAAGATGTTGTGAAATAAAAGCATACGTTTTGTATTTCCATTTTTTTGATTCCTCATGGCACCAAGTTTCATCAACTAATGCATGCAAATTAGAAGCACTTTTGCAAGTTCTATTTGATTATACTGAAAGAATGGGGGAAAAGGGATTCTCCTTTGAAGTGAAATGCACTGCAGTCCTGGAACTAAGGAAGCTTTTGTAGCCATAGCAGCAATGTAATTTTCATTATAAATTTTAATAGATATTTAATTTGGCAAATCACATTCAAATGGCATTCAAGCCATTTTTTTTCCATCAGACCCATGATTTTCAATATATGAAGCTATTCATGTTTACTAGCAGTGGCCTCTGAAGCACTTTACAACATAGCTACTTTCTAAATATAATTTTCGTATCAGTCTTGACATGGAAAATTTTCTAAGTGCTTTCTACTTCTGCTGTTACTGTCCTTGAAAATACTTTTTTTTTTAAGCCAAATGAAGTGTTTGCAAATGTTCATTTTTTTAGAAGACAGAACAAGCAGTGTGCTGTGGTGACTAACTCATAAGTTGTTAAGAGTAGCTGAAATACTTTGTCTTCCAAATCCTGTTCAATATCAAATTTATTTTAAAATAAGTACGTAGCTGAATGGATAGAAGAATGAATAAAGCTGACACTGAGCTATGTTGGAATGTTCTGTCAGAATGAAATCCACCTGCAAAAGGCTTTCTGAAATTCACTGCTGAAGACTGCTAAGCAAGAAAAAACATGCTATTTATTACTAGTGAATTTGATTAAGCACTTCAGTAGCAGAATAAGTTTCCATGCCCAAGAATACACTGCATTCTTCTGTTGTATACTGCAGACTGTAAAAAGCGTGAAAACAAGCAACTATTTCAGAAATCCAGAACTTTCTCTAGATAATTATGACAACTCTTAAACATGACGAACTCTCCACTGAAACACACATCTCTACCAGATCTTAGGTGTGTAATGGTTTAAAAATCCACAATAAAAAACACCAGCAATGAAAATATGAAGTCAGAAGGAATTTGGGATCTGTCACATTATCACAGTTCTGGTCTATCAAGGTATGCCAACGCTGTCATGATCAATAGGACTTTGCCCTAGAGTACTAGTTTTCTGGTAGAGTACTAGTTCATACTACCCTGCTTCTGGGTGTGACCACGGCAATGAGAGGTATGGTACACACGTCTGTCATGTCCTGTCATTCAGCATGGGACTCCTATGGACCACCTGAAGGACCAGTTAAATCACATGCAGTCTCGTCCAACAGAAAAAAAAAAAAGGATACCATTTAACAGTGGTGCAGACACCATATTTTGCCAGATAATTATCAGAGACACCTCCTGTAAAATTAGACAAATCACTACAGTATCAGTTTCGCGATAGTAAACAGGCAACAAAAAGGATAAATGGAAATACACAGGGGAAAAAAGGAATCACAAAACAAGAATCTGTGAAGAGTAGCATAGTCAATGGAAGCGTTAACAAAAACAGAAATTACTCTAAATCATCCCTACAGCATCTGATGGCAAAACACACTGGTATACTCATTTTACCAAAGCAAGAAGATAGTTAAAACTACCGAGCTGTCAAAAAAACCAGCTCTAAATGTCAATCTAGATATAATGATAGAATCAAGATAAAACTAATGCTAAATCCTCAATCATACTTAAATTTTTAAAGCAAAGAATCTATCTGTCTATTTAGCCACAAGTATCTATTCCTAGATTGCAGTCCTTGTAAAGAGGTGCAATGAGATCCCTCGCGTAGAAATTCGGAATAGCCAAGAATACAGAAACTTCTTTGTTATTATTAGAACATGGAGGATATTTGATAAGACATGGAGAAAACAGCTGTTGCCTACATCATTAAAATAGCATTGAACAGTCAAACAGAACCTGCAAGGGAAGAAGTGCTAAAAATAAATATCCCTTTCACATCAGTGTCATGTCTGAGGTAACAGCAAATACAGCAAAAAAGGATACAAGGCGCTCTACAGAAGGGAAAGCTCTCCACTCAGTTAGGCGAGGTTTCAGATAGAGGAAATAATCAAGTCAAACTTGAAGCATGCTCCAGCTGTAAAAATGAGCACAGTCACTGCACACTCTTTCTCTCTCTGTTCTCCCATGTTTACCTCATTTCAGCTTCCTCCCACACTCACTGTTGATACAATTCTCAGGTTATTACACAAGGTGGGCATTGCTATAATAAAGAATGCATTTCTTCTTAGTACTACAGGTAGAAACAAAACCTAAATTTAACCACAGGCAGAAGCAGCCACTAGCTACAAAGGAAAAAAAAAAAAAAAAAAGGGACAGAAAAGGAAAAGAATTCTTCCAAAATGGAAAATCCAAGCAGAAAGTGAAACACAAACCATAGGGATAAGCCCCCAAACCAGGAAAGTCCTACTGCCAAGCCTAGAGGACTGAACTGTGGTGGAATCTAGCATTAAAGCCTTAGCAATGTCCTGAACAGGAAACTGAACAGGACTAAGCCAAACTTGAAAGGATATGTAGTGAAAAAGGTTGTTTCCCAAGTACCCGGAGTCTCAATTAGGAAACAGTTAAGTCCATTAGCAGTACACTGAACTTAGCCCTTTTGTGTACAGGCCACCAAGATCACAGAGGCTGAGTGTTACTAGTTTCCCCAGTCCTATAACACTGAACAGCCACGCTGCCATGTGCTGGCAAAAAATCCACATCTACCCCATTTTCAGATGGAATCAAATTAAATGACAGTAATGTAACCTCTAAGTGACAAAGATGCGGCTGATTTAAGAAGTCAGTAAATACATCCTTTAATGAGTTACAGATTGTGGAGCGATGGCAGGTGCCTTGTGCAGCCAGTGTACCTGAGAGGAGCTTCCCCTCACTGTTAATATTAAGAGCAGGTTCTAGGCAGTCGCCCCTTTGAACAACAGAAACCCTGCTGCAGTTAATGGGACAGATGATGAAACTCCCTGTTCTTTCATCTGAGAATTTCCCTCTGTACATAATTAGAAGCACAATCATTAAAGTTAGCGTTCAAAATGGCAGGCAGGAACCAGACACACAGAGCATTCCTATAGGGCTACAATGCACTCTACAGACCACATAAGAAAGCCTGTCCTTAAACCAAATCCCAGATCTGTCTGAAGAACAGTTCACCTGCTTCCCTCCAAAAGACCAAATTAAATCTAATCCACCTACTAACACAAGTGCAGATAACAGAACTAAATGTAGTTCTGAACTAGTAGACAGGCAGTCTCTGTCTGAGAAACATTTATCTAAGTGGCTTTATCTATAATATCTGCTCAATCCCAACCAGACTTCTGGCAAACTACAAGCTGCAGAGCTACAGGCCCAATCAAATCAAGAATGAATGATGCAGAAAAGCTAGAACAAAACAGAAGGTAAAAGGTGTTTCAAACCAGGAAAATAATAGCCTGTTCGAAAAGTATGGAACTGAAGGTACCGATAAACATAACACTGAGAACAAGGCGGGGTCTAGTATTCTAACAAATCCAGTAGCACCAGAAGACAAGAAAATGACGACGACTTCTGAATTAGCACTGTGGCTATTTACAGGCTCCACCTTTGTGCATTCGTTTCAGATTACCACTTGTCCCACTTCAGTTTGTGATACGAGCTAACCACAGCTGAAATAAAATTTGCAAACTCCCCTTATAGATTCTTCTGCTGCACAAGGAGAACACAGCCACAGCTTGCTGTACCAGACCTGTTCCCCCGACATGGTGTTCCTCAGGCATACACACAGGGACAAGGGCTTGTTCCAGCAGATCAACACTCCAGGTACTATTGTGTACATCATCTCACGTGTTTATACTAAATCATTAAATCTGTATTTATAGCTTTACTTTTTCTGTGAAGTAAAAGCTTACAATATGGAAGAAGCATTTCTTCTGCCACAAGAATTCCTTGGCTGTACCCTGGAGGATGGAGGGCTAGGCTACATGACCGAAGTGATGCCTATCTATGTCAAGTTTAAAATAGCAGCTGTATTAATTTCCCCGCTACACCCTTCCCCTTTTCCCTAGGGGAGTTTTAAGAACGGTTCTGAATTGCAATGCAATATCAGCTGTTTTTTCATATGACATCCAGTATATTTTGGCAAAATGCAGTAAATACAGCCACTAGGGCCCCAGAAATCTCTCTGGCTTCAAGCAGAAGAATCTAGCAGCCCTGCAGAACTTAAAATCTAGATGTTCCTAGTTATCCTCCTCTACAGATATTTCATTTTCACAAGGGATGCTATTTTGGTTGCGGTTCCTAAGTTTTCTAATACTGTCCACTTCACGGTATATCAAATCCAGACCAAACAGGTTAACATGCTTCTCTCCTGACAGAAAGGGTATTTTTGGAGCTACTTACAGTCCCCATCCACCTAAGACACTACCATCTCAGTATTCATTGGTGCCAAATAACTCAATATGAATTGGCTTCAAATAGCATCGCTTTCAGTGGCTCCTACCTGGGCTAGAAATTCAGATCTAGTGCTGAACAAGGTTCCAGTTTATCACCACTTTCCCTAAAAGTTACTAAGATGACCACTAATATAACCACTAATATATTATTTTGATTTGTTGCTCATGCTTATGTTGCAATATCAGCCACTCCTCTGACTTTGCTATTCCAATTCTACAACAGTACTGTCACCAAGAGTGACAAGACCTGCCCAGCTAAAATACTTTTCATTACTATCTGGAACTCCAGTTACATAAAAGGAGGTTGTATTCCCTGTTGAGGAGTGTAGGTCCTGTTTATCAGTCACACCTATTTACTTCCCCAGAAGCCTTGGAGCATGTAACACCGGAGATGGAGTTACACAATTTCCAGCCAACTGTAGCCAGCCAGTACTATATTTAATGTTGCACATTTATTCATAAACCCATAAGGTGTCTGGACAAAGATTACAGATGAAATTATATTAGTCTATCGGTGATCAAATCATCAAAACCCATCAAAATATTTTCTAGTATGCATTAAGTAACTGAAAGAACTTCTTAGTGAAAAAGTTCTGGAGTAGTTCCCAAGCTAGAGGTAGAAATACTAAATGACTTGTTTAATGTCAGAACAAACATCTGCAATACTATACCAATTAAAACTGCAAAGCAAAGCAGCATGATATGAACTTGGCATTCTCTGGCACTCTAGATCTCACAGAAAATGTGTTGACCAATGTAAATTTTACTAAGGACTGCTCAAAAAGGGCTGAGCAGAATTAACTTGCATTTTACTTTGAGGGAAATAAACTGAGACCTCAGGCTCATAAACAAATACATACAACTTACACAACTCAGTCTTACGTTCCTGCATCATACAATGAAAAGATGTTCCAGGTCTAAATTCAGAAGTTGCAGGCAGATCAGAAAAGGTTTGATTAAAACAATTCAGGCCACAGAATCAAGACTTACTAAGAAGTTAATTTTCCTAGGCTGATTTCATCTACGTGTCCTGAAATTTGTTATCATTGAGGGGCAGGACAAACCACACAGACTCCACAACAAGCTGAAAAGAAGCAAATACAGACATTGAGCTACAATCACGGTTCTTGCTCTGAGAAGGTCAAGTTACAAGGAATTATATCAAAAACTAAAATCCACAGCAATAATGAAACACTGAACGTGAACTTTAGCTCAGAGGTGACACAGGCATTGCATAGGGGGCTATACAGGGTCAGAGCTTCTACCCGCATAATGAGCTGCAACAGTTCATACCAACTGAGGACCTATAACAAATGGTTAAATGAAGCTGTTTCTACCACTAAAACCAATTATTAGGGTTGTGTACTTTGCAGCATTTTTTTAGTAGGTTACGGTTTCTTCTGCCCATCTAGGAAGCTAGGCTATGAGCAGCTGGTACTCCCAGAACTAACAACCCCACCACAACTTTATCTACTCAAGCCTCCCATGTCTACGTTTGTGATACAGAACCACAGAGGGTAAGTATCACAAGTTCCTTCCCTGTGCCCACAGAGACTTACTCACTAGATTCACAAAACAACCCCTGTTACAATGGGATTTACACTGGTGTCCTTGGAAGCAGCAGACGGTGAGGATGAGCTGCTGTGATCAGCACTTTTCCTTTAGCCTGTGAAATTATTCACATAGTCCCCTCAACAGTGGAAGCATTTTCTCAGCTTAAGAGTGAAAGCACACTAGTTAAAAGATGGGACAAAACAACAAATCAAGCAGTAATGTCTTTAAAAGACACTAAAATGGCCTGGATTTTGTGGTTATATAAGAGCAAGAAACCACTATCTCAATCTGATGTATGAATTAAATGCTGTACCTTATCAACAGGAAATATGAACACATTTCCTTCAATTATTTCCTCCTGCAAATCATTCCCTTTAGGTCTCAAAGGAAATAACAGATGCACCCAAAGCAAGTTTTCATTTCTTTGCTGGCCTGTTCAAAGAAAATGCAAAGTTCTGTTTTGTTTTTCCAAACACCTCACTAGTTAGAAAAAATTTCTTGCTCGGAGTATCTGAAGTACTTTACAAACAGGCTGGTATCATTATCTCTACCTGTAAAACGGGAAGAAAAGCAATGGCACTTCAGTGCTGTACCCAAGTCTCCTTCTGAGTCACCATTATTATGCCACACTACCAAGCCTCCCTCACAATATAAACCCAGTAATCATACTAACCTGTAGTAAAGCCTTCCATCCTTTGAATGGCATCTTACACCATAGGTATAGAAGGGGGAAATCTTGTTAGATATATATGCACATTTATTTTATACATATATTAACTGAGAAATCTTTGACACTTCTGATAAATTAGTTGGAAAATTTATGTACTGCCAATGCGTTTCTTGTGTGCATAAAATATTTATGATCTTGATTCTGTAACGGGACTCTTTTCCCTCCAATAATTTGAGCAGGCTGAAGGGTTGACACTCTTGGCTTGAATTGTTGGCTTATGTGTTAGCTTATGTTTTTAATTGCAACATATTCTTGCCTAGAATGACATGCTTGTGTCAACACAAAACAGGTTCAGTGCAAGATTCACTATGGAATTTGAAACACTCTGTAGTGCAGAAACATTGGAATCTGTGAGCTTGGTTTCAAATCCGTCCAGGGAGATGCTTTCTGAGAAGTCTGCATCTGGTTTTCTAATCCCACTGAAGTTTGTGAGTATTCAGATCAAGCTTCACATTAAGCCCCTTCCCTAACAAGCAGGGCCAAGACAAATGAAGTTACATTTGCCAACATATCCCTAGAGAGGGCAATCCATCTCTGCTCTAAAATCTTCAGGTTTTTTCCAAAGCTGTTGGGGGTGCTGTCAGTTTTAACCTTAAAAGGTACTGAAAACAGATCTTTTATGTTTACAATCATTAAAAACACAAACAGCTTGGCAAGGGAGCCATTCAAGACAATTTCTCCTCAAATAACAACAGTCAAGCTAGACAATGCTGATAGCAATTAAAGGTACAAGCTAAAAAATATTTATAGAGTGCATAGAAAATGGCTTGAAGACTGTGGTACTGATGGAATTTAGGAACCACGCAGAAGATCATCCTGTTCAATGTTATAAAGGCCTTTTGGTTATCCTTTTAAAACAATTCTAAAAACGGCAGGTTTGCCTCCACAGAATTCTGTTAGTTTTATCTTTATTAAATACAGTGCGACATCTCCCACAAGCACACTAAAAAAATATATTAAGCCTGAAGTCAAGTGATGTTCTTTTCTCAGCCATGGGAGAAATTTTTCAGTCCGGTAAGTATAACTTCAGAATGAAATAAAAAAAAAAAAAAAAAAAAAAAAAAAAAGAGAGAAACTAATCAGGGCCATGAATCAGTCTCACTGGGGAACAACAGGACTACGCAGAACACAGATCTGAACTCCTATCAATGCTAGAAATCAGCTCGGGGATCTGACACTGGCTGATGAAACTTAGCGCCAGTCGAAAATCCGCTGAGCAGGGTAGACAATTTTTTGCTGCCCTCTGCAGTGTGGTGTTGAGCATTGACATCTACAGCTGAAGACTGGGAAATGATAAATAGGCTCACAAAATCATCTGTGCTTTTTCAGAGGAACTTCCACAATATCCTAGTGTATTGTTACTGCAGCAGTACTCTACTCAATTTTTATTTATTAATAATGCAGTTATAAACACAAATCAACGATTTTTCTCTAGCTGATGAGTCAGTTACAGTCATGCTCATAGTTCCATTCCAGTCTTCTCAGTCAGAGAAAGAAGCTACTATGTATCCAAACCTGATAAGCTGAGCATAATCAATTCTCATTTCTGTTCCACAGGGTGGAGTGCGTGTTCTAACTAATGCAGGACTCAAAAGAGCTGCACTCCTCTCTGACACACAGCAGGCCACAAAATAAAAAAGCATGTCCAGTGCCTTAGAGAGCACAGCTAGGGCTTTCTAGCTGTGCAGCGAAAGAACAGTCTGTTAGACTGTGCTTTCTGCTGTATGTCCTGGAGGCATGCCAAGGTACGTTTGGATGGAGATACTAATCCCTATATCGCTCCAATATATAAGAATAAAAGAACAGGCCCTCTTTCTTGCAACCTCAACACCAGGCTTCCACTCTGCTTTGATTGCTGGGTACTTAGACATAACCAGGAATTGCAAGGTACCAGAAGAAAAGACTCATCCAATCTCTTGTCCTCTGCTCTTTAGGAAAAGATTACGCAAATATCACTGTCATTCACTTCCTCCTTCCAAACTAATGCATGAATTACTTCAGTCTCAAGCAACAGATTATTTAAAAAAAAAGTCTTCCAGTGATAAAGATTCTCAGGCAAGAAGTTAACAAACAAGCATGAGTACTGTGCTCCAGTGTGTCAGTGTCAAAACAAAGCCTTCAAAAAACTCTTGGGAGAGAAGTGATTAACGAAACGTGAGCATTAGTTGAAGATTACTGCTATTCAAGTGACCAGCCATTCACTCCACTTAGGTACTTCATTTGAGAATGTTTCCTTTAACTCCAAGGCAAAGGCAAGAAGGATATGGTTCTAGTTCCAGCTATTCTCTTAAGAGACTTTATGGAGGTGTTTTGCATTCTCATCTCCTCATTTGCTACAACACAGCACCACCAGAAACATACCAGCAGTACCAGGAACCTTAATCCACTACTGTCTGCAGTACACAGAGATTATATAGTGCAAGACATTATACAAGCATAGATACTTTCTTCATCACTACATGTCCGATGTTGCATGAGACTGTTATAAAGACAACTGTGAGACCTAAGGATAATATGCCCATATACAAGGTCTGATGTAGAGAAATATTTGTCAGGAGGCAGTCTTAAGCACTCAGCATTCCTACTGGAAGCAGCAGGCCCAACTTACTACGTGCCCATGTGTATTTGCAAGATGCGTACCATGGATTTGTAATTCCTTTATACTGAAATACATAAAAATAAAACCAAAACAACTCATTCTGTATTTGTCATGGCTAATTTTGTTAAACACCAGTATTAGACAGGAATCACAAATGGCAACACAGAAATACAACAGAGATGCTGGAAGGAGTTTTCAAAGCTACCTGAACCAATTTGACAGCATCAAATGAAGAGGAAAGAAAACTTCAAGTTACATGAACACACAGGGATCAACATGTCAAATCTGGCAAAGCTGAAGTTTAGAAATTAAATACTTCCTCTCAAGCAATTAATTAGCAACAACATAAATCTATGTAATACAAACAAAAAGTCCAGAAATGCAATGACTCCTTACAGCTAGCACCTGCACTCTTGTTTCCAGAGGTCAAGCACAGTCAACTTATAACCAGCTCAGAAGCAATCTAAGCAAAACTTCAGAGAAGGTGTAGCATTTCTGGCCTTACGCAGAACTCTGCAAGCAAGCCAAAGGACTCGACATGACTCAAACGGTGAAGAACATAATCCAACTCAGAAGCCAAACTTGTTTCTGACCAGGGTCAACCTCATTCATCAGCATCATCAAACTGGCCAGTCTCAGTCATTCTAACTGGTGGCGTAAAAACAAGGCAAGCTGCATGGTGACAGCCTGGGTTGTAAAACGAATCCTCTCGCCATGAGTATGAGGCCAAAAGATTACTTTCCTGAAAGCTTCCACAGTGGAGATCACCAGCATCTAAAGAAGATCAAAGAAAAGATTTAAACCATGGGAGATACTTGGAAAAGTTGGTATAGTGTAGCAGGTAATTTTGCAGGTTTACAGCATCTTCCAATTAACTATTTCAATTTGATCCACCAGCACTCATGAATTAGGCCTACAAAGCAAAAAAGAAAGCTGAATTTGGCAACATCTTCATTTTAAGGAAGTTTTTTGCCAAGGAAGAAAAAGCAGTTTTCTACAAAGCTCAACAATAAACCTGGATTCAGAACACCAATCACCAGCTCTTACGATGCGTGCAGTTCTTCTACGTTTTCTCCAGGCATAAAAGGCTCATGAAACCATTACTTTTATTTCCCCCTACACCTTCCTGCTGCCTCCGTAGGCACATCCCAACCCTTTAAGAACAACATAGGCAATCCCAATCCAATTAGGAACCCTCCAACCCTTTAAGAACTGGGTCACTGGACAGAATGGAAGGGTGGGGTCCTGCAAAAACTAGTTCTGAACATTTCCACTAGGCTAAAATTAAGCCAAATAAGCCTGTTATTTAACCAACTTAGCACAAAAACAGGGCAGAGTCCTTTAATATAAGCAGATTTCTAGCCAGCAGACACTGGAAGGACTGAGCAAATGAAAAGCCTACAGTATGGGGCAGCAGAAGATCGACCACAGTATATCCATGTCTCAGCCTTCCAATAGCACTGCCAAACACACCATCAAAGCAAGCATTTTTAAAAAGCTTTTTAAAAGCCATAAAATGGCTGATCAAGTACATCTTTTATTTGTGCTAGTTCACCACTCAGACACTTATACTCTGTATCCTTCACAAGCACCTGAATCCTATAATCACAACTTCCTCACCTGTAGCTTATGCTCTCCAAATCCTCACAAAGGAAGGATGTGTTAGTTAAATAAAGGAAAAGAGAACCTGTGGCAGTTCAAGTGAAAAAAAAATAATCAAGATGTTCCATAAATTTGAGCAGATGGGAGATTAAAAGGAAAGCCCAGAATGGAGGAGAAGGAAATATCCAAAAAGGATTCACTCAGATTACCCAGTGTGAAAAACCACTACTGTATCTCCATTTTAAAATCAGAATGATTTTATAGGAAAGGCTACAAAAACTTTCCCACTTCCTTCCATTATCAAATGATGGAACTTGAATACAAACAGCCATTTACGGAATTAAAATAAACAAAGACTTGACAATTCCTAAGCAAAGAAAAAAGCGTTTGTATTAGTTACAAAAGATACGTATTAATGAGAAGAAAATGGAAATGGTACTACTCTGCATCAACAAAGTCACAGCAGGTTATCAGCTACTGCTGGCTAAACTCCATCCACTTGTTTGATGCCGACATACAGCCTAGCAAACGAAGACTGAGATTCAGTTCAACACACAAGTCACTGTAAAACAGTTTACAAACTGGAGGATTAATACAACCCTAAAGACATGGATAAAACTGCTTCTATCCATTGCCATCTTTGTCCATGGGACTGACCCCAAAACAGCTACCACAAAAAAAACCAAACCCACAAACCAAACAAAAAACCACCAACCAGCCTACAGCAACAAACCATACACTGAGACCAAGCACTTGCACTGCTCCCCTCCAAAGGACTTCAAGCTCTAAGAGGGCCGTTACAGCGTACAAACTGAATGAGTCTTCATGGAGGAAAAGAAAAATTCCTTTTACACAAAAAAAGTTACATTCCTGCACTCCATATAGGTTTCTCTTCTGCTTCAGAATAACAGATACACCTCTGAGACCTAGCTTCCCCAGAGAAACTCAATCAGCACATACAATTCTTCTCCTTACTATTCCACTCCTTAAGAATTCAATTCCTCAAGCAAGTTTCGTGTGAATTTTACAACACTGCCTTGAAATCCTGTATTTGACAACAAAATTACGCATTGAAAATCCATGCAGCCAACAGCAACACTCGCTCTCCTGCAAAGCGCCTACCTCCAAATCACATACTAAGCAAAACTCAAATGAAGCACAAGTAAATCTGTACTCACCATAAGGATTACTTTCAGACTCCTCCAATTCTTTATCCCAGTCCTCCACCTCATACACAGTAGCAGTTTGCAGCTCTGGAAAAGTTACCGCCTCAGGCATACCAGAGACTTCACCATCCAAATCTTCCAGGTCAGGATGTATATGAGCACAGTCAACAGGAGAACCACTGACATTTTCATTGTGAGAGGTATCAGAAAATTCACTTTCTTCAGATTCACTATCAAGAACACTTGGAATATTCTTCAGTGGACATTCTAAAATGAGTAAAAAAAGAGTCAACAGATACTTAGAAATTAAACTGGAACAATTAAATGCTTCACATGCGTTAATTCAGACAGCTATACAAATGCACTTTGGGACTACAAATCTAATTATAATATATGTAGTTTCTTACATATGTAATGTCACTACAGTGCTCCTTCGGGTTTCAGATGCTTGGGAACACTGGACATAGGCTTGTATCACAACACTAGCCCAAGTCAGGATTTTGATGGAAAATGATGAAGGACTGTTGATGGAAAATAACTTTTTAAACTAAGGCAAAGGACCCAGCAGTCTTGTTTCACCTCATTCACCTGTTGGTATTTCAAAAAAAGTATGTTGAAAGACCACAGCTCTGTTTAAAAAATATATAAATTTAAAAAATAAATTTTGTAGTATTAGTAACTCTTGCACCAAGGCATACACAAATTATATACGTGAAAATAACTTAGTGCAGTAACTGAGGAGACATTTCCTATGCATCACCAAAAGTTTTAAGCGTATTTCCTCAAGAGAGCACAAGTTTCATTACTCACCATCTGCTTTGCTTTGTCCTGGTATTTTAGGCTTACCTTTTCTGGGCTTCCAGGTCATAGTTTCTCTCTTATTAGACAGCTGTTCCTCATCAAAGCTTGCAGACTCAATGACAGCAGCCATCACCTATGAGACAGTTTTAAAGAATCCAGTAGCACCCTTCGTTGATTCCTCCAGCAAAGCTCATGCAACTTGTACTGCATTTGAGTATTTCTGAGCCCTTGAGCCTGACCCATTTGTTTGTTCCTTTGATGAATCTGAGGTTCTAAACCTGACAGGCTTTCACTTCAGAAAACAAACCTGCCGAGGGGTGGCTCATCCTGCTGCCACCCCAGGCGGCAGCCAGCACAGATCTGCCAGTCTCCTCACTCACAGACCTAATCCTGCTGCCGCCATTTTGGGAACACATCCCAAACCTGACCCAAAACGTGCCCGTTAGGGACAGCGGCAGGATGTGAAAGCTGCAGAGGTAATGAAGACACACAGATGGAACGAGTACAAGCACTAAAGCCTGTGAATCAACTACCTTGTGGGAGCCAACGTGCCAAGGAGGCAGGAGAGGGCCAGAGCCTCCTGCAGACCTGAGGAGCTGGGCCAAGATGGCGGCCACGCCCCTGGAGAGCAGAGGGGAGCAGCCCAGCAGGTTTGATAGCCCCCAGAGGGAGAGGGCAGGAGAGGCGACTTATGCCTGCCACTGCCACTACAACACAGGTGAATTCGCCGCCGGACAGCCCCCGCCCAGGGCGGCGGGTGCGGGCTCCAGGTGCCTGCCGCCGGGAGGGGCCTGACTGGGGTCGCGGCCGGAGAACGAGGGCAGAACGCCGCGGGCAAGCCCGCACCGGGGCCCCGCCGCCTCGCCCTGCCGGGCCGTGCGAGGATGCGAGCCCGCCCGACCCCCGCTCCCCGCCCCGCAGGAGCCCACCACACCTGCCGCGGCGGCGGTGCCAGCAGCCGCGCCATGCCGGCCAGCCTTGAGGGAGGCTGCGGGCGCGCAGCCGCGGGGCCGGGCGAGGCGCCGCCGTGAGGAGACGTCCGGCGTCCGCGCCCGCCTTCCCGCGCTGGCGGAGCCGCTCGTCCACTCGCGGCGGCAGCAGCGCCTGCGCCCGCGGGCACCGTCAGGCGGGCGGGCTCGGGGGGGGCGCTGCTGCCGGGCCCGGGGGGCGTAATGGCCGTGCCTCGGCACCCGCGGTGGGGGAAGCTGGGCCGGGGCAAGCGGCGGCTTCTCCCGCTCCGGCCTCGGTGCCCGCCCGCACCCCTCAGCCCCCGCGGCCCCCGCCTCATAACCTCTCCCCCGCCGGTGGAAATGGCGCCCATCGAGGGGAAGCAGGCCGGCCGCAGGGCAGGAACAGGCCATTAAAACAAGTGGAGAAAAAAGAAGTATAGACAGAACAGCTATAAGAAAACACTTTTACGCTTATACAGTTGCAAATAAAATATCAGTGCCTCTCTAGGCTGTGTGGCTTTTTAATCTTGCCAGATGCAAAGCACCTGCATTGGGCCTCCTGCCTGAAGGGTGCGGAGTGCTGGTGCTGAACACAGCTGCAGGTGCTCCAGGAGCAAACCTGCTTGTAGGAAGTGCTTATGGCTCAAAGGTGCTGCAGGTAGGCAGGTGAGTGGCAGCGTTCTGCAAGGAACACACAGCAGGTAAAGAAAAAGGGCAGACTTTCAGAAACAGCAGTTAGCAGTTACCGGTTTTGCTGGACATCGCCTTTCCCCCCCCCCCCAGTCCCCAAACTGCACTTCAAAGCTTTCGGTTGTGCAACTGAAGAAGCAAGGCAAGGGGTTCAGGTGAAGGGAGCAATGTAATAAAGGGCAGACAGAGTAGGAGAGGAGTGATTGCTGGAGTGATGCCAGACACAAGACAGCTGGACTGGTGGGGAGGTTGAAAAGGGCCTGGCTAAAAGCTTAGGAAAGATGGAGCTTCAGATGTCACCGGAGCAGTCGTAAGAGGCTGTTGCTCCAAACCTTGCTTCCAGCTACTCAAAAGTTACTGGAATTCATTGCTTGAGAGAAGCTGCAGTTTCTACTTGTGTGAAAAAATGTTAAATATTTCTCTGTATTGTCATTATGCCACCAGTCACTGGGAAATGAGATAAAGGAATTACTGATGCACGTTCCTGTACTCTCCCCTGGGTATCTTCTACTGGTCTAAGGATAGCATTTATGCTGATTTAATGGGTCTGAAACAGGAAAACACAGCTCTGCAAACAGCCAAAGACAGTACTGTCTCAAAAACCTGTTACCCATTTCTCAAGCATTGTGGACATGAAGTGTAGATCAGAACTTTATACTGTCACATGAGGGACATTTGTAACCAATTTCAGCTCCCCTCTACATTTCATAGTCACTCAGAATTACAGGTTAGGATGCAAACACCAAGGTGGTTGCAGAGGTTGCTTCTGTTTTTGAAAAAAGGATTACAGATGTCTTCAAGGCGAGGAAGCAATAAATGCCATAATTTTAGAGATTGTTTCTCCAGTGTTCCACTTTGCATTATTCAACTTAGTAAGATAAAAAGATCTCCCACAGGTGTAGTTTCCATAGGGTTGGAGGTTTTTTTGCATTTATGTGCTGTAATATTAGCTCTCCAGAGTGTTAAAGCTGATGCATGATGACTATTCCATGTGAATGATTAGGCAGGTGGAAGAGTTTGCTCTCAGAAGTCTCAAGGAAGAACACCCTCAGAGAAGCCTCTGCTTTCTCTTGTAACTGTGCACTTGAACTTGCTCCTGGCAGAAGCAATACTAGAAACAACTGCAATAGGGTAGATTATTCTTTTTTTCCACATATACATGAATGTAAAGGCGGCAGACTTTAATAAGACCCAGAAACTTATTTACCTTTGCACAGAGGAATGAAAAAAAAAAAGCACAGTCATGTTGTAACTATAGTTTTTCATAAATGTCCTGTTTGCAATAAAGTGTATTTGGAAACAAAGTCTTCCACCAAGTCTCCCTGTAACATCTTCATAGCTCTCCAGTGAATGTTCCCACAGTTTTCTGGTTTGCCTTGGGGATGACTTAGCTCCTCTTTGATATAATCCAGCCAGAGATCTTAAAAAGAAACACAGAAATTCTGGCGTTAGATTTTGATTGGATATTACTTAACAAATATTCCAAAGCTAACCTAGTAACTCTCTTTTTGTAAGTGTCCTTGATGTTAATGCACTAAGGCTTACTTTGTGAAATTACAACCATCTGCCCCTTGAGGACCAAAAGCCTGGGTTCTATTCCCAGTTGGAACAGTGATGTCTTAAGAAATAATGCAGCAATATTGACCTGTTTACTTTCTTAAAAGGAATACTGCAGTAATCTTGATTATAAAAACATAGCTCCATACTGTTGACAAACCCAAATAAAAGGTGATACACATTTCTTACACCAATGTCAAAACCTTATTTGCTAGTAGTTCAGCTGAAGCCACCCCACTGTGAACAACAACCCTGGACTGAAAGTGAAGGGTCGCTCCAAAGTGTCATGCACTTAACAGCACAGAAGAAATAAGCTCCACGCTGCATGACAGCAATCACAAGGACAGAACAAACAGCTACCTTTTGAAATGGATGGAAATAAAAGAGGCAGGAATGAATGAATGAATAAATAAGTAAATAAATCCTCTTACCAGAATCTGTTGAACCAAACTCTCTCAAGGCACGTTCATAGTATTCTCTCAAATGAAGCATTTTGCAGGATTCCTAACAAAGGAAGGTATTAAAAGGCCATTTATTTTGTACAGAAGCGAATCTGCAGCTTGATTAGTTTCTTACAAAGAGAGAGAGTCATGGTAATTACACGCGCACACGCACACTGCCAAAGATTAGTTACCATGGAACTTGGTTTTGTGTTACATGCTAGACATAGAAGACAAATATGAACCCATCACAAACTAAGGACGCTACTCATAAGCCCTCTGTTTCCTATTTAAATCCAAAGTTTGCGGTGTATTTTACTAATACAAGGCAGTAATTGGATATTCAACAACTTACTTGCTCCTTTTCTATTTGGATCATCTTCCTGAAGAAGTCAAGTGAAAATGGACGATTTTCACACAGCCTGTAATAAAAACCTAATTAACTTTAGACTTCAAGCCTTTTAACATACACCCTAGAACAACCTGGTTTGAAGGTTTTATTTGTCACCTGGTAAAGGCTCTCTTAACTTTCTTATAACCGCCATTTCTGTAAGTCCAGTCAAGATACATTTCTTTCATAGTCACAGATTCAGCAGGAGTTGTGGCATGTAAGGATCTCTGCAAGTTTAAAAGGGAAAAACCAAAAAACAAACCAACCACATAAGCTACAATTAAAAGGCAACAAGGGAGAAGAAATCAAATACTACCTTCTCCCTAATTAGGCATCTGACATAAAGTAGATCTCATAAGTGAGACACAGTACTGGAAAAAAGCATCCCAAAGGGTGTCTGAAAGACAGCATTAGGTAACACATCCAGTATTTTTCAAATTAAAATATTAGTTGTAACCTAAAATACGTGTCTCTTCCACTACTTCATACAGCTGGTAAATGGCATTTCCCTAACATCCTTCAGGTGGAGGGTTTCACAATGCTCTACAAACAACTGAATTCAAGCTTCCACCTGAAATAGATGGTTTATGTTGTAAACAGGGAGGAAAAAAACCCACAACCCAACATGCCAGGCAAAGAGGAAACATTTTTCCCTAAGCTATTTAAAGAATTTACAGAGATTAAAGTCCCAGTTTGTCCTTGAGTTTTCTGTAACGAGGCTGATGTTTATACAGATAGAAAAAACACTTTTCTATGTTCAGACAGGCATCTGAAAACGGAGCAAAAGTTCTAGACCACAAAGTAAAAGAACAGCAAGAGTCCAACACTGGTTGCGCTTACAAACATCTACATGTCTTAGAAGCATGGGGACAACGTTTGTGCTGATGAGCCCATATCCAACTGAATTTTGGTATCGTACAGAGTTCTACTTGAAATTCTTTGATATCAATGCATCCATGAAAGAACTGCAGTATAAACCATTTGTTACATGTTCCATCCACACACATTGTTCCTGTTTATTTAAATGCTGTCATAAAAAGTAGATTTCTATTAGCTAAGTACCTGGTAGAGAGCTTCTGTGTCTTCCTTGCTGTTTGTGCCTTCACTCCATTCCACCCAGAGGATCCACAATGGCAAACTGCCCTGTAAGGTGAGCAGATAAATCCAATGACTGAAATACAGGGATTCTGATTTACAGGAACAGCACACATCCACCGGGTTCTGTATTACAGCTGCTGTAAAAAAAGTCCTTTAGACATAGCTCTTAGAAAGACAACTTCAGATTGAACATTAAAATCACTTCTTGTTTCCTTCCTCACAGGACAAATACTGCTTAGCTGGATAACTGCAAGACACGTTGCAAGGGATGACAGAGAAGTAGTTCTGCGTCACCAAACACTCCAATGCAAAGGGAACTTCCAAGAACAAGGAGGAAAGAAACAATCACCTCCTTGTTTCCTCTCCTCACTCCTCATGCCCACAGTTTGAAATGGAACAGGAAGAAAGCACATAGCTAACTCAAGGCTTGAAATACCACACAGGCAAACTGTATCAGGACAGTGAAGAACAGGAGACACCTGACTGCTAGAAGAGTACACAAAATGTCACCTGTGAGCCATTCAGACTTTAAAACTGTTAATTTGAAGTGAATTTACAATTCCCAAATGCTCCTGAATGCAACATGCATGTGAAATGTCAAGTTATTATTTTTTACTTTTAAAATGGTTAGGGACTTTGAATGCCTTGTAAAGGAAAAAAAAACACCTCAAATAAATACACTGGAAAATAAAAAAAATAAAACAAATAAAAACACCGGAACAAGTTTCCCAGAGAAGCTGTGGAAGGCCCCATCCCTGGCAGTGTTCAAGACCAGGTTGGATGTGGCTTTGAGCAACCTGGTCTACTGGAAAGTGCCGCTGCCCAAGGCAGGGGGACTGGACTAGAAGATCACCTTTAAGGTCCCTCCCTATCCAAACCATTCTATGATTCTATGAAATATCAGAGGTTTCCAGCCCAAAACTAATGCATGCAAGTCCAGCACAGACCTTAGATTTGACGTGCTTAAGCGCTTCTTCAAAACACTGGGTCACATCATCACTCTTCAGTTGGATCAGCACCTGCAGCCTCATCTGCCATGTTTCCACTGACAGGCAGAAGCGCTCAGTTGCAGCTTCTGCCAGCTCCGTAGCCTCCTCAGGGAGGTTGGACTCCAGTAACAGTTGAAGCTAAAACCCAGCAGACACAGCTAATCACCACAAGAGATTTGTAGTAGATTTGTTAAAAAGCAAGGTGTTGAAGACAGTATTACCTGCTTTTCTATCTACTCAAAATGTGAAGATAGGCATGCAAGCAATGCAGGACAGTCTCACAATCTGTATTTCTGTCAACTCTTACCCACTGTTTATAGAGAGCTTCTGGCAGCAAACTGGATTCATGGGTTTTGTTGAACACACTAAGTGTCCTCTCCAGCCTCTAGAACCAACAGAGAAGAAAAAGTAAAGAAAACAAGCATTATTCCTGCACATATCAGATCCCAGCATTACAAGAAGCCCGGTGGATTAGTGTATCACATGTCACTGAAATTCAGTACAAGTAACTTAAATACTTTAGGTACCTGCATACATTCCAAGATAAAGGGGAAATTTGAACATTTGAATTACATCTGTTCCTTAAGGAACAAAAAACAACATCACAATGCTCTTTTACTGTATTAAAAGGGAACCAAACTGCACAGGATAATTAGTTAAGTCAGTCATACCAAGCACAGATGCAGATGCCCACGTGCCAGCACCACACGGCTCAGACTTATTTGCAAAAGTCATTTTAATTCATCGCTTTCTTTAAACAAGCACAGGTTTGCAGGACTGACAAGGCTGGTTTATGCCCAAGTTATTCATGTTCCAGCAGGCCACATGTGAACTTGACAGTCAAAGTGATCCCCTTAGATGAAGGCTAATGACGCCCACAGGTACTTCTGATAAAATGTCAAAACATATTTGGTTCTTGTCTGATGCATTACAGAAGTGAGTTAAGATACAGATGACTTGTTACTATGATTTCCAAATCAGCTTTTACCTTTTGCTTTAATTCTTCACTGTTGGTTTTCCTGTTGTATCTCTCTAAGCAAAAGGTGATGTAGCATTTCCACATGTCCTCTGTAGAATCAAAGGCATAATATCACACTTCATAGAATTACAAGAGTAAGCACAAATATTAATCTTTAAGGAATAAGAGAATCCAAGCACTAACGGTTAATGCCTATTTTGTTTTAAAATGCTGTATTATAAAATAGGCCCTACATTTATAACATTTAAAAATTACTTCCTGATACAAACTGCAGACAGCTACTCTAGTAACGAGCATCAAGCTTAGTTCAGCTGAAGTTTCAGTGCATGCTGTCACTAATGCTCCGTGCACCCTGTGCCTGCACTTCTCAAAGGGCCTGCAAGAGTAAGGACACTCACAGGCAACTGAGAAAATCCTTCTTTGCCTGACTTTAGGGCCACAAAATCAGACTGATGGAATAGCTCTTCTATGAGGACAGGCTGAGACTTGAGGTTGTTCAGCCTGGAGAAGAGAAGGCTCCGGGGAGACCTTATCGTGGCTTCTCAATACTTAAAGGGGGCTTATAAGAAAGATGGGGACAGACTTTTTAGTAGGGCCTGTAGAGACAGGACAAGGAATAGTGGTTTCAAACTAAAGGAGGGCAGATTCAGACCACGTATAAGGATGAATTTTTTTAGGAGGGTGATGGGACACTGGAACATTTCACCCAGAGAGGTGGTAGATGCTTCAGCCCTGGGAACATTCAAGGTTGTATGGGATTCTGAGCAACCTGATCTAGCTAAAGATGTCCCTGCTCATTGCAGGGGGGTGGACTAAATGACCTTTTAAAGGTCAGTTCCGACCCAAACCATTCTATGATTCTATGACTTCAAAGGCTATATAAGCAGCAAGTTTGAGTCTGCTTCACCAACAGCCCCTTGATAGCTTCCTTTGAGAATAAGGACAATGCCAGATGTTGGGTATCCACTCCACTGGCAACTCAAAACATTGCTTACTCACAGCTAACTAGCAATATACTTGAGCTCTACAGGTTTCCTTTATTTCGGAAATTTTCTCTATTTACAACTCCCAAACTTTTGTTCATCTGTGGGCTTCTAATTCTCCTCATTGGTTAAGTCACATTAATAAAAGCAAACAAAAAGCACTTTCGGTTGAGCAGCTCATTCAAAAGCAAGAATGCACTGGAAAATAACCCCATTAACACATAAAATAGATCCCCAAAAGGTAGCATCTAAAAATGGCTTGCTTTCTTTTACGTACAGTAGAGCCTGCCAACACCTACTTCAAACCTTTCACAGTATACAGTATGCTAAAGTACCAGGAAAAAAATGCTACAACGCAGGCAGAACTTGTCACCTGTTGGGACTGCTCTCACAGCCTCTTCAAAGACTGCACAGCACCGTTCCTCTCTCCGGGCCATTTCAGATACTTTCATCTGTTTTGTGGTGTGTTTTGTGGACTTCAGGGACCCCAGCTCCAGCTCACGACGGGCCATGTAATCCCATGTAAGAGGATCATCAGCATACTTGGTCTGCAAACTAAACACACTATGTCTGTAACAGTCCTCAACTACCATTCTTCCCTTGTAGACATGTTTAGAAGGGTTATATTGGTATAGAAATGTACTTAATTTCAGAGTACTCAAATGCCAGAGAAAAAACATCTTACCTTTCCACAAATGAAAAAGTATTAGCTTATTTTGGTTTTTTATTTAATATGGATATTCTCCAGTAATAGCATGAACTAGATAGGAAGCTTTCAAGAGACCTTTCTTATGAGAGAGGAACAACTGAAGAAGCTAAAGATCTATGTCCTGGTTTCAGCTGGGGTAGAGTTAATTTTCTTCTTAGTAACTGATTGCAAATCTGTGTTTTGGATTTAGTATGAAAATAATGTTGATACCACACTGATGTGGTTGCTAATTAACGCTTACTCTAAATCAAGGACTTTTCAAGTTTCCCATGCTCTGCCAGCAAGCAGGTGCACAAGCAGCAGGGAGGGAGGGCAAGCTGTCCAGCAAGACAGCTGACCCACAGCCAAAGGGATATTTCACATCATAGAACATCATGATGGGTATATAAACTGGGGGGAGTTGGCCAGGGGCCACTGACCACTGCTCAGGGACAGGTTGGACATCAGTCAGTGGGTGGTAAGCAACTGTATTGTGCATCACTTGTTTGGTTTTTTTTCCCCTTTGGGTTTAATTCCTCTCTCTCCTTTTAATGAAAGGTATTATTATTATATTTTCTTTACTTCAATTATTAAATTGTTCTTTCCTCAACCCACACGTTTTTACCTTTTTCCTATTAAATTGTTCTTTTCTCAACCCACAAGTTTTTACCTTTTTCCCCCCAATCCTCCTCCCCATCCCACCAGGGGGGGACAAGGGGGAGTGAGTGAGCAGCTGCATGATCCTTAATTACTGCCTGAAGTTACACCACAACGATGCAAAAGAACCACAAAATACACTAGCAAAATACATGGTTCCTGCAGTAAATTTATGGAAACTAAGTGTAGCAATTATTCAGCAACAACTATATTTTATCTAAATTTTTCTTAGCAGTTTCTCAAAGCTTTTTCTGAAGTTACAAGTATCTTTCTAAAAGAGCATGCTTGCCTCATGTTCTGTTTTTCAGGGATTTCCCATACACCTTAACATTCTTTTTCCCTAGAGGAACAGCCTTTGGTTGTTAACCTGTCAACCCACTATAAATTAGAGAAGTTATGAGAACATGTTTTTTACAAAACAAAATAATTTTAAAAAAACCCACCAAAACAAAAAACAACCTCACCTTTCAAGAATTTCTTTTTGCAAATCTTCAGTAAAATCAAAGAGCTTTGCAATAGAAAGTACAGCCAGATGGAATTCAACACCTACATTTCAGGAGAAGAAGAATAACCCTATCAAGTGGAGTATTATATCCATTACACACCAAATTTCTGTATCTTTGCAAGCTTTTGTCAAGACACAGATAACATTTAACTGTCTAGATAGATAGCCTTTTCTTTCCTGACTTGTTGCTTGCCTGACTATATTCTTTACGACTTCCATGTTAGGCAGTTACAAAAGAAGGCCATGAGAGACAGGACATTCCAGACTCCAAAGTGATGAACTAGGCCTGTCCTGACACGCTTACAGATCCTTCCAGCACGGTTCCACTCGCAAATGTAATCACCGCCTCCTCTACTCCTTCATTTGACTCTGCCATGAAAATACAGAAGGGTCCGCACCCAAGACAGACCTCTCCAAAGCCGCACATGGTATACATCAAGTAGTTATGTCCCTCCATCTTGTATCTCCACAACTTATCTTTGAAAATGCTAAGTGACATGACTTGACATAATTAGTTCATTGTGAATCCCTATCAGACATTACTCACCTCTTTATTTTTAGGTGCTTACAAATCATTTGTATGCCTATTTATTCAGGATATTTCTCCAGGTATTTAAATACCTGTAATTTCCTCTTATGTCCTTTTCCACCCACTACTTTTCAATGCTGCTGTTGTATTTTGACGATTGTCTTCCAAAATATCCTCATCGATCATGGTTTACCAAAGATACCTGCTACTACTTTATTATTTTACCCAATTCACTCAATAAAATGGGTGAATTTACCAAGCCTGGTTAATATAATCTGCTTTATTATTAGTCTGAATTCTTACTTCTTTGTCAGTAGTACTAGCTAATTAGTTGTGATCTAATGTTCAGTAGACAAAGCAAAAAAGGTGTGTAATTCTGAACTGTCCTCCCACTGTGGTTTTTTAAACAAAAAAGTCTTGAAACTGTAAGCCCAGCACCTGTGCCACTTCAGCCCAAAAGCTGCTGTACTGGAAGAGGTGTCAGCCAGCAGAAAAGTTATGAAAAACAGAACTATCAGCACTATTTATACTTCAGCATTATCTAGGTTCTACTGAAGAAATGTTATATTCGAAAACGTATCTTAGTATGTACGCTGGAGTTAAGTCTATCTGTATTACCTACTGGAGAGCGGAGTTAAAGGTGACAGCTTTCCTAGTAAGTAAGTACAAAAAATGTTAAATCACCTTTAATTTTCTGAGCAGCATCTCTGTAGATTATGCGAGCCATTTCCCCATTAAGAATCTCTTCAGAATAATTGAATTCCCCCTGCAATTATCAAGCAGAGTATCGTTAAAATGTCTTCCTTTCTCAGCTACCATTTTTGGAAACATTGACAAGACATCAGAAGATGGTATTAATGTTTTGCTTCACCCAAATCTATCTAATTTGTACAAGTCAACTATAAAGAAATAAGAAGCAGTATTACTAACTTTCAAACTGGGGGATGTAACAAAAGACTTTACAATTGTAAAGAAAAATCAATGTATGAAGTATTTGAGCTGAGCATCTCTTGACGCAAACACTTGAAAAAATTGACACAGGACATATACAAAAACTTTCTCTAACCTGCTGTCAAACAAACCATTGCTACAGATCCCTTGAAACTGTGCATTCAGATGTGTGATACACAAGCAGACAATAACTCTTCAGTAAGTTTAGCTGACCTACCAAGTCCATCTTTGCTCGTTCAAATTCTTTCTTTTCCTTCCTCTGTTTTTCAGCATGCATCAGCTCCATTCTGAAATACTGCAGAAGAGAGAATAAAATGAAATGATTGTGGGGGTAGGAATAATCTAAGTCCACAAACGTGGTAAAACAAACTACCTGAAGAGCTACAAATCAGGACCTGGCCAACATCCTATGTATGTCTGAGTGCCTTGGTTTTTAAAAGTGTGTCCGTAACAGCTATCTGCCCTACATATTTACTCAGGAGTTTCCCACATGTAGAAATTACCACTCCCTAGTCATTCTTTAAACCTTAACTTGTCCTCAAAGAAAACCATGTTTCCTAGCAAAGGCTTGGAATGCCAGATCTAATCCATAGAACGATGTCCTAACAGAGCTTACAGTACTTTAAAAGGGAATTCTGACACATTTCTCTTTGAACAGTGTAAAAACCTCATTTCACATAAACACACACAGTGTTTGCTAAACAACTGAAAAATGCTACCAGTACTAAGTTTTTTTGTTTCCAGGGGTTTTTTAAATCCTTCTGACATTTCCCCACTAATGAGAAAACAAGTTTTTTCCAGTTTTCACAGACTGATACGAGAAATATCCCGGACTCATTTGCTCTCATTGATAAAGTAACTGGTTGTAGAAGAAAACCAGGAACTCACTTCTTGATAAAGTTTTGGGCACTCTGGATGGAAGCGCAAAGCGCGAAGAAACAAGTGCCTAGCACTTTCTGATGAGAGTTGTGTCTCCATTTCCCATTTCGCTGCCATAATCCACAGTGCTGCAACAGGTGATACAAATAAATTCATTTTAAGGCAAAGCAAGTGGTTGGTCATGAGAACCCATTCTGAAGCTACTCTCCAGAACGCACAGGTTGTTTTTGTTTGATGTACCCACCCCAACATAATCCATGATCTCAGCAATGGAATAAGACTGATTATCTCCCACATAAAACTGAGTTAAAGGACAGATGTAACCAGCTAGGCAGATCCAGGAAGTTTAATCTGGTATAGCTACAGATCCAATGATGTACAATGTCATCTTCAAAAGCCAAAAAGCTGCCATGAGTATTCAAGATCTACCTCTGAAACATCTACCTAGTCCCCAGTCCACCTGGGAAATGGTCACTCAAACCCCGAGGACTCCTATTTCACACCACCTTTTGATTGCTCAGCACAATCCCTGTCAGAGCCCTTTTCTCCGAAGTAGCAGCAAAGCAAAGCAAAGCGAGTAGCAACTTTTACCCTAATAGCTTGAAACAGAGATCTGCAAGAACTTAAACCAACACTATACAATATATAGAGTCATTTATGCAGCATTCACCATTGTTTTATTTACCTGGTTTATTGGGATGAATGGCCAACATGGAAGAAAACACCTTACTAAGCTGATGTTTTGCATTCTGTAAAAGAAGTTTTGTTTTTAGTACCAAATTGAGCCACCAGCAAAGTTTCATTATGAACGGTTACAATTTGTAATGCAATTCTACTGGAAAAGACACTTCTCTGCTACTTTATTTTCAGTAGAAAGTTTCTCAGATTCAATGCTGACCAGCTTTTAAATGTGACCAGACTAGATTAGCATAGTTAACTCAAACCATTCTGAACTACACAGCTAACACAAATGTCACCTAACTCACAAATCCATAGTCTCACAGACACTTTTTTGAGTTAAAGACTGCATTTTTCTTTGGCCACCTGCATTACTATGACAAGGTCACCTTCTTCAGTACAGGAAAGGCAATGACCACATGGTAATAATAATAATGTGAAGACTTGCACAGGTAAGTTTACAAAGCACACAACTGCCAAAACTACACTTTTCAGCATTGCCACTATAAGACATGTTTGTAACAAAATCACAATTCACAAACAGGTGATCCATTCATTCCAGAGAAGGTATAACCAATATTATCATTCCTCCAAACCAAACATTACTCCAGATTCTGTGCAATTAGCCTCACCTTTACCACCTGCAAGCATCAAACTTCATACTAATTCATTCTGACTCATACTCTACATTTATATGTAACAGTGAAAATCCCAGGCAGCTCCAATAATGCTATCAAAATCGTTTCAGTATGACAACATGGGGCAATAAAGTTTGTAACCCTGTCTTGTAATTCAAGTTCCAGATGCCTGATTATAAACACCAATCCAGTATCACAGCTCTGGTTAAGATTAGCATCTTGAAAACTCACCCACTGCTTGCAAAATGCAACATGTGAAAGCCAAAGCTGGACATCTTCCTGTTGGAAATGCAAGAGGGAAAGAATCAACCATACAGTAAGACAAGCACAAAATCACTTGCACATTGACAAGCAAATATGCCCTTGGTACAACAACTTGGCATGCAGAGAGAAGGAATTCTGAATCTCAAGTTGCCTTCTTTTTTTCCCAGATCTTCAAATTCCTGCAAAACACCCAAAGAAAACCAACCCTTCCATCTCATCATACACTCTGAGCCTCTCCAATCAGATCTACGTTACACTGAACTCAATAGAGAACTCACTGTCATGGTTCCTGAGGCACCTCATTTAGATCTTACCATGAAATGTATATCAAGACAATCTTTTCCCAAAGCCACTGAAAGTTCTTTTCATTCCGTTTCTAGACCTTGTAAGGAGTCAGACCAAACTCACATTGCAATATGTGGTTCCAGACAGTTGAGGACTAACAATTTTGAAAGCACAAAATATCATTTGTATACAAAATACATCTATCCGTTATGAATGATCCACTTCTAGGCTACTGCTAATTGTAAGAGCAAACATACACTTAATTTTTCTACTACATTATTCTGTATTACTGCAAGTATTTGGTGGCAACGGTATCCAGGTAATTTTACATACCAAAAGGGCATTTTTCAACCTACCTGTACAAATAAGCAAACTTACTTTCCATTTTCCTGTAGCACGGTTGAAGAGGCAATGGACTCTATGCAGAATAGAGTTCTCAATTTCATCCTTCTTGAATGAATATCCAATGCGCTAGGAGAGAAAAAAGCATTGATTTTATTGCAATAAAAATTTTAGCCTAAGTATTCTGCACTCTAAAGAACTGATAAACTTACTGCTCTTCTCTTCTTGATCAGTTCCAGCAGATTAATTTCATACTAGAACGGGGAGAAAAAAAAAATTAAAAGCAAATGAGAAGACAAGTAAGGAAAAAAAAATACAGATCAAGGCTTTTTTTATAGCTAATCAGGTGGACAATACAAATTACATCCAGGAAAACACAAGCAATAATTTTTTGGCCAGACCACTACATTTCTAAGGCTGACTAAAATTAAGCTTGAGTATTTGTATTGAACATATTTCAGACTTGAGCTGTTAGCAACCCCTATCTCTAGAATCATAATACACAAGGCAAACTTCTAACAGCACAAAAAAATTAATTACGCTTAACTACAATCTCCACATCACATCAAGGAACTGGGGTCTCTGCATCCCTAGAGAAACTACAGGAAAAAGTCACGAGAGACCCTCTCATCCCAAACTAAGGCTCCAACTCCTGGCTACACCTCATGCTCTGGTGTGTACTGATTGTAAGCCAACAACCGCTTCATGCGCTGGTGTGTATCGATACAGAGCCTCAGCCCGTAACCGCCCCATGCTCTGGTCGGTCCTGACACACAGCCTGAGCCCGTAACCGCTTACAAGAGCCCAGGCGAGGAGAGGCCTTCGGGAAGCCGCCCGGTTTCCACGTGTGTAACTACAAAATAACTCCTGAGCTGGCCCTACCACGTGAGTTAGGCTCGCTCTGCTCGTCAGTAGAGCCTACCTGAATATAGTTGATGAAATCCTCCTTCCGAAGCGCTCTCCGCTGTATTTTGTACTCCAGAGCCGAGGCTTTCCTCAGGACGGCCCTGCGGGACGGGGGAATCAGCCAGCGGAGAGATCGCGCCCCCGCTGCGTGTGCCGCCACCCCTCGCCGGGCGCCCGCCTCCGCGGCGGCCGCCCACCTCACCTGATCTCCCGACGCGTGAACAGCCCTACCCGCTCCAGCTGCTCCAGCTCCGGGATGCGGTCCTCCAGCCGCTGCTCGATGCGCTCCGCCATGGCGGCGGCACGGACCCCTCACGCCGGTGTAGCCCGCCGCCACTTCCGGCCGCCGCGCTGCCCCGCCCCCAGCCTTCCGGGACCGCGCCGCTCTACCGCCCCCTGCCGGCAAACGGCAACGGCGCAGCGAGGCGACCCCGGGGCGGGCAGGCAGCGCCACGGTGGCTGCTCACACCAGAAACCGGTACCAAACGGAACGGCCCCGGGGCAGCAGAGCCGTTATGGGTACGGACGTCGCGGGGCTGTCGTGACCCGAGCGCAGGGCCTGTCGCCCAGCCTCGCTGAACCTCTTTCACGGTTTAACCTCAGCCAGTAGCTAAGCATCCCAGAGGGATGGGGAGAAGAATTGGAAAGGGATGTGAAACTCGAGGGTTGAGAAATGAAATAAAACAAAACCAATAATAACGATAACAACAAAAACAATTATAATGAAAAGGAGGGAGAAGAGGAGAGGAATGGAATCCAAAGGGAAGGGAGAAAAGAAAACAAGTGATGCACAATACAATTGCTCAACACCTGGTGACCCGATGACCAGCCCCTCCCCAAGCAATGCCTGGCTGGCCCCATCCAACCCCACCAGTTTATCACCGAGCATGATGTCCACGTGTCCCACGGCACGGGATACCTCTTCAGCCAGTTCAGGTCAGCTGTCCTAGCTGTATCCCCTCCCAAGTTCTTGTGCCACTCCAGCCTTCCCACTAGCAAGGTCTGAGAAACTAAAAATTCCTTGACTTACATAAACTTTACTTGGCAACAACTAAAAATATCAGTGTTATCAATGTTGTTCTCACACCAAATCCAAACCGCAGCAATAAGAAAGAAATTAACTCTTATCTCAGCCGAAATCAGGACAGCCTCACACAGTTGGCCTCGGCCCATTGGTCCAGCCTGTCCAGATCACTCTATAGAACATTCCTACCCTCAGATTGATGCTCCCACCCAGTTTGGTGTCATCTGCAAACTTACAAATAGCGACGCTATTTTCCAAGAAGTGATCAAAACAGGAAAGTCACCAGGAAACTGAGAGGCACCTTCCAGTCACAAGACCAAGAACTACAGACTACTGCGTTCAGAGCTCAGTGACTGAGGCAGCTCTGAATCGCAGCTGTGTCATGTGAAGGGATCGGTTACCCACCTGGAAAGGACAATAGCCTTTCCTGATGTAGGCTGTCCACCCTAGAGGCTCCCATGTCCTACACTGAACTGCCACAGTCTATGGTTTTGTATATTACAGTGCTATCAAGTGCTATTACACCTTGATATGCTCGCATATTCACAATAGAATTGGCAAAATCCAGCAGCTGCCTCAGAGTACTTGAGCCACCCCTGCAGTGGAAAGAGGAGCTTCCCACAGCAAGGACAGCTGGAGAGTCAGAGGGGGGATCAGCACAGCCATCCCAGCGCAAGCCATCCCAGCACAAGCCATCCTTGCTTCTGAGCCAAAGCCTTAAATCTCTTGGACCTAAATTTCAGTGAGTTCACCTCCCATTGAGTTCAGCTTTCAGTAAAGCAGACAACAGATAATCCTTCTCAAAGTGGTGGTGTAAGAGTATTATTCATAATCATCAGCAACACTTATTAATTATATCACATGTGACTTTTTTTTGAGGTGCATCAGCTCAAACAGATTCCCATGTAAGCCCAGACTTTATTTATTTTCATATTTCTGCATCTCATTGCGTGATTTTATATTACAAAAGCATTCTGTATTTAGAGCTTATCTATCATGGTGCACTTAGATCACAACATGTAAATGAGAACACCACATGCAGTGTAGGAGTGCAAAGCTTAAAAGGTAGATAGATGTCAGTCATTACCTGGAAACCTCTGGGATATTCTATTTCTATCTTCTTGCTCTCCTCATTCTTTAAACACTAAGCTCTCCTTTGGTTGAAAAACAGAAGCAGCTGCAAAAGAGAGATACAAACATAAACAGCAGTCTTCTCAAACTTTAAGGTTGATCGTTCTATCAGTCTGAAAACACTGTTTTGTGATCAGCCTACAGTGTTGTGCCACCTGCAGTCAGTTAGGAACTTTGAAACTCAAAGCCCACCACCAAACAATCTATGACTGTTTTAATCTAGATGATAGAGAAGTGTGTGTACCCTAAGGGGCAACAGCAACCTCCACCTTGAATTGTGACTCCAGGAGAATTCAGCCATATACACGTATCTGCCAACAGGTCTTTGATACATGCAAGTTATTCACATACTATCTGCATACCGGTAACAATGTGTGTCCAACAATGCATCTTAGAGTATTAAATCCCTTGTTAGCACTTGTCAAAGCCCCACAATATCATCCGATAGAAGCACACAGGCATAGCACAAACCACTCTGCAGGACCCATCACTGCGGGACTCAAAGAAAGAAAGAATGGTGTGCACCAAAACAATAGACTCCCCAGGTTTCTAGTTTAGAGGACTAGTATTTCCCACTGAAAACACACACACAGAGTGAGTAAGTTTAAAATACTGAACTTGTTGATGACCTCACAGGATTATTTACAAATAAAATAGATCACAAACTGATTGAAAACATTTTCTGTTCCCTCAGATATCCCCCCTTTCCTGTAAATGGAAAAAGTACAAAAATACAAATGCCTTTCCTCTTCTTCCCCCAGCAAAACAACCCTTAGAACAATTAACATAACGGACTGTCAGAAGTGTTCAAACCAAAGTGACAAATGCAGTGAATGGCAGGCAAGCCCAGCCCGACCCACCAGAACACTGCATGCTGGATTTGTCATGCAAATCAAAATGGAACCTGACATGTTCTTTGTTCATTTTCCTTTCAAAAAATCTACTTTAAATGCCTCCCATGTGCCTTGTTTTGGAAGCTGACATTCCAAATGCATCAGTGCAAATTAAGAGAGGGATCCATTTCCAATAAAGACGTTGTGATACAGAGTTTCAACAAACCTTGTTGGGAAGACTGGAGAGACAACTGATGCAGATTGCACCTGTAGGGTCACTCAATTTGCTGCTGCTGCTTCATTTATGAAGCCTCTTCAGAAAAACTCCATCAGTAGGTCCTTGCAGGAGAAGTTCTGGCAAGCTATTGCAGCTTAATATTTATAGAGTCTGCAAGCAATGGATATATTGTGAATTAGGAATAGTAAGTGTTTTTTCTGTAAGTCTTGCCTACATTAAAATGCATGATAGTGAATGTGTGTAAGGCAAATATTTAAATTATAAATAGATATCTATATCTTATTTATTTCTGCTATTTTACTGCCTGAATGCACAAACAATTACAGCTTTTTAGAAGATGCCACCAGATACACAGTATTTTATATATTAACTTATACTATATATGGAGATGCCTTTTAAACAATGAGAGTGATGTTCTGACCTCATGAAAATAATTGGGAAACTTGCACTGACTTCAGCTGAGCCAGTGGTTCATCATTTTTAACAAAACCCTCAAAACATATTACTGAGCATGTGGAGCTTTGGTTTAAAAATACATGAATATATCTGTTAATAAAGCAGCTTGGAATTTACTCTCAAAAAGAAACTAATCCAAACTTCAGACTATATTAACTTCTCTAGTTTTGTAATTAAAGCAATTTACATGACAATTTGGTTTTGCTTCTGCCAAACTTAGCAGTCAATCTGCATAAAAAGTGGTTTCACATTTCCACTCTGAACCTCCAATAATTTATATTTAAGACTATGCAATTGGTCAGTTGGACTGCTCCATACCTACATTAATACTGGTACATGTACCCATCCTACACAAATATTTTTTTTTCCATTCTGATAGACAAATGCTTGTCTTTGCCAATGCATTGCTTTACTCTTACTGCTTGGCAGCCCTTACCCTGCAGCATTAGATCTGAATGCTTTCCAGAATTTCATTGACTCACTTATCTCTTCTGCATATCAATCATTGCTAAAAAGAAACCCCCAAAATAGTATTTTCATTCAATGCCTTAACAGAACTATTATGTGACAATTTACTCTTACATATAGTCTCTTAAAAAAGGCAAGACCTTTACTTTCTTCTCTGCATTAGCTCTGAACTTCAATTTTTATGAATCAGATTTTTCCTCCTACTCATTTTGAGGCTTTCTGTTTCATCTCAGTTGCCCCCAGATCTGAACATCCATATACAGGGAATTTTCAGTGAAGGGGAATGACGCCTCTGGAATTGTTTCCTTGCCAGTTCACATCTGGTACTCAATACAAGATCCATCTGTTTATTCAGAGTCTCCAGGGGCTTGTACAGTAGTGGCTACAAGTGTGCCTTTTAATTTGGTTTTGTCATTTGGCTGTAGAGTAGTTGACAGTCTGTCTAAATGCAGCAGGGCAGTTATAACTAGTCAGTCATCATATTCTAGTTGCCAATTCATAATCCAATGGAATGCCAGTCACATTTCAACAATTTAAAACTACATCAGTCATCTCCTCCTACATACTCCCAAACTGTCAACACCATGAAATGTATTGCTTAATTACCTTTAATTTAATTATTCCTTACACATACATTTGCACTCACGATTGTTGCCAGAGCTCTGGAGAGCAGTCTCATGCTAATCTTGATGCACCTCACTAACCTGCCTGGGTTTAAAGAGTAGATGAAATTGTGGCATGTCCTTAGGTGACCTAGATTGGGTGACCTTAGGTTACTAGCATAAGTAACAAGGAAGGTAAAGATAAAACTTGCTCAGAGCAAAGCCTTATATCTTTTAAACACAAAGATGTCAGTACCAGCATCAATTAAGCTGGAAAGACCACAAATTATGCCACATATACATTTATTTCTCCTTCCAAAAAGTGGGATTAGTATTGGTCACAATTTGCCTCCCGCTATGTTTCTCACGTCCTTCTGTGGAGATGCGTTTAGCATGGTAATAGCACTTCGACCACAGTCACGGCAACAACCAGTAAAACTACTTCAAGAGTATGGATAATTCAGATTGTAGCATGCAGAATTATGTATCCCAAGCAGCATTCTGAAAACAAGATAAACCCTTGTAAAAGCCTTCTGAAGCAACATCTAGAACATAAAACCACAGACAACATGTTAACTTTCATTTGAAACACTTAGGTAAACTCTCTTGTGTGTGAATTCTGTATACCTGTGTTAAGTGGAAAACATTGGGGAAATAGTTTCTGCCCTGATCTTATCATTTAAGTAGTTGCTGATGACAAAATTCAAAATTCTCATCTTATTAAGCTGTACTTGGTTTAGCCACAGAAAAAAAAAGAATTGGTCCTGTTAAAACTTACCTCTTACTTAAAGCTGAAATTAATTTGTTAACTAATTAATCTGAGGTTTCATTTTACTATCTATTGGCATATTCTTTGATCCTCCTATTTTTCCTTTTGATTGACTGAAGCTTTCATTCTTGCCCTGTCATCAGACTTTTTGGTGAGAAACTTCTACTTTCACCTGTAACTGACTTAATTCTCCCATCTTCCATCAGTTTCTCCTCTGTATTTCTCAGTTTAATAATTAAGTTTCCATCAAAAGTTTTTCAGTTGCTGTATCTTTCACAGTTTCCATGACTCCAGAGAACACAATTCCTGAAAGTTCATTTAGAATTATTTTTTGATAGTTCTGCAGCAAGTACTACACATGCTGGATCTCTGAAATTACAGTATGAACTAGCATGAGTCCTGTTCCATTTCCAAGTATTAAGCATTCAAACTTCAAAATCTGGCATTTTTTTATTTTTTCTGTGTATTTTGTTTGGAATCATACATTAAACATAATCCAGTGTAGGTGTTTTTTGTGACCTGGAACTATAGAATCATTTAGGTTGGAAAAGACCTTTAAGATCAAGTTCAACCGTTAACCCAGGACTGCCAAGTCCACCACTAAACCATGCCTTTAAGACTTTATCATATACAGGAGATCTACAGATTTTCTGTCAAAAAGGCAAACAATTCTGGATTAAAATATTAAAAGTCTACAATTCTCTTTTCTGAAGCTCAAGTTTAAAAAGGGGGTTCACAACAAAGATCCACAGTTTCTGAGGTCAAAAGGGACGTGAACTTTTATATACCTCACCTCAAGCACCTTCCATTTTTTGAACACTTATAAATTTGATGAAGACATTCAAAATGAAGGGCACAGACCGACAAGTAAGCCAGATAAAGGTCTATTCCGAGTGTTGCGTGAGCAAAACTGAGCAACAACAGTCCTTCTACACAGAGACTCCATGAGTCCTTTTCCTACGTATGGAGTCTTCAGTGACACATGGAATTTATTCAGGTTTTAACACAGGTGAATAACATTACCTTGTTTTCTTTCAGCAGACACTTCCTTCTGATTTTGATCCAAACTTATATGAATACAGATCTTATTTTAGACTGTCTTTAAAACTAAGTGGATGTTATCCTGTATTTACTGCTTTTACCCTATAAACATTTTTGGTTTATTTCATTGTAGGAGATTTATTTTTCTGTAATTAATGTTTTTACTGTTGGTACATTTCTGGGCTTACACTTAAATTGATGTCCTGCCTTTCTAGAGCAAATTAATATGTTGGGCCTAGGCTTTTCATAATACTTTTGAAACAATTCTGGTATTTTTAGTCTACTATCTGAACAGTAAAGACAAACACTACTGCTATAAAGCTACCAATCAAAAATAAAACATTAACTGAAAATCAGGAAATAATTTTCACTGTAAAGAGTCATGAAAGAGACATTAAAACATCACTAAGAGAACTCCAACAAACAACTCCTGAGCACACACTTCTAGTAAGCAATAATGACAAATAGTTATCACACCATGTGAATGCAGAAGATAGGTTACTCAATGGTGCAAAACATACTGTGCATTCACTTTTCACTCTCTACAATAACTCAAGACACATAAGCAACCTGCTCACTGAAAGCTGTGCATTATGGGTGCATTAAGATTCCCTGAGGGCCAAGTTCCTGGAGTACTGTGCTCCTGGAATACATTTGAACAGCTCTGTACAAAAGCAGTCCTCAGCCAAAAACACATGAATGAGAATCACAAGTGGCTGCTCTGTCAATCTTCCGCACATACCACATTCATAGCTATACGTCAGAACACTTAGACTGCTGTGTAAGATCTTAGCTCATCCCTTTGCCTCGCTTCACTACAGCTGTTCCCTTACAAGTAAAGTTTATTTTCCCTTTTCTTAGTTCCCTGCTTATAAAAACAGGACAGCACTAGACATTAACGTGCAGAAAACCGAAGCGAAACAGAGCTGCCACCCAAACAGCAAATATGATCCTGCCATCCTAAATATACCCAGTACTCCACCTACGCACTCTCACGCTGTTATCCAGACAGCTGTAGCTGCTCCCTTTCTCCGGTTGCAATACTGCGTAGCCTCTGTTGACTACAGACTGGGAAAACACCAAGTGGGAGTTGACTTTTGCTTTCCAAGCAGGTAGGGAAGAGTAGCTTATCTAATTATTTCCATGGCCTGTTACTGCTGATCAACATTAAATTAATGTTGAAATAAAGAAGATGTCTTTATTCTGAAAAATGGTTTAGTAAATACTGCAGTTGGAATTAATTCAGCATCTAGTGAGGTTTGTTCATGTAAGTGAAAGAAAGGGATGCCACTGAAATGGATCTGTATTTGGAGTACAGTGATGCAGCTGTGGGACCCATATCTTCCATCTATGCATGAAGTCTCAGTTCTACTGCATTTATGCATTCTCCTTCTCTGGGTGAGAAACTGTGGAACACCTGGGTTTGGTGGGCTGGACAGAGTGGGAAGGAGAACCTGGAAGCATGAAAACAGAAAGTAGTAAAGTTCGGATGTAACCACAGAAGTGGAGTGTGTAAGGTCTCCTCCATCCTGGATGCCCTTGGATTCCACTGAATGTGGTCACTGGCTCGAGGCCAAAATAACAAAACGGAGCTACCCGGAGACACTTAATGTGGATTTGTTCTCCTCAGCAACACCCTCAATAGCAAACTTGAGTTCCTTACCAATGTGATGTAAGAGTGCTCCCTAATAAATACTGACGCTGGCTTTCATGATGGCCTGAATCTGTAAGCAATTTTTAAAAAAGATTGACCAAAAGTTTATCCCCACCTACTAAGCACTACTCTTTTGTTCCAGTTATATTTAAAAATAAGTTCTCAGAAGATAAGCTAGATCTGTAGTAGTATTTAGGTAGTTATTGACAATATAGACAGACCCATGTTTAAAGATGTGAGCAAAAGAGTATAATTATACTGACAGAACTTTCATTTAGACTGAGCTCCCAAGTACAGAGGTATTTATTTCCCCTTTAGAAAAGGATTTACTTTGTAAATATTCCTGTGCTGAGATACAGTAAGGATTTATTTTGTAAATATTCCTGTGCTGAGGTATAGTAATCTGGAGAACTGGAAGCTGGAAAGTTAAGTAGGATAGCTATAGGGGTACTACAGACAACGAAGAAAAGCATGTTACTATGAAATGAAGAAAAAAGTCATAAAGTACTATAAAACATGTGTGCACTTACTCATACATATCTGAAAAGGTAAAAATTGCTGCAGTTTAGCCTTTCAAGATGACAGGAATGCTGGGTAGGTACAGGCAGCAAAAAGCCTTAGGAAAAAGGGATTTAGAAGTAGCATATGCTGTCAATCTGCAGAAGACAAACCTGATCTTTGGGATATAAAATGCAAATCCCATTAACAGTACATGAAAACAAGAATGGATTGGCCATCTCAAGACATAAAATCTGATATATCATAAAAGCACCTCTGCCAGCTACTTCTGCTTTTACTACCATGGGTTTGTTCCAATAGCAACCCTGGTTTGCAAATGATTGTTTCTGCCATTTATCATATTAAACTAATTAAACTGCCCTTTTTTGCATTATTGTAGGATATTTTCTATACCTATAGCAAAAAAATACACTAGTTGTCATAATCCTTTACTTTTTTTAATTTTATGAGTTAATATCAATTTCAGTAAGGTACAATATATTTCACTGCTTTTTTTTTACTACTTTATTAGAAAACATATTTTTACTGGCTTGTAGCTATCCTGTCATTTGCTAAATACAGTCAACTTCTTTGTGTTACCTGATGTATACATAAACAAGAAAAAAATTTAAAATTATGTTTTTTTAACAAGTGCATTGTAAAATCTATAGGGGTCTATATTATCAGGCAGGTCAAGGACATAACAGTCTTATGCCACAGCTCATTTCTGAAGAAACCATAATGATTTCCACTTTCTAAAAAGGAATATGTATTTTCTTGCTTCTAACTCTGCAAGGTAAGTTACTTGCTATTTTATGCCCTGCACTCTTTCTAGCCATCCATACTATGAAGCCCCAAATATGACATTTCAGAGCTGTTGAGGCTCTTTCAGTTGAACGTATCAACCATACTCTATGCTCTTTAAGTACATATGAACAGCCCAGAGCAGCAGCAGATCTAAACAACTTTAAAAATGAAGGGTCTGTCTATTAACTAAGGAAAATGGGCTCAAGCTATCGAAGCTCTACTGTTTAACAGTTTCCAGAGGGCTCTCTGTATGTACTCATTTTGCGCTGTGATGTCCTGTCCCATTCAAGGCTAGAGTCTCATCCTTAGTTCTTCTGTTCACAAGCATATCCGACTCCAATGCCAGAGATTAATTGCCTAATTATCTTTCTTACTCCTGCTTGGAAAGTTGCCCTCTGGCTCCTCCTCCTGGTTTTGAAATTTAGAAGGATGAGCCACCAGAAGCAGCAGAGGCTTGTAAACAGTGGGGAAGAAACAGGAATAGCTTTTAGGCAATAAACAACTTCCAAGGACAAAATAGGAGCCTTTCTCACACATACTGCAATATTTGTTACCTTTTGTCACTTGGCACTGGGTGTCGCTGGCCCGAAGATCAACCCTGGATTTTTTTTAATTTGGTGTACTGCTGATATCAAGCCTATGAGTTCAGAAGACTGGCAAATACCCAATGCATCAGAAGGCTCACCAGAAGTCCCCTGGCATTAAGAGCAAAGAAGCTACACATAGGGTCTGCAAAAATGTACAGTGCATTAAACACTGCTGCTGCTAGTAAGTAAAAGTATATTCAGCAACAAGAAGTGGCTGTAGAGAAATTTAGTAGGAAATAGAAGATCAAGAAACTGGAATACTAAGCAGAGACAATTAGGAGAAGCAGGCTCTAAAATGTATAACAGTATTTTAGAAATAGCACTTTTTGTTAAAAGGGAAGAAAAACAGAATGTAGGTTAAATGGTACAAAGATTAATTTCTAAAAATGTAATAAAATTAAGGTTTAAGCAAATCACAGAAAAGACTGCGTGTAAAACATTAATGCCTGACAAAAATGTAAGGAAAACGAGTAACAAAAAAAAAAAAAAGCACAAGGGAGGAAAAGATCTTCCCAAAACAAACATGAAAGACAGAAAAGAGAAAAAGAGGGGAGGACACTGAAAAATAAAAAGAAAGTTTCAGATATTAAATAAGTATTGAGGAACTGTAAAAAAAAAATCAGATGGGGGAGGAAATAGTAGCCGATGAAGACTTGTGTATATACGTACATTTTCTTAAAACATAGTAAGGTTAATAACAGACAATTGAGACATCACATTAGAATCCCTCTCTGTTGATAATGTAAGGCACATTTACAGCACACCTGACTTTTAACATATGGTTTTCCTCTTAACTATTATCATTCAGTTCATTTTCCTTAACACTAGAATTAGAAAATAAACCAAGATAGTATAGTGCCAGCATCGCAGTTGTATCTGGTTTGAAAATTCAAGGCTGTGTTTTCACACACAAACCATTTTTCCCCTACCTTGTACTCTCGAAAAGTTTCGCAAAAGAAAGCAAATAGAACGCGATGGCTGTCAAAGCCTTTTACATATCAAGCTTGCCGCACCACTGATAAGGACTTAATTAAATAAAGCCATTGCTGAATTTTCTCATTGCACAGTTGGACTCTATCACATTTTCTCACACAGGTGAGGCAGCCAGGCTTCTGCCCTGCAGGCCCGACCCGAACGCGTGGCTCAGCGTCCAGGGCCAGTGGTCAGGGCTCCGAAGATAGCCACAGCAGCACAACTTTTATTACCCCATGGACTCCGCGGGTTCTCACTAAGCAATGAAAGGTGGGAATAAAACCAGAAACGTTTTATTGCACCTATGGGCCATTTCTTGTGCTGTCCTCTGAGGAAACCTCACGGTTAACTAAAGTTAAAACTACGGGATACCAGCAGCACCTCACGTCTGACCCAGCGTTAACCATTTTTACCAAAAACGGATACCGACTTACACCCAAGCCTCTATTTCGAATAACTTGGCTCTTTCAACGACGGTGCCGCAGCTCCTGCGGGCAGCTGAGCGCTCCCTCGGGGACGCCGTCCGCAAGGGGCAACTCCGCTCAGGCGAGAGGGGCACCTGTACGGCCGCGGAAGCAGCGGGACATGGCGCTCGGAAAGGGGCGCAGCCACGGGCAGGGGCACGGACAGTCCAGCTGGGGCACGAACGGAAAGCCCGGCGGGGGCGGGCAGAGCCGCGGGGCCAGGGCAGGAGCCGGGAGCGGGGAGGCGAGGGACAACTCCGGGCGGCAGGCGGAGACGGCCCGCTCTACCCAGCATGCCCCGCGCCGGAGGGCGAGCGGCGTTTCCCGCGAATTCAGTTCAAAGGAGGGGGAGGGGAGAAGCGCCAAGCGGCGAAGCGCACCGACCAACCAAACTCTTCCAGAACCATCCGTGCGTCACGCGGGGGCGGGCCCCGCGCCGGCCAATGCGGCGGTGCGGCGCCATCTTCGGAGCCAATGGGCGAGTGGGGGAGGCGGGCGCGTCGTGGTCGTCGGGTTCGGCTGGTCGTAGCGCCGAGGAGAGCGGAGCGGAGGAGACTTAGAGGAGTTGGAGCTCGGCGCTTCCCCTCCCCCCTCCTCACCCCACCCGCCCCAGCCGCCCCCTCCCTCCCCGCTCGGTCTCCGTCCTGCCGGGGCCCTCTCGGGGGCCAGGCCCATGGCTCCTCAGAAGCACGGTGGAGGTGCGGGGCCCAGCTCGGGCTCCGCTGGCGGCGCCGCCGGAGGAGGAGGCGGCGGCGGAGGCGGCGGAGGCGGCGGCGGCGGGGGGTTCGGGGGCTCCGCTGCGGCGGCGGCTCCCGGCGGTAAATCCGGTGGTGCCGCGGGCGGCGGCGGCGGCGGCGGCGGAGGAAGCGGTTACTCGGGCGGCTCCTCGGCCTCCTCGGCGGCGGCGGCGGCGGCGGCGGCGCTGCCCCCCGTGAAGAAGCCGAAGATGGAGCAGATCCAGGCCGACCACGAGCTCTTTCTTCAGGCCTTCGAGAGTGAGTACCGGGCCGGGGGAGGAAGTAGGGGCCCGAGCCGGCGGGACCGGCCGGGGCCGCCGCAGAAAGGGCGGGAGGAGGAGGAGGGGAGGGCTGTGGAGAGTAGGGGCTTCCGGGGGTAAACACGGTCGGGGGAGGGAGGGAGCTGGGACCGGAGCGGGGGCGCGGGGCCGGCAGGGGGCTCGGCCGGGGAGGCGGGGGCCCGGCGGGCCTGGGGCGGAAGCGAGGTCCGGGGGCCGGTGTGCGGGCAGGGCGGCGAGCGGCTGCCGGGGCCGGGGCCCGCTGCCTGCGGGGCGGGGGCGTGCGGCTGCGCCCAGCCCGTGAACTTGGTGTCTCAGTCGCAGTTCCCGTCGGGCTTTCGGGGCGGCCGGTTCCCTGCCCTCCTCTAGCAGCCCGCGGGGGAGCCGGGAGCCAGGAGGCGCTTCCCTCCCTGGCGGCTGCCATTCGAGCCCCTTTCGGGGGCAGGATGTGATGAAGACTTCACTGTACTTGGCTCTTTGTCTGGCAATAATTGTCCCTTAGTTGAGATTTTGTATTGGAAATTGACCTTTGCGACCTACTGATCACCCTGTGGCGGCTCCAGATAGGAGGAAAAGCCCCTTGGATGCACCAGAAAGTTGTTTTTGGAGGTCTGATTCAGAAGCACAGTGTAACAGTAAACTTACAGTAAAAGATTTCTGTTCAATTGCTAGGATCTGAAGGAAATTTTTAATGCCCTACTGAATGTACGATCCTGTTCTGGTGTTGGTGCTGTCACAGCTCACACTCCCTTGCTATAGACAGTGACGGTGAGAAAGCGTTGGAGCTTTTGATGGTGACTCAGACCCTTAATAATGTGGGGTCCTTTGAACCTTAGCCTTGTTAACAAAGCTCAGTGTTCAATACATACTGTATTGCAGATAGGTGAAGTGCCGAACGAGTTTTAAGAGGCTTGCACCGTGTCGGTGTCCGAAAAGGGGGGAAAAATTCTCTTGCCCACGCCTCTGTCAGACAAGGGAAGCACAGAGCAGGGCAGGTAGTGATCAGGAGTAACTTACAGTATAAATGTGTCGTAGTGTGTCAACTCTATATCGTGGGAAGACTGCAGTAAGTAAATAGTGGATTAGAAAATCTGAATACATGTAGTATGTATTGAATCACGTTCTTCCCGAATGTTTTTGTCCTTTTTCAAGGTCATATGCTAGAAAAAGATAAAATATTTATTTTAAGCTTTTGCTAGGTAATACGAACTTGTGAAACGTATGTCTGTCTGCAGGTTGAAATGCGTGTTTCAGAATTTTGCTGCTTGGGAAAACTAAAGTCGGTGCAGCAGTGCGCTGTCTTTGAATTAAATTGCATCCTTCTGAATCTAATTTAACGTTTTCAAACCTCTCTAGATTATAATTGTGTCATGCTCTTTTGACCACTAAAAAAACCTGGGGTATTTCTTTAAAAGTAGTGACTATTCTGTATTTTCGGTCTCTAGCAAACTGCATGTTTCTTAGTTCCTTTCTTTCCTGTCTTTTATCTTGATTTGAAAAGTAGAGATTTTATTATGATAATTTGCACTAAGAGAATTTTACTGGTTTTGATCAGACTTCTAAAAGGAAATACTGGGATAATTTTAAGATTTTCTTCTCTAATAATAGTATGTCTCTAATAATAGATTCTTTGGGGTCTTGTAATTGTAAGTGTAGAAATAAGGCTGCATCCTATCTTTAAAAAGGGATAAAGGACATAAAATGCTGTCGACTTTCACTTTAATCATGGAATTCCATAAATCACAATAAGGTTTCCAGCTATTTGCAATAAATGTTTTGCAGTCATATGAAAATAAAGTTTTATATTTCTTTAAAATATAGTTGTTTGTTTTCTTTATGTGGGAAGTGGAGGCAGTGTTAGCAGCCTTAGCATAGGCATCAAGGCATTGTCCATTCTCTTTTTCTCCACTAATGTGTTGTATGCAGTCATTTCTAAGTTTCTTGTTGACATTACCTAATGAGGCTGGCTTTTATTTCAGTTAAAAAGGGTGTATTTCAGTTTAGGTTGGAGGTCTTGTTAGATACAGCCTGATCCAGACAAAAACCTTTTTTTGTCTTGATTTCACTGAATTGGTTAAAACCGAACTTAAGGTCCTCTTTTCTGTAGGCAAGTCTTGATCTTTTCAACTTCAGTTATTGCACCTATTTCAAATGATGCTGCTACCCTTTCGTGTTGGCATGGCTGTATTATCCTCCCTTGTTTGTGCTTTGAAACTGTAGTTGCTTTACCAGGTTCAACAATTTCCTGATCCTATGAGTGTGAAAGGTTTGGGGAATTGATTTCCTAGCGTGGTCTGTAATGTGTCATAGTCAACTGACAGTCCCTGTTCTTGTTTTGATACCTTGTAGAAGTGACCTTGGTATTTTCCAGAAGGATGAAACTGAATCAGAGACAAAATTGTCTGACTATGTAAACTTAATATATACAGTTTTGGTATTATATTGGTTATGTTTGTTAACTTCGTGAAGGAAACTTTACCAATTCAACAGTAGGTTATAATGTGTTGAGGTACCTTTTTCTGCCCTTTTATGATATAAAGCCAGTAAGAAATGTATTTTGTGGAAAGCAGGAGCAGTCATAGTTGAGTTGTGACTACTGATTTATGGTAGCTTAAACAAGAAGTTGCTTTGTGTTATACAGTAGGTGGAGTAACCTTTGACTTGTTTACTTGGAGTTCTTTGGACACAGTGATGCTTCACTTAAATGATGTGTAAACTTGTTTAACGAAATAAAATCAACATGCTATATTAGATGTCTTTTATCATTATAAGGCTGTATTTCAGGGGGTATAACAAGTTGGATAACATGTGTTTCTTTTTCTTAGAACCAACACAGATATACAGATTTCTACGTACCCGGAATCTAATAGCGGTGAGTAATTGGTCTTTATCACTCCTTTACTTCAGTCTTGTAGGAAATTTTAATTTGAGCATAACCTTTTTTTTTTTTCTTGCAGCCAATATTTTTGCACAGAACTCTCACTTACATGTCCCACAGAAACTCCCGAACAAATATCAAAAGGTAAAATTGGTTTTGAAAGGTATTCCTAAAATGTTAAGCAAGTAGCAGAAATCCAGAAAATAGTGAAGGGTGACTTCTTTTCATGTGGTGTGTAAAACATTACCTTTTCTTTTTTAATAACTTAAAAAATGTATACATCGCTTTACAGTTGATTTCTGAAACCAAAGAACTCAGCAATGTTAAGGGTGTGTGTGGCTTCATGCTTGTGACTTCTGTTGATACTGGGAGTGCTTGAATGTGGATAGTCTGCAAAATGCTAACTAACTTCCTTGTTAGTTTTCTGTTTTGGGGGAGAACTTCTTAAAAAAAAAAACGGTCAAGGTCTGAGCTCTGGTAATCAATGATGCTTGATCATAATTATATCAAATATTTTATTTTAAACTGTAACCTAACCACTTCTTTTTAAAAAAAAAAAAAAAACCAAAACAAACACAAAACTGTTGGCTTTCTTAATTAGTCTTGGAAGTATCCAGTGATTATTTCTGTAATTATTTTAAAAGTGAATAATGAAGGAGGTCAGTTCATAGCACTTTACAAAAAATCCAGCAACATGTTTAAAAGGTTGCTTTGAACTGGATACATCTGAGAAATGGGCTTCGGTTTTGACATTGCAAAGTAGACATTCCTATCATGTGAGGTGCTACAGCTGCATCTCAATAGACGTTAAAATATATATATACTGCGGCGTGAAAAGTGCTGTGTACATTATTAGCAGAATTGCTAAGTCCTTTCAGTTATTTCCCCCTCACTGAAAACTGGTTGTAACACTTGGGATTTTTTAGTAGCCTGAACACTTATTTTAAAACATTTTAACACTAAAGTTCTTATAGCTTGGAAACAGTTGCTGTGGGACTGGAATATTTAATTGTGAACGTTTAAGGAATAGCAATAAAATCTGATTATGCAGACGATTCTAATTTAAACTATTTGCATCTAAGGAAGGTCATATTTCAATGATCTGTTGAGCAGTAGAATTTGTATGTTTTTATTTAAATTAAAGAAGCTGTATTTGGCATTCTTGGATGTTGTTTAATGTTCTTGCTGTTAGTTTTAGTGCTACAATATAACTTGTTTTGAAAATTGAACCTGTAACATACAACTTCAGGTACTTGGGTAATGATCAGATTTTATTTCTTTTTTAAAAAAAAACTTGAAGTTGCGGCTTGCTTTTTCTTACGAAAGTTACCGAAGAGAATTGTTTGCTTATTACAAAATAAGGCAGGCCCAAATTTTAAGAATAATGTTCAGGGTGTTTTGTGTTGGTTTTTTTTCTTTGCTTGTTTTTAAACTAGAAGTGTGCAGCAGGAAGTTCTTGCTTACATTAACTTATAGCTGATTGAATTGCGTATGTTCTTTTACCTGAATCTGTTTCTTTGGATATCTGCTGTAGTTGCTGGGAAACAAGAAATGGTACTTTGCATGTACATTGTGCTGTCCACTGTTCCAAATTGCAGTTCAGATTCAGCTGCGCAAGTAATGCTTATTTTCTTTTTGAAACCTACCTACTGATTTTTACTAGTTCCCTTAACACTTTGTTTTAGAACTGTGGTTTTAGTGAGGTGGTGTTCTAATAACAGACAGATTAATAACCGTTTCACTCGCTAGTACTGACTTCCTGAAATCATTCTGGCAAAATACGTTTAGGAAGATTAAGTAAAACATTTCATATGTTTTCTTTGTAAAAACACAACAATGCAACAGAAGTGAGCTACCATAGTTGAGGGGGAGGAAAAACAGAAAATAATTTCGAAGGTGTTCTCTTCTGGGTTACACCCTCCCACCTTTCCATGCTCTGTCAGTGCAGTGGTCCTTCTCTTGCAGCCTAGTTAAAACCACAAAAGCTGGAATTTAAAGGTAGTTTGGACTATTCAGATGTAGTGGCAAAACAGTCAACTGAATTTACAGGGTAGATTAGCAGGACAGTTGTTTGCTCATCTGGGCTTGTAAACACTTTCAAATACGAACAAGACCTTAATTGCCATTCTTCATTCAATAGAATAAGGTGTGTGAGCCTGTTATTCTAGTGAAAAAGGGGGTTTGAAAGAGGAAAAATACCCAAACTAGAGTAGAACGTCATCGTGAGGCTTATATTAGGGAAAAAAAATATGTAACTGGCTTCAGTATAGTGCAAGTGTTAGTAGAGTTCTCTTTGCAAAGAAGTGTCTTTTGGAACTGCATCATGATTAGCTTGCTTATGTGGACCATAACTATACATGTATATTTATTTATTCCCCTAAAACGTCTTAATTCTGCCATTTTAAAATTGCTAATTGTTGTTTTGATTGCCATTTCAGTAAACGGTATCATATGTGAAATATAAAGAACTTATCTCCAAACTTTATAGAACTCACCTATCAAAACTGTAATTATAGCTCCACATCTTTTATCTCTAGCTCTACGGTAGTCTGAGAAAAATGGCAGACAAATTTGTCACTTGGAGGTAGGGAAGTAAAACTGCATTTTTACAAGAAATTATCTGTTGATATTGATCCATGTGTTTAATGCTGTGAAGGTGTTTATAAAAGACGAGAATGCTTAGAGTGCAGAGACATGTTGATAGGAAATAAGTTAATGGGCGTGTGTCAGCTTGGGCTAAAAAAGTACTGAAGTTGCTTATCATTAGAGAGGCAATGTGCTTTGGTTAAGTGTTAACTGATAGAGAATTAAAATGGGCTTTCCACCTGTGGGTCTGTTTTCAGGTGTTACACTACATTATTAGACCAAATGATGGCATTGGAAATGAATTTTTAACTGTTAATAGAAGTTGCTTCCCATACAGTATGTGGATAAAGGAATAATTTTTTTATTTATTGGCATGTTGTGATGTGACTTTTAATGCTTTGTTAATTATTACTGTGCTTCACTGGAGGAAGAGTGGGTGGAGAAAGGAATGCGCAAGATGCGCATACTTGCAGCACAAGTAAATGCTGTCTTGAAAATCCTGGGTGATAGGGATGGTCATTACCAAAAATTTTGTCTGTTATGCATGGGAACATGGTAACATAAAAATAGTAATTCAGTTGAAAGGCATTTCTCTGTTTTTTATGTTTCTTACAAGTTAACTTCAAAGGGAACAGTAGTGATTTAATGAGGGGTTTGGTTACTTTTTTTTTAAAGTTTTTCTCAAACATTTTTTTTTTTTAGGGGGACTCTTGTTTTGACTAATGTGAATTTCAGATTAGGAAAGGTTGTGTCGTTTTTCTTTCTTAGGTCAATAATGCTAAGAAACATTAAATGCAAGCTGTGTCAGTTACTAGTATATTTTATGAAAGATTGTTAAACTTTCCTCCATTCCTGAAACATGTTTGTCTCCTAGCTGCCTTCTGGCTTATATTCCAAGGATGACATAACTTTGCTCTAGAGCTGTTTTAAGCAATTCTTTAGTCTGAAGAAAGCCTACTAAAGAGAAGCGTGCTGCTTTGTGATACTGATGAGCTTGGGCAGAGTGTGGGCAGAGATTTTTTTACCTTCGAGTCTGAAACTTGCCACAAAGTTCATGTTAATCCATGTTTTGGTCTAGGTGAATCAGTTCTTGAATCTGTCATCTGTGTGAACTTTAGGCTGAGTAGAGCTTTGAATCGGTGATCACCACATAGACCATAATTATTTTTCTCCTTGTTATCTGACTGCAGCCCTGCTTAGTGTTTCTTGTCCAGTGTTACTATTCGGTGACAGTGTGATTTGTAACTATATCAATCAGTTGCATTACATGCTGAATGTGAACAATGTTATGACATCAGTGTTTCTTCAGTCAGAATATTTCTGTAGGCGACGCTTCCCACTTCCCCAGAGCACATCATCATCGTGTGTTCCCCCCTGGCCCCAAGAAATCCAGTATTTGGCAACAGCTTATTTTATTATTACTTCATTTCTCTACAGCATAAATGTAAAGGAAGGATGCCTCCACAGCTCTTGCGTTGTCACTCTCGTCTAGTGCAATTTTGTTGGCACCTAGGTCCAGGCATTAACTTTTCCTTTAAAGAAAAACTGAAAGACTATTCTGGGAACTCAAATAACGTCTGTTCATGAGTGAACTTTATTTAGCAATGAACATTAAATTGCACGTATGGTAGAACAGGCTGAACATATGAGCATGAACAGACTGATGTCAGAAGTACGGAGAAAAATGATTTGAAGTGATTATTCTCTGTGACACTCTTGTCATTGGTTGTTGCCCCCCCCATTTCCTGTGAGTGTGCTCCAGAAGTAGCTTCAGAATTTGCTGTTCCTTGTGTTATGTCCATTTAATATAAATTTGTGGAGAAAGAAGGTGGGGTTTTTTTATAATTGAGGTTTTAACTGTTCTGTCAGCTAAGGTTTAAAGTGTTTTTCATTATTATGTTCAAGATTAAAATAGTAACAACTGAAGAGCTGACATGTAAATTCCTAGTAGGTATAAGTGTTACTAAAGTGGGAAGATTTTCATTGACCAAAGCTGAAATGTGGTTAGACGTGTTCATTGCAAGGTTGGAGTATGGTGCTGTTACATGACACTTACGAGCAGTAGGATTACTTCTGAAAGATGTTTTTAATTCTTTGTATTATTTTGATACTGCTTGAGAAGCTGTATTGCAGTTGTATATACCTACAACGTGGATGTGCTACTAAGCCTAAAAAGGTATGAAAAGGGTGCTTTTTGAACAGAAGGCTAAAATCATATAGAGAGACCGTTTTAGATTGAAACTCAAGTCAAAGTTCAGGCTGAATAAATTTTCTTGTTATATGTTATGGGAGTAGGGGCTCTGTGAAACTGTTCTGTCTGCTTTTTCTTCACAGGAAAACATTCAAAGTAGATGATATGTTATCAAAAGTAGAGAAAATGAAGGGAGAACAAGAATCTCACAGGTATTGTCCTGCATACGTATTTGTGTGTGTCTGTACAAATGAGCACGTGCATGTGCTAAATCAGAAGTCATAGAATCATTTAAGTTGGAAAGGGCCTTTGAGATCATGGAGTCCAACCGTTAACCCAGGATGCCAATTCCACCAGGAAACCATGTCATTAAGCACTGCATCTATGCATTTTTTTAATACCTCCAGGGGTGGTGATTCCACCACCTCCCTGGGCAGCCTGTGAGTCTTTTTGACTGATAAAATGAAAGTGATAAAGAGTAATTATTAGAAAGAAGGTATTTGCTGTTTGAAATGTTGCTTCCAAAATCTTAAAATGTGTGTTTGTGTGCTGGTCACTTAAAAACATGAAGAAAGCAATATAAGATAAACTTCCAATATTTGTTTTGCTGTTTCTTAAAATGTGTATAGAAGTGTCAAATAGATATTTGTCTTAACGTTTTTTTTAAGATTGTCAGTTGTGTCAGTAACAAATCTGTGTGTGTTGGAATTAGAGAAAAAAAAAAAAGGGAGGGGGGCAATTTGGGAAAACTACCATGAAGTTAGACTATTTGGGGTTTATATGGTTGTATACTTGTTATGTTTAACCTTATGTTCATAGTTAGGTTTAAAAAAACCCTACAACAACAAAACAAAACCCCCTGAAACGTAACAAATATTTAAAAGATCTTGCCTATCTCAAGCCATAATAGGATAATTAGTTATAAAATGTTTCTATTAAAGGCAGTAAAACTTTCAATTTTCCCTTCAGATTTTCTTGTGAGAAATATTGCTTAGTCTGAAATTTTTCTTGTGGTTAGACTTCACATATATCTCATGTTGAACCTTTGCATAGTTCTATTTGAATAATAGTGTTCCCTCTTTAACAAACAGATAATTTCAAGTCTTAATTCCATATGGAATTGTCATTAGAGGGACAGCTTGTTCTGTGAATTCTAATTGTGAAATAGTAATTACCTTTATACTGGTGTACCTATTGGTTTTGTCATGTTAATTTTTTTCTGTACAAGAGTTTATATAACACACTTAAATGTTGGATAAAACTCAGTATTGCATTTTGTGGTCTTTCAAATGTACATATCTAAGGAGATTTTTTTTCTCCCAGAACTTGTATTTAAATATTGGTGATTAGTTAGGCTTCAATCACATACAAATCAAGGTACCAGAGAAGTTGCCATTCATGTACATTTTCAATGGTATAATATTTGTTGGACTCAATCTTGACGGTCTTTTCCAACCTTAATGATTTTATGTTTCTGTATTTTATCAGGTCTTACTTCTGTGCTTCAGAAAAAAATACTGAACTCTTGCTGAATTTGCCATATTGTATTTGGCAAAAGTCAAAGTTCAGCAGAGATGTGAAACTTGGGAGTGATGCATTTCAGTTCATTTGCATCTTAGCCTACCTTTGTAATGATGGCAAAAGAAGGCATAGCAAATGTGCCTGCTGTGTTGTTTCTCGATGTGTTTCCTAGTGATGAAATAAAATGGTATGAAAAGCTTAATCACCAGGAAGTGATGTGGCATACAATGTGTTTGTGATAGATGATGACCATAATCTATTTTTCCCATATTAGTTTCTTTCTGTATGAATTAAACACCTAAGTTTTTTGTGAAAGTATGTATGATGGAAATTAACCAATGCGTTGTAAGACTTTCTGAATATTTTATTTTTCTAATCCATACAGTTCTGTCGGGGATCTAGTTTAGTCCTGCAGTTTGGCTTTGTGTTCTTTTCCGGTAGAAAAACTATAGATTATTTGCTAAAACTCTTCTATTTAATATACCGAATAGATCATGAAATACAAAGCATTCTGGAAATTCTAAAACAAACTCAGATCTTTTAAAGATTAATCTAAGTTGCTGAATGTGTGAAGACCTGTTGAGATGGGTTTTTTGTGGTCTTCACTTGGTTTTTAACCAGCTGTTCTTTTTCCATAGTGTTTGCAAATAATTATAGATTACTCCAGAGGCAGACATGCTAGATGCAGTGTAGTCTGCTGAAACAAATGTATAAATTTTGTGTTCTAAGAGGTTTTATAGATTTACTGGATACTATTTTTCTTAATTATCATTTGCTCTGTATATTGTGGCTACTTGGTAGGTAAATATTCTCTTTTCAAGGATAAAGATAATCTTGAAACAAAACAGTCATAATACTGATTTGTGTGTTGGTTTTGTGCTTTCAAAACCGTCAAAAAATGTTAGTCTGGAATTGGTCTGGAAAAGTAAAGTGGTTGAATGATGAGAGGTGGTATAGATGCAGTGTTTTGAATGCTCAAGATGTTGGGCACTTTCACTAATCATCTCAGTGCTCCTGGGAATGTTTGAGTTGAAAATCAGGCATTGAATGTCAGGTTGTGTCTTGTGGAGAAGTCAGTGAAGGTGCTCAGTACTGTGGTGTTCTAGTGTAACATATTTTGTTCAATATTATATACTTCAGAAATACTAAGTGTTTTTGAGGCTCATTTTGATGTTAGGTTTATGAAAGCTTGCTTTAAGCTGAAATGTATTCTGAAATTAACAATTTGAAATAAAATGCATCTACAGTCAGCAGAATAGTCTAGGCTGTGAGCAGCAGTGCTGTGAAACAAAACATGCAATTGTTATTTTGATTGCATGTGTTGTGGATGACACAGACTTGATGTGACTGCTGATCTTTATTTCTAAGGCTATAGCTTCCTCATGGTAAAGATTCTCCTTGCTAAACTTAATACTAGTTAAAAAAAAAAAAAAAAAAAAAAAGAAAAATTCAATACCAGGTGCATGGTTGAAGGTGAAGTTCTAGAAAATTTCCACCAAAACTCCTCTCTGTTGCTGATGAATGTCTAGGAAATACGTTTGTTTGTGAAGGCAAGATCTCAGGTCTTCAGACGATGCTTTCCTACTGTAGTGTTTAAACCCCTACTCTTTTTTTCAGTTCATTATCAAGTCATAGAATACACAGAGAGAATCAGTCTGTAAAGAGAAAACTGGTCTACATCTCTGCATCAATTGCAATTGCTGTATCCAGGCAGTTTCCAAGTTAGAAAGATGGATGACTTAATTATAGTATTGCCTCCTGTGTAGGCCTGTCCTAAACAGCGGTGAATGGAGTGGCTGCTGTGAGAAGAAAATATTTATTTGATCTAACATTTCCTTTCTTTTTTTCTGTTTAGCTTGTCTGCTCATTTGCAACTTACATTTACTGGGTTCTTCCACAAAAATGGTATGTTTGCTAATTCATTCATTATACTGTTAATTTGTAGAGCACCTTTGAAATTAATATAGATCTGTGAGGGGAATATTTGAGTATTTTTAATCTCTGCTGTTTGGATGCAGATTTTAACTCATTTAAACTCAGACTGTCCCATTAGTTAACAATACTTTCAGTAGCGCTTTAAATATGTTGTAGTGTAATTGTAATGTTATGCAGATAAGCCTTCTGGGGTTTTAGTCGAAACAGTGTTTTTGCGAAATACTTAAGGTCATCGTCTATTCAAACTGAAACAGACCTTGAGAAGTTCCTGAAGAAAAGTCTTTTTCTAGGAGTGTGTCTTTTGGGATATTTGAAGTAGCTTTAAGATACTCTCAGCCTTCAAATACTTAAAAGGATCAATGTGTTTTATTTTTGAGAATAATTTTTGTCCAGTAGAGCCTAGAAAGGAGGCAAAGGCTGTGTCAGCGATTGTAAAAGCAACAGAAGTCCGTGTTTTAGTGACTTCCAGTCATTCTGTTATGTCTTCTATGCACATAAGTCAAAATAGGCATACTGGAGTTCACGGACCAGCATGAAGGGTTCTGTTCCTTTAATGAAAGCAGAAGTGACGTGTGTTGTGCTGTATAGGCATGGTAAATTCACTGTCTTTTTACTTCCCTGAAAAAAATCAGCTGTTTATCTATCAAAACAAAGTGATGTTTCTAATTTTTTAGTTAAAAATATTCTGAATGGCATATTAGTCTTTGAATGTAAAAGATGATAAGAATCATGTAACAGGTTTTGTACTTTTTTCTGGAAGTTGCTGTGTTCCCTCAAAGTATCTTATGCTTAACTGGATCTATTCAGTAAGATATTTGAAAGTTTTATTTATTTTTATTTGAAAGTATTAAAGTTGCAGATGTCTAGATTTCAGAATCCCCTCTTTATCAAACTGTAGTATTCTGAGAAAGTTCTTAAAATCTGTAGATAGTGAACATTTTGCTTCTGGAACTTCAGGATACTGCTGGTCTCAATGGATAGTATTCATCTTGTTCCTGCTCTCGGGAATGTCATGTTACATGTTGTTGCCTTGAGTATTTAAGCTGGGAAACCACAGGAGACTTTGGGGGCAGCCAGTGATAAGAATAGAGAAGTATAGAATAAAGGTAGAGGAAAAGGTGTGCTGATGTGTCTTAAATTCAGATATATAACTTCAAAATCTGATTCTTCCAGGACAGTATGTAGTAGTAAACCTTGCATATGGAATTTAAAGTACCTAGTGGATAGGGTAGTTGTTCAACAGATTTTTTCTGACAGGCTTTACTGCTTTTTTTATTAGTGTCATACACAGACATGGGCAGAAGTAGGTTTTTCAGGTGTTGATGTAGTTGATGACTTTCTATTTGTTTTTGAACGTTTAGAGTACGTGACACTACTGTTAATTATAAAAACCTCTCGCTTTGGGAGTACTACATACAGTGAAACCCTGGTGATAACTTGTTCCAAAGAAAAAGATATCACCACCAGAACTGATGTTGTAGTGGATATTAAATATAGGAAATATTTAAATTAATGAAGCTGGTGTAATTAATATACTTATTTGTCTGGATAGAAATTATGTTAGAAACTCTTGAGAGTGTAGTAGACTTTTGGCTGGGTTCCCCCCTGCCCCAGCCTGAATTTCTATGTGTCTTGTGTTTAGAATAAAAAAAAATCCATTTGTTTCCTAAAACTGCTGGTCTCTCTAGATGAGTTACCAGAACTTTCTCTTAACTGAAACACATCAAGTTTGTTCAATGTGGATGTAGTGTAGGGAGAAAACCTACTGAAGAGATGTGGGTTATGTTGTCTTTACTATGCTAAAGCTTTGCTCTTTATATTCTGATCAGCATAACAAAGTATTTCATTGAATGTTAGATTCTTTGTGACATGGACTAAGTTGAAGCCATTGAGTTTTTTAACTTGAGCCCTTAATGCTGTTTGTAAGATTTTAAAAGAGCAGAAATAACTTCTTATAGATTCATTCAGTTCTGACTGATCCTTGTTTTTCAGGATTTTCTACAAAATGTTTTTTAACTAGATAAAAAGATAAAACTTGGTTATGTATTATTTTTCCGTATGAGAGCATGTTTTTGGGTAAATATAAATTCACATGATTAAAAGTTCTCTTACTATACAGTTAAATTCATTTTGTAAGGCAGTTCTTAATTCGTATTGCTGATCGTACTGCTGGTAGTAGCTGTCTTGAAGATTCCAGGCTCTAGGAAATTTATACTGCAGAGACTGTGAAGGCAAGTCTTTTAATACTTTTTTCAATTTTTCCAGGAGTCCTTTAACAGCTATTGTGCATACACTTAACCTTGCACAGCCTTTAATTTTTTTTTTTCTTTTGCTTGTCTAATGGCATCTGGGTCTTGAAGTTCTGATGCAAACCAAATTCTAGCTTTACAAGCTGTAAAGAAAAAAAAAAATACAGGAAATGTTTTGACTCCTCTGAAATTCTGATTTTCCTTAAATCTACCTGTGTCTTTTTTTCTCTCCTATGAAAGTTTGGCAATGCCAAAGGTAAAAAGCATATTCTTTTAAACACTGGAGATCAACTATGCTTTTTTGATCTGCTAGTATTTGAATAGTTAGGTGGGATATGTTCTCAGCTGGGAGTTTGCAGTAACTTTGGGAAGAATTGAAACTTGGAATATGGCTAAAGGTCTTTGTTTAACTCGGGAGGTACCTGTAGTTAAAAAATTAGAGGTGGATTTACACCATTGAATAGATCTTGGCTTTCTCAGAACTTAAAATATTTTTCTGTTTAGATAAGCCATCGCAAAACTCAGAGAACGAACAAAATTCTGTAACCCTGGAAGTACTGCTTGTGAAAGTTTGCCACAAGAAACGAAAGGTAAAAATTATTTGACAAACTGTTTATTTATATTAAATCAAAATATTTATCTGATTCTGGAACATCTAATTAACATTACCATACAAAAAGATGGTGGAATGATGCTTTGTTGCGATTAATTTTGTCTTTAAATTTAAGAACCAATCTATTCAAGTTTTCTACTGACTAGGTAAGGGATTCTTAAGAAGTGTGTACATATATATATGGATTTTGCTCTGCTTTGTGAGAAATAACTGGAAGTTTTTCAAAAAATTCTACTTTATTCACAAAATTCAGCACGCTTGTAAGTCAGATTCACTCTGAACTTCAGCCACCTCTATTTTTTACTTCAGGGTTTTTGTATCACATCATGAAACTAATTCTGTTGTGATATCCAGTGGCTTAAGTTAACCAGGCAATCACAAAATCATAGTCTATGCCTTTTGGACTTGTTCCTTTTTATTTATGAACTCTTAATTGTTTTGAATTCCCCAGTCATGTGCCAAGTCTTGTCTCTTCCCTTGTTTTTTCTGTACGTATGTTTTTTACATTGATAATCTCAATTATTGCAGATTTTAGCTACTATGAATCATAAACAATTTTCATCTTTCTTTTAAAGCATCTTTGAAATTGCTTGCTGTTTTAGCTATGTTTTTCACACCAGTTGGCAAATTATCTTCACAGCTATGGGAATATGGGAGGCTCAGTAATGCAGGCTGTAATTTTTAACCAAAAAGGCAAAGATTTGCAGTCAGAACGCTGTGTATTTTCTCTAAGAATGTTAAGCTGTTTTGACATGTTTTTAAGAGTTAATATTGTTTCTAGCCATTTTGTTACTTGCTATAGTATGGATGAATATGGTAAAAGCAGGAGGTGCTGATGGTTATTTGAAATGTTTTGCTGCAAGTTTCATGCTTAGGCCATCTTGCCTTGTTTTTCCAATGCTTCACAGTATTCAATGATCTATTTGAGAGATACTGAATATAATAAATCCTAGGTAAGTGGTTCTTTATCTCCCAGATAGCGCAAAGTGCACTTTATAATATTGGAGGGAGAAGATAGGAAGCCCTTGAAATATATATGTATAACCAAAACATTTAATTTCTTTAGGTAAACAGAATTAAATTAGTATTAATGACTGTTCTACAGTCTTTCTGAGTGACTCATGTTAGTGTTGTTAATTCAATCACTTAGAGAAAGATGGCTATTGCCAGAAGTGGTTATAAAATGCCAGTTTTATTTACACTTTCAAATATCTGTTTTTGTATTTAAAACCTGGGATTGTTATTCCAGATTTTTTTATTTACATCTGTTACAAGGCTTATTTTCAAAAAGATGGCAGGACAAGTACAGTTCATAAACGATACAAATTTTAACACTAAATGTCTTTACTCTGTATTCTAAAAACCTAAACCTTAGCTTTCTTGTTTTCCTACAGGATGTCAGTTGTCCGATAAGACAGGTTCCTACAGGTAAAAAGCAGGTGCCTTTAAACCCAGACCTCAGCCAAATAAAACCAGGCAACTTCCCATCACTTGCTGTTTCCAGCAATGAGTTTGAACCAAGCAACAGCCATATGGTGAAGTCTTACTCATTGTTATTCAGAGTAACTCGCCCAGGAAGAAGAGATTTTAATGGACTGATCAATGGTGAAACTAATGAAAACATTGGTAACTTCAGTCTTTAAATACGCTTTTACAGGGTTAATCTTGTAGGCACATATACGGTTGTCTTGATGTGCAGCATAGGTCATGCTTTTGAGACGGGCCAGTAATAGATGAGTGACTGAACTGGCTTTCACGTGGTTTTGGTCAAGATGGGGCTAAAATACAGCTGGTAGCTGGAAACTGTGCTTCTATCTTAGTGTAAATTTAACACCAATTTTTACTAGCGTGTGATAGTGAAGGAGTGAGGCAACCCTGTCAGAGGGCGGATAATGTAAGACAGCCCTGTGGTTGCTGTGAGTATCATTAAACCTGCCCAACACTGGTCACTACTGACTCGGCTACAGGTGCACTTGTGGTCTCTCATCAAAACTAAATGACTAGCCGATGAAGAAAATACTTCAGTAACAGTTATTTAAAAGCTATTTTTGTAATCTTAGGATATGTTACAGCCTTGGAGAGTTCATGCAGAATGAAAAACTTCCTCACTATTTTATAGCTAGAAGGGGAGGAAGATCAAATCCCAAACTCTTTATGGTGATAGAGTAAAAGGACTAAACTATAAATATATGTGAATTTACATAGAATATGATTACTCAGAAGCTAAGTGCTCTTCCTGTTGCCATCGAGGTGTTCATTAAATACTGTCCTTTGCTATTGTATGACACAGCAGATGTAATCAACAGCCAGTTATATTCTACAGTTGCATAGAAGCTGTTTGATCCTTTGGATTTGTGCTTCTATAATAGTTGAATACTGTATCTCTTATGTATAGATGTCAATGAGGAGCTTCCAGCTAGAAGAAAAAGAAACTCCTCAAATCGTGAAGATGGGGAAAAGACATTTGTAGCACAAATGACTGTATTTGATAAAAACAGGTAATACTATCCAAAATAAATAGTTTCTGTTATTCATTAGGGATTTCTTTAGTATTAAACTTAAATCTGTTCTTTATTTTCAGTTTTGGCTGTCTTTGGCTGCATTTTCTTAGTTTGCACTTACCATAACAGCTTAGGCTTGTTTTTTGTTGTGTGTTTTTTTGGTTTTTTTAAGCCTGCATGGTTTCATAATGCATACTTTATACTGAGACCTGTTCAGTGATAATAGTAAATAATTCCCTTTTATGAATTTCAGTATTGTCTTGTTAATATGCATCAGTTTGTTTCTTGTCAGTTTTTTGAGAGTTCCAATTTCTGTGGTTCTGTTAAAGATCAGTGACAGCATAATTAGAAGTAAAACAAACAAAAAAATCTCTGAAATATGCTTACTGCTCACATGCTGTTTGGTGGCATAATTTTCTCTGTGCCCAAACTCTTGATGATGCAGTCACAGATCTTACTCTACTAACACCTAAAGAAGACATTAGTTCTTCAGTACTACAGTGAAATCAAAGCAGTAATTAAAATCATAATAGGCTTACTCTGTCATGTACTTTAAGTGTGATGAAACATTTTAATATATGTTATCTTGATGCTACTTAATATATTTTAAAGAAGGTGGAGTGGACTCACATGTAGCTATAGCTTAGAGCAATCCATATAGTTCAGAAAGTCGGTAGCATACCATTTACTAGATAACTTCTTTGTTAGTAAAAATACAAATATAGCTTCAAGAAAAAGTTGCTTAAAATGGCTCCAAGTGATTCAGACAAAATGGTCATTTATCTGAATACGATTTTAGAAGTCTTACATTTCAAGTAGAGTTTTTTTTAATAAATGTCTTACCTTTTTAGAAGTCTTGACAATATTTTTGTTCTTTTCTCTTACTTAAATACACTGGGGAACTTTTGTATGCTAAACATGATACGAACCGTTAGGTGGTTTTGTAGCAGTAATACATAAGCTAGGACACTTTCACCCATTCTGCTGTACATATATATAATACATAATACTATTATGTATATAAAAAAATAAAATTGCATAAACTATTAATTTATGTTAACCTCTTGAAGTTACAGTCTTCTGTTTGATGGAGTAATTGAGAAGATATTTTACCCCAGCTCCAGGCCTGGAAAACTATTATATATAATCATGAAGATCTAGGACAAGTATTGTTTTAAGGCCATTACCTTCTCTATCTGTATGGTTTTTTTTTATCTTTTGAAGCTCTTACTATTCTAACTAGAGTAAGTGATGGAGTTAGTGGTTAGCAAGATCCTGTCAAGAAACAGAATAAAAGATCTCTGGTGGCTTACTTGGGTTGTTTATAACTTTATTCTGCTGGGGTACTTCTGCTGTAGTATAGTTTATATGTAAAAGAAAAAGATAGGCTGTAGTTTACCTGTTCCAGTATCTCACTGTAGAATACTGAAACTAGAAACAGCATTTTTCTGCAAGACGTAATTCCCAAGTACAAACTGCATTAACAGTTTGCATGAGTTCACACGGAATTTATCTATTTAGAAACTTGTTTGTTTTGAATGATGCTTCTGTAGCTTATGATCTGTTGTCAGGAATTCAGGGCCATTGCTTCAGAAGGTAATGTCTTAAAAAATAAGAAATATTGGGGAAGTGGGCTTGTATTGTAAATGGATATTATTTGCTCATTTTTGTTGATATCTTTAAAACACATGTATCCATGAAACATGTTCCTGAGACTACCTTTGATTCACTGCTTTTTCTTTTCTGCTTCTCCTCTGCTGTTCAGCAAGTGGCAACAAAATACAACTATTTAAGTAACAATCAGAATTTCACAAGCCTCACTGAACAGACTGCTACATAGGAGGAGGCAGGGTGAGATAGAAAGGAAGATGAAAATGTAGCATGCCAGTTAACATGTTTGACTTATTCTAGTTTATGTAAAACAATTTTGTTGGCTTTTTGAGAATGTCATAGTTTATATTTATTATGTTGAAGTCCTCTTCAGGTGACATGTGACATGGCTCTGATACTCAGATAGGATTCTTACGTTTTGGAGGTCTGATCAGAGGTCATACTGGTTTTCTAGAGTAGACTAGTTATTAATAAAGCAAGAATAAATAAGAGGTGATTAGAAGGGGGTGTCATTCAGTTTGAGGTTTATTTCTTCACAGGAAGATTGCAGTCATGGTATTGATTTTGTATTAACAATAGCTTTCCCACATCTCTTGGAATCGCTTGGATGGAGGCTTTTACATTAATGTTTGGTATTGGGCAGCTTTTTTGTGATGGATAGTGTTTACCTAAGATCCATACCTAGTTGCCAAATAAATCTGCCAGAAAATCTGCCTTTAGGTTCATGGAAACCTAGTTACTGTGAAATGTACTCTATATTTTAATAGGCGAGCAATAAAAATGAGCTACTTTTGTCCTGACAGGCGCTTGCAGCTTCTGGATGGGGAGTATGAAGTGGCCATGCAGGAAATGGAAGAGTGTCCCATTAGCAAGAAAAGAGCAACATGGGAAACAATACTTGATGGGAAGGTATGGATTGCTTTAGTGGTTGAAAGACTTGTCTTCACTTAAAATGGTCTGGATTAATGCGGAAGACTATTTGAAATGCTGTCAGTGGCTGTTCCTCTGAAAATGGATTAAATTTAACAGAGAATATACTTCTCTTTTAGGATGTATGGACATAAGTTTCAATTTAGCTCTTGGTTTAGGAAGGCTTTGGCTACGCTAGGTCATTAATACGAACATGTTCACTACTGTAGGTAGGGAAGCTGTCTCTTCCAATGACTTCTGAATTTCTGTCTTGCAAAAATCAGACAATTTAAATGTTTGTTACTGTAATAAATTCAAATGGACAAATCCAAAGGAAGAAACTGCAGAAGCAGAATATTCTGGGGAAAGAAATAAGAACCCAGAGCTTTCATAGGTGTGATTTTATACACATACCTTCAGAAAATGCTGATGAAATTTAGTGATGAAAGGAAGAGGGTGTGTCAGTGTAGGAGTAATTGATGTGCAGGGAGAAATTGTTGACTGAGCTGAATCAACATTTGGTGATACAGTGAATGTAGGTGGTTGTATGCACTTACGTAGTCACATGTTGTTGTGTCCTGGGAGAGTATCAGTTGTGAGGCAAAGAATATGAAAAGACTAAATGTTTGCGAAATAGTGGTGTATCAGCATGATTATACAATTACGAGAAAAGCAGAGATGATCGAAAATATACAGTAAAAACATAGTTGTAAGCTCTATTAGCCAGTTCAGCCTTTACCTGGAATACTGATTCTGTTAAACATTGTTCAAGAAATTAAAATTAAAAATCTAGAAACAGCTTTTATGAAGATCAGAGGAAGTGATCCTTCACATGTAAATGTGCTTAAAAAGATACATACAAATTGCTGTAACTTTGTTAGACACGGTTGCTTTCTGTTGGGACAATATGAGACAGTTTTTACAAGCTGGAGGTGCTACCATAAAGAGAACAGAAAACAGTCATGGCCAGTGTGTTTGTCACCCAGATAAAAGTACATTGTCACTGGTTTTCTGGTTTCGCAATAGCATTTCTGTAAACTAATGAGACCTAAATAAAATAAAGAGCTTTTAGGATGGAATTCTGTAATCTCATTGATAAATTTAGGGTATTATACTTGATAATAGGAGTTTGGATTTAACTCAGGTCTCTTATATTTCTTTATTACGACTGACTTGGTAAGTGAGTGGAATAGAAGAACATATCCACAGGAGAATATTACAATAGCATTTCTACAGCAGACAGTGGTACGTTTCTTAAAGCTCATGTATTAATATACAATACTGCTCTGCAGAATTAGGAGTAGGTGTGAGCAGAAAGAGAAGTGGCAGCAGGGTGGTAGGCAAGTGCTGTTTTCTTTCTAGTTAGAGTCCATGCTGTTTAGTGTTTCACAAAGATCAATGTGTGCCACAGTATGTACATGAAGTTGTTGCTTAATTGCATAGTCATCTTTTTAATCTTTTTTTTTATTTTAGTATATCTAAATGTGTATGTTTATGCTGAAAACACAAGGACTTCAGGTGATTAAAAAATTACATCTGTGCCCATTCTGTCAATATTTTCTCGTGATTGTTTTTGTACAGGGGAAGACACTAAATCTGCTGTTCTATTTTTGATTCCCCCCCCCCACCCCTGCCCCCCAGAGATTGCCTCCATTTGAAACATTTTCTCAGGGACCTACGCTTCAGTTTACTCTTCGTTGGACAGGAGACACAAACGATAAGTCTACAGCTCCTATAGCTAAGCCTCTTGCAACACGAAATTCTGAAAGCCTCCCTCAAGAAAACAAGCCCAATTCTGTTAAACATACTCAGACTATAGGTAAGCAAAGTTTGGTTTTGCTACTGAATAGTCATCTGCTCGGCACTTCTGTGCTTCAGGGTTCCTGTCTTGCTGGTGCAACTGCTTCAGGTTATCTTAAAAATGAAGAGCAAAAATGAATGGGCTTTGTCGTGTCCCATATTTTGTACATTCTTCAGGTAAGTTTAAAAGCTAAAAATAGTGGAGTCTTTGAAGTCGTGACAACATTGAAGCGATTGTATATAACGCTCGCAAATCCTGATGTGAAATAAATTGAGGAGGAAATCTGTGAATAGGACTTCTGGGATTCTGTTTTACTCTACTAATTTTAATTACTGTATTCAGTAGTACTAATCCAAGTATATGGATTTATAGTATTAAGGGGGGTTTTATGCTTTTTAGTGAATATAGTTTTACAATTTGTCTATTGTATGATATATGTTAAGCTCTTGGAAAACATAGCTGCTAGTGTGAAATGTGACAGAAACTGCCTAAACCACCATACGCTGTGTTGCGTGTCTGTGGTATAAAGGCAACTCAGGTTCTTCCAGAATGCTTGTGAGCTGGCACTAATCCCCTGGATGCATAGTTTGATGTCTAGGCGTGATCCCGTGATGGAAGCACTATATATATTATCTAGCTGCATTTTCTGCGTATTCACACCAGTTAACAAAGATTTCTGTTGAGCCTAAAGGTTCTTTCTGCTTTTATTAATTTTGGGCAGTCTGAGGTTGTCTAGATAGAATACAGCTTACAGTTAGTACTGTCTAAATATAATTCTATGTGGGTAAGAGAAAAATGTAGCAAGTCTGCAAACTATTACTAAAATGTAAGGTAAGTCTGTATTTGTTATATGTAAATTAATCTGTAAGTATTATTGAACTTGTTTCTTCCTAGTCATTAGTTAATGTTTAGAGCATTGTCATTTTAAAATAAATGTTTTTTTAATTTTGGACTTTTTCAGTGATCTGAAACATAACTGGTTTTGTTTCCTTCTGCAAGTTAGTTCCTATATATTCTTTCCAGAAGAGTTTACATATTATCAGACTTCATAATCAGCTTTTGAACTGTTTTATCATAACATTAAATATATATCACGTTAAAAGCAGTAGTGGGTAGACTGTTTAAAATTGGGTTGCTTAACCTTGCTTCATGGAAACATTTTTAAATAGTGGACAATTGGTTTTACTATTTCGCTTGGTTTGTATTTAATGTAGCACTGGTACTTCTGTGGCGGCTACAGTGTCATTGAAAATTTAATGTAATTACCATTGTAATCTGATCCACTACGTGGAAGATTACATAATGTTAAATACATTAACCCAGTCTGCTAATATTCACTGCAAATCTAAAATTATAGGTTTTGTTACCTTAATATATCCCATTATAAGTTCAAACACATCATTTCAAGAGCTATTGAAGTGTCTAGAAACTACTTGTTCTGTTGTTGTTACTCAAAAGCTTGTCTTGGGAAGCTGCTGAAAATAAAATTCTATTTATCCTGAATTTACAGAGGTGATTTGAAGCGCTATTTTAGAAAAACTGTAGAATGTCCTTTGGTATTTCTGTAGGTCTATGTTAAAAAAACAGATAAGAGTTCAAGATCAGTTTCTCTATGGAAAGTCTTCTGGGAATATTTCTCTTTTCGTAAGGTTAGCTAACTACCTTGAAAACCTTAATGGGCTTAGGAGGTTTGACCTTAATAATTTTCAAAGAATGTATGATAGCACACTTTTAATTCATGCATGATATAAAAACATTAACTGACACGTACTTGCTGTGTTTTACAGAAGGTTGTAGTATTACAATACGCATTTAGATAAAAAACACAGTCCCGTGACTTTTTCTCCTTCAAGAGTTGTTAGATCTACTTGCAAAATACTGCTGGGGTGGGGGTAGCTGATTGTATACTGAGCCTAGTTACTGAAAACTGCACAAAGTGATGTAGCTGTGCAGCAGGTAGCATGCTGTTTGGTTATAATTAAACCCAAAAGTTAAACTTAATGTAGCTTTTACATTTTTAAATACAAATTTGTGTTTTGGTTGCTTAATTGTGGATTTGTTAATATGTTTCTAAAAACATGTTTCTTCCTTGCTGTCCGACAGCTTAGCTCCAAAAAGCTGCTACTAAAATACTTTTTGATACTAGAAAGAAAAGGCACCTTTGACCATTGTGTCCTTTTTTTATATTAGTAGCAGTTTCCTGTCTCAAGGTCATATTTAATCTAAACTCCCCTTTGATTCCTAAGTGGCAGTGGGGGCTGGCCTAGATGTTATCTTTCTTTTGGCTCACAGTTGTTAGTAAATTTGGCTTGGAATGTTGTGCTCGCAGGTGAGGCCCAAGGACAGCTGGAAAACAAATTGTACGGAAGACAACAGGCTGCTTCTGTTTTTTTAAACAACTGTGAACATACCTAGATTCTTGACTGGCACCCAGTTCACTTCAGAGTAATCAGTATTTCCAAGCTTGTCACCAGATTGGGACTGTGTGATTAAGAAGCTTCTAGGTCCCTATTAAAGAAGTAATTATCTGGAGTGCAGTCATTCTGTCTCCAGGCATGTCTCTGGGGTATGTGGCCAGGCACTGTGTGTGGAGAGCTGTCTTGCTTGAAGTTTTGGGGTTCGTCATTGGTAGTGCATTTGGGGAATTTGTGCAAAATGTTATTTGACTCTGATTTTGTGTTGGATATTTAACTGAGGTTTTGGAGCTGTAGTAGTGATAGCGAGGGAATTACTATGATGGAAAAAACATTGCTTTTACAAGCGTGTTTTTGTGCAGTTGTATTGCAGTATATAGTGGGAAACTTGACGGGTCAGTGATAGCACAACTCTGGGAAGACTTTCTAAGAGCGGCAATTCTTTTCATGACTTCTAGAGCTTTAGTGTGTAGTAATACAAATGTTAAAGCAAGAAGAATTTTCCCCCTGCTTGTGCAGAAGCCACTGTCTAGAATGATCCCTAACAACCTCAGCCAAGCTACAGACATCTTTGTCTTTGGAAATGGTACAAGAATATTTAAATAAGACTGAGTCCTGTCTTCTGAATTGAGTATTTTACTTGAGCTAGGGATTGCAGACCTTAGGTCTCTTAGGTCAGGATGAATGAATGTCACTTAACACACACAAACATGAAATTATATGCAACAGAAGGGCAACAGAAGTGAGGAAGCAGTTGAACTTTCACTGTAAGAGCTGTTCTGCTTTCTCTTTACTTCCTCATACCCGCCCTCCTTGTATTTTACAGTTTCTTGGAGACCTGTATTGTAATTTGTTAGGCAGGTTGTGTGCTCAGACTTGCAGAAGAAATGATGGTATGTTGACTAACTCTAGAAGGTGTGTACTAGTTTACTACATAATAAATACAGAGGTGAGTAGGGATGAGGCACAGCTGCATTTCTAACATACTGATAGAACTCACGTTTTCTTGCATCAGAGAAGCCAAGTATTCTAGTAAATTAATAAAAGTTAGAGCAAGCGCCACCTTCCAAAATAGTACAGCAGACTCTTAATACAGGAATATAGTAGAGCAGTGCACAGCGTTGTAAGGCATTTGTGATGATTGTGCTGTTTTCAGTCTCCAAATACCAAGAAAAGAGGAGAGTGAAAATAGTAGGAAACTTCTATCAGAGGTTCTGCTAGTAAAAGAAAAAGATCCAGTGCATCTTTCCCAAGGGTATATGAATTTGGTGTTGTCATTTTACTTTGGCATCTTTCCCAAGGCAAATCAGTGGAATAAAGGCATCAAAGACTTTCTAAATGTGGCAGCTTAAGCTTTGCTGTAATTACAAAGTGCTCAAAGTAACTGAGCCATGGAATTCTAATTTCTCTGATGTAGTGCAGGCTGAATGTCAGGCCGCCTCTTTCTTTCATATAGAAAGAGGATGAAATTTCCCTTGTTGTCCAAAATACTAAGTATGAAATAAGTGCATCTTCTAAAAGATCTCCTTATGTCAGTAGAGCTGAGACTGTTTTGCCATCTTTTTTACCATTCAGAAGCAAGTAAGTGTCATTATTTGGTCTCTCCTGAGGGTAAATTGATAAACCTGGTTAGACACATGTGGTTTCTTGTTAATTGTATGGAAGCAAATAATCTGAGCTGAAAATGTGTGGAAGAGGCTCAGAGGCAACTGAGTGGCACCATTACACACACAAACAGTGAGGGGTAAGAGTTAAGGGTTAAAGTTTGTTGGTTTCATTAAATACTTCATATGTTACTTGCATTTTATACCGTTGTCCATTGTGTTACTTGGGGAACTTGTGAAATTGAATTTAAACATTGTATTTGCAACGCAGCCATCTGAAGGAAGGGTTTCTTGTATTTCCCAGCCACATGTGCTTTTAGGTATAGCTAAATAATTCTGTTTGCTTAAATGGAGTAAGAAAAGTGTTGCTTTTTACTTGACCGTTTTTAAGTTCTCTAAAGAGTTCTCCAAAACTGGAGATACATCTGGTTTTGAAAAGTGGTGGGTTTGTCTTAGATTTGTGGAGGAAGCTGAGCATCAAGACTTTTTTGTTGCTGATTTCAGCTGCTTAGGTCAAAATACAATAGAGCAGCCCATTTCCCTCAGCAGCAGTGTGCCTTTCTCAGAACTTCCATACTGAGGTAAGAAACAATGTCAGGTTGTTTTTTTTCCCCTCTTCACCAGACACGTATGTCTCTACATGGTTGGTTTTTTTTTTTCAGCTGTGAAAGAATCCTTGCCGACAGATCTTCAAACAAGGAAAGAGAGAGATGTTTTAAATGAACCTCGACAAAAGTTGCGAATATTTTACCAGGTATTGCAAATAAGCATTAGAGGGGAGAAACTAGAATCTAAATACTGCATGGAATTAAAATGGTCACTTCTCCTCTGGGTAGAAATTTCCGTTTGCCTCTTTAGTGGATGCCTTAAGGGGTCTCAGATTCACATATTAAGAGCTGTTCCACATATTTCTTCTTGCAGGAAGTATTCTAGAAAGCTAATCTTCCTGGGGGCATGTCTGACGTTCCAAAATACAAAAGGCATCTCTTATTAGACATCTGGAGGGGGACAGGTGGTCTCCCTGTGGGGGAAAAAATGCTTGACATACCGATGTTTCAGTACACTGAGCTGATGCAGTGTTCCCAGGAACTTATTGTTGCTGTGGAGGTCTCCTGAAATGACATCCCACTTTTTTTTGGTGGATGAGAAATTAGTGAATGAAACGTGTTGGATGTTAATGCTACCCGTTTCTTTGTTTGCATCAGTTCCTTTATAACAACAACACGAGACAGCAGACTGAAGCCCGAGATGACTTACATTGCCCATGGTGCACACTGAACTGTCGGAAACTGTATAGTTTACTCAAACATCTTAAACTTTGCCACAGCAGATTTATCTTTAATTATGTTGTAAGTATATTTTTGGAGTTTAGGACTATGAAACGCTATACAATCTGTCACAGATACTAATAATGCAGTGATTTTGTTACTAGCCTGTTCAGTTGTAGGACCATATCTACAGGTTAAATGCAGCTTCCTTTGAATAGTATGTGAATGTTTGCATGTCACGTGGCGGGGGGTGGGGGGAAGAATTGTGGGTTTGATTTTTATTATGTTTTTAAATATATATATTTTTTAAACAACGCTCCATCACTGGAGCGTGAATTCTGACTGTAGCTGCTACTTTTGTGTTAATGTGTTCTTTTTATGTGATGGAGGCATAATAGAAGGCAATGCAATCTATGCTTGGAGCAAGAAGCTTTAAGAGATTTAGAAATGTTCCAATTTCTAGGGTGCTTCTTAGGAATCTTGCTGATATTTTCCTTAATTGTATAATTAGTTCCATTCTGTGTGGTTTTCTGTAAAACGAAGTGGTACAGAGCAGGGGAGCTTTAGTATCATTTGTTTCTAGAGGTTAAAAATTATTTGGATGTTGTGAAAGGTGATTAGAGCTGTCAGGTTATGGACAGGGTGATACTTAAGGTATTCAGAATTGAAAAGGTTACTTACTTGAACTTCCTGATGAATTGGCATTAGTGTTTGCTAAGTGTATTTGCAATTATCTGTTTCAGTATCATCCAAAAGGTGCTAGGATAGATGTATCTATCAATGAGTGTTACGATGGCTCCTATGCAGGAAATCCCCAGGACATCCATCGTCAACCCGGATTTGCCTTCAGTCGCAATGGACCAGTCAAAAGGACGCCTATCACACACATACTTGTTTGCAGGTGGGGAGGTGGAAAACAGTCGGTCTCTATTTGTGTGATACCACATATGGACCAGATTTATGAAACTTAGGGATTTCTAAATCTGTAGGTGAATGTAAACAGTGTTACATTTTACTTATCATTAAAGTACAGTGGTCTATGACTAAATAAAATGTTACTGAAGAATGATAACTTCACCTGTGGTTTTTCTACATCTTTTCAGTTGAGGTATCTATTCTTAGTGATGGAACTCTGTGTAACTGCTTTTTCCTAAAATTTTCTTCCCCAAAAGATGGACTGTGGGTTGGAGCAGGGTGTTAAGTTTTTTAATGGGGTTTATTTCAGTGCTGGTGATTGACCCACCTCCCCCAGTATTTTTGCAAACTATAGCCTAGAAGAGTAACTTGTATTAATGAGTTACAGTTCTTAGTATTTGCATATTTGATATGATAGTTGAAAGCATTTACTTTCCCCCCCCCCCCCCCCCCCTTCTGCTAGGCCAAAGCGTACGAAAGCAAGTATGTCAGAATTTCTTGAATCTGAAGATGGAGAAGTTGAACAGCAGCGAACATACAGCAGCGGGCACAATCGGCTGTATTTCCACAGTGACACGTGTTTACCTCTCCGTCCACAAGAAATGGAAGTCGACAGTGAGGATGAAAAGGACCCTGAATGGCTACGGGAGAAAACCATCACTGTAATTACTGCATTTACACAAAATTAAGTGGATTGTGGTTTTTAAAAGATGGTCTGCAGTTGTTGTAGGGAGCAAACAGGGCATATGTTGCGAAAATGCTGCATTTACTTTAAGAGCAAGTAGAAAATTGTGTGATGCTGAGCCATAACGATAGAAATTCATGGAATCGAAGATTGTATTTTCAAGTATGTCTTTAGTTGCCAAGCTAGCTCTGTCCGCATGTGCCCTAACAAGTTTTCATTGTTGGTGGCTGGTTTTCTCCTACAGAGGAGTGATGCTGGTGTCGCAGGAGTACACAGTGGGGTGTGTATATAATGTGGAAGTAATTTATCATCACAGGTCTCTACGTGATAGGACTTTTCCAACCTTTTTGACTGCAGTGCTGCAGTACCCGAATTTTCAGCAGTAGTTATTTCTGTGACATGTAGGTGGCATAAGTTGCATTTTAGGTGTGCTTTCAATACTTGTTAGCAGACATGTGGTTCTCATGGGTGTGTTTGTTCTGTCCTTTCTCCCAATCCTTTATCTCTCCAGCAAATTGAAGAATTTTCTGATGTTAACGAAGGAGAGAAAGAAGTGATGAAATTATGGAATCTTCACGTTATGAAGCACGGGTATGTTACTGTGCTTAGTTTTGATACAAATAAATTATGGTATAGATTTGGTTGGCCGTTTTGCATTGCAATTCACTAAGTACTTAAAACTCAGCTCAGTTTAGGGAAGGATCATTGAAGGATAATTTGGTAAGGAGTGTTTTAAGGTTTTAAAAAAGTTCTTGCACCTAGTAGCGCTGTGGCTTTGAAAAGAGCACTACTGCAGATGTTGAGGCTATGTAATAGCTGGACTATGCATTTACATTGATAAACCATGTTGTAGGGTATCTTTTTGGTCTTGAAAGTGTCCTGCTTGCCTAATGATGGCTTTCTAATTTGACAGGTTTATTGCTGACAATCAAATGAATCACGCCTGTATGCTGTTTGTGGAAAACTATGGACAAAAAATAATTAAGAAGAACTTGTGTCGAAACTTTATGCTACATCTGGTCAGCATGCATGACTTTAACCTCATCAGCATAATGTCAATAGACAAAGCTGTTGCCAGGCTCCGAGAGATGCAGCAGAAGTTAGAGAAAGGAGAATCAGCTTCCCCAACAGATGAGGAATCTTCTGAGGAACAAAGTGGGACAACAAATGGATATAGTGAAAATAATATGAGAGAGAGAATTTCAGAAATGGATAGCATCTCAGGTGTCACAAAACAGAGCAAGAAACAAAAGCTCTGAAGTCAAAAGTCAATTGCCATTCAACGGACAAGCATTGAAGTGACATTCTAGGGTGCATGAGCTCTATAAAGAATTACACACAAAAATACAGAGGTTCCAAACAGGCACTGCTGGATGGAAATAAATGATTTCAACAAGGATATTGTTTTAACAGGGTTTCTATTCAGTTAATTATGCAAGTACATGTATATTGGTTTTGGTGATGTAATGACAATATTCTAAGAGTTTGAGCATGAAGAGCAATATGAAAATCTTTTTGTAATTTTAGTAATTAGTGTCTTAAGAACTTTATGGAATTTACATAATTTAAGTATATGTAAAACCGTTTTTATATTAAGATTTTTGCATCTGTATCTGGCTGTTTTTCCTACCATGAAGTTGTGAAACATTGGGGAAGGGGGATTGGGATACAGTTTCTGCTTTTCTTAGAAATTCTCCAGTTAGCTTTTTGTGAAAATAACGTCTCACTATTTAAAGTTTAACCTTGATCCTTGTATTTGAAATCATTTACCAATTGATCATAAATTACAAATTAACTCTTTTCTTTTTTTTTTTTTTTTTTTTTTTTCCACACTAAAATTATTGAAGTTGGCAAACTTAGCACTTCCTTTGTCTTGTGCCTGTTTGGAAAGAACTTGGCTTTTCATCTTACAGACACAGTGAAGTACCACCTTGGCTTTTTGAGGTTACCAGCAGTTTGGTTTTCGTGGATAATTCTGATGTATCGATCACCCAGTGTACCATTTTAAACTTGAACATTAGCTCCTTTATATTTTTATTCCGCATTTACACAGCTACACAAATGATTTGATGGGAACCCTCTTTACTGGGGTTCCGCATCGTAGCGTGCCATGCTAAAGCCGAGAGTCTAGAGTCAGGAGGTAGGCATTGCATCGATTAACTTCTTTCGAAGTTCATGCCTGCTGTTTGCCTGAGTACAGACTGCAAGTCCAGGCCATAGGTTTAGCTTTGGCTTTCGAGATGCCACTCTTGAGGGAAAAATGCACTGTAAAATTGGACCAGAAAATGTGTTGCACTTCTTATGTAAGTATTCTGTGATGTATTGTATTCAATACAGATACTAAGATGCTGACTAAACTATATTTGAGCAGTTTTGCACTGCTGTTAACACATTTTATGCATACGTTTACAGATTTTTTCCAATGGAAAGTGGTTTCACTACTGGTACAGTATCAGCACCGAAGGGTTTATTCCAGCAAGCACTGTGGTTGAGTGACATCACCTCAATTTTTTATTATCCTTAAAATATTGCATTTTTCATATTCTTTATTTATAAAGGAACAATGCTGCTGTAAATACAGGTATTTTTAATTTTTTATTTCATTCCATCACCATGAGATGCAGTTCCCTGTTTGTTTAAGGGGTATATAAGCTTTCTAATGGTGTCTTCAGAAATTTATAAAATGTAAATACTGATTTTGATGGTCCTTAAGATGTGTTTAACTGTGAGACTATTTAACTAATGGTGTGGATGTGATTTGTCATCCAGTATTAAGTTCTTAGTCACTGATTTTGTGTACAAAATAGGAAGGAGGGAAACTGCAGCTTTCATTACAAACGTCTTGAATTTGCCAGCTGTCTGAGTTTTAGCAAACTCTTAATTATGCCTCTGGATAGTACATCAAGCATTTCTCTCTGGCTTTAATTTGCTAAAGCTGTGCACATATGTAAAAAAATAGATTATTTTAGGGGAGATGTAGTTCTAGAATTATTGCTTATGTCATTTCTTAAGCAGTTATGCTCTTAATGCTTAAAAGAAGGCTAGCATTGTTTGCACAAAAAGTTGGTGATCCCCCCAAAAATAGTAATGAAATTACTTCTGTCCAGTAAACTTTGTATGTCATGTCAATTTATAATAAAAGCTGAAAAAATCCCATTGTTTTCTATTTATAAAGATGCCTTTTCTATATGTACCTTTGATAGATTTTGAAGATTCCCTGTAAGCTGGTTAAAAACAATTTGAATGGTACAGTAGATGTAAGAAGAAGAAGAAAAAAAAAAAAAAAAAACCACAAGCAAAAAACAACCAGTTCAGTTGTTTAAATGAACCATTGTTTTTACATTAAATGTTTTCTTTGAAATCGGCTTTTGTACATAAAGTTCAGTAATATAAAATCTGCCATGATGGTTGTCCAGTTGTTTTGTGTGCATGCAGAAAGGCCACAAGCAGCACCTTGGATAAACTTTCTCTTCTGCATGTCTTTTAAAATTGGGATACATGTTCTTCCTTGGCTAGATTGTTACAAAGGTAGCGAAGTTTCTGACCAGTCTTTTTGTAGTATTTAAGGTGTCTCCATACATAACCAGGTTTTTAGCTGGATTATAATTTGCCTTCTCATTTCTTGGGGCTAGCACTGAATACCTGAGCTCTAGCTGTAAGTTGTGTATTACTGTTTAGAACTGTAATTTATACAACTGAAAATGAAACGTACCACTTGTGTCAGTTATAAAAGTAAGACTTGTGTGTTTTGCCTGCAAATGGTTAATGTTTCAAACAGATTTCACAAGATCCTTAGTTCCTTTGGAACAAAGTTGAAATCGCTGTCAGTTTGTAATGGTGCTTCTCTGGGACTGTAGAGGATGGATGTTCCAGGTACTACAGAACAAAATGAAAAACGAGTGAGGAATCGTGCACTGCTTGGCCAAGTGGTGACTGTTGGATAGCAGACACCGAAAATCTGTTTCCGTGTCAGAACTAACTCAGATACTGGCATACAGGGGGTGTGACAAGCCGGGTCCTGTGAAGTTGACTTCACGCTGCAGCTGTCCTATGCTGTCGTCTCAGAAACTGGCCAGGTTCTTCTAACCCAGCCTTCAGTGTGTTCATGGCAGATTTTAATGGTGTGTTGTATTTGGTGACGATCTTAACAGATCTGTGAACCCCAAGTTGGAACCTAACGTATGACTTGAATATTTAATTCAGTGCATTAAATACTATATTCAAAATCATTAGCTGAATTTAAGTTGTTAACTCTTAAGCGTACGTTGCTTTGAGTGTGTCTTGAATGTAGTTCTTGAGTTTTTTGGGGGTGGGATGTAAAGATTCACTGCCTGGAATGAAGCAGTTGCAAGTAACTCAAACTGTTCTGGTTACTGAAGTAATCACAAAACCAAAACCCCAAACTGTACAGCCCCCCCCCCAACCCAGCAATTTCACTTTGAGAATGCAGGAATGACTCTATGGGGGCAGTTTTGACAATATTGTTCAAAGTTAAGTGTTTCTTAATTTGCAGAACAGTTTGGTGCCATCATCAGCCAGTGCTTGAATGAGGGTGTTCCTGTCGGGCCGGATCCTGGTTGTAACTGATCCTACGTGGCTTCACAGTGGAGAAGACGAGTTCCAAATGGAGTAGGTAAGCCTGCCTTCCGTGACTGCTGCCTGCTCTTCTTGGGTTGCTTGATTTGAGAGATGCACCCTCTAGGAGAAATACTCGGCCCCTTACTGTAGAGAAAGTTTGTTTTATGAAGGGTGTATTTATACAAGAAAGCTACCAACTTGGGAGTCTTACTTAAACTTGTTTCACAAGTCATTTTTTCCCTTAAAAGAGACCAAAGGGAACAGGCTGCAGGTAAAGCAGAACTAGGAATTAAGTAAAGCTGTGTGGAAGTTCAACATGGGCTTGACTTCAAGAGGATCAAATACCTTTTACTTCTTGCTTAAGTCATGGTGGCCAAAACCTACTGTTATCTATCGAGGTAAGTAGCATACAGATGTTTTCAACTAATTTTTTAAAAAAAGGAGAATTAGTATTTCTGTCAGCTGCCAGTTAAGATCTGAACTTCAGCTGGGAATCAAATGCACAATTAAGAAACCTGGGGAAAAAATTGTTGAGGACTCCTGAGGGACAGAAAATGAAAAAAATAAAGGGAAAGGCTGCAGTGCTACAGAATATGTTCTCTTATGTTCTTGTTAGAATGCAGTGATACTCAGCTTTGTGCCCCAACCAATAATTTACTGGGCCATACACAGGTGAGGGATAAAACTTTATTTAAAAAAATTCAAATTTCACTTGACACAAGTCTTAGTTGAGGTAAGTGAATGTACTAGCTTAAGAAAACAACTTTAAGGATTGGATTCCATAAGCAGTGAACACTCTTGCTTAGAAGGCTCCAACAGCTAGAGGTGAAAATCTGTAAAGGAGAAGTGTCAAGTTGTCTGTCTAGCTGAACTATTGTGGGAGAACTGAATTGCAACCTTTGCAATTCGAGCCTCTCCTGACTGCATCCTGCACTGCTTGATTACTTGGGTCTCTTATCCTGAGGCTCTTCACCCCTCCCAGGTTTAAAAGGTGCAGCTCTAAGAGGTGGCTGAACAGTACCTAATTTGCAATGTGGACTGCTAGGCTTCTGTTAAGTTAAAAAAACAAGACAAAACCAAAACAAAAAAACCCTGAAATACCCCCCCCCTTGGCAAGCTGCCCTTGTTGAACATACTGCTAACGACTGAAGTCAGAAAGACAGTTTCTTCTATTGCCATCCTCGGCTCTCGGAGGGAGCAGTGGGGCCTCCCGTGGCCCTTCACAGTCATCTTAAGCTGTTTTGTTTGTATATTGTGAGCAAACTGACGAGGTGTTAGGATCTCTGGAAGTACCTGAATTCAAGGCTTAAGCTGAACTTTTGAAGACGCAAGCACGTATCCTGTGGAATCCACAGTCCGATTAGCCCCTCCCAGAGCCGGTGAAAAGGTACCTGACCTGGCGGTACCTCACAAGTGTACATAGTCACAACTGTAGTTTCCATACGGTAAAAGTACTAAGTTACAACTAGTACCTGACACCTAAGTATCGAAGTAAAATTATCAGCACTAAGTGGAGCAAGATTTAAGCCGGCTGCTAGCTGGAGTGCCAGGCTGACCCTCTAAACAGGCTGATACAGTTTTATCATCTACTGAACCTTCCTGGCTACAGGAAAAGAACCGTATTTTTTAAGTATTGACAATAACACTTCACAAAGGAACACTGGAAGTACAGGACACGCTAGTATTCTCTTACTTCCTGACTGTGAAATAGTTGAGCTTGAAAAACTGAGAATACTGCAGGCTTTTTGTTGCTAACACTGGATCATCTTACCTGCAGGTCTCCAGTCCTCCTCACTTTGTGTCTGGCAGGAAATTCCAACCTAGCTCTGCCTTGTGCAAGTTCTTTGCATCCACCTGAATCTACTCACAATTTTTTTTTCCTCTTTTAAATGGTAAAATACCAACAGCCCTTTTCCTCTTCTGAATTCTTGTACCCCTACTAAGGATGCTTGGGGAAAAAAAATGCAGGCAAGATTACTGATCTTTTTGTACCGACAAGGAAAGTATGGGGGTTATTAATCTAATGTAAATTAAGCTCTTTATGCTAGCATAGAGAGCTAATTAGCATGTTGACACCAAAGGAAAAAGGGCAGAATGATTGTCTAGGTTCTATAAAAATACTGCTATTCTGACATGCTAAAATATATTTAATTTTAATTGAATTTGAGGTAAGAACGCCCTCAGTTAACATTATTTCAAAATATTCTTTAACTGCAGTAGTATTGCAACCTTTTGACCAGGAATAGGCTCTCTAAGTTCATTCTAACTTTCAGTTGCTCCTTAGGGGAATTAGTGGTAACTTTATGTAACTTCTGAATTAAACATCAATTAATTCATAATAATCTTTTACCCCATCCTGCTGGGTGGAGGAGAGTGCAAAATTACCACCACCTCTGCCAACAGGGCACCTCAGCCCATCCTCTCCCACGGGGGATCTCCAGCAGCAGCCCCAGCTTGCCCAGGCTGCCTCGTCCGTCCCGACTGCTCGGACCATAAACCCGTACTATTGCCCATGAGTGCAAGGTGTTCCCCAGTGGCTCGCTGGGATTTCCTGGAATCCTGTACATCACAACAGCACTTCCCTTGTCTCTGTCGTGGGACAACAGAAAGGAGCTTCTTTCCAAGTCTTAGGGGGCTGTGCATGGAATCGTGGCTGCCGATCCGCACATCATGCCTAGGGACTAAATCGCCAGGACTTGCTCTGACACAGGCTACGTGGTGAGTCACAACTAGGGAAGACCTTCGGAGCAGATAAGGACAACCGCCCGACCCTAGGCATTGGTCTGGTTTGAGGCAAGCATCTGCATTAAATTGATGTAAGCATCACCATGCAGCTATTCTGGAAGATATATTCCAAGTGACAACACAGAAAATAGTTCAAGAAATATCTGGAAATAAGGCACTTAAGTGAGACATTAACAGACTGGCTACATATTTAAACAGACATTATGGCTCAGACGTCCTTGCTCTGGAGGAACGAACAGTACCGTGCGTGGAAGAAATGGCTGTTACACGCAGAACCCCCTCTGCATTCACACTATTAAGGCAGCACTGTGTACAAGGAGGCGTAGCAGGACATCACTGCTCTAAATACTTTGATCTTTTTGAGTGGTATAAATAAAACTTTGGTCCCTTACCACCCCTCTAAATGTTTACAGGCTTATTTCACAGAACAGCAGCATTAAGCAAAGTTATTTCTACACAACACACGTACCCTGAGACTAGAGTACAATGAAATACTGACAAAAATCAAGTCTGGAGGAAAAAGGGGAAAGGTCTTACGAACTGCTTAAATTACTTTGCCTACACAAATGCCTGCTTCTAACTTTTTCCAGAGTAACAAATCCAATGTTTCACAATTGTTTTTTTTACATGAATCCAGTAGGAAATACAATATAGTGGAGTTCAAGTAGTATAAAGACAGTTTTTGTTAACAGGTTGTTGATGTTGAACAGCTGGAAACCCAGGTTTTAACATTACCCTTTATGAAATCTGCTTGCTTTCTGCTAGAACACCAAAACTTTCCAGCCTGGGTATGAAAACGAGCATCCAAAATACAAAGAGCCACAACACTGATCAAGTACCCAGTCAAAGACCACTTCTCTGTTGTTAGAGCTAATGGTTACTCGAAGCTTGACATTTCCCCCCTCGGTGCCAGAAGGCCCTAACTGTACAACTTCCATGTCAAATGTCACAGTCGATCCAGAAGTTACGGCAGGCAGCTGGTTTGTCATCTCTTTTCCATTTACAAATACTGCCCCTGAAATAGTCAAGACATCAAATATTATTTCTCACTTTCTGTACACACTAACATGCAATACTGTGTCTCCCTGTTTTCTTGCAGGCACAAGAAAGGGGAAGCAGCATTCCTTTTTGTCACATCGGAGGCGACAGTAACTGCAAGCCAGAAAAGGAGATCCATAATCTCACCAAAGATTTTAACTGCACAAGCCATACGTACGTAAAAGGTGGGTGAAGTTGTTCATATGTGATCCAGGGATACAAAGAACCAGGGGCTATGGCTTTTGGGAAAGAAAAAAAAAAAATCACATCCTTCAATTATGTGATAGAGACTCACCATTGGTGCTAATGCACACCGCTTTATCGCGCTGCAGGGAATCGTAGCCATTCTGCTGCTCCACACACACACCCAGGCTGTCTCGTCTGTCTGGCTGTCCCACGGTTTCAATTCTACCAAGCAAATAGTTAAGTCAGACCCTGAAGGTTTAAATCAAAACATACAATGAAATCCAGGCAGTAATACCCTGCCACACCAGACCTCTGTACTGCGCTCCAGCGCTTTCAGCAAATTCCTCCAACCTTTTGGGGAGATCCCTGTTGCATGACCAGAAGTCCTACCAGCTTTCCCAACAGCTCCACACAGCAGTGCTCTATTCATCTGTATAAAACACGAATCTGCTTCCTGCAAACCTTCATTGCTATTTAATAAAATTACTCGCTGTCACAGCTTAGTTATCTGAAATAAATTTCAGTTATCTGAAGCAACCACTACACACCAAGCTAGAACCATCTATACCAGGTTACTGGTCCACATCGTGTTTTATGGGGAGACGGCTGTAGTTTCAGCAAGTATTTAGTAAGGATGACTCAAACGGATTTTTCTGAGCCCTGCCATGTTCTGCTGTAAAGGGGTGGGGGTGGAAGGCTGATGTGTTTGGGTGGGTGTGGTGGTGTTTTGGTTTGGTGTTTTTAATAAATCAGCTTGGTACAAATGTGTATTAAAAGCAGGAACACTTTTTAGTCTGGCTTCTGCTCAGCTGCATTTAGGATTTTGGTCCTGGGAAAGAATCTCCAAAGAAAAAGCAAACAAGTTGTGCAAACAACCGGGGAGGGCAGTTCCCTCCCGGCCCTAGCAGCTGAGCGGGGCTGCACGGTTTGTACCCTGGAGGGCTCTTCTGTATTTGAGTCCTTTCTCTTGTACTGCCACCTCAGAGGTGCTAAATCAGGGAGTGAGCAGAGTGCCTCGGCAAACTGATGGTCTTTCCTAGAAAGTAAAACTGGTTATTTTCAGCTTGAGAGTAACAGCAATAACTGATACATGGTTGTTGCCAAACAGCAGAAAGTCTCTGGTGGAAGCTTTTTAAGAACTGCAGATTACACTGTAGACTGGCACATGATGGGTTAATTCTTTCAAAAGGGAAGATAAAATTGGAACCATGTTTTACTTTTGCACTCCATTAGGTTTTTCAGTCCCCTGGGGACGTCACTAAGATAGCAGAAGCCTTGCACTGTAAAGCAAAGCAAAAACCCTAAATTTAATTATCCAAGAAACTTTTAGTTTTGAAGTGACCACCATGTTTTCCTAAAACAGCTTTAAATGAGATTTCAAATTGATTTTGGTGCTCTGCTTTAGATTTTAAACTTAGAGTTACTGCTGAAGCTTTATAAACAGCTATTTATCTGCAAACTGTGCATACAGCAACATTAATTCATTCCATCCCTAGTCAAGGGAGTGTTTCTTGACTTTTGGGTTGGTAATAAGCGTTTGTACAGTCACAGGAATGACCAAAAATGCATCATTCTAAACCCATTAAAAAGTAGGAATTCTATCATGTCAATCTGTATCCACACTGCCTTCCTCGTTTCTACAGACCTCTTCTGCAAAGCACTGTCAAGGCAGCCTGGATGGGCAGAAGTAGGAAGAAAAACACCAGACTAGCAGCAGGACAGTGAACGCTGGAGGTAGGAGCAACAGCACACCCGGAGTGGGAGTGTTTACACAGGAGTCAGTCAGTCCACGCTGAATCAGGACCAGCTGAGGGGGTTTAGGTTCAGCGCTCTTGGTGGTGTCCACGCTGAATCAGGCCACATTTCTGTATACATCTGTACTCCTCACACCCAGGCTTCCCAGCGTCAGGGCTCCCCTTGCTACATCGCTGCCCCTACTCCCAGGAGCAGGCTGGGCTGCACGCTAACGCGCGGTAGGAAAGAGCCAAACCTTCCCTGCAGCACACCGAGGCAGCACCACCCGCATGCCCCAGGCACCGGCTGAGCTGTGATGCTGCAGCAGCCTGCCTCCCCTCGCTCTGCCTCCCCTCGCTCTGCCTCCCCTCGCTCTGCCTCCCCTCGCTCTGCCTCCCCTCGCTCTGCCTCCCCTCGCTCTGCCTCCCCTCGCTCTGCCTCCCCTCGCTCTGCCTCCCCTCGCTCTGCCTCCCCTCGCTCTGCCTCCCCTCGCTCTGCCTCCCCTCGCTCTGCCTCCCCTCGCTCTGCCTCCCCTCGCTCTGCCTCCCCTCGCTCTGCCTCCCCTCGCTCTGCCTCCCCTCGCTCTGCCTCCCCTCGCTCTGCCTCCCCTCGCTCTGCCTCCCCTCGCTCTGCCTCCCCTCGCTCTGCCTCCCCTCGCTCTGCCTCCCCTCGCTCTGCCTCCCCTCGCTCTGCCTCCCCTCGCTCTGCCTCCCCTCGCTCTGCCTCCCCTCGCTCTGCCTCCCCTCGCTCTGCCTCCCCTCGCTCTGCCTCCCCTCGCTCTGCCTCCCCTCGCTCTGCCTCCCCTCGCTCTGCCTCCCCTCGCTCTGCCTCCCCTCGCTCTGCCTCCCCTCGCTCTGCCTCCCCTCGCTCTGCCTCCCCTCGCTCTGCCTCCCCTCGCTCTGCCTCCCCTCGCTCTGCCTCCCCTCGCTCTGCCTCCCCTCGCTCTGCCTCCCCTCGCTCTGCCTCCCCTCGCTCTGCCTCCCCTCGCTCTGCCTCCCCTCGCTCTGCCTCCCCTCGCTCTGCCTCCCCTCGCTCTGCCTCCCCTCGCTCTGCCTCCCCTCGCTCTGCCTCGGCAAGAGGGGCAGGACTGGCACAGATCACCGTTCCTCTCCTTACCAGGTTTTGATTTTTCAGCAATCACTAACCAGCCCAAGTACCGCACAGAGTATCCCTGCACAACCTCCTAAGCTTCCTTTACTAGGCTGATTTTCCCCATCACATTAACAAAGTTATTCTCCAGCCTCTATGATCCCTGGACTTAAAATTTTTAAAAGCCCACTGAATGTGTGGTGGGACACTGCTCCCATCCCTCCTCACCACTTCCAGTGCTGCAGAACAAAACCTTGCCTCTCACTGCAGCACACAGATGCTGAACTAGTTCAGCTGCACCAGTTTCCCTTTGTCTCAGAGCACAGAGAAGTAACTCCGTGGGTGATCAGACGTGCTTCCTTTCTAGTACCGGCCAGTAGAGCTGTGGTGGCTTCCTGACAAAGTCAGAATGATCTTCATAGGCCATCTGCTGGATGAGCCCAAATCCCAGCCTGGCCAGACTGACCGTGGCTCCCCTCTGCAAGCAAAAGCTTTAGGGATGGCTGCAGAGCAGGTCACTGCAGGAATGTTCCCTTTTCTAAGGGCAGCTCCCCAAAGGCTGCAAAGAAACAGAATGAGTCTTGACTTAAAGCAATATTTTCCTACAGCTTGTCCAAATGCCTCACCCCAGAGGAAAACTGCAGTAGTTTATCTTTAAAAAGCTGGTACAAAGCATTGCATTTACGGCAGCTTCACTTTTCACCGATGAGCTATGCCTGTGTCCTGAACGTACAAGAAGAATACAAAGCTGCTTCACAAACTTCACAAACATCTGTAACGTGAACCTTGCTTATTTGGTTCGCTCAGCCAGCCACTTCTCCCCTTCTGAATACACTTCTGTTTCAACAGATGGAGAAAGCCAAGTACCACATCTCCCTGCTCGGGAAAATCTCACACACACACTTTCAAACAAGGAGCTGCTCATGGACCTTGAAAGAGGAACAATCAAATTTTGAGGTTGTCTTCAGTCTTAAGATTAATGTCATTATAGTTCTTGTGGACACGTGCTTCTTAATGCTCTGCCATCCTGAAACAATCTCCTCTTGGAGAGGAGTCCACATTACCAAAATGTAAAGCAAAAGATTTTCATGTGCTACCAATAAAAAAAGATAAAAGGCATTGGTCTGAAAAGGAACCAAGGGAAACCTCGAAGTTCTGCCTTTAATTTCACAGGCATTTCTGAGCCAAGAGATGTTAAATCTAGCAACAGATTCCAAATGAAAGCTTTGGATCTTTTTATCCCGTCTCAGACAGGGCAACTGAATACATCTTCCTACTACAACCATCTAAAGTTAATTCATTACCAGGAAGGGAGAAATGAAACACCACGGAGTAAGTTACAGAAATACCACAAATAGCCCCCTTAAATTGCCTTTGAGGGTTGCCTACTGTACAGCAAGTTGTTTTATTTAACCAGGGAAAGATGGAATAAAGCTTCAGAGTCTCTGAGGTCTGTAATTACAGCTGACATATCCACAAGGACATTCCTCATACCCTGTTAAACAGCATCATCTCAGGGACAGGACTACAGGCAGCAAAGCTGCCAAAGTTTCTAATCGTGTTCTGTGTGAAATGGAAAGCTTGAACTTCACAAGATCTCTTCTCCACTCAGGATTTTCTAATGCCAGTTTCAAGCAGTAGTCTGATCAGCCCTAATTATCTCAGTTAAAGACATCAGTGCCAGACTGTCCCAACAGCACATACAGTATCTTCATGTCCAAAGCCTTCAGAGCTCACGGACAGTCTGGGAAGGAAAGCACCCCCTGACCCCAGGTTAGAAAGAATCAATGTCGAGCCTCCACTGACTTCTGAGTGGCCAGTAACAGCTGCTACAGAACCTGAGGAAGTTCAGCATTCCACAGGCTTGCTCAGCATGGGCTAGGGCTCTATTTTACCATCCCTCAGGAGTTCACTCATCTCTGTTTTAGATAGGAGCGGGTCCTACAAAAACAGCAGGTGTTTTCCTAAAGAGCCAGGAGGTAGGAGCACAGAGAAGGAAGCTCAGACTTCACACAGACACGCTACCTCGACTAGGGCTGAGCTGGTGTAAAACTCCAACATGCATCATGACTCAGGTTTATGTACAATTCAGGTGTAATTGCTCACAGGAGACGCACCAGAGAACAGTTTCCCAGAAAGTACTTGCCTGAATGTTAATGTCTGCCCACAGAAGTAGGTGGGAGCTTTGGAGTAGAGCACACCACATGACTGAGAGTCGTTTCGAAGCGCTATGTTTCTTCGACTGCTCAAGCTGTAACCCTCCAAACCAGCTGTCCATTCTTCAAAAAAGAAAACAAAAAAAGCATGAAAAGTATAAACCTCAACTCAACTAGCTGCTGTCTGTGCAAAATCAAACCAGTCGCAACGTCCACTCAGTGTGCCTCATAAGAAGGTTAAGCCACATTAAGAACGGTCTGGTTTTGCCACCTTCTGACGGAGAGTTTTCTTTTTCAAATAATTTGCAATTACATAAAGTGTTTCCCAGTTCACAGATTCACCAGCAGTTCACTCTGTGTGATCCCTGTGAAGTCGTATTGTAGGCAAAGGAAAACCTTCATTACCCATTGCCCTTAAAAATGTGCAAGCAAAGAGAAAATTTAGGGGTTTCTTTCTCTAAGAGCTTGTTGTAAGACTGTAACTCATCAAAATCTCTTAGGTAAGGGTGAGGGAGAAGGAAAAAAATGCTTCACTTCTGGCTCATCGACGCTTTCCGAGGCTAAGCAGTGAGGTACCTGCTGGAAAGGCGTACAATCCGTCCCTCACACTAGGAAGCAAAGAATAAACTGCAGGATGAAAGGATAATCCATCACACATTACACACACACATCATAGCTAAGGACACCCCGTCACCACACAAAAAGCAGCTCCGTGAGTCATTCAGCTATAAACCCTCAGGAGGCTGCACTGATGGCACAGGTTTAAAGGTGGAGATGACCTGCAATGAAACCAGTACCGTGGGGAACCAGCGTGGTGCAGCCGATCTGAGGAACACTCCATGGACTCCACTCCTGCCGTCCATCTCCTCGGGCACAGACTCTGAACTGGTAATCGACATTTGGATCAATATGCAGCACTATGAACTCTGTCTCCGAGCCGACGTACGCATCTTCAAATTGATTGGCAGTACCCTTACGATATTGCAGCCGGTAATCTTGTGGTATGAAGTCATCATCCACCTAGAGAAACATTGATCGCATTAATAAAGGTCTGCTATTTTTTTCTTTTGCCTCTGAAGTGGCATGTATTAGGACAGTACTGCAGGCTGTAATCAAAGGTGATTCAGAGTCACAAGGTAGGAAAGAGCTGAAAGCATGCCTTATAGAAAATAAAATCAGTGTCTGAACCAACTAAAACAAAAAGAAGTACAAGAATTATTCGATTACAGTTTGAAAATATCTCTAGGAGAAGAAACATTCAATCTAGCAGAGAGATAACAAGATCCTTCAGCCAAAAGCTGAAGATAAATTTGCAGAAGAAATTCAGTGCCAGTTTTCATCACTCACTGTTACCCTTCATAAACTGTTCCAGGGAATAACTTCCAATTCTTTGATATCTCTAAGTCAAAAGAGATTCCCTCCCTCCACCATCACCACCAGAAAAGCTCTACTGTCCCCCAAGCATGACTGAGTTCAGGGAACTACTCTACAGCACAGAAGATCAGACTACATGTGACAATAGTGCCTGTGGGTTTATAATCCGAGTCCACATCCTTTACCAGGTAAAGGTGGCTGAGCAACGGCTAGCTGTTCTGAGAACAACAAAACGTTGTTTAATGCTGCCAAGGAGTGTAGAGCTGCCCAACAACTAAACCACGGGAGCACAGCAGTGATTTACTCAAAAACAGATTTTGTGCATTGAAGAGACCAGCCACGTGACTAGCTAATGCCAATATTAAAATATTTTCTCTTTCTGTCCACTCCCTAAGAAAACAAACATGTTTAGGGGTAAAAGCGTAACAGAACGGGTTCAGCCTCATCCTGGGTCTGCTAATGCGTCTTCACAGGGAAGAAAAGCGTCACCCCAGCAATGAAGTTCAGTCTCGCCGAGAGTGTTTGGCTGTTACTGCTACACACACAAACCACTCGCTTCCAGAGCACAAGTGCTACGTGTGAATCACCTCTGTCAGGAACACACGCACCAGGCTTTCTTGGTCTTGTTTGTACAACAGCATCACAGGTAAGATTACGCTCTTGTATTTATTTGTTTAGTGGGAAGAGTATATGAAGTTGTTTCCTGCTTGTCCAGTACCTGGCACTTGCTTAAGCGTGGGAAGCAGGGGTAGCAGCGTTTTCAGCTGCCTCTCCTGACTTTTCCCCATACGCAGAGAAAGAGACTGTGAGGCAGAGGTCAATTAGTGTCTGCTCTTTCTGCCTGCAGATGGGAGCAGGGAGAGTCCAACAGCAAGAGTCTAACACACAAGTGTCACCGGCAGGCAGACACAAACTCCAGCACCAACCACAACATCACTAGATTACCTTGCCTTTAGATGAGGCCATCACCATAAAAATATCTTCTAAAGCTTCTAACCTACACACTGGCGTGGACTGTCCTTTGAAAGCAGTAAAGAGTCCAGAATGAAAGTGGCTTTTTCAGTTTTTATCAACAAAACTGCAGTCTGAATGGTTTTCACCCAGGATATTTTACCTACCTTACACCATCGGACTAAAATACCTCCAGGCTTCTCAACAAATTCCTCTAGCTGTACAGGTGGGCGAGATGCCACAGTTCCATGTCTGAATATTTGATTTTTCAATATAGTAAGAAGGCAATCATCCAACTGGGCAGATAAACAAGGCACGTCAACCAAGGAGGGCACTTCTGGTAAGCTGAGAAAGGAAAGTTTGCTGTAATGAGAGGGGCAAACTTCTACAAGTTTGTATTTTGTCCATACACTTGCATCCATGCAGATTTGAAAAGAGAGAACAGCTGCAGAAATTGGCGTGTGCATTTCAAACTTAAAAGACTCAGAAAACATTGTGTTTTGGCCCTAACCAGACTGTCTGTTTCTCAGTAAATACTCCGAAATACAAGCTGTTCCACAAGGAGAGGTTTCATCATTCACAAATAGAGTCTATATTTCTCCAGAACATATGGAGGTTGCAAGCTACTCCATTCTGTGACTGCCAGCCCCAAGGAAAGTCTGTGAAACAAACAGGACAATAATACCTCAAATAAAACTTTTCAGGCAATGGAGCAGAAGGCTTTTGTTTCAAAGAAGAAAAGATTCCCTATACAAGAAAAACACGTGCCGCTGCCTCAGATCACCTCAGTATCTTACCTATCTAGCTGAATATGTAAAGCTTTTTTTGTAAAGCTGCAAAGTTTCTCATTCTGTTGTCCCACATCTCCGTGGACTGCACTCTCTCCTGGAATCAAATGGTAAAAATATTCCTAATGAGACAACGTCCAAGCAAGGCATTCTTTGCTTCAAAGAATAACCAGTTCTGACACGAACAACCAATTAAACATGAAGCATTCTCAGCACTTTTGCTAGACTCTTAGCTAGAAAAATACAATTATAGTTGACAATATAAAGTCTATCTAGCAACTTTTGAAGCTCTCAAAGCTTCCCGTAGACACACCCATAACCGATGTAATAATTTGCCTCAGGTCCCAGGCAGTAGCAGAACTGGGGTGACATGCCAGAAATCAGGACTATTAATCTCTTCCTCCACCTGCTTTACAGGAAGAGAAAAGCAAAGCACGTTTACTGAGCAGAAAACAAAAAAGCAGAAGCATAAAAGCAAAAAATAATTTCAACCATTGTTCTGTTTGCTACAATGTAAATGGTAACTACTGTTGTAATGAAGGAAATAATCCATGCATTGAAGTACAGAGATAAGTAGAAATCTTGTCATAAACTTTCCGTATAAAGTAGCATCCCACACCTCAGCTTACAGAGACATAGGCTCCGTCCTCCTATCTGATGACTTTATGGTAATTTACAACATGAGCAAGCTCAGCCCTTTTCCAAATGGAGGATTACAAACGTTACAAATCTCTAAAGAAAAGCATACGTCATAACTGGCAGCAGGAGATTTAATAACCATGGAGGCTTAACTCCTTTCTGACTCAGATGCAATGTCTGCTCATTTTGACGACACCACTTAGCGATGCCGCCGCTACAGCGGGAACGGTGACCAGTGCACAGCTAATCAGGTTCTCAAGAGATCCAACAGAAACAGCGTGTATAACACAGGCAATCTTTGCCACCACCTTGTAATTCAGTAACTTGAAACTTAAACACAAGGTGACTACCACCTGTCCCAGAGGCTGTGGTGCTAGATAAAGACCCCAACAAATTAACTGTTAACCACTGTTGGTACTCCTGTGAACAGGAGGCGTGCAGCTAGTAAGCTTTCAGTGCGATGCTCGCGCCCGAGTGGAAGCCGGTAGATTCCCTCCCTGTGGGAGTCTGCTCAATGCACTGTATTTCACAAAACTGAGCTCATGTTTTGAAAGAAAGTTAAAGTTGAGACATGAGAACAATGCAAGGAAACTGCCAACATATTCATGGCTCAGACATGCTCCCAGTAGGTTCTCCAGTGTGGGGAAAACAGTCAGGAGTGACATTCCTTTCTGGCTAGGTATTTAGCATCAGTAGGGTATAAAGTGGCCCTTATGGTGATATTCCACGCGTCCATTTTTGTCCGCATCGTCCTCAGACTTTTTTGAGAAGTTTTCCCTATAGAGCGGCCATTTCATTCCTTATGTTCCACATCAACAGTGAACATAATCGCATCTATCATCAAAGATAACCTGTTTACTTCAGCTGCTATTCCACTAAGACACAAATAACTTCCTTCAACTAACAGAGATGTTCTGTTATTATGGTACCCAAGATGTACTTTATTTCAAAGGAGCCTGACATAACCCCTCCTAGCGTGGAGGGTACAGAACATCTCTGTAGTGAGGCATTTCCAAAGCAGGTATTTCTTGCCCTTAAGGAGAGGCTACGCTGATAGAGGTACACCCTAGGATCAGAGCAAAATACTAAAATACAAACTTGGAGGAGATACTATTGATCAGCTCTATACGACAACTACTCAACTTTAACTTTTTCTTAACATCTGGTTTGAAAGAAGTCCAAAATGAGCCAAATATGCTGATCATAACAGGAATATCCCAGACATTGAGACACCCACTGGAAAGCAGAGCTAAGACTTAGTATCAGGACCTGCCTTACCTTCGCGGAGCAAATCATCGGCTGTACTGACTCCGTGCTCTATTAGTTTCTGGCATTCATCCAAGGGTTTGATGCTCTCTTGTTCGATAGCATCTACTTCCTGCAGCAGTGACATTAGTCGCTCATCCAACAGCTTCTTTAGGGTCCCTTTCAAATCGTTAAAATGCTGCTCGAGTACATCTCTGGTCAGCGTTGCACTTTCTCTGATCTAAATTCAGGTAATGGGAAAGAAGGATTCAGGAAAAAGGCAAATGCCATGCACATCTTTTATTTTTCTGAACCACCTCAATTGTATCTGCTGGAGAAAAGCTGCATGTGAAGGCAGCTTTAAAAAAGGACCACTAGCAGTTAACAAACCAGTGCAGTCATTTCTAATACATGTACAGTGGGGAAGGAGGCAAAGAAAACTAGCCCGGACAAGGGGAAGAGCATATTAACCAAGCAAAATACAAACTGGGTTATGTGTACTTTACTCGACAAATTTTTCTGGTCAGAAAAGTCCAAATGCTGTGCAGGCCTTCTCCCCACCGTCCCTCAAAACTGCTGGAATCCAGTTCAAAACCCATTCTGCCATCATATACAGGTAATCCTTGTTGGAAAGAAAAAGATACCAGGCTTTTAGAAGACTATCTAGGAGCACTTTTCCAGGCCCTATCACTTCACTGGATTTTTAAAATCCTCTTAAAGCTACTTTCTTTTCATTATTTTTGTTTTCCAGTCACCTCTGATTTGTCTGTGCTCCAGGGTTACAGGGCAGGGTGAACAGCAAGTCTGTTTTGATTCTAGAAGAACCAGACCACAGAAGGTTTTGTAAGCGCTTATTAAAATGTCTGCAAACTTGCTGAATCTGACTTTTAGGGAAGAAAATGCATTTGAACACCCCTGAGCTAAAGATGCAGAAGTCAAAAGTAAACATCTCCCTTCGAACAACTTTTTTTTTTTCCTAAGTCACACACACAAGGAAATGCTGCAACAAGCACACAGCCTTACATATAATTTCAAGATCTTTAGAAGGCCTTACATATAATTTCAAGATCTTTAGAAGTTACAGATAACCAACACAGGATGTTCTCTGGTTAGGTAAAATAAATTTCCTCTTCAAGTAATATTCATGAACCTCTGCAGCTGCCACACAGCTCCGTTTCCCTTCTCTTGTTATTTTAACGCTTCAGAAAAAAGGAAGTATTTCGCTTTGTGAAGGGGTGGGGCGGAGGAAGACAGAACAGTCACTTCTCTAAGCCCATTACCTCCGTTACAGGCAGATACACATCCCAGTCAACCTCAGCACTACAGACATCACTAGCTACGCAGAAGAGGAAATGCAAGTCCCAGAATACGCACAGAGCGGCGTGAAGTTTTTTGAAAACCGTGTCACATTGGTCTAAAAGAAAAGGATGCAACAGAAAGTGATCTAAAGTGCTTTTCCTATCACATCGGCCCACTGGTCCCCAAATAATAAAAGCTCCGCAATCTGATCCCCAGTCTAAGACACTGAGCACTTCGGGACACAGGGAATTCTTGGCTGTGTTCTTTGTGAACCAAATAGTGGTCCTGAAGATGGAAAGAGAGAAACAGAAACATGCACACAAGCAAAGGAATCCCCCCCAAGAGGGGAAAGAAAGAAAGGTAAGCTAACCGAGCACCCACAGCCACCATGGAAGGACAAACTGGGTCCCTCTCAGCACAGTCCGAGTTATTGCCAACACCTTCAGATTAAAGACAGCCATGACCAATTCATTTTCTTAAGCAGCCTGTGGTTTTGAAGATGACTAATTTAATGTATAGTGATTGCCCGCACTCACTCAGCAGCAGGACGCTAACCTAGGAGATCTATAGCAGATTTCTAAGCTAATGGAATCTGCTTCAGAAAAATTATCAGGTCACCACAGCAACATTTTCTGAGTTTGGTTTTGCTGGTTTTGGTTTTTTATTTAACCCTCGCAGACTTGAATCAAAGATAGCAAGGCACTGGTTCCAATCTGCAAAATGGGAAATGCTTAGAGGGTGGCTTAGCAGAGAAGCGAGTCCTTCACAGGGCTCGGTGCAGCATCGCTACCACATCTGCCTATCTCGGCGTGCACCTTCAGGCGGAGCGGGTGGGTTACCAGGGCCAGCAAACGCCCGGCTCCAGCGCACAGCTGCAGAAACCAGCAAACCTGGAATGCTGGCAACACCAGTACGTGACCCACGGGGCTCGGTGCATGGGGACGGCAGCCGAAGCGCCGGTGCTGTGAGGTGCCAGGGCAGGGCGGCCGGCGCGACGCTCCCTGCGAACTGAGGCTCAGCGCCTCTGGACACCCGTGTCCCCGCCCGGGCCACCCCCCGCCCCCAGGGACTCAGGCTCGCTACAAACACGGCGCAGCGCACGCCCCCCTCCCCCTGGTGCCCCCGGCCCTGCCCAGCCCCAGCGGCCCCGGCCCCCCCCGGCCCGGCGGGGCCCCCGCCAGCCCGACCCCGCTCCCGCCGCTGCTCCGCGACCCCGCGGCTCTGGAGGAAAAGGCGGGTGAGGGGCGCAGGAGCGGGGCCCGCCGCTGGCCCGGGAGCCCCGGCCCGCCCGGGAGCCGCCTCAGGGGGAGCCCCGGCCCCGCCGCGCCGGCCGGGAGGGGCGGCAGCCACGACGCCTCCCGGCCCCTCGTCCCCGAGCGCCCCCGCCCCGCATCCCCACCTGCTTCCGCGCCTGGTGCAGCCCCCGCAGCCGCTGCTCCAGCTCCCGCCGGTAGCTCCGCGCCGCCTCGATGCATTCCCGAGCCTCCTGCAAGAGGAGCCGCACCTCTGCCTCGGCCTCCATGGGCAGCCGCGGCGGCGACGCGGCCGGCGGGGCGGAGCAGCAGGCGGGCCTGGCCCCCGGAAGGGCCGCGGGGCGGGGCGGGAAGCGCGGCGGGGAGCGGTAGCCCCGTGCCGGCGGCGGGGCGGCACCGGCCTGCGGAGCGGCGGGACGCAGGCGGGCGCAGCCCCCGCCCCGGGCCGCCTCAGCGCGCCGCCGGCCCCCCTGGCGGGCTGGGCCCCTCCCGCGCCCCGCCCCGCAGCGCGAAACCCGAGTGACGGCGGCGGCGGCGGAGCGCGGCGGGGGCGTGGCCGCGGTGGCACGTGATCCGGCCCGCGGAGAAGGGGCGGGGTGGGCGCCTGCGCACGCGCGTCACGTGACGGCAGAAAGCGGGCAGCCGTTGGCGGCGCGCGTGGGTCACGTGGGGCGCCGTGGCACCGCCCCCTTCCGCGCGGAGGTCCGAATCTCGTCCCGCGCGCGCTTTTCTGCCCGCCTGGCTCCCGCGCCCGGCGGTGGCATCGGGCGCGCGGGCCGCGCAGCGCCGCTCCATGGCGATCGCGCCTGCCTCGCGCCGTGGCTGAGGGCTCCCGGGCCCCGCCAGCGCCCGGGGCATGGTGGGCAGGGTGGCCGTGCCCGCGGCGGCCGCCCCCCCCGCCCTGCCCGGCAAGGACGGCGACGCTCAGGTGGGGGCGCGGAGCGGGCCGGGGGCCGCGGCGGGCGGGGCGGGGGCCCTGTGCTGGGGGCGTTTGACACGGCGCCGCTGCGGGAGCGGGGGGCGTTCGCCGCGGCGGGGGGTGCCCGCTGCCCGGCGCCGCCTTCGCTCGCAGCCCGGCGGCCGGGAGGTTGCGAAGCGCCTTCCTGAGGCGGCCCCGCGGCCGGGGGGGAAGGACTCTGCCCCCGGCGGGGTGACTTGAGGAGGGGTCGGGCTCTGGTGAAGTGGGAGCGCTGGGAGAGTCCCTGGACTGTCGTGCGAGTGCATCACCCTGTAGGGTCTGCGTTGCCACCCGAGGTGCGGACTTTGTATTCCTTCCTTCTGCACGTTTAAAAGATGAAGCTTGTTCTTAAGATTCACGGATGTTTGCGGTAGGGTCACGCACCGTTCAGTGCTGGTGGCTCTCATGGTTGAGGGCTCTCCCAGCGCTCTGCTGAGCACCCCACGGTAACCGCCAGGGAGATCACCCCAATGGAAGTTGGCTTTTGGACCTCGGTGTTGGGAAGGTCTGAAGACCTTGTGGTCGCTGTCAGTTTTGGCGGTCTCAAAGCTTCAGAATGTGATTTTTATTTTTCTGAAATGGCAGAATCTTGATTTCGAGCTTAGATGGCTTTTGAAAACATGGAGATAAAGTTGGCGTGCACACAGTCTTAATGCATTGACAGGAGGCTTTTGTCCTCTGAAAAAGTGTTAGCATCACTATACTGCAAATACTGCTTTATATTACCACGCTAAGTCATCTTCAGTTTTTAAAAACTAAGGTTGACGTTAAACTTTTTTTATAGCCCTGCAAGAAACGGCGAGAGGAAGATACTTCTGTTAAAACAATCACAAGATATTTTTCGCCGTTAGCAAAACCAGTGGATAAAGTGTCGTCACCACCAAAACCCAGTAATATATTGGGTTATTTTAAAAAGACAGCTGTAACTGAGAAGGCTTCGTTACTGCTTGTAGCTGGAGAAAATGAAACGCCATTGGATGCTAATGGCCAAGACTGTAAGTCACCTTCTAAACCACCTTTAAAGCACAAGAGGAGAGGGAAGAGAGTTAATTTAAATAATACGCAAAGGGAGGCGAAAGCATCTGAGAATGAACACAAAATAGAAATTAGTAGTGATCACAGCAGAGAAACAGCAGGACTGAAACAAGACAGTAATGATTTTATTACCACTTGCACTTTAGTTGACCAAAAGAGTGCAAGAGAATTAGCAGAAGATAACGTGCAAAGAAAGAACTTCCCAAACACTGCCATCTGCAGAAAAAACTCCAAAAAAATGGATTCTCAAATAAATGGAACAAAAAATAGGGTAAAACAATCAAGGAAAAGGAAGCACAAGGTAAATATGGATTTGTCTGAAAGTTTTTCATCTGAAAACCAGCTGAATGACACATGTATAAAGGAAACTGAAGATAAGAAAAAGATGGTAACTCCTACAACAGCAGAGTGTGACGCTACTATTAGTGATCCCAGTTTTGAAGTTCATATGGATGATGAGACATCACAGGTACATAATGGTATAATAACGGTGTCATTTGAGGACTTCTTGAAGAGTCAGGGAGAAAATAACGTAGATCAGGTTGAAGACAAAAAGCCGGCAACAGACAAGTCTGCTACAGCAAATGAAACGGACAGAAGTGGTAGTATTAGTGACCCAGAAAAGTGTGAGGAGTCTCAACAGGTGCCGCTTAGAACAGTAACTGTCCTTGCACAAATTCATTCCATTCCTCTCAGATTAGCTCCGTTACATAAGGAGAAAAAAGGCTCTAGGAAAATTGCTTCAATTTTTTTGAAGCAGAAGGGTTGCATAGGGGAAAAAGAAAGTAGCCCACCGCTCTTGGACAGTGAACAAACTGAACAGATTACTCAGAAAAGAAAATCTAATGTAGTTATTGAGGAAGAAGAACTAGAGTTAGCTGTGCTAGAGACTGCAGGGTCAGATTCTTTGAAGCCAAAATGCACTCTGGAAGAAAGGCATCAGTTTATGAAGGCATTTAGACAACCAACATCGGATGTAATAAAAAGTGGAGTTAAAAAGGCACCCGGAAAACAAAAGCAAGCCACTAGTAAGTCTTCAAAAGAAAAAGAAGGACCTGCAGATGACACTGCTTCAAATAAAGGATTAGAAAGTGGAGTACCAGAAGATTACGTGGATAAATATACACATTCTACTCCTAAAACAAATAGAGCTAAACCCAAAACACCTAGAAAGTTTCAGAAGAAAGGAAACAGAAGAAGGAAGGCTTCAAAAACTGAGGAAACAAATGTCTCAAATACCAGCAATTGTAAGGATTCAGGAGCTAGTGTTCTTATTCAGGAAAACACCTTAGATGTAGAAATTTTATCAAGTCCAAAGGTGAATGAGAGAAGGAGGAATTTAAGGCAGAAAAAAATCAAAACATCAAAAAACGTTACACCTAAAAGAAACAGGATTAGAGATAGCTTTTCTGAAGATGGGCTAAGTAGCCGTCCTTTACAGACTTCTACACCAAAAGCAAGCAAGCAATCCTTGAAGAAAAGTAACCTGTATAAAGCAGAGGTGATTACTGTGCCCTTTGACGGAAGCAGCCCAATAAGGTAAACATTTTAGAGTATATTCTACATTTTTTGCACATTGTTTTCCTGTAAGTATTTTAAAACTAAGACATAATTTGATTGGAATGCATTCCAAAGCTGCATGAATGCAGATCATGCTAGGTAATACTACAGAAGAACCAAATCTGACTCAATAAATGTGCTTGTACTAAAGACATTTAAAAAAACCGAACAAACCCCAAAGAACAAAAAAAAAAACCAACCATCCACCACTTGGGGGGTTGCTTCGGTTTACAGCACTGTATTTAAAGGCTTTTGAAAATGAGATTTGGAGTAATGTTTCTGTTTATTAAAAAGTGAAAGTAATAATTTCTTAATACTTTTTTCCTAATTAGAATGAGGTTTACACGTATCAATGTGACTACAAAATCAAATAAAGCTGAAGCAGTGAAAAATGAAGAGTTTAACTCCAAAAATATAAAGGTAATTTATGTAACAGTTTCAGTATTTTGTCATTTACTATATGCGTATAATTGTATTAATATTCAGTATTGTGTAAGAGTTAGTATAATGTAATACAATGACAGTTCTCAGATGCCCTACGGTAAAATAATATTACTGTGATTTATGATAGTTTCTTGTACAGTTATTGTAACTTAAATTTTCAAGTGTGTCTTATCCATGTCAATCTACTTTTCATAACAGAAAAATCTAGTAAGGTAGTATGCTCATGTTCTGCAGGTTCTCAGTATGGGAACATACCAAGTTCTCAGTTTGGATACAGCAGAACAACTTACACTTAAGAACGTCACTGCCCGTATTTCATTTGTTTTGTGGACAGATTGGAGCCCTTGCAGGGCACTCACTGCCTTTTGAAAAGTATTTATATCACCTCGGTTTGCTCCTCCTTTCAAGTCTTTCATTTTCTTTTTGATACCGATAAAAATTTATTAAAATCATAGGCTTTTATGAATATGAAAATTATATTATGTGAACTGTCAAATATATTGCTATTGCTTGCTAGGTGTTTTGCTGCTTTTGTTCTTTGTTAACAGGTAAGCTCTAGTTCTAAAAACATATCCAAAGCAAAAGAGCTGATTGAAAAAGCAAAGGCTATACAGCATAACAGATCAAAGGTTAACGAAGACTTACCAGTCCCTGTGAGGCGCTCATCTCGACAGCGAGCTCTTGCTGAAAAGAAAAAATTACAAGAAAGTGAAGTAAGCCTGTATACTATGAGGCAGGGGGGAGGATATTTTGAAGTTTTTGTGATTCATTAAGCAACAAAAATGTTTCTTACCTTGCAAATGTTTCTTTTAAAGAATCAAATAAGGTACATATCTATGCAGTGGTATGGTGAATGTCATAGTAAGGTGACTGTCAGCATAGACTGGAAAGCTCATCCTTATGTAGATCTGTAACATGCGGCAGATGGTCGCGCTTGGAAGTGACTGTTTCTCTTTCCTAATGGACAGCAATGTGTCTCTTTCAAATGTGTATGTTTTAGACATTTAAATTTAGATGAGAGTAGTTCTGGCCTGTGTTTATATATTGGACATCTTATTCTATATACTATTTCTGTGTAGACAACAGTAATAAAAGTATTGTATAATTTTTTAATTATGTTTAAGTTCCAGGCTCTCTAGCTTCTTCAGTTTTCTCAGTACTGATCACTAAATTGTATTGTTAATAAAGGAGGAAAAGCTGTGTTTCCTTTCTTATTTTATTTGCTTTTCCTCTAGGAATCGGTAATCATTTTAGATTCAAGCCTGAGTGATGCCACTACTACGGTGCAGAATGTGAAGCGAAAGCATCTTCAGAGCTTAAATGATGTGCTGGGAAAAAAGTCTAGAAACTTGAAGGTTGCAAAGAACTCAAATGGTAATTGGGTTTTACTGAATGTGTTTAATTCTTATTAGTTATTGACTTTTATAAAGCTTCTTTTGCAGTACATTCATCTTTTCTTCTGATTTTTTGTTTTTTTAATACTATTCCAATATATTCCTTTTATAACAGGAGTTAACAGTGCAGAGGTTATTTACGCGTGCTGCTTTAATTTTTCTTCATTCAGGGAAAACAATTTGTTTCAAAACCTACCAGTAGTATACCATGTTTTGTTGTCTTCTAATTTGAGGGGCTTTTTTTAATGTTATAGAAAATAACATCTATAGTGATGAAATAACTAGAAATAAAACTATAATGAATTTTGTTAAAATACTCAGCTTCCCCTTAAGGGGAATGCCTAATGTTATGATATGGAACACAGAGATAATGAACAGAGAAGTAAGGTTAAATTCTGTATCAATGCTGACCTAATCATTTTTTTTTTTTTTTTCCTTTTTAAAGGAAAACCGGGATATCCACCTTCCTTCCTAGGCAGAAGTGCTCAAAACTCTGCAGGTGAACCAGTTGTGGTCTTTGATGAAAGCAGGTCAGTTTGCAAGATTGCAGTTGTTTAATAATCAAAACGTATTTCAAGATTACTTTAACATTCTCTCATTGCACACATTTAAATACGCTTATGGAAATGTGATATAAAGGTTAAAGGGTGGGTTTTTTTTTTATACTGATCAATATGTTAATCTGCTTGCAAAATTTTGGGATTTTAGTGGAGAGTTCCTCAACCACTGTTGAGCCATTTTAGATGGTTGAAAATGTAGTTGATGATGACATAAAAAGAAATTCTGAATTGCATATAAAATTACAAAAAAAAAGCTTTTTTTAAATTAAAATCTCTAATTTAACAATTAACATTAAATGTAAACTTCCTACATTTCAATTAATTTTAGCAGTTCTCCCAGACACTTTCTAACTTGAGTATAGAAGTGGATGTGATTAAATTCTGTTGTAAGCCTTACAAGCTATTAGTTCTAAGATTTATTTTTTTTCATTTCTCTTTTCATTAAAGCCAAGATGCATCTGAAAATTCTCAAGATGATGATCAGTTCAGAGCAAAACGTGAATTCTTGATGAGTGGATTGCCAGAGTCGCTGAAAAGACAGATTGCAAAGAAGGCAGCAGCAATGGAAGCGTACTCTCTTGCAAGTTCATGTTTTAAGACTGTTGTCCATGTACAGCAGAAGGATGACTGTAAGCTTTTTTCCAGCTATGTGTAAATGTATATAATAATTTCTAGTAAATCTTTGCAGAAAAGAGACTCTTGATCAGCAGAACTTACTATTATGACTGGAATAACTGGTAGTGTCTTCTTGTTTTGTGTCACAGTAAGAAAACAAAACTTACAAGCTTCCAGTGAGATGTTTGTGAATACACAATTTACAAATCAAATTGATGCTAAAGTAATGTACACATTCATGGGTGAGGATGCAAAATTCTTAATACTTAGTCAAAAAAGAGTCTTTCGAGTTTGAGTTTGGAGAATAAAGGTCAGGTTGGACTGATTGGGGATGAAGCTATTTTCTTCAAACAAAGGCAAAACGTTTCACAAAAGAACAGTCTGTTTCTTACCACTAAGTGAGGAAGTGTGCTACAATATTCTTCTGAAAGGGCGTGACAGAAAAGCAGAATGTAGAGTAGCACTTAACAGAGTTTATATTTGCAAACCAACCAATAAACAAACAAAATCCTTGGTGAGTATCTGTCGTACAGAGACCCAGTGAGGGCACAGGCGGTTATTTAGAGCAAGCAGAGCCCAGGAGCAACTTGCTGGAAAAATGTTGAATGCAGAAATGTGCAAATTTGTTCAGGTTTTGGGAGGTGAAATTAATGAAGATAAAAAGTTGATGCAGTGTAAGTTAAATAAGCTTGGCTTTGACCTGATAAAGATATCGTTAAAAGCATTTACTCTTAGTTACTGTAGGATGTTTTTGTCTGTGTTTATTGCTGTTTTGGTAATAAGTTTCCTCTTGGTTTTTTTTTTGATGGGGGTTCTTTTGTAGGTTATCCAATGTGGAAATTGAAGTTGCCCTCATGCCCTCTGTTAACTAAGCTGAGGAAACTGAATACTGAAGTCACTAATGTCACAAAAATCACTCTCTCACTTGGTGAATTTTCCAGTGTGAGCTCAAAACTAACTGGAAACTGCTCTGCACCTGTGGTTAGTACTTCAAAATGGGGGCTTGTGTTACAAGAAAAATGAAAAGAAAATTGAAATTAGTTACTAGTTAGGACTTTTATTTTTAAAAAAATGTATAGTTTGAACCTGTTTCTGTTCTGGATGTTTTCTTTTTTTTCCTTGGGTGTAATTTACCCATTCTGCATTGTAACATTAGGCAATTCCCGACGCTTTCTGTTAATCTGTGTTTAACAAGACAGTGACCAATTTAAATTATGCAAAACTGTTGTTGTTGTTCTGTGTGATGTTTTTGAGTAATAACTGGTGGGGGGGTTTTTTTGTGTGTGTGTGTTACAGCTTTCTGGCCACCGACCAGTTTTTCCTGATACATTCAGGAAAGATTTACTAGATGAGATCATGTCTTCCAATTCTCAATTTCCTGTGAGAAAATACTTCTACAAGTTTCTGAAAAAGCAAACTGAACGGTTGGGTTCTGAAAACAGTATTCAAGGTTAGTAATCTACATAGGGAAAAATACACTCGTGCTCTATCTAGCTTAAAAAGGCAACCTGGAACTTCCAGAAATATGTCAGTGAAGGAATACTGTTGTTGGAAATAAATGGGTCCTCACACTTTTTTTACCAAATTCTTTTCATATATACATTTTTACCAAATTCTTCAAGTATGGCTTAAACATACATATGGTTGTAGTGGACATAGCTTGTAATTTTGTGGGGTTTTTTTCCTTAGAAAGCAGAGAGGGCACTGCAAATTCTGAGATAAATCAGAAACGTTCTGACAAGTGGAGGGAAACTAAGAGGAAAAGGAAAGAAACAGAAGACCACAAGTCAAAAAGAAGAAAACAAAGTGAAGGTACAGAGGCTGAAGCAAAATCCAGAGTTTCTCCTGTATCTGGAGAAAACCAGCGAGAGACAGGACAAGCCACACGCTTGGGAAAAAACAAGACCCAGAAACTAGATGTTGTGACAGAAGACACTGAATGTTTATCAGACCCAAATGCACTTTCAGGTAACTCCATTTCCTATCTGATTTTAATTCTGTTTGCATTGAGGGAATGTATATATGATGTATGTCAGCATTTTACTGTGATGCAAAAATCATACCTAGTCTTAATATTCTACTAGACTTGATCAACTCTTTCGTATGAAGAACTATTTTAAAATGGATGATATTTTTCTGTAGGTGTTGAAAAGGAAGACACGCTTTGGACAGAAAAATACCAACCTCAAGATTCCAGTGAACTTGTAGGGAACAAGAAAGAAATTGAAAGGCTACACAGGTCAGAAGTGGAAACATGGATCCATTATTATTATTATTATTCATATTTTTCATTGTATTACTTGATTATGCTTAAAGAAGCAAAGTCAGTTATTTTATGCTATGCTTGAATAACACAGGGTGTATGTTTGCGGCCTTTGTTTTGGTTTACTTCCGAAAAGTTCCAGAAAAAATTGGTCAGTTGGTGTGAATGATCTTTTGGTCGTAGTTCCTTTTTCCAGTAATACCTCAGTAGCCTGTATGGTGTGGTACAAAACAAACACACGAAATGCTGCATTAGTCTGTGGGATCAAATGAAATACTTAAGTAACAAATGCTTTTACCAGTTTACTAAAAACTACTTTTTGTCAGGTTATTTAAGCTCACATGCTATGAGTAAGAGATAGGTACCTACGAGTCTTGTCTGTTCTTCCCTACAAGCATATCTGATCCTAATCTTCATGCTCTGCCTCTGCTTTTGACAGTAATTTGGTGCTCAAGTCCATCTACTATATTGTGATTTCAGTTAAATTTTCTGTATGGGTTTAAGTTATTGTTGTGGCTCCTATGCAGAATTTAAAGGTCCATCTGACAAACAATGCTAAACTATGACTGATAAAGCATTTCCCACAATTTATTAAGTAGCTTGCCAAGTGACTTGGTTTTATACCAATCAGCTAGTAAATGGAGAATGAAGAAGGAATCCTTTTTTATAAAAGAATTGAGCAAACTCTGAACAATTTCTTTTTTTTTTAATCTGAAGGGACTTTGGTTTGAGAGGAATAACAAGTGGCTTATGTCCCCTAGTTTTACGTTCTGTTCCATCTGAATTTGGTTCACTTTATTCAGCAATTATTTTTCATTTTTATTCTGTTCCTTCCTTTTATAGTTGGTTAAAAGAATGGAAAAAAAGAGCTGACTTGGAAGAAAAAAGAAATCGGAAAGGGAAAAAGGAGGACAAAGAGCATGAAGGTGCTGATAGAATTAAAAATTATATAGCTTCTCTTTGTTAAATTTTGCAAAAAAAATTTACATGAATCCTTTCTTTTCTGTTAAAAAGATTCTACAGATTTTTTGGACAGTCTTGACTTTAGAGATAGTGATTCTGATACTGAGGAAGAGACTAACCTTTGCAATACAGTTCTGATAACTGGCCCACCAGGAGTAGGGAAGACTGCTGCAGTATATGCTTGTGCTCAGGAGCTTGGTTTTAAGGTTTGTGGCATTCTTTCCTCAGTGTCATTTTTCTTTTTTGTAACTAGTGATATGAGAGCATTCGTAATACAAGATGTCTAACTTTTTAAAAATGTAAATTAAATGCCATTGCAGATATTTGAAGTCAATGCCTCTTGCCAGCGTAGCGGTAGACAGATACTGTCTCAACTAAAAGAAGCTACTCAGTCTCATCAAGTGGATAAAAAAGGCATTAATGCACACAAGCCTTGCTTTTTTAACAGTTGTAGCAGTACCAAGTCACCAAGTAAGTTTCATGGTTATATCTGGGTGGTTTGGGGGTTGGGGTTTTTTTTTATTCTTTTTTTAGTTGGTTGTTTGGGGATTTTTTTTAGGAACTGAGTTCCCAAAACAATTTTTAGACAGCAGTTGTTTAAGAAAGATGGGAAACTGCAGTTTATCTGGCCATAATAATAAGAAAAGCTCTGTTGGTTAACAAAACTACATACCAAATTAAATAATGACGTTATCAAAATGACTGACTCTTGGTTATCCTCAGCTATTTCTGTAGTGCTGGAGTAAATGCTATGGCACTTGAATATCAAGTTGAACAGAAAGCATTCACTATAACAGGAGAAAAGTAAAATAAGCAGAAATCAGTACAGTAAATCTGTCCTGTACTACATACAAAACCAGGGATTTGCTCTGAATTTGCCCAAGACATGTCAGTTTGAGATAACGTTTCCAGATAAAGTTTAATGTAAAACATATCTTGCAGAAAAAATGTATTCTCCAAAGAAAGTTGTTTCACCAAGAAAACCTCCACTGTCACCAAAAGGAGCAGGATTAAAACGAAGTTTGCCCCCTAAAACACTTGCAGACTATTTCAAAATTCCTTCCAAACGTAAAGGTAATGATGGAGCAGTAACATCTCAAGAAAAAAATAAAGGTAGGTATCACCATTTAATAATTATTTACCTTTGGAGATGGAAACAGTACACTGAGCTCCTGTATACGTGGAGCTGTGTGGGGAAAAGAGTAGAGCACACTTACTACACTCCAACTGCCAGCAGGAATTACTTAATGCATCTGGAATACACTTAACTACATAGGAAATAGCCATTACTCTGTATTACAGGGAAGTTAATTAGGGTACAGCCTATATGAAGTTCAGTAGGCTTTCCTTGGTTGTTTTGGGTTTGGGGTTTTTTTTTTCCAGAGCAGCTAGGTAAGAGAAGAAAAATTAGAATCTGTAGAAAAACATGCCTTTGTTACCTCAGTACCTGTTTCAGGTTGGTGTGGAATGGTCACTGTGCTTGGTGGAGACAGATGGGTTTTGGGTTTTTTTGTGTGTGTGTATATATATATACATAAAGTTTCTGCTACAGAATTAAGAGTTCCTGTAAAGCCAATAAATGTTTGATTACAGACATTGGATTTAAATACATAAAGGGCACGCTGAAATCTTTGAGTCGCTTAACATTGGAAGGTGTATTTCCAAATGTATCATGGGATCAGGAAGTCTTAAAGACAGGTCCTTAGAAAGGAAATAATATATTTGGACAACGAGTGGTTTTGCACAGACCATACAGAGGAATGCATGAGCGAAGTGCTGAATTGAGGCAACCAAGTCTAATCCTTGTCTTTTTGGGCAATCTTACTGCATTTTCTTGAAGGACTTGTATCTACTCCATGCCCCTGAGGCGTCATAGTTTGCAAACAGGTTAGGTGCAGAATTAACTTTACAGGTAAGTGAGCCCTTCACCAAACACAGTTTGATTCCCAGCAAATTTGTTGCAATTTTTTTTTTTTAATAAGAGACATCAGAAAAGGATGTAGGTCAGATCTAAGTTTTTGTGTCAGTGTAGATTTTCTTTAGCAGTTAATACTTGGGGTGATTTTGAAACCAGTGCCTAGAATGCATATTCATGGTTTCAGTCCTCCTTTGCTTCCTGCTCAATTCTTCACCCATCTGCAGGTAATACTCAGAAATCACTTAAAGAAAAGAAAGATGCTCAAATTAAGGCAATAAACAAAGAAGGAGAAGGAGGAGAACACAACAGGAAAAGTGCAACATCTCTCATTCTCTTTGAAGAGGTAAAATTCGCATGAAATATATGTGAGCAATACGTTGTTTCATTGTGTTTAAAGAATTTAACTTTCTTCTTCCCTTTGTCCTTAAGATTTCTGGGTAGATTCAAGTGTAGGCATTATCAGTTTCTTAAAAACTAATTCAGTATTTCATGATTTCATCCTCAGGAGTACTCTTTTAACCATGGATCATTATTTTACAAAGTTACTTTAAAAGATAAAGAAACTATCATCTATCAACCATTGTTCACTGTTAGGACAGTTTGCAGAATTCTGCTAATTTAACTCCTTTGATTATGTCAGAAGTGTTGGTTTATAATTTTACACTACTTAAATGCACTGAGACACTCTAACAGTCACCGTTAATACCCCAGTAATTACAATATCTAAGCCCACATTCAGTTCTTCTTTTCTGTCACCTCTGGCCCCAAAATGTCTTGAGTTTAAACTAAGAATACCAAATTACAGCCAAGAATGTAGTTTTAAGTAAATAAAGGAGGTATAGCAATGTTGCTAACTGTGGGCTGATCCTACAGAATACTAGTGAAATTCTATTAAAAAACAAAAGCCAAAAGCCACCTGGACATGGTCCTGGGCAACCTGCTCTAACTGACCCACCTTGAGCTGGGGGAGGTTGGACAAGGTGACCTCCCCAGGCCCCTTCCAGTCTCAACCAGTCTGTGATTTTGTAAGCCGCAGCATGGAAGACTGCGATCAAAGTGTTTTGTGCTAACAGGTGAACCTGGCACATGTATACTGTCATTGGCCACAAACATTCAAAAAATCTGTATTAATGTTAAGTCTTAGTCAGTTGTTAAAAGTATGATTGCGTTCACAGCTTGTAGTTATTGTTAAATTTTTTTTTGCACTTCGTTTTTTTCCTATAGGTAGATATAATATTTGATGAAGATGCAGGGTTTCTAAGCGCAATAAAGACATTCATGGCAACAGCAAAGAGACCTGTAATTCTTACTACCAATGGTGAGTACTGTTTGTTACAGTAGTTAAGCTTTACAGATAGAACCTCTTTTAATAAGATGGATTAAATGGTGATGGCTGAATAGAACTCCTAAATGTAAAATCAAATGAGTGAAGACTCTTAAAGCCAGTATTTTAGTATTTGAATAAAGATACTGGCTGCTCTAATGGGTAAAGAAAATAATTAATTTTGAATACTGAATGTATCACTGATATCTCTTTATATAGATCCAACATTCAGCTTATTGTTTGATGGCTATTTTGAAGAGATCAACTTTAGAACCCCTTCCTTGGTAAGTCTGTGTTTGGAAATGCAGATATGTCCTAAGCAAGTAATTGTCTGCTAATTTAAGTTGGAAATTTAAATGTTGATGTAGGTTTATATTTATCTGATGTAATACATCTGTTTCATCAGAAGACTATTTTTTTCAGGTTTTATGCAAGGATGTGTAGGGTGCATTTACCTTTTACATGTAGAATTTTTATTTAGTAGCATGGAAGATTTATTTTCTTAACCACTTAGTATTTTAGAGAATTACAACAAGAACATCACTTCATCGCTTAACTTGGCTTTTAGAATGTAGTAAATAATTCCATAAATGATACATCTAATAGTTTTGATCTGAACGCTGACTATGCCAGTATTGTTTTTTTCATTAAAAAAAGTATAGGAACTATTTTAGAAATACTATGGGTTATCCCTTTAACATAAACACTAGTATTCTGTAGAGCAAATAGTTTTATTTGCAGCTATGTATTATGTGAAAAACCTAAATAAATGAGAATCAGAAGGAACTTGCTTTTGAGAAGAGGAATTTTTTTTTAATGTGAAATTGCAATTGTCTGGTAGCCCGAAAGCTTTTCGGAGTTAAAAGAAAAAAGCCTTTAAAGTGAATATAGTTCACTAAAACTTGTTCGCTGGTGATGAGAAGCAAGGTGCACATGGTTTCAGGAACACAAGCAGAATGTGTGTGTTGTGTTTTGTTTCTAATGAGTTGAATTCCTGAATTGAACTTAATTCGCTGACGTGGACTGTTTAGATTTGGTATTCTGCTTTTCTATAAAGGTTTTAATGTAACTATAATCTAATTTTCTGTATTAAAAAGAAAAATGTATTGCAAGCATAAATAGAATAATTTTCTCCTGTGTGACTTACCACAGTTGGATTTGTAGTTGTTTTCAGTGGTCTTTGTCTAACTTTTGTTTAGATGAACGCTGCTAGCTATCTTCAAGTGCTGTGTCTGGCTGAGAATCTACGAACAGATGTGAAGGACTTAGCTGCTCTGTTAACCACAAATAACTGTGATATCAGACAAAGTATTCTCTACTTACAATTTTGGGTGAGAAGTGGAGGTGGATGCTTGAAAGACAAATGTTTGGCCCATCATGGTAGGTTGATTTCATTTAATTAAAAACAACAATAATTCTCCATCTTAACATGAATTTGATGAAATCAAACCATTCTTAGACTTGTATGATTAAATGGTAACTTCCTGTAAGGCTCCTAAACGTTTGGGTAGGGTTTGGAGGTGGGGGTTGACCACTTCAAAGCCTTGTAAATACACTTAAGGAGCTAAAAGCTTTATTTTTATTGTACCTGTTTAATACCCATCATTATGGTACTTGTACTTAATTATCTCCCTTTTCACTTCCGAGAAGCAAAACTGGGCAAAGTAGGGAGCCAGCAGTTGTTTCCCTTCACCTCGGAGGTTGCAGTTCTTTATCTATTTAGCTGAGTTGTAGATAATTCACCTAGAAAGAAGAAGCAGAACTGAAAAAAGGAGAAAAATTGGACAGGCAAGCAGGCAGCAAGGGTGAGAACTTGGTCCGAAAGGATACAGGACGAGTATTCTCATCAGGTGTGGGTGTGTGAGACTGTGTGAATGAGTGACAGAGACTGGTGGGGCATAAAAGAAAGAACAGACTATTTTAGATGGTCACTTGCAAAGAAGGGAGAGCAGGCAGATCGCTAACACTTGAAGAAATGAAATGGGGATGATGGGTGGGGATGGGGATGACTGATTTCAGCTGTTACTCAGAACTGCAGCAAGAAGTGACAGTTACAGTATCCGTTATAAAAGGAATTGAGGCAAAGAGGGGGGAAAAAACAATTTCACGATGCATTGTTTCTTTTCAAGTAAAGCATGTTATCTTTGTGCAGGAGGAGATGAAACAGATAAAGCAAATCATGTAATTTATTCTGAAAAGACTACTGATTCCAAGATTGATTTTTCTCAAGCTGATGCACGCGTTCAGGAGTTTCCAAAATGTGATACAGGCTGTGTAGAGACATTGCTTGGCCTTAAGAATATCCTGTTGCCTTCAGAAGATTTGTTTACATTTCTTAAGGTATTTTTTGTAGTTTACTAGCTAATACTTTGAATGATTGCCAGATAATTAAGTGTAATTGTCACTACAAATAGCATCTTCTTGGAAGCAAATCTCTTTGAAAAGAGTTGTTGTAGAAATTAGGGGATTCTGTCATTATTAAGCAAAATCTGATTCTAAAATCTGAACCGGGGAAGTCTCCTGCAAGCAGAACAGTCCCTCGCCTCATAAAGACAAAGCCAGGACTATGGGAATTTCTGTAATAAATTATATATATGATAAGTTAATAAATTTTTCACGATTATTATTTTACAGCACAAAATCACAACCATGGACAAGTGGAATAAATTGATGCAGCTTCTCACAGAATTCCAGATGAAGAAAGTGGATTTTATATATAGTAATCTTGAACTTATTCTTCCCTTACCAGTGCAAGTTCTTTCAAACCAATCTGAAGCTTCTAACTCTATACTTGAAAGGTCTACCACAGTTTCTTTGAAAAGCAAATCTACTAACAGATACTGCTCTGGCAAAAAGTCTAAAAAGACAAAGAAGCAGAAGAGGCTTGAGATATTGTGTGATAGTGACTTATTTGATACTGAACTGAACTATTCAGCTGAATTCATAACTTTACCATCAGATAGTCCTCTATCAGGTGCTGAAGTGAATAAAGAGGAATCGCAATTTCTGATGAATAAAGAAGAAAGAGAAATTAAAACTAAAACCTCAGCAAAGGAGAAAAGGTCTGCACTTGTTTTTCAGTGTCTGAATTCGCTGACTGAATTTGTGGAGAACATGTCCTTCTTGGATTGCTATGTAAACACTAATACCGAGGAACCACTGGAGTTCTCTAAAGATGAAGGATTTAGTTGGACAAATGGCAAAATCAAAAATGGTCTTTGTGACGAATTCAGTATAGAAAATACTGATTGGTGGCGTTCCCAGAGCTGTAGTGAAATAAAAGCAGCTATTGAAGCACTCAGTTTTAACAAATGTTTTGTTAATATTTCACAAAACTTGGAATCCTCTTTGAGTACCAGTAAAACACCTGAAAGCGATCAGCTGGAGGGACTTACTTTGCATATTTCAAACACAAGAAATTGTGTATCCTTCAGTCAGTCAGCTGATTCAAGGTAAGACTTTGCTAGTATTTCTGGAATATAATGCAATTATTTGTCAAGAAAAGCGTTTCACAGGGTGTAGGACTGTTTCACATACTGTGTATACACATATACCAGTATGACTGTTGTCAGTATGTCTCAAAACGCTGGAGTAGTTGTTCACTTGGCTTGTATAAGCTTAAATTAACTGCTTGGTAATTGCAAAAAGTGACTTTTCATGTTTGAGTAGCTTGACTGTAATGTTGTTCAGGGGTGGTAGCAATAATCTAGTCTGTTTACTGTAAAAATGAAGGGACAAACACCACCCCCACCCTCAAAAGAATAACAAACCCCAAAAAGAATGGCTTTTTCAAGGCAGACAGATGGATTGAAATAGATTCTGCAACTACTAGGCATGCAAATTTTTCATCCAGTGCCTGGTCATATTGGGTCTGTGTTAAATGCATAGGTGTTACTTGATGAAGACCTAACAAAATTCAGAGCAAAGTTATTGCAATTTTTTTGTAGTAACTTATGCTAACACGTAATAACCTTTAATATATTATAAAAGATCAAAGAATACAGTGCTGCTAGCAAGTGTGGATATGAAAGACTGTTTTAACATGAACAAATGATGACATAAACAAGTCATCATATGTGAAACTGGCATAACAGGTGAATAAAACCTATTCGAGTGCCTGAATATGAAAACAGGTTAGACCCTTACTGCTGTAAGTCAGTACCCAGATGAGCAATGTCAAAATGGGTCTAACCATCTAACCTGTGACCGAGTTTGGCCAATATAGGAGTTACACATTGGAACTGATACTGACATTCTGGCAATTACAAAGTACATGATGCTTTTTATTTTTGAAGGCCACAGATGCTTTTGGTTACATTGTCAGACAGATGTACTAGATTGTGAAGACCTCCCCAGACTAGATTCCATAGCTGAGCTAAGAGCCTTGGCCAAACAGACCACTGTCTGTCATGTCTCTGTCTCCGTGTGTAACTTTGTAATGCTGTGTAAGCAGCACAAGATAACAAGTCGCAGGCATCTAATCCATTGGGATGCAGTTTTAGACATCAGTATGTTTACCAGAGTTTTAAACCAGATTTGATCTTAAAGGCACAGTCACTATTTTGTTCATTCTTGAATGAGAAACAATAAAGCTTCATTATCTTTTTAGCATTCACAAAAAAGCAGAGAAGAGGCTGGCAATCATCAGAACTGTATTTTCCAGAAGTCCTTTAAACCTGAGTAATAAGCAAGCCAGTATACTTGAATACCTCCCCAGTCTTCGCAGTATCTGTAGGTTTGAGAAGCTTAAAGAGCAAGGGAAGACTAAAAGAAGGTAAGCTTTTTGGTTTTCCTAAATCTTGCTACACTGTTATATACGTGGTAGTTAATTTTAATAAAATAATTTGTCAAATAATTCTAGACAAGAAGGGTGAAAGTTTGCCTCTCCAGATAATAGGTGTTGCCTTGCATTTGGAAATAACTTATAGTTGTTATCCCCTTTACTTTTCTTCTTATAGGTTTTTGCATTATCTTGAAGAGAGTCATCTTGAAATACCCAGACAAATGATAAATGGTCTGTGTTTGGACTTTCCTTAAAATCGCCAACCCCAGAAATACGTTGTGCCTAATGGTGATATTCTCACCATAGTTTGATTTTCATTTTTTTACCACGTTATTTTATTGTATATTCAGAGCTGATTGTATATTAAATTTCTATAAGTATTTAAAATTATGTATTTATCTATTGCATTGGTATTGCTCTCCACAACTGAAATGTGGGTTTGTTTGGTGCTTGTCCAATAAGTGCATTTATAATACTAAATGCACAAACTAATCAATGGGGACTCCTTCATACGATCTTTCTCTGTAATTTGTGTATCAAATAATAATAAGTCCTTTTGTAATGACCAACTGTCACAACTTCCACAGCAAAGTTGCTTTTTTCCAAGGAGACAGTTTTATTAAAATAAGCTTGTTTCTTTCTGAATTTGCAGTTGTGTTAAATAATTTGGGGTGGGAGGGGGCAGGGAGAGGATGCAACAAGTCTTCTAACATGTAAACAACTAATAAGAGCTCTTCACAATAATGACTGGGTAACAGTCTTTACAAAGCACTGTGCCTCAATGTACATAGATTTGCGTATGTTCATTTAATTTCCTTTCATTATTTCCAACTGTCAGGTCTGCATGTTAATCTCCTAAAAAGGTAGAGGAATGATTACTGTAGCTCAGGATGGTCTCAGAGATTAGGCAAGATTTTGTAAATAAAATTATGCCAGTGTTACTTTGGTTTCAGTAATATTTAACCACTTCTAGTCTTGTATATTGTGTTCTATTTTTATGCTTCATTTTGTATTTGGCAAGACTTCAGCCTGATTATTTGTGTTTGAATCTGGTTTTATATGACAATAATTTTGTGATACTTTGCTACAATTCTGAATATTTCCATTGTATGAAAAATAAGACTCCTAAAACTTGATGTTTTCAGTCAATAAAGATGATGATTATGGATTTTTTCTTTTTAACTGGAAACATTTCAGCCATGTACTTTTCCAGCTTTATATTGCAATCGGACTGTTCCTCTTCCTCAAACCGTGTCAGATTGGTGCCATGCAGTGGTATTCCACTTACCTCAGTGTCTCTAATAATAAGGAAGGCCATTTTCTAGTACATTCTGTTCTCATTATGTATTTTTAATGTCTTAAAGATGTTGTTCGGGAGTTGGAAATATTTATGAAAACAGTAAATTATTTTAAGCTTCTGCATTGTAGATAATTTTTATAGCTTACTCTTTTTTTGTAGCCCAGAATTATCAAATAGGAATGAAATAGTGGTGGCTGTTAAAATCTCTTAATGTATTGTTGTATCACTGGTCTAGAGCAACTCCTGTACATTTCTGTAAAAATAAAAAAATAATTTTTTAAAATGTTTAAAGTAAAGTAGAAGTGTATCTGTTCCCTGCTTTATAAAGGCACTCTCTGTATACCTATATTACAGTGGGGACCTGCATAGATTGGAAACAGGCCCTATAAAGTATTATTATTTTAGGAAATTCATGGGTAATTTAAAAGACATAAAGTTGGAAAGCCATGGGAGACAACTAACCTCCTCTTGAAGTCAACTGTGTGGTTCTGATAACTACCGTGAGAATTTATTTATTTTTATAGAATCTCTAGACTGTGTTGACCAGAAGGTAAGGTGGAATTTCAGGTATTTTATATCTTGATAAGATACTTGTGTGCAATTACCACATAAAAACATCTCAAGCTAGTTTGACTGAATGATAATCCACTTGTGGTGATTTGTTTGAACTCTGATAAACTAGCAACTTCGCATTTTTATGCATCAAGTATGAGCATCTTTTCTATGCTAGAGGAAAGCAAGTTTCCATGAGGGGGGGGCTGGTCTTGAGGAAAAGAGCTAAGCTGGTTTTGATTAACTCAGCTTTGAAAGGAAATGCTTCACAAGATCCATTGCAGTACTGCGGAAGTCACCTACCTTTGATTCCACACGTTTGCCTGCAATAGTTTGGGCCCTGCTTAGTACCTCATGCTGCCCACCTAGCTCGCTTATGTGTCTTCTGTAGTAGGGCAGGCAACGTTGCTTCCACAGTGTGAAACCGTAATGTAAGAAAGAACAAGCTTCTCTTTGGAGCAGAAAACACCTTTTCTTCCAAAACATAAAAGTCAGCTTCAGGCATCTTGGGAGTGACGGAAGATAATGTGGAAAGAGAAAGACAAAACCTATGCCTGTGTGAAATTCAGTGAAACTAGAAGTAAAAAAACCAAACTGGGGTTTCGCTATGACACTACACTCTATTTAAAACAGTAGTTATTACTAGGTGTACAATAATTTAACAACAAAACAATTTAACAAAAAAACCTCAAACATGTTGTTCTTGTTGACATTTTAGTCAAGTTTCAAGCTTTTCTTTTTACTGTCATTCCAATATTGCTGTCTAGAGTATAAATGAAGGTGACACTATTCTACTACAGTCCCATGAGTAATACAGAAAAAAGTGGTTAAGCCTTAGGCATGTTCTTGCCAAACTCAGAGTAGAAGTAGGAGGATGGAAGGATCCTTTTACGAGCAAGACCGTACCCGTCTTTGTAAAAGCCCTGAAACAGGGCGAGAGGTGCCTTGACAGCTGAGGGCTGGGCAGGACGTGTCCCTTGCAAGCTGCAGGAAGACACTGAAGCTTAGTCATTGGACTGTGAAACTAAGAAGAATCGTGAGGTTACTGACCAATGCTGGGGTTTTGGTGGTGCATGTATATGTTGTCTTGAATGTAGATAACCATTTTGCAAATGTCATACAGATTCTTTTTGTAAGCTAACACAAAAATTAAGCTAGCGAAAGCTTCAGCATATGGCTTGCAAGAAAATTATTTCTAGAGAAAAATTCAGTCCTTGTTTACATGCTAGTACACAACAGTTCTTAAAATCTCTCTTCTCAGCACTTACCCTTTACATAGGTAGTTGGACGATTCAACTTTTGAGATATTCTGCTGCTGTTTATTTCAGGGCTTCACAATATTTAAAAATAAAAGGTACAATGGGTACAACACTATTTAGTGCCTAAAAAAGTGGAAAAAAAGGTGTTGGTACTTTCAATGGATAATACATCTCTAGTATAGTATTTCATCATCTACAAAATGACTGCACCGTGGTTTTACAAGATCATACATAAACTACTAAAGATTAATTTGGCATGTTATAGTATAGTAATGCAAGTTAGCTACGCAAGTTAAGTTTAACCTGGAACTTGTAAAAGGAAAAATATTTTATTATCTCTTAATCTATTTCTGATGTAATTAACCTTCTTGAAATTTTTCCCTCACCTTAATTTTTTCTCCTTTTTCTTTTCTCAGATAAACTGAATATTGTCACAGACTGTTGATACGGGCTTTATCTTGAAAGAGAGGCATTTTCATTAGGATTAGCAAATCCTGTAATGTTCCATTTTCCCTGTATTGACTTACACTGACTTTTCTTTTTTTCCCTTGACTTTTATTTCTTTTGCTTGCTTGCTTGCTTCTTGTTTTTTTTAATTTCTTTGCTCCTTGGTGCCAGACAGCTTCTCAGCCCCCTCGCCGAGCACTTGTGGGCTGGCAGCGCTCTGCCTCAGCCAGGGCTGCCGCACGGGTGCCGGCCTGTTTGCAGCTGGCTTTTATAGTTATTTTTTTAGATATAGCCCTGAGGTGGAGGCGACGGCGATGCTGTAGGTGCGCGGAGGAGCCCCCGGGGAGCCGGGACCCCCGTCACGCCCAGCCCGCCGCGGGAGGCCGGCCCCGGCCCCAGCCCCGTTCGGCGTGGGCAGGGGGCGAAGGCGGCGCGGCTCGTTGTGGGGAAGGGGGCACCGGGTGCGGCGCCGCCCGCCCCTCAGGGCTCGCCTCACGGGCCGCTCCGGGCCGTACCGGGCGGGCGCTCCCCGGGCCGGGCCCGCGGGGCAGCCGCCGCCAGGAGGCGGCCTGAGGGGCGGCACAGCAGGGCGCGGGAGGCGGCGGGGCGCCCCGCTCCGGTTCCTCATTCTCCGCCCGGCGCCCAGCCTCTCCCGCAGAGCTCCGCGCCGCGCCCGGCACCCGGCGGCGATGATGGACCGCGACCGCAACAAGACGCTGCTGCTGGAGCTGCAGAGGGCTGCGGGCACCGGCAACGGCCGCTGCGCCGACTGCGGGGAGCCAGGTGAGCGGGCTCCGCCCGGCGCCTTTCTGACTGGAAAGTGGGGCTGAGCGAGGGGCCCGCCGGGCCCCGCGGGCTGTGCCACCCTCCGGGCGTCCCTCCGTGGCCGGGCAGCCTCCCGGCGTGCGGCGCGCCTGGCTCGGTCCGGGCGCCCGGGGCCCGCCGCCACCGTGCCCTGCAGGCGGCGGGAGCAGGTGCTGAGGCGGCAGCGCCCCGCGCGGGGGGGCGGCCGGGCGGGCCCTGGGGGGCGGCGGGCGCGGGGCGGGCGGGACGCGGCTCTCCTCGGCCGGGCCGGGCCGGGAGCGGCGGCTGGGAGCCCCGGCGGGACGGCGTGGGGCTGGAAGTGGCCTCAGAGCACCGGCAGCTTCCCCAGAGCTATTTGTAGACGGTGCATGAGGCCGGAGGAGGAGGGTGCGTGAGGCGGGTTTCCAGCTGGGAGGGAATGCCTCTGCGCTGGGGCTGGCGGAGAACGGCACCGAGGCGCCTGCTGGAAGCCTGCACCGCGCCGGCACCCGGCGCCCCTTCCAGGTGGGAGTCCCCCTCGCCCACGGCAGCGGGCCATCGGTAGGCTGCAGCCGCTGGGAGAAGATAAGCAGCTTCTGCTTGATGTGATAAGGGAGAAGCGGAGGGTGGCCGGGTGGAAGTGGCGGGCCAAGGAAATGGCCTTGCCAGAGCGCTCGGAACGCCTCTGCGCGCTGCCCGGCCAAGGTGGCCTCGGGATGCAGCGGCAGGTGAGAGCGGGCGCTTCCATGGGCCGCGGACACAAGCCCTCGCTCTAGGTGCTCGTACTCTGTTGCACTCTCAGTAGTGTTCACTGTCCACAACATTCTTCCATTGTTAATTCAGCAACAGCAGCTTTCCGCCCTGAACTAATAATTAGCTGAGCTTTTACATCACCACTCAGCTGCCTGCACTATCCCATTAATTTTTAAACAAATAGGCAGTGAAAGAGCCTACAAGTGCAGGGGCTGCATTCTTTACTGGAGAAAGCAGGTGCCGTTCCTCTGAACGGAGTGAAGTGACAATTGTAAACAACGGGGTAGGGTTGGATATATTGTGTATGAAGCCTGGGCTGTGCTTTTTTGCCCTTGCCAGTGGCTGTGCCTTTTGCCATATATTAGTTCATTCTTGTGTTTGTGTCTAGATCCAGAGTGGGCTTCTTACAAACTTGGAATATTCATTTGTTTGAATTGCTCTGGAATCCATCGCAATCTTCCTCAAATCAGCAGGGTCAAATCCCTTCGGCTTGACTTCTGGGAGAATGATCTTACTGAGGTACAGAAGACAAAAACAGTAATTCACTTTTCTCAATATTTCATCATAACCTCCTCTGCCTCGTAACTCCTGCGTTGTCCACCATGGACAGAGGAACAAAGCCACACTGAGCCAACTCCAGGGTAACTTCAGGGGTTTTTTTATGACCTACTCATTCAAATTACACTGACCGTGTTTCTAACAGCCTACAGTGTATTTTTTTTTTTAAGCCCACAGTTAACTCTTCACTGTGGTCTAGAAGCCCACAGATACTTCCAGATAGTATGCTCTGTTTGGAAATCAACATGCCCTTCTTAAATATGGTTCAGACTCTCAACTTTCAATTGAATTGTGTTAATAATATAACCACAGTTAATGTCTAAGAGGAAACGAAGGTATAGGGACGTCATAAATAACTTTTCTCCTCATTTTCTTTTGTTCTTTTAGTCAACAACTGCAATCTCATGTTCCTTCCATCTGGTTGAGAACTGTAAATGCAAAAAAGGCTCAGCCACCTACCAAGTGCAGACTATAATGCCAAAGAAAATTTACAGATGTATGTAGATATGCACTGAGAGTTATGGTGAGACTGAGCAAAAAGTGCAGTGCTCCTTTTGATATGAGTTTCATTTTACGTTCATGACATGGTATTGGTTTTGTACTCACACACCTAACTGTAACTTCGTTTGTATTTCAGTTTATGAAGAAGCATGGGAATCTCTGTGCCAAAGCTAAATATGAGGCAAAAGTCCCTCCCTACTATTACATCCCCCGGTCCTGTGATTGCTTGTAAGTTGACGGTGTATTCACTGCTGCAGACCTTTACAGCTATTGAACTACTGCTTCCCTCCACAGGTCTCTTTGGTTGGTTGGTGAAAATAGAGTAGAGGCAGATCAGCTTTATCCATGTTTTCCTCTTTCAGGGTTTTAAGAGAGCAATGGATTAGAGCTAAATATGAGCGTGAGGAATTTGTTGCCACCCGAGTCTGCCAAGATCCTTGTTCTGCAGGTAAAAGTTAGGATTGTCAGGGAAAAAGTGTTAGCCTTAAGGCCAACAGCACCGTGTTCTCTTTGCAGCTTTGAAGATCTTTAAGGTTGGCTTGTCATATTTGAATTGTTGGTTGTGCAGGCCTTGCTTTGAGTCTAACTTTGAGAAACTCCTAAGAAAAGGCACTTAGAGAAGTGCAAGGGTGTATTCAGATCTTACGGTTCTCTAGTTCTCCACTGATTTTTTTCATATGAGATGAAAATTCTCAGATGGAGAAGAGACTTGAAACTCAGTGCCACACCACCATTTAGATAAACTGTCCTGCTATTGTGCTGCCCTTCTGTGACACTTATCTTGGTCTGATCTGCAGGTAGCCGTGAAGGGTTCCTCTGGAAGCGTGGGCGGGAAAGTAGACAGTTCCAGAAGAGGCGATTTCTCCTATCAGCAAGGGAAGGGGTGTTGAAGTACTACACCAAAGAAGTAAGTTCCTCAGCCAGAGTTGGCCCTAGGTGGCTGGTCAACTTCTGTCCTCAGACCCTGCTCTTCACTGGCAAAACAGAGCATAAATAGAATAGCTTTGTCTCTAGTTCTGCAGCCAGGACAGCCTGTGTTTGGAGGAGCTCAGACGTTTCCCCATTAACATATGTGGTATCTTAGGCAATTGCTTTTTTGGATTTAGCCCTTTTCCTCATCCCTTATCTTAACACTGCAGCCTCCTTTTGCTTAGTGAACAAAGGAAATGGATACTGGCAGTTGAATAGCAAGATGAAGAAGAGATCTGTTAGCTCTTATATTACCAAAATATTCTCTTATCAACTGCTGCAGCATCATCCTCAACATGTCTCCCTTCTGTGGGAGACTGTAGCTAGTTGTTCTCTAACTATGAGGCTGGAGACAGAGCGTCCCTTGCAATTGAGACACATCCTCCTCAAATAGCAACCTAGCATTTGTCAAGGAAAGGGAATCAGTCTTTGTAAGAGATTTTATGTAGCATGTAGTTAAGGCTTTATATTTCAGGTGTATCCGATATTCAGGTATTTTAGGATGTCTTCTTTCTCTTCGGTAGGGATCTAGTTCTCATATAGCTAATCTGTCCTCCATTACCTTCCCTGAGAGCACTTTAATACAGTTATGCTTTTCATTTCACAGTCCAGAGGTCCAAAAGCCATTATCAGCATTGAGAATCTGAATGCAATGTTCCAGACAGAGAAAATCCAACATGCTCACGGTCTGCAGATCACATACAGCAGAGATGGGCAGACAAGGAACCTTTTTGTCTATCATGAAAGTGGAAAGGTGAATACCACAGAGACTGGAATAAGCAAGCTGCTTAGATGTTGGAGCTATAGCTTTTGGAAGACATACCCTATTTCTGCAGGATCTGGTTTTATTTGAAGTCACTGTGACTTGCAGAATATAGAAAGTTTCAGAATTTGACACTAATAACTATAACATCTTGCTCCTGTTCCTTTGGGGCATATATGCAACTTCACACCCTGAATAGTCTTAAGGCTTCAGTGGGGCATGTATGTAAATCTCTGTAAGGTAACTGTCTCATGGTTTTATATAAATCTGTGGTTTTGAAACCTTCTTGACACACATAGACAATATTGTTCTGCACTATTTCCAAGCAAACAATGATAATTTTAGGAAGTATGTCTACAGGTTTTGTTAAATTTCTGTTTCTTCCCTTGCCATAGTCCTCATGTTTTTCCGAGTACAAAGGTTTTTAAACAATCCATAACTGAAACAACTGAAAAAGCCTGTGTACATAGACTTAGGTGACTGTCCATGCTGAGAGTGTCTGGGACCTCCCTGGAGGGGCACTTTTAAATTATTTTGGAGGCTTAATGTTTTTCAGGTATCTGGGGCAAGTCACTGACTCTTGCTGCTGCTTGGTGAGAAAGTACGTCTTTGCAAAGAGGTTACAAGAAAGGAGAAGGGCATTTTGGAGAGGCAGCACTCTTACTCCTTGTTATTCTTGTCTTTATGTTTGTATTTGCTGTTTTCCCTAGGAGATTGTTGACTGGTTCAATGCCATTCGGGCAGCACGTTACCATTACCTCAGGACAACCTTCCCAACTGTCCCTGAGACTGAGGTGAGAACTGAACAGGACTTGAAGCAGTCTGTGCAAACATAGCATGGGAAAACATTTTCTCACCTCTTCTGCCGAAGTCAGATGCTCAAACAGCAGCGTATAGATCTTGAGAACAGACAGAAGAGGTAGAAGGAAAGGCTGCACTGGATAACATGCAGAAATGTAGTCAGCTTTTAAGGCCAAAAAGTCCCCATGTGGTCCTTATAGAGTATAATCTTTTAAAAGCCTTACGTTCCTTCTTATTTCAGACTTCCCTTTACTGAGGAGCCAAGAAAACCCAGACCCCAAAAGCCAAAACTGATGGTGATTAGCTTTGACAGAAACAGAACAGAAAAGCAAGCTTGAATGAGACATTTTTTTGTGTTTGTGTTCTAGCTCATACCCAGAATCACAAGAAATTATGTCAAAGAAGGATATATGGAGAAAACGGGACCAAAAGTAAGTGCATACTTGGCAGTATACAAACAGGATTATTCCAGATGGAAATAATTTGATAATTCTTTGATGTTTACTGGTAAAGACTTGTTGAGTGAGTATATGCTTCCTGGGTTGATACAAGACATGATATTCAAGCCTCTTACGTTCTTGGCGATCACATCTTATTTTGTGTGGAAAATAAGACTGGGAAGAGGAACCCTTCTTGAAGAGTAAGCAAGATGGATTAGCAGGCAGTAGACATGCAAAGTCCTGTTACGCAACACTAAATGGATTGCTATATCTGCTAAGTGCAGCTCTAGAACTGCAGCTCCTGCTAGAACAGACCATCACATGCTGACTCCCCTACTTCTCTGTTCCTCTTAAAGTTAGTAGCACACAAATCACATCTGCTTATGGCAGCAAAATATGATTGAGAAAATTCTCCATGGAAGCCTATGGTTTGTTTTTTGTGGGAAAGTATTTGAGCCACTACTCCTTGGAAAAGGAGAGAGATATTTCAGGCACTGCTGAAGAAGGAAATAAAGATCTGTGGCCTTGTTTGAACATTGCCACTTCTTGCCTTGCTCTCCTCTGAGTGAACCATGAGCCAAAGTCCCATTATAAAGTTCAGTGGTGTAATGCTGATATTAAATAAACTGGGGTTTTGGCCCAGCTCAGTACTAGTGTCCCAATACATCTTCCTGCAGGTACTTGCATGGAAAGTACTCACAGCTACAAGCATGAAAGATTGTGCATTTTTCTCCCAAAGCTTCAATTCCTCTCAGACTGAAGTGAGCCCTAGAAGAGGACCGTTCAGTTCAGCACAGAGCCATGACTAGCTCGGGGAATGGTCAGATAAGTGTAGTTGATGGAATTAACACTTTTAAAGAAACCTACCATTGTGCATCCCTCAATGCTAGGGACACACCCCTCCAAACCAAAACACTGGAATTGATTGCATGCTTTCCTCATTATCGCCAGTGGCCCAGGGATCATTCTCTGCAGTGCTTTCCGTTAATCCATTTGCTGCAACTTCCTTAATCCTGATAATTTGATCACTGGTAGAACCAAACTTCCCTGCCTTACCCAAAGGGTTGCCATTGAATGCAAATCTCTCGTGTGAACGCAGGGAGAAGGGAGCTGAGGGCTGCACACAGCAGTGACTCACCAGTTACAGGGACGAATGAAACTGACCTCAAGCTCTGAGTCACATAGGCAGTCCAGGGATCTGCCTTGAACAGGCCGAACTCCCCTTTGGGACCTGATCTTTAAAGAACTTCTGCCATCTCCTTGCAGCAGAAGGAGGCCTTTAAGGTGCGCTGGTTCTGCCTGGATTCTCAAGAAAGGAACCTGATGTACTTTAAAAATCCACTGGTAAGAGGAGTGCTCTTCGCTATTCCACAAGCCCCTTTGTGAAGTTGGGTGGGGAGGAAGGGTCTGTTCTCACCCAGCTTTTCTGGTGGCTGCACAAGACTGAAGGAGGCTCAGTCTCAAGAGCTCACCTGCCTTGTTGATGGATCTCTCTGAAACTGAGCTGGTTGGGAGCTCTGGCCCTCACAGTGGCTGTGAGGGAGATCAAAGTCTTTTAAAAGTAGCTGCTGCTACTGCCTGTGGCATTTATGCCCACTCTCCCAACTCTGTTGCCATTGTGCCTGTAACCTTAGGCAAGATGAGCAATATACCAATAACAGAGGCTTGACAGCCCCAATGTCCTGCTTCCTAGCACCACTCTAGCCACAAGTATATCCTTCCGTGCTCCTTCGGAACACCCACCAACCAGCTCTGTAAGGTGGGTCCCTGCCTCTCCCTTCTGAGAATGCCTGTAAGTGTGAAAAAAAAAAAAAAAAACAAACAAAAAACACCTCTGGTGTGTTTGCTGCTGCCTGTCACCAAATAAGTGTCCCCTTCATGCATCCACAGTTCCTGTTCCACGTCAAAGGATAGGACCAGTGTCTGCTGGAGCTGTGCTGTCCACTGGCTAATTTCTGTCTTCTGCTTCCTTCTTTCTAGGATGCGTTTGCACAGGGCCAGGTTTTTATTGGAAGGATGGATGAGGGATATGAAGTACGAGCTGGCTTGCCCCAGGGAGTCCGGGTGAAGAAGAGGAAACCAGCGATCACTGTGGTCACACCAATGAGAGAGTTTGTTTTTATATGTGAGAATGAAAGGGAGCAGAGGGAGTGGATAGACACCTTAAATGGAGTCATTGCCCAGCCTTTGACGGGTTAAGACTAGCACTGGTGCACTTTTTGGGCTCTGTGGCCTCTTTCTGGTGGCAAGGATGGTGCTCAAGGCCCTGCAGTGACTAGTACAAAGGGCTTCTTCTTTTGCCAGCCACAGGCACAGGAAGCATGGCAACAGAGAAATGAGTAAGAGGGAGTGCAGATACTCAGAAATTATCTGTGCCCCTGCAGAACCTTGCTTGAAGTGGCTTCTCTCTTCCTGCGTCTCTGCTTTTGAGCAGAGGAGGCCTTCCTAGCCTGACATAGGGATGAATTACCCAACGTTGTCATGTGGAAAAAACCCCAAAGTCAATGGAGAAAGTCTGACCCCAGAAGGGCTGGCATGCATTTCCTTGAGGCCTCCTGCAGGTGCTGTTATATCAGCTCCTCTTTTTCTTGCCTTGGTCTGATGTCAGACAGACTCCTGTACACCCTGAAGATGTACCTGACAATCCAGCCAGTGGCATATCCTGCCAGTGGAGTCAGCTGTTACACGAGTACATAAGGACAGTGACAAAGAGGCAAAGATACCATCTCCTATCAGGAAGATGCAGGGTGTCCTGTTGGATAGATCTAAGATACCAATTCATGTTGGAGTCACTGGATGTCCTTCTCAGGGAGGAGCAGAGTCAGGCAGCTACATTTCACCTGGCTGCAGCTCCTCTTCAGACAGGGACATGGTTGTTTTTGACAGAATGTTTAATGTCTTTTACAGTGTTACATTTCTAGCACAGTAAAAAAATAAAAAGTCAAGCCTGAATTTTGGAGGATACTGTAACAGAATCACTCTAATGACAAATACTCCTAGCTCCTTGCTTTCAACAGTCTCTGCTGTTTTGACTTCTTTATGAGTAGCAAATCCAACATGTGAAGACCAAATTTTTGCAAAGCAACCCCACAGAGTGCTCCAGCAAACACATCATGAGTATGGGATGAACATACGCTGATCTGTCTCACTTCCAAAAAAACAGCTGAAGCTTAATTAGCTGGAGAGGGTCCAGTGGAGGGTACAAAGATGATGAGGGGCCTTGAGCATCTCCCTTACAAGGAAAGGCTGAGAGAGCTGGGCCTGCTTAGCCTGGAGAAGAGAAGACAAAGAAGGGATCTTGCCAATATGTACAAATATCTTAAGGGTGAGTGTCAAGAGGATGGGGCCAGGCTCTTTTCAGTGGTGGTCAGCAACAGGACAAGGGGCAATGGGCACAAACTGCAACATGGGAAGTTCTGTGTGAATCTGAGAAAGAACTTCTTTACCTTGAGCGTGGCAGAGCCCTGGCACAGGCTGCCCAGAGAGGCTGTGGAGTCTCCTTCTCTGGAGATACTTGAAAGCCACCTGGGCATGATTCTGTGCAGCCTGCTCTAGGTGACCTGCTTTAGGAGGGGGCTGGACTAGATGATCTCCAGAGGTCCCTTCCAACCCCGACCATTCTGTGATTAGTCTGAGCATGAAAAGGCAGAAACTAGTTTTAAAAGTTATCTTCAGTGACTTGCTTGAAGACACTCGGTGAATGAAGACCAGAGCTGGGCATGGAGGGTGAGTGCCTCCTGATCAGGTACCACCTATAGCCATTGTAGGAACTGAAGATTTCCGTTGGCTGATACAGTGCTCTGAGTATTTTCTTGCCTCAAGACCAAGTCTCAGGTTTTGTTCTACCAAGCAGCCAGTCATTCAGATACTTAATTCTTCTTTTCAGATAGCCTTAGTTTGCAAATCAAGAGGAAGGCTTGCAGACTAAGTTTCTGGTAAGGTAGGTTTCCAACCTTTTGCTGACAATTACCAGCCAGTCTGAGATACCCGGAATAGTCCTCTTCTGCAGAAATGGGGAAGTGCCAGTACTTGCAGGGATTAGTAAGATTAACTCTTTTTTTTTTTTTTAATTTTTTTATTTCCCCCTCCACAATAGTGCAGAAGTGTTTGAGTTGGATCATCATTCTGTCTGTCTCAGCCAAGTCATCACCATCCAACCTGGAGCAATCTGCAGCAGTTTTGCTTGCTGATAGGTTCTCATGAACTTCCCTGGGTTCCGCTCTCTCTCCCCATGCAACCTGATTCATTCTAGCTCACATGCTGGTTCAGCAAATCCTAACAACCTAATCCTGCAGCCCTTGAAATCAATAGCAAAGGACCTTCTGACATTTATGAGGAACAATGCCAGTCTTCATTTGGTTTGACAGGTGTTATTTTGAGATGAATCAAGGAACCCAGGTTGACCTCAGAAGCGTTCAGTTCATCCACTACCCCAAACTTCACCCAGCCAGGGCTGCGCAAGCTGCACCACGCTGTGTCGCTTGCTCTCCCAGATGGGTCAGCAAACCAGCCGTGTCAGCAACTACGACATGACTTGTTACAAAATCGGGAAATTCCCTGTGAAAATGAAACCGTGCAGATAACAGCAACGTTTTTTGAGAGTCAATAAAAGCCATGACCAGGTCATGGCGAGCTCTGCATCACAGTTCATTCCTACAGTCTGCCCAAATCCCTGGAGCAGCTCCCCGGCAGAGGAAGAACTGGGCTGGTACTGGGCTCTCTGGCTGGACTGGGGAGCTCCCCAGGAGCGCCGGGGTGCAGACTGGGCAGGGGGCCCCGTCCTGGTACAGCACAGCAGGCTCTAATGATGGGCCGCAGCGCTCCGAGCTCAGGGACCTTAACCCCGCAGCAGGTAAAGGAAGCAGAATTGGAAACATGGGATGACTCGAAACCCTCTGAGCTCTGCTGGACGGTGACTTGGGGAAGGGACTGCCAGAGCAGCCCGGGGCTTCCCCCTCCGCCGCCCCCTGGCACAGCCTGGGTCCCCTCCCCGGGCCAGCCCTGGCTGCAATTCCAAAGGCTTCGCCAGGGTCACAGACATGGGGCTGTGGCTAGGATTGCGGGAACTTTATCTTTCTTTTCACTTCCCACACCCCGGATACTTTGCATTTCCCATGCTAATATTAGCATTGCCATAACAGTATTGCGTGTGCTGAGCTGATGGGTTTAGCTAAAGCCGTGTTTGGGGTCCATGGGTGGTGGCTGACACATTGCAGACTGCGTAGCTGAATTAGAACTAATAGCTGTATGTATTCAGCTGATGTGTGATAGTAATAATTAACTGTTCTTTGTGCTGGGTGTTGTTTATTGCACCAGCGTAGCACTGGAGACTCCTGAAAGGACACGTATCATTATTATATAGTGCTACAGCTCCACCCAGCTGAATGGCACAAAATAGGACTTGTTCATTATCTAGATCTCTGCTTAAAATAACTCCCAAACTTGGAGGAGATGAGAAAAGTCTTTTGACCTTCATTGTTTTAGCACGTACATATCTAAAAAGCCTTCTTCAGTCTCAATAGTCGAGCAAAGAGCTGAAGCTCACAGTTACATTTGAACATGTAATGGATGAATGTTGCATGTAGACTTCATTATGACTATTCCCACTCAGAATTGTGTCTTCCAGACCCCTCCTCAACCAGTTTAGTGCTTAACTAATGTCAATGATGTAGGGATTTTTATTATTCTGCTTAACCTAGTCATGCTTTCTTTGGGGGTTGTATAGATGACTGGTCCAATGTGTCACTTTAAAGGAGGAAGAGATACGGGACATCTCCAAGCAACTAGAAATGACTGCAGAGACCATTCACCTCTTGAGGAAAGATCTCGGTAAAACAAAGCTACACATTGTACCTTCATTACCTGCAGTTAGCTTCTGTTCCCACTGCCACCTGGGGACATGATTGATTCCAGTGTAGCCTTCCAGCCCAGAGCAGCAATCTGCCTTTTTGTCCCTTCTTTTGCTGTCACAGCTCTTTTTTTCATGAGAATGAACTATGGCACCAGCCGTACTAACTCCTATCTTGGCTGGCACAAAGGCCACTGGAGTTGTGCATTGCTGCCTTTTTCTGCCTACCCCAGGAGTAGCCTGAATGTTTCTGGTACTCTTAGATGCAAAACGCAAATCATAAAGGGAATATTGATCTAAGTTGTAAGGCAAACACTGCTGGCCATAAAATAGTCAAGATCCTTAACATGCCCAAAATCTCATGGCAGGTAATGCAGGATAGTGTCAAATTTATTTTACTCCTTTGAATAAAGGTAGCTGTTTCTGGTCTGCAGGGGTCTGTCAAAGAGCACGTTAGATGGGGCAGTAGATTCTCATATTCTACGCATCTTTTCTCACAACACAATGGACTCCATGTTTTCTGCCTTTCAGGAATATACATCTCAGATCAAAAGCCAGATTACTAAAGATTTCTGTTGCGTGAAGGAATATGTTGAAAGACAGGAGAGAAACACTGATGTTCATTGAACAAGAGCAAAAAGCAGCTCAACAGAAAACTGAAAAGCCTGTTCACCGGCTCTGTGTCGAAGGGAACAAGCTCACAGACATCAAAGCCCAAACAGTAAGTGATGAAATGAAGTAGCAGAGTATGAGTAGAAACTCTTAAGCTACATGTCTTGCATAGCTGAATATGTACAGAGCTCTTTCAGGTCCCCACTGCACTATTGTCACTAGTGACAGTGATACCAGTCCACAGACTTTACTGTTACCAGGGGAAGTTTGGAGTGAGAAATTCAGAAGGGAAAAGCACTAAAAAAGGCATAGGCTGGGAATGCAATTCAGAACTAGATTTGTTCCAAAGAAGCTGTTGAGCTGGAGTGAAGTGGGGACTACGTTGCTTAAATCCAGTCCTGAGTCAAATCTAAGGTTATGATAAGATGCTTTATTATCTTTCTGTATTCCAGAAAGTATGTATGTGTGTATGTGTATACACACATGTATGCAAGTTAAAGAACTCACAAAGTTATTAAGTACTTTCTAACAACTTTCTTGGGGAAAATATGTCAAGAGCTCTAAAAAGAGGCAGTTAAAGCACTTTGAATTCTGCAGAGCCCGTTTTGATGTTGGAAACAACAATGCCAATGATGCAAATTAGCTAGCAGGAATTTGGAGTGGGACTTACTGGGTGTGACGGTGCCAGGAGACAGAAGTGGACTTCCAGGACCAAGGCACAGGGGCCCACGCTGGAATTCACTTTGTGTAACTATATATTTATATCTGATCTGGAGTCCCGTTACAGGCAGTGAAGAGAAATGGGTACTTTTAGAGTGTGAGTCATCTGGCCTACTTGAGACGCCTACCTGCAAATGAGATTAATCAAGCCTTCAAAAGGCCTGTTTCTTTTTACAGACTGTAAAGGCAGACTAAGAGAACAAGCTCAGATGTAGATCGTCACCATTTCTAAATTTAGGCAAATGAGGTTTACCTTTTTGTGGGTATTTTATGCTAGATCTCATAGTAATACATTTAAAAACTTTTGGTTTAGGATGCATGTAAACACGGAGGTGATCTGCCTTCTTGTTGCCTGCATGTGAGAATATTTCCTTTCCGTTTTCTAGGGGGAGTTGATAGGACTTTTGATCTCACATAAGTATATGAATACTTCACAATCACAGCCCAGAATAGGAAAGTGATGGTTTCCAGCTACCCAACTGATTATGAACCATCACCCAACAGATTCTGCATCAGCCAAGTGATGTGTTCAAAGAGCTTCTCTACTGGGTGCCACTACTGGGAAGCAGTTACCAAGGACAGTGATGGATAGGCTGTTGGAGTTGCTCATGAAATGATTGGTAGAAGGGACAAATTAGGAAAAAACAGAGCATTCTTGGTGTGTGGGACAGCTAGATCCCAAAAAGCAGCTGTCGGCATGGCATTGGGATCAAGAAACATTATTACACAAGGATAAACCATTGAAGGTTGGAGTTTTCCTCCAGTTTCTTTCCAACAAAAGAAGACCGTTTTGTTTTACTCCATCACTGACAAATTGATTTTGCATACTTTTGAAATCAGTGCCTCAAATCCTCTTTACCCTGCTTTCTGGCTGTAGAGTCTAGAAGGAAATGGATCTTTATGTCACACAAACAGGAGATAAAGCCTGTTCAGAAAAGTGACAAGTTTGCTTATGACTGCAGAGCTCCTCCACAAGCTTCAGGAATTTACTAAGGAGCATGCAGCTGCCCAGGCTTTCCTGGAAATCAGTAACTGATACTTTGTCTGCTCTGTTTGTCTTCACACTGTGCTCTGATCTAGCCATACTTCGTTAAAGCGATTTCAGTGTATGCTAAAGGTAGTAACCATCCCTGTGGGAGTGAGGTGGATTTCTTAAGCAGCTTTGAGTAGTCTCAGGATATTCATAGGAAGGAATGCACCAAGGAAGCTCTGAGGTTAGGGATAAGCCCTTCCCATGAACCTCATTTTCCTACATTGATCCAAAAAGTTGCAGGAGAGCATATGATGACATTACATTCTGTTGAGTAAGCTTTCTTTAGAAAGATCTGATTGAGTAAGGGATGTTCAGAAGGCAAGAATGTTACTGATCTCGTGCACGAAAATCTTTCTGTTTAGAGTAGGTACTAAACTACAGGAAATAGGTTTGGTATATGAGGACCTGACACTTCAGGCAGGTGTCCCAGAAGAACCTCATCTCACTGGCACCATGTTTTAGTCTTGTCCAGACCAAAGGGTTGTCAGTCCTGATGGTGGTGTGACCACGGGAATGGTTTTGGAAGCAGATGTTTTCAAATGTGTGTGTACTGGCTAATAAATAATGTGGTCACTTTACTGCTTTTTTAAAGAGCCAGCGAACAGGACAGTGTCACAGAAAGGACCATCTTTTCTTGCCAGGGAGCCTAAGGAAACAAGAGGTTCTGTGAGTTTCCTTGCCGTCATCTGTTGCATCTTTCTAGCTGTGGGGAGGTCTCTGTTGCCTGTGTGGGGTGAAGGGGCCGGAGCTGAGATCCTGCAAAACACACTGACAGCTGAATTCCTGAGAGGACCACTGCTTCACGCAGGCAGGCTGAAAACAGAGTTCCCAAAAAGAGAAAGCTTTTTCAGGAAGACATTGTCATTCCAGAACGAACAAAATAAGAAGTTTAATGTGAATAAAGCACATGGGATTGAACCAGCTGATTTAGCCAAACTGAGCTCCATGGCTTTTAAAGTCATTGATGGAACTGCTGGTGGTCTTCAAGGTTAGTTTTCTGTCACTGGACACTCTGAAAGCACTTTGGACTAAATGTGTCAGCAGGACCAGGGGTAGCTTGGCCAGCCTTGCCAACTGTGTAGAGCACAGCTAGTGCTGCTGCCTCTCCTCAGGACAGAGGGGTCCCATCCTGGTCCAGATGGAAAGAGAAGAACGACCGCATGATGAACTCGTTGGGCACCTCTGATTTTTCGCATTACCAGCTGCGCCGCGCTGCCCAGGAGCAGCCGTGAGTTACGGTTTGGATCACAAATCACCTCGCAGCTCGGAAGGGAGCGCGCTGCCTCGCTGCTGTTGCAACACTGCAGCCGGCACCGCTTCCTCACAGCTGGTGAGCGCTGCCCCGTGGCTCCGCACTAGCGGCAGAAAGCGGCGGTGCCGCCGTGCGAGGGCAGCCCGGAACGCCGCTCCCGGCCCGGGCCGCCGCTCCGCCGCCTGCCCCCCTCTCGCTCCCGGCCGGGCCCTGACGGACGGCGGCGCCAATCGCCTCAGGGGGGCGCGCGCCGCCAGCCCCCCCGCGCAGCCGCACGCAGGCGCGCGCGGGCCGCCGCCGCCTGGCCTGTCCCTCGCGCGCCGCCGTAGAGCGCCCGCTTGGCGGCGGGGAGGAGGCGGCGCGGGGGGGGCCGCGGCGTGAGGGGCGCGCAGGCCGCAGCGGCTCCGCATCCCCCGCCGAACCCCATGTGAGCCGCCCCCGCGCCGGGGCCAGGGAGCGGGGCCATGAAGAAGGACGTGCGGATCCTGCTCGTGGGAGAACGTGAGTGCGGGCCGGCCGCGGGGCTGGGCGGGGGCCGCGGCCGCGGGGCAGGGCGGGGGCCGCAGGGCTGAGGGGCAGCCGCCGCCGCCGCCGTGCCGCCGGCTGTCAGAGCGCAGCGGGGCGGGGGGCTCGCCCCGGCCCGGGCTCCTTCGCCGGGAGCGAGGAGCGCGGCCCGGGGCGACCGGGCGAGGAGGAGAGCCCCGGCCCTGCGTGGCTGGCAGAGGTCGGGGCTGGGCGCTCCGTGGCCGCGCCGAGCTCGGTGACGGCGGCGGGGGGGACGCGCCGGCGGGCCGGGCCCTGCGTTTGGGCCGGCGCTCCCGGCGGGCGCCTCCCCGGGCCGGGGGCGCGGCGCGCAGCGGGAGGCACTCCGCAGGGCTGGCTGCTTCTTGGACGCCCCTGGAGATGAAACCGGGATAGAGTGCTTGCCCTGTACTTGGCCACTGTTAAAACTTCTTTTTTTAATTTATTTTTTTTAATGTGTGTATGTGTGTGAACACCAAACGTAAATCGTTCCTGTTTACTGACTTTGGAAATCAGTGGTGATACTGATTTGGAACTCAGATGTGCTCCACTCAGTCGAATGTTGCAGATTTGTGGCTACGATAGGGCCAGGGAGTCCAGATCACTGCTTCTGTCATTAACTTACTGCATGACCTTGAATAAACAGCACGTTTATATATATATATATGCATGCCAAAGTTACAGCGAGTCTGTGGTTTTTCATGTGTTCCTAAAATCATGTCCTTAAGTTCACACTTAGGAACCCAACTAAGTGCATACGCTTTCAAAGCTACAGGTTCTTATTGGTGTAAATAGCAGCAAGGAGGTTCTGTTCTGTTAAAGTGTACTGAAGTTCCTCACAAGAAAAGAATACAGAGTAATTACCAAGTGTTATTAGTAAAATTGCCTAATTATATACTAAGAATGTAGTGCTACTGGCAAAGGCTTCCTGAGAACTGAACGCCCCATTGTGTTTATAGTACAGTTTGTGCAGGTTAGCTCTGTCTGTATTGCCTACACAGATCCTTTATGACTCTTTTAGAGAGTTTTCAGGGAGATGTTACTATGTAGAAAGAGTTAATTCATCAAGCTTGTATTTGGCTTGTATTTTGCAAGACTCGGTTTATTTAGAAATGTGTTTGTGCTTTTGAATACACTGTTGAATTCCTCTTCTGAATGTATGGCTAATTTACCTCACTTTCTCTGGCAGTGGTGCGTTCTCTACGGGCTCTGTACAGTGGTTTAAGTACAGGTGTAACAGGTACTTTGGTTTGGCAACTAGGTTCACAGTGTCCAGCTGTATAGCGGGTTTGCATGGCAAGGTTTTGGTAGCAGGGGGGCTGCAGGGGTGGCTTCTTTGAGAAGCTACTAGAAGCTTCCCCCATGTCCGACAGAGCCAATGCCACCCGGCTCCAAGGTGGACCTACCACTGGCCAGGCTGAGACCATCAGTGATGGTGGTAGCGCCTCTGGGGTAATGCATTTAAGAAGGGGTGAAAATCTGCGCAACAAATTGCAGTGGGAGAGAGGAGTGAGACACTGAGAGCAGCAGCTCCGCAGACACCCGGGTCAGTGCAGGAGGGGCCGGGGGGGCTCCAGGCACCAGGGCAGAGAGTCCCCCCCAGCCCGTGGTGAAGCCCACGGCGAGGCAGGCTGTCCCCCTCAGCCCATGAGCCACGGGGGAGCAGATCCCCACCCGCAGCCTGGGGAGGGCCCCACGCTGGGGCAGGGGGTGCCCGAAGGAGGTGGTGACCCCATGGGCAGCCTGTGCTGGAGCAGGCTCCTGGCAGGACCTGTGGCCCTGTGGGGAGAGGGGCCCAGGCGGGAGCAGGTTTGCTGGCAGGGCTTGTGCCCCTGCGGGGACCCATGCTGGAGCAGGCTGCTCCTGAAGGACGACACCTCATGAAAAGGACCCACGCTGGAGCAGTTAGTGAAGAACTGCAGCCCATGGGAAGGACTCACGTTGGGAGAAGTTCATGAAGAACTGTCTCCTGTGGGAGAGATCCCACATTGGAGCAGGGGGTGAGTGTGAGGACGAAGGAGTGGCAGAGACAACATGTGCTGAACTGACCGTACCCCCATTCCCCATCCGCCTGCGCCACTTGAGGGGAGGAGGTAGAGAAATTGGGAGTGAAGTTAGGCACAGGAAGAAGGGAGGGGTGTGGGAAGGTTTTTTAGGTTTTGGGTTTTATTTCTCATTATCCTACTCTGATTTGATTGGTAATAAATTAAACTAATTTTCCCAAGTTGAGTCTGTTTTGCCTATGACGGTTTGCTGAATGATCTCCCTGTCCTTATCTTGACCCACAAGCCTTTCATCGTATTTCTCCCCTGTCCAGTTGAGGAGGGGAGTGATAGATTAGCTTTGGTGGACATTTGGCATCCAGCCAGGGTCAAACCACCACAAACTGCAAATTTCAAAGATACAGGTCGCTTAATCTCTGCCATGTGCTGTATGTTGTTATATTTGTGAGTATCTTTGTATTATATTTTTGCTGGACGTGTAGTGAACAGAACAGAAGGGAAAAATTTGTTTTACCTGTTGGTGAAACTTGTTATTTATACTGTCAGTACTGTTTTGTATACGTCTCATATATATTTAATATGATGAAACCATAGGTTTGTCCAGACCATGTAATACTTGTTAGATGATAACAGTAGATTTTGTCAAGCTCAGACTGAAATATGTGAAGACCTTTTGTTGTAAGCCTGTTCCAAAACGCAGCCTTTTTCATACCCAGTGGTCTACATTTTAGGTTAAAGGTTGTTTTAGTCCTAGTATCCAGGGTGCAGATATCCGTGTTTAATAGTCAATAATTTTCAGAATGTTCAGCATGTTATTTTATGCAGCATGATCTAAAGGACTTCTATATGAGGGAAAAGAGTTAATTGTCACGTTTCCTTCATCCTAGGTAGCCAATATTGTTTAGGCTGTTAGTTCTAAGACTATAAACAGAATTGGAAAGGCAAATCATTGACCTAGATTCAAGCAAAATAAGCCAAATCTCTACACTTGAATATGTGGATTTTCATAAAACAACTCTAGAATACTAGGAAGTGTATCAGAAGCTTATAAATAGTGAGCATTTACCAACCAGCAGTACATAATCTTCTGTTTTCAGTCATACAAAATTAATGAAATGGGTTTCTGTATCTCCAAAGCCGACATGTTTCACCACTGTTTTAAATTAAAGTTGACTTGGTCAGATGCAAAATACACTGCACCATTTTCAGTAATTATCTAATAACTTGCCTATCAGGAAAGTACTTACCTTTTTTCCTATGGAAATAGGAGAGCTTTTAAAGCTCTTTTGATTCTGTCAGGATGAAACTTAAGCTGTAGTTCATGTAGGAGGACACCTGGCAGCGTGAATTACAGTTCTAGCTCATAGGAGTAACTTTGATGAAGACACAACCATATTGCTACTAAGAAACCTGCATCTTACTGCTCTCTAGCTAATACCACCGGGGAAAAAATTACAACTGTTTTCCCCAAGGAAAGCAAAAGTCTTCCTCCCCAGGATAACTTTTTCTTTGCTTTTCATAATTTTGTAATAACTGCTCTTCAACTTATCATGATGAAGAGAAGTTTTTCTTTCTGGATGTCAGAAGGCCCTTTGTTACTATTCTAAAAATAGACTTGGGTAAGTTGAATGTATTTTGACTAGATCATTGGTTCAGTAGTACCATTTTCTGCACAAAACCAACCAGTCATACAATTTCATCTTCTTTTTTATTTCCTCCCAAATTCAGAATTACGTACAATTAAATAGACAAGTCTAATTGCAGCGATATCAACAAAACAACTTATGTCAATTGGTGACATACTGTTTTCAGTAGGAACAGCGATACAGGCTCGATGATGGCAAGCAATGTCTTGGCTGGTAAACCGTGCATGCTAGCAAAAATGCTATACATCCAGGATGAAGCAGGTTCTTGCTTGAATTGAGGGCTCATGGAAGTATACCATCCCAGATAATACTTGAATCTGAATGTTTTGTTTATTAAGAAATGCCTTGAAAACAAATAAAGCAGGAATAGTCTTTCAAGGCTTTTAAAGGAAGTCGACAAATTAAAGTTTTTAGAGAGAGGGGAATCCTAAGAAAAGTTACCAGCTCTTAATTTTAAATGGTCGCATTAAAGAGTCTCAAGACGAAGCAGTCCAACTGGGGTATCGGAAGTCTGAACTTTGGAGGAAATGGCGCCGTTTATTTGATCGAATAGACTTGAATACTGAAGCAGAGATGATGATCTTCCTCCTGGATTAAGAAAACAGTGACTTTAGAAGGGCTGATGGTTTGGGTTTTGTTCTTTCTCACTCTTTGTGGGAAACAGCTCATTTGTATCAAGGAAATTATGCTCTTGCACTTTCAAAGTAGTCAAACTCGCTTGTGGAGACTTTTTACATTGATGGTAGAGCCACATCTTCTTTTCCAGCTCTTATCCTTGATAGCTTAGGATGGAAGCACAGTCATTGTATCAAGAATACTATAAAAATAGTTAATTCCTAAATTCCTTTCTGTGTGCTTTCTTTGTTTTTATTTGCTAAGTTGCATTAAAATATTTCCAGTTTGTTTTGAATTTTTGTTTGTGTTCTACATTAAAGCTAATTCTTTTGTGTAAGACAGAGCAGGATTTGATTCCCTTCTGGATGAAATGCAGAAGTGTGAAATGGATCCTAAGGTTTTACAGTAAAAGAATTATAGGAGAATTGCTGTCATCCATATTTAGTATGTTTAAATAACATAAGTCTTTAATGTGGTCAGTTGGAAATGGTTTTTAAAATACTTCCCATTTGGAGACAGGGTGCAACTATTGAGTGTAACAAAACCAAATTTATCTAATCTCTGTTTTTAATGCTTTTGCAGCCAGAGTTGGGAAGACATCACTAATTATGTCCCTTGTCAGTGAAGAATTTCCAGAAGAGGTAGAGCATCCTTATTTGTTTTCTAAGTTTTATTTCTGTCCTGTTGTATAATGTTTTTTCAAAGAGTAAGTTAATAGGCTCCGTGTTAGAATAATGTTTCCTATTCAGAAAAAAAATAAAGTCTAAAACTGCAGTGATGACTTGTGGAAAAGCGATGTAGGTTAGGTGAAATATATCTTGATGTGAAGATTAGGAATTTAAATTTTATCTTAAGTTCCTTCCTTGTTTTGAAATGGTTAATTAAACTAATTTTTTTGTATCTGAGGAATTTTAGGGGTTTTTAAGCAGCTGGAACTGGTCATAACTGGTAACATATTTCAACGTTAATGACTTATAAATGGGAAGGTGCTAAAAGAGGTGAGACCCTCAGGGTTTGGGGTTTTTTGAGTGTTATATTTAAAAAGCAAGTAGATTGCAAAATGAATGAGGATGAGGAATTAAAAAGTCACATTGTATAAGTTTGCCATTTTTTGTAACTGAGTTGTTGCCTTTACTTCTGTTCTTGAAGAATAGACACTTTTGAAGTAAAAAAACCCCAAAACTCTCACTGCTTTCTTCCAGAATAAAAGTAAAGCTACCTCTACATTTTATTCCTTTAAAAAGAACTGCAGCTGCTGCAAAGCTTTTCACATATAAACATGAATGTTTATTTCTTCTGATCACAAGTCTTAAAATAGACATCATGTGCTACTCTTTGAATCTACACTGTGCCGTTTAATGCAAATCAGCAGGTTACCACAGTTCATGAGTCAAGATTAGATTGTTAACATACTTGAATTTAGTTCCCAACGTTGCAGGTAAAAAGGAGCTCCGGTTTTTGTTTGTTCTTAAACTGCTCAGGGACTCATTCCTTTGGCAGGTTGGTTATTGATGTATTTAATGAATTGTAGGCCTCTATTCACTTCTCAGCTTCTTCCTGCAGTATAATCTAGAATATTTCTCTTAAGTTCATATTGAGAGAAAAAGCATGATTACATATAACACAAAATCTGCTTGAAATTGCAGAAATAACTTTGTAAAAATACTACATCCTATATAAACTGCTGAAAGAGACATGTACAATTCCTGCAGGTCAGTCATGCAGATCAGAGCTGTATGGGTGTGTGTAACTGACATTTCAGACTTTGAAATAGTGTTTAATATGCTGGGTATTATCATTAATCATTCTTGATGAAGATGCAAGTAGAGCCTGAAGCTTTGCAAAGAGGCATTCTTCTGGTGATTGGCATTTCTTTTTTTATTAAAAGAAAACAAACTATCGTGAAAGTTCAATGTCAGCAAGTAAAAGGCAATAAATAGCTGTGCAGGAAGTTTTCATTAAAATTAGGTTTAAGATGATTTTTCCTGACTGTGGATTAGTGTTCTCTGGAAAAAATGGCCAGCAATCATAACTAGTTTACTAGTTACCATTTTATAGAACCCACTTTTAATTTGTATCATGTTTTGCTTTGCAGGCTTTTCTGAACTTAATGTTTAGCACTCTGTCAGAAGCAAGGAAGTTGTCAGATTATGACTGTGTAAAAATTGAGACTTGTATTTTGTCTGTCATGCCTGTTTGCTGTTCTTAAATATTTATTTATTTAACAACTCATGCATGGTTCACAGGGGTAGTTCTTGTACTGATTTCAGCAGCAGTAGGATCAGGATATCTAGTGCAAAAATTAAAACATTTTAAATGGTATTTAATTTGTTAATAATAGCATGCTAACTCTGATGTTACTTTCCTGTTAAAGAATGTGTAGCCCGTTGAAGTAACTGGTTGAATTTGGTAACCCTCCCAAATATTAGAATTTTTATTTTTAGGAAATTTTTGTTTCAAGTAAATTGCGATTCAGGTTTTGTTTATAGTTTTCACTATTATAGTAGTTCTGTATGGGTGGTTGGATATAGCAGATTTGGGTTCTATAGAAGCATTCATTGAACCCCTTAACATCGTTGCTTTCTTGCAAAGCATGCAGGAAGTTCCTTATTCAGTAAGGGGACTAATAAAGAATGAGAAAGTCACAGTGACTTTCAGTACATTACAAAAAAAAACAAACTCCAAAACTACGTGAGCTAGTAAGTTGTTCTTTTTAAAGCTGATTGGCAGGTGTGTTGTAGTATATGACTTCCTTTGGCCTTCTGGATTTTTTTGATCTTTAATAAAGGCTTTTTCTTGCTGTTTCTTTACAACCCAAGGTTCCACCACGAGCTGAAGAAATCACTATTCCAGCTGATGTCACACCTGAAAGAGTGCCAACCCATATAGTGGATTATTCAGGTAAGGACTACACGGTACCATTACTGTATGACTGACGTGGTATGGAATTGTTTGTCTAACTCAATAGCCTTTTTAAGTCATACAGTTATGGGACCAAAGCTGCATGTAGGAAAAGACTAGATTAAAGTAGAAACTCATGGGATGAAACAAACCAGATGGTGGTGGGTGGTCCTCCTAATTCAAAGCCTGATAATTAACTGCTGTTGGTACTTCCATGGAAGACAGTCATAGCAATATTCCAGTGAAGTGTTCTATGTGTGACAGACACATTTACAGTTCGGACAAAGGTGGGTACTTTAATGGAATTCAAAACTATTTTTCTTTCTTCCAGTGGAGAATTTACTAAGATGCAGGAGACTTTACATATCTTATATTCTATGTCTTTCGAATTTCTAAGTTCGAACACCTTATCCTTTTGTGTCAGTTTCATATTTTGTATTTTTCTTTTTTTATATACTCTGATCTCGTTGACCTTACTGAATAGATAAATAGGCTCAGTATCAAGGCTCATACACTATCATAAATATATGCAACTGTTGCACAGCTAGAAAAATCCTTCTGCCATTTATAATGGAGGTGAAGAATTAGGCCATCTTAGCAGATACCTTCCTGTCTTCTCTCTCCCACCACTGCTGAGGAAGTATCTTTGGTGTGTTTGCCTATTTGGAACAAAGAAATAATGAGGGGGGGTTTTGTTGGTCTTGAGCTTGAACTTATGTGAAGTGAATTTTTCTTTCCGTTGAATGAAATGTTTCATAGATTTGGGTAACAGAAGCTTGGTCTCACTGAAAAAAAAATCATGGACACTGCAATAAAATTAACATATGCCATATTCTGCAGTAAAAGTTTACATTATAGAACAATTGTTGCTACTTGCTATCCCAGGAAGGGGCTGTTGGCAAACATAGGGGTATGCAAAGTGTGACTAATTCCAGAGAAAACCTATCTACAAATGTAATGATTCCTCTTTAAAATAGCTGATAAAAAACTTGTGTGCAACAGACTGTTTTTGTCTTGGAGGTTGATGGATCAATTTCATTGTTGTTACAGCAGAAGCACTCTTTAGTGCATTTTTTTAAAAGATGTTTAAATAACAAGAGCTTTCACAAGGGTGTCTCAGGAGCATTGTGAAATGCTCTAGTTTGGTTTCATAAGTTTTTCAGTTTTGTTTGCAAAAATGTTTAGTATTAATGAATGGCTTATTCTGTTGAATGCAGAAGCAGAGCAAAGTGATGAGCAGCTTTACCATGAAATATCACAGGTAAGTGTATTTTAGTGTTTACTAGTAAATAGTTTCTGCTTTTGAAGAAATCTTTCCTTTTAAGTTCTCTGCATTGAGTTTCAGTTTGAATTGAAAAAAACCCAAACCTCTCTTGCTTGGCATTTCGTTTTGTTTTGTGCCCTATGCCATAGTAAGCCTTCCTCTATTTAAGAAAAGTAGGCACTGCCTCTCTGTTGGTGAACTGAGCTTAAACTTCGTCCTTCCAAGTGAAAGGACAGAACCTAAATATCTTTTAATCAGTAGGCCAAGGGATTGACAGGTTTTGAAAAGAAATAATCCTACCTTGGAAAGATCCATTTCACTTCTTTCTGTCATGTTGCACTGTTGCATTTATGTATAGCATGGAATTCTTGGTAATTTTATAGTTCCTTCTGTTTCCTATTTTCAGTTCTTTTTGAGCACCTTTGCACATTTTCTTTACGGTCTGTCATGGTGTTGTGTTCTGTTTCTGTCACTTAGTTTGGTACTTGAGTACCTTGCAAATTATGATTCTTCAGTTTAGATTTCTTGGTAGCATAGGCCTCTGCAGGCGTAAGTTGTGAATGTCACGCTGCAAGACAGGCTTTTTAGTGCTTCTCAACATATAAATTGTTTAAGCTTCTCAGGCAAAAATAACTTAAACAAGTCAGGGTCTTGACTAATGATGAAACTGTTCTTACCCTGATTTTGTTATGTATGGTTCTTAACTGTCTCTGTTGCTCTAGAGACTCTAAACAGTGGGATTCCATGCCTTTCCTCTCTTTTCATTTTAGGCAAATGTGATATGTATAGTATATGCTGTTAACAACAAGAATTCTATTGATAAGGTATAGTAACACATTTTATCTTGTTACTGCTTGAGATGTAACGCGCGCTGTTAATCGTTGGCAAGATGAAAACTGTATTAGACATTTAAAATGCATAAGACGGTGTTTGAGATCAAGTTGATAGAGAATGTTCAGATGTATTATTGGTTCTGGTCCGTTTCAGTATCTGAGTTTTTAGTCATTTCAGTCATCTGAGAAAGTTGCTCGTTAGTCAACTCCAGTTTTTATTTATTTCCTCCTTTGCGGGCAAATATGTGCCTTCTTGGGAAAAAAGCAGTAGCAGCTGTAGTCAAACTTGTGCGCAGTTCAGTCATGTAAGATTTGAAAATGTATATTTCATGTTTGTTTTTAATCCCACTTTAGGTAACAAGTCGATGGATTCCTCTCATCAATGAAAGGACAGACAAAGATAGCAGGTGCATAAGTAAAGATGAGAAGTATGAATTAGGCTGCACATCAATGGACAGTGTTGAGGATGTTAATTGTTTAAGAAAATCAAATTCTAAACTTAAAGTTTATATAAGAAGTCCAAGCAACAAGAGATTTAAAGTATGTAGGTCTGTTACATATGCCAGCAATGCTATTTTTTTTGAATTTCATGGGCAGCTTTTACCAGGTGTGTTTATGTTTGTTACAGTATAACTAGTTTTGGCTACATGGTCTGTAGAGCTTTTCTACTGATGCTGGTTTTGTATAACAACAACATGATTAGTTACTTTTGTGTTGAACTGTGTGGGGTTTTTTTGTAGTATCAACAAGAAGTACATTTCTGTCTAAGTGTATATCAAAACAATTTACTTAACTGCTATAATTTATTTTTGCCTGTTGGCTGCCAGTGATATTTGATTACATCATGAAAGTACAATGGCTTCTGGTGGGAGATAGAATGCTGAATTAAGATCTTTTTGTCCCTCTGTCTTCAAAGCTCTTTACCATTTTTTGTTTTCAGGCTGCCTCTTATATTAGTTGGAAACAAGTCTGATCTAGTGGAATATAGCAGTATGGAAACTATCCTTCCCATTATGAATCAATATACAGAGATAGAAACGTGTGTAGAGGTATGCAAGAATTTCTGAAGTTAGAATGAGTAACAAAAAATACATTCTTGCCAAGCATGTATGGCAACTTTTTAATAGAAAAGATGATTTATTTTTTTTGTTCAAAATAAAATATTTCAAATTTAAGTCATTAACATGGTGAGTTTATATGTTATTTTTCTTTAGAGAAGATTACACTATTGTATAATCAAACATTACTGTCAAATTCTTCTAATATTTAGAGCCTCCTTACATCCTTGCCTTTAGCAAGTGTTTTAAATTTAATATTAAGCCAGACAGATGACTGCAAAATATTAAAAATTGAATTAGTATGTGTGGATATGCAGCTTTCTTTGCACACACACACATCCCCACCAGTAAATACAACTTCTTGATTTCTGATCTTGGTATGACAGCAAATTGTAGTCAGACCTTCTTTATTAATTACTTTACAGGTATACAGGCTAGATGTCTTTTTTCCAAAACAGCACTGCACCCACAAGAGGGGGCTAGATCTTGAAAATTTTGATGCTTGCTTAAATTTCAGAAGAAATGACCAAATAGTCAGGAAACTAGCTAATCAATATAAGGATTTCTTTTTCAGTGTTCAGCCAAAAACTTGAAGAATATATCTGAGCTATTTTATTATGCACAGAAAGCTGTTCTGCATCCTACAGGTCCTCTTTATTGCCCAGAGGAGAAAGAGGTATTTATACATAGATTCTTAGAGCAAAAAGTATTGGGGGGAGGGAGAGGAAGTTAATCACTTCCCTGTTCTTTCCTTTTTACTGGATTTTGCTTTTCTTAGTGTGTTTTGTTACCACCACACCACCCTCAAATGTCAAGCATAATATTCCAGAACCATAGTGATTGTTTTGCATTGTATTAATCTGATCTGTCTTTCCTCTTCATTCAAAGCAATGAAGACTTTTTTTGTTGCCCATGTGAACTGCTAAGTAAAATGAGAAGCTTTGGTAATGGCTTTAAGCCAAATGTAATGTGAACAAAATCATGTGTCCAATCAGTTCCTCTTTAGATACACATTTCACAGTAACTCCATTTATTTCAGGGAAAATACTCCAGACTTGGCCTGATTTAAAGGAAATAACTTTTCTGAGCATCTTGTGAGACTTTGGCAAAAGGCATAAAAAACAAGTGATTTGGCTGTTTTTTTAAGTATTATAGGTAGTTAGCTGAGTGTGTTATGAAGGAGTGTGGTTTTTTTAAAGAAACACATTCATTTGATGGGCAAATACAAATAAAATCTCTAAACATAATCTCCGTGCAGTATTGGACAGTAGGAAAGTTGCTTCAATCATATATACTTTGTTAAGCAGAGAACTAGAGAATAACCCTGTTTTGATTTCTTCCATCAGAATCATCTTTATAAGTTAGTAATGTTGTGATAAAACTGTTGTGCTGAAATCTTTTTGGTTTTCCAAAACCAATCTCTATGCTGTCTGTGTGACCTCTGTGAAGAGAAGAGTCCATCATCACTGTAGTTGTTGGGAGAGAATTACCAGTGTCTCTTTTCCTTCACTTGGAAGGTATCCTAGCAATTGTTTTGTCATAGAGATAGCCCATATGATCAGTGCTTTGCCTGGTAGATGAATGAGCCTTGTGAAGATTTTCAGTATTTGATGTTTGAGACCTTCTGGAGCTGTAGTTGAAACGGTGAATAGTGTGCTTGTTTAGAAAGAGCTGACAGTAGTTCTAGAGCCATTTAGTTTTGCAAGGCACTGGGATTGTAAGCCCCCCCCCCCAAAAAAAAAAAATTAAAAAATCATTTCGTTGCTTTTTAAAGCTTTCTGTAGCAATAAGACTGAATTTAGAGAAGTGATTATTATTTTTTTAATTAATAACTAAGTAGTACTACCTTCAGCTTGTGAAGAGCTTGAGGCTTTTCCAGTAATTTAATAGAAAGACATTTAATGTGGAATAATAGCTTTAAATTTATGGATATAAATTTGCTAGATCAGGATTTTGTTTCATCTTGCTTTCTATTTTTGTGTATGTCTATGAATGTCTGTTCTAAAACTATAAAATGAAGAGTAGAATTTGTTTAATATGATTGAACTGTAATCTTTTTATATTCAAGCCTAGAAAGATACTGAACTTCCTTTTGTTCCTTAGATGAAACCTGCCTGTATTAAAGCACTCACTCGCATTTTTAGAATTTCTGATCAGGATAATGATGGTACTCTCAATGATGCAGAGCTCAACTTCTTTCAGGTAACTCTTCTGCTTATCTTTTCACCATGCTTAGTAGTTGAACTATATAATTCTAGAAAAACAAGTGATTGTTTTTGAAGAAAACATATGAAGGTGAATTGTAAGGGAAGCAGGTTTAAATATCTGCTCTTTTATGCTGCACTTGAGACAATATGTAAAAAAAATGGTATTAATTTTATTTCTAACCATTGTTTGAGTTTTAGTTCAAGAGAACAAAAATCTGTTAAATGTGCAAGCCCCAGTGCTTGTACTTCAAAATAAAATAAAAGTTTGTACACCTTTGTTTCCACTAAGAAATTGGATTGTCCTTTACTAGCTCATTAGAATGTTTAAGGCTGTATTTCATGCAGGACATGCTGTTTGTTCAGTTTTGTAGCCAGTGGTCCTAACAGGCTCTTTTTGGGTTTTTTGTTAGAGAATTTGTTTTAATACACCACTGGCACCTCAGGCTTTGGAAGATGTTAAGAATGTAGTCAGGAAAAACCTAAGTGATGGAGTTGCAGATAATGGATTAACATTAAAAGGTAAGCCATGTTTAACTCTTAAAAGATGTATCTTTATACAGTTGATAATCATTCTTACATAAAAAAGCTAGTCTTCTGAAATGTGATCTCTGTCTTGATTTTTTTAGACTACAAGAGCTGGGTGTAGTGGCAGTGTGATATCAGAGGGTGATTAAACTGAGGAATAATGGGGGTGAATAAAATAAGGTCTGTCTTACTTCTCATTACAGAGCTTGGAATTCAAATAAGTATACAGAGTTAAAAGAGGTTGTCTCCCTGATAAATCTGTCTCTTGTCTTTAGGCTCACTGGCTGCAACATTGGTGTCAACATTTTAACAGCTATGCTATACATATTTGCTCAGAGCATATGGCAAAAGTGAAAGGAGAAAAAAATGTTTGCTTTCTGAGCATCAATGTAACTTCTTTGCTTGTGGAGCTTACACATGTAATAGGACTCGTGAGAAATTGCAAAGAGTGGGACTCTTAAGGCATAGCCTTACTAAACAGTGAAATCGCAGTGTTCATTAAGCCCTGGAAAGTGCTAAACAAAAATCCTACCCAGTTATTTTGATACAGGAAAACTACTAAAGGCAGTCTTCCATGAGACCACTCTCCAGGCTTCTTGCTAAGGCTTGCTGTTTTAAGTTGTTGAAAATACAACTAAGTTCTTCTGTAATGCTGGTACTGAAAGAAACAAACAACAGAAAACCAAGTGGATTGCTTTAAGGAAACAGTTCCTGGAGGACACTGTTACAAATAACATGATTTCTGAACCTTCAGTCTGTGTAAATAATGCTTTAACATCACGCAGAATGTTTAAAATCTGAATGTGTATTTCAAGCTTTTTTCAGTCTATTTTCATTCTATGACAAATATTTGTTGCAGATAAAGCACTTCAGGGCCTTAAGATTTCATCATTTGATTTTTAGGTTTTCTTTTTCTACACACACTTTTCATTCAGCGAGGAAGGCATGAAACAACTTGGACTGTTTTACGTCGCTTTGGATATGATGATGACTTAGAGCTTACGCCAGAGTACTTGTTTCCTCCGTATGTATAATTTTAGCTTTCTTTAACTTACATGCATTTAATTTATGCTGCCTCCTGTTTTGACAGGAGGAAAGGATTATTGTAATGTGTTTATTTAAGACATTGTTACATCAAGTACCTCCCTTACTTTATGACCTACCAGCCAAAATCTTCATGTGACTGAAAATTATGAAGGAAGAACTCCTGTCTCTTGTGCCAAATCAAGTACTGTATTAAGAGATTCTTAATACAAAACTGGAACAGAAGTCTGAACAGTTGCTTATTATATGTGGCAGAAAATTAGAAAAGGCTTGTCAGTATTTTCACAGCAGTGGAGATCCTTTGAAAATTCCCAAATGAAAAAGTTAAGAGATCAACCAAGTCTATGGCTTCTTTTCAAAAATGTAACTACATAATCTTCCATTTAAAAAAAGCAAACACAAACAAAAACCTGATTACTGTATAGCTACATGCCATATAATATAAGGACACTCGTAATTTTAGAATTCCTAATAAAAAGTATGTGCTTTACTCTCTTTAAAGATAAATTATTAAAGCTAAATGCAAAGGTCAAATACCAAATGTTGCAATTCAGAAAGTCTGTATTTTGAGTTTTAATATTCTGTTTTTCATAAACACACTTAACACTTCTCTTTGTTTTTGTTTTCAATAAACAGGCTAAAAATTCCTCCAGACTGCACAACCGAATTAAATCATCATGCATACTTGTTTCTTCAAAGTATTTTTGATAAACATGATTTGGTAAGCTTTTAATTCAAGTCTATGTGTGTCCTTATATTTAAGAGCCATAGTTTGCTAGTGAAAAGTGTGGGGTTTTTAATTTAATGTCATTTAATTCAGAAACTGGCTCTGGCTTAAACTATGCAGTCAAAACTAGACTGCTGTTTTTATTTCTGTCTACAAGGAGAGTTGGCAGTTAGTTGTACTACCAATTTTTTTTTAACTACCTTATATATTTGGTCTTATGTAAAAACCAGAAAAGAGCAATGATGAAAAAGAAAGTGGCTCAGTTTCTTATAGCCAGTTTTATTGAATCGTGCAAAGGTACAGCAAGAAAATATCAGTTCAGAATAGACATGAATTAAGTGATGTATGTCTGATATTGTATGATTGTTTTCAGGATAGAGATTGTGCTTTGTCTCCTGATGAATTGAAAGATTTGTTCAAAGTATTCCCTTATATGCCATGGGGACCTGATGTTAACAACACTGTTTGTACAAATGAAAGGGGATGGATTACATACCAAGGGTTTCTCTCTCAGTGGACGTAAGTGAGATACATTGCATTTTAGAAGTTGAGAACTTTGAGTATGACAGTGTGTTTGTAGATTCCTCTTAAAAATCCAGTAGAAAGAGTGGAAATTTATTACTTGAAATTTGACCCAAGCAGTCAAGTTTTTGTAGCCATCTTTATTTTTTGTGGCCTAATCGTCAGACAATTGTGACAACCTGTCCAGGATTTGGCTAGTATGTAGTGCTAACTATGAAGGAGTGTCTGTTCAAAATGTGGAAATCCCCCTGAACCCTGTTGAAATACTTATTTTTGTCCTGCTCTTTAAAGATGGTATGAATAATGGTTTTCAATAATTAGGGGGGGGTCCTATTGAAAATACGGAAAATAAGGAAAACACTGTTTGCTGAAGGAAAAAATACGATGTAGGTTGATAGGCCTCCGCAAGTACTGCCTTCGTAGTGTTTTGCTGATTAAGAGTGGTAAAATTGTCCCCGTTTATCTTCCGAGTGCTTTTGTCCTTCAGTACTACATAGATCCAGGAATGCTTGTGTCATGTACATCTGGAGATTGGAGGAAAAAATTGTTTCAGTACTGTAAATAGTTGTTATCACAGCTGCTAACAATTTAGAAACTTCTTTTTGTCCCCTCTGCTAGACTAACCACATACTTAGATGTACAGCGTTGCCTGGAATACCTGGGTTATTTAGGCTACTCGATACTTGCAGAGCAAGAGTCTCAAGCATCAGCAATTACAGGTAATAAAAAATTTGGTACAACCTAGGAATTTAAATTTAGAAATCTGTTTAAGAGTAAATTGTTTAAACAAACGGTTTCTCTTTTTTCCCTTATATTCTCTTTTACTTTCTGCTCAAGTCAAACCTTTGATTTAATGCTTTTGAGAGATCATTTTGTGTGCATTTTAGTGTAAGTGGACAGTTATTTCATGTTTTCACACACATACATGCATGTACATCTTGTGAAAAATATTTGTATTTTTACAAAAGTGACAAGAGATAAAAAGATAGATCTCCAGAAAAAACAGACTCAGAGAAATGTTTTCCGATGCAATGTTGTTGGAATGAAAGGCTGTGGTAAAAGTGGAGTTCTTCAGGCTCTCCTTGGAAGAAATCTAATGGTAAGAAACCTTTTTCTTATATACACCTATATCTCTTTTGAGTTAAGGTTAGACGGCAAACCCAATTGCTGTTAGAGCTTCACTGATTATTGCTGAGATTGCAGAGTTCTGTAAGGGAATATAGAATTATTGGGGAGGGAGGTGTTTTAAAAATTATTTTTAATATCTTTTTTCAGCAAATAGATAAATGGCAATTGCATGCAGAAATTACTTGTACATCATGGATTATAGCTGTGCATGTACTTGCAAAATAAACAAAAGATTACTGTAACTTTCGTTCATTAATAAATGGAGTAAAACAGCTGTTCAAATTTAACTTAAAGGGCAAAGTTGCTGTGGTCTAACATGAAATTCTGCCTTTTCAGAGACAGAGGCAAATACGTGCAGAACACAAATCTTACTATGCCATTAATACAGTTTATGTATATGGGCAGGAAAAGTACTTGCTGGTAAGGTTACCTCATTATTGTTTGCATAAAACTGGTTAATCTTAAAATTAAGTAAATTATTCAAAGCCTTTTGCAAATAAATTTCTTTTTTAATTGTCTCTACATAAATGTGGGTTCCCTGGCCCTTTCCTGGCTCAAACAACTTCTGGTTTTACATGTGGCTAATACTTTAAAACTGAACCTGTTCAGGACCTGTTATTTTTGAAACCTTGACCTAAGTTGAACAGCATCCAGTCTATTATGTTTATGCTGCATATATCACGTAGGATGATTAGGGTGGCTGAAGTTAATCTTCAGTGGGTGGAATATAGTCTTTAAAGCTTGTTCCTCTATAGTTTTCCTTTATGATACTATGATATTTTCCTTCGTTTTCCAAGATCAAGTCCTCTGCTCTGTGGTTTTCCTCTGTAGGATGCATGCCAGTTCCTATGGGAATCTAAGACTTTGTGTTGAAGTAAATGTAATTTTTTATGCTGAGGTTGTGATTGCCTGCAGATGTGATGTTAACAGCTCACATATGTTGGTTGCATGGTAAATTCCTACTATTTCTTTCATTCATTCTGCCTATTGTCAGTCTATTAGTTCCAAGGATACATAAAAATGAGCCATAAAAACTTTAAGAGAAAGAAGGGTATCAAATTCCTTTAACTGCATAATGATGAAGCTTTTCTTCCTCTCTGACTACCTTTTTTTTCCAGCTACATGATGTCAGTGACTCTGAATTTTTAACTGATGCTGAGACCATATGCGATGCTGTCTGCCTGGTGTATGATGTCAGTAACCCTAAGTCCTTTGAGTACTGTGCCAGGATTTTTAAGGTTTGTATAGTTTATATATACAAACCTTTATATTTATGTATCTTCTCACTGAAAAAATATTCAGTGTCAGTTACTGGTCCTATACACAAGTTCTAGTGCTTAAAAGCCATTTTATTTAGGATTGCTGGTGATAATATGGCTGATGCATTGAAAATGTCGTTTTGTTACTCATACATCTATTTGTCTATATAAAATATTCTGCTTCTAGAAATGCCTAACTTCGTTGCGATGAGTATATCTTAATACTGCTGCAGTCAGTTGAATTCAGGCTGTTCCAAGCTGAATGTATCATACCCTGTTTTCTTTCACTTTCTTTCTTTAAATTTGCAGCAGCACTTCATGGATAGCAGAATACCGTGCTTAGTGGTAGCTGCAAAGTCCGACTTGCATGAAGTTAGACAGGAATATAGTATTTCTCCTGCTGAATTCTGCAAAAAACACAAAATGCCTCCACCTCAAGCCTTTACTTGTAATACTGTTGATATGCCGAGTAAGGATATCTTTGTTAAACTGACAACTATGGCAATGTATCCGTAAGTACTTGAACCATTATATTTTTCATATTGCATGGGTCATGCACAATACCACTGCATGTCATTGTTAACCATGAGGATGGAACTGCCTCACTGAGATTTAGCAACAGAGAGACTTAAGTGAGTCTGAGTAGAAACTTCGAAGTATTTGAAATAGAGAAAGTTGGTGTATATATATGTATCTCCAACATATAAATCAGTGTCAGCTATTGTTGCTAAGGTATTTTTTAAAGAATACACTAGTTCATCCTGCTCATGTTGCAAATTCAAATGAATATGTAGAGTTCTGTTTGGTCCTTATTGTGGATGCGTAACTTAACATGTCAGTATTCATATCGTGGTATTTTTGAGATACTTGTGAATATATTGTACTGTAATCCTTGTTAATAGCTCAACTTGATGGTTGATTACAAGTATGTCACTTTGGTGAACAACAGTTTCCCCAATGCACTGCTTGAAGGCTTTTTCATTTTCAGGGTGTTTATTACTATGTACTCAGGTCATTAATTTAATAGATCTTACATTTTTTTATAGAATTTCTGTAGAAACACCTTTTGGGCTTCAGTTGCAAGACACTTGACCTCACATTCTTCACTACACGTCTCACTGTTGCTAAGTTCACTTTGCATCTTTTTTGGTGGGTGGAGCTTTTAATATGGTGATGAACTACATAAATATTAACAGCAGATGGAGTCTAGTATGACAGCTGGCATTTGCTTTAAATTATATAGAACTGATGTCACTTTCACCCAAAATAATAGGATTTTTATTTTAATATTTGAAACTGAATTTATTGAATTAGATTTGTAAAGCTTTTGGTTTTGTTCTCTTGTATTTATTTTGTAGCGCTGGAATACTGGGAAACCACTAAAGTGTAGCACCGACCAAATGTCTGTCATATCAATATTCCTGCTTCTCCCTTAGTTTTCAAGCATGTGTGTTTGTTAGGGTGGCAAAAGCAGGGATAACTGTCACTTTGTAAAGTGTGCATTCAAAGTGGTAGAAAATGTGGCTTACTTTCCTTTGAAAAAGGGGTGTTATCTATTGCTGTGCAGACATACTCAGAAATCTTCAGATGCTTTCATTCAAACTTAATTCAGCAAACATTTTCATTCACGTTTGTACTTTCCTATTAAGATCTGTACGTGGTGGTAATGCCAAAATATCCAAGACATGGAACATCTAACCTTAAAATTCTGCACAGCAGTAGTTGTACCCTTGCTTCCCCGGTGTATTTTTTTCTCCTCTCCTTACTCATTCAAATGTACCTTTTATTCCTAAATCTCTCTCGGTTGTGGCACAGTCCTAATGTGCACCTGATTTTATGAGCAAGATTTCAACTCCTGTCCTTCTGTGTGTTTTCGCAGCCATGCCCGGTTACGCTGTATGTGCGCCTGCAACAGGTGTACATTTTGCATCTGTCAGAACTTCCTCAACTCAGACTTGCTGCAATCTGTAAAGAACAAACTCTTCACTGCAGTTCTTAACAGGTCCTTAACTTTATTTACTAGGTACCAGGTGTGCTTTTAAAATAAAGGTTTTTTGAAAAAGCAATTGGTAACCTTATATACTGCAGGTTTTTCACTCCATAACCACTAAATAGGCAGATACTTACTGTAATAATTGTCATAGAATTGTCAAAATTTGTTTAACTTGAAGAAGGTACTTTAGGTCTTTTGAGCTTAGTCCAATGATTTCTTTGAAATATTACCAATTTGGTAGTTGATTCAGGCACTTAGTGATTGCAAAAATACTGCTGAGGAATTAGGACTGTGTTTTTAGGGAACTGGTGATACAAGTTAAGTAGTGTCTGTAAATCTGTGTGACATGTCCCACTTGAGACATTATAGGTTTGTTTAGTATTGATTAGAGGTAGTGCCTCTTAGATAGCAGTTACACAGATATTAGCATAATGGCACGGCTTGACTTACAGCACCATCATATAACATATTACGTGTTTATAATTGCAAGTTTGATATTTGGCAATTCATAGAATTTCTCTGTGTGTGTTATGCTTGGTTTACACAAAAAGTGGGTATATTAAAAGAGTAATTAGTGCGCTTAACATCCAATTCCTCTCTGAATAGAATGCAGCATGTAAGAAGTGGTAAAAGGTTAAACACTTGCAGATACTTTGGAAAAAACAATTGGTAAAGAGAGAGAACTGTTTTTCAGCATTGAAAACAGTGCTATACCCTGTCCTGTGTGTACTGCAGGCAGTTTTTGACACACGATTTACTAACACCTCAGCACTTGTCATTGCACCCCAGCAAATGGGAGTTCAAACCGAACAATGTTTGTAGTGCGGTGGTTCCATTGTTTGTAGCCTTCTTGGAGGCAGCTGTGATAAATGTGGTAAATGTATGTATTTGAAGGCCATGGTTAGAATATCCTGACATGCTCTTGGGTTCATGCATGTTACTACTTTTTACTGCTTTCAGATGCAGCCACTCCGAATGAGAGCAGCTGTCTCCTTTAAATGCAAGTTACACACACATAGGAGGCTTGCTGATATCCCCATCCTACAGTATTGAACATCACTGAGAAATACCACTGTAATCCAAGATAAAAGTGTGAACCACAGAGTGAGAATTCAAAGAAGGATGAAAAACTCATTAGCTTAGGAAGAGACTGAATGAGACTGTTTATGCTGCATCTCTTCTATAGCAGTCATCCCTTAGACAAAAATTCCTTGGAACAGCAATCTCTTTATATATTGTCACACTAAAACATCATTCAGTAGTCACTACTAGAAAATCCCAAGTCTTAATCATTGAGGCTGAAGTCACCTCTGTAACACATCTTCCTTTTTTGGAATGATTATGAGTTGCTGCGTTAGCTGCTGTGGCTTGTTTCTCTGTTGTACGGGCCTGTGGGGTTTTTCAGTCCTGCACTAGACATTGCACTTTGTTCCTCTGAAATACTGTCAAGGACTTGAGGTATTGAAATCTTTTAATGAGAAGTCTCAGGATGCTGTCATTCCACACCTTGTCATCAGAGAGTGTGGAATAAACATAGGATTCTTCCACTGCCTAAAAAAGCCTGTAATTCAAGGTAAAGAGAATTCCTCATATACTTTCCACTGACCCTAGAGAAAGGAAGAATTATTTGCAAGAATCTTTGTCTGTAGTCACTCTGTTAGTCACTAGGGGTTTGTTGCAGGTTTCCAGCATGCTCACTTCATCTCACCAATTATTTTCCTAGTTAGCTCTTCAGAGGTGTTACCTTACCAAACACACTGTTGCTACAGGTTATTCACCATTCAGTACATTAACTATTTAAAACTACATATATAGTAGAGCTGAGTTACCTGTAAACAAGAGGGAATAGCTCCTAATTGTAGAGTTAGAAGGGTAGAGATGGTTTTCTTCTTTAAAAATGTTAGGTCCTTAGATGTGTTTTTAATCTAATGATTTGTGATTAGATTAGAGAAAGCATTTGAATCAAGGATTTTCTGATGTAGTTAGTTTAAATAACTTTTCTTATTTTGCCTTTACAAGTGCTTACCATTAGATCACGTAGTTGGGCACAAAGTTAAGATAACTGATGGGTGAAGGAGTTTTCTCAAGAGTACTTCATTCTCCTGATCCCTTCCAATTCTGAACCTTTAGACAGTGGAAGTAGGTGAACTGAATTTTTTTCATATTGGGATCCCTTTATGTATTATTTGTTGCTAAGTAATACTTAAACACTGTTACTAAGGCAAAATATGCTACCGCATTTGAATATTCCCACCTTTGTAATTAAAGGAAGAACATTGCCTCTGTGCAGCTGAAAAACCTGTTCATGCCCACCTTCAGTTTCTCTTCTATGGGCAAACTTCAGAGCCTCTCCCGAGGGTTTGTAGGCTAATGTGGAAGTTCAGTTTGAAGACGTTTATTGTGCAGGAATGGGATTGTTGGTTTGAACTACCCAGGATCACGCTTTATTGGCTCTTTGAGGAAGAAGGCACTGCATTCAAAGCACTTACACATGCATGTATGAGACTTGTTACTATCCTTTAGGTGTTTGTTTGTATTTGTCTGGCTGGCACTTAATCTCTTTTTACTACATTGTTTTTCTCTTCCTAAAAGCAAGGTTTCTGCTTATGTCATTCTAACTCTTTCTTTAATGATGAGCTTGGATTTTTGGCTTTTTTGTTTGTTTTTTTTTAACTCCAGAGCATCAATTTTAAGTGTGGTTTTCTGCGTTCTTGGTTTTAAATCATTCACTTGCCTTTTGCTTGTATAGTAGTGGCATTTTTCTGTCAGCTAAGTTCATTTCAAAATAAAATTTTCTAATGCATGAGAATTGTGTTGTTCAGTGAGGAAGAGTTCTTGGAGCATGTTTTTGTTCCCTCTGAAGTTTTTGAATGTTGTGGAATAGAAGTCAAGCTCTACTTGCATATAAAACATGATTGTTTCACAAATTATTTGTAAGATACTTATTTTTCTATGAAAACCATCCTTCTATAAAATTAAAGTTAAGACATTTTCCTGTAATAATGGGAAAGTTTTAGGAGTATAACTCGTGATTTTTTTTTTCCACTGTGCAGTGTATGCAGATTATTTTTTCAAAACGGTAGTATTTTGCCATTAAATCTAATTGCAGAAAGCTGTCCCTATACTTAAGTGTCCCCCAAATCAGGACAGTATAACAATATTTTGTTTACCTATTTACTTCTTTCTCTAAACTGCTTAATGACCCATACTGAGTAGAAATTTGCAAAGCTGTGTCCCCTGATTTCTTTCCAAATAGAATATATTGAATTGGCATTTTACATTCTTTTTAGGCTTTGTAGATAATAAGATGCACTTGGAACTTGTCACATTTTAGATGACTAATACATGGGGGAAAACTCTTAATTGCTGGAGTTCGTTTGCATCCTAGAAAAATGTGTGCCTGAAGGGAAGCTGCAGCATCTTGCGTATGTTACGCGGTGTTTTTGGAATTCAATTGCTTATATTTTATTGTTAGAACCTATTGTCTGTCAGAGCAGGCTGCTGCTGCCGCTTGCTGGCTGCATTAACTTGCTTATAATTTTGGTGTGAGTGGCCATGTGACTAGCCTGTTGGCCTCACCACTGTGCTTTTAAAATGCTTTTGTAGTTAATACAGGAATGTTTTTGAACTTTTATAGTTAAGGTTAAACCTTCCCAGACTTGGGATTCTTGTGCTGCTGACTTAGGGAAAAGTGTCAGTATTGGCCCATAACTCAGCATTTTCTGTGTGTAACCATGACAGGCATGCTCAGTTAACCTCTTGATAAGTGCATGTTGCAAACTTCTTGTGAGTTGTTAAAGCCTCTTAAATGAACAACTGTAGAGATTTCAGAGGTCTTACTCGACAAGGGACAAATTACTTGACTCACTATTAAGGGTAGGTTGAATGAAATCTTTTTTATTTTTCCAAAATGTGCATTAAAATCTGAGTCTTAGGTTGAAGGTAAAATTTCTAGACTTTCTTATCTATGTGGAACTAATTTTATAATTAAATACATCCCAAATTTATTTGGGAGGTTTGAAAGTTAGTTATTACTTACAAGCAAGAGTTTCAAATACAGCTTCATTTATGGAGTCCTAACTACTACTGTCTGTGTGTATATGTGCACATCCATATACACGTTTTACCCTTGGAGAGAGTATTTTTTCTAATTCAGAGTTACTCTTTAACTAGCAAGGCAGTAATAATTTCTATCACTGGTGAAAATTAGCTTCATAAACACAACTACACTGAAATAAAATTTTAACATTATTTATTGAAGTGGTAGAATTTTCCAGTATGTATTGAGAAGCTTTTCTGCATTACAGCCACCTTCGTGTCAAAGAACCTGTGCTAGAAACAAGCATCGATCCTTTTTTATTATTTCAGATTTTTTTTCCCTTTAATGGCAGCTAAACAATATTAAGGATCAAGGTTGCAAAAATTGCATTTATGACAGCATAAGGAACACTTTAAGGGAGAAAAATAGGAGTTATTTTTCAAAGATGTAAAGCAATTATTTATCCATAGCGTTCTGAATTTCAGTAAGTGTTCTTGGAGTTTTGAGTTGAGATGTTCAGAGGGCCCTAATCATTTCCTGTTGAAGTCAGTAGATTTCAGGTTATAGGACAAATCCCTGCTTTGATTTAGTTCCTTTATTTAAATGAAAGAGTCTGTTACTGTTAGGTTTAGAAAAGGGATCAGAGCCAATTTACTCTCCCTTTAGACATTAAAAGAGGATTTTATCATGACTGGAGTATATATTAATTGTTTTTAAAAGGCTGAAGCATGCTCAGTGTGATTCTTGCATACCATTAGGTACGGACACGTGCAAAAGTCAAGGCAAATTATAGATAGAAATCAGAAAACCTAGAAGTATGGGAGAGAGTGCTTTATGAGGCAATTCAAAAGCATTCATTTGCAATTTAAACAGTGATTTGCACATCTAAAGGGATGTTTTTTAAATTATACAAATAGTTGGGCGTTTCAATTAACCAAATTAAACTTGAGAGTTGTTAGTTATACGAATACTCACCCAACAGAACTTGCCACGTAATCTATTGAAAACATGTTACATTACAAGTGATTTATTTTACATACACAGATAAGTTTTATCATTTACTGATGTGAAGAAAAGGGTTTTTACAGTCTGTTAGTAAAAAACCCACCACATGTAATGATAAAACACAGTCTTTAATTGAATTATCAACAGTAATGAGATCTTGTCAGTTTTGGGGCTGATGTGTTGGAGTCATTCCAATGTGCTTGGCACAGGTACTCTAGCTCATGCATATGGTGCAGGAGTATTGCAGTATCCTGTGGGCACATGAAAATTGAGACTTTGGGGATGGAGTGGGAAAAGATTCAGTTTCTTAAGCAGTTTTCTTTGTCCTTAAAGCAATGGCATTTAGGTACTTAAAAGCATATATTTTATTTAGCTTACCAAAAGTACAAACTCCATTTATTTTTGTTTTTCCCCCAAGCACTATGTTTTTAACAACTGCACAAAAATGGGGGACTAGATGGTTAAAAATTATAAACCCTCTGGGCTTTGTTATTTGAGCATATTTGAGACACTCGCTGTTGTTGAGCCATGCTATGAACTGCAAACTGTGCATGTGTGTAAAAAGGTTAAGATCCTACATAGATGAGTTGGGGGCCATGCTGTTAGCAGACGAGGAGAGCAGTATTATGCAGCAGGTGCACGCCGTCAACTCTGTAGAAGATTCCATCTTCATGGAGTCATCTCTTGGTCCACGTTTACTTGAAGACAGGTAACAACAGCCAAACTAAGGTGACCTTGCCATTGCCTTCTCCCTTTCTTCCCATCAGCAAACCACTTGATATCTAGTTTGCAGAGAGTTTGTCAAAACTAGCTGCAGAAGAACTAATGCTTGCAGGAATTGACAAATTTGATCTGTTCCATAACCCAGCAAGATACTTTTTTAAAAGATTAGGATTTTTTAGAGACCAACTGTGTTTCGCGGTTTATGCACCAAAGAGCCAGTTCTTCAGCATGTAGTATGACAGTACACTGATCTATACGGCTTATATTGCTCCTGCAAATGTCTGCTAAAGAATATCCTAAACTGGTTTTGTGCATTTTGATAGCAAGTAACAACTCCTGCTTTATTAAACAGCTTGTATGCCATAGCTCTGCAGTTTACACTGTATGACCTCTCGTGCACCGTGTATGTTTTAGGATCTCTGTATGCTCCTTCTACTTAATACTTTTGCAGCTTTCACCAAGTAACCTGTGACGATTAATACAGGCTAAAATACTTAGGCTAGCAAAGTTCTGTTTTAAGTTCTATCTTAAACAAAAGCAGACAAAAAAACCCCTTTACTATTGTTTAGGAACTTGTGCTTTGAATTATGGCATTTATGGTAACTTGTTTTAAATGGTAGCTCCTGCTTTATGGTAAGCTGTCATACTTGAGACTACTTTTGAGGTTGGCTAGCCGTGTTTAACTGAGCATGCTCACAGACTTCTTGCAATATTTGGGAGAGTTGGGTCATTGGCTGTCTCTACTGTCATGCAAGATGTGGCTTTTTATGTCATATAGTCACTTCATATTGTTGTTACATCTTGTCTTTTTCTGTTGATGCCATTGTCACTGCTTGTTTCACTAGCACTTTAGCTTTCAGCTTGGTATTGGATGACTGTTTCTATTGCTGTTCTTGTGACTGTACTGGGAAGAAAGGGATTTACAAATGCTCCTTTTGATTCTAGCTTTTGGAAAAATATTACTTGCTACTTGTCAGTAGACGTTTTTTTTGAAAGAAGTATAAGTAGATACTCAACAGGAATAGAAAGTTTTTCATGGAAAAGCAGAAATACACAAACTCAACATTTTAAAAAAAGGATTGTGCTGGACAGAGTTGTTCTCACTATGGGTTATTAATTATTTGCTAGCTATTTTTGTTTTCCTTTTCTGAATGCTTGCTGGTATTCTCAAAGATGACACACTGCCCTCCCTACATTCATGACTAAAGATCTGCCCCTGCATTTCTCTTCAGCCGTGTGAGCTCTCTGACTTCAGTGAGATCTACTTATGTCATCAGGGCTGCAGATCAAATCCTAAGCTTTTAAGAAAAGTAAGATGACTGTATAAGTATTTGTAAGGCTGAACTGTAAGCTGCTTGCCTGTGACAAGTGTAGTGATGAATTTCCAAAAGCAGAGTAGTTTAGCACAAGTTGTCTGGTATTCCTGTCATGGAATTAACCTGGTTTCATATGTGTGTTAAATTTTAGGCATGTGACACAAGCGGACCTCAAGAGTTCTACATTTTGGCTCCGAGCAAGTTTTGGTGCTACTGTCTTTGCAGTTTTGGGTTTTGCTATGTACAAAGCATTATTAAAGCAACGATGATCTGAGAAGAAGCACATCTGGCCCTACCAAATAAAAAACCCAAACTTTTATGTACATTCTGAATGCTTTAAATTCTGCTAGAAATATTTATATATGCAGAGTTACTTTATTAATATTTGTAATTCATGCATAAGATTATTTTAAATTATAGCTCTAACTACAGTATTGCATAATGCGTGGGGAAAAAATTGCATCTTAACAGCCAGCTAAAATGGCTTGACTTGTGAGGCCAAAAGGGAATTTGTTGTAAATAACCTGTACATATTAAAGCAGTAAGACATTGCTTCCCAACAAGCTGTTCAAAATACTGTTCTTAGATGTTTCATCATGGTGACACACTAGTGTATAGTTGAAGTTCATTTTCGGTAGAGAGTAGGTTTAACTCGAGGATCATACTTCCTCAAGGATTGCTTATTTATTTACATTGATCTGAAGTGACTTCATCTTTTTTGGACTATAAGCTACACCAGGCAGAATTTGTGATTTTCATTCTCATCTATTCTTTTTAACTCATGAACAAATTTCCTCACTAATTACGTATTTCAAGACAAAGTCACTGTTGCCATCCTGGCCTATGATTTTGTATGTTACATGACCAGTGACATATTTAGCATTCTGATTTTTCTTTTAAAAGGAAACCATAAACTTCAAAACCTGCCAGATCAACTTCATATGCTGTATGTAATTTGTGGTTTTCAGTTTCCACTATGTTGTTTTATAACCCTTACGAATCAGATAAGCAAATTTGTATATTATAAATGTTTATAATTTGAAAAGTGTTGCCGTTTAATTTCTCACATCTGTCAATCATACCTGCTGAAAGCTGTGTATAAGATAAAAATAAAATAGTACACAGTGCCTATTCTACTGTAGTATGTTAGTTGCATGGATCACAGTGCATTCTGTAACTGGCTAAATTACCTATAGACACAGCTTTTTTAATGATCAATAAGTCAAATATTATTTCCTCATGACAAACCTATTTTTCCATTGCTGGCCTTTTCAAGTATTTCAATAAAATAACTGTGTACTGTGTGTGTGTTTATATTTTTCTTTTTTTTTCTTTCCCTCCTTCCCCTGCCCTGAAAGGTGGTCCTTATAAAACCTTGTCCTTCATCCAAGAGAATACTGTCAGTTGTTGGAGCTTAAATATCTTGGCTGTGCAGTTTCTTTGCTTCATCTTACGACTGTGTTGCTTCCATTAGAGGTTTATTTCAGATTTTTATCAGAAAAGTGACTTCTGTGATATTGTAAAGCAGTAACACAAATGCATAGTCAACCATGAACTTTGTCTTTACTGTCAAGGGCAAAATCGAACTGAAGAGGAGAGCAAATAGTTCAGTGGGTTGTTTGGGAAAGCCAGTGCCTGTCTATTACACTGACCTCCCAGAAAAGCAAGGTGAGAGGAGCTGAATGAGAGAGTTTTATCACCAGAAGATTAGGAAGCTCCCAGTCTGTAAACTATTACACTCTGTCTAGCAAATTACTTACTTTCTTAAAAGTTTTTGACGAGAAGAGGGCTAATACTTTTCTGGGGAGGTGTATATGCTCTTATTTAAAATCTTACTTTCCCTGGGAAAGTGATGGTTGGAGACCACCTCTGTATCCTCCCTCCTGCTGGGTAACTGGAGACCACAGAAATTGGATTCCCCCACATTCAGCTTTTCCTAGGACTGAATCTGTCTTTGTGTCCTGTTCCAGCTCCCTACCCATCTCAGTGCCTGCCTGCTAGTGATGCTCCCATATGTCAGTGTCTGTCCTGTACTGGGAAGCCTGGAACTGGACACCGTACAGGACGGTCTCACAAGTGCCAGTTACTGAATGTGATGTGGATGGTGCTTGTGGAAGGTGTGTCACATAGCTGAACAGTATTTCCTGCCCTTTTTCTGTGAGATGTCTTCTGATACCCATGGTGCAGAAAATAAATCCGTTAGTGTTGTGTAGAGCTTTTGAGCTGATGACCCGAGCAAGCAAATGTTTCCCAGTCCTTGAATTTTTACAGTACGATTCACGAGCTTGTGGTGCCATGCAGCAATGGCACTTGGAAGAGCCAGAAGGTGCATGATGTGTTCTTGGGGACTGACAGATACCTTGGGGGGTTTGTGTTTGGTTTTTTTTTTTTCTTTTGTTTAAGTGCAACATACCTGCCTTGGTAGAGGGAGACCAGATTGTGATAGAAAATAAGAAGGAAGACCGCTGTGATAGTGCAAGTTAATATGCAGGGATCTTTGCACACTTGGGGCTGTTGATCTTGTAGCATCCAAGCAAGCAGGGAAGGCTGGATACTCTGACGCTTTGAGAGTTTCCCTTTTGTTTTCCTAATAGGAAATTCTCACCTAGCAGATCTTAGCACTGCTGATTATGACCACACACCCCCCCCCCAATGCACTTCTGAAAGGCTATTTCAGGACTCCATTTATCAAAATCTATCTCAGACTGCCACTGTACGGATGGTGAAGTGTCTCTGAGAGGCTGACGGCCCGGAGCACTGCCTGGCCTCGCCGAGGTCAGGGTCCTGGGGGGGAGGTCTGCTCTATTAAACCAGTCAGCAGCTGTGGGTTCCAAAACGCTTCCAAATCCCTGATACCGCGCTCTGGATGCTCGGTGACGGTTCCCACACACCTGTCATATTATTATATTAACGACACAGCTCATCACCTGCGCCAGGTACTGGAGGGTTGTGGCTGCTGTTCCAATGAGCCGCTTCTGTTTCATCCCGCCGGGAGGGAGCTTGTGCTGGATTTCTCCGTGGGGGAGCCCGGTGGGACGCCCGGGACCCCCCGGAGCAGGTGGCGCAGCGCGGCCCCAGGGCGCGGGGCTGCGGCAGGGGCGGCTCGGGGGGGCGGCCCGGCCTCGGACTGGCTGACGGAATCGTTTGCTGTAAAGGGCAGCTCCCAGGTCGCTACCGCGGTGAGTAACCGCATGATAATTAAGCACGGTGTCGCCTGGAGAGGCGCCTCGCGGTGGCTGTTGCAGGCGGCACCGCGCCGGGGGACCTGCGGCGGCCCGCCGGTTCGCGCCACGGGGCGGCGGGAGCGGGCGCCAGGGGGCGCGCTGCGGCCGAGCTGACAGGGCAGTGGGCACGGCGGCGGGAGCGCGGCGCCTCGGCTCTGCCCTGAGGGGCGGCTCCGGCAGCGCAACCCCCGCCCTGCTCGGACACCGGCGGGGCAGGGCCGCGGTGGGCGCCCCCCCGCCCTGCTCGGACACCGGCGGGGCAGGGCCGCGGTGGGCGCCCCCTCGCCCAGCGCGGAGGCCCGACGGCCCCTGAGGAAAAGGCGGGCCGGGCGCGGCGGGAAAGGCCGCAGCCCTGAGGGGAGGCGCTGCCACCGGCCGGGCCTCCCAGCGCGCAGGTGAGCGGCACAGGTCGCTGCGCTCCTTTATAGAACCGGGCCTTCTCCAGTGGCTTAGGGGGAGGAATTTGCTTAGCCTGAAAGTTGGGGAGAGAGCCCAAGTCCTGGAATTGAAGTGCTGCGGCTCTGCTGGGGCGAGTGGCCTCAGGGAAACCCGTGTGGCTGTGCCACCTATGCAAGAGTTAGGGTCTTCACTGAACCACTGGCCGAGGCCTCCTGGATCCTATGAGGATTATAGTCACCGTGAGGGGAAAGTCTTCTACTCACGGAGCACATGAAGGAGAAAGTCCAAGGAGCTGAGCTATTGCTGTTGAGTGCTGCTTGGTAGGGAGAGGGAGCAGCCCAGTCAGCTCTGCTCACTCTGGCTCCTTAACGGTGATTTCTTTCCTCTGAGCCTATCAGTTTCCTGACAACTTCTTCTGTTGTATCTTCCAAAACCAGACTCCATATCCTCTTCCCATTCAGTCTGCTGTGGGAATCGCCTGGCCGTGGTGTAAAGTCACTGGGAGGAACAAAGACCTCAATTCATCTTCCTTGGAGACACATCCTTCACCCCTCAGCTTTGACCTCCCGTCTGAAAGCTTGTCAGTTCAGGATTAGTTGTAAGCATGACTTGATTTTATGTTGGAAATTAACCTTGAGTTAAAAATTGGTCTCCATTTCAAACAATTCTTTCAATTTTCAATGGAGCTACCATGTGTGCGGTGATCCCATCAGGTGACAGTTAAAAAGGAGCAGAGACTTATCTTCAGTACTGTAGGGCTGACCAACAGATAGGAGAGCTCCCTCTTAACACAACCACCCAAAAAAGGATTAATGGCAAATTTAATTATTTCCCCAGCTATAACCAAAAAGGCAATTGGAACCAGTTGCAACCAATAACAGCTACTGGGGCGGAAAAGAGCTGTAGGTGGAAAGACTAGAGTCTACTTTTTCAGTGCTGGACTTGAAAAATTTCTAAGTGTAACATGGGGAATAGGAGGTTAGAAGGATAGCCTTTCAACACAAATTAGAAATCAGAGAAGAGGTTGGAGCTTATTTTTTCTCACCACTCCTTCTTCATGTATCCATGAACCAGGGAGAAGCCAAAAGGCAGCACAAAGAGTCTAACTCACACTGATCTTGTTAGCCCAGCCACAAGCATTACCATTGACACTGAAAGAGCTCTTTGCCACTGTTGCCTCCTGGGCACAGCTTAAACTGCAATCTCATACTGTCTGCGGTCCTTAAAGATTTTTTGCCATTTTCATGAAGGGGTTAATCCGACTGGTCTGAGCCAGTCCCAACATTGTGCTATCTAACTTCTTGCTAGGGTTGTGTTTGTGTGCAGTGTTCTTGGCTTCTAGTCCAAAATACTGTATTTTGCTTCAGAAGTCGCCTTCCAGGGCTGGCTGGCTAGCTAAGTGCCGGTACATTAATCAGGCTGGGTAAGTTGGTCCATTTAGTTCCAGTTATGAGAGCTGGGCAGTTTTGTAAAAGCCCTTTGGGGCTACTTTGGGTGGAAAAAGGACCCATGAACAAAGTTTTGATCTGCTCCAGGAGGCTTAGCTAACAGATGTTGGCTAGGTCCCTACTTTGAGGGCTTTTTGTTGTATATTCACGAGCTGACCTTTTTAGACACTTCCAATGCAGGAAGGACGTATATCCTACATTTTGTGTGCAGTAGTAGGAATGTAAAAGGTTGCCTACTTGACTGAATGGGAAAATGGTTTGGGGTTTATTATCTCAAGTTCTTTCTGGCTAAGTTTCTTCCAAAGCCCTTCTGTCTTCTGTCAGCATCTGCTCTGTGGTGGCCTACAGTTCCCTAGTTTCTCTAGCAATTACTGTTTTCCAAGGTAGAGTCACCAGGGTATGCAGTGGGGAGAAATGACAGTCTAAATTAAGAGGCTCTCACAGACTTGGAAGATGATAATTTGTCTGTAACAAAACCCCTCATTAGAATACTGTTAATTTCCTTTCTGTGACAATTATAGCACAGCACTAGCTCATATGTGCAATGTGCAGAGATATTTCCCTGAAAAAAACCCTATCGTTACCACTAGTGAAAAGCATTCCTTAGAGAAGAAAAATGAATTTCTAATTTTGCAGCAGTTTTCCAGTTTAGTAGGAGTTCAGTGTTAAGGTAAGGTCTGGGGGGTTCTCGCTGTTTATTGCATTTATATTAGGCTTCATGGTTAGCATTTTCCTGCTAGCATCTGGAATCAGAGGCAACACAGAGCTTTTGACACGGCAGTCCCCAACTGTGTGAAACCTGTTACCCCTGAAATTCAGCTCATTTATTCTCTCTTTACTTTAACAACTCGCTTCCCTCCTCCCTACAGACATCTTTAAATGATTGCTGTTTCTTTCTGTTGGCATAGCATATTTTTGCTTATCCATCTGTTTTGAAGTTTTGATGAGGTTTAGTTTTTCAATCAAAAAGAAATTGTTTTTATAATAGCTGTTTAGTGCCTGGGATGTTTTGGCAGGGGTGGTGTTGTATGAGTAAAGTGGGTTAGTGCTTCTCAAAAGCACTGGATGTGGTAGCGCCTATTCTTACGCTTTGGGAGAGCAGGCTGGGCAGGCTCTAGACAAGCGAGAAGTGGGTGCTATGTTCAAGGAATCACCTTTAAACCTGAAGAAGGTCTGCTCTGTTTAACCAATGATGACAGTTGTGGTCATTAAGGGGAAAGAAGCCCTCTCATTTGTCAGTTGCACTGGAGACCCCTGGAGAGCTTTTATTTTGTTGTTATTTTCCTGCCTGCATACCGAGGTGGAAAAGTTCTGCTCTTCAGGTCCAAAGGTCCTAGGTTTACTTCTTGCATTTGCTTTAAAAGTTTAGCTGACCTCTTCAAAATACTGGAAGGAACATTTCTTGGAAAAGTATCTTTTGGCTAGGATTGTGATCTGCTGGGCTCAGAACCATGAACAGAGGGAATTTTAAATTTAAATTTTTAACCATAGGCTCCTTGAAGATAACAGATTCCTTTCTAATGTTTGTTCGGGATGGGGCATCTGGGCAGTACTACAAAATGAGATTATCTTCTTAACTCTTTCATTTGTTCCCAAAATACAGATCATTTGCAGGATTGAGGTCTCCTGCTGGTTTTGCTAAGGGATCAGATCAGGTGATGGAGGAGATCATTCCCTTTGCCTGACTTGATCAGCTGCGTGGGATGATATTTTAGCCCTTGGCCCTGACCTTAAGTTAGTGCCAGCTGCGCTGGATGCTGAGATGTGGAAACCTGCTGTTCTCTGGTGGCTGTGGGTAAGTGTAGCTCATGTGGGCATATGGGAAGAACTTGGCACCGTTCCCCTTTTCCTGCAGAAAAATCTTTTAGTAACTAAGAAGCTAGGAGCCAGTGGCTAAAAGCATGGACCTGTGTGGTTCCCATCATTGTGTGGGACAAATTTGATCTGGATCAAAAGTAATACACAGTACGGAGCTCATGACAGCTGTGGATGGGGGAGATGATCTCTGCTGCATGCTCTGCTAGTGCTGCATGGAGGATCCCATTCTCGTTCCAGAGGTCTCCTATGTGGAATCTTTTGCTTTTTTTGTTGTTAGTTTTTAAAACAAATTTGTAGAGAAAAAAGGGACTTTGGCTTGCTTCTGGCCTTGCAGCTGAGGTGGGTCTGGTCTGGTGTTGGAGCTCTTGCATCAAGAAAACATGACCTGCAGTGCCGGACCCTCTCTGCTCCAGCTCCGGGCTCTGTCTGGCTTCAGCTGTAGGTGCAGCAGGAAGCAGAGGCGCTGGCACCATGCGGATCAGCCTGGTTCTGCTCGCCCTGCCCCCTTGCCAACCTGCTATTTCTGTACTTGATTGAAAGAAGCTAAAACTGCTGGATTTGTGCCTTCGGTCGAGGCATTCCTTAAGTTCCTTGTCCAGGCTCCAGATGGTTAAGATACCCATCTTGACATATAGGAACAAATAATTACGGTAAAAAATGTGCAACCCCACACCAGCCCCCGGCTGTGAGACTCCCCGGGACGGGGAAGTTTGCTCTGCGGAAAGCCCCCCTCGCCACCTGCGCAGCGGCGGGCGGGAGCGCTGAGACCGACCGGGCCCCGCCGCAGGGGCTGCCCGCTGCCGCCGCCGGGGCGCCCCGAGGGGAGGCGGTGCCCAGGCGGGCCGCACCGCCTTCCGCGGCCAAGGGGCGACCCAGGGCTCCCCCCCCGCGTCGTGTCACCGCCCAGCCCGCATCCCCGGCCGCGCTGCAGCTGCCGGCGGTGCCCGCCGGAGCCCCCGGGGACGCGCAGCTCCCCCGCGCCGGGAAGGGCGGGCCGCCCCCCGGGCCGGGCCGGCGGGGCTGGGGGAGGCGCCGGCCCTGGCCGGGGCGGGGGGCAGGCAGCGCCCGGCCGCAGGGGCGGGCGGCGGGGAGGGGTCACCTGCCCCGCGCGGAGCCGGCCGCCGGGATGCCGCCCGCCAGCGCTGCCCGCGCTAATTGGATGTCCCTGGATGGAGGATTTCCTCCGCTCCCGGCTGCGGGAGTCATGAAGGCAGGCTGGGCTGCGCTTGAAAGTTTGCCAAGCAGCAGCTAGGTTTAATTTCTTTACGGATCTGAGGAGAAGGGGGGGGGGGGGGGCGGGGGCTGGAGGGGGACCGCTTCCAAGCATGGGAGACAGGCTGCCGGAGCCTCACGCCAGCTCTTCCCCCGCTGTGGCTGCCAGCTCGGAGGCGGAAGAAATCGAGGTGCTGGACTCCGAGGATGTCCTACCTATGGCCGCGGAGGATGTAAGTTTCCTGTGCTCGGTGTCTTCCCCCCTTTCCCCCCGGCCGGGTTAATCGGCTCAAGCTATTTATAGACGAAGCCCGGGGTGGGGGAAGGAATGGGGCTGGTGACCCTCTGGGGGCAAGGGAAAGCCGCCGTCCCCGCCACCCTGCGCGCCCCTCGCCGCCGGCCACTGCGGGCTGTGCCCGTCCCCGGGGCCGCAGCCCGGGCAGCCCCGGCGGCAGCGGCCGGACAGGCTCGGTCCGCTCCGTGCCCGCGGGAGCCGCGCCGCCGGGGCGATGCTGGCTCACAGCGGGCTGCGGCTGGGCGGGCTGGACAGGGGCTGACGCCTGGGCTTGAGGGGCTTCCCGGGGACAGAGAGCTTCTCCAGGGTCCCACCCGCCCGGAGGCTGACAGATGTGAAAAACGCTCCCGCTCTCGGAAGCCTGTTTCCTCTTCCAGCCCCCAGCAAGAAACAGCTGAGGAAGTTTTTTCCCCGGCTCGGCAGGGCAGATAGCTTCTCTCCATCCTCCGAGCTCTGATTGCACCTGAGGGTGGGATAACTTGGCACCGGGTCTCTGCCTCTGCTCATCCAGCCTAGAAGGACACCAAGTGGTCCTGCGTGCTTTGAATCTGCTCCTGTCAGGCGGAGCAGCAAAGCCTGCAGAGCTGAGGCGGTAGTTCTGCATCTACCGGTCCTGGAGGCTGCAGCTCGCTGTGCACCTGTCTGGGAGGGAGTGAACGCGCACAGATCCTGCATTCCTGGTGCATCCCAGGAGTGCTCGCAGCTCTCCTTCCCAGCAAACTCTGCTGGGATGAGGACTGTGCAAAGTCTCTGCTTAATCTGCAGAGGTAAGTGCAGGGTCTGTTCCTGCCTACGGAGGCATGAAGCAGTGGTACTAAATGTCTCTAAAGCCGGCGCTGTCTCGGGTCTTGCACCAGTATGAAAGGGACCCTTGTGAACTAAGCCTCCAGCAATGGTGCGTCCCTTTTCCCCTCTACTTTTATGACACTGCTGGAGGAACCCGCATGGGGCTGCCTAGGGGCAGTGCCTGCTTCTCATCCCCCAGCCCTTCCTTCTGCATCACCTAGAATTCGGTTGCCGTTGGATTTTCCTCCCAGAGGGTAGCGGAGGAAGTGCAATTGCCTGGTAGAGCTGCATTCCCAAGGCTGTATTCCTGAGCACTGTACAGTCAGGAGGGAACGTGTGATGCAGTTTTACCTCTGCTACAGCACTGCCAGACGGTCCTAAGAGGAGCATACCTAAGATGCCCCTAAGAGGGGCATCCATAGCTTTCACTCCCAAAGGGTGGCTTTCCAGGAGCTTTCACAGTCCAGGTTTCCAAATCCCGGTGCTTGCTTACCTCAGACTGACCTTTCCTTCTCTGACAAATTTTGTGCTTGTCTGGATGGTCTACAGGAAAGATTCCCTGTTGTGATTCATATGAGCCCCTTGGAGTTACTCCAGCCTCTACACGAATGCAGCCATTAGTGATTCAATCCTGCCAGTGGCCTGGGAGATGCTGGAGCACTCAGTGCCTGGCAGGATTGGGCTCCTGAGACAGGAGAGACACTATGAGCTTCCCTTGGTAAAATCTAGATTCTCATCCTAGTTCTGCTACTGACTTGCTGCTTGACCTTGAGGTAGGACAGCTTGGGTTTGATCCAGCCTGCAGTGTCTCACCGTTACTTAGGCTGGGATCTGCATTGTTATTTGACTCTGGTACCTTGTTTTCTGCAAGCAACAAAATGGAGCTGGAGCCCGCAGCTACATTGGTTATGGGAAGCTGCTGAGACCTGGCAATAGATGATGTGACAGAAGCCTGAGGTATTGTATATCGTCTGCAAGTCAGAAGAGCAGGAAGTGGTGTAGATGCCCTCCTCCTCCTCCTCAGCCAAGATTTCCTGCTGAAACAAGCAGGCTACAGAGCATCATCTCTGAAAATTCAAACTGCTCTCTGCTAGGACTATGCTCCCCTGAGACCTAACTGGGGGTTGGTTTTCTGTTGTTGCTATTACATTGGAAAGCTCGATGTAAGCTCTCTGGCTTGCCCAGCAAGAGCTGACAAAAGGTCAGTTGTTTATGTGTTATTAACCGCAAAAATACTGCGTAGTGGACGTTCGGCTGTCACAGTCTTGACAGTGTATAAAAGCTCAGCTATGATGTCATTACAGCTCTCGGAGCAGTGTCCTACAAAGCCAGGATTCAGGCAGTCCCAGAATGTTCTGTTTAAAAGACTGGGCTGATTTATGGTGATAAATTGGAGTTTATAAATGGATATAGGCATGGGGAGGAGGGGACCCAGCAACTTAACAGATTAAATGGACTTCAGTGGCCTAATATCCCACTGTCTCTCCAGTCAATTCTGCTTTCAATCTGCCTACCATGTGAAAGGAAACTTTCTTCCAAGACTAGATAAGACTCTCACTAGAGCTCTGCTTTGCATATGGCACAGTGAGGGGATTGCTTCTGTGAGTCTGATGTTTGTTATTTTACTCATTTTGCTTTTCTGGGAAAGTGAATGCATCAGAAACAAAGTGTTGTGCTAAACAGCACTTCAGATAGGAGAGCTGAAAATCTGCAAGGTCTTTTCTGGGGACCCCAAGCCAGTGGTTACCTCACTGTTGCCCCATGGAAGTTGCTCTCCTTTGGCTGTCACCCAAACCCAGGAGAGATGAGAGAGAGCCTTAAACAATTCATTAGGAATTTAATCTGTTCTGTGAGACAGTGAGGCAGCAAGCCTGGAATCAGAGGGGTGACTTGACATCAGGCTTTCTACAAAGCATAGATCGGAGCCAGTTGCTAGCTTGTTTTTTTCTATTCCCAAGCGGCAATGACTTGTGGAGTGTTCACATGGTTGTCAGTGTTGAAGTAGAGCTCTGTCTTACACAGAGCTTTTAAAGCAGATCTGCTAGAACAAAACTTGTGGGGTAAATCCTTGTCATGGGCTCTCTCCAGCCTTCCACCCTCCCACCTTGTGCAAGAGGAATTACCTGTTTTTCAGATGTGGACATGTGAGGCTCAAAGAACTGGCGGGTTATCAAAGACCTTGCAGCAAGTCCCGGCCAGAGCTGGGAGCAGGCAGCAGGCAAGGCTCTGACAGCCCAGCAAGGCGGTCTGTGGGTCAGTGTTGGGCCAGAGGATCTCAGAAAGTGATCTGAAAGACCATTGCTAGTTCCTCCCTCCCCTCAGTATACACCGAGCTTTCTTCATCTCTGTGAGTAAAAAAGCCTTTTATTCCTTGCTTGCCCACAAGCAGACAAAGCAGCAGAAAAGAGAATTAACACATGAATGTTCTGAGTTCATCCTAATTTGGATTTGTAAGTGAAAACTGTCTTCCCTGTGGTTGGTAGATTCCCTCTGCCTCCTCCCCCGGAAGGGTAGGTGATTCTGGGATGAAGAAGGATGTTGGGAATGGCACTAAATCATTTAATTATTTCTCTATTCAAATATACTTCTACAGTTTACTGCATGTTAATGTCGTTGCTCTTATACCTTCTTTTTCTTCTTTTTCCTCCCTTATGCATTGCCTCTCAGCACTGGAAAGCCCTGTTTGATCAGGTATGTGAATAACTGATGTATTGTCTCTGTCTCGTGAGCAGAGTCTAACCTCGAGTTAATTTTCCCTGTACTAGATTTTCCTTGCATTTAAAATACAGCCTAGGATGCTCCATGCTCCCAGTTCCCAAGATGCTGGCATGCAAGTCATAATTACCACTGCTGCTTTGGGCCTTTCTCTCAGTTCCTTTTCAGAGTAGCCAGGGACAGAGGTGGGCCCAGCCTGGCCATCCCTTACTACAGCGCGCAGGGTCTGATCCGAGGTGCTGCAGCAGGTGCTCAGCTTGCTACCAGTTGCACTCTCCTGGCTCTGTGGGTTAAAGGATCTTTGACTCTGAGGCAGGCAAACTAGGACCTGTAAAACCAGTGCTGGATTCTTTGAAATGGCTCCCCAGCTGCTAAACTGACTTCTGCGGGATTGCATCCTCCAGGGAAGGACCTGCTGCTTTAAACTTGCACAGAATTAGCAGAGTATCTGCTTCCGTACCAAAGGCTGTGGTTGTGTCAGGTAAATGCCTTGGGTCAGATCTGTAGCCGGGTGAATCAGCACAGCTCTGTAGAGCTGAGTTATAGCTGCTATGAATTTGGGTTGTGGATTCTAGTTTGTGAATTATGCTTTTAGCTGCTCTGACGTGTTTGCTTTGTGGTGTTCCTTCCATCTGCCAGGATGGAATGTGAAGCTGCTATAAACTGAAGGATTTTTCTAGGGTTGACTTGCTTCTAAACTGAGTGCTGAGTTCTAAAGAGAGTGCTGCTTTTGATGTCATAAACTTTTGTGCTGTTGTGTGTGCGTGTAAATGTCACCTTCTGTAAGGGAGCTTACTCTGATGCTGGCATCGTCCTGGCAGTACTAAAGTTCAGATGGGATTTCATCCCTGCTTTATGAGGCGATAATCTTGCTTCAGTGTCTGGCTGAACTGCAAAGCCAAAAGCTGTGGTGTGGTCTCTGTGAAAGGATGTCCTTGGTACCCTGGGGGTCCCGTTATCATTCAGCTAATAACTGGACTGCCTGTTCTGATGAGTGCTCGTTTCTACCCGGTTAGCCGTGACTGACTGCTTATCCACGTGTCTGGACTGCAGTACATTTGTTGTTGTACAGTCAAGCAAGCTGGCAGCTGGGAATTGGGTTACTATAATTGTTGATCATACCTAGATTGTGCGGTGTATTTGAATTTGTTGGGGCTTGTAGGGTATGCTGCCACTCAAAAGGTGGATGCAAGATAAATTGCTTGTGGTCTGGGTGGAATGTTTGTTTCAGCCACTTTGAATTCTCCTCCGTCTCGAATGTTGGCCTTCATCTGGAGTCTGATTCTACAAGCATCCTTTGAAGTCATTGAGCCCTTGTGGGATGGGGCTCTTGGCTGGTAGCTACTTTGGGCTCAAAGAGAGGAATCTGTAATTTCCCACTGGACTTGCTTGAATAGTTGATGGGTTTTTTCCTTCTTTTTTTCTTTTTAAGGGAGGGGAGAGTTTGACATCTGGATTTACAGAACATTACCCGAGTAACAAGGGAATGGGCTGTAAAGGCAGGCCTTCAATAATTAGCTATGTTTCAATTAGGGCTGCAGCTGAAATTTAAGCCTTGTCTGTAAGGCTTTATTATCAAAGAGAATGCAACCTGTGACAACTAGTCTAAGTCCTGAATAAATCAATAACGTCCTTGTTGCCTGTGGGCAAAGCCAAGGAGCTGATGTCTTCCTTGAGTGTTATATCAGCAATGCAATGCAATTAGCCCTGCCGTGAATTTGCAAGATGCTGTTTGTCGTGGAACAAGGTTGCTATTCCCAGCAGCTCTGTGCTGGTAGGAGCAGGGAGTGTTTTGTTTAGCACTGATTGGCATCCATGTGAAACATGAGGACAGTCTTACTACCTAAAGAAAGCCTGTGTGTTGAAACTCAGAACAGTTGCAGCTCTCCCTGGGAGATATGACCTGGCCTTATGTGTACTTAGAGCGGGAATGGGTGGCCGAAGATTCACGTGCCCTGTGCATTCGTGACTCATGGGCTGGGATTGAAGTTTGATAGCCACCCTCTCAGCTAAGACACGTGGGCCTCTGCATTCACCACCTCCCAGGAGAGCAACAGAGCAAGAGAAGGCTCTGGAGAAAGAGTTAGAGCAGTTGGGAATTCACAGGCAGGGAGTCTGCAAGGCTCTTGTTTCTAGGGTGGTGGAGTATGACAGCAAACAGTGTGAGGGGAGGGTTCAGCAATTTCCCTCTAGCCTTTGAGGAGGAAAAGAAATTATTAATGCCTTTTTTTTTTTTTTTCCTGTGGGTAGATTTTTAAAAAATACTTCTATTTAGATTTACTTATAAAAAATCAGGTTTCTATTTAGACATACAAAATTAAAGGGTTTGTGTTTTTTTAATGACCCCTTCCAACATCTTAGATTAAAAATTCAAAACTTCTTGATGAAAAATGCTGCTCAGCCATGGAACAGTGCTTTTTGCTTGTTTATTTTGGGGGTGAGGAGTGACTGACAATGCTTTCTGGAGGAGTTTATCTAAGCTGGTATGCTGGGAACTCTGACTCAAGCCAGTATCTCCAGCCACTTGCAGAGTGCTTCTTTTCAAGAAGTAAAAGAAAAATTTGTCAGCAGATCCAGAACTACTTCCTAGGCTTTGAAGTACAAAGAAGCCCCTCCCAGGGCAAAGTCCTGGCTACACTGAAGCAAGTACCAAATCCCTCCTGCATTTAGTGGGGTCAGCACTTCACCCAACAGTTTGGGAGCAGGCAGACTCACAGATTTTCAGTGCTGCAGCCAGGCAGTTACAGTACAGCTGCGGCTTCATACTGTGCTTACGAGATGTGTTTATTATGAGGCCATGGCCCTCGGGCAGCTCTAACTCACTTTTATATGGGAACTTTTATAGGGATTCATACATTTATTTATTGTGCTCATAAACACCCTCCACCCCCGCACACACATTAGCTCCGCATCTGCTGCCTTCTGCAGAGCCTGTACTGTCGTTGAGCTCTCTGTGCTGTCTCCGAGCTCTGAGCAGAGCAAGGCATTGCCTCTCTCCATTGCTCCGTGATCACTTGGGGGGTTTTCATCATTTGTTCTTCACTGGCCAAAAAACCATTGTTTTGTTCATCTTCTGGTAAAGTTCAAAGTGCGACAATCCCAGGAGCAGGTTCTGACAGTTTCACGCTTCTCTGTGCTAATAAGATCCCTTATTAATGGCCTTGCATGCAGACATGAGAACATCTCGCTGTCCTTGTTGAAGCAAAGTTGTCTGAGGGTTAGAGAGTGAGTCTGCAGATGAGTCTCCCGAGGGGCTGTTCCTGCTTTGCTGTGTCCTTTCTAGGGCCTTGGGTGCCCTTCTTTGCCTCCATGTCCCCGGTGCCCCTGCTTTAGAGATGACTGCAGCTAATGGGTATTATCCAGCCCTTGGCTGTGCTGGGTGAAAGGTGCTATCTAGGAGGACAATGTTCATTTTTAGGACAGACCTGCCTTCTGAAGGTGGCTTTTAGCCATGTTAGATGCCAAGAGCTTGTACCACCTTCTCTATTTCCCCATCCCCCTATGGCTGCTGAGATTTCAAGGGTGAATTAACATTATCAGCCCTCATCTTGAAGTTCTCACTTCTTCTCACCCATACCCTGGTTTGTAGTCATGACAACAAACTTGTTTTAAATAGACACACACAAAACTCTTCAAAAAGACCCTCCTCACTGGCTCAGCACCTTGATCCTATCACTTGTCAATCCAGGCTGTGTTTTTGTTGCAGCTGCTTTAGAAATCCTGGATTCCTTCCTGAGACTTGTACGTGGGTGTGATGGCAACAGATGAACAGAGTTTATGGGGAATGCAGAGAGATGCCAAGTTACCCAGTGTGTGTAGGCAGCTAATGGAAAACCTGAGCTCAGAAACAAGGCTGTAGAGGTATCCTGGACCAGACGTGCACTTGCCAGGAAGAGTTCAGTTGCTGACACTACCAGTAGTGGGTGCAGCTGAACCTGCTCTGCCATAGTCTCATAAAACATTGAAATATGCTTGAAAATATGCTGACTTTGCAGCCTTCTTAAATCCAGGGCTGGTTCCTGCACGATGGAGCTTGCAAAGCGGTCCGTAAAATCAGGCTAGCTATTATCATGGTTGGTGGTAACTGAGAAAAGGAATTGTTTTGAACTCAATGATCTTTTATGTTAACTGTGTCCCTTTTCTCTGGGTGGCCTTTAACATGGGCAGGACAAGCGATTTCCCACACTGTAAGACATTCCAGTTTGTTTACTGGGGCACTGTTGAGCTAAACATCACACCTCACTTTGAGAAGTTCCCCTGACTATTGTTGCTGGCTAAACCCTGCCAGCTGTGGCTGGAACACCTTGCCAGGCAGGTCTTTCTGAGCTCTAGGCAGTGACTTGTGCCTGGAGATTTTAGCACTTTCTCGGACAAATTGCTTGGGTCTTATTGCTGGTTTGTGTTGGTTACTGCGAGCAGGAGGAGCCAAAACTACAAGGTGAAGAATAGGAAACAATGGCAGTGAGAGCAGCAGTAGAGGCAGGGGGTTGAGCACAGGGTTGTATGCAACCTTGAAGCCATTGCCTGAAGTTTTTACTATTGCTGCCTTTTTAGAGTAGTGTTTGTCAGGATGTATGTCTGCATTTAAGTGGAGTAGTGCTGCAAAGAGGAGGTTATAGGAACTGGAATTAGGAAATGGTCATAGACTTGCTACTTCATCTCCTGATGTGAGCTGGAGAATCAGAGGTACTGGTGGGAAGACTGTCCATGGTGATAACAGATTAGCATCCAGGCCCTAAAAACAGAGTCTGCCTCGTCTGCTATATTAGACGCCTCTGTGAGCATGACAAGAAATTTGCCCCCTTCTCCCCCTCCACCAAGCCGTGCATTGTAAAGGGGAAAGACACTTTAAAAGCTACAAGGGTCTCTTGGCAATGCACAGAGGGGGTTCTGCATCTGCCCCACGCCTTGAAGTCTAATCACATTTACAGTTGTCAGCGTGGGCTGCTGGAGGAGATGAAAGGCAGAGGACAAGGAGGGAGAATAGATTAGTCTCAAGCAGAGGGCACTGGGAGTGCACCTGCTTCTGCTCTGCTACCTTGAGGAGGGGCGGCAACAGCAGCTGGGCATGTGTCATCTGCTGCTTTTTGAGGCGCCCAGCCATGGAGCACACGATTAATGACTCAAGGGGCTGGGCTTTTGTGAGCGATAAAAGCCCTGGGATTTAGGCAGGGCTCTCAGGCCTTTTTTTTTTTTTTTTTTTTTTCTGAGCAGTGCCATTACTTTACATTTTTCAAGTGGTGTTTTGGTCGCAGGGAGCTGCTGTCTGCAGCCACAATGCTTCCCTTTCTCCTCTCTCCCCAAACTGGGCTGACCTTTGTCATGCAGCATTAACCCTTTGACTCCTTCACTTTGGGTTATAGGGTTGGGGAAAAGAAAGTCTCCCTTCAAATTCATTGCCCTGTGGGCAGACTTGAAGGGAAGAATGGGCTGGTAAGAGAGGATCTGTTTTTGCTGAAGGAGATTGGCTTGCTGATGTTGTCTGGATTATCAACCCCTCACTGCCCTCTTCCAGAGGCTCTTTTGCATACAGCAGCCCCCAGGAGAGAGGGGAGGGGAACTTATCCTTCCTTTGGTCAAGGAGGGAAACTGAGGCATTCAGCGGTGAATAGATGTCTGGGAGACTATTCCCTTTGTAGGGTCATGTCCTGTCCTTTACCGTGCCTGGATTAGTCTGTGTCTGTCCCCAGTGTTGTTACAGTGAATGGCATCGTCCCAGCACTTCAGGGCTTATACCCAGATTTGGCTTTTGGCCATGATACCCTGGAGTGATGACTCGGCATGAAAAAGCTACATGGAGGTCATTAATGACCTTCCCACCTCTTGCAGGATGAACAGCGAAAATTCCCCGACTTCCTCCTTAATCTTCTAATACCTCTGTACATTGAACACCAGCCAGCCCTTGAGCTGGATGTGGGTCTCTGAGATTGTCAGTATTTACACCTTCCCTACAGTGTGAAAGGTTTGTCATCAGCTATTCCATTTCCCTTTTCCCTGGCTATTTGGATACTATTCTCTCCAATCCCACCAGCCTGTAATGCAGACTGTTGGCTTTGCCTAGTGCAAAACGTTGGGAGTAGAAGCCGCCAATATGAACCAGACATCAGCAGTGTAGCAAACACAGCACTGTTAAGCTTGTGCTGGTAGAAGACTGCATCTCCTGAAATGTTTCAAGGAGTCATAACAAGCACACCGAAAAGCACATGGAGGCTGAGTCACTCTTATACAGCCCGTGAGTTACTGGCAGCTTGATGTCTCTGGATTTGTAAAAGCCTCAGGAGGCTTCCTACTCATTACACATTTGTGTACCTTCCACGTCTGAGCTGCCTGGAAACCTGCGTGTTAAGAGTGCAGTGTCTGAGAGGAATGGCAAGCTTCATTCAGACCGTTGTGTATCTCTGTTGCCTCCTGATCCCAGCTGCAGTGGGAGGCTTTGGTAGTGTGCTGTGCTGTTTCAGCTGAACATGCGGGATGGTTTTTAAGCACATAGATCCTTGCTAATGTATTGTTCACAAATCCTGTCTTGCATGTAGAAAATCAGTGAAGCAATAAAAACATTTAAGCCGCGTGTTTAAAAAGAAAGGGAGGAAAAAGCCATAAACACAGAGTGGATTGATGCTGTTCTGCAAATCAGCTGGTGCATTGTGCTCTGTGGCTGTGTGCTCTGTTACAACAGAGAAGGGGAAGAGAGCATCCTGTCTCCAGAGGAACAAACCAGCTGCTTAGCGAGTGGAAACAGTTTGGAGGTGCTTTTCTACACCATCATCACTTATTCCTGTAACATTTACAGGGCTTTTAAAGTCACTTTCTACCAGACCTGGAAAACAAGTGTATCTCCTCTGCAATAGGAAGTATGATGCTCCTGTTGCCTTCCAGTATTTGCAGTCAGTCCGAATGTACCGGGGCACATTTGCAAATTGAATGCAGCAGTGGGCGTGTTTGAGTTTGACAGCAGCCAAGGAAGCTGTGATCTCTTTCTGCCTCCTTACTAGCCGTTGTACACAATGTGTTGCTTTCAAATCAGCTTGGTACCAGCACAACATGAGACAGAGTTGATAGGGTTTAGTTGATGGGCTCTTTTCCTGCACCATTGTACATAAAGGGTGCTGAGAAAACCTGATCTCAGAATGCTTTCGATTTTTACGTGATTCAAACCTTGCAGTGTTTACCTGCTCAAGCTGTAGCACCTGGGACAGTCACTTCTTTTCCTTTCCTCTCCTAGTCTTCTGAGCAGTAGCATCCCCTCTGATACAGCTGCTTGTGGTGACGCTGGGGATATTCCGTCACCAGAGATGGTATGTCTTGGTAAAAGGCGTAGTGAAAGTCCTGGATGTTTGTGATCACACTAAGTCTCTCTTGGACCTTGAATTCCTTCATAAAACCCCAGCACTAGCAGGACATGTATTCTTAGTATATGTTCCTGTTGCTTAGGAACAGCTGTCTGCAGTGACGGTGTTACTGGTGAAAGAATAATGATGTATGAAACTGATGTTAAACAAGCAAGATCAATCTTACCCTTAGGAACTGTTCTTCGTGTTCTTTGATACTTAACATACTCTGTAAGTAGCGTATACTCTGGAGTTTCCTGAGTTGTATGAGGAAAAACTAAACAAGGATGCTGGAGGCAAAGCTGTTTGTGACTATCATCAAACCTCTGGTCTCATGCACTCCTTCAGGGCAGCGTTCCCTGAGGGAGCATCTCTGCCTCTGTGATCCTTCACTATTAGGTACCAGTGATGATGGTGACTCTGCTTGGTGTAGCATAATTGTTTGTGATGTATGATGGTAGTGGAAACGCTTGTTGATGACAACCTACAGCCTGTGAGATGTAGCCATGCTTACCTTTTGGCAGAGAAAGGATCAATATTACAAAAGGTGAAAAATGGAAAGTTCCACAAAAAACTACTGGAGGACTCAATCCTGTGTGCTCTGACTTGGTCTAGCAAAACACTTGAAAACAAGTATGACAATTGTCCTGGACCCATTATATGTCTCACATCAACTGTCTGTTTGGCTGGAGCTAGTACGTGTCCTAAGGGATTTGGAGACCAGAGGGGGATTTTAGTTTCTGCCCCTTGCTCTGAAGCAGAGCCAGATGCTTGCTTCCTTCCACTGGCTGCTTGCCACTCCTCTCACATGTTTACTTACCTTCATGCTGAGAAATAATGGGAAGTAGGCCTTAAGCATCTTTACTCACTGCAGGCTGTGGCCACTGTGGAAGGTTGTTGCTTTTTAGCCTTCTTGTTTGCACTGGGGAGGAAAATGAAAGTGTTTATTGTGGTTCCTTTAACTGCTGCCTCTTCCCTCAGCTGCTCCCTCTTGGTTGCTAATAGAGGAGTTGCTTTTGCACAGTTTTGTTATCACTGGATTTATGTGTCTGAATAGCTGTCCCCCTCGTCAGCAGGGAAGGCATCAACGGTTTTCCTTCGTGTGTCCTCTGGCAATAGTATTTGGGGTTTGGAGCAATGTTTCTTTTGCATTGATTTGTGCGTTTAGGCAGCCCCTTTGGGGGAGACTGCTGTGAAGAGCAGGGGAGATGGTCCTGTTGCTGCTATTTTTGGTCTCTGAGCTGTGCCTGGAGACCATAGCTAGAGGAATAACTTTCTTTCAACCTAAATAAAGTGTCTAAAGAATCTTTACTGAGCTGCATGTTTGCTTTGTCACACTTGGACTTGCCAACCCTGGGAACTGTGTATGGAAGTCTTGTGTCTATGTGCATGTGTGCAGGACTGCTCTTGTGCTTTCAGCATGGTAAATATTCTAGTGTTGTCTTCTCTAGAGCTCTATGAGCCAGAGCATACGTTGGCTTTTTTAGAGGATTCGCCAGTGTTGGGTATCCGCACTAGAGATTTTTGCTATTGCAATGCCTTTCAGTCAGTCTGTATTCCAGAAGCTGTAGTATGCTGGCTAGCTTGTGTGGTTTTCACCTGATGGGAACCTCCTGCCTGCATTCATTGCCTTCTGCAGTGTTTGGAGAGGCCAAAGCCATGTCTTTTTATGAATGAGTGCAATGGCCAGTTTATCTACCTGTCAGGCGTAAGGGGAAACAGCTTTCATGGTGGAGAGAGCAGCAGCGTAACTTCATAGTTGTATGTGACAGCTGAAGCTGGCTGGCATATAAATGCTGCACAGTCCCCTTCAACAAGACAGGTGCATTGAGTAACTTCCCCAGGGTGGTGACAGCCAAAATGTCTTCCAAAGAATTGTTGTATGTGTATAAAACAATATCTTCCAGCTTTATTCCCTCTGTGGCCCATGAGCTGAGAGCTGCACATTGATATATAAGATCTTTCATGGTTGGTACTAGTGGCCAAGAGGAGCTGGGGCAGAAAGTCTTTTGCCAGCTGCTGATTTATGGCCCTAGTAAACAGTCCTGAAAAGCACAGTGAGAATTTTCTGGACCTTGTGCAGTTTCAGCTGACTGGAAGCTCCAGGCTGTTATTTGACCATGTGGAGTAATAAACCTGTGAAAACTAATTAACTTTTGGGCCTACTGCAAAACAAACTAGTTCATGCAAAAAAATTACTCCACACTTGCAAGCAACAGTGACTTTATGGGCTTATAAGCCTGTATTTAATGACCAAGCATGTAGTACAATGCATGAAGTATGGGTTTTTTGCTGACTTCTAAAGCTGAACAGAATATAACAAGCTCTACTGATCACTGAGGATGTGAATACCAGCTCTTTCATCCTTATTAATTATGTAGCTGATGTGTGGGTGGAAGTTTGACACAAAACTGCATTGGATGGTTTCTTGTAGTCTAAACCAGCTTGAATTATGCACACCCAACCCAAACGAAAGCAGTTCATTCAAGGAAAGACTCTGTCTGTAGTGAGTACTATAGTTTTTCTGAGGTCATTCTCTGCTCGCTGTTCCCCCTGAGGTGCAGCTGAGTAAGCTCTTTCCCAGTGGGAACACAAGGTGTTTTTCTGATGTTAGCAGGCAAGTTAGTCAGCCCTGCTCAGGACCTGGCTCCTGTGATGCAGATGCTCTGTGCGTGCCAGTTGTGATGGTGACGTCAGAGAAGGGATGTTTGAGTGCCCCGGTATTGTGTTCCTTGCCAATGACAACACACATCAATATTGTATAAATGATCCAGCCTCTGTCATCCAACACCGGTTTGGAGGGAGGGAATGACTGGCCATTCTCCTTAATCAGATTACTAAGGTAACCCTCCCTCTGTCCCATCAACTCCTGCATTACTTAGTAGCCCTTAATACTGGATGTTTAACTGCTGGTATCGTTAGAGTCAAAGCTACGCCTGATGATTCCTGTTCTCCTTTGCTAGGGTCTATCCATTTAGCTGGTGGCAGAGGATTGTGTAGAGCCTTTGCTCACTGGGATGCATGGTGCCACTTGGCTGTTATTTTTCTAATTGATAACTCATCACCGCAAAGAGCAGAGCTGGCCCTTTTGCAGAACATAGGGTGCTCTGGAGTAACTGTGCAGTTGTTGGCTACGTTTGAGATGCACAGGCTTGAGCTTCAGTTCCTCAGAAAGCTGCAGGCAATGCATGGCCTGTTTTCTTCCCCCGTTGAGAAGGGAAGGGAGGAAGGTTGAATATTGTACCAGGTCCCTTTGCTGCCCCACTACACGGCTGGGGAACGAGGAAGCCTGATCTGGAGCTACTTGTTCTGGGGGGGAAGGTTGCATGCTGGCCTGGTCTATGCCCACACCTGGGTCATGCAGACAGATCATCTGGTATCTTGGCAAGATAGTTGTCACAATTGCTGATACAGGAGCAGGAATTTGGAACTTGAAAGAGAAACCACCTTAAAGGCAGAAGAACTACGATGTAGTGAGATTTTTTAAAAAAATATTTATTTATTTTAAAGCGTCTGTCCCCCCTCTCCTGATGGATGCACTTGAGTTGTCACAGTACTCAGCACCAGAGTACCAGCTAGCATGGGTCCATCCCAAGATTTGGTTTTCTCTGCTAAGCAAAGTATTATTGCAGAGCTATTATTTGACCTAAAATAAGTGTGTGTGCATACTCACTGCTATAGAATTCTGCTTTTTCACGCATCAAATCAAGTCCCTGTGGATTTTCACCTCCCTCCCAGATCTGGCAGACACTGAAAAATGGAGCTATTTTTAATCTGAAATGTTCTGTGTTTCAAATTCAGGGTATAAAATGTGGGTTTTCTCCTGACAAGTTTCATGGCTGATTGCTATAAAACTCCTTGTCTTTAAAGGAAGAATAAAACTTCCTACAGGAAGAGCAAAAGCTCTGATTTTTTAGGGGTATGAATCTTAGTTCCTTTGAGAAACAGAAAAATAGTGGCATTTGCTGTCCTTGGATCAAAGAATTTACTGAGGTGGAGGAACAATTTAACCGAGGACTCTAGCACAGTCCAGTGTGGTAGGGTGGTATCAAGGGACTCTGTTCCCCTCCCGGAGGGGAGATGATGTTCTCTGGATTAGGAATCATTTGCCTGAAACAGTATGTCTGACAACCAAAGAGACTGGCATCACAGGCAGAATGCTGCTTACACCCATTTCATCATCTTCTTGCTGTCACTGTGGTTCTGTCATCCCACTGGAGTCGCTGCTCCACCTGTCCTCCTGAAAATCTGGTGTGTATTGTCCAGGAGAAGAGATGAATTTCTGGTTCAGTTGTTCTCCCTGCCCAGAACAAACAGATATAGAAAGTTTCTTCCCCTCCCCACTGTATGTGCTGTTCTGTGCCTGAGTCCAGTCTGATGGGTCAAAGGGGGAGCCACCTTTCAGAGGAGATCCTCCCTTCTGTGCACCCAGGGGTGGGACAGTGGGGATAGCAAGTTGTTACCACCAGGCTGCAGACGGTTGTCTAAGCGAGAAGGGTTGAGACCTTTTTTGCCCTAAGGGAGGAAGAGGGAGAGAGGCAGAGCAAATCTGAGGGTATAGGGGAGCTTGAGCTGGGGAAAGCAGCATGCTCAGTTTTGCAAGGTAGCCTTGGGTTTGGACTCCAGGCTAGGCAGTAGGCTGGATGCCTCAGGCGTAACAGGAGCAACGTTCCCTAGTCAGTGCTGAACCCTGTCCCTCTGGCACTGGCGGAGCTGCTTGAGTGCAAACACCAGCTCAACTTTCTTCTGGCTCCCAGCACTGAAGGGGCTATTCATGACAGTCCAAGTGGCTTCTGTACTGGTGGCCCCTTGAGCTGGGACAGTCCCCCCCACCCTGCTGCAGCCTTGGTAAGCGGAGAGTTGCAGCTAATGAAACACAAGAGGAGTTCCCTGCAATTGTATGGGCAGAATTTTTCTTTGCTGAGTAAATTTCTATCCTGGTTACCAACCTGGCAGCACCCTGCTGACATAGCCTTGGTCTTTGCCTGTAAGAACTGTCTAAGGCAGCCCATCGGTCACAGCATCCTGGCACCTAATGAGGCTTAATGGGACCGCCAAACTCTGAGCCCAGCAGACCACACACAGCACCGCCTGTCAGTGTGCTCCTCTCTTTTCTGCCTGATGCAGAAGGGGAGCAGCACTTGTCTCCTGGGGCTACCTAGACAATTGGTGTTTCTGCCTGGCCTTCATCTCACTGGTGTGGCTCGCCAGATAAGTCACTAAGCAACAGCAGAGAGAGACCCAATGGCTCAGATCTGATTAACCTCTACAACTTTATCCTGTGTTTTAATTGGATTAGCTGCAGGGGAGCGGTTTTGCTGCTGTTCCTGTTTTTTTCTTAAACAGGTACTTAACTGCATGCAACAAGTTAAGAGTAGCAAGAAGACCTGTGAATAAATAAGTGGTGTTTGCTTCTTTCCCACTGCTCAGCTAACAGCTCCTGCCCTCCCTTTCTGAAAAATTGCTGTAGCAGATGCCTGTGAGATAGTTCAGAGTAAGCCCTGCAGTGAGATCTCTTGGGAGGTGTGGGGTCTCGCCTAACAGCCTGGATGGCAGACCAAGAGTCCCTGATTGCTAACTGCCATTTTGTTGCTTTTGGGAAGGATTTCTGCTCAGTAAATGTTCAAAGCAATTTCCATGTTCAGTTTCTTTCATCTTTTCTCTGAGCTTTTTAGTTTCCTTCAGGGCCTGATACTTCTGCATCTCAGGGTTTTTTCTTATATCACTGCAGTAGCTGTGGGCTGTAGGGAACTGGCCTTATTCAGCACTGCAATAGCCCTTGCTCTTCAAGGACTTCAAAGTTCATTCTCCAGTGTCAGTTCATTTAGTTTTGCAGGTGGCAACATGGAATAAGGAGATCAGTGATCATATCCTGTTATAATGGGGGACAGGCTGCTCCAGACCTAAAAAAAAAGGAATGGAACCCATTTGATTGTGGGATTGCCCCTCATTCCTCACGCTGCTGTCTACCTGCATGGTGCCCAATTGAGAAAAAGAAGAACCAGTTTCCAGGAGACTTTCGCCCATGTCCATCCTTCTGTCTGAAGCACCCAGTTTTCTCTTCAACAAGCTTAAAATAGAAGCCTTTCTCCTTGCCATAGCTGTAATTGGTTCTGGATTGGGCCCTGGAGAGGGTCATTCACCTCCCTGGGTTGATAGAAGGGGTACATGCTGCTGAGAAGTGCCCTCTTACATCTGTTTCTAGGTAGCTGTGCACAAAAAGAGTGAATTGTAGGTGTGATAGCTGAGCACAGCTCTGTTCCAGGAGGAATAATGGATGTACTAGCACTACTCTAGCTGTTACAAGATCAAAAGTGCTGTTACATTAAAGCTGGTAATACTGCCTGGCTTGGCAAAAGGGCTGAAAAATTGTTCTGGGGTTTTAATGTATGTTCAGATAAACTGTCTTTCATAGTGAGGATCAAGCCTTTGAATCTAGTCCATGTACAACAGCGTGGGTTTTAGTGACTTGGTGAAAATGTAACTCCAAGGAATTCCCTCTTTGCACAGGGCTTGAATGTGATTCATTTATGAACACCGTGTGCATCACAGTTGCAGTCTTTAAGCAGAGGTTTCAGTGCTTTGTTGCATCTGGGGTGCCTTTACGGGGTGTGTGGTTGTTGGGCATGGACTCGGCTGCTGCTTGTAAAGAAAATGTAATCATTAAGTTGAATTATGATGGACATTAGTTTCCTTTGTCAGATTTAATGTATTCATGTATTTCGTGTCCACTGGCCCCTCAGCAGCTTGCAGGCTGGATATGTAAATTGGTATCTGCAGAGGATGACTGATCCATTAATAGGTGGAATTTGATGCTCATAAAAATGAATGCATTTCATGTTGCATGGCAATGGTTTGCCTGAATTTTTAAGTTGCCTGAGGATCTCTTACTTGGAATTCTGTGGCTCAGGCTATATTTGTTACAAAAGCAATACAAATGGAGAGGCCCTGTGGTTTCAGAGGGTTGGCTATTCTTTTGTCTGAGTATCACTTACAGTTTTCCTGTATCAAATGTTATTCCAAGGAAGCTGTGAAAATGTGAAATGCAACGATATCTGAAAACAAAGCACTGCAGTCCAAATTCACTGTGCCCACAGAAATAATCTGTCTTTGGAGATCTGTTCAGATACTATTTTTCAGGAAAAGCCAAGTTTTAGTAGATAATTTTTCATTATTAGGCTTTCATGAAGGGATGTAAAGGACTAAAAGGATTTGGTGGGTCATTAAAATAAATACAGATCTGCCACTGTGGGGTTTTAAACACAAGATGAAATCCTGGCTCCTCTGAAAGGGCCTCATTTGCTTCCTCTGGGCCTCATGCTAATTTCATTACTGATCTCAGACGGGTAAAGACTTCCCGATTTTAATTTTACAGTGCTTCTTTAAGCATGTAGATATATAAATACTCAGTTTCGTTTGCTGAGAGTTTTATTAAAGGAGGCTCACACAACGTGCACCCCTTCCATGGTGGAGCATTTGTGTGAGAAATTTCATTTTTCAAGCACGTGAAGTCATGATGATCCCTCAGATACTGAGAGTCTGCACTCTGAAAACATTGGCACTTCTTGCTTTTTCCTTCAGCACTGTGAGGCAAATTCTTCAGCTCTTCATCACTATGCAAGCCTGGGCTGAAGGGGCAGTAGCAAATATGCATGGAGAATATTGTGATATGTGCCATAAAGTTGTGCCAAGGAGAAAGGAACATCCAGGCTCAAATGATCTTTTTTTCCCTGAAGCTTCTATGGTTTGCTTTTTTCTAAGGTGAAGTGCTGGATACAAGCCTTGCTAACAGTCAACATCTTTCATGCCAGGGAAGAAATTCTTTGCTAGTGTCTTCCTTTGCCACAGTGTCTCTATATACTCGTGATATCAATGCAGCAGAGTTTGGCTGTGGAACATCTATCATTACTGTAATAATGTACAGCTCCGTGGGTACTGCATCCATCTCTGACTAATCTGTTCCCATAGAAATGTATGCCAGGGTTCGACTGAACAGTGTCTCCATTTTGCAGCCTGAGGAAATGACCATGGTTTGGTATGTTTCTGAGAAGGTGATTGAAACAACCAGATTTGCTGGGTGGGCAGCAGGGATAGAACCAGGGTGAAGTACCAGTGTGGGATGGCTGTGGCTATGGGTGGCACTTTCATGGCACTTCTTCCCCACACTATAGTGTCTGAAAAAAACCCCAGTCCCCTAGAGGGAAGTAAGGGTGCTTGGTGATGGTGTCTTGGCTCTGAAGCTAGCTAGTTGTGATTGCAGGGACTTGCAGTCTGCTATGGGTTGGTACAAGCCCATCTTTCAACTTGTAAAAAAGCTGCTGCATTTGCTTGAAGGTCATCAGGCAAGTATGCAAGCAAAACCCAGCTGCTTTTCTTCTGGAGACTTGGTCTCTCAAATAGTCAGTGCCCAGGGTTCTTGAGAGTCTTATCTCAAGTTGGTGAATTCAGTAGTAGATGAAGGTATTTGACATCTTTGGGTATCGGTAACTTTTTGGGGCTGTGGAAAGCTGTGGACGCTTTGGCCAGGCCCCTTTAACCAGCAGCTCTGTGTCAGAGCTCTGCCCTGCTTTACTTGGGCTTGGATGCAGCACACAGTTCTGCAGCCAGCTTACGTGGCTCAAGTGTGAAGGAATGGTAAGATGTGTAGGGCTGAAAAGACCTCAAGGAATTTCCCCCCTTCCCCATCAGTCCCCTACCACAGATCAAAGTTGTCTAGGCTGTCCCATTTCTGTAGTGTAGGAGGGATTCTCATTCAGCTTATCTGAGACCAGGTCTACAAGGCATGGGAAGAGTGAATGAAGAAACTGTTCACCAGGGCCTGCTTCTTCTGGTGGCACTAGCTGGCAGTTTCTGAAATAATTTTTGCTTTAGCTGCCTCCAGACTCTGTAGAGGTGAGAAGTGGAGCAAGCAATACTCATCAATTAAAATGGCCATATAATTTTCATTGCCATAATAAAGACTAATGTAAAGTAAAATCAATTATTTTATGCAATAGGACAGGAATTAATCTCAACTAAGCATCCTGGTCTATTGTAGTTCCCCACTTGCTACAACAAACATTTGTCTATGTGGTGAGATTTTCTAGCATAGAAGTGCTAAGAGAGGAGTGTGACAGCTATGGGAGCTGGACTGGCTTGCTTTCTAGCTGTGTTGCCTCCCTTGGTTGACAGGTGGAGAGCCTGATGGCCAGCTTCCAGTTAACACAGTTATTTTGCTAGCTTACAGGGTAACTGTGCTGAAAATTCTGCTATTGCCCAAGCAGTTTCGTTTCCGAAGAGGGATTCTGCTGAAATCTTTCTCTGTGGAGTGACTGGAGTAAAAACTTTAGTTTACCCTCCATGCTGGGGATATACCTGGACTTGGGGTGCAAATCCTCAAATCAACAGCAGGTTTGTGCTTATCCTACATGCGACAGAATACTGCAGAGCCCGAAGCAGCTTCACAGCTAGGCCACAGCTGCTTCCTTTCTAGTGAGAACAAGCAGCAAGTGCATCTGTCACAGGGGGTGCAAAGATTTGCTGTCCCATGCATGCTTAGGTGTAGTACTTCACTGCAGGGCTGAGCAAGGCTAAAAATCTTGCCTGTACATACCCTGTCCAGCTCCTCCAAGTCACTCAGTGCGCTCAGCAGAGCCTGGTTATATCTGTTCTCCATCTGTCCCTTCCTCCATCATCTTTGCTATTGTTAATTGTTAGCATCTGGCTTGAAAGATTGCCCCTTAGCACGGTGCTGATGGGATCTTTACACAGAGGATTAAGGCTGGAGTGGATTGACAGGAGACAGTATCCCTGCTGTGGGAAGCTTGCCAGTTGTGTGCAGGCTCAGTGCTGCTGCTCTTCCAGTTACTCCAGTTCATGTCAGGACATAGGCAAGAGTCAGTTGCAGCTCCATGCCCCCTCAGCAGGGCCAGCTGGCCAGATGTGGCCCGGGGCACTGCATGCTGAATTTGGAAGAGGCCTCCAGCACCCAGCTGCTGCATGTGGCCTTTGTCAAGTTTTTCTGTCTCTTTACATCAGCTGCACCACCCCATGGAGGCGATTTCATACCTGGCTCCTCAGGTGGTTTCCACTGTGCAATTGCAGTGCTTTAATCAAGGATGTGGATAAGGATAAAAGCTTTGTGGGGGGTGCTGGCAGTAGGAGTTGAGATGTCATTTCTTACTGTATCATTCTCCTTAGGTGGCAAATGTGTCTGTAAATCACACAAGTGCTTTGCCGTAGCTTTGCTTTCTGTTACTGCCTCAGCTGCTGCCAGGATTTCATGGGACACAGATCTCAGCTTTTGGCAAAAAGCACTGCCTCCTTTCCTTGTAAAGGTACTTAGCATGTATTTCCAGTGCCCAGGAGCGTAGCCGAGGGCCCTGCTAAACTTGCTAAATCCAGGCCCTGGGAGATCATATTTCTTTTTGTGTTATTTGGTTTTCTTTCCTGTGGAGTCTGTATTTTCTCCTGTACGTGCATGAGGAGCAGGGGAGAATCCCTTGGCATTTCAGAAGGTATGAGTGTCCTCTTACCTTGTGACTCTCCTGATCTGCTCCTAACAAGTCCTTGGAGACCTTTGTTGCTCTTTTCCAAAGCTGGTATGTGTCCTGCAGTAACCAAAGGGTATCTGTTACCTTGCAAGGACAATCTGGGGCCTGGAGGTGCGTTTACTCCTTGCTGTCAGTAGCACAGGTGCTGACTCCCTTTTTTGCCGCGTTGGAACAGACTGGCAGAAACTTTCCGTGCTTGGATCTATCACACCAGGGAGGGTTTCCATGTGTGTTATGCTGTCTACAGCTGTTGCAGAAGAAGTCTTTTTCCAGTCTAAAGGAAAAACCTTTATATCTAATCCATCTCAGACTCTTAAATCTCAAAGATAGCCAAGTAAAACCAGCAGAGTTCACACCAAAGGGCTCAATTTTGTGGGCTTCTTGAAGGGAATGTTAAAAGATGTTCACAGGGTTTAGAAGCATTGTTAGATTTTTTTTTTTTCTTTTCTTGTACTATGAAAATCCCACTGGCTGGTATTCCCATGTCCCTTTAAGACATTTGAGATAACATTTAGTTTCTTCCATTAAAACTATTTTTATCCTGGCCTGTGGGACAAGTAGAAATTAAAACAGTGCTTGGTATTTCCTTGCCCATCCTGTCTGTTCTTCATCCTCAGATCCTTTCAGCTCTCCCCAGCTCTCCCCCCTTTCCTCCCCAGCTTGCCTTGAAGGGCTGGGAAAGCCGGCGCTGGCGCATTATGTTGCCTGTCTGATTGTTGTGGGGTTGTGTTTGTGTGGGGAAGGTCACGAGACAAAAAGACCACCAGGCAGGGGTGGGCGGGGGGGTGTTCAGTCCTGCTCCATTCAATCCTTGTGGCAATGGGTGGGAAGAGTCTTGTTTGCATGATGGGATTTCAGGGGGTGATTGCTTTTTTGTTTAGGCTTCTTCCACGGCTGCTGCATGGGCCCTGGAGGGCTACAACAAAAGTAGAGCATATATATGAGATTCATGGGGCTGAAGCGTGCTGAGATAACCAAGAGGCAAAGTAGTCCGTGCAGGAGCGACTGAGCCAGAGCCAGCCACTGTGCCCTTGCAGCCTGGAGGCTGTCAGCGATTGCTCCGGGTGGGGTGTTTGTGCTATGTCCGGTCTTGGCTCTGGTGGGAGCTCTTCCTGGGTGTCCGAATCCTGTGGGCTGAGATCCTTAGCTGGATGAATGCTGTGCAAGTTTTTTGGCTGTGGAATGAAGGTTGAGATGTGGAGGAACAGCTCCACGGACCTGCCACACTGGCTATGCTTCCCTGAATATTTTTGAGGCTTCCAGCCAGTGACTTTTAATTTGCAGCACCGGCCTCCTTCCTTGTCCATCAGGTCCACACTTCTGAGAGCATTCTTGTGTTTAAATCACCCCTCTGAGATGCTGGCCCTCAGCGCATCTCTCCCCTCGCCCCCCCCCCCCCATCCTTAGAAAGCAGCTCAGGCTATATTTACCACTGGTATGCATAAAGGCAAACATTGTCAGGGACTCATTGTAACTGTCCCAATTACCCTGGGTTCATTTGCATAAGAAGATTGACCAGCCTGTGGTACTGGCTTTGCCTTGGCTGTCTGATATGGGACACTTCGATTTGGTGAGCAGAAAGAAATAGAGTTCCCAGGCTGGGTGTAGGTTGGGGAGGGGTTGACAGTTTTGGTCCCTAACAGCATGGGTGCTACAGCAGCCCTTCCTGGTGGGAGGGTGACTTGTCAACTCCCAGCTGCTGGCAGCACAAGTCTGTCTGATACAGTTGTAATAGCTGCCAGTTTCCCAGAGATACAGATTCAAGGGATCCCAAGCATGCCTGAGCTCCTGGCTGTCCCATCTGAGTAAATCCTTCTCCTCTATAGTGTGTATGTGTGTATTTATATATTGATGTATTTATTTTTAGTAGGTGTTCACCCTGCTTGAATGCTTTTAGACTAAGCAGTGACCTGCCTTGTGTTGTCACTTCCTCAGGCACATGTAACCTCTCCTCCTTGTGTTTGGATTTCTTCCAGAGAGCTAGCTGTTCCTGCAGGCAGGCTCTAAAGGGAGAGGAAAGCAGCTGGGATGAAGCACAAGTCAGGAAGCGAGCTGAAATGGTATGATCTCTTGACCCAAAGCAGTAGCTAGTGCTGTTAGGGCTAGCGCTTGCACTGCAGCAGCTGCACAGCTCAGGCTCACTGAATTGAGAATTATTCATATTCTCTTTCCCTTCCCCCCCCAGTGCCATACGTAACGTGATCTGGCTGTACCCATGCTGGCAGATGGAAAAGCAAGACACTATTTGCAGTAATGGTTCTTCATGGGCTCAACTGGCCTATGAAGTTGCAACGTTCAAGCTTGTCAGCTTTGGCAGAGCAGCAGAACAGCCTTTCTGGAGACCTTTACTGTCCCTCTGCTGCTGCTGTATGTGTGCATATGCCTGTGCAAATGTGTATCCTTCCCTTCATCTCCCTGCTGCTTCCAGGAGAGACCTGCACACTCGGACAGCTGTTGTTGTTGCTTGTGGGTGTCACCAAGCTTAGCGTACTTCCTGGAGGTGCTTTGACCATTACTCTATCCTAATCCCTCCTTAAAAATCTTCCCTCCAGTATTTGGCAATTTTCAGTTTTTACTGGTCAGTCATTAGGTAGCAATGTAGGAGTGCTTCATGGAGGCGGCTGGAGTACATCTCAGCTACAGTAGTATTTTAAGCCTCTTGCATCCTTGGGTGAATTACTTTGCCTCTCTGCCTTGGGTTCCCAGTTATAAAGTGGAGCTCTTTGTGAGGAGGTACCACTGTGAATCATAATGAGCACAAACTGCCATTTCAAAATGCACTGTGCTAGAGACCTGATTCTAACAGTCAAATATAGGACAGAAATTTGGTATTTTTGGACCTCTGTGAAAGGGATTGACGATCCAGCCCAGATTTCTCAGGAATTCCTTTGCTATTTCTTTGGGGTGGAGTGTGTGTGGAGAAATCCTCATGTCTTTTCTCAGATGAGTTGCTGCTTGTGCTCTGACTCCAGGATGCTCACATTTTTTGCCTGAAATAAACTGCATTGATATTGTTATGTTTGCTTGGTGCAAGAAACATCAAAAAAGAAGGGGCCAGAACCAGAGTCTCAAGTTGGGGCACAGATGGACCCCTTGCAGTTCCTCTAGCAACACTTTAAAAGTCAGTTTTGTATGTTTGATTTCCCTGATGTGTTGAAAAGGCAAAGTAGAGTCAAGTCTTAGATTTAGATTTGTTTTCCTTTCCATTGTGTTTGGTTTTGAGGGCTGTGTCCTACCTTCCATTGGATTTCTATGACCTCTCATCTCCACTGTGTGACAGTGGAGTCTATTTATGAGCAAGTTAAACATGAGCTCCAGACACTGATTTAGCTTTTAAATGGTTGTTCTTGACAAATATGAAAGATAGTTCTGAGCATGAAGAAAAGGGCTATGATTTAAGGCTTTATGCTCTCCCTTTTAGACACTGTATCTTTTGCTTTGCAGTTGGGAAAATTAGATTTGGCACAGGATCATGTAGGAGGTGACTGATAGACCTAGGAGGATAACAGATACCTTGGCCTATCTAAACCTGCAGACGCAAAAGGGTTGGGAGTTTGTGTCTGCCACTGAGGTTCAAGTAATAAGAAGTGTCCTTCCTAAACAGTTTATTTTCCCTAGCTGTGAAAATGGTGGAGGTGGGTGAAAAATGATACGTAGAGTTTCATTTGCAATTCCACAAAAGATTGGGAAAACTGCTTTTTGTTGCTCTTCGAGCAAAATATTTAGTTTGACTTGAGCCAAACCATCTGGGCACTCTGAACATAAACATAAATGGCAATTTTCTTATCAAACATTTTGAAAATAGTAATGCCTAGTGTTTTGGCCTTGTAGAATCCAAGGAAACTTCTGAACGATCAATGTTCAAAACTAAGGCAAATTCACAGGAAAGTCTTGGCATGACTGAAATGTCCAAGTTTTTGCTTGGAAAAGTTTTGTTTTGGAAAAAAACCTTATCTTGGCTTTAGAAATGGGAGGAAAGCCCTGTAAATAACACTGACAGTAAACAATGTTCCTATGTCATACATATAAACTGCATCTTGTCCCACCTTTAGGGTAGTGTTACACTTGAGTCTCTAGGGCTGCTGCTTTTAATTATCTTGGTGCTTTATCCCATCAGCTGTTTCCATGTCACTTGCTCAGTTTTGCTATGACTCCCTTTGATGGGGGCCGTCTGCCCTTTGGTGGCTGCTGTTCGGTTTGCTCTGGGTTCATGAGAATTTGTTGACTGGGAGCAAAGAAGGTGCCTGGTCGTGGAGGGATTATACAGGGATTGATGATGGTAACACTGCTTCAGGCAGCTTTTCTGCTCTGGGATTAAAGTTCATGCTGTGTTACTTGTCTCTCTCTCTAGGCCTTACAAGTCCATGTGGGAAGCTATTCTGCCTGGACTATTTAATTTTGTGCTGCTCAGCTCAATCTCTGCCTCATTTCTCTTCCTTCTTTCCCCTTCCATTCAAGCGGCATCTTTCAGTCTTCCCCATTCAGGTCTGTCTTTGCTCTCTGCCCTGTGTAAAACTTCCATGCCCTCCCTACCATTCATCACCTCTTGCTCATTCACCTCCCTGCTTGCCTTTCTCCATTCATCTGGGCTTCCTCTCAGCCAGGCTGGGCTGCCCTCCCCTCCTGCCCCTTCCACAGTCCTCCTTTTGTGCCTTTGCACTCCCTTCGCCGTGGCCATCTGAAGCACAGCAGTCTGCAGCATGCTCCCTGAGGATGCTCTGCTAGAAGCTGGCCCCAGTTGATGGTCTAATTAATCCCTAGTGGAAGCCTGGTGGGATTGCTTTGGGTGGATTTGTCTCTCTAGTTACCCTGCAGGTGAGAAGTTCCATGCCCCCCCCACCCCTGCCCCTTCCCGGCTCTTCCCGCTTCCCAGAGATGCAGGCTGATGCATGTACAGGAAGAGTATTGCCATTTCCTAAACCCTCCTTTTCAGTCTGGCCTTTCTCTCTCCCTCCTAGCTTGTTTTCCCTTTGTTTGCAGTGGTTGTAGCTCCCAGGCAACTCTTTGGATTGTTGTTTTGAGCTCCTCCTTCCTGAGGAGTGTAATATGCATTTCTCTTAATTTTGCTGGCTCTCTCCTTATGATTGTTGCCTCTGCCTTCTCTGCTTCTTTATTCTAATTGTCTGCATTGGGATCGTATCAGTTTTGGAAGACCATCTCTGTGCTTGAATGTGTGTTTTGAGCGTTACCCAGGAAATAGAGCCTGTGAATTGCAGTAGCCAGGGCTTGTTTTTACTAAGTCTCAATGCAGCCGCAACCCTGTGCCGGTGATGCAGACATGGCAAATACGGACCACAGGCCTCTGCCAAAGATCCCCCCAGCCTGCTGTGCACCTGGTCCCCTAGAGCTCACACCCATGCCGGCAATGTGCTCCTATTGAAGGAGCAGGTCTCTGTGTCTCTGTGCTGTGGCGTGGCAGGAAAGCCATGTGGGAGGTCTGCTTGCCTGTGGGTGCCCGTGGGGGGCTTCAGCTTTGAACTGTTAAACTGCATTCAAGCCAGTCTGTTCAAGTCAAAGGGGAATATTAGAGCTTGGGAAGAGTGGACAGGCTTGTCAGAGGAAGCAGGTGCTCGTTAAACTGTACGTGAGCCCTGTACACATGAGAAATCTGGTTAGTTCAGTAAAGGAGGCAGAAATGAGGTGGAGGCAGGCAAGGAGAAGGGGTTCTGCGAGTGAGTGCAGGTTTGACTGACAGGGCAAGCACTCTGTTGTGTGGGAGGCTGTGAAGGGAGTATCCGCTGCTGTCTCCTGAGGCAGTGAGGAGCCCCTGATACGGCTTGGGCAGGGCCAGGCGCTGTGAGGACTTGTCAATGGTTTCGATACGTCTCCTAAGAAACAATGTGAACCACCACAGCTTCCAGCAGTCTGGCTCCTTACTATGGTTGTAACCACTGTGATCACCCTGGAAAGATGCAAGCCAGGATTGCTTGTTCTCAACTGTTTAAATTATAGAAGTTAGAGTAATAATTAATACTCTCAGCTCTGGGCTCCATTTGGAACCAGCCTGTCTGGAGTACTTCAGAGATGCTTATGTTGTTGCAGTGTAATGCCAGGTACCTACAAGGCATTGCAGGGAATCATGACATACCTCTGTCTCCTCTTCACAAGGCTGATGTTATCTTCTGCTCCAGCTTAGCTTGGAAAGCAAAGGAGCTTCTTTGGTAGCTTCCAGTCCCCATGACTGGGCAAAGCCAGATGTAAAATCAGTACGAGTTAAATATGTTTCCCAGTCTGCTTAGTAACAGTTTTGATCTGTGGTTGTTCTAACCAGAAGCATGGCTTGAATTCTAGTATAGGTGGGTTATTCTGGTTATACATGTGTTATGGCAGTTGTTAGTTGGGGCTTTAAATGCATCTGTTTGGCTGTTACGGCAGTTTTTCTGAGCACTAATAATTTGCAGTCAGGTCAGAAGGGAACTGTTGGGATCATCCAGTCTCTAATAATGAAGACCAGAACACTTTCTGAGTGGTCTGCTTGACATTGGCCATACCTCATCTCCTAGGAAAACTTGCATTTCAGTCATAAAACTTTTGGTGAAGTTAGTGAGGCATTTCTTTTGTTAATAGGAAAAATAATCAACTAACTCTAATCGAAAGCTGCCGAGCTTTGACCTCTAGCCCCTAAATGTGATTATACCTTTGTCATAGCGGAGAATCCTCTACTGCCAAATTTCTGTCCCCTTTGTCTTCTTCTGGACAGTGATCAAGTCATTGCTTAACATTCCCTGTAGTAAACTAATGAGTTGAGCCTGTTAGTGGAGCCAGTCAGACTATACCAGCAACAAAGTGCCAAACAAAGAGGTAATGTCACCTCATTTACAAACCTGGGGTCATGTTTCCTTTATTGAAGGCAGTGTTACCTTGAGAGCGCTCAGCATAACAAGCAAAGCTTTTTAGCTTTTTTTTTTCTCCCCCGGAGTGGCTGCTGCTGAAGATGGCATTCCCCATCCTGTAAGCTGGCTGGCATTCTTGGCTCCTGGCCATATGGCTTTCTATTTGTTTTTACTGTAATATGTATTGTTTTCAAGCACCCAGCTTTACTAAAAGACCCAGCTTATGCTTAGTAACTTGCTGCTTTAGCTCATCTGAGCATGATGCAGACTTATGCTTTCTCCTAAGTTACTAATGATAATTCTGTAGGGGCAAGAATGAATTCTCATGGGACTCTGTTAGTGGTATCTCCATGTGATGTTAGCTGTCTATCTTAGTTTTATTTTTGAGACCTGTCAAACAGCCAGACTTTAGCATGTTGAATGTGTGACAGCCAGAATTTGTGTCACAGTAAGTTTTCAAACACAGGGTTGTCTGGTGATGTCAGATGCCCTGCAGAAATCAGTTGTACCAGCAATCTTGCCTTACGATCTGCACCAAGTTTGTATTCTCATCCAGATAATATCAGCTGAACATAATCTGTTTTCTGTTGTTTATTCTGACTGGTATCAGACCAGTCCTTCTTCAGTTATGCATTGCTCAATATCAGTAATTTGTTAATTTGCTGTGGGTTGCTATTAGTCCAACAGACCTGCTTTGTTCCATTAAATTCTTGTCACAGCCCTGCAGTTTTGGGAGTGGTGTGCATGCCTGTTGCCACGTTTGGACACAAGTGTTGGAGCCATGGTTGGAAGGGCTGAATTGCTGATTTGAAGCTGGAAGAAAGGTAAAAAGCAGATCTTGATGTTCCTCCAGTGCTCCCAGACTTGCAGGAAATCAATATTAATACTGGCTTTTAAAAATCTTTTTGATGAAAATTACCTTGGCCTGCTGATTCAAAACTATCTAACTTTAGCAACTGCAGTGTAGCATTCTTCAGAGTTACTGCTGGGACAGAAAGTGTATTGTTATTCTGTAATAGAGATAATTCATTGGGCTTTTGTCCATATATAGAACAGAAACATTCCAACTACTCCTGACTCTTTTGCACTTGTATCAACTATGCTACTTTTTCCAGAGAATATCAGACCAAAACCCTGTTTTGAATGAGAAGACTTGTCTGCCTCATCTATACCAGCAGAGACGCTGCTGTGACAGGAGGCATTGTCAATAGCAGTGAATTTTAAGGAAATGCTTGTGTAGGTTTAGTTAACCTAGGGGTAAGCAGCGACCTGACTGCAGCAACTTGACATGAAATACAGCCCCAGCTGAGCAGCTGTTCTGACTGCTGTGTGTTGGGTTTTGTTTTATTTTCTGTTATTTTTATTTTATTATTTTATTTTATTTTTATTGTAGCAATAGTGATTATAGCCTGTCTGTCTCCTGGCTGTGAGGTTGACTGTGCATGCTATGCCTTCTATTGAGTTACGTAGCCCAAATAAATGCAGCATCCCCCCCAGAGTGTATTGCATTTCAGCTCTGGATGAGTGGCTTACACATTATGACCCCTCACAATGTAGAAACCCTGAGAGATGTAATTAATATCGATACAGGATTTTGAGATTCTCCAATAAGACATGACTAAAAAGATATAAACAGTAATTATATGGTGATAAATGAAAATATCATGTGTCTTGGTAGTATGGATATTGCTATTTTCAGCTTTTGGTATTTAATGCCTTATACCATCAAGAACAAAAGTGGGTTTTATTTTAATTAGGCTGCAGAACTTATTGCCGCAGAGGTTGTGGAGCCCTAAAAACTACAGGAATTCAAAAGGGAGAGCAAGAGATTGGGCATTTGTACATACAACAATATCTGGGCCAGTGCTGACAAGCAGATCTGGGAAGTATTAAACCTCCTGCCTAAGGATTCAAGAAAAGGTTTTAACTGTTAAGCTGGGTTTTGTCATGGCAATCACTCGGTGATCTCTTGTAGGCTTGATCTTGTCCACAATTTCAGAAAGGTGTGGATAGTCAGCACTGGAGCTGGGCTGGTGATACAACATATATGACTTGCAAGTTTGGGCCATAACCTGCCCAGCCTGTTGCTGAAGCTGAGGACATCTAGCCGGCGAAATGTGCAAGGTGCCCCGTGCTGAATCAAGATTAAAAAATTTATTTCCACCAAAAAAAAAAAGCCCACCACTTTTTAGAGTGCCTCAGCTTCTTTCCATTAGTCTTAATTCACTTATATAAATAATAAAACAGGAAGAAGCAGAGCTGGAGAAGGCTCAGTCTATAAACATGTCTCTTTGCATTAAGCCTTGTGGCATAATGGAGGGCATCTCCTGCCATCCATGCTGTCTCATTAATCATGTAATTATCTCCCTCACTTTCGGTGCTGCATCTCCTTCCTTGTCAGTGGTGGTGATAATGGAGCTTCAATTTACCTTGGCTTCTTTCTGGGGAGCGGCTTTGGTTTCAAAGCCAGCACAGTGGCATATTTTGAATAATTTAGTTCTGGGTGGCTTGAACACTGTGTGTAATTCCCCAGCTGAGACTGGAGGCTGATTCCTGTGAGTGTTCTGTCAGGAGACCGATCTGGAGAGAGGCAGTGGGATCGCCCAGGATGGTGGGTCATCGAGACGGCAGAGGACTGAAAGCTAGCTCAACAGGTCCTGTGAGTGCATCTCAGCTCTATCCTCTCTTAGTGTCTTAGCAAGGACTTGTTGCAAGAAACCCATAGGCAGAGGAAGGATAGTGGAGAGAGTTGCATTAAAAATGTATATGGAGACAGAAACATGGATTTGGGTACCTGACAAGCATGTAGGCTTTCCCAGCAAGCTGTGGGTCAGAAATTCCTAGGGTCTCTGAATGCAGGATTTGATTGGCCTAAGGTGACTTGGACCAGGAGTCTGAACCTCTGTGGAGTCAAGGAGCTCAGTGTGGTGTCCAGCTGTCATTGGCTTTGGAAAGTCTGATATTTTTCTATACATGAAACCTTGGCAGAAGGCCAGCTCTGTCCATATTCTCCCTGTGCTGCTTGGCCTTGTGGCTTCCTAATTGCCCTATGCCATTGCAGCCGCTGTCCAGTCATGCTCTGCAAGGGCTCCACAGCTCTCACTACACTGGAGCCCACAGGCACAGGTGTGTTCCTTATGCCTTGTAGATGGGGAAGTCAAGGCACTACAAGAGGCATCTGGGCTCATTCCAGAAATCCTGGCAATACCAAGAATGAGACCAGGTCCCAAGGCCCTCTTTCCTGTCTGCCTAACAACTGAGCAGTGGTACACTCCTGGGATCTTTTTATTCTCCCGTTCCTGTTGAATCTGTGCTTCCAGTGTCTGTTTACATTAAATGCTTTTGCAGAAGGTAACAACAGATGGTAGTAATGTAGGTCCCTTTCTTGTCTTTGTGCCTAAGACAGTAGGAGAAATAAATTGGAGCAGAAATGCCTCTACAGATTGGCCAGCTAGCTAATGAGCCTGGTCTTTCAGGCTACTCTGCTCTTCAAGGAAAAGGGAACCTTCTATCAGCTCCCCCCATCTCCACTTTGCCATGCATTGCATGCGGAGAGGCACTTACCCAGATCTAGGTGACAGGCCGTCTGCTCTGCGAATGCCTGTCCGCCTAGGTGCAGGCTGAGCTGGGTAGCTCTCTGCTCTCTGCTCTCTCACTGCAGCTTTCTGAGGAGCAGGTCTGTCTGGTTCCCTACTTGGTGAGTTAGTGAGGGTATATTCTCTGTGCTTAAATGCAATCTGGCTTTTGAGAGCTGGGTGGTGTTTCCAGCCCTTGGGTTCACCTCAGGTCAGAGCAATCTAACATGCACTAAAAGTACTGCTGGACAGCCCTTAATCACTTTATATTGTCTGGGCAGTGGTGGGTAAATTCATTATTTACAGGGGACGAAAGTATGCATCACTGGAGCTAGCACTAATGTTTTACCACACACGTTCAGGAGACTCAGATTAGGTGACTTCATGGTGAGAAGCTGGATTTCAAGGTGGAGGGATATGCACTTACCTTTCACTGGCCTTCCTGTCTCCTGGAGCAGGGTTTCTCTTTTCACCTGCACCTCCCGCTATCAAAAGAGAGAGCAGGATCATTAAGCTGCTTGGAAGATCATCAGTACCAGGCAGCGATGAAACTCCTGCTAAACAGCCCCTGCTTTTTGCCCTCTCATTTGGACTGTAAGGCAGACTTTCATCTTCTGCCTTGTCATTGCTTTAATCTTCATCAAAGGAGCAAATGCTACATGTAATGCTGCAACATGGTTGTTTGGGGTAGGGTGGGGGGTGGGTGGGTGCTTTTTTTGAAAAACAAACAAAAAAACCCCTTCTCATCAACCCCAGGGACTGTGGAAAGGTAGAGAATGGGCTCCTGTAAAATTTGTGACTATCTTGAGGAAAGTTTCAGTGCCTGTCTTGAATGTCTTTTCACAGCTTCAGCTTGGAGTCTTTCAGTTCCATGTATTAACTTGAAGATTCTTGATTTAACTACGGCTTGGCCTTTGAGGCGGGAGATGCTCTGGTTGTTTCCAAAGCTTGTTAGTATTCCTGTATTGCAGAGACCATGCCATCTAACGGTCTGCGTTCAAATCCAGCAAAGCTCAGACTGGGTTCTGAAACCCTTGGAGATAAACAGATTTTGCGCCCGATTGACTTCCCCTTTCCAGTGCGAAAGGACCTACATGTGGACAAGAAGCAGGTCTGCTACTGATAGCTCCTTTCTGGTGGGAAATAAGGCAGGAGTTGTCATTTCTATATAATAGGAGGGGAAGCTAAAGCTCAGGGAGTTTATTTCCAGAATCTGCCTCCTAGTCTGGAGACTGGCCAGGAGGCCTGACTGCCAGGCCAGTCTCTCCCAGAAGTGAAGATACCACCAGACCACAGAATAATTCAGATTTGAAGGGACGGATCCAACGCAAAGCCAGCTTCCAAATTAGATGAAGTTGCTTGGAGCCAGGCCCATTGCGAAGACAACTTATGACTTGGGTGATGCCAAGGCAAAGCCCCTCAATGAGGAAACCGTGGGTGGTAGCAAATTCTCTGTTCCTGCAGCAGATCTGCAATCCTAAAGCCAGCCAAGGATCCTCACGCTGTGCCCAGGTCAGCTGTTGACTCTCCAGCTGCTCTGATGCCCCAGAGGGCTGTTTGCCACGAGGGAGAGGAGCAGCTGGCTGCACTATGCGAAATGCCTGCGTTTTCCCAAGATACCCATTGTCTGTCTGCAGCACCAGCCTCCACCCTACTTGCTCACTCAGCCGTGGCTGATGTGTCTTTAATTAAAGAGGAGGAACAATTTGAGATTTCTTTTTTTTTTTCTCAAATGTATTTCTTCTTTACATCAGAGTTTGCAGGACTCCCTCCCCTTAGTTTTGTTTTGTAGTTTTGCAGTGGGGCCTTCAGTTCATGGTGTGTCTGCTATAAAATAAGGAAGAAATAGGAAAGAATAGCTTGTTTTGGGCCAGGGAATTAAGATCCTGGGTCAGATGGCTGCTATGGTCATTAACATATTTACATTTTTGCTTAAGAGCCTGGTTGAGGATCAAGGGACTTAAGGGTGATTGTCATTGAAATGCGGAGGAAACCTTGCATGAAATTGCCGTTAGTATCCTATTGTTTGGGGGGGGGTGAGGGGGCACAAACGGCCTTCCTCATCCCTGCACCGGTTGTGTTGCTCTTGTCTGCCACAAGAAGACGGGCAGAGGCAGAAGTAACTATGCTGTGAAGGAAGCCACTGTGTTGAGTTAGTTTTTGGGAGGCTTTGCCTGGTGAGCACTCCTGTGGGGCTGGGCTGGGGCTCAGTGCAGCCGTGCTGCGGTCTGTCTGTCCTCTGGGTGAGACAAAGGTGCTCGGCCGGGCTTGCAGGACAACTGGCCCTTTATGAGATCGTCATGGATACATACATGAAGCGTCTAACAAAGGTCAGTTGCCTCTTTTATAATTGATGGACCCAAGTGTTTTGAGTGTGCAGCCACATGTTGTTTTTGTCATGTGTGGAGCACATGTTCTACAGGACCAGTTTTACTCTTTGGTTTCTGTGGCTAGCTGTGATATCAGAAACAAGGTTTGAGGAAGTGAAGTGTTGGTGTGGATTCTGAGTGCTGTAACAACAGATGAGACTTTTATATGCTGAAAAACACTGTTCACACATAAATAAGAGAACTCCCTTACAGCTGGGGTTTACAGTAAAACATTCTGCTCCAGGTTGTGGAAGCAGTGATCTAGTCCTGCTCTGAGGCAGGCCTTTTTAGTTCTGCTATCAGTTGTTCATTGCTCATCTCTTACTCTTTCATGCTGTTCAGATCCACTGTTTTAATTTAAACCTATTTCTAATTAGTATCATTAACTTAGTGCCAAAACCAAAATTGGTACTGTGAAAGAGGAAAACAAGCTCCCTGGCCCATTTACAGTGCTGAAAGTACTAGCTACCTTCTGCCACTGCCTTCATTTTGGTGGGACAAGCAGCAGCACAGTGCGCTGAAGGAGGAATGCTGGTGCCTATTGGTGCGAGAGGAAAGCATCCTTGAAGCAGAGGCTCATATGTAGCCACCAGACAGGCTTCATCTGTCTGTCCATTTGGAAAGCCAGCAGCCAGTAACAGGTATGAACAGTACAGTCTTGAGTGACAGGATTGTATCTGCTCCAGCACTAGTGAATCTGGAGTCATCGGTGTGTCCTTGTGGGCTGGTTTGAAGTTCTGAAGTGGTTGTGTAATTTTTGTGCTTGGTTACAATATGTTTCTTTTTGGAATGCTTTAAAGCAGAATGAAGTCTGGGAAAAGTGGTTTGTGATCTGAGCAGCTCTTTTGTGCCTCAGGAGCCTTTGTGCTTCAGCTCTGTATCTCTTCTGCCCTTTGAAGGAATAGCCATGTTCCCTGTGGCTGTGGCTGTTGGTCTTTCCTACAAACTCAAACAATGAGCACACAGCATGGGGAGAGTCCCACGCTTCAGTCACTGACCGTGGCCCTCAAAGCAGGGAGACATTTAAGCCTTCAAGGAGCAAGTGGTTTTGTCCTAGACAAGATAGGTTCTGTCATCTTAAATGTCAACGTATAGTTAAAGCGGTGCAGTTAAGTAAGATGTTGGTTAGGTCAAATGTTTTCAGGGAACAAGGATGAACACAGCAGTATCTATGGGATTGCAGGTGTTAGATCTGTTCACTGAATGACTCATCTCCCAGCTTCTGCAAATTCCCCTTCAGAAAGGTCATCTTGGGTATTATGCTAATCATACTTTATTTCCTGGGCACCTGTGCCTCTGGGGTTGGGCACTGCAAACTTAGGCTTGCTTGGGAGCCCCAGCAAGAGCCAAAAAACACTAGAGCTGAGCCTGAGTGCAGAAGCCCTGATTTTGGGGTTGGTTTTAGAATTTGATCTGTTAACCTACAGCATCAGAGTGGGCTGGAGTACGGGAGCTAAACTTCTCCAGGGATTAATATTAAGCCCTTGTTTAACAGTAAACAGCTGATGAAATCCACCTGTGGCTCTGAGTGCCAGCTGTCAGGAAGGTACATCCAGGCCACCTCGCAAGGACAAAGCAACCCTTGGCATAGGGCGGGGGACAATGCCTAGTGCCAACTGTCCGCAGGTGACTTGGTTTGGTTTGTGTAATCCACTTGCCCCAACAGCTTCCTGACAGAGGGGCTGCTGCTTTGACAAAACAGCAAGGGGCTGTGATCTCCCGTGCTCAGGTGAGACAGCTCCTCAACAAAGCAGCCAGTGACAGTGGAGTCCCCAGGAGCAGCAGGACAAAGGTGCTCTGGAGGGAGATGGAGCCAGATCCTTGCATGTGAGCACTGTGTCCTCTAAACATGCTTGGGGCTGGTCTGTTTTATAGCTGCTCTGCTTGCTGCAGAGCCGTGCCAGCCCTGCCACTGGCAGGCTGCATTGTCTGCCACATCCTCCTCCTCACCTCCTCCTTGGCCAAGGCAGCCTTTACCCCGCTGTGTCTGATCACAGGCCCGGCGCCCGTTCAGCTTTTGTCCTCTGTTAGAAAAGAGTGAGGATTGTCAGGACCTTTCTGGCTCTGCCAAGGCCTTTTATGTTCCAAATGTTTCTGTGAAAAGACTCCCTCCTGACCACCCTGCCCCCTGACAGCCATTCAATCCAGCCAACAAGCTTGATATCATTATCTACAAAAGGAGGCCAGTGAGCGCCAGGGTCCTCACAGCCAAGTTTGGGAAATCAAATCTCCCAGCAACGGGGAGCTGGCAGAGCTGGGGCTGCACCACAGCTAGCATGGGCTGGGCTGGCAGCTTGCGTCCACGAGTTTTCAAGGCACAAAAGAAATGTGCTCGGCATGGTGCCAGGACTGGCTTTGTTGGGGCTGGGGCTGTGCCCGCCTGTGAGCTAGCAGCCCCTCACAGAGTGCCCTGGGGAGCTCAGCGTGGGCTAGAGGCTGCTGTAAGGAAGCAGTCATAAGTCTGAACAGCCTTGCAAAGCTGTGTTTTTTTGGTCAGTGGCGTTTTTTGGAGATCAATCACAGTCTGAGGGAAAACCGTTTTTGGTCAGAGTGGGATTCCCTCCAAATCTCATCTGGGACTTTCCTTCTAATGACTCTGGTGTACGTTCTGAAAATGGCATATGGCTGCCTTGTCACTTTTAATTTGACATAATGTTCGTCTGCTCTGCTCCCTGTCCAAAGGCTTTCTTTCCAATCCATGTTAAAATAGGGAGCTCTTTAGCAGTGAAAGCACTTACCATTTTGAAGGCTTATGTAGAGGTGATCTAGAAAAGTGACTGTCGGAAACACTGAGCACAGAAAGGGCTTGAGGATGGCATATTCCTGTGTTGCAATTGTGTTAGGAAATACAGGAGTAAAACTGTTTTCAGTATGTGTTATCTCTACAGATGGCATCTCTGGTTTGCTTGATAGTCCAGGTAGAGTGATATAAAAAATAGCCAAGAGAAATGATGATGCAGGGTTAAGGAAGGTGAAGGGAGCTGACTTAGCTGAAGTTTGGGTGGAGCCTGGACAGTGGTGTGCATGATGATGCCTGGATTCACTCTGCTCTGCAGCAGGGCACTTTGCAGACCCTGGGCAGTGAAAGGAAGCTGGAGACGGGATGACTGAAGGGCAATGTGTCATGAAAGCCTAGAGCAGCCCCTGGGGTCCCTGTGGTTGTGCAGCGGGTGATGAATGCATAGGAGGGCAGAGTTGTGTGTAACATGGAATGGTTAATTCTGGCTCTTTCCCCTCCTATCCCAGTTCGATCCTGACAACACCGGCTACATCAGCACTGAGAAGTTTCGCTCCCTTCTCCAGAGACACGGCTCGGAGCTGGACCCCCACAAGCTGGAGGTCTTGCTGGCATTGGCAGACAGCAACTCTGAGGGGAGGATCTGCTACCAGGACTTCGTCAACCTGGTGAGTGCTGTGGCTGGCAGGGCCTGTCAGTCCTTGGCTCTGCTACAAATATTGGCTGTTGAGGGACAGTCTCTCTCCCTCCCTATCAACACCAGCATTTGCTGTGTCCTTGCATCACATTCTGTATGGGCTTGCTGAAGCATTCAGTGGTGACTGAACTCTCAAGCCAAGAGTCAAGTTGCTGCTAATTTTTCTAGGGAAACAAATTTGCATGGGAAGAAACTGTGGGAGCTGTTTTAAGAGGAGCATGAAGTAATGACTGCTGCTAATTTAGAGGCTTTTACTCTCAGTATCAGTTGGTAGCTGTCATAAGGAGCCGTTTGTTTGCAAGCAGAGCTCTGTCAGTCTGGATGTCTCCTGTTTTATCTAGAAATTTCATCACTTCCAGACGAAAATATATAGATAACGTTGTGTTGACTTGCTGAGTAGAGTCATATTGCACTGCTGTAGGCATCAACAGAAACAGGGATAAAGTGTTTCTAGGTCATGTTCATTTTATCCCAGGTGAGATGTCTCTGACTGCGAGTAATGATCTGGATGCTTCTTTATACTAATGAGTCAGTTAGTGGAGGGATCTCTCCATTTCTTGTCAAGGCAGTTTGATGAGTCAACACAGATGTAGACATGTGTTGTTAGATGCCCAGGGTGGCCTAGAAATATTTGCAGGATAGGTATCTTGAATAGTGGCCATTCCAGGGGCTTTATCCTGTTCTTGCTCTATCATTCCACACCTGAGTCCCAGCAGATTGAGTGCAGCAGTAAGAGAAACCTAAGTGACAAAGTCAGTAAGTAATGAAAGTCAGCGACATCTCTAAGGTTTTGCTGGAAAGCTGGATGTGTTCTTGATGCAGAGTATAATCATTTGCATCTCTGTTGTATTCCTGCAGTCAACATGGGGATCTGATCCCTCCATTTGTCATGGTCACTCATCCATGTGTTCTTGGTTTAGAAAGAAAGTGTCTTCTATTTCTCCTGTCTTCACATTAACCAAAAAAGTATGGTAATGGCACAGCTGTCAAGGATCCAGGTCACAGCTTCAGTCAGACCGTGGGCGATGTGAAGGTGAAATTATTATGATGCAATGACATAGATCTGCTGTATTTAGCCCTTTGCATGTATTTAGGTACACAGAAAAACAGATGTAGCAACTATTAAATAGATCACAGTGGGTGTGAGGTTTTCCTCAGCTCCAACTTAATGAACGGTATGGCCAGTGGTACTCTGTGATCAGCTGTGTATTTATGGTAAGGCTGCTTGTTCTACAGTTTGGTGTATTCAAAGTACCATGCAAGCATTAACTGATTGAGCTGCACAACAGTTAGGTAGCACGAAGGGGTATCATCTAATTTCTTTTACAGAAATGATGACCTAGGGCCAGCCAGCACATTGGCAACAGGCTCAGGAATAGAACTGGACTTTTTCCTCTCTCCTTGCTCCACTGAGCTCAGGAGCAGAACAAGCTAATGAGAGGCAGGTGCAAGGTGAAAGGCTTGGACATTCTCCTCCTTTGGGAGTAGATCACACCAGCTCACACCCACCTGATGTGATATCTGCAAAATGGCAAATTTCCTTCACTACTGTTGAATGATTCCTGTAAAGAAGCCATTGATTTTTCTGTCATCAGTCTCTCTATCCTGATCTGCATTTTTTTGCGCTTTCTAATCAATAGGCAATGTAAATGCCAGAACGTTAAACTACTTAAAAGTGGCATCTGTCTTCTCACTCCTCCTCTAGTTGCTATTGATTTTCAACATCCAAACTTTTTAGGGCACCTTCTCTTTTCCCTAGTTTCCTCCTCCCAAACCTGCCTTTTGAACTTCCTGATGGAAAGAAACAGCACAGTTGACAAAGAATCACTGTGAAATTCGTTATTTCCTTCACTTTATAGCTGTCAGTCTTGGAAACCATGTGTGGTGGTGTTTAAGTGCATGCTTGTGCCTGGTAATCATCAGCTGTCTTTGCTTTTTGCTCAGGTTAATTTGTTTCAGTAGCTTAGCAAGAATTGATCTGCTCCCAAAAATGATGGTGCTGGATGTGGGAAAGGGAAAGGCTAACCTTTTACTAGATCTACAGAGGTTTTACAAGCATGGCTGTGTGTGTGGTTTTCCTTTTCCCCATCAGTATTCATAAACGAGTATTCTGACATGATCAGAGAATCTCATGGCCTCCCAAATGTGTCCAAGATACTGAAACTTTGAGCAAGAGATAAAATTGCATTGATGAAGCTGTGGCCACGCAAGAGGCCTTGAGGGGAGGAGCAGGGCTGGGTATCAAAGATGCAGTACAGTGAAGTTGTCAAAGCAGATGTGTGGAAGGAAGGAGACTCCTCTGTGTGTGTGTGTGTCACAAGCAGCTCATTTGGTTTGTTTCCGAGCATAGGGATGGAAGGAGCTGATGAGCTGCTTGCTCCAGCTACTATGAAAAACATTAACTCTATTCCAGCCAAACCAGTACAAGCATGTGCTTTTTCACAGAACGCAGCAGGAAGTAGGGTTTAACCCCTGGGCATCAAGAGAACTCTGTCTTCAATGGTCAATTCCTGGCATATGATACCCTCTCTGTTTTTTCTCTCAACTTTGCTAATGTTGATAAAAATCAAGCAGAAAGGGTCTTCTTTTTCAGCCTTGTTTAACCCTTGATCTTTGCTGGGTTCTCTGGAAGTGTGACAGAATGTGATGCTGCTTATTCTGCAAGGTGCTTGGATACTTACTAGAGTCTAATGCAGAGAGGTGCTATTAGTGACCGCAGAAGCAGCTGTAACTCCATGAAATTATTACTTCCAGAAGGCAATACAGACCATAAACCTCACAGAGCAATAGTGTTGACACTGTTTCCTCCAGGGCATTGTATGTCCCAGAGAGGGCTATAAAAAATGCTCGCACCCATACGCTCCAACATCATTACGATCACCAAGAACTCTGCCTGCTCTCTCACACACTGTGATCCCCAAGTAAAGAACTGCTATTGAGCAAAGCTTGTTACCCTCTGATGTCCAAAGGGTGTTATGAGCTTCTAGATGCACGAAAAATGTAATTCTAGGACTTCTCACCTTAATAAGGAGACCCACACAAAACATATGCCTGTTCTCAACTCTCAACTTGGCAAAGCAACTTAAACTTCTGAAACTGAAAGTTTTATGGGATGAGAATAGACCCTAGAAATCACTCCATAAATAATTTCAGTGATGAATAAATTCAGGGAAGCTGTAGATTCCTGGTATGATCTGCAGATGGAAAGGGCTGAAAAATATCAGATAGGCAACTCATTGGGAATTATATCTCCTCTGTATGTATGAGATTCATCTCATGTAGTTCTAAAACACAATGCTGCATTCATACCCATTTCTGTTTCTATGCTAGGGCTTGCAAGAGTGGTAGAAAGCAGTTTCAGGTGGGATTTTTTATCCTGTGTCTGAGACAGCGCAGAATAACAAAAGTGTTTCCTGTACAGGTGGAGAAGTGTTGTGAATTTCTGTTGCCTGGTTGCTTTTCCACATTGTGAAGAGAGATGCTAAAAATGCACAGTGAAAATTCCGGCTATGAACAGCATAGGCCACAGGAGGAGATAATGAACAAAGCTGTTTAACTAACTTTGCTACTTTTAGAGAGGAGACAAGCCAGGAGGTAATCATAGTTGAGATGTTATTTGCCAGGATCCTTGCTGAACAGCAGCTGCTGCTGGCAGTCCTGAACTACTTCGCATAATATCCCATGAACTGTAACAGGGCTAAAGAGCAGACCAGTAATGCCCTGGAGAGACTCAGTCTCTTATTCTCTGGCTAAACCTTCCTTGTATTATCTGCCTGAGAATGTGGATTATTGCTTTGGACAAGCTAGACTGTGGCTTTACCACCTCCTCACATTCTTGATGTGCTTCTCTTTGGACACGTGAGCAGAGGCAAGGGGGTACAATCAAGCTTCTGAGACATTACGTTGCTTGATGGAAGGGCAATATGGAGCCAGTTCAGGCTGTGGAGGTAGCTTATATTCTCTTGCTATGAAAATCAGGTAGGTAACTCCTAGCCTTGCTCTGGGCAAGGAAAAGTTTTACAGAACCTCATGTTTAATAAAGCAGCTTTTGCCAGAAAAGTAAATCACAGGTTATACTGGCACTGAAGCAAAATCCATTCTGCAGCCCAAGAAATTTCTCTGCCAGTGCAACTCTACAGATCACTTCTGAACCAAATGTGTGGTAAAAGCTGACCTCAGTGCATTCAGTGTGGTCCATATTGGTCCTGCCAGCATGGGGCAGGAGGACCTGAGGGGAAGGGAGGGTGGCTGCCCCCCATTCCAACACTGGCACTATCCTGGGAGGTGCCCCTAGTGCACACTGAAGGTCTCTCTGCCCCTGCTATGGATTTCACATTCAAAGGGCAGGATTGGAAGTCAGGTGGACCTAAGTTTCGTTCCTGGCTTTGCAGAAGACTCATTGTGAAACTTGTGGAAGCCTGTCTATGCCTCATGGGTCTGTTTCTCCAGCAGAGAGAAGGAGGTAAGAGTTGCATCTCTTTTGGGGTTCACAGTTTTGGTAAAGTCAATGGCAGTTCTCCAGTGGAAGAAGAGCCAGGTGCTGGGGAACCAGTTTTCTGATGAGCATTTTCTTGAGGAGTTGTGTCTTTTAGGAGAGCTGAGGACAGATGCTGCTCCCCGAAGGTAACGGTATTTCAGTATGTTTGGGAGGAATTAGTAAGCTCTGAGACAGACTTCATGTGACTTGGGAAAAACAAAACACTACTGCTTCCAACAGAAATGTTTAGCTGTAGCTTTGTAGTAACTTGAAGTTGATGCAGCATCTCAGTAGTGAACAAAATGTATTAGCTAATTAAATGCACAGCCTTTGTTTTCCTGATGAAGAGTTAACACCCACCTTGCTTTCTCTGGCCTTGCTGGCTTCTTAGGGACAGACTAATTCTACATCATTTTCACTGAACACCACGTGTTTTTTTAAGCAGTGTGTAACAATAATCGGGTCACCCTAATCCAAACTTTGCTGGCGCCAGCACACTTTACCCTCCAGAGAAATATTTCCTTTAGTTTTTGTGATTTCCTCTCTGGCTTTCTCAGTGTGCTGCCAGAGTGCAAATCCTGCCTCTTCAAGTAAAGGAACAAAACTGCAGATGCAGGCTAAGAAATCTGCAGCCTCTACTCTTCCTCCTCATGAGTGACTGATAAACAGATCTGTTGGCCATCAGAGAAGGTGAGAGGAAGGTATCTTTCCATTAGTTTCTTCATGTAAGAGTCTGGAACATGATTAGCTGTTGGTGGAAGGCTAACATTGTGCTATATGCTGTCGAGCTGGATGTTCGAAGTCATTATGTAAAAATATTGTTGGAGTCATAAAAGCAAGATAAAATATAGTGACTACTCAGAGTCTTATGGTCTGTCTATGCTTGTGGATGCTGTGGAAATACACAGGTTAAGACTCAGATGCTAGATCCTGTCCTGGGCAGGGTGATCTGTGTAGGTGTTTGAAGAGAGAGCAGGACTGGCTGATGTGATAAAATACTTTGGGACTGTGTCACAATCCAAAACGAAAAACAGAGTCCAAAATGGGTCCTTGTAATGTTTTAAGTGGGAAATGACCTGGTTCAATGGAGGCTTTGACTTGTGCTTTACAGCTTCATCTGTGTATGGGAACTTACTGTGTGGCTTATTCTGTAGAAAAAATATAGCAAAATAATGGATTTCCCCTCTAGTTTTAACACTTTTGTAGACTTGTAAGAGTCTGTAATGCTGTATAGAAACATACTTAAAGATGCACTCAATTTAAGAATGATTAAACTTAAGCATGTGCTTAAAACAAGCTGATGCCTTTGCACAGCCCTGAGTTGAAGCCCTGTGGGTGTAGAATTAGCATGCTTTGATTTAATGAAGTTGTGTTGGGAACTTTGCCTTCTGGACAACTTATTTGAAATTTGGTAAGGACAAAACCTCTAAAATGCCATTGGTGGTGTCATTAAATCGGGTTCACTTGAGGCTGTTTCAGCCTATCAACTGTAATAGGAAGTAGGTGGTGAGGTTTTTTAGCTCTTTTTCTTTAAAGAGCCAATGGAATTTAATGAGATTTTAAACTGACCTATGCAACTAGGAATTAGCAGCCATGTTCCATAGCAGGATGGCAGTTTTCTCTCTGGGCTCCACAGTACTTTGCTTTGTGAAAGGTACAGCACGTGGGCTGGTAGCCATTAAAATACATGTTGTCTTGGAGGCTGCCAGGCTCTTCCATCTGTGAGAATGTGGGTTTTTTTTCCTTTTGTTTTTGGTGTTTTTTCAGTCATATGTATTTTGCAATTGTTTTGCAGATTTCCTGCTGGCCACTTATGCCATAAAAGGGGCATTAAAGCACCTTCTCTGACTTAAGGGTTTTACTTTTGCAGAGGTATCAGAGAAAGCAAGCACACCCTCCGGATCAGTAGTTACCACAAGAAAAGTTCACATTGTCTGGGTCTGTGAAAGGACTTTCACCAAACTCTCCAACGTGTTGTTCTATCTTAACAGAGCAGAGGTGGGACATACCTCCAGCTGGGCACAGGATTTAGTAGGCAATAGTCAGCCATGTCAGAAGGACCAGTTCTGCAAGGTGATGAACCCTTCCTGCTGTTCCGTTAGCTCCCTATGCCCTCTTGCTCTAGCTCCAGCCTGTTTTTCCATTGCTTTCTAAGGTTTCAAAAGCTGCTTATGTTTTTCTTAAGACATTTTTCAATAATGCGTGGCTGGAAGCCATTTATTCTTATTAGCCACTTCAGTGATAAAAGCAAGGCTTCGTTGTGCTCCCTTGTGGGGACACTGTGTGTGCCCATAGATTTTTTTTTCATGGCCATCCTTTTTGCTTTGAAAGGTGAGTAACTCTTGCCTTTGCCCTTTCAGTGCTTGCAATGGTTACATTTTTACTTATGATACCTCCAACCTGGCTTGAACTGAAATGAGGGGAAACAGTGAAAGAAGAGCTGTAGCTAGGAGGAAGGGTAACTTTTTTGTAGAGAAAACATTGAATTTTATCTTTTGGCCTTGTGAGCGTGTATGTGACAGCACCAGGATGGCTCTGTTATCTTTGTGGAGGTGAGCTTTTAGGAAGTTACATACTGTATTCTTGTGGGGGGTGGGGGGTGGTAGGTGAGAGAGGCCCTTTAAACCATGGTTTGTTTGAGGGTTTTTTTAATGGTACTTAGAAGTACTTCATAGCACAGTCATAAAGTAGCTATAAATTCCACTTCCAGTGTCTTTGTGTGTCCTTTACTGAACCAGCTGACAGCCTGCATAGAACGCTTAGGTGAGCAAGGCTTTGCAGGAACTTTATATAATTCTTTATTACCCGAGTCACTGGGAAGGTAAGTGATAAAGCTTAAATCTCCAATTCTCAGGGGAATCCCAAGGCAAGACAATGAATATCCCCTCTTCCTGCTAAATCCTTGTTTACTTTCTAGGGAGCGTTTTAAGCTTAAAAGGCTATTACAGAATAACCCAGGACCTCAGTTCTAGTGATTTTGTCTGGCATTTGTCATTTTGTTCTCACTGTTGCTAATCTGGAAAGGTTTGTTGCAGGCCAAGCTCCAGGCTTTGTAGCTCAATTTCTTCCCCTGTGTGCTTCCAATTAGCTGTGCTTTTGAACCAGGTCAGATCCTCTGCCAAACATCAAGAGGACTCCCCTCTGGAGTCCTCTGGGACGTCCTTCAGCATCCAGTGGGACACCCCTTTAAGTCCTCCTTTTGTCCTTGATTCACTGTCTTGGCTGAAAGTATAGGATTCCTGAGCTTTCTTCCTGGCCTTTATTCAGAGGTATAATCATAAGTCTTTAATTTAAGAAATGTTTGAAAATGTCTTACTTCAGTATTTGATCTAATATTATGCTATTATGAATGAGGAGGAAACTTTCTCAAATGATAGATGAGAGTGGTCATGTGATTATGTACTTACCCATCTCTTACCTCTCAGTGTATTAAAGCCCTCACTGAGGTACAAAGTTCTTACTCCAGGGAGCATTTCCAAGAGCTGGATACCCTTCCTGACAAATGTGCCTCACACTACTTTCATGTTGTTTTCCTTCCCATTTTGGAGAGAACTGGTGATTTTTGATGTTCCAAGAGCCACGTGCATCTCCTGAGGGGGGAAAAAAGCCATCAGAGGGCCAGGTGAGTATCTTGAAATTTAATAACTGGGATGCAAGAGCTGCTTTTGGAGTGTGTTCAGCTTGTACATTGATCTGAGTCCATTAGATACTGGCTATACATAGCAGCAGCAGAGAGAACTTTCTTCCAAAGGAACTAGTCTAGCAAATAATTATTATGCTGATTAAAGTGGAACTTAGCATATAAGTTTCCATCCTGTACAATCATGTAGAGTTGAAACTTGAGAAGCACAATGTCAGGTTAAATGTTTTAATTGTGTATGTATCTAAAATACATGAGTGGTAAATGTTATAAAGATATCTTCAAAAATTTTTGCTTCAGAAAATTAAATATGGATGCATTTCAAGTTGTGGAATCCTTCCCAGCACCAACGAAAGATGGAACAGGTGCTGGGGTTTTGAAGTTTCAAACGTGCTGTGCTTTGACACAATGTTATTTGAACCACAATGTTAGTCTTGTCCTGCAAGCAGAGTTATTGCAATTAACCTTGAAATCTGAATGTGATTTACCTTTGCTAATGGAAGTGCTGGAAAGTCAAAGCCTGGCACATTTAATAGGAGTCCAGACAAAACCTTGAGCAGGGAATACTCGGTCTCTCCTGCCTTTAACTTTTCTTGAATCCCCACAGCAAACCACTGCTTTGTCAGAGCAAAGCAGGATGTTGATATTTGCTTTTTTTTCCATTTGATACTGTTTGGAAAAGGGCTACCAGGTTGGCTCAAAGAATGTGAACATCTGTGACAGATGAACTTGATGCTGAGCTATGCGTTTTGGGAGAAGCTGTCTTTACCCACATTAGCATTTTGTAAAAGTGCAGAGTGAGGGAAGGAAATAAATGTGAATGTTGAAAGCAAAATTGATTGGAGAGGCTGCATTTGTAAGTAAAGTGGGTTATAAAACTGGAGCTGACAGAGGCTTTTAAAAAGCTTGTGTTAACTTCTGATTTAGTGTTCTGTGTCTTGGAGGATCAGAGCTGGAGAGCTGAATGCATGGCCTGTCACAGTGTTGTATGTGTTTAAAAATAGCCGTAGACCAGCCTCAGAGATGCCAATACGTAACGGGCAGAAATCCATGTTTTTCAAAACCTCCTGAGTGAGGCTGAATAAAAACCATAAAAAGGGTGCTGTGCCCCACACAAGCTATGAAACTGGAGATGGGGAAATGCTACATGACTTGGCTATTGATTGTCTCAGGCAGCAACAGTAGTGCAGGTAGCCAAGAAACACAAAGAAATTGGTGTGCTGGTGGGAATGGACAGTTTCCATTGCAAGCTGCAGATTATCTGAGACCAGTCCTAGGTTGGCACACATGCTGAAAAAAGGCAGGGCTTTGTACCTTACCAAGGTTTGGCACTGTCCCACGCTAGACAGTAAGGACTCTTATCCTAAATTTTGACATTTTCAATGTTGAAGACAGGTTCATGTCTAAGTAGGAAAGAATTTTCCTTTCTGGCAGATGCATCAAACCCATCCTTTGAGCAGAGCTGTAGCTCTAAGCCTTGTTTTGTTTTGGTATGGTAATACCAAAGGGCAGAGGTGGCAGTGCATGGTTACCAGTCATGTCAGCTTGGCTGTTTTGCAAGGGAAATTTCTTTCTCTCTACACAGTAACTTTCTGCAGGCATGAAGGACTAAGGGAATGTGTTGTTCCCCACTGCTGCCTTCACTCTGCACATACTGTTTGCTTTACCCATCTGCCTGCAGCTTTAATATCATGCTCATTAAAGAAGACCCAGATCAATTGCATGAAGTGGGATAGGTTGCCCTTAGCTTCTGGAGCTGTAATAATGTGCAGGCCCACAATGGCTCCAGTGTTCTTTTGGCTGATGATTAAATACTTGGCTCATAAATACCAATATTATGTAATTCCAAAATCAAGTTAGCAAATTGTGACCATATGCAAGACTTTCTGTTTGGGAAGACGCGAGTCTTCCAGAGTTGGTGTGGGGAACAAAATAGGCTTCTCATCAAGAGTTGGTGAGAGCAGCAGTAGTGGCTTAATCCTCTGTCTCTCCTGATGCCCATCACCTCCTAGTTTGAGATTAACAGCATGATCCAAAGGCTGTGGAGTTGGGTGACTAGGCCCAGGACTGCTGTGTTTGCTTGAGCCCTGGCAGTCAGCTGTGCTGCCTCTTTGGAGATCATTTCCCCGTTGGTGTGATGGGCAATGACTGCAGGTGGGGACCAGCAGGAGGTCTTCTTACTGAGAGGCCTAATTTTAACAGGTGCTCAGTACATCCAACCATCCACATCTTGGTGGGTAGTGGTATGCTCCTAGCACTGTGTGTCCCTGCCCCACCTGGGGGTAAAACCATGCCAAAACTAAAGCATTTAGAGGGAACCTGGGCCTTCTTTCCATACCCTCTGCTCTGAAGGAGGCCTGACAAATATTTTGATGTCCCTGCCTGAGATGACAGGAGGTTTAGTTAGTGGAAAGAGCTCTGAAGAGTTACAGTTGTAATTACGGGTACCAAAAGCTTTTAATTTTCTGGGTAAATTGAAGTCTGGCTCCCATTGACACAGCACCTACTGCTGTTGGTGGATGCAGGGGATATTCCTTCCAAGGAATCTGCTGGTTTGTCACAATCTGGGAAGAAAACACTTGGTGCTGGATATCTCCATATGTTCTGCAAGACTGCAACAGTTCACAACATGCTGCATTTAATTTGCAGGCAGTTTTCTTGTCTTTTTGCTAAGAGCTGATGAAATTGAATACCCAGTAGATCCTTTTTCCTAAGACAGGATTCCAGCCACCTAAGAAGCTGAATTCAGAGGTAATTTCCACCTCTGAACACTTTGATCTCATGATCTGATATCTGAGTTAGCTATAAATGGTTTCTCAGGCATTTGCTTTTGTTTGTATTTACATACTCTGGAAACTCTTAATCCGTTTTTATGTTTTTCTGTGCATACCTCTCAGATTCTGGGGAGGTCTACCAAAAATCAACTAGGAGGAGGAGGAGGCTGTGCTTGCTACTTACAGGTGTGGTTGATGTGATAAATCCACACCTGTTGGTCAGAGAGGCTAACAATGGGCAATGCCTTCCACTGTGTAGAAAGAATCTTCTGTGTGTTGAGGCATAGGATGTCTTTCTCCAGCAGTCACATGTGCTCCAGGAGAGCTATCAGCGTTTTGCTCAAAGGCTCCCCTTGCTCTTGTGATATCAACATTTACTGCTTTCCTATCATTACCAGTTTAAATAACTCTTGGCATTTTATCATCCAGGTGTGGCCAGAAACAACCAAAATGGAACACCTTGTAAAAATAATGGGGTGTGAGAACAGGTAGTTGAGAGAACAAAGCTGTGACTGTTTTTCATCATTCCTTGGAGGAACTCACATTGTCATGAGTTTCCATTTTAGCCTCTATGTGGGGTGTGGAAGATCCTGTGGTTGATTTTTCTCTGTTGGAGGAGGAAGGCAGAGCTTTCTGCTGAACAGAAGGACTTGAAAGCAGTGCAGCCTAGTGATAAGAGAAATTGTGCAACTTAGATTCTTCTAACTCTAGTGTATGGCCTTGGGCAAATCACTTAGTGTTGTGAGGTCCAGCTTCCCACCTCCCCAGGAGAGCCAGACACTTTGTTCATCTGAGGTGCAGCTTCCACAGTGATGCTGCAATATCCCACTCTTAATAAAACTAAGACAACCTTTCCCTTCTGTTTTGTTTTTAGTCTGTTGAGGAACGCCTTCAGAAACATCATGCTGATGAATTTGCACTGCCCTGGGTGTTATTTGGGCTCTTTGGGCAGCATTAGCAGTAATGCAGAGCAGGCACTGGACTGGTGGGGCTGTGCTGAATTCGGGTGATTGAACTGAGCCAGATCCTTTTTGCAATGCTCAGCAATAACAGGCGGGTTCAGTGGTGCCTGCATTAGGATCCTCTGCCGAAAAAATGCAAGGAAATTTCTGTTATGAGCCTAGCACAGACATGAATGTCGGCAGCCTTTGGAGTTTCCTGCCCATCTCTTTCGCCCATCTCTGCAGCGATGAGGTGATCATCTTCTGAGGGTGGTCAGCACTTGATGCTGAACTACAATGATGGTTTTCTCTGACTCTGGAAACGATTGTATTTTCCACTGTTTTGTGGTAGGCAGGAAAATCACATGTATCACTAATTAGAATAAGCTTATCGGCAGCTTCAGTCAGCTGTCCAGTATCTTCATATGTAGCAGGCAAATTTATGGTTTCAGTCTGGATTTATTCTTGTCCACAAGAGGAGCAAAGCCAGAGAGGAGAGAACAGGATGAACTCTGTGAAGGAGAACATACAGTACATCTCTGACAGGCTGCTCTAAACAAGCCTGGAACAAAGTTTTCTTCTGTGGACAAAGTGAGGTCATTAGGTGGCTAAAGCTACCTTTTGAAACAGAGGTATGTCTGTCACCTACCAAAAAGCATCTCAGAAATGCTAAGGAAAGCCTTACACCAGTGGATGTTCCTCTATGAAAATACTGTCTTTCAATATAAGCAGGATTTCTTAATGCAGCAGAAGATCACCAATGATTTTTTTCCCCTCATCTTCCCTTGCTTTATCTAAAAGCTTGTGGATGATAGACTTGAGAAAACTGGAAGAAATTTTTTTTTTCTTCTTCTTTGCCTTTTCTGCTTCTTTTGCCAGAGGTGTTCTATTACAAATGTTTTATGAATGAGTGAATGAAAGAGACAGCAAAGGAGAAATACCAAGAAAGGAGAGAGAGATTTTAGGGTAGACCCGTTTCTTACTAAAACAACTCAAAAAGAATGGCAACAAATTTTTTGCCAGTTCTAAAAAACCTGAAATGGATCAATCGCCTGTCACTGTTGCTCATGTCAGTGAATTTCTGCATCAGAGAGACAGGCTGCAAAGGGAAGGCTAAGGAGGAATGGGCAGCTGCTGGGAGAATGGGTTGCAGTGCCATCACCTCAGATGGCCCCTTCGCTTTCCTCCAGTGATTAATAGGAGGTGGCTCCCTGCAGTGATTACTGTGTTTTAAGCAGCTTGGTCCAGCTTGGAACAATTACTCGGCTGCCTGGGCACTGAGCGCACAAGCTCTGGGCTTTGCTGTCTTTGGGATATCAGCCGAAACCAGTGTGATCCAACACAACTGGAAGCCAACACTGTTGACTGTCATCTCTTACTTGGTTCCGGGAGACTGAAGATGCCGGTGGTTTCTGAGATCAGTTAGCGGTTCCTTCAGAGGAAGGACCAGGCTGTCACTTTTGCTTTGCTGCCTTTTACTGTAAAATGCCCCCCCTGCAGCGGTCTTTATGCATAGTTAGCCTTTTATGCCTTCCTGCCAAAGATTCAGTCAGTACAGACAGTGACTCTAATGCAGTAAGTTTGTTTGACATCAGGGCTAATGAGCAATTATCCAAATCTTGGAGCAAGCTCTTTCAGACCTGGTTGTTTGGGGTTTTTTCTGCTTGCTTTTTTTTTTTTTTTGGTTGTTTTTTTTTTTCCCCAAGCAGGCTTAGTGTAAAATTCCATCTGCCTAATTTACAAGTGCAATTGCTTTAATTATGCATCCAAATTGAGAAAGTGTATGTTCAAAAAGATAGACAGCTAATTCTATGCATGTCAGATGGTAATGTATATACACATTATCTGTATCCTCCAAAGCCTGCACTATCTCAAAACCTGCCCCCTCTGAGGATAGCTGTTTTAAAAGAAATTATCTTCTCTCGTAAGTTTACAGCAGCTAAGAACAGCCTGTACACCGGTTTTGTTTGTTGTTTTGTTGCTGTTCCTCATGCAGTTTTGTTTTACATAAAAGGATATTTTCTTTGCCCTGAGCCAGCTCCTGCCAACAAGGATCAGAACACAAGGGTTAGATGCTGTTAATATACCTGCTGCTACATCGAAGAAATTTTCTGCCCCACGAGCTGGCAGGTGCAAGGAAGTGTGACAAAGCAGGAGCTGAGGGAAGGACGACATGGGAATGTGGATCGTGATAACCAGTGAGGAAGACAGTGGATGGAAGGCTGGAGAATGGGCCAGAGGGCTCAGCCAGGTGCATCAGCCACCTCTGCTGTGCCTTGCCAGAGCTCTGCCCTGACCTCGTTTATGGGCATCATCATAGCAGACTGTGGTACTGGTTTTCCTTGCACCCCACGTAGGTCACCCTGTGATCATTCTGAGACTTGGTTCCTAAAGCTCCAGCCTGGTGGTGGTTCTCCTGCCTGCCCGGATCTGGTGCTGCCAGACTGGCACTAATCTTCCTGGATGGTTGTGCCAGACCTTGCTTTGTCCTCATGGTTTCTTCCTTTTCTTTTTACCCAGATGAGCAACAAAAGGTCAAATAGTTTCCGCCAAGCCATCCTTCAGGGGAACAGGAGGCTGTGCAGCAAGGCGCTGCTGGAGGAAACGGGGCTGAGCCTTTCGCAGAGGCTGATCCGGCACGTCGCCTATGAAACCCTGCCACGAGAGATAGACCGCAAGTGGTACTACGACAGCTATACCTGCTGCCCTCCGCCCTGGTTCATGATTACCATCACTATTGTAGAGGCAAGTACCTTATCCTCTCTCTGGGAACCCACCTTACCCTGCCAAAGGCTTTGCTGGGACGTGAACGAGGGCTAGAGTGGGACTCCTTTAGACCCAAACAAGGACAAGCATGAAGCTGATAATGATTTTGGCTTACCTGTATGTCTGTGTGTAAGTGGAGACTGTGATCCTGTCTGTCTCCAAGCATGGTTATTAGTCATTGATACAATTTGTAGATGAAACTACAGAATTTGGAAAACTAGCAAAACTTTTTGAGGAGTGAAAATCTGGACAGGTCTAGGGAAACGGGTAATTCAAGTAATGGAATTAGAAGAAAAATTCATATATGGTTACCTCTGTTCTGTGAGTGGAGAGAAAAAGGACGGAAAAGGTTAAATATTCTGACCTGTTCATCTGTTGCCCAAATGAGATCTTTGCACAGTTGCTGAGTAATGTGCTCAAATAAGCACAGAGAAGGATATGATATGGTACTTACTATCAGTAGGGTGCTGAGTTCCTCTGACTCAGTGGCTGATCTGTTACAGAAAGCTGCATATAGACTTATACCAATGTGTTGCAGGTTCCTCAAAACAGGGAGCTTTAATGCTATGTGAAGCTGTCAAATGGAAGAAAAATTATTGTACATTTGACTCTTTTTTTCTCCATGACTTTGAGCTACAAAGTGCTTTTCAGTGAGGGAAAGCATTGCTAACCAAGGACTCTCCCTGCTCTTCTAGGTTGCCTTTTTTCTTTACAACGGAGTGGTATTAGACAGGTTTGTGCTGCAAGTCAGCCACCCCTTATACCTGAAGAACACATTGCTTTACCATCCTCAGCTCCGTGCTCAGGCTTGGAGGTACCTAACCTACATATTCATGCATGCAGGGTGAGTACTTACAAGCTGCGGAGATTCCCCCCAATTAAGGTTCCCCAGAGAGAAGGAGGAGGATGAAGTGACAGATTTAGCTCAGAAGTAAGCTTTTAAAAATCAATTCTAAATTGCTTGTAAGAATCTGAAGATGTTGTGGAGTTCTGGTCAGTGAGGGGGAAACCTTCGCAGCTCTCTGAAGGGAGGAGGCAACATAAGGATCTTAAAAGACGCTGCTCTTCTCCCCAGCAGTATTGGGACCACACTTTCTTCTTATTGTGCACTTCCCAGTGTGTGCTTCCTAAAACTCACTGTATCAAAGCTCAATGCTCCTCTAGAGGAGCTGTGCAAGTGGTAGAACAAGTCTGCAAAGATGCTAGACTGGTATTTAGAAGCTACATGGTGTATTCTTGCTAGACTTCCTAGTTGAGGTTGGAAAAGTCAATTAAATTCCCTGTGCCTATGGTATGTCATCACTTAGTAACGTTGTCCCTTCTGTAGGGACTGAGATAATGCCTAGAAGCCTGAGTCAAGATTGAACTCCCATTTTGTACACATTGTACAAACACCAGTGTTCCTGAAGAGTTGAATATCTCGACTGACCAGATGGACAGAGAATGGTCCATCTAATGCAAAATGCAAAATGAAGGTGCACAGTAAAATGAATCCTCCTTCATCCCATGGGAGGTATGTAGCAGACTTGGGAAGAGAATACAAGGCGTGGGGATTCTAACTCTGTGCTGCTTAACTGTACTAGTCCCCCCAAGACTCAAAGAGACTTAATTGTGTGATGTTTGTGATGCCATGGTGATGAGTGAGTGTCACAAGAAAGTTCATCCCTGTACAAAGCACTCTACCCCCTCTGAGTAGTTTCTCAGATCATTATCTTCACACATTCCTGGCAGATAATTGCAATTTTCTTTAATTCTGTCATTGAAAAATCACAGCAACCAGCTTTTTAGCAGTAGTTTATAGTTTGAAACTGGATAAAGACCCTTTGTCTTAAATAGAAAGCCTATATTACCATCAGGCAATGTTCTATGAAAGGCCAAAAAAATCAAGTTGATCTTTTCCTTTTTCCACATCTCTGATGGAAGATACACTGACGTCTCTTCTCTGCCGTGGAATAAGTTGGCGTGTGATTGCCCCTAAGCACAAGATGTGCCCCAGATATCTGGATAAAAACTGTGGGAAGAACAGACTCCACCCAAGGGGAGAGTAGGAAAAGATTTATAGATGAAACTGCTGAACATGGCAGCATCTGTACTCTGTGCTAAATCCTTCCAAAAAGTTCATTGTATATAGGTTTCAATCTGCAAATGGAGACTATTGGGCTTAGATGTGAAGCTAGTTACGTAAAATGAGAACTGGAAATTTCCATCACTGAGGACATGGGGGAAACTGGGCTTGTAAAAGGAACAAACACTTGATTTTGACTGTTAGCTAATTTTTATGTGGGTTTTTCTTCTGATGGTGGTGGTGTTCTACTTATCACTTACGTAACCACAGATTGCTTTGGGATACATTTGAAGAAAAGCACCTGCACAAGGACAATTTTTGCAGCCTTTAAATATCTTCCTGTATCACCTGTGACATGCTTTCCTAACCTGTGCAAGGTCACCCTTTCCTGTAGCAGGCAGTACTCTGGCATTCTTCACACTTGCTGGCTGAAAAATATCTCAGGTTTATTTCACATCCGCAGCTGGCTCAGAGGGATGAACAGTGGGGAAGGTGGTGTGCAGGAGACTCATCATTTTTGTGATGGATTCCAGGTTCTTTAGCTACATAGCCTTCAAAACAATGGAGAGTCCCGCTGGAGCAATAAACCCCATGATTTATCTGAAGTATCTGGAGTTTGGCTAAATGTTTCTTTATTGCTAACTTCTGAGTGTTAAGCTCTTTTCATATCAGGAGAACAGATAAATCTTGGAAAGGTAATAAGGTTTGTTAGTGGAAGCCCATCATTCTCCTCTCATTTTCAAATGAGAGGCCAACACAATGCCATGGGATCTATTGTTATCCTGCTTCCAGCTGAGACTTTAAAATGGTAATGTGGACTGCTCCTTAATTTAGTGCGCTCAGTCGGTTTTTTTGAAGAGCAAGTGACAGCCGGAAGGTGTCCAAGAAGACAGCAGTTGCTAAGGCTTGGCTGGCTGTGCCTCTAGAAAGATTCCAAAAATGCATGGAGTGTGTGTTGGTCCTGATGGAGGAAGCTTTGTCAAGGGCTGAAAAGGCAGGCAAAGTTGTAAATTCTGCCCTTCTGCTTTCATGGAAAGCAGACGTTAATTATTTGGGGCCCACGCATTTGCAACACTGCCATAACTAATGACTTGCATTGACGCTCAGTCCCATTTGTTGGGTCTCGGGGAAGGAGAAAGTCTTTAATAAATCAATGAAATTGTCATTTCAAGAATGACGCATTCAGCACTGGCAAAGGCTAATTGTATTTTATGGGTGCTTATTGACTGTGGAGCCTTCAAAGCTCTTAGCGTGATGGGGAGGAGAAGTGAATGGGATTGCTCCTGGAAAGTCTTTTTAAGAACAGCTGTGAATCAGAGCAGTCACTTTAGAGTCTAGGATAAACTTTGCTGAGCTCTTACAAAAGCTTCCTTTGAAAAATAAGACCCAGTGCTTTGTGTGAAAATGTCAGGTGCCGCCTCGTGACGTTGACTGTGTGCCAGCCAAAGCTGCTTTCCTCCCCTCTGTAAAAGGGCACTTGGAAGCTTTGACTCTTCTGTGATCTCGGTTTGACCATTGCTGGTTGTTCCAAAGTTCTGTGAACGTGCGGGATCAGAACAAGTACAAAAATATGCCCATGTCCAGTGGCTTCAAAAGTCTTGAGCAAGGTAATAAAATAACGCTCAAGTTACATGCAGTGGTTTCCCATGATGACAAATTGCATGCTGAGCGTCTCATACAGGAGAGAAATTTATCCTTGGAGAGAAATTCAGTGGAAACAAACCTATTAAGATATCTGGAAAGGACTGTTTCCTGCAGTATCATTTCTAGCAGTTTTTTCTGGTCCAACTTTAAATTCTTATTTGTGAGACTGTTCTGTCATTACTGCATCTCACCATCAGTGTTTTTCTCTGATGTATATGGGAAATTGCTATGGTAACACAAAGACCAAAACAGGGAAAATGCATATAAACCAAAGATTGGTAGTGTCTGTCTGCAAGCAATCCTTTTTCTGTAAAATAGGATGTAGATTTTCAGTGCATTAGCTGCTTTCCCCCAAAAGATGCTAGCCTTCTGTGTTAAGGGTACTGCTGTGCGGTTTAGGTCCACCTGCTTTTCAAGCAGACTCAGGCGCTCTTCATGCACAAAACAGTGTACCCCTGGGTGCGGTGTGAAGTTGCCATTCAGCAAGGTCACAGCCCTGTGACCCCAGGGTAAATGTCAGACACTAGCACAGTTCAGGGGCCTGGCGCTGTTGTTACCTCACTGGAAGATCCTGCAGATGGCAAAGGCACGAGTAAATATTTGTATAAAGCTTTGAAAAGTGGTGAGACGGTTTTGTTAAGTACTGTTGATTAGAGCAACAAAGAACTGAGTTTGAAACTATTGATTGAGCGTAGGAGAAAACTGCTGCAGCGGAGTCTTTATCAAATGTGTACATCTTGGCTGTCCCACTCTCCGCCTCTAGGTTGGAAGTGGTCCTGCACAATGTGAACAGCAAGATTTTCTACAAGTCTAATCTCAGCCCAGCTTTTCCCATCGTGTTCAGGAGTTTTGCTGTTGACTGATGGGAACAAGGGTCAGTGAATAAAGAGCTTCAGTGAATGCACCTTGTGTCTCACTAGGCACCTAATCAGAGATAAAAATGCCCTCTGCTTCCCATTCTGACCATGATCAGCTGCCTGGAGGAAAAGGACCTGGGGGTGCTGGTTGATGGCCAGCTGAACGTGGGCCAGCAGTGTGCCCAGGTGGCCAAGAAGGCCAGTAGCATCCTGGCTTGTATCTGAAACAGCGTGGCCAGCAGGACCAGGGCAGCGATCATCCCTCTGTACTTGGCACTGGTGAGGCTGCATCTCAAATCCTGTGTTCAGTTTTGGGTCCCTTGCTAGAAGAAAGATGTTGAGGTGCTGGAGCGTGTTCAGAGAAAGGCCAGCAAAGCTGGGGAAGGGTCTGGAGCACAAGTCTTCTGAGGAACGGCTGAGGGAACTGGGGGCGTTTAGCCTGGAGAAAAGGAGGCTCAGGGGGTACCTCATTATTGCTCTCTTCAACTACCTGAAAGGAGGCTGTAGACAGGTGGGGGTCGGTCACTTCTCCCAGATAACAAGCAACAGGACAAGAAGAAATGCCTCAAGTTGCACTAGGGAGGTTTAGATTGGATATTAAGAAAAATTTCTTCATGGAAAGGGTGGTGAAGCATTGGAACAGGCTGCCCAGGGAGATGGTGGAATTCACTACCCTGGAGGTATTTAAAATGCACGTAGATGTGGTGCTTAGGGACATGGTTCAGTGGTGGCCTTGGGAGTGCTGGTATTATGGTGGGACTTGATCTCAAAAGTCTTTTCCAACCTATGTGATTCTCTGATTCTATGATCATATTGGAGTAGGCATAGTGTAAAGGGTGAGGGTCAGATAGCACAAACAGTGAAGTGGCATTACGTGTCACAAGGAAACGGCAGCTCTCTTGGGACAGCTAGGCTTACCGTGCTCTTGATTTAATATCCTCTCCCCATCATGGCAGTGTAATATGTGCAGGGAAAGGCTGTTTCATTAGGAGGGGAGAGGAAAGAGGCAGGTCAAGTTCTAGCTTCTATTCCAGGCTCTGCTGCCATCTTGCTGCTTTTTTGGACAAGTCATTTAACTTCAAACAAACAAACAGAGAAAAAAAAAAAAAGAAGAAAAAAGAAAAAAAAAAGTTTCACTAAGAACCAAACATGCTATGTGGTCTTTGGCTGAAGGGACCTGGGTGATATGAAAAAGATAATGAAAAAGCAGCAAGGAGGGAAGAAACATCACAGCTCTCAGTCTGATTTTTTCAGGAACCATTGTTCCTGAACCCAGTGTTACAATCTACTTTTACGAAGCAGGTGCCGCTTGATTTCCTTTCCAAGATATCTCTCTCTCAAGCATAGAAAAGGGAGACAAAGAGTTAGAAAAGAGGACAACTGTTGTTTTTCCTTGCCGCAGGATAGAACACCTTGGACTCAATGTTGTCCTTCAGCTCTTGGTTGGGATTCCCCTGGAAATGGTGCATGGAGCTGCGAGGATCAGCTTTGTGTACGTTGCTGGAGTTGTGGCAGGTAGGTGATGCCTTTGGATGCCCCAGATGGAGAAGCATCTGAAAATGGTCTGTTGCTGACTTGCGTAGGAGAAATGTTTTGTGATATTTGGGTGTAGGAGAAGAGCAGTCACTGATCTGTGTGTTGAAATTCTTTTGGAGGCTAGAAGTGGGAAATATGCTACAGCTTGACATTTTTAACTAGCCATGGGCTCTGTGTTTTGGAGACCTGCTAAAAAAGCACCAAGAACCTGTTACTTTAAAATAGCCTTTCTTTAGATGGTCTTTCTGAATGTGGAGGTCATGCTGTTCCTTTCCTATTGTGTCTCACAGAGACTTAGAGGAAAGGTGGCATCACAGGCATCCCTGCACGAAGAGTGTTGGGGATTTTTTTTCCCCAGGTCCTGTGCCAGTTCTTACTGCATTTGTCCTGTGCTGTCTGCTTTCAACAGCCTGAGTAAGCAAGAAGTACTTGGTTGTAAGTTGTGAACAGTGCACAGAAATCTGGAAATTAATTTAATCATAAAGTCATGGGGTTTGGTTGATTTTTAGTTTATGCTGTATTGCTTTTATTTATGTTTGGCATTTCCAGCAGTTTGGAGGTGATGGAAGTTAGCTGACAATAGATCAACATCTAATTAAAACAGGAGGAGAGTGTGAGAACAGCTAAGAGCTTCACAGTGGAACTCAGACAATGACTGACTGTCTTAGATCAAGATTTGTGGTAGTGGATTTTTTTCCCAGCTACATAATTTTATTTTTTCTGTAATGAGCAGCAAAAGCTTTTGTAAAATGGGTGCTAATAAATCCTACGTTCCGGGAGAGAGGCTGTGGAAAGAATAATGGGACTAGGACACAGGACTAGGCACGGTACAAACATCACGCTATTTAATGCAGAGAAGGGAGTTAGCAGACAAGCTCCACTGTCCCTTGCCTGTTATTTTAATAAACACTAACTAAAGAGGTCCCCAGTCTGCAACTTTCCAAACATAAGTTTTTCTGCGTAGATCCATCTACCGAACCCTAGGGCTTCATTTATATATGTGTAAATACACACAGCAGCACATCTGTGCCAGGTAAGCGAAGCAAGTGACCGTTGAATCTGCTGCAGTTGAGCCTAGGCAAGCACTGCAGGTTGCTGGCTGCCTCACAGTCCTGTGGCCATGGCCTTGCCGGCAGGGTCTGCAGGGCCAGAGGCAGGTTTTACTGGGTGTTGGGCTGGGCTGAATGCCAGAGCTCTGGAGGCTTGTAGCCAGCGCCTGAGTGAGGCTTACTAGCCCACCTAACACTATTGGTTCATTTTTGCTACACAGATGATCCCATTTTTTTCTCAGAGAAGCTGCCAAATCCTCATAGGCTTGCCTTTCACACTTTACGACATATAAATTGTGGAAGACAGTGCCAAATGGAAAGGGAAAACTTCCCTTCTTAATGCAGGATGGAACTACAAATGTGATCAGACAGCCCCACACAGAAAAGCATCCCATGATACCTTTACCTGTTTGAATTGTTAGCCAATTATTAAGCATACTTTATTCTTTGACATGTGCCAGGAGAGAGAGGAAGAGGCATACTTATGTTGAGGATCTGGCAATATAAAGATAACACAGCTCCTAAATCAGGAATAAACAGTAAAACGTAGACACGGGCTGCAATGGCCACTCCCTATTTTTATGAAGTTTTTTTCTTCATTTGTCTGGCTTTACTAAGAAAGCATGTTGAGGCCGAGATTGAAAGACTCTGTGCAGTGTCTGGGGACTTAACTGCAAGTGCTCATTGCTTCTTTCTTAACTTCTCATTAACTTTTTCCGTAATGGCAGCGTTTAAGGTCTGAGAAGTCTCAGGGCCATACAGTGAAGGAGGGAGCTGCCAGCAGAGCTGGCTGGTGGAACCTTGCACTTTCTTGACCAGAAGCTGAGCAATTAGCAAAGAAGTTTGTTACATTCTGCATTACTGAGGTCGCTCTCAAGATTTGCCATGGGTCTTTTTCCAATTCACACTGGTCACAAAGATTGTCATTATCCCTGCCTTGTGACACCAAGTCTGCCTTTGTCTCTCTCTTAAATTCCTCCTAAAGTTTGCAATGAAAGAAGCTTTGAGAAGATCCAAGCCTCCATCTGGGATAAGGAGAAGCAGTGTCTGTTTGGATGTATTGTTATTAGTGGTGCTTTTATGTGATTGACCTGTCATTTTGCTATCTTGTGTTTACTGCCTCCATCCAGGTTATTTTTAGCTAGTATTACTTGGAAGTTTTATAACAGGCTGTGCTTTGATCGGAGGCCTGTGCTAAGTTACAAGTCCCCAGTTCCTTCTCAATGTGCAAATATTTGTCTTGCCAGCATGGGAGCTACTTCCATTTTATCTTCAGGTGAGGAACAAGACACAGACATTTGTCTCCTGCTTCCTTGTTATTTTAATCAGGGTGTAAGTGCCTTTTTGCAGCATAGGTTTGAGGATACATTGCTGCCTTGCTTGGCTGCTTTTAAAGTTAGGTGCAGAAGAATCGATCAGTCTCTGTCTTGGCAGTTCTACAGGACTGAGTTAGCTTCACAAATCAATACCCCCCACCCCTGGCCCCGGCTTCCCTTTGTATATTACTGACCTGCAGCAATTAGCACAAAACAGGCAGTAGCAGGGAAGTAGGGTAGGAAAGAGGGTGTTTATTTGGCTGGCAATTGTCACAAACCCTTGTTCTCTCTCCCAGGGTCCTTGGCAGTGTCAGTAGCTGATATGACTGCACCTGTGGTGGGCTCCTCTGGAGGCGTGTATGCTCTTGTCTCAGCTCACTTGGCCAATATAGTCATGGTGAGTACCCAGAGTCTAACCTCTTTGGAAATGAGCCAGGTCTGGTGGCCCAACGGGATTGGAAATAGGGCCCGGCTCAACTGTTGGCCATTCAGAGTTTGCCCCAGTTGAGTCTCGTCTCAGTGGTGCGGTCCTGGAATGGAAATGTGACACTGCAGTTGGTGGCTTGGTACCCTGATGAGTGGCAAGCCAAAGATGCTGGTAATCCAAGATTTATCAGTACTCTGTGCTATCAGCTCTCCTTGCACAGGCTGACAAATGTTTGGAAAACAAGGAGCTGACTGGCTTGGCAGAAGTTGCAGAGTGTTTCTGTCTGTCTGTGCTATGTAATGTTAGTGGGTACCTAAGGAAATTTAGTATTTTGTGCATTTGTGTGCAGAATATTCCTTATCACCATTTGTAAAACCCAGACTGAAGCTGAGCCCTGGGCATACCAGTGATGATCTTTTTGCCTTTTCACCTAATGAAGTACTTTAGGAAGGTCAGTCAGTAAATACCAGCATTGTCATTCCTCTAAGACCTGGAAACGGGAGCTCATCCAAGGTCCTCAGCTAGGTGGTGGCAAAGCCCCGCATATCTGCCTATGTGACTGCTAAGCTGGCAAAAATGGCTTTGCTGAGCGAGGTGGTACGGGGTTGCATGTCCGTCCTGTACCAGCAATATCAGAGCAGAGTAACCATAAAAATGATGGTAATGTGTCCTCCCCTGGGTATGAGTGGGAAGATAATGCAGGTCAGCTGCAGTAGAGACAGAAGGTCTGTTAAATGGGTGCTGGGAAACCTACGTGTGTGGTTTCCAGCCTAAAAGAAAACCTTTTATTTACGCTTGTATGCAGTGAAGTCAGCGGGCTGCGACATGGTGCTGCTCCAGGCAGCCTTTATAGCAGGTGGAAGCAGGGAAAGCGAGTGATTTCCTGAGCAGAATAGGTCTCCTTTGCTGTCTTCAAGCTTTTTGGAGCATGAATGAGCTGGGGGCTGTTGTCTAAGTTAAGACAGTTGAATGGCTGGCAGAGAGATAGGGAATAAAGGGGCTACCTCTATACCACAGGGTGTATGTGGTATATATAGGTGTATATATGGGAAAATGCCTCCCTGTATACAGTCACTTTCAGTATGATTTGTGTTCCCTGCCGTTGGGCCAACAGAAGCAGGAGAGAGTTTCCTCTGTCTTGCAGGGTGGTAATGCAGACACAGGGTTTCTTCACACAGGGATTCACAGGGTCAGAGGGGGACACTGGAGGAAATTTTGGTTTGCTTTAGAAAAGGAAGAGGCTCTGGCAGATGTGTGTGGAGTGTCTTCATCAGTTACCCTCCCAGACTTCTTAAAACATTTTACTACTCATTGCTCTTAGCATCTATATTTCTCCAATATCTGCTGTCTCTCTTCTTGTCTGAAATTACTACCTTTTCCATTCTGGTGGAGGTTTTTTCCTTTTCTTTCCCTCTCTTCTCTCTCTGCTCAATTAGTATCTAGATGTGATGCTTCCACATGCTGAAAGACATGTTGGCTGTTTGCTGGTAAAGCACAGAGTCTTGCACAGCTGCTTTGAATGTGCTGGGAAGAGGAGGGACTGTTGTGGGGAGGGTCCAGAGGAAGTGAAAACATTCCTGCTTGTACAAATAAATACTATTGGAAATAAATACATAAAATAACCAACAGGGGGAAGCAATAAAGCACATCACCCTAAGGAAAAGCGTGAGGGGAGGAATTCAAAACAGCTACATAGAAATTAAAACTGAAGGAAGCAGCACAGTATTAATCAAGTTCAGAGCCTTCTGACTGGGTTAGGTGTCTCTGTGGAGAGAGAAAATGAGTTGCTTATTGTGTAGAGATTGCATTTTTGCAGTCACAGAAGGGATTTACAGACAGATCCCACATATAACTTGAGTATATGTAATATGTATTGCAGAATATTTCTTCAGCAGGCTGGAAAGATACTGGGTGCCATTAAAGATAGGTTGAAGAGTTTACAAGCATTTTTTTATTACTTCAGTGTGATGAACAGGGAGTTCTTCACAAGACACTTGGCTAGCTTGGTATCTCATACTGCTTTCAACAGGCAAAATTTCATTTAGTCACCTAATAATAATGTTGTCATACATCTGAGTTCCCCAGAACATGATCTCTTTTTCTGCTTGGAAATTTTGTGCAAGTGGAAAAGGAGGAATTTAAACATTTCTCCCAGGATTTCTGACTATCATTCAGAGATTCTTATTCCACTATATGGATTAATGACCAAGCCTGAAGACAGAGGAGTCCAAATCCAGGCTTTCTTACGCACTGTTTCCTTGGTATGCTTTTATTGAGATCTTTATTATCTGTGTGTGCTCTGCCAAGCAGTTCTGAGTTGCAGAATTTCAGGGAGCCCAAGGTAACAGGCAGTAGTGCTGGAAAAGCACAGTAGGGCTTGAATGCACTGAAAAATTGCCTGACAGGTGACAGTGTTTGGCCTCCAAGTGAACCATGATGAGCTCTGTGATGTTAACCAGAATGCTGCTTGTGTTGAATGCTAGGTACTAGTTAAGATACTTCTGTTTGATGTGGCCTAATACAACAGGGTTTTGCAGGGTAGGTAAATTCACATATTTTCAGAAGTCAGAATTTGAGGTGAAACATCATACTAACATGTTACAAATTAGTCTATCTGAAGAACGGAGGATGGCAAGGCCAGCCAAGGACCACACCACACCAGCTGGGGCTCAGGCAAGGAAAGTCAGTAAGACTGCCAGGCAAGTCTGTAACTTGAACATGTCTGCAATATGTCCTTTATGGTTATGTCCTCTGGGATTGACAGATCTGGGTTTGGTGTGGTGAGTGGAGCGTTCGCAGCCAGGTGGCAAAGGCAACGAAAGGGGCTTGTTGCAAGGAATGGTTGTCCTTGATGCTCTTCCAGCATAGACCTGAATCTAAAATCCCTCCAGGTTTGCATGCAGCATCACTTTGTTTTTCTTGTCTCTTTTTCCAGAACTGGTCAGGAATGAAGTGCCAATTCAAACTGCTGCGCATGGCTGTTGCCTTGATCTGTAGTAAGTATGATGCACACACAATCCTGTTTTGTTTGTCCTTTTCATAAGAGTTTGTGCTGATTCAGAGAGTTTTGACTTTGCAGCAGGTTTGGTAGGAACTTGCAGCTGGACCTTCTGGCAGCAGACACCACATTGCTGTCAAATGCAGATTTTGGCTTTCAACGCAGGCATTTGTAAATGGTGATTTGTTGTTAGCCAGCATCTGTAGCTTGTGGCGTTTGTGAAGATCTGTGACTTAAATGTCTTTGAATTCACAAACAAGCAGTGCTTCTGTAATGATAATACGTAGGTTTCCCAGAGCAATTCCTATCTGGGATGGCAATGGTTTTATACACATATTAATGAATTATCTTCCAGCCATATCCCTAGGGTGGTGTGATAAAGGAAACTAAGCCATGTATTTATCACAGACAATTGTCTTCAAAGTGTAACGCTTTTTTAAAAATTTATTTTTATTTTATGGGTTTGGTATAAATTTTGGTAGAATATTCCCCCATCTACCTACACTCCCATGAACTAGACCACTTACCAACCACTGTGAAGACCTCACCTCATGTCTGTGCACCACAACCCTCACATAGCCGCAGCTTCCCAGCTTCCCTGTGCTCACCATACAAGGCAGTTTTTCCCTCTCGATTTTTTCAGGGATGCAGCGCTGCCTGCAAGATGGACTTAAGAAGGGGTAGACCTAGGTAATTAATTTACTTTTCCTTCTTTGTTCCAGTGAGCTTTGAATTTGGAAGAGCTGTGTGGCTGCGATTTCACCCCTCTGCTTACCCACCATGCCCACACCCCAGCTTCATGGCTCACCTTGGAGGGGTGATGGTTGGAATCACCCTTGGTGTCATCATCCTGAGGAACTATGAGCAGAGACTCCAAGATCAGACTTTATGGTGGATCTTCCTTTCTATTTATGTCATTTTTGTCTTGTTTGCCATCTTCTGGAACATTTTTGCCTACAGCCTGTTGGATCTAAAGCTACCTCCCCCTCCTTGAAAACACAGGACAGAAAACGCAAGAGTGGAAGTCGGTCAGCTATGTTAAACGAATGAAGATGGAGGATCTATTTTTATATTTAACTTAGGGGAGGATGATTCCTTTGAACAAAAGTGTATGCTGGAGGAGATGCTTAGAGATCTCATGAAAGAATGGGCTGATCAGTTTGTTCACAAATCTAGCAGGTACTGTAATACTGGCTGGCCTGGACCCTGCAGTTTCGCCACTGCCAGGGCTCCCACTGGGCAGCTTGTACCTGGGCACTTATCACTTGGTTTGTTAGCACACATCAATATTTTATATGAAATATTTATATTTTCCAGGTCAGTGCTGGAATTATGGCCAGTTGTTGAACAAATGTCCTCAATGTTACTGAACACTGAAAGGGAAAAAGAGCAGATATTTACTAATTAGAGACTCGCATGGTACTCAACAGGCAGCTTGGGTTTGGTTTCTATGGACACACCTGACTGTTCAGCCATACCAGTGCCACTGTTTAATTACTTGAATGGTTCCTAAGATATTTTAGCCTACAGTGAAACCTGTCTTATGCACCTTTCAAAGCAATCAGCAGAACTTGATCACCCAAAGTGATGGAGACTGGTCTTCAACTTACAGGTCAAATGTTTTGCACTATAAACCTTGGGAATCTTAGAGCGTTGTGGACACCCAGCCAGAGGTGACTCTTACTGTGCATGTTTCACTTGATTTTAATTAATCTACACACACACCCCTCAAGCCTGCTGTGGCTAGAGATTGTGGCTGGGCTTTCTTTTTGGAGGGATGGAGAAAAGGAGGGCAAGTGTTAACTGTGTTTATCAGCTGACAATCAGGTGCTGTTTTCTTCTTACTCGATTTCTGGCCACATTGATCTAACACCTGGCCTGCAATGAGCTCCTAGCAAGGTTGTCAACTCTTCCAGCAGGTTCTTACTAGAAAAGTAGGACCAGGATCACCTGTAGCAGCATAGGGGTAGTACTATCTAGTCTTTACAGCCATACAGTACATTTGGGGCCAAATCTGTCCACTGAAGTCAGTGGAGTTAAATCAGGTTGTATGTAGCACTGTTTTTCCATTGAAGTGGAAAGAGTGTTACTGTGTTACAGTGATCATTGTGAAACTTGATAAAACTGGTTTTAAAGTGTCTGCTAATTCAAGGATGCCTCTTCCAGAGGCAGTGGATGTTCAGGGGCTCCAAGCAACAGTTAGTTGCAATGATGCCTTTTTCTTTAGCATTGGCCAAGTCCAGGGTTCAGCAATCTGTAAATTGTAGTACAGTCCATACAGTTGTCTGTGTGGACCTGGGGACCAGAGTAGAACTTCTGTAGCACAAGCAGTGCTTATAGGTACTCTTCTCTGTAAGGTGCTTATGTTATTTTGCCTCTCACTTTAGAGAGGTGCCAAACTACAGTTCAGGAATGTGGATGCCCTCCTTTTCTCTCCCCTTTACCCACCTAGTTTGATGGCCTGGATAAAGCAGCCCTAGGAGTCTCTTACAGATTAGCTGCTCTCTTCCTTTTTTCTATTTGCATACTGGTGCCCAGGCACCAGCCACCACAGCCTTCCACAGCACATCTCACAGGCACTGTAGCAGTTGTGTTTGCTCTGTAGCAAAATGTCTCTGTATTGTAGGCTTTATTCTCTCAGCTGTGTAATTGGTGCTGCCAGATGATACCACAAACTAGTAGGAGTCTGTCTTTCTAGAGGGGACATTCGCAAGTGCTTATCAGCTGCCCCCTTCTTTGCCTCTTAGGGGAAAAATCTCTCTGGTGTGGAACGGTGAAGTTCTGCTCCCAGAGCAGAACTACTGCTATGCACTAGTAAAACTCCTGTTGCCTAGGGGAAGGGGAGTGGGGGAGAAAATAAATGTTTCTACAGCCTAGAATAAGCCTTACCTGCAAAAGAAACAATTTTTGCCACCTTTGTGCACAGGGATGGGATCTCTGAGGGCAACTGCACCCTCCTTGTTCTGCATGGCTAGTATAGTGCTCATGGGCCCTCGGGTCAAGGGACAAGAGGAAGGGATAAAGGTCAGAGTGCTGTTCATTTTGGAGAAGGGGATGGGTTCCCTGTGCCATTTTACCTCTGCACTTTGGGTCCTAATCAAAGCAGTCATGAGAATTTATATGCATCCTTTCAGGTGCTGGTCCAGTGAGTTTCGTAGCTGTGGAGATCATCTCCCTGGGGAGCAGCAGGCAAGCAGGAGAGCAGGGAGCTGGGAAAACACTGACAGAAGCATGGTTAACATGTAAGGAGGACATTCCTTTCCTCAACTATTGCTAAGCCTTTCTGATTACAGATGCCTTTAAAACAGAGGTGAGCAGAAATGGGAGTTCCCCTGAAGTTTTAGGAAAACTTGGAATATTTTGGTAGAAAATTTCAATCGCAACAAAGCCCAGATTATTTTGCCTATAATTTAACATGGGATAGTATATATTGCATTTTATTTTTTGATTTCTCAACTGAAAGCTACTTAATGCCCATCAGTTTCTCCTCAGGAGAGGTGCCTGTCAGTGGTGTGCTCTGGGGTGAAGCAGCAAGCTACAAGTTCAAGGGTCACCAGTTTCTTCATCAGCCTGACCCTGGGCAACATATCTTTTGCCTCTGTTCAGGAGCAGAAGGGAGCTGAACAGAGTAGTCCAGGCACTCTTCCATAGTTGAACATAGTTTACATGAACTGGTTGAAAACAGCTCTGAGGTTGAGCTTATGAGTTGTTCTTTTACACATTGTTCATCTTTCTGACTTTCATTGTGTCCCCATGCCCTGTCTGAGCAAGTCCAGAGGAAGCCCTGGGGATCAGAAAGGCCCCATAAAAGCAGTACTAGTTTTATTGTGGGTGAAGAAATTAAACTCTCTCATGTTCCTGCTCATCAGAGCTGAAATCTCTCCCTTTGCATAGAGCAGGCTGTACACAGAGCCTGTTGTCTGCTAAGAATCTGTCAGCTCATGGAGTCAGGAGCAGCACAAAGTGCTTAAGCTTTTATAATTATTTTTTTTAATCACTAAAATTACACTGTGAAAACTTGTTATGTTTTTACAGAGTATCAGGAAATCTAGTTATGCTTTCTAGTGTACCCAGGAGTGCCAGAGTGCTGCAGCACCAGAGAGCTAATAGCAACCAGGCTTTTCTTTTACCTCCAGATGTCCTTGAAGCTGCTGGCTTATGTAGGAGATGTAATATTCTCCATCCTGCTCATTTGTGGTTCCAACTTGTCACAGTCAGCAATGTGTTCCTGAAGGAATTGTCCACTGAGGGACGGTTTTTGGTAATTATTTTGTGTTTTTTTCAGCTGCTGCCAGGATTTTACATCAGTTGGGTAAAATGTGAATCTATTGAACCTCATGGATGTGCAGTGCTAGAGCAAAAGGCAAGGAGTGTTACCAATGTACAGATTTGAACAGTGCACATTAGAGGAAGTTATTTCATGGTTGTGTCCTTGAGTGAGGACACAACACCTGGGAGGAAAAAAGCCATTTCTATGCTGGGCTTAGTAAGTATATTGCAGCACTGGTCCAGTGAGTATGGGTTAGGGAGCAGTAATGCAGACTGGGGAAGCCTGAGGTACTGGTGGTAGAGCTCCTTCAGGGACACTGCGGGCAGCGCAGTGATAGCAGAGATGGGGTCCGGCTCCAAGCCTCTTGCTGATCCCTCGTCCTGGAGGAGAGATGGGAGAAGTGGCTCAGCCAGCCACGGGGAGGAAGGAGGAGGGGGAGACCAGGTAGATCAAAGCCCATGGGGCTTGCAAACTGCACCTTTTATTCTTAGATGCTTGGAGACCTGTAGAGATTAATTTTACACACATCGGTAATAATATAGGAAGGAGGAGGGGGAGGGTTGTAATGGAGTGATGGGAGAGGAGGTTACCAGAAACAGTCTCCGAGTGAGGTGTAGAGGAGTCATAAAAATGCTGTTGGATTTACTTTTGCTGAGTTCTTAAGACAACATCTCATGTCACTTTTCCCCCATCAGTTGATGAGGAATCTTAGCACTTACGTGGCGTGTTGTGGTTCTTGACTACTCGCTCCTTTAGCAGTAGGAAGTATTTTATCAATGGGGAAGGGGGAGGCCTCATTGTCTGAGGGTTGCTGGATTAGAAATAAAGCTCAGGGATACTGTATCCCAAGACCTTGCTCCTTCTGATGGATTATACTGCCCATGTGTTTTAAATCATATTAGATAGTTTCAATTTGAACTGGGGTGTGAAGGATGGAATCTGACACATTCAGAGCTGGTACTAAAATAACCGCTATCTGCTGACCTCAGAAGGCAGCTGCTGGTTTGTGCCAATATTTAATCTCACAGGATCGTGGGTAGGACTTTCACACATACTTCAGTGAGTAAAGAGCTCGGAGTCTTTCTGTTTACATAGGCTCAAGCTCAGCTCAGCTGCTTTGGAACCCCCATCCACTGGCTTTGCTCGAAGTGGAACTGGAGAATATGGATGCAGTTCAACACCAGCAACCTCTGGAGGTAAACTGGGATCTAGAGAAGAAAGGCCAGCACCTCTGGGGTTTTAGCCTCTTTGAATATTGCTGCTGTCTGTTTCTTTTATAGTAGTGGCTGCTCTGCAGTGCTCTGTGATACAACTCAAAAACTCCTTCCGCAATCACTGATGCTGAGAGCTGGTTATAAAGGAAAACAGTGCATTTGCAGCATTATAAAGAAAGAATCACGCATAAGACAGAAGCCATGCTTGTTTAAAGGTAAATGTATTTTTAATGTCACCATTAATCTTTGGTTTTTAATTGGAAAAAGCTTTCTAATGAGGTATTTCTGAAATGCCAGTAGTAGTAGTAGTACAGAAAATCTATGTTTCAGGGTACTTTACAACACAGAGCACAAAATATCCCCTAGGCCTGATTTAAGTAGCAAAAGTACCTTAATTTCCAGTGAGCTTAATAGATACGTTAGTCAGTGACTGTCTCCTGACTCCCCCACAGTGTCTGTTTAGTTTGCAAATAAAGCTAGATTTATGCAGCTTTTCTTTTGCTTATACTACTAATGCTAACAACACATCCAAGTGTTAAACACTAAGCACTAAACAATGTAATTTTCTGCCTTAAAATCCTGAACAAATGATACTTTCCCGTTAAGGGCTAGTAAAACAAAATGATATTTGCAAGGTAAGATGCTATGGTACATTTCCAAATATTTTTGTATTGTGTATATTCTGTATATTTTTGTTGTAACAATATTATTTGAGCGCAGAATCCATTAAATTTTTTGTTGGTGTTTTTCTCTCTCTCTCTTTTTTTTTTTTTAAATAAATTGAGCTGTTCTACATCGTATGCCAAAAAACAACCAAGAAAAAACTTCCAAAGACAGTTTTGTAAGTTTGTCTACAGTTAACAGAGTACTTAACATAAGAGCAATTGCTTTTGAGCTCTGCAGTGTAATCTTTTAATAGTGGCATTGATAACTCATTTTTATGTCTTTCTAAAAGTGTCTATCTGAAAGATAAAGGGGAGAGTGAACTGCTGCTTTATTTCTCCATGAGATATAACAGGGATGCAGAATCGGGTTGGGACTTGTATTGAAATACAGGTCTTGTCCCACCATTTGATGACTGACGCTTTAGTGCAATAATGACCTCAGAACTGTGGGGAAGCTGATGGCCGAGTACATCATTAGAGCATTTACAATTTGTTATTGGAGTGGAGGGTTGTTCTTTTTTAACATCAGTCTCTACCGAATGTCTTAACATTTCGGAGGAAATACATTCTTGCCTCTTGAATCAGTAGCGGGAACAACATATCCAGGAAGTTCTGCAGCAAACCTCCAACTGATTTAGTTATTTTGAGATAACTAAAATAAAACTCCTTCCATCAATGTGGAAGGGGGAGGCTTATTCTGAAAAATATCTTTGTGGTTTTGTTGGGCAACAACGGGTTAAAGCGTAACTTAAAAGAAATGAAGATGTAACTAGCAGCAGTTCCTGTCAGATGTTACTCCTAAGGGGAAGCAGATCACTGCTGCCATATGTGGGACTTGGCTCTTGCTTGTTTTCTGCACTTAACTGAGCTTTTAGAGACACTTAAATCTCTTCATTCACTAGCTGAGGACTTCCAGCAAGAAGGTAAGGTGGGTTTTGTCGTTTTTTGTCAGTGTTATACAGGCAGTGTTACTGTCTGCTAGCACCATACATTTTTCTTGCTGGGTAAAATAATTTTAGAAAGGCAAACTGAAGGACAGAAATACTGCCACTTGCAGCATATCTCTCACAGAGAAGGAGCCAAAAGCTGGCAGCCTTGATCACACAAACTCATGAAACTCATTATAACTTTATTCCTGTAACTCCGATCATATTCTGTATAGTAAGCATTGCTCATAAGTGTCAGAAAGAGAAATACTAGTTTCTCTTTAGTGGCTTATATGCCACTTCTCTTGGGGGTAAAGACAGGGGGAACCCCCAAAGCACAAACTAGACCCTGATCTTTCAGACTGCAGGTCTGTAGCAGTTAAATCTAAACTTGCATTCTTAACATAGGCCTGGGGGATTGTATGTTGGTTGGGTTTGGGGAGTTTTGTTTGTTGTTTCGGTTTGCTGTTTGCTTTTTTCCCCCTGAAGGTTTTTAAATCAGACCCTTAAAACTACAGTAAAAATCTTCCAGGTTTGCAAATTAAGTGCACATCTCAGCATCTTCTGACCTTTTGTATGCTTCATCCTGAGCATTAAATAGCTGATGACTGGAGGAAGTCGTGTCTAATACTCTCCAGGCATTCGTGTAGTTAAACAGCTGCTTCTGCATTATTTATTATGCTTTTGTTTAATTTCCTTTAGTTTTGTTTTTAAAAATAGAATTTATAATGGGAAGACGCCAGTAAAACCTGGAAATTAATGAACTACCAGGGTATATGGCAGTGTGTGTGTGTGTGTGTGTGTGTGTGTACTTGTCAGCATCTTAATAGTTAGGAAACTGAGTGGCAAAGTCACTGCAAAGCCAGCAGAAATGAGATGATGTTAAAACAGAGGCTGCAGAAAGTAAGAAATCATGTTTTTTATAATGCCAGCCATCCTTCGGTGGTGGGAAAATTCAGGAAAAGGAACTTTCACCAGAAGCAGCTGTGACTGAAGCTGTGCAGGTGTAACAGTACAAATTCAGCAGGACTGATACCGAACAACGCGTTACCTTGGAGAGGAGAAGCCCTAACAAGACTAAGCAGAGTTTTACAGTTAAGGTTAAAAATACCAGATTTTGAAGAGTGATTTATGATAACTTACCTAGCAAACAAAACAAGAATCTTAGTTGAAGTGTAGTACAGGTCACAGGATAATAGGATAATTCAGGTTATGAGGGACCTCAGATCTCTAGTCCACCCTTAGCTAAGGGGTAATGCGCGCTGTTCAGTGCTTCAGCCAGTTTATTCTTAAAAACTTCCAGGGATGAAGACTGCGCAAAACAACTGCAGTTGCATCTCAGGAAGTTTATCACCACCGGCACTGCTGTGCCTGGGACTGACCTATTCTGCATGTATTGAGGCCAGCGCACAGAACACCCAGCCCAACTCCTGCCTAGGTGCGGGAACAAGGAACACGCCAGGTTAGCGGGATGACTTCCTATGCTCCTACAGGATCACAGCTACCTCTTCTTCACATCCAACTTCTGTTTTAGTTTATTTTTTTGAGCACTGACCTATTCCCTGCCTCCTGATCAGGCAAAATACTAAACGATCAGTGCTCTAACTTTGTTAAAAATGTAGAAGAGTGACATAGGGTGACATGTTTAATTGAGTGGTGCCGCTTTGCTCACTCATGAATATCCTGAAGGAAAGTGTTGTTACTCCTTAGAGCTCCTGAAAATGAGAAAATAGAGGGTTTTCTTTCAGATTACTTTTATTTTCTTCTCTGACCTGCCCGTATATGTTACATGTCACCTTGGGTGTCAACGTGACACTTCCTGCACATTACACTAGCAGCTCCCCTGTGTTGTGTGAATAAAGGATTTTAAACAGGAGACATTGAGGACAACACTTATTTGTAATTTAATGTAGGCACACTATTACAGACTTGAATGTGTTTTATTGTAAACCTTATTATAGGTTCAACACAGTGGTGTCACAGGAAAGCACTCAACTTTTATCATCACAGTACAGAGCGCTGGCAGAACAGTCAGTCAAATTAACTGCATTAGTAAGACGCTGTTAGTGTTTCAGGAAGAGTTGTTCTAACACACCCAGAGTTCGGCATTCAAACACTCTCTGCCGTAAAGGAAAGCAACAGGGAGTTTTGCTTGTATCAGGTTTACAGAAATAGTCCTCCTTTAAGGGTCAATCAGAGGCTCGTAAGTTTTGATTCCAGCTGTAGCCAAAGATTTTCTTCAAGTATTCTGCTGTCTAAATGTCTTATGATATGGGTAAGAACTCATTGCTGAAATATAAGGAAATGTTTTAAAGCCTGAATAATTAACTTGGGAACTTAGTTTACTTCAATTTCTGAAGAAGTTTCTATTAATTTAAAGTTAGTATTTAATCTGTAAAACTTCCAGGTTTAATTCTCCATGACTGAAAACCAGATGATTATTTACAGTTATGCAAAATGGGTACCAGGAACATACAAAGAAGGTCTTGATCACAATGCAAACTAATCAAGAAGGGGGTTCATCAAATAGCCTGGGAATTTACCACATCTGTCCAGTGTACGTACATACATACATACAAACTGATTCCCAAAACTGTTCAGTCTTAAGGCCATTCTGTTTCATACCGATTAACAACTTGTTTTATCTAATAACAGCAGAACAAACTGCCAGTTTGAAAGTAGAATGTGGAAACTAGCTACAGGCTTGTTATCTATGTTCTCTTATATAAACAAATATGATTAATTCATTTACTATGATTTATCCACATGTTTGTGCTTCTTTATATATTAAAACAAAAGTAACCATACCTTAATGATTAGACATAATCATTGTAAAGATATTTAAAATACTTAAAACACTGAAATGCTTGCCAGGTAAGGGATCTGGTGGTTGGGGGTTTTTGTGTGCAATGACTGTAAAAACCAAGTGGCATGATTTCCTCAGAAAAGGAACAAGTCATTTTGAGAACCTGCTAAGCACTGAAAATTATGCAGGAGTTTGTATGATCTGATATTTACGCATTAAAAAGGCTCACACTGCTTTGTCTAAAAGAGAAAAGGCAGATGAAACTGCAACTCAGGCTTGACTTAGGTAATACTTTTAAATATAAATTAAAAATCCTGCCATAGTGAAACTAAGCTGCACAGAAGAAATTAATGATTTATACAACACTCTCAAATGAGTACAGAAAAATTAAGATAATTTTAAGCCACTGATGTTTCTCTCATGAATTCCTCAAGGACGGTCACTACGTTTCTGGCTTCTGGCATTTCTGCATGTTCTACTTTAACAATCTTCAAAAGGATGTCTCCACTGCCACAGTTCTTTAAAAACATGTAACACTTGAACAAGGCATAGTGGTTCATTTCAGCCTGGCGGATATACCTCTTCAGGTTGTTAATGTCTTGTATAGCCTGGGAAAAGAGTAACAGCGTTTCCTTATCCTTCTACATGGACAGAAAATGTTCTATCAAGTGGAAAAAAAGTGAAGGAAGAATAGTAGGAGAAGCAGAAGCATTCCCTGCAGGGATTTTACATTACTACTCAAGCGTGATGTAAGAATTGAGTACTGTCTTTGATGCATATTACCAGTGCTGCTGTAACAATGCAAAATGTGTGGATACCACAACTTGGTACGTCCAAATTTGAAGCAAGAGTTCTCCTATTACGACAGACCACCTAAGAACTGTTAACTACTGAATGTTACCAATCACGATATTGTGTGTGCGCAGCTCAAATTTACAGTGTTTTAAGAAAAAAAGTGTGCTTTATTTTAAATATGAGAAACTGCCTTTGAAGCACTCACTAAAGCAACTTCTACACTACTTTACATTCTGGTCTTGTCAACTACAGTAAGCCAGTTCTCAACTTAAACTTCATTTTTTTATTTTCATTTTTGATTTGATGATCAAAGTTGATGATATTCAGACGTCATAAATAACCTAAAACTTTTCCTTGCTGCAAAAAGAGTATTTGCTCCCTCGTTATTTTGCTTCTCTTTAACATATACGAACACGTACCTTCAATTTAAAGTTTTCCAAAATCTGCCGGAAGAGAAATGGATTTCCACCTTCAGCACCATTCACAAAAGCTTGCATCCAGTCCTCACAGAATCTGTTGCTTGCTGTTCAGGAACACAGAGAAGAGATGAGAAAAGGTAAATGAGCTCAACATAAACATATAGCTGCACTCACCTGGTTTAAACCCCCTCACATAACAACTGATAATAGCATACTTGGGCCAGGATGTAAGTCTTAAGAAAAAAAGAAATAAATGTGGAAAAGAAAGGGAAACACAGCTACAGTGATTACGTGAAATTCTGTCCTGATTGTTGAATTCCATTTGTTAAAAATACACGGGGGAAAAAAACCCACAGCATTTTGCAGCTTCCCTGAGGCATACGAGTTGCTAGTTTCATGGTGTGCAACCTAAATGCACTGTGGATTTTATTATCACAATTTTCAAACCACAGTTCCAGCATGTCTGGTGAAACAAACTACTCTGCTGCCTCATAGGAAAACAGCTGTTCTAGTTTCCAGGTAGAATCCAAACTTCCTAGGCATGAACTTTTGGGCTTCTGAACATCCTCAGCTACCTCTGGTGTCCACAGCTCGGCACTTGATGGATACAAGTAACAGGAAGAAGTATTCACAGCTGTAATCTCACCTGCATTATGCAACTGAGGCTGAGGTCCACTACAGTCTATAATCATTGACTTGTGCTGTTCTTCAGTCATGGCAATACACAAGGAGGTCATTGTGCCTTCCTGAACAAGTCCTTGGAGGCTGGCAGCTGCCAGAAACCTGACACAAAAAGCCCTTGTGAACTGCTTGCTTCTTTACAATTCCTGAACAGCAAGAACAGGAGGCTGTCATACAAAAAAGCCGTTACTCACAGGTTCCTTGGTCTCAAAGTATTTTTACCTGCTGATGTCTTTTTCTGTTCTTTCATCTGCGTTTTTAACTTCTACAGGAGTATAACTCAAAGCCTTAAAACAAACAAAAAAAGAAGGAAAAAGCTGATACAACTTTGCTATTCTGTTGCTATACTGCAGTTACTAGCAATAAATGCATAATGTGGTACTTAAAAAATTGTTCTTTTCAGAGAAAGAGCAGAAGCTAAGGGAATACTCCACATTATAGTCATCACAGCTGGCTTTGTGCTCAGAAGAAATATATCAGTTATACTCTCTTAGCAATTCCATCCAAAGCCTCCTCAAACTCAGGGACTAGAGCTAGGATTAATTTCTTTCCTGTTTCCAGTGAATTACATGAGGCACATAGGCAATGTAACATCCCTTTTGGTTCAGAGAAATTTTAGCAGGGACAGCTTTCTCATGCTGTTTCTAATTTCTTCATTCTAATTTCAACTTGGACACTACTACGTAATTTAAAATTAGTTAATTATAAAAATTGATAGAAGAAATTGCAACAGGCTTCCTTAGCAATAGAGCAGGGGAAAACTACTTGCCCTGGATTAAGAAAAGTTGTTCTTCATTTACTCCTTGCTGGGAAAGCAAACATCAAACATTTTAAACATGTTGGAATCGCTGAGACGCCTTCTGAAACTTTTTTAGTTATGCAGTTGGAAATACACTTACAGCATGTAACAAGAAGGCAAGTTTCTCCTGGAAGAGCTGTACCACTCTCTGAATAGGGCATATAGCATTCTCAAACCAGCTTCGCAAGTAGGGGTTAACGTAGGTCTCCCAGGGGTTTTGCTGTAACAAGTTGAAACAATAAAACTTTAACTACAAATTACATTTCTATGCAAATAGAAGCCTATTAATAATCTATTCAGCCTAAGATATTTGGATGTCAAAGCCACCACGGTGAACTATGATGATGAATTTGACATTTAAAGCCATGCTTTATCAGCAATGAAGGGCTTCATTTTTTAAGAACAGAACTGTAATATTATGGTGTATACTGAGCAAAGACCATGCAACAGCAGACAGGATGAGGAGACTCAAACCACATAGCTTCCATTAGAAAAACTGTGACAAGAAAACCACGAAAAATCTTTCCTTAATATTCAGAAGTGGTAAGAATCTATGTGGACGTTGATAACTCTCCTGGAGACCATTACTTTTCATTAGTCATTCTCCTCTCTGAATCCAATGGCAAGTAACCTTTAACAGATTTATGACTGGCACAAGAAAGTCCCGTCCCTGCGCCTCCCCTTTTTTTTCCTCTTTTGACTTCTATCATTGATAGCACTTTAGACATTCACTGTCACCACAGTAAATCACCTCTCTCACAGTGTTTCACACTGGTACTTAAAACACCTAATGTCTCTATAGACTAAATCTTCCAGATTGTCTTAGTAACTAATTTGCATAAATAGTGATTTTCACCACTTAAAGAAGTTAGGCCTTACCTCCAAATCAAGGTTTATCTTCAGACTTCGAATGTATTTGTCCAGCTCAAGTCTGAAAGTATCTTCTTAAGGAAAATAAGTTGCGTCAGTTAAGACCTGCATTTTTCCCTTTCAGTATATGGCGGTTACCAGCGTTTTCAGTTACTGGAAAGTGTGTACAAACGAGCTGATTTCAAGCAGGAAACATAATTTTTACATCATCTCCATCTCCACACAGATAAAGAAAATTAAAGGTAAGGATATAGTTCCAGACCTTTCTCTGAGCCACCTAAGAAACAAACCACGTATTCTGGAGCATTGATGTCTGATTCCAGTGTTGCCATTTCTAGATTTTCTTGTTGGAAACGACAGTAATAACAACCAACTTTATATTCTGGTATGCTATGCAGAAAAAAAAATATTGTTAAAGATACATCACAATAAGTAAGTGAAAAAAGCAGACACACGTGATTTCTGTAAAGAACTTTCACCGGCTAGCACTGGTGGCTCCTGTGGTCATATATAGAGCTCTTTGACCTTCTTTTTTCCTCTATGGCACGATCACAGTAGTTTAAAAGGAAATAGACACAAACGCATGTAGTATCTTAAATATTGAAACAGTAAACTATTTACTGCAGTATTTTTCACAACACTACCTAGAAAGAGGAAAGTGCCACTGCATAAAGCTGTTACTAACAGCAGCAATAAGGCTGAAAACATGGAATCAGGATTAAACCTAAGCGCAGCAGCAGATGGCAAGATACGCAATGCTGCCAATGTTGCTTACAGTTTCTCATTCACAAATAATTTTAAAAATTTACCTCAGTCCCACTGACACTACATTCCCCATTCCTTCGAACAGGGCTCCTTTAGTAAGACGCTTAGCGATAAAACTGCGCAACTCAGTCTCTGCTTCAGATGGCAAGTTAGTGTCCAGCAAGGAGAGGCTTTCAAAAACAAGAATAAATAGTTAGCAAAAAGTTAAGTGTTACTGTTTTGTTTCTTTGAACAAGCACAGAACCACCTGCTTCTAGATGGGGGCCCACTAGGATCCTTCTCTGGCCTACAACTAAGTTGCTCTGCGACTACTGGCCCATCAGAAATGCACTCCGTGGTTTGCCTGCCAGACCAACGCCTGGAGCTGCGGTGTCAGCTGATGCTGAACTTCTCAGCAGTTACGAACCAGTCACTGCCCCTCTCTGTTCCTGTGTTTCCCCAATTGTAATACAGAACCACAACTCCATTACAGAGCTTGTGGGAAAATGTCCATTTAAAATTGTTTAATAAAATTGATTTACCTACTATCTACATGAAGACTTAAGTCAATACAGGAATGTTAAGTAGCAAAGAAAACAGTTTAATTCACAGATGGTAGTTTAAGACATTATTTGAGCTCTGTAGTTGTGTCCATCCCCTAGGTATTCCAGGAGAAGCACCCGAGGGACTTCAGCATGCTTTCATGGAGGTTTCTGCTTTGAAGGGGCTTCAATATACTTGCTTACTGTTCACCTAACAGCAATACGGTAAAGACTTTAAAGCGAGGTGGTAAGGGCAATGATGCTGTCCCGCAGGTTGGCTTTACCTGAAGTCTTCGCCGGAGGGTGTCTGTGCCCCCGCGCTGCCGGGGCTGCCATCGGCGCTGCCACCCGCGCTGCCCCCCGCCTGCTGCCAGCACCTGAAAGTCAGGCCCTGGCATCACCCGTTCCAGTCTCAGCACACAGCACAGGGAGGGGACCGCAGCAGGGAAAGGTATATGGCCTTAACCGTTTTAAAGCAGGAGCTGGGAATCGGGACGTTATGGGAGGAAAAAACTCTCGGGGGGGGGGGGGGGGGGGGGGGCGGGGAATAAAGCGAATTCCAGCATCTGGGAACTGGCCAGGCCTGGAAAGGGCGCGCACCCCCCGGCCGGCCCCGGCCCCGGCTGGCGGCCCGCTCACCTGCAGCTCCGGTAGCTGTACAGGCTGTGGTAGGTGCTGCCGTGCCGCTCCGGCCGCCGCTCCTCGCCCGCGCCGCCGCCCTCCTCACTGCTCTCCAGCTCCCGCTCGTCGCCGTCCGGCAGCGCCGGCAGCATCGCGCCGCCCGCTCCCCGCCGCCGCCACGGCCTCGCCTCGCCCCGCCGCCCCGGACCCGGCGCTGCCCCCGCCCCGCGGGCAGGGCAGGGCAGGGCGGGCGCAGCGGCAGCTCCTCCCCGGCCCCCGCTGGGTGCAGCCGCCGGCGTGGGCGGGCCGCGCCCGCTGCCCGGCCCCGGGGAGGCGAACGGGGCGACGGGGCCGCGCTCAGGGGCCCGAGCCGCGCCGGGCACTGCCAGCAGGCCGCGTCCGCAGCCGGGGCGCAGCCGCACGCACCGCGCCGGGGCGGCCTGCGCTGCTGCAGCGCCGCAGTGTAACGCACTGGAGAAAGCAACGTGGAGCGGTGGTAGCGGTGTCGGTACAGGTCACCCTTCAGCAGCTGTTCGCTGACTCGATGGCAGGACCCGCTCAAATCACATTTGACAGGATTAGCTGTGTCACGTTTTTAAAAAGCCTACTCTTGTTTCTGAAATACTTTTTTTCCCCTGTTAAAACAGTACATTTGTTAGCTCAGCCCCGTGACAGGCAGTTCTCGCAGCCCAGCCCCGCGGGTGGGGAGCTGCTCTCCCCACCAACCTGCGGCAGGGCCGCTGCAGGAAGCCTACAGGTCTGGGCACTCCAGAGCCAGAAGTGTATGGAGGCTGACAAGCACCCCAATGGGATGTAACGGGGCGCAGGCACGGGAGGCTCTGCAGGGCAAAGCCAACTTTACAGTGCTCCCGGAGCACCATGCTCCCCCACACCTCAAGGCCTCCCCATCAACGAGCCACCTACATGGACACAGGTGATAACCACCAAAACACTGCGCAGAGCGGCCTGTTGAAGGGATACAGGCCGCTTGCCCCCTCAGCTGTCGTGGGGAAAAAAACCCAATTTCTCCTTCACATTAAACGTGGAGACAAGAAACCCTGCCAGGTGCCTCAGAAACCCCAACCCGCGGTAGCGCCTGAAACAAAATGGCGGCGGCGCGCCACCGCGAGGCACGATGGGAGCGGCCGAGAGGCGGCCGGGACCGCCGGGAGCCCGTCACGTGGGCACTCCCTCCCGCCGAGCCGCGGTGCAGGCTGGGAGCTCGGAGGCGGTGGCGCCAGGCGGGACCGTGGCGGCCATTTTATGTCTGCTCGCTCCCTTCTCTGAGGAGGCTGCTGTGGGCGTTGCGGCTCGCGGGGGAAGAGCTCGGCTGTCTCCTTTCTGTGTGAGTTGGGGGCGCCGCTGCCATGGGCCGTAAGAAGAAGAAGCAGCTGAAGCCTTGGTGCTGGTATCCTTCTCTGTGGGATGAGGCGGGTGTGGGGCGTTGAGTGGGGGAGGGGAGCGGCCTGGCTCGGTCGCGTCTCGGTTCCGTTCTATCCCGTTCTCCCCTGGGCTGCTCGCTCTCCTGGGACGGGGCTCATTCCTCCTCTCCACGTCCGTCACGATTTGGCTCCGTGCTTGGTGTTGTCCCATTTCTGTGCTCTTCAGCGCGGGGATGGGGCCTGGTCCGTGCCCTTCCTCTGCCCCGCCCCCCCTCCCCCTCGCGCGGCCTAGTCCGTCCGTTTCCGCCTCTCTCACTTGAGGCCTCGGCCTCGTCCGATCCGTGAAGCCGGAGCAGGCCGCAGCTTCCCGGCCGGCTGGCTCTGGCGCTCCGGTGGCGGATTGTCGGGATCGTGGACAAAATGGAGAACACTCTTTAGCCCCCGGGGGGAAGGATGTTAGCGGAATACAATAATAGTTTTTCAAGAAGTATTGGGGCGGGTGTAGTTAAGACACTTTTTTTAAAACTTTTTTTTTTTTCTTGGCTGGGGGCGGCTTTCAAATTGCAATTGTTGCATCAAAGTAGTTATAATTTCTCAGATATCTCAGTATCTTCGATCACTCCTTTAGAATCTGCTTTGTGTTGGGGGGTGATTACAGTTTTATCTTTTCGAGTGCTAAAATGTTTTTGCCCGGTCTGAAATTGTTTAATAAAGGAATTTATAAGTTGCTCTGAGATCTTTTACCGTTTCGTGTTGGAAGGCATCTGTCCTACTACCCATATTAGTTTCAGTTACTTTAGTGTGAGGGATGCAAGACACACATTGTATTAAAAAGGAACCGCTAATAAATAACAAATGTCTATTTGTCTCACTTAGGAGGATATGTGTGGAGTGTTTGCTGAAATATTAATGCCGACCTGCCAGAAAGGAAATCGCAGTTTGTCTCTTCTGTCACATAGATGTCCAGAAAGTTCTTTGCTTATAATCTGTTTAGAAATAAAAAAATCTTTAACGACAGCAGTAAATTATGCAGTGTCATAAGAGTTGGTAGCTGGATAAGTGAAAAAAGAAAGGAATTTTTATTTTAAACTTTTTTTATGTTTTATAAATGTTAGTTACTCATACTTGTTATTAAATAGGCACTTATAAGTATTTAGCATCACTTACCTTTTATGGATTTCAAGTCTTATTTCTCCTTCAGTGCTTTAGCAACTTTATTTTAATCTATATGTATGCCGAGAAGGTATGAGTCCACTTGAAAAAAAACTAGGACTTGAAAAGCATGTGTCAAAGGATATGGGATCGAATGGTGATTCTGATTGCCTGCACACATCTTACCAGTTTGATATCTATGCAGAGGGAAATGCTGGATGCTGGGGGGGGGGGGGTTTGGTTTCAGACTTCCGTGAAATATTTGTCATGCTTAGGATGCTCAGAGGTGCTCCCTATACTTTTGGTTTTTGTTTTGTGTGGTGGGTTTTTTGGTTGGGTTTTTTTTTTTTTTTTTTTGCTTTAGGACAAATCAGTGATGCAAATTAGCTTAGTGTTATATAGAAGGTCACTTTCAAGTTTCTATATTTCCTTAACAGTCTTCAATAGGTATTGTAACAGGGATTTTGATGATGAAAAAATCCTTATACAGCATCAAAAAGCAAAGCACTTTAAATGCCATATATGTCATAAGAAACTGTATACAGGACCTGGTTTAGCTATACATTGCATGCAGGTAAGAGGTTTTAGGCTTATATAAGCTTTTCTTGACAGTTTCTAGAATTGGAATTAATAGTAAAGGTGGGGGGTTGGGGGCATTCCAGAGTCTTAAAAACTGATGAGAAAAACACACAAGTGGCCTGTTTCCAAATCAGGAGTCCTGCTGTGTCAGCAGTCATACAGAGAGTATGCAGTAGAGATCTCTGCTATCATTTTTGGGGTGTGGGAGGAGTGAAGGAATTGTATTGTCCTGGTGTTCAGGAGATAAGTTTATATAAAGTTTTAGAAGTTAATCTTAGTGATTGGGAAGCACATACCAGGAAAATACTTGGTCAGAGAGATTCTTCCCATTAAGGATATTCCTTTTCTATCGTGAACTGGCTGAAGAACACATAGAATCTTAACATGAATTGTGGTTAGAAAGACTTTTTCTTTTCCACTTTAGGTACATAAAGAAACAATAGATGCTGTTCCAAATGCTATTCCTGGAAGAACGGATATTGAACTGGAAATCTATGGCATGGAGGGCATTCCAGAAAAAGATATGGAGGAACGAAGGAGGTTACTTGAACAAAAAACTCAGGGTAAAGTGTAATCTAGCTAGTTATTTCCCTAGTCTGCTTCGTACTAATGCTAAGCTGTGTGGTAGAGGCCTCACTTCTGAGCGGGGTAAGGGTTGGGTTTAATGCATTCTGACTGCAGCTCTAGACATTTGCCAGTCACGTAGGTTGAGAGAGATTTTTCTTTTCCTGTTCAAAAGTAGCTGCATGCCAGTGCAGCTATAATAATTATCTAATGATTGTTGTGATCATGTTCTTATTTTTGAGGGTAAGGTGAGGAAAGGCCTGGGGTGATAGAAGCCTTGATGACACCCAAATACTTGATTTCTTTGCTCTTAAAGTATACCTTTGTTTGAATTGTTTTGGTTTATTCTGGACAGCATGACGCTGCCATATGAACGAAGACCCCCATGTATGTTGAGGGTTATTACAGTGTGTCACTTTCTTTGCCTTTGTTATTTGTATGTATAGGTAGGCTCACATAGTTTTTCATCTTTGTAATTCTATGAATTGTTGAACACGCAGAGAAGATTTGAATTTTATGTTTTTCATTCCAACTAGAATACACCAGACAAAACTAATTTCATAGAATATAATTTGCCTTCAGTCTGACCATTGTACTCTTTAGCAGAGAGCCAGAAAAAGAAACAACAGGATGATTCGGATGAATATGAAGATGATGAATCTGCAGCTTCAACTTCATTTCAACCCCAGCAAGTTCAGCCACAGCAGGGGTATGTTCCCCCAATGGCACAACCAGGTTTGCCTCCTGTGCCAGGTGCACCAGGGATGCCTCCAGGTGAGATGGTGTTTCAATGCTAAAAAGCTGAATAGAAACTCAATTTGCTGCTTATATACTGGAGAATTAATCTGGCCTTTCTAACGCTGGGTGGTAGAGGTCACAGAATAGTTTTGTGAGGTGCACTTAAGCAGTTTCTTCTTTTTCTTGCCCCTTCTGTGTGTGTGCATGTCTTCCTTTGTGAAGTAGATGAAGACACCTAATACTTGCACCTAGATTGAAGGAATATGGTGGTAAGACAGATTTGTACTTTAAACATAAGTCTACCAGTGATACTTGGTGGTGGTATTTTGTAGCGAGATTCTGGAAACAGCAGAAAGCCTGGCATATATCTATCTAGAGACTGCTGACACCGAACAGGCAGTTTATACACAGGCAACAAATATATCGAGGAGAGAATTTTGATCAATGACAGTGAGCGAAAACTGGTCTCGTTTTGTGTAATGATAAGGCATGTTCTTTGGAGACTACTGAGAAAACTTACACAGTCTCGCAGGGCTGATACAATGAATCTTAAGTCAGATTTGCAGATGATCTTTTATATTGCATTGTTTGTAAGCAGTGTTATTTCAAAAATCAATCTTTTGGAGCTCCTGCAAAGCATTTTTTCCAGTCTAAATTTATTAGATGACATTTGTTAGCAACTGTGTGTTGTCAGAGTTGTTTAAAATTTATTTTTCTTTTAAGGTATACCACCATTAATGGCAGGTGTTCCACCTATGATGCCTGGAATGCCTCCAGTTATGCCTGGAATGCCACCTGGGTGAGTAGCAAGAAAGACTTAATATTACATGTTCGTACTGTGCATTTTAAACTGTAACAGAAAAAGTAAGGCTAATTAGGAAAATGTACATAGGAACCTGTGAACCCTGTAACCTTAATATAAAGGCTCACCAAAGAACTGGATGGCTGTAAACCAACATTAAAAATATGACCAAACTCTGAGTTTATGTATAAAGTATGCTGCCTTTCTCCTAACTTTACTGAGTAGTAGTATAATAATTTAAAGTTTTGTTGTGTTGGTTTAGAGCCTCCTGTGAACCCTGTTTCTTTGTATGTTGCACGTATGTTGTGCACCTGGTTATCAGTCATCAGCCTAACAGGAAAAGATACTGGATAGTTTAAATTCTGGTATTTTGGGCAAAAGTAAGATGTTGGTTTTTATGTTTGTTTGGGGGTGACACCATACCCTATCACAATGTATTTGGAAAATCACAGTTAGATTTTTGATTTTGTCATAAATTTTCACAGATTACATCAACAGAGAAAATACATGCAGTCATTTTGTGGTGGAAACATGTAAGCATCTCATTAATGTAATTCTAGGTACATTCATTATGCCATTTTATGTCGTGTCTTTGATAAACTTGAAATTGTCTTACTGAAAACCTCTGAATATTGCCTAAGAATTTGGGGGAGATGTCTGGTTAGGTTTTGTTATTATAATTATACACATTATATTATTATAATATAATTATACACATTATATTATAATATCTGAAGTTTTTATGCTTTAGCTAAATGAATATTACAAAGCTATATAATAGGAGAAATGCATTCTACAAAATATTAACCAAATAGACCCTTAGGCACTTACAGCCTCTCTTGAAGCAGAGTACAGCTCCATGTGCTTGAACCTTTACACTGCAGGACATACTGCAGGAACTTTGTTTCTAAGTTCTGAAGTTCACTCTTAAAGGTTGCTCTCTTTGGTGACACAAATACTGTTCTAATAGTCTTTGAATTTAAAAATCATGTTGTAGTTGAACATCATGTGGATGCTCGTCATGACTGGTTTTCCTGGGTGGAAACTGAGCTGAGTTTTAGCAGGCTTGCTGGTGCTTAGTCTTTCTTAAACTCTGTTAGCTTGAGGTGAATGTAATACCATCTAGTAAAAGACACAGACTAATTTGCAAAAAATTCACTGCGCTTCCATTTGCGGGGAGGAGGTGGTGTGTGTTGCATTATGATAGTTTAATCTAAAGTTTTGCTTACTTAACGTGATGATCTTTTACAAAAAATAAGTAAAGAAGAATTAGGACCTAGGGACCTAGGAAGCAACTTTAGGTTTTAGTGTGGCACTAGTTCTAGTACTATCCCTGCAGTTTCTCTGAAAGTCATCTTTCTGGGAGCAGCAGGCAGCAAGCATCCAGCACTTTTTTTTTCTTTTTTTTTCTCCCCCCCCCCCCCCCCCCAACTGATGGTTGTCAGAATGGGTGGCAAGACTGACTTTGCCTTCTCCAACCATTAACCCAGAAAAGGGTTGATGGTACAGTGTTCCCAGTCATTACTGCTGCTGCTTTGGTTTTCTTTTGTAGCAGTGGTAGACAAGTTGAGAATAAAAGTAAGACTGGGTAGCCGTTTGCTTTGCAGAATGAATGCCTGCCTGCTCATGATGAGTTCTTTCGATTTTTGAAACAGGAATGGTGAAGGTATCTTGACTTTGTCATACAAATAGAAACTACTTCTTAGTGGGGGTTTGGTGTGCATTTGGCGGCTACATATCTGCTTATTTTGCTAACTAAAGTAATAAGCATTCCTTTATTTTGTTTCCCTGATCTGGCTTTGAGTGTCTGGAAAATTTAAGCAAACTTGGTTTGTTCCCTGTGGAGGAATCATACCTATTCATCTATAGCTTCCCAATTTAGAAGTATTTAGTATTGTAGACAGCTTAATTTTTATGGAGTTGCAGCCCTGTGCGGGAGGAATTTGCTTATATTAAGGGTTGTATGTATGGTTTAGGTGGGGGAACATGTATTCATTTGTAGTATGGTTTAGTAGATAAGGATAAGAGGAGTTGTTTAGATGCCACCTTTCTGTGAGGAAATACAGAGCAATTTTTTTCTCCAAGAATCGGCAGCAAGGGAAAAAAAACCCCAACAACTTGTTTTTAATATAAAGGAAAAACATGCCATAATGAGGATTTGTCATTAAAAAAAATAATTAAAATCCCACTTTTCTATCCTTAGTGTAGGGAATATTTACTGTAATTAAAACTCCAGAGGCTTTCTTATGCTGTGGTCTCTGCTTTTATCAGTATTTTCTGGATATTTTTATAGATTTGGGTTGTCTGCCATTGACTGGAGGAAGGAGAATATGTTAAAATAGCAGGAGGGTGCTATAACCAGTAGTGGACTTGTGGTGTCAGAAAGGAGTAACAGCAGATGTACAGTGTTTTAATGTGATTGGAGTTAGCTGTTTTTCCTCCTTTCAAATTTTCTGAGAGTATACTGAAATCGGATTCTTGTAACTGCTGAAACTAGTAGCCTGAAGTAGATTTCAAGGGAGACACCAGTTTTGGACCTCTGATAATAGTGGAAGTGAAAGCTTTAGGAATTAAAGTTCAAATGAAAAGTGTTTGGAGAGGGGTATTCTTGGTTTTGGTGGGTTTGGGGTGGTTTTTTTGGCTTTTTTAGTAGTTGGTTTTTTTTTTCCCTTGTTGTGCAAAAACATTTCCAACTGAGGAGTCAGCTGGTTTTCAGTTGCCTCTGGAGGTTCTTGAAATTCTTTACTGTAATTTTTTTATCTAATACAGGTATGTGCCAATTGTCTTAATGGTTTATCATGAGTGTTCATACCAGTGCTCATTTTCTGTTTCATAGGATGATGCCAATGGGTGGAATGATGCCTCCTGGGCCAGGAATACCACCTCTTATGCCTGGTATGCCACCAGGTAGGTCAGGGTTGTCGAACTCGTACTATGGTGAGAGCTAATTTTTTTTTTTTATTATTTATTTACTTATTTATTTATTTGCACTTATATTTAGGATTTATATAAAGAATATACAGACTTATGCACCACCTTGGTGTGGATTGATTGCCACAGAAGCCACTCTTTTGTGCGTAGGTGAAGGGCTTGATTTATGGCTTTTGATTATTAAGAATTATCTGTGTTTGGTACCATTGTGAAGGTAAAAGCCAGAATGTAGTTAACTCTTCCTGTTGCACTTTCTCTGGCTTTTGTATTGCCAAGTCTCTCTTAATCCCTTTTTTTGATGTCTGTGGCTGCAGCTGAAAAATTGTAGTGATTGAAAATGTAGGAAATGAGAAAAAATGTTGGTGGTATACCCAAGTAAACCTGCTGTGTGAAGAAACGAACTGAAATGTTGGTGTCTTAACCATGGCTAGAAGAGATGTTTATTGATTAAGCAGCATTAAGTTTTGAGGGTGTTCCACCTGAGCAGCAGCTGTGCTGTGACAGCTTGAGGTTAGCAGGTTTCCCTGTATTTCTTACTGGAGGAGGAGGCAAGCCAGTAGGACAGTTACAGCCTAGTTATCCTGCACAGTAATATGATGGGAACTCACGCAAGCTGTTAACTTCCCATCTCTGAACCTCTCCTAGAGCCTCACGTGTAAGAAGTGCATGTATTGTGGTGATAGGCTACAAAAAGTAGCCCTGTGTTACTGTTGCACTGTGCTAAAGACCCACAGCAAAGCTAATTTGTGTTACTATGGTCAAAGTTCTGGTACGGTTCGTGATGGCTGCATCTTATAAGTCTTATCCATGCACTTGGAAGCATAGGCACAGTGTGTTGGAAACAGTTACTGTGTTAATTGTGTTGATTTACTGAGAGTATAAACTTCCATCATTGAAGCTGTACTATAAAATACAACTTAATTCAGTATTGCTCTGAAGTGTTTGAGGTTATTGCCTATGCATGGACATTTATTGGTGACTGCTGGTGATACCCTTTGTCACGTTTTATTTTCCTGTTGCCTTAAAAATCCATCTTCCTTTGGGGAGACACTGTTTTAAGAAACACTGTGAACAGAATCCTCTAAAGGAATACTCTTCCTTCAGCCTGATTTTTAACCAGATCTTTGTGGTTTGTAGGTATGCCACCGCCTGTTGGTCCTCGTCCTGGGATGCCTCCAATGACACAAGCACAGCCTGTTACAGCACCAGGCATTCTTAACAGGCCTCCAGCTCCTGCTGCATCAGCACCTACCCCCCAGCCTCCAGTTACTAAACCACTCTTCCCAAGTGCGGGGCAGGTAAGGTATCTCATAACCTGGAAGCTATTGTTATATTCTTCAAATTGCCCCTGTGTCAACAGTGTCTATTCTTTATTATCAAGGAGGCCCAAGAAATGACGGGTTAAGTTTCTTACTTGTGTTGATTCTAAGTTTAATTCAGTGTAGTGCTTGAATTAATTTTGAAAGGTTGTTTTGTTTGTCTTACAACAGCAATGAAACCAGACAGAAGTTCTGTAACCATGGGGGGAAGAAAGGAGTAGGCAAAACTTTGCTTAATCCCTTTAGTTTGTCATTTATTAAGGGTGCTTTGGGTGGGTGAAGGGATCTGTTAGCTACAGGACTCTGATTGCCTAGAACATCACTGGAAATTTCCAAAGTGTAGATCTTGATGTGACTTGTTCTCTCCTGTTCTTTTCATAATATTTTTACTGATAGATGATCAGTAATTTCTACTGATAGATGGACTAACTTAATTTATTCTGTAGTCCTGTTAAACGTTTCCTGAATTAGGAGTTTTTTTGCTTTAAATAACGTTCAGGAGTAAGTTAGGGTAGTAAAAATTCTAAGTGTTTTGGGGAGGGAAGTGGGGAATGGATAGTGGCTTGTGACCTCTACCTTTTGATTTCTCTTGTGTATAAGCTGTGAAGTTTTTACTTACTTTCAAGTATGTTGCAGAAAACTTCGTAGTGTACTATTTGCATTTTGGACTTCTGCAGGGAAGGTAGTTGTTTACAAAACCATAGTCCTTTCATAAGAAAGGACTTGAGCATAAGAAATCCTTTCATCTGGATACTTTCCACCCATTTGTTTGGAGACTTTTCACTGTTTCCTTTCTTTTATGCTACAGATGGGGACACCTGTCACAAGCTCAAGTACAGCTTCCTCCAATTCAGAAAGTCTGTCAGCATCTTCTAACGCTCTGTTTCCTAGCACAGCACAAGTACGCAGGAAGTCACAGTTAAAACAAATTGCTTTGCAACTTAACCCTTTGGACCGTTCTGTAAAAGCTAAAATTGACTAAACATCTTCAGATAATTTCTGTTATATTCCTGATTATGTTTAGCTGGGAAAACTGCAGAGTCCTTGATTGTGAGTTGCATCTTACTAGAAATAAGCATGTCAAAGTGCCCAATTTTCTTAGTGTAAAAGAATGAAATGTTACATCCTGGTTCTAAAGGGTTAAAAAAGCATGAAAGCAGTTAAATGCATTTTAGTGGGCAGTGGTTAGCTTGATGCATGGTGAAGGCTTTTTAGTTTGTTGTTTAATATGGTACATCATAACGTAGGGAATTTTGTAATGTGCGTTGTGTGCAAAAAATTGAAATACCTTGTTTTAATTGGAAAGTTCAGGTAATTGTAAATGTGCAGTGACTAGAAACAAGCATTCTCTCATAATTAAAGCTTGCTTTGGAGATCGCTGCATCTTCAGAGAAAGCTTGGTGAAGCAAACTTTTCTCGTCTTAACAGTTTTAATCTAAGAAAGCAGGAAAGATGAGATGCTGGAATCTAGTGAACCTCATCTGCCTTCAGCTGATCATTTACAGGCGAGGCTAAAGATTTATAGAGACAATAGTACTCTGAAAATATTGCGGTGTTTTCATAGAGAGAACACTTAAAACAAAAACCCAGACCCAACAGAGGTTTCTTAAATATTGAATGAAAACATTTCTTAAATACCTAATTATAATGAATACTAACATTTTGAGCTGTACTTTAAACTAATGGTTGCTGAAGTATGCTAATAATTTAGTGAGGTCCAATGAATTTATACTAATAGGCTCTTAAAGAAACCCAGTGATTCAGGAAAGATTTAGACACTTACCAGTGTTTGAGATTAAAAATTTTGATAGGGGGGGGGTTTTGTTGTTGTTCCTTTTTTCTAGTTGTGCCTTTTGACCTGCAAATTGTAGACTTTCCAATTTGTGTGTGTGTGTATGTGTATATACTGGGGTTTATTTTGTCTTGTTTTCAGTTGCTGTAGTATGCAATAAGGCTGAAGTTTACTTTTGTCAAGCTTGTTATAATTGCGTATCTCACTGGAAGCTTTCAGAGGTCTAACAGACATCATTTAAGTTTTCTTACGCTTTGAGAAATAAATATTGATCTATCTCTGTGTTTCACAGGCTGCAGCAGCTGTTCCAGGTCCAGTTGGTACTGATTTCAAACCTTTGAATTCTACACCTGCAACAACAACAGAACCCCCAAAACCTACATTCCCTGCTTACACGCAGTCTACAGCCTCAACCACTAGCACGACAAACAGTACTGCTGCTAAACCAGCTACATCTATAACAAGTAAGCCTGCTACCCTCACAACCACCAGCGCAACCAGTAAGTTGATCCATCCAGATGAGGATATATCACTGGTAAGTTAAAATATTTTCATTGTCTTCCTGAAAAATGCAGTTTATGCTGATAGGGCTGATTAAATAGAACTTCTATGCTCTGCGTTATGTGTATCTTAATAACAGTGAAAGTGCAAATTGTGGAGAGTTCATGTAACAGAACCACACATCAAGAAAACTTCTCCAGTTGCAAAGCGATGGCTGGCAGGTTGCAGTGATCTTGCTGCAGATCTAAGCCTTATTTCTGTTGGTGACAGGAAATTACTTAAAATATAATTTGGACTTCTGTTCAGTGTGTGAGTTAAGCTTGGAAGTTAAATAGATGTAGGTAATGAGTGTAGGACAGAAGGCTTAAGTTTGAAGTGGTTTTGGTGCTTTTACAGCAGTCAGAAGTACGTATTTATGGATAAAACAAATGAACCTTAACTTCAGGTATCTTTAGATTTGTATTTTGGCTTTGCTGTTTCAGCTTGTTAAGGAGGAAAAAAAAGGCTTTCCTCAGCGGAGGGAGGAAATGCATGCAGAATGATAAATTGGCCAGTGTTAAACAGTTACTTTGAAGGAAGGGGGGGGAAAATGCAAACGGGACTGTGTATTGTTACTAGTAGCAGTCTTTGAACTTGTAAGGAAGTTGAAATAGCTAATACCTGTGATCTACTTTGTTACACTTTCATTTACTTTGCTTTTAGTCTTGCAATGTGTTATGGTGGTCTGTTCCTGGTTTTAGGAAGAGAGAAGGGCACAGTTGCCTAAATATCAGCGCAATCTTCCTCGGCCGGGACAGGCTTCCTTGGGTAATCCACCAGTTGGACCAATTGGAGGTATGATGCCACCACAGCCAGGAATTCCTCCACAACAACAAGGAATGAGACCTCCCATGCCACCTCATGGTAATCATGTTTCCCAGCTTTCTTTTCTTGAAAAGACTTGTTTTGGCTATAAACTTTTTTTAAAACCCAGTGGCATGTACTGGCAGGGGCTTGAAGCTTTTCACAAAATGAAACTTCTGCCCATTATTAAAAAAAAAATAAAAAAAAAATCTTCTTTGCATCTTAAATGTTCTGTTTATAGGTCAGTATGGTGCTCATCACCAGGGCATGCCAGGATACCTTCCTGGAGCGATGCCCCCATACGGTCAGGGACCTCCGATGGTGCCCCCTTACCAAAGTGGACCTCCTCGACCTCCAATGGGCATGAGACCTCCTGTAATGTCGCAAGGTGGCCGCTACTGATGCTACTACACACGCTCTAATAGGTTTGGAGATTAAACCTTTTCTCATCTTGTGCTGTTAATATAGCCGAGCTTCCGTCAATTAAGGCTTCATTGTGACTTTAAAAAAAAAAATAAGTATCTTCCCACATGCAAGGAGCTATTGGACATTCTTATTTTACACGGGAAAAATTATTTGGAATAATAACAGGAACTTTTCCTGATGTTGCAATTTATACTGTATGGCTTCTTTTTCATGTTTCATCTAGGTTTTTAGAAGTGAAGTATAGTAAATATGGTTCGTTAAATTGTGAAGGCGCTGGAATTACATGAACATACCACCTTAAAGGCAAGTTCTGTAACATTATGTTGCTATTTGTGAAATGATGCCTTCACAGCACTTCAAGTGCTGTTGGACTTCATGTCCCCAACATAGGTTGGTGAGGGCTGTAACTGTTCCCAACTACTTGTACATTTAAGTCTGAACTTGTAACAATATTTAATGTATTTAGAGTTCTTCCTGTTTCAGGGTTTAAGTAAACTGACCCACTAAGGTCGTGTGACTTTTCTGTACTGTTATAAACTTCATTGTAATAAAAGAAGAGAAAAATTTATATGCCTTTTCATTCATGACCAGCTGTGGACAACTGCCTGAAAGGTTTGTACAGATGCATGCCATGGTAGCTGTTGGTGTAATGAACACAGTTATTGGTGCTGTTTTGATAAAATCTGAACTACTTATTCTAAAATTAAGTGACTCCTTAGCTGCACATCTGAGTAGACAAAGACCTGTACACTTATTAACTGACTCCTCAAAAATGAGGCTGCAGGAGGCACATCCTAACTCTTGGTTGTAACTTTTCTTAATGCATAGGTTTCTTTATTTGTGCTTTCTTGTCCTCAATAAATTTGAAACGGATTTCTAGTCTGGCACTTGAAGGATGTAAAAGTGATTGCTCTAGGGTACATCCTAGTGCCAGATGTGTCCTGTTAGTTCACTCTTTTGACTGACTCTTTTTAATGTGCAAATGCATATGAATTTCAGGAGCCTTTTAGATGAAGATTTCTAGAAGCTTAGGTGCATGTCACATGGGTGAGTGACTTCCAGTTGATGTTGTATTGAAGTTGACCTGCAAAAGAGAAAAAGTAGCTTGACCTTCTCAGTGTATAAAAGAGACAGGCAGAGGGCAAGAGTAGTATGTTATATGCTTTCTTTTACTTTAAATATTGGGAATTTCAGATCTCGGCAGAGTCTAAAAGATGAGCCATCTGATTTTTTTTTGTGCTATGATCTGGCTGTTGGCTGAGTTTCTTGAGCCATTTAATGACAGTGTCTAGAGTAAGAGACCTTTTTAATCAGTTCTCCTAATTACAGTTATCAGAGAGGTCTTCCCCTTAGGAATTAGTCGCTTAATAAGTGTAGAGGGATAAATTACTGTCAAGGTTATAATTCTCTGAATGTTTAACAATGCTGTGTTAGGGTGCTACATTTCTGATGAGAATGAAAATGTAGAGGGAAGCTTTTTGGAGAGAAGTGAGAGCTTCCCTGGTCTCTTCACAACGGGGGAAAAAAGGAGTTGTTAATTTTTCATTTGCAGGTCAACTTTAAATACATGTTCCAGCCTCAAGCCTTATCTGTGCAATTTAATTTCTGGGGATATCTCTTCTTTTAGGATAATTAGAAAGATTATCAGTATTTTTGTGTCAGTTTGTTCCATAGATGTTTTTGTAGTTGGTGGAGTTTCTTCACTTAATTATAGTACTGAGCATTATGGCTCTTTTTCTTGAAAGTCCTGGGGTTTTTTTAGCCACGCTTAAGTACTTCATGTGGCTTTATTCTGTACTGTCTCTTAATAGCCCAGAAATACAGTACAGCTAAAATAATGTGGTGTCTCTCAGCTTCAAACCTGGGGTCATGGAATAGCTCATAAAAGCATCCAGTACAGGCTGATTACAGCTGAATGGCCTTAGTTTACACATTAAGGATTGTCAGGCACTTGTTCTGAAGTGTTGAGCAGTTTTAAGACCATAACTCCAAGCCTCTGTTGAGAAGCAGTTCTCTCTGATCACTGGTATCTGCTGATCACCTGTCAGATGTGCAGTATTTGGCTTGCAAATGTGCTGAATGGGCCTTAATGTCAGATCTTCTGTTAGCTCTTCATCTTGCTTTATACATAAATCTAACAGATAAAACTGTTTTGCTAAGGCAATGCTTTTATACTCTGGTTTTCTTCTGTTTATCTAATAAGGATGATAACAAAACACTGGAGAGATGTTTACAGTGTCTTAGATTCATGCTTTTTGTAATACTACACATAAAATTCATATATTATAAATTGATCTTAACTTCTGCTTTTAAAACTACAGAACTTCTTGCTTTTTCTGAAGATCATATTGCTGCTGTAAGGATGCTTTGCCCTTCTGCCCCTAGTAAAGTAAATACCTTCTTCCTTTGGTGTCTTTCTGTAACTTTCTGTATGTTGTTTTCAGACCCCTACTTTTCCTGGGATAAATACTTGAAAACCTTACTGCATGCACTGTTAACTCAGCATACTCTGCAAGTTGTATTAATTAAGAGTTTCCCTCTTTTAAATAGTGAATGTCTCATTGTTCCAATAGTAGTACCATTTTGTAGCTAATACTACATAGTTTGGATGCATTTTAAGATGGCACTTCCCTTAGTCGTGTTTTGATAATCTCTCAACTAAGTACTGCCACTTATTAGTTATATGGTATTTTAATAATCTTCAACAAGCAGGTAAACAACTTTTCCATGATTTTTCATGTGGATACTTACTTTCCTGCTTCTGTCATTTCTGTGCTGTAAGAGCTGTGACGTGGCTAGCTTTAGTTACTCTTGTGTCTCTTGTGTGTACTCTTCTGTGACCAGGCGGGTATTTCAGTGCGTATGTTTCTGTTGGTCCCTGCCTTCATTTCTGTGGATACTGCTTCTTAATGTTCAGAGAGTTGGATTTATGGTGCATTTTTCCAAAAAGAGGAAAACTACTTTGAATGTAGTAATTGCTTGTATAAAGGCAAAGGCTTCATTTACAGTACAAAGTTCAATCAACATAGTTGTGCCAGCAAAATCCCTAATTAACGCAGCTTGCAGACAGCTTTGTGCTTTGGTTAATCTCTCCCAAGATTCTGCAAGAGATTGCAGAAAAACATCGATATATATTTGTTGCAGGACTCTAGTGATACAATTACGTAGGCAGAAGCTTTATTTTTCAGTTGTTGCCTAAATTTGCCATGGCAGATCTTACAATAAAATTAAAACTTGCAGGTGGGTTTTGATCAGTCTTTAAATTGGAATGTAATGCAGATGTTGAATACAAAAAAACAGGCTGCAAAAAAAATGTTGAGGCACAGGTGGGAAAATATGTTTAGCAAAATATTTGGAATTTATGGCATCTAGGACTTGTTTAAAAGGTTCTAAATTATTTTATGCTTTGTCTCAATAATAATTATCAGAGGGTGATTTTTAGAGCAAAAGGGATGAGACTGGCATGAAAGAACCTTGGAAAAGCCTGGGCTGGTTCTTCGGAAGTCTTGATGTGACTGTTTCGTACTGCCTTTAGAACATCTTTCTGCCTTTGACAAAGGTTGCTTTAAATAAACCAGCTAAATTTTCAAGATTTTATGTGGACTAAAAATTTCTTCTGGAACTTTTGGATTATTTTTTTCCTTCTGCAGATGAGATTCTCAGGTGCTAATAAATTTGAGGCTGGGATGTATATGTAATAATTTCAGTGGTTAACTATTCCTCGCTCTGTGCATGCATGGGAAAATATAACAAGCTTCTAGAAACACATTCAGCTGCATCTGCCTTCTATGGTTTCTGCAATTATTTTAGCATATGGAGCTCTTGAACAGTACTTATATAGAATCTTAACTTTCTTAAAGCTTGGATAAAATTGAATGGAATATATAACCTGCAGTTATTTTATAGGAATAAAAATTCTGCATACAAGATAAAAAATAAAAGTATCAAGGTTACTTCAGATTTATAAACAGCAAGAAGGGCATTATGACTCTCCAGCTAAATTGAGACTGATACATCAGTCCATGAGCTGGGGCTGCAATTTAAAATGGTAACTAATGGCACTTAAAAATAATAGTAAATGTCTTAATAATTGTACTGGTCTAGCTTCTACATAAATACTAAGGTGAGGGCCAACACTTTCAGTGGCTGGTGGAATCTTTAACTCTACTTTTTGTGAACTAGTACAGTAAATACTATCAGTTATGGGAAAAATGCCCCAAAGCAACTGACTTACGTTCCATTGATCAAGATACAAAGCAAAACAAACTGTCCAATTCAGAAATAGCTACCAGCTGTAAAAAGTTTTGTTTGGGCCTAATAGGATAGGTGCTATAGCAGTCATTTTCTTTTGTTTGCTTGATCACTGGAATTTTGTTAACTTTGAATGCATGTCTTTCACTTAATTGGGTCATGTTTTTTCTAAAATTTAAATTTTTCTTCTTCCTATAGCCCTGCCATAGGACAGGCTGAGGCAGAGTCTCAGTGTTGCCCTGTTCAGTCTGAGGCAAGTGGGATTTATTTTATTCATTCTGGGGGCTTTCACAGCTTTATGGCTGTTGGATATTTATGTCCCCAAACTTGCAGCAAGTTTGGTGAAGGCCCCTAAATTTATTTTAATTTAGGTTTTTTATTCTCTTTTGGTAGATGGGCTCTATATTAATATTTATCTTTTTATTGTTGTTGTGTTTTTAAGAGTCTTTAGGGGGAGGGAACATGTTTTAAGATGTTTGTGTACCTTTTCTCTTAACGGAACAAGTTTCCTTCAAGGCTGCTCAGGTAGTCCTTGGTCACAATGCCCCCTCCCCCTCTCCCTGCATTGCATTTGTGCTGTATTTGTTTTTGGTAATGTGACTTTGTGTAGTTTCTGAACTAGTGACATGTAAATATCAGTTACTAATGTTTCCTCTTCTGGGGAGGTGTATTGAAGTACTTAAAATATGTTGGCTTTAACTAGTAAAGTGACATTTATAGTCACAAAATTGTGTAGCCTAAACTATAGAGTAGTTTCCTGGGAGGAGGTTGAGAGATTATTACTGCTGCATATGTGAGCTGCACCACAACAAATATTAATGTAGAGCCCTATGAAGAAATAGAGATTCAAGTTGGTGAAGTAGAATAGAAGAATGAGAAACCACAGCTGCAGATCTTTTTGGTTTGTCAGGTTCAGGGAAAACTTTTTCATCAGTGACTCGAATACACCAAATGACAATATTTTGGCTGTTGCAACAATATTGAAAGTAATGGCACTTTTTTGAAACTTTGTGGAATTCTGTCACATGTTCAAAATTTGCTTAGGTATATGCTTATCTGAAGTTCCTTCTTTCACACAGTGACTAGAAAAAATTCCACCCTTTGTAAAGAGAAATGAACTGTAGCGTTGCTGCTCACTTTGTTGCAGATACATTGGCTTTGAATGCTTGAGGTTGCTTAAAGACACTGCAGCTTTCAGAAGAACAGGTTTTGTCCCAGGAGGTCTTGCAGCCTGTCAGCAGTGAAAGAGAAAATTAACAAATGTTGGGGGTTGGGGTTTATAGCTTTTTACAATTTTTGAGATCTTTTTAAGATTTGTGGGTTTTGATGAGCATAGACTCTGTTTCATTTCTTCAAGATTTTACTAAATAATGACTCCCATATGGTTTCCAGTAGCTTTAATTAAAGGATAGAGTTGTAATTCTGAAATTAGTCATGAGAGTGGATTTCACATTCCTGTTGTACTCTTCTTTGTTTGTACTCTGCCCTTTGCATTTTTCCCCTAAAAGCCCCCCCCCCCCCCCCAGATAGTCTAGTCTGACTGGAAAATTGACGTGTCCTATGTTAACTGTTTCAAAATGATTACTCAGCATGGTGTTGCTTTTCTAATTCTCATTGTGGTGCTGCCCATTATAACAGTGAAGATGAGAACAACACTTCAAGGTATACTACTGCAACCAATATTTACTGTTCCACATACTTAGCCTATAGGAGCGTTTGGCTTGGTTCTTGCTACCTTAGACATCCTAGAGAAATCGTGTAACCAAAAATGATATGCAGTATGGGTATGGCTTGTACTTCTTGCTTTAAGTATCTGAATCTCTTAGACTCAAAGTGAAAAATAGGCAAATTTTGACTGCCTGGTACTGAGCTTTGTTATCTGTTTCATTTAAGACCGATGCAGCACTAGGCAGTTTTTATCCAGCTACTAATACTCTGTAATCAAGCACACAAGGCTACAGTTCAGATACGTGTGCTGTCTTGTGTCCAGTGGAGTACCCTACTTAGATCCACACTCGGGTTCTGTCTTACAAATTGATACCCATTTTGATTTCGGAGAAATTGCTTTGATCTGTTCTTGTTGAAGGTAACTAGATTTGACATGCTCATGGAAAAAATGTCTCCAAAATTCAGTTCCTGTTTTCACTGTTTCATTGTTTAAGCTCTGTGTACTAATACTTCAGAGCAAATGAACAGTTTGTGATTCGGCATGTTTTGTGAGCAAAACGGCATTTCTCAGCGCCATATCGCTGTAGATTTTTTTTTTTTTTTTGGAAGCTGCTCTTAGACAATTCCAAGAAGATTAATTTCACACTATTTCTGAAAGATGCATTTGACATTAAGACAATACTGGAGGGTGTTACTGTGTGAATTAAAGGGGGGTTTTCCCTCTGGGTTTTCCTGCTACACCCTAAATACTACTTGTACTCTCTGACGGGTAGTTCATACATCCTTCGCTTCCATCCTTTTACATTCCTGTCCTTTCTGTAAGTCTTTAAAGGACTGGACAGGACAGGTCTTTTTTGTTCCCTCTTTGGAAGGCGGTAGCTTTAGCAGGCTACGTTCACGTTACTGTGATATGTTACCACAGACTAATGTTTGTCCTTACAAGTAATGATGTGCATTTTTCTTCAGTTTTGTCCTCGAAGATACACATTCACGTGCTGCTCTTTCTGGTCACAAGGATGGCGTAATGGCTTTATGGTTTTTTTTTGCTGGGAGTATTTCCTCAGCTATTAGACCAGTTGGCCTGTTACCTCTTTAAAACAACCTGTAAAACTTTCATCTGGTGCAAATCATTCATATTTTGCTCTTTTTGTGAAGTTCTGTTAGTGGTGGTTTTGTCCCTGCCTCCTCGTGTGGATCTAAGGTGGATAGTTTTTTTACTATAGTTTACATTTACGCTGCAAATGAGATCTCTTTAGAGAGACTGAGTGAGTTTTTACTGACGCTCCGATATTGCAGCTCTCAGTATTGCAGCAGTCTGTCTGTCACAGTCGTACATCTCGCTGTTTGTGGAATTTCTTTTCTAATGATGTTAGTATTTTAGTGACATGACTTTATAGATATTAATGGAAGTAGGTATTGGGGAGTTTGGGTTTTTTAAGCTTAAGTAGAGGTACATACCTTTTCTTTTTCAAAGGGCAAGAATAGCTGATACTCTGATAAATTGGGTGAATTTACACCCACTGTTTTTAATAAGAGAAGTGAAAGGGGGATGTGGCAAATAAAGTACATACCACGCATGAAGTTTTTGGCTTGCTTTAGAATTGTGTGATGAGATCATGTTTCCTGTGCCTTGCCTAATACAGGTTGTAGCCCTTAAATACTCTGAGGAATAGGCTGATTACCTGCAGAAGAATTTATTATTTTTTAAGTGCATGTACTTGCAATTAAAGTAATCAGACCAATGAAATAATGGTAGTGACTGGGTTCTATAACAAGGCAGCTGTCGGTGACTACCATGTTTTCCTGTAACAGTTGGGGGTGGGTAAATACTAGTTGAGAATTAAGAAATTTTGAGGCAGCTGTTGGAGGGCTCAGGATAGAATTGAAGTGACTCTGAAGTGTAACGTATATAGCAAAATTTTTTGAAGTTCTGAAAAAAGCTGAGTGTTCTCTTCCACACTCTAAAAACAGCAGCTTTATGCAGCCTCTTGATTGTCAGAGCACAGATTCTCATGAAGACTAGTAGAAGAAAATACAGTTTGAGTACAGTGCTTGTAGATTCTGTTGTATAGTGAATGCATTTTTAGTTTTGTCTTGTGAAGGTCTCTTTGAGGGAGCCAGGCCCAAGCTAGAAGCTTGTTGCTTTTTTGGACAGCCACATCCCGCCTTGAACCACAGGGTGCAGGATGTTACCCTCAGTCACGTGTTCTTAGCATCCTGGTGAGTCAGTGCTGACTGACTGAGGGCGGGTGTTCGTACACCTGTTCGCTGCTGTGAATAGTGAGGTGCTTCTGAGCAAGTGTGCAACAGCTTGTTTTATTTTTACGAGCTTTCTTGCAGGAGGAACAATCGGCAGCACTGCTCTTTTAATGCTGGGGGGTTTAACATCTCCATAAATACTGTCACAAGCTTGGTTTTTTTCTTAGGGATTAAAAGAAGTTTAAAAGTTTTGAGAAAATAGTAGAATTTTGATGCCAGTATAATCTTAAATAAAGAGATGAAGGCACAACTCTTGAGAGCTTGAAAGCTTCCTTAAAAATTCTCATGTAGCAGTTAAAGCATATATCTCTGTTAGCTGGCTGCCTTAGACCAGATTCAACTTCTGACATCTCAAGTTTTATTTCTTAAATTTTGTCTAAGTCTTAACGATGTCCCTAGGTGCTATTCATAAAGAGTGCGTGTACAGAATTTTAACTTCTGCTGCCCTTAGTAGCCAATCTATAAATGGTTTCTGCTAGCAGCAATTTTGAATTACTAGAAATCACTGCTATACAATGAGAGGAAGCTATTTCACTGTCTCCCAACTTAGGACATTACATAATGCTTTGAGATGAAGGTGTCATGCAGAGCTTCTCTTTTTTTTTTTTCTTTCTTTCTTTTTGGTCAAGTTATTTGCATATGTTACTTGCACTGAATTCTTCAGCTTCTTTCCCATAAATTTTCATGGAAGAAAATACATTTTACTCTTTCATTTGTAAAGTCTAGAGTAAGAAAACACACTTAATGAGACTGTTTAATGAAGGAACCTGGCAATGTAAGTATTGTAATTTCCTTTATGTTTGTGGTAGACAGCAGGATTACCTTGTTAAACTTCTGGCTTATGTATGAAAAATACCAGAAAATAAGAGCAAATTGAAAGTAGTTTTATAGTTGCCTTTACTTCATATGCTTTTCTTAAGCAACAAATTGCAGTAATTGAAGTTTGGCAGCTTTTTTAATGAAAAACTAAATTATGGGTTAAACTACTTGGTTTAATACAATTTGTGTTTCTGTTAACTAGCAGCAGAATTTCAGCATTTGCTACTTACTGGTAGAGAAGAAAAATTCCACAGCACTGCCAGTACAGGTTAGTTTAATCTGTAAGTACCTGATGTTCCTATTTGAAATAATTTGTTCAAATGATACCACTTAAATACATGAGGGGAATTCTGGTCTCTGAAATGTGAATGTATCTGTTATCTACTACTGTTTTCAGTAGTGAGTGAACGTCTAGATTTTTTTTTTTAAGATCTGTAATGGTTTTAACTACAGTTATGGGTAGGTAATATCTGCAAGCACTTCTAAGGAAAATTTAATATGGAACCTTAACAAATTGCCATCAGTTACTGAAAAGTGTGAAGATCTAAAGTTGAAGTAACTTCTTCAGTAACATGCCTATTATAAAGAGGCTGTTTTATCAGTGAACCAATTATAGGATATTATATTTGTTGTGTTGGGGAATAAGCATTTCTGTTTGTAAGAATCCGTAGCAGTAATGTAATCTTTCTTTTGATTTTCTTTAGCTATTGCTAATTACTTTCTCCTACCAACAGATCTTTATTTTGTTAGGCCTGTAAGCCAGGACCTTGTTCTTCTTCTGCTTTTTTTTTTTTTTTTCCTCCTTAGCCCATTTCAGTACCTCAGAGGCTGCCTACAAATGTGGTTTTGCCCAGCTGTTTTACTGTATTCCAGAGTTACTGCTCTGCCTCTGTTCTTTTTTCTTAGGCTGTATTCCATATGCCTGGAAATTTTGGCACTTTGTTTTACAGAATATTTTACACTTTAAAAGAAAATAAAAGGGGGATTCTTTCTGATTGGATAAAACATGCAACCTTCTCAAGAATAGCAGCATATGTTTATTTTTATTTAAGCTTTGTGTACCTCATCTCGACATTATCAGCACAGGAGATGAAAACTTTCTGTGCAGCAGCAGGTAGCGTAGTTTCCCAGCTGGATGAGCTGTAAAGCACTGTGCTTTAGCTCGGCTCTGCAGGGCACGTTATCCCATGGTCAATTTGAGGGGCTGACGACATCATCAGGGGGGTAATTACACAGAGGCTGGGTGCTGGGAAGGTCACACCAGTGTGGTGGCTGAACAGACACTTCGGTTTTGCCAGCTCATCTGAATGGTCTAGAGTAGTTTTGTGAGTGACTTGACGCTTCCAGCAGTATTGCTTGTTTTAGAATTTTGAAATCTTCTGCGACATGGCAGAATTCATTGTACTAACAGAAAAGTTCCCACGGGATTGTATCTTTCCAGGTTTTAGAATAGTTATGCTTGAAGCCCATCTCCTGGCATCTTCTCTACATCAGTTCTCAGTCATTCACTTAATATTTCTTTGTATGCAAAACTACCTACATGCAGATTTTTGAATAACGTTCCATAGGTGTTTCTCCCTAGAATTAAAAAAAAAAAAACAAACAGGAAAGTTGTGTAACAAAATTTGTAACTTTTGCCTGTATTTCCTAAATCTTAATGGCAGATGTGCATGAATAACAGGGATACCTTGCTGTGGGGCCATTATCCTATTAACGGAATGTGTGCATCTTCTTTTAGCTTCTGTGGTTCGCCCTCGTTGGTACTTGATGCAGCGCTCAGTAATAAGTTGGAATGAGCAACTGGTTGCTTTTGGCTGCTCAGTTACTTTGTGAAGTCTTAGTTTTGACAGGGGTTTGGTGCTGACCCGCACTACCTGTACACCAGCTTGGCTACCAGTGCGGATAAATAAAGGGTAGTGGTGGTTTCTAGTGTCTTATGAACAAAAGGTTTATTTGTCCAGGATAGGTGAACTCTGGTAGAACATCATCTCTTTCTGAAACTTTTTTTATGGCAATTAATTACGGTACTCTAAATTCTACCAGAATTTTATTTTCTTTTGAGACAAAGACCAAAATAACACTGGGAATGGGAGCTTTCAGAACCATGTGAGCAGTCTGAAGTTGTAGCTCAACTTCTGATACACGGTTGCAGCAGCGGTCCAGCAGCCCTCCTTCCCGGTTTGGTAGGCTATATATGGAACAGTGAGTCGTTTCACACTATTTCCATAGACTTCTGCTTAATGACTCCAGATCACCTCTTCACAGGTTCCGGTCACTGTGCAACAAACCCAGACTCCAAACTGGTTTTAGAACCTTCTTAAAAGTACCTTAAAGCACGTGACTGAATTATGTCCCCTCTCGGTAGCAGTACAGCCACAGAAGTTAGTGTGTCGTGAAGGTTTTTGCTGTAACTTGATACTGCTTTTGTGGAAGTATTATGGAAGGGATGAGACCATTGATCTTTTTTAAAAGACAGGTGGCAAAATACTGGTGTTGAATTTAATTCAAGAAAGTGAGACTGGTAAGTATGTGCATCACTTTAATGCATGCAAATAATAGCAACTAGCTTAATGTTATAGCATTTGATTTACAAAGAAGATATAAAGACAGTACAGAGCTGACATCATTTGCATCCATTGGGAGCCTTCTGTGAACTGTGTGCTTCAGGAATGGTCACTGCACATATATACGGCTGTAATGTGTGTCTGCCGCTTTGTAACAGCCTCTGATTAAAGAGAAGTGAACCACTGATTCTGTGTATTTTTTCTCTTCTTGAGGACCTATTTAAATTATTATTGCAACGAATGTTAACTGTTGCAAAGTGCGTGTAAGTATGAAGTCCATCTTCACTCATGTTTGGGTTTGAGTAAGTTTGTGCTAGCTCTCGGGTTGTTATATAAACTACAAACCTCATTTGTGTGTTGTGTGAGCTGTAGCTGGAGACGAGCAAATGAATCCTGACTACTTAACCTGTAACTTCCTTTTGCTGCTGATCTGCTGTCCTGCTGCTGAACTGACTACACAAAAAATTTGACTAAGTTGGAAGATAAGCTGGAATAGTCGGGGGAGTATGGAGGGAAAATGTCTGACACTTTCATGAAAGCTGGTAGAGCGAGCATGCTGTGGAGTGGTCTGTTCTGAACTGTTTTAAAGCAGAATGCTGGAGAGATGCGTGTCCTTGCAACTCCTGTCTGCAGGACGAGAATGGATTACTGTGCTGGGCCACTTGGTCTCACTGTTTACACATAGATTGATTTCTAAAAGGTGGTAAAAGGAAGATAAATCCATTATTTTAATGCTGCACTACCTGGACCAACTCATGCTGGTTTGAATTGGATGTGTGTAATGAAGAGGAACTTGACACGAAGTAGAGGACGCTTTAGGAGGCTCCTGCTTTGCGTGACCTCTTCACTGGAGTTTGTCCTCTGGCCCTTTTGGCTCTAGGGAAAGCGGAGGGGGCATTTGAGAAGTGGGACCGCTTGGTCCTCAGCGGGAGCTGGGGCAGTTGTGTGTTGCCTGGCCACTTAAGGCGGTCCCGAGTTTGATTTATTGGACTCTGGTGAATTGGAATATGGGTCAAGAGTAAAGAGCAGTGCTGCGCGTTCTGCCTTGTACGGCTTGGGACCCCGAGTGTTGGCCTGGAGGCTTAGGCGTTTTCTCTAAATCTTGGTCTTTCTGCAAGGCATGGAGGAAGGATTGTGTTTATAATGCCCTGATGAGATAGAGTTTGGATCCAAGCCTTTGTTTCCTAAGAGTTAGAAATGGGAGGTTTTGGAAAGCAGGAGCCCTTCTCTAGCGCTCGGAGGCAAGAGCGTGGGGTGCAGTGGTGCAGGGTTGGGGTCGCTGGCTGCAGTATCGAGCCAGTTCTTGGCAGGCAGGAAGGACGCTAAGGTGCAGGATTGGTCTCTTGGCCCAGTGGTCTGGCTTTTAATTTTTCACCATGTTAACAGTTTCTTTTTGAAAAGAAGGTGTGCTTTTGCATTTGAGTAGTTGGTACAAACTGTTAACGCAGTCAGTGCTTTCCTTTAGCTCCTGTGCATTTCCACAAGTGTGTAAAGCCGTCCTTCTGCCCCCTGCTAGACCTAAGGCTGCCTTTAGCCCAATTAACTTTTCAAACAAAACCCACCCCCTTCCACCCACCCCCCTGTCAAGAGTAGGGGACAGGGGCCTTTCTCTAGCGCTTGGTCTCTTGCTCCTAGCGGTTCAGATGCCAGGTCTGCTCTTCCAGTGCCCTGCCTAGGTAACCTTGGGGAAAGCTGCCTGTGGTCTGCTTAACCCCTTGGCATTCCTTAACCCTGGTGCAATCTGCCAGCCGGGATTCCCCAAGCACAAGGCGCAGCCCTCCGGGAGCGTTTTGCCGTTGTCCCCCAGGCTGAAGGCCAGGGAAGGAGGTGAGTGTTGCTGGGCCAGCTGTGGCAGTTGGGGCTGGAGGGAATAACCTGTGGTGCCGTCCTGTGTTGTGAGTTCACAGCGCCTTGCAATTCCTTTTACAGTTTTTGGCTGTGCCCAGATCTTGGCTGAAGCTGGAAAGGCAAATCATACCTTGCTACTGTTAGAACTACAGCTTCAGGTAGGGTAATTAAGCTTGTATAGAAATGGTAATTCTTCCTAAAGGTTAAGGTAAAAATTTAAGCTGTATGGCAGGTTTTCGAGAAGTTTTGGTGACCATATCAGTGTCAATGTGAAACTCTAAGAGTATCCAGCTTTATTACAAGAGGCATCATGTGATAGGATGGCTGGAGGTACAGCGCCGAGACAGACCCCTTTGTGTTTCACAGCAGTAAGTCAGGTTAGCCAGAGCTGTCGAGCTGCGGGTGTATGCAGTAGAGAGACGAGTCCTGTACAGTGTGGACATTCCCTGGATATTGTTGTAAAAACATTGGAATTGTTTGGGCTATGAAATCATAAGTGTTTACAAATCTTCTAACTGCTCCCATCTCTGCACCCCTCCGCAGCTAGTCCTGTCCAGTGTGGTTTGTGGTCCTTCTTACACAGGGAAGCGGTGAGTGCTGTACCCCTGGAGACCTGCTGGTTGCCAATCCTGATGCTTTGCAAAGGCAGCTTAACAATTACTTCCTTTCCCTCTGTGCTTCTGCCCCGAGTATCGGCTTCCCGTTGATGGGTAGCTTTTCCTACGTGGCAAAGTACACTACAGCCGGCGTAGTATTAATGTTTTCAGTTCACTTCAACTTTCTGTTGCTGTCTCAGAACAGTAAGAGCAGCATGTGCCCATTCTAGCCAGTTCCAGCTTCGTGCCCTGCAGCTGTACTCACCGAGGCTCCCGGGCCTCTGGGGGGGGCTCAGCACTCACCCCCAAACAGTGTGTCCTGCCTCAGCACCATCCTGCCCTGCCTGGCAAGAGTCCAGCAGGCCTGAGCAAGCCCCTGCCTGCCAGATGCCGGGGGGGCAGGAGGTGCTGCTGCAGCTGTGCTGCCCCTGCTCACCGTCCCGTATGGCAGCACCCCAGCATATTCCCAGGCACGCATCACCACTGGAAGGTATGGAAATACTTTTTTTTTAAATCTGAGTACAAGTCTTTATTTAGTAGATTTATAAAACAACTTTACATGAGAAGTACAAAAATATGAAATAGGCTTTGAATCTTCTTAGCTAAAACTACTGTTACTACTTTTTTTTTTTTTCAAGCTTTAGAAACAACTTGCACAGTTGGCATCTTAGGTAAATTGCTCTCAGACATTTTAAGACTAGGAAAAAAAAAAAGGTTCTATAAAGTAGCTCCAGAAAAGTAGCTGTATGTACCCGATCATACAATCACCATCAATAATTTATTAATTAGTTTTAAGACACAATGGCACAGACAGATTCCCACGCTGTAATTTCTCCTTTAATGAGTGCCATTGAAAGGTGCAGTATCACTTTCCTCTTCTAGTTGTTATAATATCATTAACTATAAAGACAAAACTGATTAAGAATGATTTGGCATGCTTTATACTTGTACCACTTGGATTTAATACCACTTTGTATTAAAAATTAAATAAATATAAATACGTTAAATAAATATATTGTATAAGAACCCCTCACTTTAAATATTAGAATTCAGCATTTCTTCATCCTGCACACACTTAATGCTTTGTCACAGCTTTAGGGCCAATGATAAGCAATACTGCATCTTCGAAACCGCAGGCGAGCCTGGACCCAGGTAGCAACCCCTACCCCCAGAAAGGGGGCGGTTCTTTTACTGCTTTATCGCACCCATTAAAACCGCTGCCCCCGACTGCACTGCTCTGGGCAGCTCCTCTGTTTCCTGGGCAGCTCCTTTTCCCCCAGGACTCGCCTCACCTCTGGCTCTGCAGCTGCTGCCCCCCCATAAGGAAGCGAGGGACGCGGGACACTCGCAGCAACTGACACCGGTGCCTTTCTCTGCAGTTCCTGGTGTAGATCTAGTCTTGACACTGATTTCAGTCAAGGACTGTCACGCTCTTCCGTGAATACTGGTTGATAGTTAAAAAATGAGGTTTATTTTCAAAGTATGTAAACCTTTACCTGATTTTTCAAGTCCATATTCATTAGAACCTCACTGTATCTGCTGAAGTCTGAGACACTAATTTTCCAGGGTAGTACTGATGCAACAAATTGACTCTACGGGTTTTTTGATAATGAAGCGATTTCCTTTACAATCACTGTGGTGTGCCTAATGCATAATGTGGCAGTAGTGCAATGGCAGGTTCTCATGATTTTGCTACAACTAAAAGGCTCCATTTGCAGTTCCCAGTCCCTAGTAATTATATGATTTCAATCACTGTATTTTGATTCTCTGTAGTAAATAAAACACATCAGTTATAAAATCACATACAGTACAGGGATATTGGGTGACAGTTATATCCAGCTTTTACTCTCCATTTTCACCGTCTTGGAGTAACTCCATCATCAGGGTTTGTTGCTTTGCTGAAGTTACCGCTCGCTCCGTCGGCTCCTACAATCTCCCGATCCGGTGCAGGCAGAGGTACAAGGCACTTTTTGGAAGCTTGGCTTCTTCAAAGAGAGAAAATTCAGCTCTTTGATCCCACTTTTCCCTGCTAAAGGTAGGCCTGTTTCACAGCCCTGTGCGTGGAATGTTTGTCCCAGAGAAGAAAGTTCCATTCCTCTCCTCAAACAGCGTCTCCTGCCAGGCTCCGCTCTGCAGCGTCCTGATGATAGTAATGCTGGAACAGCCTTTCTCGGCAGCAGATGCGCATAGCGCTGTAGGTGTGCAGGAGCAGGCGAGGGAAACGAGCTGTGAAGTAACGTACAAAATCATCCGGGATGGAGCCCAGCGTCTCCTGCACCTCGGGAGGCAGTTCTCTGTAGTGGTGCTTCTGTAAAGGGCAAAATCGGGGAAAGCTCAGTCAGGGGCCATGTGTTCAAGGAGCCTCTTTTAAGGAGCGCTGCCCTGCTCGTGGACAGAGTGACCTCGGGTCAGTCTGTCCTGAAGGAGCTCGGTCCCCGGACGGACACAGACGAGGAACAGCAGCTGGAGGCAGAACCCCAGCGTGCACGTTGCTGGGGGAAGGCGGCCTTTACCTTATTTCTCATTGCCCTCAGAAGATCCCGTACTGAGCCTCCTTTATAGGACCTGAATTTTCGGAGGTCTGCAAAAGAGATTACAAGATTTCTTTTTGTGTTTCGATGCAGTTTCAGTTGCTGGACTCAAAATAGGCACACAGTATGTGTGTCAATGCAGAATACTTCGATTGGAAGAAAAGACTTTGCTGACAAGTGAAGGCCACGTACCAACGCTGAGGCAGCGTTAGCCTTACTGTCCTGTCCCAGCAAACTGGGAACAGCATGTGACTCCTTTCCCCGCCGATAAAATCCTGTCCGTTACCTGTCTGAAGAGGAACAGTGATGTGCTCCCTCCAGTCCATCTTCACCACCTCTCTTCCGCCTCTTTCTAATTGCTTGACTATGGGACCATCTAAGGATTCCTTCTCTATCCGGTCACTAACATCCTGGAAGAGACAGACAGGTTAATTTCTAGTTTTAGTTCCATGCTTTTCCCAACAATTTAAGATTGCTGCTTCTGGCTCATCACAGATAACGGAGCTGATTCTGCTTCACTCCGTGACAAAGCGCCGTACACTGGCTTGTGCTTGGGACCAGGATCGAGAAGCCTGAGACAGCGAGTTCTTTCACCATCTTCCAAAGCCTTTTACCCCAGAGCAGAAGGTACAGCTGGGAAGAACGTCAGCCCCTCGGCCAGTTCCCACCCCACACCAGGACTAAGTGCAGATACTCACTACCGGGGGCTGCCTACCCTGTTCCTGCCAAAGCTGCCTGGCGACACAGATCATTTCAGTTGGAAAAGACCTTTGAGATTATAGAGTCCAGCCGTGAACCCAGCGCTGCCAAGGCCACCATGGAACCATGTCCCTAAGCACCACCTCTACGCGCTTTCTGAACGCCTCCAGGGGTGGTGACCCCACTGCCTCCCTGGGCGGCCTGCGCCACTGCTTGGCCACCCTTCCAGGGAAGGAATTTGGGCTCAGCTGTCCAGCCAGCTTTTGACCCAGCACAGAGGACACCCAGCCAAGCCCTGAGCAGCCAGCTTCTTCAGGGAATGCTGTGGGAGATGGTAGCAAAGGCTTTGCTAAGGTCCAGCCTTTCCCTCATCTGCTCAGTGGGTCAGCTGGTCCTAGAAGGAGACTGGGTTCATCAAGCAGGACCTGCCACTGGCTGGGCCTGATCCCCTGGCTGTCCTGCATGTGCCATGCGATGACGCTCAGGGTGACCGGCTCCATCGCCTCCCCCGGCACCGAGGTCAGGCTGGCAGGGCTCTAGTTCCCTGGATCCTCCTCCCTGCCCCTGTAGAGTCTGCTGGGGCTTCCCCAGTGAGCCAGGGCTGCTGATAAATCATGGAGAGTGGCTTGGTGAGCTCCTTCACCAGCTCCCTCAGCACCCTTTGGCAACATGTTCTCCTACTGTAGCTGCTCGATCCTTCCTCACTCCACTTTATAACATCACATTCTAGCCCTCCTATGAACTATCTTCTAGAAGACTTAAATATTTGTTACGAGGTAGCACCTAGGTGCTACAAACTTGGCTTTTTCATTCCTTGCAATAAGGTCACGGGTTCTATCACCTCAAACACCCACACAGCTAGGAGAGACTGAATTCAGGATTTGAAGAATGGCTACAGGAGTTCTTAGAACTGAAAGGACAGAAAAGGTCAACACACCTGAAAAAACTGGAGCTGTTTTTCTAAACTCCAAAAGAATGGGTGTTTTAGCACACAGCTGGCAGACGGACGTTTCTGAGGGTCCATGTTTATCATCTGCTCTATTAAATCACGAGCAACTATGTCTTCTGCAAAGAAAAGGGTGATAATTCTTAGGCTGTAGGGAGATGTAACGTTCTCTACTGCAGAAAATAGTGTTCTTCCTCCAGCAGTCCTGAACACTACCCCGCTAGCTCAAGTGCCCACCTCGAAGACACACTGGACCACCCACAGTCCGTCAGTGGTGCTGAACAGGTGTGATTATGAAGATCAAAGCTCAGCTCTGTCCTACATGAAATAACTGTACAGTCAAGCTCGCAGGGTTCCGAACCGCGTACCCCAGAGACGCTTTGGGGCACTAACTCTTTAGGAGCGTTACTTCAGGAGTACAGAGTGCGGCTTTCACCACTGCCAGGTTGGGCATCGCTGTGGGCCACAGTTCCATCACTGCCGTCGGCATTTTAACACCCGTGGAAAGTTCACTGAACTCTGTAGCGCTTTACATTTCCCGAGCTTTTCTTACCATGCCTCCCTGCATTTAAAGACTCCAGGCTGTATGCACCCAGCAGAATGTTGGCTTGCCGCTGCAGAGATTTGCCAAAGGGATGGCTGCCTTCAGATACCACATAATAAAAGACACAGCCAGCTGAAAAGATGTCCACGGTATATGTCTGCAAATAAACAACCTTTAATAGCAATAACACATTTTTTCCCCCTGAAGACTTTGATCATCACAGGGTAGTTTATTTTGCAATTAAGAGCAGAAGAAAACTTTTCAGCATATTCAGCTGCAAGCCAGCATGAATGCCCAGGTACCAAGTACTGTGTATCTTAAAAGTCTGACTGCAACTACGTGCCACCCAGGGGTTGCGCTGCCTTCGCCGGGGAGCCTGGTGGAAGGGTGCAGACTTACGGGGTTCTCTTTGCAGTCTTCACTCAGCATCTCCGGGGCGATCCACCCTTCGGTGCCTGGCACGCCCGACCGGCGGCTAAAGCTGTGCCTGCCCACTGCCAGCTTCTTGCACAGTCCAAAGTCTGAAATCATAGCTTTGACCTTCCCATGGGCATTAGGCATCGAGATGAGGATGTTATGGGGCTTCAGGTCCCTGTGGACTATTAGAAACGCCCATTTATCCACTCCAGCCCATCCCAACAATACTTGTACATTTTTAATACATTTGCATTGCCAATCTGTCAGAAGGCTGAACCACCGTTCATTAAACCAAAGTCCTAACCTCAAACTAGCGTCCTTCATAGAGGCTCATCACATCACTAGTCAACATGGTTTACATGCCTTCCATCCAAAAAGCAGCACCCTGAATAAATGGTAACGACTAGCCTGACTACTCCGGTGCAGCAGAGCGCTAGAGGGACAAGGCCGGTGTCAGAGGACAGGCACCACTGCTGCCAGCACGAGGTGGAGCTTCCACAACTCCCTCTGGGACCGATTAAACAAGCTCCCAGCACCAGGAGGGTTTCTCTTCTTTTTTTCAGTTAAGAAAACGCACCGCTGTCTATCCCATACCGAGACAATAGCCATTCTTACCAATACTGAGGGAGTGCAGGTAAGCAAGACCAGATGTCGTCTGTTGCAGGAGAGTGATGGGTTGTAAGCCATGGTGACTGAAGGGCTTCTGCTCAACGTACTGCGAATTACAAGAAAAACAGAAGATTCAGCCACAACATTGCTTATCATCACCCTCTGCATAAACAGTAAGTCTACCCCCTTCACCACCACCCCTCCGCGCCAAAAAAAAAAAGATTAGACTGGGTAAATCGTGCCAGCTGGTAACACACATGAGCCTTTTGGGCTTTGGTTGAAGCTCATGGTCTCTAAAACATCACTCAAAGCTGGAATTCTACATGGCACTGTGCTCCAGAGGCAAGAGTAGAGGGTCTCCAACATTCAGATAGGTGGGACGGGGAGGATGAATAGAAGGGAGCCCTTCACAAGAAGAAAAAAAGGGATGACAGCTTCTGTCCGTAGATAGTAGAGGGTCAGGGATGTCCTTCTAAAGGTCTGAAAACAGCCCTGTTGCAGGGACATGTAACTGTCACAGAGGTGACGGGGGACTCTCCTGCAGCAGGCACTTCAACATAAGCTAAAGGAAATGGAGGGCTTCCAGGGAGACTTCCACAGGTTCTGTAGGTTTGCAAGTGCCCCATCACCTCCTGTAAAGTGGCAGCACACAGCTCGATGGCTATGTACTGAAACTGCCGGTCCTTCTCTGTGCAGAAGTAGCGGATCACATTAGGATGTTCATCTGACTCTCGCAGCAGCTGTACTTCACGGTCTGCAAAGCTGAAGCACTCGGGAAGAATTCTTTTCACTGCGACATCACGGTTGTCAAATGTGCCCCTACAGACGGGAAGGAAAATCACATCAGCCTTTTACACTCTGCAGACAAAGACTGTAGAGAGCGAGTGACAACAGAAGACATTTTACAGAGGTGTATTAAAGCATTTCTCATGCTGGAAACAGGTATGTTTGGTGATTAAACATTTCTAAGGGAAGTAAAGTAGCTTTTGCTAGTGGAGAAATGTGGAATTAGTGGAAAATGTTCCAGACACACACAAAACACTGTTGAAAAAGTTTCAATTCTGTTCATATTAGATACCTGGGTAGCTTTATAATAAAAGAAAGAAAGAAAGAAAGAAAGAAAGAAATACTGAATGCAAATAAGACATTCATTGGTCTGTTAAATGCTGAATGCACGTATTGTCTTCTACCTGTAAACAATTGTCCCTTCAGCTCCATGTCCCAATACATCTTTTGGGTTAAATGAAATCTTGCCAACCATCACCCTGTTCACATCTTCATCTGAATGAAAAACAAGAAGGGCTGGTTTAGGGGGGGTCCAGTCGGCCCTTCACAGCTGCACATCCTGCTGGGCCACATGCAGAAGTCTTTTTGCTCATGTTTAAAACAACACCACATGGTCAAACCTTCTGATCATCTCCATTAGGTACTCACACGGTGTAGGCAAGTACCCTCTGGTGACCAAGTGATGCAACGTACAGAGTCAAACACATGCTGGACACAACGCCGGAGCTCGGGTCCGGAAAGATCACGTCTCCAGCCAGTGTAAGAGACCAGCAGTTCTTGACACACAAACTCTTTCTAGAAAGTTTTGTAGATGTTGAATTTAGGAAATGGTGCCTGCCCGTTACAGAAGTGGGTTTACTAGCAGTTCCCCTGCACAGCCTTTGGAAGGACAAGAGTGCACAGGAAGATCAGGCGGGAAGCGCTGCATAGCCCTTATTTCCTGATTCCAGTTAATCATAACACATATTTTTATTTAAATGATCCTCTCCCTAGAATGGCTACAGGTTATAAGATTATACCGCCACGGACCGCATAATGCCTCAGACGGCAGTTAGGAACTGGGTGTTTCCCTAAAGCAGATCAATCATCCTGCTCAAAGTCAGGGCTTGGCACAGCCGCTCCGTGTTCTGCAAATGGTCAGGCTAAATGAGAATGATGGCCCTTCTCAGCCTTCTGCTCTGGGATGTATCGTCAATAAGTATTTTAATTGTTGTGCTGTATCGTCACACAGACTCACAATAAAAGACACTGGATCAACTTTACCTCCCTCCTCTTGCTCAGTGGAGAGGCAGCTCCCAGCGTCAGATGTGGAGATGCTGGAATACGCAGAATGGTTTGATGCTCTGGGGGACATGTTTGGGGTGCTGGCAGCCGAGCTCTCTGTCCGCCCACAGGAGGCATCCAAGAAATCTGCTTCGGGAGGGAGATCACTGGGAGCACGGAAGGGCAGCTTCTGTTGCTGCAGGAGCTGTATCTTCTCTTCCAGCTGATGCTGCCTCTGTTGCTGCTGGTGTACGCTCTGTGAGAAAGGACCACAGTTCCGTAAGTGGGGCAAGGACCTCAGAGTCCTGTCACAAAAGGGAACCCTCTAGCTGGGGGTAGCCGCACCCAAAAGGTGGGAGGAAAACTCTCGTTACGACACTACTGGCCAAGTAGGCTGGGGAGCTTTCCCTCACACGCTTCCCATTTCATCCTGAACTTCCACCACAAAGCTGAGACACCCCAGTGGATGGTTAAGATGGCCAAAGCTAACTGCTATTAGGTGTCGCTAAAGGCTTGATCCAAAAGCTGGAAACCTGACAGTGGTTCAGGCGAGGAAGAGAGGAGTGCAGCCAACAGTATTAAGATCGTGTCTGTGAAAAGAGTAACACATACAAAAACCAGAACGGGTGGGATGAGAAAAAGTACCTCTGGAGTTGGCACATATGCCCAGAGAAATCACTGCTATGTCAGATTTGTAGCCTTTGCTACAAAAAGCAGCCGACTGCACACCTCTGAGGAGGGGAAAAACCCTGTAGTACACTACTTTCTACCTCCTGTATAATTTCTTGGGCTGCAAAATGTTACTGACTCTCCCCAAAGTGAAAAGCACATCAAGCTAAGTCAGCATTACCATTGGGTAAGTGATGATAAAAGCCACCCAGCCCACAAGCAGGAAGGTGCTGAGGATGATCGTGGCCATGTCTTTCAACATGGAGTCCACCGGAGCCTCGGGCCGGGTGATGGGCTGAGCAGGTTTCTCCTCAATATCCTTCGGAACAGCAGGTGGCACTTCTGCTGAAGAACCTTCAACGATTTCAATAACCTAAGATGCAAAGAAAGCTGTGTTAGCTCAGTATCTTCAGGGGTAATGGAGCACTTATGCACTAGCCTTTCTGCTAAATAATTTTTAATAACCTCTAACCCTACCAAAGTCAAAGAAAGCTTTGCATGTGGGGGAAAAGAAAAAAAGCAGCTGAAGGCCCTAATTCTGAAATAAGGAACGACACATCATCATACCAGTGATTCTGCATGCAAACTACACAAAAATCTGACACAACAAACGTGAAGCAATTCCATGTAGCTTTCCTTCTGAGTCATTCCCAAACTTCTACTCCTTTCTACTATCATCAAGTAAAATGATTATTCACATCACAGACCTCTTCAATAGTGGCTTTGTCAGAGTCAGCTGGAATCACGTTTTCAGGCCTCTTAGGTAAGTTGCTTGGGAATTTCTCCAGGATCTTTGTAGGAGCAGATAGTGGTGTTTCATGGTGCCCTTTAAATAGAACACATTTGTTGAAATAAAACATTGTCCCTTTTTAGGAAAGACACCCTTGATTTCAGCATCTTTGCAGAAGAGTGTATATAAAGTTGATTTACAAAGGCTTGAGAACATCACAGAGCAAAAGCTCAAATAAAAACGATTTTTCCCTCTGTCCTCCTCAAGCAGTCACAGGTATAATGATCGGAATCCTGAAGAACACCACGTTCAAGCACTGGCTGCAGATTTGGTTCCTGACCATCAGGGGAACACACATTATGCCTCCTAGCTCGCTATGTGGCCTTGAGGTGAAGACCACGTTGTAGACATGAAATGGTTCTGAAGGGAATGGCTTGTGCTGCACAAGAAGGAAGCAAGAATCTATCCAGCACTCAGGTACTCGGCATGCTCTTCACACTCCTTTGGCTCGTGCTAGCCAACAAAGTGAGAAGAGGGAGATGCTACTGTGCTGCCAGCTTTGGCAGTTGGAGGGCACAGAGGAAGACTCCCGCTCAGGTGTACAGTGGGAAAGAAAAAAAAAAAAAAAAAGAGGCAAAAACTTGAGGGCACAGGTTGTTCAGCTCGGAGGGTTGCAGAGGAATACCAACTGTTTCAAGGGAGCTGCCTGACATACTGGAAGAGCAGGATGGTATTAACAGGGAAGGGGATCCCCGGCAGAGAAAGGTGGCAGTTAAAAGAAGCTGAAAGTTACACACCGCCCCTGCCACAGAGATCCTATGGTATACATCACTTCATTAGAGACCTGCATCACTTAAACCTGAACAGCTACTCGGTTTTGAAGCAAAATTGCAAATGCCTTGAAAAGTCAATTCCAGAGTTTGGGGATTTGGGACACACAGGACAGGCTGACACTCAGCCTCTATGCCTTAGGCCTCCGTTCATAAAAAGGGCAAAATGTGATTGTCTGATCCATGATAAGAATGAAAGTAACATTATGCACAATAACAAAAGTCCAAAGGAACCAGAATACAGTATTTACAGTAAATAATGAGTTACCTATACCCCTCCCTGAAGGAGGGGGTAAATAAACAACTTTCCACATACTGAGCTAAGCGCTCTTCATTCTATGCACTGAATAGGGCAGGGGCCTTGAGAAAAACAGCACGCATATATGTAAAGACATTCATTCATACGGAAAAGAGGACAAATTAGAAACGATTACTAGAATTTAGTAATTACTGCCTGAGTTTAGGCAGTGATTGTGACTGATTTACAGCAGCTGAACAGCAGGCTCTGCGGTGTGGATGAGCACCACATCCCGCCCCAACGGCCGGCCCTCGGGTACCTATTAAAAGCCAGTCGTTCCAGTAGTTGAGTTTGTTCTTTTCCTTCAGTCCACTCGAAAACTTCACATCCGTACTGGGGGTGATAACACACTCGCCATTGTCTTCAATTGTGACGCCTTCTGTTTTCGGACCCTCTAGTAAGGGTATGGCACTGCCGCGGGGCTAGAGACAGAGAGTAACGTTACCGTTAAGGAAGCGCTGTGCCCCTATAATATTTAAATAGGCAACTAAATAAAAAAACCAGAAGTCAGAATTGGTGGGCAAGCAAAAATTTCTGGCAGCAAAGTCACTGTAAAGGAAACACTGCCATTACGCCCTCAGCAACTGCTCCAGCAGCCTTGGACATTAGACCTTCTCAGTTACGTGTTGCCTAGGAGATGAGATTACTCTCTCTTTTTTCTGAAAAGTTAAACAGGATCTTTATTTCCTACCCAGGCAGCCACAGCAAAACAAACCCGTGATGCAGTTTCCTATCTATGGGGAGTTACTTTGATGAACAAACCAGCAATCTTAACATTAACCACAATGCACCGACGATACCACGTAGCAACCTCAGGTCCACTTCTGCTAAGCTTGCCTGGCACAATTCCTGATGAGCTAGTTACTCTGCAGCATTTGAAATGATTCCTAACTACGGTCATGCACTCTAAGGCTTACTGTTATATTGTTTTATGAAATATTTAATTTGCTACGCATTTCTTGATAGCAATCTGCAATTTAAAACCAAATTTCTGTAGGTGCACAGTCTTCAGTGTTTTATTCTGTTTTAACCAGATCCCTTTGCTACTTACTACAGCATAATTGTCTTTTTTCATATATTTTAATGTATGTTTCCATTTCAACTTTTTTTTTTTTTTAAGCCCAGGACAGTACTAATTCTGTAAAGGCACTTTTCAGCAGGTGTCATCCAGCTCTTGCAGCTCCCAACTTACCACAACAGTTACTCCTTCATGCACCATTGATGGCGATGCGTACAAACTTGTGGAGTATTTCCCTACATACAGAGTTGGTCTGGAAAAAAACAGTAAGTGTCAGAAAGCAGACAAATGGATGTTTTGCCATCTTAGCTAAAACCTTGGCAACACAATCCTGTAGAACTAATGTATAAGTTTCTCAAATCATCTATATTTATATCCTGAAAAGCCTGGATCTGTAAAATTGTTTTAAGTACTGCTGTATTATGAAGCCATTCTTCCTCATTATGAAAGCATTATTTAGTTGATTATTCACATCAGAATTACTCATTTGACAGAACTCATGGTCTATTTCTGCATTATTCAATAACTGGTATTTGCCAAAATGCCACGCACATATTTACAACGTGAAAGGCTTCACATTACAAAAACCAATTACATTCCACATTGTAAGACATTATTAAACACAGAGCATCTGATTAAAGTTATGAATATACATTTCCTAAGTTTACGGTAGGTGGAGGGGTTTTTTTTGTCTCTGACTTTAGACAGTAAGAGATCAAATACGATGCAAATAATGGCTGGAGAACTAGAGCTGCTTTCATGTATTCTTTTCACCACCTTGAAATTTGTAGAAAAATCCATAACTGAATGTATATAAATGAGGTTTTCACAACAAAGTTCTGTCGAATAGACAGTGAGAACAACAGGAATATTCATGCTCACGTCAGTTTGCTCTTGGTCTCTGTTTCCTTCGGAAAAGGGTATTTCCACTTGGTAATGTGTCCAACCTCCCCAGACATGAATGTCAAGTACCGCAGAGTTTCTATCCCCACATTAGTGTGCATAACTTTCCGTAATCCTTCACGTTGCCAGATGTAAAAGGCTACCACAGGAGAAGCGTAGTTCTGAATCCACAGTACGTCCCCAGACTCACTGTCCACCGTCACCACCAGCCCATCTCCATTAGACACAAAGTGGGACATCTCTGCAATACACAAATACACAGGAGAATATCTGGATTGCTGCAGATGGGCAATTTTAATAATACATGTTAACAGTTCAAGCCTTATGTTAATTGTGGAGTCCATTACACCTTACATTGCAAAAGAATTGCTGATCAGCAAATCAGTTGTCAGAATTAGGTTAATAGAGGTTCAGTTGCAATGCAATAGCTTTTTCTGAGCGTGCACCACAGTTTAGGTTCAACTCCTCTCCTGCTATTTTCCACTAAATTTTATCGAGTCGTATCTTCAAGCGTTGTCTTCGTAGATTCAGTTTACCTGAAGCTACCTAGAAGGCTGTAGATTTTACAGCATGTGAAGGATAAAAGCTGGCAGATGCCTATCAACTGCACAAAACTCAGACAGGACAGCTTGATCTATTAATTACAGAAAAAATCAGAATTTTTTTGCCCGTATGCAAACCTCACAGCTGATACATATATGGAGAAGGGGAAGAACAACAACAAAGGGGAAGAACAACAACAAAAGACAGCAGTTAAATTCTTACTGTATTTTATGTCTTCGTCAGGCAGAGTAGCTGCGTAATCAAAATAGGTGGCATTCCACCGCAGCTCCTTCTTCTTGGTGTCATACATTGTGATAGTGTACTCTGTTAAAAAATATACAGTCTGTGAAGCAAAAAAACCTATGAGAGAATAGAATCAATCATCTCAAATCTGAGACACTCTTCAAAACACCACACACACCACTTGCTGCTCTCCGCATTTCAGTTTCCCAACACTCCTGATAAATACATATTTCACAGCTGTTAAAGATAATACCCAATCCACTCACATAGTGATCTGCAGGAATCTCAGGACAAGGTTTTTACTGCACAGCTGCTTCTGACGTACTTTTGTTTTACTTACAAGTTTCCAAACCCTGTATTCTAAAATTCAGTATACCGTGTTCTGTAACTGAACTATCACATTAAAAGAACGCATGGATATAGACGTTAAAGAACAAGTCTGACACTTACTCCTTTCTACTAGTCAACAGCTATATGGTGTTGGTTTAATTTTACCAGTTATTTAGAATACGGCATTTGTGATTTCAGTGGATATGCTATATCTCCATTTTCTTTAAACACTCTTTATAAAAGCTGTATGTTACAGGGCAAACTTGGGTTCACAGCTGCTGCTGGAATGCCCTGTTACACGGCATATAAATGCCACTTACTCACCAAGAACAATAAGGGACGATGCCTACTGCCAAAGTTTTAAAAAAACAGTATCTTTCTGCTGTTATAGTTTGTCTCTGTACAGTCCAAAATTATAATGTGCAGAAGTTTTTCCTAAGAAGTCAACTTGAAAACCTGAACTGATCACAAGGTCATTTGTTAAGAGCCTAAACTTGAAAAACAAAGATGACAACAAATTTTCTTCTAAGCTGCAGAAAAAAAAGCATATGACCTGTTCTCCCAAGATACAGGAGGGATGCTGACGGGCAAAGACTTTCTGCAAATGAGGAAGTCAAGGTCTGCTGTTTCTCCCCAGTCATGAGGTCAATCACGTACCAAATATCCTGCTTTTTACCTGGAATCACAATTTCAGCCACGTTACCATTCAGCTGGAAAAACAGCACTTCCATCAAGCTTTTCAGTCTTCTTTTTTCTTTAGTAAGCTCATGAACTTAGCATGAATACAGCATTTTTAATAAAACAATTTCTCAGTCAGGCTTAATTTCATCTTTTAGCACTACCGGCCAACCCCAAATATTGACAAGAAAAACAAAATACAGTATTTATCGATGTGAAAAAATAATTTTCTAAAAATCTAACGAAGTTCTGAGTGTAGAAGATCCTGTCAGCCCGCAGCAAAGGAGACTGAACTGCTAATGCTGAAGGACAGTAGGTAGAAAAAAAATTATGAGGGTCCACACATTTCAAATTGATTTCAAGGACTATAATTCTAGTATCCTATTCAAGACTCCAGGAACTATGACCTTAAGTATTTCTTTGACACTAACATGTGTGTTGTGTTTAGAGACTTCAAATAAACGTTTTGATTCCTTTACTGGACAGACACAATAAGTAGATACTGGCCCTTCAAGAGATTAAAAAAAAACAATACTAAGTTCATCCTGATCCTTATCACAACAGTAAAATGTGTGAAGAAATAACTGTCCTTTCTTCTCCCTTTCTCCTCCCAAATCCATCTGCAATTAGAACGAGTCAGGACAGTGAGCCATAAATTCATTATTATTTGTAGTATAAATGAACTGCCTGTACCTCAGATAATGGAGGATGTCTAACTGTGATGCAACGGGATTTCTAATTTAATTATAATTGTGAGGCAGTGACATTTATAAGCATAAGAAGATTTTAAGCAGAAGTCACATTTTGTTGAGAGATAGCATCTCAAGAAACCAAAAAACCCCATACAGGCTATTCACTGCTTAGAAAAGCTATTTTCTCTTTCAGGAAAAGTAGGTGGGTTTTAATCTTCCAACAGTAATTGAATTCTATATTGATCATATTTTCTGACATCAGAAAGGTTCACGAAAACCCATAACTAAAACCCAAAGTAAAGCATATTTCCATGCAGTCTGTCTGGGAGTCTCTACATTTTATAGACACTCAACATTTATAATCTAAAAGAGAGAAAATTTGAGCTCACCCATGTACAGAATCCCATCTGAACTGCGGCAGGGAGATGCTTGCACCAGCTCTGGGATAGTAAATGGCAGTTTCTAGGGAAGAAAAAACCCAACAAAATAGGCTTATTCACACTGGTGTGACAGTCTTCGCATTTGTTCGCAGAAAAGGGAAGTCAGACAACTTCAGAAATCTCAAATGACAGGGTTTTATTGTTTATATTACCGTAGTGCCTGAGAACTCAAAATTTCAGGTCAAGGCCCTGCTCTGCAAACCCGGAACAGAGAGGAGTGTGTCTCGGTGAGCTTACCACAGGAAATATGTATATAGAATGGAAGAACTACTTGCAGCTCGGAGGTTTGGAGGCCAAGGCTCTGTGGCTTTAAGGTCTACCATCACCACGTACGAACTGCCTGGGCTTCAACATACCATGGTTTAATTGCCTCACCTATAACGAGTATAAAATGGTTCTGCACAGGACATTCAGTAATACTTACAAAGGCCAGATGTCTTCAGACAAATGAATTTGTTAAGATGGTGAAGCGCAAATCTCCAGCTGAAGAGTTCCTGAGATAGTGCCAAGCCCGCACTGCGCTTACAGAATGGGTGACAAACCTTGCTAAGTTTTAAGACTCCTATTGGGATGAGGTCACAAGAGTAACGCACAAGCTGCACCAACAATAAACATCAGGCCTTTGTGAGTTTAGTTGAATATGCTAAAATTGCTCCACTCTTGCTTAAAACTTCTATAATAATGATCCTAAACAGAAATTAAATTAATTCAGAAAGAGAGATTAGCAGAATAAAGGAATAGATTCAAATAGATTGCTGCTTCATGGATTCACCCAGGAAAAGAACCAAGAATCATTTTGCAAGTTATGATCTGGCTGTGCTGGGGGGTGGGGGCAGTCAAATATTTCAGTATTTACTGACAACACTAAAGTTCTTGAAGGAAATCATAACAGCTGCCAGAGAAAAGAAACCTGTGAGAAGCCAAACATTTTGTCTGAGTATCATCACAATGTTTAAAAATAGAAGTCAAGTATTAGCTAGTATCTGTGGGTGACATGGACTGGTGACTATTTTGATAAGGTTCAGTATTTTTGTCTGCTTAGTAAATCTTACAAAGACATCTAAAGGTGTCAGCACAAAGTATCTATTAATCCTGCCTTCTGGCAGATGGTTTTAGAAAATTATGTATTTGTGTGAAAGTGACGTATCAGTTTTGTATTATGCTGGGTACAACTTTCCCAACAAATCGTACAGAGATTATTCAGTATCTGTCATCATCGTTATTTTAGTAAGTTACAGAAAAATAGTACAAGTGAACAAAACATATCAGGTATTGGTATTTTCAAGTAGAAATTATCTCCTGATGATTGCAAGAAAAGTGGCAACTTTCTGCTCTCATAAAATACAGTATGTTTTCACTCTGCAAAGGTGCTAGCAACATAACATAGGCCACTGTGATCCCAAACACTTGTATCCTAACATCAGCGCAGGCAGTGGACACTAGTTTTTGGCTAGTCTGACCCAGCTTTTCCAAATAACTGGTACACTTCCATTAAACAGCACAAAAACCTGCCAAACTACAGTACTGCCAAGAAAGCGGGAAGCTCCCTTGGGGACTTGTCCTTCGTGTGAGTCTGGTTAGGGCACTTTTCTACAAATTATCAGAGGAGAGAATTTAACAAACATACTTACAGTCAAGCCTTCACTATTCTTGCCACCAAGTGTATACAAACTGCCATCATTTGGGTCTGGAAGAAATGCTGGCCTAGGATTTAAGCAGGAATTATAAACGATAAAAAGACGTACCATGCTTCTCAGAGAACAGGAAAGCAACTATGGCCAGCACTGGCTTTACAGAGAAGTTCAACTGACATTATATTTTTTACTTTGTATTACCCATTTTTTTAAGTTTAATTTATTAACTGTGAAAAAGAAAAAAAGAAAAAAAAGGAAGTTGTTTCAGAACTGATATAACCTAAGATTACTAATACATCTGAAAATCTAAAGATCCGAATATGGCAGACAATCACTTGGGTGAAAGCTCTTAAACAAGTCCTGAATGCTTTTAAAATGCCACAGAATGCAATTAAAAACAAACCAAACAAATAAACAAAAACAGAGAGCATAAGGAAGGCAAGGAACAGTAAACGAGTTGCCAGAATTATGTACATTTGAGAGGTAAAGGCAACCCTCCCACTCCAAACTAGAAGAAAAACCCAAACAACCAAACCCAAACCCCAACATCAAAAACAAACCACAAAAAAGAAAGGATATTACCACTGACTTCAGTGACATAAAGTTACAGCCCCAGGTTTTCTAGCTAAATGTGAGATTGCTGCGCTGGAGGAACTACTCTGCAGTAACAGCCCGAGGGTTTCATTTGAAGATTCTGGTGGTGGTGGTAGCTGGAGTTTCTTTGGCTTCACTATTTTTAGTCTTTCATTTGAAGAGCATAAGCGCAAAGACCAGAGATCACTCCCAAGCTGTTTCTGCCATTTTCAAAGGTGTTCAACTAAGATTGTGGCACAGTCAGCACGCTTCATCCCTAAACCTGAGCAAGGGCTTGAGAACTGTCTGCAGACATGATGTTTCTTCCTAGCACTACAAATAACAGAACTATTATTTTTTGTATCTGCTCTCTAAACCACCTTAAATTGACTTATGCAAGGTATGCAACTTTTCTAGTACATAGATAATTTAGGTCAAATTAAACCAAATTTCAAGATGTCAGAGAAAATCGAACAAGCAGTAAATGAGATAAAGGAAACAGACTTACTCTTCCACATGTATTGGCACCTGGAGTACAGGATCTGCATAAAGATAAAAAGAAAATGTCGTAACACTGGCAACTCAGTTCCTTGAACTCACTAGACACAGGATTAAGTCAAGCCTGCAACAATTTGCTTCTTTTTGAACGTCTGAGGCATGGAATTTGAAAGCGGCTATCTCAGCAGCTGCAGCCATCTCCTGTTTGGTCTAGAAACCAGGTTTATAAAATGGGAAAGTACAAAGCACTTGAGAAGTTTTAAACCTCCTGAAGTTCTTTGCCCAGTTTTATCCACAGTGCTCCCCAGCCACCCCCTGGGAGAGGACTCTGAGAAGACAGCAGTTCTTGTTTTCACAAGTTATTGTATCTTGAGTTTTTTCTTTATTTCTCACTTGGTCAGAGCACATAGAGTCTGTTAGAACCACCTGTACACCTCTTAATAAAAACTCTTGCTTCCCGTAGGTGTGTGAGATCGCTGGGCACTGGCTGCCCAGGAGGCAGCAGACCGTAACTTGCAGCAACTGCTTCCACCCTGCAGGCTTCAACAACCAATTTTAATTAAAAAACACGCTACAGCTAATGGAGGTTTGCAGGCACTGTGAGAACAGGGATACAAAAGTAGGTATCTTGATATTTTTTAATCTGTGTTTTCTGAACCTCTGCTACCTTATGTCTCAGGTGCCCCTGTACCAGGCAGGTAAGTGTATGCTTTCCAGCCAATTCAACATTTAAGATGCAACGTTCAAACTGAAAAAAGCTCAGGGCTACACCTACGGAAATGAACAGGACGACTGCCAATGACTTAAGAGCAAGACTCTGACGTAAGTCAGAAAAAAATAGCTTAGTTCCACTTCCTACTCCAAGATAAAACCTCCATGATCGGCACGTCACTGAAAATAAAACCAGAAGCCTGTCAAGGGCTATACAAAATTACCTAAACCTTGATCTTTTCACTTGAATAATCTCCCCGCTAAAATTTATCCAAGAATCCACATTACATAAAAACCAAAAGGTTTGGAAACAATCTCACAGTAATTTGTATTTTCAGTGGTTCAGAATCACAGTTTAGCTGTCATCAACAAAAGAAGTTACGAAATAAAACCTGACAGTGCTAAATCTAAATCCTTACATATTAAAAGGTAAATTCAATGATTTGATTTTAATCTAAGGTGATGCGACCTTGAAATTACTATCTGAGGCCTCAAAAAATCCTGAATCATGGGAATTGCAATCCAGATGCCAAAACCACAAAAGTTCCCAGATTTGTGAGACATACACTACAACTTCCAAGACAAACGTGTGCTTATTTGTGTGTATATTGGCAGAAAGTAATGCAGAAGTCAAGAGGATGCAAGGTATCTTCACTTCCGCAGGGGAAATCAAACCATCACAGTAGAATGAGCCCAAGTAAGAAGATGAAAGATGACCAAGCAAACAAACACTGTTTTTTCACCTGTCCTGTCTCCATGCAAACATCATGACACAGCAGGAAGGAAGGAAGAATGAAAACAATGATGTTTTGAGAGGCTTTGGTTGGGAAACTGGCACAGATTCGGGACAGCTTTAGTGTACTGGGATATTTGCAGAGCTAAGCAAGACAAGAACATGAAATTCAGGGTTCATTACATGGGTCTTACAAAGTCTCTACCACCCTGCATATGTTGCACCACACAAACTACTGGCTTTGATGATAACGATGATAACAGCCCAGGAGGATGTCCCTTTGTTTTATACCACAGATTTAAAAAACATAAGAAACCCCTACCCAAACAGACCTTTAGCCACAATGCAGTTGAAAACGGCAGTCACCAAAAGATGCACATACATTATCAGAGGCAGAAAGAAAGCATAATACGAGGAATAACAGCAAGGCCATTTTTTATTTTCATTGATTCCTTTTTACAATAGTAAACGCTCTCAGAGCAGCTTTGTTCAAAACTTAACTACTTTTCTTCTTTTTTTCCCCTCAAATCTAAAAACCGTTCCAGATACATCCTCAAAGCTGTCACAGTAAACTACTCAAAAGCGTATTAAGCTTCTGGGAACAACCCAATTAACTGGAGAGGGAGCAGTGCTCTACTGAAGCCCTGAATCTTACTACGCCTAGCAAACTCGCTGCTTAGCTGACTTTTCAAGTTGCACACTTTACCCGTTTCCCTCATCACACAGTTACTCACCACTGCACTGGCATCTCCTGCGTGGCACGGACACATCAGTCTCCTTCCACATCACAACAAATCTCCTCTAATGCAGGGACCCTGCAGAGCTGTGCACAGCTCTGGAAAGCAACCCACTGGACAGCACAGACAGAACCTTGTCCTGTTACCTTGTACTTGGAGCCTCATACACAAGGCAACAAGAATGCCGAGATAATTTAGCTGCTACTCTTTAACAGTCCTAAACACTGACGTGTAGTCATAGAAGACTGACTGCAAAAGTGCCTATATTGAGCAGTTTTTCTCTTAATGATGAGCTATCACCATTACCACTGTTCACTGATGTAAGATGGGAATGCTATGCAAGTGTAGAGCTCCACATTATATCATCAACTGCATTTAATTTATCAAAAACCCAAGTACACACCAAAAGGCCCTAAGAATAATTAACATTCAAACAAAGGAGCTAAGTGATTCATCATTATGTAGCTGTCTCTACAGACCGTGCTACTTAGTCAGATCTTCATTCATTAACTACATCAAGCAACTCATTTTATCCCTTGTGAAGAAACTGACTTCAGGATATGCTGGGAGGGACCCTCCTCATTCCAAACCCAAGAGTTGATTATATGCCAATTATTTCTCAGTGTCTGCTTCAAGTATTCCATGAGCTTTACAATATCTAACACAACACATGGTGACTTACAACATCAGCTCTCCATTACAAAAGAAAAGCAAGGGTAAAAAAAAAAAAAAAAAAAAAAAAAAGGCATTAGGTGACCATTATACAAAGCAGTTGAAATCTGGAGCTGAACTCCTAAAAGCTGACGTCAAGTTTATACACTCAATGTATTCACAAGTCTAGGTGAAGTGAGCTAAAAGAAAAAAAGACATTAAAGATCACAAGCTAGAGTTTTTCTGATAATAAGTGCTTCATGGGAAGGCAAACTCTCACAGTCTTGAGAAGGAAACAGCATCATAAATCAGCAGAAAATGGCACCTGCCTCAGTTAAAGTAAAATTTAATGCAAATGCTACAAGCATTGCTAAAGGCAAAAGCCAAATGAACTTTTAAGTGTCTCCTGATGAGCTGATTACACAGAGAGTCTCACTTGGTAAAAAGTAAACTGTTGCCTATGGTGATGATGACTATTGCTAGACAACAGCAATCTTCACCAACAGTGCTTGAGCAACTTCGTCCTATCTACAAACATCTCCTCCTCAAATGATATTTGGTGATAACAATGCTGCACAACTTGTTTTTGGTCATAACTGACTGCATATACATTGTTTAAGTATAGTAAAGCAGTTTTTCTTTAAAATCACTTTCTAGTCAGCCTAGGCAAAGCATAAGAAAATAGTTTATTGTCCAAATTATCTTCAGAAACTTTTAAATTTCATTTTAATAAAAGGACTCCTTATTCTCTGAATTAAATGGAGGTATAAAGTTGTCATATGAAATTACAGTATAAAACTAGTGCTATCTGAAATCAAGTTCCAAATTTTCTAACTGCACCGTTACTGACATAACACAACAGGCACTTACAGTAGAACAGGTCAGAATGCAATTTCCTCAAACATATTAATATTTCAGGGGTTTTTTTCAAAGAATGCTCAGGAAAACCTGAATAATTACAGGAAATCTCAAAAGGTGTATTATGTTTTCTAGCAACTGATCCTGGTTTGTCCATGACATTTGCAGGAGAGCCTGGTAAGAAATGCTTTCCTATAGCTTCCCTCTGCCCCCAAAATACAGTGAGTAATAATACAGTACTGCATTTTCTGACTAATAAACTTGGTTTTGCATGATTTTCTAAGACTGAGCAATCTACTTTTACAAAAGCATGATTGTATTGACCAACCAGTACCATAACAGTGAAAGACAACACACACACACATATATGTGTGTGCAATATTTACTTGCATTAGGTTTTTACCTCCAAGCTTATATTTCTGAAAGCTGTTGGAAAAATGTCACATAACTATTACATCAACAAATGTATCTATCCTACACTTTAATAAATGATGCCAGAAATTCCATGAAAATCTCTTCAATTTGTGCTGTGCGTTTTCTGAAGCACTCTTGCATATCAGAAGAGATGCACGAAAGCTTTATGACAAGTTCCAAGCTGTTCAGCATGTGCTGCACAGAAGCATCATGCTCATGACAAAGTCCTTACCTTTTCTTTAATACCATTTATCTTAAACATGTAGAACAGTGCTTCATCAGAAGTGGAAAAGTTCCTGCTTTTACTTGTTTTCTCAGTAACTGCAATTGTATTTGCTAACAATGATAAAAAAAAAAGAGGTAGATGGAACAGATTAGGATGTTATTACAAAGCTGCAGGGAATTTTTTTTAGTACTTACTGGTACATGAACCAGAACTGATAATTCTGCAACACTTCCTGCAACACCTAAGTGTTCTGTATGAACTGTTAGAAAGCATTTAGTATCAACATCTGATTCATTTCTATGCACTAGACTATTCAGAGTCAACATAAACGGATAGAGGAGTTTATTTTCTGAAGTGGAAGGAATTCTCCTTTCACTACTAGCACCATCCACCTGGAAAGACAGGCTGTGGAAAGCCATTTCTCTACATCTTTACCACTGGGGTAACCTAAATTTTCTCATTTTCTTAACACTTTCATCCTCTTGAACTAAGATTGTAGCTCTGCAAAGATTCTTTGAAGACAGACAATGAACTCTTCACACTTACTTTCATGTGGTTTGGCACATATTCCAACTTTATGTCAACGTTTGTTTTGAAATAAGAACTCACTCTGAGATAAAAAGAGAATCTTGAGTTTAATTTATTGTTGTCAGGTCTTACAATAGTTTTCATATGCTTGAATACAGACTAGGAGAAGATGAGTCATCTTATAACTGAAGTCATCTACTGCTCCACAACAGGTCAAATGGTAAAAGTTCTTGCAAAAGTCAGAACTGAGGCCTTATCTTCTCTTCAGCCGCTCAGCACTCCAGTATTAACATGCTGAGACTGTAATCATGTCATCCTGCTTTCAAAATTTCCCTGAACTGCAGTTCCCTGTGATTAGGTAAGTCATTCTAACAGGCCCAATCTGTTCCAATACCAACAACAGCGATAGTAACCACTGAACAAAGCAGGAAGTATTCTGTACTGGAACAAAAAACTTTACAGAGAAAATGTGATAAACCTGTGATATAAATACATCTACCTCTCCCTTAAGCTTCCATTTCCAGCAGCAGAGGAAAAGCCAGCTTCTTGTAATGTCCTACATAAAGCTTTTGGCATGATAACTGCACAAAAGCTTTCCTCTTTCTAGAATAAGAAAGCAAAGATGCCAAAAGAACTATGCAGTATGGCGGGGGTGAGTTAGGAAGCAGGACATCACCCTGTAAATCTCTCCTTTGTGCTGAAGGGAAGATCAAGATTTCTACAAACATTTCCATGGGTTTCCGATTTGTTTTTCCTGTAGCCTCCACTAAGGCAGAGTATGTTAATAATTCCTACGTTAAAATCCTACAATTTCATACATATTAACACATATATACACACATACATAATATATAATACAAAAGCTTTAGCTTTCTGATCTGGTAATACACACCTGTGCGTAAACAAGCACACACTGTTAGTAAAATTACTGCCACTGCCACTCTTCATTAAATTCATTCAGCAACGCATATTAATGCCCACAAGCACAGGGAGTTCAAGGGCATCAGTAGCACAGAAATGCCATTACAAAGATAGCTGATACCTCGCCTTGTCATTGTGGGACTGCAAAAAGGTTATCCTGTAAGAACTCAAAAGCTTTCATTTTTACAAGTTAATAAAAAGATCTGTAAAATAACTGTGTTAGGAAAAAAAGAATTTAAAGGACATTGATACTAGATTATAAAGGTTTCTTCTAGAATTCTTAAGAGTTTATTCACAATGACAGCAGTTACTAGAAACCTGTGAACATAATGACTGTCCAGTAATTTAGCAAATTACTGAGTTCAGTTACACTTGCTGAAATTAACATTTTGACCTGGCAGCAGGCTGATGTCCCAATACAGTTTTGGTTGCATCATGGCCAGAAAATATTTGTGCCTCTATCCATTGCTTGTGAGTGGGCAGAAGTATACCACACGTTTCAGATTACTCTGAAATAATTCTAATCCATATTTTACATACATATATGGAAAAAAAAATACATGCAATTTTTGAAACCAACCATAATGCTAAATATAACACATTTGACTTTTCTCCGTATTTCACAAACACATGGTAAGATAAAATTTGCCCTTTGACCAAAACCCAAGTCTTTTTAATGTGCAAGATAGACTTCGTCTTTTCACTGCTGTAACGTGCCCTCAGGTAGAACCAACGGCTGAAAAGGAGAAGTGGGAGATTCTGAAACAACAAATGAGTAAGTTGCTGCCCCACTGGAACCAGATGGAAAAAACGGTTTACTGACTTGAGGCCCTACCATAAGATTTCAGCTAATGGGCCAGTTCAAGATCATGTCATCCTCACATGCTGCTGCAAGTTCACCAAATGAGGTTAGAGACACTCACAAACTATCCTCTGGAATTTGTTGGAAAGAGTACCGTTCTACAATCATTTTGTCTTGATTATCCTTATTGATTTACAGCTATGCATAAAGATATTGCTTCTTACCTGGGAATAACCACTGTTATTGGAGCAGGACCTACAGATCTCAGATTTGCCCTCTACAATCTACAGAATGCATACCATTGATAGATACAGTCTGTGTATCTTTGTCTTACCATGACCAGACCACTGATACCCATAGGTTATGAGTAAGGTATCAGAAATCAAAACCTTTTAAATTCATTGTGGACCATTGTTTTTTTGATTGCTACAGGGAACTGAAGATCATAACAAAACTTCTGCTGGCTCTAAATCTAGATCCAAATCTGTATATATTACATGTTCTTCTGGCAAATTACTCTGAATTAGTTCTTAGGGGAAAAGCTTTTAAGGAGCTGGTGAACGAAGAGAAGGAGATTGCTTTGAATGGTACAGAAGGACACACAGGACTGACTGTGAGAAGAACAGAGAAATACTCTGTCCAAGAGTACAGTTTGAAACACTACATTCTTAACATCTCAAAGTTCAACATTCTGTTCATTAACTTAAGTTCTCCGGTTAACAAAGATGTACAGGATGATTTTTACAAAGATGTGAGAGAACAGGGCAGTCTTAAAATCATGTTCTTAAAGCTCACACTGAAATCAGAATTGTAAATGCGAAGTCTGACATTAAGGAGAAAAGCACTCTCCAGTTTCTGGCTTGCCAATGTCACCATCTGGCTACTTTCTTGTCCGCATGTAAAAGCAAACCTAAATTGCTGCACTCTGGTACCTTTCGAAGAGATCTATAGGGAATGACAGAAGAAGTTTCATTTCCAGCAGTCTTGGGGAAGTTACTTCAACCTAAGTAATCTTACTGAGGACGCTCACCACATACCTTACTAGTGGCAAGTGCAGAAAAGATGGGAGACGATCACCCTGTCACTTAGAACTGACAGCTCCTTCTACTGCTCAGAGACGGCACCAAGAGCCTTATTTAGTTTCTGATCTCAAATGTGTGCCACAACCTTTCAATACCCATTCAAACAAATGCCTTTCAATACCATAGTTTTTGTGGGGTCACAGCAGAAGCAAAGGTGTCTCTCAGAAACTTGGAGAGAGGAAGAGTGTGGGTTTTTTCTATAAACTTTCCAACCATATTCCAGGTTTCCAAGGCCCAGGGAACAAGCAGCATCAGTCACCTGGCCACTGAAAAAACCTGAGAGCTGTTGGATAGTAGGACCCTTTGAAGCTAACAGGAAATGAGGGTATAAAGCACCCTCAACAAATAAGGCTACCTGTAACTGCAGGGAACGCAGCTTTATTTCTGAACTGCTGGAGAGCCCTATTACTAACAGACCCATTTTTTTTTGCCTGCTCTATGGGGAGCACAAGTATTCAGACTGCCTTTCTTGCCAGCACTAGATGAAGGCAGGAAACCCAAACATACTATCGTGGTGATAACCACTGGCTCATTTACTTTGCATACCTAAGATAAGCTTCAGTACTCAATTAAAACAAACCACACATGGCAAGATTTTCATGTTTGTTTAAGTACCACCTGATAACGAATGCTACCTTGGTTTTTTCCCCCAATAAAAATAAAACATATATGAATTTTCCTTTGTTAAATACCTTGCTGCTTAAGTGCAGCAATAAAACATTCCCCTCCTGATGAATGCTGCTGCTGCAACACTTCAGGTGACCTCCACAGCTTCCCAAAGCACGTGAACTACATACATGGCTCACTGGTAATCAGGGTAAAATGGCACCTGCAAAGAACACTGCTTGCAATGCATGCAGCTTCCCACTGGGTAATTCTCTGCAGCAATACAGCTTACTGTTGACAGAGAGAATGCACCGAACAATGGTGTTTAGACACTAATATTAATACTGAATTCTGCACCACTAAATCTCTCCAGGGATTTAGCGCAGCAAGATGGTATGGACTTTCACAGGCTGTTACTTCCCAACACTGTCGCATCTTTGTTGGGCTTCCCACCCACAGGGTGACCACCAACAAATACAGTTTTGCAAAAATAAATAAAAACCTTCCAATTACAAATTAATCACCAATTTATATGTACAGGCCCTTGCTCCATGTACACTTAACTAAGTTAACTCATGAGACATCTTGTAACAATGATAACTACCACTATTTTTTTCCCATAGGCCCTTGAGTGTTGTTCTATTATACAGAAATAAACCAATGGGCAGTAAGTGCTTTGCCAAAAGCAAGTGAACATACCTCATGTACATAAGGTGCAGAATAATGCACAGTTAGCAACAGAGAGGGGAAAAAAGAAGTCCTATAAAACTAGATTATCCAGTCTGGCAGTTCTACTGTACCAACAATAGTTTCACAATATTTATTTATTTTTTTAAATAAGGGAAGTTCCTTGAGCAATACACTCTAAGATCCTTTTCATTACCAAAGTGTGTTCCTTTCTTCCTCAAAAAGACTCTTGCCAGTTAAGATACCCTTCTAGGACAGGACTATGTGGTGTATGTTCATGTCAGTTGAACGACCAGCAAAAACCAGTAAGCTGCTCTCAACACCGCAGCAGCCTATAGCAACAACAAAGGAGGAGGCTGCTAACATTTTTCTATTCAAGCCTGTTCAGGGAAAGGAGAGATCTAAATTTAAAGAGGAAACAGGGAAGAAAATGTGATCACACCTGTTAATCAAGATCCTTCAAGAAAATATTTGTTCATCCCTTTTTACTCCAAAAGGAGCTACCAAAGCATTTTTTGCTCATTTATGAAGTTAACTTTTTGTCGGGTAGATTTCTATTCAAATATGAATGGCTTCACAAATAAGAAAAATTGTTTGTACTGCCGGTATCAGATATGCACAATCCATTCCCTACCATTTCAGCTCACTTACTAAACTGACATCAGGTTTAAAAATACAGGAGAGAATGATGCAATCACTGTGACTCCTTTCCATCTACACCTGCTTTCCAATTTATTTCCAGAAGTGAAGAGAAAGTGCTACTATCTCTCCACCATATGTAATCAGAGTCCCACTAAAACAAGTCTGTATTAAATTCTGAATTTTTCACGAAGACATAAAGAGCTATCTCTACTCTGTAATTAAAATTACAAAATCACTTCCAGTCACTGAGCAATGTTAAATTTCTTTATACAAGTGCAGTCCTTTTATTTAAAAAACTCTGCTGTTTCCAAACAATTATTATAGAAAAAAGACCTGAGGTTTGCATGATATCCACTGCACCAGTGAATGTAGGGTATTCCAGAGACACAATCACGCAAGTCCTTGGCCACCAGCTCCACCAGCTGACACTCTCATTTGCCATCTATTCTGTTCTATGCTTGTTTAAATAATTGCACTCACTCCCATAAAACAGGATACCTACCAATTACACCACTACAGCTTAAACATTCTGGCAAAAAAAACCCCAACATCAACCTGGGAAAATCTGCAAAGTGAAAATATGAAGATGAACATGACTCCAGAAACACTGCAGCTTAATACTGGAGCAAAAGCAAAATTAAGAAAGAAAATAAAGTTATTACCAGGCCCTACAACAGTTTGAATTATCAATTGATTTGAACGTTACTACCATTACTGAGTAGAGGCCATCAGGATACTTTCTGCTCACCTTCTTTTAAAGTCCACTTGATTGCTCCTGTCCTCTTGCTGACGGCATGCAAACTTCCATCAAGGGTTGAAACAAACAACAGTGTTTCTGGCACAGTTACTGAGCTGGTGTTCTGGAAAAGAAAAATCCATACATTGAAGGTAATTATTTACTACAGAGTTTACTTGTAAGTCCCATATAGTACATTGTCTGGAACATCACTTCTTTTTAATCACACAAGTGGACGACTTTCTTGGCCCTTTGAATTAAAGTGATTCCCCACCCCCACCCCCCCACCCTAACATTATGGAACAGTTTCTTGTGCTAAGTTCCCCTAGAGATAAATAGAGATAAACTGCTTTAACTCAACGTCCACTTTCAATTTAATATCAATGTCTTCCTGTACTAGAGTTGGGAGAAATCCGAGACAGAGACAGGAAAGGACTAATACAAAGACTATGTGATAAGTCAGCTAGAGCAAGGGACTTCAAAGCAGCTCAGAGAACCTAAGTGTTAATGTCAAAAACATGCTATTACCAAGTAAATAGAACATAACATTTGCCAGGGTTTAGTTCCCTAAAGATCAAAAGACTTTGACTGGATAGAGTATGGATAAATAAAACTGAAAGGTGATCAATATTCTACGAGGGTGACTGCAGCTGAGAGACAGGATGGAGCTGCAAGCATGTAAATTCTCTGAGCAAGAGCAAAATATTTAGGATAGATGCAGCTTAAAGGGTGGGTAAGATCCATACTGTTAAACCACTTAATTGGATTTTTATACCTTACGTCTCCCAATACCGTATTTCTGCAGTAGGTAGTAAATAACGCTGTGTAAGGAAGTCCGTATATATTAACACATCCACAGACATTTCCTAGAAAGCAGTTAGCTGCAGGATTCAAACCTCAATTTGACATTCTAATCATTCTGCCCCCGGGGACACATCACTTCGTATTTACACGTATGGGTACAGAGCTGTTTGGTGCCTGGTGTCACTCCTACAGCACAAGCAACTTTTGAGATTGGGTATCACAGAGCATGCAATTTCATTAAAAGGGCGTCATATAACCATCAAGGACTCAGAATTATGTAGCTGTTACCGGAACAGTGAGGCTAAGTCCAAGGTGCTTCACAGCACAAAGCAGAAACATGTTCATTTAACGTCTGCTCTTCTCATCCTGGCTAAGGATGATCCCATACACCCCAAGACCGACCCATTTCCATTTATCAAGTCTCAAGTTACCGCTCAAGTAACTGGTAATTCATAGACTGTATCTGCACTGCTCACCTGCGTGCCACCTGCCATGTTTAGCAAGTTTCACAGTTAATAACTCTTAACCTACCATGGTTCATGAAATGGAAGTGTATGAATTTTACATTATTAATAATGTCTTAAATGATTTAAACTGTAAAAAACAATTATCAGTCATGTTAGAATTACTGCGAAGCAAAATACACCACTGCCAAATTAAAATGCATGGATATAGGGGTAAACTTCTTTGGAAAACTATACATTTGTAGTACCACTCAAAGCATTAGACTTTCAGGTAAAGCATAAAGTTAAAAGGATAATATAATAAAGTAATAACTAGCCAACTTTCAGGTCGCACCTACAAACATTATGCGCTTCTTTCTAGTCGTAACAAAAACAGCTGCAGCAGACAATTGTAAAACACACAGTACAGAAAAAATGAAAGTACAAATCAACAATACACAAACAATAGATCAGAGGTAACTGCTGGAAGTGCAGAAAAAAAGGAGATTTATTGCAACCCATAAATATAATTTTCATTATCTGAAGTAGTCAAATTATCAGGCTGCAAACATATCTGCCCTTAAATAAAACATTTACAGCTGCATCTGGAATGAAGCTTTGCAATGTTCATTCAAACAGGGACACCGAATACCAGCTCCTCTCATGCTTGCCTATAGAATATGCAGCTCAAGATGTTACTAATCAGAAATGAACTTAAGAGTATCTTTCTAGCCTAATGACCTGACTTTTATGTAAGAGCAAAGAGAAGCTGTACTGCAAAGTTACAAGTTCTCATTCTTTTGTATTATAACTTTTGATAAAGCAAACTACCGTAGCCACTGCATCAAAGTAATTCATGAAAATGTTGCCCTTTAGGTCTTTTGGTACATGAACTCCCAAAACAACTTAGGATGGTGTAGTTGATTTATAATCATCTTGTCTAGTCTTCCCGTCTTCTTAAATCAGCATTTAACAAGCCAGACCCACTGATTCTGCAACAAGCGGGGGAACTGATAACCCACAGTCCATCATCACATCCATCTGGAGCTAAAAGCCATCTGACCGTGAGGTCAGTCTGCCTCCCCAAGAAGATTTACTGTTTAAATCCATCACTATCTAGCTGCCTGCATAGAACTACCCTTGAACAAAAACAAGAAGGGAAGCTTGGGGTTGCATTGTACATATCTTTATAGCTGCTTTTATGCAAAAGATAAGGCTTCTTTGCAAACAAAGCACTGCTTCCCACAGAACATCATAATAATCTAAGAATTAGAGTAACTGATCTTCCTAACACTAATGAGCGAGTGAGGCACGAACTGAGCAGTGTCAACGCTCCTCACTTCTAACATGCTGTCTTGCATCAGACTGACAGATTCCCTCAGCCTTATCACTGGTGTGAGGCAATGACTGACAGCGGTGTGAATGCAGAGCTATAATATGAATATTTCATGAGTGGGCTGTGATGAGGCCCCAAAAAGATACCCAATTCAAGGAATACCAGGAGTGTGAAAAAAGCTGCACTTAAACAGGTTTCCTTCCCTTTGCAGGACAAACAACTTTCGAGCTCAGAAAATTTAGAAGACTTGCAGACTATACTGATCTCATCGTGCATAAACTATTTAAGCATGAGGAGACATTTCAGTTCAATAGGGTACCAGCAGTAGGAACAACTATTAGGAAATCCTCCATATCTTAGAACATTTACTTCATGGAGTTACTTCTTTGGGTGACTCCAGTAATATATACTGCTCATGATTTTATTTTCAGTCTTTCCAAATTCCATTTACAGCACTACTGCTGCAGTGGAGCCCAACTGTAACTTCTCTGGCTCTCAGAATCTGTCATTCATAAATTAATGACATTAAATTTCACCAGAGTCATCCTAGCTCTCTGGTTTGCTCTAATGTTCAACAAACAATTGGGATTAACAGAAGAAGGAATTGTCTATTTGTTGTTCTTTACCATGGAACCAAAGTCACCTCTCCCCCACACAGGTAACGGTGGGGTAACACCCCAACACGTGGCATGGCACAAAATGCCAGCTCACTTCCCAAACTCATTTTGTACAGGGGTTAGATCTTGAGACATAACTGACAGCAGTCATCCTCAAAAACATGTATGTAAGTATAGCCACATACTACCCCACTGACGCTCATCCAGCCATTATTAATCATTCTGTTTTCAAGTTGTTAAGAAAGGGAAAACACTTCAAAATTTACTGGAAACAATGTTTTGATGAAAACCAGAAGTAATGGATGGTGGTCAATATTACTTCCAAATTAGCTTTTGTGCAGTAACACTTTACACTCTTATATTAATTTTCATTTGAAGATCTCAACACATTTTACCCAAAAAAAAAACCCCAAAACACGCAAACAATTCTGGTTAACAGTGATTTGTGATAGGTAAGGATGTTGAAAAGTCTTTTAAACTAATATATAGTTAATGCACAAATATACATATTTTTTCCCAGGCTTTTCTTTTAGATAACACATAACAGTTATTTGATTTCTTTAAATATTACCTGAGAAGCTTTGTAATAAATGAAATAACTTTAAAGCCTCAGTTGCGTAAAGCTGTCAGTGGGGCTCTGGGCTTACAAAGTAGAAACATAACAAAACACATGAACCAAAGACACTGAATTAATAGTACAGCTCTTAATTTCAACTAATTGCACAAACAAACCGTGCCTGCCAGGTTAACCTTATGTAATTAACCACTGCTCTCAACTGCCAGATGTTGCTCAACACCAGGCAGCTGTTTAAAGTGCATACTACATATCCGTGCAAGTTCAAAGAAATCACAATGAACTACAACATTTGAACAACTTCTTATAAACTCTTATTTATTAGTTAAATTAATTTTAATTTAAATCTAATTTGATTGGTTTTTTACTCAAACTTCTGACAAGCACATTTCAGCTTTCTCATATCAAATGTGTATCTTCACTGCAGATGTATCTTCACTTCACTCACAAAAAATCCCTATCCCAGAGAATTTAAGTCTTCTTTGATCAGATTTGTAGATCAGGCAGAAAATATTTTTAGGCAGTATTTTAATACAACCATGTATATGGTATAAATCCTGTACATTATACACCACAGGGTACACAAAAAATACCTGTTTCTTCATAAAAATCTATCTACCCTAAACCCACTCCACGAACAAAAGCACTTAAATTAAAAGACTGGAATGACTGTTTGCTCTTCTATCAAAAAAGATACACCAAAAACATCCATTACTCAAGCTGATCATTTTAGTTAATGAATACAGTGAAGCTGCACCTAGAGTGAAACACAGTAAGTCGAGCAAGAACATACAACTGTTAAAGGCAGGAAGTGAAAATTACTGAAGTTCCTTTAGATCACAGGTGGGAATTCAACACCCTGAATATAATGACTACTGTTGAAGTTTAGTTGCAAATAAAATTCAACATACAGCAAATCTACCACATCTTCTATGTATACAGACTAAAATTGTTTTTCTAGGCTAGATCTTACTCTCTGTGCAAGTTTTTATCTTTTATCTTATCTTACAGAATCAGTATATTCTCCAGAAAGCTCTCTTCCTGTCTTCTTATTGAGAAGAGTATAAAAGCTTGTACCATTTTCACAAAAAAATGTGCCTGTAAGATAACCACCATGATTATGGTCAGGCATCAGATATCAGTAACATGTAGTACATGGAACACTACTTGCAGATCTGTAGATTTAGTATTTTCATATTTAGCATTTGAATGTCTATCTGTTGTGGCATCAAGGCTATAGAAATTACAGAATTAAATGTTTGTTCTGGAACTCTCATCAAAACATCATTAACCAAGGTGGTCTTCCAGATGACTGACATTTTAGAAGGTTGCTAGTACTTGGGACCAAACAGAAAGTGCTAACGTGCAAAGAGTTCCTCTGCACATCCTGCAGTCACAGGAGTACGAGCGCTTTTCCATACATGCACCCTCCAGATCATTTAGAAGCCAAATGATAAGGAAAGAAAACCATAGCTGAAGCAGGTATTCACACAAGCTTGTGTAGAAAACCAGATGAACACCTGAATGTTGCCCACAGGCAGAATGACTAGAAACTTCTCAGATACGACTAAGATCAAGAAATCACTATAGCTTCTTTTAAGCTTTTCATAGTAGTTCAAGTTCCCCTGTGGTGTGGGGGGGGGAAGGCGCCACTCCCATCTACCATTCTTAGGGTGCCCGACTGCTAATAATCTCTAACAGCCTAAGATTAGGGTTTAAACAGAAAATAGCATTTTTAAGCTACAATAGAAATATACTGTCCAATAGAAACAGCATTTCATAAACAGAAATAGAAACACATTTCATAAATACTAATTAATGCTTGCAGAAGAATCTTCCCTCAGTCCAAATCTACCACATCTTTAAAACGTTTTAGAAATCAAAGTAATAAAATGACTCAAAGCAATTCTGAAGGGCCCACAGAGTCAAACGAAGGTCAGGGGAAGCTGTAGGACAAGTTCTGGTGTGTTCGTATACGGCTATGGTACAGTTCAATGTCAAAGACAGTACCTTCTTCATTCACAGCAACATTTCACATCGTTTTAAGGATTAGCAGAGCAATGCCCTACTTTGTTTTGTTGTGTTAGAAGAAAACAGTCTCCACAGAAATAATCCCTTCCATTAATTTATCTGCTTAAAACCAGTACTTTTGAAATGCAGGTCACCAAGTATGCACAAATCCCACTGAAGTCAGTAGAAGCAGCAGATAAAAAGAAAACCAGGCCACTCAGTTCCTTGAGGTTATCGTTCTGTAACCTAGAAATATGTTTTGCTGTGGCAGTGATACCACAGGAGGTTCTTCGAGTATGAATAAGTAACAGGAAAACATTTCAGAGTGACCTGGATGTGTGATGGTGTGTGCTGACTCTGAGCAGTGTTACCCATTCCATAGAAATAATTGAAAGCTCGGTAGTAAACAAATCACAGTGCCAAGTGTCACCTGACAATAATTTTCTCTTTTCTGAGTCTTAAGTTGGAATACATATGCACCAAACTTAATTTGTAAGGTTTGATGGATGACAAAGGATGGATGGTTTGCTAACTAGAATTTACATCCTCATAATTTCTTTGGTAACACCTGGCTTTCTGAACAAAAAAGTTGACAAGATATATAATCACTCAAGCTGGAGAGAAAAAAATAAATCTATATTCCTCACTGGATAATTAGTTTAATATACATCAAGCTGTACACCTGCATTTTAGTAAAAAAGTATTTAAAAATAACTTTGGCATTAACAGCACCAGACACTTTCCTCAAAATAAGAAAAGGCCTATACCATAATTAGGCTACTGAAACCACAATCAGTAAACCAATACAGATGCAAAGCAAAATATTTTTAGACATCAGCACACGCTGCAAGCACTTGGCATATTCATCACAGTCTATGGTTTTGACAGCTATTCTCTAGCTTCATTGCCAGGCCAGATGCTAAAACTGACTATGCATAATAAAACCATTCCATGAAGAAACTCTTTGTAAAATTCAGTAAGTTACTGGACAGGGAGGAGGAAGTTTTTCAGTATAGCTGATAACAAAGTTAATACATGAAAGAGAGCTAAAAAAAAAATTAAGTTCTATCTTCTTTAGAAAGTGAAATCAAACCTACAGATCTTTTAATCTTAAACTAAATTCCAACATGTCTTCTTTAGCTACTTCTCATCAACACTGTAACTCAGTTCCAGCGACTTTTCATTCATATGCCCGTACGAACTGCAAGAGGAAAAACTGAAAACTACAGGAGGTCCACTCCAGCCACCCTCTGACTTGACTGGACTGCGAGTGGTGCTCCACATCACAACGTCCCAGCTAGGTTTTCAGACTTGATTCTCTCTGTAAAGCCAAAACTTATTTCAATATTCACAGGAACACCAGCAACCAAAATAAGCAAGACACAGTTATAAACACATGAATTTACACTCCAGGACAAAGCTGTCCATTAATTTTAGTTGTGCAAGACAAGTCTGCAGTCCCCAAACCCTAATATATTGGGGTTTTGAGTGAACAAGGAGATCTGCAACTCAAAACACATAAATGTTAGTTAACATCATGATTGAAGATGCCCTCTTTAAAACCTTCTGCTGTCTCACAGAGGTTTTCATGCGAATCAGTTAAGTGGCCAAACACCTCCAGCTGAGATAACAAGACATCTGGCTAAGGCCGGGGTTTTCCCATGCCAGGTGCAGCTCACACACACCATGTACCAGAGCACTGAAACCCATCCCATAGGCTGCAGGAGAGAGCAGACCCATGTCCTAAATGCCAGTTTAATCCCCAAAAGGTTATTTTTGAGTAAACTGACTCCATGTTAAAAGAGAAACAAGCACAGTTTGGAACGTCCACGGCTCACAAAAAATGAGGTTTCTTTTTAAAACTAGTGAGCACTGTAAATCATTACTGTATAATATTTACAGTAACTGTTTATTTACAGCTTTATTGCTTTTCTCATTGCTGTATCTGAAATGTCACCCTTTTATAATGTGTTCCCATACATTGCCAGGGCAATTCCAAGAGCTAAAATAACAAGAGACAGCATTTCATCTTACAAAGACAGGAAAGGAAGCCCTTGTATGAACTTATAAACTGAAGGAAAACAGTATTAACGTTGTGATATAAAGTAACAAAGTGCATTTATCAAAGAAAGAAAAGGCAGAGCAGAGCAGTACCCTTAAAGAAATCTATATAAAACGCAATTTGCAAATCTTCAGGCAATGTCATGTTTTTCTTGTTACCTCAATACCAAGAATTGTACGCCAGCCTTTTTCATGGGAATTTATTACTCAAGTGACATTAATAGTACTAAATAAGCTTTTCCAGTTAAATGGGTTAATCACAGGTGAGATGACTGGGACTGAGTTCACAGAAATTAAAACTAGTTCTGAAAAGGGAGTGAAGTACGGAATAGATTTCAACTTGGAAGTCACGGTGAGGACTACAGCTGGCAGAGCAAGAAGACTAGGGTAAGCGCCAAGAAAAGAAACAGAAATGGAGAATGCGAGATCAGACACTGATCTGAGGTAAGATGGCAGGGCAGGGAGACCAGGAGAGAGAAATCTAGAGAAAAAAGGGGGCGAATTCTACCTGGGCCTGAGTCTAGGTTTTTGTGTGACTATGCAAGTAAAATTACACAAAATTTAGTAATAATCTATTAGTACTACTATTTTTAAAACTTCATGAGTTGCAAAACAGTTTTCCCTACAAAATCTGAACCCCAAAGCTGTCAGGACCCCATGGAGATTTCAGTCCAACCTTATAGTCCAGACTAAGACAAAGACATGAGCACACTACCATGCTTACAGCCTGCATTTAATTCTTTCCAGTTTTCCAATGAAGTAACAACAGCAGGTATGTTACACAGCTTCATTACTAAAAGTGTTTACTTTTGAAGAAGGGGAGTGGAGCTATTATATCCAGGTGAAAAATGAAGTCTTCAGCTTTGCTTAACCTGAACTATACCCCCATATATTACAGCAGCATTTTCAGGTAACAATGAACAATCCATCCGAGAACGTAACTTAAAACTTTCCTCTTCTACGCTTCAGTATAATGGAAACAGCGAATGCCAGCTGGCCTTTTCATTGCCTCCTGATCCTGAGAATTTACAGAGCAGCACCTTTCAGAACTGAATTTTTGAAGACTTAGTTTTCCATCTCTACAGATGCAGTACACGGCACCCATTTTAAAGTACACTTTAAAATTATTACCTCTGTGAAAACAATCTGCTCAGCATGCCATCTGCTTTGCACCAGTTTCACCGTTCCCTGTGCTTTTACTGCTCCACGCAGTACCTTACAACCAACCTGGTTATTTCTGAAGAGGTTCTGTAGAGCAGTGACTTGTGCACTTTGTCTTTCACCTTTGAATTTAGGACTGTAGTCTCTTTTGGATACCAACCAACCATATGTACACAGTGCACGCTGCTATCTTTGCTCTGGAAACAGGATGATCCAAATGCTGCAGTATCTCGGTATGTAGCTGGTCATTTGTATTTGGTTGTCAACACACATACAGTGTTGGGGTCTTTTTCAGGAAGAAAACAAGCCCCCTCAGTTGTGGGGGGCCAGAGCATAGATTTTCTAGCACATGTCACTAGTTTCTCCATCCACCTACATAGTTTCAACTTCCAAGTTTCCCTGTGCTGCTTCCACCCACCACTTTACGGGAAATTCATGGTATTTTTATGTTTCAAGCATTAATAAATGCACTCTACGTTCAGGTAGGGCGTTAGGTGCGGCGCAGAGACAGGTCCACGGCCTCTGGGCAGGGTTCGGCCGCCGCAGCCCCCCGCCCCACGCAGGGCATCAACGGCAGCGCAGGGGGCAAGGGGCTCCGCCACACTGCCCGCTCCTGGCGCTGCCCCCGCAGGAGCCCCGGCGCCGCTCTCCGCCGCCGGGGGGCCTGGCCTGCGCGGGGCAAGGCCTCCCCCGGACCCCTCCGGCTCTGCCGCCCCCGCAGCACGCCGAGCCGCGCCCACCCCGCCCCGCTGCGGCCGGGGGACTCTGCCACCGGCCCCCGCCCTGCCCACCGGTCCCCCGCGGGACGAGCCCCCGCCCCAGGCCAAGCGGGCAGGCTCGGCCCGCGCCTCGCTTACCCCGGGCCTCGGCGACAGCAGCGACAGCAGCAGCAGCGCGCCCAGGCTGAGGCGGCGGCGCAGCGGCTCCATAGCTGCCCCCCGCGGGGACCCGGGGGCGCCCGGCCGGCTCCCCCCGCCCGCTGCTGCCGCCCGCGGCGTGTCCGGCGCTCCCCGCGCGGCGCGGGGCGGGGCCGCCCGGCCCGGGCCACCGACGTCACAGAGGGCCGGGCCGGCCGCGCGCAGGTACTGCGGGGCCGCCCCCCGCCGCGGGCAGGGCCGGGGGCCGTGCGGGACCGGGGGCCGTGCGGCACCGGGGGCCGTGCGGCACCGGGGGCCGTGCGGGACCGGGGGCCGTGCGGGACCGGGGGCCGTGCGGGACCGGGGGCCGTGCGGGACCGGGGGCCGTGCGGGACCGGGGGCCGTGCGGGACCGGGGGCAGCGCTGCCCCGGGGCTTCGCGCCGCTGCCGCAGCCTCCCCGTTTGCGCTGAGCCCCGACGAAAGCGGCCTGCCCGGGGGGCTCGGGCAAGGGCAGTGTTTTAAACGGCGGGGAGCAACGCTAGCCAGCTGCTGCTGCTGCTTATTCGTAAAAAAAAACCCTTACGGGTAAATTCAGGCTGAAGCAACAGGCTCCCTCCTCCAGCAGTACCCTGCCCGCTACAATTTCCCTATTGATTTTTTGCTTTCGAAGCAGATCAGGCCAAATTTATTTGGCGTAGCTCCTGTTTTGACAAAGTTACTGTTGACCCTGGTGTGCCTTGCAAGGCCTTAAATAAACGTGAAAACAAAGAAGGTGCCACTGAACCAAAACCCAGGTCCAAGCTCCTCTGAACAGGTAAAAATAAACACAAAAAATATGGAATCAAATGGAAGAAGCTTTAAAAAGAAGAAAGTAAATTTACACTGCTTGGCAAAGGCCTGGCTTTCAGATACCTATTTATAGAACACAAAGCCACTTTGTCCTTGCTACATATTGTTTGCTTTTTAATACCGATACCATTAAGGGAGCCGCAGAGCACACAGAGTACTAAGTGTGCAATATGCACGTAACAAATCAGCCCTGGCAGCTCCCCTTTGAATAAGCGTGCCTTTGATTACATGGGCAGGAGACACAGTTATGAGCTAACCTGCCAATCTGCATAGATAAAACCATGCTGGAGCTAGAACCACCACTGTGATTCAGTTCCCTGGTACTAACAGACGGCTTGCTTTAAGGTGGTCTTGGATTCTAAGCATCCCCTGTTTGAGAACCAGCAGACCACCTAACGTGCTGCTTTGTGAGTGCTGTGGCAGCAGCACACACGAGGAACACGTCCAGACCTCTGCCACGCATGCAGAAAGCCCTCGAAACCCTACAGGACGACGGTTAAGACGGGTGGTTGTAAAAAGCAGCCACAGTGTTGTGCAAGAGCATGGGCCTCCCCTGGGAAGGCAGCTGGGTTAAGCACGCAGCACTGTCCCGCCATTGAGTTTGGACGCTGGCAGGTGAGCTGCTAGGGACCGCTACCTCCTCACACACCATTTTATTAGCTTTAAGGTGAATTTCATGCCATGCTATGTTATGGAGTTTCCCAGTTGCACACACACTGCGTATGCCCCTACCAAATCATAGCCGTTTAACAGAAATGCTTCCCAGTGGCCTCGCAGGAGGCAGGAAAACTGCCGAATGCAGGTGCTGAGGCAGTGGGAAGGCCCCCGCTGCCCTGGCACCTCTCCTCAGGAGCTGAGGAACTACCTCAACGTCCGAGAGAGGTGAGCCCCTATGTTTTTAACGTTAAGCACCGTTTCTTAACAGCAGCAAAGTGCTAGAACAAACAACTACAGAAGAGTACAACTGCTTCTGGGAAGGCGACTAGAACCACTGCAGGCGCCGGGGGAGGGCAGGCTCGGCCTGGGCCTTACCTCCTTCGGCCCGGCGCCAGCGCGGCGCTCCCGCCTCAGCCGCGCTCCCGCCTCAGCCGCGCTGCGCGCGCACCAACCACCCCGCGCGCGCGCACCCGGACCAGCACGTGCCCCGGGGCTTGTATCCTATTGGGCGAAACGAGGGGCGGGGCGCCACCGGCGATATAAAGCAGAGCGGGGCGGGGGCTCGGCCTTTCCGACGGCGCGGCGGGCGGAGGTGAGCGTTGGTGGCGTGACGGGCGGGCGGGCGGGCAGGCAGGCCGGGCCGCGGTGATGTCTCGTGACACGTGTTAGACTGCTGACATGCATGAAGCAAACCTACTACTGAGCGCCCAGGCTGCCGACACCCGGCGGGGCGGCCGCGATACACTACGTCTGTAACCTCCCGTTTTCCCTCCGTGTCTTGCAGGGCCCGCGCGGCGAGCGGCGGCGAGCGGTCTCGGTGAATAAAGCTGTGTGCACCCTGTGAATGTGTCCGGCTGGTTGTTGCGCGCGTCCGCGCCCGTTCCCCGCACTGCCTTTGACCCGGCGGGGTGCCCTCCCCGCGGCGCCGCCGGCCAAGCTGCAGTGCCAGAGCGAAGCGCTTGTTCATAACTGGGGCTGCTCGGCCCGACCCGGGTGGCGCTTTTAAAAGCAAGTGACAGACGGCCTGGGCCTGCCCGCACGAAATGGCGGCCTGAGGCGGGGCCCCAAGGCAGCTCCTGCGCCGTGGAGCTTCAAAGCCTGATGCCGCCGGGGGTGGTCGAGGGTTGGTTTGCAAAGGGGACGCTGGTGGCTGAAGTGCCACGGCTCCGCCGGGTGTTGCAGGAGGGATGCAAGCGGGTGAGGGTGAGCCAGCAGAGAGCACCCAGTGCTGGGGGGGCCTTTGCGCAGCGAAGCCGCTTGAAACCAAAGCGGGGATCCGAGCCCGATAAGGGCTGCAGCAGGGTGGCTGGCAGGGCCTGCGCCCCTGCCCTCAGCAGCTGCACTGGTGCTGTCCTGCAGGCAGAGGCACACAGGGTTTTCTTTAGAGAAGCTGCACCTCTACACAGGCCCAGGACAGACCTGGATGTACAAGACTAGTACCCAAGTCTAGCAAAACCATAAAGGAAGACGCTTAAGCTGAGAGGCTTTTGCCATTAAACCTATAGAACATAGTGTGTGCCCTTACTGCAGTGTGAGCCCTGGTAGTAATTCAAAGGTTTTCACAGTGGTAAAATGGGAAAAATAACATTGTTTTTAAAGCATGTTCCTCACATTAATATTGACTGCTGCAGTGAACTTTGGTTTCCCTACAGTAAAATTGCCCTTTCAGAGTTAGAAGAGTCTCTGTACTGGTGAACCCTAAAATCGCCACATGCCATAACTGCCAAGTACAACTCCAGGCATATAAAAAAAAATCTGAAAAACAAATGGCATGCTATGTCATCTTGGCAAGCTGCCTTTCTAATAAAGTTACCGAAACAACTTGCAGAAAATAGTGGCTAAGCACTCTGCAGAAATAAAATTTAACTGAGTAATCATTTGACATGGGATAAATTTATTTAACAAAACAAAGCAAGCAGATTGTAGTTACCCACAGTTTGAAGTGCAATATGACAATCTTGTGTAATAAGTCTAAATCTGTTTACACATTAGTGCATCTAGTCCTTTGACTTTTAGTTATTGCACATAGAAATTAAATCCTATAAAAGACCTGCGTACAAGACATGCAGACTTCATGAAAGGCAAATAATGCCTATGTAATCGGCAAACCCCAGAATATACACAGCCTGGAATGGTCAAGGAGGAGTTCAGGTAACAAATATAACCTACTAAGATTTCAATTAAAGGTAACCAAAATAGGTGTTCAAATATAGAATTAATTTTAAATATATTAAATGCTAGTTTTCTTTTTATGTTTCAGGCAAGGTGCTGTTTAAAAAACCTTCAATATAGTAGCTTCATTTAGAGATGGTAAATCATCAAGTTACACATGGAAATTTTGACTTGCATCAAATGTGACAACACAATGTACAAAAGAGTTCTTAAAAATTACTTCTAAAAAAAAGCAAATCATGTTATAAAAGGAGAGCCAAAACTCACCTTTGTAAACTAAAACATTTTCTGACATCCATGAACAGTTGGCAACACTGAGTATCAGAAAAATATTACATGTGTTAAATAGTGGATATGTAGTGTTCAAATATTGAATTTACTGCATACGTTTAGTCTTAAATCATTATACCAGATAGAAGTAAAAGGCAGTTCCCCCTCCCCCCTTGGATTTGGCCATTAATTAGCAGAAAGTCTTTAATCACAATCGGCTTGGATAACTGCAGTGCTTGGATTCCTATTCCACTAAGTCCAAAAAACCAGTGCATGGGCACCAAAATCTGTTGGTCACGGCTGTTTCCACTATCAAAGTCATCTGATGCCCGGAGCAGCACAGCTGTGACCTGAGAATTTGGTCCCATGCTTTGCGTGTAAACACAGTGCAATGGAAAAGACAGCAACAAACTCTCCTAGAAGAAAAACTCGGTGTTTCGTTGTAGCAAGAGGCTCTATACACAGTAGGGTAACTAAGTACTTCTGGTAATGTGCAGTATTGACATTTTGTGTGTGCTCATGTCTTTTATAAACATTCAGAATTAATCATGAACCAAGGTGATTGTACCTCACTATAAGGCGGCTTGCTAATGTTTGGTCTCATGGCTTTACTCATTTACAAAAAATCTGACAATCCCACCTTCACTGATAGTTGTGTGTGTTTTATGGCTACTTGCTTCCCCAGAAAAAAGCACAAGGTTCTGTATGAAAAAAAAGTAATATGTCTATACCACATTGAATCACAATATTACCTATACATCCAATTTACATTCTTTTATCCTGAAATCATTTCATATTTCGATTGCTTGACACAAGCTATTGACTGCAGAAGTGAAAGAACATAAAACAGTTCATTCTACACCTCCAACTGCCTGAGAAAGAAAAATACTCTTCCAGTTTTATAAATTCATTCCTTATTTAGGATTTTTTCCATTTGGCACACAGTTCCTTTGCTGCCAAACAACCTTTCAATGCTTTAATGCACATTAACTTAGCATGAAAACATAAGCTGAACAAAAGGTGTGTCAACAAGCTCCTTGATCTATTACAGTTAGGTTCCTCCTCCCTCCCCCAAAGAACAGGTCATCTTAGCCTCTGAGTTAAAATCCTGATGGCAGCCAGTACAAAAATAAATCAACTGCTTAATGGAATGAAACTTCATGTAGCTGAAGTACACAGGAACAATAACCAGGCAAGTGAGCACAAAGGTATGGTTATAGGCAGTCCTTGGGGCGGGGGGGAATTGCATTGTGGCACAAGTTAAGGATGAGAACTACAGCACAGTTTATAAAACCATGAGAATAACTTTTATAATACTGTAAACTGCAAGTCTTCACATGTCATGGCTGATCAGGGGCCTCCGTGCTCAGATCTTTAGGAGGGCATGTAGAGGAGCGGGGATCCATGGCTGAGTGCATTAAAGGAATATAAACATCATCCATGTTTGGCATGACAAAGATTTTCTGTGAAAAAGATGCAATTAAGTTACATTTCCATATGCCACTTGAAACCTTAGTTTTCCGATTTGTTTAGTTAAAAAATGCAACAAGTTTGCAAATAAAAGGTTCTTGAGTTCAGCGTTGTTTGAGTTAATGCCGGTACTGAAGCCGTAACCCTGTCCATTAACTCGAGCCATTTAGTTGTAAACGTTACAGTTGTAAATGAAGCTCTCTGCACTTTCTGTTCAACTGAAATAGCACTACAGGAAATGTACCACTTTTCTTAACTATGCTGCTTTCTCAGCTCTTACCCACCTACTTTTCAAACTGCTTCTAATGAAATAAGCGGTTTTGGTTTCTGGTCGATGGTACAGGTTGAGATCCAGAATGAATCTGGGCCAGTAAACAGTTTCCCTGTCCTATAAGTAATTGTAAATTTGGAGGGTTTTTTTCCTGTTTTGCACTACAGTCAACGTGATTTTTTTTAAAATTGTTTTAAAGGAAATAGTAACGGGATGCCTTACTGCCTCATCTGTTCTAAATTTTAGACAGCAGTTTGGCCCTCTATCATCTAAGAACACCTAGGATCATGTTTTTATTTAAGTACTACAAATGGTACCTATTTCAAAGAAAGGGCATTTTTGGCTCTAAAATTATTCTGACAAGTGCTAAAACAGGTTTCCATCCATGTCTACACATGGTCTTGAGACCATCCCAGAAGTCAGTTTCAGCGGAATTCTTAACATCCTTTCCACTGAACAGGAGCAGTGGAGGATACCAACTAGTTTTGAATGACATAAGGGACATGCAAAAATTTAAAAGAAACACCCCGCTAATAGACAAAAACTATCATTAGTGACATGAAAATGTAAATGAAACACACCTGAAACTCCTGTTCTAGTTTCCTCTCTATCCAGTCAGTTACGTGAACCAGAGTCACTTCTCTCTCACCAAGTTTTGGCCGAGCTTTTAACTCCAGGTAGGGAGGTCTTCGAAAGCCATACCTTAGGAGAGTACACAGAACAGGTTTTATTATAAACACTCCTACAAAGCATATACTTACGTGGCTTAACTGTCAATTTTCTCTTAATAGCAGTTCCTACCTCATTTACAACTAGTCTGTACTGCACCTCTTGCAGAACCCATTTCAGCTACACTTTACCTTTTTTTCTCAGTTGCAATCCCTTGGGTAGCACACACCTGAAACATTGCCCAGTTCTGCACTAAGTTCCTCTTACCATATTCTGTCAGTAGGTGGAGGTGGAATGTTAATTACTAGTGTTCCTCTGCACTCTTGTACTTCAACTGTTAGCAGCAATGGAGTATTGGAGACCTCTTCAATTTTCTTCTTAATAAACTCAGTCTCTGTTGCTTTTTGAAAGTATTTTGACTTTGTGATTTTATCCACAATTCTCATGATCTTACTTGTCCGATGTCCTCCTACATACCTTTAGATAGAGAGCAGAAAAAGAGCACATCAAGGTAATTTTCTTAACCCTATTGTTTGTTAAGACACCCATGAATTTCCTATAAAGTCATTAGAGTATCTGATCTAAAAATTCTAAGCAGCACCTACACCAGGACCTGCACACAGTAGCCGTATTCTGTCAGCTGTGAGTGTCTGGCAGATATTCTGTCCAGTTTGAACACTCCTTCCCACATGGCACTGGAAACAGCACTTTTCAAAACTGCAAACACACTTACATCATTTATGCCAGCAAGCTGGCATGAGAAGTGACAACTTGTCTATTACCATTCCAACAAAACTGTCAAGACACTGATGCACCAAGACATACGCACACATGATCAGCATAGAAAGCCCAGCCATCATGTGTAATCTAGTTAACAGTGTATGCTGAACAAAGAGATTTTTATTTTAAGGTATTATTGCATTTACAACAAGTATAAAGACACTGAAAATGAAGGGGAAGAAAATTTTGGCAGTGGGCAGGAAGATAATCCAAAAAAGAAGCTGCTTTTCCTGGCGATTGTGTCAGATAGCATCCTAGCTTCCAAAACAGATGCTTTAAGGACTGAATATGTCTTTTCTCACCCCTATCCCATGTTGGAAATACACACTCTAACAGCATATTTGGTATTTTCCACACACCATATTATACCTAATTGTGGCTCTTAATGTTTTGTAGCAGAGAGCGCCTTGCTAAGGAAATTACATTTTCCCAATTAATAATTCCTTAAAAATTCTTTGTTCTCCTTCTTTGTTCTCTTGATAAAAGAGTTCTTGATATGATCTCTGTATTTTTAGAAGATATCAAATGCATCTCATAAAATAATTCCAACAATTCTTTACAGCTATTTACTCCTAAACCCTTTTGAAAACTCTAAGGAACATTTTGAGTATGTCATGGAGCCTTTTGGTATATTCACTGTAAAATCACTGAGATGCGTTCAGACATAGGAAACATTGTGATTGTCTGAGACATTCCAGGCTGACTCCAGCTTTCTCATTGCATGGCATAATTTCAATCAGATGCAGGAAGCAAAAATCAAAGCAGCAGCCAAAACAGGGAATGATGTGGCAAAACCAAAACAGGGAATGATGTGGCAAAACTCATGTCGGAAAATTTTCTTTGAAACTCCTGCACAGCATCAGAGGGCAGTATTGCATAGCCCAGACACTCAAAGCCCTTCAAGGAGGGAAAAAAAAAAAAAAAAAGAATAAAAGACAAAACAACCCAAACCCCAGAGCAAGACAGCCAGGCTTACATAACAGTTGTTTTCTTAAAGAAAAGAATACACTGGAAATCAGGGACCAGCAGGATCAGCACGGGTATAATGCTGCATGCAAACAGATTGTTTCAAGTTGACACACAAAATCCTGTTCTTGGCTCTGCTACCAGGCATGACCCACTGGGGAAGGTCCCTGTAGGTTCTCTGGCCCAAAGACTTGTTGCTCTCTGTAATTTAAGAGTGAAGAAGCTAGGTGTCAAAGAGAGCTCTGTACAGGTCACTGTGCAGGAGCACTGTATGGCGAACAACGCTCCCAGCATGGTGAAACACTCAGCACAGCAGCTTCCTTTCAATTTGTAGTACAAGGTTTGATTGCTGTTCTTTGCTCTAGAAATGCTTAATTGCTTGGATATACTCGCACTCTGACATCCTGCCTGGCAATGAGCATTGTAGGATGGGAACAAGGTATCAGTTATACTAAGTCTAGGAATGTGGCTGGGAGAAAAATACAAACAGCTCACCCTTCTGCTCCTGGAGTCACCTGCTTCTCTCCTGCCAGTTCAGGAGCATCATCCTCTTCTGAAGACCCTGCGCTGGAGGATTCCTCATCGCTGTCTGCAAGGCAATATGCCCTTGGTCTGAAACTGAAACAATGCGATTTCCAGGTCAAATGTAACATTCTTAAGTAGCTATTCATCACATACAGCTTTGGCTGACATTACATGTATTTCTACTGGGGACTTTGAAATGTCCCCTCCTCTTTTTTTATAAACTTATCTAAAACAGCAAAACCAAAATCACTCTGAAACCAGTCTGTCAGAACGAGCTTCAAAACAGAACATTTGTTTTCTTTGTTGGAATGTAATCCTGCATAAAAAGGATGGCAGGGGAATGGCTATTCTACATATTCAAATAAAACGTGGAGATCATTCAAAATACATTTGAAAGCATCTTTGTTGCTGCTTGTGGCTTTCCATGGAAGTTGAGCAGTATGTAGGCTGGACAGGGTTTTTTTGTTTGTTTTTAAAACTCTGACAAAGACATGCTTTTACATTGAAAGGTGAGAACATGTGATTCTGTCTTGTACTAAAAGCAAACACAGGACTCCAACTTAAAATGACATCGTCTACGAATTGAATCCCTGAATCCCTCTGAGATGTTAAATGAGGTACTAGCATATATATACACCTTATCTTCACGGCACTTTTAACCCAAATCAATAAATTCCATTTTGTCTACTCAACACACACAATTTCTACAACATAGACGTATCTCCAGCAATGGTAACACATGCAAAGCACAAGGGGATCGATCTTTGTCATCTGCTTCCAAAAGGAAATGCACAACGCTCGCACTGCCAGAGCAAAATTGTCTCAAACTAGCAGTTCACCTTACTGTAGCTACAGTGTGTGTCATCACTTATCAATTACATGCAGAAAAAAAGGTAATTTTACAAACAGAAGTAGTCTAATATAACCCTGGGAAGCAGTATCTCTCAGATGTGTTGCAGAGATACTTTTGTCCCATAAAAATTTAGGCTATAATCTCCCTTCAGTAGCTTTGCTGGAAATACTGCTGTATTTGTGGGGAAATAGACCTGTGGGGTTGTGAATTTTTAAACTCCTCTGACACAATGAATGCTGTTTACAGGATTTAAGATTTTGTGGGTTTTTTTCTGAGGATGGTCCAAGATGGAATAAAGCAAAGAATGTCACAGGGAAAAGGGGAAAAAAAATAAAGTAATAAAATCAAACAAGTGCTGCTCTTAGGGTACAAAATATCACACAGTAGCAACTAATTCCTAGACTTCGACTATGGAAGAATTTATGTACACAATCACAGAAAAGGTTTCAAATCTTTCAAACAGATTAAAATTAGGGAAGGATGCAGTGAAAAAACTTCAGTATTAACAGATCTCTACCGAATGCAAGAGCTTGAAAGAGTTACACATGACAAGCTTGAAAAGGACACGGGTTTAGCCCTAGGGACTATACCCAGGACTGTAATATTCTACAGCCTGTTCAGAATACAGTTTATAGCTGCATTTTCTTTTTTTTTTTTTTTTTTTTGTGTGTGTGTGTGCGCGCGCGCACATGTGTTCCTGGAAATTTATTTGTAGCATTTAACTTCACACAGCGCACGGACTGAGACTACTGCACTATTCCTTACGTGGAACAAACCGTTAGCTGCTGCACAAAGTCCTAATGTAAAAGGACAGTTCAAGTACATCTCACAATGCACAACACTCCTTCCTAACTGCCTGTTTAAGGACTGAAGCAGCAACCCCATCACCTCTCTACACCAAAGGATTTGCTGCCCAGGCTATGGGATCCAAACGGTAAATCTCTTCTCACCCGCAGATGCATTTTGTACCTGCAGAAGAGTGGAGCACCACACCAAAATGAACCACCTCCCCGAGGACTTCGGGAGGTGTGTGGATGGGTCACGTCACTGACCCGAACAGCAATGCTGGAGCAGCTTCTCATAGAGAAATTCATGTTTTTAGGTCAGATTCAAACTGTGCATTATCTACCTGGGGGTACCCTCAGTTCCCTTTCCTGTGCATGTGACACCACCCCATTCAAAGCATGCCCAGTGCATTTTCAAGGCTCTCAAAGGTGGCACCTTCTTGCAAGGAGGTGTTTCATTTGTCAGGTAACAGGGCTCTCTGAAGTGCCTCCACGAGCACGCACTGACTGGCTAAAACCTCAAGATTTCCTCGCATTAAACAAAGCAAACAATAAATAAGCCTGAGTGAGATTTCAGGGGATCTCCGCACACAATGGACCATTTATACGACACAAACATTGGCAGAAAAACAATTTGCAGCTACAGTATTGTTCCTGAGCAGATTGCACAATATTTTATGAATTGCCATTTGTCAGTTTGTTTTTACATGGTACAACATTGCAAAAAAAAAAAAAGATGGGGTAAGAAACTGCAGTAACTTTGGGTTAGCCTGCCTGCACTTGCCTAATCTCCAGTACAGTAGAACCTCCTACTGTATTAATTTTATAAAATAGGCAATTAAATGGTTTTACAACCTTTTTGAGAGCTGCATTTTCCTGAGACTGCATGCCAGACAGCATTATCAAACTACACCAGCTCACTTCACTTTTATTTCAAACAGTAACACAACAGCAACGATGGGATCGACTGCAACACTGAACCATTTGTCTCTCTTTACAATGACAGTATCCAAGTCCAGTTAAAACCCAGTGCTGTTCCCCCCCCTTTCTGGATGAGAAGATGCCTTTCTCACACGAGTTCGTGGTTACTGCATCTCAAGAGGCGGTTTGTTCCAGGCTCTTGAGGGACAGAAATGAGCGTAAGCAACCAACATGCATCAATTACAGACATCGCGACTGTGGATGCAAGCACGTGCAGAATAGTTTGATTTGTCATAGCAATTGTCAGCTGATAATTAAAAAAGTCAGTAAAATTAACTAACACAATGGAAAGCATAGATAAGGATCAAACTGCTCTATACTCCTCAGAGTCTTTGTTTGTTTGTTTATAATATTCATTTTATTTAAGGGAAAAAAAACCCACAACCACCAAGCAACCAAAAAACCACATGCAAAACCGGAATGCATTAGACTGCTCTTTATGTAAAGCTGGCATGGTACCTGCCCCGAGCATCCGCAACATCCCAGCCATGTGCAGGGAGCAATACGGTTCATGGATATACCTTCAAGTAATTGGTTGCTTAGCTACAGACATTTACATTTGTGTTGCTGGGGGCCTATTGCTCAGCTAGCATCAAGCTGATTTTTAAATATGAAATCAATGGGTTCACTAATTATTTCTGAGGTTGTTCTTTCACTGGACAGATCTAAAAAAAGACACAAATAAAATCCTGAAGGGATGGGGAAGAAAAGCAAGAATTCAACTTATATAGACATTTCATTCTCTGTGCCCCATTTTTTGGATGGAAAAGATGAAATGGAATTTTCAAAAATCACACCCACTAATTATACCGACACAAATTCAGAAACATTTCAAGCAGTGATATTTGTTTTCGAGCAGGTTGATTTTAAATCCTCTGCATTCCTACCAGTGTATGAGATCATTCAGCCATTAGTTCTTTCACATTTATTTTCTTGTCATGACTGCACTATAAAATACCGTTGCTGTAAGTATTACTTCACCATACCTCAAAATAAGTGGTCAGAGCTACGACACGAGTATACAAAGCATCTCTTAACTCTCAAAGACCGCAACATTTTATTCATATCTAAAAAATGGCCAGAATTAGAGAATATTTTCTTGATTTGTTGGCAGTGGTTGTACACTACATCAGAGACCACCTACTGTTCAGGGACTGCAGGTTTCTTAAGTATAAAGAAAAAAGAGCACAAACAGACTCAACACTCCACAGCTGACGGGATGGATATTTGACAGGTGTCACCAGGTTAATACAAATGGACAGACTGATGAAATTCAAACATTATAAAAATAAGAGGGAAAGCACAAATAGAAGTTAGCTAAGTTACAATATGTGTGTTTTCTAATTAGTTCCTCTACAAAGCATTTTACTTAGACATAGCTGGTAAACAGAAGTGGGACTGGAGACTAAAGCAGGGGTGTGACTTTTCCCACGATGCCAAAAAACTATTTAAAAAGTCTTTGCATAACAATTACAGCTTATTACCTTCCACAGTTGTTTACAGTTTACAGTTGTTTACAACTGTAGCTGTGCCACGCTGTAGTAGCATGTTACATGTGTCTACCGCCGTACCTGCAGGTGTGTATCTCTGGTATTCCAGTCCTACTGGCTAAGACTAAGTCAAGCATAAGACAAAACTAAATTTTAGTCACACAACATCTTAAAATCCTAATAAAATACATATTTAAAAAAATGATTGTACTACAAAAACCTTATATTACGACAATTATCAATGGTGGAATCACCCACTAAAGTGGCACAGAAAGGCCAAGTTCTACACTCACATGTGTGCAACCCCCTCAACTCCTTCCAATCGATTGCAGAGCCAAAGCTGCACGCGCACAAGGAAAATCCCACTTTTTCACTATGAAAGCTCTCGCTTCGTTCCACCATGGTAATACCTTACCCTTCTTTGCCAATCTCTCCAACTTTAAGAGCTTCACCAAGCGGCTCTTTACCAAGTTTGGTCAAGTTCATTTTGGTCTCTAGGGTCATTAGAAAAGATCCATTGTAGGACATTTCCAAATCAATCCAAAGTCCTAAAATTAAGAACAACAACAAAGATGTCACTTTAAGAACAGTCACAATCACTTTATTTTAATGTCAAACCAAAACTCATTTTAAAAAAGTCTATACATCACACTTTTTTCCAAAGAGAAAAACTCTTTTTTGTCAACTGATTTATGTCATTAATTCACAAATAATCAACAGCTTATCAAAGCCAGTTTTCTGTTCACATTAAGCTTGTGGAACAAAGTTGAATGTGCAGATATAAATCAAAGCCATGCTGAAAAACACATCGGTAAGTACAGGTAACAATCAAAAAAAAAAAAAAAAAAAAAGAAAAATATTTACACAGACCTAAACTACTTAAGAGACCTGAATCAAGATAAAGAAAATGGAACACAATCAGGGATTCACTTCAAAACTATTTACAGTACTGCTCCAAGCCAAACGGTAAGAGGACACTCCTCTATGTTACTTACGCCGTCCAAACGAAGCAAAACTTGAAATCCCAAAGCAATATTGCCTGTCTCGCATCAAAGCCTGCGGTCTCTTTTGCTTTCGACAACGGTGTATGGAAGAAGTATGAAAAGGTTCGCTCAGTAACTCAGCTATAGGCATTCTCCTTAAGACTCACAGGTCAGGGTCGTTACTTAGAACAATTCTAGATGCGTAGTATTAAATTAAATCCTATTCTCTGGACAGACTATTTGCTTATCGCAATCACCAAAAGATTTGTCTTGGGAATAACTGCAAGATTAGGTCCTGCCTCTTAAATGACACCCTGCGGTCCCACCGATTAAAGAAACCTGTAGGGTATTTGTGATCCAGAGATCAGAAATCAGATGCTGCTAAACAGATTACGCGTCTTCCTATTCCAGACACTGCAGCTGCACACATGATGCCCTACCAGTAACTGGCACATCAACCACTAATGCATTCTACTTTTATTTACTCAGTCAGAAGCAATTAATCGTAACTACTCTTTGGGTTTGATTGATCTAGAAAAGACACGCTTTTTTAGTTAAGGAACGACTGTTTTCTTTTCTGCAAAAATGTATCAGAACGGCACTGTCCCCATCCCACCCATTTATATTAACAGAAATACAGCTCCCAAAGACCAGGTCACTGGTACACCACGAGATTACATGGTGGAAACAGCACCGAAGGCCAGCTGCTGCTTTACTAACCCAAATTACTCTTTTCTAGCATACAGCTTTTCCACTGCTGTTCTAAATAAAACACAAGAACTCAAACACAAGCTTATATAGTTTTTTCCTCTTTAGAGTAACCAAGCAGCAGTAAGATCATCGGAAACAAGAACACAGCTAAACAGACATTTGCAATAACCAGTGAGTCAGCATGCTTGAAACATCAATGTTGTTTTAACAGAAGATCAAATTAAGCAAAGGATGCCAGTACTGAGAGGGAAAATCCCTTCTGGCCACAAAACGTTCATACACATTTTCCAGCGAGTAAAAAAAAAAAAAAAAAAAAAAGGCTGGGGGGTGGGGGGGGTTGAAGAATTGGGCAGATGGTACACTCGATTCAGAGCTATCTGGTTCCCTGGCCTCAACAGAAGTACAGTAAATAGTACAGCATATGCTGTCACCCAAATAGGACTGTATTAACAGAAACAAGATATTTTTTTCCTAACATTGTCTGCTAACAAATTTAGTTACTTAGAGGAGCCACATAATCAAAAAATATTTTCTTGTAATCGAGCACTGGTAAAAAAGCATGGACAAAACAAAGCCTGTCACAATTAGTAACTGCATTTTAAAGCCTCACAAAAAGCTACCTCAAATGACTGACTGTCTCAAACACTTAAAAAAATAGATTTCTTATAAGTGTTTGCTCTGGATAATGACCTGAAATTTTAGGATTCCCCACTCCCCGCCCCATGTGTTGTTTATTCATAGGTCAACTTACTAACAAATACATTTATCCTTATGAAAACATGCATTTCCAATTATCATTCCCTTATTTATGGTCTTTTAGGTATAACAGCAAAACAAGTTATTTCAGTAATAATTCACTGCAAGCTCTTAAAAACTCAGATACTAAGAGTTCACATGTCATTCGACAATATGAGGCACGGATTACAAATTCTACCCCAAATGTTTGCTTATCAGTTTAACCGAACAAGAAACTGAAGGAGTTAATTGTTCTCCCTGCAGTTGTCAGTCATTAATTGAAGCCAAGTGTGCAGCAGTCTTCTAAATACCATCTCATGACTTAGAATGACAGTCTTTGGTTACAACTAAAGTTATGAGAACAGAGAACATTATTTAAAAAGTGTAAATCTAGGCAAAGGGAAACACTCCGACAGGAACCTCAAAGTGCAAGTTCGTCTAAAATCAAACCATGAAACCACCTGGCAAGCATCATACGTGTAATAATTTTTAGAGTTTTCACTTTGTTTTCAATAATTCAAAATAAAATTTCTGCCAGTGGTGAAGCCACTTTGCTACTGGAAACACCGGAGGATGTCGTAAGCACTGTGGAGAACCTGCTGTCCCACCCAGGAAGCACATGACAAGCAGCAGCAATACTTTTTAGTTCCCTGAATACTGATGGCACATGAGCTTATTCCATCTACTCAATTTTGATTTCTCTTAAAAGACAGTTTTTGTTCCTCATGACAACAAAACAATTTGCTCTTTTCAAATATGCTTTTTTTATCAAGCTCAGTGGAAAACATACTTTCAAGAAGCTGGCAGCAAAGTACCCAGTGTTTTACCGATAAGGCTTTTCCCCAAAGAGCAGCAAGTCTCAAGTGAGATAAGGGCAAACAATAGCGTTTGGATACCACAGGCAGCATTAGTTAACACGTTATGTATGTCCAAGAGAATTGTAATGATTCCCCAGAGTTCATTTTATTCACTCTTTTACGAGAGAAAGGCTACAGCTTACTAACCTTCTCATGCTTTTAGTCAGTGATTTGAGTGGAACAACATTTTTAATATTAGTAATAAAGTTTATTTATGTCCTCCTAAATTTCATGCACCTGGTATTCTTGCAAAGGTCTGATGATAACTGTTACAGAAGAGTCCTGTAATAAGTGGCAGACAAGTGAGTCTTACATCAAACCTACATTAAATAAACCTTACACAGACCAGGTTCAAACTACATAACAGGAGCAGAGATGAAGCCCCAATTGCTTCTAAGCAGAAACTGGCTTGTGCCAGAAACTGTGCACAGCTGAACTCTACCACAAATTCTCCATCCTGGGTTGCTTGACCTTTAAGAACAGCAAGCAGAACTAAGATGTTGAAGAGATGAACCACCCCAGTGAAGAGAAACCCCCCCTCAAACCCCCAGGGTCAGTACTGCAAGAAAGGACGTGGTGCTACATACCTGCTGTGTGTCCAATACCCTCACACTCTGAGAAGGTACTACATAAAGAAACGTGATAGCCTTTCCTCACTTAGAAACACTGCGCACAGGAGAGCTAGTGAAGATTGATCCTGTGCAGATTTTCAGCTAGTTATCTGTTCAAACTCTGCTCTGTCCATGTTCGCTGTTACTGTTCTAAACGCGCTACTGAGACTTGCTGAAGTTCGGCTCATTGCTGGCCTTAACACTGAACAAGTATTGCAAATTCATTAAATTCCTGCCACCTCGCTACCAGTTTATTGGTTTCAGCACCGTCTAGAAATGACTTTGATATCTTCACCTAAGAGTTGAAAGAGCAGTTTAAAACAAAAATAAGTTGTTTGCCATGCAATCCATAGCTGCACCACAACAGGTCCTCCAAGGATTTATTTCCCTTTAGATCAATTACAAACTTTTCCACCTTGAGTTAAATAACCTCTTTCACTTCTCCAGCCCAGTGTAACAATATGGTAAGTAAAGGAGTCAATAGAGTGAGAGGAGACAAGTCAAGAAACCCTTAATAACTCAGAAACAATTTAAAATTCAGGACTGCTCTGATTACATGTCTTAGAAGAAAGATGGCATCTACCTCTCCTCAGCATGCAGAACAAATACTTCTGAAGCTAAAAAAAACACTAACCCAAGCTTGTCTTTCTGCGAAGCTACTTAGGTGACAAGAGTATCCTCAAATATACCCCTGTGACCACACACAAGCCAGAAAAAAAAAGAAAAAAACCAGTTCCAATTCGTAAAGCAGCAGTGTGAAAGTCGTTCAGCTTAGCAAAATCCATATTTAATATTAAGGAAATAAAACAGTGTTGTACTTTGAAGCTTCTTTTCAAAGCAACACTGTATTCTTGTCTTCTAAGTTATTACAATTGTATTTTCTGAATCGCTGTTTTCAGAACAAGGCCACTTCTCTTGAAGAGGGCCAAATGCCAAATCTGTTTTCTGCTATGGTAACAGAATCAGATCTTGAGATGTCCTGAGATATGCATCGCTTTCTGTCGTCCATGACTGTATCAGATACAGATCTCCATTGCATGCAAATTTTAATTTAGTTCAGTAATTATCTCCAATAGAAAGACATGATTGTATTTCCATTATCTACAGATTTATGTTTATACCAAGCCTGATGCTACTACTATTGGAGATAGAGACCACTAAGCATCTCCTCAAAATAAGCTCTTATTAAGCGTACCTTCCTCCGATTAAAACACCCACAAGATAAACAGATCAGAATTCTGTTCTCCACAGGTGTGAAGGCATGAACCCGGCAAAAGCAGAAGACGAAGTATGTGTTTTACCTCTGTGATCAACAGAAGGTTTGAAGGCTTGAAGGATCTTCGGCACTGCGATCCCCATGTCGAGCTCAGTTAGCGTTAGCTCATTCATGAAGTACGGCAGCTAGAAGAACAGAATGTAAAAATCAAATCCACGCTATGGAACTAAACAGCATTGTTTCCTGAGACAAGAAAGGTCATTAAACTTAAGGAATGGATCAAGCTGAAAAGCCACCAGTGAAAGACCACAAATATGATTACATAAATTTCTTCCAATTCTAGGATTTTGCAGTTATCAGTTTCAAAATAATATTTTAGGGAGAAATTCAGCATCTGAACTTGGAATGTTTTTAAAACTATGCTGAAGTTCAGATGCTGACCTTAAACTTCCAACATGCTTTTTAGTCAACACATGTAAGAAGCTCAAGAATGAAGTGTAAATCTTATTTTACTGTGAATAAAAATCAAACACTTGTTTGGATTTTAAAATCAGTCACGTATTTTATAGTTGCAGTTACATCAATGTCTCAGCTATTTTTATCCTTGGCAAATTTTTTTATAACACATTAGCTTTTAAAACTGTATCATAATTTTAGTGTAAGAGAGGCACAGAATCACAATTATTTTGGTATCCATTTACTGTAATTATTCCCAATTGATAGAAATTCTTTCTCCTGTGAACAGACAGTGCTTTAACCTACCAAAAACACATCTATCCCCCATTCCCAGTCTTTTGCTTAAGCTGTTTCCAATGAGATGTTTGGGTACCCTGCTGTCATAATTGTGGAAACAGCCAGGGTGGAATTAGGTTACCACTTATTTCCCAAAACACAAGCAACACTATTTCACAGCTGGTACTGCCAGCTAAGTTTCAGAGCTTTTGTCAGCAAGACTACATCTTCCTTTGCTTTTAGGAACAGGGAAACTCCTCCCCGAACATCAGGGGCTGAACAGGCCTGTGATTAACTGCTGCTGCTCGGAAGAGTTACCGAATGCAAAGGGAAGACCCAAAAGTCATTCAAAAGCACCACTCCTCCCTTCACGCTTTGAGCTTATGCAGCTGATGCACAATTACATCCTACCACCCCACAGACACCCAATGACCTCTCCTGCAAGTAACGTATGTCTTAGCAGGAACACATCAGAACTGTGGTTCCCTGATCTCCTCCATCTGAAAGGCAATCTACTATTTCCCAAAGCAGATTTCATAATTTATAAACAGTTCTACTTATCCCTAAAGTAAATAAAATAATACTTCTGCTTCTTACATAAAAAATTCACAAACAGTGGTAGCTGGAGTTCATTTGAAACTGAAGCAGCAAACACTGCTTCAAAAACATGTTGAGATCCTACTGTGAAACAGAGAGCAGAGCTGAACTGGAACTCTGTATCGTATCTATCTACTTATCTTTTACATAGAAGTGTGAAATCAGTGCTTCTTCCACTATTTTAAAACTCAAAGACTATGTGCTTGTTTTCCTCCGTAAGGAATGTGTAGTGCAAGTCTCCAGAGCAGTTACCTTTATTTTGCTAAGTTTCATTTGGATCTTCTTTGACACTAGATCAGACCAATACTTTTCTCCTAAAAAATCCCAAAATATTCTTCCAAGCAAAGCATTCACCCAGGCCTCCTGTTCTTCTTCAGCTTCCGCATGGGCATCCGGTAACTGAAAACACAGAGCAGGTTATTCAGCTCTACAAATCCAGGTCAGAAAAGGCCTCATTTATACTGGGAAGTTCGTGTTACAGCCCGGGTTAGCCAGTAACGCCAATGTCCAGCACAGAGTGCAGCTTTACAGCCACATCAGCTGGCCTGACATGAGCTTGCTTGTCATCATCCTGACATGCGACAGAGTGAACAGGACTACACAGATATAGATTGACCTCTGGCAATGAAATGAGAAAGCTGTGTGTAATTTAACCTCTGGCAGAAAAAGCAGATCAGCCCAGAGTGGGCAGAATTTAAATGTGTCTGTAGCAGACACGCTCTTCCCAACAGGATCCAGAACAGCTACTCTACTCTTCCTTTGCTTTATCAAAAAAACAGCAAAGCAAGATCCAATCTTACATCCTTAAATCCAGTTCAGAAACATCACAAACAGATGATAAACAAAGTACAGGGAAACACCGTCTTCCTTCCAATGTGTGTATATAGGACGCAGGATATATGTTGTTCCCTCTGCTGCGCTGAAGGTTTTGCTTACGGTCCAAGAGATTAAGTCTCAGTTTACTTGAGCACAATTCCAAAATACTTCGAGGTATTACCTGTTCGGATGTTGCAACACTGACTACAGACACAGAAGCAAAGGCAGCTGACATAATTTTGAGTGCATACATGCCACCATGTATTTCATTAAAATCAGGAGGTTTCCATGAAGGAAAGACGTATTTAACATCTCTCAACTGCCTGCAATGACAGGAGAATTCACCACCTTTCGTTCTTACAAGCAGAAACCCTGAAGCCACTAGCAAAGCAGTGCTTTCTAGAAGCAGTCAGGTAGACGCTATGTTTCTGAACACGGTTTCTTGGCAGCGCCTGCTCCCAGTGGCTGCAGCCTCACGCAGGCAGCACTGCTGCGTTAGGAGCTGCTGCTGTGACGCAGGTTCCCTGCCAGCCCCGCTGAGCTATTTATAGAATGATTTCAGACACGTGCCACGTTCAGCAGCAAACTCACTGCTGCTTCAGGGGTTGCTGGGGGCTGAAATAGACTTTTTCCTGGAGGAACACAAGATGTGTTTATTCCTAGGGTATACCAAGGATGACCTCTCCTTTCGGGGCATCGTATGAAAGCCTGGCAACAAAGATGCATGACATGAATTACATCTTTTAAATGAATTTGATTGTACTTAACACTAAGGATCCATGTATTAAGAGTGCCATACTTTAATACTATCAGGGCTATAGACATTGTTTACTATTATGCTGTTTACATACTACACAATACTTACAAATGAGCCATTTAGTATTGCTTTAGAAAACGTCTAAAACCAGAAACCAGACAACCCATCCATCCATTTCTTGTGCCTTTTTGAGCAGGGCTGTCTACAGGCTACAGCAAATCCAACTGCAGTCCATCCAAGAGCCGCTTCCACTTCTGCTCCCCAACGAACCCAAGCAGCAGATACACTGGAGTAAACACTGTCCCACTGTCACCAAAGCCGCAGCCAGAGGACCATCAGATACATCCTGAAGGCAAATTCCTAACTCTATTCATGGCAACAGGGCCAGGAATCACTCTTGAGAAGAACCGAAGAGGTTAAGGGCTTCCTGAAGCATGCAACAGAAACACAGTTCTCAGGTCCAGCACAAAGAGCACAGCTTCACGTGATCCAGAGTGCATGAGCCAAGCCAGACGTGGGGCTGAAAACAGATTTTATAGCGTAGTATCTGCACTGAAAAACTGCTACAGACAGCATCCAACTCATACTTGTGTTACATGACAATTCTGTCCCAATCAGGTGCTCAGATGCACTGAGGAACTGCAGAGGGTCTTCAGCTCCACACAAGCAGCAGAAAATGAAGATCAATTTTACTACCAAGTACTAAAAATTCCACTTAAATGTTTTTAACAAGCCAAGACCTCAAAAATAGACTTTTAGTTCAATCTACTTCAGAATATACACAGAAAAACTTAGCTTTTTACTACTACTGGCAAATGACATTTGTGGAATTTTGTTTGATCTTTTGTTTGTTTTGTTTTAATCTTAAGCATAAGATACAAGCTCTTTTGGGACCAATGTTTTTTAGAACACACCTGTGCATTCCTAATGAAAAAAATTTACGGCCGTATTTCCTTCAGCTGTACAATCTTTTCGGTACAAGACACGCAAAGTCTAGAAAAAACACAGGTGTTCTTGGGAGATAAGAAATCAAACTAAAATAAATGGAAAACTTGTATATTACATTAAGAAGAAACTGTGGTCAACAGGGAACTGGCAAGCATGAAAACTCACACTGACTTTATAAAAAGTTTAGGTCCAACCTGTAGTTAAAGAAATTAATTTTTTTTTCTACATAACTGATCCTTAAAGTAGCAGTTAACAAGATAAAATACATCACCACCTCCGACACATCTTTCAGGGGAGAAGTATTACCTTTTTCACAGCTGTAGGGCTGCTATCTGCACTGAGTACCGGACTACCTGAAGGGCTTTTCTTCTCGTGTGGAACACATTTTGCCATATAAATATTGTAGTCCAGAAGCATTTTCTGCCGCACATTGCCAACCAGATCCTTGTGCTTTGGCTGGGATGCAATTTCTTCTGCACTTCCCTTGCTGCTGCTTCGGCTGTGTGTGAGAACTCCAGATTGACTATCGGTCCTACCGTGTGTTGGCAAAATCCCTAAATTAAAAGGAATAATAATCATTTAACAGAAAAGGAACCTGAGTGTCAAATAGCAGAGAGTATGATCAAACACTTAAAGGAACAAAATCAGCTTGCAGATATAATTTATTCTGAAAAAAGACCATTCAGAGTAGCGCTTTCTCATTTTCAAGGGTAAAAGTAAATTCCACTATTGTGTGCTTAGGTGGTCCTAAACCCAAATCAGTCAATATTTGGTATGATTCAGCACTCAGCAGGATGTGGGACTGGAAAACTCAGCTGATCAACAGCATATTTAAATATGGACACTCACATATGTATAACATATGGCAGAACCCCCAATAGCCCTGCTGGGGAACGCCTAAAATAAAAGTCAGATGATTAAAATGTACCTATAACTAAACTTTTTAAAATATATTTAATTATAACCTGTTACAATTAAAAGGACTGTCAAAAACATCTAACTATTAGAATTTTAATTAGCCATTAATTTTGCATTTGCATTTCAAGAAGTTATGTGCCAGAAATAATGATGTTAACCAATTTTTAAAGAGCTTCCCAGAGAATAGATAAAGACAGAAAAGCATGAGTCATTCAGATTCTAAATTATATCACAGCATGGTTTTAAATTAATATTTCAAACATTTGATATACTACTTGAATACTGTAGACTACACTACTTGAATACTGCAGACTAACATGTTTGTTAGTTCAGATATATGTATTAGCACAGGACTTTTTATTTAAACAGTAACATGGTTTTTTCTTGTGACATTAACCCATGAGAAAGCTCTTTATTGTTTACAGGAGACTGGAGTGGAAGGAAGGAAGGATGGAGAAGAAAGAACAGGTAACGAGGACTAAGTCTAATACCACGAATGTGACATCAGTTCCAACTGGGGGGGGGGGGGGGGGGGGGGGGGCGGGGAAGACTGTAACAATTCATCCTTACAAAAACTACAGAAGTTGTTACAGACACTGAAAAAAATAGTGTATTCACATAAAACAGTCTAAAAATAGTAAGAATAGTTGAGGGCATACAGCCAAGTATATAGCCGAGAGAGGAAAAGGCAGGGTGGGAAAGTGGGAACGAAAGGCCAAGATAAGGAGCCGAGAAGTATCTTTAGGATTATTTGTCTGTAAAGGCCACGATGGCTGCACAGTTGCTATAACTACCACTGTGAAAACATAACTTTGGTTTGTTTCTTTTAATAGACACTTTTACTAGAACATAATTTTTGAATACCTGGCTTGCTTCCACATAAACTGGATGACTTCTTTGCTTCAGACTTCAGCTTGGATGCGAGAAGGAACCTTCTGAACCATTCCTCCTTCTCCCTACCCGTCCTTCCAAAGAGATAAAGCACTTGATCCTTTTGGCTAGCGTACTTTGCTCCATCCGGAGGTTTCTTGGATTCTTCATTGTTCAAGTCCACTTTTTCAGCAGGTAACTTTTCCTCCACATTCTCTTTATCAGTCTGGGCCTTAGCCATAAAGTCATCCTGCCTAGCGAGTTCGATGCAAATAGGGTACTTCTTATTCCAAATCCGTTTTCGTGCCAGACTCTTAGGAACCAGGGAAATCTGATGAACAAACAAAAGGATTAAATTAATTTATTTTTCAGTTGTATCTTCTATGTTTCTATACTCATATAAAGAACATAGGAATGCAGGAGATACTGGATCTGCTGGATTTAACTGACTCTTAACTTACAGCTGGTTGATGTCCAATCCACTGCTATCGCTAAGTCTTTGCTGAGCCATCGCCTTGGAATTGAAACAAAGACCATTTAAGTAGCTTAGACTTCTACAATCATGCGGATTAGAAACTCAGTTTTCATTTAGAAGATCTTATTCTCAATAGATACGCAGAAAAACCAGAAAAACCAAGGACCTTACTTCTGTGACCATGGGGTAGATAATGAGAATCTAAACTGAGTTTTAAACTCAACTTTCCAGGCCCATCTCAGGAAACGGAGTGTTTGAAGTTGGCAACAGTCACATCAAGTACGAATCAAGCCGTAAGAGTGACTGGCAGACAATTATATTCCGAATTCAGTAGCTTCAGAGAGAACCCAGACAATGCAAGTGATGAGAAGAGTGGTAAGCGTTAAAAATTCTTATCTAAGGGCTGAACTTGCCCATGTTCTCCAAGGACTGTGGGTAAATACCTTGAAGAATAGCCGTCATCAGTTCATTACAGTCAGGGTACTCCAGACTTTTGTAACTTCGACAGTTTTGTAACCAATGTGGCTGGGCTGGTGGGGAAGTACTAGAAATTTTTCCAAGATACCATGGGGAACCAATGTCACTCAAGTGCTCTGGTAGCATGTGATAGCTTCGCTTGTCTTGGTTATGGGAAAACAAATCTGGAATAGGCAGTAATCTAAGCTTTTGCTTAATCTTTTCCATCGCCTTCCTTTACTGGAAAGCGGAGCTGACAGCCAGCTGCTTTCCCATAGCGGCTCGGGGAAACAAAGGGAGGTTTTCCTCACGGCTGCCTTGGTCCCTCTCTCCCTCTAACTTCCACCTTCAGCTGAAGCACAGCTCCCGTCTACGTCTGTACTGCCAAGACCCTTTATTGATGCAGCACGTTTAAAAAATCCATTCGTTTAATAATGAGGTATTGATGTATTACTTAATGCAATGCCAATGGAATCAACTTCACATGGCGACTCTTCACAGATTTGGGGGAGGCAAATAACACATAGAAAAAACATCCCAGCATTACTCTTGATGCACTCTTCCAACTGCAAAAATCCTTATCTCCTTCCCTAAGCGGTGGGTACCAACAGCAAGTTGTGTCTGTCCCAGCCAGCTCTTGCTCTCCTCTGTTCCGTTTCTATAAAATGCATGTTCCCTCTTTGAGTGAAACGCCGAAGTTGCCTGAACTGCCTTGGGACAGAGACAACCACCAAAGATCATGTATTTTGGTGTAAGCTTCAGAAGAGTCACACAGTAATCTAATGTGTGGGGAACAATCCTCCGAACTCCCACGTGTTCACTCCTGCTCTGAACCAACAGAGGGAAATCATGCTTTCCCCTTACTGTGTAAATATGTAATTTTTCTAAAGCCCGCTCCATTTTCCTCCCCAGCACAATCTTCTGCAAGTTAGTCACAACAGTTTTGTTTACATAATGACAGAACTTGAAACTAGAAGACTGAAAAAGACTTCAAAATTTTAAAAAAGCTTCCAAGTTTTTTTTTGTTAAAATCAGATATAAGTAAGGCACACTCACCTTGCTCTCTGTAAGTTCATAAATTTTCTGGCTGACATACGTGACTTCAGGCTTTGGCTCATTGTACACAGCCCTTCTGGAAATATTTTTATTAGGTTTTGACAGTCGTAAGGTGCTTCCTTCAAGTCGCACATAGACAGAGTGAGTCAAAGTAGCATGGTACGTTTCTGGATCATAATTATAAATTTCATTCATCCATCCCTAGAGAAGAAAACACTTGTTAACAGGCTTTTCAGCTGTGGGAAAGCCATGTACAGCGTGTACATAAAAATTTTAAATAATTTTCCAAGCTTTTGCTGAATTTTACCTACTGCACAAATACAATGAAGCAGTAAACGCCATAAATGAGGTAGCACCAAACTGACAGAGCGTGATATGAGGACTATATTCCAAGCGCACAATGTTTTTTTTGTTTTTCTGACTAAATCATTTTGTGTAGGTAACACGGCGCTCTCTCACCTCATCCCCAGGAAACACTGTGTGCTTTGCGGACACAGGCTTGCTGGGAAAAGCCACCAGGCAGCTGGTAAGGGCACGCTGGCAGAGCAGCCCGTCTGCTTACAGCAAGCACCGACATTTTAATCACCAACAGCCAAGGCAGAGCAAACAGTCTGTCTGCTTACAGACAGCACTGACATTTTAATCACCAACAATTAAGGACTGAGTGGAAGACCACAATGGAGTTTGTTTTAATGCATCATAACCATTTAAGATTATTTAACATGTTGTGTAACTGCCCAGTCACCACACAGGAGTCATACGTGTGGATTAAATTTCATTCATTTCTGTACAGTGAAAGAAACAGAACAAACAAACCAGCCCTGCTGTAACACGCCTGTACGTGATACTACTACTCTAACAACTGATTACAGAAAATGCAAGATGATAAAATGGGGCAAAAGACACGCCAGACGACTCATTCATGGAGGGCAAGTCATCTTCCTCTTAACCTGCCATACAACATACTTTGATAATTACTTCTACCTGCACATTAAAACCTTAATTCAGCATACTCAGTATTCATTAATGTCAACAGAAAGCGAAGGAGATAAGACTTTAAACAGCTGTACCCTAGAGCATAAAGTAAAATGGCATCTTTACAAAGACCTGGGGGGGGTGGGGGGTGGGAAGAGCATAGCAGGGGGGAGAGCATCCACTGCTGGGAAGTGGGGAGAGCTGAATAAGCACCCCTAGTATTCTTCAAAACAAAAAAAAAATTAACTACTTTATGCAAAACATCCCAGAAATTACTGCAACATTTTAACTTATTAAAGAATTTTCCACTCAGAAAGAGAAATGTAAATTTTAATGCTCATTTACTCCACTGCCATACAGTTTCTCAGAATAAACAGCATAAACTTTCTTAGGTGCCATAGTAACAGTGATATCTATGCTTTGCTTGCCCCAACATCTAAGCTCTGTTTTCACTATAAACCCTGAAAAACCTAGATAAATTAGCATTTCTTTTACATCCAGGAAAGATTACGACAATCATCTTTGCTCGGCTCCAAAGCACACTACCTCTTTTATTAACAGAAATACCTCCACCGACACATGCTCTTTGAAGGAGCTTTGTGTTTGGGTTCTTTTGCTTACACAGGGTTATATACAACTACCATATAGGAAATACAATGCATGAGGAAGAGTCTTCTATAAACAGTCAAGGCTCTGCACAGCAGGGTTCATGTATGTTTGAGCACATCCCATTTCCTTCCTAGAAATTATCAAGCCAAGACATCTTTGAGCAGACAGCAATTAATTTTCAGCCAGGAACTCCAGCTGGACTTACTGAAGCACAAGGACATCACGTGAGTTGCCTAAAAGCACCGTGAACCATTCACTCTGCAGAACTGGAATATCCATATGGCCCTCAGATCTCTGGAGAGACTCCCACCTGCTCCCTGGGTCAGATCTCCAAACTATTTCTAGCTCAGACTCCGAAGTCTGGAGCCTGCAGCCGGGCAAGCGTACAGATGAAAATGTGCTGCCTCCAAAGTTTAGTGCCACCTTCTGCAAGGTGGTTCGGCCGAGGATCACACGAGCTGCCACAAAGGGAAAGGGACACTCGGCAAGTAGATCTTTGTATGAAGCTTAGCCACACAAGCTCTTCTTGTAACCGTAATAAGCTATGGTGTTATTTTCGGTAGGAGGGTTGAAACCTCCGGGTATACAAGATACCCAAGAAGGAAGGTCAGAGCACACTTGGAAGTTTCTTTAATGTCCTGCTTGAGACTGAACTGGCTGGAGTTTCTGGCACCAGCACTTGAGCTGAGCAGAGGACACGCAGTGATAACAAGAAGCGATTTATACATCACTCCCTTGACAGCCATGTACCATAGTAAGAAGTAAAAAAATCCATGAACATAGCTTTAAAGATGAAGAGTGGAGATGACTGGAACACCTTGGGACACACGTCAGACACACAAACGTTGCTGTACCTTCCCAGCAGCTATAAGACCGTTACCCAACACCCTTAGAGTCACATTTAATTTTATCCCTCCAGCACACACTGAGCTAGCCATCTGCGATAAAAAGGAGCCAGCCACATATTAAGTGACTTAACCAAGTCCAGTGAATCTCTGGTAGCACAGGGGTCTGAATTCATCCATGACAACATCACCCGCTAGAGCAGCACCTTTCCTACCCTGTCTCTTCTCTAACAGTGCCGGTATCAGCCTTTCTGCCAGATTTCCTTGCCCTACATAATGAAACAACAGAGACAAGGTCCTTTTGAAGATTCCCACCTTCTTCCCAGCAGCAGCAAGACACACTGGATTTAAAGGACAAAAATAAACAGAAGAGAATCTCTGTGCTTCCTCAGTTTGTATATTCCCATTCTGCTTAAGCATTCAGGAGCCCTGGAAAGTCCCACCTGCTTTTCTGATCCCTACCATGCGCCCAGGCTTTCCACTTCAAACAAATGGATTAGCTGCGTAATCTGCCGAACACACAGCTCTCAAACCCTGCCCGGCGCCTGCCCGCACAAACCCTGCTTCTCATACCACAGCCATCGGGTTATAGCAGCTGAAGAATCATTTGTCCAAAACTTTTAACAACAATTTCTGGCTGTCTACAGTATTGAACATTCAAAATCTAGAACCAACTGAACAGAAGTACATTTATCATCTAGAACAGCAGCCTACGTAGAGATTTGTTTACAAGGAAGAGATTGCTGCTTCATGTATTTGAGGCACAGCCCAAAACCCCAAAACATAAAGAAGTTTAAATTCAAACATTTGGGTTTTATTGTCAGACAGTACCTAGCCAACAGGATGACAGAGATACCACATTACTGCAAACCTCCTTGTCCCTAAACTTTTAGTTTCCCAATTTCTAAGGATGCACTGCTGCTTTTTTGCACTCAACTTCCAGGTTCTTTTTCTAACACAGGGAAACACTGCATGGCTGAGAGTCAAATGTTAGTACTTCACCAAATGATGCTTCTTCTAGTCTATTAATGAATCTGAAGATGTGTGCCAGCTGCAGGAATTTTTTTCCCCCTCATATATCTAACAATGTTAAAGGGGAAAATTATACCATTACCTTTTCACTTCAGCAATTTTCAGTTTTGTAAATTGTTTCATTTAGCTTAAAAAAAAAAAACAACATTGAGAAGGTTATCCAAGAAGCTCCAAAACTCATTCCTGTATTTTAAGAACAATTTTAGCAGAAATACCTCCACCCCTCTCTTTGCAAAAAGAAATTGGAACAAAAGATTCCCAGCCTACAGAAACCATTTTGCAATGCATCTAAACAGAGAAGTTATGTTACCATAATGTGCTAGCAACCAATATATTTTCCCAAACTCCTGAAACAACAATGCGTTTCTTTGTGCAGGAGAGGAGTGACTGTATGATGGGTCTTTTTTGTACTAGTGAAGTTGTTAAAATAAGAAATTTAGTAATTCAGGGAGGACAATGACCATAGTCATATGCTGCTCCGCAGCTGTTTCCCATTTACACTGATCCTGTGATCTCCGTTTATAAAGGTCACCAGTGGCTCCGGGTTCATGGCTGAGATCAGGAGAAATCGCTTCACCATCAGGCTGGTAACTAACCTGGAAAAGTGCCTGGTGGGAACCTTGGGTGGCACAGCTTCTGTAGCAAAGTCACAGCTACTATTCACAAACCCGTACGTCCGTGCTCAGCAGCAGCGCCCGAGCTGGCTTCAGAGGAGCTCAGCACCTCGGCCACCGCGGTGCCACCAACGGCACTGCCCGCCACGAGCGTGGGGCTGGGCAACACAGGCGTGTGCATAGAACAGCTTCAAAAGGCCAGCCCTGGCTCACCTGTCCTCTTTCATGACTCTGGGCTACAAATTTTTCATTCAAACGGCAGCTCAGCAGAACAACACATGTTGGTAAGAACGGCAGAGCACCAATTTTTAATATTACTCAGTTAAAGATCTCAGAATGTGAACCAGAGAGGGAGGTTGGGGGCAACTGCAAAAGACCCTTGCAAAAGACCCTTACAAAAGACCCAGAAAGCTGGGGGCAGAGATCAAGCCTGCAAGTGAAAATAAAAATGTTTTATATATATATATATATATATATATATAAATATAAAATATCACTGCTATGATATTTTCAAATACATAAATAAAAGAATCAGCAAGTCAAATTTACGACACAAGCCAAAATCTGGATTAAAACTGCCCCCAGAGCTTCTTAGTGATATTGAGAGATCAGTAATACCCATTTTATCATTAAATGATATAATCAAATGCTCCAGCACCAAAATTCTTGAAAGACTGTTGATCCCTCAGACCCCACTAGTTGTATCATTATCACTACTTTATAATACTTTATATACTTCAATAGTATTTTCCTTGATAAATGAGGAAAAATGTAATGCAGTTTCCCAAGCTTTTATTGACGGGGAATCTTAAAGATAAAAAAGGTCTAAAGTAGGCAGAAGTGACCATCACCTTAACAGGAAGACACCTGTGTCTACCAGAGGCCACCACCAAACATGAAATCCCTTGTGTGATACTCAGGAACAGCATGCTGTGAAAAGCCACCTCTTTCTGTACAGCTGGGGCTCAGAGAGCTTTGCTTCTGCAGCAGGCACTGTCAATCCCTCAAATCAAACAGCCCTCCCATCGAAGTTCTTTCTCATAGAAAGGGTAAATTTATCATTTCTATCTTAGCTGTTACTTGGAACTTTTTGTATCAGCCAGCACAACCCAAGGGAATGCACACCTGAGAAGGCCAATATGTTAGAAGAGACTAATGCATTACAGAAGAAAAAAACAACAGTGGGCAGAGGAAGGGAAAAAAAAAAAAAAAAAAAAAAAAAAAAGAGGAAGCCAGAGAACTGAAAACTAAGGGAATAAGAAGATAAGAAAACATACACTGAAGATGCTGCGGTTTTGTGTGCGTTTTCTGGTTAGGGGGATGTTCTCCTTCCAATACCAAAGACATCTGAGTAAAGTAAGCACAGAAATCTACAGAAGCACACACTAACCAGCGCAAGTGTTTTATTCTTTCACATTGCAAAGGAACAATTTTGGGGGAGACTTCACATTCATGTATTTCAGCTGATTGCCATGGGTAATTTTCCACACGTTCTTGAAACCAGGGAAATGCAAACTTCTCAAATAATATTTACATGGGGGAGAATGCACACATACTTGTACAAAAATAGCTTGACAGCAGTCTGGCAGAATCCCAACTGCTCGAGCCCCATAAAGGAATCTTACTCATAGCATTTATCATAATGACATGAAAACAGGCCAGGCCAGAATACAAGACCAACAAGTTCTGAAGATAACATCTTATGCAAAAGCATCAAGTTTGCTTTTCCTACATTCATGTGAGTTTTGTTACAGACTAAGTCTTTATCTCATTTCTCAGAGGATCTAAACTGTCCAGTGCTCATTTTGACAGATGCAAATAGAAAATAGTTGTATGAGGTGGGAATAATAACTTGCAATCTGCTCAATCTCGTTACATTATGTTCCGCTACAATACAGGCACTGAGCTGTTTTTTAAACTCCTGGAGCATTACAAAGCCCTTTTATAAGGCTTTACATATTAAGGACAATTTGTACGTTAATGAGTGCAAGAAATACTTATCAGGTCGTACAAAACATTAATCTCCATTCATACAGTCTTCTCCACACAATTCACTTCTTGCCTACAACCATTCTCATAACATGTATCTCCTGGATAAAAGCATTAAAAAACGGTTTAAAGGTTCCTGAATAAGAGCTAACATCTCAAAGAGCCGGCTTAACACCAGCCAATAATGAGTACCAGGATGTTTACCAGCTTTCACGTATCAAGGCAAATTTATATGCATGGTCTCACCACCCAGCTAACAAGGACAGAACTGGAAGTTTGTCAGGATCTGTACATGTTAAGCAGCAGATAAATCAGTTGGGCAGACAGGCGTGTTCAGTTTGCATCTGCAACAGCAAATAAAGACCACCACTCACACCATTCAAAATAAAGGGAACACCAAGGTAGCGTCAGGGCTGGGTGTGCAATTGCTGCCTGTATTCAGCAAAAGTTGGGGTTTATGCCCTGTTTCTCTAACTTTTCAGTTACCTAAAGATACATGAGATTAGCTATCAATACACTACACATTCTACAGCTTATAACCAATACCATCTCAATTTAAATTCATGCAACCAGTGTGTGGCTGCATGCACACACAACTGGAGATGCACCTTCAGAAAGCTCAGGATGGATTTAATATTTACACAACTAGAAGAAAGCATTCACAAATCCTCTGATAAGCAAGTGATACTAAGTAAAGGCCGTACCACTGTCATTCCGAAATACTTCTGCTGCACATCAGAAACTAGCAGATGCTTTATTGTTCAGAATTCTGTAACTGGGAAAATATTACTTTAATTCACCACAGATAGAGATTAGGAGAGGCAGGACAGGGACAAGATGGACAATGCCACTCAAGCAACTGAGTGGCTGCATGGATCACAACTGGACAGACAGCAACATGCCAGGCGTACGAAGTGACAGCAACCTGCAGCATCTGTACAAGAAGTGGAGATGGGGAAGGGCAAAGAGGAGGGAGGATAAATTTTCCAAAAGCTTGATTTAAACCCCAGCTCTCAGGCACACACTGTACCAAACTGTAACCCATATTATGAGTACAATATTCAAGACAGCAGCACGCAGAACCACAGACAACATAACCCATTAGTACGTCCCTTTCATCACTCATTACTCCTCCCATTCTCATTAGCTAACATTTGAGGAGAATCCATATCCTATCTACACTTTACTTGAACACACCACTTTAGAATCTGCTTTGACTGAGCAGACAAGACAAATTACTGCCTAGACAGTAAAATATCCCATCACCCAAGATGGGGCTTCAAGCACAAATATTATTTTACACACTAGACTTTGACGCTACTTGCTCTCAGTAGTTCAGCTGGATCATTTCAAACCCATCAGCAAAACCATCTGCCCTTTTATTTTTGAAGCAATTCTGGTTTTTTACTAATCCTTAAGGACACCAAAGTCTTACATATTTCTTGGATACAAAACCGTTTGTGCCCCTGCCAAAGCTACCTGACCCTAAAACGTTACTCTTATTTACAAAAGGGGATAATTCAGCTCATTTACACTTTCAGAATAAGTCTAGTCTACTACTTCTGCCCAAAATAACACACACAGACACACACACAAAACGCCATGACCTCACCTTCAGTATTTCAGGTTCTTTGATGTCCAGAGCTCCTGTATTCCATCGCTTTTTCATACTTCTATGCAACGTGAGATATTCACGAGTACGTGGAGTAAGAAGCCAAATCACACAAACAGCTATCATAAATCCAAGAGCCATTCCAAATAATAGTCCACTTAAGTAGCCAGGGAGAGGGATAATAAAGTAAGCATAGACTAACAGCGTGAAGAAGTATAAAGTTTTCACTGGTATTTTAGGCTGTTGCACATCCGGATTATTTTCATCTTCACTACTGAGCATAGTACCATTGTCCTCAGTCATCTCGGGATCGAGCAAAGTTTCAGCAGGTTTTTCAGTTTTGCTTTCATCCTCTAGCAAGGAGAAGTCTTCAGAATACAGTTCACAAAACTCCTCATCCTCTCTGCTTGCTAGTGCAGACAACGAACACTTTTCAAGTACGAGTGAAGTTTTCGAACTCACGTCCTTTGTGCTTGCAGACTGAGAGGTTTTGGTCTCCGTCTCTTTTGCATGTTCCTCAGCCACTTTCGACTGATCATTCTTATTCAGGTGAGAGTCACTTCCATAGAAGTCCCCTTCAGAATCACATTCTTCTTCCTTAATGCTGTAGTTGTTATTGCTTTCCAAATGGCCATTCAAACTGGAAAGGTTCGAGAGTTCTGAAGCACTTGAAGATAAGGCTTTGGGCCTGTGGCTACCACCTTCGTCACCCATTATTTTACTGAGCAGCTGAAAAGGCTCATAGATTACTTCAGAAAGGCGTCTTTTAGTATCTTCGATTTTAGCCTCCATTTCAGGTACTTTAAAAAAGGAACGAGTGTCGGAGGGAGATGTTAATGGAGAGGAGGGGGCAGTTTTGGAGTCACCACCTGTGGCTCGAGGCTGAGTGAACTGTTTGAACAGATGCAAGTTCAGTTTCGAGTCGGGTGGCCTGTAAGACACAGCTTCAGATTCTTGTTTAGAAGTGTCTGTAGACAGAGATTTCACTAAGGTTTTCATTAACTGTCTATGTCGCATTGGTGGGGTGGGTTCTTTTGGTTCCACATCTGTTGAAAGGGACTTGACTAAACCCTTAAAAGGCTTTGAACTAGAAACCGTGGATGATCCACTAGAGCAGACAACTGATCTGGAAGGGGATGAGGATGGGGAAGACGACAGGCTGGATTTCTGTTCCACAGGTGGTGATGCACCTGACATGCTAACTGTATGACATGAGTATGACGATGGAGACAAGGCTAGTGGCACTGCAGTGAATACTTGGGATGTGGAAGGGGAATCCAACAGCTTTACAGTCTCTGCAGCTGGCAGAACTGCAGGAGATGAGGACAGCAGTGATGCAGAGTTGGCCACGTTAAGCGAGGTAGCTGGACCAGAAAAATCATGGCCGGTATGCTCAAAGCAGAGGTCTTCCTTGGCTTCAAGTGCTGTTACAATGCTTTGGTCATCTAGTTCCTCATCGAGAAATTCCTTAAACTCCTCTTCCTCCTCTTCTTCCTCCTTCCCAAATGCAGAGAAATGAATAGTGATGGTTTCTCGGGAGACAGATCGTTGGACCTGCACTTTTGGTGCCGACTGCTTTGAGGACATTTCACCAGTTTTCTCTGCATGGCTACTGTTCTGACTTGTCATTGCAGGTCCCAGAGATGTGTCAGAGTCTGCAAAGAAAACGCAGTACTATGTTAAACACATTTTTTCCCCCTTCTAACACCCTTATTTTCAAGCATTAAGCCAAACACAAGAGATAGGTCACATGCAACAGGTCGGTCAGTTGAAAATTAAAAACCTCTGGACACTCTTGATCTCACTGGATTTAAAGCTGTCTAGTCAAATTATAGACTTGCACTAAAGAAATTGACGGTAGATTTATTTCATCACCGAAAACGTACCTGTATTTTAGTTAATATCCCTTTCACATCTGCTTAACTACCTCATTCTTACTGTCACCAAATGCAAAAATAGATTCAAAGAAAGACAAGGAGAAAAACATGCTCAGGACAACTGGCAATCATGGACAGGCGTGGAGAGCGTTAGACCCTCTCAGATGATCTTGAAGGAACAATCTGACACAATTTTAGGTAGGAAAAAACCAACCCACACAAGAAAACAATAAGCAGAAGACACTTATGCTCCAAATTACAGATCTAGGTTACTGTTTGCTAGTTAACATATTTCCACATAGCACAGAATGGTGATATTAAGAAGTGCTGTGCTGTTAAAATTGCCTTCAAGTGTTCTAAAATGCTAGCTCATCTCTCATGCACCTTCCTACTTTCTCCACTAGATGCATTTTTGGGTTCAAGACCCTTCTCACCCCAGGATACTGCAATTCTTCACTAACTCTCAGTTCCTTCTACATAAAATAATCAATGCTTTCTATTTCTTTTAAACAAAAGAAAGTTGAAACTCAAAGGAAGCTCAGAAATATGTAAAAGTCTTCATGTGTGGGACAGTACCTCCTCTTGTATACCTGTTTGGTCTATAGGAAGTAGAGATTTAAATTGTATTTTATCATGCCTGTTACCATGGTTTATGGTTGGACTCTATCACACATTTAAACACTCTTTTCCAAACTAAATGATTCTATGAAGCCTTTGTCTTTCCAGGTTTTGCAAGCTATGGACAAACAATCAGGATACGCAATGGTCCAGTAACTGCAGGCAAAACACAGTACGGACAGAACTTCGTTATCCTCCCGAATTCTACAACTAGACACCCTTCACAGACGTACTGTAGCAGAATCCCAGTACAGCAAGATGAAGTAGCTTCAAACACTTCAGTAACGGACTGCATCCACTAACTGTTGTCAAAAAGATGTCAGACTTTCAGATAGAGCATGTTTGAGATCTACCTCAGATAACATATATACCCGAAGAATGTATTACTGCTAGCAGTTTTGTTGTAAGAAAGTACTTTAGCAGAAGCAGCCGTTCTTCTCACTGATACAGCAATAGTATTTTTGAAACCACTGATCCCTGCTCACATGGGTGCACGCAGACTGCTATACATGTAATAGATACACCAACATACCTGCCTTTGACATCAGTTATATCTACATGTTATCTCAAGCATTTTATTGACCAAGAAAGTGGACTTTGCATATATTTACACGGAGAGGAAATATCACACATTTAAAGCAAGGCACTGGTGACCACACACAAAGATCGATCTGGAATTACAAGATTAGCCCAGCCTCCCCGGCTCTGAGGCAGCACTTTATCTTCATTATCAAGACAGCAAGTTTACCACTTCAGTAACTGAATTATTTTTCAGAAGCTGTTAAAATGCTGTAATCAAACTGTCAAGCTGAATTAATGAGAGGCCCTTGCTGACGTTTAAAGAGCAGTTCAGAAGAATGAGGATGTGGTGGTGAAGAAATGTGCACTTCACAAGCAGTTGTGATATCACATTGTACTATCCAGCAAGCCAGTGCCACCTGTTTGCCATCATCTTCCTACTAAAGGTTGTAACCCTTTACACTTGCTAATGGAGCTGTTCATGAAACATTTCTTACCCTGTCAGTAAAATGAGCTGGGTTAAACATTTTAAAACCACAGTTGCCACCCAGCTCATCCAGTAATGTTCGAACAGAAGCGACTATCTGTCCACAACTTCCTACTCACTACAGTTGTCCATGTTATGGCTCCTAAATTGTTGACTCATTTATTCCTTGCTTCTTCTAGCATTTGTGTGCTTCCGATCAGGTTGCGCAGAAGGAGCTCGACTCTACCCTGCTCCATGCAAAGCTGCCAGAAATTTTAATTTCAGTTTTCAGTCCCAGTCCTGCTGCATTCGTCAGGGAGCCAGCTGGGGTTCAAAGAACCAAAAGCAGCTTTCAGACCTCAGTCATGCTTTCGATTGACACCTAACTATTTTTCTGACAAACTGCTTGAGGAAAAATTCTGTCTCAAGATCAGCTTCAACTTCTGGCTTCAGCATTTATCATGGAACTGTTTTCTTCTGTCCCTCCCCAAAAATCCATCTGACACATCCAAGTAGCACTATTAAATGGAGAACTCCCTTTCAGCGATGCACCTCCGGCCCACTCAGGGCTCAGCAGTTACCTTTCCTATTACATCTGTGGGTTAAGTAGTTATTTACCCCAACAGTCAGAATTCTCAGTTATTCAGAAGTTTAGATATGCATTTATCAATCATATGTATATATAACTTGGTGAGCGTTACAGTCAGTAAGAAACTTGGTCTTTCATTTCCCTGTTGGATTAGCACACTTGGGAACCACCAGCACCATGCTTCCTATGGGCACAGTTTATCTCATGTAGTTCAAACCACAAACGTCCCAGTTTTTTAGACAAATGCACCCACATTTATTTTGGAGAGAGAAAACACTCCTACCGGAGAAGATATGTATCCAACCCTATCTCCACTTCCCTAGTGCTGGGCCATCAGCTATCATGCATCTGCAGCATTTTGTGCCAGTTGTAAAAATGCAAGACTAGCAAACCAAAATTTGAAAGTACAAAAAACACTACACATATTCCAGGTTATAAGGAAGGAAAAAACAAGACAACGACAAAAAAACAACACAAGAGCTGCACTTGCACATAATGCTGTTGGCATCAGCTTGAAATGTCTGACTCTTTCTCTTCTGCCCATTCAGCACTAACTGCGTATCAATAATATTTTTCTCCTGTGTTGCTAGATTCACTACTCCCCCACCTCCAAATAACATTTCTAGTGTGTTATTTTCGATCAGCTACAAATTCATGGGTTTGGTTTGCTCTTTAGCACACTATGTTTACACTGTACAGTTAATTACCTTGTGTTTAAACACCAGTTGCCATGTTGTGCTAATGCAATGCTAATTACCTGAAGCAGATGAAGTTTACTTGCACACACCAAATACACTGAAAAAAAGATTTCACTGCTTACTGAACAAGTGAGGGGTCTTTTTACATCATGATTAAGTAGTTAACACAAAAAGGAAGGAAATTCTTGATTAGCCAATATCTGTCTACTCTTAAACGTATTACTACACTATGAATTATGTCTTATAAAAGCACATTCTTAAATGCACGATCAACAGGGCAGCAGCAAAACATTAACATAAACCAACTGCTTGCACTTTGGCATCCTCTGCCCATGACTTACAAGAAAACTCTGAAGTATCCAGCGCCCAAAACATCTGGCCCAACTGATATTTCTGTTGAGGGGACTCGTTTCTAGGAACAGCCATTCCTATTCGGCCAAACAGTAATTTTTAGCCACCTTTGATCTTGCTGGAACTTTCTAAGTCAACCCTGTTTACAGGTGGGGTTTGCTGCCAGGCAGTTCATGCATTTCCCAAGCACAGCTGTTCAAAGCTGTATCTTGTATCAAATCTTCAAACAATTGGTATATTTAAAAAAATATTGTACAAATAGAGGAGAAATGCTGTAACGCTATTTACTTAAGAGAGCACACGCATTTTGGCTAACAGTAGATATTTCATTACAGGCATTCTGCATATCAGTTGGGATTACAGCAGTAGCTCTCTCTCTACATTATTCCAAGCTTTTAACAACTCTAACACCCCTCAACACACCAGATACCCTACTAAGCTCCCCCATCCTGTGTTTGTGGGGGAGAAATTTACCCCTGTTCTGGGTAGACCCATGTTTCCAATCCATTCCTGAGCACAATTTCTCTTTTTTATTGCAAAGGATTTGGTGGCTGGGTTGTGGGGTTTTTTTCAAAGTAGATGTTGAAGCTTTTCCATAGAGAATACAACAATAGCATCCCTGACTTCTGCTGCTGCTACTGCTACTGACAGCTCTTCCCCTAGGTGTTCCATTTTGGTAACAAAGATATTTCATCAGATACTTGAACCATATGTTTTTATCCCTTAAATCATTCTAACAGATTCACTTCTTACTGATTTTCAGCTATGTTTTCCTCACTCGTTGCTCCTTTTTCAGCTCCTCTCCCAGCTGTTTGAAGACCTGGCGCTCCCAGCCGGGTCTCGCTGCTTGAAGAGGCACGGTTCCAAAGCCACTGCTTGCAGAGGACACCGATACTTGCAGAAACATAGGTTTTCATTGATCCTTCTTTTGAAAGCCACACTGCTCCCACCTTCTCTGGCTGCCACTTTAGGGTTTTTTTTTCTGGTTATTGCTGATTCTCAAGATGTAAGGTATCAGTTTTATTTATGTGGCAGGCAGGCCTGAATAATAATCTTAGATCCTCAGGCTTCAAATGATTCAAAACATTAACTGGAAGGGAAGGAGGCTGCTGGGAAAATAATTCCTTTCCCCCAAAGGTCTGAACTTTGGATGCTTTTGCAGGGTGGAACGAGAGAGCTGCCACTTCCAGTTCTTACATTAAGGCACTGCACCCCCATCACCCACATAACAGCAGTTTATAATCCTCACCTACAAGCATTGCTTTTAAAGCGCTACAACAACAAGAGACAGCAAACCAGGCCAACAGTGCAATACTGTCTATTCCCAGGCAGCCTGCCCCACTGGGCAGCCAGGCAGCGTGGCACAGGAGCTGAGGACGGGCTTTTACCCAGATGACAAGAAGTCCCCACCACGCCGTGACGCAGGGGCTGACAGACAGGGACACCCCGGGAGAGACCAGGTGTTGGGCAGTGCTGCGTCGGGTCAGGCCATGACACCCTCTGCAACATGTGCCCTTATCTACACGAGGAATGACTAATTGGGAATGTTTACAGCAACAGCCAAGCAAGCAACCCATCCTTTTGCCCAGCAGCATAAACAGCCTTCTCCAGGAGTGCAAACCCTCTTCCTTTTCCCTGCAGCGGACAAACCCACACCCCACCCTACGTGGGGTGACAGAAGAGCTACAGAAGATTGTACATTAACACACAGGACCACCCTAATGCATTAAGCCACTGTTCCCAAACCAGGCTAGAAGCATGCCAAATCGTCCTGTTTGGGAGTTCCTGCACAAGCCAATGCGATCTGAAATTAGTATTTGCTCTCAGAAATTATAGATTCCACTTCATTTACTAAGGCCTAGCCAGTATCTTCCTTCCAGCACTGGGAGATATGGAAGGACTGTTGTTATTCTTTATACTTACTTAAAATAAACAGAGCTCTCGGCATCAGATAAAACTTCTGTTAAGAGCTAGAAGCCTTTACTTCAGGTGCTTCAAAACAAAGCACAGTATTATTGATCCTTACCAATGACAGTCTTTATTTAAGAAGTGCTTTATATCATCGGAAGTTTGTATCTCCAATAATCTGCAACCACTACTTTGCCACAGCAGTTGTCTAGAAAGTCAGTTCCCACTTCGCCCAGAACGACCTCACTGAAGCAGAGCGCACAGCTAGCAGGACATTATCAGTCACGTAAATTTCCATCTCCTTCAGCAGATTTATATCATAAGAGACAAAAAATGATACAAAACCCAAATGTCAACATCCTTTCCTATACCCATTCAAATTTCTATGTACGACAAATTAAATTCCCCTGGCATCTCCACAAGCTAATGTATTCCATGGTTAACATCTCTTATTCCTTTTACATCCACTATTCATTACTTCTAAATGAACTACATAGCCAGTGTTGGTAATTACCACCATACAATAGCCCTGCGAGATCTTCGTGTCAGGGATCCAGTTACCTCACCTGAAGATAATACTTTAAAGCTGACTTTGCAACAAGAGTAAGAAGTTTTGTTTCACCTTTCAAGCTCACAGAACTGGATTTCAGACACAGAAGGAAATCCCAAACCTGTTTTAAATCTAAGCACAGAAATGACAAATTTTATGTCCAGTACTATTAAAAGACTACAGTCCACTGTGTTCAACAGAATTCAACACTAGGACCAGAAGCAAAACAGATGATGCCCCCCACTAGGGGCTATAATATACACACACAGACCTTCCACAGCATGGACCTCTAACGGAGGTCAACCAGGTTATCACAACCAAGCTGGTCAACGGCTAAAATACCTCCACCAGTTTGTACAAATGCTTTCAAGGTAAGAATAATCCAAATTTAAATAACCAGTGCTTAGGTATGCTTAGGGATACTTAAATGAAAGATCTTAAGATTTTTAAGTATTGTTAATGAGATGATACTTTTAATGAAAAATATAAACCTATCAAAAAGACAAATAAGAGGGCTTGTTTACTGAAGTCTAGGACAGAAACGTCAAGTAAAATTGCAAGGGCAACTAAGGAGTCTTCAAAATTACTGGAATTTTTTTGAAGACAGGCACTGCTAATAAGGTCCTTAATACAAGCCTGTATTTACAATGCTTCAAAAATAATTTTAAAATGGTTTAACATTAGCTAAGCGAGTCTATTCTATATTAACACTTTCCCCAAAGAAAGGTCACCTACCACATTAGTTTCTTTGTCTTCACCGATAAAAGATTAATTGTTATTCTTTCCTAGTCTCCTTCCGTGACACATCACTTACACCAAAAACTTCATAAGGCTGCACTACAACAGTACATTTTGTGTTTGACAAACACAAAAATGTCCAGAAACTCAGAAAAAATTAACTTCTTCCTATTTAATGCTTTTCTGAAGACTGTGAAGAGACATTTACAAGAAATTGAACATTTCCCCTAACAGAAAATGAAAAGAATTTAAATCAAGGTTTACAACAAAACAAGGAGTAACTCATAGAACACTGAACAGTGGGCAGAGAAGAGTCACTTTATTTTGCTACATATTGTGACATTTATTCTTTTCAAAAGAACATACAGAAGCACAGAAATGGCAGTTTCCTGCAAAGAGAACGACTCGCAGTTGCAGGACAGGCTCCTCGTCCCTCTGGCACGGTCCCGAGGGGACCCAGCTCCAGCAAAGCAACATGCATCAGCGCTAGGTTAAGACCAGGGCAGCAGCAGCTCCGCTCCAGTGTGAGACAAACCAGCGGCTAGCAGAACATGCCCAGGGTAGCCAGCACAGGGCTTCCAGGCTGCCAGGGCTGGGAGCTGGAACCTGTCAACGCCAAGGCAAGAAGGACTTCTGCGGTTTGACAAACCTGCTGGCACGCCCAGACAGAGGTTCCTGCCTTGCCATCATATCAGCGTAGCACTCTTCAGTTGCTATAGGTCTAATTTTATTTTTCAACAGAACTGCTTGTGTGAAATTCAAGGGAGAAGCTGGAAGAGTATGGTGCAAGTATCGGTAACGTTAGCTAGAAGCTGAGTCCCAAAACTGGTTCTTAATGTGCAGCTCTTCAAGAACTCAATTTCAACAAAACCTCCACTAACGGTTGTTTCCCAATGAACTGCAATACTACTGGTGAAGCTCCTCAATACCCCGAGTATTATAAGTGTTAGTAAACCACTGTGAAAAGAACTGTTCTAACGGGAAAGAGCTGCTTTTACCATATAGTCAACTCATAAACTACAATACATTTTTTTCCAGATTACTCACTTTCAGTAACTATTCCTCTGCTCTTTGCAGTAGATTCAAACTGCACCAGAGTGTAATTTCATTAAAGAACATTTACACCCAGTGGGCACATAGAGAACAAATAAAAATTCTAGCACATTATACTTTCTTCATTCACATGTTCGCCTCCTATGAACTACTTTATTCTTCTTTATTTATCACTCATAATTGCAAGCAACAAGTAGCATCATTTCCTTCCAACACACTCAACATTAAACAGTTCAAAGGGACCTTTTACTTTACTAGTTCCCCAATTCCCACAACAGAACAAAACAAAATAATAACAAAACTACAACCAAATCCCCTCTCCCTCCCTCCATCACAGATTTTGGAGATTTAGTCATTTCCTCTATCATGTACTGCTGTCTTTAAGAAGTAGGTTCAAATACTTATTTTTCCAGGTAAGTAGTTGCTGGCATCAAAATTACCCAAAAAAACTAATTTGGTCGTGGGTGGGATGAGGAATGCCTCAGAAAAACAAAGGTTTACAGACTTAGATCTGAAACTGCTGCCGTAAGGGATTTAGAAATAAACGCATTAAAACCAGAGCATACTCACAGATGGAGAGGCAAACTTTTGTCACAGTCTAAAGCCAGCTTTTTCCACTTTCCTCTTCTTAAACTGCTACACTACAATGGCTGAAGCACTCTCTTCAGAGTCACTCTTACACGCCAAAGGGGAGTAAAAAAACCACTGGTTCATTAGCAATCCTGAGCAATAAATATATAACTGCTGCATTTGTTCTCTTCTGAAAGGGAGGAAAGACTAAATCAGAATTTGCAGGTGCTGCAGAAGTTCTGCATCTCGACAGAAAACATTTTATTATTACAGAAATAAAACATCAAAAGCTTACTCAAAAAATTACATCCTATCAAGAGGGTAAATGGTGAGGTGGCATATAAAACTATGTAGCATTGTAACTCTCTCTTATCTTGGTGGAAAGGAAAAAAAAAATCAAGTCGTCATTAATCTGATGAAAGATTATCTAAAACCTCTGTGGATTAGTCCACAGCTGAAAATGCTGTCCACATAACTGATTAAATGAAAGGTCACTATACAATCTTTAGGGGAAATTTTGACAGAGTGACTTATAGAAAAACATGTTTCCAAAATGAAGTAAAATAAGCTGCCTTGAATCCTAAATTAAAAAAGGCTTATCAGAAGTGTATTACAGGCTCATTTTTCCCAACAATTCAAATGCACATCAATAGGTAAAACTGCCTACAGGTAGCAAGTGAGCCTTCCAGGATTTTTTTATTATTATTTTTTTTGTTAACAGTTGCGTTCATTTCACTAAAAAAAAAAAAATATCAGGCAATATTCACAGCAACCGCGAAGTTAAAACAACTATCGTATACCTTCATATGAAAACAGCAAAAAAGATATTAAAAATATGCTTGTCCACATGAAGTTTAACACAGACGAGCAGCACCACTTAATAACTCAAACTCTAGGTCCCCATGTAAAATGTAGTTATGAAAGATCTTTAAAAAAAGGAAATCCACAGATTTACAAAGCATACTCCATAGGTATCTAAAGAGGTAATTTTTTTCAAAATATTTGTCATGATTCATCAAATATTCTATTTCATATATATAACCTTCATTCTAATTTCATGTTTTGTAGAGGATTAGCATGGAAGGTGCTGCTTCAAGGCTTTTTTACCCAACAGGACAAAACATAGTACACAATTAATAGTTTCCTTATTTCTGAGAGATGTTTTCAACATTAGAGAAAGGGGTATTCTCTGGTTTAACTAAAAAAGACTAAAGCATTTAATACTTGAAAGTATTTAGCTTTGGACCAAGCATGTATCCCTAAGCAGCGAGGTAGTACCTCTTAAAAAAATAACAAACAAAAAAACAAAACCCAAAAAACCACAGAACCATGATGGACCAGTGATGCCGCATATTCCACACCGTCACAATGGCAGAGCAGGGAAGAGGCACAAGGGGTGGGGAATCTTTCCACTCAACCTCGCACAAACCAGCTCAAACAAGTGGAGTAGCTTTGCAACACTGCACGACACTCCACGAGCCCTCTTCTCTACCAGCAAAGTCCTTACAGCTTCATTGTCTGCAGGACTTTTTGCCACCCTGCAGTGCCACACGCCTGTGAATGCACCTTCGCAGGCGTATTGGGAATGGATGGGTCAACACGTTTCAGCTAAGACAGACGTCTATGCTGTCGTCTGCGGGCTACTCACACTGACGTCTGCTGGGTTTCTACCAAGGTAACCTCAGCCAGAAGCAGCACGTTATCTCCAGCTCTTCCAACTCAGCCACGTCATTGCTGCTGCCTTTACAACCATGCCAGACCCTGTGAGAAATGCAAGAAATACAGAATTCCCAGAGAAATGTAGATGACTTCACATGCCTAGTGCCTTGGCATGCCCCAGGCACAATGCAGTCATTATGCCATGATTATCTGCTTTCTGATCTTTCTCATCCTCCAGCTCTGGTGGTACTTGATTTCAACTTTTGGATCCCCAGGCAGTTGGCAACAAAGCAAAACCAGAACAACTAATCAAAGCAAGGCTACTTTCAGAGAGCTTGAACTGTTTATGGGAAGGGGGAGGGCTACACCCGCATTTAATACAAATAAACAAGTATGCATACCTAACTAGAGAGGTAGTTGTACTTCATGTACTACACATGAAAATTAATTAACCTAAGGTACCTGAAAATACATAGCAAGCTACAACTATTAACACAGGGAACTACTGTTAGAGGGCATATTGATTACATTTGCCTCTCATCTACCCAAGGAAAGCAAAAAGTGCCTTTGATAAATGCAGAAAATGCATTCCAGATAGAAAAGAGTAAGATTTTTCAGAAGTTTTTGCAAGCACAATCCCCAACTGGGTCCAAAGGACCGAAAAGCTTAGGGAAAGGTCAATAAATAGGACTTCGTAACATTCAACTCTTTGCAGAGTTGCATTCCAGTCTGACTTTTAGGTTGAATTACTTTTGTCCCACCACTTCTCAGACTGTTCTGCAAGGTTTCTTAAAAGAATTGCTCCCAGCACTCAGAGGCAGTCCCACCAGCAGCTCTGTGCCATTCATTCCGCAGTCTTGCCTGTCGTTCGGTTCCATGAAAAATTAATGGAGAAAGGTATCGCCAGCATTCCCTACCACCTGGAAACTGCAAAGGCAAGAAACGTAAATCAGCACCACATGAACAAAAAAGCTCTTCATGATCTGATTTTGGAAGGAAATGGCTTATGGACTGCATTTCCAGACTCCTCAAAGCCCTGAGCAGGTAACCACGTTATTTTGAGTTTTATTATTATTAGGAGGGTGAGAAAAATTTTGCTTTAACTTGCCTCACTGAAGAGTAGTGTTCACACAGCACTTTGGACAAGTAAGACCGTACAGAATCACTGACTCCTTAAGACGGCAATAGCAAAGACTAAGAGAGGAGTTAAACCAGCTGAAAAATCACACGTCCCATCTTATGCTAGCAAGAAACATGCAGAGATCATAAACCACTAACAACAGCTTCTATGCTTTAAATTCCTTTAACTTCTAATTCATAGAAGGATAACAAAATGTAAAGTCAACTCTGAAGAAACCTTGTCCTAAGAATAGCAGGAAAACAAAATGTCAAACTTGAAATAGGCAAGTACCAGACATTTCTCTCTGCTTAAGGCAACATTCATCTCATTTCATTCAGATTTATGTCCAGCTCAAATACCTAGAAACCAAAATGCAAGAGTTCAGCAGCACTGTAGCTTTCCAACTGGATGATGCAGTATAGAATGATGGGGACAGGAGAACATCCAAGATAGCAAAGTTTTCCCAAGACTGAAACAGAACCTAGACAGCCTTTTAACAACCCAAATTTTTCCCATGCTAAAGACAAAATTTTGGCTTGTAAAACAAAAAAAAAACCACCAAAAAAACCCAACCAAAAAACCCAACCAAACAAAAAAAAAAACCCACAAAAAAAGACCCAAAAAACTCCCTGAACAACCAAACACAAACCCAAATGCACAACACAGCAACACTGTTAAACATCACTGAGCAAAGCTATTAAGTGAGGCTTAATTAAAACCATTAGGACAGACAACCCAGACTTTCCCAGCTTCCCAACTCACTATCAAGACATAAGGGGTCTTGGGTATTTTTCAACTTGTCTAAAAGCTTTTAGAGCCTTGCAGCCATCATATACATTTCAGTACAGTCTCTCAAAGATTAATTTTGCACTAAAGAGTGGTTTAAGCATTTTGTGATTTAAAATATTGGACTATGAGAGACAGACATGCAAAAAAACCCACTCAAGTGCACAGGGCTGAGGCAACCAAAAAATTCCTAGTCAATCTACTACAGTACATACAAAATCCACAAAAGTATGAATGCAAAAGAAGTAGAAGTATGTGGCAAAAGTATCCACATGGGATCTCATTTCAATTTTTTTTTTTCATACAATATTTATAACTGTAAACAATTCAAGGTGTAAACTTACTGACAAGACACCCGCAGGAATCTTCCCTGGACTTTGTTATCCAGAATATGAAAGAGGTGCCTGCCAAACACAGGCTACTAAAATCAAAGCCACTAGCTTGATTTGTATTCTCCTCCATTTCTTGCATTAGACACAGAAGAGAGCAATAGTTAATGGGTCAGTTTAATGTATTAAAGCTTTCTGGTGGTTTGTTGTGTGTTTGGGGTTTTTTTCTCTTTTTTTCCCCCAAGAGCACCTGAGGTAACTCCTGCTTCCAAAAACTGTGATACATTTTAATTGCAACATATGATAGGTCAATCACAGACTGCCTGGCCTTTAACAGCTGCTTTACAGGCTTGACTGTTACTGAAATCAACTGAGTCAGAAAATTCTGAGCACCTCCCACAACATATTTTTCAACCCTAATCGCTAAGAAACTATGGCAGGTAGATACATGAAAGAAAAAAACAGCTTCAACAGCAACCTGAATTAACAGGATCATTTCACATAAAATTAGCTATAAAGATATCACATTTCTCATAAGGAAGAAGAACGTATACTGCGATGACAAAGTGATGTCCTTATGCACCTTAAAGCCCTTTTGTTCACACCCCTCAGCAACAAGAATATGAGAGGATCCTTCCTACTCTGCTTTTCTCTCTCAAAATGTGGGTACTGTTAACACACCTAGAAAGATAATTTGTCACGTCATACTCTCAAAAAAAAAAAAAAAAAAAAGAGAGTAAAGATTAGGAAGACAACGAACAGTGCTCTCTTTTTTTTCTGGCAGCAGGGATCTACCCCAGCATGGTCTTTCACTGTATGAATCAGGCCACAAATGTTAAAAACACAGCACAAAACAATCAAAAAACCCAAAGTTCAAGTTGGTTAACAGTTTTCTGAACTCAGTACTCCTTGAAAAGTGTTCTCACTGCCTCTGGTGAGAAGTAGTTTCCAAAGATCAATAATGCAGGAAAGAACACAGCCATTACTCATTACTCATTCTCTCTTAGCTCAGAAAGCAATTATTTGTTTCTGTACAGTATAATTCACTCATACAGCATGCAGACACAGACAGAGATCCTTATCTTAGTGGAAAGTAGACCTGAGGTAGACTAGTACGATGGGACATCATCTGTAAATGAAAATATTCCTCCAGGCCTCTTTAATTCAGAGATGCACATACTAAATTCTGATCAGCTACATATAGAGCTGATGCTCCACGCACACAGATCTACGTTTGCAAATGATAATGTAACTGTCTCCAGGAATTTCATCGGATAACCCCACAGGCTAAAAATTAAAAGGTCAGGAGGTGGGTGTCTTGTGGCAATGCATACCCTAATTGCCCAGTTGCCTGCTGAATTCATAACACAATATGAAAAAAAAAAAGATATTAAAAATGTTTTTTACTGAATTTCTAAGAAGAATCCCAGTTCTGCTTTACATTCAAGTAGTATTCATGCAAGCTCTCCACTGTTGTTCTCCTTTGCAGTTATTTCCCTGTAAAAAAGGGCTAAAATCTTTCCTTTCTCATCCTATGATATTTGCTATTCCATACCCAGGTATTATCAGTGTTACAGTTGTCCAGCAAATGCCTTTAGCACTGTAAAAGTTTCTGCTATTGCAGACAGAAATTATGTCTATGGTCTCAACTACTTGGTAAAATAGGTAAGAACAAATAAACTCCACTGTATGTGGGTTACATTTTATGCATGCACATCCACAGAAAGAAGTGTCATTAAAGTAGTTTCAAGGAAATGAATTTTAGGTCATCAGTTTTCAGGTGTTGATTTGCTGGGAGATAAAAAGAACTGCAAAAGCCACCAAATGGATTCAAAAGAGCAAAGGGAAATAAGTGTCTTTGAGCCATATCCCGCCTTCTTCAATTACAGCATTATGCAGGCAATTCTAATTTCACGCACGTGGCAATGTTCTTATACACATGCTTAATAAATTCACCACGCATTTGTTTATCAAATAGAGTCATGCAGCTATAGAAGCTCTGAATTACATACAGCGTTAATAAGTTTGTGAGTATATACATACTCACGTCCTTGTACATCCCCACCCATCAGAGGCATGGCTGCTTAAGAGAGGCTTTTAATTGCTGAGGGAGGTCAAGTCAGAGAAGCCAAGCCTAGGTGGCAGCTACAGTTGTCCTCCAGGATACAGTGACAAAACCACAATGACTGGCGTGCGAGGAAGCTGCACCCATCCCTCAGAGCCGTCTGCGCCACGCTGTGTGCTACAAGGCTTTAGAGACAAGCCTGCTTGCTCTTTTGGGGAAACTGAAAAACACAGTACAAGTGGAAATCCAGGCATGGGACGGAAATCTTTTCACCTCGCATTCACCACCACACCACAAGACAAGCTCCTCTGTTCAACCAGGGAACAGCCTCCACACCCCCTCAAGAGTTCTCCTGAACTCCATGAGGGAGTCAGAGGTGCGATCCCAACAGTCGGTGCCTTCTTGAACAGTGTGAGACCTGAACGGGTCACACAAACCCGCATTTGTTTGATTTGGGGTACTGGAACAACCCTGAAAAGCCACTGTTCGCACCGTACCTGTTTTGTGACTAGAAAGGAATTCGCAGGACAGTCAACCCATGGCAGTTTTCGCTGGTAAATACACCGCTTAGGGCATCTAGATGCAAAAAGCAGATTTTAAAAAAATAATAACCTGAGAAAGTACTACACCACCACTCATGGTGCAGCACAGTGATTTACTCATTTTTTGTCTTTTTGATTGTGAAGTTTCAGCTCAACAGAAAGAATAATAAATGTCTAGCTAGATTTTTTTAAAATCTGGCCAATAAATGAGAAAGCAAGGGCTCAAAAAAAGTTCAATAATCAAAAAACATCCACATCTCAAAGCTGCACATCAAAAGAAATCGAGATCCATACAACCAAATATTTATGCTCTTAAATACAACACACCTCTAGAAGAATCTTTTCAGACACTCGCAGAGTTTTCTAAAACTGCTAAGTACAGATCTTCAGCTCACTTATAGCCTCTAGACAGTGTTAAGGCATCTTGGAAAACTCAGCTTGTTGTCATAAAGGGAGTAATTTTGTAATTCAAGGGAACTACAAAACTCGAGATACTTTGCACGCACAGAAAGCTGGTCCTTTCTACAGCCACATCTCTTGTTATTCACTAAAATAACATAAAGAGAATAGTAGCAATTTTTTGCCCCCATAAAAACACCTTTGTAAAGTTGTCACACGTTTGCTCAGAACATTTATTAAAGACCCGGCAAATCCTTTATTTAACTAGCATATTTCTGAGTTGACAGACGTTTCGGATTATCTCCTCCTGAGTTCTTCCCCCTTGTCCCAATTCATTTGTTTAATATTTCAAGTCAAGTTGAAAAGGAAGAAGTGTGAAAGCGATTAGACAAAAAGAACTGCTACTGAGAAAGTCTTGCAAAGATAAGCCTTATCAAACTTCACAGCAGCTACAAACAGGAGAAGAAACGTAGGGATCACTTTCATTTACCACAAAAATACATTTATGTATGCGCCCAAGCCCAAACATTACACAAGAGTATTAGGAAAGAAAGTGAAGCCCCTCCAGGCAACAGAAGTTACAGATACGTATTAAGCAAGCAGAATGGAAATACCCAGCTTGGAAGGCGTCCAGATCAGAAATCTTAATCATGTATTGGCCACTTTGGGGCAAGGGGACAGGAACTAGAAGTGGGAGGTGACCGGTGGGCAGGCAGCGGGGGGTATGGAAAAGCTATGGGAACTCTGCGACTTGGTTGTGAGATTATCATGCCCGGCCTCATCTAGAGGATGCTCCCAGAAACCTGGCAGAGCCCCGTGCAGGCAGGTTCTCAATACTCAGAAGTTTCAGAAGAAAAGGAAACACAACACACTGCAACTAAAGTCAACAGGCAGAGCACACCAAACTTAGATGACAACTTTCACTGTCTGCCTTTAGTATCACAAGCAGTATTTCCTAATGAAGCTACCACAGTCACAAGTGTCTGAGCATGACTATCTCCCTTCTTAAATAAGAAGCCTTATTTTTTGAGCCTGTCTGGGCTCATAAAAGAGACATTTTTATTTCCTCTGTCTTAATCCAGACCTCCAGCAAAACAAAACTCTCTTTGCAGCTCTCTAACTCCAGACTGGAACTTCATTGCAGCTCACAACAGCCTGTGCCTACGTTTCATCCTCTGGCATCTGCTTTGAAATTCCCAGCATGAAAGGACACCGTAGCTTGGTTTGTGCTTATATTTTTGCACCCTAATTCATAACTGAAGTATACTTGAAACAAAACACATGAAATCCAGAGTAAGATCTAGAGTCTTACAGCTTTCAGTACTACTAAAACCCAATACTGCAATGTTTCAGACTCAAAACATCTCTTTTAGAAGAGATCCCCAGTTCCTGAATATGCATTTTCATACTCTTTTAAGCAATCCTCTTTCAAGCTTGACCATCCCCATCTTCTCACAGCTTCAGGACAGCAATCCCACATTGACAGGGTAAGTGGTCCAGGACATGCAATACGTTCACCAGCACTAAGGGACACTCTTCTGCAATGTTCCCGTCATCCAACACCAGTGGGGTCAGAGACCACAACAGTTTACAAACCACAGGGACACTAGGTAATGAATATTAAAGCCCAGTTCAAATGACGATTCATTTGTGCTACTCTCCTGGCTTTTATGAGAAAACACCACTGTTTAAGTATGTTTTATTGATCTTCTGTTATCCTTTGTCCATCAGTCACCTAGTCTTTTAGAACACTAACTTAAAAGCTGTGCTATATTATTGATTTGGACTTTGCACAGCAGAACAACACACCTTGCTGTCTGGAAAGGAGACAGTTAAATAGGAAAGAAAGCACACTGAGAGCTCAGAATTTTGAGAAGCAGCAAGGAAAGACAGGCAAGATCAGAGAATAAACCCTTTTTTACTACTATATTCTTTCTCATGTCTCTCCAAAGACACTTAACAATTGGCTTCATCAGAGACAATAGTTCTGAGTATCCAGAGAAAAAAGATGACTGGTAAATAACCCAACACCTTAGAACTCCTATCCTCGCAGGGGGTGAAGCTGGAAGAAAGAACACCTGCAAAACTGACAGAGATTACTGCACACTGCCGATATTTCAGCCACTCTAATCTTCTCTGTTGTCAAAACTTGCTCCTCTGCTTCCTATTTCCCGGGATTTCCAATGGGGAAAGACTAGCCTTGGCTAACACAGAAGTCTCTCAGCAACTCCTCTCAGATGCCTTAATTGAGTAATTTCAACTTAAGGCACTTGCTTTTTATTTTCCAGAGATACTGGTCGTCAAGGTCTCCATTAAAGAAAATGGTGATGCAGGCAAATACTGCATTACAGAACTGGTCTGACTGCAAGTCCTACACTAGATGGGGCATATGGTTACTATGCTTGCCAAAAAGAGGGGATTTTGCTCTGTAAGCATACTCAAAACTCATGAAACTAAAGTTAGCGTAAGGCAGCCTCCAGTGCAAAGTTACTCCAGTAAAGGACTTGTGTGAAAGAACCTAAGTATCATCTTAGAAGACTTAAAATTTCATTTGCCAAGTAGGTATTTTTGGACCTACACAACTCTATTCACTTCCAGTTCCTCAGAAGAAGACAATACTTAGGTGCTGAGTCTCCGGGTAGTTAAATCTTCATCCTCACAATGCTCCCAAGTGACCAGGTGCACAGAGGCTAAGGCTGCTGGGTGAAGTTAAACGTTTCTAGCCAACATGCAATCTTCATGTTTTGTTGGCTCTGGCTGGAAATGGGATCTTGATCGATAATTATTAACTTTCTGCCTTCAACCTTCTGGGCTTGTCATGATAACAGAAGCTTAAAAAAAAAGTTAAGCTGTCCAAGGACAGATCATTCACAGTTCTGCCAACAGTGGGGCGTATATTTTTATGACACAATAACTGGGACTGTCCCTACACATCCAGAAAAGAAGCTGAATTCAACCCCTTTATTACAAAAAAAAAAAAAAAAACCCACCACAACAGACCCTTTACTTTGTGAATCTGAACCATTTACCACAATTCTCTACAACAATGAAACAAGTGGCACACTTTTTTGAAAAAATCAGCAATCAACAACAGCTTTACACATGCCATAACGATATGCACCAGTGCACTGAAGGAATAAACACAGAATGGGGAGTACTAACTGATAATCCTAAAGCTTTCACTATTTACCTTAGTGCCTCTGAAGGGCTTCCAAGTTGCTCTTACACTAGAGAGAGATTTCGCAAGGACAACTCTCTACTTTGCCATTTTGCCTTTGCTCCCTAAATGTTAAATACTGCTTTTCCTCAAGCTAGGATTGTGTTACTCAGCTGAATTTAGAAAAATTGTTCCCAGTCTGCACGTATCTTCAAAACTGCAGTTTCCATCCCAGTCTGCAATAAGAAAAGATTTTGCAAATACAAGCCTATTTCTGTATTCTATGTCTGTTTCCAGTATGCCTAATGACGATGCTGCCTCCCCTACAGACCTGCACAATAGAGGCATAAAGCAACAACAGAAAACACTTGGAAACAGTGAAGCAACAATAGAAAATACTCAAGACAACTGTCACTGTGTCACAAATTTTACCAATTTCCAAAAAATACAACATCCAGACAGGAAATAGCATATCTGAGACAGCAAGAGACATCAACAAAAAGATCCCAAGCATGAAGAAGCCTGGCAGACCTGGAGTTTGTGTGTTGTTTCCCACCAGCCGACTCTCAGAAGAGTCCTCCAGAGGACCTCTTCAAACAATAACTTTAAAAAAAAATAATTCCTGCCTAACCTAGTTGAGCAATCTCATTTCTCCTCCTCTCCTTCATATCCCTTCCTTCCCTCAACACTAACACTTAATTCCACAGCACATACCAGTTGTTTGCTTACTTCTCAGAACAGGGACCCAGCTTTCCACTAGGAAGAAATAGCACAAGATGTCCATGCCTTCACATCAGGATGGTTTGAGAACCATGAAGATGGACCACTCTGCTTGCTTCATCACTTTGCCGGAGTCCTTTCTCCCACCATATTGAGCCGTGCATTCTCCTAATCACCAGCATTGAAGGATTTTTATGTGGCATACTGACAAATCTCTATCATAAAACAAAAGGGAGATGAAGATGGAACTAAGGTAATTAAACATCCTGTTTTAACAGTATAGTGTACCAGAAACCACATATCTGGTACACAGAACGTAGCATTTCCTATCTTCAAGTACACTGCTAAAAAACAAAACTAAAAGCCCACAGAAGATCTTCCTTTACAGAATACACACTCCCCTTGAAAAGCTGATTAGCATGGTTTCTGTAAATCCACAGACAAGATGCTTTTTGCACTACATCACATTGTGAATGTAGTGATTTTCATCTCAAACTGCAAACTGTTTTCTTAACTTTGGTGAGCTACAGCCATATGAGCTGCAGGTGTTGGTAAGAAAGACTACTCAGTGTGAGCAAGCCTTCAAGTAAACTTAGCTTTGTAAAATTCACAAAGAGGTTAAAAAATCTGAAAAACACTAATAACCAATCAAAAATGGCACTTGGAATAGGAGTTTTTTCTGTACACAACAGGTAGTGAAGAAGATAGACTGCAGGAATCAATAAAGATACTACTAAACTGCTCTCCACCAAATTCTCTTGTCTCTCCTTTGTCATGTTGCCTTTAAAAAGCTTAGTAATTGTATTATTAATGCGCTGAAATCACTGCCTGTCCATATTGTGTCACCATTTCCTTCATTTAGTCATCTGTTGTCTCCTGAAATACAAGCTCTTCAGAGAAGAGAGCATCTTTCCCCATCCTTGTACAGCACCTTGGAAAACAGCAAGTGTTTCATGAATAAGGTTCCTAAGATGTCACATGCTAGTGCAAATACGTTGTTCTCCCCAGAAACAAAAGTGAAAGTTTAACATCAACAACTTACTTGCTTATTACCTGGAATGTTAAAATCTGACAAATATGTTGGCCCTGCAAGTAGCTCGGGAGTTACTTTTATGCTCGTCATTTCTGCCCTGTAACTGCTGTAGAATCCAAACAAAATCTATATGGGAAGAGACCTCTGGAAGTAGTCAGGTCCAACCTCTTGCTCAAAGCAGAGTCAACTTCTAGCCTTACATCAAGGAGAGGACACCAGGAATAAGGTCAGCTGTAGGAGCATTGCAAGTCTTGTTCTGTCAGAGAACTTGGGCCATCAGCGCAAGACAGTATGTCAAAGTTTAGACTTTGTATGGAGACCTTTCTTCAACCAGGTCTCTCGCCAGATAGCAGGCACAAAGCCAACACTGCCTTACTTCACCCCCTCATTTACCCCCTAATGCTGCATTCTTCAGCTGTCCCGAGACGCAGCATTGTCCTCCCAGTATTTCACTGTTCTACCGTCCTTCCTCCCTCTTGAAGTTACAACACATCCTTTCTAGCATCCCCTTTCATTACCTAGAGTAAGAAAAGTCATTGTTCATCCTCTTTACTGGGCACACACGGCAGCCTTACACATTTCCAGAGTTCATTTCTACTCTGAATACATTACATTTCTTCTAATACCAAGACACAAAAGGTCACAGTATTAACTCTTCTCTTTACTTCTCTAATCTCTAAGCCTATATTACACTCTTATTTTCCAACATACATTGTCATCTGATTGTTTCACTTAGGGCAGCAAGGGCCTCCAGAACACGGTATCTTTGTTCAAGAGTGTTTTAGAGCACACTGAATTAACATTACTGTGGACATCTGATACCAATTTCTAGCTTACCAAAGCAAAAGAACAGAAATCCAGAGGTTTGAAGGATTTTTCCAAGCTCCAAGAACGTGTTTAAGACCAGAATTAAGACCAACCTCTTCTACTCTCTTGAAACCTACAATTTATCCCAATAAACAGCGCTTATTTTTCTTGGGCTCCTGGGCAGGTATCAGCTACACTCTGCGCACTCAGCACCACAGTTTACTCACCTCATGGGCCATGCGCAGGCTAAAGCTCTGTCCTTCACACCGCACGGAGAACAGGGCAGGGGAACAACAGCACATGACACACATCCTTACGTATGTTCCCTGCCATGCTTGTTACGGGTCACTCGTATGCTCACACAACATAAGGTTGGTGGCCTTTCAGACATGCTACGAGAGAAGTCTTCTGATTTCATCTAATGGATTTGGTCGAGTTCACACAGAAAGAGGAGGTTAGACCTGCGCAGCTGCCACATCTACCAACTAAGAAGCTGTTTGAATACAACAATGCATCTGTGCAGACCTCTAGCTACACAATTTTGAATTCATTTCAGTTACACTAACCTCTTATTTACTAGGTAAGTTTCCTTATCTCCCATTACTTTGTTTACACACCTAACACAACAGGGAAATTACTGGCACTATATAGTCTGTCTAGGTTTCCTGCTCCACATTCTTTACTTTGTAAAACAGTTGTCCTCAAGTTCTTTAGTTAGAAACAACTAAGCTTTTGCTATTAATATTTGAAACTACTAAACGTCGTTCCCATGCAAAAAGAACTATGCAATTAATATATACTTTACTGAGCTGTATCCTTCTAAAAGTTTTCACTTTGGATTTCATTAACTGATTTTCTTTTCTGAAATAAAAGCAAGGTATGTAATTTAAAGAAGTTCTTTGCATGGACCAAAAGCAAAGTTCACAAGAGGAGTACTCAGAGAAATGCAATTCACAGGGGACACCCTACCCCAGGGGAGTTCAGTGTAAAAAGAGCACAAAACTACCTTTTTAGTCTTTTGCTCAAGAGAGAAAGCGCCTTACCCTGCCCTGCTACCTCAGACCTCAGCATCTACTATTACTGTGCCACCCACAACAGAACAGCTTGTTGGATCAGCTTCAAAGTCAATCAGAACAGTAACCTCTCATGAAAAAAGAACATGATGTGAGAGTCCTTAAAAGTCAATTCTGACATCCAAAACATTAGCTTGCTTTCCTTTGCTTAAGTTACAAGTGCTTTTACCTCTAGTTCAGCACATTTTCAATTCAGAGGAAAGTGAAACAGGGCACTCAGTCAAACTGCCTGAATTTTATTCAGTTTAGGAACGTGACATTGTTTTAAAAATTAAGAAAAAACCAAAACAAACATCTTCTTGTAAAAAGATATGCCCCCAAGGCCGCGACCCTGCCTTCTTCCCCCCCTCCTGGGTTATGCGGGCAAGATCCTCTTGAAAGAGGAGTTGTGCGAGCACACAGGAGTATGACAAAGCATCTTAACAGGCGATAATCTTACAACACCGAAGTCTCACACTGATTTATCTCCCAGTTCCAATATGACAGCGACATACAGAAGTTTAGCTCAGGCTCGGCCGTCCAGCGAAGCCCCCGCACCCCGGGCGGCTGCGGGCAGACACGCACGGCGGGGAGCTGGGCACGGGCGTTCGGGAGGAACTTCAGCGCACACGGACTGACACTGGGCTGCAAGAGGGGCAAAATGCAAATGACACCGAGGGTGACAAGGGAAGCAGCAGCTAGAGGCACGACAGCGAGGGCAAGGGAGAAGGAAACAAGCTCAGGAGACAGAAAAGCTCTCGCCTTTGACACCAGCAGCCAGCTGGAATCCTCCCCCCCGCTCCGGCCAGAACAAGCACTCCCGCCGCTGCCCTGCTGCTGCTTGTTCAGGCATCGCTGCTGCTCCCGCTGCGCTGCTGCCGAACTGCACCCCCCGGCAAGGCTCCGGCGCCGTTACACCCGTGCGGGGGAAAGAGCTCCCGCCCGCCCGGCCGTGCCCAGTGGCACAAACCAACCCGCACCGGCCCGGCCCGGCCCGCCCGGCGGCAGCTCCCGCAACCGCGGGCCCGCCCGACCACCGCCGGCCGGCCCCACAGCACCGCCCGCCGCCGCCCCCCCTGCCCTAGGCCCGGCCCGCCGATGCCGGACGCCCCTTCCCGCCAGCCCGAGAGCGGCGGGGGGCCCCGGGCTCCCGCTCCTCACGCCGGGCGCTGCGGCGGCGCTTCCCGCCCCGGCGGGCGCGGCCAGGAGCGCGGGCGCTGCCCGGAGCGGGCCGAGGCGGCGCGGCGCGGCCCGCCCTGCCTCGCTTACCTTAGCGGCGGCTCATGGCACTGCCCGACGCGGCCCCGGCGTCCCCCGGCCCGCGCCACCCGCGCCGCGCCGGGCGGCAGCAGGGGGAGGAGAGGCGGCGGGGCTGCCCGGCGCCGCCAATCCGGGCCCCGCGGTGGGCCGGGCCTGCCGGAGCCGCCGCAGCGCCGGCCGGAGGGGTGGGGCGGGGCGCGGGCGGCCTGAGGCGGGCTGCGGCCTGGGCCGGGCGGGCGGCGCGGCGGCTCGGTCCGTCAGGCGGGCGGCGGGCTGGCCCGCTCCCTCAGGGGGGCGGCGGGCTGGCCCGCTACCTAAGGGGGTTGGCGGGGGCGGCGGGCTGGCCCGCTCCCTCAGGGGGGCGGCGGGGGCGGCGGGCTGACCCGCTCCCTCAGGGGGGCGGCCCGCCGCCAAAGTTTCGGGCGGCCGGTGAGGTGAGGGGCGACGCCTCCCTAAGGCAAGGAGCCGCTCGGGGATCGGTTAAACGGGCAGCGCGGGGGCCGCGACATCCTGTCCCCTCCCGGCCGCCGGACGGGCCCCCACGCAGAGCCGGTGCCCCGGGGGCCGCGTGCCGGTCCCGCCGCGGCGGGTGTCACCGCCCGTTCCCCGGCAGCCGGTCCCGGGCGGGCCCCGCAGGATGCGGGTGTGCCAGCGGGCAGAGCGGAGCTGGCGGGCACCACAGCGTTACAGAGGGGCAAACGCTCCCTGCCGCCCAGCCCGGCCTTATCCTGGGAACGTGTCCTGTCAGGGGCCACTGCAGCTACCCTTCCTATTCCCCAGTTTGCGGCAGACTGAGGGGAAAAAAATGGATTCTCTGTCAAAAGGCTGCTTGCCCAGTAATGGTCTCGGGCAATAAATTACAGCCTTGCCACTGCTTTTACCCTTCGCTTAATTGCTCTTGCTTCTGGAGACAGTTACTAATGAGATCACATCCACGCTGGGTCAGAGCCGTGGCGGCCCCAGCGCCCAGGTGTCTTTAGCTGCCCCGTGGATTAATTTGGCTGTGTCAATTCCCTTTGCTTTAACAATTTCAGTTTGAATTAAAACATGAAGGATTCTACGAGGTCTTTCAGACGCTATTTCACACCGGTGCTCAATGTACAATACTTTATGAGGTGATGAGGCACAAGTTAATGTATTTACTAGCCAACATTTAATGGGAGACGTGAGCGCAATTCAAATTGCTCCAAACTAGCTAATGCAAAGAGTTAAATATATAATACTGATTTTCAAATAATTTACTATCTTATCTACAGCTCTAGCTCAGCCAAGGTTTGGGGTCCTGTTACACTAAGCGTTATGTATGCAGTAGATGGTAGGTTTTGCAGTCTGGCTAAAAAGTAGGTGCAGGTAGCACTCATCCTGCTTTTCTCTTTACTTTTCAGGGACAACTCGGTGCTTGTGGAAGTGAATTATTACCAGGCATCTTGGAGTTCTTCAGCGCTTTTAGTAACTGTTTTTAAAACCAGGGTTCCTGCATGTAACTGTGAAACCAGAGGTACTGGGAGTGGTCAGCACCCAGCAAAATCTGTTTCAGTAAGGAAAGGCCTGAGCTCACCCAACGGAGGGCTGAATCCTTCCAGCTGTTGGATGTCCGAGCACTAAGCTTAGCAGTCTTAAGTCTCCCTGAGCTGAAGGAACCCAACAAAAGACTGCATTGTGTGAGCATCACTGCATCACCTTTTATTTCTTATGCAGTCTTTTTTTAATTTTTAAAAAGACAACATTGTATTTTAGATGCATGTACAAGTGTATGCAATCATCTAGGATATGATTCCTTTCATAGCTGTCATTGTATGTAGGCAGACCTCTGAATCATTATACAAAGCTGATGTTAATGTTTCCAAAGTCTAAAGATAAGATAACGGGTGTTTTCTTAACAGCAGGTTTTCACCACAGGAAAGAGACTGTGACTGGGGGGTTGGTTTTAGCTGTGTTAAACGACAAACAATTCACTAGAATTTCTGAAGCTTTTTCTCCCCTCTATCTGCACCTGACTTAGGCAACATAAGGCCTAAAAGGCCTGACCTCAAAAGGAATATTTTTGCACCTGAAGTTAGGTGCTCAGCAGAGGCTTCTTCCATAGAGCAATAGATGCTGAGCAAAGGCTGGAGCCAGCCTGCCAGCCACAAGCTGTCTGACCCCGTTACCTGCCTCTGAGCTTTGTGGTGTATATGGCCTCTTGAGAATCCTCTTCTAAAGGCAAGTCCTGATCAGATGGCAGAGGGAAGAAGGAATAATCTCTGAGTTTTTGAATCATTCAGTGCCGTAAGAGTACATCCTTTTGTTGGATAATTTATCTTCCCACCCATCCTACGAGAAGACAAGAGAATAAAGTAAAATGCCTATTTATTTTTAATATTTCAGTGTCCTGTGTATAAATATGCAGTCAGTCTGAGAAACAACAGGCGTGCAAGTTCTAGAAATAGGTATCTATAGTCAGGAGCTGCTTTTGAAAAAAATTACTTCAATCTTTTGGACTATGTGAGGGAGACATTTAAATGTCTTTTAAAAGCAGTGCTTCAGCAGGCTGTAAAATAAGAAGTAATATTTCTCTCCCAGAGCTACTGTGAGGCTCAGTTCATTTCTCTGTAATGCCCCCATCAGAACTTCACAGCTCAGGACAGTTTAAAGCTTGTACTTTTGTGAGAAAATAACATTACATGAGATATGGGTTTCCACATGGTTTTCACAAAATTCTCATTGCCGTCAGACCTCCTGGGGAAGACCCGAGAACCGCAGGACAGGCCCGCTTGCGGCTGTGTGCTGAGCAGCTTTAAAACAAATGAGGCAGCAGCTGCGCCTGAACATGTGAATCTTGGCACGCATGGGTTTGTGTATACCAGAACAGCTTTACTGTTACTTTGTTTGTTTGTTATCTGTACAATGTGAAATGCAATGGAAAGAGGCTTAGCATGGAAAAAACAAGTCCCCCAGCCCACTCAATGCGTACAGCAACCCAACAAGCCCTTGTAAGGCCAGAGCTTCCCAGTGGGCTTCAGCTGGTTCCAGCTGCAGGTATGGAGGAGAGTGTGAACTTCCCAAATGCCACACTCCTTCCACAGTGCTTGTGTGCCTATCTTGTGCTTGTCAAACACCAATACAATAGCGGCTTCAGCACCTCCCAATTCTTTCCCTGCCCAGCCTTTGGACCTGAATTCTGTAAGCCGCAGATCTGCCCACCTTGGCCTCCGACTCGTCACTTCTCCCACCCACTGACCCCAGCCCCGGACCAGCAGTGCTGCTGCCCAGCTTCCCAGTGCCACAGAGGAGCACAGCCAGGGCATGCCCTCCCTGAGAGCCTCCCCGGGCAGCTCGCTGAGCCTAGCTCCAACCCTGCATTTAAACCCCCCCCCAGGGACCTGCAGAAGCTCTGAGCTCTTGTTGCTTCCTGTGCTGAAGCACATTATTCGGGGTGGGGATGTGTTTGTATTGCTGCTTCATTTTTCAAGCTGAGCTGAGGATAGATCCTCTCCTCATCTGAGCTTGTGATCTTCCCCCTTTCCCTCTCTCACTTTTTTTTTTTTAATGTATTAAAGGTTTCTAGATTGCCAAGTGTCTGTGGAGAAATGGCTCTATACTACTCCTCACATCAAGTTTTTGCACACACTCACAGAAGACACATTTCCAGAGCCAGAGGAGATTCTAACTGCCAGCTGTGGGCTAATGGACTTGGTACACAGGCAACAGCACAGCCTCTCCCATGGCTACCAGGGGGGCAAGTGGATCCACAGGACAGGTTAAAACAAGGTCAGCAGGACGTGCAGAGCTAGAACCGTGCTGCCAAGGTGACATCCAGAGGCAGACCTATTCCCAGGGAAGGTGCTTTGCAATGCAGCTTAGGCCATTTTGAATGCTGTGAATGTGCACTGGTTTCTCTCAGGCCTGCGAAACCTTCTTGATGCTCCTCACACAAGCTTATCTCCCTCCCTGACACCGAATCCAGGTAGGGAAAATGACTGGTGCATACCTATAGCAGTGACGCCATCCATCTCTGGGGAAGAGGTGAGTCCATATGCCATGCAGAATAGCCACGTGCACACTGCCAAAGTCACATGAAGGTTATAAGAGCTGGTATCTGTATTTCAGTGTACCTGGCAAATGCACAAAACTCTAAAAGCCTGAAATTTGATCTGCACATGATGGAGAAGTCAATACCCCTCCCTCCACAGAGACCTTTGTGAGTTAGAATATATGCTGGCTGAGTGCTGGAGCGCTCCAGAGTGCAACTCTGACAAAATACAAAACTGGGGGAAGATATGGGGATACCATGGCACTATTCTGCATTTTGTCTGTGCAGGCATTACACCAGAAATCCTTGACAATAATATCAGATGCTACAGACAATTTTCTATTAATCAGGAAAAGCAAAGCACAAAATAAACAGCATGTGTCCTGACCTTTTAGTTGCCGAATGATTCACCTATTTTAAATCTACAAGTAAATTTAGTACTCCTGATACAGAACAGCTGAAGCTACATATTTAAACCAGGCACATACACTGCAACTTTTCCACATGGACAGCTCTACTACAGAAGCATTAACACCAGCCAGCTGTACCCTTCTTCTCTTGCCTGGACAGATGCTAAGGTTCTACACTGATGTGCTTAATTTAAATGGTTTATGAGGGGAAAAGAACATTGACTATAGACTAGCAATGAACAGCAACCTTCAGATCCAGAACTCCAAACCAACTGTCCAATATTCAGGAGGAGCTAGGTCCGTAATGTTCTTGAGGGGGGAGAAGCAGAACGTATGGTCAGGTCATCTATGATGGTTTTATTGTCTCTTGTGTTCGCAGAGAAAGTCAGAAAAATTAATCCGAATTAATAACAAGTGTGACTTGAAAGTGGCTGCTGAAGTTACACCGGAGTCCTGCATGAGTGCTGTTACTCAGAATTAGGGGCCTTCATTTGATTTAGCTTTCTTCAGTTTTAGAATGAAGTACACTAAATCAGATTAATGCCACTTAATTCTGAATGTGAGTATCTGCATACGGTTTAATAGAATTTAACTAATCAAGTTTAAAAGATAATTCAGGTAAGGTTTTCTGAGTGATCCCTTCGAGGGAAGACTCACATCAATAGACTTAATGGGAATTGTTCCTGGATCGTGCTGGCGCGATGTCAAAACACCACTATCATAAAAACAGCAACATCTTGCTCAAATGCCTTTGTTCTGAGAGCATTAACACCTGATCCAGAGCTGAATGTATACCTGGTAAAACAGAATCAGAAATTGCAGCATGCAGTGAATTCTTAGTTACAAAAGGGATAAAAAACACTGCAGAGACTTTGGTTTCTCCAGCTGAGATGCAGAACTGGAATAGATGGACCCCCGGTCAGGGCAATTCCCACATTCTGAAGGTGTAAACAACATGCATTGTTTTCATAAGGCCGATATCATTTAGGCTGTTGTGCAGGCCTAGACAGTGTAACTTCAAACCTGAATGTTGCTAGAACCTTTATTTGCATGGACTTTGCCAAGGAGTCAGGAACTGCAATCTCTGTGACAGCAGTTAGTAGCCTTTAGCTGAGCAGTAGCATCATAGTGGCCCCTATCCGTTTATCATAGGATAATCCCAATTGTCTATGCCCGTCAGTCCAGCACTGTGGAATACATCAGCGGCAAAGACTTCTTTTAAATGGGGCAAGTCAGACACGGAGCTTTGCTGACGAGGCTGGGCTTAATGAGAACACGAAGGTGCAGTTCCACCCCGGAAAAAACAAGAGCACAGCTTTGACAGCAAACACAGGGTTGACATTTTCCCATGCTAAAGAACTGCCTCTGAGAGAGCATTCAGTACTTGTCCATTCACACAAAATGATCACAGCAAAGATTCAGTCCTTCCCTTCCAATTCAGTCCTTCACAACCAAGCAAAACCACCAGTGACAGCTCCATCCTGACCCATTTCTCTAACCAATTTGGACCCAGCCTCCGAAGCCAAATGTTCTCAGTGCCTCCACAACTGAATTCTTGTTCTGGACTTTGCATTTTCCTTCTTTCAAATAATATTACCTGGACAGCACTTTAGGATGAAGACCTCAGCACAGACACATATTAAAGAACATCTCACTGTGCTAATCATTCAGGTGGCTAAATAAGGAATCTGTGGACAGGCACATCTGAGGTAGACGTCGAATGTGAGGCACTGAGAATAATCTGCTGAGCTTCACTTTAGCGACCTGGGTGCGTAATGCCGTTTCCAAGCCTGCCCAGCTGCCCTGACCCTCCTGCTCAGCTTCCACAGCCATCTTATATTGCTACCAACTGCAAATGGCATCACACTGTGCAGGGCAACATCTGCCTCCGTATGACCTTGGGTTTTTTTCATATGTCGGAGCTGTTCCCTGTTGTTCAAGAGTGAGTCATGTCTTGTTCAGAGTATCATTAAATCTTTCAATTAAACATTGCTCAGTAATCTATCCAGCCAGAATCCCCAAGTCAAAATTTCAAGTGCAATAGATAATGTAATATATTTTTCACATAAATTCAGTGAAATATACTAAGGAATCTGAAAATATATGCACAGTCTGCTCTGGAAAAAAAAGTAAACTAAACACAGTCTTAAGCTTTTAGAGCATCAAATCCAGATTCCAGACAATATTAAAACCTTCCAGATTTGACTGAGACTCACCAGCCAGTGCTACTGCATTTAGACAGAGAATTAATCTTGATATTCAAAACCTTCCAGAACTCATGTTTTAAAAATCGCAAAATTTATTTCTTTTGAAGTATGGGCTTGTTACAGCTATTTAGAAACCTCTTACTGAACTCAGATGGATCCTGAACCTCCCCTGGGGATGGTCTAGATGTCGGTATTCATTCATTAACAGATTGGAAACTGTCCAGGACAATATTGTAACAAAACATACAATGTCCAGGCTTTCTTCCTTTCTTAAACAGGACTTTCTGTACAGTTCTTTACAAATAAACCCAAGGTTAAATATGATGAGTAGGGCAAGGAACGCAGAGAAGTTCAACCCACTATTACCAATGCATACTGCTTATTGGTCAACGGAGTGTTTCTTTCTAGTGGTAAGAGGAACATATAGTAAAAACTTCACTTGGGCAGCGAGAATCTCATCTTGCCCCAATTCCATCACATATTCCTGTTCCTCATCACTGACGGTAAGTGTGCAAAGGTCTTACTCTTCATCAGCACAAAGACACATGCTGAGCATCTAACCCTACTGCCATCCAGACACAGGGTTCAGGCAAAAGCTTATGACCCCAGCAGGTTTAATGTTGCCTTTCATTGGATATTCTTTTGTATAAAAAACAAATAAGCTCTCGTACAGAAGCAGGCAGCTGAAACAGGAACAGTCGCCCTAAGAAACGAGGCAAAAGGGCAAACCTGGATAAGTTAATGCATTCAAGGCTTCTCCCAACTGAAAACTGTTGGGCTTTGAAGACGCAGGGAGAGCGGCCACGCTTGGAGCTACCATGTGCTCCAACGGCCTGACAGGAGCAGCCTTCTCTCAAAACCAGGCAGAACCAGATAAACTCTGCAAGAATGACCTTGCAAAAAAAAGCTGGTCGAGTGTTTCTGGATAAAGTGCTGTCTGAAGGGACTGAAATTGCATGCAGAGAAAGTGCCTCCTATTGTCTGATTCCTCCTCTGTTCAAGGAAACAGAATTTTGTATTTGTACTTTCTTTGCACATAAAAGGGCTGCATCAAAGTACCTGGGTGATCAATTTTGCCTGCTATTAGAAACAATCCGCTGGGCCTAAAACCATCTAAGTGCTTTGGTCAAAGACAGGGAATAAAAGCTCCATTCATTTCCTCATGAAAAGGCAACAACTTCATCCCTTTGACTGCAACTGCACAGAGCTTGAAAAGTCAAGGATGCAAAGTGTGATTGCTATGACTTATGAAGTGCAGAACAGGGGACATGTGCTGCAGATGTGATGGCTGCTGACACTCCTTTGCCCTCGAACTTGTCTTTCACTGACATAAGTACAACATAGGTGTAAAGCAGCTACCAAGTCAAACTAGTGATTTTGCGCTGTTGGGAATGACTCCAGAAGACAGAGCAATTAGGAGAATCAGTTGGTGTGAGCACACAGCCCTATCCACATTTGTATGCAATGAAGAAAACACAGATGTGACCTTTGTCAGCCAGTCAGTGCACTAATTAGTGTCAGAGATAATAACCCTTTAACATGAAAATCTGACCTATATATGCTACAGAAGACGAAAAGGCAGCAATTTACTTAAGTCTCTATTACACTGTTAATGATTATAAGCTGAAAAACTAGACCATAATGCAGGAAACTTGTAATTTAAAAGCATCAATTATCATTTTCTCCTTGCAGGGGACATTAGTCAGGTCCGCTTTCCACAGTCCCATGCAGTATACAGATAGACCTGTAGGACTGTGTGATTCATCCCGGAACAGTCAGAAAGAAATCAAGTCAGTGGGAAGAGATCAGCTTCCAAAAAAAAAAAAAAACCCACCAAAAAACAAAAACAGCAAGAAAAAGAAAGGAAAAGGAAATAAAGATAGTTAAAGAAAACCCTTTCAGCATTTCTTGTTTGACAAAGCACAGGTGTATGTCAGGGTTGTTTTCCAGCAGGGCAGCCTTGCCTCCCCCCAGCAATGACTAAACTGGATTTAAGCAGCGTACACAATGTTCTGAGGTTTCAGGGCTGAGCCAGCTAATACTTTCAGTCATGCTGAACATACCATCCTTCTGTAGAGATCAACTAGTCCCCAAGGTCCCTAGGAGCAACATGAATTTCTCTTCATAAGCCTGCGTATTTCCCCTCTCTGCTCCCTTAAGGTCTTTGACTTCCAGCCAGGGAGGACAGATTGTCTAGAGGCTGCTGCGGGCTCGGCACCCGCAGGTGGAACCAGTTTTTCAAGAGTGCCAACGCATGCTCTAAGTACGTTTGGATTTGTTCTTCCAGCCTTGAGGAATACCCTGAGTCAGGGCTGAGCTCTGTTCACCAAATTTGCCTGGAAGTTGCAGCTAGGGAGGTAGTCCACTCCAGTACTCTTTGCCTATATGCAGGCATTTCCAGGAACGCTGGGCAGCACAAAATGCTGGATTCTTATCTGGATGCCACGGCTCAAGTACCCGTGGCCACACGTGGTGACAGTTATGGGAGTGTTGCACAGCCGGTCCAACTTGCTTGTGAGAAGTAACAGCCAACGTAACTGAAGCGATACAGGCCATCTAGTCCTGATCGCCTGGCTGGGTGGTATGGGCACAATCAGCGGCTAAAAAATTGTATCTGTCATTTTGCGTGCAAGGTCTGCATTTAGACACACTTGGCTTTACCTGATTTCAGCTCTTCTGTGGGTCACACTGCAGAATCACAGCTCATCTCCAGCCACCTCTAGAGCTTTTACTTGGTAACAGCTCTTGCCATTCCTAAGCAGCAATGTTTTGCTCTTTAAAGGTCCTGTACCTTTAATGATCATGAAGTTGAAACAAAAATATAAAACCCAACTCAAACAGCAATAAAATCAAAACTAGGTTTTGCATTATGGAGACTGCAAGATTTTCATTACTACCATGCTTTAAATAACTTAAAATTATTCAAAAGCAATCTATATTTCCTATTGACAATCTCATGTTAATTTAATAACCTGGGTGGCTGTAATTTTAATTAATTGACTTACACTCTGACTGCATCTTAATAGACTTGACAATTTTTTCTTCCATTAGACTCACAGCCTACTATCAAGCAGGGATGCCAAGCTCACCCCTTCCAATAACATCATGACTCAGCCCACTTAAGACAAAGCCCTCACCTTTGTCCCACTGATGTCAACCTCTCTGTCCCCTCAACTCCCTGTGGACAGACAAGCAGCTCTCATTTTCACTGCCTTGGAAGCACTTACCCCCAAACAGAGCAGAGAGGTCCTTAAGGAAGAGCTGGGGCTGAAAAGTGGTGATTGCACTTGGGAGAGGACACACTTCCACAACTTAGTGCTGGTTGGAGCCTGAACCATCCCAGAAGGTCCCACTAGGGAACAGCCTGGGTGGGCAGCGGGAGCCGCAGGGGAGCGCAGGCATTTGGCATGGATTAGTTCCATGAAGACAGCAGTCAGGTCAGGGCCGGCAGCTCTGAACAAGCTGAAGTTCACCGGCGAGACTTTTCTGCCCTTGTAGCACTGCCTCAATTGATTTGCAAAGTGAAACTGAGTCAGTGGAGACTTGGCTCTGCATGTACTTAAAAAATGAATAAACAAAAAGCCAGTGCCGAGGATTTAAAGCCAAGCTCTCCCTACGCAAATGGTGATAAGTGCTTTGTGAAAACAGGCTATTTCAGCAGTCACAGTTCCTCTGCAGGCACTGAACAGGGCTTGGATTATGCCAGCTAAATAACAGTGTAATATGACGACTTCTTTTGAAGACACATGTTCCCAGTGTCAATATCACAGTCTGTCAACTGTATAGCACAGGCTCCTCAGTGCCTACGTGTCCGCGTACAGGACTAACGCACAGACCACAGCAGTTGAAATGAATCTCTTGTCTTCTTGGATCAATGGTGCTGTTACCTGCAAAGTGCTTTTTATTAACGTGTATATATCTTCTACTTCTCCTAGCAGTCACAGGACTACTATAAACCCATGAATCTTTGGGACAAGCCACCTCTACAGCACTGGTTCTGCTGCAGCACATTCCCCAGAGCATCGCCAACACCCTGAAGTGTGGAGCCATTAAGGTGACTGGACTAACAGGTCGCTTCTTCCCAAACCTTCCGCAGTCTGGGGGAGTTCTCTCCCCCAGCCCTGCTCACTCCCCTCTGTCTTTCCTACCATCTTTTCACTTTCTTTCATCACTGTAATAGCTTTCATTCCAAGATCGCCTTTTATCTCCTGAGTTAAACGTTAAACCAAAAAGACAACTTCAGAAAAATCAGGGCAGTAATCAGAGGACAGTGAACTGTCACACTGGTCACTTCTGATTTTTGTTCAGTGAAAAAGTTGTCACATTTTCATTGCCCAAAAGGAGGCCCTTCTCATCTGAGTACTGATTTCATCTAGTACTCTTTTGCATTCAAGATTATACAGAAATACACTACAAATCTATTTATTTCAGAGCCAGATTCTATCTTTACGGTAAATAATAGTTTATTTGTGGAATTACTCCTCAGCCAATACCTTTTGGATCTGAATTCCTCTTAACCTTGGGAATGCCAAGATACCGTGCAAGGCCCATTTCTAACAGTCACCATTACAGCTTCACACACAGTTCAAGGCTACTGCAGATCCAGGTTGACTGGGGCATATTCCCAGTGCCTTTGCAGTGGCTGCCTAGACCTACACTGAGTTGCACTAAATCTTTCATTTCAGCTTCATGCTGTTATTCTGTTTGTCATCAGACTTTGCAGGTGACTCTCTCCCCAAGGAAACTGTGATTTCTTTTGCTATTAAATTTAAAATTTAACTACAGTGATTATTTCCTGCAATGGTGAGAATTTTTTCAGCCTTCCCACCCAGCATGCCTGTGGCTGGTGAGAAAAATTACATGCATAAATATAAGTGCTCACATTTAATTGAAGCTTCCCATGCAAGCCACATTCTCAGGATTGCTAGACTCTGAGCTTTTTTTAATGGGAGGGCCTGCAATTTAGAATGGAGCATTTCAAAGCATGAAGACAATAAGCCCCGTTCTTTGTGATTCTTTAGACATGACAACTTGCTTATTACCTCCCAAATAACAGTAAAAATGTTTATTCTGCTTTCACCAGTCTATTCAGAAAGACCTCGAAATTCTGAAAAACAAAATGTGCCAGCATTTTAGATCTGTACTGATACTCTGTTACACCATTTGATTTCTAGCTTAATTGGTGGCTTGTGTTTATCATTTGATACCTCCGTTTTTCTCCAACTTTCTTTTCCTCACAGCAGAAGGGCTGCAGCCAGTCTGACAGCATTACTTCCCTTGCCCCTGAAAGCAGAGGGCTTATGATGCAAAACAGCTTAGCGATGAATTACAACATTAAGAACTCCAACTGAACCAAGCTCAAAGAAGCAGCTAGAACAAGCATGTAACACCTGAGAGAAGTAAATAAACTTTGAGGTTTATTCACCCATGGATGAACAGGATATTTACTCTGCACAGAAGTAGCGCCCCAGCATTTACGAACAATTCACTAACCTATGCGAAAGAGAAAGAAGTCACTGCCGGTAGGTTTGCACTGTTTTGAAACCTGTTCTGTGAGAGTGGCAGAGGTCCAGATGAAGAGGTCACACCACGACAGGAGTAAAAGTCACAATGCTCCGTTTACTCTGTGCATGTAGAGGCAAAAAAAGTCAGAACCGGGGCCGGGCCTGCCGCCCTCCCCGCACACCAGCCCCTGCTCGCTCCGCCTGAGCCCCTTCCAGCCCGGGCCAGGCAGGGGCCACCCCGGCGGCAGGAGGGACCCGTGGCCACCCCCGTGGCCCTGCAGGTCGCTTGCCACCAGGGGGCAGCACCGGACCAGCGCCGGCAGCTGCCGGGTGCTGTGGGCGGCACAACACGGGGCAGGGGGGAGGGGGCTTCAGCCCGGCGCCGGGCAGGGTCCCCTCGCCCCGGGCGCAGGTGACACCAAAGGAGGCACAGCCAGCCGCACTCCGCGGCCCTGACAGGTGGTTTCGCGCACGAACCAGACAGCACACCATCGCCGCTTTTCCCACAAAAGGGAAATACACTTACGTTAGACAAGAAAATAAGCAGCTGCTGGTTTGCTGGAAATGAAAAAAAATTAGCAGTGGCAAGGAAGATGAGTCTGTTGATTTAAAGCACTTCTGTATCTCAGCCCTAAAGCCTCTGCTCTGCAGTCGTAACAATATGATAAAGTTAGCCAAGCAGGCAGTGGGGTGAAAGCCTCTTCCCCACCGTGCTTAGGGCAAGCGGGGTGCGGCGCTGCCCGTGGGACTGCCCAGGCAAGGATGCCACAAAGGGCCTCAGCATGCTCCGTCCCCTTCGTCTTCTCAGAAATATTTAGCAACACACCTCAATTTATATTTGCTGAGCTCAACTTGGCGGCAATATAGAAATCTGAATTTTTTTCAGTAACATTGTTCGAGCTCTAATCTGAGCTTTAATCTGTTTCAGTAACAGATTCAAGGCATATTTCCAGAATGTTTCCAATGGGACAATGAGTCTTGTTTGGCGTCCAGAAGACATGCTCGTAACAGGACATTTGGACTCCTTGTATAGCTGTTTACTTCATGGGCCCGTTTACCTTGCCTTCACTGGAGAGGTCTGCTGATCTAATGTTCTGTATTTTAAAATATTTTTGGTATATCTGTAAGACAAAACAGAAGTGCTCAAAGCAGTGCACAGCACTCTAAGAGGTGGACAGTTCAGACACGTTTCAGTAGGACAAACAACTTCTATTACAGACTAAATCCAAAATAGTTTAGGATTATTCCGGACAAGAGACAAGCTGAAACAGATCAATTAATTGTCCCACTGCAGCTCCATCGTGCCCAGATGACATTCTGAAACTTCCCAGAAACCAGTGCTTTCCTGAGCTGTGCCAAGGGCTGTGGAAAGGTTTGTGGAGGAACTTTTACCTTTGTAATTTAGCAAGAGACTTACATGAACGCAAGCGCTCCCACGCTTAATTCTTAAACCAATTTAGTGCATTTACCTGCTGCTAAACTTGTTCGTGACACCAGACCCAAGTGCCTGGAATCACTTGTTGCAGAGATGACATCTTCCATATGTAGATTTACACAATGTATCTATATGGTTCAGCACTAATAAAAAATGTCACAGGCATTCATTTGCAAGTGATCACTAATATGAACATGCAAGATACAGTGCAAAGTTCAATTCAGAGTTTTCTTTATTAAAACACTTTTTCACATTCCTTATACTAACGCATTTGTATGGACACTCATGGGATGCTAGAAAGAACATCTGACAACAGAACAATGCTATGAAGTCGGTCATTTGTAAAAGGCTTATGATACAAACAACATTCGCATAGGGAACAATAAATTAGAGATATTAGCCAATAACTGGAGCTTGCAAATTTAAACATTTGGAAAGAGAATATAAAACCCTTTTGTATTTCTTGCTGGTTTTGCACCTTTGATGCAGTGCTTTAAAGCAGTAACTATATATGTATATACAAATCCACATCCTCTCTTTAACTGTTTTCTAATTAAAACAGGAACCTTCTTACCTGTGGCCCAGATCTTGTAGTAATTTAATCTGCAGTAAGAAAAGGTGAGCAATTGCAGTGTCAAAGACCAGCTGGTTAAGGGGCTGGGGACAAGTACAGTACTTTTTCTGGTTTGTTTTGTGTTCTTTTTTTAAACTTGTGCAACTGAGATAAACATGGGCTGCAAAGATTAGATCCAGGTCCAAACTGGATCCATGTTAGTGGTTTATCATACTATAGAGAAAAAGGATAGGCATGAGGTTCCATAGTGGACAAACTGGACACAAGTGTGACTTCATGTCTCTCCTAAAATCAGTGGAATAAGGATTATACATAACAGGATTTTCAGGTACAAACTCACTGACCTGGGTGTAGTATATCCACCCACTGAAGACCTGTATTTTGCATCATCCAAAATAACTGTGATGGGCAAGCATTCCTTGAAGAACCGTCACACCAAACTAACCAACAAGCATCAGAACCTTTAAAGGGGAAAAGCAATTCAGCAAAGAATCAAGAACATTTGTGCCTCTACTGATAGAAGCACTTGGTAAAATACTGCATCTCTGAACAGTTATTCAAGTTTTTAGAGAGCCCAGAGCTCACTCTTCTGGCATGCCCTCATTGCAGTGTAGCATCCAAGTGAGCTATAAATTAGCTGGCTCCAAGACTGGTAGCAGTCCAGCTGCTGCAGCACAGGGAGTTCAGCGCAGGCTGCAAGATCATGTCAAAGTACATACACGGTTGGCCAAGCTGTGCTGAGCTCTGTTCTGCCACAGTACAGTCTTACTGATAACCAAGTCAGCTGGTTTCAAGCAAGCTTAGAAATTTGTACATCCTACTGGCATCACAGTAGTTACTGCACTGTAGAAACGTACTTCCTCAGCTGTAGCTTCCCCTTTCATTTCCTCAGAGCGTGATGCATTGAAGGCTAGAAAGGCAAAATTGCATTAGCAGAAGAAATTAAAAATGAGAACCTAGGTCAGTGGTTTCTAGAGCCACTTTCCTATGAGAATTTTTATTTGTAATTTTTTCCATTAAATGCTTTAGGAACATCTCCATTGTTCCCCGTAAGGACATAAACTTTGAAAAGAAGAGCCTGGCAAACTCATAAATAAGTGCTGCAGAGCTTTTGAAACATTTGCAACATCTTCCATCTTGGCTTGTTTTCTTCTCCCAGCTGATCTTTGAGACGACTGTTCTAAGTAGCATCAGGATGCCCTTGTAGTCTCTGTTAGAAACCAGACCACAAAAAAAAAAAAAAAAAAGCTATGAGTATAAATGTCCTCCTGCCCTCTCCTGTCCTTTTTGATCGATACAAAACTTCAAATTTAGTAACATATTCCTCAGAGCACTGTACAATGAACTAATAAATACTCGCAAGTTCCCTGGGGAGATACTAATATTATCTTCATCAGATAAAAAAGGAAATAAGACAGTGGGAGATTTAGGTTAACAGTTCCAGGCTAGACTGCAATACTGTTAATCACCAACATCTGAAACTGGATGCTTACTGATAAAAGTTGGACTCTTAAAGGAACTGCTTAAAGGAACTCAACAAATCTGAAAGTCAGATCATTTATTTACTAGTAGATGCTCTGCTGCCATAATCAGGCCCCCATCTTCAGTCCCACAAGAGTGAAAACCTTTTCCCAAGAAGCATTTGGGTATCTCAACAGCGAGCAATGCAGCGTTCAACTTTTAGACACCGTGTTTCTACAAAAGTCTGTTCCTTTGAGTAGGTTATCGTCAGTACACAGCAGGGACATAGCAACCTGGGACTGAGAATCACAAAAGGCAGCGTGCAGATGGAGTCCTCTATGCTAGCCAATGGGACAGGGCAAAGAAAGATCCCAAATTTCATTGCCTTTATACTGTAAGACAGAAATAATTCAGTTCCACTGAGGATTTACAACTGTCAAGTCTTTCCTGGCATCAGTTGCCAAAGCAAGTCTTCCAACAAATATCTGCTAAGAGTACATGGTGGCCTCTAACCTAATAGTTTAGTCTGTCAGCACCGAGGCGCCTAATTCCTTTTGTGGACTTACCCCCAAAGGATTTGCCCCATGAGTCAGAGGCAGGAATTCCTGGTTTATAATTCAGTGTTTATTTCAGAGTATCACCTTGTTTTTCATATCCTGACTGCCTGAAATCTCCCCACAATTTTAAATGGACACATCCTTCATCTTCGTTTCCTTTCTGAAACTATTGTGCCATGTTACTATGCATAGTTAAACACATGCCAGGTCCCACTTTGGAGCTGGCTATGTTGTGCTGGCAATGTGAAACAATCCCTTTACCACTGAGAATTTACAAAATACTTTTGGGCTCACTTGAGTCAGAAGAGAAAGTAGCTGAAAAAAACCCAGAAATTTCTCCAAATACATTGACATTGTACAGGTTTCTGTCTCAGAGGGCACATTCTGAGGCTGAACAAATAGGCAGCTAAAAGTACGCTATGTTCTGACGGAGGTTGCCAGTCCTCGTCTACCCCTAGGACAGAATCAAACAAACAAACAAACACACATCTAAGAGGTAATAGGAGAAGAGGAGATATGAAGTCAGAATGTACTGCTGAGGTAAATTTGACACAATACCAATTAGTATTTGGCGAAGTGGCTATCTCATTGTTAAGATATTTCCTTCAATATGTTTTCAGAAACTGGGACCATTAAATAACTTAGAAAGATTGCCAGCTCTGATTTCAGGAAGGAAACCTCCTCCCAGTTCCTCTCTAAGTAATTCATTTCTTTTGCAAATACTTCCTATGGATAGCATTTAAGATACAAAATTTCTGAAACAGAGGAGAAAGAGGGAAGGAACTCCTGACACAAAACACTAGAAATGACCTAAAAGTCCAAGGCATTCAAGTTCAAGGTACTCCGGACTGCAAATCAATCAGAACCTGTATTGCAACTGGGCCTTTACACAATTAAAAGAATTCGAACTTTAACTTACTGTTTTTCTAACATACCGCCTTTCTTGACACAACACAAACACTTTCAACGCCCCTGTGTAACACAACACTTACTGTCAGTACACAGTGTTTACTAAAGCCCTGAGCTCAATCTTTTAATGATCCCTCAGTGAAGATGAAGCAAATTTTCTAAACTTCCATGCTGGATTATTTATTCTGACAGAAACTATGTAGGGGCAAATGCAGACGAGCAGGGCTAGCATTCATTAATGTGATGTCTTTCATCTTTCTTTTCCACAATGCGGTACTTGTTTTGCCTGTGACTTCTGGAAGACAATGCAGAACTGAGTTATCGGAGTTTACCTGAGGAATGGAACCTGCACTGCCATTTGAATTCAGACAGTGAAAAGGACAACAGGATCTGATGTAGAGTCTCCACGATCATTACTGAAACAAAAAGGCTGCGCGGCCTCCTGTCTCTGAAAACACAGCTCTTGGCAAATCACTCCTCTCTCTGCTGTGGTGCCCTTTATCCCACACTTCTGGAATACCTATTACTTCCTAAACAGAGTCAACTTCTACAAGCTTTTTGACAGGTCACCACAGCTAAGTAATCCATCTGGTATTTCATGTGATTATGATGCCAGCTGACCAGCCTAGCTCCTGAAGGCCTCCTTTCACTCACAGATTAAGGGAGTAGTAGATCAAAAGCAACTTCACCTCTGAGCCAAATACTTCATTCAGCTATATAGAAGCAGAACAGCTGGGGAGGAAGTTTAAGCCACTTGATCACTTTAGAAGGAGCATTTTCCTTTCCATGAGTAGGTTCAACAACTCCTCATTTGGACCAAAACTCTGAGGTGCATCACAGTTAAGCACTGTGTAAAAATGAGCTACAGAAAAAAACAGTTGCAAGACAATAATGACAGAAAACATCTTAGTAGCTCCCTGCCTCTTCTGTACTCATCTATGTTGCCTGAAAAGTGCTGAGAGACAAGTAGGGGGGATGGAAAAATCTATAAAGAAATTTATCTGTCCAGTCCAACTTTAGGTCACTTATCTAGAGAGTTCAAAAGAGGGATGGAACTGCTTTTTGTCACAGGTTTTATGGGAATAGAAGTGGGAATTCAAGAAGCAGAGGGTAAGGATCTGGTTTTTTGCTATGTCCTTTAGAGCACTAACAATTAAAAAAAAATAGTCACTATTTGAAGTATATGAACAGCATCTAAGGAGGGGACAATGTCACAGATGGGAACTGAGTAAGGCTACTTGTAACAAACTCAAGGAAGACGTGCAGGTGTTATGAAGCTGACTTTTCTTTGGGGTGTTTCTGAAAATGGGATTAGTTTTAAAGAATAACTAGTTTTATTACTCTCCTACTGTTCATAGGAGTTTGCATAGACAACATGAAGAAAACACTGCCCTCAGCTGACACTTTCCTCCCTTGTATCTAACATTACTTCATAAAGCTTGCTAAAGCAGACAATCTAATAGCCCAATTAATTATGATGAAAGCGATTTACATGGGGTAGTCAGTGTATTTTCACTGAAGCAGCCTCATTATACTTCCATGGAGAGTTTTTTTTGCTCACTTTTGGCCTCAGGAAAACAAAAAAAACCTTCATAAAACTTTGGTCTTTCATCTAATGTCCATTATAAATTATATAGGGTGAAGGAAAAAGAAAAAGACAAAACCTCCTCCCTAAGCTTACACAAGACATCTATCACAGCCGCTCTTGCCCATTTTTCCTTTTGTGTTGGAGAGGGATAAACTTTCTTCTGCATGATTCTCTAAGGAATGCCAGGTATAACCCAGAAGAGGTTTCAGCTTAATTTATTTTTAGAGATTTGAGAGCAAAGAATAAAAACAAACCTTTAAACTAAGAGAGACAATGATACGATAAATGCTACTGGCCTGTTAATATATGTCTGTTTATTGTAACACAGCCTGTGACCTTCAGCATACTGCCAGTGTCTCTAAATAATACAATGGGCTGCTTTTTTATCCCATGGGGATGCGAGTGCTGATGGAGCCTTTCAAAACTCAAATAGATGCCATAAACTGACATAGACTGTGCTATTGTGATTCTTATTTATAAGTCTCTCCCTCTTTCTTTTTAAGTACAAGTTCCAAAGTCACAAAGTGGATGGCAGAAAAAAACACCGGGTCTGCAGTGTTTGAGGTTGGATTAGATAGCTTTACCTAACTTTCATAAAAGTACACCTGAAATGTAAGTTCCCTGCCTCTTAGATCTCTTGAGAGAGCAACAGCTCATTCGAGACACTTATTCTTTTTTAAAAAAATCTGTATGTTTTCACTGGCTTCTTAGCCCTATAAAGCTGTTCACTACCTACAGAACCTTCACAAAACTCCTGTTTAGCTGAAATCCTCCATATACGGATGGTACTATTCTCACCACTTGGTTAGAGCAGCATAACTGTGACACAGCTACGTATTCTGACACAAAAAATTGCTCGCTTCTAAAATTTCTCACAAATTCTCAGTTTTCACCACTAGCCCTTAGAGTCATCCCACTTGCTGTATCAGTGGATGAAAATGAGCCCAGAAGGGAACAGTCACAGACAGTGCGTAGAAGGGACTTCTGCAAGTTCAGGTGGTCGGCTTAGTTTAACTCTCCATTTCACATCTTAGGAAGGACCTCACTCCTCTGGATATTCCAGTCACAGAAGATATGCCTGTGCACTTGAGCAGCCACACCCTGAGGAGATTCACTGGCACTGAACGGGTTTTACAGATGGGACTGGAACAACAGCTCTGCCCACAGTGAGCGATTTGTTTACTAGCTTAGCAGGTTTTCATATGCAACTCTTGAGTGCCTCAGGTTCATCAGAAACCTGAGTCAAGCAGCAGCCATCCCCAACCTTGTGCCATCCTGTCAGCATAAATATTTGTGGCACATATCCAAAGCTGTGCAGGTGTTCAACACAAATTCTTAGAAGATCATTTATTTGTCATTTACCTCCTGTACCAGCACTACCAAACACGAGTCAGTTCCATGGAGGTTTAAAGCTGACCCTTCTATAAACATAGTACTGAAAACCTGATTAGTAAGATTATATATGAAGGGATTGCCCAGTGGCTGTCCAGTAAAGGTCCTGAACAACAAACAAACAATTAAAACGTAGCAACACTTCAACACTATCTCACTAGATATACAATAATCTTAATGCAATTTCCCTCCATTTAACTGCTGGAATAAAATGTATACTTACAGAATGCCTGTTTTCCACAGAATCTGCAAAATAAAATGCAATGTATAAATTATGAATTGGCACATTGCAAAGCCGATCGGTTCTACCTTCCAGCAAATAGACTTTTATGTTTAATCTAACTGTTTCTGTTCACCTTGCAATGATGTAAAATTGCCGCCTACAATTAACATTCAAGCTCTGGTCTGAAGAAGTATTCAAGCACAAGGGTGGGGCCAGGCATTTCAAAGACCACGCTGAACAGTGCGTGTTTGACAGCCTTCCTGATTGATTATGGTTTAGAGCAGAAGTCTCTACTAAGAGCACAAGCTGTTACTGGACAAAAAGTCTTCCTTCTAGAGGCAAGTTCTCATGAGCATTATACTTCCTCTTCTAATTCCTTGTCAGGAAAATAACATACTGCAGAAATCCGGTATAGGATACAATTTTCAGAGCCAAGTAAGATCCTGCAAAGACACCTGAAATTTTATTAATAAAAAGATGCCTGTTCCAAATGAAAACCTCAGAGCCAGCGGGCTTCTTCTGTTTAGGATCAGTGAACTTTAAGATTAGGCTTATTTTAAAAAAAGTGGGTTTAGCTACTCAGAAGTTTCACAGAATACCTTCAAATACTAAACCATAAATATTTATTTGCCCTCTGAAAGTAAGGCAATCTAGATACATAAGGGAAGTAACTCTGCTTTCAGAAGAGGACTTTAAGTCTTGTTAAAAGCGCTCTTTTGTATGGTCTGTTAAGATATTTCACACATGACTAAAGAAAGTGCTGAATCTTGAAGGGCATTTTCTTGGGAAGTACATCAAATTCAGTGGAGAGAGGTCATGTCAAGGAAATTCATCTAATGCTTAAAACAGAGGGTTTGGACTAGGACTCTGGGTTAACCTTGCCAGCATTTCTTCTATAAATGTGGAATAGTTTCTGAATCTATGTTTTTCTTAAGTATATATATTTTTAAACTGCAAATAATAACATCAGTTCTCCCATAGGCAGAACACTTACACTAAATGTTGAAAGGTTCTCTGACATCGTTACATGAAGGATATTATGAAAGGTACTACTGCCATAAATAGAACTTTAATTCAAGATCTTTTAGTAACTCCCTTGCAAGCCAGCAGAAGTAATGAGGAAACTGAACACAGGTGAATCTAACTTGGCAGATAATGCTCGTCTCTTTTTCTCTCTTCTTTACAGTTACATCCATGTATCTCTCTGGTGCAGTTAAGCTCGTGCAGTTAAGCTCATACAGTTTCTACCATCCACATTTACATGAGGATTGTGATTCTGCCTCACTGAAAGCAGCATCATGAACACAGTATACAATCAGGCTGCAATTCCTGAAACACAGAGAGACTACATGAATGTCGCTGGCACTGTACTCTACAAGTTTTCTCCCAGACAGTTCTACCCAGAACTTTTAGCCTAGGAAAAGGATTAAAAACTGAGGTGACTATAGCACTTTATTCCAGTACATAAAGTTTCTTTCAGTATAAAATGGATCTTAATGTTTGGGGCAAGTTTGATCCCTATATGTTTAACCAGTTTGATAAGAAACAAAATAGTAAGTTACGTGGGAAACACGTAAAAGCTTTTTGTGTCCTGAAAGGTGACAGAAGTGAACAAAAACACTGCTGACCCAGTGCTACATCAAAGCTTGACTTTAAATGGACAAAACTATATGTTAGGTTTATGAAGTGAAGTATTAACGAGCTCTAGTTTAGTCCTCTGTCACCATGTATTGTGCTTACAGGAAGGAGGAAATGAGAAATTTTGTATAAATTCCAAACTTCAAACAATGGGATGTTTGCCATCCCAAAGCTACTAGGTCACTATCACAGATAGCCCGCCTCCTTGTTATCTGTCACCCATACTCAAAATAGTGTGGTTTTCTAGCTAAGTACCATATCTCTTAAAGCACGCAGATTATTACATTCTCCTGGTAAAGTGCTGCTGGAAGGCTACATGATTTTTAAAAGGTACCAATCGGGTAAACAAGCATAGCCTCTAACGAAAGCACAATGACACAGTGCTTTTGCCAATTCTTTGCTACATTAATCTTTTCACAACCTTTTTTATTTCATTCCTATTAAAAATATGAGGTGTTTTTTACTTGAAACACACTGATTTTACAGTGATGAAAGAGAACAGAGAGATTTTTCAAATGACACCTGGCTTTCCCGTACTAATAAAACCAGGGAAATGAGAGATGCTAGATTCTAGTCATATACAGCAAAACTGGTCAAGCTTCCATAGCAGGGCAAACAAGAAACTGCATGTTTTGTGAAAGGAATCAGAGCTGAAGGTCTGGGGCTGGTGATTTCTAAAAGATTCCTAGAGTCTAATGAAGGCAGGTGTTTTTTATAGATTTCTGATGGATTTAAACCCTTGCTACTGCTTTTAGTTGATGGGATTTAAAATTCAAAGAACACATTTTTACGAAGAAATATATTAATGGCAGGAATTTAAGACACTGTCATCCCCATCTGCTCTGCCCTTTCTTGTTACTAGAGGTTAAGGAGAAGACATGCCTGAACAATTGCAGTTCATAATCTATTTCAAACCCATCTCCAACACTGGTGAAAGCTAAGATGCTAGATTATCATCTGAAGATGCTGAACTGCAGGCACATACTACATTCTGCCAAGCCTTATATTGGAGCAGTAGCTTCTAAAAGGGAATCCTGGCAGGCAGCTTGGGAATAGATCTTACACAGGGGCATGCATGCAATTCAGTTTTGCATTTTAGGTTCAAGCAAGGTCAGAAGCTCCCTGCATATTTGTGTCTTACTGAAACCATCTGGCTCTGCAGAATTTTTGGCTGAAGCTATTATAAGCATTTGGCTCTGAAATCAATGTCTCACAGATCCAGGCTTTGGTCTAGAATATGTCTTGAAATCTAAAGGTCCAAAGGGTTTTTATTTTGGAGAAGGGACAGGTTATTTGCATGATTTCAGACTGCATGCAAGTAGCATGTGCTCATAAGGCCTGAGTTTTGAATAGCAAAATGAATCCCCAGATCCTGTAAGTTTTCTCCATCCACATTTACATAAGGATGTAATGTGGAATGTAGTGTAATGCTGGAAGAGGCATTCAGAGGGAAATTCTGGCTAAGTACTGAGGTGTTAAGCCTAAGGCTAAGTAGCAGGAAAGTATTTGAGCAGATTTCCTGATTGCTAGAACTGATTTCCAATAGTTTGTTCCAAACTACTGAATGCAATGGGGACTTCTCATGCCTCTTTCCACTGGGATATATTTATTTTTCCATAGTACATTGTTGGTTGCAATAGGATTCTTCGAATTTCCTGTCTCGCCACTGCAGTTGCTTCCAAGTGAGCAATTCAGTTTTCCAGGCTTGGCAGCATAAAGGCTAGCTCTGCATTTTGTTCACTAGATTTCAATTTTCTAACAAGAAATTAGGACTAGTTATCTTGCAACAAAACACTATGAGGTTCAATTTAGCGCACATCAAGATCAGCGTAAAGCCTGTCACTGCCTTTTGTGAGCTGATACACAGCAAGCAAAGGCAGAATTCGCTGAAGGAGCAAGAACATACTAATACATTGTCTTCCATGGGAAGTGCCTGAAAAAATGTAAGGAAATCTGCCAGCTGGAGTTGGCTCTAGTCTTCTCAGCAACGTGAGCAGAACTATGCTACCCCAAGAACTGGGATCAATGTTGAGGAAAGGGGTAGAGCTGAGATAAAGAAGCAGTATGGAGAATGCTTAGACTTCTGCCCCTACTGCCTCTTGGGAAGATGAAAGGTGTGATGGAAGTACATCGTGCATCTAAAAGAGCCTCCACCTACCCAGCTGAACTTAGTATCTGACACATGCTGACCCCTCCCTCAGGAAGCACACCGGCTGCCAGCCTAGCCTGCTGGGAGTCCAGCACAGGCAAAGTAGGCAGCAGGACCACAGCCATTTTATCATTCTTGGCAGTCTTGGCAGTTGACATAGACAATTGCCTGTTTTGCTTAAGTTTGGAATTGTCTCAGTTCTTTCTGAACAAAAAGCTACAGCTCTGGCACGGGGCTGGATATTCCCGACTCCCAATATACTTTGGCCTTTCCACAGAGCAACCAGAAAAAGTAGTATTTTAAGGAAATCGGTTCATCCTGATAGGTGTGAAGGACTTTTAGACTAACGTGTTATTGACCTGACTGATACTAATTGTGACAATTCCCCAAATTGCCATTTGGATGTAAGGTTTGACTTAAAGCTGGGACTTGAAGCTTTAGGTATTTTATGTGAAATACTAAAGTAACAGCCTATTGCTCTAGAAAAAATTTTACATCAATACCTGGGTGAACTTCCTGAACACTAAATCTCTGAATTAAACTAACCTTTCAGTAATAACGCAAGGACAACTTAATGTCTTTCAGCTGCTTCCTGAAACAATGCTAGTGATCAGCATCCTCCTGAAACCTCTCATTATATCAGAGGAAATCTAGCATCCAACTAAAAGAGACTGAGATTCTTTATCTATGGTACTTATATTTGACTTTCAATCAAAATACACCTGACTAGACCTGGATTTTGCAAATGATCTGCTTTTCGTATTGTTAAAAGGTTGACTGTAGTTAACCACATGCAGGTCTTCTGGGATTTGAAATGTGCATTTTGACAGTTTGTTTCCACCTATCTTTAATGTAGCTTCTCTTCAGGCCTGGCACTCAGAATGTCAGGAAAGCAGCACAGCAGATGGGATGGGAAGTCTTACCATAGTATGATGGAGACACTGAAATGATAGTAACAGGAGATAACATAGCCAATACAGGAAAATAAAAAGAAAAGGAATAACAGCAGATGCCCAGCACACTGCCAAAGGCCTGGGGCTTGGGAAAGGTCAGAGCATTATCTGCACTATGGATTCACATTTTGGGATAAGGACAAGCAATAGCTGTAAAACTCAAAATACAAGAGAAGCTGGTTACTGACATGGGATCTGCCTTACTGGGGACAGCAGTGAGAGCCATCAGAAAAAATGAAGTGGAAAAATACTTTAGCTCAGTCACGAAGACTTGTATAAAACATAACAACTAGTGACAGCTCTTCAGCTTCCTCTCCAGTGGACACAATTTCTGGAATGCACAGACAACTCCTTGAAAAGCCAAAATTGCTTATGAAGCACTCAATTCTAATTAAACAAACCCAAATCACAATAGTTACCTACAAACACATAATAATAAAATGTTACATAGGTCTTAAGTGTTAAGTCTGTCGAACTGCACAGCTGACAGCAATTCCCAAATTCATGTAATTTCCCCAGAGGACACATCTTTCTGAACCATTAACTTCCTGAAGTAGATTGTACTCTTGCATTTGCTCAAAAATCTCAAAGAATTTTCAAACATAGTGAAAATCATAAGGGCAAACAGACTTCTGCACCTACTAGCAATGTTCAACATCTTTCACAATTGGCCTTTAATATATTGATATATATTAAAAGTATTTAAGAAGATGATTTACTTCCTAGGGATCCTCCACTGTATTTATACTTTGCCACCTTGCAATCATACAGCCTATCAAAATTCAAAGTAAATGTTACATTTAAATAGACTGTAATGGAGCTATCCAAAGCAACTGCACAGCAATGTGATGCACTGCTTATCTAATTGAAACACTTTTCCTGTGTATCACTCAGGAAAACCAGACGTGATTAAAACAACAAACTGTTACTAGGTTTCCAAGAATAACTGAAACTGTAGAATGTTATACATAAAAGAGCAGGTGGACTGCAAGATTAAGGGGCGTTTGCATATCATCTGGATAATTCAGCTTGGTATTTCAATCATATCTCATTTTATTGCAGTTCCCACTTTATGGCAAGTAGTCTTCCACAGCTCTGCTGTACCAACCTCGAGTTTACACTACAACTCACAAAACATACTTCTAATATGCAACACTTTCCATTGTGTCAAAAATAGGAATGGTGAAAGGTCTAATAATCAGCTTCACACCTTGGCAGAAAGTGAGCAAGGGATTATACAGTCAGCTTCTGCAGCTTGTTACAGGTCCAACTCACGCTGGCTGGAAAACATTTTAGAACATTAGTGGCCTTTGGGTTCAGCCCTAAAATGAACCTGTTTTTTCTTATGATGCTGCCTAGCACTGTTCTTTAGTGTAAAGGATATTCTGCTTTTCAGTGCAAGGCTGTTAAAAATGGCTACAACACACAGGCTCAGAACTAAGCAAAGACTGAAATTCTGTTCCCAATGTTGTCACTATCTAAACATACTGCTTTAAACAAATGACCTAATCTCTCTGTTTATTCAGCTGTAAAATGGAGATTTAAAAATTGCCTTGTAAGTCTTCACAAAGGAAAATCGAGTTATGTTTTCTAAAGTACTTGAAGACCCTTACATGAAAGACTCCATAGAAACAGAATACTGTGTCAGAGTGGGTAGGAAATCCCTTATAAAATAGAAAAAATAGCAAATTAAAACACAACAATCAAAAATGGCACACAACAAAGCCACTTAATAACGCGGATGGGGACAAAACCTGAACAGTTTACAGCCCTAATATTTACAAATCTAGACTTCCTAACACAAAGAGAAGAAAGGAAATCCTTTCTGATTTAGTCTTCGACAAACTATGAAGAAATGCTTTTAACCTACTGTCTCTGAACTCATTACTGCCAGAACATTCATAGACAGTAATTGCCAGTAAGTTGCTAATGTCTGCATACAAACCTCTGTGTTACAGGAGGTAGAAAGGTAGAGCGGCTGGCATATACAATCTGAGACAATTTTTGATGGTGCTCAAAATAAATAACCCACCCTACCGAAGTGATCACATTGCTTTAAAGGTTTTGAGAGTTTGTTATTAGAGGTTCTATAGATATTTTCTGGGGTTATATGCAAAACCAGTGTAATACTTTATAACACATGGCAAACAGGCTCAACTAAGAGGAAAAGTGTTGCTCATAAGCAGTTTGAGATAACACAACACACCATCCTAATACCTAACAGGGCATGTTCAGCTCCAGATTTGGATCCAGATGTATGGCCCAACTACTTAGTAGATTACAAATGGGCTGATGAGGCAGATGTTACAAATATGAATCTCACTGCATCAAATATCTGTCGTTTATGAGAAACCATGAAGGTGCTATACAATTCATCAACACCTGTGATTTTGTAGCTGCACTCAGTATTTTCCTGTATGACTTGGATCTCTTTTTAATGGTATTTATCTCCAAAAGTATTCAGTCACAAATTTATCCCTAATCTCTATACAAATGCTTCCTTTATGTGTTTAATTTTTCACTAGCTTTACTTACCATTATTAGCTTTTCTGATTTCACTATAAACTGTTTCAGTCCCCTTCTGTACAGGAGCTGGAAAATGTATTGGCACAGAATCAATTTCTTTTCTTTTTTTTTTTTGTTGTTTGCCTTATGAAAAGCTCCTTAAACAAGCAGAACACACTGTTTTACTTTCAGAGGAAGTAGTTAACATAAGCAGCAATGAGCCTATGGAGTCTGTATAAAAAGCAACTACACCCCCGCCCCCAAACCCAGACTGTAAGGTTCTGAGAGGGACATCTCCCTCTGTATAAAAAAAGATGATGAAACAGGCTTCCCTTTCTCAATTTGACTTTAACATTCTAATAAACTTCTCAACTTAAATTGATACTACTTTAATTTTACAGAGATATCTACCACTGGAGAAGAGTTTCTCTGGATCACTCTAAAAAGCTTCTTCGATTTATTCTAAGGATTTAGGGATCCTAGACCTGAGGAGATCTATCCTTCGGAAGACTAACTACACCCCATTTTGGCAACTAGCCTGATTAAATCTTACGGGCACAAAACTGATCTAATGTAGTGTTCTTTGTGAAATGTGTCAGAAGAATATCTGCAGATTTCACACTTCTATTTTGGTGCTCTCTGGGAAAGGACTCCTCTCGGTTCCTCAGCGTGGTGGAAACTTTCATTAGTGCACTGAGATCAGGCAGACATAGCAGGAGCGAAGGCTAAGGTGGCTTGTGGAAAGATAGAAAGTGAGGAGAAAAAGCAGACAGAAGATTTGTGCCTCCAAGGTCACAGCTGGGATACCACGTTTGTCTTAGACACGTACTTTTGAGACCCTTAGTTTTACAAATAAGCTCCTTTAAACCTCTGCTCTTCTATGAGATAGCAAAAGAGGAAGAGCTTTTTGCTTCCTATATGACATCTGTGAAAGTTTACCCATAGAGATTTGATACCAAACTACAGGCACTTACCCCACTAGGGAAGGGGCAAAGCCTTGTCTAAAGGCTTGAAAATAGCAAGAACTCAGGTTCTCTATGGCCAGTGTAAACACAGCTCTGGCTAGTAGGAAATTAGGACAATTTCCTTGAATTCTTGCATGGTTGTAGATTAAGAATCCCTGGGCAACCATAGTAAAGCAAAGTGCTCCAGAATTCTGTGCATTTAAAACCACTTCCTTCATTTGGTATAAAGGCTTATGCATGCAGGGTCTAGGAGCTTGCTGTTCAAGCATCTCAAAGCATTTTAGAAACATTCACTCATTTCAGTTAAACTGAGTCTCTTAGAAAACCTCAGAATCATATCGATATCACCTCTAATTTCTGTGGATCTTCAATGAACCAAGGTTAGATTTTTTGAGCTGAAGTTGAAAAAAAAAAATTGCTGTTCCCTCTCTGCAAGAAACTGGAAAGAAAATTCACATTTCTGGATACAGAGTCCTGTACTTCAGCTATTAAAAAAAGTTTAAAGAATTCAGACATACTGATCTGCAGCCAGACTCAGGATCAGGACTGTTACTGTTCTGCATTGCTCTGAAGAAATCTAAGTGTCTCTGGCACTGCATTCTAATTTCCCAAAGCTAATTTCATTTTTTTTTAAATTCTGTTAAGCATCCTTTAAATGTTGGGAGCTAACATATCAGAATTGAGTTGCAAAACTGCCATTAATTTCAACAACAGTAGGAGTTACACTTCACCGAGTCCCTAACCACAGCCTTCAAACTTGCAGTTTTGGCATGAACTTTCTTTCTGCAAAATAGTCTGAAGATCTTGAAGCACATTTCATATGCTCATGGACTACTGCTTAAATGATCAATTCAATTTCCAGTGAAGAAAGAAGTAATCTTCTCAGAATTTTAAAGAATTTTAATGAGGTAGCTAATTTCATTTGGAATGCTTTTTTTTTTTTTTTAAAGCAGATTACAGTCCTAAAATCTACTCGTGTTGACTCTGTGAAAGACTTGGTGAGAGGTATTTCCTTAGCTTGTTCTTTTTTTCCCTGGACCCATTTCATTAAATTGTGGTATAATCCCACTGCCGATGTTATTTTCTTCATTAATGCTCCAAAAGTCACCTCAGCACTGAAAAAATGTGCTAGGAGAAATTACTTGGATGATATGACATTTTCTTCCCACTAACTTTATAATAAATAACCAGCTATAAAAGTAAAAGAAGGAGCATGTTCTTACTCAGCCACGATTAGTGGTTTCTCCCTTCTCACGTTAGAGTTATTTCCTGATCATACTTTAGCACTGGCCTTTGATTTTGATCAGATTAACAATAAAACATCTAAACCACTTTGCCATCTTTTTACACAACCAAGCTTTAGAAAAGTTAAGCACTATGGTTTTTTGTCAAGTATATAATCTCTGTAAATATTCAATTTAATAATTCTCTAGAATTACCACCTCTTTAAATATTAAATTAACATTCCACTATGACTTCTGGAATGTGTAGCCCCAGCTCCATCTTGTACTTGTCTAGCCTCCCCACCCCTACTTCAAAAAGTAGGTATCAAGTTATTCCCACATGGAAGTTTTAAAGTAAAGCAGTGAAACTTTGCGTCTAGCAAGCTTATCATTCACTGTCAGTAACACTGTAATGAACCGGGTTTTGCTCCTCATACAGAAGCACAGTACAAATAAAGTTCTTGATACACTAGCCTGTTCACCATTATACTGTGTCAAAAACTATTTCAGAAATGACCAGCTAGTACAGACACCCTGGAAAAAAAAAGGGTGAAAACACTGTTTTCAAATGTAAGTAGCCCTTTGCTGTCAAATACAAGATGTACATCCTTCTGCAATTATGTAAACCTGGTTTGAGGTGGCATTTGATTATTCCCGATTCCCAAAAGTGGCATAAAAGGCTACTGTTATAGCTTAGATACCGCAGCATTTATTGCAGTAATCTTTCACAATACAGAAAATAAGATTCTCCTGCTCCTGAGATGAACATTAGTATTGACATTGACAACAGTGGCGGGAGGAACAAATGATTGGGAAGATAAATTAATCTGAAGTTAGTCCTGAGAAATCAAAGAAACGAGTTCCTCAAAAGGCAGAAGGAATCAGACTGTACGTGCAGCCTGCTGGATGAGAGATGCGCACCCAGAGAAAAGGTAAGCATGATATACTTTGCCTTCATTCAGAAAATAAGTGGAATCAAAAGAGGTGCAATAGGGATTTGGAGCTAGGTGACAACCCAAAAAGTCTGTTCCCTGAGAAGGAACCAAACTGCAACTTGGTTTCATGCAACTCTTTGCATTTAAGCAGAACTTTTAAGATGCTCTAAGAGATTAACACATTAAGATGCTCTAAGAGATTAATGTGAAATACTTGCAGTGCGGTTGCCATTTACATAACCAAATCATGCATTTACTAAGAACTCACTTATGTCCTGGGTGCAACAAAAGAAATAGATTAGGGAGCTATCATATCTCAATATACTTGAAGCACAGTTCAGTCTTATAGAATCAATTGATGTACATAAATAGGTCTGTAACATGGGACAGCATTCTGTTAAAATAATCTGATCTCATTTACACACTACATTAAACATTATTTTGCAGTTTAATGGGGGGTTCAGTCTACATAGCATGGATACCATCTTATTACTCAGCCAGGAAAGGGATGAAAAGGCTACTTTTAGAGATGCTGATCTTGCATTTAATAGGGCTTTTAATTTAAATAATCATGCACTAGCATATCTTTATCATTCTACACCATTGCATTGTGTAGTGCACACTCAGAAACAGCTGGAACAATGAAGTGTTAGCCCTATTCTGAAAAAAGAGTACAACTATGGTATCTCAGCACAGAATTTAGCAGAGGTGGATAAACAGCATGCTTAGAACACAGGGAAAACTCTTGTGATGAATGATACCACAAGGGGAAACAGAGAAAGAATAGGAAGACAGGCTCTTTTGGGAGAGTGTTGCTGCCAAGCTTAAAAAGTAAGCACTTTTGCCCAAACGTCTGTATTTCTAACTAAACAATCATGTCTTTGGTCTCTGAAATAAGTGAGCAGTCCTTCCTACCAGGAAAAAGCATATGTATTCATTTCTTTGTATCCATATCAGTCTGCTTCTCATTCAGCTAAAGCAAAGAAGCTAGAACATACCATAAACATCTCTCATAGATTTTATTCACTCTTAGCTACTTGAAACTTTTTGTAAATTTCTGAAAGATTTAACAGCTTTCAACACAAGGGCATAATGGTGTCACAGTTCTCCAGAGGACACAGAACGACTGAAATGTGCATCTGGTATTGAAAATAAATTTCAGTGGATATTTCTCTGTCAAGGTCCCAGAGACATGTACCTCAGCATTATGCTACGAGGTCTGGTTACTGTTACCACAGAACTAGAGGTAGGAGGCCAAAGTTATCTGGGCATCGATATTCTCATTTCTCTGTTTAATGTGCCACAAAATCCAGGATGGTCTCCAGGCCTCTCCAGACCGAGGGACTAAATCTATGCTGGCCTCTCTTTCTTCTCTATCACAAATGAATTACACAGCTTTGACCCTTCAACCAGTTCCTTTATGAAGGAGGAAATTCCACTGCTTTCTGTTCTCTCCATTATCCTACTCTGTGGCTAACCTCAAATGGCTATCAGTGAATTTGGACTCTGTAGCATGAAGATTCACAGCAGGCTGCCCTCTGCTCAGAGCCACAGCTCCATCTGGGAGCCCCTGCTCTGCACAGACCTCATGTGGATGGGAAGGGCAAACACATAAGAGTATCCCAGGGGAAGAAGGGCTGTGATGAACAGCGGCGTGGTTGCCACAGCATCATCTACATTAAAGAGCACTACTGGCCTGAAACTGTCACGCAAAAAACCCACAACCTACTTTTACACTGATGGATGCCAATATCAGACCAGTGTCAGGAATACCAGAGTTGCTCCCAAAACATAACTATAGAGGCCAGACAGTTTATTACCTCTGTGAGGATCAAGCGTTGATACTTCAACTTCAGTGTACTCCACCTCAGCACTCTCAAGGTCAGGTCCTGCCCCAAAAATATCAAGAAGATGTTTCTTTGTAGGAGTGCATGCTTCATTTGAGCTGTGGGCCTGATCCTGCTGCCACTGAAATTAATGGACAAGTCCTCATTGTCTTTGATAGGTGCGGGATCAGGCCCTACTTATGGCAGATGGAAGTTACTCTGCTAAGAATTGTAATGTCAAACCATTCCTAAGGGTCATCTGAAAGGCAGTAGACCAACTCAAGCCAGATTTCTGAAACTGTGGGACATGCAAATTGTGCCTAAAACTCTTAATTTGTCACCTTCAAAAGCAGCACAGTGCAAATGGAGCACAGAACTATGAGATTCTCCCATATTCCTGCTCCAGTTCCTTTCTCTTCTTTTTCTCTCCCTGCCATTATTTTTTTCCTCCTTTTCTACGGCTGCTGTGGCAGGACATTTCCCATTCTCCACTTCCCTCACATTTAAAGCCTTCTCTAAGTTTTTCACTGCCTTCCTCATCACCTCTCATACTCCCAATTTCTGCTGTGCCAATAAGCAATTTCAGCACTTTTCCCTTATGTTGCCCTTCAAGCCCTCCATAGAACACCTATCTGATGGCAACTCATCTTCCTCCTCAAAATGCTTCTCTGTCACAGTGCCCACAGAAAGCCTCACAATTAGACGCCTGATTTACTAAGTGACAGGTACTGGCTACCTGGATACAACAGACACAGGGAACAGCTGTTGCTTTCTACTCTTTTCCTTAGGGTGGAGATGGTTTTCTACTAGATTTCTGTAAAAGTTGGAAGGAACCACAACAGTCATCCAGACTGGAATCCTGCAAAACTGCTTACAGATCTTTTAAAACAGAAATTATAGAAAGATCTAATGATTAGAACAGCAAAGTTTTGAAGCATTGGCGAGAGAAAGGAGAGGAAAAAATGCTGAAATAAAACAAGAACAGTGTTTAGGGTGACATACTAGTTAATTACAAAGTTTAAATTACATGCTTCCTACAAGAACAGTGATTCTGAATGATCAGTACAGCCTTATGTTCCTATGTTTCTGCTGTCTGTATGTTTGTTTTGCATGAGTATGTCTCTCTAGTTCTAATTTGACTTATTCAGGCCACAATGGATTAACTTCCATGCAATGACTATAAGCTCCTTCCTTTTGCTTGCTGAAGTAAAAGCTATTGCCACACAAATGTAGATGAGATGCTGTTATTTTTAGAGGTGTATGAATCATAGACTTGGTTTTCACCACTGGTAGAAAGATTTGTAATAGCCTAGTTGGTTTTAATGAAGCTGCCCAGTCCACAGTAGGTAAGGATTGAACCCATTTATTTCTGGCACATATGCAGATCATTAGACCAGAGCCCGTTTAACCTGAAACAGGTAGGATACAATAGCAAAAACAAGTCACTAAGCTAGAGTTTCCAAAGGTTATTTCCAGGTTTTCCTGCAAAATTAACTTAGTGCAGCACCTATCTCTTAGTTTTGTGGTACAATGCAGACCTGCACACGCAGAATTGCATCGAAGAATTATCAGCCAGAAATTTCTGCCACCTATGTTACATGCAGGCTTATGCAGGAGTCTAGTTCCATGTTCTGAACTAAGTTCAGTTAAACTTTGACATTTAGTTACACTAAGATGCCTTTCCAACTACCGTTCAGCTCATGGTCCAATAGACAATCAAGTCAAAATAAGCCATCAGAAATTGCATCTAAACCATGAGAATACTTTCACATCAACATAAAACAAAAATATATGGGACAAAGTATACTTTCAGATGGCAATACCCACATATTTAAGTGCTATTCTTTCACTAAATACCTTAAAAACATCAGTCTTGAAGAAGACAATGTGCTATAATGATGCAGTAACTTGATGACATGTTTTAATTAATATATATTTCCCATACGGTGTCTCAAAGTATTTGGCAGGGTTTATATATATATATAATATATATAAATACATCAAGATCTGTAGAAATGAAGAAAGGACAGAGAAGTAAAAGAAGCAGAAATCTGTAGAAAAGGGTTTTTTTTTAAATTTCTGAATATTTGTTTTATAGAACTTACAATTTTAAGCCCAAGTTGTATTTTTATACCATCCTTCATTAGATGGTGTGGAATCCAGCACAACTAATAACACTTCATAATGCAGTTGGTAAATTGGTCCTGTCATTGCCATTTTGCACCCAAGGAAAAAGAACTAAGCAGCTCAGCAAAGGAAGGAGTCTTCCCCACTATCAAAGACAAAAAGGAAAGGACTGCACCTATCAAATCTAGACTGCTGCCATTAGAAAATGTCACAACTTTCAACCATAAAATAATTCAAAAAACTATTGTTTAAGTATGAAATTACCTTTACTTTCATCTGGTGATTTCATGTGATTTTCACTATCTTCAATGTAACCTGATCCTAAAATATTAAAGAAAAAGTTGAGCTGACAAAATATTTGTTACAGTCAATCAAATGAGTTACACAGCTGCAATTCCTATTGTCATTATGTTTATTTGTATATGAGAAATTCTACTTTTAGTTTCACACCCAAGACATTTATATAACACAGGTGGGAAGAATGTGGCTTTTTAAATGACCAGCTAAAACCCACCCAAACAGTAACTTGGTTTATATCAGGTGCTCTAAACAACATGTCCACCTGTCTTTGTAAAGTTCATTGAGATCCTGGAATGAAAGGTGCCAGTCATGGCAAGTTAACATTGCTACACTGTGGCCACATCACAGGACCATATGCCACAACTCAAATCTCCTCTCCAAAATACTCTTACAGCTGTGTCAAAACCAGAAAGTACTTTTTTTTATCATGATTTCTCCATCTGTAATATAGTTAGCAGGTTGCCTGGTAGAAGTGATGAGCAGACTTATAAATCAATCTTTGCATAAGACATTCATAAAAAACTTTACAAAGACAAAATGATAAAAGATACTTGGGAGAATGTTATTGGTATTCCTCTGTATTCCCAAAACACTGGCCCCTATCCAAACAACAACCATGTAAGTCCAAAACTTTAAATAAACGTTTAATTAAGCCAACTCACTCACAGTCTTACAGAAATAACTCTTACCTGAATAGTAGTCTCCATCATTGTGCTGTCTTGTCAGTTTTTCATTTGGCAAGTTTGTAGCCAATGCAGAACTGAAAAGCAAACCAATAAAAGTTGATTTAATTATCCAAAATTAGTCAATAGAAATAACAACATGATGATATGCAAAGATCAGTCATTGTCTATGACTGACTACCACAAATTCTTAAATATTCAAGCTAATGAAAATTTTGCCTTTGTCTTTAAGAGAAGCACAAACAAATTTTAAGGTCAAAAACATTCCCTCTTGCATTACTCTTCTATAAGACCTCTGTATTTTTAGTTCCATATCTAAATGCATTCAAATGCAGGCCTGACATCCTTCTATTTCTCTTAGCTGGCTTTTTTTTCTTTCCTATTTTTAGAGTATTTCCTCATCCTGTTGTGGTGTTAGCAGGTGGTACATGAAGCACAACCATCTATTGTCTGCAGGTGTGTGCCATAATAAACTATATTCATACAGTGGAAGGTCTCCAGCCCTTTAAAATAAATACTTCACCATTACCATAAAGCAAGCCATCTTACCCAGACATCTCCATGGATGGTCCTTTAGCTTGACAGAGAAAAATAAAAGCATCTATTAGTAGAGTGCACAAGTAAAATAATTTAAAAACAAAAATCAAATAAAAATACAGTGATTTTCTACCCAAGTCAGAATAATTTATCCTGGCTTTCACAAAATTAATTACCCAGTGTCTTACATCCTCTTTAACATCCAGGTCCCTTAAATGCCTTTTTCACAGAGAACCTAAGATTCCAAACCCTGGACTCCAAATTTTCCCAAATATTTTGCAATGTACTGCATATCACAGGACAAACCAGATTTGCTTATTTTCTGAAAGATCTGAAAGAATACCTTAATGATAAAAGACAAATCCCTAAGTGAAATTGTATTACTGTGTGGGGAGAAAAAAAAACCAACTACCCCACAACCTAATAATCTTAAATTTGTTTCATGAGGCCCAGAGAAGTACCTCAATTACACCCAAGCTGGGATCCCAGATCAAATTGTCATAGCTTTATAAGGGATCTAAAAACTCCTCAGGCCCTGTCTGCCTCTATGTTGCATGAGACTGAATTCCAAACCTAGGACTGCAACAGAACAGCGTGATTCTGGCCTGTGATTGCTTCACTAGTGCCTTCCCGGTAACGTTACTTAGATGCTTCCATTCTTCCCACTATACTTGGAAAGCTTAAGCTTAATTTGGACCACCTGGCATTTTAGGTTTTTTAAATGGTGTTTAATCATTTCCTGAAACCTTACCCCCACAAGCCTTTGCTCCTGAAACACATGCAAGTTTAACTGTAATACATTTGTCACCAATCAAATAGAAGAGAACCATTCATTACCCTTTTTCTTCTTACACAAAAGCCACCATAAAGTGAGAGTTACTGCTCCTGCGATAAGTATTAGGACAAATGCAGCAATGACTCCTTTCTGCCAAGCCGCTAAGATAACTGGAAATAAGAAAGATACGTTTAAGAGAGTATGACAGTCACAGGTCGTCATTACCAACTTCCGCAGTTCCTGACCTTTCATTTTACTACAAACTGGACTTCTTACACACTGAGGAAGAACTTTTAAGGAGACTTGCATGCAAAGTTCACTAGTGAGCCTCTCCTTTGTGACCAAAAATTCAGTATAACAATGGGTTACTTTTAGCTTGCATCTGGCTCCTTTGGTTTTTGGGCGTCACACAAACTTTTCTACGCGAGTTAGACAATCTCCATTTATAAATGGATCTCTCTGTTTAACTTCTGACAATGGCAGAACAAAAACAAGTAAAGAAATTATAGTTGGCAATATCCCAGATAACATGACTTCACCTGTCATGATGACATAACATGCAGTTTATCATTAAAGTTAGCTTACCACTGATGGTTATTGGATGGCTTTTCACATCCACATTAGCTCGATTAGAAGCCATGCAGTAATATGTCCCTGTGTCCTGCCTGTTCATTGCTTCCCTGCGCCACACGACTCTGTGTGCATTTTCATTTTTTTCAAATAGAAGAACTTCACGATCAGTTTTTCTAAAAATCCTGAAGCGGATTGGCCAAGATCCTTCTTTTACAGAGCAGAGAAAAACAGTCTCACTGCCATCTTCTACTTCTCCATATGGAACACTGCCCAAGCTGGCATTCTTGATTGGTACTACAGAGGAAGGCACAAAGAAAACAAATATTAGCATTATTTGAAATAACTTTAATGATAAAACATTGTATTGTAGAAATGCTTGCTTTAATGCTTAAGCAGAGACTGAATGCACAGTATTAATCTTTCTGAACAATCTGTACCTGACAGCATCCTCTAGTAAGTATTTTTATACACCCAGAAATAGAGAGGACACTATAAAGAAACAAAGCAGCCACAGAAAGAAGCTATATCCATTCCACAGAAGTCAGTCAGCTTCTTCTCTTAAACTCCTTTGGATGCCCCTCAGGTCCCAACCTACAAATTATTTAATTTTCAGAAATAATTCCCTCAGCAGTTTGATAGTATAAATAATGATAGTTCAATTTATGTAGCTATGCTTTCACAGTTATGTAGTTATGCTATTTTATGCTAACTATATCTTTCTTGTAACATTTAGTATACAATAGTGAATATGAGCAGATAATGGATCAAGTTCTTCAAAGACATAAGCAAGCAAGTCCCAGATTCTAAAAGTTACAGAATATAGCAAACACAATAAAAGAAGTTAGTTTGCATTTGAACAAGTTAAAAACTGTATTTTGGCTATGCATGTTCTTATAAGTTTGCTGTTTTACAAATTAAGTATTTTAACATATCCAGATCCAGCACAGGAGCAGATGAGCATCAGCACTTATATTTACATGGGGAAAAGACGTACATACCTTCTGTGATTCAAGGCATGTACAATGTTAGTAGCTTCATAAAATGTGATAGGAAGCATCTGTTTTGCTAAAAATCACTGAATAAAATTTATCTGGAAATATTACAAATGTGTTTGGGGCAGGATCACACAAGGCAGATGAAAAGGAGATGAAAAACTAAGGCAACACTGGTACAGAAGCAGAAGGAGGAAACCAGATCTGATACGAAAAGATGGCTGGCCATGACAGCTGTATTCACATTAGGAAGCAGGGAACAGGTTTAGATAAAAGACGTGGGTTACTACAACTGATCCCATGATAGAAAAGGATTGTTCTATAAAACATAAGACTTTTTTCAAATCTGGTGCAGACAGGAAGGACAGAATACAGAGAATCTGAAGCCACCACCTCAGGAGTGGTGGACTGCAGAAACTGGCTCACCAGGCTCCAAAACGTGACCTTACGTTGAGAACTACCCAGCAGTGTCACAATATACCCTGAACCACTCCTCTAACAGCTGGGATACACTAGCTCCACCAAAGAAACACCCACTTATTTGTTGACTAAGATTATGCTTTGTATTTGTTGATTTGTTACTTGTTACTTCAAATTACCTTGACTTTAAATCTCACTTGATAAACCTCTTCAGAGTTTTATCATTTAGCAGTTCTCTAGAGTTAGCAAAGCATATCCTGGTGGTACTGATGAACTCAAGGTGCAGTCCTACTTCTACAGTCTAGGCAAATGCAAATTCTGTATTAAGAAACCTGGTTGGGGGCTCAGAGAACAGAGAGCATGTCCTTCAACTCTACAATAATCCAACTGATTCAGAAGAAATGCAACAGTTCTGGATATATCTGTTCTAGTCACATACAACTCGGTGTCAAAACTCAGAGTGAAACTGGCCTGTTATCTTATTAAAACCAATGCAATTAGGGTTCAGCTCAGGATGCAAAACTGAGAACTCCTTGGTAAAGAGAGATTCTTTCTTCTTTTCGATAGGTCAAGAATACACTTCTGCTCTGGTCCTGGACTACTTTGTTGTAATCAGGTTAAGTAAATCTAAAATACTACTGATACATTCAAGAAAAGTAGCAAGGAGCCAAAGATATGGGTTAAAACGGCTCTACAAGTGGATCCACCATCACTAATTCCCTTACAGCCCAAAGAACTCTTTATTTTTTTTCCAGCAGTATATGCAGTTACTATCTGGTCAATTGACATAGGTGCCAACAACATGCGTAGGATACACAGCTCTACTTGTCCTTCACCACATATTCTTGAACCACTGCCAAAATAGTCAATTTTATTGACAGCAGACTGACAAAACTGACCAACTCTGAACCAAGCGAGGTAGAGCTGACACTACTGAGCAGACAAACATTTTGAAGATGTTACAGGCAAATTATTAGTTCCTTTAATAAAAGGTCACTACCTACGATTAGTTGGTACCTTCTGTAGATTAAGAATATTCTCAGGTCCTCCAGGAGAAGCAGCCACAATCAAAGATTTATTTCTACTTGGGTAAGAAACTACTATTTCTGCTTACCTCATTCGCTACTAAAGATGAACCCCAACAAGATGGTGTCTGTCAACATGAAGCCTGCAACTATAAGGGACCTTCATCTAGTTCAGAAGGCTTCCGTACACCTCTTCAAACAGCTACTCTGTTCCCCAGAATTATTTATCTTAGATTTTCAAATTAAATTCAAGGTACAATCCTTATCTTGGGTACAGAATATCCAAGAAACTTCCTTAAGGCCCATAAGCAAAACCTATTGTTGACAAGTAAGTTCTCTGGACACAGACAGAACGTAGTCTAAATTGGTGACAGAATTTTCTTGAGCCACACCTTTAAACCTTTAGGATCTAAACCAGGAACTGTCACATGAAACCTTACTACCATCTGCTCTGGTGCACCAAACAAACCTACAGAAACAGTGCATTAGTTAAGAAAACTCCTACCAAGACAAGACGCTGCTTTACACACGTAATGACAGGAAAAAACACAAGCACAAGTTTTAAGAGTTATCAATCCTAAGACCAGTCTTATGTGGCCTATTACAGTATTATTATTTGCTTTGGTTTTTCTTCATATCTGCCAATTTTGCAACACACTTACAAATCACAGCTTTTTCACTTGCATTCCCATTCTTGGAGTACTGCTAAGATTCCCAGCATATATCAGACATTATGCTTTCTTCCGTGAATTTCAAATTAATCTTATTTTTAAAGCTTCAACTACCAGTTTCCCTCTTGGACAGAGGAATTTTCCCTTTCTGCTTCACATCTATTTGGAGATCAGAGACTTTGCTCATATACAGTAACTCCTAGGTGTTAATAAAGTACAATCACAGACTGACTTTCAGAGCTACTTAGCAACTGCAGTTCCTGGTATTGAACATATGCTCAGTGCTTGGAGACATTATTAAAAGTGCAAATTTACGTCTTTTACCAGTAATCTAGCTAGCTCAATTATTTTAGTGAGTAAAATCACAGACTACTCCAATATCATTATGTACATGTTTAATCCAGTCCTATGAAAATCAAACATGAAGAAAATGGATCTGATCCTGAAATTTTTAATCATTATTTTTACTAAAACTGCTTCTGTATCAGTTCAAATCAGATCTGTTTTTAACATTAAAATAAACGCAACTGTAGTTAACTTGATTCAGATTACGATCAAGATTTTCACTTCAGTGACAAATAATCTGTGATACAGATCTCCAACTATTTTTAATTCAAGTGAGCAAAAAATTGTAAACATTTTACATCCATTTTGTTTAGCCCATCATTTGCTGCTACAGTTTCAAAAATAAAAATGACACTCAGCAAGAAGAAGAATTAAACAAACTTACCTATTACTGTGATGTTTAGAATATTGCTAGTTTTCATACCACTGGAATGATTATTTTTAGCATCACATCTGTAACCTCCTTTGTCATTTTGTCCAATATTTTCATCCAAGAATGTAGCATATGTGTCATTAACTACTGTTTCCTTAATTTTATTTCCTTTGTAGAATGTGAATGTTATCGGTGGTGTTCCCATCACTGAACGACAGATTAACAGTAGAGACTTCCCTAACACCACCTCCGGTAAACCACTGACAACAGAAAGAGTTGGCTTGGAGACTGGAGCTAATAGGGGAATAAAAGAAAAAAATTTTGCTAAATACACTGCATAAAGCCAAAAGATACAATATTATTTTATAGAATACATATAAATACACAATATTTAGCTAGTTTGCACGCACACAGCCTACATTGGGAAGCTGTTCCTCATTGACAGAATGGAAGCAGGGGGTGACCTGAACAAAATAAAAACATAGATAACAGAACGTATGTGACTTAGAATAAAATCACATACAAGAACAATGTAAAGGAAAACAAAAAAAGGATCAGTGACACAGCTGTGGATCATCCAAACTCCAGAACTAGCTCTGACCCAAGGAGTAAGTCTGTAGAGCAAAAATATATGCAAGCACCATTTCATGTATTACCTGAGATGGATCCTGCAGCACCTAGTCAGGGATCTCTGTTTCTGCAGCATAGTGAGTCACAACCCAGTTAATCCCCCTTTACAGACCTGAGAACCAACTGTGCTTGTTCCATGAGACGAACGGAAACTAGTGTGATTGTAATTAGTGTGCTGGTGAGGGGGTTGTACTGATAGCAAAAAACTTGGCTTTTCTGGAGGAGAGCTATCCAGATGACCTCTGGCTTTCATGGCTTTCTGCCTGCAGGGTCAGGGGGAGGGATTCAAGGCAGACACTGACAGAGTTTCAGATCAAACTGGTGAGTGAAAGGTTTGCAGAACATTCCCAGCTCCTGCAAATGGTAATGAATGAGAGTTTATCTGGCACCCAGCAGAATCAAGGGAACAGAAGGCAGACACACTAACTCCCTTCTCCTAGGGCCTGCCCTGGCAGAGTCTGACTTGATTGAATCACAATAGGCCAAATCCTCTACAGCTAAAGATGACAGGCACATCTCACAGAAACTGATATTGCGAGAACTAATAGACACCTTGCTAGTTCATTAACTAGAGTCTGATTTTGTAAACAGATGTGCGTATTCATAAGCTTACAGGTTTGATTTTTTTCCCACCACCATTGGGTTCTAAGCCTCTGTATCAACTCACCGTACACATTTATCGTTACAGGTTTGCTCTCTTTGACTATTCCTTTTACTTCAGCTTTACAGATATAGGATCCAGTATCATTCACGTTAACTCTCATTGTTAAGTTCTTAGAATTTTTCAACCAGATGTCTGCATTTGAATTTTTCCGCAATATAGAGAAGTTAGCTTTCTGAAAACCATTAATGCTGCAACTCAAAGTTAATTCTTTATTTTCATCCAGCTTAATCACAGAAGCAGCCAATATTGGCTTGGGGAATAACTCTGCAAGACAAAAAGAGAATTAATTCATTCAAATTGAGCCTAAAAGAATATGACTACCTATCTCAAAGCATACAGAATAAAGGACATAGTGAATCAAGGAAAAAACCCAATCATGTTATTTTAAGATAATAATATTTTCAGAGGAAACAGAAACTTAGCGATCGCTTGAAAACACTTTTCATAGTCATTACTTGGAGCTATTCTTTCCGTTTGAAAGTATTGGCAGGCAAAAATCAGAAACCAAAATCTAAATCTAAATAGGCTTTAACTTCAGGAAAATTTACAGTTCGACGTGGAGGTTACACTTGGATGTTGAGTTCTACTGAATTTAAATTTAAATATTAATCCATTGAGTAAAATCTAAGATGAACAGAGGTGTTACCTGACACAACAATATTCAGTTTGGTGGTTTTAGATGCTCTCCCTTGCTCCACCTTACACTGGTATTCACCACTGTCCTCTAGAGTAGCTACTGCAGAGTATTTCAGAAGTTTCTCATCTCGTACACTGTTCAGTATTGTTTTGTTTTTCTGGAGTATGATTTCAATGTCACGCATCCGGGCTACCACAGTTGAACATTCAATCTGTATTCTATCTCCTTCTGTAATATTACTTGAGGGCTTGACATTCAGAGTAGGCTTTATAAATGGTTCTGCAAGACAATACATATAAACGCATGACCCAACTTCTTAATTATAGCAAGCAAAGAAATGTAAAAAGAAAAGCTTTTAAAAAAAAAAACTTACCCCTGACTGTAACAAGTGTTTTTTTGCTGTGTTCTGAGCTTTCAAATTCGAGTTTTACATTTCTCCTAGCAAAGCAATCAAATTGTAAAATATTATCTCCTTCTTCAACAGGAAATTCCACTACAGAAAAATTTCTCTGTGATTCAAATACAGATTTTTCTTTAGGTGTTGAATTCATCTTCATCTTCCGGAAAAAGAAATATAAAGGAGGAACTTCTTCTGGCAGCTCACAACGTAATTTCACGACTTCACCCTCTAAAACTTCTTTCTTCTCAGCAGTCAGGATTGGCTTGGTCATTCCTTAGAACAGAAAACAAGAAGAGAAACAGACCATTGCATAATCCTGAAATAAACGCTACTTCTGATGACTATGGTCATACCTCAAGAGGGTAATACAATCTTGATGCCATGTGTGAAGTATGAAACTTAAGTGTTTTGAAGGTAAGACCGCTTTCTCCTCCGTGTTTCCTATTGCCACTCAGAAATGAGCAAGCCAAGAAACTAAATGCCATACCAGCTTCTGTACCTAGAGATGCACACCTCTGAAGAAAAAGTACAGGCAGGCCCTGCACAACCCTGTAGTAATTTAATGCGGAACAAATTCTTTCCAAGGGGAAAAAAGTCACTTGCAGTCAACACATGGCTAGAAAGAGTATAGATGAAGGTGGTCCCTGTTCTCCTAGGAGATGAAAGAACAAGACTGATATAACATTGTCCACAAAAGTAGTCCATAGTTGATACTAGCTTTGGCAATGGCTGTCACAACGCTGGAATCTCTCTACATTATTTCCAGCTTTTCCAGTAATATACCTGCCCCCCATCATGTTCATGGTCTACAAGCACAAGCTTTCACAGGTAATACTTTCTCTAGTCTAGGGAACAGAAGCTCAGAGGGATGGTGGCACAGGAAGCACAGATTGACTTCCTGACTATCCCTGATATAGCCTTGGGACCATGATTTCATTTCTGTGCATTAACATGAGGATTTAGTACTAAACTCTCGTAAAGTACTGTCACATCTACAGATAAAAACCACTTTGCAAGATATCCTATTTAGTACCAAGTATTGTTACTTCCCCTGGAAGGTTGTTCTCTTTTTATATCTTAGAAACTGCTGTGTTTGAAGCAATACTCACCTGTTACCCAAACATGCAAGGAGTTACTAGATTTTGTCTTTCCGCCTGCTTCCACAGTACATTCATAGTCTCCTGTATCTGAAGATCTAGCCACAGGTATTTCATAGCGTGCATCTCTTTTGTCTGATACAGTCATGAACACAAGTTTGCCATCTTTAAAAAATGTAAAATTATGCTTCAGTTGGAAATCGGTGCTTTTGCTAATATCAGCATGGCAGGTAATTGACAGAGGAGCTCCATTCTTTACTTTGACAGATGGCTGAACCTTAATGTCAACTGTGTTGAAAGTAAAAACTTGATGGAAAAAGAAAAGAGAGTTATATTTATTTTCAATTAGTCCAACATAATTCTGTTATCTTAAGCTGTTACATTTTAATCACAAAAATTAATTCATTGTACCATAGCAGCCCATGTTATAACTTTGTGGTCAGATCTCACAGATGTTGACAGTGCTGGCAGCTTTACTTTCCACTGCACAGATATACTAGAGGCAACTACTGATTGTCACAGCACACACTGTCCATCTGCTCAGTCTTTGCCTTGGGGAACTGAAAGAATCATTGATCTGGCCATGCTCATGACCAAATCTACTATACTCCCTAGAAGATACAGAGGACATGGGAATAGGTTTGCAGCTACTTCTTGGTTTTGCTTATTTCTTATGGTTTGCTGTCTTCAACTATATTTGGCAAGAGATCTGAGAGGTGAACAAAATTTTGTATTTATACTTGTTTGAATAAGCTGAAAAATGACAGCAAAACCCTGCTCAGAGTTGTATTAAACCCCAAGCCAATTCACCCCCAATTAGCAGAAATCCCTGGAGTTATACCAGTATTTTTTATCTGAAAGTAAGCTTAGAGTTATGTCACTCAGCAAGTACCACTTGAAACATGTAACTGACAAGGTCGGGATAATCTTAAATCTCTAGTTTATGATAACTAGAGTGTAACAGGAGATATTTGGGTACAAATTCTGCAAGCACACATGTACATGCTTAACTTTACGCTGTTGGCAGTCCAGCAACCACACTCTCAAGAGTCCTTAACAATCATACCCTGATTCAAATAAAGAATCATATGCAGAAGCAATGCTTTCAATTAATTTAGATATGTTAGCCCCTGAAAAAATATACTGACTACAATATTCCTATTCTAAAAAGTATTAAAATTCATAAACACTTTAAGAAATAAAGTTTATAATAGCATGAATATATATATATATACAATGCTTCTGTGTTTGTAACCACAGCAATGATAAATAATTTGTAGCTTAAAATTTTATAATTATTAGAATCCTGGTATAATTAATATTTTATTCACACAGCTAGATGAACAAGTAGAGAGAAAGATTTATGACCTCGTTCACTTTCCCTTCCTTTAGAACTGACAGCTTTTGGGTATGCCTGTTTTGGCCAGGATATGTATTAGAAATTTGCAACTAGAACAAGAAAACTTTCCTGTATCTAAATAAGTCCCGTGCCATGTACCAGCTATTTATAAACTGTCCTTGCTAGAGAGAGTTTTGGGTGTAAAACCAATGCAAAAATTGCAGATTTCTTTGCATGTAAGTAAAGCACATTATTAGAAGCAAACATTTCTCGCTAGAGACTGAGGAAAGGAAGTCTGCAGAGTGTACGTGCTGGAAGTCAGCAAGATGATACGGTAAAAAGTAAACGTATTCCTTTCAGAACGCAAGTTCTCTGCTCTGGTCAGGCATGTTCTTTTCGTTTGCAAGAAAAAAAGAGCAAGAGTGAGTGCCCTTAACTTATTTTCTATAATTTTATCCTCCTTGCTTGTGGGTATGAAAGGGCTTTTTAAAGACCAAAACCAAAACACTAGTAATTACATTTTCTTTCCCATCTCTTCTCTTCTGTGCCTCAGTAAAGAAAGTTATTCTAGGAAAGATTTCACTAAAACATTTATTGAAGTACGAGCAGCACATGTCTCATTGTAACACTATACCAAGAAACACCACCAAGGAATAATTTTTTTTTTTTTTTTTTTTTACATGGCCCGATTTTGTACTGAGCAAAACCAGACAAACTGTTACGGATGCACACCAACAACTGATGGATTAGTTAAATTACTTATTTTAAATTTGTGTGTGAAAAAAAAACTTAATTACCTACCTCTCTTCTGACTGTAAAGTTCTGAACCTGGAAAAAATAGAAAAGAAATGTGATTTTCAAAGCTTACAGATTGAGAAACAGTAACGGGAAACAGTAAATAGCGCCAAACAACCCCAAAACACATGTACCCACCCAGATATTTATTTACCAAACTTACACTGCAAGAAAATCACCAGAAGAGCAAGATACATCTCGTTCCTGAAGAACAAACACTTAATTCCAAAATAAAACAATATTCATCATCAGAGGTGATGCCTCCAGGTACCAAAACCAGGTTTTGGTTTTTTCTGCTGTTGTTTTATGGAAACAGATAAAATTTTTCCATTAAAATGCATAAGTTTTCCCAGGTCTTCAACAGAAACTGGCTAGATCAAGTAATCGTTCCCATTACTGGAAACAGCAAACAATGACAATCTATCTGCTGCTCACAGGCAGATTACTGTTCAGGAAGTGACTGGACTTTTCCTGAGGGCGCCACCAAATGCATTTGCTTTGTTTAATTTCTTAAGGTGTATTAAAAAAAACAAGAAGTTCCAATGACATTTATCCTGCAGTTCCTGTCAATATGGGTATTTTTAAGTCATGATTAACCATTTACGAACACAAATTACCTTTGCGATTTGACCTCAGCAGATCCTTGAGTATTTCCCTTCATCCTGACATGGAGGACTCTGCCAGAGAATAGATCTACATAATCATTAATTTTTCCCCTTTACCTTCATTTCTAGGTGTCTCATCCTTGCTGTGACAAAGAACAGCTTTATTATAGGGTGCACAATGAATTCAAATCATCCCAGAAATCATAGCTACTGTTGTCTTAGATGAGAATATTGACAGGCAGGCTTCTCATACTACCATCATATATCAAAAACACAGAACTGCACAAGATTTTATTTTTAGTTCAGACAAGGCAAAACATACAAAATCATAAAACTTAAACCCCACAAGAAAAGAACCAGTTGAAGTTTCGTATCTCAGCAGAAATCTGAAGCGGCACTGGCACAATCTGAAATAGAGACTCCTCTGGAGCTGGAGTTAAATCTACTAGTAGCTTGACAGTCTTTGAATTCAGGCATCCTTGAGAGATCATCTGACCTTTTCTGTGTTGTTTAATTTTTTGCAATGATAAAAGTAGTCTGACCATACGACAACCAACCTGAAATCAGGGATGATTAATCCTACATCCAAAATCCTGGAAGTAGAAATGGAGCAAATGCAGTCAGAGGAGGAGGAAATGTTCTAAAACATCCTAATTCAGCATTTTGCCCTTCATTTCCACTGGTGTAAATGCCTGTCTGAGATACAGTAAGGAACTGATCTGAATTATTCAACTTCCTTTAACAAAACAGACAGGTTTTTTCTGATTATGGACAAAAGCCTAAAGAAAGCCTGAACACAAGTAAATCAGGAGCCATCAGCTTTGATTTAGGTGGAATTATTCTGAAGAAAACTAGTTGTGAAGAAAAGTCAAATGTAATCATTACCCAAAACCTCACTACCATGACCAGTTTCTTGATACTTAGATGGGGAGGGGAGGGGAGAACAAGGAAAGCAAGAGGATTACAGGGATGCTGCCTTATCCCTCTCTCTCCTCTTCTACTTTACTTACTTTGGTACTATCATTGTTGTATAAACATGCATGTAATCTTAAATAATCTGACAATGCAGAAGCACCAGATTTAAGCACGAATTCAATTTTTCCAGAAAAAATTTACTCTGTAACTTTTGGGAATTCAATGGTCAGTACCTTTCAGTTGTTCAGGATACTCCTTTCCTCATTTGTCAGTATACTTTTAAGTCAGGGCTCAAGTGGAATGACTTAAGTCTAAAACTGACTCAGACTATAGGCTTGATAAAGTGAGTTGAAATCATGCCCTTCAAAAAGTGTTTTTCAAGCTGTGTCCCAGAACTCCCTAAGCAGTGATTTAGTTATTCACAAAAATCAAGCGCTCAAGTCTTAATCCCTTAGTTTCTTTTCTCTGTAGACAGGGTCAATGCTTTCCTTCACTTCCACCGACATTTTCCAGGCTTGTTAAAACACTGCTTAAAACAATACTAAATACATTCACAGAAGTCTATAAATGAGACATACAGTTCTCATAAGCTTCCCTGTTTGTAGGAAAACCCTTTTTTTTCTCCTGAGTTCAATGAAAACTGTTTTTTCCCCAATAAAACAATACTTTAGAACTGTAAGTGTACTTTAATGGTTGCATTACACACAGAAGCGTGGTATTTCACAAAAGGAAACAGGAGGGAAATGCTCATCTGTTTAACAATGTATCAGCAATATCAACAAGCACCTATCTAGCTGTTTTGCAGGGAGGCAGTAGAGAATGACACAATAGTCATAGCAATTAATAACTAAAAGTAAGCTGGTTAACTAGCAATAGCATTTGTTCTCCTTAATCCAGTCTGTTTGAAACACACCAACAACAAAAGCCTGATGGTTTGGCTGGTTGCCAACAATGGTCTCCAGAGCAGGTAAAGGAAAAGAGGAGGAGGAGACGTGGCAGGTGGAGAACAAAGGTAGATCAACTTTTGCCATTGGTAACAAAAAAAAGGAAGGAAGGAGATTTCTCCCTTCCCCATTTGCCCATGAAAGAATTCAACAGGACATACAAATCTCAGCAAAACCACACCAGTGTTTTCCACGGGGGACAAAGGCTCTCCTTAGTCATAGTGAGGGAAGGGGAAAGCGAGTGGGGGCCAGTATCTTTCAAAGTGAGCCAATGTTCAGAACCAGGCCAGTTTCAGACTGAGGTGAAAAGGCCACCTTTGAGGACAAACCAGGTCAAGAGTAAGGTTTAATGGTGCCAATGGTACCTGAGGCTGTTGTGAGATGTCACTCCCAAGTGAAGTATGTTCCGTAAGATCTCACAGGCTGATTAGTGTGTCATATTCTTGATTAGCCCTCAACGTTGCCCTGGAGAAGAAAATCTGGCTGGTATTGACCAAAACACAAGAAGTAAATTCAACTGCAGGAATTTAAGCCAAAATGTCATGAAACTTGGAAGAAAAGCATTTCAAATGCAAAAGAATGGCTTGAGACCATCTTCCATTGTTAAACTGGAAATCAGATTGACTTAAACAATTTAAAAGTACCTGTGCCAGCAATACAGCTGCATATTTTCCTAACAGCCATATTACTGTAATCTCTCAAGATACGTTTTTCTGAAGTACGTAAAATCAAAGTTATTCTAATATACATCATATAAAGAACTCTATTGTGTCCCTGTTATATTTGTGGGAAAAATAGGATTGCCCTCAAAAAATGCAACACACCTGAAGCAGACAGAATAATCTTTATAATCTGATGCAATGCCCTTTGAAACCTATGAGAATCATTACATTTAATCTACTGCCCAACAAATCGAACCCTTAAACATTAAAGCTGTACTCATCTGGGAATTCATGATCCCTGTTTCTACTGTCTGGATCCCCTTTTACTTGTTTACATTTCCTAAAAAACATCAGCTCTGTCACCCAAACAGAGCTTTGCCTAATTCAGAGGCAAAGCCTGTCTTCCTAACTAAGGGCAAAATGATGAATAAGCTTTTTTTTGCCTCTACAAATACAATGTTTTCAGCCAGTCCCTTATGACAGGAAAGGAAGCTAGGAGTTCACATTTCGGCTGTTTGTTTCCATTTGCTCTCCAGCTGGCTAGCATGACAGTAAAGAGCACACCACAGTGCCCACCTTTAGGACTAACATCTTTCTTCATCACAGAGCACATGCTGATTCCAGCGAATCTTCTGGGGCCCTAAACTTTGTATCCTGGTCTCAAATGCCCATTCCTGATAGGAGTTTCGCTTTCTTCAAAAAAGATTAAGTCTTTACATCTGTTGCCTTCAGGTTCTACCTCACTGATTTACTGACAAAACATTTCTCTTAACACAACATTCTGGGGTCATCGATTCTTGTCCCTGATTATGGAGGCTCCAAATAATTTCTTGTATAAATTCACTCACTTTAAAAATGGTTAACTGCTGTAGAGGTGTATCTACAAATGTTTGGGATTTCCTAAATTTTATTTAAAAATTTATAGAAATTCAGACATCCGTGTCCACCTATACCAAAGTCAACACAAGCTTTCCAGTAACTAAACCAAGAATAGAAAAGCAGCTCTTATTTCTAATCCCCCAACCCCTGATGCGTATAATCTTTTAATCATTTTGGTTCCTTACAACTGTGAACTAAATTTGCTTAATTATCACTTCCTGTTTCAGTATACTCATAGATAACAGAATTCTAATAAATGCTGCTATTTTCACAGGTGTAGACAAAACCTGGATGAACTGGAATGAACTGAGTTTTTTCTGCTTATATTTTCAGGGTATATTGTCTTCTCTTGAACGTGGAAGATCCACATAATTTGTCTTTATTTTAGAAGTGCCTCTTTACACCTCCCTAGAGAAGAATAAAACATTAATTTTATCCCTAGATTTGAATATTTACGAAGGGCATTAAAGAAATGAACATGGGGGTTTTTTCGGAAGTCTAGAAGTCCTACAGTTTACAGAAATTCTAGATTGCTGAAAGTTTGTGCGTCTCAGAATAAATTGCGTTTCACAATGGCACCATCTACTGGGAGATGCCCACTGCAGCAAAGCACGCTGCGGTTCCCTCACTTCTCTTTCACAATTAAACCCTATGATCACTGATATCCAACACCTCCTCCAAATGGCAATACAAAGTAGATCTGGAAAAGTAACTGAAGGAACCAGGAAGCTGATAATGAGAGAATATCACTGAGGCTTTTCCACTTCAATTTTTCTTTTGAATACAACACGAGCTAATCATTACTATTCAGCTTTATGCTTCCTTACTGATGGTGCAACATTGAAAAGAACACTAGGAATATGAAGTCTTGACTTGTATTTCATGCAGCACACACTTCCACATATCCTAGAAATTCCTTCTTTTGGAGGTGTGAAATCTGTTCATTGGTTTACATTATGAACGTGGTCTCTAATACCACTTCAAACTTTTATCTGTTCCAGTAGTGCACATAAGTGACTGATTCTACATCTTTGAGGACATTTTTAACCGCTGTCCTCTACCGGGTTAACAGGTTCCTCAGTTTAGAAACAGAGGTCACAGGCTGTGTTACTATCACACAGTGTGCTTATCTGGCAACATACCAGAATATGCACTTGTTTTGCTTAACATCCAGAATTTCTGGATGCAGCAGAAAAATAGCCTCAAGCTCTGAAATAATATTCATGGACAGTGCCAGAGAAAAGGTCAAAACCTTCTGGCTGGAGAGGGAATTAATTCTGGAAATATTTTTCTGTCTCTGTACATTCCCATTGGTTTTGTATTGCTTGATGACCCTCCAAGCATTATTCTACATCAGTTTCATAAGTAAAATTCAGTTGGTAGTCACTCAAAAAGCTGATCCAAGTTGACAGAAAATCTTTCAGCAGACTTTACACAAACCAAGAGGAAGAATTTATCTGCTTTCTGATCTGCAGCAGGTATCTACACACAGCCATAGCTGCTACCATATAACTTCTGGTTAGGATGCACGAAGGTATAGATATTCCTCAGAGTACACAAAGAGAAGTTTGAAAAGGGCTGAAAAACAGACCCAGTCCTGATAGGTGTATGGTTTTTTTAACACTTTTTTCATTCAGTCTGTTAAGTAGTCAGAGTTGTTTAAAAACTTAATTTTTACCAGAGGTTAGGAAGCAGAAAAAAGTTAAAATTACATCTATGAGTTTGTAAAGAAGGCCAGTAAGAGCATACTGTGTATTTTCCAACCCATACTATTCTTATAGCAATTCCTGAACCTATTTGCCGTGAATGTTTTTCAGACAGTGATGCCAGAATTTACCCCAAGACAAATGTATTAGTAACCCTAGTTTTCAGTGTCTCACCAAAATTTTTTCTTTCTTTTTTCTTTTTTGGGGGGTAGGGGGAGAAGATTCAGAGGGAAGACATATAATTCCAAAATACTCATCTCTGGTGGATTTGGGAGATGCTAGGTTAATTAAATTGGTTACCCAAAAGTTACTGCCGCCTGTTGACATGTCCCTTGCAATCTGCAGTTAATTTAAAACCATTTGCTACATGAACATCCTTATTCAGAACCTGAGGATCACTGCAAGAAATGTAATGATATCTTAAACATGCATATAGAAGAGATCACTTCCTCTTCTATTCTCACTTGTCCTCTAGAGAAACAGTTTTCTCACTATCAAATACTAAGTAGTTAAAATAAACAGCAGACTTTCCACCACAGCCATTTTGAGTAGGAGTGTAAAAATACAGTATTCCGTGATGATCTAGCTATATCGGTAAAACCTTTTTGCAGACAAAACAGAAGCGCTTAACTTAATTCATCACCAGACAAAACTGTCAGTATATGGTGATTTCTAGCAAACCTTCTGCAGACATCTACTATAGCAGATGCTCTTCCAGAACGGATGACCTCTCAGGACAAGAAACCGGGACTGGAAATAACTTTTAAAATTCTGCTGAAACATGCACATTTCCCTGGAAGCCTAAGATAAGACGGATACAGTGTGAAGCCTTCACAGCCTTACTACAGAATGCTATCTCACACGATTTCCATCCAAAGAATTGACCTTGTGAATGAATGCTGTTTGGCTTTTACTCTCTTCCACCTGCTTGCCTGAGGCAGAATGATGTCACAGCACCAAGTGATAAGCATCTCCCTTTCAGACTTCTTAGCTTACTTGTTTTGGCTGGATTATTTCTGTTCATTATTCTTTGTTAAAATTATTTAGCTCTTATGCATACAACCACATTGATTTCAGGTAGGAAATTTGTACATCTAATAAAAAGAAAACTCAAGCTGGCACAGTATCTTACTGATGCTACAAAACTCTGTGTATGTATGCCTAACAAATCAACATCATGTTAGTATGAAGTCAACAGCCAACTCTGCAAGAAAAACCACCAACATGGAAGTAAACTTCATTTACTACTATCCAGGACACTCTTCAAGGGACCAATAAGCTAGTTAGTATTCAAAGTTAAAGTCAGTATTCAAAAACTCACCGAAAGGTAACGCCAAAGGCTAATTTTGCCTTTTTTCCCTGTTTCACATTGACAATACAGCAAACTGGATGCCATATGGACCACATGAATGCCATTCTCCTTGCTGAAGGGCAAAATAAGACAGTAACATTTTGTCTCAGAGTAACACTACAGGATTTAATGAAGCTTATTCTCTTAATTTTGGGCCATTTCCAATCCATGTGGTAGAAAAATACTGCCTTAAAGCCTTTGATAAAGCTGCCATAAAGATACTATCCATCTTCAGATCTGTTGAATACTCATCGCAACTACATCCACATAACCCAGCAGAAATTAAAAGCATTATTCCAAGAGTACTGCTCGAGTATAATAATGCATCGTTGGCATACACAGCTCCATGAGTACACAGAGCCTGTTGGATTATGCTTTAACAGAACTCTAGTATCTCCAGCCCTTCCTTGCCCTATAGGACTGAATAATCAAGTAAATTTTTCGGGAAGCTTCTTTCATTCAACCCAGCTTAATCACTTACATTACAAGCTTCATCTGAAGTCTCATTTTCTAACCAATACATGTTATTACTCTGCTAGCGGCAAGCTAGCAATTGCATTCTGGCTTTTATACAGACCAGCAGTAAGCCTCAGCTACCAAATCCCATCATAACAGTTCAAAAATCTTTTTACAGAGGAAGTGTCTCTACCAGTGCTCTGCAAAGCAATTATAAAAGTTGGAAAGTAAATGGATGTTTGAGAAGATGAAACAGCCAGGCCAAAGTATTGGACAGTTAAATGAAACATAGTTCTTCCTCATAATCCTACATGTATAGTTGAGATGGATAGGACTAGTCAAAGAAAACATATTCCCTCCAATTTCAGACTCTAAACTCAAATTTCAAGGAAAACAAAACCAAAACAAACATTGAGGACACAGATGCACTGAACTATAGGACCTCCACCCAAGCCAGAGCAAGCGCAGGGCTGCCTGGCAGAGCTCAAACCAGCCAGGAAAGGCACAAAGAGCTCTCGGGGAGCTCTCCTCACGTCCCAGACACAAACTGCTGCTTTAGCCTGCGCTTTTCCCCCCTGGACACCCACATCATGCATCCTGAGGGAACCATCCCCTGGACACCTGCACCATGCATCCTGAGGGAACCATGGAGCTCTCCTCACGTCCAAACACTAACTACTGCTTTGAGCCAGCGCTTTTCCCCCCTGGACACCCACACCGCACATCCTGAGGGAACCGTGTAAACTCCTTGCATGCATGCACACTGAAAGCTTGGTGCCAACTGACCTTTAAAATAAATAAATACATATATATATATATGGACAAATTCACAGGTTTCAATAACTATTCGCCATTACCCACACACAAAATGAATCCACTTCTAAGGAAAAGTCAAGCATTCCGTTCCTAATGAGCCAGGGCAGCCAAGCCCCTCTGTGGCTTTACAGAGCGGGAGGGAGAGGCCGGCGGCCCAGCGGCTCACGCACTCTCCGCTGCCCGCCATCAGCTGCCCACCGCCCTCCCGCCCCGCGCCTCAGGGGGAGGCCGGGCCGCCCCTGCCCCTCACCGCCCGCCACCGGCGAGCGCGGCCCGCCGCGCGGCCTTGGCGCCACAGCCCCAACGGCTCCTCCCTCCTCCTGACAGGGCGGCCGGGCGGGCGGGCCGCTGTTCCTTCGCCACCTGCCTGCGAGCGCCCGAAGGATGTTTTTTGTGGTTTTCTGACAAAGAATAGGCTTCCCCAACAGGAAAGGGCACAAACGCTCCCAGTTCTTCTCCTGGCAGCTGGGTCTTTACACACGCTTCCTGCCAGCTGCACAAAAATACTCCACTCTGGTGGTTGTCAGCATTTGCGAGGGGAGGGTGGAGGTTATCTTAAAAGAAATTGAACAAAAAAAGAAAACAAAGAGGAAGTTACACGCAAGATTCTGAAACTTTGCAATGCTGCAACAGACCAGGCTTCGGGAGGTGTTTTGTATTGTGCAGAAGAGGACAGACTGCGGGGCCTTGTCTTGTTACCTTCAGAAACTGGAGACAAATAAGACAAGTATCACAATAACACTTCTAAGGCATTCTCTAGAAGTACTTACTTCCTCACATGCAACAGGGCCTACCTAGAGTTCTTCAGAAGGCATTGCCTGCATATAGCTAAAGATTATATATTTCCTTTGCCCAGGGGATGACAAGTAAAGAACATCTGCTTGCTGTAACTAATCATGTAGCTTTGGATCACTGACTAGCTCTTCACGTTTGTTTCTACAATGATGTTGAACTCAAGTTAGTGATGAGATTTGTGCCTTCTAGTACAAGATCTCACTTCCTCACAGCTTAATATTTGAAGTTTGACCAAAATATTTCCTTAACAAGCTGGCTAGCTATAAATATTTATTAGCATCTTTAAAATTCTATAGATTTGATACTTTTTTTTTTACTTTTTTTTGAAGTATATTGCTGTTAAAAAAAAACACCAGTACCATGTGCTCCCAACCATATGCATTATCTCTAGCACATGTGTGGATGTTTGATGTCAATCAGCAACCTCATTCCCTTATGAGAACAATGCTGGAAAAATTAATTATATATAGTGTTGTATACCACATGGCAACACGGTTCTACCACACAGCTCTCACACGGAAAACTGATTATGTCAGCTATGTCTTAGAACAACTCCATGTAACATTTATTTATATCCCAGACTGCTGTTCCTCACTCCCCAGCTTTTTCTTCTGTCCACTACTCACTCTGCCACAGGCTAAATTCAAGTTGAATATGACAAAAGTCTTTACATAAACATCAGTAAAGATCAACACTGTTTCCGTATTCAGGACTTCCTCAACCCCTAGAGGCACGCCTTGAAGATCTCATTAGTGTAACAGCACCAGCTGTCTTGCTCAGTATCAAGAACATGGTTTTTCTCACAATTCTGCTGTTTTCCTACCGTAAGCCAAGGACATCCTTAAATATTACAGATCTTTCTAAACAGGAACCATTGTTTCTTGTCTGAAAGCTTTCTTTTCTTCTCTTAGTTCAAATGTCCCAGCAGATTCAGAAAACTACTGCAAATAGCAAAGGTGGGTTCTCTTTTTTTGTTTTGGGGTTGTGCTGAAATTGACTGTTAACAAAAAAAAATGGGGAGGGATTGAAAAATGTCCAAGGCCTTAATGTAAATTTAAATCTTTCACCCCTGTTTGTGCAGTCAGGCAGTTTACAAATTTCTATAAAGGTAACTATCTCTGCTGACTTGTATGTACAGTCAAAACTGATTTGTTGTTAAAACATATTTCCCCCCCCCCCCCCAAAATTTTAAAATTTATCTTAGTCATGAGCAGTTTATTATAATTTTCTACTAAAATAGACTACAAGTTTTTATAACAAATTTATTTCTATAATATCATAAAAGCAAACTAATTTAATAGACTGTCAAGGCTCCTACTGCTACTATTCAAAAGTTCAATCTACTTACACAAGGTTAATTCTGCTGGTTTACATACAGCCACAAATAAAATACTGTTTTCAGTTTCAGGCTGACATGCTACCTCTCAACTAGCATATCAGGCTACTTTCTCCTAGAATTAACATCCCACGATATTTGTATTTATCTTTTACACTTCTATTATTTTCATTGCTGCTGTAGTTCAAAAGTGTTTTTGTTGGTTCACCTGGATACATCTGTTGGCTTTGTGTGTTTACATTCTCTTTTGCATAAATACATGCATTTTTCATCAAGTATTTGAAGCTGCATACTGATTTTGAAAAATACAAAGTTGTGTTGGCTGCTACCAGAGGTAGAAAAAAATATAATTCTCTATTTCAACAGAAATAAATATAGCTTGGTCCTCAACATATTTTGGGGAAAATCTGAGAGTTTCTTGAACGATGGGTGCAGCAAACTCACTCAGAAGTTTCTTCTTTTCAGAGATGATATCTAATCCCAGGCTCATACCTGTTCACGGGACTTTGAACATAGTGAGGAACCAGAACGTGACCCTCTCCTGCCACTCAGACTCCGGATCTCCACCTGTCAGATACACATTGTTTAAACACAATCAGAAGGTATCCACTTTAAATAGGCCAGACTTGACTCCCAGTTTGTTTAACTTGACTATCAACTCTGCCAATGATGTGGGTGAATACAAATGCAAAGCTGAGAATAACATCTCCAGTGGTGGGAAATACAGCAACAGTCTCAACTTCACCCTTCTAGGTATGTGTTGCTGTATACCTTCTCAGCACATTTTATTTTAGGGGCACATAGCCATGTCTGATGCAGACTATCTGCAGCAGCAGGAATCAGGGTTTCTTAGCAGCAGGTACTGTCTTGGGCTGCAGCATGGACCTGCCTTGATTGCGGAGCTGAACTTTACCGCAAACAGCTATTACTACCTTAGGAGTTATCAGTGCTATTCTGACCTAGCTCTCATTGAGCCCTCCACCCCTGATGCCCATTTCATTTGCTGATGCTGCCGCTTAACTCTGAGTCTTGCTTTGGAGCTTGTCCTGTACTCGGTGATGCAGTCTTTTCAGTTTTCTTTTTTACAGAGCCAGTTTCCAAACCCATGCTGAGCTCACCCACCGCTCAAGCAAAGAAAGGCCAGAATGTGACCCTGTCTTGTCTCTCAGAGAACGGCTCTCTTCCTATCACATACATATTCTTCAGAGGAAGGCAAAGCATCTCTCCCCCAGTGAAGATGCAGAAGAGGGAAGCAGCTGTGATTTTTCTATTTATCAATTCCTCTAGTGACTTTGGACCCTATAAATGCAGAGCTGAAAATAGTGTTCACAATAATACAAAATACAGCAACAGTTTCAACTTTACATTAGCAGGTATGCATGCGTGAAACAGTTTACCACTGTAGATAAACAGACAACACAAATTTCAGTGTTGTAACAGCATAAGGTATTTTTGCCAGAATTTTGTTCCTGCAATGTAATGTTCAAAATATAATTTTTTTAAAATAAAAAAATAATTTTAATTTTTAAAACCAATGCAAAAAGATAGGAGTCCAGGCAGCCTAGATAATAGGAGACATTGAAGTGACCATGAAGGATGACTGTGAAAGATTCACTGTTGCAAGAGACCCTTGGTCCACCCTGGCTCCACCCTAAGAAGAATCTAGTTTCATTTTTCCGTCTGGTCCTGTGAATGAGAGAATCTACAGGCACCAGCAAGCTCCCTTCCTGCTGCTGCAGCAGTGTGCACTTAGGACTCTCCTGAGTAGCTATGTTAATCACAGTTAATCCAAAAGCTGAAAGAAAATCAAAGTCTTGTTTTTAATTTACAGACAATACTTACTATATGAAACAACAGTTCATGGCATAAACACCTGTTGTTTGTTTTGTTTTTTTCCAGAAGAGAGAAGCCATTCTCAGCCCTTGATCATTTCTCTTGGGCTAATCCTGCTACTATGCGTAATAGGATTTGCTCTGGCAATTCCATTTTTCATAATTCCTTCATATAAAGCAAGTGAGTTCCTTGAATGTCTGTTTCATTTCCCAGAGATGCTAATTTATGTTGTCAATACATTTTACTGTGTAAATGTCACATTACGAGTTGAGTTATGCTCTTAGTATCTTAGGATGTTGTCAAGTCTCCTCTTAACCAGCACAGGTAACTTAAGACATAGCTCAGAGGTTTTGCCTTGTCAATGTTTTAGAAGGCAGGTCTGGGATGGGGTAAGCAGAGCAACATCTTATTTAATAGACATAGATGTTGGGAAGAATTGAACCTCTTTGTTCTTAGTAAAGACAGAAAATTCTATGAAAAATGTCTTTGGTTAAGGAGTAATTTTTATCATGAAAATAACATTATGTGAGATCTCCAAGTATTCAAAAAATATCATGGAGCTGTTTATTTCCCTCCAAGAAAACCTGATATATGTATATAGGCATGTGTTTGTTTTTCTTTTATAATTTGCAGAAAAATTTAAGTCTACTATGTCCCCAACTGGCTTTACTTCAACAACAAATGCAGAAGAGTCTGAAGACTACGTCATATATGCAGAGATTGGTGAGTTCACCTTACTTCCTGCACAGTCACAAAGCTTACTTGTGGGAGTTGGGCTGAAGAATGCTATTATACTATTTGTAGATAGTATGGGCAAATGTCTTCAGGTACTGCAAAAGCAGCAAAGAGGACATTACTGCCACACAGTACATGAGCTAGTACTCCTACTGACCATTAGCTGAAATGCTTCAGGATCCATATTTGGCATTACTTGTCAGCCATGCATCCAAAACCGCAACTGGTTAAATGAACTGAAGTTCTGTACAAAAATCTACTGTAAACACAAGTAAAATGAAGAACTGCATTTGGCAACTCACGGTGAGACTTAAATAGCCATTACGGAGGAAGAGAAAACTAAAAGACCATTAGTAGACCAGAGGTGCAATGTCCATTTAATAAGAGACAGAAGTAGGCTATAACCAAGTTGTAGCAAAATAAAATTTACATACCCCTCCATTCTGTTCAAAATTGTTCTGTACACAGTAGTTCTCTATTCCATGTTTCTTAACTTTGACAAGACTTAAAGTCAGTTCAAACTGAAATTATGAAGTAATGCTAAACAACAAAGCAACTGACCAATGTTAAGACATTACACTGCTTCAGTTGCAGAAAATACACAATAATTAAGACATGACACGAAAGCCATGATGCTGTTAATTTGTAGTTTTCTGTGTTTGCCTAATACGTGAATGTCAGTATTTTCCAGGGAAAAAGAAACCCCCAAAACAAACCAATAGCAAAGGTATTACATTTCCCATTTCTAAATAGCAAGAAGGGAACAATACTCTCCAAACAAATCCGCCTTCCTGTTCACGTACTAGACCGGCAGAATTCTAGCTGCTCTGCTGTTAGCTCAGTGCTCTGTCCAGCTGCTCATGGCAGATATCAACCAGCATTCTAGCATGCACGGACAGTGACAACAGCTCTGATAAGGCCCACAAATGCTACAAAAAGCAGGGTAGGTTTATATTCAATACAGAATCTCACTGCCTTGTTTCAAGATCATTAAAAAAAAATAAATCTGGTCAGTCTGTTGTAATGAGTTAACGTCTGTACACCATCTTTAATCCAGAGCCTGTTAAAACAGAAGAATACATCAATTTTTCTGCTATTAGAAGAGAAGATGGAAAAGGTAAAAATCTCACACTATAAATGTTGGAACATCTGATGCACCCAAGTATGTTTTGGGGGCATTTTGCTGAGGGGAGGCCAGTTATATACTGAAATTACTTGCTTACTATGAAGAAGTTAAAGTAACTTTGAGATGCTTCCAAGGGGGGGAAAAAAGAAAACAAAACCCCCAAATAAAAAAACCATCACCACCCTATGACCCCAAAATTCAACAGTCTCATTATGAAACCATGCAGAAGATGTTATTAGTGACCAAGTTGTTGATGGAATATTAATTCTTCTGTTGTGTATCTGTACCAAAACCAACAATTATGAACTATGTTTTTCTGGCTTTTAGCAGAAGAGAGGGCATGTGCTACAATCTATTCAAAGGCCATTTTCAGAGACTGAGTACAAGGTAAGATCTCTTTTGTGATTAACTTAATCACATATTTAAGAATCTTTCAGTCCTTGGGTGTGATAAGTACCACTAAGTATGCACAGAAAGAGATGATGTATAGATACTAGCTTCCTGGCCTACCTAATTACTTCGTAGACAGACAATATAGCTCCTTCTCTACTAGCAAGCAGAAAGCCCAAGTCATAATATCCAAAGACTTCAACTTAAAAGAAAAAGAAGAACAGATAAAAATTGGAATTAAGACAGACCCAAATAGCAATCCCATTTGACAAACAACAGCTTATTGAACAAACAGCACCATAAAAACCCAAAACGAAATACAACAATGCAATCGCTGTCGGGTAAGATCCTGCTGGACACAATATACGGTCTGGCATTAAATGCATCTGATGACTAAACAGAAAGGAATAAATTATGTAAAGCTTTCACCCAGACACAAGTTCCTGTATATTTAACTAGTTTCCTGAAGTAGAAACTGGGTTGTATGCAAACATAAGATAATCAAAAGGCTTTAGTCAAGTATGAAAAGAAAAATAAATATATATATACACATATACACATCCCAACTGTGTTGTCTTCTTAGGCACATGCTAGAGGATCCGTATTTGGTCTCTGTACCTGCTGTTACGTAGCAGCAAGGATGGCAATTTCACAGTTCAACATTACTTTAGCTCTCAAGAGTATGGATAGGATGCTAAAATTATTTTTTGGGACAGTTAACTCCAAAACAAACTCTACAATCTGCTATATGCCATTTCTTAGATGTTTCTGGGTTGTTTTAATGTCATTCCATAACTAGCTTACACAGAATTCCATGAGTTCAGTAAGTCACACAGCCACACTATACTAACCTTGAGTTATATCTAGCATAATTACTCTATGCAGCAATTAATATTATGTTACAAGTAACCTGTTTAAAGTTAAAGCACCACCACATTAATAGAAGAAACTTAAGGCAAGTTCTTGTGTTTCATGACATTGATGACTACCAGTGGCCACATGCCTCATTGTATACACTTTAAAGCATTTTAATATAGTGACTCAACAAGCTGTACAGACAGTAAATCTACAGAACAGAATCACTGAATTTCTTACCTATGCAAACTCTTGTATCTGATTTTGACATTTAGGTGTTGGATAAATATGATCACACGTTAGTCTTTTTCTACCATTCTCGATGTACAGACATCTTTTGTCCATAAAAATGCTTGTCAAAACCTGTTCAATTTATTTCTTCTATTTCCTCTGTTACTCTTGATAATGTATTTTTGTTTAAGTTTTAAAACTTTTTATGTTTATAAAGAGCAAGATTAAATAGCTTAAATGTTAAAGAACAGAGGCCACACAATTGAAATACATTCCTACAAATAGACAGTATGTTATTAAAATCTTTTAAGATTTGGAAATCTTTTATATAAAATACCATTTTCCAGCAGAGCCCATAGTTGTGTCAGCAATACACAGATGAATTTTTGGGCTAGGATGGAGTATTTTCAATAAGATAGTAAAACCGAGGACATGAAAGTGAGTATGTCCCTGCTAACAAGGGACAAGTTTGTCTCTTCCCTCTTTTCAAGGTAACCTGGAAGATCTAGATGGTCTAGACGAACAGAAAACAAATGTACCAAGTTTTAGCAAAACCATTTGCAGAGAAACTACCGAGTCCATGACACCATAGAAGACAGTTCAGGCACAGATGTTTAAGAAATTCCTTTTACTCAGTGAATTTAAGTTTACAAATTTTTGGCTGCTGTTACATACTTAGTTAAAAAGTCCTTCAGCCTGGAAATGTGCATCATTTCCTTCATGGTGGTGTCTCTGCTTCTCAGCTGGACTACTCCATTCTCTAAAGTGGCATCAGTTATCAAGATCATGAAGAGAACACTCATCTCATCATACCTGCAAAGAAGAGAGCGCACCTGTTACTGCTTTTGGTGTACAAAAAATGCAGCTAAGTTATGTATAAGTGATCACAAGCTATAAAAACTTACTTTTGCTACACTGCACTAAGTCCAGTGTGAAGACACCAGTTTTCTTGTGCCTTTCCTTGCCTACCTGATTACATGTCTTTGTATGTTCTAAAGTAACTAAACAATTTAAAGAATGTTACTTAGTGACCTAATACAAGAGTATTTTTGTAGAAGCAGAATACATCTTTCTTCTGTTATTTAATAGCCAGACTTACTTTGAAGACTACTGCACATGAACAAAGAGTCGTATTTATTTTCTTTCGGGGAAAAAATATTCATCAATATGCTCAAGATCCATTGATTTGAGCAGTGATATGTTCAAAATTCACTCCTGATCAATAAATCACATATGAAGCCCTCAAACGGAATAGCAGATTTTTATTTCCACAAGTAATTCCATCACAAACGACAATGTTAACAGTTTCAGACCTGAAAGAACTTCAAGGCTAGACACAGGGTGCTATCTGAAATTGTACTTTAGAATGAAACACAGAACCAGTCCAGATGCAGAAAATGGGGGTGAGGGCAGGAAACAGTTCTATGAGCTTATGACTCATCTCAAGAAATCTATTTTCATTTTCAATAGGAGAGTCTCAAAAGGGCATTTCACAGTTCCAGGGAAGTAACAATAACATGTGAAAGGCTTACACTTCACTTAACTTATAAAATGATCTAACATTGCTCTTTGTAATAAAACTAATTGAATCCAAGTTTATAGTCTGGGATGCATGCCTTCAGTCATGTGGTTACTGCCCTCAGTGACTTCTTACTGACAACAGGCATATTTTCGCTAGTCCACAAAGGTCATTTTTCACCTTCACAGTTTAATTTACAAAAGACTGTTTCTCCTTACTTTGTATAAAGCTGTTCCAGAGATACCTGCACGGTTTCAAGGTAACCCGGCCATACAGAAATTCTATTTTCTGACAGTTCATTGAACAATCCTTGACAAACCTGTGTTTATTTTTAAAAATGAAAGTTAAAAGACAGTTTTTGAGGGTTTGAAATACTGTACAAAGAAGCCACTACAACTTTAGCATTTGCAGTGTTAGCATTCCTAGCTGGTGTTAATTTTCTGGCTGAAATAATCGCAAAGTAGTAAGCAGCCTGGCAATTAAGTCTCCATCTCTATGTAAAAACATGCCAGTGTGTTTCCTCCCTTCTGTGGGGACTGGCTTAATGACTGACTTAAATAAAAACTTTAAAAATCCTTCTGAGGACGTGACCCATGCATTAAGATAATTCTGAAAGATTAAGAAGCAGATAGGAATTGTGTTACATATTTTCCTTAATTTTGCATGGAACAAGTATCAACTCCACTAACAGCACTGAAAGCAGCGTGTTAACACAAGGAAGACATCTACTGCTTGCTGTCTGCATGTACTCCTTCGACTACGACTTACAAGCTGCACAGCAGAAGCACCGTAAAATCTGTACAACTCATCTACAACCATGAGTCTCCAAGAATCAAAACAGCAGCATGATTTTTCCCGACATAAACAGCGTCCGAGTTGTAACAGACAGTTACATGGAGAGTCAATGCTCAAAATTAAAATACTTTCTTACAACGTACCTGCCTCAGCTCTGTTGTTGGACCTTTTCCTACGTCCAAGGCCACTTTAAGAGGTGCTAAACAAGGATGAAGCTTAAGTACCTAATGATTTTACAAAAAGCAATAGATTACTAAATGTATTTAGTGTGAAATTCTAAACAGAACTAGGAAATACTGATTTTTTTTCACTGAAATTAAGGTTCTAGACATGCAAAAATTTTCTTATGGTACAAAACCTTAAATTAGAAGCAAGCTGTATTTAATATAACTAGTACATGTGCCAGATAGGTTAGTGCGGCAGAAATCACTCTGTTTTGGCTGAGCCCCAGAGAAGAGATGACTTTTTTTTTAGCAGAGCTCCATCCTTTTTAATGGAGCCAGAGTGATCAGAGACAGCCCAGCAGACAGTTACCATCCAGTCTAGTGCCTGTTCTTAAAGGCCAAACAGCTGTTTGATTAACAAGTGCTTCTGAAAGCTGGCACTCTGAAAACCAGGGTAGAAGTGGGAATAACAATGGTCCACAGGGAAAAGCCCCACTACCACCTGCAAACCACTTTTCCTACTCTACTCAGCCACCTTCAAATGCTGCTGGAAGAGAAACACTCCTCTTTCCCAGCACAAGAGCTACATTCCAATTCCTCTTAACTCCATCCACTTGCATGGTAAGAGCCTACCCACTCGTCAGAGAAAAAGAAGGTAAAGCAGAAAAGGTGACCTCAGAATGAGAGAAAAATTGCTTATGTGAGTGAAAAGGACCGCAGAGGCAGTCCTTGCGGCCAGCCTATCGCTACCAGTAAGAAGCCTTCTGTCTGCCCCGGCTGGGGAAGGGAACAGAGCATGGTGATGTGGAAAAGAGAGATACTGCCACGCTCGAATTCACCACATTGCCTGTGGGTTTGTGTACTTACGACTTTCCTTACACCTTCTACAGAAATTTACCTTTCTCTGTGAATTTTTCTTTTTTGTTAGTGGATTCTCAGCTAGCTGTAGAGAATCAAAGAGATATGCTAATACTCCTCGGTCCAGGTTGCCACTCACAGACAGAACGTGAGGAATAACATTCTTCCTTCCATCTCGGCCCTGAAGAGAAAAAAACCCACACAGGGATACCTCAAAGACTGTCCCAAAAAGCCATTTGTTTACTTTAAATGTATGGGGCAGCACTGCCCTCAAACACCCTTACTACACTTCAAATAAAATCAGACACATTTAAAAAAGTTACCAGCAATCTTAGAAGTGTAACAGTAACTAGGCAAGACTGTAACCCCGGGGAAATCAGAAGATCAGAGCAGGAAGGGATTATTTTCTTGTCCTGCCTCACAGACCATAAATTTCATTCTATAACAAATACTTCAAATACTTTAAATTCTGCATTTTCTTTTGGAGATTTGTAGATTACTTCCTAGAGACCACAAGGATCTGCCCCCACAGTCATGTAGGTAACATTACAGTCTTCTGCCTTCTGTATAGGAACAAACTGCAAAACCAGGACAGCAGACAGGCCTGCCATGAGGAGAAGGTTGCAATTTACTGCTAAAATACCAAGTTACCCTTGTTTTATCTGTTCAGCCTGACTTTTCAAACACTGTCACACGTTATAAGTTTGTCCTCTACGATATATCCAGCAGAAAAGTTTCCCTCTGGTCCATTCGCCCTTCTGAGCATGGTAACTTCTATAAAGCCTTTTGCAGCGTTTATAATGCGTTAATCCACGTATACATCTATATATCTGGAATTGGACAAGCTACAGAAAGAACATCTACAGGTTCTTGTTGATGCAAAGTTCACACTGCGTTTGTCTGACATCTACTCACACATACAGATAAAGGCTATGCAGCTGTCCTGTCAATATAGCTCATTTCTAACTTCAAAGAATGAACTCCTTGCCAAAAAAACCCCAAAACTCTATTTTACCTGCTTCTGAAAATGAAGGTCTGACTGAGAGTAGCAATTGTACTGCTTTTACAACAAAAGAATAAAAAGTCGCACGCTAAGCAACTGGACCAGCAAAGAAACCATTTCTCTCACACGTTATCATCTTCATCAGAAAAAGTTTTTAATACAGTAAAGCTTACAAGTAATTTTGAACTATCCCCTGGATACATCTGTAACAGTTCAGTATCACCAAGGTTCGTCAACGTTTCTATTGTTTCTGTCCCCCAAGGAAAGCTGTAGTGTAAATGAAATCCTTTCCTTCCTTCTTCATCCTGAAAGTCGGTGCTGCTGAAGTTAGATGGGCCTACTGCAAACTGAAAATAAGAGGTGATCACTACTGTGCATACTGTATTGAACAAAATAAAGTCTGTAACGCAAGCTGAAGTCTGTGATTTTCAGTAAAAGATTTTTATGAATTACAGTCCCAATCTCTTTGTTGTTTTACAGCATTTTGATCTCAAATCACTTACAGACACAAAGCATTTGCCTTTCTGCAAGTCATGTTATAAACTACTTAGGTTCACCATAAACTTTGTTAGCTTTTTGGTTTCTCACAAGAAATGCCTGTATTTCAGTGACAAGAACAGGCCAGCAATGCAACGCTGTAAAACCAGTTGGGGTGTCTGCTCCCCCACTCTGATATAAGGGAGCAGGCTGAGATTTCCCAGGGGAATGCTGCTGTTACCTTTCTCCACCATTGCAGCCTCTGGCGTAACCAGTAATCGAGCCACTGTCCTGCAGTTCTGGGAGAACTAAACCATGCAAGCAAAGACGCGGTCCTTTCGCCTATTCTTTAAACAATAGCAAGGGCAGCAAGTTAACTCCTTCAAAAATAACAGAGAAAAGGCAAGAGACTGTATTCAAAAATAATCCAAAAGAAAAACAAATGCAAACAGTTGGTTTAAGTAAGGAAAGGGGATTAATCGCTTAATTACTCTACCTGGTAAGGTTTTCGCTGTGTTGTTCGCTTTCTGGAAGGGAGTGGAAGCATACTCCAACCTGAGCAAGGCCACAAGGCAGCCTCTTGTTCACCAGTTCTAAGCAGCTCACATATTGTGCCAAAGCACCTGTCAAAAGGCAAAGGGCTCATTTTAGCAGCCACAGGAAAATTTTAGTTGGTTTTTTTGTTTTTGGGGGTTTTTTTGGGTTGGTTTTTTTTTAATTCTACCAAACGCAACCCAGGCAACACACACGGGCCGGCCGTACGACCAGCCCGCGGCCCGGGATTCAGCCCGATGCCCGCCGCACCCGCTCAGGACCACGCTCCCGTAATTCCCGCAGGCGCGGCGGCACGTACCGGGCAGCAGGCTCTCGCGGAGCGTCCACGCCGCCCCCAGCGCCGCGCCGCCCGGCCGCCGGTCCCCGAGCGCCTCCGGCCGCAGCAGGCGCAGCCCCTGCCCGGCGGGCGGGCCCTGGAGCGGGGCGTCGGCCGCGAACACCTGCTCCCGGAAGGCCAGCGCCGAGTCCCACCACTGGGCCGCCAGGTTGGCCCGCAGCGCCGCGCCCAGCGGCCCGAAGCCCGGGTGACAGCCGCTGAGGTAGGCGCGCCAGGGCTGCGGCTCGGCGCCGCCCCGCAGGAAGTGCCGCCGCCGGCACACCTCCAGCAGCTCCGCCCCGCTCGCCGCCTCACGGCCGCCTGCCGCCGCGTAGCGTCGCGCCGGGACGCCGGGCCCCAGCCCCTCGGCCGGCCGCAGGGGAACGCGGCCGCACCAGCGGCACCCTTGGCGGCAGCCCAGCGCCATCTTCCCCGCCTCCCGCATGGCGGGGGCGGCCACTGCGCGTGCGCCGCGGCCCGCGCGCAGGAGGCGGAGCTGGCGCTCGGCCCGGCAGCCGCGAGCGGGAAGCGCAGCTGCCGCGCGTGCGCGCTGGGCCGCCACCCCCCGCCCGTTCCCTCAGCGGCGGCGGGGAAGATGGCGCCGGGCCGCCGCGGGTGGCAGCGCCGGGCCTCCCTCTCGGGCGCGGCGGCCCCCGGCATAGCGGAGGGGGGGGCAGATCACAGCCGCACAGCGGCGTTCCAGGGGGGAGCCCCCCCCCCCCGAGCGGGCCTGAGGCAAGACCGCGCCCAGCGGGGAGCGGGGGGGCGGCGCGGTGCTGCCTCCGCCCCCGCCGCGGGCGGCACCGGGATGTGGAAATTTCCATCGGTGCCTCACCGCGGCTCCGGACCAGCGGCGGCCGGCGGGGCTGTGGTGCCATCAGGCTGCCGTAATCGTGTGCGGGGGGCCGGGGCTCTGCGGCGGTTACCGTGAGCAGCTGTCCCGCAGCACCCCCGGTACCCTCGGAGCGGCCCGGTACAGCTCCTTCGCCCAGGTTTGTACGCGCCGCCAAGCAAGGCCCTTCCCCTCAGGGAACACTTCCCGGCATCGGGGCCACTCAGAAACAGCAAGGAAAAAAGTCCCGAGGCACGGTCCTGTTTATCCGAGTTGTGCCTTACAGGTTACATCAAAATAATCTCAGAAATAACACTGCAGTAACCATGTCACGTGTCTAAAAGCAAGACTGACTTAACTCCAGGTTTAAAAATTACTTCAGCTTCTAAAGGTAGCCCATTTGGCCACTTCATTACACTGAAGTCCACCAAGAATCTAAACCTTGAAAAACCTGAAGAGTCACTCCCCACTATTTCCCGGTGAAGTTTCGAACGCGCATTTCCAACCGGTAGGATTTGCAAACACCTGCCTGGGTTTCACTTTCACAAACCTGGCTGGTGCCACCCCCCCTCTCAAGGGAAAAAGCCGCCTCTGCATCACCGTTGAAAGACCCCAGTCAGTCCATTTTAATTCACAAGCTAAAAAAAGTGTTCTACTTTTTTTTATACTAAACACCCCTTTAAAACAAACTTAAAAGGGAAACCAGCTTTCCATGCATTGTTTCAGGCAACCGACCCGGAAAGCTGGCAATCAATGCATCGTATTTCAAAAGATATGCAACTATTTACTTCCTTGTTTTCAACACTGATAGCACTGGGCAAGGGGAATGTTGCAAAACCAGCAGGAACGACTTTCCACAGTGCCAACTAGTTTTATACTCAACCTTCAGTTTCAGGACTCCAGCTGAAGTTCTGACAAAAAGTGATCATGAAGCCAGCCGCCAGAATTCCACAGAAAAAGCAGAAGTGTATGGTCGAGGCACATGAAGCTGCCGTTAAGACCATCACAGGCTGAACCTCAGAGGTAAACAATCACCAAGCGCAAAGCTCGGACTACCAAAAAGATCTAAAGCATCAAAGAACAAACTTGGGTTCAAAACAACTTAGAATCTTAGCCTTGATTCTTCCAGACTCAACCTTGAATACATCAAGCTGTAGTTCGAGCATTGTTAAACTTGCAACTAATTGTTACCAATAAACAACTGAAAGGAAGGAACTGGAAGTCAGCATTAACTGGAATTTTAGGATACCATGCTCGAAAGCAGCCAAGTACTTTAACCCCAGGATCAAACATTAGTCCAGCTATGCATCTCATCAAAATGCTGTTGCTCTGCCCAGCACAGGCTGCGCTTTGAGACTAGTCATTTGCATGTACTTTCAGTAAAAAAAAAAAAAGCCGTGAAGTATGTGGATGGGTCAACAGCCCATTTCCCTCCCCCCACTTCCATAAAGAAATCACTGCTCAATACCAGTTTTAGTATAATTTGAAGTTTTAATACTAAGATCTTCCCATTTCTCTGAAGCTCATAGTAAGCCTGCATGCTAACTCACAAGGCCTGACAGCTGTAGATACATTACACTCAAGCCTAGTCTGCACATATGCTCCTGTGAAGGCGACAGTTACGGTGCTGCAAAAAGCTTCCTACGCTTGTAGCAGCTCATCAGCAACACCACTGCAGTTTTGGTTCACAAGACTTGTAGCCATACCATTACTCCAGTGGGTATTCTCCAAAAACTGGCCCTACACTAGTGAGACAAGGAAGAGCACTGTTTCCAACAGTTACTTAGAAGCCAGCTTTAGTTTTCTTCCCCATCAAAGCAGAGCCTGCCATGCTAAGCAATCTAGCCCAATCAAGGCAAGGCTGGTTTTTGTATAAGCTTAAATGTTTAATCAGACACAGTTGAGAAACCTTTCTAGAATTTAATATAAAAACATTTGACATTCCATTAATGTAAAGTTGTGCACATGTTGAGAAAATTGCCATCTGAAAGAAAATTCGGTCTTCAAATATCTTTATTGGAAGGCCATGCACTGCCTCCTGTTAACTGTATTTCAAATCACTGTACATTTACTTTGAAAACACTGTCTGCATTTTCTAGTACAAAAAACTAAAAATTGTTTCAGGAATGTAGAGAAATATTCAACTTAAATAGCGAAAAAGTGCACCATAATTACTGCTGCACTGCAGTCATTTCTGCATTTCCCATTTCTTAAATAACTATCCTGTTTTGATAACACACAATATAAAGAGCAATTATGAAAAACTGAGACATTTAAATACACTAAGTTATTGAGAATAACTTGTCGGCATTGGGTAACCTATCATAGGAGCAGCACCAGTGGCAGGATATGCATACTGCTGTTGGTTCATGCCATTGTGCATATTTGCAATGTTACTTCCATACTGCTGATCATAGCCATTCTGGTAAGCTCCGGCAGGGTTACCAGCCCTGAAGCCAGCTTGCATGCCTGCAGCTGCAAAGCCGTTTCCAAAAGGAGTTCCATTACTGAAACTTTGGGCACTGTAGGCCCCGTTTTGAGTTTTTGCTCCAAAGTCTCTCTTTCCTAGTGCACCATAGTTTCTCTCAAAGTTCTCCCTCTCTCTAAAACTACTAAATCCACCCCTTTTGCCCGCAGAATATCTGTCACGTCGATCACCTCGGGAACGACCTATTAAAAAAGACAAGACATAGTTATATACATCATAAAAGGCTGCATTTTATATATTGCCAAGTGAGTTCAGCTAGTAAAAAGATCCAAACAGCTTTCTGTCCCAACAAGGCAAACCTGCTACTACTAATCCTTTCCAGTTGCTAACTGGACTCTTGTCAGGTGAAGACTTTTAATAGGGAATTCTGCCTGACCTATGAGGAGAGTCACACACTCTCCCCTCCAAGACAAGTGGTGGCATAAAGGCAAAAAGCCATTTTCACCTTGCCAGCAGGATGCTTACATCCCTCTTCCCTAGCCACAAAACTGAGCCCTGAAGTGTTTTACTGTGAGGCAAACAGAAGTGCACCTTTGGCCAGCACTAGCCAAAAGCATGCCACAGCACCAGCGGGGAGCATTCTGGTGAGGGGGTGTTGGGTTTTGCTACTGGTGTTAATAAATACCTTCTCAGGTCCCCAAAACTGGTACTTAAACCACCTTCCACTTCCATTTTGGAGAGATGCTGGAGGTGGAATCTGAGTTTCCATTTTGCTCCAAAAGGTATGCACTGTGGTTGAGAACAGTACTTACCTGAACCTCTGTCTTCAATCAACTGAAGCAATTTGGGGTTGATGGCTTGATTAGCCTCCCGAAGCACAGAGATGAGGTCATTTACTTGCTTAATATTGTTAGGAGTAAAGAATGTGTATGCTGTGCCTGTTTTGGTACTGCGGGCAGTTCGTCCAATTCGGTGGATATAGTCCTCTGAGGAGTTAGGGTAGTCATAATTGATGACAAATTTCACATCTTCCACATCTGTAAAGTGTTGCAGTGTGGCAAAAAGCAAGGTACAAAGTTTTGCACACCACAACAGCCAAATCGAAGATAAACATTAGACAATAGTACTTTAAAAGGAAATAATGGCTGCAAAGAACAGTGTTAGAGTCATCCATTTCTGCATGAGTATTGTGGAAGAGAAAGTTATGCACACTCCGTCTGTTCCCGTCTCATCACCCACCCTGTGATCCAAAACCTTACCATAAAGGAGTATGCATTTGCTTGTCATTCCCAACTCAAGAGTCCCCTTTACAAATCATCAAGTGACATCTGAATGCTTCTTGCAGTAGGGCCACTAAAGCTCACAGCAGCCTCTTCATGTGCTCATTTGAGGACCTTAGAGTAAAAACATACAAGGTCCTTCACATACACACTCATTAGAAGCTCAAAAAAAAGGGGCCACACTGCTCGTCTTGCCAAGACCTTTGAACCGCAGCTGCAAGAAAAACATACCTGTCCCCCCAAAGTCACCAAGTTGTTTTTATGCACTGTGTCTCGTCTAGGCAAGCGCTTCCAAGAAGCCAGGGTTCACTTGAGAATGTGTCTCTCTCTGGCAGGTCTCGACATGACGACTATGTATAGGTGGAGGAACTTCGACTTTCAAAGGCATTTGAAAAGCCATTGCTTTCCTGCCCCACTTGCTAAAGTGAGAGGTGGGCTTTTTCTCAGATTTCATGTGCCAGTACTCACCAATTTGTACAAGGCTTAGTACATTTTAAAGCTGCTCTCTCCATTTCATGGTTGAAAAAAATTTCATTGAACATTGAAGTTTGAAATTATATTCTTCGACATTTCAGCAAACTCACTGAAATTCAAAGACCCACAGATCACAGCAGACAGTATGCACAAAACTAACAGTACTGCACCATGGCAAATCATGCAAAGCATGGAGAGAAGAGAAATACCAGGGCAAAGTGAACTGTGAATGAAACTGCTTATTTCATGAGAGAACAGTTTATGGGGTAGTAGTTTAAAGGATGATCTTTGCCTTTTGAAGATTACTGGCACACAATGCTCTCAGCTTTCACCTCTCTATTTGACTGGAAGCAGCCAGCCGATCACTTCCACTAGTCCTCCATCCCCCTCGAGTCCTCCGATTGTCATGCCTAGGCCTTGCCACAAAGACTGCACCTTTATGTGAAGAAAACTTAGAAAAATGCAGAGGTTAAAGAAAGCAATAGACTTTCTTTAAATAGCTTTGGGCAACTGGCATTACGAGTTGTACTAACCTAGACCTCTGGATGCAACATCTGTAGCAATCAGGATTGGTGCTTTTCCATGTTTGAATTCTGTGACAGAAACAGCTCATCAGTCTCTTCATTAAGCAACACCGAGCATACCCTTGACAAAATTGCCAAAACACTCACCATTTAGAACCCAGTCACGCTCCTGCTGACTTTTGTCACCATGAATACCCATTGCTGGCCACCTGAAAACACAGAACTTCACTGACCCAAGACCATTCCTCCAGTAGTTTCAATTAGTCAAAGACAGGGCTACTGACCAATTCCAATTAGCTTCTAGAGTTACTTTTAGTATTTTAACTGACACCTAGTATCACCATTTTACAGTTTTGACACCACAGTTAAATGGTCACGAATAATCAGGAGCATGCTCAGACTGCTGGGGTGGCTCACTGAAGTTCCAGCTATCACTCACCCATCTCTCCTCATTTTCCTGGTGAGATCATCACACCGTCTTTTAGTTTCCACAAAAACAATTGTTTTGTTTTCTTTCTCACTCATTATTTCTTCCATCAAACGAATAAGCCTATTAAGGAAAGATTATTATTAAAGCTGGGATTAGTTTGTACTGTACCGTGCAAGTTTAAGCAGCCCAAATTTATACTTGTAGTGGTCTGATGGGTGTCAAAAAAATCCATCAGGACAAATTCGTTTCACAGTTCATGAACTAAAAACTAGCCACTGAACACAGATTGCTTTGCCCCTGCTGACTACTTACTTGTCATCTTTCTCTACATCATGACACACATCCACAATCTGAAGAATGTTGTGGTTTGCACTTAGTTCTAATGCACCGATGTTAATGTGTACATATTCTTTCAAGAAGTCTTCAGCCAGCTGCCTTACTTCCTTTGGCCATGTGGCACTCCACATCAGAGTCTGCCTGTCAGGCTGGAGAAGGAGACCAGGTCAGCACAGTAACAAAAGGAATATATAGCCAAGCCAAACACCCAACAAAAAAAAGGTATCTACCCAAGCAAGCCTGAAAAAGTTAATGGGCACTACACTTTAACAAGCACAACAGCAATAAATGCATGAATCATTTATACTCACTCTTATCTGATCCACAATTTTTCTGATCTGAGGTTCAAATCCCATGTCAAGCATTCTGTCAGCTTCATCAAGGACAAGGTAAGTACACCTCCTGAGATTGGTCTTTCCAGCTTCTAAGAAGTCAATAAGTCTTCCAGGTGTTGCAATGCAGATTTCCACACCTAAAAAACCAAGCAGTAAAGTCAGCCTAAGTAGCTTTCACATTGCCTTACACAGAAGGGCATCAAAGCTTATCCATACCTCTTTCTAAGTCACGAATTTGTGGTCCCTTTGGAGCACCTCCATAAATACAAGTAGACTTCAAACGGCATGCTCTGCTATACTCAGCAGCTACCTGCTGCACTTGCTGAGCCAGTTCACGAGTTGGTGCCAGCACGAGACACTAGAAATAAAATGCCCAGCTTTCAGTTCAATACTTATTTGAAGCTCCTAGTTCAACCCTAGTTTTGAAAGGAAAGGTTGTCACATATTCCTTCAATAACAGAAGGACTGAAGTGGATTTAGGTCACCCAAACAAGCAAACGAAGTTACCTAGCATCCAAGTTCCCAAACACCAGCCTATGCTGTGTGCCAAGATAGCTTAAAGTCACTAGCTTCCAGAGAATAGCAGTTCCCAAAATGGGACAATTGTAATGACAATCCAATCAGAGCTTACAGAATATTCTTGGGAGACTAACAAAACAGGGAACCATTTTAGTCATACAGAGAAACACAATACAGCTATGCACTCTTATGATCATAGACAATCTGACTCAAAAACCAATTGCATTCTCCAGAAATTAAGATCTCCTTTCATTTACAATACTCACAATAGGTCCATCTCCTCGCTCCAGGAATGGCTGATGATTTATATGCACAATAGCAGGCAGTAAGTACTGTTTGGAAAAAATAAGTCTCATTACAATCTCTTTCCAGAAGTGTTCAGCCTGCACTAAGCCAGGCTGTACCTTCACTGCTGAAATCCAGCAGTATTCCAGGCTACAGTCAAAACTTACAGACAGTGTTTTCCCTGATCCAGTCTGTGCCACTCCAACCATATCCAATCCACTCAATGCAACAGGCCAACCTTGTGCCTGAATAGCAGTTGGTTCAGTGAAGTTCTGCCTCTGGATTACTTCCATAACATTTGCTTGAAGAGAAAATTGAAATTAACTTAGGCTTTGCCTTAATTAAACCTGGAAGACTGACCAGTATGCTAGTTAGTCTTCACTTACCAGGAAAGTTAGCTTCATAGAAGTTTATGATTGGTTTTGGACAGTTATGGCCCCTAACTGTGACTTCTTTGCTTGATCTGTACTGTTCAACTTCTTGCTGCAAGACAAAAACCATTATTTGAAATAAGCTTTGATACCAAAGCTGTCCTTTAAGTTACCCCATCCAAACCATTAGCACATTTGCGCTCAGCTGTTTCCTTTTTACACTGGTTAGATAGGAAACATACCACAGTACGTCTAACTACATCAGGATGTTCTTGATAGAAGTTCTTCTCGAATTTGGGCAGCTCATCTAAATTCCATTTCTTTTTTGTGAGTTTTTCCCCAGGGTTTCCAAATTTCTTCCCAGAGAGAGGTCCACCTCTACTTCCTCCAAAACGTGGGGCTCCAAACCTAGACAAGGTCACAGAACAGAATTCCAGAGAATTGTTTTGGTCCTTTTCTTACACAACTTCACCGCTATCCTTGCAGTACATCCTGTAAAAAGTCAGATGTATAAACCCCACCCTACAGGATATCAAAACTTCCAAAAAAACATATGTTAAGTTGCCAATGCCATAGTCTGCCTAGCTAAAATTTGTATTCAGAAACTAAGGTAACATTTATCTTTGCAGTTTTCTTGAAATGGAACCGGAGGGCCCATGGGCAAGTTACAACACAGGCGAAGACATTAAAACCTTCGTATTATCCCACAATCAAAATGGTTTCCCACCCAACTGACACTCCCATTGCGTGTTTGTGCAGAAAGCGGGCAAGGGCAGTTCGAAAACCTTGGGATAACTTTCCCACACACCGTTTATCTCGTATCGTGCAAGCCAGCCTTCCCCCGCTGACGACGTTTTCCGAGGCCGTGCGTTTCACACGAGCATTCGAGGTTCGCTCCCCCCGTTCAGAACGGGCTGAGCCCGAAGCCCCGTCCCGGCTGCCCCGCGGCGCTGCGGGAAGCGGCGCTGAGCCGCGCGGGGCCCCGCTAAGCTGGATGCGGGCAGGGGGCTCCCTCCCCCCCGCCAGCCCCCGCCCGGCCGGCAAGGCGCCGGGAGCCAGCCTGCCCGGCACAGCACCGCGCTCCCAGAGTGGCCGCTGCTTCCTGCCAGCGCTGTTTCCTTTGTCTCTCATTTCTGTCTACGCCACATTTTCCAGCCGCTGCCATTTTAGAGCCGGAGCTGGGCGGGGGGAGGAGGAGGAGGAACAAAGGCAGCAGCAGCAGCAGCCGGCATTTTGATTTCCCCTCAGTCACCGCATGGCGGGGCCGGCCATTAACATCCGCTTACACAACACAAAGCGGGAGCCGGCCGGCTTCTGCCAGCAGCGGCCGGAGCCGCCGTGCCTGGGGGGCGGGGGGGGGAACCGCCCTACCGAGCCTCCCCAGGGCTCCGCCATCGACGGAGCGCCCGGCCAACCCACTGACCCACAAACCTGCTGCCAGCCCGCCGCTGCCCAGCCTACCCCCGCTGAGGGGGGCGCTGAGCGCTGCGTGAGCCATCCACACCCGGCGGTATGTCCCCGGGGGGTGCGAGTCCCTTTTCCCCGCAGAAACAACCCCGCCGCGCCCTTCGGAAGCGGCCACGCACCAGCGGAGGCTGCGTCGAGGCGGATGGCTCCTGCCCCGTCCCAGCTCACGCGGCCGCCCACGCACGGCGGCCGCCGCCAAGGGCGCCTCAAGCAACTTCCCCCCCCTCGGCCTCCCCTCGCGAAGCTCCGGAGGCTCCGAGGCAAAGGGAGCCGAGGAGAAGGGCGCCGGGGCCCGACCCCCGCGGCTCGCCGCCATCTTAAACGGCTAAAAACCAACCACTAGAACCCCACAGTCGGTCTAAGAGTCCGGACGCTGGCGGCGGCTAGCGCCGGCCGGGCCCCCGGACTCACCCTCTGTCCCTGTCGCTGGAATACCCGGGCATGGCGATGGTGGCGGTGGGCGAGACGATCCCGGTCACTTAAAGTGGGTGGCGAAAGGTAGCACAGGATCCGACGCCGTTGGTGGGGGCTACTAAATGTAGAGCGCCTCACCGCCCGGATGCCGGTTATATAAGGGGGGCCGCGGGGGCTGCTGGGAACCGGTGGGTGACGCAGGCGCAGAGCCCGCCCCTTCTGTTATGTAAGCGGCCCAAACGGGCTGGAGGGCCCGCCCCCTCCTGCGTGGGCGTGGCCGCGGCGCGGCTGACCGATCGGCTTCTGCGCTCGCGGCCGGAAGTTCCGCTCCTCCCCGGGGCGTGGCCTCCGCCGCCGTCACTGCCCCCTGCGCCCCCCCCGCGGGGGCCCGTGGCCCCCCCACCCCGCAAGACAGGGCGCGAGCGGCCGCGCCTGCGCAGAGCCACCGGCCGGGCAGCGGAACGCGGCCTAGCGCGCCGCCAGGGCCACCGCGGCAGGCCTCTGCCTCTGCGCGGCCGTGGAGATCTCCTCCTGGCCTCCGATAAACACAGCCCGGCGCCTCGCTGTCTCCCGGTGTGTCCGGGGAGCCCCCCGCGGCTTGGCCTGCAGCAGCGGGCTTCTGCTCGGGCCTGGACGGGCCTGGCGGGGAGCTAACCTGGCCGCTCACCGTGGCGCTCCCCGAGCTCGGAGCCTCGTACTGACCTGTGGCCGTGTGAGCTGTTCCTGGGAAAAGCCTCCTGCCAGTGCTCCCACACACAAAACCCAGGCTCAAGTGAAGTTACCACTTGGTAACTAATAACTGATACCTGAGGGGCTGGCAGATTGGCCTGCGTGCCTACCAGGGCTTTTCGGGAGACCAAAGGAGTTACATGTGCAGGTCCCTAGGACAACAGGTTGGATGCAATCATAACAGGAGGCAGATTACTAAATGCTACTTTGAGCAGTGCTTCTAGACTGTTACCCACTGCCTTTTATAAATATTAAATACATGGTTTGAAAGCAGTTACTATTTTTATCTTTTAAAATTATACAAGAGGGCTAGCAAAGCAAATCAAAGGTCACAAGAAGCGCATCGCACCAGAGCACTGCAGGACAGGGCTCTTTAGAAAACACGTGTATAATAAACAAATACTCCAGGGGGTATTGTGTTGCTTATCTGCCCTGCCTCGCTAGCTTGTGGAATGACTTGAATGTTTTCCTACCTGAGGCTCTAAGCACACAAAAGAAAAGGTCACACTTGAAACATAAACAAGCAGCCATATTGCCAGACCACCCGTTTCAAGCAGTGGCAAATGAAAAAGTAAGGAAGGAGAAGTGCTGTAACAACAGTCTCCGTTTATATCCTCCCACCTTTTAGCAATCCGTGCTTTAAGGCTTTTCTGAGGCAAAAATAACTGTATTTGATGGCCATTTCTTCCCATTTTTGTTCTATTTATGCTGTTAGCATCTAAGATACCGTGACAATGTGTTTCATGCTTTTCATTGTACGCTACCTGAAAAACATTTCCTTTCATTTTCAACACACTGCTTAGTAAGAACAAGAGACAGGAAACAAAATGAGTTATTAGAAAGGGTGAGTAACAATTTTCTATTCATTTATACCCTTTGCAGACGTTAATATCTTCTGAGCCACCTCCTTTGTAAACTAAGGCTGCAGTGTATCTAATTCTTTTTCCTTCAAAAGCAATTCCATGCTTCTGAATATCCTTGCCATTTTCTCTTTAACAAGAAATGCACAGAATCCAAGATCTGAGTCCCATACAGATTTGCATAATGAAGGCATAATGCTTTTGATGTTGTATCTTCTTTCCTAAAGTTTTTTCCTTTTTTTTTTTTATTGTTGCCAAGAATGGATCAAGGTTTTCAAAGAGTAGTGCTGCATGTTTCCAAGATCGCTTCCTCAAAAGTAACAACTAAATTAGGCTTATCTTTTGTTCATGAATAGCCTCAGCTGTTCCCCTCTCAGCAATGTGGAATACCACCTCCATCAATCACTTTTTCTTACTGTTAATTTGTTCTTTTGGTAGAACTTCAATTTGACTAGGTTTTTATTATCCCTGCAAATTTCTGATAGAGGATCCTCCCCTTTTTTTTCCCCATATGGGGTTACTGATTTAATACAGCTTGTTACAAATTTTTCACCCAAAATACTCCTTTTAATGCTCTATACTTACTGACCCTATAGGCTTCCTGCTTCTGATGAGTCTGGAAAAGGTTTTTCAAAGGCTGTGAAAACTGCAGATTGTCTGTCTGTCCTTGTTCTTGCCTATTACATTTAGCTAAACACAGCTTATTTTCGGTTTTTTGTTTGTATATAGCTTAGTGGTTGCTGCTACTGTGCCATTTAACCTTGCTAAGGTTGAAAAGACTAAACAAAAACCTCCTCTTCCTCTCGCCTGCACAAATTTAGTCTACAAGCAACTCCTTTTGAGTCCCTCTTTGAAAAACTTCATTTTTGTGTTCCACCCCTTTTAAGTTAAACATCTATTTTCGCATGTTCTCTTCTTACTTTGAGCCAACATATGCAAAGCAAATCCAGTTTTGCAGAGCTATTTATCAAACTGGAATCCATGTTCTAGTATTAATTTTGATAGTACCAATACACGTTTGTTTACATGCACAGAAACCCTTTTGTGTTTATTAAAGTGGTATGTGCTTTTGGATTCTGTATCTACATCTGTAGGCTGTTAGTGCTAAGGTCACTGATGTTTACTTGCTGCCAGTCATTCTTACAGCCACAACTGGGATCTCAGCTGCTTCTACCATGCTCCAGGAGCTGAAGGGTAAGGGGCACCATTATTTCCACTTTTGCATGTCTTGATGCAACATGGCAACGCCAGAACTCCTAAGGAACAGGGAATACTGCTGCTCAGTAAGGAAGACCGTACTTTCACCATCCAACATCTCACAAAACCTGTACAGCACCTAACAATACAGGAAGTTTCCCTTGACTAAACCTTCTAAATCTTACTTTTGGTAAAGGCTCTAACATTCCTGTCAGGCACCAAATGCGCATTTACCCCGCATTTCCCCAGCAAACTTGCATCACTCACACCATAACACTCCCCCTCCACCTCATAACCACCCCGTTAACGCGAGCACCGCCCCCGCCCCTCCGCAAACAGCCCAGGCCCGGCCCGCAAGGTCAAGTTCTAGAACTTTCCCCCGCTCCACCCACTCGCCCCCGGCCAGCCGCCAGCACCCGCCTCCCTTTCAGGGCGACGAAGGCGGAACCTGCGCGGGCAAACCCCGCCGCCACCGCACAGCCCCGGGACGTCACCGCGCCGCCATTTTGCACCGCCAGCCGCCCCCAGGGCCGGGGGAGCGGGAGGGGGCGGCGGCCGGGCCCGCCGGGGCGCCTGAGGGGAGCTGGTCGGGGGGGGACGACCCCCGTCACGTGACAGTGGCGCGTACTGCAGCGCGGGAGGGGGAGGCCGCATGACCCGCTCTGCGGCGTGGCCCCAGGCACAGGCGCCCCCTCCCACCGTTTCCATGACGACCAGTCCTTCCACGGCCCGCGACGGCAGCGCTGCGCGGGGAAACCCCGCCCCTTCCGCGCAGCCTGCCCAATCAGCGCGGAGGACGCCGAGGGGGGCTGTTTAAATTCCCCGGGGGGCCGCGTCCGCCGTCCGTTGGTGCGTGAGGCACCGCGCCATGGGCAGCGCTGAGGAGAGAGGTAGGGGCGGCCGCCGCCGTGAGGGGCCGGGCCGTGAAGTGAAGTGAAGAGGTCGCCCGTCCCTGGGCCCCTCTCCCCACGCTTGCCGTGCCCTGCTCGGCGCTGCGGCTGGGCTATGGCGTGTCCCTGCCACCCCGCGGGGCCTTGCGGCGGGGTGGGTGCCAGCCCCAGAGGAGCAGCCAGCCCTCTGCCCTGCAGGCGTGGGGGAGACAGGGTGCAGCTGCGTTTTCTTCCCTCTCCACCTTACCACCCGCATGCTGCTCGTATTGCTAACACAGCTCACTTTATCCAGACGTGCTTTTCCTTAAAGCTTTTTTTCTTGTGTTGTGGCTTAAGCTCTTTATGTTACCCTCCCCCCTCCGGTGACACTTTTAAACTGATAAAGCTGGAGGGTAGCAGGACACTGACACTGGGTGCCCCATCCCTGGCAGTGTCCCAGGCCAGGCTGGAGGGGGCTTGGAGCCACCTGGGCTACTGGGAGGTGTCCCTGTCGCAGGGGGGCTGGAACCAGGTCATCTATAACATCCCCTCCAACCCAAACCATTCTATATTTAACTGAAGTTTTCTAAGGCATATCAGCCTGAAATGAAATGTAGGCGATGCTACTTAAACCTTTCATACATCTTGAAATTATTAAAGTATTAAGTTAAGCAATTTCTGGAACTCAGTGAAAAGTGATGGAAAAGTAATACTCCCTGCACACAGAAGAGGAAAAAGCGTACAAATTGGTTTCTGCAATAATGTTTGTATATTTTTTCCTTCCAAAGATGACTTATCCCTTCTCTAGTAATTTAAAATTGTTGATAGTACTTGTTAAAAAACTGTTCTGTTTGCAAAAGCAACATGTAGTGGGAAAATCCAACCTGAAGAGATCTCAGACTAACAGATGACATCTGTTCTTCCGAGCTGATATTTGAATTGGGTGACAAGGAGGGCTGTAAAGCATCCATGTACTTCAAAGCACTTTGAATGCAGGACTCAAGGTTTTGGAAAAATCAGGCTCTTTATGCACACACATCTCATCGTGCTTAACATAGCTTGAAGTTGGTGGGACCAGCGCCATATTCCTGTAACTCCAAAACAGCAAACTAATAAAACTAGCCCTTGAATTTAGCTGCCATGAAGAATACCTTTATTAGCAGTGTTGACACTGCCTAAGAGTATTAGAGAAGCTAGTTTTTCAAAAGAAGCATGTTTTTCAAAAAAGTATATGTCCCTTCTGATTCTTCATAAAAGATGTATGAAAGCTTTAAGTCCTTCAAGGTTTGGAATTCCTGGCTGTGCAGCCAGACCAAAATTTGCCTTTAATTATGTGGAAGAAAAAAAAGGAATCTCTCTAGCCTGTGGTACTTAGTACCCTTCAGCTCTCAAATCCAGTTGTGCTAGGACTGTGTTCTTGAATAAGATCATGGCTGTATCATCCCTTACTCTGTGTTTCCATCTGAAAGGAGGTTGTAGTGAGGTGTCAGTCTCTCTTCCCAAGTAACAAGTGATGGGATGAGAGGAAATGGCCTCAAGTTGCACCAGGGGAGGCTTAGATTGGGTATGAGGAAAAATTTCTTCACTGGAAGGGTGGAGTCGCTGCCCCTGGGGGTATTTAAAAGATGTGTAGATGTGGTGCTTATGGACATGGTTTAGTGGGACTTGGCAGTGTTATGTTTATGGTTGGACTCAATGATCTTAAAGGTCTTTTCCAACCTAAACAATTCTGTGATTCTACCTGAAGTAAAGGGCATGGAGCAGAAATCATACATGTTCAGTGTTTTGGATGATTGGGGTAGCATGACTGGGATTGATCACCTATGGAGGAGTCAAAGACACTTGAACGGATTCCATCTTTTACTGTAACTAACCCTGTCTTTATTTCTGTGTCTCTCAGTTCTGACATTAATATGGTTTACTTTTTAATAGATTGGATTGATGTTGCCAATGATCTTTTAAGGAGCTGCCACATAAACCAGCACATAAAGCATCTCTCAGAATGTGGTGCCGATGTGTTTGTTCGTCTTTATGAGTCGATCTTAGGAGAAAAAGTACCAGGTGGGAACGATAACTTCTAAACATGTTTTTTGTTGGTTTGTTTCTGCATATTTTGTAATGAACAAACTAAGTTTACAAAACTTATTACAGATGTAAGGTTTTAAAAGTATTTGTGTCCTTCCAAAGACAAACACAAAAGACTGTCATTCTTTAAAAAGATTCAAGTAGTATTGGCTGTTGTTTTTTTGACTGGTATGCATGGCAGCTATGAGGGGAGTTCACTAGTACAGCTACAGCAAAAAGTTTGTTATTGTAAATTAGGCCTTGAATGCCATCCATAGGCACGATACCTTTTAAGGGTGTGAATTGACTCATCTATCTTAAAAAAGTGTTAATAGTGAATCATGTTCTTATAAAATGCTTAATACTTAAAGTCTGTTGAGAGCTAAACTGTGATTTAACTCTGGTTTAATCCAACTCCATGTGACTTCAGTGACAATAATTAAGCAACGGCTATACGATTATTTGTTTGCTTTATGGTGAACTATTGCATGTGGGAAGTGTCAAGACTCCTACTTGCAGAAGATTTTAATAGTGCTGAGCTATTGGAGGTAGAAGTCCTGTTAAATATAAGCCCAGAACTAAAAATAATGTTACTCCCAATTAAGTAGAATAAGTTGCAGTACAGCTAGTCTCTGACAGGGAAAGAAGAGACCTTAATACAAAGGTTCAATTCCAATTTGACAATCTGAACTAGATGTGTGCGCTGGGAGTGAAGGAGGAAAAATACTTAGTAGTCTCTATTCTTGAATAGAATACTTCAGCTGATAAAATCCTCACATCTTCCAGGGGGTGTTCTATGTTTGTATTCAGTACTTATAAAAGATTTCATATGACCATATAATATTGGGGCTTTTCACCAAGTACACAAGGTATTGAAAAAAATGCTAACTTGTAAGTGAAGGTTAAAGTAGTTAAAGCATATGCAATAAGCTATCCATTAAGGTAGCCTAAAGTCTGTTATTTATTTTGAATAGATTTCATAGCTGCTCCTAGAAGCCAAGAGGATGATGCCCATAATGTACAAGCAGTAATAGATTCCCTGGCACTGGACTATTTGCAGGTCAGCTTGTCGCACATCACTGGTAAGTACTCATTTTAATGTAGAAAAAACACCAGCTGAATATCTGTGTGCTTTAATTTGAACATTTTATAAGAACCACATGTTATAAAGCATACTTTTGTACTTACATGAAAGGTTTTTCCCTGTAGCGAATGTCATCAAAACACTGAACCCTTGCCTTGGTCATCAGGTTATTAAATTTAAACAGCATGCAGAGAATAAATAAGAGCCATCTTGTACAACATAGACCTGTAAGAAATGTTAAAGTTAACAATCAATCATACTTCACTCATCTGCTAACGCGTTACCTGAAATCTGTTACTGGCTCAGTGTTTTTCTGTATACAGTTAAAGCTTGGAGACTGCGTTTTAAAACATGAGCCTTTAATTTCAAACTTGTTACTGAATTTTAAAAAGTTTGTGAGTAAAGACTTGAACCATGTGCTGACTATCCTTTGTACACAGATAATATGAGTATTCGTATGTAAGGTCTCACATAACAGAGACTGCAAAGAATGAAAACTGCTGGTTTGATATGGAGTAGCCCTTTCTAATACCTGTACAGTATGGCTGGTGTTTGTAATCCTGCCTGCCAGTCCATCAACTTGGTTCATGCTGTAGCTGGTATGTATAAGAAAATATTAAATACCAATTATCCCAGAACACAGCCCTGTTCTGTGGGGTTTTTTTCGTGTGGAAGCAGGTACAGCATCAATAAACTTAGTAGAACTGAAAATATGCAACTTTAGGAAACCTTTAAGATGCCTTAAGCTTATGTATGTAACCATAGAGTGACCAGTTGTCTTCTGAGCTGACACCTTCACAAGAATTTCCAAGCAGTCTTCTCCAGGAAACTTGTGCTTTTGAAAATTTATCTTCTGTGACGTACTAGTTATTAATATGTGGCAGTACCTTCTCTTAAGGTGAGAACATTGTGAAAGGAGAAAGGGAATCTATCAGAAACCTCCTCGAAATATTTGATGGTTTGTTAGAGTATCTTACAGAAGAAGTCAGTGAATCTTCTTCTCAGAATGGAGGTGAGTAGACAGATGCCCTGGTTTAAGATACTATGTTCTGCTACTGCTCTGTTATGGACAGCTTGGTTTTTCTGTTTGTCTGCTATCAAGTTAGCTTGCTGAGGGCTTAGGTTCTCGTGACCATTGTTCTTTGTATTCATGGATGGAAAACGGCTTCCACAATAGATAAAAATTGTTTCTTTGCTGTTCTCCTCAGTAACAGCTACAGGGAATGACATCCATCGAAGATGTAGGCTTCGTGAAACCTTGTTTTGAGATACCCGAGCTGTTTCCAATGTAGCAAAGATTATTTGGTGTGTTTGCCTTGTTTATAACCTTGACAATGCAGAGGAGAAAGACTGAAACTGACTGTGGGGGGAGGAAATTTCAGTAGCCAAACTGATTACATTCCTTACTTTCATAAACAATAATGATACAATAGACAGATAATGTTCTCCAGTTCTTGCCTTTTAACAAGTTTTGGTGAAAATAAGTTTTCTGCTTCATTCTTGTGACAGAAACTTACTCCAGACAATTAATCCTCTCTTGGTATGTTGCTTTTCAGCTTGTAAGTCAAATGATTCATGGTTAGGATTCAGGGAGGGAAACATTGACTTTAATTGGAACGAGGAGCAGACATCCCTTTTACTTATTAGGACGCAAACAGGGGGATGACTTAAGCTTTCCTGTGAAGTGGGTCTTGGGAGCAGATCCATAGCAGGGGCTATTTTGAAGAGAATGCTAAACAGGGGAAGAGAAGCTACTCAGCCCTCCAGAGGCATCATCATTACTGCAGACTGAGTACTGATCTTCCTGTCTTAAAGCTGGCAAGAACTGTCATTGCCAGCTGTTGTACCCTGTGAGTAAAGGAGAGAGCAGCTGGTGGCTGAGACAATTGCCTCGTGTCACGGTGAATGACAGAAGGAGAACAGTAGCAATTTTCACTGCCTGTACTGGTATTAGTGGCTCTAATTCTCTAGCTGTAAGTACAGAATTTAATTCTTTTGAAGAAGAATGGGTTATTTAGAATTGAAATGATAGGGTATATCATAGTTTTATCACTTGGCAAAACTTACTGTAACAGTTGCCCCCCACGTCCCCCCCTGCTGAAGCGGGGCATTACATGTCACCGTTTTAGATATCATCATTGTTTTATTATGCTTACACTGTTTTGATGATAGTGGCAATAATACCTGTTAGTTAATAGGTAGAAGTAATTTTCCTGAAAATAACTGCCTCTTGATTACTAACAGATGAGGCAAATGTGCTGTCCAATAATGAAATTCAAATTGCATCTCAAGAGCAGCCAGAAAGCAACACTGATCCACTTATGCAACCCTCAATATTCTCATCAGTTGAAGGGTAAGAACAATTCTGAACATTTGCATTGATATAGTGATTGACTATCTTTACTATCTTTTCTATATTTTTGTGTATCTGTAGAGAAACTGGCAGGTTTTTAATAGTATGCCAGTAGGAAACGTACTGATGACGTATGTCAAATGGAATGTGAGGTAACTTTCTCCTTTAGTTGGGCAGCGAGAGGGCTAAAATTAGATCCAGAACTTCTTTGAAGATTGCTGACAGCATTTTGTTTCCCTTAAGTTTACTTCACATGTGGAACGAAACAAGTTGAAAACATGGTCTCAGTTTTAGATTACTGAATTTTCGTTAAACTGCATTTGGCTTAGCATCACGACTTCTGTCTTGGTTTGTTCTGTAGAAGCTGGTCCCCTCTGCCCTGCCCTGTAACAGCCAGCTGCCTGGAGCAGGCGGAGCTGCCGTTCTTCTGCAGCCCCATCTTGCGGGCCGAAGGGGCCAGGACACTTAAATATTTATTTCGTGGCTTTATGTTCCTCTTAGGTCCCAGTCAGAATTTTTTGTTCCATCTTGTGATACAGATGGATCAGAATCTACCAGTGAATTAATTAGACTTGGAGATACTGCTCATTCATTTTCCAAGAGAAAGGAAGGTGAGTTTGGGTGAAAAAAACTTTAAGATTACTCTGTAATAACGTTTCTAGGCTTTTTTGTTGTTGTTTCTTTTTTAAAGTTACTTAATTCAGGCAAATACTTGGTCTTAAACTCTTACTTTACCAAAAACCTTACACACCCCAAAAAACGCAGCCCACAATAAGCAAATGTACCTGTAGCTGATCTTGATGAAGATCTCTTCTCAAAGTATTCCAGTTTTTCTTTAAGTATTTCTTCTTGAAGTACTGCAGTTTTTCATGACTTTATTCAAAGGTTTGCTGTTCAGGTTCTAATTCAGTTCTCCCTAGGAAAGCGTTTTATTTTGGTCAGTTAGCATAAGAGAATTTGGAAGCTTTTAATGTATTTCACTTACCCCAGTGTAAAACGTATTACTTAAGACTGTAAAAGGACTAGCAAGTTCATTCTTAAATACTTGTTAGGAGTGTGGGCCACTTAAACGTTACGGGTGGCTCTGGAACAAGTAATGTGCATACTACTTAAATGGAGTCCATTCCTATTTCCTGTAAGAATATTCTTATTCTCATTGGTGATTAGTCTTTCCAATTAGAGGCATAAATAACTATTATGAATTATGACATTTTCATTGAATAGAATTACAAGTAAGAATTTAACGGACTTATTTTGATCATAGTACGGATTGCTAACACCAAGTTATTAACATACCAGACATGAAAGTTGTCCATCTAAAACAGTTTGTAGCAGGATGCTTTACGGTTCCTAATGTAATCTTTTTCAAACACCACTTCTAGAATTCCAGTTTCCTGAATTCTTACCAGCAGAAGAGGACAACGGGGTGCAGGAATCTAAAAACTCAGGGGCTATTGCAGCATTACCTAGGCACTTTTCTGAAACTGAAAGGGACATTGTAAAGGAAAAGGAAGATGGTGAGTGTTAGTTCTGATAGCTAATCTACCTGATTTTAACAAAGGGGTGTAGGGGACTAAAGTGGTGTACAGGAGACCCTTAGTCCTGCATGATTTGAAATAAATAAATCCTTTTCAGAAATTGGTGTCCCAGAGTATGCAGACTTCATTATCTGGGGTGTTTCTGCTTAGCTAGGATTCAGCTGCAGCTAGGTTTTTTTCCTTTTGTCGTTCAGTAAGCAAAACACTAAAAGTAAAAAGGCCTTGCGGAAGATCATAGCGTTGAAAACCATGTGCTGGAGGGAGCTTTCATCCTGTTCTTAAGGACAGTTATGGCTAGATTGTGTATTGGGTGAATCGTTCTGACAGGTGGCAGCCATCTTCGCAGACTGTCCCTGGCCTCTGCTGCTGCTTAGAATTCCTGCATATGAACAGGATTCCCCAGCACGTGTAGCTGAACTGACTCTGCCGAAAAGAACAGCAAATCGAAAGGCTTTTACTGTGTATGCACATAGCTGCACCCGGGCGGTATGAAAGCAGTATGTACATACATACATACAGTCACGAAAAACTGGGTTCTCCTAGAAAAGGAGGGAGGGAGGGGCTGCAGCATGTACCTCTGTAAACCGAACAATAAGATTGTAAGGCATAAAAATGTTACAGGACTGTTCTGTGCAATCCAACAAAGATGGTGGCTAACATTTAGGTATTTAGATACTTGCCTTTAATATGTGTGGGCAATATACAAACCGAAACATTTTGCTTTCACAGATAACACTCTAAACTTCCAAGTTTTTGGTATTTATCTTTTCAGGGTCATTGGAGTCTGTTCATACTACTGAACCTCAAAAAGAGAGTTTGAGTGCCAGTGCTACAAAACTTGGGGAGCCTCTACAGCAAGCTATTCCTCTGCTACCACCATTTCAGCCTTTGGAAGCTAGGCCTTATTATCCTGGATGGAGAAATTATCACCGTTCAGACAGTGAGTCAGCAGCTTCGGCGAACAGTCAAGAGGGGAAAACACCTACTGTGAGCAAAAACCTATCCTTTGATTTTTATTTTAAATTTTTTTTTTTTTTCCCCCCAGTAATCAATACTGCTTTCCCTTTACAACCTTCTAGAGTATACTTACAGAATGGTGTAAATGGTCTCTGAAGAACACTTCGGAATGTGTCAGATTTCACAGTTCAAAGAATTTAGGACTGTGGATTCACTCTTCACAGAGTCCAGAGAGGTTGTAAATTTGAAGGGTGTGTTTATCTTATACACATATACATACACATCTCCATAATCAATGTAACTGCACAGTTTACAGTATTGTAAATAAAATAATTATAGTGTATTTATCTATAAAATCAGCACCGATTTCCATATGCAGACAAACCTAACGTGTGACCTTTCTTTCAACACTCTCCTGTGAATTTATAGAAAACGTGTTGCTTTTTATTTCAGCTTGAAAAGTCAGTTAAAGAAAAATCTGAAGATGTTTCTGGTAGTCTTCCTCTATCAAGGAAGATCCTTGGTGAGAGAATTTCGCTTACTATAGGGTAGCTCTTAAGAGTCAAATGTTGCATTTATTTTTATTGGCACTGCTAGAAACATGGTTTTGAAACTACTAGTGCATTTTTTAAGCCACAAGATCGTATTTCTATCTCTGTTTTATAGAGAAACAAAAATAGGTTACTTGTAAGCTGTTTACTGTGCTGGAAAAAAATAATCTGTGTCCCCAGTTCAACTCTGTTAGTTAATCCCGTTAAGATGGGCCTGTACTACTGAAGTATCTTCTATCAGGTAACTCCCATGGCTGAACTTATTCTGAGCAGAGAAAGATGGTCCAAACAAGCCAGTTTCAACTCTAGGAATAAGCCCTTAACTGCTGTTGTAGAAAAGGTTTAGAAGCCAGTTTTCAGTACTAATTTTCTGTTGCCTGGGAAACACTGCTTACCTTTCTAGTTTCCATAGCACTCCCATACACTGCACATTGAAAACTTGAAAAATTACCAAAACAAATGTCACAACTGTGTAACCACAGTTGCTTTGTCATCCTGTTCTCTTCAAATTTGGATCCAGAGGCCGCAGATCACACTTTTTTTTTTTTAACTTGTTCCCTGCAGTAGCAGGTGCAGTGCAGCCTGTGCCATCACCTAACACTTACCTGTTTGCTTCTGCGGTGGGAGATGAGGTGGTATCAAATGCCGCCGAGGACAGTGTGGCAAAGGTACATGTTGCATCTTTACCTTATTTGTGGACGTTCAGTCAATATTTTTGGATTTCTGCTTAATTTTCGTGATACCTTGTGGCACTTCTGGGCTTTTTCTAACCTGCTTTTGGCTTGCTTTCTTCAATATACAATCAGTGCTGCAACGTTGTTACAAACTTTACATAGTCGGTGTCTGAGTCACATCAGTTCTTTTGGGAGGTGTTTGCTTCAAGATGTGTAAGTGCCAGTACCTATAGAGTTCTGATTTATCACAACCAACCAGTTATTGGTTATCTTGGTTTTAATCAAAGGTGTATAAAACACAAAAGTGCAGTCTTGTCCTTTCTCTGAGGTGTAACAGAATTCTAAATTAGTAAGAACTTTGGTTTTCTGGGGTTGTTCAGACTCCAGTAAAAATCAGATTTCGCTGCCTTCCTAAACATCACTGAACTGCCTGGCTATATTATTTCATTTTATTTCCTTGCATTGTCCTTTGCTTTTCAAAAATTGAATAACGCAAAACCCACAAATTGATCAGCAGATGCCATTCTGTGCTTGTAGAAATGTATCTGTATAGGAAGTTTCTTGCTCTAGAAAACTTTTTTGCCTTCTGCAACCACAAGAGGTACTCACAGACTTCATTTGTTCCAGTAGTTTCAACAGCCTTTCTGCCCTGTCTGTTTAAAACATTGTCTCTGTTTAAAACTCATTTTTCCATTGGTGTATTTGCAAGTATATGCATGGCAACCCAGATTACTCCAGTTCAAACAGGTAAGTTAGCGGGCAGCACTAAATCAGTGTAACTAAATGGCACAAAGAGATACTTTTTTTTTTTCTTTTAGCTTGCTGTGAATTGTAGCTTAGTCTATACTCCGTGAGGTTTAGCTTATTCTCAGTACTAAGCATTAGTCCCAGGCTAAAGAGGTAGTACGTAGGGATACTCCATACAACTTAAACTAGACCCTGTTCTTCTGCTTCAGTGGTTTAGCTATGATTCTTGATCTTCTGTATTTTTGATAATCTATTTCTTTAAACATCTCATTCTCTACAGCACACCACCTTCAGTAAAGGACCTGGAAACATGACTGTTTATATATAAATAAAATCATATAGTTTGAGATGGTTCTCCTATAAAATCTGTTGTAGGATATCTCTACTCACGTGATCTATAGTATTTCTGAACTTTACTGTGAAGATCTTAATTAATCTAATTTACTCCTAATTGTTTTCCAAGGTTCCTCAGGTATATGAGACTTCTACATCTGCTTCTTCTTTGCATCAAAAATTCTCACGAAGTGCTGAACAAGTATCACAAACTCCAAGACCTGAATCTAGATATCTGCCTGGAAAGAAAAGGCAAGTTCAGGTTTTTTGGTACTGAGCCAAGCTAGCACTTTCATATACATGGCCCCCAGCTCCCCCTTTTAAAATAAGATCTCTTCCTCCTTGGGCTGCATGAGAGTGAAAGAATAATTTTAACAGAAAGATTTCCTGTTTCTCCTGACAAACATGCTTTTTCTTAAATATAGTTATAGACGTTTACACATTCAGCTTCCATTTAATTCTATAAAAATGTGCTCACACAAGAAGTGAACTGGAATTGTACAAGGTAATGCTTATTTTCCAGGTTTTAGAACAGAAATTAAATATGTGTGTGTTCTGTTTTAGCAGATACGAAAATTCTACTATGGATTCACTTGAAGAGTCTCTGTCCCACAGAAGAACAAAGGAAAAGCTATCCGAGCAAGAGCTTCATCAAGTGTCAGAAAAACTCTCTCACAGGTTAAACGAACTAGATTTGGTAAGTGAAATGTATTCATCGTTGTATTTGAACAATCTAGTCTTAGTAATGATAGTGGAGAGAACACAAATATAAATTTGATGTTGATGAAAAAGAAATCTGCTACTAACACCTGACTTTAGACAGTTCTAAATTTTGAACTAGTGAACCTGACACAACCCCCTCATCCAACAGATGCTAAAGCAAGCTTTGGGTGGGCACACCAGAGAAGAGGACTTGACAAATGAAGACAACCTGTCTCAGCACAGCGACAGTGTCATGGATTATCGCCAAAGGAAAGCTGAACGAGGTAACAATTCGTATGCCAGTTCAGTATTAGGATGGAAAGGAATACATATAAAAAACAACTTCTCATGTAAAGCTGACAGTAACTCACACTGTAAGTGGTTCAGTGTAAGTTTTGTATTGTTAGTTCACTTTTATCTTGGTTTAGATCCAAACCTGAGCAACAGTAGCAGAATTGCAGTTAAGTTCCCATTTAACGCTTAAATAGCTATGGTTAAACTTCACTAAAAATACAAGGTTCACTAAAAATACAAGGCAAACACAGCTGCGGTAGGACGTGTACAGAACGTGGGGGGAGGGCCAGAACACGCTCACTGACGGGACTGTGATTCTGGAATCAGAGCCTATTCACAATACACTGCAGGTTCTGCTGTGCCCAGCGTAGCATGTATACGTGTGTTGGTGGCAATATGATTAAATAACCACCCTGTATGTACACCAGGCTATAAAACTGTCATATAGCTTGATCTAATCCACATCATTATATTGCAAGACGGAGCTGTGTGTGACCCGGTGTATAGACAGTCTCTCATCTTGAGCTACTTTCAGTTGTATTTGTTGCTTTTTTCTTTCCCATCTTTAATATCTCCTTGCTGTTATACAAGGCCAAACATTTGTGATTCAGGCCAGGGATAGTTCTAAAGGCAAAGGCTTTTCACGTTTTATCACTTAATTTGTGCTAAACTTGCTGACTCTTATGCCTTGGGAAGGTTTGACTCTATAGGTTTTGCAGGGGGTGTATGCTTTTTTCCCCTTACGTTTGGCTGGAGGATTTGTTTCTTTCAAGTTAGATACTCAGTGAATCGCCTTTCCTTACAGACACATCACGTCTAAGGCACCCCAGCAGGCCACGATCCCTTTCTCCATCCTCCCCCTCATCTCAGCATCAACTGTCTTTAGAGTTGGAAGATAAACTTTGTAGTAACAGAACAGGCCAAATAAAGAAAATACACAGCCAGCTGCAAAAAGAAAGGGATGAAAGAACAAGAAAAACAAAGGTAATTTCTAAGTTAGAGACCTCTTGGTCATTCTTACTAACAGCATTAAAACTAAAGGCTCTTACTTACTGTGGGCATCTGGCCTACTCTAATAGTGGTGTACTGTTGTATCTGTAGACTGCTGAGGAAAAGACTTAACCCCCAAATTTCACAAAAAGGAGAGTTCAAAGTGGAAGAAGCTACTTTGACCCACACACCAAACAAGTTAATGAGGTGGTTGTACAGGCTGATTATTTTCTCTGAAAAGTCCTCTTACTTTTATTTTCTAGATGGTCACTAAAGCTTACGAAGATGAACTACGAATTTATGAAGCTAGGGAGAGGCTCAGACTCAGCAAGCTCAGAGAAGTTACCAAGAAAACGGTATGATGCACCGAGGTGATTGTTGGTTGTGTTTTGACTGGTTGTTTTTTTAAATTTGTTTACATGATCTGTCCAGACACTGAGGATGTCTTTTGGGTACAAAACCTCCTTGACTTCCAATGTCATAGTTACAGCACCATGTGCTGCTTTAGCAGTGAACTGGACAGCTTTTCCTGAGATAGGTAGAACCAAGAGACAAGGAGTTTTAGAAATATCAGCACTTTTTACGTATGATGAATAATACCTGTTCTTACGGGCAACAACCACCCTACTTTTCACATGAAGTGTTAACTTCAAGACACTCAGATTTAAAGAATTAAAGCCAAGTGAGCAAGCAGATAGCTTCCAGAGACTGGCTGAAATTTCTCCACTGACAGGCACTTCACACACGCAGCCCAACAGCTACCTTAATGAAGTTGGAACCGCCGTACACTGCAAGCAGCCTGCTTAATATTGTCATAGTCTAACTACTCTTGATAGCTGGGTTTGTGCAAGAGTGACTCTCTAATGTTATACATGTGGCAAAGGGGGTTTTGCTATTTTTCTTACATACTACTGGAACAGCAAAGAACCTAAGCTGAAAAGCTCTGTCATACCAATGTCATCACAATACAGGCTGCCCTGGACCCTTCCCCACCTCTGCAGAAGCAGTCCATAGGCTGCTGCAGTAGCGTTACATGCTACAAAAGAGCTGCCATTATGCAATAGTGAGATTTAACCTCTGTTTGAACCCTGACCTGCATTTGGTAAATTCTGGCCTTCTAGAGAATCCAATGCAGTATGTCCAAATTCTCATTCTAAAGTTTCAAAGACATTTAAGTTCTGATAGCCAAACTATGTGATCTGTCAGTCTTTCCCTTCTCATACCTGTTCTCCATCTGTTTTACATCTGCTCCTAAGGAACAAGAATACAAAGAAAACATCTTTAAAGAACCTCCAAAAATGCCTCAGCCAGTGAAAGTTTATTCTAGAAAAACCACACCTCGGAATCCCAAATACAGCCAGTGGATTCCAAAACGAGGGACTGTGAAGCCAAAGAAAGCAGCTCCAAGTAAGAACTGCAAAACTATACTTGGTGGAAAACTGGCATCTTTTGAAAGCATGTGTTGAACTCCAAGAATAAAGGCATCAATCCAACATATACCAGTCAGCTGTAGCATTTTCCCCTTCTTATGACCTCTATATGTCTGGATTTTTGTTAGGGAATATAATGTTTTAAGTAAATGTAAACCACCAATGCACAATCACAACTGTGACCTATTTGCTACTTCCTTAAAATCCCTTGGACTATTTTCAAGGCTTGTTTCCATTACTGCTACTCCTGTGCTTGCTCTGCTATAGTCTGAGCTCAGTCATTTTTGGTTTGGGTTTGGGTTTTTTCCCCCTTTTCTCTTTTTCTTTTTTTGCTTTTTCTGAGCATGTATCAGATTTAAATTTGGGTCTTTAGCTTAAGTGGGCTGGTGCTGAGCCACATACAGTTGTTGAATCTGTCAGTTGCAACCATCCTCCTCTCAAGACCCTGCCATTGTGGTGTTAATGCTGCCACTGGTTTTGCTGGGCAAGTGATGCTTCAAGAACAACCAACATACAAATCACAGGCTCAGCTCTGGTAAACGGCATGGTGCACGATTATTTAAAAGATGCTGGTATAATCCCCTGAATATCTGAACGTTGCTCAGGTACACCGCCTTATTTTTTTTCCCCAGTGTTTAAAGGGCATATACTTGGTTAACACCCATTTGTTTCACCTCCCCATCATCTTCCTTCCAGAAGGATCAAAGATGTAATGGGAGTGAGCTGGCTGCAAATCAGTTAGTTTTACACTTGTTTACTCGACCTGGACCTGTCATTACTACTGCTGTATTAGCATTGGTTTAAGATGCTGCAACCAGTGATGGAAAGAGACAGACAAAGAAATCGTGGGTTAGGGATGGTGAGAACCATATGACGAAGGAAGGGGACACCTGTCTTAAACTAGATGTGGTGCTGGTAGGAAAACAATGCCAGAGCGATAAAAGCAATTCTTCAGCAGAAAAAAATGAAAATCACCCCAAGAAAACCTTGGGATTACTTTCTCTGCTGCCATACTGACAGAGCGATGTTACATCCTGCTGGGTTTATCTTGACATCATAACAAAAGCATGGTAGTTTTAGATAGTCTTCATCTAAAATATTTCATAACTTAGGTTGACATTGTCTGGAAGAATTTACCACTAAATGTATTCTCCAGAATTTATTGCTCACATCTGTCTTTACCTTGTAGTGAAAGTAAGAGATGACGGCCTCCTATTTCAGCTACTGGAAGAGTTTCCCCACCTGCATATTTCCCACCATACAATGAATAAAATGTGGCAGCGGCAGCTTGCACATACTGAACAACTTAAGGCAGCTTCTGGCAGAACTAGATCACACCTCCAAAATGAAGTAAGCCTTCTTATTCTTACCTTCAAAGTAGCATCAGGGATAGCAGTACCTCTGACAGGACAGCTAGCAGGCATTGGCTTGTATTGTATAATAAAATAATAATGAGGTCATCTTGGTTCCTCATACACAGCACAGGTAGGGTATGTGCACATCCAAAGCACAATATGAAAGGACAGGCGGTATCTGAGCATGGTTGGTTAAATGGGGACGTACGTACCTAGGCACGTGGGTTCAGCTTTTCATCAGCCACGCAAACATCATGTTCATTTTTTATACTCGTTTACCTAGTACTGCCTAGCATTGCTACTCTTTCGTTAAAAAGCAGTTTGTAGTTTCAAGTGCTACTTAAAAGTTAATTATAAGATACAAAAGTTGATTAACTTATGCATGGTAACTCTCAACATAACCAAAACATAGCGGAGGAGCAATGTTTAAAACTCCTACACACAACTGCCTGCCCTGCAGAATGCGGGAAGTCATTAGCTTTTCTTTAAACCTCCAGGTTCAACAAGCCCTGAAGAAGCACGAGCTCCTCGTTGCACTTATTAAAAAAGATCAAGACCACAACAAGAGACTGGTATGTTCTTTGAAGGATATTTGTTACATAATACAAACAGTTCATGTTGAGCCAGCTAGAACACATACTCCCTGGTCCATGAAAGTGGCTTTTTATCTTGTGACAGTTTTATGCCTTTTGAGTAGCTGTGGTCTCCAATGCCATGTCATCTGTTTGCTGTGTGGCTGCTGAGGTCATGGGAATGGAATATTATTCTTAGACTGCACTGTTGCTTCAGAAGTGCAAACAAATTCTAAGAACATGCAAGGAGAAACTTCAGGCTCCTGGTGTTGCTGGTAAAAACACCAGCTACCATGGCAATACTGACTCCTTAATTACATAGTGCTCTTGATGGCACCTCTTGCTAAATTAGTGGCAACTACAGCTTTAAACCATAGACGCAGTGTAACGCTGGGGGAGGGAGAAGGTCCTCAGTAAAGGACCCTCTTTATTTAGCGATCATTAACAAAGCTTTGCCTGCAGCAGTGTCTATTGGAAGCTCGGTGGTCTTACAGCTACTGTTCTCCATTTAGCAAGAATTCAAGCAACGCATCTGCCGCCAGAAATGGGCTCAGAGTAAAGTGAGAGAGAAACGCCAGCAAGTTGCTCGAGCCAGGAAATACTATGAAGATTACCGGGTTCAGTTGCGTGCCAAGATGATGCGGGCTAGGACACGGGAAGAAAGGGTAAATACAAAACGTCTTGCTCTGCAAGTACGGAATTCTTTCTTGTGTGGACCCCAGCGCTGAGGACCCACAGCTGGGTAGTTCAAATAGTGGTACAAGCAGACAGAGAGCCAGTTAAGTGGACCAAGCACAGGAGCCAGGATGAACTGGCTGGTCAGTCAAAGCCACAGAGGAAAAGGTTCCTTCTTTGGAAACACTGCTACGGTTTAGGGCAAACGACTGTAAAACAAGAAAGGATGCTTTATTGGGTTAAGGGAAGAAGAGAAAGGGTGAATTATCAGTATGGAAAAACAGGGCTGGTAACATGAGAAATTGGGGAAATGAGTTTTCAGAAACAGTAGGATTAAGAACTTGTTCCTATAGTTACTATCCAAAGAAAACAATCGAGATCTTCAGTTAAGGAAACTTGATCAAAAAGAGAGCTTTGTTACTCAGTTGTATTTGTTAAACAAAGTGAACTTTTCGACAGATATGATCTCCAATTAGGGCTGGACATCAGAGCTAAGACAAGCAAGTAGAGTTATTACACTTTGCAAGAGCAGATACACAATTCTCACCTTTTAAAATAAAAGCCTGCAGTTCAGTGCATAATCCACTACTAGTGATTTGGGAACTGTTTGCCTTAAGCTGCACTGTAGCTGGTAAAGCGTTCTTTTGTATAAATGGAAAGCCTGAGCACAGGCTGGATTTCCTGCTGCTGGAAATGAAGGTCCTGAAGTTAAGACAGCAGAATGCAGGGTGGGCTGTACATCACAGTGCGTGTTCAAAGACCCCGGCTTGCACTGTCAGCTTGTCTGAAGTGATTTAAAAAATGTAATATACATTTGTTGTTGTTCTAGCCCCCTTTTTAGTCATATGACTAAACTGACATAATAAATCCTTGATCAGAATTTCTGCTCGATGAGTAATACAAATAGAGCTCGGCTGCATCTGTGCCACCATCACTAGATAGATAACGGTGTGTTTTTGGCATGGGCAAGGACCTATCTTCATGTGATCACCATTCTGTCAGGAAATGGAACAGCTGAGAAACGTAAATGTATACTTGAAAGTTTCAGGGTTTTTTTTTTTTTAATTGCTGGCAGATATTTAAAAACTTATTTGAAGAAGGCTTAGAAATCCAGAAGCAAAGACTGATGGACCTGAGATCATACGCTCAAGAGAAGCGTGCTGAGCAAAGGAGAGAGCATCAAAATGAACTGGAGTCTATGGAGAACTATTACAAAGATCAGGTAAAGTTTAATCTGCATCAAAGGCAGCCAGCATTTTTCACACTAGAAATCTTCCCTTTCTGTAACTGGTTCCACTCAAACCTGTGTTGTGCTTAGTTTTCCATGCTAGCAGAAGCTTTATCTCAGGAACGCCAAGAAATCCAAACCAGAGAGAAAGCACAAGCACAAGTAAGGATTTTTAATTTTGTATCTATGCCTTTTGTTTTTACATGCTGTGGTTAACATCTCTATTTTCTTCAGATGCTGCAGAAAACAAAAAGAGAACTGAGATCAAGGATGGAAAAGGAAATACAGCAACTGCAAGCAGCAATAATGCAAAGTGATGACGACACCTTTTTTCAAGAACTAGAAGCAGACAGACTGAAATCAAGACTTCAGATGGCTTCCTTTCAGTACGGCAAAAGTAGTTTCTTGTAAGACTTAAAGTGAATATCACACCAGTTCTCTCTGGTGAAGATGATAAGAATCTTTGAGAGCTGCTGTAGCAGGAAGATGATGTGGGCTGTTTTTAGCTAGAATAATTAGGGCTGTTAATTTGACGCGTCAGAGGTGTAGTTGCTGGTATCTGGGAGCTCTATAGCACTTTTATGATCACCAATAAAGTTTTTTTTTAACTTCTTTCTACCTTCTTAGCAAGGCTGCGATAATGTTGAGCTCCACACAGAGGAAGCAGGGTAAAGTCGCCTTAGTGGAGGAGCTGAATGCTCAGGCCTGCGCTGGTTCTGCTGTTGCTGGAGCTGAACTGCCACACTCGTCTGTTAAAACACTGGAATGCTCAAAAAGAACAAGATCTTTAAAAGAACTTCACTGATTCGAGTTCTTATGAAAGGACAAATTAGGGAATGCCTGCAATAAACCGGTTGTGAAAATCACTCATTTAAATAGATTAAGCAAGGGTGGGCTACTTATTCTACACAATGCTGTGTTGGCTTGTTAATGGCAGAACATATGCCGTGCTACTTCCTGTGCCACAAGTGTATTGGGAAAAGTACGTGGAAGAATTTTCATAATTTCCTATTTCAAAAGCAGTAAAATCAAGCTTCTGTAAGGGCTACAAGCTGTGGACAGCTTTACTCGTTATTTCCAACAGGGGTATACTAATCAGTATATGTGCTGTAGGTTCCACACAGCATTTCCAAACTACATCAACCCACCTGTAAACAAGCCCACTTTTGTTTCAGTTGCTGTTTCTGAAGGGAGTTGCATAATGCCATATACAAAGGGAGAAGCAGCGAGGTTTGCTCTTCGAAGCAGATTATTTGGACAACTGTTTTGCAGGGGTACTTGTATATAGTACTCTGTTGGCTGGTTTGGTTTTTGGTGGTTTTTAGGGAAAAGCAGATCAGTTATGGTTCTGTCTGTGTGAAGCTAAATACAAATTCTAACATTCAGCTTTTACCTTACTTTAGGTTGTAAGGTCTGCTTCTAGGCGGCTGACAAGAGGCACTACACCTATCTTTGTAGAATCATCACATGCTATAAACAATACAGCGTTTAGTAGAAAATTCAAGTTTCAGCAGCCGTGAGTTACAGGCCCTACGAGATGCAGATGCAGCTGAATACTTAAACTGAGAACACATTACATGAAACCAAGCTGATGCTTAGTGAAGCCCATTACTGATACATTCTCCTCTACCTGAAAAAAACCCGCAAATTTTAAAGTTCTTCCTCAGTACCAAGGTAAACTGAAGCATAATTTTGAACAAGCTCTAGTAGAAGAATTCTTCCTGAAAATGGCACGTGTGAGAATTTACATAAAAATACTGGAATTGTATTGTATACACAGTATTTAAAGCTTGCCGAGAGGTGGTGTCTCTTACAGAATTGGTACCACACTCAGTGAATTCAGACTTGTGCATTGGGAAGAAAAAAACCAAAAACAGCGAAGCAGAAAAAGCAGCCCCCAGCAGCTGGAGATGCTGCCTTTACAGATGAGACACATCAGCTAGCAGTTAGAGCATGATATGCCGCACTTAAAAAACCAAAATCGAGCCTAAACAACACGCAACAAAAAAACCCCTCCACAAACCAGACACCCGCAACCCTGACTTCAAAATCCATTTCCAGGCAGTTGCTGTGAGCCAGACTAATACACAAAGTCTGTATCTACGGGACAACATTTACCAGCTAAGTTGATCAAATTTAACAAGTATTTACCAGATTTATTTACCTTTTTTCTTCCCTTAAGACGGTTTAGCTTTGCTGAATTTTGAGAGGAGACATCTGTTCACCAACGCCGAGTCCCTGCCAAGACACGTGTACGCCACTGCGTGAAAGCCTAAAGTAAGACCTTTTTTGTCTGACTAGAACGTCAGCACAATCCTTATTGTAGGCAACAGCGTGTAGAAAGACACCAAGTTTTAAGTATTTTCTCCTGGAACAAAGCTGAGTTACTTAAAAATGCCATTGTTACATTTTAAAGTAAATATTTAATTAAGAAAAACTTAAAACTTTTAAAACCATTGATGCTGTGACAGTGCAAACAGCATACAATTTATTGCTCAACTTCTGCATGGGTACATACATTAAGTACTTAAAAACCATTTTATACAGATTTTTTTTTTTTTTGTTAAAGCTCATGTAACAGCTGGGTGAAAATACAATGATACCAATGCTAAAACACTCTGTAATAAATACAATGGAAATGATAAACTAAGAACTGTCAGTTTGTGGAGGAGTAATTACACTTGTATAAACTAATTTACAACTACAGACAAAGCTCTGAGGATGTGGTAGAGCCAGAAACCTACTACATAGTGTAAAGTACAACAAATGGCACCTGTTAACTATATGGTGCTGTTTAAAATCTGAAGCAATTGGAGCATGCTACATTAAGCTGTATGATGCATACTTATGGTATAGAAGCAAAGCTTTTACTTCCATCAATGCAGCCACTTTAAACGCACCAGAAGTTCAATACAGATGTAGTGTTGTAGAACAAGAATTTAAAAACGGCTTGTGTGCTCTGGACTTTAGTACAACACAAAAATTTGGTACAAATAAATCAGTTTAGGGAAACTGAAACTATGTGCAAAAAAATTAGAATACATACTGTACAAAGCACCATTACAAAACTCTTTACACCGAGAAATTAAATCCTCTGAAACTCGTGTACTGTATATTTGAAATCTACAAAAGTCACTGTTCATAATTAAACATTCATAATGAAAAGCAACAGCATAAAACCATAATGTGACATCTCTCTAAAACAACTAAAGACTGGATAAAGTAAAACCCAGTAAGAGGGACACATTGAAATAAATATTCACATTAATCATGGGGTGAAAGTCCAAGGTTAAAATGCAATATTAGGCTTAGCACCTTTTTGAGGGGAAAGTAGCTGACATGATCTCGAAACAAAATTTTGCAAAAGGAATCAACCCTTTTAACATTTTCAGATAAACATCTGACTAGGTGATGAGGTGCTCTAGTTAAAGCTCTCAGTCATTACGAAGGTAGAAAGGCACTCGAAGTACTTGGTATATTCATCCTCATCTGTCAGCTATGGAAAGTCAAACATAGATTTGTCTACTTTTGCCTATAATTATTAAATTTACAGTATTGATCTGTGGCAGTTAAAATTCTCTATGCCCTACCAAAACGTCTGGTAGGACAAACAGATGTACTGCTAAGGCTGTTGTGAAAATGAACGGTATTTATCAGCCCATCTAGAGTCTATATTCTGCAGAGCTCATCTCCTCCCTCCTCAAAAATGCTTTTAGGACGACACAAGGGCGGCCGTAACTGTGCATTCCATACATTTACCAGCCTCAGCAGGCTGACAGGGAGAAGGTTGCTGGGAGGCGGGTATCGATGTGGTCAGGAGACACACGCTACAGCCAGTCTTTAAGTAGTGCCGAGGGGAGCTGCCCGGTGCGAGGGGAGCAGCAGCACACCTTCCCCCTGGAATCACCTAACACTCCCGACTCCTCCCAACAGCTGGATCAAACTGCATTTTCCATCTTTCATGCCCATGGAGGCTGCAGCCTTAGCCTGAGCAAGAGCAGGGTGGGGTGGCGATATAAAATTAAACAAACTTCTACAACACTGGAGTAGCTATCCTGTGAACAGTGGTCAAAAGAACCTGTCTCTGTAAATCGTCATTTCACATCCTATCTCGGCACTCGCAGGGGGGGAGGAGAGGTCTGTGGGAGTGTCTGAAGCACTGGTCCCCGACAGCGCAGCATACTGGGTGAGAAACACACTGGGCAACAACCTACTCTGCTCCCCCAGGCAACCTGGGCAGCTGTAGCAGTAGCTTCTCCGGTAATTACACCTGAAAGCCATCAATTAGGGAAGAGTACCAGCCATGTGACATGAGTGCAATATTCCCTTGAAATGGAGGGAAAAAAAGCGGTCTGATATATTTCAAACCTGGCTGTCAAAGCAAGATTCCTGGCTTTATGTTTACATCCCTAAGCAGCCTCATCTCTGCAGCCAGCCCAGAATGGGAAGCAAGTCTCTTAGAACAAACCGTCCAGCAACAGCTGTACAAAAAAAAAAAAAAAAAAAAAAAAAAAAATCAAATGAACATGTGGATTTGGCTCACCAGATTCTTACCACAATTCTACAAAAGTAGTCCATTGCCCACTATTCTAATACACAACATCCAGTAGTAGTTTACTCACTGTGGCAGTCAGATTTGGCAGAACAAAATTAAGTTCAAGCTCCATAGAACAGACAGAAAATTAGCTAGTTCACTGTGTGACTTACACTGCAAAAACGAAACAGCTGTTTACATCCCATTTTTTTAGCATTTTTAATACCTTTTGACTTTCTTCTCATTGGCAGTGTAAAAATAGTGCAGATTTGATGATTGATTGTAACCTAAGTTACAAAACCACAACACTGATTGGAAAAAACCCGCTACTTAATTCCAAATAGCCTCACTGCTGAGAGGAGAATGCCACCACCTCTTAAGCAGACTGATTTATCTACACACCACAAGCAGATCATATGGATCTTAACTGAGAATTTCCAAACTAACTTAAAAGTTCAGTTCCCTCTACTGGTAGTGCATTTTATTCCCCTTTGAAGAGATCAACCCATGTTATAATTCATATATATACTTACTTCCATCCCTACAATCAATAAATTATGTGCTTTTAAAACCTCATTTTCAAAGCACATTACACATATTTCAGTCAATACACCATTTTTTCTTAGCTGTAACTTAAACCCACATGTCATGAGCAGCTAGACAAAGATTACAACATGTTTTACCTGATATATCTTTAGCATCGACAAATATATAGTGTGATTTGGCTGCATTCAAACAAACTTTGGTTGACTGGACAGGATGGGTTCTGAAACGAACTGCTGACGGGCTTCTGCTGTCAAATACCACCTCATCAGCACGCTTAAAAAGCTGAAAAACGCAGTGTTTAAAGTCAAAAGCAACAAAAAAATACTCTTGACAGACTTCTTAGAAAAATGCTGTTTTAAAAAAATCAAAACATCTACTGTTCATTAAAAAAGGTCTATTCCACATGTTAACACAAGTACTGCAGCACACACAGTACTGTGTCGCTCACGCTAGAAATTTTGTTTAAGGAATCTGACAAGTGATATAAATAGGACCCCAAAACATCGTATTTGTAATTCATGCTTGAAAAATATAAAAAAAGCCCCCTGTGGTAACATTTACGTTGAATTTACATTGCAGAATATAATGTTTTATTCTAAGAAAATGCAGTTAACATGTAAGTGGCTTTAATTAAAAAGGTTAATGATTCTTTCAGCCAATTTTATGCAAAGTTAGAATAATCCAAAATATTTTTTCCAAAAATAGCAGGTATAGATGCTGTTCAGTATCATACATTTAAAACAGGCTGAAACATGACTTGTACCGACTGCTGAAGTTGTGTCTTGGTATCTGAGAATAGAAATCAGGTAGGCAAATATAATAGATTACCTTTTACAAAAATAGTAGTAGTCTTTTAAGTATAGAATACTGCTTAACTGTTGAAATGTAGGAAAAGTCAGCATTCTGTATGTTCAAGATATTAGTTTTTAATAGCAGCTGAATGATCCTATGGCAGGAACCACAGAACCTATTTTCTTGAAATAAAAAAAAAAATAATAAAATAAAATTCCAAAGTTGTCCTTTCCCTCCCAGTGTCCTAGTGTAGAAAAGGGAAAGTTTCCTGTATTTCAAGCATTTCTTGAGTCTTGGCTGAGGGAAGGGCTTTCTGGCTGACAGGAGTATAAATAGAGTCTCAGGTAAGCCTGGGAAGGGTCATTCCACGGCAAACCCGCACGTTTCTTCAATGGCAGTTAGCAGCTTCTCGTATAGCTTGTCGTAGCTCTCGTAAGGAGGAATGTCTATTCGGTTAAAGCTGTGGACAGAAGGCAGAAGAGTTTCAGCGACCTGGAACGTCAAGCGTCACTAGCAGCGTTCTGCGTAACTCCACGGAACGTACGTGAAACCACGACAAAGCAAGACGTAACAAGGCCAACAGAACTTTGTGTAAATAAAAGCAATCTCTGGTTTTCACACCTTTACTACGCCGTAACAGACAGCATTTATTGCATCAGAAAAGCAGAGGAAAGTAATAAGAAAAATAATAAAAAAAGAGACTGCTCAAAATACAGACAGCAGGTTGGTCTTAAATCTACGTAAGACATTAGAGACCTGAAAACGTCTTACCAGGTATGAGCTTTCGGCAAATTATTAGTGCTGGCATCAATCTGGTGTATTGTAAATAGCCGTGGGCCTGCAGCACCTGAAAATCCAGAAGAGATCTCTACTACTACTGTGTTGCCTAATACGAAATTTCTTTGTTGCACTGCAACAACCACTGAGTAACTAAAACCACCAAATGAGGAGAAGCCACGCACGGAGCTGAAAATCACAAACAGGCAGGAAAAAACTTCAACGCACCGCACCTGTCAGACCGATTCCTCCCCTCCACCCACGCGCGATAACCGTGCTGTTATTTAAACCATTGAAAGATAAACAAGAACAAAGCACTGATAAGGAAAAATAAAAATGCCTGTTCTACACGGTGCACTATGTAATTCTAACAGTTTTAAATTTAACTTCTCTCACCCTTCCTAAAGAACAAAACTTGGTCAGGTGTATCTGCCCCATGTTGTGACAGGTCTCAAGCTGTGGCCACTTCCATTCACATTTGATGGAGGAGTCACAACACCAACTTCTTATAATTTTGTTAATCTGACTATACAGAGACCTCCTTAATCTCTCTACTAAAGAAAAAAACCCACAGCACAGCAGCCTTTTAGATTTAGTATTTCGTTGAAGATTTCACAAAGGACAGATGATGTTACCAACGCCCTAACGTTTGCAAAACTGGAATTGTTGCTGGAGCAGACGGAGATTACAGACGTGACCCACTGGGCCAGCCCCTCTCCTGGGGGCTCTGCTGTTAAATCAAACGTGAGCCGCTTGTGCTGTGTCAGTACAACGCGGTCTAAACCTGGCAGCCTTCGTCTTCAGATCTGTGGGAACGCAGGCTTCATTCGCTCACAGAAATATTTCTTTTACTAGTGTACTCACACTAAAACTTGCAGCACGGATGACGTTAAACTGGTATTACTTCCACTACCAGTCTCACACGCTCACTGGTGCGGTAATGGCACGTGCATCAATAGTAGCGTTAATACTGCCCGGAACTATTCTGACGGGTTAACAGTTCCAGCCTGCCACAAGTCCCTCCACCCCCTGCAAGGTGATTTAAACACTTATTTAACCACTTGTCACACTTTAAAGTAACTAGGGTCTTAAAAGCCTCAATACTTCTGAGTTTCTCATACTCCTGAACATTTTTCAGCTCAGGACAGAGGGAAAAAAAAAAAAAAAAAAAATCAAAGAGGCTTTCTATCTGATAACAGAGGGATGATGGAGGAGGAAGAGATTTCTAGAGTGACCAGCTTTTGTATGTGGCAGCTGTTACCACAATGTTTGTGTTCCGATGGAATCTTCCACCTGCTAAAATGGTTTATGATCAGGGTCTCCCCTGGGCAGTTTTCTCTCATCTTGTGAGAGGGCACGATCGGGTAAACGCTTGTGTTCGCTGAGCGGCATGGGCCGCAGCCGGAGCTCCCACGACAGAGATCCAGAGCTTCAACTGAAGTTCAGGAGACAGGCTGGTAATTAAGATGATAATTTCTGATGCCTGGGCTGCCCGTGGTTATGTCGCTCCCACAATAAAAGTGGTCAGCATTACGAGTGCCTCTGCGGTCAGAATTGCATGAACGTGACATGTTGGTGTGTTCTGGTCCCAGAGCTGCACAGGTGATGGGGGCTTGTAAGAGACAGAAATTAAAACCCAGGCTTCTAGAAAAGCCACGAGGAGAACCCCACTGAGATCTCTGCTGATCTGAACTTCTGGCCAGAGAAGCGTGTGCGTAATTGAAACAAAAGAGCCATTTACAGCTGAATAACAAGGTAATACTTGTGATCGTTATTCATCAAACCATTAAAAATCACTCTTAAAAAGTCACATTACAGCCAACCAGCCTCGTGTTCAGCTAATGTTTCTGTGCTGTGGCCTATTTCTCCAGAAGGGACCGCAAACGCCTGCGCTTGGAGGAAGCCCCGTTACCTTGCAATGCCTTGAAGCCCTGCAGAGGCACTCGGGATGAGCCGGTCACGAACTGGAGCAGTCGCGCTCTCCTCTCTTCATCGAAAAACTCCACAGCTTTCCAGAACCATTTCACAATGTTGCTGTCTGGGGTACAGTGTTTTAACCTAGTGTTTGCCTTCCAGTCATTGACATCAATTTTTCCCAGTCCACAAATGATCAGCTGCAGATTTAAAATACAATTAAGTATTTCATCATCGATCAAGATAAAAACGGTTTTGAAGCTAGCCAAATGATAACTGATACTGAAAAACATCAACAGATTTTTATACCAACAGCAAATTGTAACCTCTCACTAATCTTAAGCAATGCAGAAATAAAACTTTTTTTCAATCTTACCTTTGTACACAATCCATTTTTCAAACGGCCTTAATTCAAATTAAAAAAAAAAGAATAAACCAACAGTTTTGTAAGCTTATACAGACGCGCCTTGACCTGTCAACTACATGACAGAAGCCCAGATTCTGCCCCTGTACGACAGTGCGTGCATCGTTCACATTTGAGCCCAGTGTGTGTCTCTGGAGCGCAGGTAAGGGTGTAGTTTGGCTGGTCCAACTCTGGACCCCCCAAAGCAACCTTCTTCTCATACCATACATGTCACCCAAACCAGGCTAACTCCCCGATGGAGAGCTTTCAGCGCTTCTAAAATGGAGCTCCGCGTTGAAGCCCAGCAGGGGTATGGTTATGAAGGCGTTTTCTTGTGACTAAGAACACTGGAGCTTCCCCAGTCTGATTCTGCACCTGCACAATGGTTCTGGGTTAACGCTACGGCTGCCTCGCGGGAATAGTCAGGATAAAAGAGCAGCGATCACTGACATTCTGGAACAGTGAACAGAAGAGAGCATGAATAATGAACCTTGCGGTTATTTTACACGGCAAAACCCCTCAGCTCCACCGCTAACAGGCTGTATATCAGGTTGCAGTTTAACACAAGCTGGCAACGTATAGGATTTGCCTTGAGAGGGTACTGTTTGGGTGCCGGTCTTGACATTTTGTAGCACATTTGTCGGTGACAGCATCTCTTCTTACGCCGTGTTTACAGGGCTAATTTAGCCTGGCATAACTCAGCTCTGCTAAACCACACAGCTGCCCGACACCCAGGTCAGCGCAGTGTGCTGGAAGGGCTGGGGGCAAGTGGTGGGAGGTGGCAGGGAGTGACAGACTGAATTTAATATCGTGAAACTGCACCGTGAGAAATATGCACCAGCACCTCGGCTGGAGCAGCACTCTGCAGCGGTCCGAGGTGGCTGCAGACACCTCGCTGTAGGTTCCGCTGGGTTTTCAGCTATAGGAGAGGGTCTCCTCTTCTACCACTTCTGCAGTTAGGAAATACCGCCTTGAGAAACACTCTGGCAGCTCTGGGTGGAAGGCACACGCAGCCTCAGTGACTGCGTGACCTGGTAACCTCTTATGCTAACTGTATTTCTTGTAACAGCGCACCTGCAAACCCCTAAAGCACTGGGGAGACAACTTTGCACGTTACTCAGTCTCAGAAGAATGCCTCAGGCTTTTATTGTTACACTTGACGACATAACTTGACATTAGCGGACTGACCTCTAACTCTTTCTCATCAAATGTCTTCAGCAGATGTTGTGGGATTACTTCATTAAATCCCTTCTGTAGAGCCAGAAACTGAGCTTCAATTCCTCGTAAAAATCGCCAGTTTACATAAAGTCTGCAAGCAAGTGCAAATTGGGTTTGTGAAAGATGGATTCAAACACAATAAACCTGCAATTTATCCAGCCAAAAAACAAAAATGGCCTTACTGACAGGAATACACACACCACCACCGCTGCGCCACCACTTAGGAAAAACCCCAACAACGTAACACCATCAATTACTGCAAATGGGTAAAAGTTCCTCCCCACCACAGGACTATAAAAAACTTTGCAAAAAGATACTGACGTACCTGACATATTCCTTTTTGTTTTCCTCCGTCACAGGGATGCTTTTGCCGTTGGGTTTCAGTTCATGTTGAATAATTTCCCCGTATGCATTGTGTTCTACACAAAACGTATGGTCCAAGACTCCTGTGATATCATTCTCACTGGTGGAAAGAAATAAGCAAGTGACCCAGTGAAAACATACTGCGCAAATATATCACAGCCGCGATATACCTGACAGACACCACAATTCACTTTTTCAGTAGCATTTCAAATTACTGCTTGGAAGCAAAAGGTGATCATACATTTTTACTGTGCTATATTTTAAAACCGTTAACAAAGTTTCAGTGTTATATTTTTAATAGCATATTACTGTTAATAATAGGCAAAATAAATAAATTAACATTTCTGAACTCCCCCTGTCCCCCAAATTTGAGTACCTTGCGTGGCTTAAGCCTTAAAGAAGCTGAATCGTGTGAGAAACCTGCCTGAGCAGATCAAAATACACTTCAACTGGAAGTGTATTTTCAGTTTCTTCACAACTGACTTTAGGAACATCACCACACGTTAACTGAGACAGAATTCCAGCATTGTAAGATATAATATGCAGTACATACAGTATCCAGACTAAGCTGTTATGAAGATCAGGGTCAACCAATTCCATATCGTCCAAAGTAATTGGCTTCCCTAGCAACTGCTTATAGAAAGGCAGCGTGAAGCCCCCATCAATATAGTGTCCGTGAAACACAGCCATCCCCATGATCCGTCCAACAAAGTGGAAATATGATAAGTGTTCCTGGAATAGGAAGAAGAGACTAAGCCATTCAGCTAAGTAAGACCTCCAGGGTCTGTCTGCTGAATATGAACTAAAATTTCAATACAAGGAAAAGAAAAACACAACAAACTCAAAACAAAAACATATCCAAAGCTTTCTGGTTTGTTTGTCTTAATACACAGCACATTGAGTATATCGCTTCCAGTCCAGAAGTCTTGCTACTAAGACTCAAAATGAACTTAATTTCTCCCAAAGGGGACGTAAATTGACATCTTACAGAAAATTAAGAACACATTTGAGAAGTTTCTTTGATCAGTACTAAAAAGAAATGATCATATCATTGCACAAATCCAGTCTCCAGCAATACTAACGCGAGAATTAGGTTCCTAAGCCTAGAACACTCTCCAGACGTCTCTAATTCCTAGGCACAACCCCCCCGTGTACAGAACCCACGTTACCAGTCGTACCGGGTTGACTGCAGAGTCGGGGTTGATTTGCAGTGTATAGATATCATCTCGGGAATATTGGAAGAGACCATAATACGGATTCAACATTTCGTGTGACAACAGGTAGAGCCATTCCCTGAAGAAAAGAAAATAATTGTGTACTTTAGACAAATGCATTCCCACACAGAATCTTCTCAAAACAGGATGATTTTTTTTAATCTTACTGTTAAACACAGATGTGAGGAATTTATGTCTGAAAACGCTTAGATAAGGCTGAAATCAGAATTATTTTTACTCGCTCAGTAACTGCACAGCACCTGACAGCTGACGTATTTCCCAGCTTTGCAAAATTTTTCTCCAGATTACTTATTTCCAAGAGTTTCCAACTATGATTCTCCTTCATCCATTACACACCAAGACAAGACACTGTGTATTCTATCAACTAGGTTGCAGAGATGTTCCAGTCACAACTTTTAATAAAAACTGTCTTCAGGTAATGGGATATATTTAGTTAAGGTTTTAATTACGTGTTCACAGATCAGTCAGTAACGATCTGAGAACTGGGAAAACCGTAACGCTTCCCAGCTTGGCCTCCCTGGATTCATGTATGGAAGACAGCAAAGGCTCCATGGCAGACAGACTAGAAACAAAACTCACGCTGAAGAACACTAGCGGATACTTTGGAAAAGAGTGCACAGTAGTATCTGTCAGTTCTTTATTTTAAGTACTATTACTAGTGTCAAAAAATTAGTAGTGATTGATTCAACAAGACCTTTTTACTAGTTATAGCTAATTAGCACGTTAAAATATTTAGGAACGGACGAAGTGAAAACTCGACTGGCCATTTGCAAACTCATGAAGATCCATGTGTTCACCCCAGAGGTGACCTGCTGTGCACCAACTACAGATGCAGAAGACGAAATGTTTGGGAGCGTCGTCTGTACTTGGAAATGAATACTAATGGTAAAAAAATGCAATGCAAACAATGGATACTCCTAAATGAGTCAACACTCATTTAGAGAGAACAGATCCACATGCCAGAGGTGGGGAGTATTTTCAGTGACGTAAACCAGCATCTGTGCAACTGGCCAATACAATCCCTAACGGTGTTTTATAATGTGAGGAACATCTTCATACAACAATAAACGTCAGTGTTTATAAGCAGATGAAAAATAACCTCAGACTACTGACAGACTTAAGTTGCCTACTAACTGCTAGTTTTTAACATTTTGTTGCAAACACTAGTGACAATGTGCAACAAATCATATTTTTTAATAAAAAGTTCCGCCACAAAGCTGAATATTTAATGGCACAAATTCTCAGATACCCCAGCTTTACTAACCAAAGAAAAATATGGTAATCTCAATAGATACCAAAAGCCTGTCTCACATATATGATAGATGTCTGATGTGATCTGTAACACGCATTTTGATTTATTTCCAATAAATTAGGGTTTTTTTAATGCAGTTTTTCATTTAAGACTACCTGAAATAATATATTTTCTGACATTCTGTTACAGAAATATAAATAAGAATAATGTTAAAAGAAAGAGGGCTGAGACAAGGCTGGTTTACGATTCAATGCATGGGTGTAGCTGGTGAGTTGAGGTGGGAGGGAAGAGACAGAGGAGCGACTGTTTACCTGGCAACACCTCCATAATCGAGGCCTTCCTCCCCACGAAATTTTATCATTAATCGTTTCCACAGGTCTTTTGGCCTCATCTTCATGACTTGCCTGTAGGATTCCTGTAAACACACAACCCTTTCTTTTATTAACTGCTACTTACAGACAAGAAGCTACTACTGTTCATTAGAAATGAAGGGAGTCTCAGACTCCAAGTCCACAGGGGATACTATTAAAGGGGATACTATTTTCCTAGACACTAACCAGTTTCTCAAGTCACAAACTGCTACTTAGTTTTCTACAAACGTGATAACACTTGTCCAATAGAACAGATATTGTGAGAACAGTTTTCCATTAGATTTCCAGAGGGGTACGGTGATCGGAACATCCTCTCTCTCATTCTCACATAACTTACAAAAAATTACAACCTGTGTTGGTCTTTTGTTCTGCATCAAGGCTCACAATTTTTAGAGTCTGAAAAGCCAGCAGCAGAGCTTCTACTCTGGGTGTAACACACGTGCAAACCTTCAAGAAGCATTTTAAGAACAGAACATCCCAGTAAACCTACACAATTATTCCTCTATCAGTAAGGCTTCACCAAGAAAAGACAAAAAAGAAAGCTGAAAGAGGCAAAACAAATGCTAATTTTAAAAAAGGTATTAAACAAAAAAATATCTAGTTTTTATTTATGTCCCCTTATCGGTGCCCCAATCTTTGGCGCTGCAGAAGAGGGAGGCGTGCTTGACCCAACACTTAGTTTTCAGAACAAGAATGTAGTAATTTTCACTGCTGTACAGCAGCTTTTCCTCCCTTTCTTTTTTAGTTGATTATGAACTGATTTGACTGTCTCCAAAGGGAAGACCAACACAAATCTTTCTTGGCTGGGAAAAACTGTGACAATACAGCGGGGCTGTCAGTTTTGTGGGTGGGGTAAAAAATGCATCAGGGATGGGTGGGATGGGTGAGAGTGTTCTCAAGGCAACAGACTGTTCTCCAGAAAAACTCACTGAATTATAACTGTGTTTAATCAGTTCAGCAGAATTATTCTTCTGAACAACGTCACAAAATAAAACGCAGATACCCCACTGTGGGCATCTCTGGTCATTCGGAAGCCGAGACAATTCATAAAAATTGGTCTGATTCAGGGAGGGGGGGGGGCGGGGCAGGAGGGGGAAAAAAAAAAAAAAAATCAACCAGAATTGGGATAGATGCCAAGCAATGTAAACTCCAAAGATGAATGCTATTCAATAGTAATTTTAAGTTACAGTAGATCAAAGATCACTACTTTGGTTTTCAGTTTGTACCATTCCCTCTGTAACAGACATTCGCGTTCTTATATTCAAGGAAGAAGTGCAACAGCATCTTCAAACGCAGGAAGTGCTGGGACTCCTTCCTCCATCTCTGGCACAGTCTGTACACCTCCAGCCACAGGGAAAGCCTTCCTCGTGTTTCTTCTCTACAGGGTGAATACATCTACTTTAAGTACATAACTGTTCTTAACAGCCCCTCGAAATGCTTCCTCTTCCCATTCGCCACCGGTAAAATTCCCGCTTTAACTCCAGACTTGAAGATTTAATCTAACTGAATGACTTCTTCAGGCAGTTCCGAACAACCCTCCTCCCCTTCCCTCAGTGGTAAGAAACGGGTCAAACTCTCGTATTACCTCAAAAATCTCTTCCCTGGAGACCTCAATACGACAATGGCCAGCTTGAGGTTGCTGCTGTGACAGCTCTTGCCTCAGGATCTTGAGTTTCTGCACTAGGTCTCGCTTGTACCTTGGCACAGTCAGACACTCTGCCTCATCTGGCAGCTGACACAGGGACACTACCTGCTGCTGCTGCTGGTGCTGCTGATCTTTAAGTTGATTCTGGCGGCTAGAAACAAACACAGCTGTTTGCAGATATTCAAGGCATATGTCCCCTGTTTTCTTCAGATGTTTCTTAAATGTTAAGTCTTTGTAACTCAACTACTTTCGATTTACTACTATTGTGATTACGCTAAAAACGTCCGGGTCCAGTGAAAAAATAAAGGCAGAAAGATTTTTATCCTGACTAAAGACACATGCTTCTGTCTGCCTTGGCAACAACTATCAGTTGGTTTTAGGGTTTGTTATTACTATTAGTACTACTCTACAAAGTATGTAAAAGGTTATGGCGCTATATAATAAGGTATTATCCATACAGTTTTACTACTAAGCTGCTGACGCTGAATTTCTCAGATACCATTTCCATATTTCCTTTGCGTGTTCTGCCTTCCTCCATTTTAAAATTCAGGGATCTGCCAAACACTATGCCTCTAATCTACGGTCAATACCATAGTCTGTTTTCAATGGCTTGTCTGAAAAAGAGTAAGCTTACAAAAAGATGTTTGTACTGGCAGCTTGGCAAGGACCTTGTCCCTTGTACCTGGCCTAGTCTGGACCACAGGAATTTGGGAGTTCATATGTAACTAATTGGCACAGATAAGCAAGTATTTTTACTAGCAATTCTAAGAGATTTTGTAAATCTACCTTCTTACTAGGAAAAGTAAATTAATCGTGTTGCAGAGATATCCTCTCGTGTCATTTTTTGTACACAGTAAGTCGGTATTTTTACAGCTTTTCAGCGTGGCATTTCCAAACTATGTGGGATAAAAGCTGTACTGTAACTAAACCATGAGAAGAATTACCTCTGTGTGAACACATGAGAATGCCTTAAGTTTACTGGAGAAATAAGAAAGGTTACAATTCAGAGCGTTTCCCAGTGCAATCTTAACAAACTGTTTTTTTCAACATCAAAGACCAAAAAACATTAGATGGAACCAAACGCAGTGCTAATGTATTTGAAAATTTCAGTCTGTTTCGAAACGAGGTCTACTAGAAAGCCCTTCTGGCCAGCCAGGCTTCACTTCCAGCAGGCTTCCACCACAGGGCCATTCAGAATTGGCAATTAAAAAAAGGTGGGGGTGTTCCCCGTTTGCCCAGTGGCTCTGGAACAGCTATTCTATTATTTGCTAACCTGCTATTTAGAGCAATTTTGCACAAACCACCCTCGAGGGAAACTAACACCAGGTGACCGGGAAATCTTTATCAGTAGTCTTACAAGCATAACATTTAGAAACCTCTGCGATGGCACACGTAGATCACTTCAGCAAGAACTCAAAGCTTAATATTAATAATACTACCTCTTTACTCCTGGGCTCTAAGGAGGCAATAGCGCACAGAAATCCTACTTTGCCACTGTGTCCAAGGATGCACGACTCCAGAAGTTAGCTTAATAGATGTTGTTACCTTCACAGTGTATTGCTGTTTGCTTCTGTTGTTGGTTTGGGTTGTTTGGTTTTTTTAAATAAGGCTTCCTTAACTTTATTTGCAAGCTGATCACATTGGTCTTACAACAAACTACAGCTATTTGAAGTCACTCCTGAGAAACCAAGTCATGACAATAATTTAGAGACACTCACTCAGAGCAGTTCCAGAATATGGCTCTATGTCATCTGTGCTCGTGAATGGTCATTGCTTTTCATTTGTGATTAGCTTTAAGTATTTATTTCACTTAAACTGTATTTACTTGACGCACAAATTAAAGCAAAATCATCGTTCTATCTTCCAAACTTTCTAATTCCATAAGCATGAGCATGTGAAAATACTCCTTGTGTATGCCTACTAGAGGTCATAATTACACGCTGACGTGAGCATACGTTCATACTACCTTTCAGAGCAAAAAAGACCTAGTCCCCTAACCGCATAGCTGCTCAATGGCAGTCTTGATGAAAAGGTGATCTCTGGAACGAGCATGAACTTCAGATCTATGTATCAAATTAAACCAATCTAAAATAGGAAGAGAAAAATAAAATGCCATCCTCCATATCAGACTAAAATAATCGGTGCTAAACAATCTGCAGCGCTTAAAGTAATTAAATCTAATTTCTTCGTTTGTTTTCACAGCTGAATGACTCTGACTCTGTACAGTGCTTTAAGGACACAGCTCAATAGTTTTCTGGTGCCATAATGATCAAAAACTATCACAAATCCTTGGCCAATATTTTAAAACAGAACTGGGTAACAAGTTTGATTATTTTCATAACTGGTAATGTCATCAATGGAAGAACAAACTGCTTTACCCAGCTCAATAGTAAAGTCAGTATCACTGAGAGTAAACTTTTATTATGCCTTTGAACCTTAAACACTAGCACGCCCATCCCACCCAAATACTAAACTTATTTCTCAGACAATTTATAAAATGACAGGCCTAAGGCAAACTACTTTTGTTTTTCCTTTGAAAGAATAAATAGGGAGGTGGGCTTGGGGCAGGGGGGGGGGGTTGGAGGAGGTGGCTTTCACGTATCCTGTTTGGTGCAATAAAAGAATAAACACCAGAAAAAGATTTATCAGGCAGCAGATTTTGCTGATGACACTGTTGGTTGAATTTCTGAAATCCTCCCCTAATGAAAGACAGATGTACAAAAGAAAAACTTAAGCACACTGTACTAGCGCTTTAAACTTAAGGAAATGCAAAATGGTTCTGATTCTTGAAAGTCAAACTGGATTTTCCAGATCACAAAGCTACCTGTGTATTTGTCCTCCACAATACGTGTAGAACTAGACACTGTGACCCTAGCATTGTTCAAAATAAACCTACCTGTGAAGGACAGTTTTTCAAATATAGTCCAGTTACCTGAATTTTCTACAGTGTAAGTACTGCATTGTTGTAGTTAAGAAGGTCTGAAGTTTTTCTTTGGGTAAAATACCTAAATTTGAATGAATTTAATGAACTTTCCTACATTTCAAACACAAACATGCTCCTCCACTGGTTTGGTGTTTTTTTTCAAGATCATGTTCATTTGAAACTACCAATATAAAGTCAGCTAAAATTAGTAGTCATTTCTTTGTTTTAAATTAAAAAAAGAAAAAAGAACCAAAAGTGTCTGGGTGATGGGAGCTTATTAAATAATATACATATACATAACCAATGATGTCTCTAAACAAAGTACGTATTTGTCAATATTTAGACTCTTCTCTCCCTCTTGGAGGGTTAAGTTCAAATGTATATTGGGCAGACAAAGGCTAGCCAGCTTTTCTGTAGGACACAAAAGCTCCTGACCTCCTGGATATTACTTTCCATTCCCCGGTTTTGTCTTTTCAGAGCTTGTTCCCATTATTCTTTCCTTCAGCTTTTCTTCCCAATGATTCACTTCCTACAAAGGACTATTCCTCCCAGTCGCTCCTTGCCCAGGGCTGGATGGCTTTCTACCTAACCAACTCCTCATTATTTCTTCCACTTAACACCTACTCAATACTTCACAGGTGTTTCCCAAGAGTATTAAAAGGTGTTAGAAAGAGAAACAATACAGACAAACTCCCAAATAGCCTGGACAAACTGATAGCCTTGTCCATGGAAAATAAATAAATAAAATAATGTTTGTTTGCTTTTGGGTTTCCATTTTTCACAGACACACACACACACACACCCGGCCCCCGCAGTGTGAAATGAGTTCCTAGGGAATAAAAACAAGAGCCAGAATTCTTTTGAGTGTCCCCTTCTCTTTTAAAAAGTGCAGTATGAGAACGGGGTATCAAAACACTAAGGCAGGAAAAAAAAACACAGTTCCTATTTTATTTTATTCTTTTTGTAAAAAATCTGAGTTAAATTACCGGGGTCTTATTTTGAGAACATCTCAACTAGTCTTACTAGAATACTGAAGGTAAGAGATGAATTATTTCTTTATTTCAGGAGAATAGTCGGACACTCGTGCACCCTTGCCTAACTCATCAGTATTTCACACCACTGGCTACTGAACGCAACCTCTTATTTTCAAGCAAGTTCTCCATAACTGAAAGCACTACGAAGTAGAAAGGGAAGGAAAGAAAGCGTCTCTCTTGCTGTCAGGAAAAAAAATATCTATGGGCCAATCTTTTCCTCTGGCCAGCACTTGCTTCCCCCCTCTGCTGCCCCCAACTCCCAGCATCACAATAGCCACATTCCTGCCTAAATGCTGCTAGAGAATTCCCCCCCCAGCAAGGACACCAACCTGGTCTTTGCTGTGCAACAGTAAGTTGGTAGTGTGTTCTACACCACCACTGTGTCTTAAATACTACTGCATGGCAGAATACCTCTCGATATAACGTCTAGCACCCCTCAAGAGTCACTTTCTTTCCTCTATTCATGCGCCAGAGACTTCAGACTTACTTTAAAACTAAATGCAAGTTAGCAGATAGCCGTGGATCTGTAAACTGCGTTGTCCTGTTGTTATGGTCAACAAAATAAACTCTGCCTGTTGCCGTATTTCGGATCTCCCATCCAGGAGGCAGTGGACCAAGCTCTTCACAATTGATGTTGCTAAGATCCCTGTGAAAACAAATATAAAATGAAAAATACCTCAGCATTGGGCCTCCGAGCCAAACAAGCGTAAATGTAACAGAACAATTCCATGAAGTCTGAGAAAATGTATTGTTTCAGAAACTTGATCTGTTCAGCTGGAATCTCTACTCCCAAGGTGCAAGCCCACCAAAGAAAAAACACACACCCCAGAACACATGCCGTGGGGAAAAAAATTCTTATCAAATAACCTTCATTTTTACAAACTAACTTCAGATGTTAAATTAATAGAGGCTTAAAACAAAGACTGTGGCCATATTTGCCAAAATGGAATTGCAGTTCTACACCAATCCTGACAGAAAACATTTGTAAAACAACATTAGTCATGAAAGGAACTCTGAATCACACTTTCAAAACTCCTACAAAACAAAACTATATTTCTGAAGAGTTACACTTTCCACAAAGAATTACACATGGGATGTGTATGGCACAGGCAGTTTTGCCCCAAACCCCCAAGTGCTAGTGGGAAGCAAAGAGGTCTCTAACAAAATATTTCAAATGAAATATTGTATGAGCAACAATTTGGCTCTGCACCGAGCAATGCACAGGCAGCATAACGGGTCTCAGGAAGATTCTGCTGGAATTGGGAAGATGCAGGTTCATTCCAGAGGTTCGCTGAAAAATTCTAGTCTTCAAAAACATATCCGCTTACTGGTTTTTCATTTATGTAATTCACACCTCTGGTTATCTCCCACTGTCAAGCGTGGCTCTTTTGAAAGGTGTAAGGCTTCAGATCTCCCAGTAGCACATGAGTTGGGGGGAAGAAAGAGCCAAGGGACAGAACGGCGGAAAAGATGCCGCCTGCAGGGACTCCAAAGGCTGAGAAGCCACTAATGGAAAACACAAGGCTCTGGGACTGAACTTCTGCTGGTGTCACCCCATACACACGCTGCTACCAAACTGTAGGGCTTACTTTTATTAACCAAATGGCTGTGGTGTGTTAGTGTAAAAACACAATATTCCTTAGAAACGACATAAAGTCTACCCTCATGCAAACAGCCAAATTTTGGTCTCAGAGACACTCATGCAGTTTCTGCTGCCACACCTAAAAGCAGCACTAACTCACAATTTCATACAAAACGACTATACCGCAAACTTAAGGATTAAATCGTGACATAATTGTTTTTTAGAGACTTCTAGTTTCTAATTTTGCCTAATACGCAAGTCACAGACTTCCTAATGCCCAACTATCGCACTCTCAAGCCTACAGACAGGGCATCAAAGCACAGTATATTCTTGTCACACAGAAGCAGTAATAAAAACAAAATAATCATTTGAAAATGCAATGAAGCTATAGCCATGAGACACTTTATCCTTCTTAAGATACCCGTTTCCATGGGAATGAACACCCGCAGCAGCTGACCAAGTTGCTGCACTTCTCACAGATGCCAGCACTTGCTGCCAATTTCAAACTACACACAGTATTTTACACCACCATCCACAGACCTTAAGAGGCAATCATTGTCAACAGGACTGCTCAGTATTTTAAACTACCATCAGAGGCTAACAATCATTTCCATTATCCTCCTTTCCTTTCAAACACATCAGAAATAATCACGTGTACAATCATAGACAATATGTACACATGTATTGTGTAAATAAGGAGACTAAACCAGAAGGACACTTCAGATTTATTTCCTCGTAAGTGTTGAGATAGCTGCAACAGAAATAGCAGTTACAGTATTTTAATCACAGGTCAGTCTCTCGCAGCTTCTCTACCCGTTTGCTTCTCCCCACCAAATTCTTTCCCAATTATACGCTGCTAATGAGATGCTTGAAAGCATATATGATTGCTCTAGGAACATTCGTGGTAGAACATTATAAAGAAAATATTCATTTCTGCTAATAGGAAACTTGCTGTAAAAAAGCTTGTGCGTTTTTAAATGTTTGCTACCATACTCAAATGTAGCCTGCCCCCCCACCCCCCCCCCACCCCTTTTTTTCCTTCCTTTTTTAAAACAACAACATTCTGGCATTTCAAACACAGCTCACCATTTCAGCTTCCAGCTTTTTATGACCCAGCATCTCTAATTAGTTTCTTCAAAATGTACCAAGATTCCCACTCCTTGAGTAAATTATGTTTGGTAGTCTGAACACAGGACAATAATTATCACAGACAAGTAAATTTAAGCTAATGAGATTGTAGCTCACTACAAACTGTCTCTCTAAACATACAAGGGGCATCCACTGGATTTTCACATTTTTCCCTTTGTCTGCTCCTCCATCAAAAATGATCACATTTGTCACAAAGTTTATTCTTCATAAATATACGCTGCCAATTTCTCAGGTCTTGCTAACTTCCAAAGCCTGAATAAAAAAACCAAAACCAACTCAGCTTTCACTGAAGTATCTTGATAAATCTAAATTTTTGGAAGTACTCAGTTCCTACTTTTTGTTTCATTATTTTGCAGAGTGTTAAAACCGGGACGTGGCTATAACTTAAATGCACGATCTACAATCTGTTCACTATACCTGTTTTCCAAACACCACTAACGTATTTCTTGATCTTTCATTTCTGCATTAAGGTAACAACTTGAAAAACTGAGGAAGGGAGACTAATTTATTTTGATGAATGACTTGCTAAAGTGATACATCAAGGGCCAAGAGTCAGAAATACAAGATTAGAGAAAACTGAGGAGAGTACTGCTCAAACTGTTTTGATTTGATACTTTAAGGATACTTCAATCGTTTCTTACCTAGGTACTCTTGGATCGTGCCACGTGCTAACACCAGTCTGAGTATGCAGAAAATAGACCTGACCTTGCTGAGTCGTCCTTTGCTCTGTGAAATCAAGATAAATTAATAACTAGAAGAATAAAAAAAAAAATCAATACAAAAAACCACAAAAGCTGACTACCCCAAACTAAGAAATCAAAAGGATCTCACACACAAGGAGAAAACACAACCCATTTTCCCAGTTTCTTGGGAGACCTACAGTTAAAAAAAAAATTAATTTGCATACCATATCCTTCGGGTAAATCGGGAGGAGTGTGCAAGTGTGTCCTGCTCATGTAATTTCTGTGCCTCTGTGACCTGACTCTCCTCTCCGCCAGCCGGGGATCTGATGACTGCCCACAGGTTGCACCGTTCGTCCCTGTAATCGGAGTGTTCTCGTCCACAAAACAGCTGAGCGGTCTGCCTGGGCTGGAGTATTCAGATGCCGGCCTGTGGAGGAAAACGTGAAAACTGCAATGCTGACTGGACACGGGGCTACACACCACACTTGAGGGAGGCCTCACCTAGGGGCTCTTGGAAAATCCTTGCGGATGGCAGAACTGAGCAGCTGACTTGTTGAGCATGACACCTCGAAGATGGGCAGAACGTTTCTGTTCCACGCTCGCTGGTTCATCCCAGAGTAATTAGTAAACCTCCTCACCAGTCTCAGGGTTTGACCTGACACTTAGTTTATGATACTAGGAGGATCAAGATCGTATCAAATACTCACTCAGTTCCCACCTCAAACAGAGTGCTGAATGTTTTGTTTGTTTGCTTTTTGTCGTTGTTGTTGGTTTTTTAATGAGCAGCATACAACCCAAACTTTCTCACCATGTCTTCATACGGCTGAAGAAGTGATTAGGCTTTGTTATTCCTTCCAATTTTTAAGGAAGGTTACTAGGCAAGTATGATGAAAAAGGGCTAAACAAGACAAAAAAACCAGTTGTGCTTGAGAGCTCTACTGCAAGAGGAAACACTGAATTATGTGGTTTTGTAGCTCAATGCTCCTTTCAAAAGGATTTAAAATGGATTCAAGGGGATTGATAAGGACGCAGGAAATCCCTGAAACAAATTATGTATTTTGCATTTGTTTTTCTAGCGTAAATGTGCCTAGAGCTTAGAACAGGTATTTTAACATACCAGGAAAAATACAGATAGGTAAATTAAAAAGCTGTTCAGTACCTTTACTCACTTGAAAACTGCAAATATATACTGGAGCTGGCAGCATTAACAGTACAGATTATTTTAAGTCAAATATATCCATACTCAGACTGGAATAATATTTACTGAGGATGGAAGAGAGTCTGCAGGCACAGACAGTCTGCAGAAGAGTGCGAAAAATGTGCAACACCACTGTCTACAATTCAGGTAACCTCGAAACTGATTTGAGGAACAGCTTTGGAACACATATCTATGGCTATTAGAAAAGGTGATTCCAATGATTTTGAAACATGCTCTGTTAACAGTCAGCTTTAAAAGTTCTGGATTACATGGTCATAGCACGTCCACAGACAATGTGTGTCAGCTATTTGTGATCATCTTCATCCCTTACAATGCCTGCACATTGTAATGTCTGTATAGAGTTCTACTACAGCAGCTCTACCAGAAAACAAAGATGCTAGTATTTGGGGAGGAAGAACACCTAGCCAGAATGATTATTTCAGGTTAGACATTAGGCAGACTGAAGAAGTAGGACGTTAGAGAAGAAAAGCAAACAGCATTTGTGGAGTGACTCAGGGGAAGCTGAATACCCGTTAGAGCCACTTAGAATCACTTGTGCTCAGCGCTCCTGGGCAGGAAGCAAACTTGATCACCTGCAGCGTCTCCTACATAGTTTCTTACCGTGTTGGTCGCTCCCACTGAGTTGTTCGTGTAATGTGATTTAAATACTGGATCCTTCCAGAAGCAGTTCTCCGCTCCTCCCACCTAGAATTCAGACATTGAGAGATAAGGCAATAAGTGGTATTTCCAGGAAACCAGGGCACAAAATGTTTCCAACATAAATGCCAACTCAGGAAGACTTAGGCTATTATGAATCATGTTAGCTGAACACGGTAACAGGAAACAACTGAAAGTTCAACTCAGAATTGATTTAAATATTCTTCCCTTGGAAACAGGCATATCATTAACAATATCACACCTTCATGTTCAATAACTGTCTAAATTCTAATTAAATCTTAATAGTCATATAAAGAAACTTCTTGAAAACATCGTGTTTAATAATGCATTTAACATCTTTCGACCACTGATTCTAGTAAGTGCTTTCATAGCACCTTCATGCACTACTCGCTTTCATTAAAAAGTCACCTTCAAATAACGTGACTTTTTAATTATTATGACTTTTGCAGTCCAAAATACACAAGGCTATACAGCTAACTGCAGTTACACAATTAAATAAGCAATATTTATACAAGGAACATTTTTATGTGAAAATTTAAAAGCATTTTCAGAAATGTTTCTGACTTCTCCAGACTCCAAATTAACAAAAGAATGCTGTTGAGGGCTTAGATGATAATTTACATTACAAAATTCATCATCTGAAAAATCAGTTTCTCCTGTCTTTACCTGCCAAGAATCACATTCAGAAGGTCTGTGCTTGCTCTGAAAAAGCTGATGACAGCACCAGAACCTAAAACAGAGCATTTTTCTGTATTCACAAAACTGTTTTAGGTGTTAATGATGTCATGAAATCTCACAGGGACAAACCAAAATCCTAAACCCAGGCTTTGGCAGGTAAATACAGCAAGAACTCAGGCTCCATTACCTTTTCTAATCATGTTTTCTTCACTATGAATTACATGGAAGAAAAAGCAATCCATTTTTATAATAGCGTACACCTCCGCAGCGTGCTGTGGAAGGCAGCCAGGCTTGTGCATTCACTACCTTGCTACAAAAACGCTGTAGGGATGAAGTCAGTTTGCTGGCTGTGATTTAACATTATATCAGCTTATCAGTTCTACAATTTGAAAGACACATGTTTTCCTAGATAAGTATATTTTGTATTGCATTTACTCATATATGCCACCTCCCATTTTCCAAGAAGAGACAAGACTGGGGTCAAACTATTAATGATGTTGTGTATCCTAGCTGGCTTATCTCCTGCTCCTAAATGCAAAACTGTAGAACTCTGAGTGCAAGAATAAAAATGAATCAACCTATTTGTACACTGATTTCTCATTACTGCAAAAGCCTGTTGTATGAGCTGTATTTGTATTTACACCACAGTGATGTCAGCTTACCCATCTGGTAAATCATTATCAAATAACCGACTGCAATCCACAACTTGTCCTCCTGTGCCTATTCGGTCTCTGGACTGAAGACTTACTATTAAGATAATAAAAAAAAATATTAAAGATATGATACCTGAATGCAAATTACAGTGATATCTGAAAGAGAAATGGTACAACTTGGAGGACTAAGCTGAGCCATGTTCTGGGTATTTTTTCCTTCCCACAAACTAAGGAGTTACACAAAAACGCTGCGTGTTTTCGTACACGTAATCCTTTACATCTGACTTCAAGAAAGTTAGCTTAAAGAATATGAATGCAAGTTAAGGCTGAAAATAGTGAACTGAGAAGCTGTCTTAACTTGTCTCCGTATGAGACTGACTGTGACACTCCTCTGGCAGCAGCAGGGTGGCTAACGTCACACACGGCTGGGACAGCAAGCGGCACAGTGCTAGTGCCAAACGTGCACTGCCAACAGGAGCACCTCTAACAGAAAGAGCTAAAATAACAGGTTCCTGTATGTCTTTGACTCCTCATGTATTTTGTGCAAACAGGGGATTCAACACACGCACACACACACACACACATAAAATCAGGCAAAATTTCACTTCTAGAAGCACTACACATTTGGTTTATTGGCTATTTTCTAACGCCAGTGGTAAGAAGTCAAAAGCAACGCTCACACAAAGCAGTGCTCAGCACCCTGAAAAGCCCTTACTGCCCTCAGCAAAACTGCATTACTTTTTTTTAAATTTAATTTTTATTTCTCACATGTTTCATTGTAATGGATATTTATGCCTGAAGCTTTTGTAATACAATTATGACAAGAAAAAAAATTTCAGGCAGCTTTTGTTCCCAGTATCATAGTTTGCAAGTGTCCAATCTGGTAATTTACAACACTTGTGTTCCTGTGGAGTTGGGGTTGGGTTTGGTTTTTTTGATGTTTTGTTTTGCCTTTAACAATAAAACGATTGCTTAAAAAACTAAATACGTGCCGTGGCACACAATTCTTGAGGTGGCACTACTGTACCCCTGGACAACTGCTTTCAAGTCATATTTATATATGCAGTGAAATAAACTTACAGACCTTAACCTAGACATGATCAAACTCTTGTCAAGATCAAAGTTAAAGAAGATGTAGTAGTACTAGCAGTTTTTGCCACAGAGTCCAAATTTTCAGCAACAACAACATGTTTTGAAGCTCAGCATTTTAGGCCTTCAACAGAGCAACCCAGGGAGCCCTGCAGTATGTACTCGCTTTACTCCTGGTCTGCCACGAACACTAATGCTACAAAACAACTTCTTAGAGCAAAAGACACCTCCAATTTAATTTCAACCACATCAGAATCTTGGAGGATGTATTTATTCTGCAGACCCACACATTACAAGTTGACATTGTTGCATGTAGGCAAGGTTTGGCAAGCAATACACACAGACAAAAATGAAACTGAACAAAGGCAATTACCTCCTCTTTGCCTACGTGAGGACCAAAATTTGTGCACGGCTTCATTTTGTAATGAGTAAGGACTCATTTTTTTCTGCACCGCCACATCAGAAATAAAATGGTGGCACAGAAGAGAGCTGCAAGATTAAGACACAGTTCAGGTGCCCTTTGCATCCACTACCCACAAGCGTCCCCTTTTCTTCCCCCCTTTGAAGATAACCCCAGGGATTTAAGATAAAGATCCCCTTGCTCCTTGTCCCAAATAATAAAGGCATACCCATGTGCACTTGATGTGGAAGCTTATCATCTGTTGAAGGTATCCATTACATTTTAATATTGTTTTCCAATCTTGCATAGCCTCTTAATTTAAGCCAGTTTATCATTAGAAGGACTGAGAGTCTAACTTATTCTATCTCCTGACTGACTTTTAACGAAGATTTCTCCACCACCTAACTACTGCAGCAGAATTACCTAGTTTTACTCAGGCTCATTCACCCATTCGACAAAATTGCATTAGTGAAGAAAGGTTAGAATATAAGGGGATTAATAACAACAAACTGAATTTAAAAAAAAAAAAAAAGACAGAAGTCTATGGAATCTTACCAAGGATGCATTAAATTAAAACACAGCCATGACTAGGACAGCTGACCTTTCTGATAATAACAGTGGAAAGTGGACATACAGATTTGTTCTCAGTCTCCACCGTAACCCAACGAACTGTGTTTTCTTGGTTCAGTGCACGATCCGGCAGCCCCTGCTCATTAGGGCCAGCCCCAGCGGCATGCCCAAAGACCCAGTGCTGCTTTGGCTATACTATGTTTCACGATCACACATCAGGTTAAGCCAACTGGTCAGGCTAGTTTATGCCCACACTACTGACTAGTTGTCTCTGAAGTGTATTTGCCATGCCCACACTGCGTGGTATTCACCCCAGGCTTCCCACCCGGCATCCCAATAGCCTTGAGACCCTTCTGCTTTGGCATGGTTGTGGGTTTTTTGGTGTGTTTTTTTCTTGTTTAATTAAGGCTAGCATTCCCAAGTCCTGATGACAAGGATGCATGCTGCATACTCTGGAGGGCAGCATGAGAGCATGTCAGGGTGTTAAGGTACAGTCCCCGCCAGTGTCCGAAGGACTGCTGTGGGCAGAGAGCATCTCTGCTGCTCAGACAGACCCTGAACAAGCTCTCCTGTCCGCTGAGCTGTTTCCTCCTAAAAGGAACCCCACAAACAAAACCACATGCACACAGCATGGATGATCATGGGACCAGCATACTGGAGCAAAACCAAAAAGCAAACCAAACTGACAACATAACGCACCCCAGAAAAACGACTGTTTTATCCTTTACTCTTCTGGGCGAGCTCACACGGAAAATTTAATATTCAAGAACAGTCTGAAGTGTCAGCAACGCACTTACGATTCCGCATTTCTACCATCATTTGACTCTCCTATGCCACCTCACTCTTATCTTAATTCTGTGCAAACGCTTGCAGAACGGATGCTAGACAGATGGTTAAAGCAACATGGAGAGGTAAAGTCACAGGTACTGTTCAGCAGAGCGCTCTGAGGAAAGCAAACAAATGCACTGAAGCCCTTATTTGCTGACTGATATTTCAATAGTTTTCCCTGGCTGACAAAACAAGAATGCTGCTTGGATATTATTTGAACTAGGAATTGAACATAAACCTGCGCATGCAAATTCACTTTTCTCTCCCCCATGTCCAAACGTTCTCATTAACATCTTGCCAGAAAAATAAAGACCTCCTTATCCTGGCCAACTTTGGTTTTTTTAACTTCTTAAGCGACCTACTAGAAACACTGCCTTCTGAAACAACTTAGAGCGCACCAAAGAGTTTTTATGAAATTGAGAAACAAGTATCCACAAACAACTTGTCAGCTATCTTTTTAATTCTTGCATTATTGAGGGTTTATGAGTTAGAAGAAGACAAAACAAAGTGTCTGTCCCAACACTTACAATAAGGGGTGCGTGTGTGATGTGTTTTGGGTTTTTGGGGGTGGTTCGTTCTGCTGGGTTTTTTTGTTTCAGTTTGGGGTTTGTTTTGTTTGTTTTTAAGTCTCTACATACACACTTCTAGCTTGAGATCCAAGTGGCTCTCGCACCAGACACAATTTGAAACAAACAAAAAAAACCCACGGAAAACTGACATCTGGGAATGGTATTTCTATAGCTACTATTAAGCTCCAAGAGAACGAAAAGATAAAACCCCTTACTTACCTACTATCTGTCCTCTAACAGTATCATTGTCATTTGGCCCAAGCTTGCACAGATCCAATCTCTGATCTGTGAAAGAAGGACATAAAGTGTAAATCATAACAGTATTTTCCTGCCTTTGAAAGGCAGGTACTATCAGAACAAAATTCAGCCTGGTGTGAGATAGTTAAGACTTTAAGAGATGGGTGAAGGAATGCAAAACCAAAAATCTTCAGTCAAGACCTCATTTTTTGTTTTCATAAATTTAAATCAGAAATTGCTTTAACGTTTTTCCAACTTCACAAAGCTCTTCTGATGAATAGGAAATGACATTATCCTAGATTGGATGTCTCAAGTGATTGTGAGAAGTATTTTGACTTCTCTTCCTTTGTGAAGACCAGCCGTTGCCACAAAGCACTTCCAGTTCAGCACCGCCACCAGCACAGCCGGAGCCACCCTGCGGCACCAGCCCACGTGTTCCGTGCTGGGTAGGCGCAACTGCATTGAACTCAGCAAAGTGCCATGCACTGAAACACTGGTCTAGCAACAAATATTTAAGAAGAAGAACTTCAGTTATTCAGAACCTGTTACTGAAGGTAAAATCACAACACTTCTCTACCAGCATGTTGCTTTTTTCTTTTATCATCTGTATAGCCAAGCACTGCTTTTCCATCACAAACAGTGCACCGAATTTTGTTCAGAAGTGGCATCCATTAAACATCTTATATGTTAACTTTTTCAAAAGTAAATACAAACCTCTCAAAGTGTGACAAAGCACTTAATATCTTACGATAAAATTGTCTTATTAATTTTGAAGGCCCATTGATTTTTAAACTACAAATTTAGCTTCAAGATAGATTTACCCTTTTGTTTACTCCTTAAGACTTACATTTTTGAAGGTAGTAAAAAGATAATTTGAAGGCAAGGAGAACCTGTCTTCCTTTGGAATTCCAACACAGTATGTTCAGTCTTGACATTCCACAGCCAGACTGCGGCACTGAGGGCACCGCTGTCGACAGTAACAGGGCAGAGGAGTTAAAAAGCCAAAAGGTAAGTTACATGCTCTAACGTACTCGTGTTATCCTCAGTCACAAAACACTGTTAGAAACTGCCAAACTAACTGGAATATAAAGCTTTATTAAAAAAAAAAAAAAAAAAAAGTCCAACTGTCACTCTTCAAAAGCCTGCGCACAGAAGTTTGGTCTGAAGGAGAGGAAACTTTAGTCTTTAGCTTACTTACAACCAGTGTCTTTAAGGCGGTTGATGGCGTTTGAAAGAAGTCTCACGCAACCCAGAAAACCAGCTCCCTGCTTTTTATGAATTTTCTTGTGATTCCACACGCTGATTGTTATTGAATCTGACTTCCCAATATATCTGAAAAATGTGGAAAAACACTACTGTGAGTGAAACTTACTGAATACTTTGAAGATGCTCCAGAAATCATCTTGCGGAAGAAAAAAAGGTTATCAACCATTACATTAAAAATTTAACACACACTGTATCAGCCAGGGAGTAAGTCATCTTCACATAAGATGTACACATTATACTTTAATGAAAGCATGTCTTATGAAGGAGTTGAATACAAACTAATCTAAAATCCTGCTTCTGGAAGAAGGCGTTCAAGTGAATCCAAAGTCTATCAAAATCCATTTAAAAACAATAACGTGAACAAGCTGTGGGCTGGCCGGGCGACCACAGCTACAAACATGCTTAGATTCATGCCTAAGCTCAGCCTAACCAAAGACAACAGCAATGCTCGTGGCAGCATGTGTTTGTGAGCAGGCTAGCAGGCAGAGCGGTCCAAATGCCAGGACAGAACCTATCAGTTCAGCATCCTTTCACAGCACTTCATCTGCTGCTGCTTCTCAGGCTACTCTTCCAACCACCAGCAATGCAAGGCACCCTCGTTTAGAGCTCTTCTGAATGCTCAGGGAAAACATAAGGCAAACCTAATTATACATCTGCAGTTAACTAATCTTTGGGAAGCTAATTTACTATGAAGACAGCTTCAGAAGGGCCTCGTTTACAACATACATTACCTATTACGAATGTGACCCATCACATATGTTAGCTGAGATGTGCCACATTCCCCTCCTGCTCCCTGCTCACGCGTGGACTGCCTCCTCACAGCATTACCGCTGAAATGCTTTTGTAAAACCCAGATCTGCATTTTACAGACTTGGGGAAACCTGGACACCATAGGTTATTTTATTGTTGCTTTTTTGTTTGAAGCTTTGTCCTTCAGAAGCAATTACTTTGTGAGCTAGTTCTTGTTTTCAAAACTTTCAGAGGACAGTTTCAAAACACCTAAGATAAATCAGCTACAGCCAATACTGAACTACAGTTATTTCAAGTTGAGGAAAATGCATCTGTAGCTCTGGCTTTGATCCCAGGAACTGCTTGTAGTTCTCCCTTCCCAGACCACAAATTCTGGCCTTCTGCAGTTTAGTTCCAAGTGCTTTTTGTTTGGTTTTGGTTGAGTTTGATCAGTTTTCCTTCAATGCCTAAATACATCACCCCCCATTGACTGAGACTTTATCAGCTTTAAAACATCTTAATATTTTCATAAAGATAGAAATGATACTGTCAAGGTTGGCAAACCAAACAATTGTAACTGTCATGGCTTAAAATTGCAGCTGTGATCAGCTAAGTTCTCAATTAACGCTTCTCCCATTTTTCCTTTTCCAAAACCCAGAACTTTGACAACTTCTTTTCCCCACCTGCAGACAGGGACTGATCCAGTAAGTAGAAGATGGAATAGCCTAACTGTAGGCACATACCCATGAGCGTGGTCTAAAATAACCAATGCACATTTAAACCAAACCAAACCAAACCAAAACAAACACAAAACAAACAAACAAAAATACCCAACACACAAGCAAAACACAAACTTCACACACAAAAAAAATCCCAAAGTTTCTTTCAATAGTAAACTGATTGCATAATGTAGCTCAGATTTTTGGCCTTACAACCTTGACAATGCCAATTTTGCATAAAGAAACGAGAGATGAAGATGGGTATTCACGTGCACAGTTGCAGTCTACAATGTTTCATGTACTTAAAATAAATTCTTATGAGAACAAGTTAGGTGCACTTAAAAATAAAGACTTATCATGACCTGTCTTGAATTTTCCAGTTTTCCTTGTTGCTTTAAAAAAGTCAAAGGTATATGGTTAAACACAATTTCATAACAGAACAGTTTGAATAATATGTAGAACAGCTGAATATACAACACAGTTTCCAAGAATTACTGTAACATTTCAGGGTGACGTTCTCATGGCCAAGATGCAGACAGTAAGCCATCCATACCAAACAGGTGAGAACTTCTATATTACCACTATACCCTGGGTTTTGCACCAGCAAACCTGGCCGATTCACACATTTAAAGGAAATAAGCAAGACAAGCTGCATTTTCCAAATAAAAATGTCCTTTTTTTTTTTTTCCCCTGAAGGAAGAAAAGAAATAGTTCAGTAACTGCTAGTTGGCTTTATAGCAAAATGTTTCATCTATATTTCTGCCTAATTTCAGGCATGAAAATATATGGTTGCATTTAGAGAGTGACGGTAGGACAAGTTGACATTTCCAATTCATTTGGTGGATAAGTTACATTTGTTTTACATCATCTGGCAATAAAGTTCCAACATAAAAGCCTGAGCTAGGAATTTTATTTGTTATGAAAAAAGAATGTTCCAAAAAATAAAGTGAATAAGTTTTTTAAAAAAACCGAAACAAAACAAAAACCAGCACCAGAAACAAAACCCACAAAACACTCATTTTGTTGGATGCCTCTTTCTTCCTTCTCATAACTAAAGTTCTTGGAGCTTTTTTTTTTTTTTTTTTTTTTTACTTTACCCTATCAGCAATATCTATTTCACAGTACTTCAACAGAGCTAACAGGATAAGTATTAATGAAGTGAAAACCGAAGTTCAAATTTCCATATACATTAGGGCTCCAGATCAAACTGTGTGTTCAGAAATTTTTAAGAAAAATGCCTACTCTTAGCATTTCCACTTCTAAACAAAAATTAAGTACATGCGTTACTGGAAACCTCTAAAACATTTTAATCAAATTTTAAGACAGAGGGGCAACTGTCACTTTGTCCAAACAAAACGATCTTTCCCAAGGTAGCATTTCCTTCTGAGCCAGGATACCACGCAGGAAGGTTTGGTATGAAGTGACTTTTCAGCCCCATGACATTATACACACTTTCCCTGAAGAGTTCAGCTTGGTAGAGAAAAGCAGAATGAAGAAGGGGGTGGGGGGGAGAAATTCCTGAAAAAGCACACACCTCTTCCTGATGACAAGCCAGATGTACTCCCTCCAGAGAGAAACGCAACACCGAGAGGTCTGAACCTGTGCTTGGAAGCCAGGAGTTCCCTATTTCTAATCCATGCTGTCACACGGGGTCGTTTTACAACCTGGACAAATCACTTTGTTCCTCCATTTTCCAATTTCTGAAATTTTTCTAATGTAATGGTAGTGTTGTGTTATGCTTTGAGATCTAACAATCACTTATTATCAGACTGGGGAAGAAGAGGGTGCAAAGAGCTATAATGAAAAACATCACCTAACTTTTAACTCTCCCTTCACCCTGACATTGCCGTCATCTCTGGTAGCACCTGAAGGGTGTTTGAGCATCTGGGATGGCGAGAAGAGAATCAGCCAGAGGCTGTGGCTGAAGCGCGGTGGGGACACGTGGCACTGACTGGCTGCCCCTTTCTCCTCCCCAGTGCTCCCAGCCCAGCACCCAGCTGAGCCTGTAAGAGCCGCTGCACCATGAGAACAGTGGGCACAGAGGGTTCTGCTCCAGCTGTCCTGCCAAGGCCACCGCAGCAGTTCAGCTGACTTGTACGCCTGATGGGCTTAAGCTGGGACGGCCCCATCTGCTGAGACAGGCCAGATGCAGCCCAGAAATGCTCTCACCTGAGATGCAAAGCGCACTGGATTCATCAGAGTGGTCTAAACCGTGCCACGAAGGCAGCAAAGCAATTGCAAGGAGCTGTTTGAGGGCTCTTTAGAGTCCAGTCTAGGATTGTCTGAGCCGAGCTGTTACCTTCTCTCCACAAGAGGGATCCAGGATGGCCAGTGATGGCTAGGCAGAGGAGAGCTGGGGGGCTGGGGGAGAAAGGCAGCTCTGCCAGGGCAGTGCATGGGCTTGACAACGTGACGGCACCCAACAGAACCAGAACCTACAGTGAGCAGATTTCGGGAAAAGGAAGAGCTGTGGAAGCTGGGTGAGGTTAGGCTTCAGAGGTGTAACAAAGGAGGACAGCAACGAGCCCATGCTAGAGCCTGGGGGCACATATTTAAAGGGCACAGAGTAAAAATGGGACAAGGACTAAGTTTTGGTGGAGATGATGGTACAAGTGCCTTTTAGAGCTAAGCAGACCATACGCCGTGGTACGCCTTAGGGGCACGGGCTGCCAGGGAGGGCTGGACTGAGCCAGAGGTGAGCGCAGGACAGCTGGAGGAGAGCTGGAGGAGAGCTAGAGGCTATCACAGAATGGTTGAAAGGGGAAGGAAGAGAAAAAGGAAGATCTGTTAAGTTTCAGAACTGCTGGTTTAGGTAGTGTTTAAATGCTTTGAATGCATGAAGGTCTGTAAATGTGCTAAGTCTGGTTATTCAAAGCTTTGAGGAAAGACCTGAACAACAGGGAAACCAGAAACAAGACTGAAAATAAGGAAGGGGAATACATCCAGGGCAAGCATGGTATTTTACTGACATTAAACTACATCCAGACAGCAACTATTTGGCAATTTCTTCCTGGAAAGCCTCCCAGATCCAGCCCCCCCTCCCCACCGCCACACACACCCATCTAGGCTGAAGAATCTAAGCAACTAATTCAACGGCTCCCTTTCACACTAAGATGAATTAAGAACCACATAAGGCAAAAGCAAAACCTTTTTTGTTCATTGTAACACTGCAAAAGTATTTTCACAAAAATCTTCTACAACAGAATATCTATTGTGCTGAATCAGGTTAGCAAACCACAAAATTCCCTTGGAATTAGCAACTTAATTCAGACATTATTGCATAAATATATCACAACAGATCCATCTTACTGTGCCATTTGCATATGCCATCACATGATACACGAGACTGTTAATTAGCAGCAGTGTTAACCTGTTATACAAATTCCAGGCTGAGGACACTTCAATCAGCCCAACGTAGCCAAGAGGCAGTTTTACTGCACATAAGCCTATTACAGTTACTTAAAAACCAACAGAAACCTTCAGGGGGTGGGGGAAGGCTGAATTTTTCTTTTAGAAAATTCTGTGTTACTGCACCTTCCTCTGGTTGATTTCCTACACTGCGTGGTGGCAGGAGCAGGCAAGCTGCCACCAAGACTCCATCTGTTACGCTTGGTGTGCAAAGCATTTCCTGCAACACTGGGAAGCGTCATAAGGCAGAGACGAGCGTTCCCATGCAATGGTCTGGCGTTAGGGTAAACATTAGGAAGTTTAACACACCTATTATTTTCAAAAGGATGAGAAGATTAAGTTCTGTAACCTATGAGGTGTGCCATCAGGTGCTTAGCAGTAGGATGGTTACTCTTCCCATTATTTTATTATTATTTTTCCCTCAAAAGTAAAAGTTAATTATCCTAGTATCTGGTGCAGATGAATAGTTGAGATCTGACACCAGGTATATTACAGTAAAAAGTTACCTTAAGATAAAAGCCAGGCTGTGATGAGTCATAAACAGAGTAAAACAATTTTTACTGCTGTTTTAAATAGGAATTGAAGACTAGGTGACTGATGTTTATAAATGGAAAAAAGTTTCCAGAGTAAGGAATAAGGTAAGACAGTAAAAGGGGTTAAATTATTATGAAGCAAGTTTTGAGGGGGAAAGGATTATTTCCAAATTACAAGGCCTGACATAATGCTAAATTTTACTTTGGATTACAAATGCTGTGCATACCTCCGTCATCAGGGAATTCAAAAGCCATAAGCAAGCAAAGCAGTTTTGCCTACAGGACAAGCAATTTATATTGAAAATAATATCCTAACTAAAAAAAACCTATTTTTTTAGGGATCTCCTTGCCCAAAACACATACAACAACAACAACACCACCAACACCCCAAAAAAAAAATTCTGTGCAAGTCTAAAATCCTTAGGACAATTCAGCAAGAGATGCCCCAAATCTGCCCAAGCAAAATTTATACCAGAAGCCCCATTTCTATCTCTGCTTGTTATAACATGCTGTGGACTGCAACCACAGCCTCGCCACAAAGCTAAGACAACTACAGTATCCAGATGCAACCATGACTTGTCCTATAAAACAATGTAAAAATACCTTCTCTTCATCCTTCCTTGAAAATTGTAACCAAAAAGGAATTTTTTCTGAAGATTTTACTATTTTTTTCCATTACTCACTGCATATTAACTTCCTCTCTCATTTCCCATGTCCTCTGCTCCTCCTTTTCTCCAGAAGGGAACCAAGTCTCCAAGTCATTAGCCCATGGAGCACTCGGCAACCCACAGAACCCACTCCTGCCAGCTGCCTGCTTGCATTGTCACACCACCAAGACCCAACTGGCAGATACTGGGGAAGATGCAGGGAACCACTGACATTTTCAAATCAGAATCCAAGAGCAGGTAACTGCCAGATGATGGCCCATCATTCCTTCTTCAAAAGCATCCCTTCCTTAGCTGTCCAAAGGTTACAGGAAGGCTTTACACTCAAGTCACACTGGCAGCACCTTCCACCTTACTCTCCTTTTATCCCTGTAAAGCCATGAATTAATGCTTATTAATGGAACCAACCTAACTAAAAAAAAATATAAGTCTGTGGTCACATTTCAGGGATTTTTTTTGAGTTCTAGTCTGATCCTGGTCCTGATCCTGGAGAAGATGCAGAATGACAGAGGTCTGAAATCCATGTTCTATACGAATCAATATTTTGATAGGTTTAATAATCAAAACCCTAAAATTAACTTAGAATTCTTTAAATAAAAAAAAGCCATTCCTTCTAAATGAACTTCAACTTGGTTTATATCCATTTTTCTAATGAATATGAATTAATGTCTCACAGAATCTAAGCTTGGATTGAATTTGAATCGTAAAACTATAATGCTACAGCTTTCCTCAGAGAAAGTGCTGTTATTTCATGAAACTGCCAATGATATTCTGTTAAGCAGTAATGAAAATGTTTTCTATACTGCACCAAGACATTATGAACAATGACTTCACATATTTAGTCTTGGATATTCAAAAAAAGATTAGGTCAAGACCACTTTAAACCAGGCCTTCCACATTCTGCTAAAAGACCTATCAAGCTGCTTTTCTTCACTGGGAAAAAGGGGGATGAGAAGTTCTCTGTGGACTAATACTTGATTTGCTCTAGGTTTGGTGATGGCCAAAGCTAACGTAAACATGCTCAAACAATTTCTAATAATACAGATCGGGAATGGAGCCATGGGAAAAAACGTTAGAATCAGAAAAATGCCTTAGAAAGAAAGGAGAATACAATGAGGCAAAACTGTTCTCTTCCTCACCTTCCATCCCAAGGAAAAAGATAAAGAATAAAAGGATAAAAGACAGGGAAAATAAAGCATGCACAAACACAAAGAAACCTATATGAAAACAGAAAAGCTTTAATAAATTATACAGAATATTCTACGCTTTAGAAAGACAGAAGAAAAACATGACATATACATGCCATACTGATTATATTGCTCAAAAGCACCCCAAGATGCTCAGGTGATAACAACATAATTTGTAGCAAGAACAACATTTGGGACAGAAAACTGAACACAAGGCACGCAGAAGAAAAGACACCGTAGCACTGCAGCAGACAAAAACCGCATGAAAAGAAGAGCATTTTGAGGGAAATACTGTCAAATATTTGCTTCATTTTACACAAGTGTTAACATGAAAATATTACAATAAAATAGTGCTATGGTACATGTAAAGCATGCTGCAGACATCATCATTAGGAAACCAAGTGTAGTGTTTGGATTTTGAGGGAAATAAGAAAGTTGTATTCTGAGACATGTATTTTTCACTTAAACTAATACACTCTGGGACATTTTCCGAGTTGTAAATAGGACAGTATTACGAACATCTGACAACGTCTATGTACTTTAGAGGATTCCACTTCAAACCTTTGGTTATCACTGTTACCACCTACAGGTCATAATGCTGATTCCATTTTGGATCAAGTGTATTCTTCACAGTATCTGTAGAATGGCATTGGCCAGATCCGTCCACCACAACCTTAGCAAATGGATCAGGAAGTCCTAAGAGGAGGAAAAGAAAAAAACTAGCAAATGGATCAGGATGCTTTCAAGTCCTGTATCACTACACAGTATTTGTTTTTGGTTAGTATTTTACCTGAAGTACCCTTTTATTCATAAATGAGAGCCACATTTAATGAATGGGAATAACTTGATGTATATAGGCGCAGGAAGAGGCTGAACTAACCATTTCACAGATACAGACCAGCAAAAACTTTGTAAGTCACACACATTGCAGGGGGTGGAAATCTGAACACTCAATCTTCCTAATTCAGGACTGAGTAAATTCTCAGCATCTAAAGAATTCGGAAAAAGACAAAAAACAGGTCTACATTCTTCCTCTTTTTAATATTAATTACAACCACAGTTCTGGTTGTTGCTGGTATCACAGGACACCGCCTGTAACAGGTGACTGGCTTTTGAGGCCCACTTAGGTCTCTGCTAGCTTCCTACTCCATTTGCTGCCCGCTCCGTACCTCAGAAACGCCAAACCACAGTTCAGCTGATCAACAATCAACAAAGATGACACCAAACTACACAGCTGAGGACAGGGAAGCAGCAGGGCCAGAGCAGCCTACTATTAGCTCTGCTGCAACAATTTTATAATATATAACCCCCTATTACCCAACACCCAAAGGGATGGTGCCACCATGGATGCCCAGAAGCCATGTGGCCCCGTCCCTTTTTCCCCTCATGCTCATTCCTCCCCTCCTCTGAGGGCCCGTGAGTGGTGAAATAGCTTTCCCATTTTCTGTAGCACAAGTGCTGCCCCAGTCCCCCTTCCCCAGGTGACTCGGGACAGAGCCAAGCAAGCAGGTGGCGGCTCAGCACCAACACCAGCACGCGGGGCAGGGGGAGCGGGACCTTGCAAGACTTGTGCTTCAGGACATGAACGCATCACAGATTTCGAGTCTTGAGGGGTTTTTGTTAGGCGTGTTGCCGTCAATTCAAAAATCCAGATAAAAAGCAAGTTTTAGAGGAATGACAGACTATGATATAATTCTGTATTGTTCCCGTCTTCAACTTCTTTTCAAAGTTCAGGCCTGATCTTTCAGACCCTCCCTGCCCGCGGCTGGGAGGCGGCCGGCGGCCCGTGCGTGCAGACCTGCACAGCCGGTGACGTCCCCTTCTGCCTCCTTCATCCACCCCCTAGAACTTCTTTCAAAACATTATTAAAATTAATTCAAATATAATTTCAGAGTAGGTAAGTATTATGACATGATTATTAATAATGAAGATGTGCAGCTTAGTTAATAATTAAGATCTGCCAGACAAAAAGTTGTTACACCAAAAACATTTTAATAAATATGTGGCACTAATTGAAAAACATGTAATTTGCCTGAGAGTAAATTTGTTTCCCACTCCCATCAAAAACAGAGAGTGTGTCAGTATTTTAGTTATTATTATGAAGCTGTGACAAGTGTCACCTAAGAAAAAAAATTAGAAGCCCTGAAATAAAATGGCGTGAAAACAAAACTACCTGGTCCCCTCAAATCAAATATCTTAATACAGTGATCACGTGCAAACACTGATGTACAGAACTTCCATAATATTTACCCCATCGATAAATGTATAAAACTTAACAGCTACTTACGGAAAAAATCCTTTTTCACCAAGTTTTTTGCACACAGTACTGTAAGAAAAACAGAAATACAAAATTAAGTTGCTGATTCCCAACTTAAAAAAATAAAAAGTTACTTTACCTGCCCAGCATTACACAAAATCCTTCTCAAAATAAAATGAATGTAAATTAATTGAGCTCCTACATCATTTGTATTGTCACATAAAATAATTCCTGAAAGCTGAGCCAGAAGTGTCCTCTTCTGGCAATTTACCTTTAGATAGATTATAGTGGAAGTGATACTGTAGTGATTTCCCCAGGGAACAGTTTCACATGCAATTTTATTGTATTTTTTATAATTCTCAATTGTTTTGCCTACTCAGTGTTTACCTAATGAAGAAACCGGACCATTCCTAAGTAGCTCGCCATATAGTGGCACTAACAGTTGTGTCAGTAAAATCAGCAGTGTCACACAAGCAGGGTCTTGTATTTAGTTCTACAGACCAGCAAAAGCTTCCCTGATGATAAGAAATAGTGCATTAGGCTGTCTAGGCACTTCTGTTATCCTGTGTGGTAGCTAAATAGGTTTTTACCTGAAAAACATTTGGGTGGAGCAGACTAACTTCTAATGCCAGAGTTTTGATGGCTCCAAAGATATGTTTTATTTGTAGAAGTGGGTAATTTTTTCAGGCTTTTTTGTTTACATTAGAAGGGAGGAACATTTGCATTTGTCAGCTAAAAATACCAAGGGGAAAACAACTCCGTATGAGAATAGAATAAAAATAATAATAAATAAAAATAAATAAAAGGTCAAACAGGACAACTTTCATACAAAGATGCCAAGGTACACACAGAAGACTTCTCACAAAATGCAACACTGTTCAACTACATATGCTTATCTATTATCACAGGTCTAGTAAGCAGGAAATACTAGATTCCCCTGTGAAACATTAAAATATTTACTGATAACACAAAAGGATTCTTGGGTATTGAGTGAAAACATGAATTCCCACAGCTAGTATAGAAAGGAAAAAAAGGGGAGGGGGAAAGAGGTACTTGGTTAGAACCAACGCTGCAGAAGACTCCTCAGTATATCATTCCCTGGGGTATTTTTTTTTTATGAGATTGCCAATATTATTACTACCAGGAAATGCAAAGACAGAAAAGTGCATCTGAGAAGCGCATCCCACAGACACCACCTAAGACCTAACAAAATTAGTCATGCCTTCCCCCACTGATCCTGGGGGCCACCGATTCTCTAATTTCTTTTACAGTATCTTTTCAAATAAAATTAAGCAGAGGTAGTACACGAGCACTGTCATAGCAACATCCACAGCCAGGGCAGAGAAGCACCACCCTGAATAGTTCTGCATACTTGCACAAAGTTGCATATTATTTTAAATCAATGGAATTAATGTTTTCCCAATTTTAACGTTCATATAGATGTTGATTTTAGTGAAACCGCTTTCCATAGGAATTCAGCACTCTTAAACCTAGCTAAAACTCTACTCGAGTCTAACTATGGTCCTCCGTAAAACAAAAGGGGACACCTATTAATGACTCCAGGTAGTCACAGTAACAATCCCCTGCACATTGACATATACCACAGAAAAGGTACATTCAAGCTCCCAGGAAAAAGTTTCAGCACCTTAGTTTGATGCGAGGGGGTGCTAATAACAGTATCATTACTCTGAAAAAAATTTTCTAGTTGCAGTTTGTTATTTTTAAAAGATGATAAAGGTAAAAAAAATTATTTATCTCCATTCAAAGACATAATGGTAAACCTAAAGCAGAGCTCTATTTAAGGGATTTTCACCCAATAACTTCACTGTAAACAGTCAACAGTAGTAAAGTACTAATACAGTACCAAACATTTTTGGTATTTCTGATACCTGGAGTTCAAGCACATATAGGATGCAGACCATCACATCACTGCTCCACAAAACAGTTAAAGTCCTTAGGATGGTGTAATGAAAATCCACAGTCACTAAAGACTTCCACGTGCCCAGCAGTTTAAAGCCTATTCTATCCATACAATTGATAACAACTTAAAAGACCTTAAAAGAAACAGGTAAGACAAGAAACTTAGAAAAATACTTCTGCCATTCCTTAAGATGCTATTGCACCAAGAGTATCCCCAGCCCAAGCTGTCAACAGGCACCACTTGCCCAAGAACTGAAACTGGTTGCTGCTCACTGCTGCCTTTCAACTTGTGGTGAAAAACTTCCAGTAAAAGAGATGCTTATATAGATGGCCACTTATTTAAATATATTTAAAAAGATGTAATTATTTGCACAGTTTCACCCATTAGAAGAAATGGGAAGCGTCAAGTGAAGCCAAAAGGCTTTAAATCCGATAGTTAAGTCAAAATTAATCTATAGCACAGTAAGCCATACTGTACGTTCCCAGAATTGTATGATGTTCAAAATAAAGTAGGTTTGACTAATCTTTGGAGAAATTGCAAGGTTAACTAATTATAAACACTTCTTTTCAAAATATTAAGCAAGCCTGCCAGTGCAACTTAACCACAGTCTCATTTTTATAAGATTGGACACATGCACAACATACAGACTAATAACCATTTCCCCAACAATTAGCCATGAGTGAACAAACTAGTATTTTTGGCTCAAGATTTCCCTCTCTAGTAACCACATTTAAGGAAAGTCAGATGTCAACCCACTCTGGCTTTGTCAGGTTAACAAAACAGGAGAGACGCAGAGAAATCTTCCATTAACAACACCCTCTCTGCCAGGTATTTCTAGATGAAAACACCCAGGTCCCAGGAGCATCAGCTCAACTCTAAGTGAAACAAGCTTCTTCCATGCACAGAGCCCTAAACTATCTCAGGACTTTTTCTGGACAAAACTTTTCCCATTGGTGGGAAAAGTACCAGAGTTTATGCACCGCTTCTCTAATGGCTTCAACACTGTATTAAAACCTATCCTGCATATTCTGATAACCAACTGATTAATAGCTCTTTGAGAATAAAAACTACGGAAGTTTGGTTTCCTATGGATTTATGTTTTATGGTTGACTGAAAGCTATAGCAGAGGCTTTTCCCAGCAGTAGGGCATTTAGACAGACACTCTCCCACGCAGACTCTCCAGCGGTCTAGCAACACGGGATCTCTTGCTGCAGCTTTTTCCTCTCATTTGAGGTCACTGCTAGGGTCTCCTCTTTATCCAGGCAATGATTCTCATAAAACTCATGGGATTTCATTATCTTTGAGACCACTATCCTATGTCAAATTTGAGCTAAAGAGTAAAAAAACAGAAAGAACCATAGCAAGGTTTATTTTCCTTGACAAAACAAAGTTAGAATGCCAATTGTTCTGGACCCAAACCCACATCATTATCAGATCTACGTAGTTGCACCATTAATAGATCCTCAAGAGGAACAAGGGCACTGAAGATGGTTATTTGTTATTTGTACATGCTTGCTTTAAAACATTTTTTAGTCAAATTATTTTTAAACAAAAAAAAAAAGTTAAGCTATTTAAACTTGTACTGAAGGTTTTCAGACCCTGGAATACAAACCAATGCCTGTATATACTGACACTGGTTTAAAAAAAAAAAAGGGGGGGAGGGAGCATTGTACCATAAGTGCATCATCAAAAGACATTAATGGCTTCTAGTACACGTATGTAGATAAAATATTTATTACAAAGTATCAATGAGTCAGTGCATAGCTATGTTTTGTATGTATTACAGACTTCCTGGGTAGTCTACAGAAAAGAGAACATTAATATTCCAATATGAAGGAACAATATATACGTGCCAAGACAAACACGCACATCAGTTTTACATACTATACATTCATCAAATACCTTTTTATCATGCCTTATGATCTCATTCTAACATATGCTACTCAGGTCAGTTCAGAGAAACATGAAAAGAGCATAGTATTATAAGCTACCTAGACTCCTTCCATGACAGCTTTGCTACATATAGTTCTCTAATACTCAAAAATAGGAATTCAGCGAATCACGCTTGCCAATTTCCTTTTTCTGATTTATTACTCCAGTGACTGACAAAAGAATGGTTTACTGAAAAATAATTTAACTATTGCAAGTAAATGCAAATATTTAATATCCCCAAACTCCTGTAATCTCATTTATATGTTAGCTATTAAAATTTACATGCAATTTTAGAGGGGGATGAAATAACTGGCTGAACCCACAAAAAAACTGAAAGGAATAATGATGCTTGAAAATATGAATTTTATAGAAAGATAAATACTTCTCCCCTTTTCTGAACTCTTCTTACTCTTTTTGCTAGCTACCGAAAACTCTTGTTACTACTGCTTTTTACTTTGGAACCATTTTTACAGAAAAATCAAACTTTTTATGACATCGAACTGTTGTTATGGAAGGTATCCTATGTTACACATTACCACTATTTTATATCTGTATTAAAAAGTATGTTTAATCCAGAATAGTATGTATATCTGTAACACAAGGTCTCCATACTTAAAGGGAAGAAGAACACAGAGTAGAGAGTGCCATTGTAGGAAGCTTGCAATGAAAACAAGTAAAAAGCGATAAAGATCTATGAGATTTCACAGAATCATCCCATCTTAGACATGATCCAAGAGCCCAATGATCCTGTTCACCTTCAATGGCTGGGTAACAGACCTAGTGCTGAGGAAGGCAACCTGAAGAAAGAAAACATTATCTGAATTTAAGGAAATTGGGCATTTAAGGGTAGTGATCTCATATTCAACCGTCATGAGTATTTCCAACTTAAGCCAAACTGTTCATAGCCAATTTGTTCACCACGTTCCTTCATACCTGCAAAACAGGAACAATACTACTTTACCTCACAGGTACATTTTAGTGTTACGTTCCCTGTATGTTTGCACACTCTAATCTATCTGTTATAACGTGTCTTGATTTATGACCAATTACAAGGTTTAAATGTGTTTGTGCCCAGCAACACGACGTACAAGTACCTCAGGGCTACAGCTGTAGACAATCACAAGAGAAATACATTGGGGTTTAAATTTCTATGTTAAAAAAGAATATTGCTTAAGCTATCTTCTTAAGAAAGTAATTTTTACATGTGTGTATTGTTGGAGAGACGTCAATACTATCAGTGAAAGACAGGGGAAGACAGGTAAGAAAATAAAAAGCAATCATGAATGTCCACGGAAGTGAGCACGCCAGCTGAAGAGGCAGAAGGAAACACATAATCAACACATTTAATACGCGGTACGTGACTTAGTAAGAGAACACCTCCCACATCATGTCAGACACCCGTAAGCAACCAACACTGTGTCAGCAGGCAGCCCCGAGTTTACAGGGGGAAGAAAAGGGCTGGGTCCAAAGCTAGAATTATGTTTACTAATCTTCTGGCTTTTCACGTGTCATCACCACAGAAGAACTAGTTCAGCCTTCTGAACCCAACCAACAGTTTTAACATTCTAATTCCTGTTGGGTTTTTGGTGTTTTTTTTCTTTCCCCAAGGGTTTTTCCTCCCCCCAAAAAAAGTTCTTGCTCCAGAACATATGTAACACACGGGATAGTGAGGAGAAGGACAGGCTGCCTATCAATTGTTACCACAATAGTTCATTTTGAAGTCTTTTTTTCCCCCCTACAGAAACACCATCTTTTAATGAAAGCCATTAGCATTGCTTTTTGTGATCAGATCCCAAGTTGTTTGCATGTAATACGCAGTGCAATACAATCACTAAAATAAGTCCCAGCTGTAGAAACACAATGCTGTGCTGTTGCTAATGTGTGTTGTACTGATAATGAATGGTCATCTATGCTTTAATCTGAATAAAGCTCCCAACTGCTCTGCCTCTCCTTGCCAAAAATTCCCCTTCCTCCTCCAGACTGTGGTTGCATTCCAATTACACTGCTGATTGGAATGAGCCTGCTTGGGGGAGGGAGAGACAGGAGACAAATGAATGTGCACACACACCCCTCCTCGCCTTCCGATGGCTGCCCCTGGGACCCCAGAATTGTTTGGGGTGTTCAAACCGAGGGCTGACATGACATACTTTTTCTCCACATTGTATAAAACTCTTGGTAAATTTATTTTAGACAAACGTTTGCAACAGGCAAACAGCACACCGTGCACAGGTTCCAGCAGTACGGCTCAATACTTTAAATGTTTCTAACAATTCCTACTGTTTTCTTCCATTGTTGGCATGCTACCGAGAAACTTGTATTTTTCTGCATGCATTCCCCTCCTTGGACCTGCCTAAATTCCCACATGAGAAGATATAAAACAGGAGGTCTTCAACTATTCATCGAACAAAGAGTTGTAAATAACACCATGCAGATTTGCAAATACAGCTGCTCAGGTGCTAACTTCCTCAACAAAGGTTTGGAAATAAAATTGTTTATCTCAACTATTCACATAAAATTTCATTTTACAATTAACCTCTCTTGAGAACTTTTATTTTAAATTTTTTTTAGCTTTCATTTCCTTTCAGTTTTCATTTCCTTTGAAAGGTGTTTCTTTCTGCAGATGAACAAACTGACAGAACATGATCATAAACTCGTAATTTACTTTCAGTTAATGAAATTCATGCGTTTTAGAAGAATGCAATGGATTATCATCAAGAAGGGACACACAAAGACAGGTAAACCTAACAAATACATGTTTTACAGGTGCACAGGGGTTTGTGTAAAGAAGGTATTGAAACATAAAATGGGTAAGAACGCAGCAGCTGACCATCACTCTACCCATGGTCACCGATCAACACATGCTGGCAAGTTTCATATTGCACCTAACAATAAAGAGGGCTGCCGCTGTTCCTCTCCCAGATCAGGTCTAGCAATCGTATGGATGCAAGGTAGAGCAGGAAGCTGAACTGGCTTCACAGAAAATTAACCTTCTGGGCAGATGGATTAGTTGGCCACTGGCTCCAGGAGCTGCACTGACTTACCCTGCGGCCACGCCACCCGCAGAGCGAGGGTTAGCCAGGCTGCTGCCCAGACAGCAACCCTGTACCACAGAAGTGCACCCCATACCTGGGAGTTTTTCAGCTCTAAAACCAAAACACATCACCCCCACCCCCCAATGTTTTCATTTTAATGCAGATGGCTGGTTTTTTCCTCTTGTCTGTTTTGCCTTCCAGACATTTATTATTTTAACTTTTTTTTTTAAAGGAAAAAAAAAAAAAAAAGGTTAAAAAGCAGATTTTGCCATCAGGATACCAAAACAGCCAGCTAGCACTCTTCAGGTTTTCAGAAACGTTCAGATGAAGTTTTCTTTTCTATATCCCAAAGCACACTCAGAAGCATAGAATTAAAACTGGAAAAAGCATTTCTCTTGCTCTATTTTACTTATTGACAGCTCTTCTCTTTCTGAGTCTCACAAACCAGCAGTAATTTGGAATAACCCAGTGAGCTCTGAACTAGAATTGGTACAAAACATGTACAAACACAGTGGCTGGCATGCCCTTCTTAAAAAGGTTTAATTTTTTCTCCCCAAAACTTTAATCTGAAATTCAGTGCTACCCAAATTAAAACTCCAACCACCACCCTCTTCTGGGACCAGTACAGGGGTGGCACACACCAAGATGAAGGTGCCATATGACATGCATGGGGAAGCCCAGTTCACCCAGGGACATCGTACAAACTGATGCTGATCTCAGACACACTCTGCTCGATCGGATTAAATGTAAACACTCTCCACCACCCCCTAGTCGCACGGTTCTCCAGCAGGAAAGAGTAAGTGTAAGCACTTGCCTTCTGGAGCAGCCAGGCAAACCTCAAACCACCATCACTTAGCTATTTCATCTAGATACCTTTTTCTAATGTGAATTAGGAAATGCAGAACATGATCCTTCTGCCCCCAGAGCTATGGACGCCAGAACAACTTGGAAGGGACAGTAACTCCTTCAACAGGCACAGCTATCTTAACCACGTACACTTACAGTTCGTGCTGGTCGGAAACTAACTTGTAATTCTCTTTCAAAATTATAAACCTAGTTTAAATCTAATGCAAATTCAGCGTCATGTACCAATTCTAACTGCCTTAGTAGGAATACGCATCAGAACGGTTCAGAAGTAATAACGAATTTTTCAAGTGCTACTAAATACTAACCTGTCAGGTTGAAAAAAAAAAACCAAAATAAATTCAACACTAGTTCTAAGTGACATATAAAAAGCATTATTGCTAGGCTGATGTCCAAATACAAGGTAGACAGCTTTAAAATAACCTCTTTTAAAACATGCATTAGGATTATCTTAGTACTAAAAAAGCACTTCTAACAAGAATTTCCTTTTATAATTGCTAAAATTCTAAATTGTCCCATAAACACGTTTCTGCAAGTTCAACACAAGCCAGATGCTAAATCCTTAATATACTGCATGTAAAATGAAACCCATTTCAAAGGATCACATGCACCTGCTTAAAAGCACTGTCAGTTAGAAATCAAGAGTCTCAACAAATCAAAATTATTCCTCTGGGACTAAACAAACAAAACCACAATCACCTGCATTCAAATAACAAACAGGAAAGTGCAAATGTCCTAATAATGCGATACACTTTGGATCACTGCAAAATATACCAGAAACTAATACAGTAACAGCACATTTTTCTTTCCAACAAATTCACTGTACTAAATCCTGCCTATAAGAGTAGGCTGTGCTTTGACCGGAGGCTAGAATACTAGACCCGTATTACTTGCATGTAATATAACTCCTGGAAATTAAAATTCAAGATGGGAAAAAAAAATAAAATCACACATTTAGCACAGAAGAAGTGTTAATAAAGATGCATTGCATCACTGAATATAAACAGTTAATCCAATAAATCATTCATCTCGTGCAATAATAAAATTCTGGGACAGAATCTCCAAGGCTATTTTAAATTCCTGTAAGGGGAAGATGACACGACAGCGACTCAAGACTCCAGCAGTCTGTGCCAGGGATGTCTGAATGACTTGTGGACACGGCCAGATGGAGTCGGCCTAGATTTGCCATGTTTAGACTCCTGTTTTAACATCATGATGTCTACTTCACAGTATTGTTTTACTGTAAACAAAAGGCTTCCTTTTCCACTTCTCCTCCCTTATTCCACTCCAAGTCAAAAGTAAAACAAAACACAAAACCCCCCACACCATTGAATTCTTCCTTCAAGCAACTAATGCATTCACATTTCCTAGATTCATTCAGTGATGGGCTTACTGCCACACACGTCACCAACTCTATTATGTGTCCAGTTTATTTGATACGCCTGTCAAGAGGTAAAGGAAAGAAATTATGCTGCCACTTTTGCAAGGAAGGTAGCAACCCTCCCCAAGCATTTCAAATCTTAGCATGAAGGTTTACAAGTCTCTTTTATGGATATTCACGTTTGAACCTGTGAAATTGAATATGTAGATGCAAAACCAAGTTGCTTTTGTTTGGCCTCTTTTTAGCTATATATCAAATATACAAATTAGATCTGAATGATACAGGATTTAACGATCCCCATCAGGGCTCCATGTAAACGAAGGCTTCAGTCACAGCTCAAACAGTGCGAAAGAAGAAGTAACACGTGGGAAACTAAGAAAACAAAGGCTATTGCGAATATTTGCATTTCCTGGCTCAGTGTGGATGGAGCCTCTCAGACCAGCCAGGATGCTTCTAACCCTAACTTTCATACACTAGAAATTTCACTCCACTTCTCCACCCTACTCCAAAGTGGCCCAACCTTCACATCTAACCCGTTCCTCATCTGAAACCCCACCACTGTACCACAAAGTCATCACAAACACACCGCTCACAGACTGAACTATGCTGGGCAGCTGGGGTAGGAGCAAGCAAACAACAGCTTTAAATTAAAAGCTATTCGAATACTTTATGTCAGCAGTCAAAGATCAATTTTCAGACCAATTTCCAAGTCACCTCATCTGTTTCTCACATTTGTAGGAAGTATAAAATTGTATTCCAGTAAACAAAACCAGGGTGAGAAACAGAGATTCATTAAGGATAAATGAACCCACCAGCTTTGCTGTTGTATTTGTTGTATGATTCTCTTTTTTTTTTTTTTAACCTTCCTGCAGTATTAAAAACATAATTCCCATTAAAAAAAAAACCCACCTTTAAGTTAAATTAACATTACCAAGATCAACTGATCTCAAACCTGCAGAGGTGGTTATTATGTGCAAGTGTGAGTGAACTATTACGAGCATTAACTCAATTATCCTAGAAATACAGGAATAAAATAGCATTTAAGAGCTCAGGGAAAGGAAAGGGGGTACTCTTATCTCAAACTCTTAAAAAAAATCATTGTGCTGAAGTCTTACCTCAATCCTTAAAGACTTGTTTGAAATCCCAGCTGCTAGTTTTTAACCAAGACCCAGTTTAGACAGAAGTGATTAGTCCAAAATTACCAACTTGCAAAGTACTGAAGAGAGCACAGGATTCTTCCCCTGAGGATGGGTAAATAAAAAAAGGTAACATGGAAATTTACCCATACATTTCTCAGCTTATTTTGATAGGAACAGGGGTGGGGGGAAAAAAGCTTACAGGAGAAACAAATTACAGCTCTGTTCTGCCTGATGTATTTCATGCACCTCTGAAAATGTGCTGGGGAAAAAACACGCTAACAAGAAGCAGAGCCCTCAGATTTGTTTCACTGCAGTAAAACTCTCCACCCTCTGAATGATCTATACTAGAGGCAACAACAAAAGAAATTCATGATCTAATTACCAACCAGACAAAAATGCCCTGAATTTTAAAAAGTGCTTCAGACAAGAGGCACCTGCAACGAGCCCAGGCTCCCGGGTATCAGGAACTGTAGATACCAGCAGCTTCCCAGCCTGCAGGACCAATGCCGTCTCCATCAGGACATAGTCACACGCTTCATTTAAACAGGAAGGCTCAAGATTCTGTCTCCGCTACAGACATAATCCTAGGAGGACACCACTACTGCTGGGGCTTTTCTGGGAAGAGGCAAAAGGAAAAGAACCCCATACACACGCCAAAAAAAAAAAAAAAAAGAAAAAAAAAAGAAAGACACCAAAAGCATGCACATAATTTACCCTTTGTAATTCCCATGCCACTGTTTGGCAAAAAGCTGTAAATATTAATTTTATCAACACTAACAAAAGGATTGTCAGCAGCTTTATAAGAAACAATTTTTAAAACATGACAACAGCCAAGGTAACATCTCTTGTTGGGGGGTGGGAGAAGTCAATTCTGGCATTTCAAATACATGACTTGAAATATTTGAGTAATTTTTAAAAAAATCATTCCCTAATAAAACTTCACGTTAAAGAGTTCATGAGGCTCATGATTTTGACGCTATCACTAGCAAAAATCACTAATTAAGCACCCACCCCGAATCTAAACTCCTAGTTCAGCACACTTTTGTTTTATTACTACCACCTGATGTACCAAACCAGTATTATATGGGGGAATACAGGTAAGCGATGCACTCTTTACATCCTCCTGCATTATCATCAATATCCACAACTTCAGACATGGATTCTGATCTGTCTCCCTGGTATGTGGATCCTGCTTCTTTCTCCTTTAATGCAGCTGAAATATTTAAGCACAATGTCCCTATATTTACTTTTTTGGGGGAAACCGGTTTCAGTGGAATGCTTTCAACTCTGGGATCTGCCTCTCACTGTCTCTGGAGCTTGACAGTTTGGCTTCTGCCAAAAAAAAAAAAAAAAAAAAAAAACAAAAAAAAAAACAACCAACCCACCAAAACAACCAAACACCATGGTCAGCAGAAAGATGTGTGGACTATACACACACCTTTACCTGGTTACTAAGCTCATGCCTCTGATGAAGTAATTTTGTCTCTACCTGCAGAAATGCAATACCACAGAAGTGAGAAGAACACCAGCTGCTTAAAGAAAGTACATATGAAAAGCCAAGATAACATCACTATTCAGACATTAAAATTCTTATGTACCTCAGTCCAGTCTTTTTCCCCCCCATCAGATAGCCACAAAGCCTCATCCCCAGGAGATAATTATATCAACAGACTATACAATTTATAAACTGATGCAGTTACATTATTGCAGCGCTTTATTATGAACAGATTCAGTTTAGTTTTCCTGTGTAAACAGATGTGATCCGCAGAACAAATCCAGTTTAAGAAGCTGCTGCTTCTTAAGAAGAGATGAGCAATCCTATTTATTTCAACAGAAATAAAGCAACTTACATTAAAGCCTCTTTTTCCTTGTTTTGCTTTGGTTTTGCACAAGTTGCTTAAATTATTTACTCAAATCAGTACAATTTATATACTACTAGTAAGAAATAATATAAAAGGGATTTTAAAGAAACAGAACACCAAGAGATTCAGATGAAACAACACGCCAATATGTGGAAATAACAAATCTTGTCCAAAAAAGCTTAGCATGCAATTTAAACTACAACTTCAGAAGTCTTTTGGGAAGATGCAGTGTTCAAGTGGTGAAAAGAGAGTAATTTTTTTGAGAAAGAGAAGCACATGGTAGAAGACAGTAAGCAGTAGAGAGTGAAGACTAAGAAAGATAATAGGAAGCAGGTGAGAGACAAAGGAGCATAAAGCTGATTACATTAATGTAAAAATTGTAACACTGTGAATCGACACTCCTAGCAGCACAGCAAATGGATAAAAATCCAGGAAGGTATTTCCAAGAAGTTAGAGGATATTTTATTACTAAACGTCTACAAAGGCAGAATGGCTTTCAAATGTAATGAGCATGCAAGTATTTCCATTGACCTCAGACACCAGTTCTGAGCTTCAGAAAGTCTGAGTGGACACAATGGGGATTTTGAGGGGACACAGCAATGGAAATCTCTCATTTACTCCGGTGCCTTTCACAAGAAACCCTCAGCCTCTTGCAGTTCCACTCCCAAAGCATTACACTAAATATCGCTTCTCCTGATTTCTACCATTTCTACTGTGGTTGCACATGCGAGATAAGAGCAGACCCAGTTTTCCAGAGGAATCTTTACATCCATTTCCTAGGCACACAGCAGTTGGGCTATCCAAGGGGCTAAGTGAGTGCTATCCCAGGGCCCCCCTCCAACACAATTATTTGCTAAACTATATATTAACTTACCAAGCAAGATAATTTTTCCTCTCACATCTCCTTACATCTCAATTACTAATACTAAAACACCTTCCAATGACCTAATTAATTTAGTTTATCTATCGTTTATGTATCTTAGAGCCAGTATGACATTTTATATTAAAACAAGACCAGAGACATGCTAAACCTGTGTTCAGCTACATGAACAATGAAGGAACAAAGGGGGCACAAGCCTCTTCCCCCTTTACATTCCTCCAACTAGCTTTGTAATCTGTACCTCCTTCCTGCATTGATTAACTAAATTTAAGAATTCACAAACATATTTCCTGTTTATCTTTGTGCACTGTAGACTATGAATGGCATTGTCAATGTTCAATAGATGCAAGTTTTAAAGATACTGAAAAAATCAAAATGCAGTGATCATCTTAGAACTGGCATGCTGCATTAAACTACATCCCAGCCAATCGTGCATTTTCACTACAAGCAAATAAACTACACTTAGTCAGTTCACCAAGTTCTCCAGCATCACTCATGTCATGCTTGCATTCCAGACACGTAACAGTCCTCACTAAAAGGTGATACTGCCAAAGGGTCACAAGATGAGAGTGCTTTTAGGATGCATGCAAACAGTTTGTGATTTAGCTAAAACTCAATAAGCACCTGAACACACTCAAACTTACAAAAGAGAAACTAGAACAAACCAGCCAGTCTCCTAGATTTTGATCCTAAATATAGACTGTTGTTCAGGAGACAATAAAAAACACAGGATTGGAGAAGATAAAGCGTTAATCGCATATTTGGTGGTTTATGAGCCAAAGCAGTCTGAGGTTTAAACTGCTTCTGCTCAGTGCTCATCCCATTCAGAGACGATGAATCATTTCCCATTTGGCAACACTTCTGCCTACAAGGCTGTCTTCTGTGAGATTTCTCCTGTATCCTTGTAATAGATTTGCTAATTTAGTACACCTGACTTTGAGCAAAAGCTATTGTTGCCAGCTGTCAGACTAGACCTCGTCCTGTTTATCAGACACATCTAAACCATCCTGTTCTGCCCCAGTCATAGAAACAGAACACTCTTTACTAATCCCAGGGCAGTAAATTACTTTCTAATATCCTTGTTTTTCTTACTCTGCCAAAATACCAACACACCATAGATTTAAAGCAACAGCAAAATCAATTTATCCACAGCAGCTGGGCTCATACCAGTTTATCCAATAACCATATTTTTTTTTAAAGTCATATTTGCTGTTCTAGTCATTCTGTCCATGAATTCCTGAGTTTCAGCAGTAGAGGTCTGACTATTTTAAACAAAGGTAATATAAGCTCACAGGGAGCATATTCTAGTTTTTCAGGCAGGCCTCCACAGCTCTTTGAAGGACAAATCAGAGCAAAACAAAGTATTAAACACCTCACACACACTAAAACATTTCCTTATTTTCCCCAGGGCTTTCTGCATGCAAAAGAATCTGCATTACTTTCTGTTTACAAATATTTGTCTGGACAGCAGTTTAAAAGGGTAGGGGCAACAGAGAAAATATGTGGGGGGTTTTGTTTTGCTTGTTTTCTGGGTTTTTTAAACCTACCTACAGAGAATCTAGGAAACATGAAAAAACAATTTGTGTATGACATTTTTACTCCTAAACAAAACCTACCAGAACTTTAGTCTTTACATTCTAGGTTACATAAATCAGTTCTATGGATGCAAAAAAGTAGACTCGCTATTTTCAGGTTGTATACACTGCCCAGAACTCCTACTGCACTTTAAAAAGCTCACTGTGTTCGCAGGAACACATACCCACATATTAGATGCTCTCTTGATACTTACTCTTCCAGATATTTTAAAACTCAGTGTAATCAACAAAAGTATAAGAATGTATCCACTCTGCTAACAAAAAATATGGAGTATTTACGTTCCCCTCTCCTTTTGCATTTTCAGGGGGCTGTGGAGCTGCTTACTGATCTCCAGTGTTCAGACCTGACTTTGTGAATTCACGCTGCGCACCTGAGGAAGCGCACCTGGACCCTTCCACCTGGGCCTGGGAATGCCATTCAGAAACTGGGATTCAGCATGCAAAGGCCATTTACCCTGAGCAGGTTCCACACCACCCTACCCTTCTCTGCTGCTATGCTTGTTGCCAAAATTAAATTAAACTACTTGTAGACTAGCAGAGGATCAACCCTTAACGTCCTTCTTCACAACAATACCCATGCAACATTCAAAACAGGATGATGACTTGACTGGTTTCAGACAGGAAAAAAATAAAACAATTGTAAAATAAGTAAGAGATGTCAAGAGCACAAATTTCACAGCAGAAAGAGTGGGAAATGGTTTATACTATACGTAGCACAGATTGCTTCTAGAATATAAATACAGGAGGACTGCATGAAAGAGCACAAACAGCATTGCTAATGCATAGTATGAATGAGAAAAGTTGCAGCAAGTTCCTAAAACAAGAGGAAACAAAGCACAAGAAATTTATGGGTGCAGGGAAAAAACAATTCTGAGCAGCTGATAGTTATGCAGCAAACCTGCGTGAGCAGATTGCTATGATGCAGTTACACACAGGGCGCGCCTGTCTACAGGCAACTGGAGCAACCCTTTGGGGATTTGCAGAACATCCTCTCCCCACCCCAGTAACTCCTTATCTACTGCAGCCAACCTGCCCTTGCAAAGGGGGCACGGATCTGGAACCACCTGCTGCACCCACAGCTGCAGAGCCAGCACCTGTCCTTCCAGGTAGGACAGAGGAGAGGAACCTAGGAAACAGAACAAGGTCTTGGGATTTTAGGAAACGGGGGCGCAGTCAGAAACAAGTAACAAAATTGAGCAGCAGCATTATTTCATTGCCCTACAACAGCTACATAGCCAGTCCAGTCCCCTGTAAAGGCATTGTTCTCACAACTATAAGGAAAAAAGACCTATATATTTTTTTTTTCCACAAGGTTTTTCATTGTAACATTTGAAATGATGAATGAGATACTTGTATTTCAAGTATTATTCATCTGTACAGCTTAAGCTAGCCTGAGTAATCATTAAAGAAAAATATTTGCCAGGAAAAAATAAGCCAGAATATATGATTCATTCACTTCTGAAACAATAAAACAGTTCACTATAACAAAAATAACTATATTGTAAATACCTCAATTAAAAAGTTGAAAAAACAACCAAATACAATGAAGAAAGCATGCCCTGAAAAAAAAACCAAACTCAAACACCACCAAACATGCGTATGTGCACAAATAACAAAGTATCTTCTTATAAAAAGCTAATTCCATGAAATACAGTTAATACCATATCCGATGGAAATTGTGCTCTATTCTTTAGCTGTTTAACGGTCTTAAACAACAAAGACATACCTCACCTCTCAAACTCTGACAACTCAAGCTGATAAACAGGTATTTATTTCAGCACAAAGGTGATGCACGTACTGTGTGTCTGAAAAAGAAACAGACCACTAGCCCTGGAAAGTTCAAGACTGTAACATCCCAGGGACTCCCAAACCACTCCCTGGGAAGTAGTTTGGGCTTTCACAGACCTTAAATCACGAAAAAGGGGGATTAGCTGAAAAAAATCAAGCATTTAATAGCTTCATAATTGCCCAATGAGCAGCTTTTTGGATAAGAAGTCTTCATAGGTGCAGGTTGTGTTTCAGCCTTGTATCAAACATTGGGGGGAAGAGAGAAGCACTGTTAAGTATCAACAAGTAACAGTAGTGTACAAATACAAAAACAATTAAAGCACATTTGTCTTCATGGTTAGACAATAGTAAGTGTGTGTTTACTTGAAATGAAACCTTGCAATTTCGCATTGTATCAGTTAGTTTATTTTTAGTTATCTAAAAAAAAAATAATAATCATACATCTGACAGTACTCACAGCTTCTCCCTTTGTCTGCATATAGCCATTTTCTGAATAGGCCTCCAAAAGAAATGCCAAACAGAACATGATGCCTTTATCTTGCTGGCGATACACTGCCCACTTTGTTTCTTCACTGTTTAAACTCTTTTGCAGGCTCATATATGCACGTGTGTTTCATACAGAGAGTGAAGATCACAGTTTGTCCCAGCACAGGCGACTCAGGATAAGGAAAGCACACTACAGTGCATCAACCCACTAAGACAGCAACCTCCCCTGCTACAAATCCAGTGGCAACAAACTGCGTAGAATTAGAGTGCTCCCCTCCTCTATAGAGAAATCTTTAACACAGAATGCAAGACCCATCAGAGTACACAAATGGTGACTGCCATAGCCTTCTCTGTCCATTTGACATTTAATGTATTTGTATTGACAAACTAAAAAAGGTCAAATCTTTCACGCAACTCACTCATCAATGGCAGTTAACCCTTATCTGAAAAAAATATTAATTGTAACTCCAAAATCTTTGTGAATAGATGGCATGTAAATTAGCCAAGGAAACATTAAAAGCCACATAATTCAATTATTATCACTCATTACTTAACAGAAAGTCTTCTGACCCTTTTAAAGCATGAAAACATTAGCATTAACGATGTGACAAAAACACATTGTTTCTTAGAACTAAGGATTTTTTTTTTATTATTTCTCAACTTTGCTAAAAATTGAATAATTTCTTTTGTTCTACACATAAGGAGTAATCCTGATCTTATCTGCAAGCTTTTATTTGAATTATGTGTTATGAATCACAGCCACTCAGAAGCCCGCCCTTAACTCCCCATTTCTTCTACATAGGATCAAGGTGAGGAACATGTGGAGCAAAGGAACAGATGGGAAAAATCCTGGGGTGGATGTTTTTTCCTGTTTGTTTTTAAACTCCTCTATCCAACTGTAACCGCTTACATTCTTTGCATTTGTTATACATCTTAAGTTCTTACAAAGCACCTCTGCTGTAGATGACAACTTCTTCCAAGTAATATACTCAAATGCCTAACAATAACATTGCATGTGCAGTAACAGCATTTTGCGGTTACAAGGCCAAGTGTTAAAAACTTTGGAAACACAAGAATCCGGGCTGCCCCTGCGACCCTCTGTCACATGCATTGCTACAACACCAGAGTCCAGGCACCGAAAGATCCCCAGCACCTTGTCCTGCCAAAAATCGGTCTCCACCACCCGCCCATTTGTCCAGGACAATTCCTTCTTCCAGGTCACTCCCTTCTTCCCCACCCCCATCCAACTTTTGAACCCTCTGTACTCTAATTAATGCCTCTCTTCACAACAAGAGTGCATCACTGCGTGTAGCATCAACAGGACAAGATCTGCTCCTGTCCCCAGCCATTTGTTAAACCGGGCACTGATTCTTGCTGGACTGATACAGAGACATCTGCCTATTACTGCATCCCTGTTTGACAGCATTCCCACTCAAGAATAAAGGATTCGCAAGAACAAAGGATTTTTAAAAGGCATGCAACATAATTTTAATCTCCTCCTTGAAACTGGTTGAATTTTAACAGAATCTTCCCAAAATAAATTCAGTCCAATTCAGCTACTCGGCAGGAAAAATGTCAGTGTTAGCAAGCTGCTTAACAGCAACTGAAGACAGTCTCCCAATGGGAAGCACTAACTATAGTTGGCGTTATGAGCTCCAACTTGGTATTACAAGTTCAACTGTAGTTATAAATTCCACTGACAGCAAATAAAAAGCAAAGATGTTCTGACAGACAAAGCAATTCAAAATTGTGTTCGAATTACAAAATTCTACACGAAGTAGAAGCAATCGCAGGAACCAGTGCTCCTACTCACCGCGCTGCTGAAGCGCGAATGTAACATTCACAGAGGTCAGGTTGACCAGGGACAATTTTTCTTTTCATTTACTGCTCCTCCATCACAGTGGTGCAGGGTGGGTGCCGCACAAGTGCATCTCCAGTCTTGTACTGCACTAGGAAGAACTATTTAAATGTGGAGAGTGAAGTTTCTAAATTTCAACCAACTTACAAAAAATATAAAGCTTTTGAATGGGTCCAAAGTACTACCCGGCGAGATTAAATTACATTATGCTGATACACAGGAAATAGCTGACTTATTCTACAGGATGAACAATTCACCAGGGGAAAGAAACTTTCAGGAAAAATGATAAATATTGTAATGAGGAAATCCGAGGCACGTATTCACAATGCCACATTCAGATTTCACAAATGAACAGAAATTTCTTCGTGATCTCTTGGCTGCACAAGGGAGACACAGATAAATATAAATACATTGTACCTCCCCAGGCAGAAAAACTGCTTGCTGTTAGGGAGGGGAACCAAAAACTTTATTGTATATCCTTGTAGATGGGACTACAGAAATCTTAACCTCCTTTTTTACCACCCCCTTGTAGGGCAGGTATTGAGAGAACATTATGAACTGTGGGAACTGCTTAGGGAAGGGAAGAAGACTACAAAAATATTTTATTTTATGACAAGCCAGACACGACGCATGTACTACTGAGAATTACTGTAAGTCACTTTTTCCTTAAGGGCCTTCTGTTGCAGAAGCAAGCAGAAACCAATAACATTTTAAATCATCCTTCAACCCAGTTCTTAAGTAGAAATTTAATGGAAGCTGTTCACAAAAGGGATGCAATGTTACATGACATCACCACTTCAAGATAAATCTTGGCCACCCCTGCACGAGTACAATCACAAAGATTTAAATCCTTTAACTTTTTGACAAAAAGCACATAGCCTTGTGTTTTCAGAGAAGCAAATGCTGTCTGTAAATTCAAGATGCCATGTGATAATTCCATTTCGCCTTAAGTAGCTGGGTATTTCTGCCGTGCAGCAGCACTAATTAGCTTGAACAGAGTTCAGCAGCAATTTTGCCCCATTCTACACTTCCATACTTGACCACCGGTTTATTATAATAATGTGTGATATATACATTTGATAATTCTGTCCACCCACACCTTGTGCTTTACCAAACATCCAGAACTGCTTGTTAAGACATTTAGAAATGCCATGTATAAGACTCATTTGAAATTATATGAAAGATGGCACTTAAAATTTTATGGTTGTTCACAGGCTTCAATTACTAAGAATCTTCCGCAAGAGCGGTATAAAACATTTTTGAACTTTCTACTAGAATGCTCCAAATAAAAGTTGTAGAAAATTTCCACTTTAACATGCATTACACCCTTCTTTAAAGAGTGGTCAATTAATATGTCATACGCTGTGAACCAAGGCATAAAGCTGCCAGTCATTTTTGATTTCATAACTAGTAATGCTGAGCAAATGCACTCCAGCATACATGAGGACAAGGTCCTTCACATCCATTTCAACGGAGTACTGAGCAACATATATATTCTGTGACTCTCAAAATGTATGTATTAATATTAGCATGAGGAAGAGAAATGCTCAGTATCTTCAGATTTTCACACTGCCAACGCAACCATTACTACTTGGCTAAAAGCAGTGTTGTAACCAGCAGCATGAGACACAGGAGAGAGATTCTCGATGTTTTAGCCCAAGCACAGGAACCTGTGTTCATCTTTTGCTTCCACTACAGTGTGACACAAAACCTGGTACATTTACAGGCCCTTCATGTCCCTCTGTCAGATCTTCAACACTTTTGCCACCGCTGTCCTGCTTGACCTTTAAAAATGACCCCTTTTGCCTCCTAATGACAGCACCTGCCCACACCAGCCCCATCTTACAAAGTTTCTTATATCACATCTGATATCACCTTTTATAAATTAGGACAGAAGTACTTTTTTTGCTGCTAAACAAAAAAGAGGACACCTTAATATTACTACACCTAAGTGCAATGCCACTCATTTAGTCCTGCATACAGTCTTCCATACAGAGCTATACACCATTATTTTAATAAATCCATCAGGGAAATCAGTGGGTAAGAGCTTTTTCTCTGAAAATAAATACGTATACGCATCATAAATTAATCATTTCAGAACAATATAAGGTGAAAAATTTCTGTCAAGAGTTGAATTGAAAAATTATTTGTCATAAGGATACCAAAATGCTTGAAATAATTAATGCTATAAGTTTCTAATCCCAGGCAATTAAGCTTGAATGTAATTCTATGCGTTTTATCCAGACATGTTTAGTTCCTTTGCATGTTTAAGGACTTAACTTTTTTTTTAGGTTTTTTTTTATCAGCCATTTTTTAAAGTACTCTAACCCAGACACATCTTTCTTTCCCCAGCAAGAATAGAAGAGGATTAATTTTAGTACATTTACATGTTTTCTAAGAAAAATACCTGGATGTAGTAGACATGCAGGCGTTTTTTTTCATTTCATTTTATAAAGTGAAACAGCAAACTTTTACTGAGTATACTCCATCTACTTTCCCCATGTCCTATGATACGCACGCAGTTTTAGAAGTGCACAGCCTGGTCTTTATTTGTATTATAAAGAAATCACCAAGTTGGCTCAAGTTTTGAGAAAATGTCTATAGTGTTACCAATGCAGATTCCCACCTTCAATTAAATACAAGCAGAACTGCATCTATAATTGAATTTATATATGTATCTATAGATAAACTCCAAATTAAATAGCAAGGTAAGTTAAAAGGAAGTATCATGACACATATAATTAGTTATGACTCCACTTAACTTCATCAGTAATAATAAAATCTGGGTCAAGGCAGAACGAAAATGAGTGTATGTCACTTGTTTAAAACTATTTCATGTGATCAGCCAAGATCTGCCCCCAATCCCAAACACAGCCTGCTGTTCTGCTAACACCTGCCCGACTTAAGCCACCACTCACACACATATACACATGCCAAAAGACAACAGTCCCCCTCTACACCCAGTTAAAAAGATGGGGGACGAGAGGAAGAGGTTGATTTTAAGACATATTCCTCAGCCCACCCCCTGCAACAGCACAGGACGGAACAGAGGGACACGCACAACCCGAAAAACGGTGCTGTGCATTGGGAAGCTTTCCTATGGCACTGTCACTCTAACGGTTGCGGCAAGATGGCACCACACATGCTAATTTAAGCGTGAATGGTAGAATCTGGGCACATATTTGTACTGTGACCTGTAAATTATATAGTCTATATATGCTCTGCATATTTGAAACAACTCATTATAGAAAGGACGCATTGAACCAGTTTACTCTGACAATACCAAAGCCATGGTCGGTAACTCTCCCTTTCTGCAAGAAAACAATCTTTTAAGCCGTGTTAAATACCTACTGGCCAAGAGTCATTGCAGAAAATTAACAACAGGATACAGCCACATACACTCACATACTGCTACTTTTTCTTACGCTTTCACAATTTTGAAAATGTGACCGCCACTTCATCGAAGCAATACTTTTTTACTCACTTTTGGGGGTATCAGTCCTCCTAGTCTGATTTGTGTGAGCAACAGCAAAAAAAAAAGTATTTTGAAGTAGAAAAAAGTAATCACCATGAATCTGCAGGATGCTGAAATACAGCTGATAGTGCAACACAAATACAGCATGTCAGAGAGAACCAGACCTGAATCGCTCCAAATAATCAAATCTCAGAGGGCCCAGACCAGAACCATGTTTTCTGTGGATTTAAACTCAAGAGAAACAATGGCCACGGGCAGAAAGTCAAAAGATAGTGGCTCTAAACCCAGCTTTATCTGGCTTATCCTTTTTATGATCTTAAGCACGTCTATTCTCTATTCTGTATCAGTCTCCCCACTTAAACTCTTGATGATAATGCTTAGCCAATTTTGTCCTGAGCTTTGTTATCTATAGATGAAGATTTCTTTAAAGTTACATTCTTATCTGCGCTTTCATTAAAAGTATTTAAGTAGAAAGAAACAGTCAACACTTTGCTTCCTTGGATATGCTATTGCCAAATGTCCCTTGAGATTTTGATCCTCTTTCCCAAATAGGAAATGTGCTTTGCTAATAGCAGACCCACACAGTAGCTACTTTCATATGCACTCTCTAACACTGCTGAGATTAATCTTTACCAGCCTCTTAGAAGTCACCGGAATGACCTCAGACATTGCATGTGTCATGACCATTTATATTTTATATATTAAAGCATGCACGTAATAACCTGTGCAGTAATATCGTGCCACTAAGCCAAGTCAGAAGTCAGGCCACCTCATCACTGTGACGAGTGGAGGGAAGACACCCAAAGAAACCACCCACCTTTTTAAACACCCGCAAGAAAGGTCTGGCCCAGTGGTGAGGCGTCATTTAAAGTAAGATGGCAAAGCAAGGAAACACTTCAAAAGCCACAAGATAAAACAGAACAAAAACATTAAAAGCTGTTGTCTTTTAAGGATCAACCCATTCACCTTAAGGACATCAAGACAAAATGTCTTCATCTGGGGCCTGATCAGATTTTCAGTGTGATTAACAGACAAAAAAAGAAAATAGAAAATAGTTTGTCACCACTAGCTGAGTTACCTCAGCTAGGCTCAGCTATGCAGACAGCCATTACGGGACAGCTTAAACTCTTTACATGCAACTGAAAAGTAAAATGGTAAAAATTACTCCCTTTTTCTCTACCCCCGGGACTTGTCTTTTATTTTTCCCCTAACAGCTTTATTTTTTTAAGCATTAACATTAGGACTGTCTGCAGATTTCCCATATGTCTCCCGCATATGTCCCATATGTTGCCTACACATGTAAATCCTCTACTAGCTTCTACTTGATACCTTCCCGATTCTACAACCAAAGATGAATATTGGGCCTTTTTGCCTTTTTAATTGGAGCTCTTGTAGAACTGTTTTCCTACTATGATTTCCTCCCCTAAATCTTTTCTGAACTTTGCTTTCCTTGCCACAATACCCTATTACCTATCCTTGAACACAGATAGCTAACTTTATACCCAAGTGAATAAAGCTGTCGTATAAGCTGATCCCATTGAAACCAGCAGCTGAGACTGCTCTACATTGATACTCAGTTGTTCATTACAATTCTTTAGCATCTGTGTGATCCACAAGTGATTTATATGTACATAAATATCTATAACTATATACTGCATATATAAAAACCATATATATACACACTTCATAATTCAATGCAAATATTGAGGGCCAAGCACCCATAAATCCCTATACAATCTGATCAGACACATGCCTATTGACTTTGTTATAACTGCACCAGTTTAATCCACCTACTATGTAATTTACTGATTCTGATTTCTGAAGTACTAGTTTTTACGAACTCATGTGTCACTAAGTCAAATGCACCTTGCACGAAGGAACCCCATTGTTTTATTGTTAGCCAAAGCCTACCTAACTATAGGCTGCTGGTAAGAGTCAGTCCTGCCCTCTTTTTGGCTTCTTGTGTGCATCCCTCTCCTTCAATGCAAAAAAACCCATTTTTTTTCTTGGTAGGATGAGTTTTCAGCTCATCACATAGCTACACAGTTGCTGGAGTGAACGCAAGGGAGGGCCCAGAAAAGTGAAGCCAGGGACTACAAAGGGAAAAAAGCAATAGCACTCTGATTTTAAACCGACCTAAAACTGCACTCCATTTAAGTGAACTGTGAAGCCACAGCCTTGCTACTTAAAAATACAGGTAGCTACTTTATCAGTCAATCAGTAATGTTGCTCCTACCATGAGGCCCTGCTACCCATGAACTTCAGTACTGCTTCCAACAACACTAATGAGAACTCAGGATTTCGGTTAACCACTGTTTCCATTTGTATTAACTGTTAGATTTAGCCACTGCAAAAACCAGGTTTGGAGATTCCACTTTATTTTGCAAAACTCAAGAATATTCTGGCTGTTTCTAAATAATCCGTTATGTCTCTCCAGAAATATTATTAGCATCGCAACAAGAGTTTCTATGAACTAATAATAAAAAAGTAGCACTTTCTTCTTCCAACACTACAACCTTACAGTACAGTACCACCTTTGTACTGTAAGGACTGAATAGACACTAAAATCAACAAGAGAGAGAGGAGGACAGAAGGTGAGATGCTGTCCATTTTCTACAACACAACACCCAGCGCTTTTATTTCCCTGATTAGCAAACCCTGCCAGGAAACCTGAAAGCCTACAGTAAGGAGGAGGAAAACCAGATATAACAAGTCTTCAGGCCTACCTCTCACTCTTTACCATCAAAACTCTTCCAGCTCATTCCAGTTTTATCCATGGGATATTTATTACCCCCTTTTACGGTACAGCGTAACTGCGCTTTGCAGCTATCCAAGTATCCTTACTTGTTAACTACACTGACACAAGCGCTAGCTGTAACACACGAACTAAACCCATGCACTAACCTATATTCAACCCAGTATATTCTAGAGCTCACGTAGTTTTGCAGACTTCAACCCACTATTAAAAAGTATCTTTGTTCTTGATAAAAACAGCTTTATGAACTTCATTCAGGTAACTGTCATTGAAGTGAAAGCAGCCAAATGTAACTATTTTAACATTAGATAATGCACAGATTAAGACATGAAAGATTCACTGAGCAACTGAAAGCAATGGTCATTTCTCAATTTTTTTTGAGGAGTGTAAGATCAGTGCAATTCAGCATGGAAGATGAAAGAAATAACAACACATTCTCTCTGAGAGTACAGCGTATTTACAAACCCACAAATCCAACACAACACTGAGAAAAATCACAGTAAGAATGGAAGGCTTGACTGACCTTGCAGCTTTTGTAGAACTCAGATGTACTCAGGCCAGGACTAGCCAAAATGGTGGTAAAAATGTCAGAGCTGAAGGAACCTTCCTTATATCACAGCTTCCTTGCGTAACGTTATTACAAGCTGCTAAGAGAAATTTTGCAGAAGACTAGTGCAATTCTAGACTTTAGCTAATTTCAATGACACTGCCTATATTTTAATTAGAAATAAGCATTTACACCTCATACTAGATAAGCAAAGCATCACAGAAGGCATGATCTTTGGATATTAACAATTACCCAGTGACTGTCTAGCTCAAAATGGTGCAGAAAGCATCAACATACCTACTGCTAAAGATTCAAGTGATGTTTATGACAGACAACTAAACCTAGGAGCAAAAGAATAACGTCTTATAAGAAATGTATAACACAGATGCACTGTAAACTAAATAAAAACTTAGCAGAAGTATGCCACTGCTGTGGTTTTTCTCTGTTATGGAACCCAGACCTAAATAAACTGTTAAACACTTAGTGTAAAGGTATGCCAAACATTTCTCAGAACTTTCTTAAGGTCCCAACAAAGAATCAACCTTTTTTGCAAAATGAGGCCTAGGTTAAATATTTTATTTGGCTCCTCAAGATGGACTGAGAAGTTGGGCACTAGCTCCAGATCAGTTCTTGGACTCACATCAAACATTACCCTGTCATTTATCCAGTCAGTCAAAACAATGTCTTCCATCTAAACCTTTAATGTTTATGTCCTGAAAAACTGCTAATTGAATCCAGTTCTCGAAATCCATTTTTTAATCTATACCATCTAATTTAGAGATAATGAACAGAAAAGATAAGCATTATACAATTATTGCAGAATTAATCCTATAAATATCCAAGCCAAAACAGAAGACTGCTAGTTTCATACAGCCAAAGAAAATTAAGATTGAATAGCATTTGTCAGTTCAAGAATAAACTTTTAAAAACACTGGATATACAGATTCTTTTAATTCCAAACAGTTTTAGAATTCAAGAGCCCTCAAACTGCTTTTCCAATCAAAAAGGGTAATCAAAACCACACAGAACACTTAAAACTATTCCTAGGCAAGAACTGACAACGTCAGCTGAATTAATAAAATTCAATGTTTTTCTTAAACATGTAAAGCTTCCTTACAACAAACGACCTGACATGAAGCAACTCACAATTAGCTAAAGCATAAAATAACTCAAGTCTTTTTAACTGGAGGAACAGGCCAATGCTTCATGTAAACTTCCAAGTACCAGAACTCGGCAGCTGCAAGGGCTGCTAACTCTGGAACAGTCCCTAGACAGACAATTTTGCCTGTGTCCTGTGCTCTGCATATTCCCTTCCAAATATATAAGACGACAAAAAAATGCAGCAACATTCCTTAAGATGATTCTACCTGCTTCTTCTAGGGGCTGACCTCACAACTACAACTCAGCATGTAAAACTACTGCCTATTTCTTGCTCACACACTCCCCGTAACACATTTATACTGTCACAGACAGTATAGATTTCATTCTATGCTTAATCCTTCACAGAAATAAAATAAATATAAAACAAAATAGAACACAAAACCCAAAAGTGAAAAAGACAACTCCCTAAACAGCGTTTTCCAAGCTTCTACATAAGGCTATGGACCATTTTTAATGTTTCAAAAGATAAGCCGGTCCGAGCACTCACTGCTCAGGAAAAAAAAAGTATTAAAGCACTGCATCAAAAAAGCAATAACCTGAAGAGAAAGCTACAAAACACTTTGTAAAAACAAGGCAGCACTGTTCTATGCATCAGTCCCAGCTATGCTTATTTTAGACTTTTAAGTGTAATATACAGACACTTGCAAATCTCTATGAAAACCACCTTACAAATTTAATCCAAGTATTTCCAAAGTAAAACATAAGCAGATACCTTTTACCTTCCCCATAAAAATAACAGACTAGGAAAGACAAGTATGAAAACACGTCTCTTTATTAGGCATGAAACTGGAAATAGTTCTCATGCACCAAACCTAAATGTATCAACTGTTTCAGTGCTCTTAAAAACATTTGTTTTGCAAGCTGGTTAAATCCTCTCCATGCAGGGAAGAGTGCTTATAGCGTTATCTGTTATTTTCTAGCCGGTTACCTTCACCCACCGACACTGTAGAATACAAAATAGGGTTTATCTGCTGGGGGACTTACAATATTCTGAATTGGCTCATTTCTTTAAAGTCTCCTGTATTTTTTTTTAGTGATCTCTAGCAGAACTTGCAAGAATTTTTTCCTAAACCTGTTTACCTGGGTTCTTCTATGGAGAAGGACATACTGTTTAGGTACATAAAAACAACTTATTTTCCTTCCCAGCTGGCAGGTGAAGAGTTTTTACGATATTTTAAAATATTAGAGGTCAAGCGGTTTTCTGAAAGAGGGCACCTCACCAGGCGAAGCGTGCACAGTCTCAACTGAGGAAGTTGGTTTAAAAAAAATTAAAAAAAAAGTAACAACAAAGAGATCAAAACAAAGAGTGTGACAGTTTCTTTCGAGTTTACACTGAGAAGACCAAGGGGGGGGAAAGGAAAAAAAAGCGCAGCCGGGGCGGCGGGAGGGGGCGGCGGTGCCCGGCCACACCGGGGCTGCCCCACGCCGGCGGCCCCATCGGGCTGCAGGGCCCGGCACGGCACCACGGCCCGGCCCGGCCCAGCCCAGCACGGCGGCCCCGCAGCCCGCCCGGCCGGGCTGCTCCCGGGGTGCGGAGCCCGTGGCGGGCCAGGGCAGAGCTCGCCGCCTCCCCCCGCCCCGCTCCGCTCCCCTCCCCAGGCCTGAGGGGCGCCTCCGGCCCCAGGTTCAACCTCAAAGACACACGGAGGGAGCCCGCTCCCGCGCCGCCAGCCGGGCTCCCCTCGCCCCGCCAGGCCGGGCTCTGCGCCCCGCTCCCCCCCGGCCCTTCCCTGCCCCCGGCCCCGGCGGCGGGCGGCGGCAGGCCCCGGCGGAGCCCGCCCGCGCAGCCCTACCTGTCAGTCGCAGCTTGACGGGCCCGTTGCGCCGGGCCCCTGGGTTGGACATGTCCCCGGCCGCTCCGCGGGCTCGGCGCTGCCTTGCCCCGGGCTCCCCCTGCCTCTGGCTCCGGGAAGGGAGACGGGGGGAGGGGAGGCGCCAATGGAGTCGGGCTGGGCGCTCAGGGCAGCGGCAGCTGCCGCAGAAGGAGGAGAAGCCCGGATGTGCCCAGCGTCGCCATGAGCGGGGCCGGGTCCGCGCAGGAGGAGACGCAGCCGCCTTCCCCGCTTCCCCGCCCCCTCGCCCGGAGCCCGGGCGGCGAGCACAACAAAGCCGTGGACGGAGCCACACGGCGGGCGGACAGACGGGCCGCCTCGCCTCGCCTCGCCTCGCTTCCCCTCCCCCGGCCCGGCCTGCCCCCGGGGGAGCCCGCCCGCCCCCCGCGCCCCCCGCCGGGCAGGGCAGCCGCAGCCCGCCCCGGGGACGGTGCGGGGGGAGCCGCGTCAGGTGGCGCCGCGGGTCCTCTCCTCAGAAGGGAGAGGGGGGTGCCGGGGGTCCTCTCCTCGGAGGGGAGAGGGGGGTGCCGGGGGTCCTCTCCTCAGGGGGAGAGGGGCCGGGGGTCCTCCTGGGGAGGGCGCGGGGGTGAGTTGCCGTGGGGCTCGGGAGGAGGCACCCATGGCTACAGGCCCTACGGTCGACACTGCGAGCCAGGCTGACACACATGCGGCCATGCTTGGGGAGTGGGGCCGTGTCCCGCGCGGGCGGGGGGCGACATACTGGCCCCCCACACTGGAGCCCGCCTGGCTTCTTGCCGGCGCTTTGTGGGAGTCTGCACCCATCTCTGTGAGCCCCAGTCTCAAAAAACAGTAATAATAATTAAAAAAAGCCTTTCGTCCATGCCGTGTGGCCTAATTTAACTCCCGTGCTGGAGGAAAGGTGACTTTTTCCAGAGTTTTCCCAGCCCCACACGAAGCTGCAGCTTTCCACGGGGTCGCAGGGGCTCTGGAGGGTGGGAAAAGCTCCCGGGGAAGCTGTGAGGGCAGCTGCGGTGAGCTGACAAACTGCGCACCTATTCCTACTGATGCTCTGCACACAGTTGGCAGTGTCATTGCCCTGCCTTCCTCCTCCTGAGGCAGCTGTCAAGGGCCGTCGCATGGGCGAGCCTACGGTAGAATCCAGCCTACGGATTGGGATCCAAACATAGGATGAAAATGTGACCTGTGCTTCAGGCAGCTGATAAGGTCTGGACACCCAGGGGTGACTTTCTGGAGTGATGTACCTGGAACTGAGCTATGAGCACGTCTGGAGTGGTCCCACCTTGGCAGAGCTCGGAGCTTGGGCCTTGTTAAATCAAAGCTGGGGCAAGGAACGGGTTTTTTCCCACTGAAGGCCTTGGAAGTGGGATGTGGCTGTCAAAGCTTTCCCCCCTCAAAATGAGAGCCCTCCCCGCAGCTGGTGCATGTGGGCTCACATCTCCTTCCTCCCAAAGTGTCTTTTAAGCACCAGGCTGTTCCAGGTAGGAATTTTCAGTGCTTCCTGCTGCAGTGGCAGTCGCTGCTGTTCCAATGTCACATCACCCAGGGGCAGGGGAGTCCTGGGACTGGGACCTGGGATCCCTTCCTCATGGATTGGGACCTGGGATCCCTTCCTCACACAGGACGTACCGTTGCCTGCCTAATTGTTTAACGCAAAGCTAATGTGTTAGAAATGAACCTTTCTTTACAGCATAGACAGAGCATGAGAGAAAATGCCAATTAATTGCTTGGCCACTTACTTCAAGCAAAGAGAATTTGAAAAAAGTGAAAAGTGAAATCTAAACTTCACTTACTACAAAAGACAATGTATCTGCTGATTCTATGGCTTATATGCTGCACTGAAACAGTTAAAAAAGTTATTAGGTAATAGTTACGTAAAATCATACACACCTCAAAGACATTCCAGGTGTCCTGATTCCTGCACTAAGAAAAAAAAAAAAAAAGAAGAAAATCAGCCTACATAACTGAAGGTCATACCATTAAAGTCTCAATCTGTTGCGAATTCACATAGCCAGGTCATTATCCTTTTCTAAAACCAACTATATAAAGCAAATGCCTGATGGTTTGCAAATATTGCAACATTACCTGGTCACTGCTGAACCAAAATATAAAGCTACTTTTCAACTACTTAACATATTTTTAGGTTACTCTAGATCTTTCCTAACATGCGGTCATCATTTGTTTCTGGGGTCCTGCAGCACTCTGGACCCAGCATTCAATAATTCTGATATAATTTCAGAAAAGTATTTAGTGTTATGTTAAACATAGTACTCTTGCCACATGATCTTTCTCTAATGGATAACGAGTGTGTGAGACATTAATTGCAATGCCAATACTTAAAGAAAAACCAACCTATTGGGATTAAATGTAGTATTTTATTGCTCGGTAGGTATATGAACATTTTAATGCTTTCATTAAAAGTGTTTTAAAAGTCATGAAGTATAATTAGTTTCATACTGCTTTTCAGAAAGGAGCTTGCTGAACTATACATTTTTCTAAGATTTTTGGATAGGCTGCTCACCTTTCAGTGAAAATACCGTGATATATCGCAAGTGTTAGAACATTATTTGACAGTTTGTGCATTTGGTTCGCTATATACAATGCACTGTCTGCAAGATTACTGCTAGTGCTGTGCATTTTTTTTTAAATATGTGCAGTATTTCATTTTATTTATTTATTTTTAAATAGCCTACATGTCTTGAGCTGGTTTACTAATACAGCTGAAATGCATCAGTGACATATAAGAAAGTCCTGTACAGTAGGTATGTATTTAATAGGATGAGAGAAGAGGGGCTTTAGCTTTCATTAGCACCTGCAGGCATGATACGTGTCCCATTTAGGTCAGGACTATGTCCCCTCTTGACTAAGAGAAGTAGAAATGACCTAGATCAGGTTGCACTTGGGCAGACGGATGCACCAGATGCAAACTGCTCGCTTCTTCCCATCTGGCTTTGTATAAGCATCACAGTGACTGCACCTTGGATGTCCTGCAGATGTTTCTGTCCCATCGTATCTCCCAATTCCATAGGGAAATCAGGATTTTTATTCATTATCCCCATCACTGAGTATAATTGCCAGGCAGAATTTAAGATGAGCAGCTCCGTGAGGGATCTGCTGAAGATTTGCAGAGAGCAGAGGTCAGGAAGCCTTGCAAAGCGCCAGGAACTGCAGGCAAGTGTAAGAGACCAAAGACACTGACAGTAGCTGATGATTGAAAGTGCTATTTTTCCAACACAAGAATTCCACTTGAATGTTATGAACAAGAGTTTCTTGTGCCAGTGCTATCCCCCAAGTTCTCAAAATATTCTCAGATTAATAGAATAGATATCTTGCTGATCCTGCTTTAGGTTTTAGTAGCCAACAGTTTACAGGAAATTTCATCTTTATGCAGTTCCATTTCAAGGGTGGGAAAAGGCTTCATGCTTTACAGTGCTGATCTTGTGAGATAAGCAAGCAAATATCATTATTAGCTGCTGACAAGTGATCCATATTTCACTCTAGGCTGATATCATTGAGCAACAAATCCTTTCAAGATGAGGTAGCTAGCTCAAATCCGGAGGGAAGGGAGTGCCTTGCATCACCCTGCAGCTCACTTTTGGATGACAGCCCTGTGCTGGGCTCAGGAGGGAGCCCCATTCAGTCCTCTTTAGCCAGAAGGTAGCAACTGGGGCACAGTCTCAAGGGCTAGAGGAAACATATAGAAAAAGGGTAAGCTTGGGCATCTTGAGGACACCGACAGGATTATAGAGGAGTCCATAAAGACAAAATAGCTGATACCATAGTAGCAAAAATTTTGAAGAAGTATTTAGAAATACAAAAACTTTTTTTGTTCTATAGCTGCACAAAAAAGGGCTTTGATTTCTTGAATTTCCCAATAGGAAGAAAAAAAAGGCTTTGCATTCACAGATATTTCTCAAAGGATTTAGTGGTTTTGGACACTGGGAATCATGAACAAACATCTTTAACCAAATACTGTTCATTTTTAGAAGGAGATAGTTGTAGTTAATTTTTTGGAGGTGAGGTCCTCTCCATGTTTAGAAATGGAAGAGTACACTGGAAACTCATTCTTCAGCATGTGGTGTGTGTTCAAAGCAAATCAACATTTACGAATTACATTCCATTTCTTTCTGTATAGAGGTTTAATCACAGCACATTCCTTCAGCAGTAATGATTGCTGCCTGGTGGTGTATCACATTCTTCCCCAGCTTCTGTGATGATATCAAGAAAACAAGAGAGTTCTGCCCCTATTATTAAACTTTTGTAAGTTAAAAGGTTGAAACTATTTTTCTGAGACATTTCTTTAAATAATGATATTTACAATTATTTGGATTGTATTTCTTTCTATTAGTCATCATTTACTAAATTCCCCAGAGCCTGTTGTGGTTGAATTATAGACACCCCCCCTAGAGATCATTTGAGTTAAAGACAGCATTGATCAGAAGAGAATTATACCTCCATTTCCTTTTTCTCTGTGATGTATTTCCATTGTATGTACAACTGTTAATGCTAAATGCCTATTTTTTGCCACCTAATGGTGTAGTTCTGAGAAGAAAAGTATTGCAGCAGTATACACTTGGGCAACCCCATTAAGATTTAAATTCATCAGGTCCAATTTAATCTGAAAAGAAATAAACTTGAAATATTTACACATCTGTTCCCTTTCTTATCACATCGATATTTTTCCTTTTTTTTTTTTTTTTCCTTTGGTAAAGCTTTCTTGACATTGGCAAAAAAAAATGAATAAAAAAAAATAAATATGAAGAATGTTGAACATTTATGCCACCAGTGTTCCCTGCCTCTTTCTTAATTTGCCTGATTAAGTCATTCCCTTTCAAAGCATTCCTATTTATCACTTTGCAGAACATCCTTTTAAAGAAGCAAGCCTTAGTTTGTTTGCCTGCCGTGTACTTTTCACTAGCATGTACTGTCTGTCCCAAGCCAATTTCTACCATTAACACAGCAAGGCTCTTCAAAGCAAGGGCTTCCTCTTACCGTGTTATTGCGATGCCTGCTAACAAGCAGACCTTACCTAGGATGATGTCCCAACACACTGCTCAGTAAGATCTAGTCATTAGACTAGATTAGCAGTCTTGACCTGCTCCATCAACATCTTTTCTTGCAGTGGGCATCGTTCTCCTAGGATGCCTCTTTGGCACAGGTTTTTTCTTCTAATCCTTCTCTAAGCCAATCGTTAACTTCTTACTGTAGCAAATTCCTAAAGTACTGTAGTACTTCCTAAATTCATTGCAGATCCGTCATAGCTTTGCCCCATTCCTGAATGGAATTCTGCCCTCCGTGAGGCAACGTTACCCTCATGCCACTCTTCTGTGCAAAAGAATCAAACGCTAACTGAAGTCATGTATAAAGCGCTTCTGCATTTCAGGCAGACAGAGTAGGAATGGGTAGTTTCACTTTGTACAAGATTCCTTTATTCCCTTTGCAGATTATGAACATTATCAGACTGGAGCATTGTTTGTGTTGCTGGTGAAGCAAACAAGCTACATTAATGTATTCAGATGCACATGCTTAAGTATCTGGTTTAACTCTGGCACCATTACTACTCAGAGACGAAGAGAGTTACCCCAGCAATGGAAGACATACCTGTCAGACTTATACGATGAAGAAGCACGTCTAGACAGGGGCTCTGGTTCTCACTAAGACTCCCTTTGGCATGCAGAGACAATGTTTATGCAAGAGGTCAAGATTCAATCCATTTCTCAAGCTGGAGCTTGAGATGAAGCTTTTCAGGAGAAGAAACTAGGAAGGAAATCTCCACCCATAGTCTGGCTACTGAGAGAGGGGACAGAAGCTTGGAGCAGCAGACACCATAGCCCTCTGAGACAGGATGTGTCTTGGGGAAATGATGCATCTCTGAAGGGAAATGACTGCAGCTGTGGCTACAAAAAAATGCATGAGCTCCCATATCACAGGATTTTCCAGTGGTTAGTCACTAAGATAACTTTAAGTCCATCCATCCAGAACAGATCAGTAACTGATGCACAGATACTCTGTGCAGTTCTTTAGCCATGTTACTTCTTCCTCATGTCCTGCAGGACAGCACTATCCTAATGCCACTTTAGAGGAAGAAGAGGAAGGGCAGATTTTAAAGAGACAGGCATTGAACAGACAATAAATAGATGTATTGCATTGCATTTTATTACTAGCCAGAGCCTAAAACTCACTTTCTGAAAGAGGTAAATTATTGTAAGAAACCATGTCCTGGTGCTTGGGCAAAAAATTAGAGATTACACCCATGTTGCAGCCCCACTGTCTGGCTCAACTCAACATCATTCTGTGCTGTACAGTGCCTCACAACCCATAGCCCAACGGCAGGCTTTGCATAGGATTTTTAACAGCCCAGCACAAAAGGCAGAGCCTAGCTTCAGTCTTCAAGCATAATGAAGTATCTCAGGCTTAAAATATTTTCCCTGATTTGTCTTACATTCAACATCGATGGGAATGCTGACTCAAAGTACAAATTAGGTCTTCAAAAGTCCTGAGCCAAAAAGGTCTCATTCTGAAAAATATTTCCTTTATTCTTCCATCATTTCCACTTATTTATCCATAGAGTATTGTTGATAATAGTTTCTTTACCAGACTCTTGGACGACTGGCTTTGTCAAGTGCTTTGAGAGCTACACACTAAGTATCTCAACTAAAATTACTAAGGTTTCCTGAAGAACCATGTGTTCCATCATGCAACTGCTCTGCAGCAGGACTTTATCATGTTGCTCTGTGAATGAAACAACTGTAGAATCTCATCCTTAGCTTTTTTTGGGCAATATAAACAGGTTCATAAAAGACCTTACAGAATAAGATGGTTAGAAACAGTCTCCTCTTTGCGACATGTATCAAGAATTTACTTTACTACCGTACTACAACATCTGTCTCCAGATATTGTCTGATTCAACTTGACACAGCATGTATTTGTCCCAGTGGTATGCAGCTTAGACAAATGAAGTGTTATTAGGAAGACTGTCAGCCCAAACAAGTATTTAAGGGAGTTGACATACAGCACTGTATTTAAGCAAGCCATATTATTTAGCCACTAAAGGAATACCAAACTTTCCCTAATCTTCCTTATCCCCCATGGCCCAGCATCGATCTGAAATAATAGTTCTATTGTCTGCAAAAGATGAGCTGTAAAATCTCCTATATTCTAAGTCTCCCTGAGTCTTAATTACACTGATGCTGAGAGCAGGGTGCCACTGACGGTCATGCCAAAAGCTGACTCAGTCCTGCTGCTGTAAATTCACCCCTTACACACTGTTGATCAGCAGTGATACATGGGAAGGTAGCTGCCATGTTAAATCAATCTCTTTGTTTACCTAGTTAACATCCTGCTTGGGCCATAGCCACTATTTAATGCTTTGGAAGAAGTAAAAAATGTTCTGTGATGCACCTTCCATTCATGCAGCCAAGGAAAGCAGAGATGCTTTCCTGACTCCCAAAAAGCCCTAGAACATTGGCTGATAAGCCTTAATACTTTAGCATAATTAGCTCATTCTTATTTGCCATCCTTACTTATCTAGATATTTAGGGATTAAAACATCATGGTTTTAGCTTCACAGAATTCCACATGCCAGGGGTTAAGATGAGGTTTTCAAGAGGACTAATTTATCGTGTTCCAAACTGTTACAGGGACCATGGGTATATATCAGAGACAAACACTGATACGGATAGGTAACAACGCTGGCAACGGACTCCTCTGCCCGTCTAATGCTGGCAGAGAAAGCAAGCATCTCGGGGTAGTTCTGATTTTCCGTGTTTCTTCAAGCAAGTGAATTTTCACATGTCTCATACAAGTTACTTCCAAAGATTTCCATTCAAGAGACCAGATTAATTCTAGGAGATTTATCAAATTGTAACAACATCGTGTACTCCTACAGGTAATTAAATCTGCCAGGCTGAAAGACAAAAAGAGCTAACAGAGCCTTAACTCCACAAGATGATTACTTTCTGTCACAGGGAAGCAACCACTGAGGTTCAGAATGAGCTTTCTTAAAACATGCGTACTGCTTACACTCACACTGTTTTTGTTTTATGTTAACGAGTCTGTAGATATTTATAAACTACATGAAAAATAAATCCATAAATAAGATCAATCATGATACAAAAGCATTTGCAGGTTCAGTAAGCACAACAATCCTTTTTTTTATCAATTCCTAACACCTTCTGACCTGCAGAAATACCTAACCCATCCACAGTCTGCGCTAGCTTCTTTCATGTTTTCTTTTAACAGAATCACCCACCATTCCACTGTGAAATTGATTTGAGAGGATTTAAGATAAAGTTATCTCTGAAATTATTTCATCCTAACAACTATAAAGCAAGGTTGCATGCCAGAGAAGAACAGCACAGATATGTAAGTAGGTTAGTGGGTCTAGTGAAGTGCTAAAAGTAACCTAAAGCAAAATCTGTCACCATGTGTCTTGAATCATTCCTTTATTCCACTCTTGAAACCCTTTAAAATAGAACTGGAGGTTTGGGGTTTTTTTCTTTTCTTTTTAGCAGTAGAATTCAGGGGCAATATGGCTAATCAGGCAATATGTTCTCTAACCAGATGCAATCATCCTGCAAGCAGATACATCTAGCCCCTTTATGCATATGTATTCATTCACTGACTGCAAAATTCAGGCTTTTTTGAGCAAATGTCATATCCCGGTTGTTCTGCCAAGTGCCTTGCACAATTTGGTTGCCACAAATTTAACAAACTTGGATTATATTGCTTGAAATATATTTCAATGTGAGTCTAGTATCCAGTAGGCTGGCTATGAGGAAGTGAGCTTTGCGTTTAGTTAAAATGGGGGTTTGGTCATGTTAACTATGGCACACTGAATTCTGTTGACAGCTGCAAATCTGCTGTGCAATGTAGCAGATCAAATTTTCTATTTTGCACCAGTGTTAAGATATCTGCATATGCTATTGGTTATAGTGAACAGAAAAAAAACATTAAAGGTAGTCTGGACAAATGCTTATTGCAGGAATGGGCCATTATCTTCTAGTTTTTCTTAAGTAATTGCTAGGATTATTTGCTATTAAAACTGGTTTTATTAGAAATTATTACATCCCTGTTGTCAACCTTCCTCAATCACCTCCGTTTTTCCTTTCTGACTTAATTTAAATCTCACACAATTGTTACCATTCCACCTCTGCTTGTATTTTCTTTTTCTAATCCATGTCTGGCTGCAGGTGTTGAATACACTTCAATAGAGATGGGGTAATAGCTTTAATTTCAGAAGCTATACAAAGCAATCCTTCTACACAGAAGAAAGATTCCTGCTTAATTCAAATCAAATTTTGCAAAGAAGTTCTTCAGAAGTGGAACATGGATGTCCTGTCTGTCCCCTCCCCCTGCCTTTATTTTCCTATACTGGTAATGTTCTCTCTATTGTAAGTTATATAGGCTGCAGCAATGGTGGTTTTTTTTTTTTAGCCATTAGGGGAAAGGAAATGACATATGGAGCGAATTCAAGTCCCTCCTCATTCCTAGAGAGTCTATCCAGAAAGTTAGTACGCTGAGCTCCGTCCAAGTGTCGTTTCCTGCTCAGAATTGGGAAGGGGAGCTGGGGGTGGGAGGAGAGATGGGTACGTAACATTAAATTGCTGCTTCTGATTAACAGCGACATTCTGCAAATGATTTCACAGTATTGCTTTGAACAGAATTGAACCTCTGCAGCCCAAATATGTGTAGCAATCCACTGATGAAAGAGCTATTTTTACATCTGTTTCATATAGTGGGTAAAAATGAAGTGATTTGGATGGTGGAAATGCGCCTTGGAGATTGTTCAAGATTTTCTGATAACTTTGTACCTCCAATCTTCCACATGCCCACAGAGCATTTTTACACACTCCTGGCATTATAGCTGTTTTACCACTATGAACCTCTACACAAACTGTTACAGATAGCAAATTAGGCAGCTTTTCACTAGATGTATATTTTTATATATTAAAAATCACACCTTCAAAAGATGACCCTATGGTTTTCATTTGACATTGCAATGCAAATTGAGAGAGATACAACATAAAGTAGAAAGCTTCCTCGTTATACTGCCTCTTCTGTACAGCTCATAGGTGTAATCCAGCCTCTTCCGCAGTGAAGTCGGTGCCATTAATTTTGCTTTTAGTGTGTCAGTCAATTGAAACTCCCTTCCTGATGCACGATTTATACATTACTTCTGGATTTGACCCATTGCTTTATTTAAATGATTAGCACAACATTTTAATGTGCCCAAGCAAGTCCTGCCTAATAAGAATTAACAGGCCTTTTCTCCACCCTGCTTTAATTTTTCTCTCTTCTCCTCATCCCTTTAAATCCCAACTTCACTTCCCTCCCACTAATGACACTCCCCAGCGCAGTGGGTGAACTGCAACCTGGAAACAGGCCACAGCTCTTCCACGAAATCTTCTGGCTTCTGCGGAAGAGCGTCCATTTCCTGGAGCCAGCCTGAGACAGACAGTGCTCTGCAGTCAGGAACAGGACTGGAATCCAGTGACCCTTATTCCATATGAAGTGCTACAAAAGTCCCAGCAAGTAATTTCTTTCTTAGCTCTCTACATGCTGCACGTCTGCCCAACTCACACCAGTGCCATGGTGGGGATCACTAAGGAAGCGTTTTCCAAACACAATGAACAGCGCTGCACACTCGTAGCTTGAGTGTTCCTGTGGATGCTTTTTTTCCCCTGAACTTTGCAACTGGGTTGGGCACACGCCTCCCAGCCTTAAAGGGGGATCGCTTAATTCCCTCTTCTGTGGTTCTCCCAACCCATTTACCTGAAGGCGAGTCAAGCTTAACTGTTTAACCCAGACCAAAGGGTTAATGCGTTTCCTATTAGGTTTCAAGGGAAAAGTCCCAACATTTTCCTCTAGTGGCCAAATATCACCAGTCACAGTTAACCTTCATTAATTACTTCTGTTCTGAATAACACTACATCTTCCCCAAATTGCACACACTCCCGAAGTTTAGACCTATGCTTAAGTGTCACGTTGTACCTTATCACAGGAGGGATTCAACACTGCTGGGATAATCCTATATTCAGCAAAAGGATAATCATGACCAGAGGTGCCATGGGCACCAGGAGGAATGGACATCAGGATTCCCAAGCTCCAGGTTAATTCTGCCAGCTACTTTCTGAACATCTGTGGATAACTTTCTCCTATCTTAGTTTGCTCTGCTGTAAAATAGATTTAGAAACAGGAGAGACATGTGAAATATTGTTGGCTAGTGAATTCCTCTTCCTGTAGACTTACAGCTGTTCCTTTTTGCTGATATACCACTGCAGTTCTGTGCAATTTAAATAATTCTGTATAGAGTAGCAGGAAGCAGCTTCACTTCAAAGAATATTTCAGTCTAAATCACAGGGAAATTAAGAATAGATTTCTCCTAATTTAACCATTTCTAGCTTTTCCACAGTTTTAAACCATTCTTCCTGTAGTGGAAAATGAACAGACATGCTATTGAACAACAGGACTGCAAAGCCTCTGCTCTTCTTTCAGAGCCTAGCATCTTTGGGAACAGCAACTAGAAGCAATCACACAGGCAGCATCAGAATTTCAGAGATGGTTACATTTGCTGAGATGTGAGACTGAAATCTTGCCATCACTCCACAGATAAAACAGCGTTAGCAACAACTGCATTCCAAGCCAGTTTATGTCAGCAGGGGTCTGTTATTGTTGCTCTCAGCACAGAGAGGTTGGCAGCCTGACACATAGGCCACCAGACATTTATTCTAGCCCTTGTCCTGACTTGGGCATTTACCAAATGAGGAAGGGTAGCTCTTAAATCTGACTGGGCAACAAAAACCAGAAGACCAACCAACAAACCAAGAACCAGGAGCAATAAAAATTCTCCTCTCCCTTTTTGCTCCTACCACCTTTTTAAGCTAGAGACACAGCCTAATGGGTGACTGTGATCCTAACCTCAGAAATAGTTTGCATTTTCTTAGAATAAGGAGTGACTCACCCCAGTCACTTACTCATAATCACTGTAGACTGTTGCTTGTGGAAATACATGCTGCCAAGAGCAGGGCTCATTGATGGATAGGCTGAACACATTTTTCTTGGATAAAAACAAAGTCTCAGTCCCCAGAAAGTTAATTATTAAGACACTGAGCTGTCAGGCATCTAGAGAAAAATTTGCAGAGTTCTATTATTAACTCAATATATTAGATAGTTCTTTAACAAGTACTTCAGAGAAAAAAAAATTAGAGATAGCACTATTCAAGAAGTGTCCTATATTCTCATCCCCTTTGCTATAAACAGAGATAGAAAAATCAAATTAACTGCATTTATGCTAAAAAGAGATTAAAGTAAGGCATTGTGCTTTATAACAGTACTTTAACATGCCGCTTACAAAAGATTATGCCTCATATTAAATATTTCATCTAGCTAAACACTTCGAAATCAGCATGTAGATGTTTTCTGCAACTACAAGAGGTGCCCCGAGGGATTTTATCTCAGTGTTTTCTTAACAGAAAAATAAAGTACATCATCATACCCGAGTGGTCCAGGCTGGATGAAACTCCACATCAACATCTTAGAGGCAAAGGAGAGTGTGAGGCTGCCTGTAGCACCCTCTATGGGAAGATGTGATACTTCACAGAATTGGAAAACCAAAATTACTCAAGAATTCTGAAATATGTTTCTTAAGTCATTGCCCTTATAAACCCACAAATATAAAGTATGTGGAAGCAATGATTTATGAAAGCTGACTTTGCATAATTGCTTTTATATAGGTCAATTCTTTCAGTTGCTACAGATGGTTACACAGAAAATCATGAATTTGTAACTAAGCTTTTAAGTCAAAGGTGGAGGTTTGACAACAAAGCAATGTGAGACTTCCCTGCAGATACATAAAAGGCCTATTTGGTTGGGGTTTTTTCCCCAGAACATTAAAGGCTTTGGCATTGCGAGGCAGATGGTTCTTTCTACTTTGCATGGGTACTGCTAAGATAATACCAGGATCTAGTCCCAAGGGTGTTGCGGTGTCTGTGGTGTTAGACTTGCGTTCTGCTCCACAATCTGGCACCATCTACAGCTTCTTCGGCAGGTGCTGGGTGCCACCTGCAGTCTCTCCATAAGTACAGAAGGCAAGCAGGGCTGGGAACATGCCGCAGCCACTGTTCAGTCTCTGGCAGCACAGGGACAGAGACAGGTTAGTAACACCGACATTAACTTATCAAGCATAAGATGCAACAGGGTTACAAAAGCCATTGGTCTATTTGCCTTTAAAGACTCCTATAGTGAAGCTTATTACTTGCTGCAACTTTGTTTTGGGGTAAAGAAAAAACAGTTAAAAGTGGTACAGGCAAGAGTCACCATTAATCAGTTCAGGAAAACTGTTTTTTAAAAGACAGTATCTTTCATGACAGGTAAAAATCTGCAGCCCCCAGGTGCTACACCAGTGACCATGGTGCAAGTGTCTCTGAGGCCAGGTTTGGAGCTGGCTGGAGGAACTCACGTGGCTTCAATAGCCCAGCAGAGGTTCTTAGGCTGGCAGAGTTCACAAGTGACTGCTCTGCAGGAAACACCATTGCTGCTAACCTTTAAAAAAAAAACCAATGGATGTAGACATAAATTACCTGCTACCTTTTATAACCTTATCACTATGCAACAGTACCCAAGATCCAAACAAGTGGCTTGCACAGAGAAGTCCTGGGGGTATACATGTAGTCATCAGCCTCCTGTTAGGGAGGGTGTGATTTTTGCGATCAGACATAATAGTAGACTTGCACCACAATAATGCAAGTGAGAGCAACATCTGCTACAGTAGCAGCAACCCATTTGAAGAGGTCCTCATTAGCAGTATATAAGAATGGTAATCTAGACTTAGAAAGACAATCCTTTTGAGATCAGGTATTCTAACAAATAATTTAAAGTTACACCCATAGATGCATATGCACTTTAAAACAGACTTGGAAGCACACAAGGCTAACGCACAAGACCAAACAAGGTTCTTTCATCTGGTTCACTTATAACACAAGGGGGGGTTATTTATTTGTTCGAGGGTTTTTTTATTCCCCTCTCCCACAAAGGCAGCAGCAAAGCTTATGGGATCTCCAGGAGAATCACCTATGCATTAGATTTCCCCACTACCTTTTATTACTAAACTGAAGTGACGTACTGTTTCAGATATAAGGCATACTAATGAACAATCTAGCCATGAAAAGCTGACCTCTCCTGTACCATCATAAGATCTGGAGAAGCTCAGAGCTGAATCAATACCATTTTTCAGACACATTGACTCATGTGAGCTCCCAGTAAATGAAGTGCCTCAATCCAGCTTTTTCCAAAGCTGGAAAACAGGACTACAATTCTTCCTCACATCCACTACCCACCTCCCCACTCCAACCCTGTCCTGCACAACCACCTTTAGAGGACAGAGCAGGTTGCTATAAGAAATGATTTTCAGAAGTAAAGGGACAATAGCTTCTAAAGCAAGGCCTCCCTTTTTGCTCATTAGCAGGCAACTGCTTCAAACCATCTCCTATGCTCTGTGCTAAGGCTACCTAAACATACAATTGGTTAACTGCTGTACTTACCCCTCCCTCTACGCTATTACTTGCGGTTAATTAGTGCTACTATAGTCTTCAAATATTTCTCTAGAAGACAGAAGCTAGCTTCACTCAGGCTAGGATGATTTCTGCAAGAGTAGCTGGAGAGAAGCAGAAGATATATTTGTTCTGCAGTAACAGAAGGCTGCTATATGCAGAAGTCAGAGCTTGGGGTGACCAAGCTGTTCTAAGACCATCATCTTTAGAACGAAATCTCTCCTGGCTTAGACCTGCATTCTTGCCACTGTACATTTCTGATTATACTTACCATATCAGCCACTAAGAGAGCAATTGACAGTTCAATTTGTTGTATTAATATCACTTTATTCAACTTCAAATAAAAACCCTCTTTAAAAGCCTACTCAGAGTATCGATTACAGCAATAGGTTGTATAGAATATGATAGGTCATTGAAGAGGTTTGCAGAGTAGTGGCTCATTCTTTGCAAGAAGCTTGTATTTCCCACTTGCATTCTTATCCTTGACAGGGACAGTAAGAACCAGAAAGAGAACAAGTATTTACAAATATACCCAGGAAATATTACAGTTCAGAAATCATATGTACAGTTTTGAACTGTTCAAGTATGTTTCAGTTGAGCAAAGTGCTACAGGTCACAAAAAACCAGTAAAAACAGAACTATTAAGACAGAGGTGGCAGTCATTTGTTAGCCAAACAACTTGCAGGTGGTGACAGTATATGCAAGGTCTAGAAGTTGAAAGTATCTGGAGTATTGCCCTGTATTTGGAAAGTGTAACTAGCAGCAGTAGATTCTGGTACAACATTTTGGTCTTCCTCCTCCTAGAAGAAAAAGGAAAGAGTTTTGAAAGAGCAGTGGCATTTTAACCTAGTAGTCAGTGCTAGAATAGAAAACTTAAGTAGAAAAAAAAAGTCATCCTGCAGCCACTTACTTCTGCTGAGAAATATTTCTCAATCAGGGTGGATGAGGCTTTGTACACTTGTTCATTTTCATGTGACTGGAGAGCTTCAATTTTGTCTAGACCTCCACACTCCTCAATCATGAGGCAAAGTTTTTCAGTCTCATGAATCTTCTCAGCAGCCTGCAAGAGACAAGCATGGAATAGCCTCAGGTTGATGCCATGCACCTTTCTACTGCACAACCATTAGCAACAGCTTGGGCAGTGATCAGGCATACCACATCCACATACCAGGAAGATATTTGAAATAGCATCCAGGATAACTAGCACAGTTTTGCTGTCTTTAGCTGAGAGGAGATTCAGCAGGGGTTCAACAACACCAGCCTGAACCAGATATACGATTTGGTCAATTGTTCCACCACTTGTGTAGTTAGTCACAGCCCACACAGCTTCCTTTTGAGATTTGAAATCCCCCTGTGAAAGCAAGAGCAGGGTATTTGAACACAGATAGCAGTAATAACAGAAGCCTCGACATAGTAAATATGGTTTGTTTACCTTCCTCAGAATACCAATGAGATAAGGCACAAGACCATGGTCTACAACTTGCTGAATCTGATCCTGACGCCCAGCAGTGATGTTGGACATGGTCCACGCTGCTTCTTTCTGAATGTTGTTTTTGTGATGAGAAAGGAGACTTGGAAAGACAGATAGTGCTCCTGAGTCGATAACAATCTGTGTCTGCTCATCAGTACCAGTGACAATATTCCCTATGGCTCTTAATGAAGGAGTCTGAAATAAACACAAAAATAGTACTTAGGAAAATTGATATAATGTAATCTGTGTTTGAACACATACAGCCATACTTGATGCCCTTTCACTGTACCCTTCCCAGTTAACAGCATGATGAGTTTTAAGCTCCTTGTTAGCATTACATATGCAGACATTAAGCATGCTAAGGCTGCACACTTTCCAAGGCTAATCTGCAAACTACTCAGACAGTTTTCCTAAGCTCTGTCATAAGTACTAATGCAGTTTTATTATACTAAAATTATAATATGTGCAAAAGCCATTTCTAAACACTGTCCTTTGAATTTAGATTTGCAACAGCAGTTTAGAGTTAAAGCTTGCTTTTAAAAGCGTGTTGACCTGTTGTGCTGGCCTGTGTGTTAAATACAATGATTATGTAAAATCCTGATAGATTACTGCTGTTGACTGTCACATGTGGGGCAATCTCCACCAGGATAGAAGCTCAAGCCTTACCTATGCAAAACCTAGAACAAGCGTCTGATTTATGTGTGGGAAGAACCAGTTACATGGACACTGCTCTAACTGCATTTTTATTCATGACTCCAACAGCAACCTGCATGTCTGATAGCTTACCATTATTGGCAGTTCACTACATCCCAGGAGTTTCACAAGTTGTGGCACCAATCCAGTTTTCACTACAACTTCTATCCTGTCATTGGAACCATCTGTTAGGTAGGAAAGTGCCCAGCATGTGTCTGCTAACACCTCAGGATCATCATGGTGCAAGAGCCGAACAAGACTTGGAAGAATCTGCTCAATAGCTTCTATGGGTGGTGCAGGATTCTTATTGCGACAGAGGTTTGAGAGGGTCCAGGTAACATTGCGTAAATACCCAGACTGCAAGAGTTGAAATAAATGGTTAGCAACTGTTTAGTTAGTTGAGCACTTTCACTCACTTACTAGTAATTGTAACTTGAATCATATTGCACACTTACAGCCAGAGAAGAGAGATCAGGAACAGCTAGTAGACTCAGCAGCGGCTCAATTGCACCAAATTTAATAACCAGATCTCTATAGGTAGAGCCATCCCCTGAGAAAATGAGATAAATAGTCAGGTGAAGACCAGAGAAGAAGGACATGTGCATACAGAATCATTATGTGTTAGAGTATGAAGTCTTCTACTGCTTAAGAAGGGCTAAAGAAAATAAGAGGACAAAAGGACTACTGACACTGTGAAGTCATATGACAAGCATGTGTTTTTCTAATCAAGCCACTGAGCTTAATTTTTCTGTTGGAAAAAGAGGTAATTCAGCATATGTTTTCTATACAGCTTTTCTTAGGAGTTCATAAGTAAGCAGGGACTTGTATGTTGCTTTGAAACCCTACCACTAGAACAGAGCTCTTCCCATAATATGGGACTTCAAATACATTATAGTCACTGGTTGCGTGACTGGGTTCTATAGTGTAATGCTGACGGAATGTCGAAGTCTGCCCGAGTCCTCCTATTGCAAGGTACAAAAAGCCCTTATAAAGGAGTTTGGAAAACACTCTAAAGGTTTAAGAAAACTCCAACCAAACAAGGCTTTTCTTGAGCCGATTTTCTTTACATGAAGATTCTCTATTCTCTGTAAGGCACAGCTGTTGGAAACCATGACAAAACAGCAAGTACAGTATTAACTATATATGAATTTTGACCAGAATATTTTTAAGAATGGGATCCAACACTGGCAGATCAAGTAATCTTGAAAGGTGCATGAGAAGCTTCATTATATAGTACTTTCACACCAGTAAGTAGCTGTTTCAAAGCAAGGAATATCAGCCATCACTTACAATTAGGGAAGCCATCTGCTCCTCCCCCCTCTACCCCCCAAGCCAACATACAGAGCAGAGCTCACTGATAAAGTCACAAAAACATCAAGTGAGGTATGTGAAAAGGCCCTATGTGGTAGCATGATTATATATATATAGCAGTATCAGAACTGAACCGTAACACAGAAGCAATCCACAGGTTGCCAGGTGTAGCATGAAACATCTCATACCAGGTCTGAAGATAAAGACCTGTCTGTAGCATACTCTACATTGCAGAACATGTCTTTACTTGAAAACCATTAAGGCAGAGCTCACCAGAAGCTCAGCGAGCTGCATGACATGTCCGTCATAACATCCTCCTATTTTAAATACGGGAAAAGGTCTGAAACAGTTGTGTAGCATATTGACATACCTGCAATATTTCCTAGTGCCCACACAGCCTGTTCACTGATGTGAGCGTGGGGGGAGGCCAGCAGCGAAATAAAGGCTGGAATAGCCCCTCCATCTACTACTGCCTTCGTTTGTTCTGACGTGCCAGAAGCAATGTTGGTAAGTGCCCAGGCAGATTCAAACTGAATAGGACTACAGTCTGCTCTGCCCAAGAAGGAGACAAACTTTGGAATCAAACCAGCCCGAATTATGTGGTCTATTGGGGGCTGCTTCTCTCTTGAGAGGAGTTTCCTAAGGAGAAATACAAACAGAAAGCATTGGTTTTGCCTGCAGAGATCTAAACAGATTGAACAATCTAAACAGATCCCTATTTACAAAGAGAAAGGTTTAACATTGCATTGCTTTCTCTGAACATTAAGGCAATGCGACATGAAGGAGAAATACAGACAAGCTGAACACTAGGCTTCCTAAACCTCTGTTAACTTTGGTTTTGGCATGTCTTCACTGTGCAAGAGGTTCTGCCGTTCAGACTCGGAAATAAAGTAGACCTGCAAGAGTCATAATTTATCTGAATTGCTAGAGGTTTCTCAGCAGAGAGAGGTTACTGACTGCCAGAAGCAGCACAGCAGCAATATACAAGCTTGCTAAAGGAGATTTTAGAATTGGAAAGAGAAATGAAACTTGGCATAGTTCTAACCCCAGACATCTTGCTGTTCACATTATTTTAAGGTAGATCACTGCACTCAAATATTGTAGTCATGTTAATACAGTTTAAAGAGATTTGTTTTGCTTTAACAAAGGATTTGTTATCACTCCTACGACTCTAAGATGGACTACTGTTTGTTTTGCCACCCTGAAACCACTAGAAAGAATTACTACTTCTAGTATAATGTTCAGGCCCTTCAGATATTCAAAATCCACATGATTTTGATAAAATTATGACTAGGTTAAATGCACCTAAGCATTGTATCTAAGGTTGACTCAGGTGTTTGTTGAAATACTGTCTGGTAAAAGCCATAGCTGCTGCCATAAGCAGCTGCTTAGGTTCATAATTGTTTTACCTTGCCCAGTTACTGGCTTGCACAGCTGAATTTATTACCTCTGAACTCCTTACCTGGCAGCTTGAGTAGCCTGTAGCTGAAGCTCCATATTATTACTATTAACTCCTTTGACTATTTCTTCAACTGACCAGTGTGCCAAAACCTGCACAATAAGAAGTTACATGTATGCTTTGTTGGGAGAGGCATGTGTCTTCATGACCAAAAGGCCTTCTATATAATACTGTGAATAGACCCCAGTTTACAACCACTTCCTTTATTAAAAGATTATATCAGTAAGTGATACTCTAAAACCTCATCAGTTACAGCTTTATCTACAGTTATCTGAACTACTGAAAGCTTTTTGTTCAAGCACTTTACACCACTGTTACACTAGGCTTAAACACAACCAGCTAAACTAAGTCTTAAAGGTGTTGTGTCTGTTACAGTCAGTAGTACAGACTTAAGCTGGTGATGTAAACGTAGTAATGCTGCGTCCCACACATGAAAGGATGCAAACTAGCGTGGCTGCATGAGCTTATATTGCAAGCCATCCACATGCGCCTGTGCTGGGTACCTACTTACCTGATTGCTCCTGTTTTCCTGAAGGGGAGAAGTAGCATCATCTGGTAAAGTGCTAACATTTCTTCTTTTAAGCATCTGATCATCTTTCTTAGCTTTCCTCAGTTCTACATTGACTTCAATACGCCGCCTTCTCATTTCCTGGAGGATATACAAACACTCATTTTAAGTTCTTGGGCTTTTACAACTCATAGTTAAAAGAGATTATGGCTAAAGTAATAATTGCATCAAAATACTCACTGTAGTATCTTTTCCTTTGTTCTTGAATCTGTTCAATCGAGCTGCTGCTGTATTGGCATTCTCATTTACAGACATCTTGCTTGTTAGATTTTTGAGAGGAAACGGAGAAAACCAAGCCTGAAAATAGAGCAAATGAACAGAGTTTACTCCACAAAAGTTAAATTTAAAAACTGAGATCAGTACTCGAGAATGGGAAACACTTGTCTATATTAGATACAGTAACAGCCTCTGACTCGATCAAAGATGCTAATAATAGCAATAATAATAAATAATAATAAAAATAGCTAATAATAGACACAACTGTGTCTTTAAACACCTGGATGTTACAGCAGGCTCTAGCATTAACACAAAAGCATTAGACACATATACATTGTTTTAAAACACTTCCAGCCGCATCATCTGCGTCGTCGTTTTAAGGAGCAAGACTGATCTTTCCGCCCATACTGCACACACTTAAGTAGTTTTTTCGCTGTGTCACATACCGATATTGCACAGACACCCCGTCCAGCCACAGCCCGACCCCTTTTGATGGAAGGGCAAGATCACTCACTGGCGAAGCCCCCCCCGCCCCGGGAGGGATTGCTGTGCCGGCACAACCAGCAGCATGTGGAGGCAGCTACACTGGTAACGAGACAGGCTCCTGCACCTTGGTCGGCTCCAGGGTGACCCACCGCGTAAAGACCGGCTTCATTTCGGCCACGGTGCAGCGAAACACCCAGCCCACTCCAGAACACGCCAGCCCCACCAGCCCTACTCCAGGCAGCAGCCTGTGACCGCGGAGACCCGAAAGGCTCCAGAGGGACCCCCCCATAGGGACTGCCGCCGACAAAGCCCCGTCCCTTCTGACAGGCCAGCGCACGGCCCGCACCCCCGCTGTCCCGCACCCGGCCCCTCCCTGCCGCAGGCCCGCAGCCCCTCCCGCAGCCGGGCACCTCCACCGCGGGCTCCGCACGCCAGCCGCCGCACCGCTCCTCCGAGCACGCTGCCACTACCCCCGGCCGCTCCAGGCGGGATTTAAATTTCCCGCGCCCTCGCCCTGCCATTGGCCAGTTCGAGCCATAGCAACCTTCTGATTGGCCGGTTTGAAATGCTTCTTCGTCTCGCGATGAAGGACAACCAATCACCACGGCGCTCCCGCAAGAGCAGGACAGACGTCACGCATTCCACCGCCCGTCCCCGCCCCAACACTACAACTCCCGGCATGCAACGCGCGGCGGCCGTGGCGGGCAGGCCGCGGCGCTCGCCGGCGCATGGCATGCCGGGATTTGTAGTTGTACCGGGGCCAGCTCCGCCGGGGCCGCCCGGGGAGCGCGGTGGGGCGGCCGGGGGTGTTGCACCCGTGCGTGAGGTGGCAACAGGGAGGTTTCCAGGCTCTGAGCGGCTTGCGGCAGTGCCGTTTCCTCACAGGCAGTCTAAATTCTACCTCAGTAACCGTCAGGTCACCGCAGGCTTTTCCTGAGACTCCCTGTGCTGTCTCCTAGGCACTTGGGGCACAGGAATTTAAAGAAAACGGGATACGAGATTGCAATCAAAAGCAGTTCAACAGCAATCAAGTCAGATCAAAACTAAATCATACAGAATAACAAAAAAAAATAATGCCTACCCTTGTGACATGCCCAGAAAATGGGCAGATCTGGGATTGTTTTGGATGGGTTTGGCCTATTTATGAGGGACGGAATACAAAAGAATGCCATTCCACAGGAGATGCAATTCAAACCATAAAATCTAGGGGGAAAACGTGACTCTGCCAGCAGCACTGGCATTTCAACACCTAAAACGTACAATTCAGGGTAGAGAAGCTTCGTCAGAGATGCACACAGATGTATCTCTGTGTTAAACCCATTACATTAAAACATTTATACTGATCTGTAGAGGCACACAGTGGTTGACAAAGGTGGATACAGAGGAGGAGGAATTACCGGTGACATTTTACATAGCCGTTTTGGGGCCTTACAGATCCGAGCTTTGTAAAAAAATAAAAATCACAGAAACATACAAGAGAACAGGGAAGTCAAGAGAAGAGAAAGCACATCAGTCACAAATGGAGATACTGTAAAGGACTAGTTTGACAGAAAAAAAAAAGGCAGCTCAAAAGTAGAAATCGAGGTAAAACACCTGGTGTGTGGAAAGATCAGAGGGCTAGTGTGAAGCAAGTCCGCCGGGCCATAAATTGCTGGAGTGGGTGGTCTGGAGCAGAATAACCTGGACAAAGGAGAGTGTGCAGGGGTTCCAGGGCAAGGAGAGGGCTGTCAGTGGCTTGGGAACTCGAGGTGGCTGTGTACGAGGTGTTGCAGGCCGGTAAGGGGTGAACATGTCTTGGGCAGTGAAGGAGCCCTCACAGCTTGAAGGGCAGTTATCAATACAGGAAAGCGACAGAGGTGGTGGGAGGCTGGACGGCGGTGGGCGCACGGGTAATGCGGACAGCGGAGGGCGGCAGCAGGAAGAAAGGGCCGCCAGGGGAGGAAGACCAGCGAGGGGAGGAAGCTGAACGTGGAGCCGGCGGGACAGGGGGCAGCTCACGGCAGAGCAGCGCGGGAGCACGCAGCCCCCGCCGGGAGGGGAAGCGTTGGGAGGCGAGAGTCGCCGGGACATGGCGGCTGTGGCCCGCGGCGGGTCCCCTGCGGGCGCACGTGCGGAAGGGGCAGCCAACGGCCGCCGCGCGGGAGGGGCTGAGGGCAGCCGGGGCTCGCCGGGCAGCGAAGGGCGGGGCCTCGCGGCGTGGGATGGACAGCGCCATGCACCAATGGTCCGCAGGGAGGGCGGGACCAGGGTGGTGGTGATCGGGAGGGGAGGGGCAAGGAGCGAGCGGACGGGGCCTCCTGCTCATGAGAGAGAACGTGCGAACCCCCTTAGGGGCGGGGCCAGCGCCGGCCGGGCGGGGCTCTTACTGCACGGCGCTCGCAGCTTTTGCTGGGTGACCCAGTGGCCTAATGGATAAGGCATCAGCCTCCGGAGCTGGGGATTGTGGGTTCGAGTCCCATCTGGGTCGTACCACAGACGTTTTTGTGGCCCCGCTGTGGCTACCCGGTTCTTCCTGCAGCGCCGCGTGTTGTAATCGCCCACCCGGGACACCCCAACACTTTTAGCCGGGGCCGGCCCGAAGCAGAGCCAGCAGCGCGCTCTGCTGCAGCGGGCACAGGCACGGCCCCAAATTTCCTTCCCTGCGCCCTCCCGCGGTCGCCGGGCTGCCTGCCGGCACCGCCGGGCCGGGTGCCGCCGCCGCCTCCCGCCTTCCCGGGCACCCCGCGGCAGCGGAGCGCCTCCGCCAGGGGCCCCTCGGTGGCGGAAGGACGAGGCGTGAGGTTGCCGGCGCCTTGTCCGTCACAGGCTGGTGGCCGAGCGAGCCGCCCGGTGAGTGCCCGGCGGCCGGGAGCTCAAGTGAGCCGGGCGAGGGCGGCAGACGGGCGGGTCCCCGCTGGGGCCGGTGTCACGTCTGGGGGCCGCCCGTGGGTCCCCCGGAGGCCCGGGGGTAAGCGCGGAAGGGAACGCGAGCCGCGGCTGCGCTCTCCTGAGGCGGCACGAGGCCGCCGGCGCCGGTTCCCTCAGGGCTGGGGTACCTCAGCGCAGCCCCAGTTCCCTCAGGGCTGGGGTACATGGGCGCTGCCCCTCAGCGCGGCCCCGGTTCCCTCAGGGCGCGGGGTACCTCAGCGCGGCCTCAGGTCCTTCAGGGCAGGGGTACGTACCCCTCAGCGCGGCCCCGGTTCCCTCAGGGCAGGGGTACCTCAGCGCGGCCCCGGTTCCCTCAGGGCGGGGGGTACCTCAGCGCGGCCTCAGGTCCTTCAGGGCAGGGGTACCTCAGCGCGGCCTCAGGTCCCTCAGGGCAGGGGTACACGGGCGCTGCCCCTCAGCGCCGCTGCCTGCAGGGTGGGAGCACCCCAAACACTGCTCGGGCCCTGTAACCAAGATCCTGTCCAAAGATCTGGAGAAACTTGCAAATATAGACACAGTCGTATGTGAATATAGGTTGAATTATGGTACTAGCTAATTTAAACAAAACTCCCTGGCACACGGCAGGTCTGCGGGACACTCAAGTGTACATACCTCCCTCCTTCCCTCTCTCCCTCCCTCCTTCCCCCATCCTTCTCTCCCTCCATCCCTCCACCTTTCCCCCCATCGCTCTCTCCATCCCCCCTGCCCCCCCCAGCACAGCCTTCCCCACTCCCCACGCTGGCTTGCTGCAGGTACACCTGCTGGTTGAGCGGGAGATGAGCTACAGGAGGAACATATGAGCTCTCCCTCATCTTTTGTTTAAATTCCTATTTCCATAATAGCTATCTTGGGATACTTTTGGAATGAAAATGTTTCAATAACAGAGGAAAATAAGGATTAATAAATGCTGCAGTAGAAACGTAACACTGAGTAACAGGCGTGTTAAAAAGTTTGTTTGTTTTGCATGCTGTTTGGCTAATACTCTGTATCTTCACCCATAGCTGCCCGAGATAAAGCTCTGAACATTTAAGAATTCTATTAAACTGCTTAATTAAGGCAGTACAAAACAAACTAGGCAATTTCTGGGCCACACAACACAGGCATTACTGATGGGTAGATTTTCTGTCAGGGACTGGGTTTCAGGAGCTGGGGTAGAGTGCTTTTATGGGGTTTTCAAGTTGTTTGTCGCAGATTAAAGGCATGAATGAGTTTGCTAATTTTTCACCACACCCAGTAGCAGCTAGTAAGATAAACTGTCACAAGAGCAATCCTGTCTAGCAATAAGGTCACCCATTTCAACTGGAAATGTAGAAATAAGCCTACTTATTTCAGTAATCCAAATCAGGGTTGGCTTGGTGTGTGAAAATTTGTAGAGATCATGCTAGCAAATAGAGTTTTAAAACTAAATCTATATTTGGGGTCAGCAGAGCTTTTCCTTGGACTGAACAGTAACTACTGTATTTTTTTCAGTCTGAAAAGGATCACTGAAACTGGTTCCTTAAACTATAAAAGGAGATTACCAGCTGTGTAACTGGAGGTAGCCAGAAATACCCCAGTATGGTTCGTTGTAATGCACGTCCCTTACAGACACTGAAGTGCAGGTGTGCTGCCTGTTCCAGTATCTCAGTTGCACTTTATAACGTAGTTCTCCATATCCAGTAAATCCGTTATTTGTTCTGGATGATTTTCTCTACAAAATGTCATAGGAAGCAAGACCCTCCCCCAGAATAAAAACCTGTTGCTAAAAACATAGATGTTATTCACAGAAACGCAGGTGACTGACTGCAGGCGGCATGGGCTGGTGTGTGTATGGGAAGGGGGGGTGTCCGTATGCATTCCTCCTAGGAGGGGTAGTGAGGCTGGTGGGGAAGGCAGCAGCTTGGTCTTGCTCCAGTGGGTTGTCCAGTGAGTGATTCCCGTTTCCCCTAAGGCTGCCTCTCATTAGCATGAATCGGGGGAAGGGCATAAAAGACTCCAGTTCATTTTGAGTCTGGAAAAACTTTACTGCAAAATGACAACCAAAGTGTTCTGGCTTCTCTGCTTTGTCATTAGATCATCTTCCAGCTCAGTGGCCGGTAAGTCTGTTAACATTCAAAGCGGGGCTGGGGCTTATTTGCCTTTGGTATCAGGGGAGGCTAAACACATTGCTACACGTTCTTGCCCGAGCAGCCCTCTTCAGCTGTAGCGTTTTCAGCAAGCGGTAGCAGTAATCAAGGAAGGGCTCAAGAAAGAAACATTTCAACATGTTTGCGGGATGGGAATGTAAATTGGGCTACTGGATTTGTCAGCATTTGAAAGAATTAAGAGCACCTGCCAAAAGCAGGCAGCTAGCTGGTGCCGTGAGTCCTCCGAGCCATCATTTAGCAGTTGAAGTTTGACTTGCTTCTGCATCTGAGACTTTTGTATTATTATTTGTGTGTGACCTTTCCCTTTTAGTCTCCTTCCCCTCACCTGTAAACTCCAGATTCCTAATTTATTTCGGCATGCCCTGTGCTGTCATGTGCCTGCAGCAAGCTGTCCTGAACAGTTTTGGTTGGCTTATTTTTTAGTACCTCATTGAACAGAACAGAAATAAGATATACTTCTATTCCATTGGGAAGGAGCTGATCATGTTGCGGTTGTATTAAGAGCTAGACAGGAATATGTTGGTGTAGGAGAATGAGCCTTAAGGTCCTGAACAGATCGAGTAGAGAAAAATGAACTATTTCTTGTTACAATCCATGACTGAGAAGGCATGATAAACTGGTAGGAAAGTGTACTTATAAAACCAAGTCCCAAACACCTGTTCGGAGTTGAGAGCTTCCTATTGAACCATCTCCAAAACACCCTTGCCTATTGATTTCTTGAGCTTGGACTTCTTCCACCCTGTTCTTCATGGACATTCTTTTGACTTTACGTGTGGCCAGCCCAAGTATCAGGGAATCTTTCCCATGACAGCAGCTGGTGAGAGAAAAGGGGGAGAAGTGGCAAGGTCAGCAGTTGAGTCAGTTACAGAAGATAAACCAGGACATTGTTGATCTATGTATGTCGAATATCTCTTTTCACATAAGGAGTTAGGATCAGCCTCCTACATGATGCTAACCACAGACAGCGAACACCCAGGCAGCGGCTGTGTGTGGGTGAACTGTTTTTAAACTGTGCTGGCTAACTAAAGGCATGCAGTGAAGGACTAAAGTGCAAGGAAAGTGAAGCGCAAGAGGAAATCTCTTTCTTCCCAGGCTAAACAGAAGGTCGTTTTGCTTTGTGAGGTCAAAGTGATTGAGGCGAAGGTATAAATGAAGGCCTAGGTGACTGTCCGGCTTGTGTGAACAGTGGCATTAAGCCTTTCCATTTTTCATTAGATTCCCAGACATTTCCTCCCCTTCTCAACCCTTCTCCTCTCAACTTAAGAAAAGCCTCAAAATAACTGTTCCTCAGCAGCAATAGCCTAGCTACCATGGTACTGCTACTATACAGCTCTCGTGCAAAAATCAGAGATCCAGAACTGTGGATAAAGATCTTTTCAGTAGCGTTCAAAGCCCAAAGCCACTGAAGGGTCCAGATGACATTGTCAATAAGGCATCCCATGGATGGGAAAACCAAATAGTTCTGTTGTCATGGTCTTTTAAACAAGCATCCCAAATGGCAATGTGAACCTTGTTTCCTCAGATGCTCCCTGGAGACTCAGGCTTTTGAGAAAAGGGTTTGTTTATAAATCATGTTTTTAATTTGCAACAATAATAAAGTAAAAATGCAAATCTCCTGTGTTTTGCTCACACAGCTGCCTTCTCTGCACTGGGCCTTCCATGCCTGAGTACAGAAGAATGAGGAGCTCTACCGTATTTCATCAGCTGAACTATTTATCAGTTATGTCTTATTGTTGATGGCCTCACTTACAGACCAGAACCTCGAATCTGCCAGGCACTGCCCATTCAGAAGCACACAGAATAAAAAAAATTACAGTGCTAATTCACTCTCTCCTTTTCTTGTGCACGTAGGATCCCTGCCCTATATCGAGAAACCCAGTCAGATTCGTGGCAAACATGCTTACAGTTCAGCAGATGCTGCATCTGGCCAAGTCAAACCGCCAGCCTGGGGCACCGGCCGCGCCAGAGGGAATCGCACAGAACACTGGCTTCTGCCTCCCACCGACCTGCGGCGGCCACAGCTCCCGGAGATTCTCTCCCTCTCTTCAGACAAAAAGAAACGCACCAAGCCTTCTCTAGAAAACAGCACGGGGTTGAGGAAACACCCCTTGCAGTATGGAGGGGCCCTGCCTCTGGAGAACCCGACCGAGGGGCCTTCTCCTGCCTCCTTTGATTTCAACCACACCAACAGAAAGCACACGGACAGGCGGCTGGCCAAGGCTGCCAACAGCGTGTCGGCCCACCTCCACCAGGCAGCATCCCCCTACCAAAAGATGACATCCTTAGTGGAGGCTCGTCCTTTTCCAGACTCTGGCGCAGTGGAGTCAGATGATCCAAACACACTGGATCACTTCAACCGACCGGGCAAGATAATCCCCTATAAACACACTGATCCCTTCAAAAAGATCACCAAACCCTCCTGGGTCACCAACCGCCAGTCATCCAACTTGCCGTACTACTCCACCGCGCTGAAGAAAGGTAAGGGGGCAGCCGCTCTGGCAAATGATATGGTGAGCTTTCCAAAGGTGGGGTGGCACAATTTGGATGAGAGATCCCAAAGGGGTCAGCTGCCGCCCCTCACTCTGTGTGCCTCTTCTAGATGGTGATAAGGAGAAGGCGTGTCTGACCGAGTGCAGGAAAGAGCGAGACGAAGCGGAGGCCTTCTGTGCCAGTGAATTTGGTAAGTTGTGTCCTTGGCGCACCCCACAGACAAAGCATCGCCGTTCTTTGTTCATCCGCTACCAGCGTTTCACTTCTGCTTTTAAGATACTGCTCACCAGGTATGTTAAATAATTACTAAGGACACTAAAAGGACCTATCACAGCTCTTTATAAATGTACGGCAACAAACGGTACCAAGCCCTACGTTACCCTTTCCCTGCCTTGGGCTAGTATTGCTCTTTTTTTCCGTTTCCTCTGCTTTCCACTGCTTGGAGGACGAGAGAATTCTTGCTACTGGTCAACAGAACTGAAAAGACCAACTGTTTTAGATACTCTAACATTAAACATTGTAGCTGTGTACTTACCTCATTATTTATAGCGAGTTTGTGATTTTGGGGGCTGACATTTCAAATGAAAATAAAATGGTGAACCAAGCAAAAATAAAACTGTGATCCCCTCCATACAAAGAATTCTCCTTGAAGTTCCTTAGGATTAAATGTCTTTAGTCCTTGCGTCCAAGTTGATGTGGCTAAAGATGGTAGAAGATAGCCTGGCAGTTTTGTATTGTTTAAGAACAAGCATTTTCTGACTGAATTCTTGCCTTGCGCTTAAGAAGTTGTGAAGTAGATACCAACTTTTTCTCACAGTATTTTAAGAGATAAGCAAAATACATGCCTAGTGGTAACAGATGTTTCCATTTGTAGAATATAAACACGTTACAAGACGTCTGTTTTCTCTAAATGGCAAAGTCAGGAAGTGCTTTCTACAGATGCTATATTCTTTTATTTTTTAACCACTCTCATGCATTCCTGTCAAACATAGGCCTTATAGCAACTCAACCTTTGTATATTTTAGCCTTTAACAAGTAGTGGTCTCATTCATCTCTTAAATTGAAAAAGGCAGGTAGGAAAAAGACAGTCTGAGCAACAGACCAGCCGAGGTTCCACTGCAGCTATCGGGGAGTGCTTTTCGTTTCTTTGCAGATTACAGAATAAATGACTAAATCAAAATTCTCACTCCACATGGCAGGTGTACATAAGTCCTCTTTGCCTTACCTGCCCCACATATCCGTTGTTTTCTGGCTCCCGTAGTCAGCTCAGCGCTTGCCAAAACCAGAAACTGGGTGGAGAGCACGAAGTGGCTGCGTGTAAAGCAAGGCCCACTCGGTGCCCTTGCCTCTTGGCATGACAAGGGTCTTTTCTTTCAAAAGCCAAAGCGTTTCATTAGCAGGTTAGCTCTGTACTTTATTGTCAAGTTTGAAATTGGAAAATTTTACTTTAAGTAAATATGCCCACTTTTTTACGTATCAGGATGGAAAACTACTAAAAACATCACTTTTGAAACATTTTATAAACTTCACTAAGAAACATCTCAGACCTGTAAAACACAAGGTTAGTAACTCAGCAAAGACTAAGGTGATGACCTCAACAAATCTGATTATTTGAAGCAACTCCTGCGTTCAAGACTGCCTGCTACTGAGCCAATGAATTTCTGCTGATGCTTACTTTACAGTATTTTAAATAAGAGCCTTCACATATACCTTGAGTTGCCACCAAGGTATGTAATCTGATGCTTGGGTTTCCCCCCCACCCCCTCTTTTAAATCAGCAGTGAACGGAATTGTTTATAACATGGAAAGACTGGGGCATGGAGTCCACTTGATTACGCTTTTGGTAAACAGCGATGGATTATACAAGATGAGTCGCCTGTATATTACTCCTGATGCCTTCTTCTTTCGAGTTCACATTCTAGTTGTGGATACTTTAAACTGCAGTAAACCGTGTCCAGACTTTAAACTTGGTAAGTAATTCCAGCTAAATCCATTCCATTATTCCTTTTGGGTGCAGTGCAATTTTAGTCTGCCCTAGTTTAATAGGCTTATCCAGGAAAGTTGTGAAAAAATAAAAATAAACCCATGTATTTACTCTTAAGCTGGAGGGCTTTTCCCTCCTAGTTTCTCTAAACTTTTAGAAGAGAATTGTGTGAAGAGGTCAAGTAGCAATATAGTCCTTAACTTTTTCTGGTTACAAAACAGTTGCAAGAGTTCTCAGGACTGCTAAAATATTAAGCAGGAGCTTAAGCTGATGCCTTTGTAAGTAGTCCAGTTTTCCTTCTGAACGCCACTTTATCAGATCCCAGTGTTTCCCTCAGAAACCTCCTCCTTGCAATGCTAGGCAGTAAACCATTATTTCAGTGCAAGCACACCCCACAAGTCCCACTGAAGCTCAGGGTGCTGCTGCACCGAGCCACACGTTCAGGATGCGTTCCTGCAGGGTACAACTTCACCCCTCCTCATAAAGCTGCTGCCCTCCCAGCAAGTACAGCGAGTAATTTTGTGCTTTCTTCACAGCATGGAAGTCTCGTTTGTTTTGCAGGCAGTAGATACATCGTGATGGGTCGAATCTACCACAAGAGACGACAGATCCCTGCAAACCTGCTGCAGTCTCTGCGCGGGCGCCTGAGGCCAGGGGATGGTTTGCTTAGAAGCAGCAGCAGCTACGTGAAGAGATTCAACAGGAAGAGGAATCGCAAAGTGCAGGCGGCTCACGCTAACTGCAGATAAGGCGCCAGCAACCTCCCTCCAGGACACAGGCAGCAGCAGAATTCCCCTACCACGAGAAACCCGGCCACGGTTTAGCAGCAGCGGGAGGCAGTTCTCCTCAAGTCTGCAACTGGGTGAGAGGTAGGACACTCGCTTTTGAGCTTTAGCAAACACTACCCAGATGTCCCGACTAGGTACCTCTATATTGCAAAGTTAAGCACAGAAGGCAGTGCAGGGAGTGTGAACTGGTCACGAATTTGCTCCAGCTGTTTCCAGAGCCACAGGTTATTATTGCCTCCCCTGCTGTAATGCACCCCTAATAACCTGTAGGAATTGTAAAGTAAAATTCTGGAGGTGTTTTTCTAGGTGCAGAAGTAACCGCACTTTCAAACCCTGAATAGACGTTAACGATACCAGCGTGATACCTATAGAAGATCTCCACTGTGTTTTCACACAGTTCTGCCTAACGCATGACATGCTTTTGATAAAAAAAAAAACCCAAAAACCCAGCAAAATTAAGGATCACGTGTATTGTTTCGGTATCCTCAAACATGTCCATACTACTTTTAAAAATTACATTGTGCTTCAATCAGAGCTGGATTTTCACACGAAGCAAACAAAATAGCGATGTAATTATTTGAGTATATGAATGCGCAAACTGAAAGCAAATCAGTAACTGCACAACGCAAATGCCCAATTAGGCTTACAAATAACAGCGCGAGTTCATGCCAAGGAATGCAAAACAAGCCTGCAACTGCACGCACGTTGTGTGTGCCTGGTTACACTGTCAGTGCCTTAAAATTTCAGTCCTAGCACCGCGTACCCGGTGTCATTTTCCCATGAGAAATATCAGGAAGTTTGTATTTGCACATCAGTAAAGTTACTTTTTGAATCAAAGACACCATCTTTTAATACCTTTAATGTGGTGGGATGTAAGAACCTAAAACTGCTGCAAAGGCGATCTTAAATGTTTGCTGTTCCAAGAGTCAGTATTCACAAATCGTAAATCTTTAAAAGAAACTGATAAAAATGTTCATGGGGTTCTGAGTTCACAGTCTCCTGGGTCCTGGAAGATCCAAAAACCTTATGTAATGATAATAAACAAAGGCATATCCTTGTCTGACACGTCTGCTGGGGATTTAAAGATAGATATTTAGATTAAAAAATGGGAAAATGCAGTCTAGCTTCAAAAAAAATACACACACTGATGTACGTGACGTGACCTGGAACAGGAAGCAGCGGCTTAGGTGAGCATTTTCGGGTCTGAAGCAAAGGTAGTTCTAACACAATTCTACCTGTTGTAAACATCTGCAGCTTGATTTAGCATTATTGAAAAGCTACAGAGTAGTGGATGGGCATAAGTCACAATGTGTGAAGTATTTCTTGATACGGAATAGGGGCCAACTACCAAAAGCAAACATCGTATTTTGGGGTCCAAAGAGCTGTTACTATAAGACAGAAATTTACTTGTACCTTGTGTCTATCTAAAATATATACTCACTCACTTTTGTAACGTGAAAGATTTTGCATGGAGCGGAGCATATAGAAATGGAATTTTGCTGAGAGACTTTGAGGGGGCTTTGGATTTGGCAGAACCATGGCTCCTGGCAGTGAATCAAAGCGCTGGAGTGGACTGGGAGGGACAGGAGAAGGAAGGAGAGAGGGTTCCACGCGCATCTCAAGTTTCTTTGTCTCCGTTTTCAACTGAACTCCATGGACTAGCCAGCAAGTCCTACAGTCACCCACTGGCCCAGAGGAGCAATTAAGCCCCCTTCCCCACCCCCAAGACATTATCATCACCTAAACCTGGCCAAGCGTGGGTACAGAAATAACATCCACAGCCGGATCCCGTTTTGATTGTCTCTGGGAAGAGGTAAACAGTAGCACACCAGCGCTAATGACAGCCAAAGCCTGAGTAAAATGCCAATCACACACCCATCATCTGCACCGCGCTCTCAGGTAACAGCTACTGCCGCAGAAGCCAGCCTGAACGGCAGTTTATTCTGCGTTCTCCTTTTGTGTGACGAACCCCCTTACCTTTCCCTTCTTGCTTGGAAGCTCACTCCTTAAAATACCATCACAACAGGTGAGCAGCAAGCCACTGGATTTCACAGCCCAGCTGAAACACAGCTGGAGCACGAGGGGAACGCCTGTTCTTACCAGCCTTACTCCACGCTAACATACCGAATAAAAAAACATATTCCCTAGATCAAGTGGATGTCCAGTGTCTCGCACTCGCTATTACAAACCCCCACAGCATTAACCACACTGAAAAGCAGCGGCGCTTCAACAATAGCTGCCACGGTAATTTTGATACCCCCACAGTAATAACTGTTTTCCCCAGCAGGGTAAGCATGAAAATTCTGCAGGCAATATATAGAAATCCAGACGTACGGGAACACTGTTGTCTTCCTGCCTTTCCAGGGCTTTACTCTCAAGTTTTTGGGTAAGCCCAATTTTTTATTCGACTTTAAGTCTCCATTGTAACTGTTGCACAAACTAAAATCTAGACCAAGGAAAATGGCTTCTATTTTGATGAGACAAAAAGAAAATCAAGCTGGAATAGCTCACATTATCAAAATCTGTGTTACAATGTATGACCACTTTGAAACAAACGTTGCAATAATTTATAAAAATACCAACAGGAGGATGACTGAACAGAGATCACAAAGCTTACGACCTTACCAGGACTTTAAGGAAGGTGAATATTAATTATGAGTGATGTATTTTCAGTAACACCACTTAACTATAGAAGATCACCACTAATGAATTGAGAAAAGTACTCAGCCTACTCAACAGCAATTGAAAATGCTAAGAAAGGCTCTTGGCACAATGAAATCGTACGTATGAATTAATTCTCTCATCAGCCTGATTGACTGGCAGTTTATGTATCATCTGGCAAAGCCCAGACCTACATAGGATAATGTTATCAAATGTTTCATTAGAAACACCACCAAATCCATGTCAAACACATTACTTTATTTGTCCAGGATGATGTGTCCTATAAGGTACAAAAAAGTACTCTTCAGTTTGCCACAATTTGTTAAAAACATAGCAATCTATTGCCTACAGGTAGGAAAATTTTAAATCATATCATATATATTTATATATGAATAAATAGTACAGAAATACTGTGAAGTTTGGATGAGATGCAGGATATGTTAAAACGCTGTTAAAAGTTGAGATTTTTTTTCCCTCGTTGCATTAAAAACACAATGCATACAATATGCAGCATTTTTTTTAAACGTCAAAAGACAACAAAACCTAAATGCAACTACTCTTCTTTAACTTTGAGAAGCATAAAAGGATTATGGTTTTCACATTGAACAATTATTTTTTAATTTCCACATATAGGTTAAATGACAACATCGGTACGTACAAAAAACCCACGGGTTTTTATTAGAGAAAATTACCCCAGCAGAACTTGTACACCTGAGCCTGTAAGTGTAAGAAAGTGTGGTCAGTAGCAACATCTTTGTAAGAAAAATACCAGAAGAGGTTCTTGCATAGCAAGGTGTGAGGTTAAACCCGAAAGGAGCTCGTTCATAAACCAGGGACATCCCAGAGCACTGCAGAACAGAAGGTAACTGAGTTAGTGCAAAAGCTAGTCAAATGCTCCAAGAGCCGCACACGAACCAGGGCGGATTTAACTACGGCCAGGTCAAAGGAGCGCGTCATCTACATACGCAACGCCACAGTGACAGTGGAAAGAAAAAGCAATGGCATCTGCCACCTGCAGCCCCTTGGCGACTTCCACTTGTCCCTCACAGTAGCACCGCTCGCACAGGAACAACGGAGCGGCCCAGGACGCCTCTCCACGGTACCGTTACAGTCGGTGCTCCACATTCCCAGAGTACTTGGCAAAATATCACTTAACTCAGCGGTGGGCAGTGACATTTCACAAAATACTTCCTACCACCTGATCTGTTATAGTCATTTTGGCACCGCTGCAGAAATCTCATGAAGGGCCAACAGCTGCTCAGGAATGAAACGTAGTAAACGCCACCTTCGGAGCAAAATAAAGTCTGATCTGCCTGGCCGCTTCCCTCCCCTACTACCTGTAGTATCTGTACTCCTGAACAGATCCCCCAAGTGTTACAAACATATCAGCGCACACTCAAAAGACACCTACATCTGTGGGGAGAACAATTATCTCCATTTATTTTGTTTCATATACATCCATATTTTGAATTTTAATACAAAAGAAAAAAATTAGAATCTGACAAATGTTTACAAACAAGATACCTTCAAATAGATTTTACTCATTTCAGTCTGGTGCAGAGTAAATGACAAATTGTACTGTTATATTCAAGGCAACAGAGTCTGTAGTCCATGACTGCTTAGCCCAACTTTTATGCAAGCTTAATTGGTTTTATCTACCATGAATGATAAACTCATTGTTGATTCCCAGTTCTCTGTGTGTGCACATGTGTACATAGCAGCTCCTTTCATAGAAAGAAAAGACATCTAGAGGTCTTCTTGTACTTTTACCTACAGGAATCATGTTAAGATACAGAATGGATTACATGTAACCGGGGCTGGATTTTATAAGAAAAAATAATTAGCTGACAAATGAGGGCAGCAATAAAAAAGCGTCTTTTTTGCAACAATAAATAAATACAGTCAAAGTTTTCTGTGTGGACTTTAAACCAGCTTCTTCACTGAAGAACAGACGTGGCATTTCCATGGAGTTAAACGTGACCCCATTTACTGTATCTTTTTTCTTGCTCTCTTTCTCTCTTTCCTTCAACAAAACAAAGTTTTCCTGCTTCTGCCACAATAGTACAACAATTTGATCTTGACAAGAAAGTGGTGCTGCTGATTTTTATTTCTTTGTCCTTTGGACAAAATAAGCCAAGAATATAATTTGACTGTTGTGACCAATAAAAACGCAGTTTACATCAAGTCTTGTCAGGATAACCTGACTAAAAACATCTGGCTTCTTAATTAAAAATTTTCAGACAACCAGATTCTTGCTCGTGTGTTAGGTTAACACGCTGAACTCTAAGAAGCTGTAGACTGCAGTTTGTTGTTATGGGACCTGCAGAATACAGAAGAAAGCGAAGAATTAAGCACCCTTCATTTTGGAGAACACAGTTGCTGCAAGGTGTTGCCAAGGGTAAATCACAAGGAGGGAATTACCACCATGTCGCTTCCTTTTTTTTTTTTTTTTCCCCTTCAGAAAAAGGAATACTTAAAAAATCCTGGCTTTCATGCACATTTTCTCCTGAACAAATATTTCAGTACTCGTAAAAATGCAGTGTGTCACTGATATATTCCAAAATGCCTGCAATCAGTTTTACTCTTGTATTTACATAATAGTAGTCCATCAAAAGGAAAGCAGAAAGACATTTTTAATTGTGAATATTTATAATAAGGTATACTTTGCTTAAATTTATTCAAGAAGTCTTTGGGTTAACTTAATAGAAAAAACTGAACAGGCATGTTAAAAATCACATTTTTGCTAATCAGAGTTCAGCAAAACTCTTTGACATTCACAGTTTTATTAGTGACTGAAAATAAAACAATAAAATACATGGTTTCCGAGATGAATTTTTCATTTTTCTCAATACAGTATTCGAGGAATGGGACAATTTTTTCTGTTAATACGGTTAAGTTTACCAGTATGACTATGCTGGTAGCAAAAACAAAAAACCCAACAACATTTACTTTTTAGACAAATGGTCTGGATTTTTAGGGCAGTTTAATGTCATCGCATTGTACAATAAAAGAAAGTGACCCCAACATCCAGTTCTGATTCCAGTTAAAAAGTTCAGACTAAAGATATCACAATCTGCAAGAAAAGAAAGAACATGGATGGTATAAATGAAAAACAGTAACAAATAAGATGCAGCAATGAAATTAAGTGTACAAGCACAGTGAATGCTGGATAACCAGCTAAAGCAAGATGACAGAAACATGAGCTGAAAACTACCTGACAAAAATCATGAATATGGTATTAAACTGGAAAGAAAAATGCTGGACTAATCCATCGGCTCTCATCCCTTCCTATCAGTCCCACTCCTGTTGCATACGGAAATCAGACAGCTTCCCCAACAATGGATGTAAAGCGAAGCTTTCCATTTAGTTAATTACACAGGGGTGTAATCCCGCATTATCATCCTGGGCAAGCAGTCAGTTACAGTTGTGACTGTTACAGTCGGATGGACAGAGTTAACTACTACACACAGACAATTTCTGAGTAATGCTGGAAGGCGCCCAACATTTGTAACTCCGTTACAGCTGGCTCATGTTGGCATACAGCAGCCATGCAGGAGAAATCCGCATACTCCCTCCGTGTTTTGAGTAAGCTGGCTTTAGCAACAGCTGTACTAAATACATTTATAATTTGACTGGTGCCGTACAACTCCCATGTACGTGCCACTAGAACGAACAGGCAAGCAACAGAAGAGTTTGTAGTAGAGCTGCACGTTCTTTTTCAGGAATGTCTGTGTTAGGGAAATACTCTACACTGATCCTTCCACAGAAAAACATTTAAAAAAGGACAGTTTCATTTTAAATAGTGAATTCTGAATTGTATTTAGTTTTCCACACCCTACTTTAACCCTTATTCTCTCTCGTTCAAATACGGACAGTTACAAAAAGATGAATTAGTAAAACCGAAAGTATTTTCATTTTTCATTGGACTATAAGCTTCACAGAACGATTGTCTCTTTTTAGCATGAGAAGTATTTACTGCACAGTAGAACATTATTGTAACTCAAAACACAGTATTTGTCCTCATCAGAAATGATTCTCACTAAGTTTTCTGCAGCGATGACTTAAAAGTGCCATTCAAATTTTCTATATTTATGATGCCGCTGCCCAAATTTGCACGTTAACAACTCATTTGGAAGAAATACTATAAAGTAACCGCCACAAAATCGTATTTCAGCCTTAATTTTGACAGAAAATGACAGCTGGCTATTATAGAACAGATTACTATTTTTTTTTCCCTTTAAAAGAAAAGCAGTTGTCTGGAGAAATGCACAGAGGCAAACCCACGAATGCAAGGTAAGCTTATAAAAGCATTAAGAAGATTTTAGGGGACAACAGAACATCTATGATTAGGAACACTGTAGCTTACCTGCTTGCCTTAAATCCTTTTAGTTTCTGTACAAAGAACGATTCAAGAACTTCTGCACATTGGTAAAAAGGGGAGTCACTCGGATTGTAGTAACGACAGTTATCAAAAATTTTGGTCATGTCTGCCACAAACTCCGTGACCTTTTTGTAGTAACGTTTCAGTATTCTTTCCTCCATGGTGGCAAGGTCTTTAAAGAAACCAGAGATCATTACAATGAGACATTTTCGTCCCCAACAGAAGTTCACGTTGTCGAGGTTACAGGAAACAAAGCCTGTCTGGGTTAGCTGCTTTTCCAGGAATGCTGCCTGTGACACGGTGACACCAGTAGGGCTCCTTCAGAACAAACACTTATGCATTAATACGTTGTGTACAGCTGCATTAAAATGTAAGTATCAAAACGACCTTGGAAAACTTGGGTCTTTTGCAGGAAGCTATTTGTTTTTTCAGAAGAAATTGGGGGTGGGTGGGTGGGGTGCAAGTCAGACAATCTGGATTCAGTTACTTGTACTTTATTTTCTTTACAGCTCTCACTGAGACCAAGAGTATAAAACCTTCCGATTATTTTTTATTTGAATTCATGACTTGCTTTGAATGAATTATCAATTTTCAAGGGCATATGCACATTGCCACATGGCACAGATGGAAGATTTCAAGTGCAGGATCATACAAAACGCTAGTGCTCTCATTCTTACTGATGTCTTAGACACACTGATGAGACCAGAATGGTGAAGTAAGCAGTAACTGTCCTATTTTAATGCAAATGTAAATTAAAGAGAGGAACGAGAACTGCCGATTATAAATATAGCTGTCTAAACGTACCGTGGCACTTTTAGCTGGAAAGAACAACGACCTGCCTTTGGAAAATGCCCTTAAAAGTGCCGATATTGAACCGCCAGCAGTGCCAGAATGTGTGAAAACAAGCGCAGACAGGCCTGCGTTACCCAGGGTGTTTTACGTATATTGTATACTTACAAGTGTATTTTCCTGCTAGTTAAGTTAGAAAGGGCTAAACGCACTTTTGTTTACTCCATTAAATCTTGATATGCTTAATTAGATTATTATTTGAGCCTTCCTTATAAATTTTAACCTATCAATTATGGAATAGAAGTTGTTTAGCCTTTTTATAACAGCACAATCCTGAACTTTGGAACAGAAAAGGACACAATTCCTAAGCAAATTATTATTTTCAGTCAGCATACCACGATTTTGTCAAAATATTGAAGTTAACGTCCCTATCTCTGGTATCAGTAAGGAGCAGGTGGGAAGGCTCAAATGATACACTAGGTCTCATTTAGACAGATGACAAGGTATTGGTTCAGTAGCTGGAAGGAAAGGAGTAACATTTAGTGACACCATTTCGGGCAGGAGGCAGATTTTCCCAAGACGTTTCACATTCCAAGCGTTTATCGAGCTTACTCCTAGCTACCGGGCAAGGTCTAGGAAGATCAGGGTAAACCAGTGTAAAGCTGCAGTGCTTCCCGCTTCCGCCCCCCTGCCCCCCCCCCCCCCCCTTGAATCAATTGTTATTCATTAGCTTTAAAGACAAATTACATGCAATCCAAAATCTAGTATACTATCTAGTCAGATGGAAATAACTTTAAGCTCCACCTTAAGCTGCGTGTCACACAACTCTATGAGCACCACTTCCTCCTCAAACCACAGAGTACATACTCCACACTTGTAGGAGGAACTGATGCACAAAGGCAGAAAAAATCCAAAGCAAAACATGGTAGATTTATCCTCTTGAAATAATTTTAAACCAGGAATTCTATCCTACTGCTGCACTGAATTTCACATTTTGTATGTTAGACTGACAGTATTTAGGGTTAAAGAGCCAGCCTAGAGGTAGATATGTTAAATATATAGATAAACCTGCTAAATATATCAGTGAGAAATCACATTGTTTCATCTGCCTCACTGCAAAACCTGTGTATTTTGCAAAACACATCTTTAAAGATCTCTGGATGCAAATGGTCAGCAGGTAATTCATTTGATATTCAAAAACCTAAATCCACCCACTCACGCTGTTGCTCAGAAACACTCACCCATTGGCTCTTTAATAACACCATAATAATCTGGTGCATCATTGGGATCTACCGGTTCTAGGAATGGCCATGCCATTTTGTGAGCCTGTCAGGAAAACAAATAACACAAAACAAAACAATTATGTTACATTAGCACTATTTAATAGCTAAATATTTTCATTATACTTTTATCTGTTGGAGTTGAACTTAAGGAAAAGCGCAGTGTTAGGTAACTAGTTCTCATCTATGAGTGGGGAAAGCTTAAGGCTTGGTGCCAGTGGCCGAGTAGTTGGTTGGGCTTCAAACCAGGAAACAACGTGAAGTTTGGGCTGAACAGGGTACTGTGCTGAACAGGCGGCACGGAAAAGCAAGTAATGAATTTACGGAGAGTGCCTGGCACTTCACACCTAGAAACTGGCCACTGTTTTCACTTTCAAGGACTCTAAAATTAATTTCCTTTCATAACATCTGCAAAATATAAGACAAAGCAAAATATTACCCTTTGAGGATTTCTGTTACCACACAATTATTTTACCAAAATTCTTCACAGCTGTAGCAGAAAAGGCAAAGGTACTAGAAGAGAACTCAAAGCCTCCCCCAGATATGCCCTGTACAGTAAAGCACTCCGTTTTGCTGCAGTCCTTATTCTCACCTGTAAGGAACGCAGCACTCTTCTTAAACCTTCATAATCTTTATCAGTTAGTGGACTGAGCACAGTCATGGCATCTTCTGTGGACTGACATTGTGGACACACATATTCATCAATGAGATCTGCCTCACTTTGTAAAATGCCAACACAGCGCCCATGATACCAGTTCTGACATCGGTCGCAGCCAATGTAAAATCTGCAAATCCAAAAAGATGTTAGTGACTTGATCTACTTAATTCAAAGGTCACATTTAAACACATAAACCTGCAATCTCCTGCACACAAGCAGATACTTGGCATGATTAAATACAAGCGTAACATGACAAATTCTAATTACACTACTCAAACTGCTTTTGTATTTACAAACAGGCTAAATTACAGACCATTTCAAAATTAGTTCCTAAATTTTATACTACACACTTTCAAGCAATCAAGACTTCAAAAATAATTCCTCTGCTTTAGAGTTGAAAGGAACAGTGTAATGCCAGAAGTCTCACCCAACCAGTATTCCAAAACAATTCAAGATACATTTTGCACAAACTGCGCTACAACTAGGACTCTTGTTTCACTCTGTACAAACATTTTTCATAAGGAAGCTTCAGTCTTGTAGCTGAATACAGAAGGGGTATTTCTATGACAAGGCCTTACAGTAAAAGATACCAACCGTATACCCCCATACTAAAATTATGCTTTCTATCCAGATCAGATTAAAACACACACACACACAAAATCCGCTAAATACTACATTTGTCTTTTAATCTGTCTAACCATCCCTTGTTAAAGACAGAAAAAGAAGTAATCCCAAATTAAAGTACAAGGCGTTTAGAAAAAACAAAAACAAACCAAAAAACCCCAACCAAAACCAAAACCCAATACATTTTGACCACCCTGAAAATTTCTCTTTTCCTAAACATTTACTGTATAGACACATTTTGGAGAGGAAGACAATTACTGAAAAGCAATTTGTATTACGAATGAATACAACATATGCAGAGTAACTTTTTTTTTTCTTTTTTTTTTTTTTTTCTTTGCAAGGAACAGGTAACCACAGTCAGAGCAGTTTGCTACCTAAACATTAAATAAGAGGTTCTTATCAGAACTCACTGTGACTCATCATAAGGTGTTCTGCAGATACAGTACAATTCCTCACTGCTGCCCTCTTGTGCCCGTTTACAATCATTACAGATGTACACATCCATTTTCTTAGCCTCCTTTTCTGTGATGCCAACACATTCTCCATGATACCAGTTAGTACAAAGATCACAGCCAATATAGAACCTAAAAGTATTCACAATGAAAATGACAATGTAATTGTCATTTCAAATGGCATGGCACTTTTCCCTGCATTTCTCTCTGATGCGCTTTCTTGCTGCCCTGCGTCAGTTATCTGTCTCGGTTTCACTGCTTCCTAGCATTCTGTCCTTACAGACTAACATCTCATGCTGCAGCTGTACTGTCAGTAAGGTCACTGGGGTCAATTTTAAATTGACATTTCATTAAAATGCACAACAATATGTAACCAGACTTTGACAAAACTGGGCTCAAAATGTATGTCTCCAACGTGTGTGTGAAAAACTGTAAAAGGCACAAAAAGACAAGGCCAAAGAAAAAGATTTACATTTTCAAAACCGTAGCTCAAAGGCCACTGAAACATTTCCTTTAAGATTTGAAAATGTAGGTCTCAGTTAATTTAAAAAACAAAAGCAAAGCGCAAACACCAACTAGGAGTTACAAGTATACTACGAAGAACATGCATACCAGCCATGTGTAGGATACATATTGGTATAACATGATATGAAAGAAAATGGGGCCAGGACATGGTTGTCATACTTGTATTTTTTTTTTTTTTTTTTTGAGGGGGCGCATACTGAAAACCAGATAATTAAACTACTCAAAATTGCAACAAATTGGAACGTGGACTATTCTGCAGAAAATAATGTCTACTCTCAGACACAGCTATGTGACGGAACCAGATATGGTATGACACAAAGTGAAGGGAACCAGGTACGGAATCGTATGAATGGGACCTTGCACAGAATGATGTGACAAAACTGTAAAATATTATGCAAGGATGTTTGTCATTTTGTGTATGGATATCTCAAAACATACCTATGACTAGTGACAATCAACCAGATGGGCGAAGTTACACATCCATTCTCTCTGCCTAAGCAAAAGCAAGCTGACTCAGAACCTTGATCTTCCCGGATTTTGGCGACCATCCCCACCTGCCACGCGCTGCCGTATGAGTTACTGCCATCCTAGTTCAGCCTGCCAGCACCCCCTGGACACTGCACACTAGCAACAGGACAGGAGCTAGCACATGTTCCACAAAACAAGCATCTCTAATTTCTTGGGTCCGTGCATACACTCTGGTACTCAGATCCTGCCTTTTCTCTTAATTTTCAGTCAAACAAATCCTAAAAATAAAATAATAAAAATAATAACAGATGACGCAACCCGTAAAGAATAGATAGATATAGCTCCTTCTGACAACTACCAACAATGATTCAGCCTGCCTCCTCTTCCCACGAAAGACTGTGTCTCTCTGCCCCTGGTGATGCGGAAGCACATTTACGTCTAGGTGTAGGTGCTAAACCTTGCCACTAGAATGTGGAACAGGTGTCACGTTATGTCACTTCACAAGTAAGTCAGAATCTAAGTAGGAATCTTCAAAAGACACCCTTCCTGGCCATCCCTGGAAACGTTATGAGCAAATCCCTACCTATAACCCTGGAGTATCACAAATGAAAACCAAACATAAAGGGATTTCCAATAAAATACACAACACGGAATGACTTTTGAGGATTTACTACATCCTAAAAAATGCATAGGGTATTCATAATATACCACTAATTAGCTTTTCAAGCAGCACATCTATCTTTTTCTGAAGTAGAAAAGAGACACTGGCACAAAGAGAAGCATCTGATGCCTATGCATATATATATATTTGAAAATAATAAAAAAAAAAATGTTTGCCAGAAAACTGTTTTAAAACTTGACTAATCCCTTTCCAGATAGTGGAAGGATAATGTAGTTCAGTAGCACAGTCATCATTTATAAGAACATAAAATTCAGGATTCACAAAAAGCAAAGCAGCAGAACTGAATCGTATTGCTAAGGATACCAAGTCATTAAGATTTCATTTTCTTCAATTTTTGTTCTGTGCATTTAAGCATAGCTCTCGATTCAGGCTACCAAAACTCCCTCTATAACCACATTTTTCATTGGCTTACTCAAACGCCCACCAAAAAGAGTCTGTCTGACAATCAAAGCCTTTTGCTCACAGAATTTGTTCATCTCCTCTCATTTTTGTGACCGTTCTATCGCTTACTAACAACAGAAGCAGTAATACACAGACCTTTATTCGGTGTCACAACAAAATGAGAACAGGGGATCCTCCTGAGTCTACTGGATTATGGGAAGTCTAACAACGTTATTAAGCGTGACTGGTGACGTCCCTTAGAAGTAACACCGGGGCACCCCAGTCTGCTGTGTCTACAGAAACGGCAGCACAGAGAGCAGTCCGATTTCCCACACTGAAGTAACGGTGTCATGGTCAGAGCTACTGAACAACCAAGATCAAAAAACCCTGAAGATCTCAACTTCATATATATAAAAAAAAAATTAAACACCACAAAAGGCTAGAAGGAACCTCAAGAGATCCTCTAGTCCTGACCCTAAGCTTGGAACGAAGAACCATTACTGGAGTGAAAGCACTACTCCACCTCTGTGGTTTCTTTCTGTTATCAGCATTTAAACCACCACCAAATGGCATCAATTAACACTTTTTGGTGTTGTTACTCGTTGAGCAGGTACATACTCACTTGCAATTGGTCTGAAGTCAAATTTACTTTACATACACAGCTATCAGATGTTAACCATTACCAGCTACTGGATGTTAGTCACTTCTAGCTTAAGCAGGAACGTGTAACGCTATCTCCCTGCGATCCACAGAATCTTCCACTCCACCACTTACTAAGTTTCTTCACAAGCTTCGTACGTAATATAAATATTTTCTCTCGTTCACAGTCAGAATCAAACTACAGAGAACTGCAGTTTTCACTTTGTCAAATGCTTACATATTCATTATTTTATCAACCCTGGGATGTAAATTACAACACATGGAAACCATTTCTACCTGAAACATTGTCCAAAGTGAACTGCAGCCCAGTACCTTCGAACCCCCTTTACTGGCTACTGACTTACAAAAAAGTCATTTATCAGAAGACGGTACCAAAGCTATTTCTAAAGAACACCAGCTGCTTGTTCACGAGAAATTGCTCAAACCCAATTGTCACTTGCTTCTGAGGCAGAGGCAAAACGGCAAAAGAAAGAATAACAGAGCGGAGGAAAAAAAAAAAAAAAAAAAAAAAAAGAGTATGTGCATGTGAGACAGAAAGGTCATACAATGGGAACATGCAAACAAGTAGAAATATAAATCACATACATTAATAGTATAAATCAAGTATGTTAATAGTTTTGTAACTGCTAGTGGAAAAGAGAGACTTTATTCTTTATACCTTAATGATCATTGCAATAACACCTGATACTCTTATCTCCAATTCTAGAACTACCTTGCACTAACAGCTAAATGCTAAACCTAAAGCTAAGGATACAGAGGAAAAGGCTGCGGCATTCACTACTCACTTAGACTCATCGTAAGGCGTTTTACAGATGCAGTAAAGCTTTGTGTCCTTCTTTGTTTCCTTTGAGGTAGTAGAAATCATTTTCTTTTTCTTGGACTTGGAAGCTGACGAATCTTTCTCCTCATCTCGCTTTCTCTTCTGGGAGGATACTGGCATTGGGACTGTGGTGGAGGAGGAGGAGACGACGCTGGCTGCGTGTTGCTGTGGTGGTGGTGGTGGCAGTGGTGGCGGCGGCGGTGGCGGTGCAGCGGCGGCTGCCGCGGCTGCAGCGGCTGCCGCGGCTGCAGCAGCTGCAGCTGCCTGGGCTTTTTCTTTTTCTTTCTTAATTTTAGTCAAGTCTTTCTTTAGCTCCTCCTGAAGCATATTAAATGAATAAATAGAGAGGAAGGCACTTCATATGATTATTCCAGGACAGGCTTAAAATCTAGACATTAAAGCACGGGGACGTATCAAAAGAAAATAATTAGAGCCATTTAAACACACAAATCTTTCAACGTGCCTAGCCTACAATTCACACAACATTAAGGGATGACACACTTGGCCTACTGTGGCCCACTGGCTGTAATTTATCAGAAGCTGTTTTAGAAAACAAGGTAGTTTCAGTCCAGGTGAAAAACAAGCACTATAAAAGGCCTTAAATCTAGCTTCGCAGAGACCCAGGTATCTACAACCAGAACTTCTTCCTGTATGTTTGCTTAAAATCTCACTGAGCAAACGGGTAAAGATTAACACAGATATATTCTCCCCAGCTTAAAATCAAATCAGTCTTTGAGAATAACTGTCCTTACCTGCACTTCAATTTGTAGATCCTTGTCCAGAAGGGCTCTTTTTTTCAATATTTCAGCTTTCAGCTGTTCTTTATGCTTGAAAAGTAGAGCTGAGAGCTTAGTAGCATTCTGTTTACTACGCTTCTGTTCTACACTCTCTTCTCGCTTTCGTTTCTTAGCTGCCTGTTTTTCTTCTTTGTCTATCTTATCCAGAATATATTTCATCACTTGGTTGCACACAATCATTCTGGGAAGAAATAAAGAAAAAGTACATTGTGCCGAGCTGCCTATTTATCCCCAGCTGAGATTGCAGAATCATTTCATTCTCCAGCCTCTGCAAGTTGCAAGCTAAATTATCACATTTCCTAAGATGTACAAGGCAAATTTAGTAACACACATTGTTCCCACTCATACTTTTTTACCAGACCACCACTGGGAGAGATCAAATCCCTAGTTAGGCTCAAGCGGCCAGTCCCAATTTCATTGAACTGGTCCGAGTATAACTGTTCCTCCCCTTCCCCTATAAAACTCCCAACAAAGCTTAGGCTTTAGTACAACGAGAGACATTTCCACTCAGTTCAGTTTTTACAAACAAGTTTGAAAGAGCTGGATTTTGTTTATGCTCGTGTAGGATGAAAGCAAGTTGGAAGCCTGTGAACTCTCCTAAAACATACGTTTCCACTCTCCAGTGACCACCAAATATTACTAAGCTTTTGTGCTTTGGCATAAGGACTGACATGTTTTTCAGTGTATAGAATTCACAATAAAGCAGTTGCCAATTTCTTCACTGATGACAACTCAAGATTAATTTCTCATCCGCTTGTTGTACACTCAACCACAAATCTCTTTTCCTGCTCACTTGTTCTGCAATTCACTTATTTTGCTTTACATTTCAATTAGAAAATGAATGTATTTTTGTTCTTCTGAACTTCCTTTTCCCTTCCCATTCTATTTCAAACCCACTAGAAACTAAATGCTTCTTGTTGCCAGAGTGACCATGAAAAATAACTCCTGTTGACATACAAGCTGGAAGCAAGCAACAAAATAGCAATGGGCAGGACAACCAGCTGCTGCTGGCTCTGTAATCTTAGACTCAGACATACTGTCTTTTGATAGACATCTGTATTTCGATGACATATGAAACATCCTAGTGGTTTTGGAGGGCCGAGGGCCATACCACTTTGTTTACTTTGCTCTTTTTACCTGCACTACATCTACTTGATTTAGTCTGTTTTTTCACCAGGTAGGACACCCAAATTACATTTTTGGAGAAGAAAAAAACCCACCCAAACTACCAGCGACATAGAAAAACAGCTGTACTGCTTCTTCTTCTTCTTATTATTATTAATTATATTGGACTTCTGTCGGTCTAAATACCGATTTGGCTGTCTGACACCACTACATTAAGAGTATATCACAATACATCTTACTCTGTGCAACTGTGAACGTTAAGCAAGTAGCACCTACTAATATTTTTGTAATCAACTAAGCTTGTACTCTGATTTGATGACCAAAATTTTATAAAAGCCACTATTCTTTTTCTTACTGACAATACACACAATTATGATTATCCAACTGAAGCAACTGCACGAGTGAAAAGGGGTCAAAATAACCCCAAGACAAACGACAAACACTCCAAATTTGTGTGTAGCAGCTTTAAGCGTAAAATCTAGTTTGTCAAACAGAACTGCCTTCCAACTCTTAAATTTATTCTGTAGAGTGGGATGTACAGCAGGTAAGAATGGAAATAAACTGCCATGATAAAGAACAAACAAAACCCAGGCTTTTTTGCAACAGAACAATTAAATCTCCATTCTACCCTTCTTTTAAGGATGGTTTTGGTTTTTACCTTAAACTTAAAATCTGTGCCCAGCTTCACACACATGCAATACATTTAACTTTAAAAACATGTAATCAAAAGAAAATCGAGAATACACAGAATTCAATTACTTTAAGAACACGGTTATAAAAAGTTACTTTTGAGTGTTACTTTAAGCAATTTTAAAATAGCAAAATTTCTTTAAGGGGCTTTTTGTTTTTTTATAAACCAGTGTTTTATTACACCATTATAAGATGTTATAAATGCAAAACTTTCACATCTAAAGATGCACTATGATGCACATTCACCTCTGATTTTCTTCCCTCTCAGCTGGAGTCAGTGTCTTCTTTTGTTTCAAGTGTTCTATGACAGCATTCTGTTTCATAACCACCTGTAGGATGATACAGAATCCAAAATAAAATATGAAAAATTTAGCCAGTATTTCATAATATTACTGGGAGAACCAGGACATTTCCAAAGTTAAAGAAAAAGTTAGTGTTATTTATTTCAGTAAGTGACAAAATAGAACTGGTTTTATCAGGGGCAGTGCTTGTTTAAGGCAATTATCTGAGAATTGAAAATGAAATTGAAAACTAACACCATTCTCCCTCCCACACACAGTAGGATATTTTGCTTATGTTGAGTTGAAACCTAGGGACTAAATGTAAATTGACAGTATTTCTTCAGTGACTGTTTTTTTTTTATTTTAAAAAATGGTCAGAGTCTATTTTTTTTTTATATATATATATATATATATGTATTTTTTTTAAGCCCTGCAGCCATCCAACAGCATTACATTTCAGATACCTCTTTGAAACCTCAGTTTCCTACAGCAGGCAATGAAAGTACTGTACATGTGTTCTGAACGTCAGCTCTCCTATCTATAACCTATCTTTCCTGAACTGAGAATGAAGATGTATTGTCCCAGCAGCTAGTGGTAAGTTGAATTCAAGGCGCCAGAAGACTGCAAACATGGTACAATTGACCTGATGTGCTGAATTAACTCAGAATATTTAATGAAATTGCCAAAATGCAATCGTGCACTAACTTTGAAAGAATCAAATTAACTGCCTATCAAATGTATTAACATTGTTAACAAGAACAGGCATTTAAAATGAGATTTGTTTCATTCATTAAGTTTTAATTTCCTTCTGTTAACTTTACCTGTTTCTGGATAATGTCACTTTGATTAGAAGCCTGAAGGGTGTGCTCACGTTTAATTTCTATCTGTTGCTGTTTTTTCTTCTGTTGCTGCTCCCTGAGCTGCTGAACTCTCTGCAGCTGCTCCTGAACACTAGCTGCTTGAACTGTTACCACATTCTGAATCTGGTGAGCCTGTACTGGGCTAGTTTGTTGGATCTGAATAGGTAACTGAAGCTTGATCTGCTGGGGCACACTGCCTTGTTGGGCTTGTATCTGAGCCACAACATGTGACTGAAGCTGAGAGAGAACTTGAACTTGTTGCTGAAGCTGAGGCACTGTAATAACTTTTGTTGGAGGCTGCTGAAGTTGCAGCTGAGGACGAGTTGGGGATTGCACAGGAACCTGATTTAAACTCTGAGTAGTTGGAAGGGTTGAGACAGAAGTCTGAACCTGAGGCTGTGATTGCTGCAGCTGAGCTTGAATTTGTATGGGAGCATGGGGCTGCATCTGACTCTGCTGTTGGGTTGTAGTCTGCACCTGAGCTGGCGGCTGAGGCTGGGCTTGGGACTGGCATTGTGGGAGGACTGCCGTCTGCGGCTGGCTCGGGACTTGCACTGGAGACTGCCCTTGCGCCTGGGTCTGTGCCGGAGACTGAACTGGAGATTTAGATGTCTGTGCTTCGGGTGTGACTGGAGAGTCAACAGACGCCAAAGTCTGAGGCTCAGGCTGGGGCTGGGTTTCAGACTGCGATGCCGGCGGAGCTGCCGGTGGCTGGGCCAGTGGCGCAGGCTGGGTGCTCTGATTCTGCACTTGAGGCTGGGCTTGCTGCTGACTCTGAGGCTGCAGCTGAACTGGCGGCAGCGCTGATGTTGGCTGTGCCTGTAGAGCTTGCTTCTGTTCCCCTGTAGCTGTGAAGGAGAAAAAACAAGTATTCCATTCATTTCAAATGACGTGTCTACGAGCCTTACTAATTTAAACCTTTTAGAACTACTGTAAAGCTCTAGACAGAAATTCAAGAGATTTCTAAGTTTATAATACACTTCCAACAGATTTACTGTAATAACAGACCATCTCCAACTCCAAAAAAACTCCCATGCTACTGAAATTGAAGCTTTTTATCTGCTGAACAGAACAATGCTTACCCGAGGTTGAAGTAGAAACTGTTGTGGTAGTTGTGCTAGCTGTAGTAGCAGCTGCTGATAGTGGGGTGAAAAGAAATCTCTGAATTGTACCATTTGGCATAGCTGCTTGCATAAGCTGTTGTCCTGGACCAGGTATTACAGTCACACCCTGAGGGATTAATTGTAATTGACCAGTAGTTTGACCTTGTCCCTGAATTACCACAGTTAATCCTTGACTGCCACCCTAAAAAAAAAGTTAATATTGATGCATTAGTGATAAAATTCTTAAACAGACTTTGCGGAAAATCAGAAGATTTAGCGTTTTGGATTTCAGAATTCAATACTTTCACCACTTTGCACATTCCTAAAATCCAAAACTAACATCTGAGACCCTGAAATAATAAAATACCCTTTCAACAATTCTATCATCAACAGATTACTGGGTTGGAGGTAGTTACACGTATTTTCATCCAAACGTTGACAAGAAACCCTAGCCAGAAAGCAGCTAAAATACATTATCTTCGTTCCTAGAATTTACAAGCAATAGAGAGCATGGACAGTTTTAGACACACTATTAATTACTTTCTGAAGAATCCCAATAGTTTGTGCAAAAGTTCTCTGCGTTCAAAACATTTCCTTACCACATATCAGATCCTGCCTACCTGTGAGCTCTCATGACTGGCTGCTCAGCCTGTAACATATTGTGAATTTCGGTTGCTTAAGCTGACACTTAGGCAGCTCATGACATCACTCTCAACTCAAGTGACGGAGAAGGCAGAGTATTATCCCAACACATAGATGCGTAATTCCACATTTTGTGAACCCACTGAACAGAGTAAGGTCCCTACAAAAATCCTTCTAAGTCTTCTGGTGTGAAAACAAACTCTCTGAGAGTCTTGTTCCACATAGCAAAATCTTATCTGGCAACAAGCAGCTTGTACATAACAATCATTTACATATATTATTTATAATTTGAAGAATAGCTGTTGTGGTAACTCACAGAAGTCTATTTTTACGCTATGCTTGACTCTAAAGTATTTTTTGCTGACAGACCTTCACGATCTAAGCAGAAGCTCTAAGAACTTTTTCTTCCTCCAGTTCCAGATACCGTAATTTTTCCTCTGGATAACGTGCATGAAAACTAAACCTTCACACGAAATCAAAAGATAAGGAACGAACATTACATTCTGAAGGTCTACAAAACAGGCCATGCAAAATAATTATGTCCCTTACTGCTGTTAACACAAGGACTTTTTCCCATATTGCTAAACTTTTCTGATGCTGGTTACATTACCGGGGAATACAATAGGAAGTGATATTTAAAATTGTACATATACTGTTTAAGCTTCTTTCAGTCTATAATTATGCTACTATGGTCATTCTAAATGAAGGCCGGAACATAAATTTATGAGCAGATACACTACGCTGCTGAAATGCAAAGGCTTGATAAGGATTAGCACATTTCCACACCCAGAGGCTGTAGAAGCTTTTACCTGTCCTTGTGTTAGTTGTGTGAGTTGGGCCATAGTAAGTTTCACTTGTCCCTGCTGGGGGCGAGGGGGCTGCGATGGGGGCTGCGGCTGCGTTTGCTGAGGTGGTGTCCCAGGACTTGTGACAGTCTTCTGTCCAGCGCTGGAAGAAGCTGTGCTTGTACTAGAAACTGCTGTGGAGACAGGCTGACCCCTAATTATTTGAGTCACCACTTGCTGTGTCTGACCTGTAAGAGAATAATTTGTGGTAAGAAGCATATTTCCAACATTTTAACCATCAGCACAGCAAACCTCCAAGTCACAACAACTCGCAACAGTGTATAATCAGACAAGCGAAGCAAATGCTACAGGTTGCACATAAATTTTCTTTACAAACCATTCGCCCTGTGTGGTTGACTGAAAAATATCTGCAAAGTATTTTCTGTTTTAATTCAATTTACATACTTAGGGAGTATTTCAAACACTTAGCCTGCCTTTAAAAACAAACCAAAACAAACTTTCTCAATGCATAATTATTTTAAACTTCTTTGTTTGTTTTCAAATGAACGGACTTCAAAATGAGTACTAGATTTTCCAGTGTCAATCATAAACACCACTGACAAAGCCTGCAACCGAAATATTCAAAAGTCAGAAAAAGCACTTGTTAGAAGTCAAGCATGAAAATGAGGTATTTTTGTCTTAAGACGTATGCTACAGAAAGTATTTATGAAGAAACAAACCATGGATGTCACACTGGAAATTTATATATTAAAATGAACCTACTGGCTGGAAGAATACCTTGTTGCACCACTACAGGTGTTCGAATGATGGTTTTTCCAAGTGTTGACTGCTGAAGTGGCGTCCGTATTACTGTCATACCAGGGCGGAGCGGTGTCCCTTGCACCACCTACATACACCAAAATGAAGAACATGTATCACCTTGTGAAAAAAGCTGCTGGGATAGGCCCTGAAGTTTGGGTTGGTTTTGCGCTTCTTTTAATTCCAAGATGCAAGCAGATCCAGTATTTTTTCGTCTACACCCACACCACTAAGGCTTACCAAGCTCTGAACTATTAGTTTTTCCAATTGGAGAGAATTGTTGCATCTCCTTGGAATAAAGGATCCATAAACTCTATTGCTGAGATGAGCCAAAAACATTGAAACGTGACTATAGAGAACTTTTAGTATCTGCCAATAACTTAAGATATATGCACCCACACTTTTTGCATTAAATAATCAGAAAAACATCTTACTTGTGAAGTGCTTGTGGTTCCTAACGTCCCTGTGGTATTTGGCCTAATGGTTACAGCTGCTGTCCTTGGCTGGAATGAAGTAAACGTTTGACTTGCACCTGTAGTTGATGGAATGATACCCAATACCTTTTGCTGAACTTGAACAACACCTAATTAAAGAAAAATTGAGAATCGTTAATGACATAATTGCCAGCAAAAGAAGTAAATGCAACCACAGGGTGGCATTTAGAAATCAGTCTCCAGGTTTCTAGAACACCTTTGAGCCTTTCAGCATTTCTCGGGAGAGCCTTTGTAAAGCAGCACTACACTTTGTTGATAATCCAACTACATTTTACATTAAGAAATAGGTATTTTAGAAAAGATTAAGGAAAGAATGAATCTTCACAAAGATCAGTTTGATGATAACTGCGAATAAGTCCTTGCATTGACACGGTGCCACAAATTAGTATTATACAACCATTAAAAATATAATCTGATTAATTTAAAATACATGTAGGAGACCAGTTTAAACACCTTTCACCTACAAGCTTGTGGTGCTGAAGAAAATGGGCAATACTTTTCCTCTCACCTAAGAAATTTCAATACAAAACTAGCAGCCTTCATGATTTCCTCAGACACTAAGTATAACAGACAGAGAATTGAGCTTTTCTGTTCAACATACATTCACAAATCTCAAAATATTAAGTTCTCTTCCTGAGGCAAGAAGAAAGAATGCTAATCTTAGTTTGAAGCCTAACTCTTGCTCATCAGTGAAGAGCAGATGTAGGCATTAATAACTAAGAACAGCAGCTTTTTTTTTTCTCTGAATAAAGTTGTTTTTTTGATGTTTAATTTTGATAATGAAAAAAGCATGCTTCATTCCACATTGTTAAAAATAAAGCTTCTAATTTTGCATTATGAGATGCAGAATAATTTACAGGCAAAAACCGTGCATTTTCCCCCCTACAGACACAAATATGCAAATACAGGGGGGATAAGCTCTAGAAACTTGTGTGTGTATAGATATATATAAAAAATAGTATTTTTCCCCCTTCAAGTCACAGTTTATTTTACTGGAAAAATAGTGTCAATGGAGAATCAATCAGCAAGCTGGAATACATTTTGAATTCAGTTCCCTTTCCCCTACCTCCTTGAGTTGATGGCACATTGACGGCAACAATCTTGCTGTTTGCAGGGAGTGGCAGCTTAGTTATCACTTTCCCTGCCATCGTTACTGGACTGCCTGAGATCTGGAAGGTCTGCCCTGTGCTGGCAATGGTTGTGGCTGAAGTGGCAGCTGTGCTAGTGGCTATTGAGGTACACAGAACAGTCAGTTTTAGAGCAGAATAATTAGTCAATGAAATGACTATTTTCAAGTATGAAACAGCAAACCACAGGATTATTTTTACAGTAATTTCTGAATGTGTCATACTTTCTTTGCTCACGTTTGTTTTTTTGGAAACAGTACGTTACAGCACAGAATGCTTTCATTACCAATGACTACTAGAACAACAACTGTCACTAATAAATCAGACAGGTCAGAAATAAGACTACCCAGCAAGTCTGAACGATGAAAAATTAAGACAGGTTATTATCTCAGAAATGTCCTGCTGACTCAGTAAGAGAGTTAAGAGCAAAGATAATAATAAGTGTAACAAAGATATAACATTCTGGAGAAGATGTAGATGCTGTATATAGGATGAACTCTAGCACACGTTCTCTCCACAATAAATGGCTACTTACCTGTCGAGGACTGGCCTTGTTTAACCCAAGTAGCAAAAGTCTGATGGAAATTCTTGTTCTGTTGGAATGTTACTGTAGCCGGAGAACCCACTTTCGTAGTTAGTACTACTTTGGTTCCAGTGGGGACTGGGCCTGCTAAAGGGCCTACCACAACCTTCTGCGGTGTTGAGACGGTAGTTGCAGTGCTGCTGGATGTAGTGACTGCAGGGGCCACGCCTGCTGCAGGTATCTGCTTCTGCTGTTCCAGCCGTTTCTACAGAATTTAGAAAAAAAAAGAATGAAGGGATGGATCAGCGTTTTCAGATTTTGTAAAATAAACCCTGTCTCTTCACAGTACTGAAAAATAAAGGACTCTGGTAGGATTTTAGTTCACGTTGTAAAGACTGAAGAATAAGCTGCTCGCACACCCTATACCATGAGGCTCCTTGACCTGCAGAACTACAGGTCTGCTTATAGTACACAGCCAGAAATTTTCTTTTATAGCATCTCTAAAACCCTCACCTTATGTTACTTTCACTGCACATTTTACTTCAAAGAACTTCTTAATTAGTCTCAGATTAATCTGAAAGGTTAAAAACCTTTGAAAGATATCCAGCTGTGTCTGGCTTTGACCATGTGCATTCAGCCTGCACCTAGGTCAGCACGCGGTACATCACCACGGTTTATTACTAGCATTCCTAAGTTTAGAGCTGCCTGCACTGAGATCCCAGCAGTTACACGGAAAAAAAATAAAATACACTATGTCATTCTACTTCACCATTAAGAACGTAATTTTAATAATTACTCTTTTAACCATAAATCCAGTTTCCAGCCTGCTCAAAAAAGATTAGGTTCAAAATACCTTACCTTACCCAGCAACCTTCCGTGCTATAACAGTCAAGAAAGTACACTTAATTTAGAGAGCCACTTTGTGAAAGGATAGTATCAGTACGCTCTTTTACAATTCCAACTAATCCAACATTCTTCCCTATGTTACTGGAATTATCTCTGTTTTTATTAAATTTCAGCATTTGGTTAGCATATCATCGTTGTAATGCCCATTAATCTGAAACACTCCACTAGTAATGTATTTTCTTCGGGGAATACGAAATGAAAAAGGAGCAAGTTGGAAAAAAAGCAAAATTCTTAATAATGTATGTGAAATACCAACATGGCATTGGTTTCCTAATTTTCATTGCATATATTTATATACACATACACACATCTATACATCCATACCTATATATATTTATATGAAATTATCAATGGGCTTCATTCAACCAAGTTAAGATAGGATAAAATCAAAACATTCAGTTTGATTGAAGCACAAAGAACAAATGCAGCTGTATTCCCGAATCAGCCATATACCAAGGGAGCTTCCCATTACACCACGAACACTGCTGACCTTACCTGGAGATTGATGCTTCTCAGCCTTCTTTTAAGACGGAAACAAACTAAACTTTTAGAAGTGTTACAAATTAGGTGGGGTAGGGGAAGCAGCAATCCAAACCAAATCTTTGCCTTGACCCCATTTCAAAACAATAAATGTACACAGTGGGAACAGCATCGTTTGATGGCTGAAGTCTGCACAGGAAGCGGAAACTATTTCAAAAATGGCATAAGATAAACTTTGCTTCCCATGTTCTACGGCACGTGGACTACCAGCGCATAGTTGCTGACAGGTGGGACTACCCATAGCTCCCCCACCTGCTGGGCAGCCAATCGTTGGTGTTTTAGTTGAGCCTCCAATTGGGCCTTGAACTCCTCTGCCTTCTTCTGTTCACTAACCTTAGCCTGTTGTTCAACTGCCTGTGCCTTTTCCTTCTCCACCCTGCCAAAGACACAACCAAAAGTGAGTTATACCACCACATAAAAGCCACCCATCGAACTGGATTTCATTTTATCCAGTTTCATTGCTCTTACAAGAACAAATGTCAAGACTGAGGATCACTGAAAAACTGGTCATGGCTTTAAAAGTATTTTGAAATAAACTACTGAAGTTGCATGTAACATCCCTGAAATATTCTGATGCTAAGCTACCGCAACACCTTTCAGGAAACTATTAATCTAAACTGGAATTTATACTTACATCTCAGACTGCAAACAATCTATGTCATTCCATTAATTTAAAACAATTATTTCCAAGAGACTCAAAAATGTTGTTCCAAATCCAAGCATGCAGTACTGAGAATGGTCATTTTATGACTCGAATATTCTCAGGCTCTATTTACTTTACTTGTACACATTCATTTTCTTTGTATTACAGAAGTATTTAACAGATACTGTTTAAAATCAAAACAAAAGCAGCCTAAAGCCTTTCCACACATTACACCAGCAGCCTTTTAGCATACAACAGTGATTAGTTCATAAGCATGGAGAAATTAATATATTATTAGTTCTCACAAATCTGTAAGATCTGCATAAATTAGTTTTGGTACCAGCTAATAGTTTAGCTTTACAACTTTAAGATTGACTATCATTGAAAGGCACGGTAAAAATGCAACACAGCTCCACCTGCACTGGTTGTAGCTACCAAGTTTGTGTTCTCTAGTTGGAACTTCTATTTAATACACACACACAAATTAAAACTGCCTTCTTTAAAAGCTCATTTGAGTTTACCTTTCAGCAAATGCCCTGATCTCCCATAGTTCCAATTCCTCCTCTGCTACCCAGCTTTCAATTATAACAGGACCCGTTTGCTTGGGTGTTTCTGGCCTTTTTGGCCTTAGTGCACTTGATCGCAGTCCCTTCCTCTGGGGTGTTGGCGTTTCTTTGGAGAACAGTCAAAAAACACACATATTAAGCTCAACTGTAAAACTTAAGTGTAAAGCAAGATTTAGTGTCTTTTTCAGTCTCATTTTATAAACAGGAAGGCCTTTCAGCTTCAGATAAGTCAGGTCAGTTTGTTAAATGCTTCATTTGTTTCCTATAGGTGAACAAATAGTTCCTGCCAAGCTGTATTTGCTCCCTTGATGGTCTGAATTAACATAAAGATCCAGTTACCTTGATTTCTGTAGGAGCTTATGGGAAAAAAAAAAAAAAAAAAGTAAAACAAACATACCTTTTGGAGCCTCTGGTACACCAATGGGACAAATAATTTTTCTTATACAGTACTCTGACCGAATTCCATATGGACCAACATCTCTTCTCTTGATTATTTCTGTTGTTGTAATTTCAGTTTCAGATGTTTCTACAACAAATTAGTCCAAACATATTACTAACAGAAAGCAAATAAAAGCTAGATCTCCAATGAACCCAAAATACTCAAGGTACAGAAACAGCAACTAGTACAAACTGTCGACTAAAAAAATTAAAATGCCACAGTTAACATCAAGCCTTTACAGAAAAGCTTAGAATGAGTGTAATACTCAAACTTAACAGCAAGAGCTTTTGCATTAAGAAACCCAGAAACTTAACAGAAATAATACCTGTACGTGTAGTTCCTCCCCCAGGTGGAGCTTTTGCTGCCATATCATCCCATTTGAGACATGCCCACAATAACCGCAACATAAGGCTCACTCCAGCCAATGATTTTACTGTTTGAAGTCGGTACCTAACAACAGAATATTAGTTATATCTTAAAATCAAAATGTATTTAAAATACTTAACCAAACCAAGGGGACAAAGGCTTTCCATTCTACCTTTACTGAACAATACAGAAAAAAAAATTACTAAAGAGCAAAACTTGCATGTTTGGGCAGAAACATGTTTATCACTTGCATTTTAAAATTCAATTACTTTCATCACATTTCACACTTCTCCCCAAAAATGTAAAGTATGTACCTCCAAGTGATCCCAAAAGTTGGCCTTGGGGATGGATATGGCCAGATATCCAAGGCAGGCTTTGCATTGTAATTGAAGTAAGGAACTTCTCTGATCCCTCCTTTTCTGGCCAGCTTTTTTAAGTCATCATTGGGTAGCACAAATATGCTTTTTTTACTGCTTTTAGTAACAAATTTTCTGTAAGATGGTAAGGCAGTTCCAGAACGAGTTTTTTTGGGCCTTGCAAATTTCATTAACTTCACTTTGTCTTTTGTAGAATATTCTTTGCTGACAGTCATGGAAGTCACCAGCATGCCTTCTGGGGTGGTCAGTGAATCAGTTACTGTTGTCGTAACTACTGTTTTACTATGCTCTTGCACAGAAATGACACCAACATTACTGTCTGTAGCCGGAGTCGTAAGCTTAGTTACAGTAGTGGTGGTAGTTACAGTGGATATGGCACAGTTTTCTGTCGATGATACTACTGTTGTTTTCTCATCATTAGAAGCTCCAGTCTCTGCAACTTTAAACACAGTTTTGGATTCTGTAGATACGGTTGATGTTGTGGTAGTCACTTCAGTAATAACAGTTTTTATTTTACTTTCGCCATTAATATTTTCCATTTTGTATGTCTGTACACCATTCTGATCAGCAAAGTGACTACTCAAGCTAGATTCCTCACATGAGGTTACAGGCGATGGAGCAACTTTCTTATCCTCAGTGACTTCAGTTTCCATAGATTCTGTTTCACTATTCAGGTTATTTTCCCTGCAGACAGTGCGCGCTGGTGTGGAAGCAGTGCCAAAAGCAGACCGTTCAGGAGAAAGCTGGTTTTCTTCAGTTTTCTGCAAGCACTTGGGAACTTCATCTGGTGGCTGAAGACTCTCTCCAGATTCAAACTCAGGTGAACTCTGCAGGCATGACTTAGAGTCAGCATTCTTTTTGTCCTTTGTGTCTTCTACCATGATGTCACCATTCATGAATGGTTTTACTGCAGATTCCTTAAAAGTCAATGGTTTTATTTCATGTTCTGGAATAGATTTATTAATATTATTAACTTTTGGTTCAATATCACTCCCTGCCTTAGTTTCACAGGCATCTTTACCTATGCAGTCATCATTTGATAATACTTTAATGTCATTGTCTTTTCCATTCATTTGAAATGCTGATTTTTCTTTTCCTAACTCTGTGGCAGTTTCTTCATCTTTATTATTCTTTCTGTCAGTAACGCTCTTTAGATTGGTCTGATCAAGGTATTTATTTATGGTAGTTGTCTCCACTTTCAGTTCCTGACCTTTCTTTTTACCATTAGCCTCGGTTAGTTTAGCGCTCAGTAAATCCTCATCAACTTCTACCTCGTCCATGTGTTCCAGAGTTTGACTTTCAAGGTTTTTTTCAGAAATTAGCTCCGTTTTAAATGGTTCTAGATCTTTATTAACTGATTTTTTGTGAAATATAATCTTGTTTTCGGATTTACTTTCAGCCTTTACTGGAGCAATTTCTTCCTCCATTTCACTTTCTTGAGAGGACGTTGGTTCAATATGGCTTTTTAACATACAGTTCTTCTCTGGATCTTTGCTCTGCTGTTCAGAACTCCCTTCTGAATCAGTTTTTTCAAGAGTGGCCAGAGCATCTTTTCTACAGCTGCCTCCAGTTATCACTGGCCCTAAGTTTTCACATTCACGTTGCGATACTCTGGTAATAGGTAGTTTTTGTTTCAAAGGTTTTTCGCTTGTTTCTGAAACATCCCATTTGATTCTGCTTTCTGCATTTGTTTGTTTCAAGCCATCCACAAAGGAACTCTCAGACTCTCCAAAAGCCTCTTGTCCTTGACACTTAGCAGTCGTGGGTTCAGGGTTGTTTTCTTTACTGTCATTTTGAATGGAGCTTTCACCTTCAGAGGACTGATGTGAGTCCTCATCCAGTAGCTGGCCTTCCCTTTTTGACAGCCTATTTGTCAAAGCAGGTTCATCTAGCTCACCAGTTTTGGTACAAGAGATGCTGCTGATCGGCAAGCAGTCCTGTTCCGCGTCTTCGGTTTGGGTCTTATCTGAAATGTAGGTTTGATCTTGGGAAGACATGTCAAACTGGCTTCCTTCTTTTACTTTTCTCATTTGTAGCTCATCTATGTTTTTCTGAGGGCTTACAGATCGGATGCCTACAGTTTTAGCACTAGCCTCCAGTTTCATCCTTTCTAGGCGTTGTTTTTCTTCCAGTGTAAACTGTTTTATTCGCCTCTCAAGAAGTCCATCTAATTTTGATGATTTTACTTTCCTTTTGTAGCAAGTCCTTAAATGAAAACCTTCACTGACATTGATTATATCCAGCTTACAATGACTATCCTCCTCTTTTATGTGGGATTCAATTTTCACATCATCTACATCCATGGGTTCTTCCTTGATGACTTTATTATTTTCACCATCGATTTCTTTTTCCCCTGTAAAGAAGAAATAAGTCTGAATCAGTAAGCTCCCCCAGCAATGAATACCAAACTATTATTTTTACATTAAGTACTAACAAATGAACGGACCTTTTAGGATATTAATAGATTTCAAGAAAGAGGGAACAAAAACTTCAGACACCACTATAAGGGATAATAAGCAATCATTTAACTAAGACATCTGAAATAACTTGACAAAACCTGTTACACAGTTTTGCAAACTAACAGTTATTTCTGAGGTCCTATGCTTTTACACACGCAATGTTGTAATGAATAGCTAGTTTTAGAATAACTTAAAGCGTTATCACCTTTGTCTTTTACATGGTCTACATTTTCAGAAATTGTGTCAACTTCTACTTTTTCTTCATGAGACTTTTCTTCTTTCACTTGTACTTTCTCCAAGGTTTCTGAAACATCGGCTTTGTCTTTTGCTTGCACATCATGAGAATCCTTTGTTCTATCTTTCTCTGTTTTTACCTTAATTGGACCTTTTCGTTTATCCAAGTTGCATTTTTCATCTTCACTCTTTGCTATTAACAAATTAATTAAATGGTTGCAATTATTCAGAATACTTTTTATACTCTGCTACATTTTAATGTATGTTAGCTTACCACTCAAATCATTCACACATCATTAGTGGAATTCTGAAATGGAATTAAGTAACAATGGTAACATCATAGATTAAGCTTAAAGCAATAGTGAATTAAAAAAAAAAATAAATCTAAAAGCCCAGAGACAAAACTGTTTCATTTACCTTATTTTTTCAGGAGTCTACATTCAGCCTTTCTTAAAAACAAACCAAACCAAACCAACCAAAAGACCCCAACTCAACAAAACCCCATACCCCCCTCCATTTTTCAGGAAACTTAATACCATTGTTCTGAAAACCCAGTCTATTAAGAGCATATTAGTTCATGTGTGCAAATTCAAGAATAATTTTTAGTAATTTTCAATTCCACTAAGCCAGAATGGACATTAGTATTAAAATGACTTTGTGCTTAACACTGTAGCGACTACTAATTGCAACACAGAAAGCAAAATAAATCCAATTTAACAATCACACAGACAACACTCAAAGCAGCAACATCTGTTTCATCTTTAATCCAGCTAAAAGCAACATGGAAAGTATGACATCAATATGTGAGGAAATAAGTTATTTCGTATGTAATGTAGGGTGGGCCACCGTTTTCTAAATTTTAAAATGAAACTCAAGATTAAATTTGTTATATGTAAGACTCGTACATGCATTCTAAAAGTCAACTGTGCAAAGTTTTTCTTTTCTAATATAAATCCTTGGAACAAATAGGTGAGAAGGTGTGTTTTGAACTTTCTAGAAAAATAAATTTCTTTCCCCTTATAAAACTATCATTCCCAGATAAAATTGATTAATTGTATTCTGTCAACATGGCAGGGAGTGGGGGGTGGGGAGTGCATATATATTCCAATATTTTAATGTTACTTCTTGCTTGTGGTTATGTAATTTTTCTCTACCTTTAACACTATTTGTAAAAAAGTCCATGTAAGAAATATCACACAAATAATTAACTGAATATGCAACAAAAAGTAGTATGTTAGCAGTTAAAAAAAAAGTAAGCAATGCAGACACTTACTTGGTAGCAACTTTCTGTAATTTGCATTAGTATTTCCAGGCAGTTTGGGCATAAACCTGTGGACATGTGTTTTACTAATCCAGCTCCAGCCACCATATCCCGTTACTCTATATTCCTCTCCTTTTTGCTTCCAAACCTGTTAAATATTTTCAAAATAGTAGTTTTAATGGTGCTATTTGCTGCATTATTAATGTATATGTTCATTTAAAAACCTCAGATGATTTAAAAAATTCCCCCAAAACCTTTAATTTACAGATTTTTTTCAAGCAAGTTGAAGTATGTGAAATAACATACTATCTAAAATTAAAGATATATCTGCTGATAATTAAATTGATTCTATCACAGTAACACCTAAACTCCATACTGATTTCATGGAACACTGAGAATCTATCTAAAAGCTGAAAGATAACAGAAGTTTTTGAATCAACCTGTATGTTTGTTTCAACAAACAAATTTATAGCAAAGAACCACTCCTGCAGAAGTACTTAGTATCTACTGTAGGAGACCATAAAGAGGTTTCTATCGTAGTTATCACATTATATAATCTTCCAAAGGAAAGGCAGCTGGATTTTTTTTGGGGGTGGGGGGATGGGAGGGGAGCACTGGACAAGGACAGACACATAGACAAGACTCGAATAACCATGTAGAACCTTTCCCTTAGGAAAGGCTGCACTTTGCAGACAAACATCTGTCAACTCAGGCAGTGTCACTAAGAGCATAATACATTTCAAATTTAGTTCAGACCAAGATTATGGGCTTGAATACGTGGGCAGGGCTCCTACGCCAATGGCAGGAAGTAATGCAATGACATTTAAATTTTAAGTTCAAAATGAAAACAGAAAAAGCGTAAGAAATCAACAATTCCTGTATTTTGTTTCTTCTTCACACAAAAGAAAACCTTACCTGATGTTTGACAGGAAACGTATATTTCACCCATGTAGCTTGCTGCATCGTTTCTTCTTCTTCTTGTTTCCTCTCTTTTTTTTTCACTTTCTCCTTTTCTTCTCTTTCTATTGCTGTCATTCTGCGTAACCTAATACATACAGATTTAAGTACATTTAAGTACAGGATCTTGTAAGCAAACAGAAGTCATCAAACAACAGCATATACCACCCCTCTGAAAAACTTTAAATATCCGAAGTTAAGAGGAATGCCCAGTATTGGGTTACGTGTATTACTTGCCACAGGAACACTACTTTTTTTTGGCCATGCCAGTAAGACAAACACAGGTACCAGCACCTGTGTCTAACATCAGACGTATCTCGCTTCTGCTTCTATGACACAATGAGAGACAAAAGACAAGACTCCACTGAACTCTGTGTGTGTGTGTGTTGAAATTCGCTCTTGTAGTCTCCCAAAGTTTTATCATTTTGAGACTGTGGCTCAGAGAAAGAAAACAACTTGCTTTGTAGGAGCAATGACACCATAAAAACCTTGTCACTTATCTTCAGTGTTTCTTGTTGAGAAAAACCACTTCAGGTGCTGAATGACTGATTAAATTAGAGGAACTAGTAATTGTAAAACAAAGTTCTCATATTCAAAAAGATTTTAATGTTTATTTATATTACCTAGTGTGCCCCAACGATTCCCGCCAGATTGGCAGCATGACAACCGGTTTAATTGCACATTCCAATATAGCCAGTGCTAGCGCAAATTCTCTAGGTTTGCTGCACATCTGAACAGCCTTAATCCAGTTAGACCTAAATTGGAAAAAAAGACAAAACCCTGAAACATATACATGCACTAATGTTGCATGCTATATGTTAGCAAGATATAATGGTGGGATAAAACCTCCTGTTATTTTAATACTTTACTCAAATGTGCAATCCTTTCAGCAATCCATCACAAAACATACATTAGCTTATATATTAATATACTGAAACACAGTGCTTGGAAATCACTGGTTTGAAAAAACAAAGACCATTGCTAATTAATACTGTTGGAAAAAAAAAAAAAAGGAGAACAAGAGAACATATATTTTAATTTATTAACTTACCTATGGGAAGCCCAGTTAGGGTGAAGGAATGATGCCGGGATATTGTTTTCTAGCTGAATAATAGTTAGCCTCAAAGTAGATATGGTAAGAACTTTGGACCCATGTACAGACCCATTCCATTTGAACTCCCCAGCAGGAGTCAGACAGAATTTATGTGAGAGATGTCGTCTCTTGTCATGGTCCTCCCTGTGCTGGTGCTTGTTCAATGCAAATGAATTGGTGGCATACTGATTATGATAAACACGATACTTCCCCTCTTGCCCTAATTTGAAATAATTGTTGATATTTCCTTTCATCACAACTTCCTTCTTTGTGTTCATTCGTGAGACTTCACCTTGAGAGTTGACCACCAGAACCTTATGAAAGAAAGAATTATTTCAAAGATGCACTTAAGTTTCAGATATTCCTATTTACTTATTTTATGATTTAGGCTTCAACTGCCTATATATAAAATAATAAAAATACCTCACATCCCTTTGTAGAAACAAATAACTGTTGTCCAATATACTAAGTATATGTACTTCATTACAGATTGTATAGAGCTAGAATACTTCCAAAGATCAACTTTAACATTAAAAAACCTGCCATCCAGGCTCCTCAGCAAGTGAAACAGGAACCCGTTTTGCCTCTCTGAATTATACCTATTGAGGAGACAGCTTTGGGAAAACAGCTTCACTAAACTTAAGTGAAGAACTTTCTGCAAACCCCTCCTTGGTAAATCACAGTTTTCATACATGTAGCTAAGCAAACAAGTATCTTCGACTTTGAAAACATGGTATGGATAACACCGCCGGTCTAATTACTCATAATGAAGTCCCAGATTTGAGAAGCTTGTGAATAAATATGCTAAATGCTAACTTAAAAGGAAAACCAGTTAACAAAAATAAAACAAAACCAAAACAAACCACCAAAACCCCAATAAACAATCTACAGTCACACAAAAAACTGTACCAGTGCACTGGGTCACTGTCATACCACTCCAAATAAAAGAGCAAGAGCAAAGGAGGAAAAAAGCTTCCTGTGATATTACAATTTCACCATTTGCTAATTTATTATTACTATTTTAAAGTACCTCCACAGTCTGCCAAACCCACTTTTTTATTTTTACAAAGATTATCAGTTTTCTAAAACAGTTTTCATACTACTTTGAGTTTTCCAAGATGTGCACAAACCTCTCTGCCTTCTTTATATAACTTATTTGCTTCATGGGCTGCAGCAGCAACCTGCTGGCTTTTCATCTGGCTCAACTTGCTATCTGGATTTCGTAATCTTGTGAGCATTCGCGTCGAACCTGGCGTGCCTTTTCCTGCGCCTGGAGAATCACTTCTCTCACCATTAGATTTCTCTCCTGCCCAGGAAAAAAAGGCTTTTAAAACCAAGTTTTCTATTGATGTGTAGAAGTTACAAATTAAAAAGAAGAGGCATAAAATGAAAGTTAGAGATGCTGTTGTCATTACCTATGTCCTCTGAAGTTTGGGATCCCCCCTCTGCATTTTCAGCATCATCAGGCGTCTTAATGGAGTCATTCTGCCCAGAGCCCAACTCACTACCATTGCTGTTTTCAACATCTGAATGTAGAGGTGCGGCAGATGCACTGCTACTGTTGCTAGGGATCATCTGACCAGTTTCTTCTATAAAAGAACAACTTCATTTTTAGTTTTTCTTTTAAATTGAATCAATGCGGGTTTTTTGAGTTTTAAATTTTTCATCAAAAAAAGTCAGATTAACATCTTTTGCTGGGCTGGAGGGAAATACCCATAAAATATTAATTCCCTTCAGAGCACTGTATGCATGAAAGTATTTTTTGTTCTGTTTCAAGCAGTTTTAACTTTTACAGCTCTGAAGAACTGCAATTCATACTTGGATGAAATATGAATGTATTTTAAATATGAGACAATTTTTTTTCTACAGATGCACAGAGAACCCTCTACTGAGACTTCGTTTTGCCTTCAGAATGCAGATTCCATGAAATGGGGTCTTCCAGCAGCTTCTAAGATTTCGCCCCTTTTGATTTTCTTGTGCTTTAGCTGTTCCTCAAAGCATACGCCTTCCAGTTCCCCTCCAGTTTTCCACTGAGTCTTTGATTATCTCTTCCTCAGTACATTAATTCTGAGGAATCCCACAGATTTCAGTCCAATTGGCACTACTCTGTATCTAAACTCCTCTGCAAACTGAAAGTATCAGCCTTCCTTACAGTGTGATAGGTCTAGATGTTGCTTCAAGCTCAGTAAGACAAATGGGTTCTTGGTCCTCAGTTGTCCTTGTTACTGTCTGTCTTGACAGCTGTGGATGTTACTGCCACCTCACTTGTTGCTAGGGCATACTGCCAGAGTATGACCTTTTCACTGAAGCATCAGTGAATTGCAGCTACCTAGAAATAAAAATCACTCCAGCTTCCCAGTAAGAACAAGCCATCATCCCTCCAGACAGCAATGTTGTCTTGATATTGTGTAGGAGATACAGCTTAGCCGCTTAAAAAAACCCTGTATTTTTCTGTTTCCAGAATTCTTCAAACACATCAGGAATTCTGTTGTTATTAAGAAAGGTGACAGAACAACGCCTCCTTTCTGTGAAATATTCACTCCTAGCAGAAAGACTATTAGACAAATACTCTGGGATTCTTAAAAGACACCCTAAGCTGAATGCATAAAGATTTCTGGCTTTGCCAGCTGGGTGACCACCATTGTTTGATCTACTTTCCTTTGTACCAAGAGGAAAAGTGGAACCATTTGTGGTGCCTGCTGTTTGGAGAAGAGTGGAAGCACCCAAACTAGACTCTTAATAGAAGACTAATACCCAAATCACATTTAACAAGGATGATGCAGACATTATCATCTAGCTTTGCATTTTATTTGTATTTTCCCCCTCTTTGGGAGTAGCTGCCTCTCTGATACCGGTTCAGTTTCTCTCCTGCCCTCTGAAATGAAGGTCTCAAACTGCAGTTCCGCAACAGGAACACAAGCACCACTATGAATATAGCCAACTAGACATGAGGAGGAACTCTCTCCACACACACATATTTTCCAAGAAAAAAAAGCCCACTGATTTAAAAACAAGCTAGGAGCTTTGAAGGAGAAAGGTACCTGTGAAAGTATAATAAAGAAATAATGATAAATATATAAGCAAATCTTTAAAGTATAATACGAACCCATAAATGTGTCTGGAACAAAGTTTAGGATATGTATCTTTTCCATTAAATCTCTGTACAGTTACTTTAACGTTAAAATGGAATTAAAAAAAAAAAAAAAGAACAGGTAAAAATGTTTGGTCAAATATCTAAAATGTATGGCTTTTATCCTACACATTAGGACATTTCCCATATTAAAAAAGTGTATTATGAGGCTTCCAGATTATGGATTAATTTTTACTTCCATTTCCTGCTCCTATTACAAAATTATAAGGTTTGGATGCATTCACATTTGCAAGTTCAAGAATTGCAATCTGTATCTGAAGGGAGAACTACTTCCATAGAAGAGAAAATGTTTACTACCACTTTTTAAAACATAACACACTGAGTATGGCTACATCACAGATTAGAGTATTTTTAAGGACTGAAAATAAAACTGTGATCATTTTAACAGTAATCAGATGTTTAGAATAACGTGTGGTTACACAGTAAAGCCTGCAATAGAATATAATTCTAAACATAACAGAATATAATTCCAAAACAGCACACTGATAATTTGTTAACACCTAGTCAAGTCGCATTTATTCCTAAATTGAAAGTTTGCTGGTTTTTTTTTAAATTGAATTGTGTATATTACTATTTTTGAATCACTGACATGGCAGAACAAAACATGTTAAAATACAAGAGCCTCTGTGCTTATAATTCTGAACTCTGTTTAAAATTCCTAGCATGACAATTTTAATCTTGAGATTTTGGTGCAATGGTTTACTCATGTGAATGAAAATGCTTTGTTTGTTAGTAATTTATACAGTAAATGAGAGGTTAAAATAATTAACAAGCCAGCAGCAAATTAGAATTTGAAATAAATTTTGATAGGATGCTAACAGTCATTATGGATCACTATGGAGAAATAAAATATACAGAAAATAGAACATAAAAAGCTTAGCCATAGTCGTCTTTGGAAGGCATGGAAACAAATGCTAATGTCACGGAGGACCACAAATTTCAAGCACTAGTTGCAAGAAAATTAACTTTGAAATGTTAATGACAACGTAGCAGTAAAGGATGGCACTGCAAGCAAACAGCATGAGTGATATACGCTGTGAATGGTTTTAGTGAACAAACCAGATAGAAAAACTGAACAGATTCCCCAAATTACAGAGGCATTGGTAACAGTGCCTTCTGTACCTGAGAGTTCCTGAGGGAGCTCTGATGCCACCTTCTTCTCTGCCACGTTGTTGCTATCAAGGGTTTCTGACTGACACCCCATTGCGTTCTTCCCTTCAGAGCAACTAGTCTCTCCTGCAGAAGGATTTGTGTTGTTGTCATCAGTGCTTGATGTCACAGAGTTACTTTTATCCCCAACGACTGTTGCCTCTATAGTAAAACGCACAACAAAACTTTAGGGATATTCTTTAGTATGTCTTGGGATGTCATGTGGCATCATCCATAGAAAGCAACTTCAGCAGCTTTGTTTGATAACGCTGAAAAACATCAAGCTGTTTGCTCTCCTGTTTCCCACCCCCCCTCTTTTTTGCTATGTGGTATTACTGTCTCAGAATCAAGAAACTAATTCTGATGAGGAAAACAATGTTAAAAATGATGCAATATTGCTTACTACAAACATGTTGATCACAGCCTGTAAGTGCCACCTGTACTTCAAGCCAAGGTATCTACAAGCTAGCTGTATTTAGCTTGAAAAGTAGGAAAAATTGGTGAAATTACTTAACAAGAAAAACAATTACAATATACAATCACAAAGGAACTGATAAATATTACCTATTACTTCAAAAATAACTTAAGAGGATCATAAAAAACCCCCAAACCCTCACATCAACACTTACATGTGAATAACTTAAAGATTTACTTCACTTAAATGAAGTTGTTAAAGAACAGTCAGTTTCTTTACCTTCTGTTTTTACTTTTTCTGCGTCTTGCTCGGTGGGTGTTTCATCAATTTTATCTTGGTCTCCAGATTCTTCCTTGCCTCTCTCAGCATCTGTCTGGTCATTATCAACATCACTTTTGGCCTTTTCTGCATCATCATCTGCTGTGTTTTTATCTTCCACTATTTCTCCTTTTCTTGCTCTGATAATGTCCAAAATTTCATCTACAATAGAACGTATGTTGTCATCAATAAACAAACCACCACCCACAGAGCTGAAATAACATGACAAATACTGCTTCTTTTCAAAGAGATAAAAGATAACATCCAAATTCTAAGTGGGGAAAAAGTGGTAAGGAGAAACAATTCCAAAGATTTAATTATTGATTTCTCAGAGTTACGCATTTATATAGTGATGACTTCAACCCATTTTTAAACTTGAGTATCTAGTGTTCCTGTCTTCCCTAGAACCAAAGTTCAAACCTTCACAGATTGATATTCCTATTTATTGCTCCAAGGTACATAAAGTTGGTGGGGAACTGAAATGGAGATATGCACTCTTCCACGCTTTCCATGATAGTGCAGCCAATACTGGAGCTCTAGTATTTTTGCTATTCCAACTCCCAGTAGACTGTAAAATGTTTTTAAATATAAATAAATATATAAAAAGATAGTACATCAAGAAGCATTTAACAGTTCATACAGCTCCACTTCAACACCTGGAACAATCACGATCTGGGACACCCTAAGCATATCAAGAATCCACATCATTCAGGACATCCTGAAATACACGATACATAGCCCTGCCAGAAGTCAGTACGCCACAGCCATGCTGGTACACCTGCATGACGCTGCCCCACCAACTTCTATAAACTTCTTATAATAAAATAAATATAAAGCAGCACTTGATTTGAAGTGCAATATGTATTCCCATTAAACAAAAATATTCTTACCATTTGCTGCAGAAAGGAAAGACTTGTTGTTGCCCCTTGCTTTATTAGTAAGGTCTTCTGTCACATCCATATGCCGATGAATTTCTTCGCGCATTTCTTCCAGAGTTTTGCATAGGTCAGCTTCCCAGTAATCTTTGTCGAGGCATTCAATTAACTCTGCCAGCTGTATCTTTGTGCTATAGTACCAGATTTTCTTATCCTTCTCACTTTCTGAATCTTCCTCTCTGTAAAAGTATTTAAACAGTATTAATTTTAAAATACCTGGAAAAATGACAAAAATTAGTATCAGCCTACTTTTTGCAGAAAGCTATTGAATGACAACACCCGAGTGTCAGTAAACAAGCCACACGAGGACACTCAGAGGCACCCAGCTTAGTACCCAAATCACTTCTTTCTCATTCCCTCCCTTCGTTCATCCCCTCAGAAGTTTGCATGACAGCTTCCTCAGGAAAGCTTTTGAAGAGTCTCCTTAAAACTGGTTTGTCCAACCTGGCAACAAGGTCTACTCTCATTATATTTAATTCTACTGCAACCACTAATCTACTACTAAGTCTCAAACAATTTGCAATGTAAGAAGGGATGGCTCCAGAATCCATAAAGGGTTTCTGACTGCATATTCAGGCAAAAGCCAAGGTAGGAAATTCAACATGTAGAATGTCACATAACATATCTTATATTAACATTTCTAAGGCATTAGCCTGTGAGAGCACCAGTAAGGGGACAAAAGAACCATAATACGATCCTCTGTAGAGATCAAGAGATTTCCACACTTTTTTATCTGGGGTACTCCACAAAACTACAAACCTAGACAAAACTACTGGAGGACCACAGTGTCACAAGCATCTCAACAGGGCCACCAGACCCAAGCGAGCTCCCTAAGTATCTCGGGCAAGGGGCTCTCCCAGAGAGCTGGAGAGCTTAAGGAGGATGTGCCAAGCAGTCCTGCAGAAGGCTGCTCCATTTCAGCTTGGCTTGTTCGGTCCTGTTCAGCAGCAGCAGCCAGATCCAGGCCGGCTGCGGGCAGGACCACTCATTTCTGCGACACACCCCAGCACTCCCAATACCGTGAACACTGTATGGGGTGACACAATGATTTATCAGCCTGGCCTTCATGGGTGGAAGAGAAGCTAAACTACTGCTGCACTTGCGCTGCCTGTGAAAGCATTACATACCGATGGGTCACTAATAATCCTAAACCAAACTCAACAGGAATGGAAAGCTGACTGTAGTTTGAAAGATCTACCCTGGTAATGTTTGTTGTGCGCTCCTCTCTACTGCCTGCCTCCATGTGGTTTATATATTCAAAACCAAAATATTTATATATTTTGTTTATACATTCAAAAGTAAAAAGTAGCCTCAGGTATTCAGAAAGCCCAACAACTGTGAGGCAACTCGACCCTTGTCTCTTTTCCACTCTGTTGTTATGAAATGACTGTTGTACTTGCAACTCAAGCAGAATACAACTACAATAAAGTGGTTATGAAGTTAATAGTGGCAATATTAATCAAATTCGACTACTAACTTGTCACAACCATTACTACAGAACAGACTTCTGGTTTTGATAATAAAGCCTGGTGCACTGCAAAGAAATAGTATCATTTCTCTCCAAGGTCTTTGCTCATGAAAAGCAACTAATTCTACTTTAACCATTTACTTATCTAGGCTACCAGGAACTTTCCACTAGTTTTAACAGGTTAGTATGGTTAAATTGACATTTTCTCAGAAAACAACAAATTTCAGTAAGACTGCTCACATACTACACATGAAAAAGTAACAGCTGAACATGGACAATCATTCGATTCTATGGATTACTCTGCGCATGTAGACTCCCACGTTACAGAAAATGTATTGTTTAAACCATGTTTCCTGTAAACCAAGAAAGTTATTTACCAACAGGAATGGCAGCATCTTTAGTCTTCTTTGTGAACAACAGCCACAGAAAAGGAAGATAAACACCCCAAAACTAAGATGGAGATGAAAATGCAACAATACAGCTTCATACAGCAAGAGGAAAGAAAAGGATGAAACAAAATGCTTAACTAAAAAGGACAGGGAAAGTATGCCTTCTGAGTTTTCCCTGGCAAATGTCCAATGGAAGTGGCAAGAGCCAGACACTGGCAGAGCAGCAATTGTAAGGCTGCCCTGCTCCTTACAAACATGACTGCAGAATATAATGCTGTCACTAAGTTTATACTTTAATTATTTCTTAACTCCCCAAAAAGTGAAATTTAATTTTTCGTTTTGAACCCCTACATCATTACATGATTTTTTGCTAGATAGATATGCTATTTATACGTCTTCTTATATTACCTAGATATGCAACAACAGGAATGCTTTATATAGTCTCATCGTTCCATGAAGTAAGACTGCGCCAGCATGCCTTTGCCAGGCAAGCAGCTCAAGCACAGAGGCTTGTACATCTTGCTTAAATTTTGACGGTGATCGTCCAGGTGTTTTCTTCTTTTTCTACTTTCTCCTCCCATTTAGCAAATCTGAAACTGCTACAGCTGTGCTAATGCATCCAGGATGTGTATGTACATCAACTGAAAATCCCAAGAAGCGTCTGCCTGTTCCCTTCCCACCAGTTCTTTCTATTCTAGTGTTGCAAGATTGCACTGGACTGAAAAGCAATTAGCTGTTATCTTCAATTTCCCCTTATAACTCAAGAAAAAGCCTTCAGTACAGTTCAGGTATGCTATATTACAGGCCAATAAAACCAAGAGGCACTCCACAAAGATTCAAGACACTGGACTACAAAGACAGTACTCTGCAGAAGGCACCTAGAGCTAATCTTTCCATGTACGATTTGAGTCCTACCCATTAAAGAACTGCTCGGATGATATTCTGGAAACAGATGAGGTTATCCAAGAGTATTTTATTTCCCTTCCACTCAATTATGTAGAGTTTCGAGCATAGAATTCCTCTTGAATTCAAGGCTATCACAACTTTGGTAACAGAATTTCAGGAATTAAAGAGTTTTCTCTTGACAAAGGCACAGATGGAAAATGAAGTGGCAGGAGCCTGCCATTATGTATGCTTACATGAAACTCATCTTCAGTCAAACTGCTTTTCAAGATTCAGGTGTATGCCACTGGAAGCCTAGAAGAGGTCATTACCAGCTCACCAACAGTCAAAGAACTACAGCAGAAATTGTTCTAGGCAGTCCATTTTGGCAAAGTTACTTAAGATTTAAATTAACAATTAAAAATTAAAGCTAACTTTCCCTGAACACCTTCTTGCATTGGCTAAAGGAGCACTACTTCTACCCTTTGAAGGAATCAGAGGGGCTATCATAAAAGAGGATAGGAAGATGCAAGTCTACACAAGGATTGATTCCCATTGTTTTTCTCTGATAAGCTGGCCAGATTTGCCAGCGCGGTGCTGGACAGGTCTAGCCTCCAGGGGACTGGCTTGAGTCACATACATTAAGTGAGGCCAAGCAAGGGAGAAAATCACATGAGTATTTCCTACCTCTTTCAGTCGCCTTTGCTGCCAGGAACTATTCACTGGCAGGCTTTAGAGGCAAGTTTTATGACTGATAAAATGACAACACAGAAGATGCTAAAAACTTTCAGATAAAGTAATAATGAAGTAGATATACCCCTTCCTAAATTCCGTGGCGCGATAAAATTAGAAACTGAAAACGTCAGTACATTTTTAATCTATTCAAATGAAGATCCAAAACCTTTTTAAGTACAGAAAATAGAGGAGGACCCAACTAAGAACACAAACAGCATGACAAATCTCGCAGAAAAAAAGCTGAAACTGTTTTTGACTATTGAGGAAGATACATACAACTCAGGAATAACATTGTTTTATTTCTGCTATGAAAATGAAAACCAAACAATGTTTCATTATCTCCTTTCATAGATGTTTGACAAATCCAAAGCATCTCAGTATTTCTACGAAGATAACTTGTTAAAACAGTGCAGCCGTTTACTAGGAGAATACAAGCCGAAGTCCTAACTTTTCTGACTTGTTAACTTGCAGAAATAACCTTCACAAGCAAAACAAATGCAATTAACTCAGACACATCATCCTAAATTTGTTAACAGCTTGAAACAAACCCTCAGGAATTACTTCTCTCTTGCTTTTTTTTTTTTTTTTTTTTTAAATCTTGTTGATATTTGCTCATGGGGATGTACAAGAGAAGACCTCCACAGTGTCCACTTCTCCATCTTTGTAAAACAGAAGAGGTGGAAAAGCAGCAAAACCACAATGGTGGTTTTAAATGAGGCTTATTATCCAAAGCCAGTGAGAAGCATGGAAATAGAAGTATCAGTAAGCAAAGAGTCTACAAAAACCTTTAGAAGATGCTAAAACCAGTGGTATGATGCATTTGTAACATTTATAAGGGGAAAGGGGAGAAGAAAGGAGGAGAAGTAAAAAGCCCTAAAAACTCCTTTGAAAAACAAACAAAAAAAAACCTGCAAGAATTTAGGATTTCAGTTCTCTAATCCCCCTGGGCAAGGTTTCAAATCGGTGCTTGTGCAGATTATTTTTAGATATATTAGTTTCCTCTGATATATCTGATCACATGGCGTTGGTGAATACATTCTGTTCATTTTAATAAAGTTGATATGATAATATCATTTCATGAATCTCAGTTTTTAGCATTTGGCAGTTATCCTTTAAGTTATCCAAGATATCAGGTGTGTTTTAATCTTGTTCAGTATATATGCGAAATGGTTGGTTTTGCAATACAGCATGCTTACTGAATCTAAAGGACATTAAAACCTGTAAGTACAGAGTTTAATATTTATGTGAATTATTAAAGTTGTATTTCCCTGGAATTTACTTATGTAGTACATACTTTCCCCCCTATGAAGTGGCTTTAGCATAAAGTTTTAAGGCACATTATGACATAGTTAAACTTATGCAAAGTTCTGTGAAAAGTCTAGCGGAACTGGTTGATTCTGTACATCCCACGCTGCACCGTTACGGAGTACTGCTGCTGCACATCCACCCGAACAACCGTCTATCTGTTTTTTCTTCCGATTCCATCAGGAGGATTTGGAAAATATTTTAATCTAAACCACATACTTCAGAAGAGACTTGTTTTGGAAGCACACGCTGGTACATTTACACTGGCAGAAGGTATGATATCTAACGGCAACAGGAAGGATAGGGACTAGCAGAGAAAGAATCTTTCAACCTAATGATCCACATAAGAATATTAAAGAAAGTCGGGAAACAATAGAGGAACTGCTTTTCTTCTTGTCTTTAAATGTAAAAATACTTTTCTATTTACATTCTGAAATATTTTAATCACTCACAAAAAAAAGTCAGTGAAATGGAAAACCTAATAAATTTTTTTCTTTTGCTATATTGTTTACAGTTTTGATTTGAAACGGAATACTGATGTATTTTTTCTTTAAAGAAATCGCAATTAAGATACAAAACTCACATTCATAAATCAAGTTTTATGAATGAAACGATTTGCTGACAGTTGTTTAAAAAAATAATCAATACATTTAACCTTTGAAGATGTATTTTCTAGTGTAGTTAACACATCACTACTGAGGTGCTAGAAAGAACTGTCACACACGTGGATTTCAAAGGATCAAGAAGCGCCTGTTTTAGTTTAAAACATGTTGAAGTACTGCCTGTATCAAAACCTTCTGAACATCAAATATTCCACTTTCACTGGTGAAAAAACCCCCACATTGTTCCATAGATAAAGTTTAGTCAAAACTGCCTGCATATTAGCCTATTTATCTTAAAAATCACCTCCTGAGTGAGTGACTCAGGATTTTTTAATGTTAATTCCCACACCTCTAATGGCAAGCAGAATATAATCGTTCTGCCAGTACAGGATAGCAGCGAGACAAACAGATCTTTAGAACAACCTTTTCCTCAAGAGTTTGAAAGGAAAGATATGAAAACCATGCACAGAGAAGACTATCTGTAAGCTATTAAAGCACAGGTAATTACAGCAAAAAGAGTATCAATTACATTTCCTTCACAACCAAGCTTTTTGTGGAAAATCAAAATTTCAACACGTTTTCTGGAAATGGAAGGTAGAAAATTATGTATAAGGCTATGGAAGAATTAGGCTATCAACAGCTTTGGGCTGACCATCACAACCTGCTGAACCGTCTAAATGATATACCACATACTGTAGAGCATGTGATTGAGTATAAACAGAGTATATTTAAAAAAAACAAAAAAAGACGTAAGAGTATCAAAGACTCCCTGCATCTTTTAAAAAGTTACTTGACACTACTGTGGTATTCATAACCCAGAGAAACTAAAAATCAAACATGGACACTTTTCACAAGTGTGAAAGAACACAGGAAACTGACAGCAACGATAATTAATACTTAAGAGCATCAGCTAATAATACATTAGAGAAAGTGCACTGTATTTTAAAAGACTAAGAAGTCCTTAGAAGTGTCTTGTCCACAAGATGTAACAACATCAACAGTCCTCACAGTCCTTTTTAAAGACACTGGCTAATGTCTTAACATTCACTGTAATCTCTTTGCATGAAATTCTGTTAAGGCACCCAGCTGCGGCTTATTTTCTCCACAATACTAAATGGAAAATTGTGTTTCAAGAAATCGAGTAAAATCTCTTTATTTTTCCTGAATTGACAATAGCATTGATTTCACCTAAATACTATTTCTCCTCCATCATAGGACAATTACATAAGAATAGTGTTTTATAAGAAAAAACAGTCTTTAGCTATTTTCCTGTGAAAAACTTAGAAGCATTTTTGTAATTTCAGATTCAACTTCTTAGTAGAAAACCAGGTCACAATGCCCCACGAACAAGGGTTTGATTATTATTAATGTTTTGAGATACGTTAGTATCTCAAGACAAACCAGTAACAGGAAATTGTGTTAAACATACAAAGTAGATCGCTTGAAGACAGGCATTCCTTGCTATTTTGACTTTGTTTACACCTACAGAAGTGTTCGCATACATTTTTTGCATTTCTAATTAACAGATATGATAAACACCTCTGAATGCCTCAGAAAGCGTTAGCTTGAAAGGCAGACCATCAAACCAGTACCAGTATCTAACAGCCAAATACTAAGCAGGTGATAGTACACCAAAACTAGTGTCCTATATACCACGTCACAAAGAGTTAAAACTACTTTTCAGTAACTTTCATAAGAAAGTGGAGAGTTCTCATTAAAATTCACTCTATTCCTCACACTCATGTGTTTTACGCACGATAATATTAAAGCAGAGGCCCTGGTTTTTTCCCCTTTCTATATACAAATTACATTTATTTTGGAGAAAATTGATGGATTCGATACTTGGTCTTTAAAAATCTACTTACCAAACAGCAAGCAATTGTCTTATCTAAAGAAAGAACAATTGTAAGACTGCAGCAGCAACTTACAGGATGTATTTAAAATACATTCAATACTGTATCATTGTTCAGAAAAAACTAAATTATTAGTTTACTCACATAATGATTCTTCTGTTCAGGAACCAGTATTTTCGTCTATGCCTGTCATATCCAATAGGTTCATGTCGAATGTATGGTTTATTTTTTTGGATTTCAGCAACACAGTCAGTTACTCCAGGCACCTTATGTGCTACACAGACCTCACACTGCCATTCATCTTCTGGTACCTCTTCAAGAGGTGGTTTCACACACTCCAAATGGTACACAGCTGAACACGTTTCACAGCAAAGCAAATCCCCAAGTTTGTGACACACCCTACAATGATCATCATACTGAATAACACCTTCTGACATTAACTCTTCACGTGCAATGTTTGTTGTAAGAAACTGATCCACTAAGAACTGCAGAACTTTGATTTTATTCTCTACTGGTCCATAAGGATAGTCCTCAGTCTCTTGGTAAGGAAGAACATGATGGTATTCCTTGTCACTCTCACAATATACCCGCAGAACCTCTGGCCACGTCATTCCATCTATGAAATACAAAGTGGAATTAACGCTATCTTTGAGGTCAGCAGGTCCAAAGGTAGTATTTGAAGTGTCTTCTTCACGTAAAACTGCTTTTAAAAGCACTATATGCATCTCTGCCATAAGTGTGCACTGCTCTTGACTTACCAGAGCGGCACAGAAGTCCTCAAAACGAAAAGGAGAGAGGCGTAAAACAGTGCCAAAGTTCCTTAGTACCTCATAGATGGCAATAACATTCATTATATGCTCACTAGGCACCATCAAGTCCTCTGAGGATTTAGGAAACTCCAAGGGTGGGATATCTTTTTCTTCCAATATTGGAGAACGAGGACGATGCACTCTTTGTCTTCTCCTACCTGGAATAAAAAACAACAATAAGAATTTTGCCATTCACAGGTCAACATGATTAAACATCACCAACGACTGCGTCAACCTGTCTAAACTATTGCATATCAAGGATTCACATCTTCACAGTTACATAATGTGATAATTCAGCTAATAAACTTGAATTAACAGTATGAAAATGAAATACACAAGACCTGTGAAGTTTTCCTTTACACACTCAGAGCAGTTGCATTTCCCATATAACATACATCTACTGGATCTTCAAAATGACGTCCAGAATTTTAATTGTTTAGATTATTTAAAGACATTTCGCTCAGCCAAAATATGAATTCAGATTTTTTTTCTCATATTTATCCAGCATTACTAGTTTTGTTGTCCCATCTTGGAATTTTAACTTTAAACTTGAAGCATCAAGCTTCAAACAACAGCTATCTTGTTTTTTTATTAAAATATTGCAAGCTATTCTCCTATCCAGCCATAGTATAGAGGAAAGATCATTTCATCTCAGGACATCAATTTCAACCAAATTAAAATACTAAAGAGAACCTAAATTACTTTGTCCACTGCTTTCTAACTAGACTATTTCTCCTGGATACCTCCAAGCCAGAAACAAAAGTTAAAAGCCACATCTAACGAAAATGTTTGAGGAACTCTCTACTTTTTAAAACAAACAAAAAAACCCAACCCACTCTCATGCTTCAATAAAACAGGACAGCAACTGACAGAATGAGAAGACAGTAGAATTATGGAAGAACAAAGCCTAACACAAAAAGCTAATCTGAAGAGCTGTTTCACTACCTAAACAATGACACTGAGCATAATTAATTCAGTCTCAGATGCTAATTCAGATGAGACGCTACACTTTCTTCCCTTTAATTCCACTATCCTTGATGCCAAGCAGAAGGAAAAAACAAATGGAAGTTTCTGTACATGACATTGCAAGACAGATGAAATATTTCAATCTTCTATCAAAGCAATGAAAAAGTATCTAGCTACATGCAACTATTTTGCAGCTATTTGTTGAAGTATTAGGATGCACTCATTAAACCTACTTTCCTTTAAAAAAAAACAAAAACCAAAACAACAAGTTCAGACAATTTCATAAACTAATCATAAAACCATCACCTTGGTTTAAAACCAAGAACAGAGATGAAAACTGTTTTTAAGTCCTCTGGTAAGCATACTAAGATTCTGGTCAACAACTAGCTTTCATAATTATCAATTCTACACACAGGAGTGGTTGGCAGGATTCACAGAGAAAATCCAAAGGAAAATGAAACTGTCCACAACAGCAATTCCATATGCAGACTTTAATAAGAAGCAACCTATACTATGTATTTGTGATCTGACACTGAAGAGCGATACAATCAGTACTCTGGAATTTTAAACTACATATTAATAATTTCGTGATCAAATTCCGTGAATAACAGCTTTCCCCAAAAACTCATTTAAGAAAATTAAGAGATAAAGTTCCAGTCATCTTGGATGTTACAATTAAGAGGAAATGGTCCTCTGTTGCTACTCCCATGCTACTCCCTCCAATAATCCCATAAATACAGGAAATAAGTCTAATGGGAAGTGGGGGGAAAAACCAAACCCAAACCTGCCAAGGCAAGCAGATACCCAAAGACAGATCCTGCTGAATCTGAAAACGCCATCATTAAAACTTTAATGCACTGAAATGGGGGTGGGGGAGTTACCAAAAAGAAAAGCTACCTTTAAGAAACATCTCAATGCATAATAGAGTTTGCCAAATGGTTCCAGAAGAAAAATAAATCAATCATTGAGCTAGTACAGCAAGATGACACCAGATACATCGCTCTCTCTCAAACTTTAAAGAATGAAATCTCATGCAACAAATTAAGACACTCTGAAACAATATAGAAGATGAACTGCCAGATGTTTCCATTACAGAAGTAACGGGTCAACATCATCCGAGTATAAAAATAAATTTCCAAGTTTAGTTAAGTTTGAGTTCTGACTGTGGAAAATGAAGGAATGCTTGTGTGACTCCCTTCCAATATGCTTCTGCACAAATCAGTGGAAAATGTTTAATCATGGCAAACACACAAAAACACAGGAGCTTCAGAGCCAGGCACAAAGCAAGCATTCTTACTGCAAGAAACTTCTAGATCAAACTCCATGATCCATAACCATAGAACGGGTTGGGTTGGAAGGGACCTTAAAGATCATCTAGCTCCAAACCCCCTGTCATGAGCAGGGAATTCATATATAATCACATATGTATAAACCAGAGTTGGCTTTAACTAAAAGACCCCAAAACAAAAAACATACACGCTCACATCCACAGATTAAACTACTTTAGGGTCCTGAAGCTTCCTTCAATATTGCAGGATGGCGCAGGACCAGTCCTAGGAAGTAGTCATGCAAGACAACGATGCAGAATAAATATTCTGAAATCACTAACAGTCTTCACAGAGTCCAAATACCACAGAAGCTGGTGGAGCTATAAACTAAGATTCTTTTCAGTGTTTGTACCTGCAGCCAGTAAAGCCATATGAGAAACAGATCTTCAAGAAAGCAAGCAGCAAGAATGATAACCCTGGTTTACCTAAATTAATCTGAAGTGACAAACTCCCCAGTATTTTCAGGCAAAGATAAACTAGAATGAAGGAACACTGCTGAAAGCAGCGAAGACTCCTTATTTCCTCTTATTTGTTGAGACTTTCTAGTCTGAGAACAAAACTGTAATTGTCCTATGCATTGTTTTTATCCTTCACCAAAAAAAACCCAAACACCAAAACTTGACTCCCCATATACCATCTTAGTTGAGATCTCTTTCACAAGAGATAAACACCGATATATTTGCTACATCAAATTCAAAGGAAAATAAAAAAAAATAACCTTAAAACAAGGCATTCCTACAAAAGAAGCATATTGGTACAGAGGTCTATAATAAGTGTGTTACCAGGACACAAAGCCTGTCACAATACTGTGGCAAAGAACTGTACTTTGGCACAAGTACAATGTAACCGAGTGGCTGCATTATTCACACCACTCTTCACTTTCTATTTAAATCAATGTACATATTTTCATGTTTGCTTTGGTATAAAACACAGACATTTCAGAATTGTAAAACTCAGTTTAGACAATAAGGAAAAATACACTGCATTATAAAATGCATGCTTCATTTGTCCACTACTTTGTGTTATGCCACACAGCACGCAGCAGTTACATCGTACCACTCGATACTCCCAATCCATACTTAAATCACACACCACATCTCAAGAGCTCAAATTTTTCTTTTCAGACACTGAACTGCTTTGAGCAATTCTGCACTGCATATAATTTGGTTTCCAGAGCTAAAAAAGGCAAGTATTCGAAGACACAGAATATTTTAGAAAGAAAAGATACCCAGACAATTTTCTTGAATGGCTTGGTGGCATAGTATTTCAAATCTTTCTACGTTTTTTTTGAGGTTTTTTTTTTCTTTCCATTTGCACTTTCAATTTGCTACTGGTACTTGCTGTAGCCAGGTTGAACAGAACTTGAAGTCAAGAAAAAAACACAAAGTGATTTGGAAATTCAGAATTCCAAGCAATTCATGCTTTAACATATTACCATTTGATGCATCAACTGCAATCTCAAGAAACACTCCAGACACTTTAGGGGAAAAAACAAAACAAAACAAAAAACACCCAACAACGCCAAAAAACCAAACCAACAAAACCAAGCAGTCTAAATCTCCGGTGAAAAAGATGGACATTCTCTGCCAAGAACTCATAAATCCTGAAACATTCTAAGTGGCTCTTGAACTTAAATTAGAAGCATAGGCCAATGGAGTAAGATACAATGATGTCAAAGGGCTACCGTCTCTGTTTTCAGCTGAAATTTTTATATTCTCCTGGTTGGGTGGATAACGCGCGTCCTTGCCACTAGCTCAGACAGCTGCAGAAAGGCAGTTTTTAACTCCAAATAAGAACTCTAGACTGGTTAGAGATTCTGATAACAATTCCTTCACTGCTAATTATCTGCAGTGCGCTGACAACCCATACAGCTCAACTACTCAGAAGCAGTTGGAACCGTCTGCAAAGGTTTTTGAAGATCACAGTTCATATTTACTCAACTGTTATTCATCTCCATAAAGAAATCTCTCAAATTTTGGAAAAAGTTTTCCTACAAGAAACAGACCTAATTTTTTAAGCTCTTCACTTTCAAGGAAAAGCTCCTCTCCTCCACAAGACAAATTGTCCCATGCTTCAACTTCACATTCACTGGCAGGCAGACACATACACACAAGCCCCCCGCCTTTGGTCTCTTCAAACATTTGTATGTTCACTTTATGTTTGCTTTCAATTATTTTAGATTCTATGATTTGACAACTTTTTTTTTTTTTCTTATTTGTCATGGATTTTGCCCTCCACAGGGAATTTTGAGTCCTACCTGTGAGGAAAAACTGGTAATTGAAATTTAAATAACTTGATTAAAAAATAATTTAATTATTTCAATTTAAATAGATGAGAAAATGCAAGCTTGTGAAGACTATACAATTAATGATTACACAATAAAAAACATTTATATAGCTTTCAAACACTACATATATGCATTATATTAATATGTATTTAAAGTAATATATGGAAGTGAAATAGTATAACCAATTCAGTGCAACCACCACACTGAGCAGTCGAAAGAATTACACTGTTCCTCTTTTTTCTTAACTTTGTATTACTACATCATCTACTGCCATTAATATTTTTCAATTTATCTTGGTAAAGTTTAGATAACTTCGGATAAATAATTTTTATGATTTGCCCTGAATAATTTCCCATTTGTGGAAAACTCTTCTTGTAGCAGCAGGGGTTTTTTTGTTTTAAGTAGAGAATGCAGTATGCACTACTTTGTCTAAAACAAAAAACATCAAGGATTCCAGAGTAAGTGTACTAGCAGAAGTTACACCTGCTTTAAGCACCACCACCACCTGTCTGACTAGACTTTAAACTGAATCTAGGTTTATCTACTCTCAATTAAATAAAGTCAATTTACTCACATTGAAGTTTCCCAAAATGGACTTAAGTTTTATTAAACATAAATGGTATACTTTAAGATCGTTTCTTCATATTAATCAAATCCCTGAATCAAACTCCACCTTCAAGTTTGAGCCAGTACAAAGAGAGAAAATGTCCGCTTCTGTGCCATTCAAATTCCATAGCTTTATTTGGAAGGATAAATTGATCTGCCAACAGCCTCTTGCTGCCACAGTTGGACTATTTACAGGATCCAGATCATCTTGAGTGTCTCAGCATTATACTTCTATCTAGCATAAACTTCTTTTAAACTGCATTCCTTCACTAGTAGTCTCCAAAAGTGATGAAGCAGTCTGCAATGGTTGCCTGTCCCTATTTTGAATTCTCTAGTTGAAGAGCTGCCTGTAATTAAGATTAAAGAGTAAACAATTTTATTCACATGGCACATTTTGATAATTATAGTCTACACTTACCAAAATCTATTAAAATAATTTCTATTACAAATATTTAAGCAACACACTAATGATATCTGAAATAAAATGAAGGTACTGAACATAAGTAACAGGCTGAGCACCCAAACCCGGAATTTACTGAAGCACTTAAAAAACCTAAACCCTTGTTTTTTGTTTTTCTTCTTAATTTCCATCTATTCAAGCTGCTTGGTTCAAATACCGACCCTTTCAAAATTTACAAATTAAGTGGATTTTAAAAGGACCAAAAAGCTTCCCTCCGTTCCAGACTTAAAGAAGAAAATGAAAATTCACATCTATTCTTGAACTCTTTTTCCATGGGAGGATATGGAACTATCTTTAACATACCTTCTGGTTGATGTAGACAGTTTTAAAGCAGAGGATCTGAATGAACTATTTACATCAGTGGACAGAATAAAGAAAGGTTGTACCATGACTAAATGACTTTCATGCTCTTTGTGCTTTGGTTGTATTCCAATTACCATATGCATAGAGCCTAACAAAAATCACAAAAATCCAGTTTTGCCTTGTCTCCCTTATGTTACATATCTCTTCACTCCAGACATACAGTACTAGTAAACACAGCCTTTCAGCCCAACATATTTCAAGTAATGGACTGGTGGATGGAAGTCCTACATGACAAATATTCTGCCAGAATGACTCTCTTGTTTAAACAGGGAGAGACTGGTAGCTGCACTGGTATGACCTAACCACTGGTTCGAGCATTGCTTGGTTAGGAAGCTCACAACTGGTCTCATCTCTCTTCTCTGAAAATCTCCCCTTCCTCCTAATTTCTCACCACCTGGGCACCACGACTCCAGCTGAAGAGCTGCTGTTCACAGTTGCAGTGGAGAGGATACACTTGATCGAGTACAGGGGAAAGCAAAGACAGACCGAGGAGTTTCAGATACTTCTGTAACAGGAAGGGGGGGGCAAATAATAGCACACCCACAGGCGCACTCCACAAAACTGACCCCAAAAAGTGAAGAGACTTTCAGCTTTCCCCCAAAAAGAGGTTAAATTCTGGCTTCAACTTGTACAAGTCAGGTCAAACTACACTACTCTTACATAAAAGTCAATCTTTAGCAAAACACAACTGGGTTGATTTTGCTTCCCAGTCACTACAGACACTGTCAACATAAAGACCAGTTGGCAGTTTTATCATGTCCTGGAAGCATGAGTACTCCTTAGAGATGATGTTCTCTCCTATGTTTTCCTTCCTCCTGGAAATTTTGTCTTTTGACTACCCTCCTAAACTCACTAAGACTGTCCTATTTTTGTTTGGTTTTAAGAAACATACAAGAATCAGACATTTGCTGTCCCACATTACTACTTCGCACCAGGCAAGTTTCAAATGAGAAGTACAGCAACACACAAGTTCTTGTTAGATATCACTGAGAAAATGGAAAACAGTTGATGAAAATGCATAAAAGAATGGGGGGGGGGGGGTAGCGGTTTTTTTTTTCTTTTTTTTTTCAAAGCAGAATGCATAAACTGGGTACAGCTACATGTTTGTCACAGCAATATCCAAACTGGTTCCTTAATTAGAAGTCTGCCTCTTGGGATAACATTTGCTCAGCTTACACCAAAGAAGAAAAAGCAGTAAAATGAATCAGTTTAACATAAAATAAGAATATATTATGAAAAGCAGTACCAAAATAGGAAAATTAAAATCTTTTTTCTTGGGATGGGCCAAAATTAAAGGCTTCGACTTACACAAACATTTTTTCCCCTCCTTTTAAAAATGACAACATGATAATCAACACATTTCTAATATTCACAAGTCAAGCAATCTCTTCCAGAAAAATCCTCTGAAAGAATAAGATGCATTTGTAACTACTTCTAAGTGCAGCTCCAGTTTGAATAATGCTCTGCAATATTCGTACCTAATTTACTTATTTTGCCTGGAAAAAGGAAAAACCCAAAACCCACAAACCAGATTAAACTTGAAATCTAAACCGACTTTGAAAATGAGACATTCCAAGCACCATAAAAGCTCTGGAAGTTGAAATACAAATGAAACAATAGCAGTTTACTAGAGTTGATCCTGAGAGCACCTTCCTGAGAGCACTCATATTGCAGAAATTCTCAACATGTGCTCCTAAGTTTGACTACTGCCTTGTACTGTACAAAACTAGGTATTTGTTCTTTAAGAACTGTTTCAAAACTTTAGAACTTTTGGATGTTTTTTGTTTTGGGTTTTTGTTTTTTTTTTTTTTTCCAGTTTGTACATGCGTCAGTAGTACACTTCCAAATCTGCCTAGGGTTATCTACTGACTTTACATCAAGAAGTTTAACTTCTCAACTTCATGGCCATCAGTACACTCTCGGTAGGAGCCAGGAATACAAATCCCCTATATTCTAAGCCATCATTTTAACGTTTGGATAACTATTGCAAGACAAGTAGCAGGTAGGACCCACATTGTTATTCTGAGAAATACTCATCAGCACAACCCTTTCATGCCTAGAACCCAGGCAAGAAAAAAAAAAAAAAAAGGTAGCACTAATAACGATTTTCATAACATTCTGACAATTTCTTTGTTGGGAAACACTCCGGATAAGCTGTAACTAAATTCGGAAGTTAGCAAGCCCTGAGACCTGGCCCCAATCTACTAAAATCCACATTTATTCACCTTACAGCAGTTCTATGCAATACAATGGTCAGCTATGGAATTTTCCTGCAAACCTACAAAAAAGTTTGCACAATAAACTCATCTGCAGTACATAAAATTATTCTACCTTTTACAACATACACACATTGATTATGGTATTTGCTGCACAGAGCTTCTTAGAAAGATGACTGAAGAGACAAATGCTCTCTTCAGATAAACTGCAAATTTGCATGTCAATACCACAGAATCAGCCACAGATTGACTCGTTTGGCATTCTACACAATTTCTTTGCTAGGACTGGTCTTCTACATTTCTCATGACTGGCATGATGATAGTTCCTCTAGTGTACAAATCAAAGTTCAGATTACTAAATAGTAAAATAAGAGCATGCCAGTTTTAATTCAGTGAACAGGGCACCCCAGGTAAGATGTTTGGGGAGGCTGGTAAATCTTCTCACAGGACAGACAAAAGAGGCTGCATTATCTTACTGTCTTACCTCAATGTCTCCACTTAATTCTTCAAGAGCATGAAAACATGTTAAGATATAAAATTACTACAGTAATTTCCAGTTCAATTCTTTCACTCTGAAGATAAAAGCACACTGGTGAAGTAACTGGTTAACAGAAATGATGGTCAATCACTGTAAACGCTCAGACTAGCAAAAATAAAATTTTTAGATGGATTTAAGACAACTTTTTTGGCTCGTAACTCCACTGTTGTGCATTTGCTTGTTAGACAGACTGATAACTTGCCGTCAAAATCTGGATGTACAGCTCTTCCAAAAGCTAGTTCTCAGTTTTGACACAGAAAATTCAAGAAACAAAAATGATGGACTTCTAGGCATCTTGATTAAGTCTTTCTTTTAAAATTCTGCAACATATGAGAAGTACCTGATATCTATAATGCAATTGTAACAGCGAAAAATTTTTAGTAATACACAATACACAGGATACCTATCCTAAAAGTACATCTACCTTCTGGGGACACAACGGGATAAGAGAGAAGGGACAGACACACAAAATCCGTCTACCAAGCCTGCCCAGCAGAAGAAGAGGCAATGATAAGTATCATCTGCACAATAATAAAATAATAATAAGCATAATAAAGCAATAAGCTTTTACTGTATCATTATTAAGCACTATATAAAAGGCATTTTAGCACTCCTAAGATTTTGCTTCTTTGAATACCTGAATTAATAAAAAAAGTACTCCTACTAGAGACATTGCACTGTGATCTTTTAATTCATTGTTCAATGTAAGTTTGAAACAAACCATAAAAGTCTGTCACCCATTTAACTCGGATGTGATTTATGTGTAAAATCTTGGTTGGTAGGAGAGTTTGATTGCGATTGCAATTTTTCAATACCCTGCTCTCCAAAAATACGCTCTTCAGCCCCTAAGACACATCCTGATAATGGTAGTAATTGAGGTTGCACGTGATTGAGGGAAGATAAGCAAAGAATACCGTTCATCACCTCTTCTAGTAGAAAAAAACCTAAGGAGCACTCAGGGCCAGTTTAAAACAACAGAGGAGACACTCCTTCAAGCCCTCCAGTTAACCACAGGAGCTCTGTCACTGTGTATTACAATCTGTCTGGTTTGAGGACAAATAAATGAAAGAAAAAGCCCCGTATCTAAACATAGCTAAAGACCAATTCTGGCTCACAATCCACCTGAGTCAAAGAGCACTGGAGCCCATGAAGGAATTTTGAAGACTTACCACTGTACGCTTGCCCTGTTAACACTCTTGTCTGCACTGGCCACTGCCACATAAAGAGATACTGAAGTTATGTGAATCCTTTCCTTGTCTATTAATGCTGTTTTAATGTCAAGTATCTCTTCCTGGATTTATGATAAAACTAAGATTTCAATTAGTGCCACCACTGCGTAGCAGTGCTTGCAACGTAGATACTTGTTCAGCAGAAAGAAGACACAGACTGATAGAATGAAGAGTTTGTACTTTCTTGCCAAAAGGGCAACAGCGTGTCTGGGAGAGAGGGAAAGAGGGAGGGAGACCTTTAGGCAAATACTGAACGAATGAGAACTGTCAGTAAATTGCCAAAATAAGAACTCAGATGTTTTTAACTATCAAACAGTGTATTAAAAAAGAAAAGCACTTAAGGATGAAAATGCTTATACTTAAACTTATCTTAAAAAATTTAACTGAAGTTACCCTGACCGAGCAAGAAATAAACACATAAATTATCAAAATGGTTTCTGATACACCTAAATACCACATAAAGCCTGTCTATGCTTGCACAACAATGCACACAGAGGTATCTTGTTATTTGCCAAAACACTTAGGCACATTTCAAAAAGTGAATACACCCATACTCTGTAGAACTCATTTTAAACCTGGATGCTCACATAAAAAAATATGTTCACGACCTAACCAATTAAAATCATAAAAATACTCTTTCCTTGACAAAAGCACCCCCCCAAAAAGTAATACAAGTTACCACGACTAAGCAGAAAACTAAAAGTCAAGAGAGTACTTCGAGGTTTTTATTCTTCTGTGAAGCCAGACCTCACTCTTTGAAGTAATAAATATTAACAAATTTCAATCTGATTGCAGGATATCCCTGCAACAGGTAAGTTAACACCTTAAAAATTATCTTTAAATTAAATTATTTTTTGAATGTATGTACTTATTTTGATTGATTTAGCTTCCTAAGTATATAGATACAGATTTTTTTAAATTATGCTTATTAGACATTAAGAGTTTTGGACTATTTGGTTTTTGGACTATTATGAAGCCACATAAGGAGTTGATACCACTAACTCACTAAAACAAATGACACATTTAGTCGTCAGTACTTCCCCCTTTAAAAAAAATCCTCAGCTAACCACTCAAAACTACATTCCTTTCAATTAAGATGCAGCGCATTTACACCAACAACCTGTTCCTTCCCCCCCTTCCAAATTGGCCAAATACTTGGACAACTGTAGTATCTGTTATCCTGCGGCCCAATTCAGAAACACTCCTAGGTTATCTCTAAGTTTAACTATTCTCCCGGTTCAGAGACTTTAAAAAAAGAAATAATCCTAAGCTTGAACTCCATGCTAGAATGAATTCAAATAAATCCGAAGTGTTTAAATTTAGATAAAAGAATTTTTGAAGCTTGAAACCCACATGGTTAATGAACTAATTAAGGACAAATAGATGTGCAGGCCTTAAAAATTTGAGCCCCAATTTGCCACTAGAGGTTAAAAAAAATCACAATGATGTTTAACGAGTTTTAACCCCAACATGAGTTTTAAAGGTTGCCGTATCTTAAGATAAATGCAGTATTTAAAAGCGAGACTTCTGACTCAACCTCCACCTTTTAATCTTTGTGTTTAACTAAAACTAGGTTTACACCCTTGCAATGAGGCCCTGTGCACTTTTCCCCAAACTATAACAATGCAATCTCCATTTTGAACAATGCACCTCATTTCCCTCCTTGGAAAGCTAGTTTTGTCTTAAAGCTAGTAAATGCTGGATCCAGTTATACCTCTGATTTCAAGAACCTGAAAATTTTCAGTGTTTCTGGTTTTGTTGGGTTTTTTTTTTTTTCAGGCCACTTCAAGTTGCATGTGCTTCCCTTCCTTTTAACATCAAGTTATATTTGCAAGCACAAGCCATCCTTTCCTGTATATATTTGAAAGAACCTCTTTGCAAGGCATGCATCTCGTTTCCCTTGTTTTTAAATATTAAGTGGATGCCCCATGCACTTTTGACATTGTTTGCAACACGTTCTGGTCTATCATGCATTTCTGCAGTCACTAGAATCTCCATGCATATTTTGCAAAGCATCCCCTTGTTTCAGCAAGTACTGCCCTCCCTCCCTCCCTCTTCTCGGTGCATGTGTTTGTAAGCATCTCCTAATGTTCCCCGCATCCGTGGGGTTGCCAGCCGTTAATCTGCATACCCCTCTCTCCCTGTGAGTGCTTGCAGGCATCCCTTCCGTACACGCACGGGAGAAAGAATGCGTGCGGACTGTATTTGCAAACCTAGAGGGAGCATGTGGGGTGCCCTCGACTTGTTTTAGTTCATCCCACTGACTCTCTACCTGGGGTGCTGCTGTAGGTGCTGTGGCTCCTGAAGCTGCTCTCAGTGCAATAACTGGCATCGTCTTCATCCTCCATCTCTTCAGGGTAGTCAGAGTCGTCGTCGTCCTCCTCCTCCATTATCTCCTCCTCCTCTTCCTCGTCGGAGTCCTGGTTATCCTCGGGGTCTCCCTCCTCTTCCTCCTCGGACACCATGCTCTCCTCCTCCTCTTCACTCTCATGATCATCGTACACCACTTTGCTGATGCTCCTCCTGGACGAGGCAGCCCTGCCTTGGCTGTTGCAGCTGCCTCCTCCGCCTCCTCCCCCTGCTCCTCCAGCCCCAGCCCTGCCCCTACCCTTACCGCTGCTGCCTCCCCCACCAGGGGTGCTGCTGCTGCCGCTGCCTCCCTTCCTCTTGCTGCCCCCCCTGGGGGAGGCGGTGGCGGGGGAAGAGGCCTGGGCAGCCCCGGTTCCCTTCTGCTTGGGCCCCGCCGTCTCCGCCTGGGCCGAGGTCGCCCACCTGCCGCGGCTGCTGCCCCGCTGTCGGGACCTCAGCCCCCCGATGGGGCCCGCCGGGGCGGGCGGAGCCGGGGAGCTCGCCTGAGCGGTGGCCGCCGCCGGCTGCTGCTGCTTGGGCGGCCTGCCTCGCCGGCCCCGCATCTCTGGGCGCTGGCCGAGGGGGGGAAGGGAGGGGGAAGGAAGGCTCGGGAGGGCGCTCGGAGTCCGGACAGGCGGCTACGGGGAAGCTCCCCCCCCTGCGAGGGATCCGGGCCGGGGAGGGGGGCCGCCGAGCTGTGAGGGCCGAGGGCTCAATCCGAATTGCCGGCGTCCCGCTCCGGATCGCCACCGGCCGCCATCTTGTTTCTTCGTCTCTGCCTCGGCTCGCTCCGCTCTGACTGGGGGAAGCGGCGGCGGCAGCAGGCCCCGAGCGCCTCACGTGACCGGCCGCGCCTCCCAGCCGCCGCCAGGGGGCGCCGCCGCCGCCGGCCGCTACAGCCATGTTGGAGCCGGCGCGCTGGGGCGGCCCCGCGGCCCCCCGGCTGCCTCCGCCGCGCCCCCTGCCCCTGCCCGCCCCGCCGCCGCGTCCCCCGGCGTGCCCCCCTCGCCCCAGCTCACCGCCACCTGCCACGAGGCGCTGCCTCGCCACCGCCGGCCACCACGAGGGTCCCCTCAGCCCTGGGCGCTCCCGGGGCGCCCCGCCGCGCTGCCCCGCCGCCGCCGCCGCACCCCCGCGGCCTCCCCCTCTCCCCACACCTGAGCGGCGCCGCCCGTCAGCGGTCCTCTCTCCCCGAGCTCGACCCGCGCCCTAAGGGGAGCCCCCCCGGGCTGCCACCCCTCGGCTCCAAGCCCCACGGCTCCGGGCGGCCGCGCACCGCTGCGGGGGCAGCCGCGAGCGCAGGGAGGCGCCGGGCCCCGCCGTCCCCTCCGCCGCGGGCAGGGGCTCCCCACGGGGCTCTTCCCGCCGCCGCGGCGCCCGCCAAAACCTGCGGCACCGCTCGCCCCTCAGCCTGCTCTCCTTCACCGCGCTGAGGCGGCGGCCGCCCGCCCCCGGCGCCCCGCAGCCCCCGTGCCCGCTGCCATCTTCAGCTCTTGCCCCGCTTCCACTCTTCACCCATGATATAGAAATTAAAACCTTCTTACAGCTCAGCCTTACCCAGCGCGAGGAGGGCACAAAGCAAAGTAAGACTGAGGAGATCACACAGGGCCCCACCATTTGCATTTTCGTCCATCTACTTTCTCTGAACTGCTGTGTCTGCACTTCACTCAGCACCAGGAAAATGAGATAGGCTTCATCTCTTTCGTACTCCCTCTGGTTTTCCCATTTGCCAGAGCCCCCAAAGGGCTAAAAATCTACATAAACCAATTGCACTGCTGGGTTTCTAATGCCACCACTTGAATTCAGGGTATGGGTTTCCTGAGCAAAAGCTGTACAAATTGAAAGCCAGCCTGAGGCATGAAAACATCTTGCATTTCTTCCAGCCAGCCTTTTCATGGGTAAATTGACACACATTGGGGATCCCAGAGAGTCTGAAGTCTTACCTTTAACAAATAAATGTGTTCACATTGTCATTTTCTCTCAGTCCCTTGGTTCTGTGTGATGTAAAACCCAATCCTGGTCATACCATAAGCATGCCAGCTCTATGTCCAATGTATAATTTAATTTGCATTCTCCCATAGTAATTTTTGAAGTGTCTTTTGTTCATTAACTTGTTGCTCAGGCAGACACCTCATTAAACCCACAAACCTGCTGCAGTGTCAAGCACGCAACAATGTCACAATGGCACCATGCAGCAGGGTTTAGCCCAATTTGCACTCTTACATCCAGCTTTTCATCTGCATCTCTTTTATATTCAGTTGCACTCTTTTATATTCAGTGTTGCAGCTGCACAGGCTCAGAGCCCTGTTCTAGACACAGCACGATACACACATAGCAACAGCAGTAGCCAACATTCCCTAAGCCCATTAACACCTTTATACTCGAGTAGGAACCTTTCAAAGTTACCTTTAGACTGCTTATGGCAGACTGATTTTTGCAACCTCTTAGAAGGTTGCATAGGATTGTGGTAACTCTTTAAATACACGAATGCACAGATACATGTTGGACAGAGATTATTTCACTATCTCCTTTTGTGATTTGAGAATCAAGCAACGGTTTCTAGTGTATCTACTGCACTAATACTCACAAAGCCTGTGGCATTGTGAGAGCATAGCATCTCTAAAATACTGTGGATTTTGTGTACCTGTAGTAGACCAAAGATGCTAAGTATCACTTGCTTTTGAATACTGTGAACCAGACTACCATGTCTCTTAATCTCATCTCTTATAGAGTTGTTGATATGAAAGTGCTTGCTGAATAGGACAAAGAATTTCAATTTTACAGGTGGAGAAATGGATGCATAGAGAGGTATGTTAACTTTCAGAGTCAGGACTACAAATTAGTCCTTTCCAACACACAGCTTAGCTCAGTACAGAGAAATCAACCACAACCCCTTAACCTACTTACCTACCTACCCTCGTCCACTTGCAAGAACAAAACATTTGTCCATTAGGAACTTGGAAGTTTCTATTCTGAATCTGCTAGTATAGTTAAATGAACATATTTATAAGTGAATTGAATACAGCAGGAAGAGGAATTTTTGGTAGGAGGCCCTACACTGCCTCCATATTCAAGACAGATGGAGAGAAAGACTCCTTTCAAAAGGCACTTTGGAGAAGATGAATAGCCTAGTTGTTCCAAGCTGTTGTCTGGATGGGTTCCTTGCTCCAAGGGTAAGGGAAAGAACTTAAGAACCTACAGCTGGATGGCATTCATAACAAGTGAGCATATGCTCTTGCTTAAATGATTGAGCTGCTTTTGCCCAGTCCTTCCCTCCAAACTATTTCATAACATTTATTAGGCACTGAATTTAAAGTATTCAGCTCTAGAATCAGTTACATGTACATTTATAAGACACCAAGGTGTTGCTGAGCAATGTTAGACTAGAGCTTAGCTGTAGACTAAACAAAGTCACACTTCACGTGACTTTTGCTGGTGTAATTCAGTATAATACCAATTACCATTTTATTTAGTATGATGAAAACCAAAGTATATCAATATAGTCATATGCTGAATTATATTAATATTCAATCACATTATTAGTAAAAATAAGAACATCTTATTTGCTATTCTGAACATGTATTGATGTTAATTCTATCAATAATCTCTGACGATTTGTCCCCAACCGTTTTATACTAGACTTCAAGAAATCCAGTATTATGCTTATCTGTCCCATTTTCCCCTATCCCAGATGAGCTTTCATTTACATGAATGTTCAGACCCACAAGTAGCTTGTAACAAGTCCGTTGTAAGCAAACACCTAATCAAAGTACAATTCAATAGATGCTTATACCTGTAGTATCTTCAACAAGTGTTGCTTTCGTAAAACTTTAGTTCATCGCTATTTTTAATAGAGACAGTCAAAACAAATCTAAAGCTCTGATACACTTTGAAATGCCAGAATTCTAGCAGTATAGATGAGGTTAACTTCAGGTGTTCACTCTTTGTCAACTTCCAAAGAGCCTTAAGACTTTTAACTGTGTGCAGCTACACAGCCAAAGTCCAGTAAGTTATGCACCTAGCACTTAAACTGTAATAATCTCATGTTCTAGCTCTAGGCAGAGAAAGGAAGAAAATGCTGCTGTTCATTCTGAGGCAAGTTTAACCTGAAAAAGGTTAAGGAGCCATTTATTCAAACAATGATTTCCAACATTCCGCTCCAAATCAAACTGGGTGGCTCCTCTGTGCCCAGTGACACATGCTTAAGTCAGCAGTATCAGAGAAAAATCACTATCCAGAAAGAGAAGTTATTTTCAGCTAGGTTAGTTCTTTGCTCCATAATCTAACAGGCAAGACACCATTCCTGCTCTGAGCTGTGCTGGTGTAGTCGTTGCATAGTCGGCTTAAAGACATGTCAAAACTCACTCCAAAGTCCATAGCATTAAACCTTACCTGAATGTTTTTATGCTCCTCTCCCCTTCCCTCAAAGCTTCAAATGTACATAGGCAAGATTTCAACAGATGAGTATTTAAAAAGCAGAAACTGCCTTGGATGTAATCTTTCAACATCAGAAAGCTTCAGAAATTTCTAAAGCAGAAGTCCCGAAGTACAGCTACTTAAGCTGAAATCCACTAACTCCATTCTGCAAGTCTGTGCAGGAACGCATGCTCTAGAGGAGCAGCCTCTCTGCTTGAGAACACAGTCATCTTCAGCTGATGGCAACCTCTGAGATAGACTGTAAAAATTGTAATTTAATAATGCAGTTATTACTAAATAACTGTACTTTGCTGCTTCATTTGAAGGAGGAGTCTATCTAGTTCCTGCTCCCTGTAACTCTTCTCCTTAGCTGTAGGCAGCCTCTGGATGCAGGTGTTTTAACAGATATATAAGATACATCAAACCAGCTTTGGATTATTGTAACTCAAGACTTTAAAGGCTGACACTACCACAAAACCCCTTCCCTTCTATTTTTTTTAAAAAGTGGCATAAGAGGACCTGGTTGGACTGGAAAGAAAAGCATGAAAGGGTAGGGTACACAAGTTGTGATACCATGACACAGAGGAAACAGAGAAAGCACTGTGATACCTACACTTAAGCTCCCTTCCCCATTTAAATCTGTAAATGTCAAAGATCTCTTTGAACAAAGTAAAAACAACTTAAAAATAGAAAAATAAAAGCAGCAAACTCAAACGAGTTCATCTATAGTTTACAACCTGAGTGGAAATAAGAGAACTTTGAATAATCTTATCAGAGACTTCAACTATTAAGTAGAATAAAAATGTCCACTCATTTGATGAAACACCCGTTGAAGCCCTGCAAATAGCCTACTAATTCTTTGCCAAGAATCATGTGGTATTTTAGGGTGTTCTTATGATTACATATCAAAATTACACATGAAAATATAAGCAAGTATCCAGCTTCTCATCCAGTCAAAAAGAGAGCTTTTAATACACAAGTTTCAAACTTACAACTCCTGTGTAGCTACAGAGTAACCGTGCTCCTTCTGTAGAAAACAACTTTTCACATCCCCAATATGGAGTGCTAAAACATCCTCATCATAAAAGGAATCAATAAAAAATAAATTTGTTAATAATTCATTTCAAATTCAAATAAGTTCCAGCACTTCAATAGAATATGTCTGTGAGTCTTTCTGGTGGTTAAGTCTTTGTAATTCTCGCAAACTTCCTTCAATCTTGTTGAGTTCAGAATAGAACCGTACCTAAAAAGAAAACACAGATACTTACATAAGTATGAAAAGAATTAAAATTTATTTTACATCAATATACTGTGGTTCTGCACAGTTTCTGATACTTAAACCAAACAAACATAACAGCTTTTGAAATCAAAATGAGAAAAGAGAGGCAACTGCCATTTCATGTTCAGGAAGGAGCATGCGGAGAACAGACATTATTTGATTCACCATATAATTTGCTGTTGCCTGCCCCTGCCCCCACTTCTTAACACCATATTCTAAATCCATACTAAATGAAATAATTATTTCAGAAGACGCAACTTACTTGGGCTCTTACAAACTTATGCAGGTTTGAAAGCAACTCTTTTGCTTCTGGTAGCATCACCATAACTGTGAAGTGAGCATCGAGTAATAGGCACATCCAATCCATGATCTGAGGACAAACAAGAAAAAAACACTTACACTTCATGACATACAATCGATGCAGATTTTGCTTTAAAAGCTGAACTCTGAAACATGAACTTCTAATGCAAAATGCATGGTTTCATATTTTAAGGCAACATATTTATTTTCTGATGGTAAAAAGCACTATGTTACACCTGACCATACAGGTTATATTAATAGACAATACTCTGCAGAATGAATGTAGATCTCATTTGATTTTAGATATTCACAACTACTCACTCAATTACACACCACAGGAACCAAAGGAAGGACAACTCTCAAACTCTTACAACTAGTTTCTCACCTGATTTATATTTGGAGAGCGTACTCCGGGAAGAGTGGTATTAATTTTTTCACTACATTTCACATACAGGTAGTATAAATACCTGAGGAAGAGCTAAAAGTAGAAGAGTCAGAACATTTTTAAAGCACAAGCATTTAACAGACTGAGGAGTTTTATCCTGCACACAGTAATAATACTCACACTATTTTATTTGTTTTTTAAAGCAACATAGATGATGGTATACTATGCATTAAAAATAGGTTTTATGGTTCTCTTACACCATCCACAGCTAGACATTTGAAAATTCTCAGCAATATTCAATGTAAAGTTACATTCAGGGTAATCTTTGTTCCAGTCACCGTGTCAGTGAAATTTAATTCAGACACAGACTTTTCTAGGAACTTTGCTAAAAAGTGTACTAGCATTAACGATTTTAGTCCCAGTTTCACTTTCATCAGCCAACAATAGATTGCTAACTGTCGGAATCAGGTCAACATCATTTTGTGCTAAACACAAGTCAAAGATTTCTTGCTCCAAAAAAAGAATTCAAGGAGATGGGTGCTAAAATGAGCTTTGTTCTCATGTGTGGGCTTTCTGATTAACTGGAAAACCACATATGTTCTCAGGTACTGTGGTACATGCAGTTCTTGAAGTTATGTTTCAGGTTCTGAGGGTCAGGGGAGTGTTTGTTTTTGTTTTTTGAACTAAGAGGATCTGAGATTGAATACTTGAGCTTGCTTTGCATTGCATCTGGCATTTTACATAGTGTACAATTTGTTTCTCATACTTTCTAAACTTCTATTTCTGATGGAACTGACTACATTAGCATGTCTTGCACCTTCCTCAAAAAGCATCCAAATCAAGAAGGTAACAAACCTTAACTTGCTAACAAAATACAAACATTTCCAAGCAGACCGTGCCATAAAGAGCATTTCTTTTTTACATTTTCTAAAATAACAAAGGACTACAAAAATTAGTAAAATATTAGTGTAGAAAAATAGTCACTAGCATTACATCTTACTAGGCATCTTAATTTCATTTTCATCTATTAGTTTGTGATTCAGACTGCAGTATGAATGACAAGTTTCTGATATACAATTGAAACACTCTTCCCTCTCCCTCCTCTCAAAGTAATAGGGGTTTTAGAGCTTTTTGATTTTAACCTACTTACAACAGCTTGCTGAGCTGGAAGGTTTTTCAGATGAGGCAAAAGAAATGTTTCACTGTAAGCTGAAAGGAGAACAGCATTTCTGTGCAGTACTATTAAGGAAATAAAATTACAGGAAAAAATACCATATTCTACAAACCGAAGTGAATTCTAATTAAAATATTTCTCTAAGTTCTTTGAGAGAGGTCTATTTCAGCTTTTGAATCTCCTTATTTCTGTTGTGAAATACATACAGCAACTGAAACATCACAATACAGTTAGCTTGAACAGTTCTGTTTACTGCAAGTATGTAATAGGTTAATTTGTTTCAAGAGGCAAACATCAAAATAATTGATGCTATTTTCTATTGAATAAAGTTTTTTTACACTTTTGCAAAAAATAATAATAAAATATTTTAAAAATACATAAATGTTTAAATTTGTGTAGATGCTTTCTAAAAGTTGATTGTTTCTATTCTATTAGAATAGAATTCTATTAGAATATATATATTCTAAACAATTTTTCTACTGAATAGGAACTTCTTTTACCAGAACTTCTCAGAAATTTCCACAATAATGGAAAATATGTCTTTTAGTAATATTAAATACAAACATTCACATCACATATAACGCACAGACTTCCTTCATTAAAACATACAGAGGATACAATAATGCTGCCTTCTGTGGTCCAACTGGGCAGAGTTCACCATCAGTTGTCAGATGCCTCTTCTTTGTGATTTTAGTATCCCAGATATCTTGTTCCAGTTCTGCATTGAAACCATTTTCTACAATTTCAGTCTTAACATCTTTACTGTTGAATTCAGTATCAATGTAACAGATTACAGATTCTAGATTCACATCTATTCTTTGAAGATAGGCTTCACTAAGGCTGTAGGAGAAAACATCACATTTAATACTTTCAATTATTAGCTTCAACATCAACAGTAGTACATACTACGAACTCTTTGAAGCTTACTATAGAAGGAAAAATATGTACTAAAATACAGTCTTGCAGAATGAATAAAGGTGATGAAAGAACCGTTAATGTTTTGTAATTATTAACCTTGAACACTACATGTACTCCTTTTTTATTCCAACAATGTTAGTTAACTGTCATGGGCTGACTTACAGGTTATGCCCCCTTCAAAACTGTTATTCTACCTGTAGTGGGACTGCTTCAACTCCTAAGACAGTTACGATTTTCCTAATACTTATTAATAAAGTATTTGGCAGTTTTAAGGTGTGAAATTACAAGATCTGATGTTTTCTTAAAAAAAAATAATAATCCTTTTTGCTCTGGAAGCCTAGAGGAACAGTTACAACAGTCTTTTCTTTTGGTTACAGTGCCTACCTAAAACTTCATTCTTTTGGGGATATGGAAGCCATTTTTGTCATGAACTTAAAAGAATCAATCTTTTTTTGTGGGCTTCTTAACCCAGGTAAGGTCCAAATTAAGTCTGTTGCTCAGTAAATAGACAGGTTAACAACATATGGATGCGAATGCCACTCAAGCCAGCAGTGCTACTAAAGGCATGTTCATTTAATTACCATTTATATAGTTCTTAGAATTAACATATGCAACAGACATCTCGTAAACACTTTGTCAGTTTGCAAGACTGCAACATACACTGTACTCAAAATTAACAATTCAATGCACAGTATTAATTGCTCATCTACATAAATAAAGCCGTTCTTTGCAAAACAGCTTTTTATTAAGGGGCTTGGTTTAGTGAAGAAAAAAAAAAAAAAAAGAGAGAAGTAATGCCAGTTTACCTTAAAAATACTTTCAAGCAAGCATAAGTAATTTCTTCAGGAATATCTGGAAATCGTTGTAAGCAGTTTTGTAAGAGATAAACATCTTTTTTCTCCAAAGCAACAGCCATTAAATCTGGACACAAACTGTAAGAATATGGAAAGAATAAGCTGCATAGATCACACCCACTGCAAACAACATGGACAACTAATGCATCAGTACTGATCTTGTTTACACAAAAATCCATCTGGGAAGTGTCACCTTCCTCAGAAAATAAGCATAAGCACCTTTGATAGTAAATTCCGATAATTCAAGACTGCCTTATAAAAAGAACTAATTTTCTACTTTTTATTTTTAAAGACTATTCCCTACAATTAAAAAAAATGCAGAATTATCACCTGTAAGACAAGTCTCGGGTTTGGACTATCTGTAGCAGGAAATTTTGAGGATAGTACTTTGGATCTGTTTTACATCTGTTTATAAGGGCAGTTATTACACATCCGATGGCGGCTTGGAAATCTGGCATCTGTGCTTTTGACATCAATTGTCTCAACTCATCTTCCAATACGGTCGTGGAAGCATCCTGAAAATGACAAATACTGTGCAACTCAGAAGTACAAAGCATAAATCTGATTCTTACTAAGAATTCTTACTAATTGGACCAAGGAGAAAAACAGACTGATTTTTTTAATTTCAGCTAAAAAAATTTACAAAAATACCCTCACCCCTCTGTGCTTTGGTAATCTCTCTGAAGGATGAGCGCGCCAAATGAGGGTAATTACTCACTCAGAACTCACGTAAACAGTATCTTTCAATAACGGCTCATAGATTATCCGCCTGTTACTGCAGTAACATTACCAAGGTGTCTAGCCACGGTAAAACTATAGGAATGTTCACACAGGAAGGGATGCTACTTAAAGTACCACAACACTGGCAGCAAGTTTTAGAAAGGAACTAAAGAGCTTATTGCTATATTTGCAGTGGAATTCCTAGCATTCTGACTTTTCTAGATCCAAAAATGTCTTCAACAAAATTAAAGCCATACCTAAGAATCTAAAAAAAGCTTAAAAAAGCAGAGTTCAGTGAAATATCCTCCAACTTTACTTATTGTAAGAAAGATTGTCATTAAAAATGACCAAATTTGTGCAAGTTTTCAGAACTCAGCTGTTATTAGCCCTGTATTGTACCATTCCCAAACCCATTCCTATGAAAAAACTTTGATTTCGTCATGCCCAAACACTATTCTTGCATAGTAACAATAGTAGTAATAATACCCTCCAACTCACCTGTTCAAGGCAGCTTTGTCAACCTGATATGTGCAAGAGGACATGGAAAAAGATAATAGCTTAAGAGACAACTAAAATATTCTGAGAGCATCTAAAACACTACTTAAGGATATTTGGTTTACTTACTTTTAGATTTAGTAAGAGCTGCCCAACTGATAAGGTATCTGGCTGTACTTTAGCAACAGTATTCCTTTTTGATCTTAACTATTACAAAGAAAAACAAAAAGTTATTATTCAGCTCCAAAAAGATGGTACGTATTTAAGGATGTTAATCAAGATAACTAGGAACTTCATGTGTCAACTTGCTGCACAAATTACAATTAGTAACTGGGTAGTCCAACTCCAGAAGCAGTGTTAGAAACAATGAGTAACAAACACAAAGTGAAATTTCCTTCTGCTGCAATACCTAAGAAAGTAGAAGTAGCAGCATGGGAAAGAGACAAAACAAAACCCTCATGCTCCTAAGGCTAACTTACAGTCATTCTGGACTCTGATTTTAGGGCTACAGACTGCTGTGAGTGAACAGAAACCGCCAGCTCTTCATCTCCAAGGGTATTCCAGTTTACAAACGAAGAGACATCTGTGGACACAAGAAAGAAACTATATGAAGGTCACACTTAAAGTTCATTTACTAAAGTATGACTATTACACCAACTTCTTAGCAGAAGAATCATAAGAATAGGTATTTACTGAAGTATAATCCGATTCATTTTATACGAAGACAGTTTCCAGTTCTACCTCAGCAGCAGGTAATTTTATCACCCCTTTTGCATACTTTTTTTCCATTTAGCCTCTGGGAGGAAGAGAAGTTATTACACAATTTATTGTGAACATTACTTGCAACAACATTTTCCTAGTGCAACGCTAGATTAAAGACACTATGCCAGTATAATTTTAAACTAACTAAGGTTTGACATTGCCCTATCTAATCACAAACTCTTTGAAATAAAATAATTTATGGGAGACAGCACTTCATTATGTTTTCAGTACTCATAGCTGGCATTGTAATATTTTCAGTAATTCTGGTATTTGAATGACAACCCAGACTGAGTGAAGCCACAACAAATTCAGACATCTGTGCACTTCGGTGTTCTCTGAGCAACAGTACCTTTAACAGCTAGGAACAGAGTATGTGTTAGGTTACTTCAAGCTGTTCAGATTAAATTGATTTTATAGGACTGTATAAAAATAATTTTCGTACAATTTCAGAAGTTTTCCCTTTACGAGATCTTTTCACTGTAATTATAAAAATTCTTACCAGGGGTTTGACTGTCCTTGAGCTTTCCCACAGCAGCTGCCAAGGATGACGTTTCACACTTGTACATAATTACTGTTAGTACTTTCCCATGAGTAAAAAAAAATTTTTCCTCATAACACCACAACTAGAAAATATTAAAACATATTGTTAATAAGGAGATGAGCAGAGAAGCGTGTTCTTGCACAAGCTGATGTTTAACTCCTTAAGTAAAAAATTCAAATAAAAGTCAGCGATCAGATTATTTTAAATTATTTTTGGTAGGTTTACCACTTATTAGCAGACCTTCATTAACTGTTGATTTTAAATACAGAAATAAGAAGCATTCTGTTGAGAATTTTCCAGGAATGTCTTAAAGTACAGTGGCTGCTCCAAAACATTAAGCTCACCTGATAATTTTAAATTCCCTCTTGTACAATTTTAAGACAAAACCAGTCACCTATTCTATTTCACTAGTACATTTATTACTTCGGTGTCACTTTACTTATCATAATTGATACCTGAAAAACTTGAAATGCTATTTAGGGGCATGCAGGGATCATTTAGGCCATCAATTGCAAACTGTTTGAATAGAATAGATACTGAGTGGGTTTTCTGTTTAATTAGCTATCGCATTCTCCCCGAATAATCAATGCGATCAGAAATGAGAAGGTACTGAATTATCAAAGAAACTGCCATAAGCCACCATTCTCCCACCAAATATTCTAACAAAAATAGCTTACAAACTAGCCAATATTGTTTCTGAAACTGACATTCACTGCTCTTCCAGACAGAAGCAGAACTCCGCAGCCCAGCAGCCTCTTCACTGCTATTGTGCCAAATGCACAAAACTTAAGGACCACAAATTAAAGATTGAGCTTACTTGTCCGCTGGTGCCTAGGGGCAGCTCCTTTGAAGTCTGCAATGTCTGAAATTTTGTATTCCATATTGTTAGGCACTCTAGGGAAGATAAGATACAAAAGTTACAACCCCAAAAAGCAATGTCAGTGCTACATTTGCCTTTGCTACTTTCAGTTACAAACACTTAAGGAAACAGAAATAACTGTTTCAAAATATCTGTCAGTAATGTACTCAACATTAGGAATGAAGTAATTCTGGTTAGATCTTAAGAAAAATATTTCAATGTGATTTAGTTTTCTAGTGAAGAGCTTTAAACAAGTACTTGTAGCAAAAGGGACAGCAGCCAGTGCAGCTTCCAGTTAGGAAGAACATTTTGTTATACAATGCTATGTTCAGTGGCTTAAATTTGAATTCATCCCACGTTTCAGAAGTTTAGGCTTGGGACTGAAGCGCTTGTTTCACTTTAGACACTGATTTCTTACAGGACATTAGGGCTGCTTCCCCACGTAGGTCCTTTTACAAGTTTCCAAGTCCTTTTAACTCCCCTCCATCCATAAGTTCTCTCACTGCATATACTCAACTCTTTCACAAACCATATGGAGGCAAACACCGAAACACGACAGTGCATATGGTCCTGCAACCCACTACACAATTTACTGGTGAAAGTTATCTTTCAGCTACTGCTCTGAACGGCACAGCTTAACTACGTACTAGTTTCAAGAGCCAACTAACATTTTATTTGCACTATTTCCTGCTTAGCACTTTGCCTAAGGAAATTTTAGACCTTATGGCATCTTAATCTCATTTTTCAAGTTACCTTTGCATTCGTCACCAGATGCACCTAGACTTCCTAACACTGCAATGTGGTCTTTATCAAGAACAACGAAAGAAGTTCCTTTTAGAACACTTCCAGATACCAAAAGGTTCAGCAGTAGTGACTTGGACAAAATCTGTTCTTCCTCTTCAGAATTTTGCTGCAGAGGTATCAGAAACTTGTACACAGAGTAATTGGAATCTGCCAAAAAAACCAGGTGATTACTCTTTTATGATCTGTTGTTGTGGGAAAACTATCTGATATAATATGGCAAAAGGACATCCAAAGAGAACAAAGTCCAGTGAATGCTGAAAGAAGAAACAATGTAGGATATTTGAATGACACAGTATGATGCAAAGCAGCAAAACAATGCATAGCTAGCACGAGATCTGCAAGGTACAATCATAATATGTAGGAACAGTGAGCCTTTGCAGCCATTTAAATGTAGGAAGGTTTATTTACTACTTCTACCACTAGCTGTTGCAGAAAGATTAAAGAGCTCAAAATATTAAACAGTAATCCATAAATATCAACATTTTATCTCTTTCCATACAATTATTTGCTTTATTATTACAAGTCATTAGAAAATATAACTTACACAAACACAGAAGTGTGATGATTTTATTTTTTATATACGCTGTGAAACTCAGTGGCTTAGATAATTCCTGTTGTTCAAGCTTATATTTGTGTAGACTATTCATCTTAAGTTTCTTTACGTAGACAAAAAAATCCCCATCCTAAAACAAGAGAAAATAAATTTTTCCTTTAATTTACATGAAGAAGAGATAACAGAAATTCAGATATTAGTACTGCTTAACTTTGAATGTTATGCAAAATTAGGAATTTACATTTTCTATAGGACATACAATCCAATTCAGAAATGTTTGTGCACTCAAGCACGTAAAGAAAATTCTAATTTGATGCAAATGGATTAACACAAAGAAGCACAAGAATAAAGACATTTCTGTATAATTATTTTTTAATTTAATAAATTAAATATTTCAATTTAATATTAATTTTAAATAAATTTTTAAAATTATAATTATTTTTTAATAATTAATAAGTCACTGACAATAAGCAAGTATTCTACAACAACGAAGAGTCACACAATGTCTACTGTATTTAATCTTAATTGTTCTTTGAAGTTCCAAGAGCTAGACTACTCAGCCCTGAAATCAACACAACTTCAATATAACTCTTCTATCAGGATATTGATTAAATCAGGATAGTGATTTCACTAAAAGCTCTTAAAATCCAATGAAACAGGTTATGAATTTTAGAAAAAGCACTTAGATTTGGTGCTATGAAAGTTTTAAAAAAAGAGGTATTCAACTCACTTTCTCAGTAGCGAAAATTAAGATAGGTTGTTGACCTTCATTAAAAGCTTCACTCCACCTAAAACCAGAAAGCTGTATGAACATCTTCTAAATTCGAGGACTATACCTAAAATCATATCACTATGCCTTCAGCAGCCTCTTAAATTTAGGATACCTGTATAACTAGTTCTAAGACTTTAAAACCAATGTGTTGGAAAAAAACACCCAACCCCAAGACCTTGGTCTTCAGATTTGTCCCCTATCGCCTCAAAAAAGGGAACAAATTTCACCATCATCAATTCCTCTGAGCAAGAAGCAAACTTGATAAAATTGTATCACTTACTTGATGACTTCATCTGAGATAACGTTTTCAATTTCTTGTTGTGGGGCTTCCAAAAGGACATCTAAAGTTCGAACACCACCTCCTTTGAATAGCACCAGTGGTCCTCCATTGGGTAGCGAATGTATTCTGTATACATCAGCTGAAAGCTATATATATATATAAAAAAATATTCTATGTTGTTCAGCACATAACCTTGAAAGCCAAGTTTTTACCCACGATTTTTTTTTAAGTTCTTTAAATAAATGACTAACAGAATGATGACCCTGTAAGATTCCTAATCTAGAATCTAGCAGATCTAGGAGTTCCCGATTTGCTGAAATGCTATAAATAATGCAAATCTCTACCCAACAAAAAGTGTCCCAATGAACATCACATTTCTGAAACACATCAGAAAAAACAAGACTGAGGGCAAGGAGTTCAAACAACTGCTATACAGCAAAACACGAAGTGTTGTTTAACACATCCACCAGCAGAACAGACAAAAATAATCTGTATTTTAACATCATTCACCAGCTTTAAAGAAAGTCCTCTGAAACTGGGCTTGCGATACCAATCATTTTAAGAGAAATACTCTGATGATCGAGTCTCTCAGTCCGAGTGGATTCCTTGCAATACTCCAGAACATCATGAAACACAAGTTAAGACAACAGTCAGCTAAACGTGATATTACCAGTACTATGAAAATCAGTATCTCTTCTCTCCACCAGGTTTCAAAATGTTAACATAAAAGCAAACACATGTAAGAGACTTACTGTTGCTTTAAATACTTTGTCCAAGTTAATATCTTTGTCCTTCCATATTCTTAAAACCTTTAAAGAGAAACATTTTTTAAGCACAGTAAAACAGTAATATATAGACTTCTCAGCATGCAAAATACCAGCAATTGCATGTCACTGAAACACAGGAGGAAAATATACAGAAAGCATTTATTCACAGTAACCTGAGTGGAAACTGACCCAGGGGAAGTTTGCATGGGAAGAAGCTGAAGCAGAGACAACAGGAATACAAACCAAGCTCAGAAATCTTGAATTGGAAAGAAAGGATAGGAAAGAGTAAGGTTAAAGAAAATGATCCAGCAGAATCCTAAATTAAAGTAGATCAAAGTGATGGAGACAGACTAAGATAAAGATGACCTGATCGAGGAGAACAATGAAAGGTCAGGAAAGATATTTCATCAACAACAATACTAAAAAGCCAAAGGTTCATCGTGTGCTGAGCAAACACTGCATGTGCACAGACAGGGAATGTTTAACTGTAAAATATGAGCAGAAAAACAAGGATGGAAGTATGAACTGTTTTAACCATTTTGGTACAGTAATCACATAGTTGTAAATGTTAACCAGGCTACAACGAGAGAAATAACTTATTCTTAGAGAATGTGTGCGTGAAGCACTCTTCACTGGAATGCTTTAGTTTTTCAAAGGCCACTGCATAACTGAACAGACGATCTCCGTATCACTGACCAAAGAACACATGGTGCAGCTGCAGAACGGCTCATCCCTGTCCCCTTGAAGAACAGAGGTGACCTGACCTGCAAGAGTGCTGGAGCTCCATGCATTTACATTTAACCAAAAATGCAGCACTGCTAATTTCTCCCCTATCTACACTCACTTAAAAGACTTGGTATATCCTTTTTTTCCTTTAAGAACAGATAAAAGGATCTCACCTTGTCATCATGAACAGCTATGTATTCATGAGTTTCAAAGTTGCACACAACGGGACACGTGATAATCTGCCCATGTTTAACGGACCAACAACCTAGTGGCTTCTGATCTGAAACCTAGAAAGAGTAAGAACAAAGTAAATATAATTAAAATCTAACATGGTACACTTTGGAGATTCTTCTCATGACAGAAAGGAATTGCAAAGTAGCCACATCTGATCTGAAGAACATTAAAATATGGAAACTTCTATACTCAGAACTTCCACTTGAGCATTCCTGTTTGTGACTTTAATACCAAAAGTTCCAGAGTAACACGAAAGAGCTCCACATCAACTCGAATTCTTTCTTTTCACATAAGAAGTAACTTTGACCTGTAACCAATGAGCTTATGCCATGAGGCACAGGTACAAGGCGTGGCTTATCCAAAGTGAAGATACTACTTTTAATGACTAGTGCAAGTTCTTTTACTCACTAATGCAACCAGGCACAGAACCACGCTTTTTCTCTTCCTATTTGAGTGTAACTATTGAAACCAAGAGCAATAAACTTTACTGTCTAAACTCACTTTACAGATGATTGTCTACCTGGACTTTAGTAAAGCCTTTGACACAGTCTCCCACAGCATTCTCCTGGAGAAACTGGCTGCTCGTGGCTTGGACAGGCATACTCTAAGCTGGGTTAAAAGCTGGCTGGATGGCTGAGCCCAAAGAGTGGTAGTAAATGGAGTGACATCCAGCTGGTGGCCGGTCACACGTGGTGTTCCCCGGGGCTCAGTGCTGGGGCCAGCTCTGTGCAATACCTTTATCAACGATCTGGAGGAGGGGATCGAGTGCACCCTCAGTCAGTTTGCAGATGACACCGAGTTGGGCAGGACTGTTGATCTGCTGGAGGGCAGGAAGGCTCCGCAGGGGGGTCTGGGCAGGCTGGACTGATGGGCCGAGGCCAGTTGTATGAGGCTGAACAAGGAGAAGTGCTGGGTCCTGCCCATGGGTCACTGCAGCCCCACGCAGCGCTGCAGGCTGGGGCAGAGCGGCTGGGAAGCTGCCCAGTGGGAAAGGACCTGGGGTGCTGGTTGACAGTCCGCTGAACATGGGCCAGCAGTGTGCCCAGGTGGGCAAGAAGGCCAACAGCATCCTGGCTTGTAGCTGAAACAGTGTGGCCAGCAGGACAAGGGCAGTGACTGTCCCCCTGTACTTGGCCATGGTGAGGCTACACCTCAAATCCTGGGTTCAGTGTTGGGCCCCTCACTGCCAGAGGAACCCCGAGGGGCTAGAACATGTCCAGAGATGGGCAGCGGGCTGGTGCTGGGGCACAAGGCTGATGGGGAGCAGCTGGGGGAACTGGCGGGGTTTAGCCTGGAGGAGACTCAGGGGGACACTGTCACTCCCCACAGCTGCCTGACAGGGGCCGTAGGCAGGGGGGTTGGTCTCTGCTCCCAGGTAACAAGCGACAGGACAAGAGGAAACGGCCCCAAGCTGCGCCAGGGAGGTTCAGGTTGGATGTTGGGCACATTCCTTCCCTGGAAGAGTGGCCAAGCAGTGGCGCAGGCTGCCCAGGGAGGTGGTGGGGTCACCACCCCTGGAGGTGTTTAAAAAGGGTGTAGATGTGGTGCTTAGGGACCGTGGTGGCCTTGGCAGTGCTAGGTTAATGGTTGGACTCGATGATTTTAAAGGTCCTTTCCAACCTCAATGATTCTATGAGTTACATCTGGCTGCTCTGAGGGTACCCAATCCCCTCTCCTCAGTCTAGAGCTACACTGGGCATATTTACCAACACATTTATGCCCTCGCTTATGGTCTTGTCAGGGAGGACTAAACAACCTAAAGGAAGCTGTATCATGAATCTGCTAAGCTACAGTCCCTAGCCCCATGAACGTGAACGCCATTTAAAGATATAAACCCAAATATTCCTACAGTTTCTTATTCCGGTCTACTGAAAGATACGCGTACGTTCAAAGACACCAGAGCATGCTTCCAGGTTCAAGCGCCGCTAACCGAACTGCTCCATCCCGCAGGCACCGGGCAGGCGGCCCACAGCGGCTGACAGCCGGGCTGAGCGCCGCCACCGCGGCTGGTCCCCCCGGCTGGGCCGCCACAGGCCCCGCAGCCTCCCGGGGAGCACTGCACGGGCGGGGGCTGGGGGGAGAGACCCGGCAGCGCGGGGCAGCGCAGCGGAGCGCGGCCAGGCCGGGCTTCCTCCCCGGAGCGGGGACCCCCGCCCGCCTCCCGCCGGGGCCGGCAGCCCGCGGGCGGGCCGAGCCGCTGACAGCCGGGCCCGCGGCCGCGCTCCGGCCAGGCCCGCCGGGGGCAGCGCGGCCCCGAGGCGCCGCCGCCGCCGAGGCGCTGCCCGGGGCCCCTCCCGCAGGCCGGGGCCGGGCCGTTACCTTGAAGAGCGTGGCCGTCCTGCCGCGGTCGGTGAGCAGGACGTGGTCGCGGTCGGGGCCCGGCTGCAGGGCCAGGAGGCCGCCGCCCAGCCCGACGCCGCCGCTGGGCCCCAAACCGCACAGCGTGAAGCTCTCGCACAGCGCCGCCATGCCGCCCGCCGCCACCTCTCGCGAGACCCGCCGCGGCGCTCCCGGCGGGGCACAGCGCGCATGCGCCGCCCCCCGAGGAGCGGCGGAAATGGCCGAGGCCGCTCGGCAGTTTCCGGGCTCCGCGGGCGGTGGGTGCGGGCGTGCCCACGGGAGGGGCGCTGTGTGTGGCGGCTTGGTGCGCTGCTGTCGTACGGTAGCGCCCTGCCGAATCGGGCCCCGTGGTGCCTCAGGGTGGGGGGAGGCTTCGCCAGCCGGCGTTTGCAAAGCGCACAAAAGCGCGACGCCTTCCGAGTATTTTAACTATGGCGGAATAAAGAGGAGCCGCCCGTGTCGCCGAACGCCGCTGCGCGGCCAGACAACCAGCGGCATGTGGGATTCCCTTTATTGCGCTGTTTGCCGTGTGTTTCGCGCGCGGTGTTAGTCGGGTCGTGCCCAGGGCCGCCAGGAGCCGCCGTTGGGTGCGGGGCAGCGGCGGGGCCTCGGAGCAGGGCTGCTGCCGTTCGGCCTCTGCGCCGCAAAGCACCGTTGGTCTTAAGACTGCTGTAATGAAATGTATTCCCGCCTGCTGAGACGTGCCGTTTTTCCAAGGGAGGAAGGGTGGATGCCTGCCCTCAGCCAGGGCCCGCTCCTGCGGTTTTCCCAGCGGCGGGGTCTGGTGCGGGGGTTTCACGGGTGTCACGTATATTCACATGTCGGTGGTGTGGGATTGTAACACGGGCCCGAGCTGTAAACAGCACCGAGGCGATGCGAGTCACCAGCCAGCCCAGCCAGCAGCTGGGGACACGCAGGGGCTGGGGACGAGCAGGGGCTGGGGATACGCAGGGGCTGGGGACACACAAGGGCTGGGGACACACCGTGGCAAGGGCTGGGGACACGCGGGGGCCGGGGACACACAAGGGCTGGGGACACGCAGGGGCCAGGGACACACAAGGGCTAGGGACACGCAGGAGCTGGGGACAGGCCGTGGCAGCACTGTCACACCAGGCTCCAGCCGTGTCCCCCTGGCAGAGAGCAGCCATGGCCTCACGCCGGTGGCAGAGCCCCGGGCCGGGGTCCCGCAGCCCGCAGAGCCCATGGCCACCCCAGCGGCGAAGCCACCCAGGAGCCACCACCGTCTCCAGGCCCATCCCAGTTCCTGGTGTCTGGCCCGTGCTGTTGTTTCTGAGCTGAACGGAGACCAGCTGCTCCCCATGCAGAGAAAGCTGTCCGGGGGAGTCAGCCGCTGCTGAACCGCCTAAAAGAATCCTTGTACATGGGCAATTTCTGCTGACCACAATTAACTGACTCGTAGACAAGTCTGAGAGGTTTTAAGCGCTCTCTTTTCCAGTCTTTTCCAGTCTTTACAACACTGGGCCACCAAATCCTGCATAGAAAATTACACTTCCTACTGAAAAACTTCCTTGTCAACCAAATGGCCATTTACAAATCAATAGGCCGGCCCCAGACCAAGGAGCACTGGCCTTAAGAAACTCGTTTAAAAGCTGAGGCACAACAAAACTCCGGTAATTGTTGTAAAGGGTTTAAATTTTCCTTACAAGGGCAATTCTTTGTGGTATTTACTTTTAAGGAAGTGACTTGCAGAGCTGGGGGTAGAAATGTTCGTGGATATGTTCCATTGATATGTTATCTAGATATGTTGTAGTTATATACATCCATAGATATGTTAATGGAGACCTAGTCAAAGAAAATAGCCACAGTTGTAAAGAATAATTGTTGGTAGTTTATTTACAACAAAATGAGAGGGAAAATACAATATTAAAAATAATAAATAATTCGGAAAAAATCAGAAACTAAGTGATATGAATGAGGAATATGACAATCAAATTCTCCTGCTGAGCCTTGCATCGTTTAAGGTGCAGAGCATTTCCAGACTTGGTCCTCCTTTGGTGGTGGTCATGCGTTGCCTAAAGCAGCCACCATTGCTCTAAAGAAATGAGTTACTGGACATTCAGGGTCACATGGAATTATCACAGAAATGAAATAAACCAATGAAACCTGTTTTAGTGATGCCACGAAACTACAGGAGATTGTAATTCAATGACCATGCTCTTCATTTAAAGCAAAACGTTTAGACTTCTATAGCAATTTTAACTTGCACATAAAAACCCAAGTCCAAACAATGAGAACAGAAAAGCTCCTATTGACAAGATGATGAATTCTCTCTCACCGCACTCACTAACTCATGTAAAGCATATACATTTGGCTTATTTCAAATGAGAGCACATTGTTTTGAAGTTATAGTGCAGCAAGCTTCAAAGCAGTTTGAACAAAATACAGCGGTCTTGTTACAAACTAAAATTCAAGGAACAAGTATTTCCATTTCAAAATCTCTACAGCAGCAATTAATGCAAATTGGCTACTAGATGTCACAAAATCACCTTCCAGAATAATCAAAAAAGCCAAAGAATAAGGTCAAATAGTTTATTTTCACAGGATTTATCCAGTCATTTACAAAATTAACCATTACATTCATAAGAAATCCTATTCAGTATGTGTTTCAGGAATGTGCTGCTCCTCATAGTCTTTATGGATACCTCCCTTTTTTAATTTACTGGGAGACGTCCCCTCCTAAAGACTGCAATGAATTGCCAGTTATTTTGTAATGATTGTTCTATACGAAATACATAAATGTACAAGCAAAGCTGGGAAGAAGTTTCAATAGAAACCCAAAGAAACTAATTGTGTTCTTTGCTCTGAACTGTATTCTCCTTGATGAAAAGCTCCCTGCCAAGCCCCAGCAGAGCTGGATCGTGCAATCCTTCAGCCGCTGTGGCAGAGAACAGGAACACAGCTACTGTGCCTGTTCAGCTTTGCTGCACAGCACCAGGCTCTAAAGATGCACCCACTGAACGATCACAGCATTTATTTTTGCAAAAGAAGTGATGAACACCTGCAAATTGCTCTCTATTTTTCTCCTCATAAACATGTTTGAAAATACAACAGAAAGCACTGTGAAAAAAATCGGCAATGAAACCGACCCCTTTGCCTCGAGATGTTATGCTGAAGTGTTCAGACCTTGCTTTTCATTTAATTTCGTGTGCTTCTGAGCATTTGCTGGGAATATTCTAGAAAGTTATCCTACTTAGAAAACAAACAAACCCCAACCAAACAGAAAAAGGTATTTACAGATGACATTGACTACATGGTACTGAGCAGAGGGGAAAGCCAAGCTGGACACAGCAGAGGGTTACTGACAAAGGCAATGACAAGCCTGGGGCATTTCTGACCCAAAGCAATGAAACATCACCCATCTTTTTATCTGCCTTCATCAGCAAGCAACGCGGGGGCAACGTGACTGATCCTTGTTGTGGCCAACGGGGAACTCCGGCTGTTCCGTCAGCAAACCCGGTGCTCCTGGAGAGCAGCCCTGCTGGGTGGCAGGGTGACAGCAGCAGCACCGGCAGACGGGACACGGAACAGTCTGTCATTTTTATCATGATGTGATCAGTGTCTTTCTCCGACATCTCTGTCACGCAGCTATTAAGATGTGTCCTATTCAGGTCTGTTAGTAACTGTCACACATGCCTTATCCCCAAAGCCACCTAATATGATAATCACTGTATCCACGTGGGATTGGAAATCAATCGGTTAAATGTAAGTAAAGGCAGGACTGCTTTGATCTAATAATCCCTGTCAGATGCAGATGCCAGAACTTATCTAGAAACAGTAACGTGTAAGCACAAGGACACTGTGATGGAGCTGAGCAAATTCTGCCTTGACAAAGACGGCAGTCACTGAAAACCAGACGTCAGGGGGAGCAGACCTCGACTATTCCTATATAGGTCAAATTCAGGAAATTAAAACCCCACCAGACAATGCTTCATGTTTTCAAAGGTTTCCCTTCTCTTCCGATGTTCCAATCGTGCAACTAAACAAATAATAATAATTAAAAGAGCAGACCAGTTATAATCATGAATATACAATCTGCACACTTTTTAAGCTGAAATCATAAACTAGCGTAGGCAAGTTTTGTTTGCATCGTTACAGCGGATTCTTTTCAAACAAATAAATCGTTACCCATTGGTTTACTAACCACACAGAATTACTAGCTCTGAGAAGAAAAGCAAAGCAAAACATGGACAGTAAGGGGGGGAACGCATGAAGTCAGACCACAGCTACCCTACAAAGAGCCGCAGGATTTTGCTAGCTACAGGATTTTAACTATCAAACAAATATACACTTGTTTTCAGTGCAGGCTGGCAGTGGAATTACTTCTCCTGCTACTAAAACTACTCTACAAATACCACACATTCAAGGTAACTCCTACTGGATCTACAGCCATCGAGAAGTTCAGTGCATTTCAGCCAGCAGATCCCAGCGTGGTGCTGAGAAGACGGCACGAACGTCCCGCCCAGGTAAAAGGCCACCCCAAACGGAGTGTTCAACATCCGACCCCCGTTCAGCTCTGGGGGACCCTCTTTTTTACCATCCACCTAACACCCCACCGGTGGCGCAAAATTTCACCCGCTTTGCTCTTGCTTCAGGTAATGGCTGTCGCTCCCTGGGAACTGAGCAGTGGATTGTTGAACACCTCCTGCAGCACCCGCAGGTCCCGGCAGCGCCCACCTGTGTGACAGGCAGCGCACCCCAGGTGGGGGCAGTGGGGGACGTTTCTCACCGAGCTCCCGTTTTGAGAAGGAAGGAAGAAACCGCTTCTGCCATTTCTTTTTCTCCTCCTTCCAGTCTACACTTCCCTACCGGGAAACATCCTTTTCTGCATTTTAATTCCTGAGATCGAAGAGCTTCTGTTCCCTTAGCGTCGCCCTCCACGGACCGCGCAGCCCCACCATTCCCTTGCTTCCTAAAGTCACCAGGTTTGCTCACCCCTTCCTGGGACGATGGCAAAGCCTGGGACCAGCTTTTGGGAACGTGCTGTTTGGGAAAGACGGGAGGCGGGAAAGAAAAAAGAGCCTGATATTCTCTTTCCTTTACATTCAAGATCCTACAGCGTAACTACCACTCTTCTTCCAGCAAGGAAAAGACAGAATTCATTGGTTTTGCTTCTCAACTGGCTCAATTTAGCTGCTTTTTTTTCAATCTTACACAAGGAACACCACCGATGAACACCAATACGGACTTCAGAGACCACAAAAAGGACAGGGGAGAGCTATTAAAATACATTATTTACAACAAACAGGTGGTTTCTTTTACAAATTCTGTGCAAGGTAGAAATAGTTCAATGGCCTCAAAGTCAGTATAATTAATTACAATCGGGGCTTCGATACAGCGGTATTTTAGGTTTGAAAAGTTTTGCGTTTGTTAGCTAAGGCCCCAAATCCTGAGTCATATTAAGCGAACTGCAAGTCTGAGCGATTGCTGTTGGTGTTCGAGTGCAATGAGTTACAGGTCAAAGGTTTATGAATACACAGGAGAAGCCTGAGAGTAGGAAGGCTTTTAAAATCCGCTATAAAAGAAGAAAACGGGAGGGTTTTTTCCTGTTAACCCTGCATTTTAGTTGGCACTGATTTGCCTCAGAAGTCCTTGGCAGCTTTACTAAATACTTACTCCTAATTATAAATGCTATGACCTAGATGAGGATTTGTAGGTAGGGTACTGCTACAGGATGATTTATGGTTTTTTAGGGTTCCCCTCAGGCTATTTCACCGTATGTCAGTAAGATGGCTTGAAACACTACTTTAGGAGTATATAAACTACATTCTCTTGCATGCACTTCTCTGAAGGTTTTAAGGATCAATTCTGAGGAAAGAAGTAATCTTTCCACACCAGTAAGATTATTTTAAGAGGAAAAAAAAAATAAACAACCAACTAACAAACCACCATGACCTTTGTAGAAATTAAGTTACATCAGTCTTGCTGTGGTAGACATGGCTTATCAGGAGGAAACATGCTGGGTTAATTCAAAGGGTTTTTTTCGCTGGATCTGGAAGAGTGAGAGTTTCTGGAGCAGATGTTTTCCGAGGCCGGTCTTTGGGAACCGTTAGGAATTCAGGAGCATCTGTGGAGAGAGGAGTTGACGGAGCACTAGATGGAGCACTGCGGGTTGAAGAAGGCATGGAAATGTTAGCGATAGATATTGCAGGTGGGAAGACGCCGATCTTCTTGTTGGTAGCTTCCTGAGTGGCTCTTTCAAACTCTCGAACTTGATCCATTGTCATGTCTTCGGCAAGAAGGAAAGAAAGATAAAAGGCATGTTAGAATAATTTCAAATTATCATTTCATTAACTCAGTTAAACTACTTCCATCCAAATTATAAATCAAGGAATGATTGCTTATCATGCATATCATTAAGTGATTCTCCACGTGAATGCCTTCCTATTGTAATGCATTGATGGGAGTACAATGTGGCCAACATAAAGGAAATGAAGTTAAGTACATTAATCACGTACTAATGGTTCTTCTACCTGTGTCTGAACGGAATAAAGATTGCTACCTCTGTAATTGCTGGAAAAATCAAGCTATTTCACAGGCAATTAAAGAATACATTTAGATACACAGTCAGCAAGTCGACTTTTTCAGGACTTGAAACCAAATAAAACTGATAGGGGGTTTGTTTCTTTCATTGAGATGATAAGCATGACCGGGTAAAGGGCTGGCTGTCATCGCTTTGTTCATCTACTGTAATTACCAAGGGATGATAAATTCTCTCTCCCCCCTGCACAGCTCCCATCGCACGATGCGCCTGCACGCACGGACTGAGGCCGTTTTGCTTTTCACTGCCAAATCCCCCAGCCCCCCCTCTTGCTGGAGAAAGCCACAACATGCTTTTCAGCTTTCCCATCCAGAATCCGTACTGAAAACATTTCTGGCCAACTGACAAATCCACAGCTTAATTCCCTGCAAAACAGAGGCCGAGAGGTAGAAGCCACTTTGCAATGGGAAACTGGTCCACAGCAGCGGCCCGTGTGCGTGTCACAGTGCTGCGGGAACCCACGAGAGGGCAGAGCAAGCCCAGCCTCCCGTGGTCCGAGCTCAGCCCTGCAAAACTTTTCCGGATAAATCCCAAATGACTGACATCTGCTACACACGGCGAACCGAGCGAAAAATCAGCGAGACTCTGCTGAAACCTGCTACTTCACGTCTGCGCTGCCTGGAAGATGCCCACTGAGCCAACTGGAACAAATTTTATGGCTTTCACTAAACATCACGTTAAATCTGCAAACGTGAAGTATTTCATTACGCTGTTTTATAGATTCTTTCAGCTCTGAAAGCTCAAAAAACCCCACAGAAATAAAGACACTAGCATTTTAATCGATTTAAAATTCTTGCATATTTGGGCGCCTGAGACACGGGACTGGCAATGGTGCATACCGTGTGCGTGACAAAATCCTACGCTTTCCATACATCCATACTTTTTAAGATTACCCAGCTGTATGCAGCTGTAGCCTTGGCTGCAAACGTGATGTAGAAGCTTTATGTTGCATTACAAACCATTTTAAATAAACAAGAGCCCGCATGTTGCCAGCTGCCTTCTCCCTTCCCTGCAGACGACATTCCCGGGACCTTTCCAGCCCACATTGCAGGTTATTAGGAGCGAGGACTACGCTGCTTTCAAATCTGAGGTAAGTGGCAGAAATAAACAGATGGTCCCTGAAGAACTGTACCTACTCGTGCTGGAGATAGATCCGAGCCTGTCCTGCTGATTTACATCTCGTTTCACCCCCTGCACCCGTGTGTGCGGTGTTCCCAAACCCGAAGGGCTGAGAAGCCCCCGGACTCCGAAGGGCACCCCTGCATTTATTCCAGCTGATTTCGACCCAGGGCTCCTGTACTGCCCCAAACAAAAGCTGTCTCGGATAAATGAAAGTGAAAGAGGACGGAAAGATTTCTCAGCTTCCTGGCCATTGAAATGAAGGTTGATAAAGTCTTGCTAAGTGACTGTTCATTTTAAATTCAGACACAAAATACTTACTGTCCCTTCAGTTGCCTTCTGTTTTTTAGCTCATATTTGCTTTAAATTCCCTTGTGGTCTGCAATACGGTCAAGTAAAACAAGTCTTTGCCCTGAGCTAAGAAAGCTCAGACATTTTTTCATTTTTTAAATTTTTTTTTTTCATTAATGACAAATTCTGTTCTGACCTCAAAGGTGATTTTTCCACATGGGAACTAAGGATGGCAGGCTTCATTCAAAGCAAAATCCTCAATCTCAGAGCCACGTTCAGAACTGATTCGCGATTTACTGCTCAGCTCAGGAGTAACCTTGATGCCAGTGGAGCTACAGCATCACAAACACAAGAATTACCTCCCCTGGTTATTACTTCACCAACAAATTGCTGGTGGCAATTTCTGTGGAGTAAGAACGAAGGAAAGACTTGGAGCCCTGCAGGCTTTGCCCCACACTCACGACGTCAGTGAAACCATCACCCAGTTCTACGGTGCAACTAGTAGAAATAAAGGAATAAAACCATTTCAAAAGCAAATATCACTGCTTCTTTTCTATTTGCAGGGAGTAATAATTTCTGATTTTAGAAATTATTTCTAATAGATTTATTAGAAAATGATTATTTCTAATAGAAATATATTAGAAAAACCCTCTACTTGAGGTGCCCAAATTAGGAACTTAAATACATTATGAAATTTCCAGAATCTGAATCAAAGAACCTACGCAGAAGACCACCCTTCTCCACAAGCTGCTGTCACATACTTCCGAAAGTTTCTCACCTTGCTGGTAACTAATCAATGACAACATTAGAATTAGTTTGAAAAGAGAGACTCATTAGTGAGCTTTTTTTTTTTTTCCTGGTGAAGCAAACAATTTTACCAGTCCCATAGAAATTTTCCACTCCCCACGTTCCTGGCTTTTTGACTGAAGCACTCTGAACTCCTGCATTTTTAAACTACTGAAATAATAGAAAGTAAAACTCCTCTTTAACTTCCTCTTTATGCATCCAACTGAAATTTGAGAATTGTGTTTTCCTGGAAGACGAGGAGTTGTACGTGAGCTCATCCCCACCCTTTCTTACATCAGTGGCAGTTTACAGTGCAAATGAAAGGCAGGATCACACTTCACGGAGAAAGATTCTGTTCCTACGGAACCAAAACCTCCAAAAACTTCCACTGACTGGCCAGCAAGATCAGTCAGTTGCTCTTCGCTGATCTGTGCAGGTCTATTAGCTGAGGATGGCAATATGTGTTAAAAATTGACATACTCTTGCTTTGGCATGGCTCTCTATTTCATCCACAGTAGATGAATGTTGGTTGCAAACTTTAATGTTGGTTTTTTCATGCATATTTTTCTCGTATTCTCGAACATCATCCATAGTCATATCTGTAAAAAGTTCAAAATTGTTGGCATTTTCCATTGATTCAGTGCAAACTTCATTTTTTTTTTTTTCTTTTTAAGGAGAAGATTCTAGGAACACATAGTCTTTCAGCAGAAGCCAAAAAAGGATTTAAAAAAAAGCACAGAGCAACTAGCTTTATGAAAACTGACTCATAAAGGTAGTTGTGTCAGCCAAGGAAGGTGTAAGAAGGTTAAGTCAAAGGGAGTCAGAGAACAGGAAGGAGTGGAAATTGTTTAGGAGTATCTGTGTGACATAAGGTAGGCAAAAAGTACTGAAGTGCAGGACTTGGCAAAGGCCACGATCTTCTAAAAAGATTTTAGAAGATCCCTTGGAATAAAAGATAGATATAGAAATATAAATATTTACTTACCTTTCCAGGCACTTTCAAAAAGATTTTACGTTATCTTTGCATAGTACATCTCATAACCAGCAAACATTTTTACTGTTAGAGCACACATCAGCTTAGATTCCAGAAACTAACACTTAATTATACTGGTAAGTGAATTAATCGTGACTATGTTAACAGTTTTGTAGCCTCAAGCAAATTAATGAATTATAAGAATTAGAAATAGTCTATAAATCAGGCTGATTCTACCAGCGGGATCATTTGTCACTGTCTAGACATGCCTGACGTTGTCAAACAACTGCGTAATCCGGTAGGTGCCTGCTAGTTAACTCCAAGCGTTTATTACAGATTTTAGAAAGATTTGTCATAAACCACACTTCCAGTAAAAACATAAAGCATCCAATTAACTGACTTGTGATCTTACTCTTCTGAGTATTCCCATGCTTTCAATAAATCTACCGGAGAGCAAGGTGTAAGGGAACATAAATCTGTCAGAATTTTGGTCTGTTCTTTACAATGGTTTGGTAACTTCAGAGCTTCATGACAGCAGCCATCAACTTTTTACTCGTAAAACTTAAGTAGCGTTTTATTAGCACAGTATACTTGCAGATGTATTACCCCTTTTGGTAACGTACACTGTGCTTTTGTTCTTGAGGCTACCGTTTTTCTCCAGTTTATTATGTGCCACTTGGATTTGCAAATTCTTGTATCACACCACTCCTCGTTATTTGATACGAGGCTATTGCTGCATTTTACGAGACAGCTTTTAAGAAAAAGATATATTGGGAAAAATTCCTTTGCCAAAAGGGTTGTCCAGCACTGGAAAAGGCTGCCCAGGGAGGTGGTGGACTCACGACCCCTGGAGGGATTTAAAAGCCCTGTAGATGTGGCACTTAGGGACATGGGTCAGCGGTGGCCTTGGCAGTGCTGGGTTAATGGTTGGACTTGATGATCTTACAGGTCTTTTCCAACCTCAATGATTCCATGATTCGTAGTACAATGTAGCACTACATCAGTGAAAATGAAATGCAGTCTAAAATTCTGATCAAAAGGAAACATGGAACACCACTAACTCATACTCTCTTAGTCTTTTGCTTTTAGTGTTATCTGAAATGAAAAATAAGCTCATAAGCCATGTCAATCACATGCTAAGGATGCACTGTGCCAAGCAGAGAACATGCTCTTTATTAGTAAATAACACGGTGAAAATAGATTTTCTTATAATAAAGCTAAATACAGTTTAGTAAATTTAATGACAAGACACATTCATACTTACAGTATCAGTAACAGTAATCAGTCAGTAAGATCCATAACGTAACTGATTGATACTCAGTTTTATCACACTGATTATTTGATCCAGTTTAGCTGACTAACATCATCTCCAAGTCTTTGTTAAAATTTTATTTTAAAAGATGGTAAGAGACACAGTGAAGGCACACAGATGCTTTAAAAATTATACTTTTGAAAAACCCTCCCTACACACATAATAAGCATGTCAAGAGCAGTACCACGAGAGTTTTACGGATCATAGGTATTAAACTGAAATGGATAAATACAAATTAGATCTCACTCGTTTTGGATAATGACATACTTGGTTTCTAGCCAGCAAGTCTTACCAACTGTTGTACTTCAGAACAACGCAGCGGCATAAGGGCTGCAGACAGCACAGAGTCACCCAAACTACCTTTCCGTACTTTCTTTTTTTATAAATCTTGATATATATTTAGCCTTTACTCATATCAATTTTAGTAAGCCCAGATTTTTTAGGTTTTGTGCTTCGCCTGACAATTAAGTTCTAAAAGTACACTACATTATTTACTAAAAAGACTCACTGTGACAGTAAAAATTCACAAGATAATTGTGTATCACAGTATTTGTGGAAAGAATATTTTAGACTGTGGATTCAGAGTTAAGTTGAGAAAATCTGTAGTTAAATGTTTTTGGGCTAAACCTATTCCATATGTTTAACTTTACGACTCCTCACTTGTTAATGACTTCAATAACTCTGCTGAAGTGCAGATGACTCTTTGCTTCCCAGGAACATGTCTTTATGCCTCACTTTTACAAATATTTTGCGTAGATTTGGGGCAAATTCATGGGCTTATTTATTACATGAAGTCAGGCTGCTTTGTGTAAAGTTATCAGTTTCCCTGACTTTGTACAGGAAAAATGACAGGTGGTTATATTTCAGGTAGAAAAAAAAAATATCTAAAATACTCCCCCCACCAGTATTGCTTAAGAAATCTTTCTACCTGGATACAAAACTTGCTTACTAGTTCATGGCTATCCCGAAATAGAAGATATTTTTAGGAGATTTCAGTATTTTGATGATCATTACAGCACAAGGTTTTCATGCAGTATTACATGTATTAGAACTTTATGTTTTCAACAGCAAATTTTTCTGTATTTTCAAAAAAACAGCACAATGACTTTGGTGTAGATTCTAGTGTAAAATTATGCATGTTTATGAAGTCACTGGAGATGTGTGCGCACCAGCTGGGCTAACTGACTATTTCTAAGCAATGCAGCATGTTTCTGAGTTTTGATGAAAGAAGGTGTCATTCTTATCCACGAAATGCCCAAAACAGTGTTTCCTGAAGCTTAAGGAGGGTCTAAATAAACATTCTAAATATATTCCCAAATTCCTATTATATGTTACAGGAACGTCTTAGAATCTGCTCTACAAGTATCTATGATTATGGATACATCTTTCTGAAAATACACGTAAAAAGCACAAACCCCATGAGCTTATTTTACAAACTGTAATCGGCTGTTTTGATATTCAGATTACTCTGTACTATTGAAAGTGCCCATTCCTACAGCTGGTTCGTGGATTCAGAACAGTTTTTGCACGCAGCTGCTGTTGAATCAGACCCAGTAGGCTTTACATTTATATCTGTTTTTCAGAAAGGACATTAAGAGCTTCATCTTTTCTTTACTGCAATCCATATTAAGAGCTTAAAACTTTCCTAAAAAGCTGAAACTGTGCTGGATCAGAGTTTGTGGTATGGAAGTGACTGCACGTCAATGCAGTCTTAATAAGAAGCTTTATTCAGACCTGCATGCAGTTCTCCATATAGATGGCTCTCGGCAGGGGCAGCTTTTATCTGCCTACAATGCAGGGTGACGGGACTGATGCATATACACCAAGATGTGCAGGATGTAAAGGTGTCCCTGTATGCTGCCTGCTGGCTGCCTAAAGCACAGCCCACTCTTGTTACGAAGAACCTGCTGTAAATGGGCTCCGTGCGTTCCAGAGAAACTGAACATTGTTCCATCCCTTTCATGAACAACTTACACTAGGGCCTGACGATCCATGAAATCAATGCAAACCTGTTGTTAACTGCCATAAGCTTTGCACCAGCCCTTTTAAATGGGCTGGATTTGGAGAATACTCACCATACCACTCATCAACCCAGGCAAAAGCCTGCCGGTGACCAATCAATAGTATATCTCTGACCACCTGCAAAACAAGGAAAAGGTTAAATACATCTGCAGCAACAAAACATTTTCGAAAAGTCACAGCTGTCTTTCTACATGATTTAAAGTGAAAAATATTCTGACAGTTTTGTGTCTAAAAAGACACGCCCTAGAGAGCCAGACACGCTGTCTCCGGAGGTCTTGCAGTCCAGCCTCCCACCTGAAGAGGATCTGTCGCCAACACTGGATCACATTAGCGTGGCTTTGATAAGCACGGGAAGCCATTTGGGAATGTGTACAGAACCCATTAATCTTTGGGCAATTACCTGTTCTGGAACTCTTCTTTTTCCTTGTTACGTTTTTCACACGTGTGGAAAGTCAATACTCTGAAAAATACTACGATTTGGCTGTTACACTGTTCATTAATTAATTTTGGTAGATGGACTGGAAAACTTCCACACTACCTGTTTGTAAGAAGTTCTGCACATCATTGCTACACGTACGGTACTCGTGTACTCATACTTTAGCTCCTATATTTATCAGAGTATTGAGGGGAGATTTAGGCGAGATATTAGGAAGAAATCCTCCCCTGTGAGGGTGGCAGGACACCGGCACAGGGTGCCCAGAACAGCTGTGGGTGCCCCATCCCTGGCAGTGTCCCAGGCCAGGCTGGACGGGGCTGGGGGCAACCTGGGCTGGTGGGAGGGGTCCCTGCCCAGGGCAGGGGGTGGAACCAGGTCATCTGTATGGTCCCCTCCAACCCAAAACCATTCTGTGATTCTACCATAAAGTTATTGATAGTGTTTCTCAACCTTAGACATGAGCAGCTCCAGGCTTTGTCAAGTCTGTACCCAGAGATGAACTCTTTGGCTCTGCTCCAGATCCTTCAGACCTTGAGAGAGGTCTGAGAGCTGATTCAGCTGAGCATCCTAGCTTCTGCACAGCCACGGTTACATTCCTCCGCAGGGTAGTGCTCAAGTTCTGTTTATGTGAAGGATAAGAAATGGCTCCTGTTTCACTGACCTTGTGTACAAATTGCTCTACTCTGGTTTGAAGTCCCCAGACTTCAAATTTCACAGTCACAAGTTTGTAGGAACACATAATCGGCTGATGGGTCTCTCTCCAGCCTTCTTTTAACTGGCCCCTCCCAGTCTTCTGTGACTTGAAATATTTAGGATCCTGCAAAACAAAGAAAACATACTGGGAAGTGCAGGAGAGAAAGTCCCGTTTGCCAGTTTGCTAAAGTAAATGCTTTGATAAGACATAAAACATGAAAACATGCTAATAAAGATCATGAAAAAGTAATACGAAATTGACTTAAATAAGGACGAGGATATACCAAAATCCAATCCTGTCTTTTATCCAATGGCCAGTGAGTCGACAGCAGCATATTCTTGGATATGCTTTGACAATCAGAGCATCGAGGGCATTTTCAGCTATAGGAAAATATGTTATTGCAAGTCATTACAATACAGCGCACTCCAAGTGTTATTTATGGCCTTTGGAAAAAACAACATTACTTCTTCAGAGCTTGCTTTTCCACTACTCCCTCAGCGTGACTTACTCGTACTTTCTACCCATGCCTGTCTTCCTGAACTCATGTCCAGCTTGAGCTTTGACACACGGACACTGACGTGACCCTGATAATGCCATTTTCAATTTTAAGTGAACTTGTATATGCAGGTGACCAGCTAAGTCTGAAACTCCTCCAACGTAGCCAGCTCTGGTTACAACTGAGTTATTGTCAAAACACTAATTTCATCCCTGTCTCTGTTTTACGAACAGGAAAATAAAATAAATTGGTTTTGAAATTACAACAGCAAGACCAAATAAACAATAAGGACGTTAGTTCATCTTTAAAATTTACTTTTATCTGTACAAAATACAGTTTTATCTATCAAAGTGTTATTTTCCATACTGGTATAATTCCATTTCTCCTTATGTCCAATACTGCTAATTACATCTTGTAAATAGAAATAATTTGCAGTTAAGAACTGATTTTCTAAACTTGAAAATAATGTTTCAGTAAATTCACAGCGGAGCTTGTAAAATCTGTCTTCAAGAATAACCACCAGTGTTCATCTGTGTTGCCTTCCCCACAGCTGAGATCTGGGAAGATCTTTTAAATCCATCTTTTTGTTACGAAAGCAGTTAAATATGTATTAAGTACGTACTTAAATTATGCACTAAATGGAAGACAAATCAGGAGAAAAAAAAACCCAAAAAATTGATCTGACCTTAATTTTCTTTCATAAGTGAGAGCTTATATACCATTCTGCATCCCTTTTTTCTACTGTTTAGGTATCTCCTGACTTGGCATCTGATTTTATCCATAAACGGAAGCTCTGTCATTAAAGCATCTCTACAAAGCTCTAGTGAGGTGACAGTCTTCTTTCTCGGTGAAAGTCATTGCTTTTATTGCTGACACATTCTTTCCTAAATAGAAACTTTAAGCTCTCAGTATAATAAGGTTTCAATGTTAAATCACCATAAAAACAATTCAGCGTCATCATCACTCAGAGCTATGTACCACTGTATATCACAACGCACAGCCACATGATGCTGCCAATCTTCTCACTCAATAAAGCTTGACCTCAGATGTATCTAGATATTTTCTGGCTGGAAGAGCTGTTTTATAACTGATCACTGCCTGAAGCAATTAGCATAATAATGGTATATATATATATATAAAAAAAAGTAAAAAGGGAAGGACTAAGATACAATATTCAGAAAGACGTAAAATTCTAATAGATGGTTCCATGAATGAAGAAATAATTACAGAAAATAGGATTTCAAACATTCCTGCAAAAATATTCCCCTGTAAAGTTATTATTTCTAAAAAGGAAAATCAAAGAAAAGTAGTTTCCTGTAAGGAAGGGTCTGCTGTTTCTTACATACACCTATGGTGCTAGTGTGATGGAGCCGTTGTCTTGATTAAGCATTGCAGATACGCACTTTAATAATCCTGAGTGTTACATTTCACATCCCTTCAGCGATAACCAGCTCTGTAATGGACTAACTTCACGTTAGTCCAAAGGGATTTAACGTAATGAATTTGAGTCGGCATCAAGTATTCAGAATTTATAAATGAAAATTAAATAAAGAACAGCCACCCTGCCTGCCTGCTCAGTTATGCATAAAAACTTGCGCCTCGTTCAGACGGCGCGAGCCCACGGGATGCTGTGAAAGCCGTGTTCGCCTGTTTTATTTTTGTGAAGTTAACCCAGCAGACAAGGGGTTTCATACTGGAAATCGTTCTGAAACTGGTGCCCCACAATTAATCCACCTACTGCAATACAGTGAATCCACGGCATCACTCCTGGCTGCAAATTCCTTTAACAGCACCCAGAGACGGCACATTCGCTTCCCTTAATCGTGTCCATTTTCCTTGAAGGACACGACGATTTGCAATGCTGGGCAACACGTCTCGTAGCTGTCATGGAAATTCCTGCTTTTCTGAAAACACTCACATACTGATACTCTAAAACTGTTGAGCGATGAAGGGAAGCCAGGGAACAGCAAGAATTCAGAGGAATAGATTTCCAGCTGGCCGTATGCAAGATGAAGGCATTACAGATTTTACTGAGTGCTTGCTCAGGCGAGCTCAAACTCAGCCTGCGCACGAGCTGCGTCGTGGGCTGCAAGACACGAGGCAACGTGAAGCAAAGTGAACTTGAGAGGTTAATCTCTGGCCCATCACTTCAAAGGGCATCGATGTTTTACAGGGGGAGTCCTTACCCTAAGTAAAACGAACATCACTGGGCTTTTTACCTGGATCTAAAACCCCAGTGTTTTTAAAAAAGTCGTTGGTTTAGACAGACACACATTCTGGCTCAGCAATTGCTTGTGCTATGGTTCACACAAGGAAGTATTTAGGGGAAGAATCTCTATATTAACTCTATATTTTGCATATATTTATGCTTTTCCTAGGCCTCTGCTGTTGGCCACAGCCATGGGGAGCACACCACGCCAGAGGCACCTTTGGTGTGACCAGAACTGCTCATTTTTTGCTTTTCACTTTTCAATATCTGCCCCAAAGCCCACTGAAACCAATGAGAACTTTGACGTGAAAGCCACAACCCAGAACGATTTTATGTGCCTAACTCATGCTTCACATGGCCAGATTGAGTCACAGCCTGGAATCCTTTCTGCAATCCAGACATACAAGGTCCTTCTCAAAAAAAAAACCCACCCCAAACCCCAGGAACTAGGGATGATAATTTTCTATTAAATGCAAGCAGAAATTACGCTGGGACACAACACTGCTTCTCCTCCTGACTTTCATGCCGTAGCTCACTGATTAAGTTCGTCAGAACAGACTAGACTCAGGGCCACGCTGCCATCCCTGCAGCTCCCAGGAGGAAGCGTGGAGCACCTGCCTCTGCCGGAGCACGGCCGTCCTCGTGCTGCTCCCCTGTGAAAGGCATGGCGATTTGCAAAGCACAGCAGGCTGGGGCGAGGCAGCGTGCTCTGCGGGCAGGAATTGTGGCACACGCCTCTGAAACGCTTCTGTCAGTGACCAGAAACTGGGTGAGCTGATCTTTGGTCTGACCCTGGTTTTATGTTATTATTTAGATCATTAATTTTGTGCATGTGCCTTATTTTTTGCTTTTAGCCACACCACGCCTTCCTCTCTAGAGAAGCCGTCATCCAAAGGATACTGACTCTATTCACTATTTTCCCCTTAATTTATCTACCGGCAAAATCCTCAATCTGTTTTAAATGTAATGGCATAGCTAAAATCTTTTTGTTTAAATAACCTTCTCGTCCTTTTATCAGGCACAATTTATTAGGAAAGCCCATCTGGCAAATCCTTTTGCTACAGAGGAGCAAAACCTACTCTGTGTTTGCAATACATTATTGCCAGGTGCAGAGTGATTTAAAAATAGCACTTCTGCTAACGTAGCAGAAACATCATGACCCATAAGCTGGGCTTATTTGAGAATAAAATGTAAAATTACAAGAAAGTAAAATAAAAGCCACAGTGTGATGGGTATGGTTTCAAACACAGCACTCTCCCCATGTTTCTTACTTCGGCTGTGGCTGGTGGTTCCTGTCTCAACATGCTTATTATGGGAGATTCCATTATTTGGCATTTAGCATTTATTTACTTAACCTTCCTCCTGGACTGCAGATGTCATGGGCATCAGATGCGGGACTGCACCCCCCACCAGGAGGCAAACACCAACACGCTGACGATATAGCGCTGGGTTGTCACAATGCCTTTTCAGATTTCATTCCGAAACGTTATTTTTACTGAAATAATTTTACTGAAATATTTTACTGAAAAAAGTTCATTGCTTGGAGAAAACTTCCGAATCCGAACGGGCACACTTTCCCTTAGCTTTGCCATGGTATCAGGCGTGCTTTGAAGATGCCGTACTATTCCGCAGCTGGCAGCACCCCCTTTGTTTGTACACTGGAAGCCTGCGTGGAATATCTTGTTAGCCTTGTCACCGGTCTGTCTTGAAAATTACTTGCTTGTTCAGCCATTTTCACATGGAAAAAGATCCCCAAGCTGAATGCGCTCTCCAGAGGTGAAAGAGCTTTGTGCTTATGCCATGCATCCTATTCTCCTACTGGAAGGTGCTCAGATCTTCCAGAAATGGATTCCTCCTTCCTTCCTTTTGGTGCACGGATTCATTTTTTTCAGAGTCCTATTGCAATAGATTCCACCACCATGCTTTTGAAGTGCAGTCAGGCTTTTTTCCTCCTTTAAGGTGAAGACCATTTTGTTTGATCTTGAATTTCAGAATTAATCCTTCACGGGTTTAATACATGTGATCTGGCATTTCCCCATCAGCTGCAGTTACTAGGTTTTGGATTTAAGCTTATATAGCTAGGGCTCTGGAAAGATTTGCTGATGTAAAGATGTTACTATAGACATTTATGTGGAGGAATTTTTTTAAAGGATTTTTTTTTTACTTCTTTTTGAATTTCCATTAAAATGTATTTTCTGGAAGAGCTAAATACTTTAAGGAGTGTAAATATTGGGGTGTTAATAACTGAGATGTTAAAATATGATAATCCTGCCAGCCTTTACGTGAGCTCACAACCCAAGTTAGTAGGGAAAAGGACAATTTTCATCTGGTTTTGCTGTGCGCTGTCCCGGACTGCTGTGCTGCAGTGTCGCACACGTTCAGTGTGGGGGCTGAGGCAGCTGTATTATTTCAACTACCATAATTTTCTGGCTCTGTAATGGGATAGAGGTTTTGTTATTCTGAAAGCACCTGGACAGTACTAAGCTGGACCTATTACAGTGCAGCTGTGTTAAAGTAAAAAAAGCCGGCAACTGAAGAAGAAAACTGCAGCAGCTGCACAAAGTCTTTCTGTTCGGAGGTAACTTAAAAAGTTTATTCCATTTGTCCGACTCTCAACTGCTTTGTTACAAACAGGAAATGAGACACTGTTAATTTTGAGAACTTGAGTATGTTTACAAAGAACATTTTGCTCAGTAGCTCACATCCATAGTAAATGTTTCATTTCAGCGAATGATTCACTTGAGGCCCTCGCTCTTCAGCATAGCTCCGTTTTATTCTTTTCTATAATTCAGATAAATACGTATGTCTATTTAGGGAATACACAATGGCTGGTGATACATATTCATTGATGGTAAAGTTGCAAGGAAATGACTTCACAAAATGCACAACTACCCTTACCTGTAGGCTTGTACATTCTTCATACACAAATATAAAATTCAGTATTCAATGTAATAGGTACGTTCAGATCTGGAAACGTATGTGACTCCTTAGGAAAGACAGGCAAACTTGTTAGCTTGGATCTAGATTCAAACTTTCTCAATTTGGAACCTGGCATATAAACTTCTTACAAGTTTAAGGGGTTTTAGGTCCATGCCTGTAAAAAAAAGCTTTCTTTAATATATGGCAGCACTGCTAAGTATTCTGGTGGGTACTTCACAATGAAGTTTGTAGATGGTCATTAAGCTCAAATTAAGTCACCTGTTCTGAGACAGCCAGAAGGGCTGCAGTCAGTCATAGCTCCTCCAGCCTTCCACAAGGGCAACTCTTCTGCCAGCAGAAATCAGTGTACCTCCACGGGAGACACAATTGGACTGTGTGTGTTTGTAACAGCTAACAAAACTGTCTTCTTATTCACTGTTTACTTGGTGATTTAAGTCCTCTCATGCATATACCGACAGATAAGCCCTCCATTCTTAAGGGAATTCACATCACTTGGATGATTCTGGTCAAGAGATCACTCGGTATTATGTGGGCAGAGGTTCCTTTAAAGCATCCCTCAATAAAAAAGCAGCTCTCCTTAAGCCTCCAGCTAACTGTATTTTTTTTTCTTCAATTTTAGTTAATATTTAGAAGGAGAGACAAAGCAGATGTGCACAAAGTTGAATTCAATCATCTTCCCTTCAGCCATCACAGCATTTTCATGGAACACTTCTCCTCTCTCAGCAGTACCAGCACAAGTCAAAATGAGCTGTGCAATTCAAATGGAATAGTATACATATGAAGCTGTTTTATACATTTTGTATTTTTATGTGTGAATCATTATTATGGAAGTTACACTCGAAGAAAGAATATAGATCTGTTTATAACATTCAAATCAGGACAACTGAAAAGATAATTTTTTAGATCATAGGTGCAAGCAGTTGAAATCAGGAGTGAAAGGTTTCAATTATTTAAGCTACCTCTCTAATATACAGTAATACAACCCAATAATGCAATTTGCTACTAAAAACTGAAGGATATTTTTCATTGAAGAGGGGTGCACTTTTGTTAGGATATAAAAGAATTTTAAAAGCTCATTTCTAGAAGCCACGAAGTATGCTGATCCTGGAACTGGCTTAATTTTAAGCATGTGAAAGATCCATTACTAAGATTACTAACATGCCTGAAGTTAAAATCATTCTCACTGATCTTTCCGGACAGGAGTCAGAACTTACCCTGTGGGATCTAATTCTTAAATCCTGAGGATCGTACTTCACTTTTAATCTTTAAACTTAGCATCGATTCAGATTAGATGGTCTAAAAGCAGCCAAACTGTTGTTATCTGTATAACTAAAATACCTTTCAAAAGCTTACAGTAAATGGTTTTTAGTTATCTCTGAAACTGTTATTTGGAAAACAGATCATTTCTCATTTACATAAGAGTTACTTTTTTATGCTGTTCTGATTGAAAACAGATGGAAATTACATTCACAAACAATAAAATTCTTTTTATAGTCCCTAAATTATGCGAGAGGCCTCATCAGAAATGGGAATTTGGCTTCATCTTCATCATATACTAGCATTAAAACTGCATAGTTTGTAAACTTTGGAAGATACTGAATTCAACTATTATTAATTCAGTATCAATTACAGGATGTGTACACAGTTAAGTGCTAAGGTGTTCATAATATTTTGTATGAATTCTGAAACAGAATTTGGTAACCAACATACAAATCATCCATCAGTACAGAAAAAACAGCAGATGCTGGGCTATTTTTGTTGTTTAAACCCATATAAAATTCCATTTTGCTTGGGATCTAGATTTGTCTTTGAAATAACAACACAAAGACTCTGAAATCCTTTTCTTACTTGTCATGAGGCTGGTTTTATATATCATAGGAGTAATCCCATTGAAATTTTCCTTAATAGTTGGCTATTAAAAATAGGAGGGAAAGCTGAAAAGCTAGTTGTTACCTTCGTGTTTACAATTTCCGAAAGTGCAGACACTGAGATTAAAAATCTTACATGATTTCTTTAAAACACAGTCAAATGCTGACCCGTTCAATAGCAGCAGTCATTCCTAAATGGAACCAGAAGACCGTGGAGTTCAGATAAGATGATGGGATCGATCAGCTGTTTCATGAGGTGTTATATAATTCTTGGTACTAAACAGATGGGTTTCATTATCGAAGGAAACTAATGAAATTACTTTTCATTCTACCGTAGACCCATTTTTGGTTTATGACCCATACATAAAACTTGAAATAGGGTCTATAAATGGAAGATAACAAGTCCCTGACTTTTTTTTAGTCTGAAAATCATGTCTCCTATGGTATAGAAATACATTCATTGGCAGGTCTTCATTTTCTATCCTAAAAATGATTATGTAGTCTCGTTTTGTATAGTCCAACAGCTGCCATACTCATTGCCAGCTATGAATATATACTTGGCTCCAGAGGCAAATCCTATCTCCAAAATTAAATGCAAGCATAGATCTGATCATTCCTCTCCTGCTGCTTCCTGAACCGTGATTTTTCAAGTCTGAGGTTATAACATTGAGACCTCACCTTCATTCGCATGGTGGCTGCTGATTTCAAACCAGCAAACTGCACTGACCTAAAAGAAACACGTTCTTCAGAGCCACGCGCTATCAAATATGCATGGGAGCAGTTTTCCAGGGAATTTTAAGAGACTGAATGTGTCTGCTGCCATCGATGCCTTTTGGCAGATTTACCAGGGTATGCAGTATGCTTCAGTCCTCCTTGCTTTTGTGGCATGGTGGCCCCCAAGCATCAGCCCTGTTCTCACTGCAGCACCTTTTCTTTGCCCAGGCTGCGACACTTCGCATGACTTAGTAGTTGGGGCAGGATGCAAATAAGGACAACAGGCACGTTTAAAACTTCTCGGACCTGCAGACACTTCACTGAGCTCCACAATTCAAAGAAAAGGCCCTTTCAGCTTCAAACGAAGTCAGCTGAAAATCAAAGGTGTAGTACAGGGTATGTTCTGATAAGGGTATGAAAGCATTTCAAAAGGTCGGAGGAATCTGCAAAAGAAAGTGTCAGGCAACCCAGACAGAGGGTTGCTATCTGCTTCCCCTCTGACTGAAAGCTTTTCAAATACTGCTGACCAGCAAGGTTTCATACAAAAATAAAATTGTTTTGATTCCTATCAAAGCTTTCCTGCTTTTACATCCCCTTCTTCACCATTTCACAACCAAGTTGTCTCTTACCTCCGATTCCTTGTAATAGCGCTCGGGGATTTCATCGCTCGCAATATCAATAAAGCAGACTTCTCGCTCCAGATCTTTAGCTTCTTTGTCAAAAATCTGCGAGATGTAAAGAAATTCAACACTGTAACAAAACACCACCCATGCAAAATCCACCTGGAATAATGGTTATGAGTGATTTCAATGATTTGTGCAACATGACGTATGTTGGGCTTGCACCTGAACTGCCTCTGATGCAAGAATCGAAAGCTTTTGCAGGGTCACGGTCACATTCTGTAGCCCACTGCAAATGTCAAAGGGAAGAAAAGATCATATACGAGCAAGGTGTTCCTGAGCAAGGTTAACAACAGTCTGAATGAGGCCACAGGCTGTTTTGGGAACAATTCACTATGTCAGGTCAGGGGACAGTGGACTGTACATTAGAACACACTGCGTTCAGCACCTACTGCTCACACCGCTGCTCTTGCCTTTTGTACATGGAGACTTCCGTCACAAATAGTAAAGTCAACAACTAGGCTTGGTTTCATTGCATCCTTTAACTAGAACTCGAATCCTCTAACTAACCTCTGAACTAGATTCCATCACTGTGTAAAAACCTGACTTTCTGGACTCTGGGTGTTTCTAACGTTTTCACTCTAGGGACACTAATGAGTTGCAGCTGTTTTGCGTGAACGGGTCAGGCGAAGTTGCTGTTATACTGAGAATCAAAATTTTGGTTGAACAGACCTCAGTGGAAGCTGGAAACTTCCACTATTCATTTGTGCACACATACAGCTTATTTTAATTTTAATCCTTTAGGAACTGGTTTTGAACACCAAGTCTCTTGTTTTATGCAAGGCAAATGACGGGTATATTTTGCAAATGCAGGCCATTTGCATCTGCACCGTAGTAGGCTTCTGTGCCTGTTTCCGTAATTTAATTATTTAGGCATCTCAGTGACCCATGCAACTTACGCTTTGTCTGCAATAAATTTCTACTCATGATTCTGGGACTTGGAAATAGTGACTAGTTAAAAGGCTATCATAAAATTCAGGGAAGCCGTGCATACAGTGTCAAGATGGGTAACAAGCTAACGATGTGTTTTTTTCCTTTGAGGCACAATGTTCTATAGCTAACATTTCCAGGAAGCATAAATATTTTTGTTTTCCTTTTTTTAAGAAAAATAAATGTACCGTACGCTCTGTTCATTTCATTACATTTCATCCTAGAGGAACAGTTAAAAATATAAAATGCCAGCAATTATTCAGTAACAAGAATGCTACTTCATTATTTCTGAAAGAAATGCGGCTGCCCATTTAAAGCATTCAAAGTGAGCAATAGGCTACAGTGAACAAGTACCGCAGCTGGTAAGAAGAACGTTGCTCAGGAAATCATAATTCAAATATTCGAAAAGCCAAAGTTTGACCCTACAATTTTAACTTGTCTTGGTAGTTAACAGTACTGGAATAAAACAGGCAACACTGAGTGCTTACTGAGCTGCATATAAAATGTGGACGTCTCTGAAACTGCACAACTGAACAAAGGGAAACTCCAGTCTGGTTTTATTTGTGTACTTATTTTCCTTCTCCAAACCTTGTTTTGCAAAAGATTACATTGATTATTTGAACAAATTTGAGCTGAGAGGTCCTTCCTCTGTAGTGCTCTTTCTTAGAATCAGGGTACATTTTTTAAAATAACTGTTATGTTTTTTATATATATAATGTAGGTCACTTTTTATAAGCTTCCTCACTTGTTTTTTTCCTAAACAAATTCAGATGTTCCTTGATGAAATCAGTTGAACTATTTCTGGAACAAGATACATTTCACCGTAATCTCTGAGCTTTAAATAAAATAATGGAGATTTCTCTCAAATGGACGTTACCAGGTCAGCCGAGGCTCTGCATCAGTCTATGGCTGAAGTACAAGCCTAATAAATTCAAGCACATGCAGATTTCTGCACATCTGCAGAGATCTAAATGTGGACCATTACCCAGTATCTCATCTGAAGAACTGTGCCCTGCTCTGTCACAGGCTTGATCCACATAATGCACATCGAAGTAATACAGTTTAAAATTATTTTTCTCTCTTTAAAATGCTTTGATAGAAGCAGGGATGACAGATGCCTTTGCCAGTCTGTCAAAACCAAGAGGAATTTTTCAACCATTTCAACTATGCCTTATTTGCTGCTCAGGCTATCTCTGACCATTTCTTCCATTCCAAAAGTTTGCTGAATGTCATTCTCGCCTCCCTTTGCTGGCAGAAGCTCTTGTCTAATCATTTATGCTTCTCCCCTTCTTAGATTGTTCTCACAAGATTTGCAGATAGAGATTTAATTTTCTCATTCTATCAGCAGTAGAAAATAACAGGTCGTTAGAGAACAAGACTGATTTTCTTTCTTAGCTCTAATTCTCTTATTGCCTCTCCTAGCCACATAATCTGGGATTGTCTTAAAACCTGTAGGGAGGAATGGGTTTATTGCGTTTGTGATCAAAGCGACTAAAGAAATTTAAAAGTTTTAAAGGAAGAGATTAAAGGCCACGAAAAGAAGCATAAGGCTCCCAATCTGTGCAACTGTATTTGCAAATGTGCAGAAAATGAATGGTGAGAACAATCTGTACCCTTAAGAAGATGATGTAGAAAAGCAGAATATTAAATATTACATTGGAAAGAACTGGACAGGCTTTACATTTGGAAGCCAAGTAATTAATTGAGATTGAAATACACAATCAAATGCAAAACAAAGAATAACATTCAGACTGAAATGTCCTTTTTGCTGTAGGTTTTGGGGTCTTTCTGGGGGGGCTGCGACAGCTTTTTTACAACAGACTAGCATTTGTCCACTTCCACTTTCGAAGAGGAATGAGAACTCATTATTGAGACCGATTCACCCACATCGTGACAAAAAGTGCAAGAAAAGTTTCAACTGGGTCATCTTTACAATTGTCAATAGTTATTTTTGAAGAAAATAAAATAAAATAAAAAATCTCCTGGCAGATGATTGAGGATTCTTTCAGGAAAGAAAGATGACACAGGATACTGCAGAAATACAAGTGCTGGTGTATTTAACTTACTTTTCTTCATTTTCCTCAGGACCTACAATGACATGTCCTAGCGCATACTTTGCTAGTAACTTCTTTCTTCCTTGTAGCCAAAGCCAGAACAGAAAGTCAGGTTATGAGACAACAGTAAGTCAACAACAAATTTAATATCTTTTTTCCTACAAGCTCCCTTCCCATTTTTCTTCTTTTTCTTCTACCTTCAGGCTCAGTTGCTGGCTTCAACCTCACTCAGATGTAGCTAATGCAAAATTTAACTTTTATGGCCAATCACTACAGCTAAGCTGGTCTGGATATAAACAGTCTAAAGCCAGGCTGAGCTGAATCCATGGATCATATTCACACTGGCAAACTCCTCACTCGTCTACACCACCAGGACTGATGGTCAAACCTGCGCTTGTTTGGCTAGGCTTTTGTTTCATAACATAGGCTTCCCTCTCGTGATTCTTTTTTTTTTTTTTTTCCCCCTCAGTGAGAGTAAAGAAGGTATTCAAGGGATTACCAGCTGGAAAGCTGTTCATCTTGGTCTTTACTACAAAATGGTTTTTCCGCCAGCCTAGATACCAGGAGTTTGTGGTCAGAAGACTGTAATAAGGCAGCTAATTCACATTTTGAACAGTACATACAGGACACAAAACTCCCTGTGGAAACAGTTAAATAACAGGTCAACTTAGCAATAAAGACAAGTTGTTAGAAAGTGATAAGGCAGCCTATACAAAAAAAATCAGTACTATAAACAAACAAGTTTGAAAATGGATATGTTTTTTTCTGGAAGCTATTTTTTTCATCCCTTGTGACGCTTTGGGCAAGAAAAGATCTCTATGTTTTTCTTACTTGTTCTGTTCGATCCAGACAGTCAGCCATTGCTGAGAAATGCAGCTAAGGCAGAGAAATGAAACAGGTAAGAGCTAAAGGCTTTTTTTCCAAAAAAGCAGAGCACCCCTAAATTAATTACAGGCAGGTAATGGGTATTATCCCATGTGCTAAGTAATCAGACACCTGTGCCTATCTACAAACTTAAGCCAAAATGACTACATTGTTCAATGTGCAATGTGTAAATTCAATTTCTTGAGATGAAAAATTCTACTTTAAATCAAATTTCCTCTTCTATTGAATCCTTGAGTTAATATCTACACCTGAAAATGCAGCTTTTCTCTTTCTGCCTCCCCATTTTCCCTGCCCTGCCAACAAAGCCAACAGGCATCCCGACAAACTTCAATCTTGACTTTGCAGAGCTGGACATCACAAGATGGCATCTTAATGGGATAGGCAGGCTATGACATGAATGGCACGACAAGTATATCTTTAAACATTAGAATTTGAAATCAAATTAAATTTATATCTGCCTTTCTCACCATTATATCGATTCATTCATTGTCATCAAGCTTCAACAAAACAGGAAAAAACACAGTACACATCTAGAAGAGCCCCCAAGCTTGAATGCATATATGCAACATAAATTCTTCTTTTTTTAATTCAAATATTGATACTTCACTGAAGCTTTTGGCGTTTCTCTGTATTTTCTCCTATCCCTGAAATGCAGTCCAGTATTGCAGCTGCAGGTATTGAGCAACCTGCATGATGACGAGCACTTTCTATGAGCAGAATACCTATGTATCTACCATTTGTAGGATGGTTTAAATCTGATTTCATAGTACGTGAAAGTTAGAGGTTTAATTGCAGTTAGAACTGCAGTAATTTTTTTTTTCTTCCTATCAAAAGAAGGTTAAAACCTGGCATAAAACCTACTCTCCACCTTGAAATTCTAATCTCCTTAGATTGCCATTGTCAGAACTACTGGCTAGTCTCCAATTCATTACTACAGCATCCTTCAGCAGGTTGTGTCCACTTTAATTCCCATTTTTCTCAAGGAAAATTTGGTCTAAAAGAAAAGAACACCTACTCAGAACTTGATCTATGGAGCTTTATTCAGTGTATAGCTTTTCAGTAAGTCACGTTCCAACCTCCGGTACCCCCAAAGTCCATTAATTTGCTTTTGAGATTTACTTGGGCAAAGATTTCAAGAATTGACCAATTTCAAACCTGTTCACTGGCTACAACTATTTATGTGGACACACATAATTGGGAGCAATTCTTCTATGGAAAAAGATTGAAGCTCTCCTGGTGAGAAGTAAATTTGGCTCACTGAACAGCATGGGAATATTGCTGTCTGCCACAGAGTGGAAGAGGCAGTTACATATTTATCAGCAGCCTCCCTCCCTGCTCCTTTTTATCTCCATGTCACGACTCTTCTACTATTCCATCTCTTAGAAAATATCTCATTGAGATTTGTACTTTCTGAACAAAGAAATGTATTCTTATGTAATGATGCCACAGTAGCTATGCTTCCAAGACCATAATAGACTACCAATAATATTTACTGGGATTAGGTTTTTTTTCAAGGCACATCTATTGCAAGTGCCAGATTTACTAATTAATTTCAGTAGTTAAGAAAAATCAAGAAGTTGAGCCACAACCATGTTACTTGTTCACACTCTCTGTCAGTATGGGCCTTATGTTATGCTCAGTGATAGCCATCTGTGCTTGGGACATACTGTTTGCAGTTACGTTCAACACAAAGAAAGCTCTCCACACAGAAGACATTTTAGGCTAACCTCTCCATTCGTTTGCCTGGGTTTTTTGAGACTTGTTAGAGGGGGAAAGCTTCACAAAATCAAGATTTTTCATTGCAAATTATACAGGAGATAAACAGACACTCCATACCACCCTACAGAAAAAGTCCCGGTGCAAATGAAATCGTCCCTCAAAGTGACCCTTTTGACATATTTTGCAGTGATGCTTAGCAATCCTTTATACAATTTACAGAACGATATGCTGTAGTGCAGCAAGGCTAAGCCAGGGCACAGCTGAATCCGTTTCAGCTGAAATCAGTGTTTCATGCAGTTTCCTTAAATAGTGAATTTACATTTAATTTACATGTGCTATATTGAAGTTTGTTACAACCTAGTTCCAAGTTACTAAGATAGGAGACAAAAATAGAGGAAAACAACACCCTAAAACTAGCAAAACTAGAAACTGCTTTTCTTCTTAGCTGGCCATACCTAAAATATATTTTACTTTAGTCAACTGTTCCACAACCAACACTTCAGAAATACACACTAAGGATGAAGCATGATAAGTGATCCAATACTGTACACCTGGTCACTTGTAGGGCTGCAGAATTAGATCTCGCTGTCAGGAAAGGATTTTCTGACTTTACATGATGGCACTGCAATTTACTTAGGTTGCCTATCAAATAATATCTGCTATTAACTGGCTGGGTTTAGCGTGCTCAAGATATTAATGTGTCAAATGATGCTGGTGTTAATTTATAACTATATGGAATACAGAACTAGCTTTTGTCATCATTCTGAGATGCACTTTCAACACTATATTATCTTTGAAAGGCAAGAAACACGCTGATAATATATTTTTCTCTTGACTGACGAAGAATTAATGCTGTAGCTCTGATGACTTTATTGGCATTACTGAGACATACACTTAGAAAAACTTGTCCAGTGATGCCCATACTTTGTCATTTTGAACTGTAACTCTGCCTCAAAATCTTTACTCCACACCTTCATTACCCTTAAGAACGTTATTCTTATTAATCAATATCACAGCCCTTTAACAAAGATCGCACTGTTTTAAGATCTTGCGTGTTATTCTTTAATAATCAAGATCCAGCCGTTGAGTTTTCCAGAGCAAAGTGTTGTGCTACAAAGAGCAAGGCACTGGAAGTTTTACATATAGTGAATTTTCATTATTGAAAACTATTGGATTATTTTTACAAGCTGTACTTTTTTACTCTCCCCAGATGCTATCAGATGGCAAAAATTCACTGCCCAAATATCACCAGAAATTAATTCTGTGACTAAAAAACAAAACAAAACAACAAAACCCAGTCAAACGTAATGATCCTCCTGCAACAAATAGGAAAACTGAAAAGTCTCTGTGATTCAGTGGTTTGCTTGCACAGTGTCCACCTTCACTTCAGCTTTCCTCTACCTTCAGCTACAAACTGCTTGTCAGAAATTTTCACCACGACTAGACCGTGGCATGGAAGCAGACACGGAGCTGCAGTGCGTGAGATTACTGTGCACTAATTACGGTATCTACCGGAGCCATGTGGTAGGTCCTTTCTCATCGACAGAAAGCCTGAGTTGGTGTATTCCCCACTAAAATTAAAAAAACCCTAACTGTTTGTAGTGTACAGTCAGACAGGAAGAATAGAGATGGGAGAAAGGGGAGAGCAATACACCATATAGAATGAAATCAGACTTATGTGACATAAATACTGAGCAATCAATGGATTTTTAAAAGAAAGTAACATCTGCCCAGGTAAAAAAAGAGGTTTAACGAAGTCTGCTGATGAAAACCAGACTAATCATTTATTCGCAAACAAGCAGTAACTCATACCACTCCTGCCTGTGATTTCTGACTGCTTCATTAATTAGATAACCTTAAGAATTCTCTTGTATTTAACTTGTATTAATATAAACTCTTGTATTAACGGTTTTAATATCCAAATATTGACTTTGCGTATCCATATTCAATTTCCCTAATTGCCAATTGTTCTTATGGGAAAAAAGTGCACTGGGTGATTAATATGCACTTTTATAGCTTGTCTGTGCTCAGTGATGCCGTCTGTTGCGGGCACCTGCACTTCCCTCTTCCCAGCGGTATCTGCTGCAACCTTGACTTGCGTAAGCAGCTAAAGACGCAATAAGGAAGCCGTATTTTCACAGATACCACCTACAGTGTCATTTACATTTCAGAAAATATTCTAATTTTTAGAAATTCCATTTTGTAACTTAAAAAGAAAAGTAAAATAAAAATAAAATTTCTCTTTAAGTTTACTTTTCAAAAGACTTGTAAGAGGAAACACTGAATGGCTTGACTCACTGGTCTAGTTTCTAACACTATTAATGAAGCTGTAAAGCTGCAAGGTAGCAACAACAATATTTGATGTACTCACATTTTAATCCTACACTGATTCTGTTTTGCTAAGGAGGGAGTTGCCATGCGAACATCGAGACAGGACACAGCCAAATCAGCTGCACTGTAGCACTAGAAATCGCAACTGGATGGATTTATGGTACTGCGCTACTATCACCTCGCCAACGTTTTATTGAAATAAAGGGTTTATTGTCCATTGTTCTTTCTGACAACATTTATATTTGTGCAAATCAAGTGCAAACTTTTTAAGAGGCTGGGACAACGATGCTTTAAGTATATTTAAAACAGGTTGAAGTGATGACTTGATAGAAAAATCAAGTTCCAAAGCAGATACTATTATCCTTCACTAGTTTCTTCTATCATCACAATTTAGAAGAAAAATCAGGAAGACTTCTGCATCAAGATACATTGCAGTGATTAGGTAGAATTTTACCAGACAATACAGCATGTTAAATAAAATAATTTGAATAGCATACTAGCCTGCTAAATGACAACAGGAACCCGAGAGCATTTATATTTCTTCTATATTTAGATTTCTTCCACTAATCAATGGAATTAGTTTTAGTATCCTTATATCTAATCATTGTTTTTCACAATCAATATCTACTTTGTTAGCATGGAAATGAAGAATAGATCAGAGTTCAAAGACTTCAAAAAACCTGTATGATCTCGAAAAATATAGCTAGAAATAGTTGAGTTGAGTTATCCTCATTACTGTCCTATTAATACTCATTCAGTATATTCTGCATTACAACTGCAAAATTTAAGTAAGTATATTTTGGATTAATTCTTCATCAGCTGAGGTTGATAGTTACAATGAAGAAAAATACAGTGTATCTATGGAAATCTACAGAAATGGATTCTATGTTTCCTTTGTTTTCTGACCAGGCAAACAGAGTGAAATTTAAACTAAACTTGTCTAACACGAAGGAGAAATACACTTCACATTTTCTTAAGTGGGGTTTAAGCCTACTCATTGAGTAATACAAACAAGATCAACTCCTAGTCCTAGCTCCAACGTGTTTGGTTTAACAGAAGTCTCTCCAGAGGCTCAATCATGTCACTCCATCTTTACTAACCTTCCAGCATTTCAGTGCTGTACCAGCTGCATCTGTGCCACCAGACCAATGTCACTGGGTCAACAGCAAAAACGTACATCTTCCATTGGTTTATCGTGTTCACACAAGTGAGTAGCATAGCTCTCAGAATTACAAAATCATGTAAATTAGGGCTGGAGTGCAGGCCTCTAATTCATCTTAAGAGTCAATTACATTTGTTAATCTTGGTAAATACTTGCCTAGTCTGTGACTCAGGTACCACAATATAAAGGAAATGTATTACCCCACCTCCATTCTTCTTTGATTTACATCATTTGTGTACCCTACCTCCGTGTTCCTTTCATCTTAAATTCACTGGCGGGGTACTACTTGGGACTTGATTCATAGTATTTTAGCCACAAAGCTGACAGACAGAAAAAAGTTGAAAATTTACTGATTAAATAGCTTTGGTTCTTTCTCTGTTAGGCATCAGTACGGAATGTGTCTTCTCATTGCTGACATTATCATTACCAGAAAACGAGCCTGTACCCTCCGGAAAGCAAAGGTGTGGGCTTGCTCAGAATTAAAGTGCTGCCAAAAATCAGAAGTGACCATTAAAGAGTGTGTAAATGACATAATGCTCATATTGTTGGTCATGTAATACGCTGTTGTCCTCTCTCACTGATCTGGCTTAGACTCGCAGTGACAGAAAGTTGTTGGTATCTGGTGGCTAATGCATGATCGCTGTCATGTTCCCATTGGGAAAGCGTCTGCATGCCAAAAGCATTATTCAGAATTAAACCTTGTTCTTTTACATGTGATTATTCTGCCATAAGCAGTGCAACAGCTGTCGGGCTTATTAACACGCAGGCCCAAGGCAGTTAGGGAAATGTACCTCCCATCTGGAGAGCAGAACGCTTTAACCTTAACTGGGCTGCTAGAGGGACGCCCCGGGAAGCTGAAGGGCTCTGTCTCACACCCCTTAAAATCTGCTTTACCGCCACCTTCCTCCTCAAGGATGAGTTTAAACGCTCCTTCATTAGGTCTCTGTGTTACAGATCCATTTTCCAGACATTTTAACCTGTGTATCACACCTATAGGAAACTTCCTCCCGTAAGTCTGCAACAAATGACTGTTTAAAGTGTACCAACATGAAACAGAGAGAAACATATTTGTGTATTAATCCAAGGGCTGAATCTTTACATGCCTGGCTTTATTGTTATTGTTTTCTTGCAAGCTGTGCTGTACAGACTGCTGTTCTCCCTGTCAGGGCAACAAAATCCGACGGACCTCCTGCCTTCTATCCCGAGCATCTCCCGATCAGCAGCTGCTGGCTACTCACTGCCACCCTTCCTCTGGAGAGGATTTTGCATAGTTAATTATCCTTTTCAGCTCTAACTGTTGATAACTTTTTAACTTTTGGGAGGTGGTTGCCAAAAGCATCACCTCAACAGCCCAGCCATTGTTCCCTTGAAGTCGTTTACTGGGATGTCTCATCTCTGACCATTGTTTAGTTTCCTGTTTGCTCTTCCTAACAGCTCCTTGGAATTCAACCCCCTTAACTCAGAGGAAAATAACATGAAGCAGATAAAGTGGAATACAATTAACACACACACACACAAAAAATAAATAGAAAGAATAATCTTTTCTTTACTCTCCATGAATATTCATCAGGACTAAATTAACATATTAAGTTATGTTGTGTTTAGAAAAGCAACAAGTAGAAAATGAGATTCAGAAAGGAAGTTCTGTACAGAAACCTTTCATTTTAGGGTGCTTTAGAGCTAGCTACTCTGCAAGCTGGCAAGCTGCTAATGAACAGGACACCCAGGTAGGTGCAAAGATACAAGCTTGATTACACCTTTTTCCCTGACTGAAAGACCTACAAACCTCCAGTTATGGACCACGATTAACTAAAAGGATTAAATGAAATTTTGTAAAAGCCATCGTACTTACGCTGTCATTGCTTCCTTTGTTGTCCTCGTATTTTGTCTCTATGTGAATGGAGAATTTAGGCAAAAATGAACACTGCAACAAAAGAAAAATATGTTTGACAAAAATATGCCTTGCTTCATCAGCTGACATATGCAGCACATCCTGTCTGGTATCAGCTTTCTTAATTTTTTCAGATTACTTCAAGGAAGAGTAAACGTACATAGAAGATAAGAGTGAAGGTTTTTATGATTCTGGAAGGATGTAGAGATTCTATCTATAACAAAGGTATAAATAAATTAGTGTAAGTACTCTGGAATAACTAGAGACAGTAGTTTTAATGCCCACGATGCGCAAGAGTACAAATATCCTGAAAATCTTGTTAAAAGTTCAGTTCACTAGGATCTCGGCAGCAACTAGGTATTTGTTATCAAAGGTTAGTCTATTCTCCATACAAAACAATCCAAGGACACTTCACTAGCTGCAGGCGCTAACCAAACAGACAACAATGCTTTGATATGTGAGGGCTTCTAGTTTTCCAGTGAGAAATTAACTTCAGCATAATTTCCTATTAATGATATTAAGATGGATTATGAGCCGCTGTGGAAATTCCTTTATACTAAGCCCAAATCAATCTTTACATAATAATGCAAAAAATTAAGAATACGCAAATGTTTCTTCTATTAAAGACAATATTTTATTTTCTATTAAAGACAATTTCTGTATTTTACGCCCAAATAAATTTATTTTTCTATGCATTACTTAATTTAGTTGGCTTATCACAGCTAGAATTTATAATACTAGGCAACACAGTTCCACTGGAAAAAATATTTCAAGTATCTTTTCTTTAGCCTTTCACAGTTATTCTTTCAAAACAACGTTTCAGATAGGCAGATAGAGTAACTGTCTAACGAGCTCTGAAGGATACCGGTTCAGCATCTTTAATGTTAAGTCATCAAGTCTTTTCTTGCACTAACTGCCAGTGAAACCGAAGTGCCAGTTCCCTGCATGATGCATCGCTAATACCCTGTGGCAAAGTGGCTTTGTAAAGACCATGACTATTTAATGTGCTGTACACACAGATTATACAATGAGGACATTATGATGCCTCAGTGCTCGCATTGCTGTTGGTCCAAGTTTGGACTTGATAAAATTTGGAGAGTTCTTTTAAGGGAGGGGCTGATGACTAAGAAAAGAGGTGATTTAGAAGAGCAGCTGTAGTGCAGCAAAACTGAAATGACAAGCCAGCTCCTTTGAGACTGCAGAGAATATATTCCTGATGCCACAGACAGCAGCCAACAAGTCATTGTTCAAACTTCTTCTGATCACAGGGCATCCGGTATTCACAAGCAGATCTCGAATCAATCCTCAGTGAAGTTTTGCCAGAATAAGGTTCTGATGCCATGGAAGGCTTCTGGTCAAACTGTCTTCCCAGTATCATAATGAAACACTCCCATGGATCTTGCTGGTGCTGCAGCTGCCCACACCGCACAGGCTGCTCTTCACGTCTTACGTGTTTTGCCTTTTATTCAAGGTTTCTGTGGAGGAGCACATTTCTGAATTTCAGTTCAACCTGAGCTGTGACAGGCTCTCAGCTCTGCAACTTGTTCATTGAGTGAATACGTGGGAGGGGGGAAAACCACCCCCACAAAACTATGAAATCAGCAGTATGTGGAGTGCAGGATGGGGCAAGTTCAGTGACAGATCTGCTAGCTCCTATTACCCATATTTTGTGGGCAATTAAACATTTCCTATGTATACATCTCAAGAAGTGCCAGCTGAAAATATACAATATTTATAAGCAGTCTGTCAGAACTGGGGATCTTGTAACAGGAATTAACACACACAAAAATCCAAATATTCTCCCAATTGAGGTTTCACCATGTATCTCAGTATGTTGCTCCTATTCTGGCAGACATCCAAAGGCATCTGCAAGCAAAAGCCTTGGCAAACAGCAGGCACTACAGGGAAAGAAGTTGGGGGAAAAAAACCCCAAAGGCGAGCCAATGTTTGTCATAAGGTTCTGTTTGTACCTCCAAAATTAACCAAAAGGTGGAAAGAACGTCCTTGAACTATATGGTTAGCTGGAAGAAAAGATGAATAAAAGGGGTTGATTAAAAGAATTCTGTAAGCAAATGTTTCTAGAGTAAGAAAAGTTGTAAATGTGGTGTTACCAAAAAGCAGGGAATGACCGAGGAGACACAGGGATGCCAGCATGTCCTAAAACTGATGCCATTGAGAGGATTCGTATTCAAACAGCATAAACCAACATTCTAGTTGTTTTCCATATTCACAGAAGAAGATGGAGGATTGAAAAGTAAATTACTACTGGAGGTGGATTATGAAAAGCAGATTTTAAGAAAATGCATAACCTAACAACAGACATCATCTACTGCACAGTTTTTAACACATTTGGAAAACAACTCCATTGGCGCTAGGGTGGTAAAACCATGGGTTATTGATCTCAAAACTTTAGTATATGGCAGCCTTGTATTTTACGAAGTTGTTTATCTACAGGGATGACAGTCCAGGTGTACAGAGCTCCTGCTGACAGCAACCTAGACCTCTGCGTATGGGCATCCTGTGGGAACATCTGCGAGGAAACAGGAGATTGTCAGCGAGGACTTCGTTTTATTAGCACTTACTAGTGCTGCTTACTGAATGCAGTAACCCGTACTGCGCTACCGAGGAGTCAATGTTTAGGTCTGAATAACAGCTTTTAGAAACATTTTCACTGGAAATAGTAGAGATGCATGCCGTACTATTTATGATACACCAGTTGTTTAGAACATTTTACTAGCATCACATCTGCATATTTCCAGGTTACTGCTCTAGGCTATGTTTTACTTACATGTTAGCTTGTGTTTAGCAACTGTGCTCTTGAGCTGAGGACCAAAATTTAATTTTCTTTGCTATGTAATTAAATACAATCAACACCCCCTAAATAAAATCTGGTAATTGATAAAAACAGGAAGCAGAATGACATCAGTGATCTGTCACTAGTGGAAGGGTCATCAGGAACATAATGTTTGAGCAGCCTGAGTATGTAGGTCAGAGCTTTGTGAGTTTGTGCACACTTTTCAGTTACGCATCCCGAGTCTAGAGGTTTGTCAGAAGCCTCAGTGGCTATGGAAACCGACTGCTGACCTTAGCAGCTCTGGGCAGTGCAGCTCTCTCAGCTCTTTTAAGTATCCACAGAGTCCACCACAGGGCTTGGTGCTGCTCTCATGGTCCCTTTGTCACGTTTGAAAACTCACTGACAGAAGGAACTTCAATATAGCATCTTCCACATAGACAGCGAATACAAACCGACATCCTCACCAAAGCAGGTCCTGTTGTGATTGAAGTATCTTTACCTATGATCTAACTATAGAAATATAGGACTTGGATGGAGCGTATTTTTCAATACTAAAACCATTTTTCTTTATCAAAACAGTTGGGTTTATGTCACACTTTCAGGCACAGTGGAGGATCAAAATGCAAAATACGAAAAACCTTTGTGCTGTTGATTTGATGCATGGCTACAGTTTCAGAGGAAACTGAATAAAGCAAAATGCCAGATTTCCCCTTTTACCTTGCTATTCAAAACTATCTATTATTTTCAGCCACTGTCTAGAGTTTACCAGCAATGAGTCAGATCACAAAACTTTGAAATGGAGCCATTTAATTTATTGAACTCAAGGATTCATTAGGCTGCCTGTAGCAGTTCAGCAAGCCACTGCTTGATTCTAGTTGTTGTTTCCTGTGACCCAGAATCTAAACTGTAACAAAAACAGAAGAGATCTAACCCTGCGTTTAAAAAAAAAAAAAAGTAAAAAAAAGTAAGGATCTTCAGAGTATTACAGAATAGGAATTGTAAATTCCATATACCTCAAGCCACCTCATTGGACAGCACAAAGTCATTTTCTGCATAAAGGCATTAAAAGTCAGCCTCCCTGGGTATTTAGTGTAAGGGCAAGGGCTCTAACAATCTAATTTGAGATTACAAATGGTAACATGAATTTACCCAAAATAAAAACAAAAATCCACCAAAAAGTACTCCGATTCAAATATATTTCTCAGAAACTCAACTGACTGGCAACCACTGTTTTAAGCAGCTGTGGGGGGTCTCACTGGCTTTCAGGAACACTTAGCAGGGTCCAAATTTTTGAACATTTCACAGAATGTGTCTCATGATTCATCAGCTGCACTCTGACTAATTGGCAGAGGGCTCTGGCAGAACCAGAAAACTGTTTATGCATCATTCAAAAGACTTTATTATTCATCATGCACAAAGTTGCTTTTCCCCCCCCACCCCTCCTTAAGGGGCTGTGTATTTACTTAGCCAGGGATTAAAAGTGTTATGCAACAGTAGGAATCAAACTTGGGAGTGAATGGTAAGTAATGAACCTTTTACTAGATTTTTTTTTTTTTTCCGCTCAAAGCACCACTCCCTTTCTGCTCTGCCTCCCCCGGGGCGTGTGTTCTTCCAGCACAAACCTGGCTGCCAATCCACACACTGAGCACAGGAATGCGCTGGGCAGCCTTTCCAGTTTTCCATTTCACTATCTCTACAGCTTACAAGGTTTCTCTTTGGGGAAAAAAAAAAAAAAAAAAGGTAAATTGATTCTTTAACTTGAAATTAGGCTTAAATTCTACATAATAGGACAAAATCTTCAGAGTCCCAGTGTCTTCAATGATAAGGTTTCTTTGTGTAAAGCTCTCAAAGGAGGTGTCTTTTATTGTCACTTCCAGATTTTTTAGATGTTATAAACCCCCTTAAAAATTTGTTATAATCCAGTACACCTGTGACAAATAAGGAGAATATTCTGGGCTTTTTGTTTGTTTTCTTAAAATTCATACACTTGGCACCCCTTTTGGAAGAACTAGGAGAGGTTTAAGGCTCAAGGAAACAACCAGGTATAACCAGAGTCTGTAACAGTAATTACCGCACATAAGCATGGGTATTTCCAGATTAAAACAAAGTGAAATGAAAGCAGCACACAGAAAACACAGACCGCAGTTGCATTTTCAATTCACTCCAGATAACCTCTTGAAAAATGAAAGGCCTATTTTTAGCACGATGATTGATTAGTGTTGCCATAGCAATAAGCAACACTTACAAGAACAGGGTAGAACCAAAGTATGCCAAAACACTTGCCAAAGCCTTAAAGAGAGAGTCAAACACATATGGTGTTTTACAATCGTTTTATGGAAATGACTGTAAAAATAACCTTTGCGTAGTAACTACACCCGAGGTGGCTGCAGGCATCACTGGAGTTGTCAGTAAATACGGTGGACGGAGGGTAACAGAAGGGTTTCTCTCCCCTGGGTTACCTGCTTTGTACAAGTGAGTGCTATTCCATCAATAGTTTTAGGGAGTTTCATTTTCCATTTGGTTTCTTTCTGCAGAATGTTCAAAGAACCGCTAGGGACCCCATTATGGTACTTCACTTCTCCTGCTCCTTGTGATGTTAATCCACAGTCCTTGGGAGTTATTTTTGTACAGTAAACATTAATCCCACCTGGGTTTGGTTTTTTTCAGCATCAGAAGCATATCCCCCTAAATCTTAACACAAAAGCCTGGAGAAGCAGTCATTTCATGTAAATTTTTTCTCTGATCTCCCACCACTTTTCAGACTGATGTTTTGTTTTGTTTTTTTTTTTTTTTTTTTTTTTTTTTTTTTACTACAGCCACATATACATTATTTTGGCAATACAGGTGGAACTGGATCCTTTACAGAGCAATCTCCACTGAGCCTCGAGGTAAGGAACACAGTAACTGCTACAGTGAGGTGAGACTGCCCAAGCAAAATTAGTTTTTTTTTTAATAAGATAACTTCTAGATACCACATCCTTGGAATTCAAAAATTTTGGGCACTGTTTTGGGAATCAGTGGGTAGCAAAATCATTTCTTTACTGAAGATCAAAAACCTTGAAAAGACAAACGCAGTCCCTACTTCTCTGTAACAGGCACAGGGAAATGGGGCCTGTGGGGTAGTGGAAGGTCCTTGGACTCAATGGGGCAGGAGGGAATGCCCAGCACAGCAAGGGGCAGGGGGGAAAGGGGCAGGCACCCCCACCCCACCAGCCCTGGAGCAACGGGGGGGCATTTATAAACCAGAAGGATGGGTGGAATGAGAGGAGCAAGGTAACACGGGAGACTGCCAGTGCCTCTGGGCAATAGAGAGGAAGAACAAAGAGACCTCGATACGGGAGAAAAATCAAAATCACACACTGATATGGATAAACAAGATGTTGTCTCCACAGTTTAAATGCAAGAAGGTACGTGAAGATAATATAGTGATGTCTCTCCAGCAGATTTCAAATAACAGTATTTCCTTCAGCTTTCTACAGAAAGAATAAAGATAGTTTCTTTAATTGAATATTCAGAGTTTTATGGAAGATGGCCACCACGTTACTGACTACCTTCAGAATACTCTGGGCAGCACTGCACCTGAGCACGCAGAGCTGCTATGTGATACAGGTTACTTGCTACACAGGCTAGTAGCATCAATCAGGATGACAAAGTCAGAAGAGAATAGACGGAAAGGGCTGGGCAGGATGATGGCAGAATTGGGAAAATGTGACTCAATGAGAGGGAGGAGAATTTGAAAGCGAGATAAGTACAGGAAGGCAGCAAAGAGTAGAAAAAGTGGTGTTGAGTGGAAAGAGTAAGAACAATGCAAAAAAAATGGGGGCTTGAAAATAAGCAAAGGAGTTAAACTCTCGTAAACAAGCTCAGAAAGAAAGCTACCATTTGTTTGTATTACATATAATAACATGAAGATGAAGCAGTCGACTAACAAGTTGCCTCTGATCACTATGAAACTCAGCACTTATCTCTGGGTTTGCCTTCCCTTAGGATTTCCTTCTTCAACACACAAAAACAGTAACCTGTTTATTGAGGAAAAACGGAAGCCAGAAAATGACAGTCCTATGAATCAGAGAGGGGTTTGGACTCCTTTATAACAAGCCAGTGGTGGAAAAAAGGGAATTCTCCCAAGCAGTTTGATTTACTCTGATTCAATGGGATTAAGCTATTAAATGAGAATACAGGTTTGCAGCTTTCTAAAAATATATTATTTGTTTCTTTTATATACTACAGAGGTCCTTCCTTTTGCTAGAATCTCTAAAGGAATGAAATACGTGTTTTACTAGAGCGCTGTCACCAGTTAGCCTGTCTTCTTAGTTGGGGGGTGAGAGGGGAGGAATTTTGGTAGTGACTTTGTATTGGGCTCTCATCCTGCAATACAGATTGTGTTGCTCTTTTGATGCAGCCCTCGTATACTCAAGCTGGAGAAACATTTGTGCACTGAATACGGATGGGTTACATCCAAATTTCAAGTACTGGTAATCAGGTAAAAAGAACACAGGGAAAAAACCCACTCTACAGCTTCCTTGCAATGTTTGTCTTAAACAACTTTTTTTTTTTTTCCTTCTCAAGTCATCTCATTATGGAAGTAACAAAAACATTCCTTCCAGATAATTTACTTCATAGATAAACTGGCAGCTGCTAAGTGAAGCACAAAACATGCCTGTTTTGAAAAGTAATCAGAAGCCAGCAGGTCAATAATGGAACATTTAGCTACTATCACTCTGGGGCCTTGACACATACCAGACTAAATAATTTTATTTGCCTCAGTCATTTACTGTAGAAGAATTAGTGTCATTGTGATACATCAAAGGAATCGTTGTCTCCTGCTTTCCTTCCCGTAACTGTTTTTCATAAATATTCTGAATTTATATGCTGTTCCTAAGTTGATTTGAGACACTGGCAGGTTGAAAGAATGTTCTTCCTCCTTGCAGAGTAGTAAATGCCATTTTTAGTGTTTATTTTGCTTTATATACTTATAATTGTGAAACTAACAGCTAGCCATAAATTATGCACAAAAAAAATTGTCCAGCTGTTTTTAAATTTCAGCCCTGGAATTGAAATAGTGCTAACAACACTGAAGTGTTCAGATTATCAGCAAAAACTATTTGAAATTATCCCTGGTAAACACTTGAACTACACCTCCAAACTCAGAAGAGTTTGCTTAAATTGTATTTTTCCTAACGTCCCTGCACTCCAACTTGACAGCTAAACTTTGTTAGGCTCATTTTTTCAGTGTACTTTGATCCCATGAATTTTTTGTGCCATAGTTTTCTACCATGTCACCATACGTTCGTGATGTGATTATTTGTTTGCTTGAGGCTCCTCTCTTTTTGTCCACAATCTCAACTGTCACTGGAACAGGTCAAATGGATATTTGCTTTGTGCTGCTTATTGTCTACCAGTATCCTGATGCAGGTAAAGAAACTTAGTTCTATGCAATCCTTTTTTGTTTGGTTTGCTACAGAGACAGGTTTGCTATCTAGTTAATAATTTCTAATCTAGCTGGACAACCTCAGAAAGAAAAATAAGAAAGCTCCCTGGAAGTTCAGTCATTCTTGTCCACATTATCTAAGAATAGCATAAATATTTTACACTGAAGATACGTATTTGCAAATGCTGTGATAAGCTGGCACATATGGGTTTGTCAAGAGCTGCAAGGTCTTTCCTCCATCCTCCAAGTGAAAAAGACTCCAGGCTGTGACTAGCAAAGGAATTCTTTCCAAAAGCTAGCAGCTAGCAACAACCATTCCCCACCAGCATGTGTAGCCTGACAGGAGGCACCAGCACCCAGGTCCTATACCTGCTCACAGAGCAGAGCCCCTAGGAGTGACTTCTACAGGGCTCCCTTTCAGCTTCATCCCAAATGTACGAGCTTAACATCAACCTAATCACAATATTAAGTGAACTTACAAATCAAACATTTATTTTAGCAAGATATCTTGTCAGGTTTCTGATCACTAGATCAAAACCAAAGCAACTCCTGAGTTTCAGACACTTTCTCACGTACAGTTCTTCAGTAATGCCCTGGACACTGAAACAAGGGTTTGACCTTTATAGGAGGATCTCGTGTCTGGCTCTCTAAATAGTGCCCCCAGATCTGGATGACGTCCTTTGGCTTCAGCTTCGAAAGTATTTTTTCTACTTCCTCCTCCCTCTCAACATCAGCAGGAAGCTTGCGAGGATTAGCACAAGCTTTGATACAGCATTTCTCGGGACATCACCCACGTCTCATCTTCCTGATCGGAAATCTTTTGTATTGCAGCTTTAATGAGGCTCCACAAACAGCACAGGGTAGGTTCTAAAACGCTCTCCTGACATGACAATACTTCGCATATCACACAACACAAAAGCATCAATTGTGCAATCATTCTGCTAAACTCCTTTTTTGAAGTGTGTCATTTGCTTTACATATTATTTATATGGTTGGAGAGGCTTGGTAGTAGCCCTGTTGTTTGCTGTCAAATTCAGGGGCTTGCTGTGTAGAGAATACCATCCCTTAAAGCAGGTGCCATCATAACTGGACCCAGATGTACTAACACCATGACGATCTAATTTCCATTCCTGTTTTCATGCATCCACTCACTCTTGGCTTTTTATACTACCACTGCAGAGAATACTATCATGCCTGCTGAGCTTTTTTTTCTTTGAAGATGACCTTCTTAAGCACCTGAAATTAGGACATATTTATGAAATCCATATTACTTCCACAGGAAAATCAGATTGCTGAAATTATTCTGCATTGAATCTCTGAATGCTAGTGTATGTTCCTGAATGCAATTTCCCAACAGCCTTCATATTTTACAACTGAAAAATCTTAGGACTATCAGCAAGATTCAATCTGTTGTTCACATCCTCTTCCATATCACTAACAGACACCGAAATAAGTAACACTACTGAGCCTTTAAGGTCCTTGCTCTTTATTTAGCATGGAACTTAGAAGGTTGAGGTGTGAACATACTACATAGCAGTATGTACTTGACTTGGTAAGACTATGTTTTATTTACCCAATTATGGGCCTGCCTTTAGAATCAATTTGCCTTGAAGTGAGGCCCAATTTAATTCTTAGGATGCCCCACCGACCTTGGGAGGGAATTTGCTATCATTTAGAAAAGGGTTTCCAAGCTATCTTACATATTTTGGGCAGTGTCTGTGGGTTTATTCTTTCTTTCAGAATTCTCTAATGAATATAGAAGATCAAAATTTAGAGGAATATTTCAGACAAGGATAGGAATTATTCCCAGTGGTATATTTAACATTTCTGTTCCAGATTCAGCAGTTTGAGGCAAAGACGCTTTCTTTATTTCCCTTCAAGATAATTTCATAGTCTATCAGCTCCATTAAAATAGATGTTAGATGTTTGTCTGAAGTACAGTTTCCTTAATCTCATCCCAATATTTCTAGTTCTGTTTCTTTGCACCATGGTGAGTAATTAGTCCCCAACTCCCATAGGCAGTTATACTGTCACTTAGTGACTGTTTTGCCTACCTTCAACATTTGTAGACCGATTTAATTTTTCTTTACAAGTCTATTCAACCCTGCAATCATTTTTGCTGATGCTCTTGAACATCTCCATAGCTGTATACCTTCACCAAAATGTGTTCCAGGTGTTGTCCCATCAGATCAGATAAAGATCACCTGCTGATTCAAGTTCTACGAGTACAGCATTGCTGTTTGGTTTTGATAGTGTACTGTATTTCAAATTCAGACCTATATTTCTGTCTGCTATCACCCCTTTAATAATTTTCTACTTGTCTCTTTCAGTTAAAGAAAAAAAAAATCACATTAAAATTTTCAAATTTACTTTCACTAAAGAAAAAATATACCACAGAGTGTAAGTAAGAGACGTCAATACAACATAGCACGTGTCATCTTCCCAGACCAAGTTTAAACCTGCTATCAAAGGGTAAACCCTTAAGTAATATAAACTGTGATAGGCTCCACTAAAGATATCTTCTAACAAAAGTAGCTGAGAATCTGTCCCCTCATTGCTACTGTCCATTATGGGATATTATTTGATTATGACAATCAAATGAATTTTAAATATGAAACAAAACAGAGTATGTTGTAAGTATTACAGTACATACTGAAAAGCACAGTTTGGTACTTTAGATTTTCAACACAGGTGATCACAGTTTCAATTCCTAAGTCTCCAGCTTTCAGATCTAAACCTTTAAATCCCTTGAATTTTTTTCTTTCCCATTTATCACATTAAAATCTTTTTCTTCTCCATATGCTTTACTGGTTTTAAAAAAAAATCTGCACAAACACTTAGAGTACTTCGGGAAGAAAAACAAGTGGATTATGTTTTATCTGCAGTCAGAAGTTCCAACTAAATCAAGGCAGGAGTTTCTGAAAGGTCCCTTCACCTGGAACTTTCTCACCATCTCCTCCTCATCTTCCAAAGGTTGCTGAAAACTTACTGTATATTATTGAGGCCAGCACATTTACAACAATTTTTCTCATGATTTATGTGCTATATTTTGCCTTAGCTCTGCTAGAGGGAATGGCTGATTTTTCTGGGCACTGTGCCCAGATTATGTTTAATTTTGTCTACAGATTGTACAGTTTCCCAGATACTATACCAGAGATGAGCATTTTATAAGTTAATAAAACAATAAATAAAATAAAATCTGTTCTCATGTCTCCACGTAATAACTGGAATCTTAAAAGCCTTGCCCTGTTTTATAGAAGCATCTCTGTTACAGTCAGTGACTAAAAATACATCAAATTATTTTGAAGTGATAAAAAAATAAGGTAAATAATTTATAGGATCCCCACAGAAACACTTCAAATTTAACCTTAAATTTCTTAAAAAAATTGCTAAAATAAAGTTCCACTATTGAATGCATTATGCGTTAGTTATATAAAGAATGAATCAGTTTGGATTTGACCACTATATTTCACAATTATTTTTAGAATAAAAAGAGGAAGAAAAACTTACTGTGTATTCTGATTTCCAATTGTCCATTTGTAAAAAAACAGAATGATGAGGGAAAAGAAAAAAAAAAAAGAAATGTGAAATAAAACAATGATGCAAGATCCTTACACTAAACATACATTAATAATCAAAAAACTTGTGTCAGATAGTCTGCTGATTTATATTTCACTGAAGCCTATGGGACAATAAAGGGGTACAAGTCAGCACAAAAATCTAAGCACCTGATGTTTTCTTTGCAAGAAAGAAATTGCATAGATACAACATTCTATAGTTTTTACTTGTCCGTGGCTTATAATCTTTACTTCCTGTTACTGGTCAATATAAGATGCAATAGTATGTGCAGTTCAACAGGAGTGGTTAAAGGAACTTCGTATCTATGGCTCAGTATTTAACTTGGAGCTTCTGAAGATAAGCTAAACTATCCCAAAAGTACAAATCAGTCATTGTTTCTGCTTTATTCCTTACCTGTGATGGTATAAGGATAGTAATTCCAAGCCTTCTCTGTAACATAAAAGATTTTGGGAACAACTGCCCTAGCCCAGCTAGGCAGTTTGCTGAAAATAAAAAGAAAATAGAAGATTAGAATATGTTACGGCTTAGGAGTATTTTAGAAGAGAAGATACTTCCAAACGTGCTCCTACTTTGACAGGTGTCTCTCAGGAGACAGCAGTACCTGGACTCCTAGACTTCACAGCAGGGTTTTCATCTCATGACTACGCATTGTCTCAGCTTTCTCCGCAAGCACGTCTGAAACCAAGCCTGCCTGCCCCCCCTCAAAGCCAGCGATGTGCTGCCAGCGCAACAACCTCCGAGCCTTGTATATATTATTAAACTGAAGTTGCAGATTTCAAGAATTTATGGCCTCAAACGTTTGGTCTTGGATGCAGGGAGCAGGTTGGACCATACAAGGCATAACTGTCTGACAGCGCCCGTAGCCACAGGGAGGCACTCTCTAACAAGAGCTCTGAAGGACGTGATTCCAGTCCACTTCAAACCCTTCCATTATTTCTTCTTAGAGACTATTTCTTCTTCCTCCATATTCTTTGCCAGCACACAAACCCTTATGTTTGACTCACCTGGCACGCAGGTTTTCCCACGCTACCAACACCAGCTCCCGAGTAGGAAGCTTTCATATTAAAATTAACAAATCACTCAAACCACCTCCGTATTAGTCCCATTTTGCTGATGGGAAAAGTAAATCACAGAAGTGAGGAGAAATAATGGAATTGATGGCACAGCTCAGAGCTCAATCTGCCAAGAGAACTTACCAATGCAGCAGTACAACAGCAGTAAAGTAAGAAATGAAATACATGGACACAGCACATGGAAAGTTCATTAGAGGTTAATTGTATAATACTATGGAAGAGTGGGAACATTTTCTTTACCATGGATCTTGGATCATAGATCCTGGCTCTCTCATTTCCAGAACTCTGGTCACATGAGGTACCAAAGAAGTGATGAACAAACATACATTTTAAAAAGGGAAGTTCATGATAATTCATCTTTCAACCTTTTCTTAATGACATCAATTATAATGACAGAAGCTGCCAGGAACAAAGATGCAGCACCAGTCACCCCAAGGCAGGCAGACCTTTGGAGACCAGAAACAGCACTGCACGTGGGACTCAGTTAAAACTGCTGTGAGTCTGGTGCTGTGTCAAGCTGATGACCAAGCCTTAAACTGAACCTTTACTGAACTAAAGTAGATGCTGTCAAACCTCAGTTTTCCAAGTGTAAATGTCTGAAACAGTTCTGTTTAGATAACTGTGTGCAGAATGTAAATTAACTTTCCATATTAGCAAATTTCTGAAGCAAATACAGAGTTTGGATCATTGAGGCTTATTTAACCAAGACCTAGCTACACATAAATATTTCATTTGTCCAGAGGCAACAGACATCGAGTTCACTGATGATTAACATCAAGTGCATTGACTTTTGCTCTGCGATGACATTGCTCACGAGATTCTTTTCTTTACATAAACCTTTCTTGTGTAATCTTTTAAGCAGCATTTTACATACTGTATAATAGACTTCACTGTATTGGACCTTTTGTTTATTTTCTCAGCCTCTGTCAGTGTCTTTTTATGACTGCATGTCTGCTCCCTCTCTTATCCCCACTAAACTTTACTCTGATACCTAAATAATAAATACCAGAGGATGCAGACTTTCAGCTTCTGAAAACAATGCTCCAGCAGGAGAGAAGACATAGCAATCAATTCTCAGTATAACTGGCTTACAGTGACACTAGAAATTTTTACTAGTAATATCTTTGTTCACATACAGCTGCTTGTTTTGCACTTTTTTTGGTTATTGTTGTTTTTAGCATATTTGCCTGTCTACCTGTCTTCACTGTTATGACGCATCTCCAAACCAAATAATTTTATGAGCAAAACACACGTTATTCTCAGAGCTGCCATCAAATGACAGTCATAGACAAACATGAATTGTTCCAAGGGTCCACTCAGAGAAAGAAAATATAGTATTTCTGTTTTAGCAGATCACAGGAATCTGTGGATCAATTTTATGGTTTTTTTTTAATTCTATTTTTTATTTCTTCCTTCCCTGGATGAATTTCAGTCTTTCAGCACATGGGGAGGAAGAAATAAAAAACCTGAAACCATTGGTCAGCAAGAAGACCCTCTCTGCAAGACTTGAAGTATTAGCAGGCAAGAAAAAATAAATGAAAATAATGCAAAAATCTTTCCAAGAAACCACCACTGAAATATATAAGCTCAAAGTTCTTCAGGAGATCAGCCCAGAGCAAAATAAAGTGAAGCTAGCAAGTTTATTAGGGTGGTGGACCCTGGAAGAAGACAAGATGAGAGCAAAACCTGTGTAAGGAGTCCTGTTCCTCAAGGGAGGCAGGCAGAGAAGAAGTTTTCAGCACATCTTGTATGGCAGCATGTCTCCTTAAGAGAAGTCTTCCAGAGAGATCCTGGCCTCCCAGCCAAATCCATAGTGGCCTGAAAACCTGCTAAGCCTTTCCACAAAGCTTTGACAGTACTGCATTATCTGGTGGTATGGTGACACCAAAACCAGATTTAAATAGCTAGTCGGGTCATGATTATCAAGGAATATTTACAATTATCATTAAACTCAGTGAACTGACTTAACCATCCACCATAGCTTTAGGTAAACTTCCCAAGTTGTTGTAGGCACAGAGATTTTCTTTGTCAGTGTTTGTACGCAGCTTTGGGCAAGAGATCCTTTGTTCTATTGCCTGCACTACCAGAAACTACGTGCTTCCTAATACTACGGATGTCCCATATGCGCCTTGTAGCACACAGTCCTTTGGGTAATTCTGAATTACCCTGAAATGGTCATTCTGAATACACTCGTTAGCGCTTAAAGCCTTACTTCTTTTTAACATGAAGGAAAGAAATATCCAGAAACATTAAAAAAAAACCCCACAACTTCTGAGAGCTCTACAACAGGAACACATTTATTGATTTTTCTCAAGTCCTGTGTCTAGCCTGTGAGAGAGCAGAGTTACAATCACAATAATATTAGATGGTGTCAAAATACATATTATTGGACTTGTGTGTGTGCGCGCGCGCGCAACATTACTGGTGATTGAATTTAGCCTAAGTTAAGGTTAGATATGTCAGGTTTGCAGTGGAGGAGCAATGTAGAAGCAATAGCTATAGTGTTTCTATGCCCAGTATGAAATGCTGCAGAGCGTAAGTTTAATAAAATGAAACAGGCCCAGGGGAACAGAAGCACTTCAGAAAAGCAGTGATATTCAATTAGATCAGCCACAGTAAAAATGGGAACAGACTGAGCAGTATATTTCACAGGACCCCATAAAAAAAAAAAAGAAAAAAATTAAAAATATAAACACATCTCTGGCCTGTGAGTGTGGAGGCATTGATCCTCAGCAGTATTATTTCACCATAAAAAAGAGACACATATTTCACTTTAAGAAATGATGGAACTTCAGGGAAACAAAAACAATTTTCCCATCATGTTCCAATCCTATTATTTTGGTACAGAAGGTCATCATTGTACAAGCCCATTCACAATGTCAATTAACTTTGCTGAGGCAAATCTCTTCTCACCAGACACGGGATACTGGCTTTGTGTCATTATCATGAAGTAAGAAACCCTTAAACCATTTTAATGGTTTGGTTTTCATTTTTGTTTGGGGTGGACTGTTTGTTTGGTTTGTTTTTCATTTTTTCAGCTTCCCCCTTCAATTTTGGAAAGCAAAATGACAGTGAAGTATAAAAGAAAACAAAAGCTCTGATTTTCAGTACATCCTTAACATCAAGTTAGAGTTCTTTCTCTTGGAAAAGATGCTCTAGAAGAAATGACAACTAATCGCTGTCTTCTTTCAAGCCTCTGAACTATTTCACCTTCCTTCTTCCTGCGGCTGCCAGGAAGCAGCACGTGTTCACAGGAACATGTTCTACTTGAAACAGAAAGGCTATTGTCTTGCAAATTTTTATTACAGCCCACACTGAGGGAAACAGTTCTACTGCACTTGCCTGTTGAGATAAACCCGTTTCTCTGTTAGCTGACCATTGCCGTGGTTTGGATCTTCATAGGGTTCATTCTGCACCACTTCCACACCTTCACCTCTGTCACTCTGCTCATGGCTATGCTTGCTTATCATGTACAGCTGTCCAATTCTGTACTGCAAAGCAAAATCAAGAACAACATATTAACTTTATGTAATACACATGTATTCAAAAGCCAATGGCACACAATGATACGGCAGTATGCGCAAATAAAAGGTAGTTCAAGGGCAAAACCCAGGATTTCGCAGCTTCATTTAGACCTATCAGTTGGGGACCTCCCATTATCCCATTACCTTATTGAGTCTAGGGCATCACTTGTGGAAAAAATAACAAAACTCATGTGTATACAGATGTAGAGAATCAGATCTGCCCTTTAATTTTAGACTCTAACTATGTATGTTAGGAATAAATAAATGATCTACTGCTTCCACATGCTGACATGCAAGGGCTTTTTAACCAGCAGGTGAACTCTTGAAGTTCTGTGGGACACAGGAATCCCCCCTCACACCAACACAATGCCAAATACTGAAGCCCTGCAAAAAATTCAGGACAACTATTGCTCATTCACAGAAACAAGAGCACCAGCTCTTAAGAAAAAGAAACATGTAGACTCCAAGTTCTTCAAAAAAGAAGTTTGAGACAAGTGATTTGGCAATATTATTAAAATTAATTTAAGCACTTAAATGGTCCTTTTTCTATAGGCTCTTGAGTTACTTTGGAAGCCAAAACCCAGGAGGTTTGACCCGATGTTGCTATCACGGAAAAACAAATCGTTGTACCAGCAATTGAATTTTTTCTCAGTATGTCTGCACCTACACCAGGGCTTTTGCCTCTAGAGAAATGAAACAAAAAGTACATCCCTTAACCTTCATTAGCAAAGATTTTAGAGTAAAACTGTACTTTCCCATACATTTTTTGGTCTGAGATTTTATCCTCACTTACGTCCGTTCCGTATTCCTGAACATAACATGGTTCTTACAACAAACTCTCTTTGGACCTATCAAGTTTTCTCCATTTGGATCCCTCCCTCCCCCAGAATTATTCATTTAGGCATATACATGCTAATCACTTCAATCACATCAATCACTTCAAATACAAAGAACAACCTGTTAATTTAGAGAATGGCACAAGCTGCCAAGTACCAGCTAAGCATAAACAAACAAAAGCACAGTGACAGTCTGACCTCAGAGATTCTTGTGGTTATTACGTATTATGAACGGCAATCCTATCACATACTTTAAAAAGCCCAAATCAAAAAAGCAATTAGCAGAGGGGGAAAACCAAACCAAGACAGACCTTATTAACAACAGCAAGGCAGCCTTACTAAACAAAACGTAAGGAATAGGACCATGGAGGGCTCCCTACAGAAATTCTTAAATTCCACATAACGCTATTTCATTCCCCTGCAACAGGCAGGCCACAAGAAGGTAAGCAATTTGGAACTTGCACCTTGCGGGATCATTTGTTCAGGGAACAGGGATTTCTGTTCTAGCACTGAATGGACACCAACTCCTTCCTGGCCAGCCACACACTGCAACAGCAAGTGAATGATTTGCATCAAAATGCGCCTTTCAGAAGATCGTTCCAAAGTACTAAAAATGCCTCAAGTTTACAAAAAGGTTCTTTAAGGGCAAAAAGGTGCTCTAGGGGAAGGATAAAGTAACTTGGATCTATTCTCTTTTCCTCTAATCTAATTAGGTAGTTTCAGTGGATTTTTTTTCCATTACTTATTTTGAAACACCTCCTCGCAGTGAAGAATATAACCCACTCTTAAAACTTGTTGGAACTAGTAAAGAAGAGGACTGGGAGGAAAAAAACCCCAAAAGATACTGTTGTCATAAAACTAGCAAATGCCCTATGGGTCAGGTCAATTAATTGTGTGACCCTTGTAACATCTGAAAAAAAAAAAATAAAAAAAATCAGTAAATCTCTGTGTAAGTGCTGGCTATGCAAATTGGAACTGCCTGGAAATTTCAGTGTTACGCACATGATGTTTCTTCCTCTCCTTTCTACTCATAATTAGAGAGAATTAATGGCTTTTTAAAAATATCCTATATAACTTTGGAGAATCTACCCTCTCACCACCTACAAATGTTCCTAAGACATTCATTAAAATGATAAGTAGAATAATGCTATTTAAAACAATTTGATGCTGGTACTACCTCCTGCCTATATATTCAGCTTTCTCATCTCTGGTACTTCTTTCACACAAAATGTCCCCATTTAAGAGATAAGTCCTAAAATTATTTTTCTTGCTAATCCAGTTATCTACCTTAGTCTCTACTGAATCCTTTTCTTCTCTTTCTCATCATATTTGAACATTTTGTCCTAATCTTCAAGGCTCTGAAGAGCCGCAGTCCTCACACCTACCCTTCAAGTAGTTCCATGAAAAGCTGTCTTTTCTCTTTTTCATTAAAAATAAATGAATGCATTGGTATACAGGTAAGGCAAAGTTTGTGGACAGAGGTAGTATATTGTATTTGATCAACTAGTACACTTTGAAAAAAGATAACTTCCAGGCACATGAAGCTGTTCTTCAGGTCTGAAATCAAAGCAACATACTTCAAAGCTGAAGGCAATTTGAGAAAAAATGTTTTGCCTTTAATTAGATACATATCAATCAGACCACCTGAGAGTAAAGATACTTACTGCCTGTGGAGCGATAAGGATGTTAGAAAAGAGGAGAGGTGATAAGGTGCTTATCTTCTAATGGAAAGAAAGAGATCAGTAATTTATAGCCCGTGGAATATGAAAAGGTTAGGTGAGGCGAGAGGAATTACGATTTGCCACAAAGCCAATATTTCTACTGAGATCTCTATTGAGGTTTTTGCCATGCCATAAAATTATGACTTTTAGTTGCCATGGTCATCTCTGGAAATCGTTTCATAATTGCACATATCCCTGCATGCTTTGATTTCCTACTTGCATGTAGTCTTTTGCCATTTTGCTCTTAGTTTTCATGGTCAAATCCAGACATCTCCATTTCTGCTGGAAATATTAGCTCAGAAACCTCAGGATGAATGTAGGTTCACACCGACAACTAACAATGGGGTTGTACTAAAGCACTCGCTTGCTCCAGCATCATGAATCAGCTATCTACCTATAACATCACGTGCTTTCCTAACAGACTGTTACTCCTTCGTGGACCCACACTCCCATAAAACACTAGCAGAAGTTCAAATCACAGAGACAGTAAATCAATCCCAGCGCACGGCTAAGAGTGACTAGGCTGCACTCTGCAGCTGATGATCAGTGCTGTCAAGCAGAAATTGCTTTACAGATGTTGCATAGTCAGTACTTAGCGAAAGGTTCTACTTCTCTGAAGAGACTCAAAATCACACACACTCCCAATTATACTCAACATCTCACAGAGGGTATCCAAGGCAGCTCAGCACGGCACTTTTCACTTGGAAGATGCTGAAGAAACCAGAAGGCACCATAACTGGTACTGGACAGCTCTGCTGTAGGAACCAGACTGCTACTCACCTCTCCCCAGGCGATGACCTTCCATACCTACAGACCTGACCCCGGGCAGGTGGAAGTACCCACCTTTCCTAACTACTCAAATGACTCTGCAGTCCTGCTAGAAAGCAGCTGTATTCTGCAAAAGGAACATACTCTTACATGTACTTCAAGGTAGTTAACTTAGCTCTTTTGCGTCCTATTAATTTCTTTTTATCTGGCTTATACAATTTTAATATCATTTTAGAGCTTGATGATAAGAAAGTTAACTTCCAAAAATAGAGTACTTTGCTAAACCAGAGAGCACACAACTTATTTCAGATAAATCAACTTTTAAAAAAGTGTATGTTTATATTTACATGAACGAAATCCAAAGCAAAGGTGTATCTTTTAGAACTTGCTAAATTTAAATGCCTGAAAATAAAGGCACAGCTTTTTCTAAGTTCCTGTTGATATCGCGGAGAATTATCACTCAAGAAACATTTTACAGGAGTAAGAAATACTCATTATTCCTGCAAGGGTAAAGTGACGTGCCACTATTATTTACGTTGCTCCATCACAATCTGAATTTCCGTGTTCTTAGCTGTAACATAATTTTCCAAGGCTATATAATGTTTCAAGGAAGTCAATAAAATTTCACACAGTGGCACCTGATCTGAAATTGGCTCTGGAGGAAAGCTTTTGTTTGGAAACTCTTCAGTTTAACAGTGGAAAATTTCTTCAGTATCACAGGAAGAACTTCAACAAACGCAGGCACTGAATGCAGAGTTAGAGATTTCTAAGGATACTGCTACATAGCTTTTGCAGTAGGCTTGATGTTTCTCAACTCCTAATGAGTTCCACATTGTCTCAGTGGTGAATTCCCTTTTCCTTCAACAGGCAGATGGTGTTTGCGTATTGGGAGTTCAGTCATACAAAAAACAAGGTTTATGTTAGCAACAGCATAACGATGGTCAATCTCAATTTGCTTAAAATTACAAGTGAGATCAGAATAATTTTTTTTGCATTCTTGAGACAGGAGGGGGAAAAAAAACCCACAAAAAAAACACAGAAGGGTGTCCACCCTACACATCTTTCAATTGGAGAACTCCCATTGTCTTCAGCAGGAGCTGCAAAAGAAATCATTGTACAAACACACCTGCATTTTTTCAGCCTGACTGTTGCTCACTTTTGGACTTAATACTAGTCTTAGAGTACAATTTTCCAAACTTCACATGGAATGTAAAAAGTAACATACCCTCAAAGGAGAAATTGTGCCAAAGGTATCCATAATATTAATTTTCTTTACCATTCCTTGAAGTTCTTACCTAAATTCTCACAGAAAACGTAACAGATTTATCATTGGTTTCATCTTATATAGCAATTCTCATATTCAAAAGAATTGTTGAACCCTTTCACCTGTTTACTCTTCTATAACTAAACTAAAACATCAGGGATGCTGCTGCCATTTCAATTTCTGCAATTTATTATTTTCAGTCAGTAGTGAGATCCCTCCCTGCAGTTAGAAGCCAGAGTCCAGAAGATGCTGCATGTCTTTTATACCTGTTAAAGGTAACAATTGTTCCGCACACTGCATTTTGACAATGGGAAGTATTTCTCACCCAGTGATTCATGCTAAAACATGCCGGTGGCTTCTAATCCTGTCCTCAGAAAACCGCAAAGGTAAAACAGAAAAAAAAAAAAAAAAAAAAGAAAAAAAAAGAAGAGAACCTGCTACAGCTAAACTGAAACAAATCTGAACTTATGTGCAAACGTGCTGCTTTGCAGAGGCAGCTATAAAGGGCACAATTTTGCCTCCACTGATGGCAGTAGGTGTGTTGTCATTGACCTCAATTTAGTAAAGATTTACTTCTAGCAAGAAAATATAATGGATCAACTTCATCACCAGTTGTATCTGGCTACACTGAATCCAAGGACATTGATTATGGCAAAACAGCAGCAATTTGATTAAGGAATTCTGATTAACAGAATGCTGTCTCATTAATAGAAAACTATTTTAAAATGGACTGATAAGTCTCTGATTTATTTTCAAGTCACAGTCTTTGGAAGACTGTTGGTGTGCTCTTTGGTGAATGTCTTCCAAGACTTCATTTCAGGCCATTTTTTAACTAAAAAGAATAATAGGAATATTTTTCAGCACTTGTGTAATAATTTCCATGTTTAGAATGATTTAAAACAAATTCTAATTTTTCCTCTACGTACCACCATGTGACAAGCATGGTGATCCCCAGCTAAGTTACTTGTTTAAACATGCACTGCCTGTCACTCTAAGCAATCTCTTAACAGCATTTTTACAGAGATATTTTATCTCTAGAATAACTTCCATGAAAATGTACTTGCTTGAGTAAGTATCTTTGTTTAGGAGGATAGTTTCCTATTGTGTGTTTTGTTTTGATGTTAGAAAGCATTGCTTCCAGGTCCTGATTAAAACCTAAGCCCCACACTGCCATAAATATGAAAAGCTTACAGCTGGATATTGAAGACAGGCAAAGAAAGTATTATCCTTATTTTATATTTGATTAATTGAAACAGAAATTAATACCTCAACTTTAAAAAAGTTGTCTGTGATAGAACAGGGAATTTAGCCTCAATCTAGTGATTTCCAGCTCAGAGCTTTTACCACAAGACGTAGATATAATTTAAAAAAATTCTAAACAGTAATTACTTAAACAGAAGTGGTTTCTCGTATCTTACTCGCTGACTATAAATCCCTCATGTTATTATTGTTATTAGGCATCATTCCGTCTGCCTTCTAAAATGGGCGAAGCCTAATGCATCTTCATGCTCATCTGGAGGTTAAAGCAGAGCCCTCACCTGTGGGCAATTCCAACACTGGCTGATGGAGCACCAAGATTGTGCTTTCTGATCCCCATCCTCGTGTAGATGATGACTCATACCTATTAAGAATAATTTAAGAAAATCTTTTCCATGAGACAAGCTCCAGGTTCTGACAAGGTGATTTGTCTTCCTTGTTATTAACATTCCTACATTGGTTTTAACTAGCATAGAGGAACGTATGATGTACTGGTATTTGATGTTTCATGTACTGGTGGATTTCTATTGGCCTCTACTTGGCCTGCTTTTTGAATTAGGTTTTTGTTTGTTTTGATTTTGTTTCAGTTGGACTTCTGGATCTCAGGGCTACTACCCTGCAAGCAATAGAAGTGAGTATTTCTCATTAGCCACGACCTCAAGGTTTTACTGCAGGACAATGCTATGGAGGGAAATTAGTCAGACTTGTAATCATTGCATAGCTAGAAAACTTTTTGCCACTGGATTAATAATTCCCTTTGCCTAGATAGCCATGTTCGGGAAGAAAATAAACTCGCTGTAAATTGGAACTTGGAGGTGTCTCTTACGTAGCATAACTTACCAGTGTGAAGGCAGCAGTTTATATTTCTAAAATAGTGATTTTTTCCTGGTAAAGTAACTACATTGTGGGCTAGAGCCATGCAAAAAGAGGACTGCTGGGAAAGACTGCTGGGAAAATCTGCAAGGAAAGCACAAATAGTGAACAGAGAACGCTGAAGGGGTGTGTTCCGATTGCCTGGTGTGGTGCCTTGCAGAGATACCCAGACCACCACGGAACTGGTATTAAGTCTCCTTTGGCCTGGCTGAACAGCAGTGTGGAATCTGCACCAACAAATTATTTGACTTCTAGTATCAAAGCTGTTCAGAGCAAACCGGGCACCTTTGTACTGCATTCTATTTGCCATGTAGAAATACCCTAAGTGCAAAGAGGCTTTATGAACTGTAATTTTAAAACAGCTGTTCCTGAGGCACAAATACAAGGAAGAAACTCCAGAATCAAAGGTAGCTTTCTAAAATTATTGCCTTCAAAAGCAAATCTGGTTTTACCTAAACAAAAGATCAATCAACCTTCTGAAACAACAGCAGGATGGACTTGTTACAAGAAGGACTAACACCAAAAATCTACACAACAGACCTTATCCAGTTATAGATTACTAGCGAGATGCCACAGTTAAGTGAGTGCCATAGTTCCAAGTGTCATTTTACCTTTGGGTTTAAACATATTAGAGGTGTAAATTGCCTCAAAAATCAGTTGTAGGAAGCAAATGAATTGAATAACAGAGCAACACAGAAAAACACCAGCAATGAGAAAAATGTGCACAGGAGAAAGAGAAGCCATAGGAGAAATCAAGACAGTATTCACTAACAGTGGCAGAAATAAGATGCAAGGGAATTAATGTTAAATATTTCAGAGGCTTATTTTGTTTACAGATGATTTTATGTGATTAATGCCATTAGTGCTCAGGACATTAATCTGTGTAAGACTTCCTACACCAATTGAATAGTAAAGATAAATTTTCTGGCAGAGCGATGTCTTCTGCTTCATCACAGTGCAAATGAGGGAACAGACCTTGCCTGTGCAGTCATTTCCCTGTCTAGTAGTCCTTAGACTAAATTAAAGCTAAACGAGGAAAAGACAGAATGAGCTGTCACGGAGGTGACAGTACTTTCTAAACTAGCATACAATGAATGGTTTCATGTAATTTCATTTAAAACAACAGCCAGATGAACAAGGTCTATAGAAAGCTTTAGCAGGAAGGCTATAACAACAACTGTAAACATCTGGGTCCTCAAATTTGAACGTAAGTATGATGCACTGGTGTGATCTGAGAGCCCAAAAAACCCGTACAAGTAATCTAGTGGTATAAATGTCACTTTCCCTAGTAATATATAAAGAATCTGATTGGTTAAAGTTTAGAGTTGAGCTTGAAATTTTTCTTTCAGTTAATCCCTGCATGCATCCGTGATTCACAGTGCACTACACATCTGCAGACTTGCATCAGCAGTCTTCTTTAGTATTGCCCAAATTCATGGGAACATGCTTTTGTAGCCTCACAAATGAACAGTTGCAGCAGGAACAGTTGACTTTTGCATGCTGTGAAGCATAATTCTTACTGCTTTCATGTTTGCTTTGCCTTTTCAAGGAAGAAATTACATCCTTAAGTTACTTTATCTGTTTAAATTCCTGTGAATGACAGTTCAGCAACAACATTTTGGATGTTCAGAGAGACCGTATCCTCCGCTAGTATTTACACAGCTAAAGAAAAATGGCTTACTCTAAATATACAGTATCCTGGCACATAATGGCTTACAACCTAAACAAGTGATAGTGAAATCAATAGGAACAGGTTCAGATCTGTGGTTAATAGGTGTACAAAGAAAATCAAAATACGTGAAAATTAGGTTGCAAATTTTCAGCTTTCATGCAAATGTTTTGCCAAATATAGCTCACGTCCTGTTCAAATGGTAGCAATTTTATGCTTCTACACCAGCTGTGCTATTGAAAAAAGCCAGCTGTTTATCCTGAGTGTACAAGCTCATGCAATTTTTAAGAATTTATTAACAATTAAGGTTTCATGAGTTAAGGTTTTATGAACGGTATTTTACAGTGAGTCAGCTGGTTACATTTTTCAACCGTTTAAACTATGTGCTTTTTACATAAATACTAACAATATTCTATTATTTAGATTTATGAAGACACATGTATTTTCTACAAAGGATACACATGCATTTCCAGGAGGCTGTCTAAAATGTCCTCTGTTCACAAAACCAGAAAGAACAGCTAAAAGGGACTTACTGTGTCACTTGACGACTTGTAACCAGACTGTCAGGAAGGCACACTGAAACACCCTTCACATCTGCTGTTCCCTATTTATGAGTACCTGCCTCGGAATAAGCCACAAATATGCCACACCTTAATTACAAATGTGCTTTCCAGGCACAATTCTTGTCTTACAGTGCAAAACTGTCTGATAACCATCAAATATTATTGATGCTTTTTCTAAGTCAATACAAAAGCATATTTTTATAACCACAACTCATTCATGAGATGGTAGTTAATTTGAAGGCTGAAGCTCAAGAAGCTGTTCAGTTAATCTCTTAGAATTTTAACCAAGAATGCAGGAAAATGAAGTAAAATTTCAACATAGTTTTTGCAGAGGTTACTTAAGTTTTTTTTAGCAATCCAAACTCTTTTCCTGATATTCCAGGAAAATACTATTTCCAGTTCAGATATTCCAAGAAAACTCAAAATGGAAATGTGTAGGCTTCTGTCTTGATCACCGTCACTGATCTCTTTTTCAGCAGCGTGCACCAGCCCTGCACATGGGGTGACACCTAAGTCTATTTTGCTCACAGTGAAAAGTAACATTTCCCATGGATTAGTGATGGCGATCAAGAAGCTTGCTTTATCAAACCAGACAGCAAAATTTCTTACATGGTTTTCCACTAAAAAATAAGATTGAGCAGGAAAAAAAGAGAAACTGAGCTTGCGTACTGTGCATATAATTTTTGTTGGCTAGAAAAAGAGTGATGAGGGCAGCCAGACAATGCAATACATCAAAGGGCATGAGCAAAAAAGCTGAGTTTGAACATAAAGGTTAACTTCTCTGAAGCACAGGATTTTTAAAATTTTACTTATATTAATTCAGCTTAGTTTAAGCTGGGAGTATTCTGAGTTGCTTACATCCTTTGACGCTTTCAAAATTCACTGGAGCACAGAAATGGACTCGGGAGTTAGGTTTAACTACAAACACACGCGTTTGGTACATCTATTCACACTTCTAGAAATTATTTTTCTCTTTTTGCAGAGCTAACGGTATTTGCTCAATGTTTAAGTAGAACTTCCCCTCAGGCTTCTTTTCTCTAATTACTCTTCTTCAGTAATTACTCATTTTTGTGACTTACAAAAATCTCTTACACCAAACCCATCAACTTTCAAGTACAAAGATTTTGATGCTTTCAGGAAAAAATTTTGCCTGTAAACTCTGGGTTTAGAAGCACCAAAGAGACTACAAAGGACTCCATGACCTTTGCCAGAATCACAGAGGGGAATAATTCTGCATCATAGAATTCTGCTTATAAATGTGAAAAAAGGAGAACTTCCTTAGGATACACAACCTAAAATGACAAAATCCTGATCATCAGGATTTAGTATCTACTATTTGCAAGCTGAACAAGACAAATCCAACCTGCATTCTGATATCTTATTCAGAAGAAAGTAAAATTTTATTTGCTACTTCCAATGAAACAAAAATATATTCACAGTCCAGAATATTTTGATTATCACAAATACTTCATCCTACATTCTGATCTTCTAAAATGAAACTGACTTCAATTGGATTTTTAAAATGCTCTTGTTTTATGCCTACAACCTGAATATAAAATAATGTTAGATACAATTCTGTGTCTGCAAATAGTTGAGGTCACTCCTGCATCTCTGCATCTAACCTAGAGATTAGGGTGATGAAGATATTAAGGTTATCTAAAGTCCTCTGATGAAAGGAAGTACATGACAGCAAGACTTGAATTATATAAGGAAATGAAGACACACTTTCCTCCTCATTCCCAGATTTTAAGATACACTGAAATCTGAAAGCTAATACCAAAAGAAGATAGTTTTCCCATTGTGGTTCATTAGCACAAATCTGCAAGTGACACACACACACACACACACACACCCCATGTTAAAATAAGTCACTACTGTAGCAACGTAATACTTTTGCACTGATGCCTTTTTTACATGCATGAAGTCTCTAATAAAAGTAGTAAGTAGATTTAGGGTAGAAATCTGTTTGCTATTGACTTATGGAAAATCACAACTGCTGCCAAATAAAACTCTCGGGCAAGAAACCTGAAGTTTGCTGCAGAATGCAGTGCAGCTGTGACGTCCGTGGAGTGCACATGCTGGCGAAGTGATGATGCTTGGGACAACGTGTGTCTGTCATCTAATACCTTTGTCTACATTAATCACAGAATACAGAACCTTTCACTTCTAACTTTTCCACCTTAAAAGTGCCAGTACTTTGACAATATACAGATGAACAGAATTGCTGCTTTCCAGCACAACAGAGAACGAAAGCTCTTACGTAAGTAGAAGTAAAATTTCCAGGAAGGACCGCATTCCTGACTAACTGACAGACTCCAAAGCTTCCAGATCAGACATTCTTTCAATACCATATGCAGAATAAAAGGAGGATGAAGGCAAAGAATTACCACCAAGGGACTCTATAGGCTTAATTCAATTTTATCATAATCCAGATATGTGAAGCTATAAGGTCTCCAGATGTTTTTGACAGATGGTGTCACAGCATTAGGCATTCTACCAGTGCTTATCTGTTTTGACTGACCAGTGTCAGATCCCACACAAATCCTGTAAGGAAAGTCCAGAACATCACAACAAACACAACCAGCACCTCCTCTGGAACAGAACTTGGAAACAGTACAGAGGGAAAACTACAACAAAACTGTAGATTTTAACCAATACAGAAGAATTACACAAGCTCATCATACTTAGGAAGATTAAAGAAATCAAACCTTTTAAAATATGCTGTAACTTTAGAGTGCATGGATTTTAAAAATCTTGCTACAGAAATCTCAATGCAATATTCTTCCACATGCACTTTTAATTATCATATTTTAAAAATGCCAGAATAAATTTTAAAGCTGATATCAAAATAACATCTGCCATACCAAAATAAAAAAAAAGTCTGACATAATGTATTAGAAATGATACAATGTAATTATTCTGATGAATCCAGTAAATTGAAGGACTGCAAACCAACTTACAACAGTTTCATTAAAAACTCAAACATTTGTAAGGGGCCAAACATAATCCCTCAAAACTTCACATGGTCACAATATATCATTTTAAGCGTACACACAGAAAGGTAATTACCTTTCTCTAAGGACCTTATCCATACTAACAGAGTTAAAGTGATAATGCTTGGGTTAAATGGGATATCATTTCTCAAGCTTATACAGCAAATAATTATCTCTATATTCTGCAGAGATACCTACAGTCTTGTTATACGGGAGCTGTAAGTCATAGCTGGCAATTTATCAATGAAGATATATAGCATGTAAGAGAATCCAATGTTACAAACGGAGCCGTGACAATACACCAGAGAACCAAACAACTCTTCTAGGACAGATACTGCTGCCCTGGCTCTGCTGGACACCAGCAACAGCAGTACTGATCACCAGTGCCAGCAGAAGAGTGAGTAGCTCCTGCTTCTGTGCCGGACTGTGCATACTCTATACCACAAGTGACAGATAAAACAATTTCTCAATACTCCTAAAGTGGGAGTATCTTCCTTTCCACCACAAAGAATTCTCTTTGGTGTTCAAAATTTCTGCTACAGAGAGGTTTCCAAGAGGCCACTTCAGCTGGAATTGATCCCGTCAAGTTCAATGGAAAGACTCTCCTGTTGACTCCGGAGAGCTTTGTAAGTGAACAAACAGCTTTTCTGTACTTTCTAGTCCAAAGTTAACCACTTCCTCATTAGTTAGAGCCAGCTGCGTCATCTGGAACGGATCCTCTGGGTATAAGAGTTCATGGTGTACAGTAGCACCAGGGAATAAAGATGAAAGACGTAACAACAAAGTGTATAAATAGACATCTTTATTGAGAACCTGGTTTTCTTCCTCTAGTCCTTCAGACCACAGCATAGTGCTCTGAGATAATCACGAGATTACAGTTTATGCAAGTACTCTGGGCTGTAATCTGCTATCAAAGATACACATCTTAAAAAGAAAACATATAGCTCAAAAACTTTAAATGCATGCACCTTAGAAAAAGCTGGTTTTTGTACAAAAGTCTGAGAATTCATCTGGAGCGTTCTGCTGTAGACCTCAGTAATTTAAAAAAGCCCCCAAAACTACACACACAAAAGCTAAATACACACACACACGTTGTCTAGAAATACAGTTAGAGATAGCATTGCTTCCTTTCTCACTACCCCAAGACCTTCCACTACCCAAACAACAAAACTCTCAATGAGTCATTGGATCGGACTCAGCGAGGAAGTGGTTGCTGTAGCAGTGGCAACCCAAGGAAAGCTCTGTGCAATACAGTTTTTATTTTTTATAGCATGCAGAATGAGCAGACAGCAAGGACACAAACTTGTTGCATGCCGACATAGCTTGACTCTCCTCTAGTTCATAACCTGCTTATTTGATAAACTTACTACTTTTCATAAAAATAAGGAATTCAGACAAGCTTATAGATTTCTTTCGCATATGCTTTGTGGCTGTAAATTATTCCTCAGAAAACATAAAAAGGTGTAACCAAGAAAGAAGACAAAAGATTAAAACATGAATGAATCTCACTAAAAATATCCGTGCCCAAACTGGCCTCACAGGTTGGTCAGTAATCAAATTTTAGTCTAACATACTTGTAAAATACATGTGATTCAGTCAAACATTCATAACAGTACGTAACAGTATTACTTTTGAGCTCAAACATAGCTTTTAAAACGTTTTAGATGGTTTCTACTATTTCTATAGGTGACAAACATTTTTATGAAAGGATTTTTTATTCTAAAAACTATGAACTATCAGTTTTGTTAACCAGATAACGCTAAATTTGAGTATGAATACTCAGCGCTTTATTCTACAGCTCAAAGGCCAGGCAAATACACACTTAATTTTTCCATCCAACAAACTCGGAGTGCTCTAGCGCATCGTTTCTCAGATTTATTTTAACGTAAATCCTCCTCCCGTTTGAAAACTTTTGGGGTGGGAAGGGAGGGAGGGGATGTCACACTACCTACTAGGTGTTCCCAAAACAGGGAAAACTCCAGAATGTGGTACTTTAAGCAGCGCCTGGGGGCTGGAGCTTGTCTAGGAATATTTTAGCTAGGTGCAGGTTCAATGGGAGCTCATGGCACACTGTTAGTGCAGGATCCACGAGGTCACTTCCCAGCCACTTGTTAAACTTTATAACATCCCATTCTTCCCTCTCGCACATTCACTGCACAGCATGAATACAATAGGAATGTTAATGGTTAATTATCCAAGTTCAAAACCTAAATTCTCTGTTTGTCTTTTTTGTTGTTGTTGTTTTGCCTTGCGCCCAGTGTGGACTGCACAATTCTCCTGAGAAGCAGATAACCATCTGGGCAGGCAGTGCACTCCGAATTCCTCACTGCCATGGCTGAACTGCTATCCAGCACCTCAGACTGACAAATTAAAGCTACACAGTGTCACAGCAGAGTAAGCATGTTCTTCAGCTGCATCTTCCTTGATCACCAGCATCTGATATACCTGCTTCTCAATCTTGGATTATCAAAGCCAGTCCCTGCCATCGCACACAACCAGACTAAACTACTTCTTGAATCTTTTCTTCTAGCTACGCTGCATACAATTAAAACCAACTAAATTAATGTATAAAATTCTACTCTTTGATTGAAAGGATGGCAATGACAAATTTGCTGTCTTAAGTGGTCACAACTGTCATTGAGAGCCAGCTATCAGGTTGGCTCTGTGGGAAGCTTGCAGTGTTACTTCAGTGGGAGCCAAATGGTCGTCTTGCTGTGAACACAAATGCTGACAAGCAGTGCAGTGTATGGGAAGAAATCTGGCATTTCCAGTGGGATGCTTGCATGTGTATCAGCAGCTATGGGTTCATACACTGAGAGTGCATACTCTAGTTGACTAAACCTGTCATGTGCCAGATTCTCTTATCATGATTCTGAATAGCTCAATAGCTACCTGATATAACCTGGATGTCCAAACAATTACACCAAATAAACAACTAAGATAGATAAATGAAGTTACTTTATAAATAAACAACTAAGATACATACATTCAGTCACTTTCTAAAGAAAAAGCACCCCAGGTATGACAATGAAATAGAACAGAAAGTGCAGTGGTCACAAAAATAATATTTAATGCCAACAAGGGAATTATATTTTTTTTAAAAATCAAACCAAACTTTTTGATTGCAACTTACTACTTTAAATTTAGATTGCAAAATAAGTAAATACTATTAAAAAATATTTAAGATGTTTGAAGTGAGGCCTAAACATAAGAGAGGACTTAGTGTTTGCAAAACAAAGTTCATTTAGGGAAAGAGAAGATGCAAGACTGCATTCAGGGCTGCTGGATGATAACACGCTGTTTTCATGTCATTTTCCCATGGCACTTAGTGATGTTAAAACTACAGAGTCTGGGAAGCATGACTGATTGCTGCTTTATGTTCTTATTCTTCCAATAATTTCTAACACAAAAACACATAATGACCATCAACATGGAATACAAAAGCTCAGACCTGACAACCAAATAAGCCTTCCAAAAGGGCAAACAGTGTGTTTAATTCAATTGAATTTAGTGAAGGGTCAGAGCTCTTTTTTACAACTCTGAGGATTCCCATTGCCTAGTTCTTTCTGAGTTACTGAGAACAAATAGAAGATTTTTATTATAGCACATATTATAATGTGAGGAGGAGAGGAAATGAAGTCAGAGTTGCAGCCTTGGATTCATCTTTGCTGGCTTTTCCTGTATTCCCAGCTGAACTCTCTTAAACACCAGACAATCCCACACATAGCAAATATGTCACAGTTCTCTCCAACTGGTACAAATCCAGCATAACCAGCTCTCATGTCAGTCTTCCACCTTTCTCAGCTTCTTTTTTACGTACAAAACATGGTAGAGAGAAAAAGGACGACTACACACAGCACTATAGATCTGATGGCCTCTTGGTGGCCTCCTAAACAAAATATAGGAAACTTCTTGAGCCACATGAACAGGACAGGGCTCAGAACCCGCCAGCTGCAGCTGACTCCCTTGAAGGTCACCTCATTTTCTGTGCCACAGCTCGCACAAATCAGAGAACCAAGCTTTCTGTACACTGCCTTCATTTAGTAAGGGTGTTTTCTTAAAGAAGACTGTATGTTTTTCCTATAAGCCGTAACGTATGCTACAGGGACACAACATACTCTTCTGTAGCCAGAAGGTTTGAATTTGAGGCTTGCTATTTATGTTATTCTAGTCCTTTACTCTGCCACAAAGCCCTGACAACTCCAACTATTCAACAAATGACTTCCCTGCCACAAAGGCAGCCAGAGTAATTAAAGATTCATTCATATGAATAAATGCCTATGAAGGATCAAATTCCTTTTTTTTTTTTTTTTTTTTTTTTGCCTGTGGAAATGAAAGGATAATTCAGTAATTTCATTACATCAGGAAGATAAAACTAGCATTGGTTTTCCACTTACTATTAAAGGTAATCGTGCAGGGCTGAAATACTATGCCATTCTTTGCCATTCCATTTTTAGATTATTTTCTTTCCATCTATTGGTGATATTTATATCACAAAACTATCAACCTTTACAAAATGGATGCTTTTATCTTTGCAGCTAAGGTGTTTGTGAAGTCAGGATGATGTGAAACAGTTTTCTACCGTATAGTACGTTTGCCACGTGATTAACTGGAAGATGTCACTGCAGTATAACTATTTCATCTTTGTGAAGACATACATTCAGGGCAACAACAGAGCACAGTATGTGCTCTCTCCAATCTAGAAAGGCAAGCAATCCCAAAGGGAAACTTGCACAAACACACTTGCCTCTCCACTCATCTGTAGATCAAATGTTTCATTAAAGCCATGCAACTGACATTTCTCCTTCCAACGACATCAGAAAGAAAAAGTGACATTAAATGAATTCTCAGGTTACCAGCAGATATTGGCTTCAAAAAATTTTCTAGATGTCACAACAACCTCGTGGAAATTCCTGAAACTGCAATTGCCCCTGCAACAATACGAAACCATGAACAAAAATGTGGTATTTTATCCTTTCAGAAATACACTAAAACATAGAAGAAATTCATCTTGGCCTATCAGAGAACACCATCAGCTTAAAGATCTGTATGAACAGCTATTAAGCAAGAAGCTCAAAGAACTGGAACAACCTTAAATTTTCTTGAAATGAAAGATTAGATGTGTTTTTAAGAGGTTATATGAACAGGATGCTAAAAGATGATGAGATTTAAAGGCTAGCAAATAATTCATGCATGAAACAACATGAAAATAATAAAAAATACTGACACTACAGTGCAAGCTCAGCATGGACTAATTCCTTTGGCTGTATTGCTCTGGGCTGCCGTGGCTAGATTGTTTCCAACACCCACCCAGGGTAACATTTGCAGATAATCCAGGTGTAGATAACTGACTGCAATATTGCACTCAGAAGTGTACCTATACTCCTAGCTCTTACTTATATTTTGCTAACTTTGACTTATGTTTTATTGTTATTTTTTGGAACAAATGATAAAGGAGCTTCTGAGTGAAGCCAAATAACATTCTCATCTCCTACTGATTTGAATTCGACTTGAAGATGGCCACTGTCATGCCAAACCTGGTCTAACACACCATAGCTCGCAGTTTCACTTAAGAAAATACTGCTCTGACAACAATTCCAATGAAGCCAGTTTAGTGAATGTCTTGCGTATTTACTAGCTGTACTGTTTATATTACCAGCAATGATGTTGATATTGTAGCAGGTCATTGCCAGTTAAGTAAAACACAGACTTACATTACCATTAACCATTTATTTTAACATTGACATAGGCAGTATATCGTGTAAATAAGTAGTAGTATTCTTCTGTTAACAGGACTGTATTTAAAATTTACCCCATCAGTTACAGTAATATGAAAATGAAGCACGTACATTGAAGAGATATGTATCTAAACTATAAGCAGAGAAAGTAACAGATCACCTATCATTCAGCTTGCTGACAACTCCCACTAGCAGAGACTGTTCTGTTGGTAACAACTCTGCTGAATTTCAGTTGCATGAATGTTTTACTGTGTCTCCTTTAGACTCAAAAAGATGCAATCAAAATGGCTCAGGAATGTTTCAGTTGCTGGTAAGAATAACACTAATTGTTAAATAAAAGATTCATTGTATTGGGAATAAATGTGGGTTTTTTTCCTTTTAGAAAGCTCTTATGCCTAGAGTAGGCTAGAAAAGGGACTTGAAATTCAACAGACATGTAGTCTTTGCATAAATACTTGTCTTATGCCGTTCACATGAAAATCTATTCATGTTTAGCCCCTTGGCTAAGTCTAAACCTTTAAATTTAAGCCTTTGCAAATGGTGTTCCATTCAAAACAGAAACTTTTTAGAGCTTTCCAGAAGAATTACCAAAATATTATGTTCTTACTGTATACTCTCGAGCCTCTCACTGATCCTAGTATATATAGGATATGTTTTCCTCGTTATCACACTTTTTTCTTTTGCTTATTCTCTTCTATCATATGTCATCGTGTACATTTTAAATTATTATTTTATCTATTACCCTCCATTATCTCAAGCGCAGGAGCCTGTGCAGTGCATCTCAAGGTTCCAACACAGATGGTAATACAGACAGTGGCTCACATGAGGCCATACAGTCAAGCTGGTTTTCCTCAGAACATTTTAAATGTCCCCAAAATAATTACAAACAAAAATTAGGCTTAAGGAAATCTTATCCAGCTTGCAAAGCCAGGCAACTCAAGAGTTACGGAAAAGTGATGGATGGCTTATTGGGTATTAATGCACTTGTGTACATAAACACTATGGCACAAATAAATAATCATGTACCACTTTTTCTCCCTATTCAAAGTAGCTGCATACTAATGCAGATGATTTTACAGAGGGCTTCTGCTCCATTTGCTGAACAGCTGAAAAACACTGGGAAACGAAAACTGTGCCAGCACAAGGTCAAACGCATTGAAGAATCCACATCAGCACGTATCCTCTGGGCATCACAACAGTACCCAGTTGTGATGTATAAGGATGAGAAATTACAGAAATTAAGAAATCTAGATAACACAAGGCAAATCATCAAATTTGCTAAATTTACTAAAAAACCCTCAAATTCTTCGCTAGCGATTGCTGTCTCCTCGTTAACCATCATTTAGGTACCCCACCTGACACAAAAGATCTGAATCAAAGAAATGCTAAATATTTACCAGATAGCTAAAGTCAATCAGAACTGTGTTATAAACGGGGTATATAATTCCACTCTGAAAAATAAGGTTCCAAGTGTTAAATATTCAACATAAGCGAACTATCATACCTCAATACAGATGTTCATCACTGGTAAAATTACAAAATTTGCTCATTTTACAAAAGTGTAATGAAAATAAACTTATTCATGTTTATTAAAACATTCAGACACTTTAATGATAAGCATGACTCAAAACCATTGTAGACAGCAGTTCCAACTTCAGAGATGAGCAATAAGTTACTGGAAAAGATGACAAAAAATTGTATAATGAAAAACTGGTGTTGAGCATCACCCAGCCTCTCCACAAACCAGTTTTATGGAAAATATATTCAAAAAGCAGGCAAACCAAAACTGTATAGGCAATGTTAATTTTGGCACCTCCTAATTCCAAGTACTTGTCCTTGAACCCTTAAATAATGATTTTTAAACCAGACCATGTTATAAAAAAAATGAAATCATAATTTCATTGATGTTTTGGAGTCTATGAAAAAGGATCTAGGCTACTGAAATCTTTGTAGACAGGTTGCAAATGAAGTTGGTAAGAACTCAAGAGTGGCAGCTTGCAGATGTACTTTTTCCTGCTTGCAACGATTTTTTGTTTTGTTTCCTTTTTGAGGTTAAATAAAAGCGTTCAGCTTTCAATTCTTATCTTTTGGATGTGTAATATTCATGCTACAGGAAACAAACATCAGTATTTTTACCTCGTGGGTCTTTTTCCTGAAAACAAGATGTTAATACAGGATAGAGTAAACAAAACTTCAGTTTTTAAATTGAAGAAGCAGCAAAATTAATTCTGAAAGCTTCTTCGTTCAAGGCTGAAAGCCTTTATACAAAACTTCATCCTAGAGTGGTATTTTCAGCTGTAATATAGGGGTTTGTAATGGAAATGCTGACAGGCCCATAATTATGGAAGCACTAGCGGGCACCACTATAATAGTATATCAGATAGGCATACTACTTAAATTCGATACAAGGTATCAAAAGATGTGTCTGTCCTCATTAAAGCAGCACTTAAAATTCCTTTTAACCTCCAAGACTCAAACTATTAATTTGATGTTCAGAAGGACAAACACTGGTACTAATACTTGCAATGAATACAGTCCCTTTAGTACTTCAGACTGAAGTGGTGGATCTTCCTAAATGTTTGAGCTCATAGAAACTGCAAAAAAATAAACAGTAAGAATAATAACATTTTATTTTACAGGACCAACTGAAGTCTTGTAAAACCACATAAAAACTGACACATTAGTTCCTGTGATTTGTTTTAAAGCTTCTTCTTATATCCAAACATGCAAAGATATACCTGTGATGCAACTACACTTTTTATTTTTTTGGCGGGCGGGGGGGAATTTTATCACCCTGTTCACTATCTTGTTTGACAGTCAGTTCTACATATTACTACAACATTCTTGATGCCTGTACAAATTCCATGCATGCAGAGAAAAGAAGATCAAGCCTGAAGATCCAGGAGGGTAGCTAGTTGAATAATATGCTTATAGCCTACATAGATTTCAATTTCATGTTGCTAATCTCATAAAAAACATTAAATAAATCAGTAACATGATTGTGATATGCATAGTATATTCTATTTCTATAACACATAAATTCTGATATTTCATCTGAGAGTTGTGTGCTATAATAACATCCATTCTTTTAACAGATGCAGCAATACTAGCAGGGGATTACCTTTGAATTATTTCCAGCTATATGCTCGTTCACACCACCAAGAAAACTCACTCTTATTTCCTTCTTTGCATTAAGGTGCTTGAAAACAATAGAAAGAGTGAATTCACATTTCCTGCATCTAGCCAGAAAAACAATTTTTTGGGGCCAAGTTCTCCTGAACAAGCCCCTTTTCAAGCGTAAAAAATTTCAAACAGAAAAAAAAATGTGTTACATTCTGTACAAATCTAGGTATACAGTTCTTATCAGGTAAGGGAAATAACAAACGCCACATTCCACAGAAGCTTGGCTCACTGGAAATGGGATTGATGGTGGTTTTGATGACTAGGTAGAGAAAGAAAACATCTCACTGAACAGAAAGTACTTTCCCATGGAAAGCTGGAATAGTACTATTTTGAGTAATGCCCTATTTAAACACAGGGACACCCTCACTCTGTCACTCACACAAACGTGATTTGCATGTTTTGGTGGCTTGTAATTCTGTCTCAGACTACAGTAATGCCTTATAAAAGATGATTCAGAAGGTTATTATATTCACACATTTTCCATTACTAAGAGTGAAGGCTTCCATGGGCCATCAGTTTCAGGCCTACAGCCACAAGAGAGCATGACCAGCAAAACAAAAAGGTCCCAACGTCTATTGATGTCATTCCTATTTGAACATGGAGCGTAACTGAGACTGCCAGGATTCCTGCATTTGTGGTCATAGGATGCTTTAATTTTCCAATGAGGAAAATGGGGTTTCTCCTGAAGAGGACAGGCTTTAAGACTTCATATCACAGAAGACAATGAAATTGCCTAAGTTCCAGAACTCAGGTCCACATGAAGATTTTTTTTTTTTTTTTTTTTTACTATTAAATCACTTGCTAAAGAAGATGAGGCAGTAAAGTAACAAGGGCCAGAAAAGAAAAATGTATCAGCACTTACAAAGCCAGGCTCATCTCTCCTAGAAATCTACTGACCAGACAAAAATTTGCTTCATCTTGTGCCATTTTGTCCATAATATACATCATTTATCAAATAACCTGTTCCACAGTTTTATTAAAAGTCCCTAGGAAGCAGTTTGAATCTTTTAACATAATTTGGTCGTCTGATAGAACAGAGTTAAAGAACACACTGATATGAATGTCATACGCAAAAATGACTTGTAGTACTTTGTGGAAGAGTAACACAAAGAGCACTTGCTTGAATCATGAAACCAGGTGTGATTTTTTTCAGGTATCATGTTATACAAATATATACAAACAAAAAGTTGTTCAGCATTCCAGGAACAAAATGTGAGTATGGGCAACCTAAAAGTGTATCTTCTTAATGCAAACCTTACCTTCTGTTCAAACGCTGGTCAGCTATTAAGTTGCCATTAGCACTGGATCACACACTCGTTTTTCCTGACCTTGCTTCCTTCTGACCATTACACCTAACCCATATATCTCCTATATAAGTGTGAAAGACAGAAACATATCAGAGAAAGTTTTGCAGTGGTGTATGTGGTTTTCAAAGGCCATGAGATTTTGATGTGACAGTAGCTGGTAGTCCACAGAAATAATACTTCATTTTTTAAGCATTTTTAGATCTCTACCTTAGAAAAAATATTTTCAAGTAAGTACCTTCTTACTACAAAACTACCTGTCTTAATTATAATTTTTAACAAAGGTGGTATTAACTTGGTCCATAGATTTTACTACACACTGATTCAATGTATTATTACAATCCAAAGACACCACAACTGAGGTAAATCTTTAATTCAAAATTCACAAGCCTGCAGACCCTTATTTCGCACGGATACATTAATTACTAGATTTTCTTCCACTTTACCTAAAGCCAATGGAGTTCTACAGAGTGCTGTTCAGTACAGAATTTGTCTTGTGTTTCATACACAGCTCCTCATTCAATGAATTCTCTTAGGATCACGTTTTTGCATTCTTAGTGTAAAAGAAGGGCAACTCCCACTGACTTCACTGTGAGCAGAAGCAGACCTGAGAAGGGCACTAATCTCACTTATCAGCATACTATGGAAGTGCTGTCAATTAATTACAACCATATCAAATGCTTGGCTGCAGACAGTGTACATGGTGTGCTTTTCCCTTACTGATTTACAGCCCGTGGAGGAGGTTATAATAGAAGTGTAAGAACAAATCAAAGTTAAACATGGACATGGAAATTTATCTTTGTTTTCAAGTCTGCCAATTCTGTGTGCATTAGGCATGAACTAAGACCGTGGCGATGAAATGACAGCAGAACAGTGTTTGCTACCGGCAATGCCAAAGCCTAGAAAAACAAAAGAATCATGCCTCGTAACTGTTAGTTTAAATGATATGCACCCTACAAGATCTGGTATCTAAAATAAAGTAAATGTTATTCCCTTTCAGAGATAAAACTATCAGAAAAGTGCTCAGCTCCAAATGGAACCTAAGGAACATGACATACTGCCAACAACCACTTGGCAAAACACCTTATAATATGGAAATACTGTTGCACACCACTAACAAATATTGTTTGCCAAAAATACTATTAAACCCCTGAAATCCTAATTGTTAGCATTATTGCTACCTCTCCGATTCTCTTTAAGAAGCAGTCCCCAAACAGTCAATGATTTTAATGAGTATTTTTAAAAAGTAATCAAAACTCCTCTACCAAAGTTTTGTACTTAAATGCAGTAAAGCAGATAACCATGCTAAAAAAACCATATCAGGTGGTACTCTAATTGGAATTCTCTCTTTGAACTTACAAGTAATTCAACATATTGTATTAGCATTAAATGAAAATTTTACACTTTCACCAAGCAGGGCAGGAGTTGTATTTGCTTCTCATATACTTTTCATTTGCTATCATCAATTCAATATATTGAACAGAAAGCTGAGAAAAGAGCATATGAGAGCAATTTCTATTACTCAAGGGAAAAGAAAAAAAAAAAAAAAAGGTGTGACTAGCACAGCTTGAATGCATAAATATAGAGCGAAAAGTTAACACAGTTTTAGTGAAGCGAGGTCATGTCTTAATCTGTCTCTGAAGGGGTCAACAGGTACACAGACAGGAGACCAAGCTGATACAGGCCAAGCCAATAGCAAAAGCCTATTTTGCCAAGGTCACTTGCCAGATGTTCTGTAAGACAAGAAGAAAGTTCCTTCCATGGATAAATCATTGTTTAAAAGACACAGTTTTAAAGATACAGCTTTAAGGTAAAATAAATAGACAAGTAATTTTTATCACTGGAGAGAGGACACTAGTGAAGTCACAGAGGAATTTGTGCTAGGTCTTGAAGTGTTCAACATACTCATTAACGATGGTAGCACGCTCATCCACAACTTATTAAAAAAATCCCCAATGAACAATATATAAAAAGAACAAAACGATAACTTGAACCCAACAAAGATGGAAAGCTACATTTTTGTAATTAACCTCCTACAAAAAAGATTTATAAGAGAGAGTAGGAGGCATGTTACAAATAGTACAAAGAGAAACAAGGGGAGAACAGAGCAGAGAGGGTGCAGAGTTACAGTGATCACTTGCAGCCTGCAACGCTCAGAATGCAACTCTTGATTAGATTAAAAGCTGAGTAACTTCATCTCCTTGACCCCAGTGGCAACAAACACCTGGAACAACAGCTTAAAATTCTTTAGTGCAAATCCACCACAGGGTCACCTCAAGGCATGACAGATGGAAGAATTCAGGGATGGAAATGTAGGCCTCACCATGGTCTTTTACAGGCAGAAGAACCAAACTGCCCCATTTACCACTAATCAGTCCTTATCATGCAGCTGCTGTTACTGCTTCTACTTATGAAAACATATAAATACACTACTAGGGACACAAGACCTAACAGTGTGAAACTACAGAGAAACATCTCAAAAAGCCGACCAGGAGGAAACAAGACCTCCCCTGTTACCAGTGCTTAGGGATATAGTACACAAGCCTTCAATCTCGGGCTTGAGTTATTTCTCATTCTTATGAGAATGCAATACATGCCACAGTGCCATCCTAACTTAAGGTAATGACTAATTTGTAAAGTTGTGTAGAACCTGCTTGAAAAGCATCTCCTACTTGGAATATTAGAATGGCTTTGTGTCACCCACAAGCCTTCGCATTTTCATGTCAGCAACTCCCTAAATGAGCCTCCTCAGCAACTTCATTAGATAAACTGAAACACTGGTTTTCAATCAAGAAATGATTCACAGAAGAGTTTATATATTTTTGGAGTTTATAAAAAAATGCTGAAGATTTAACAGGAACAAACCCAGTAACTCTTCATCAGTTTGAACCTTTCATCTCATCAGTATAAATGCAAAATATGAAGAAATATTTGATATTTGAAGCCTAAGAAAAAGAAACTAGTATCAATACACAGGTATGGGAAATGGTAAAAAGAAGTCTAAAGCTGCTCCACATCTTTTACAGATTGATAGTATCAGTTTTTTCTTTCTGTTTTCTAGAGTATCACAAGCCGATACAGCACAACAATTCATTACAGAAAGGACACAGGGACCAGATCTGCTGACTTACTGACAATAACTTTGTATATCAACTTGCAAAACTCACTGTGCCTCCAAAACCACATATGTTTAAATCTGACATATGCAAATAACTTGCACACATGAAATCAGCAGAGTGATGAACTGTTACGTAGACAAAATGGAGTGTAAGTCCTTTTTCTTTGAAACTCTTGACCAGAAGGTGTCAGAAGTACAAAAGAAAAATAAGGGTTTTCAAAATAAGACAGACAAAAATGTACCCAAACAGCTCTATAATTATTTTTGCCAGTGATTACATGACAAAATTTTTGAAGGATGGCAAAGCTTTCATTAATCAGTAAGCCTACTCCTTTTCCTACATAGCTTTCTTTTATTTCCAGCTCAAAAAAAAAAAAAAAAGGAAAATGCTTTTAACTATGCAGCTGATGAAGCAAGTGAATTCTGCTTATTGCTATACAACCTTATTATTTATTAAATTCATTTCTCTGAAAAATGCCTTCTGTATATATCCTTGTTCCCTTTTCACTTATTTTCTTTTAGCTGACAAAATGGGTTAAAATCTCGGTTTAGACCCAAACTCAGGGAGCATTTACATTGCACTGTCTAACATGGCATTAAGAAGCAAGACACTCAGGGTGGAAAGGGGGCAATATCAGGAACCAGCTATCAACAGCAATATAAAAATTTACACTACAATTTCACACAGAGAATTACAACTGTTAAGAATGAATACCAATAGGTAAATGTTTAAGAAAAGCATGGAATAACCAGATATAAACTCAAAATAAAGGCTGGTACAGTGCAATGGCTAATATTTCATAAACATAAATACAAAATTCTGGTCTGTAACTGATGAAGACTTTGCTAAAACAGCAGCCTGAATCAAGACTCTTATTCCTGTACCCACATGGGCTACACTGGTTAGAAATGCTAGTTTAGTTATCTCCCAGGTGAATATTCTATTCTAGATGAGATTTAGGCAGCTCCAGGGCACCACAGGTTTAAGCAAGGGTTCTGTGACTTCCAGACGCGGTACCAGCACCAAAGGAAAGCAGAGGTCCTACATCTACAAAAAGCCCAGGCAAAGGGCCAGCTGAACAGGGGTAACTCAGCAAAACCCAAGCTTGATAGTGAACGTCCATATGGATGTGCGGACCTATGACACAATTCGTAATAGACACGATCTACTAATCCACATTAATCGTCTTCAGTCATCCATTTTTTATTTCATTTGATCAAAAAGCTCTTGCAAACTCAGTGGTTTTTCTCTTAACTCATTGTACTTGTCAAAGGTTTGGATTGGCTACAATGCTGAGTTTCTTCTTCTTTCCTTACCATTAAATATGCATGAACGCTTCAAAGACTAATGCTTTACTGCATACATAACGGTTAGTCCGAAATTTGTTAGTGGCCCTAGGGAAAGTCCTCAGCTTTTCTGTAACAATGAAGTCAATCAACTGCTACCTGTAAGGTAAGCCCAGAAAGCTGAAGTAGCTCACTTAATTTGCAAGTCTAACCTCCAGAAGTGCCACATGTGGAAAAGGCTTCAAGTAAAGATGTTAAGTATAACAACCTATGGAAAGGAATGTAATTGCTAGAAGTTTGCAAAAGGCCTTAAGGACCTCCTTGCAAAGTTTAAGAGGCAAACTCTGTCTTGTGCACATAGGAGGTGATACTGGTTTATTAATGTTAATGTTTTTTATATAATATAAAATATAAACCAGCTTAAAACCAAACTATGACAAATCATACCACCTTCTGAACCATGAGTGAGGGGTTGGTTTTTTGGCTTTGCTTTATTCATTGGGCAAAATGGAAAACTGAGGCACAACCTTGAACTGAGCTCAAGAGAAAAATCTATGTATGCTCACAACATCTGCTGCTGCTGCAAACTCATTTTATATCCCACAGCTATATGAAAATTTGGAGGACCCAATTAACCTTGGGTTGTTACAAAGCTTAATACAGACAGAAGTCTGACAGCTACTTCTAAAAAAGGTACAAAAATCCTCAACAGGCAACTGCTGTGCGGAACTCATGTGACAATCTCTGCTCTGCACTTTACTGTTCATACCGTCATACCAACTGGGCATCTTCTGTATCTACTCAAATGTATTTTACAAATGCCATTGATAACACCCATACTATCCTGACTGAAGCGTTTGTACTTGGTTGCTCAATACTCTTGAGCATATGACTTTGTGCAGTAAGTAGAGTGTGAAACAATACTGCTACTTCAAATTATTCAGTTTTCACATTTTAGAATATTTCTGAGAGAAAAATCTAGAATCCTTTTTTCCCTGCCTAAATATTTAGGAGAATTTATGCCAATATCTGTATCTTTCTGTCCTTTTACTTTGAAGAATGGAAAAATATATAGGTATTCACATATAAAATATGTATTTATATGTTATGTCATTTATGTATTTTATATATACACACACATATATAAAACCTTTAACTAATTTTATAGAAGTTGATGAAATCTAATCAAAAGCTATTCTTATCCTTGTGAGAAGGAAGTGTCTTGGACAGTTTTGCCGCTAGGAGATGTGTTGCCAGCACCAAGAAGGTGGGTACAAGCTAACGTCAATCCAAGCCACGCTGTATTAATACGGGGCAGACCTCAAAACAGATGTGCATTTCCTTACGGTGGACACCTGAAGGAAATTAAGTGATGAGATAAGAGGGCTAATATGAGGAAATCACAAGGAAACAGCAAACTCTGTTCATCAAATACTCCTACAGAATTAGAGCTTTGTCCAGATGATGGTCCACAGAAGAAGGATGAGATACAGACCTCCCCGCCTTGCACCAAAGCATCTCCCTTTCTCCCGCGTAACATTTTCTTTCTGAAGTCTGACCTGGAGGATACTCACTGATTACCACTGACCTTCCTTGGACTGTCACAAGACAAGCCACTCATGTTGCTTACTACAGTTCTGGCCACTAAACACAAATTGGCATGTCTGAAAACGTCCTAGCTAAAAGGCAGGGTTGGAGATATCCACATTTAACTTGTATTATGCTGGCAGCATGATTAAATAAAAACATAACCACCTGTTACACTTATTTCAGTGGGAGTATCTATTTTCAATTATAGCATTTACTATCCACCCTCAAGTATGGCAAGTAACACCATGGTAACATAAACACAGTCGTGGCTGCTTGAGAAAGTTAAATTATAAATAGCAATGTATAGGCCATGAGGTCCTGGAAATAAACTAACTAATCCATAGGCATTTGTTACTATGACATAACATTTCCACTAAAATGTTGTTTGCCTCATCTCAAACCCACTCAAAATAGATTTAGAAGTTCGGCATCACTTGACTCTGAGCGAGTTCATGTTCAGACATGAAAAAAGCAGAGACTGCGGAGAAAATAAGCTATAGCAAAACAGCGGAAAACAAATTAAAAAAAAATCCCCATAGTAGGCTTTATTCTGTTTCCATTGAAGTTAATGGGAAACCCCCCCAAAACAACCTATCCCAAATGTATAAAAGAATCCCTTTAATATATAGAAACATGTTTTTATACTGAACCATCCCTGAGGAAAAAACAAAAATAAAAGAAAAAAGCAAAACCAACCAAAAAACACTGGGCTTAACTAAGCACCAAACAGTTTGGAAATGCAAACAAACTTAGCAACCCTCTAAAAGATTTTGTGCTCAGTACTCTTTTCAGCTTCAGTCTCGGTGCAAAGATCCATGGTAACTGAGGGAATACCGAGACGCAAGCCTCGGCCCAGCCCTCGGAGGGAAGCTGAATTCCGGATTGTTCTAGCGGGCTGTGTAGCTCCTTATCCCCAGCGAGGCTGAGCGGGCCAGGGCAGCAGGCTCTTGTTGGGAGCAGCAGGTTTCTGCCAGCTGGCCAGCCGCCTGCTGTGCTTGGCTGGGCTTCCTTGCTTGGGACTGGGACCAAAACCTCCAAAATGGGAGAAAAACAAGAGAATCAGAGCTCCTACAAAGTTAGGATTGAAAACTGAGAGCAAAGAGGTTACTGCCAAGTTCGGTGGTGCGAGGAGCAAGGACAGCAATTATTTGATTGTATGTCGGCCCAAAGACATTATCATAGGTTGGACACAAATCTGGGGCCTGAATCTAACCATGTGAAAATGTCTTTTAGGTTAGGCAAGAATGCTAAAGATTTAGAGACGTCAGACTGGTTTCTTTCTCGGTAAGAACAAAAGATTTGCGAAATCTACATTTTCTTTTGGTTTACAGCCATTGATAAAGCCTACTTTTGATCAAACTGATAAAAACCTGGAATGGATCTACTGAGGTCAACGGCATTACTTTAGATTTGCACCATGCAACTAAAATGGAATTTAAATTCCCAACATTTGTATTCCAAAGATATGCTGTGTTTTGTCATACATATTTGGTGAAATCTTGGCCTCTGACATCAGTGACAGAACTCATTGGTATTACTATGGTCTAAATTCCATTGAATGATTTTTCCTTTTACACAGAGTGAAGCAAAACAAAAGCTGATCCACTGAAGTAAGGTCCAAATAAATTTCATATCAAGTTTGTGTGATAACAGAAGCAAGCAGTTTACTTAAGACCGCAATCAGATGTACATTTCATATGTCTCATCTGGCTTATTCCAAGTCACTGTATAAATAATTTGTTAAATGAAATATTACTTAACGTTCAGCTAATATGCACTTTCAAAACCCCTGAAAAAATCAGATAAATAGCTGGATAAATTTGTCAAGCACCTTTTAGAAGGTAAGAATTACACACATACTAGGACCAGCACATTCAATGGACCTAACAAGTGAGACTACTTAAAAAACCATCTATGTATGACCAGGAGAAATACAAGCTTGGCACGTCTAAGAACTTCATGCTTATCAATAGAATAATAATTTGTCTTTATCTCTCTCACAGGCACAATGTTTTGGTTCATGGTGGACTCCAGTATTTCGGTAACCTTTCAAGTAACATGGTGATGCTAGCACAAAAGGTTATTTCTATATTTTTTCTTATTTTTTATATAAATTGAGAGCAAAAAGCTGGAAATATATTCAACAATTAGTTGTGTTTCTGACTGTCATCAGTGACTGATTGTTAATCAAGCAATGGAGCAACAGTGTGTTATACTGGAGTGTCATTATCACATAATTATTTTGTCATGTATTATAATAATATTTTTACTGAAAAACATTAAACATAGTCATTAATTGGGCAACACATTAAACCTAATATGACATTTAGTGTGATGAAATAGAAAATAAAGCACACTCAGCATGCTCACAGAAAACAATTCCCACAGAGCCCAAGTATTCCTAGATCACTTAGGCAAGATTAATCTTAGAACAGACATCTAAAAACTCTTAAACAGAGACCATGATTTTTCTGGAGAGCATATGAACAAGTCTTTTACTAAACCCAGCCTATAAACATTTATGCATGTGACTCATGACATGTGCTTTAAATTAAGTACGTGCACAAGTTAAGTATATGCAAAAGTTAGGAGTGTGCACTGTAAAACCAGCTTTAGAATCATAAAAGTACAAAACTATTAGAATCCAAAACTGCTTCAGCATTTTCTAACCACAAACAGGAAAAAGATGGAAGATACATGTTTTTTTCCAAGAAAAGCCATCAAAATGTCATTCCTACAATTTAGCACCCTGCATTATACTTTATAAAAACAAAAACAGTATTTTAATACATATCCAAGGATTTTAAATCACTTATAACCAAAACTGGGAAGAAATGATGAACTGAGAAGGAGATAAAGACGACTAAGGCTAGACTAAAAGCATTATATATAAACACAGGTTAAGTTCAAGTCTAGTTTCCTCCACCTACAGACTGTAAACCATCTGTTAACCCAACTTGAAATCTAAATTACTTTTTCTTTGCTCCTTTTTAAACCTAGTCAGTAATCCTGGGGAGCACCTCTCTCCTTGCTTTCTAGACACATGCAGACATCAGTAATTTCACTTGAACAGGTGCACAATATGCCTACACAAAGTTCCTCAGGCTGCACTGGAGAACTACCATGGCAAATTCGCATGAAATGTCACTATTCACTTAGAAAATATACTGTTGGTCATGATAGATGCTCTATAAACCAAAGATAAGAATAAAATGTAACAAGCTATAATTTTTTTTTTTAAATTGCAAATAAGTTTTCAATGAGCAAGAATACGAAGAATTACTCCTCACCCACAGTTGCTGAGTATATTGCAACGGTTTGCATGCGTGTATTGTCTGTCTCCATCCTTACAGTACCTAATGGTTGCTTGTGTGTTAGGTTAGATGTTCAAGATGGAAAGCCTGCATGTATTTCAGCATCCACAACTGACTGGGTTCTGTAAGGACAGCCTGGGGTACACATTTGTCAGCTCACTAGTCACAAAGAAGAGTATCGTGAATGAATCATTGTTCCATACTATGGGTTTTCCATTACCTGGCTAGGCAGTCTTTTGTACAAAAGAACATGATCTCTAACAGATTTTAACAATACAAATGTCTATCACACTAAACTGAATACTCATGAAGGAAAATACAATTTTTTTAACCTTTCCTAGTTATTACAGAGATCTTTCTGTTCCTATCATCTAAAGAGCTTTATATACTTCAAGGGCTATAAATCACCTACCATTTTCTTAATATGTGCGGTCAGGCAAAAAGCACATGAAAATTGGAATAATTACGTTATTTCTAACCTTACAATAGACAGATGAGGAAATTAAACAGGCTAGACTACGAGAAAATGTATTTGACATATCAGTTACCAAACTTCAAGGTGCTAATATAGGCATCTACATTATTAGGTACATAAACAAAAGTGGCTGCAATTTCAAAAGTGCTGATCATTTACCATTCATACCAACTCTTACAAGAACTTCATGCTCTCAGCAACTCAAAGTTCTTCCCAAAAAATACAAAACCAGAAAGCACCAAGTTTAAAAAGCCAGTATTGACATTCTGCATCTTTCTCTCCCTGCTCTTTTGTTTCCAAACCTACATTAAACTTCAAAGACAAACACACTTTGCACAGATCTCGATAGCATCAAAGCTCTGTAGAGTGTTTTAGCTAGAAAATGTCCTAAAACACTGACAAGCTGAATTTTGTTTTATGGGAAATGCAAAACCGGGCCCTGTATTTTGCCAACGAAGCCCTCAAATCACATGTATAGTATTATTTGCTATATATATACCTTGGAGAAAACAAGTGTTGACAGGGAGAGGCAGAGCTAGAGAGATGTACGTCAGACTCTGGAGTTCCTTTGGTAATATCTAATCCTTTCCACTGAAAGATTTTTTTAATGATTTACACTGAAACTTTAGGAACAAAGATTGTCTTGTTTCTTTCAGAGCTGTACTGAAATGTGCAAACAAGAGTAAAAGAAGAAAATTGGATATATTTGGTCTACTATTTGCACTAGAGTTCAACAAAGATTTGACATGTGCTCTGCATTCCTTTGCTTTTATAGCTCTCTAGGTGACCACAACTCCAACAGGAAGGTCAAGCTAAAGCAAGGTATTCCGTTTTTTCCCATGGTAAAACACAGCGCTCCCTTTCATCTGTTCATTCTTACTAGACCGTGCATCAGAAGAAAATTAAATAGCTTTTTAATTGGTACTAAAAGTTAACTCCTGGTGCTTTCTCTCACCTATTTTCTCTGTTACATCATTATAATGATTCTTCCCAGTCCATAAGCTTTAAGGTCAATTTAAGGTCACACTGTATGTGGCAAAGGCCTTGTGATGCGAGTAGACATGACTGGCCACAGAAAAACCAGATCAGATCAGTTCGCTAACAACAGTCTTACACAATCATTTATTTTGAAGGGTAAAAAGATGTTCATAGTGGTGTAAAGAGCTTTTCTAGATCAATAATTAACTCTGAATACTCCTCAGACAAATATATCAGTGCCTTCACAGTATTAATTGCAAAAATAAGGTAAGGCTGGTGATGTTCTTGTAAGACATACCCAGAAAGAATGATTAACTAGAGTAAAAATTCTTCAGTAAAACAGCACTTTAAATTAAACTGTCAACAGCTATAATGCATCTGTAGTCTTACCCTGATTCCTTTAGAAGATACTAAAGTTGCACAATAAGCCTCCATTTTTGCTGGACAAATTCAGCTCAAAACTGCCAGATAAACTCTTTGCAGAGGTCATGGTCATGGCATGGTCTGACTATTATTTTATTTACAAGTAATTAAATTGAATTAAATTTGAAAAGCTGACTTCACATTATGTTTGCTTATAGCCCTCTTGCTTACAACCAAAATACTGCTTTTTCAAATCTTCCATACTTTTACATATTCCTGAAAATATGTTCTGTGGCTATAGCTGGGAAATGAAAAAAAGCTTACCTCACTGATCATTATTTAATCTATCTGTATTAACTGCAGGATGAGTGTATGTAGTTTATCCTGCAGTAGACAACCGCAGTGTAGAAAAATATGTATTTCAGACTTTATACCCTATGAAAGGCTTTTTCTGTTCTACATACATATGGTTATGTCTAAATATCATAACACCTGCTAACTCTCAGGGCATAAACCCACTTTCTTAGATGCCTTCATTGAGCTTTAAATCTGTCTGAATAAAACATGTTATAACAAGTACCCTTTGTACACAAGACAGTAGACTATGAAATCTTTTAAAGAAGAAATGTACACAAGATCCAGAGAATACAAATACTGTTTACACATATGTTGTTGAAATAATTTTATGTAAATAATCGACACTGGGAGAATTCATAATGTTTGAAAAAGAGCTAGACAATGGTTGTTTTTATAAAGGAGTAAGCAAAACACCTCTAAACCCAGAATTTGTTCACGTTGAAAAGATTTTTTTGTTGAAAAATTATCTACATTTACAGACATTTTGCAGGTCTCTGCTTGTTTGTATTCATGACAATACAGCTGTTCCTATACACCTCATGCAGGCAGCACTCCCCACAGATCCAACTTAGCTTTTATTTAAAGCACAGAATGGGGGCAATTCCACCAACTTCAGCAGAGATAATCTTGGTTGAAATAAATAAAGAAAAATCTGTTAGGACTTTAGGTACTCACCATACAGACATGGTTCAAAACTAACAGAGATGTTAATGGTCATTCTTGTTTCCAAGGAAAAAAAACTTATGACTACTGTATTTTATTTAATGTTCAGCTTTTAAATATATACAACCTAGCTTCACATCTTTGTTAGCATTTTACAGCAATAACAATTTCAACAGGATTCAGCAACAATGCCTTTCCACCTATTCCCTTAAAGAATAATCACTTTCCACACAGATCAAACTTCACCGTACTTTGCCCCTTCCAAAACAGAAGTTCAGTAACAAGTTAACCTATCCGATGTGGTTTACCATTTCAGAGAAAGGCATCTCAAAAGCACGAAACCATGTGATCCTTCCTGTGAAGAACTGTGGAATTATGACTTGCAATGCAATAAGACCCAAGTCTGAGAATTTTTTAGCATCTCCGCTCTTTTCAATTGCTTGGCATTCTTTTCACTTGCTTAGGAATGTGGGTTTTTTTAACTGATAATATTTTAAAAAACCACAATGCAGCCTATTGTAACATTCTGTCATATGATGTAACAAACTATTTCTAAGAATGAACTAACACATGAAAATGCAAGGGGAAAAATAACCAAGAGGCAGGCTCGCTTATTAATTGCAGCTGGGATGAAGACTGGTAACACATCCTAAGCAATTACTGCAACAGATTTTACTTCCTTTATGTAGTAATGAAAATAAATGGCTTTTTCTAACTTACAAGGTCTCAAGTTAACAAAAGGACTGAGTTTGCATTCATGCCACCCAAAGGTACCACAAACGAGGTAAAGAACAATTTATAATTGGCAATCATATTGGCTTAGTCAATCAACAGCTATGTTCTGCCCTAATTTGCAAAGTTCTTACAGCAGTTACTATTTTGCTTAGAAATTAGCATGGTATTTCCTTTCTCAAATTATTTTAAAGCTGATTAGGCAGCTTGCACCAATATGTAAGTAACAGTCCTAAATAACTGTCAATAACGATGCAGTTCAATGAGTCAGCCTCAACCTTGAACGAGAATTACAGTGTGGTGCCACAGCATCTCAGCCAGCACTCTTGGAGCAACCTGTCTTTCCTGGTGCTTAAGGACAAGGGAACAAAGATGCAACTCAGCGCAACATACACAAGAACAGTTAAGTCCGTAGCAATCTGCATTTCTTTGGAAACATTTTATTTACAGGAAACCATTTGGCTTCCAAGCTGACAGGTATACAAACAAAATCCCCATAAATATTTTTGTATCTTATCAAATCAGGGAATCCACATAATAGTGCCTCAAGAACCCGATCCGCAGTAGGTAACAAAGACCCGCTATGCAAAACCTTCTACACACAAAGATGCCACAAAGTCTTCAAACCTGGCAAGAGTGTTGCTGTTTTAGTGACATCTACCAGTTTTTTTACTCTTCTCTAAAGATGTATTTAGGTCAGCCAGTGTAGTGCTAATTGCTGTACTGCTGAGTGCATATTTATTTACATGCAAAGTAATGACTTCTAGTTACTCGACTGGACATTATGTAGCATTTTAATGCAAACTTTTTCACATTACACACAAAATCTGACTACAGAAGATTAGGTACAGGTGCCTGGCTGACATAGCACTCGGCTTTGCCTCCTGTGCCTGATTATTTTCACAGGAATGACATGGGAAGCCACTCTGGTTTTGGTGACGACACAACACAGACTAAAGATGGAATTCTTTCTCATTCATGTTGTGAGACTTCTATGTATGGATAACTGTCAGTGCTAAAAAAGAAAACTGCTCAAGGAAATGCTTTTGAATGTATGTATAAAGTGCACAGGCTGAAAGCCAGAACTTCCAAACAGCAGAAAAAACAGAGCTGTAAAGCCTAAGAAAAACAGCACAAAAAAGAGAAGCTATGCAGCTGCATAAGAAAGAACTGCATTTTCACATACCTGTTGAAACCTACAACCTCAAAAAGACTTAGGTGCTTACTCCAGGTAATGTCAGTGCCACTGTAGATAAGGGCCAAACATCCCAGTTCTGCAAGAAATTGGCACATCCTTTGGAAATTGTGTTTCCATCAAAGCCCACTAAATTTCAGAGTGACTTAGCATCTTGCAGAAGGCAGTCTGGGCCTCTTAGATCCAAAATGCTTTTGTTTTTTGAAGGGTGGAGTTGCCTCATGATGTTCTAATGACTGTGTAATGCACCACCTTACTCTAGGCAGATGCCAAAAATATCATGTGTTATTGGTAGTTAATGTGCAACTAAGGGCAAAAATAAGACAGTAACACCTTCATAGACTGTAGGAAACACCATGAAGATGAACCGCTATGAGAAATACAGTCTGGGACTTTTACAGTATGCAGATAGCGTAACAAAAATAAGCTACTAGCTAATTTCATAATTTTGTCCTAGTTCATGTTACAATTAATAATGAAACTCAAGTTAAATATCAGACATGTTCTAGGTTCCTCATTAAGGCATCTCAATGATTAAGTAATGGATGATTCATCATAAGAGAAACTACAAGATGCATGAGTATCTTTAGTAATACTGTTAACATTCTTCAGAACAACAGACTTCCAGCATTGTCTTCTGCCTCATCATGCATCAATCGTTCCTGTTTTGGGAGATTTTTGAACTCTTCTGTACCTGGAAATTTTGTTTAACAACAATTTTTCAAAATAAATTAGACCTGCTCCCTTCTGATGACATAATGAACTGCTATTAATGAAGCATGGTAGTCTGAGGACATCAGGAACTGGCTTGGATAAAATGTTGTCTATATTAGGATAATACAATAAACAAATAAAACTATGTATCAAAAGAATAATCCTATCCAATAACACTGCATATTATGTAAGTTGGTTGGATAAATGCGAGAATTAAACCTCTATCTATTTACCTACATGTATGTGATGGGTTTAGGTCCTGCTCCCAGAATGAATTTCCCCAGCAGCCCGAAGGAAATATTTGGCAGTTTAAATTCTCCGTTTTAGAATACTGTTAATTTGCCAAATCTGAAGATGTAGCCAAAAAAGACCACTGAAACGCCAACTCTTGTCACACTCGCGAGCACTGCTCCACAGATACTGCAAAAAATAATCAAGCAGTGCCGCAAAACACTCACCTGGATACATTTATAGCAAGAAAACCGCGTAAATTAATCGGCGCGGTGAGCGCGCTTTGCTGTGCCCCGCGGGGCCAGGGCAGGGAACCGCGCTGCGGGGGGCACGGCCGCTGCACGCCGCTGCTGGCCGCCGGCACGGCGCCCCCTGGCGGCCGCGGCATCGCCCGCCGACGACGGAAAACTTTGCGCCCAGCTCGGCGCAAGGATGCGCAGGTGCGGCCGCCCCGGCGGGGCCGGCTGGCGTGGTGGGTGCGTGCAGGAGCAGGCTTGTTCCCCCGCTGCAGTACCCGCTTCTAGGGCGTAAGTGGCTCAACAAAACAACGGCGAGCTTTTTTTATAGATACATGAGGCACTATAAAGCAGAAAGCACCGTCTCATTTACATCTGCCATCAGGCCTTTAGGTACCCATCGCACCTATAAACGAGCACTGTTCACGCGCACAAGTAACTATATAGCACGAGTATTGCACGCAGGTATTACTGTCTTACTTAAACCAACAAGCAGGTAGGCCGTTTGCAGATAAATACAAACATCATGTTCCTAACACCGAGTTTAGAGCATCGACAAAGAGCAGTCTGACTTTCAATCCTTTCTTGAAATGACAAAGAAGTTTTACTAATAGATGATCACCTACCTACCGTACCTGTGCTAGAGTTTCAGGCCATGTTCAGCTGCAAGGGTATTTTAAGCAAAGGTGAGGATATATTTAGAATCTGGGTTTTGGACAAACGCTTTATCAGACAGGATTTCAGCACAAAGCATTCCCTTGCAAATATCCCTGAGATTCTTCTTAAAAAGTCTGGTTGATAAATCTTTATAACCAACACTTTGTCGACACAATGCTTTCGAGAGACTTAAGTTCCCTTCGTTCCTGCAGGATTGCCTTATTTTCCAATAAAAACATTCCTCTCTAGCCCATCATCTCCGACTTCGGTTCATCCCACGGAGAACAAATATTCAGTAAAACAAACAGAGCCTCAACTCGCCTTGAAAGAGCAAACCCTGAGTAGGGCACAGCCTAGCCAGGAGCCGCGGCAGAGCTTACCTCCTCAACTGTCAAAGGCATACAGATCCGGTACTCCTTCATGAGCATATTCCTGCTGCCTCGGTGCGGACCAGCAAACTGGGAGAAAAGTGGGGATTTCGGCACGACGAGCACGACGAAAACCAATCAGGGGAAAAATATTCCAGCCTCTTTCTCTGTAGGCGCTTGGCAACGTGTCCACGAGGGAGTAATGCAACCATCCAGGAAGGCTGACCCAGCAAGAAGGAAAACCTTGCGGGAGCGACTGCTCCTTTCTTCCCCTTCTCCCTCCCTCAGACGGCGAGCGGGGGAATGTCACACTCGCTCCGCCGCCAGCCGCTGCCGAGGCTCAGACCCCGAACGCTGTCGCGGCGGCCAGAGACATCCGTCGGAAGTGCACGACAGCGCAGCTATGTCAAGACATGCCCGGGGCGGCGAAAAGCACAATCGAGCCGCAGCCGGGGCCGGCAGCCCGTCGGGCGGCACAAGGACGAGCCGCTGGCTGCCGAGACAAAGGCTTCGCACCGCGCTTCCCTCCCCGGCTGCCGAGCGCGGCTCCCGCCTCCCGGCACGGCAGCGCGGCCGCGGGGCTGCCGCTCGGCGGGGGGCGGGGGGGCAGCGCGCTCCGGCGGCCGCGGGCTCCCGGCGCAGCTCTAGCCGCGGGCGCGGAGCGGCTGCAGCGGCGGCCCCGGCGGGGGCGCGGCTGACATCAGCGGGGCGGGGGGGGGGGGCGGCCGCCGCTCGGGCGGGTTTAAACAACGGCGTGGGCGGCCCGCCGACCCCTGGGGAAGGGGCCGCCGGCCGGGAGACATCGCCATTGCAGCGGACTCCGCCGCGGAGGCTTCTCGATGTGGGGGGAAGTTTATTGCCCTACGTGTGACAACGCACCTTGAAACACGTTTACGAGGCGGCGTAAGGTTGCCCGGCCCAGGTCCCCCCGCCGCCGCGAGCAGGGCAGCCGGCTGGGTGCAGGCAGCGCAGGATGTGGAGGCCTCACCCATTTCCCTTCTGGTCAGCCCTTCGTTATCTGCCAGCAGATTTTGCAACGCAGATAAAACTCTTTTTTCGTGTCGGCTATTTACTTTCAAATGCCACGCAGAAAGTTCAGTGGAAAAGGGCCCTCCTTCCTTGCTGGACAATAAAGCCAGAACCGTTTCAGGAGGGATCCTCCCCTTAGCTGGCAATTTGTTTGTTAAATCGGTTTTTAATATGCCTGGGGTTTGTGTTTTTCAGAGAAATTACCCCGTTAAGTCACAACTTGATGTGCACAGGAACCCAGTTCCGAAACTAGCCGAGAACCCCGAACTGTTACACAACCCTAGGTAAATCGTAAAATGTTCATATTGCTGTTTCTCCTGTCTTGAAATGGCTGTAAAGCATGCATCACACAGAAGCACTGTGACAGTAATATGAAACTGCAAGGCACTACAGATAATGGTAAAATACACATCTGCATTTAAGTATAAATTATTTGCAAAAATAAAAGTGATGAAATACCATATTTGGGACACCTAAAGATTCAGGTCTACAATGAAATGTGTGTTTCATAAGAAGAAAGAGCACAAAACCCTCAGAACTTCTTGGTTCTGAATGTACATTTCAAAGCTATGTATATAATTCTTAGCCCGGAGAGGACACAGTGCCATCTCCTGGAGCTAACGACATCACTTTTCCATTCCGTTGCCATAATGGCACAATATTTCACACACCCTGCCTTTCCAGTCAAGTACAAACACCTACACAAAGAAATAGAAAATCTGGGAGCTCTGTTAGCAGTCTGGATTTTCAACGGAGGTATGAAGAACGTGGTTAATGATACTTCTATCTCAAATCTGACAACAGCCATTTGTAACTACCGAAACTGTAGCTGTAATCCATAACGTCAGTAGTAGTATGCTCCTGAAACTTCTATGCAAAACAGCCAAAACAAGGAGATGCCTGTGGTATTACCTATAGATGAGAGGTAATCCAAATTCAGATCTAAAACATCTACTTCTGTTTTAAGTGATTTGCTAGTGGTTTCATTCATCGGGAACCATACCTCTGGATTTCTGCTGAAAAGCAGTGTAAAAAATTTGAACTTCTTTGCATAGGGCCTTGATGCTACCCATTTATAGGCAAAGACATTGACTACAATAAAACCAGGAGAAAGACCTAAACTAGTTTATAACCTATTATATGCTTTCAACATAAACCAAACCTTAAAGATCCATTTAAAACAACAAAGCATCCAGATCTGCAGAAAGTAGTGTGTCAAACCCAGAAACTACTTAAAATGGAAGCCAAAATTACTTCCCATACCTACAGCAAAACATTCTTCAGTCACCCCATACTTTTGCCAGAGGCACAGCTCAGTCTTGTGCTGTCCGCACACAAATGTGGGGAAAAAAAACAGTGACCCTAACAGCATCCTTTACAGTTCCCCACTGTGACTAGTGTTCCCGGAACTCTCTACAAAGCATGCTCAGCAAATGCTTTCTAGGGGCCACACCGAGAGAGAAAACTTCCAGTTCCAGCTAGCCAGGAAGTTTCTGCCAAGCACGTCTGCCACAATTTTGGTTCTTTGTTGTCTGTGAATTGTCAGAAACTATTACTCTTACCTCTGCAACACGCTCTCTACCATCAGTTGTAAAAATACTTTTCACTCATCTTCCATTTCTGACCTGGGGGGGAAAAACCCATATGTTAAATCATGCTGAACATTAACTCCAGATGGACTTGTGTCAGCAAAATGTCGCTTCATAATAAGAGACGGTAAAAGTCAAGTTGTTTCTTCAAGCATTACTAAGGGCTTTTGAATAAGAATTTAGTTTTTTATGAGCCATTCAGGAAGTCTACATTGGCAGCAAAAGCAGCCTCCTTGTCTCCCAGCATACCCATGCAGGTAAAGGAAGGTAACAGTTGCAGTATGCATTAATTTTTTTTCCCTCTTTCACTCACTGTCTGAACCAAAATTACTGTGTACAGGAGTATGTTTGATTAGATTAGTATGTGCCTTTTAACTTCCCTGAAAGCCATGACTCCTTATCCATTGACTGTACAATTATACCAACATTATGAACTAAAAGAATGAGATTTTACAATTTAAAATAAGTAGTCAAAGCTCTGTAAAAATTTGTAAATGGCCAGGGTTAGGAAAGAACGACTCATACACGCTCTGATGCATGCCTTTTTAGTACTCA